>NC_047086.1:310260968-312660968 GCF_902459505.1 Geotrypetes seraphini | reverse complement strand
ACAGATATTGTGCACAACCTCCGTACCCATTAAACATTTTTTAAAAATCTGCTGTTCGGGGTGCTTTTTAAAAAACTACCGGCACCTTCAGACCTGTCAGAGATTTTAAAGCTCTTCCTCTCTCATTACTTTTTGAGGAGCTATCAGTACCTATTGCAAGCTGCACACTTTTTTCCCCAGGCAAACACATTATTACCACAGGCCACAAACCAGTCACCTAAAGCAAAAAAGACACCAACTGCTACTGGCACTAATGAAAGAGATACCTGCAGCACAGTACCCATGAAAAGAGCCCAGAGTCGCAACCAGCTGATCCTGCCTGTCACCAGCAGAAATTAAACGCCAGCAGAACAACACAGCTCCTAAAAAACATTTATATAACTACCCTCCTAGTCATCCCTGACAAGCTCCTACTAAAATCTCTCTCCCTCAGATATCCCTTTCTGCCCCTTTCCCCTGATTCCTTGCTGTGTCTCAGGAGTCAAGCTCAACTGTATCATAAGCCCTTAGTCAAGTTTATTGAGGGCATTCCATACTAGCACAAAACCTGTAGACATCATGCATAGGTTAAAGGAGCAGATATCACATCCACTCAAGTACAGTATGTACTTTGTAAAGTATACATGGAAACTGCACCTTGTCCATGCCCTACCCAGACTTTACCTCAGAACATGTCTACACTGAACAGAGGCAAGAAAGAGATGATTCAATTACTTAGGTCAGTCGTACCAGTTGCTTCCTTTATATGCACTAACTGAATACATGTCTTTACTAGCTTTTAGAATCTAACAAATTAATCAAGACATGTATTAAGCCAGTCCAGGGGTTCTCAACCCAGTGCTCAGGACATACCAAGCCAGTCGGGTTTTCAAGATGCCTACAATTAATATGCAGTAGAGAGATTTGCATATATCTAATCTAAACTAGATTACTGTAATTCACTTCTGTTAAATATCACCCAAAAGGAAAAAAAACGCTTACAAATAATCCAAAATACTGCAATAAAAATTATCCACAATGGAAAAAAATATGACCATATAACACCTTTTTTAATAGATTCACATTGGCTCCCCATTAAACAACGAATAACATACAAAATAGCACTATTAGCATTTAAAACATTATCCACTAATGAACCACAATTTATAGACCGGTTACTAGTTCCACATAACTCGACCCGTTCCCTGCGGTCTACTGCACAGGGACTGCTCATGGTTCCTTCCTTGAAAATCATAGGAACCAGACGTCACGACATTTTTTCAGTTATGGCCCCCCTTACCTTGAATGCTCTTCCCTTATACATCAGAGAAGTCAAAGATCTCAACTTATTTAAAACTAACCTAAAAACTTTTCTTTTTAAAGCCTCTTTTAATCTCTAAATTAACTCTTCTTACTCATTTTATCCCAATCCTAATGTTTTTTCCCTCACCAGACACTTCTCTTTTCATTATGAAAACAGTAATTTGTAACTTTTGCCCTCCTTTGTCCTTTCCCTAAAGTACTCATGTTTGTCTGTAGTGTCAGTCTGTTATTTACCCCTCTTTTAATGTTGTATACCAAACATTTCAATGTTGTATACCATATATTTTCAATGTTACTCGCTTAGTATGTAATAAGCGATTTATCAAATTTAAATAAACTTGAAACTTGATATAATGGAGGCACAGCATGCAAATTTATCACATAGCATACCACACAATCTCTTATATCCCACAAAATTTTGAAATTGTGGATAGTTTGGAGTGGTTTTTCTTTTCCTCTCCTTGGCAGAATACACTTGAGGACCCTATCATTATTAGGACTACTCAATACCCAGTCTGTTCTTCAATTAAAATATTGCGAGTCATGCTAGATCAGAATTTGTCTATGCAGAATCAAGTGGATATGATAGTTTGTAAGGGCTTTCTTATTCCATGGAAACTACAATCTTTTAGAGCTTATTTTGACACTTCGGCATTTAAAACACTAATTCAAACACTGGAGCTGGGTCATCTGGATTATTGTAACATTGTTTACTTGGCCGATGCCAGAAAGACTATCTCCAGGCTACGAGTTATACAAAATACCACGGTAAGACTTATTTTTGGTTTAAGGAAATATGATCCCTTTTATTAGGACTTACACTGACTGCCTGTTGAGGCACATCTTATTTTTAAGTTGGGTTGCAATTATTATAAAGTTATATCAGGCCTTGTTCCATCTCATTTGATCAACTTATTCTCAGTTTCAAAACATTCTCGCAAAGTTCATGTTTTTTTGTCTATCCATCAGTGAAGGGCTGTAAATTTAAAAGATTCCATGAACGTATGCTTTCGTATCAGGCTACCACCTGAGATAAAGAATTCAAACAATTATTACTTGTGTCTTTTTCATATTTGGAATTCAGAAGGTGCTTGAAGACTCATTTGTTCTCTAGGATTTTGGGTAATTCATTTTTTCAATATGATCGTTTAGATATGAGTTTAATATAATCTTTTGTAAACCGCATAGATCTTCAAGGTAATGTGGTCTAGAAACTGATTTTATGTTTATGTCTCAAGGACTACGTTGAGAAACCCTGAGTTAGAAAACTATGATACCCATGTATTGGACTATGTTCATATTTTTATTAACCATTATTTCTGTGCAATTTCAATGACAGACTGATTGATCACCCTTGCTGTTCAGTCAGTAAGGGGTCCTTTTATCAAGCCGCGCTAGTGGGGTTAGCGCATCAGACATTTCATCATGCGCTAACCCCAGCGGCCGGCTAAAAAATTAATGCCTGCTCAATGCAGGCGTTAGCGACTAGCACAGCAGGCGGTTTAACGGGCAGTATTACGCGCGTTAAACCCCTACCACAGCTTGATAAAAAGACCCCTAAGTGTGTAAAACTAGTGTGACCATATGGCTCCAGAAAAAAGGGGACGGATTGAGACATCCGAGTTTTACTTCCATTGAAAGCAATGGAAGTAAGGAGAACAGATTGAGACATCTTGGTTGCTTTCAATGGAAGTAAAACCCGGATGTCTCAATCCGTCCCCTTTTTTCTGGAGCCATATGGTCACACTAATTATAACCAGCATTGCCATAAGTGTGCTGGGCAGTGGTTTCCTGCTTGCAAGTAAGGCTTTGTTTGAGAATAACTTTCTATCACTTGTCATGATTATAACTAATTACCGCCCTCATGCTTTTTCAGAGGTTACTGTCAGTGTGAGGAGCAGAAGCCTTCATGCAGGCAACACGAGGCCTTGCCTGACAGGTACCATATTTCAGTTTCTAGTTGTTTTAATGCTGGCTGAACATCCTTGACCTGATGGAGCTTAAGATAAAAGATTGTAATTCGATTTCTTTTTGGTAACAGAAATTCAGAAAGAAGCCAATGTTCTCTCTGAATCCAATAGCAGTTGATACCAGGAAAATATTCTCTACTACAACTACTGTCACTTCTATAGAATTCCCATGAGCATCAGAACATTTACCATAGTGACTCGTGATAAAAAAAAAAATACCCTAACACAGCTTGATAAAAGGGGACCTAAAATTTACGTGAAATTTAATTAATAGTTTTCTAATTTTAGTTTGAAAAGAACAATTCCATGATAACTGTGTCCAGTGTTTCTCTAATGAAGAAGCTGAAACCACTTCTCCAAAGGTAACATTGTAGGTCTTTTTATGGGGAACCTTATTTATCAATCCTAGGCCAATATGGCCAGTTTCTAAACATTCTGGGCCACATTATATAAATGGCACCTTAGTTAGGTGCCATTATTGCAGAGCCTATCGACAGCTAACTAAAATCCACACACAACCCAAATTGTTTCAATTAGCTTAAATGGCACGGTATTTGTCCAAACCACTGAAGTTTATTGATGATAATTTTTTTTAAAAACGAGTTCCAGGTATAACTCAAAGCAGTGCCTAGCGATGCCTAAGTCAAGGTATCCTCCAACACTTAACAATGCCTGCCTTAAAAGTAGGCTTGGTAAGGGGCAGAGAATAGGTGTGGTTGACTTATGCATGACTAGGCATCCAAGTTAGGTGCCAGTACATTAGGCTCAGTAGAACCTGGCCTAATGTACCAGCACCTAACCAGGGCAGGATTATTTTGTCGAGGGCCCCTAGGCACACAAATACACTGGGCTCCCTGCTCCGCCCCACCCCACCATGCGCCCAGGTGGAAACAGGAAGCTGCGTCAGAGGGAAGCTTTGGGCAAGCAGCACCGCTTGCACAATTACAGCTCCCGTTGCCTTTCTTACCCACGTTGCTTGCTTGTCTTACTTTCTGTCAATGGGGGGGGGGGCCGCGTTGCCGATTGGGGTGGGGCCCGCGTTGCCGATCGATGCTGGAGGGGCCCATCGCCGTTTGGAAAAAACAATGTTGATGCCCTCCTTCATCGGGCCCCCTGACCATTTTGGGCCCTAGGCACATGCCTACTTGGCCTATTGGTTAATCCTGCCCTGTACCTAACTATATGGCGCCTAGCGACACTTAAGTTTGCTTTGGCACCATTTATAGAATCAGGCCCTCTGTGTCTTTTCACAAGTTTATTTCTCCCCGCCCCTCAACACATACAACATTCAAAATTTGAATCCCAGATAGACAAACAGACATTCTTGATTCCTTACAGTGTGTAAAATTTATTTATAACAATATATTGCATTGGAAAGAATATTAATAGACTCCTCTGGGTCATATTTGGCCAATCATTTTCTCATAAAGGAGGAGCATCTTGATGAAGCAAGCAATTTGGCCACACTGTAGACAGGACATGACAGAGTAGCTAAAAAGTAACGGCCTCTAAGTGAAATTTCAATTATTCATGGGTGAAATATCTTCTTAATGAATAATTTTGTGTTTCCCAACAAACATTATAATAGGTGATTTATAATTAAAGACAAGGGAATATATGAATCATAAGCATGAGGCATTCAGCAAAAACAACTCAGTTCAAAAATATATATATTTGATTGTTTCCTTTGTGTTTGATCCCAATTAGTATTGGGATTCTGACATTATGACTCAATATTTTTAGGATGCAAAATTAGAGCTTGTCCTGATGTTGTAAGGGTGACCCAGTGGCATCGCCAGCAAATTTTGCTTTTGAGACCTTCCCCCAAATTACCCACCTTAACACCTTCCAATTAAACAAATACCATAAATAGATTGTAACCTACCCTCTCTAACTGAATTCCATATGTATTTTTCATACAGTTCTTCACTGTCAGTTTAATTTCCATCCTATAAATTCACATAGAATTTTTCTTTTTTCAACCATCTTTATTTTCTCTTCTTTATTAATTTCCAGGTACTTTAGTTAGATTGTGAGCCTTCGGGACAGTAAGGGAATTTTTTAAGTACCTTCTTACTTCTCATTTATAATCTTAATGTATATTTTCTTCAAACCGCTTAGAACCTAACGGATGTAGCGGTATATAAGAAATAAATTACATTACATTACATTTTCTGGTTGAATTATCCTTGTAAATGTATCAAGTCTAATTCTGTTAAATACTTGTAAGTTTTCTTTGATACAGAGCATGTCATTAACTTTTTACTACTACTACTATTTACTATTCCTATAGTGCCGCCAGCTGCACACAGCAATGTATATTAAACTCCTGCTATTACGTACTTCCCATTCGCCCCAGGGAATATCTAGTAACATAGTAAATGAAGGCAGAAAAAGATCCAAATGGTCCATCTAGTCTGCCCAACTGTGCATGCTCTATAAATTACTAATTTAATTTAAATGGTCCTTTTTCTTAGATATTTTTGGGTCCGAAATCCAGAGCTTTCCCAGTAGTGTGCTTAGGTTCTATCTACTGAAGTCTCCGTCAAAGCTCATTCCAACCCATCTAAACCATCCCATCGAAGCCCTCCCCAGCCTGTCCTCAACTGAATAGACATACAGGTGACACATAGGCCCGGATTCTGTATAGGACGCCCGGGAGGGGATTCTGTATAGGACCTACACTATCCCCGATTCTGTAACCGGTGTCCATGTTAAAGACGCCGGTTACAGAATCGGGTTAGTGAGTAGACACGGCCACTACATTTATCGCGGCCGCAGCCCCCTGTCCCCTCGATTGCTGGCAGGAGGGTACCTAACCCCTCCTGCCGGAGGATACCCCCTATTTCCGGACCCCCATGCTAACTGCTTCTCTGTGCTAACACCCCCGTTGACCCCCCTAATCTCCCCCAACTAACCTCTAATTGTTGGCCAGACGGCCGAGTCTTGGTGCTGGCCGGCCGGCAGGCTCACCTCATCGAAATGAGGTGAGTCCACCCCTTCTAGGAGCCTGGACCAATCAAGCCTTAGGCTTATCGGGTCCGCCCAACCCCGCCCATCCCCACTAAGTCTAAGACCTGATTGGTCCAGGCTTTTAGAGCCTTGGCCAATCAGTCCTTAGGCTTAGCGGGGATGGGCTGGGAAACAGCGGGACCACCTCATTTCGATGAGGTGGGCCTGCCGGTGGGCCAGCACCAAAACTCGGCCGGCCGGCCAACAATTAGAGGTTGGTTGGGAGGGAGGTTAGGGGGTCATCGGGGGATGTTAGTACGGGGGGAAGTCCGGAGGGGGGCATCCTCCAGCAGGAGGGGTGGGCACCCTCCTGCCGGTGATCGGGGGTGTCGAGTGGGCGGCCTTCTGGCAGGAGTGGTTGGGCATCCTCCTGCCGGCGATCGAGGGGGACAGGCGGCCGCGGCCACTATAGTTATCGCGGCTGGGAGATCCCTTGCCGCAATAAGTATAGCAGCTGCGTCTACTTACAATGTAGGCCAGAATTTTGCTGGCCTACATTGTAAGCGTCTCTCCCTCTACTAGGGAGATGTATAGGGCCGCCTAGGTTCGACTATGGCCCTTAGGCGAGCTTAGGCGGTCTTGCGGGCCTCCCTAGTCTCCCGGGCCTCCCTAGTCTCCCAGAGGCGCCTTCAATATAGGCGGCCTGCATGGGGCACATTTTTTTTTAAAAACGTGCGTCCCGATTGGTTGATTAGACAGCTGTAGGACGTCTACATCTGCATAAAATCGGGACGCACTTTGCAGAATCAGGGCCATACTGTGCAAGTCATCCCAGTACTGGTCTTAATTCTTTCAATATATACCTATTTTCTGATTAGAGATCCTTTGTGTTCACCCCATGCTTGTTTGAACTCTGTCACTGTTTTCCTCTCCACCACCTCCTTCGGAAGTGCATTCCATGCATGAGGCTCTAATGCGAAATGTCTAAAACTCCCTATTTTAAGCTGAATAAAAAGTAGAGCTAGACTTATAGACCTTAACATTCATACTTTTGAAGAAAGATGAGAGAAATAGTATCAGGTTTTACCCGAGTACTGCAGGCAGATATTCTCACATATGGGTGACATTATCCACGGAACCCAGTACGGACAATGCAAAAGTGTACTGTCACTTTAAAAGACTGAGAAGTCTTGAGACTGTCCAAACCATGAATGCGCCTATGCCTTCCTGCCTGACATTGGCTCACAGGACCATCAGTTCAGTAAAAAAGCTAAGAAACCAGCTAGGAGAGGTAGGAAAGTTGTGAGAATATTTGCCTACTGTCTCTGGATAATCCTTGTTACTGGTAAGTTAACTGTGCTTTTATCCTAGGACATGCAAAAATACAAGAAATAGCTCTTATATTACTTGTAAATTTACTATATTCGTAATTCATGAGTCTTTACTAAATTTATCGCTCAGAATCATGGAGGCAGGAACTGGGGAGAGAACCCCCAATACCACAACCTCACCGCCCAGTCATCATGTATGTAAAGACTTATAACGTGCCACTAGGACAAGCAGGCAGCATATTCTCACATGTGGGACTCCCTAGCTGCCAGGATCATGATTGTTAGCCTGGTAAAATCAAAAGAGTTGGAGTGAAGTTGGCATCTAAATGGAAAATAAATTTTGTACAACTGCTTGGCCTAACTGACTATCCTTTCTGGAATTATTCTCCAAACAATAGTGGGATGTGAATGTATGAATTGAGGACCAGGTGGCTGCTTAACAAATGTCCTCAATGGGAGTGGAACATAGATGGGTTACAGAAGTTGTTATTGCACTTAATTTATGGGCAGTGGCCTGATCGTCCAGCAACAGCCCAGCCCAAGCATAGTAAAAGAGATACAGTCTGTTAGTCATGTTGAAATGGTTCTCTTGGTAACTGGAGCTCCAATTCTGCTAGGATTGAATGAGAGGAACAGTTGAGTGGAAATTCTGTGAGGTTTTGTCTGATCCATGGAATAAACTAGAGCGTGTTTACAGTCCAGTGTGTGGAGTGCCACTTCACCAGAATGAGAATGTGGCCTTGGGAAGAAGTTGGGGAGAATTATAGACTGGTTCAGATGAAATTCCAAAATGACTTTTGGGAGGAACTTGGGATGAGTGCAAAGAACCAACTATTGTGATAGAATGTTGCATAATGTGGATCTGACACAAGCAGTTGAAGTTCACTGACTCGGCGCGCAGATGTGATGCAGAAGATGAAGACTACGTTCCAAGTTAGAAACTTGAGAGATGATGTCAAAAGTGATTTGAATGGAGGTTTCATCAGAGTAGAAAGTATAACATTAAGATCCCAAGCAATTGGAGGACACTTGATTGGTGGTTTGGTATGAAAAAGGCCTTTCATGAATCTGGAAAATAGAGGATGTACTTATAATGGCTTTTTATCCAGAAGTGTATGAAAAGCTGTAATAGCACTGAGGTGTACTCTTACTGAAGTAGTCTTGAGACTAGAATTAGAGAGGTGCGGGAGGTAGTCCAGAACCAATGGGAGAGAACAAGTTATTGGATCCAATGAGTTGATATTGCACCAGACTGTGAAGAAAGTCCACTTAAAGTGATAACAGTATTGTGTGGAAGGTTTCTAGAGGCTTGAATGATGGCAGATGCTGGTTCAGAAAGTAGCAAAGTATCTAGTTGTTCAGAGAAAGATACTACTCTTTAAGAGTCAACGAACATAGATTGGGATGAAGAAGAGAACCCTCATTCTGTGTCAGCAACATTGGAAGGATTTGAAATGTGATGGTATCTTATACTCTGAATTGTAGGAGAAGAGGAAACCATGGTTGATGCAGCCACGGGAGTGCTATGAGAATCATGGTTGCTTGTTCTTGCCTAAGTTTGAATATGGTCTCCCCAATTAGAGGTATAGGAGGGAAAGCATATAGAAATGTCTCTACAGTGTAGGATGAAGGTGATTGGGAGTGAGGGGAAGTGAAGAGATCTACTTCCAGAGTCTCTTAATCTGCAAATATTTGATATAACACGGTTGAGTGACTACTCATGAGCTTTAGGAGTCTGCTCAGCTTGTCTGCTAGGACATTCTGTTTCAACGAGATAAACTTCTTTGAAGAATATGTTGTGCAGAATCACCCAGGACCAAATTTTGATCACTTCTTGGCAAAGCGAGCGAGACACTGTGCTTCATTTTTTGTTTACATAGTACATGGCTACTTGGTTGTCCATTCAAATGAGTATTACTTGATTGAGGAAGCGATCCTGGAATATGCACAGAGCATTTCAGATTGCTCAAAGCTCAAGAAGATTGATGTGAGAGATCTCTCTTGAGGATTCCAACTGCCTTGAATATGGATACCGTCAAAGTAGGCTCCCCAACGTGGGAAAATTGATTTACATGAACTATAGATGCCATGTAACCTAGAAGATGTATGATTTGACATGCCATGAGGCATGGGAGAAAGGAGAACTTCTGGCAGATATGAATCAGATTTTTAAGTCTCTGCTTGGTAGAAATGCATGAGTTGTGTCTAGAAGTGCCCCTATAAATTCTAGAGTTTGAGTAGTCTATAGATGGTATTTCTGATATTTGATTGCAAGTCCCAGAAGTTCTAGTAATTCAATTGTTTTTCATGGCTTAGTGAGCTTTATGAGGTATTGGAGCTTTGATCAACCAGTCATCTAGATAATATAACACATGGAAACCACAAAAGTGGAGGATTCTACTGGTCAACATGGCATTTTGGAAAGGCATTTGCTCAAATTTATTTAGGGTTCTACCCTCTCTGCCAGGAGGAGTTCAAGAATATGTTATGTAACTGCTGGCCTTTTTTAGTGCTGACTTTATGAGGAGGGACTGGTGCTGTAGCTGGGGTTTATCAAATCCTGGGCAGGATTGGACTCTATACAAAGTGTCCAACTAGAAGGGGTGTTTCCCAGATCTTAAACATAGCATCTTTCATGAGATTGTGGAAAGACAATTCCTTGGCTACTCTTTGTAGTCTAAAGCAGTGTTCTTCAACCTTTTTACACCTAAGAACTGGCGGGAAAAAAAAATTATTTTGTGGACCGGCAAACTACTAGGACTGAAATTTTAAAACCCCGTTTCTGCCCCGTCTCCACGAGCTCGGTCCTCACAAACCATCTGATCCCATCCGTACAAGCCTCAGTTATGATTGTATACTGAATGTATTTTATTAAGGTATAAAAAGAAACAATATTCTGTACAATTGTCATTTTATAAATACAAATAATATAGAACAAGGATCAACAAAACCCCTGTCTCCCCTCCCCTTCACATATATCCCCTCTACTATCAAGAAAACTGAATAAGCCAAATTATTACAGAATGCTACACAGAAATATCATGCTAACAGAATACCACAGTCACACATAGCAGGAATAGGGTTAGGGGAGTGCAACTAGGGCAACTGCCCCTCTGGTCAGGGAGAGCCCTAAGCTACTGCCTGGACTTTGCAGTCCCCAGTTATGTCTAACACCAGCTCTATCAGGATATATATTTCAAATCTGATATATTCTAATCACAAAATAGAAATAAAATTATTTGTTTCTACCTTTTGTTGTCTCTGGTTTCTGCTTTCATCTTCTTTTCACTCTCTTCCTTCCAGCGTCTGCCCTCTCTGTCTCTTCAATCCAGCATCTGCCCCTTCCATCTACTGTCTGACCTCTCCCCCTTCCATATGGTATTTGTCTTCTTTCTATGCCCCCTCCTCTTTCCATCCAGCCTATGCCCCTCTCTCCTTTTTACACGATTCATTCCAGCTTCACTGCTCTCTTCATTTTTATCTCTCCTACACCAGATCTTGCATCTTTGTCCCTCTCAATTTCTCTGCTGACCCCCCTTCCCATCTCATTCCTGTCTCTCCCCTTCCCCTCCTCTAATCTCCCTGCAAGCTGTTTCCTTCCTTTTATTTCTCCCTTCCTTCCTCCCCCTGTCCAGCAGTAACTCTCTTCCCTTTCCTTTCCCTCCTCCCCTCTCAGCAGCATCTCTCCTTCTCCCTCCCTCCAGGTCCAGTAGCAGCTGTCCCTTTTTTCCCCTTGCCCAGCAGCTTCCCAGACTCCTTTCCCTCCTCCCCTCCCAGCAACATCTCTCCTTCTTCCTCTCCAGGTCCAGTAGCAGCTGTCCCTTTTTCCCCTTGCCCAGCAGCTTCCAAGACTCCTTTCCCAGCAGCATCTCTCCTTCTCCCTCTCTAGGTCCAGTAGCAGCTATCCCTTTTTCACCATGCCCAGCAGCTTCCCAGACTCATTTCCCTCCTCCCCTCCCAGCAGCATCTCTCCTTCTCCCTCTATAGGTCCAGTAGCAGCTATCCCTTTTTCCCCTTGCCCAGCAGCTTCCCAGACTCCTTTACCTCCTCCCCTCCCAGCAGCATCTCTCCTTCTCTCTCTCTAGGTCCAGTAGCAGCTATCTCTTTTTCACCTTGCCCAGCAGCTTCCCAGACTCCTTTCCCTCTTCCCCTCCCAGCAGCATCTCTCCTTCTCCCTCTCTAGGTCCAGTAGCAGCTATCCCTTTTTCACCATGCCCAGCAGCTTCCCAGACTCCTTTCCCTCCTCCCCTCCCAGCAGCATCTCTCCTCCCTCTCCAAGTCCAGTAACAGCTGTTCCTTTTTTTTTCACCATGCCCAGCAGCTTTCTCCCCTCCCAGCAACTCTCCTTACTTGCCAGCGCTGCAATTCAGTAAGGCAGCCTCGGGTCCTTTGTTGGGTCGTACCGCCTCTGAGGAAAGCGGAAGTTGCATTATCAGAGGCGGCCCGACTCAGCAAAAGCTCCAAGGCTTCCTTCCTGAATCGCTGCACTTGTAAGGAGAGCCGCTGGGAGGGAAGAAAGCACAGTCTGAGGCTCCCCATCATATCTCCGGCCCTGTGCTCCTCGATCTTGCCGGTCTAGTTGCTTCAGAAGACACCAAAATGCTTGGATTGGGAAGAGCATTTATGCTTCTTAGCCTTTTTAGCTGATTTCCCAGATGAAGGCAATACCGATGATGCAGATGTTGAATGCAGTGTTGATGCCTGTACTGTTACTGATGCTGAAGATTGTCTATGAGCATCTTAGTTGGAGTCAGCAGACATCCTTGATGCTCCCATTTCTTCAAAAAGTTTTTCAAATTGGAGCTGATGAGCCTTAAATAACCTCTTCTGCAGTTTAGAGCAGCATAGGCAAGAATCAGATCAATGTTGAGGACCAAAGCACTGGACACACCAGTTGTGTGGGTCAGTTACCAAAATGGTCCTATTGCACCGAGTGCAGCACTTGAAGCCATTGGAAGGCTTGGACAGCAAGGGAAAAAACAATGATACAAAAGGACTCAATTATCTGAGGAGATCGATTAGATATAATACCAAAAAAGGTTGACACTCCCAGCCTGAAAACAGGCCTGAGGTGAGCCCGAAGGCCCTAAATCAAAAAATTGTAAAAATCCAAAAGAATTTACCAAAATCAAGGAAAATGAAATAATGAAGAAAACTAAGGTAAAAAATTTGCAGGAAGGCACTACAAGGAAAAGTTGATGTGCTGGGAAAAAACCCACAATTTCTCCGTTCCATGGAAAACTGATAAATGATTGTCCCGTGAGCTGACATCGGGCGGGAAGCACTGGTACATGTGTGGTACAGGTGGTCTCAAGACTTTTCAGTCTTTTAAAGTGACAGTACGCTTTTGTTCTGTCTATACCAGGCTCCGTGGATGACGTCACCCACATGTGAGAACATGCTACCTGCTTGTTCTAGGATAAAGGATATGCTTTAGACATTTACATTTTTCTGTGGCATAAATGCACAGGAGGCGGATCTCTTGTAACTACAAGAAAGCTCTGGAAAGTATCTGTTAAGATGTTTAAATGTATCTTGTGTTGATTGTAAGTAGCATACTATGTCATAATATGTATTGTTATTTGAATATTTTTACTATTGTAAATGTTTCTTGCCTATGTCTGGATTATACTTGCTAAATACTTCCTTGGTTAAATGAATAAATCTACATGTAAATAAACAATTATCCTAGTATCAGCCCCAACATTTCACAAACTCACACTTGTTGTAAAGGTTTACATTTGTATGTATATTCTATGTGCATATTTTAGAAAATATTTTGGTGCATTGCAACTTATGTGTGTTAGCCTGTAACCCGTTCTGAGCTCTTTGGGAAGGACGGGATAGAAAACTAAAGAAATAAAGAAATATGCCCCAGGAAATGCTTACTCAGACTGAGTAAGCATACTTTTTAATTTAATTTAATTTAATTTTACATGGACATTTATAGGCCACTTAACCAACCAAGCCCAAGATGACTTACGAAAGGAAAAAAAAAAAAAAATCTAATTTACAATTTTCAACAAGTAATATGAATACAGTGAGATTTCTACGATCAGTACAATTTAAAACAAATATTTACAAAGAAGTCAAGTTTGTTGTTTTTTTAGTGTTCAATAATTTTTATTGCCATTTAAAGAAATCATACATATATGAATCTCAACACAATATAAAATAACATGAGTCATATAAGTAAAGGTATTAAAAAATAAAACAGAACAATATAAATAACTAACAATTGCTCATCGATGCGATCATAGATACATCAAAAAGGACAGTATTGGATGTACACCTTATTCAGACAAATCATCATGGTTTAACAGGTGCATGACTATAGGTCATATGGCTCCCATATTTTATTAAATTTATTTAAAGCATTTAGGCCCTCTTTTTCTAAGGTGCACCAACCGATTAGCGCACGCTAATCTAATTAGTGCGCGCTAAACGCTAACGCGTGCATTTTAGTCTATGGGCATGTTAGCGTTTAGTGTGTGCTAATTTTTGTAAAACTGGGGGGGGGGGAGTTAATTAGTAAATTGGCTTCAATTATGAGCTTTAACAAGCTCATAATTGAAAAATAAAAATTAATTGAGTGATAGGCACCTATCTTCTTAGGTACGATTCTACAAAAGATAGGCATCTATCGCATGGCACCTAATAGCACCAAATGCCAAAGTAGGCACTTTTAGGGGGTGGAGAAGGACTTAAGTGCCTATAATGTAGGCCTTTAAAACCTGGCCTATATTACAGGTGACTAAGTTTTAAGTTAAGTACCGCTAGGTGCAATTCTGCAAATGTTGCCTAAATGTGAGTGACAAGCAATAGGCACCTATCTTTTTTAGACGCCATTTACAGAATTTCCCCCTAAGCACACACTAATGATTTAGTGCATGGCAATGTAGGTACACTAATCAATTAGCCTAGAAAATACCTACTTTCTACCCCAGACACGCTCCTATGCCAAAAGTTAATTTAATACGTGGGTAGCACTAAAGCGTTTAAATTACAATCTTTTATTGTATTCATATCTGCTATATTTGGGGGCTTATTATGATGTGTTGTCTTTGTATCCTGCTTTGGTCAAAGTGGGATATAAATTCAAAATAAATAAATGGCCAAATTACCACAGGATGCCTTATCATGACCCATGATATGTCATTTTTTTTTGCCACAGTAAGCATGTGTGCCCATGGAGAAGAATCCTGACTAAAGGAACTGTGGTTAGAGGAGTGTTCAGTGTTCATTGTTTATAATTAAATCAATGTTTTATTTTATAATGTATAATGTAGTGCAATGGAGCTCCATTGTATAATCTGTGCCAGCAAGCATGTTTAAACTGCTAAAGGTTCTTTCTCACCACAAGTAAAAGGTGTACTGCTCCTCATTATTTTAAGCCTTTATTCTTAAAGGATCTTGGCTTTATGGAAAGACTAAGGGCATGTTATCTTTAGTAAGTCTACTTGGCCAAAATAAGAACATTTTTTGCTAAGGTACAAGATAAAGCAAAGGAAAACAAAACCAAAGGATTAAAGCTGCAAAAATATACTATAAAATATATGTGTGATTATAAGTTATCTGTCTTATAAACAGAGGAATTATACCATAGCAGCCAGATTAGATAAGAGTAAAGAAATTAGCATATGTGGGAATGCTCTAATCTAATAGAACATGCAGGATGGCACTTGCCGACTTTTGTTAGTAGGTGGTTTCTAAAGACTGTGGCAGTTATAAGGGCTGTAAACACACAGAAAACCATTGCATATTTTTTGTCTAAGGTATTAACCCCTTTTCTGGGGTAACATAGAAACATAGAAATTGACGGCAGAAAAGGGCTACAGCCCATCGAGTCTGCCCATACCAATGACCCACCCCCTGACTCCTACTCTCTCAGAGATCCCACATGAATATCCCATTTTCTCTTGAAATCTAACACGCTGCTGGCCTCAATCACCCTCTGAGGCAGCTCGTTCCAATGATCTACCACCCTTTCAGTGAAGAAGTACTTCCTCGCATCACCCTGAAATTTCCCTCCCCTGATTTTCAGCGAGTGACCTCTGGTTACTGAGGGCCCTATAAGACTGAAGATATCATCTTTCACCTCTATACGCCCAGTAATATACTTAAAGGTCTCAATCATGTCCCCTCTCTCTCTTCGCTCCTCCAGTGAGTACATCCGCAGTTTTTTTAACCTTTCTTCATACGTGAGTTCCCTGAGCCCCAAAACCATCCTGGTAGCCATTCGCTGAACCGACTCAATTCTCAACACATCTTTTCGGTAGTGTGGTCTCCAGAATTAAACACAATACTCGAGATGAGGTCTCACCATGGATCTGTACAGCGGCATTATGACTTCAGGTTTTCTGCTGACAAAACCCCTACGGATACAGCCCATCATTTGTCTTGCCTTGAACGATGCCTTCTCTACTTGATTTGCAGCCTTCATATCGTCGCTAATGATCACTCCTAAATCACGTTCCACCGTGGTCCTGGACAAGGTTTCACCATTTAGTGTGTAAGTTCTGTGTGGATTTTTTTTGCCTAGGTGCATTACCTTACATTTTTTAGCATTGAAGCCCAGCTGCCAAGTTGATGACCACTGTTCAAGCTGTCTTAGGTCCTGCGTCATAAAGTCAGGCACACTGCTTTTGCCAACTATGTTGCATAGTTTGGCATCGTCGGCAAACAGTGATACTTTTCCTCTAAGTCCTTGGGTCAAATCTCCTATGAATAAATTGAATAGAATCGGCCCTAAGACGGAGCCCTGAGGTACTCCACTCATCACTGCTGACGTTTTGGAGGGGGTACCGTTTACCATCACCCTTTGAAGCCTACCATCCAGCCAATTCCTTACCCATGTTGTGAATGTATCCCCTAATCCCATCGATTTTAGTTTGTTCAACAGCCTGCGGTGTGGAACGCTATCAAAAGCTTTGCTGAAGTCCAAGTATATCACGTCAAGGGACTCACCGGCATCCAGTTGCCTGGTCACCCAATCAAAGAAGTCAATCAGATTAGATTGGCAGAACCTTCCCCTGGTGAATCCGTGTTGCTGTGGATCACGTAGATTTTCTTCATCTAGAATTTTGTCAAGTTCCTGTTTGATTAGTGTTTCCATGAGTTTGCACACTATGGATGTAAGACTCACCGGTCTGTAATTTCCTGTCTCCGTTCTGCAGCCCTTTTTGTGGAGTGGAATTACGTTAGCTGTTTTCCAGTCTAGGGGTACTATTCCCGTGCGCATGGAAAGATTGAAGAGTACGGATAGTGGTTCAGCCAGAACTTCACTCAGCTCTCTGAGTACCCTGGGGTGTAGATTGTCTGGCCCCATAGCTTTGTCTACTTTGAGTCTTGAAAGTTCGTGGTAGACATTACTAGGTGTAAACTCGTAATCACGAAACAGGTCATTTTGGCTGTTTCTTATTTGTAGTTGCGGACCATCTCCCGGTGCTTCACAGGTGAATACTGAGCAGAAGTATTCGTTTAGCAGTTCTGCTTTGGTAGTATCAGATTCTGCGTAGTTTCCATCTGATTTCCTAAGGCGTTCTATTCCATTTTTGTTTCTCTTCCTGTCGCTAATGTACCTGAAGAAGGATTTGTCCCCTTTTTTAATGTTCCGTGCTAGATCTTCCTCTGTTTGAAGTTTGGCTTCCCTGACTGCCTTTTTGACAGCCTTAGATCTGGCCTGATAGTCTTCTTTTGCCTCCCTTTTCCCAAGATGTTTGTAGGTAATAAATGTTTCTTTTTTCATTTTAATGAGGTCAGAAATTTCCTTGTTGAACCATTGTGGTTTTTTGTTTCTCCGGCGTTTGCTTACTGTTTTTACGTAGCGGCTAGATGCTTCGTTCAGGATGGATTTTAGGTTTGACCACATATTTTCCGGGTTGTCAGTTTCTGTATGGTTTTGCAGCTTTTGATGGACAAATTTTCTCATGTGGTCGAAATCTGCCTCCCTAAAGTTGAGGACCCTCGTTGCTGTGTTTGATTTAGAGAAGCCTTTCCTGAGGTTGAGCCATACCATGTTGTGGTCGCTGGAGCCCAGCGTGTCTCCCACTGATACTTCCGAGACACTGTCTCCATTTGTGAGTACCAGGTCCAGTATTGCTTTTTCCCTGGTGGGCTCTAATACCATTTGTTTTAGTTGTGCACCCTTAATGGAGGTTATTATTCTCTTGCTACCGCTCCTAGTTGCTGAGAGGGTGTTCCAGTCTGCATCTGGCATGTTGAAGTCGCCTAACAGTACTGTGTCACCACGCAAAGTGATGTTCTCTATGTCCTCAATCAATTCTTTGTCTTCGTCTTCCTTTTGTCTCGGAGGCCTGTATACCACACCGAGGTAAAGGCATTTTTCGTTCCCTCTGGTCAGGTTTACCCAAAGTGATTCCCCTGTGTATCTAACCTCTGTGATCCTGGTAGTTTTGATATTATCTTTGGTGTATAGTGCTACCCCCCCCTCCTAATTTGCCCTCTCTGTCTCGACGAAGTAGATTGTAGCCTGGTATAACCATATCCCACCCATGCGAGTCTGTGAACCAGGTCTCGGATATCGCTACTATATCAAGGTCTGCATTCCTTATTTCTGTTTCTAGTTCCAGGATTTTGTTGCCCAAGCTGTGTGCATTAACATACATTGCTCTCCAAATTTGTGATGATATGCCTATCCCCGTTAGTGTATAGACAATATTTCAGTTGCTAAGTAAAACTGTCATTGTTGCGATAATGGTCCAGTTCATCTGAGTTTTCAAAAAAAAAAAAAAAATTTTTCTGAACATTCTTTTTTTTCTACCTTCTATTCGTATTTCCTCAATTTCATAATTAAACTGGAAAATAAATTTGAGGGTATACTTTACCATTTTTCCTTTTTTTAATTGTTTTTTTAATTTCGTTAGGCAAGTCAGAAAGCCAGGGTTTGAGGGAGTCTACCACTCCCTCTGCTGGATACTCCCTCACGGGGTCAGAGCCATTTTAAGAGGTATGGCTCTTCCCTAGAATAGAGACAGGAGGGGATGAGTCCAGGAAGCAGCTGCCAGGATAGAAATGAGGCAGTGCTAGAGGGAAGAGGAGAGAGACCAGGAAGAGAGAAGAAGGATTCTAATCACTGGTTGTGACTCCAAGAAATGGTGCTTGGCTAGGTAAGCCAACTAGCTGTTTGCTTAATGACTATGAGCTCTTTTTAGATAACTAACTAAAAGACTGTTGAACCCTGTGTTTGGGAGGGGCAGCTTCAGGCCAAAGCTAGCACTTGGGAACCTGCAATCCCAGGCCTGTTACAGACTTTGTCTTTAAACCAAGAGACTTTGCTTCTTCATCTGAGCCTGTGAGAGAACTGGCTCAAGACTGGTTACGAATAAACCTTTTTTGTTGCACCTTCAGTGTGTCCAGGCTGTGTGTGCATGCGTATGTTCACAGAGTTTTTATCTTCTTTAGCTTCCAGCTGGCTTGAGGCTCTCTCTGACTAGGGGGCAGTTGCCCTAGTTGCACTCCCCTAACACTGTTCCTGCCATGCGTGACTGAAGTATTTTATGATGTAGGATATAAGGCTTGGATTTCATTTTCTTTTTATTTACTTTTTTTGTTATCTAAGAAAATTGGAACAAAAGGTTTTTTTAAAAAAATACAACTCTTTGAAGTTTCCTTAGAACCATTTACAAATGCATACTGACCTCTTAAGCTTACACATCGTCAGCCTCCATACCAAGGTGCATTTAATCAACGCATTCTCGGACCAGGAGTGTCCTACCATTTTCACCCTCGTGGAAACTTGGCTATCCCCTAGTGATGACGTGCCAGTCATGTCCACCAGGATATATGTTCTTTTACCGCCACCACAAAGGAAAGGGGTAGCTTTGCTATTTTTGTCTCCACCTTTGTAGTTGCTCATATACAAAATCAAAGCTCATCCCTTCACTGTGACTTAGAATGTCTAGTTATGCAGATCTCTCCTTCCCGTTGATGCTTCTTTTAATTTATAACTTTCCCCTGTTACTTGCTCATCTATCTTGACCCTGCAGAAATTCATTAGCTCCTATATCACCTTACCCTCCCCATTTTTATTTTTTTTTTTGCTTAGGTGATTTAAATATTCACCTTGATGACCCATCAGATGCACTTACCCATAATATTTCTATTTTTCTTCAAGATTTCACCCATCAACAACTAGTCCACGGACCCACATATTCTGCTGGTCACTTGCTTGACATTGGCCTGACTCACTCCTCTTCGCTTTCTAATCTTTCTGCTCCAGTTCTTCACCTGATACCCTAGTCTGATCATGTTCTTCTGCATTTCTAAATACCACAGCAGCCTCTACCCTCCCTTCTGTTCCCTCATCTCCTGTAAAACAGATAAGGGAATTGCAATCCCTCAGTCCTGAAGCTTTATTTGAGCACTGTGAAACCTTCCCTGCTGATTTTTCTTCTCACTCTCTTTCTGATTAAATTACCACTTGGAATAAGATCCTCCAGTCTGCTCGCGATCTTTCTGCATTCTTGCACCTTCTTTCATTCAAGGGCCATTCTTCACAGCTCTGGTATCACTCAGGCTTTTCTCTTCTGTGGTGTCCGTTGCATAGCATCGAATGGCTCTGGTGTCAAAATCCTTCTATTTTTACCCTGAATCCCTTTAAGACAGCGGTCTCAAACACGTGGCCCATGGGCCGCATGTGGCTCTCCGGGTTTTATTTGCGGCCCGCGGTCTGGAGACATCATTCTCTTCCTTTTGGAGCAGCAGCCGACTCGTTCGTTCAAAGCCGTGGGTTGGCGGCTCCTTGCGCTATCCACTCCTGCATCGGAAGCCTCTCTGATGTACCAAGGGGGGGGGGGGCGGTCCACTGTTCTCCCTAGAGTGCGGCTCGCGGCTCGTCTAGAGTAGTGGTGCCGAACCTGCTTCCCTTCCCTTCTCACTGCTGCCATCGGGGATCAGGCCGGCACTGTGTTCTTTGATCTCCCTGCTTCTCTTCCCTGCGGGGCCGACCAACTCTCGCAGCCCGACGTCAATTCTGACGTCGAGAGGACTTTCTGGCTAGCCAATCGCTGCCTGGCTGCCCGGAACGTCCTTTCTGACGTTAGAATTGACGTCGGGCCGCGAGAGTTGGTTGGCCCTGTGCAGAAGAGAAGCAGGGAGATGTCTGCCTGTTCCCGATAGCGGCAACAGCAGCAGCCTATTCCGCGGCGGCGATGGCATGGGGGAGGGCAGGAAGGAAGGAAGAAAGAAAGAAAGAAGGTGGGGTGGGGACAGGGAGCCAGAAAAAAAAGCAAAAAATGGGGCATGGAGGAAGGAAGAAAGAAGGAGGGGGGGACAGGGAACCAGAAACAAAGCAAAAAATGGGGCATGGAATCAGAGAAAGACAGACAGAGAAAGAAAGAAAGAAAAAGTTGGGGGAGGGAATGAGGTCTGGAGGAGAGGAAGCATATAGGAGGCTAAAAGAAGGGAAGAAGTATTGGATGCACAGTCAGAAGAATAAAGTGCAACCAGAGACTGATGAAATTACCAAACAAAGGTAGGAAAATGATTTTATTTTCAATTTAGTGATTGAAATGTGCTAGTTTTGAGAAAGAAAAGATATTGAACTTTAAATGTGAGTGCTGCAGAAAAAAATAGAGTATTTGGAGGGCCGCAGAAAAAATAGTTAATGTCTTATTAAAGAAATGACAATTTTACATGAGGTAAAACTCTTTATAGTTTATATATCTTTCCTTTTAACTGTTAAAGGAAAGTTTTATAAACTATAAAGAGTTTTACCTCATGCAAAATTGTCATTTCTTTAATAAGACGTTAACTATTTTTTCTGAGGCCCTCCAAGTACCTACAAATCCAAAATGTGGCCCCGCAAAGGGTTTGAGTTTGAGACCACTGCTTTAAGACCACCTTTAAGACTCATATGTTGCAGGAAGCAAAACACACATACATCTCTAAGCTACTTCAAAGTGATCTTAACTCTTCATATCTTTATCATTTGCTATACTCCCTCACTGATCTTTCCCTCTCTTCAGTACCTTCTGCTCTTAACACTGAAGATTTTGCCTCTGATTTCTATGAAAAAATTCCCCATCTGAGACCCTCTGCTGTTACCTGTCCTCTGGATGACATTCTTTATTTTTCATCCTCCACGGTTACAGTAGCCACTTTTGCCTCCTTTAATCTCCAGTCTATAATTTCTCTCAGGAAGACAATCGCATTCCTCAAACCCTCTTCACCCTCCACTGATTCCATTCCAGCTTTCCTTCTTCTACATTTTTTAGATCCACTTCTGGTGCCCCTATTGTCAATGGTTAACAATAGCCTTATTATAGCCGATTTTCCCTCAACCTGGAAACATGCAATTGTCACTCCCCTGCTCAAGAATCCCAGATCCGATCCTGGTGCCGTAACTAATTATAAACCCATTGCCAATCTCCCTTTCAAGTATCTCATGGGCCGCATTGAGGTAGAAGAAGATATCTTCTTTTTCAAGGGTCCCGCGGCAACAAGGGGGCATCCGTGGAAAATCAGGGGCGGGAAACTGCACGGTGTCACTAGGAAGTTCTTCTTCACTGAAAGGGTGGTTGATCGCTGGAACAGTCTTCCACTTCAGGTCATTGAGGCCAGCAGCGTGCCAGATTTTAAGGCCAAATGGGATAGACATGTGGGATCTATTCGCAGAGATAGATAGGGAGGGTCATTGGGGTGGGCAGACTGGATGGGCCGTGGCCCTTATCTGCCGTCTATTTCTATGTTTCTATGTTTCTAAAGTCATTTATTACCAAAATTTCAGATTTCCTATCCAGTACCAATGCACTTAATTACTGTCAGACTGGTTTTCACCCTCATTACTCTACTGAGCACACTCTTTTTAGGTCTTCTAAAACATATCAGAATAATCCTTGACAGTAACCACGATGCTGTTCTCTTTTCCCTAGACATGTCCACCGCCTTTGATCTGGTGGACCATACTATTCTCCTGAACTGCTTAAAAGATCTACTAGACACAGGGGCAGCTCTTCAATGGTTCCAGTCTTACTTGGGGTTACTTTTTTCACGTATGCCAATGGCATTCAACTCATTCTCCTGTTTAATTCACATACCCCTCCAGGTACTCTCCATTTCCACTAAATTAGATAAGGCGCCAATTGGTTAACAACAAACATTAAAAATGAACTCACTGAAAACTGATCTTTTCTTCCAGCAACCCTTTTCCAAATCCACCTTGTTTCATAATGAAAAGCACCATCCTCTTATTTACATCATCAACTAAGATTCTTGGAGTCGTGCTGGATAACACCCTATCCATTTTCTCATTTCCAAGGTAGTTTTTCCTCTTTTCATGCCTTCCATAGCATTCACTCCATTCATTCACTCCTCCAGCCAGGTTCTCTTCGTATTCTCCTATGAGTCTTCTCAAAGCTTGACTATTGTAACTCTCTTCTCATTGGTCTCCCGAACTATCAGCTCCATTGACTTCAGTTCGTGCAAAACACAGCAGTCAGACTCCTCTATCGCTGTTCAAAGTTCATCCATATTACCCCTCTCTTGAAAGCTGAACACATTCTTCCAGTAACATATAGAATCCCCTTCAAATACAATATTTGTCCTTTCCAGATTCAGTCCTCTGACTTTTCTTCTTTTCTGTTTAGCCTTCTAGTTCAATATTCCTCATGAAGAGCCCTTCATTCCTTCCAGCAGCACTTACTGACTGTTTCCTCCTTCAGACAATTATTTCTAGATGTCCTCAGAAATTCATCTTTCTCAGTTATAGACCCTATTCTATGGAATGTATTCCATTCTACCTCTGAACTGAGAGAGAGTATGGTTAATTGATTCATGTTTAATGGAAGTATATAAGTGCTGTTTTTTCTTTTGGGAAATTTTGAATGTCTAATGATTGTATTTTTTATATGCTTTATAAGATCAATAAAGAATTTAAAATACATTTAAAAAAGTGGCATTTAAAAAAAAAAAAAAAGGTCTTTTCAAAATTTAAAACACAACTAAAAGTCTATTATTTCTCAAAGGCTTTCGATGCATAGCTTTTCCTACCTCTGATCAAATCTACTTTCCAAACAAAAATAAGCTTTCAAAATACCATTCATATCCCCCCTCCCCCTTTGATCTTTGATATTATTGTAACCATTACTTTTTATTTTTCTCTTTGTGTTCCAGTTATGTCTTGTCCTGTTCATTGTTTTGTCAAATTTTTATTGATTTGTTTCCCTACCTTGCATACTTTTTATTGTAAACTACTTAGATTTAAACTATACTACTACTACTATTAATTATTTCTAAAGCGCTACTAGACATACGTATGTTTTATATTTGTGGTATATCAAATAAATGGAACCGAACTTCTGCTCATGTACAGGACACCAGTCTTCATGCCCAGTACAACTAAGATATGTCATATTTGGTTAGGAAATTTTCTTAATGAACTTTTAGATTCTCTGCTAGATTGAATGCATGAGTGGGAAGCATTTTATTTATGGATACATCACTTGACGCCAGCCTGCTTCTATTTTTGAGCTGAATGAATGAATGATAGGTCTGAGGATTTTTTTTCTAATGTTTCAGAGTCAACTGTCATGCAGTATAAAACAACTATTCACGATCCCCCCCCCCCCCCCACTAAGCTTTTTTATCACCGGCTGCAACGGTATTAACTCTGACACTCATAGGAATTCTATGAACGCTGGAGCTAATATCGCCATGGTCAGCGAATAAAAAAGCATAACGCAGCTTTGTAAAAGGAGTCCTATGTCAGTTCCAACTATCTGACCATGACAAATTCTGTTTGAAAATATCAGTGGGGACAGGAAAAAGGGAAAACCACACCTTTCAACAGGAGTTATTTCAGAAGGGATAAGAGAAGGCCTACAGATAACATGTCAGGAACTCAAAAGGAAGAGGACTTTAATCTATTTACAGCAGAGAAAGTTGGCATAGAACTAGCAAATTGGGGGGGGGGGGGGAAAGAAAAAGCAGCAACGCTTAAAGAGGTGCCAGCAGCTTTTCTAACAGCTCTGGCCAATGGTCGGTCCTCTGGTGACAGGAATGATTCCAGATGACGGGAGACAGACAGATAAACTTCCTCATCACAAAAGAAGGAGTCAGAGCATGCTTGATTACTACAGACAAGTTAGCTTTAGTGTGATGGTGAGGAAATGATTCAAATGGCTAACAAAAGAAAGGATAATGTGTGGCCATGATTGTTCCAGAGAGATGTCATATCATACAGAGCTGAGCATTTTTTTTTTTTTTTTTTTACCAAGCAAAAAAAGGAATTAGATCCAGGACAGTAGTGTATTTGGTGAAGTTAGATTTCAGTTAGGCTTTCAAATTTGCTCTGCAGAGTAGAGTGATACGGGGACAAAAATTCTTCCCGGTCCTCTACCCATCCTTGCATTTTCATCCCCAACTCCTCCCCGTCCCCGCAGTGAAGTGCATTTTTTATCCTCATCCACAGTTTTCATCCTCATTCACGCAGTCTTAATTTTCTTCCCCGCATCTCCCTGCTCAAAGCAGAAGCATGTTTTTATGCAAATTAATAACACCTTCTCTCAAAAGCTGGAGATACTTCTGCGAAATGCCGCAGGGCTCCCCACTATCTCCTATTTTGTTCAACTTATTTACGGGCTCATTTGGCCAAATCAAATTCAAAAATTGAGAACAGCATTGAGAACAGCTCTTAACCTACGCAAACAACACCTTCCTATTGCTGCCTATTGATCCTGTCAACGTGAACATCACAGAATCAATCTCAGGAGGAATAAACAAAATCTCAGCCTGAGCTAATAACAAGCTCAAGCTGAACACTGCCAAAACTAACTTAACATTCCATATCTCTCATCAAATAAACCCTAATTCTTTTACTCTACCATCCAGATTCTAGAGCCACACTCAACGTACAAAGCTCATCCAAAATCCTTGGTGTAATCTTGGATTCTCCTCTTTTTTATGCCCATCAGTGGTATGAAATGTCTTCAGTTGATCAGACCCTTCTTTTGCAATACTGTACGGCATTGTACAAAGTCACAAAGAATAGTAGAAGCAGCTAAACTGTTGCAACTCTCTGTATTTGGGAATAGGTGTTAAGCACCTCTACAGACTTCAGCTCATCCAAAATACAGCAGTTAGGCTAATCTTCAGGCTCAGAAAGTTTGATTCTGTGACAGAGTACTACCAGAGACTCCATTGGTTACCCTTAGCCTTTAGGATCTCCTTCAAATCATCTTGCATCTTATTCCACATTTGCAACAATTATTCATCGGAGGAGTTTATTCAGCTGTTCTCCAAACACTACTTCAACCTGAATCACCAGCAGATTGCAGATGCTCCTTCCTTCACCAAAAGGAATCCAGTCCAAGTGCAGCTTCATTTCCTTGCTCACCTGTGGTGCTATCGATGCATGGAACACCCTACCCTGCCTCTAGACACTAGAAAGGAGGCTAAAAACATTTCTATACGATAAGCATACATGACTGTTCCAGCTTCAATTCCCTAGACTCCTTCTGTGGAAATCTGGAACATGCATTCTTTTTCTTGTTAATTTCAAGCTAGCAGGCTGTATTGAGCCCTGTTAATGTAATTCACATGTTCTGCCTTCCTTTCATCTGTGTACCCACTGAGTTCTCTTTATACTGGAAGGTTTATTTTCTTTTTATAACTTGTTCTTTGTAGTTTCTCGTGCGTGCACGAGTTCTTGACACTGCAAATTGCCTTGATTTACAAATCCTAGATTAGAGGGACAGGGACATTCTGAAAAGTTGCTTTCGGGGTTATAGAGTAGCCTTATTTCTAAGTCAAAATGCCAGAAGTTTTGCACTTTTGCAACATATGTATCGATTTTTCAGCAACAGTAAAGGTTTTCTCAACAGGTTTTTTCAACAGACTTTCTCAATAGCCTTTATTTGTATTGACAGTGATTCACATGCACTTACATTCATAACCTTGTTGACGTGATGACGTCATCACGTTCCGTCGGAGGTCACCCCTCCTCCCCACTGTAGTATAAATTGGTGGGTTGAGCAGTGATCTCCGTCGTTTGGAGGTTTTGAAGTTAAAAAACGGTATGTGTATTGTGCTTTCTTTCTTCTCCTATTTTTGCCTAGAGGCAGTAAAATTTCCCCACACCGCATTACATTTGAAATTTTAGTAGTGTGTGTGGTATTTATGATAAAATTTTTTGTAATTTTAGATCATCTCTTGGAATAATGTGGTTACAACAGAGGTGTCACAGTGTGTAGCATCGGGTCTCCTGAAGCAGAATATTCGAAACGGGGCCGCGTTGAGACCCCTAAGAGCCTGTACAACCACAAAACTTTAAAAAGCTTGCACAGATAAGTGTATAGTTTCCAATGAGCAAGAGTCTTTTTGTATAATTTTTTGAACAATTTTTTGTCAATTTATAAATTATTTAAACTGTTCACAATTTTACCAGTGGCTAGAAAGTGAAGTTCTGTAAAGTAAAATGCAATGACTGGACGGTAAACTCTTGCCCCAAGGGAAGGTATCCACCTCCCCTTCAGAGTTTCACTTCTCTGAGCATTTTTAGGAGTCATTTGCTCTCTTCCCACTGGTACATAGTATCTACATAGTCAGTCTCCTATTTATTATTTCATTCAATTTACTGACTAGTATTCACATATGAGTCCCTGTATGTTTTTCTAAAGAAGTTGAGCATCTGCATTTACAGCAAGTTGCAGCTGGTATAAATATTTGTTGCCCAACTTTTGACATGGAAATTGGTTCTAAGTGCTATTCCATTGTTGGTACCATTTATAAAATAACGCACTGTGCTAATTTTTCCCTGATTTTTTTTGGCATCGTTTATATAATACCCCTCTGTATGTCCTTAGTCAGCTATAGCCTCTGAAACTGACACAATACTCCAAGTAGGGCCTCACCAATGACTTATACAGTGGCATTAACACCTCTTTTCTTCTGCTTATTCACATTGAATTTTACTAATTTTTGTAGATCATGTTCATATTGTCCACTACTTATGGGGTGTCCATTCTGCTACAAATCTACCACAAAAAGACTGACTTTTCTTTCTAATTCATTGGTAACATCACAATCCTGAGACTGAACAGAATCAGCTCTAACACAGATCCTTGAGGCACTCCACTACTCACTTTTCTTTTCTTTGAGCAAATTCCATATACCACCAATTTCTGTCATCTGTTAGTCAACCAGTTTCTAATCCAGTGTTTCACTTTGGGCCCAAGCTTCAATTCATTCATTTTATTTATGAGCCTCCTATGAGGAGCAATGTCAAAGATTTTGTTGAAATCCAGGAAACTACATCTAATGCATGTTCTCAATTCTATTGTCAGTCAAATGTGACCGGAGCTTCCTCTCTCAGGATCAGGAAGTATCTTCCTAGCTTTACCCAGGGTAGAGTCAGTGGCTTACCTCAGAACAAATCTGCAATTCTGGGGAGGAAGTGCCCAAATACTAACCAAGTCCAATAAGTCCAAGACAGATTGGAGGAAAAGGAAACTAAGTCCCTGTTTTACTAAGGTGCGCTATGGGGTTCATAATAAAAAAAAAAACACATCTAAAAAGTGTCCTAAATGGCTATTTGGACGATCAAAAAGCCTGATCGTCCAAGTACCCATAACCAAAGCTGGTTTTAGACGTATCTAAAACCAGCTTAGGCCTTTCCCCTGCCACTAAACGCACAGAGAGAAAAAAGGTGTGTTTAGAGGAGGGGAAAGGGCGGGCGGGAGGTGGGCCAACCTACACCTAGGCGTGCAGCAGGTATAACCAAAAACTTAGGCAGGTTGCCTAGTCAGCACTTATACCTTTTTGACTTAGACAAAGTCAAAACAGGTCTAAGTGCCGAAAAAGGGGTCGCTGAGCTGATCGCGGCTAGCGCGATCAGTTCAGCGGCCCGGCAACCTACCCACCCACCCACCGCAACAATCACGACAGTAGAGATGACTCATCTCCCCTACCGCGATGCGATCACCCTCTACCCGAACTGCCGCAACTCGCGGCAGGAGAGATGCCCAATCTCTCCTGCCACGGGTTGTGGCAGTTCGGGTAGAGGATTGATCGCATCACGGCAGGAGAGATGGCCAATCTCTCCTGCCGTGATACATCAACCCCCTCCCCCTTACAATATTGGGGCAAAAGGGAGCCCAAGCTCTCTTGCCCCGCGGCACCCCGACTGCCTGACTACGTTTGGGGCAAGAGGGAGCCTAAGCCCTCTTGCCCCGCGGCACCCCGACTGCCTGACTACGTTCAGGGCAAGAGAGAGCCCAAGCCCTCTTGCCCCGGCAATCGTCGGCACCCCCCCCATTATGTTTAGGCCAGGAGGGAGCCCAAACCCTCCTGGCCTCTCGCCCCCCACCCCCTACAAAATCGGGCAGAAGGGAGCCCAACCCCTCCTGCCAAGGCGGACCCCCTACCCCCCACCCCCATTACAATACGGGCAGGAGGGATCCCAGGCCCTCCTGCCTTTGACACAACCCCCCCCAATGACCGCCCCCCTGAACCCCTGATCGGCCCCCCCGCTGACCCACGACCCCCCACCGACCCCATGACCCACCACCCCATGACCCCCCCACCCCCAATCCCACCCCCATACCTGGTAAATGTTGGTCAAATGGACGGGTGCCAAGCCCGCCCGTCCGGCAGGCCAGCCGGCTGCAGAATGGGGCCAGATTGGCCCAGGCGACTGAAACCCCGCGCCTGGGCCAACCAGAATAGGCCCGGGAGTCTTAGGCTCCTCCTGTGGGTGGGGCCTTAGGCACATGGGCCCAACCCATGTAATACTTATGTAATACTTTTTCACATTTCTAAAAATGTCTTTCACTTGCCACACATCTTCACTCACTTGACTCTCAGACTCAGACCCTTCTCCCCAACTGTAACAAGCTGTTGCCTAGGAGATGGTGACAATCACAGAAATGCACTCAAGAAATACTTCTATTTCCTGCAAGCATACCTGGGCATTTTGAAGACTAGTTTAAACTTGAACTCACAGCTCTAAATTGACTTTTTCATAGAAACCTATAACCATTTTAGCAACTCACTCACTAAGTAGTAGCATCATTTATCATTTATTAATTTGCTCTACTGCTTCACTTTATCCAAGAATGCAGTGGTTTACAATAATTTAAAACAAATCCAGAAATGGAAAGGATCTACAAAATAAATAGGAAAGCCTACTCAGCCAAGACCACACAAATACATACAACCTAAATAAAAAGAGACGATCCAAAAATCTTTATAACAGCATTATAAAATAAACAATTGAACTAATTAAATAATAAGAAACAAAATAAAACAGGTAATCCCCTGAAAACATCTCTCTAATCTCTATCATAAGAAAGAGCCAAAAGCCATCTTATAATAATCAGCCTTTAACAACCACTTAAAGCATTTGTGAAGATCTCTTGACTTGCAAAGAAAAAGGTAGCTCATTCCTTAAAAAAATGGTCTTAAATGAAAATAAAAGCACTCTTCTTAGTAGACATTAGGTGAGCCTTAGCCAAGAGAGGAACAGTCAACTGAAACAAAGCCTGTGAGCACAAAGAACATACAGAAACATAAAGTACAACCAATTCCGCCAAATAAGCAGAAATATTCTCTAAGTAAGCTCTATGCATTAAAACCATCAACTTAAATAACTGAGAGGCCCTTTTACTAAGGCGCACTAAATCAGTTAGTGCGCCTTAGTAAAAGGACCCCTATATTTAACAGGCAACTGATACTGGAAGTCTAAAGGGGTAACATGATTATATCTATGAATCTTTCCAAGAATACAGAGTCATATTCTGAAGTGTTTGTAACTTTTTAAAATGTGCATTAGATAAACCATCCAACAGAGAGTTAGCAGAGGCCAACTGACACATACATAAAGCATGTCCCAAAATATGGAATAACGGCTCATCAAAACAACCCCAAAGTGCATGTAACTTATGTTGTGTTGCATAACTCTTATAAAGTAAACCATTTACATGAGCATCAAAAGTCAACTGACAACAGTATCTCAATGTCTCAATCATAGCTATAGGTTCATTCAAATATATCTCCGACTTAGTAGAGCGACTGTCTCTTCCTGTCAGCCAATATGAAGTGGCTTTTCTCATATTCAATACTAAACAGTCAAAATAAAACTATACAGAAGATAAGGGCAGATGCTTTTTCCTGACCACTGCCAGCGTTATACCCAGAAATTGAAAGTAGGCATGGTAAAGAACAGAGACTTGGTGTCCGAGTTGTTGTTGTTAGGTACCATCGACTCGTGTTTGAGTCCTAGTGACTTGAATTGCGGATCTAAAAAGAAATCGGTTTTGTGATAGACCGGAAAGGTCCTCCAGTGTCATCCCCATGGTTGTTTTCAACGTGTCCGGTCATCTGATTGCAGGTTGCCCTCTTCGTTCGGTTCCTTCAATCTTCCAAGTTAGATGCTAGTAAATTAGGCTCAGTAAAACCTGGCCTAATATACAGGTGCCTGCCTCTAGGACACTTAGCAACACCTAAGCATGCCTAGGTGCCACTAGGTGGGAACCTATAAATGGTGCCTTGCAGCTGATTGACAACTGTGCCAAGCGGTGCTTACAACATAGATGCTGCTAGGTGCCATTTATAGAATCTGGCCCTTAGTGCGTCCACGTTGCTGCATGCTATCTGGTTAGCATAGGATTGCCATGTAAACCCTTACCACCTACATAAAAGTATCAGTAAGTGCTCCCATAGTAATTTTTTTAAATAGCTGTGCGCTAATGGTGATATAGCAAAGAAAAATCCAAACCTTGGTCCAACCCCTGCGGAGTACCGCAAGGATCTCCACTATCCCCTATCCCCTACACAGTTACGACTTGGATGGAAGATCACAAACTGAAATTCAACCCAGACAAAACTAAATTCATCCTCCTAGAGAATAACAAAGTCCCAACCACAACCAACTTAGAAATCAACTCTATCAACTACCCTATGCAAACCACCCTAAAACTTCTAGGTATGACTATTGACAGAGGCTGCACCATGCAACCACAAATAAACAAAACAATATAGAAATCTTTTGCAGTTATGAGAAACCTTAAACAAGTCCAAAAATTCTTCGAAAGACCACAATTTCAGCTCCTAGTACAATCACTAATCCTTAATATACTGGACTACTGCAACATCCTCTACCTCCCCTGCCCGGCAATAATGATTAAACAACTACAAACAGTTCAAAATACAGCTCTGAGACTCGTCTACTCATTGAAGAAATATGACCACATCACTGAGGCATACATCGATTCACACTGGCTTCCAATCCAGGAAAGAATACAATCTAAATTCTACTGTATACTATTTAAAACTATAAACGGGGACAGCCCAATCTACCTTAATCACCACCTTATCCAAACTACCTCTACCAGGCACAGAAAAGCACATACCCCCCAATCAAGGAAGTAAAACAGAAAAAACTATACGACGGCCTACTAGCCACTCAAGCAGCAAAACTAGATAACCAAATCTCCAACCTATTGATATCAACCCCAGACTACAAGATGTTCACAAAGGAAATAAAAACTATACTCTTCAAGAAATCCCTAAATAAAGCTTAAGACCACAAATACCTCCCTCTTACCACCCTCTCCCTAACCCCTGATCCCACCTAACCCTCTCTTGGAAACAACCTCTGATCTATTTATTTATTTGATTTTTTAGCCCGTCCTCCCAAAAGAGCCCAGAACGGGTTACAATGAATATATTGGTGCATTAAAATTATAAGTAAGATAGGTACTTAGAAATTCCCTTACTGTCCCGAAGGCTCACAATCTAACTAAAGTACCAGGAAAAATGACAATTAGAAGAGTAATAAAGAAAGAAAATAGAGATAGAGGAGAAAAATAAGAAAATAAACATACTAATAAGATTACAATGATCTAAAGGAATTTGAGAGGTTAAAATCCTCCCTCCACAACTCTTTTTGTAATCCGCTTTGAACCGAAAGGTAATGTTGGACTAGAAATCTGTAATGTAATGTAATGTAATAGCACATGGCCATTAATACGAAAAAGGGAAAATCAGCTCTTTTACTGTTACGGTACAACTGGCCTTAGTGTGCAGGAAAAGAACCCATGTAAGGGCATGCTTAGGCAACTTTCTACCGCAGCTAATTAATAGGACCCCTATGAAACTTTTGTCCAAATTACAGAACTGAAGAACTGGGTACAATTTTCACAATGCTTTTTATACAGGTTTGTCTTTGATTTTTAATTTTTTCTTGTTCAGAAATCACATTAATTTCTTGGCCCAAAAATGATCAAGCAAACTGATTTACAATTATTTTTGTGATTGCATTACTTAAATATTGCTCAGTGACCTTTAGCAGCCATTTTCCAGCTGTTAGATAACATGTATCCATGCCACTGTCCTCATCACCCTGATTCCATGAACCAGATCAAGAATGAACATTGGAGCTGAATGGAAAGTTCTCTTCATTGCTCCAGGTGGCTTGAATTCTATATGAACAGGCCAGAATCAGAAACTCAACTGTGACTCATATGATTTGAACCAAACTAACCCTTCCTGGTTTGGAGTGTGTTCAAATCCTATTTTCCCATCTCTGAACAGATTGGAAAGCAAAACCCTCTGTTTATCCATATGAAAGGTATAGCACAGGCAGTGCAAAGTTCCCCATACCGCCACATCAATGTGACTCAGTCCTGGCGAGACAACCCCTAAGGATAAACAGGTAATTCTGTTTTCATATTCACTCATCCTTTGGCTCTCTGCTGAGACTGCCATGGGAGTCTGCCAGTAACTTTCTGGTGTTTAAGTTGCAGAACAACTTCCAAACTAGGCAAGGGAAGAAATATCATTATCATCAGTTTTATCCACTGTACAGAGAGACAGAAAGAGATCTGGGCAAGGTTGAAGAGACAAAGGTTGGCAGTGGAATCAGGACTAGAATGCAGAAGGGTCAGTTTTCCTGTTCTGCAGTTCCATGTTCTAACCACTGAATCACCCTACAATACATCCCAGCCTAAACTTTTCTACAGAACTCTGGGCTACAAAGAGGATACTGTTAAGACTTGAAGGTCATGAAAGATTTGTGATCTGATCAATGATTGCTCACTGCAACAGCCTAAGTGTAGCCTACTTTCTGATAATATGTTAACACATAAGGGTTTATATTAAAAAAAAAGTACCAGAAATAACTTATTACATCATCTACTGACTAGGATGGTACCTATCATAAGCAAACATGTTTTTACCAAAAAATGCAACGTTTGTGATTGCTGTTACTAAGCTACCTCGTAATCCTGATAAGCTCTTAGCTGTGTCTCCAACATTAAAAACATACGTTTAACATCTCTCAAAAAATATACACAATGATATTGAAATTTATAGTGTTTTTTTTTTTCTATTTGTTAAGAAAAATGATTTCACTCCTATGGGAAAAGAGATGTCAGAGCACACCAAGTGATTTTTTATTTTCCTTCTGTTTATATGTGTCCAAGGAATGGCACACCCAGAAATTATCACTGTGAAAGGCTAGCTCTCAGGTCGCTCACCCATAAACCTGGGAGGAGACTTCTCACTAATAAGTTAAAGATTTCTGAGTCATAGAGTTAAAACATTACCTATTGCTTTGTATTAAACCGAGTCCAAAAGTTTTAATAGATAATTACTATATATTTTTATGATAGTTCATCATGGAGTTGGGCTTAGTGCTCAGGGCTGTTAAACTAGTACATATTATGCACACAACCCAGAAAATGAAATCATATGGAGCCTCGTTTTACATAGAACATGTAGATTGGAGATGAGACATCCAGGTTGGGACATGCTCAGTTCTGGAGGTATTTTAGAAAAGGATCTACCGGTATTGAGAATGTGAAGCAAAAGCAGCAATTTAAAGAATACAGGGTTGTCCCAAAAGTCACTACACATTTTCAATAAATTCTTAAACATTACCCAAGAAACTGAGGGACAAATTCTATAAGAAGTGGCCAAAAGTTAGGTGCCTATATAGGCACCGTTCGGTGCAATTCAAGTACAGTTGGGTGCTGTTTAGTGAATCGCGCTGAGCGGCACCTATTCGGGCACCTATTTTGGAGGTGCCCAATAAATAGGCCAGATCTAGGCACAACTAAAAGTTAGGCACCCATGCGAGCGCTTAAGCACGCTTAAGAGCAGCAATTCTGTAACAAGGCACCTAACACGAAGCCACGCCCATACCTAACATGCATAGCGCCTACTTTTTTAATAGGCTGCCTACATTTTTAGGTGCGCCTTGTTACAAAATCGCTCTTTCTTTATAGGCGCCTATGTTTCAATTATTGCTGATTAAAAAGCTTAATTGGGCTTGTTATTCGATTTAGATAGGCGCCTATCTAGTTGGGCGCCTCCTAAATAGGTGCCTAATATTAGGCACTGGTTACAGAATTTGGGCCTGAGTTTATTCATATTCTTAGCATCAACAAAAGAGTCATTGCAGTTTTACTGGCTAGGCTTGCCACCACGTTCCAACGCCTCGAAGACAAGTTGTCTACTTCCACATGAGCGCCTCCCTTTTCGATAACTTCCGGCCACCTTCGGACGCAAGCCTCTCTGACATTTTGCAGCAGCTCTTCCCCCGACCTCGCTGCGGTCGGTGCGCATTCGTTTCTCAAGCTGTGACAGGTTACTGGGCTTATTCTTTTGCTGGTGGCCTCAAGTCTCTGCGAATGATACCTAGTATGAAATAGAAAAAAAAAAAGTGTGTAGTGACTTTTGGGACACCCTGTATGTATGTGTGTGACATCATCACATCACACCTGCATATGACGTCCTCCCGAGCTGGAAGCTTTGTAAAACCCGGACAAAGTGCCGGGTTTTGAAAAGCCTTCTGGATGCCTGGAATAGCTCCGAGTACAAGAATAGGTGGAAGGGACAGGGCTGGGGGGCGGAACAGGGCATGACTTGGGCAGAGTGAGGCGGGGCTATGTGGGTTCGGTGAGCTTGGGGGCGGGGCCAAGGGTCCAGACTTACCCTAATCAATTCCAATAAATAAATAAATAAAATACACACATGCACATATTTAGGCCTGATTCACTAAGGGGACCTTTTACTAAGCAGCAGTGAGCAATAACATGTGCTCACCGTTGCCTAAAAACAGCACTAGTGGCATGCACCCAGGAGCCATGTGCTAACTGTGGGTTTGACGCACGCCATCAATGTGTTAAAAATTCATTTTATTCTTTAGCACTGGGGCGTGTTTGGGGGGGGCAGAGAGTAGACATATCCTACGCTAATCAGTTAGTGCGTGGGCTCTGGCATGCACTTACCAATTAGCGCGGTATTAGTGTGGGAGCCCTTAGACCTGGATTCTCTAATTCAGTGTTTTTCAACCTTTTTACACCTATGGACCGGCAGAAATAAAAGAATAATTCTGTGGACCGGCATCGGTCCGTGGACCGGCGGTTGAAGAACACGGGGCTAAGTAACACTATTTTTTCCATTCATTTTTCACAGATACACAATATAATCTTATTAACACATAATGGTTAACCACAAAATTAAACTATATAAAGCACATTGACAGCAGATGTAAATCCTCAAAACTGACATAATTCAATCACTAAATTAAAAAATAAAATCATTCCCCCCTACCTTTGTTGTCTTCCTCCCTCCATGCTATGCCTTATCTTCTGGCCTGCTCCTGCCTGGCCATTTTATGCCACCCCCGGTATTATCTTCAGGCCGGCTCCCTCTTCCTCACTGATGCAGTGCAGAAAGCTGTGGGCAGTGGCTCCTTGCACGTCCCGTGCCTCATCTGGAAGCCTTCCCTCTGACGTTGCAACATCAGAGAGAAGGCTTCCAGTTCAGGCACAGGATGCCCGTAAGAACCACTGCCCATGGCTTTGCACTGAATCAGTGAGGAAGAGGGAGCTGGCTCGATCGCACCGTGGACCGGAGGTTGAAGAACATTGTTTTGGGCCTGATGCATGTGCTGGCCCTGTGGACCGGCAGAAAATTTCTGTGGACCGGCACCGGTCCATGGACCAGTGGTTGAAGAACACTGCTCTAATTGGCACCATTTGTGGCCACCTTAAGTGGCTGGCAATTATTTGTCAATCACACAACGGCTCTGGTCAGAGAATTGTGTCTCTGGCAAAGTTAGGCAAAGGTGCCTAACTGCGATGTGAATATCGCTTCTGTAGGTGCAGAATCAGGCCCTTGGTGTTTAACCCGTCTGCCTCTGCATAGAATTCTTTTTAATCAAATGCGACAGAACTTCTGTGCAGAAGCAGACGGGTTAAACACCAAATGCTTGTTGAGAATCATTGCACCTCAACCCTGAAGAAGTGGGTGAAATGTGATTCACTTCAGGAGGGAGTGTTGCTGCAACAATAAAGCTAAGTTACCGCTATATTAACATCACATGAATACAACATAATAATAACGATAATGAATTTTGAAAAAAAACCTGTATAAACAAAAGTAAATGACTTATACAGTATACATGGAAATTAATGAGGATAGATGAAGAATGGAGACATTTTAGAGTTATTAACTCAAATGGCCATCTGAGGATCCTGCAAAAATCACACAAATTACATACTTATGAAATCTGTCACGAAAATTCTTTAGGGTTCTTAAAGGTTTTACAGAAGATATATAGCACTAGATGTGGCATTAGGCGCCGGTAGGTGCCTCAGGAGATATGATTCATGTGAAAGGTAGGCACCGTAAATGTAGGCCTTGAAATTCATGGCCTACATTTACGGCCATGAAATGTAGGCCATGGCCTACATTCATGGCCTACATTTGTGATCACCGACAGTGGCGCCATTTAAAGAATCTGGGCCTTAGTTCAAGAGCTCACAAAGTGTAAACAAAACATCATAATATCACTGTTCATCTAACAAAACACTTTTTTGAAACAAAAACGTTTTATATAACTGTCTAAACTCCCATTATTTCTTGATCTTTTGGATTTCTAATGGTAATGAGTTCTAACACGAAGCTGCTTGATAGAGGACAAAAGATAACCAATATTTTGCAGATTTCACATTTTTCATATACTGTAAATATAAATATGTGAGTTAAATATGATTCCTATATATTTTTGGGTTGATATTCAAAACAATTTAACTGGCTGCTGACCAGTTACATTGTTTGGGTGCTATCTAATCGCAGCTGAAAATTTGCAGTTAGCAACATAGAAACATGATGGCAGATAAAGGCCAAATGGCCCATCTACAGTAACCATTATCTTTTCCTCTCTCTAAGACAGGGGTAGGGAACTCCGGTCCTCGAGAGCCGTATTCCAGTCGGGTTTTCAGGATTTCCCCAATGAATATGCATGAGATCTATTTGCATGCACTGCTTTCAATGCATATTCATTGGGGAAATCCTGAAAACCCGACTGGAATATGGCTCTCGAGGACCGGAGTTCCCTACCCCTGCTCTAAGAGATCCCACATGCCTATCTTATGCTTTCTTGAATTCGGACACAGTCTCTGTCTCCACCACATCTTCCAGGAGGCTGTTCTGTGCATCTACCATTCTTTCTGTAAAAACGTATTACTTTCGATTACTCCTGAGCCTATCACCTCTTAACTTTATCCTATGCCCTCTCATTCCAGAGCTTCCTTTCAAATGAAAGAGACTCGACTCATGTGCATTTATGTTACATAGGTATTTAAATGAAAACTGACTATTTCGGGGCATTCCAGGGATGCAGTCCGCAATTATTCAGTTAAGTGCTGATATGCAGCACAGGTTAATCCCATAAATGAGACTGCATAAAACACAGTTCTATTTTTATGCAGCAACCCATGGCTAATTAATGGCTCCTTTTATCAAACTGCAAAAGAGCTCCGTACTGCTGGCAAGCAAGGTAAATCCTCCAATGCTTATTCTATTACATATACCTCACTGGCTTATGGTAAGAACTAGAAGCTCTTCCACGGTTTAATAAAATCCAATGTAAGTTCTGAATATCAGCGTAACCAGCTATTCATTATCTGGTTCTGCATAAATCTGGTTCCCATATATTCAATGCCAAAGCCCAGGCATGGCCCACCATTGAATATATGGGAACAGTGCCAGCAGCAGTCAGAAAAATGCTCATCGCTGCTGGCTGAATACTGACCCCCCTCCCTTTTTTTTTCTATTTTATTTTATGAAGTTTGCATATTTTTCTGTGTATGTTTTATTCTTAATTACCTAGAATTTTACCGTAGGCTCCCTTTTAACAAGCCGTGTTAGGGGGTTTTCTAATCACCGGACGCTGCGGTAAAAACTCTGATGCTCATAGAATTCCTATGAGCGTTGGAGCTTTTACCGCAGCGGCCGACAAAAAAATAAGAGGGCCATAATGTGGGTTATACATTTTTTAAAATAAGTAAAATAAATAAATAGCATAGAAAGTTGTGTTCAGAACCTGTGCTAAGCCTTACGCACTTTGTTCCAGTGGCCCTAGTCTGTATCTATGGGAAAAGAGCTCAGTGAATCAGGCTTTTAGAATGTATGTGACCATGCCAGCATGAGAGAAGGGTCTATTGTAATCAGATAAGGGAAACATTCTGCTTTGTAATTTATGAAGTTGGCAATTCATGCTAGTGAGAAAGTCAAAGTATATTATGGGGAAAGAACTTCTTTCACATAAAATTGGGGAAAAAATGAGCAAAATGCCATAATTTCAATATTTCAATATAATCAGTCCTGTTTGTGAGTTATGCATATACTGACCCTAAAATTGTTTTTAGATAAGTCTTCTTTTTCATATGTTTTGAGAGTTATGGAAGTTTTTTAAAATTTGATTTAAGTATTTTTTTCTAGCAGAAATAGATATATGCAATGATTGGGTGGTGAGACTTAATTCTGGGGGATTTTTCCTCAGGTGGTCTCTTGGTCTCTGAGCTCGTATACATACATATATGCATTGCTATATCTGGCATAAAAGATATTGTCAGTGTATGCATAATTCACATATGGGATTATATTGACATTTTGGCAATATATGTTAATGTGCAAACCCACTTAACTGTATTCAGTTGCTCCAGATCTCATGAAATGAAATTGATGCTTTTCTAGTTTAAACTACAGGCAGTCCCCGGGTTATGAATGAGTTATGTTTTTAAAGCTATTCTTAAATAGGATTTGTATATACTCAGAACTTGTAGATTTTAAGATTCTTGCTGCTTACCTCTGCTACCAGCTGACAAAAGGGTCAACTGTCCCTACCGGTGTTTGCTCTAAGATACAATATGCACAACCACACACTGTTCTTAATGTGGCCATGCCTCATTCCTGAATCTGCTGCAGGAGAAGTGTAAGAGTCTATGCCACCAGAAATATTGCTCAGTGAACTCAAATGAAGCCGCAACCACGTTCTTAAATATGAGTTGTACTTAAGTCAGGTGTCTGTAACTCGGGGACTGCCTATATACTTTGAGGCTCGATAGCAGCCTAATCTCGCACCATGAAACTAGCATTGGTGAATCTCAGTGTTGGAATAATGTAAACTATTTGAAGTGTGCAGACAAAATACATTTTCATTTGGATTTTTTTTTTTTTGTTTGCATCTTGTTAGAATATTGTTGGGGGTATTGCCTGTGCTGTTTGCATGATACACATTGATTACTGCTGCTAAATATTGCTGCTAACTGCCACCTTCTAACCAGTTAGGTTAGGGGTGGGAAAGGGATAGAGTGTGGGCAGAGTGCTTACTTACCCGGATGATAGCAATTTTCAGTCCACTGATTCATAACTGCATAAAAGCCCTCTTTTACTAAGCTGCGGTAGAGGTTTCTACCGTGGCCCGGAGTGTTAAATGCTCCAACGCTGCTCCGATGCTCATAGGAATTTTGTGAGCGTTGGAGCACCCTCGGAGCATTTAGCACTCTGGGCCACGGTAAAAACCTCTACTGCGGCTTAGTAAAAAGGGGGGAGGGGAAAGTTAGGATAGCAAAAAGACTATCCAAACTTTATGGGCTAAAGTTAGCCAGGTATCAGCCTGAGCGTCAGCTGGTACCCTGTTACCTTCTGGGTTGATACCCAAATATTCAATGCTTGCCCCAACTTTGAATATCTGGAGTCATCTCAGCCCATGGCTGTGAGTGGCTCACATGCTGCTTACCGCCATGGGCTGAATATCAGGTGGGCAATTTATATATCCTTTTGCATATTATCATATAATAATTGGAAAATTGGAAATTCACATATAGGGACCCTTTCACTAACTGCTTTTACTACATTCTCCGGCACCGAGTTCCAGAGCTTAACTTTGTGCTGAGTGAAAAAAAAAAAAAAAGTCTCCCATTTGTTTTAAAAATGCTCATATTATTATGTAGCTTCCAATGGCATAGCTACAGGTGGGCCTGGGTAGGCATAGGCCCACCCATTCTTGGCTTAGGCCCATCCAACAGCAGTATATCTCCCCCTCACTCCTTCACTAGCTGCCTCTTTCTCTGACCCCACTCTCTGTTCCTCCCCAGTGTACCGCTCAGGCATCACTGGGCAGCAACAACAATTCATATTTGTTCCCTGTGCAGGCTCCACGGGATCCTGTCGGCCACAGCCACCCTTTGCTGATATCATTTGCAGTTTTCTCTTGGAAGGACCCAACAAAGAATCACACCTGCCACTGGTGATGCCTCGGACGTAAAAGGGAGGGATGTAGGGTTGAAAGAAAAGAAGAGTTGCGGATACGGCGGGACCAAGGGCAGAAGGGGTGAGAAAGGGAGGGAAAGATGTTGGATGTGGGGAATGGAGGGGAAAGGTTTAAAAAACAAAAACTTGTATTTTATATATTGTCAAGGGTAGGTTGGCTTTGGTACTGATTGTTTCATGTTTCTATGAGTGTTGGAGCTTTTCCCGCAGCGGTCTGTGATTTTTTTTTTTTTTTAAACCTTATACAACTTGTTAAAAGGGAGCTTTTGATTGGTATGTGATTGGTGATGCTTTTCTAAGCGCCTACTGAGTTAGACGCTGTTTATAGAATTTGGCCCCAAATGCTTTCTGGCCTGATAATCTCAAATGTCCTAATAGGACTAATGGTCATTGCAGGTGGTTCCTGCAGTGCAAAATACTCATCTAGATCCCACCTTTTATCAAGGTGCGCTACGGGGGTTAGCGCGTTGGACATTTCATCATGCGCTAACCCCCGCGGCACACCAAAAAACGAACGCCTCGTCAATGGAGGCGTTAGCGACTAGCGCGGTAGGCGGTTGAACGTGCGGTATTCCGCCCGTTAACCGCCTGCCGCAGCTTGATAAAAGGAGCCCATAGAAACATGATGGCAGATAAAGGCCAAATGATCCATCGAATCTGCCTATCCACAGTAACCACTATCTCTTTCTCTCTCTAAGAAATCCCACATTCTTATCCCAGGAGATAAGGTGGTGCTTGATATTCAATTGTGACTTTATTGGATTTTTCCTTTTTGGGATTTTGTCATTATTATTTTTTATTTACTTTTGGGGATTTAAAGCACCATATAGTCTCTTTTTCTTCCTTCTTTGAATGTACACCCGCACTTTATATTTATTTGCATAAGAAATTACTCCGAAATAGGGGAACTTATGGTTTATGGGGCATTGTTTATTTAGGCCTATGGTCTGGTGCTAGTCATCTATAAACACTTGCCCGAGGCTAATTATGATTCGAAGGGTTGACTGAGCCCGTACTGAAATCCCATTATGATTACTAGTATTATTTAATCTTTGCTAAATTTAAACTGCGGATGTTATTCGTGTCAGGAGTTAAGGGTTTTTACCAATTGTTTTGGTTTAGTTTTCTTGAATTCAGACAGTCTCTGGGAGACTGTTCCATGCATCTACCACCCTTTCTGTAAAAAAGTATTTCCTTGGATTACTTATGAGCCTGTCACTTCTTAACTTCATCCTATGCCTTCCTATTCCAGAGCTTCTTTCAAATGAAAGAGACTCAACTCATTTGCATTTACATCACATGGATATTTAAATGTCTCTATCATATCTCCCCTCTCCTGCCTTTCCTCCAAAATATACAGAATGCCCTCAGGAAACAGAATTCACCAGTGCACTAGTTCATCAGATTATGAACAACCGAAATACCTGTGATGATTCAAAAAAATGCAATGAGATGATAAGATCAATATTGTAATCTATTCATTCCATATCAGCAGATGGATCTCATGACAGCATGAGTCATTGTCAATGCAGCCACCACACAGGCAGGTGCTTCCTTTGTTCCTGAATAGTGAATTAAACCAGGACAAATTTGTCCCTGTCCACGCAGGAACTCAATTTCCCCATCCTCGCAAATTTTGTCACTGTTCCTGTCCCTGCTCCATTCCTGTATGCTCTGCCTTAACCGCACAAGGCTTGTGCAGATGAGGACAGAGCTTGCAGGAATGAGGCAGAGACAGGAAAAGGGAATGGGACGGGAAAATGAGTTTCCGTGGGGACGGGAAAAATTTGTCCCCGTGTCATTCTCTATTTCTGAAGTGTGTCTGCTGGGCACTTTAAATCTTATAGTAAGCACAGAATCAAACTGAAACATGGTAATCAACAAAATATTGTGTTGTTGTTGTTGATACTTTTATGTAATTTTTCCTACAAGTACCTGATATAAACGCAATAATATGGAATATACAGTTTGCGTTATGATGGCTGTTATCCTGGAATTAGTCATAGGTGGGCTTTGGCAAAGCCGATGCAACCTTCACGGGCAAGAGGGCAAGGGAAAGGTGCAGAGAGTCTGCTCACAGGGATTATAAAAGAGAAAGGAAAGGCCTGTGCAATGCTTCATAGTGTAATGAGTCTGAAAGTACTTTGTTATGACCCAACATGTCTGCTGTTGGACTGACTTTTATTGTTAGCAGTGAGGTGATAGTAATTAAGAACTTAGCAAGGGCCAAATATGAAATTACCACTAGCAAGGATGTGGACTTGAGGCCAGCTAATGATTCATTATAGAATTAAGGAAGTTTATTGTTAATCTTTTTGCCTTAGGTTTCCTTAGAAACAAATACTGTTTCTTTGTGTGGATACGAAATAAGAATTGCTTCTTTAAAATTCCCACGCATTAGTTTACAGTGGGAAAGTAAGAGCACCCAGCCGGGCTGGAGAAACAGATCCGTATGTAAGGTTCAGCTTGTGCAGGCCTGTATTTCAAAGATCAGATCTCAGCATGATTAAAATGACATTTCACTCTTTTGGAGTAAATGCGAAGGAAAAGGTAAATAAAGTGAGCAGGCATCTGGAACTGAGTGATAGCAATTGCAAATCATGTCCGTATCACTATAGGATGTCTGAAAAGGTTACAATTATTAAGAATAATCACAACCAGAGAGAATATTGAGGAATGCTGCTGTAAGGTTGGACACGTACAGTGAAGGTGAAGATATTCAGAAATGCATATACAGTAAATGGAAGTATCCTAGGTCTTATTTATTTTACTAAGCTACAGTAGAAAGTGACTTTAGTAGTCCCTTACATAGGTTTTTCCCATGAGCTGAGGCCATTTTTACCATCGCTAGAAAATGGCTGATTCTCTATTTTCCCTTGTGCTAATATTGCCATTAGCTTGCAGACATCACAAAAATGTAGCACTTGAGCACGTACAGACACCTATTTTGTAAGCGGCAGGGGCTCATGTGCTAATCAGTTAGCACACGGTAATGTAGCAGTGCTGATTAATGCAGAAACATCCACACTCCTCCCTCAGTCATGCCCCCTTCTGCAGAAAAATTAAAAATATGTTCTAGCGCACTGTTTGCATATACAGATCAGGAACCTACTGCAAGACCACTGAGCGCATCCTGAAGTAAGCCATTTTAAACCGTGGTAAGCACACGCTAACACTTACCACAGCTTAGTAAAAAGATGCCCTAATCATTCATGTACATAAGTGGCCTTGTAGAATAACAACAAGGAGAAAACATGTGCTATATTTTGATGGTCCGTATTTGTTGGTGGCTTTGGGTATGAGCTGAATTTGGGCAGATCGCGGAAAGACCATGCAGATAGCTACGTGAGCTAGAGATTTTTATAATTTTTTTTTACAAATTCTGATTAAAATATAGTTGTGAGCATTTCCAGCAGCTATAGGGCTAGTGTAATTTCCCTAAATGTAAGCATTTTGGCCTGATCCCATAAACATCACCTAACTTCTAGGCACTGTTGAGCATGATTGTCAATCATCCCCACTAGGTATCATTTTATCGAATCATGCCTAGCAATATCTAAGTGGTCTTAGGTTCTGGGAGTCATTGAATCCTTCAGTGCACTGCCATTCAGATCAGGGATTCCTTGGCCTAAATGAGAGTGCCTAAGTTAAACCATGCACAAAATCTGCCCCAAATCCTCACCTAACCATGCCTACGTACTGGTACGCAACTCGATGTAGATGCCTGCCTCAAAATGGCAGTTAGGCGCCTACCAGGTTGCATACGCAGGAGTTTCGTCAGCCGTAAGCCTGAAGTCATTATGCCATTGTATAGATCCATGGTGAGGCCCCACCTGGAGTACTGTTTGCAATTCTGGAGGCTGCATTACCCTAAGGATGTGCTGAGACTTGAGTCGGTCCAGAGAATGGCCACCCGGATGGTCTCGGGACTCAAGGATCTCCCATATGAGGAACAGCTGGATAAATTACAGCTATACTCACTCGAGGAATGTAGAGAGAGGGGTGACATGATCGAGACATTCAAGTATCTCACAGGCCGCATCGAGGTAGAAGAAGATATCTTCTTTTTCAAGGATCCCGCGGCAACAAGGGGGCATCCGTGGAAAATCAAAGGCGGGAAACTGCACGGGGACACCAGGAAATTCTTTTTCACTGAAAGGGTGGTTGATCGCTGGAATAGTCTTCCACTTCAGGTTATTGAGGCCAGCAGTGTGCCTGATTTTAAGGCCAAATGGTATAGACACGTGGGATCTATTCACAGAGAAAGGTAGGGGAGGGTCTTTGGGGTGGGCAGACTAGATGGGCCGCGGCCCTTATCTGCCATCTATCTCTATGTTTCTTTGTTTCTATGTTTCTATGTTACCAACTAATTAATTTTTTAATGGATTTTTACATTTTTTTTATTACCATTTTCAATTATCAGCACCGATTATGCCAATTAAGAAAATTGTTAGGCACCTACTTTTCTTTATACTACTACTATCCATTCAGTCATGTCCAATAATTGGATACTCTTTAGGCCAGTCCTCGCCACGCTTCCCTGTTTTCCACAGCTTCTTTCGATTGCTTGATGTTTATTCCCATGTCTTTCTTGATGCTTTCCAGCCAACGGGCCCTTGGTCTCCCCTGCTCCCCTGAAATAGGTGTCTGATTTGTAGAATTACTCTCCACAGGTCTTGTCATAGACATGGAATGGGAAAACAGAGCAAAACTGAGTACTGTAGTTCTGAAAGCCACTAACTCTGCAGCCTAGATTAATATACATAGCATAAACATCAAATTCAGTATGTGGTGCCAATCAAAATTATCTCTAAATGCTAATCTATAGATGGCACTCAGAGTTGGGTACTGTTTACAGAATAACGTTTGGCATTGGGATCCACAGTAAAAAAGATCTACCCCAACTGAAACCTAGTGTTAATTCTCTCGCCTATGATCCTCTCATTCTCATGCCCCCTTTTTGGATCTGTTCCTAAAGTTTACAGAGAGATCTTGGTGCTAAATTAGCATCAATAATTATTAGTGTCCTTTTATCAACAATAATTGGCAAAATTGAATGCATGCCCAAGTGTGTGTGTGCCATGTATGGAATTAGGGTGATAATCTCTTCATAAAATACAATTAATGACAGTTTAGGAAAAGGATCTAGGTGTCAGCACTGAGGATACGTTGAAGCTGTCAGCTCAATTTGCAGCAATGGGCAAGAAAGCAAATAGAATGTTGGAAATTATCAGGACAGGAATGGAAAACAAAGATAAAAATGTTATCATGCCTTTGTATTGCTCTATGGTGCGGCCGCACCTCAAATACTGTGTGCAATTCTGGTCGCCATATCTCAAAGATAGAGCACAATTAGAAAAGGTACAGAGAAGAGCGATGAAAATGACAAAAGAGATGGGACAACTAAAGGATAAAGTGTCTAGGACTCTTCAGCCTAGAGAAAAGACAGTTCAGGGGAGATATGATAGAGATCTCTAAAATACCGAGTGGAGTGGAACAAGAAGATGTGAATCGCTTGTTTACTCTTTCCAAAAATACTAGAACCAGAGGGAATGCAATGAAACTACTAAGTAGTAGACATAAAACAAACTGGAGAAAATATTTCTTCACTCAACGAGTAACTAAATTCTGGAATTTTTTGCTGGAAATTGTAGTGAAAGCATAACATTACATTACATTACATTACATTAGGGATTTCTATTCCGCCTGTGCCTTGCGGTTCTAGGCGGATTACATTATAGAAGATATCTGGACAGTTCCAGTTGAATTACATTTCAGGATAGGAGTATATTACAGTAACAGTAAAGAGTTATGATACTTCAAGTTCACAGAAGATAATACTTGTCACAGAAGTTATTACATATGACAGAAGATAGTGCATTTTGCAGAGGTAATACATGGCAACTCGATCGTTTAAATCAGGTGTAAAGTAGAAGAGTTACATTACATTTTAGGTCACAGACAAAGAGATAGTATAGATGGGTGTTTCCGAAGTCGTTGGTTGGGAACTCGTTGGGTGGTGGTTAGAGTGATGGGAGATATTTTTTGAACAGTAGTGTTTTTATTTCTTTGCGGAACTCTTTTATGTCTGTTGTTTTGGTCAGTAATTTTGAGATGTCAGAGTCTATTTTAGCTGCCTGTGTCCCCAGGAGGTTGTCGTAGAGTTTCTTACGACAAGTTCCGTTGAGTGGTGGATAGGTGAAAAGGTTCTGTGTTCTCCTTCTTTTTGGTGGGTGGTAGTGATGGAAACGATTAATTAGGTAACTGAGTGCCGTGCCATGGGTTACTTTGAAAATGAGACAGTAGAGTTTGAATTGTGTTCTTGCTTTTATTGGTAGCCAGTGAGATTCTAGGTATGCATTGGTAATGTGGTCGTATTTGCTGAGTGAGTATATGAGTCTGAGGGCTGTGTTCTGGATGGTCTGTAGTTTTTTTATTGTGTTGGTCGGGCAAGGTAGGTAGAGGCTGTTGCAATAGTCGACAATACTTAGCACAAGGGATTGGACAATGATCCTGAATTGGTCTTTGTTAAAGAATTTCCTGATTTTTCTTAAATTTCGCATTGTGAAGAATGCTTTTTGGGTGACCTTTAGGATTTGTGTTTGCATTGTGCAGCATCTGTCTAAATGTATTCCTAGGATTTTAAGGGAGTTCTGTATAGGGTACTTGATTGAGTTTACTTCCAGTTCTGTTAGGGATGGTTTTTTGTCCTTCTCTAGTAATAAGAATTTGGTTTTGTCAGAGTTCAGCTTCAACTTGTGATCTGTCATCCATTTATCCACTGTTTCTAATGTAGTTTTCAGGCGTTCTGTGGAGATTGGGTTGTGTATGTCGAATGGAAGGAGGATGGTTATGTCGTCTGCGTAGCTGAAAGAAGTAATATTTTGGGTGTCTAGGGTGGTGCCTAGGGAGGATATGAATAGGTTGAAAAGTGTGGGAGAGAGGGGAGAGCCTTGTGGTACTCCACATGGATTGGACCATGGTTCAGATAGAGTGTCTTTTGATTTGACTCTGTATGTTCTAGTTTTAAGGAAGCCTTGGAACCAGTTATGAACTTTACCTGAAATTCCTATTGCGTCTAGTTTTTAGAGAAGAATGGAGTGGTCCACTAGATCGAATGCAGCTGAGAGATCAAATTGGATGATTAGCAGTCTATTTCCTTGGCTGAGGTGACTTCGAGCTATGTCTAGTAGAGATACCAGGAGAGTTTCTGTACTGTAGTTGGTTCTGAATCCGGATTGGGATGGATGTAAGATATTGTGGGCTTCAAGGTAAGTGGACATTTGTTGTGCAACTAGTCCTTCTATTATTTTGACGTATGTTGGGATAGAAGCGATTGGTCTGTAATTTGATGGGTTATTTGTTAGACCTTTGGGATCCTTCAGTATAGGCGTGATTATAATTTCTCCGAGCTCTGGTGGGAACTGGCCTTCCCTGAGTGTGGTTTGCAGCCACCCCAATCCTGCCCTAGCCCTGCCCCCAATCCCGTCCCCAATTTCTTCCATTCATTTTTCATGTACACATAATATCTTATTAATTCATAATGGTAACCATAAAATTTTTAAAAAACTACAGAGCACACTATACGCAGAGAAAATGTTAAATTATTATTTAAAGATGTCATAAGAACATAACATAAGAACTGCCATCTCCGGATCAGACCTTAGGTCCATCAAGTCTGGCGATCCGCACACACGGAGGCCCAGCCAGGTGTACCCTGGCGTAACCTTAGTCACCCGTATCCCTCTATGCGCCTTGCAAGGAGATGTGCATTTAGCTTGCCTTTAAATCCTAGAACGATGGATTCCGCAGCAACCTCCTCTGGGAGAGCATTCCAGGTGTCCACCACTCGTTGCGTGAAGCAGAACTTCCTGATATTTGTCCTGGACTTGTCCCCCCCTCAGCTTCAGTCCATGACCTCTTGTCCGAGTCACATTGAACATCGTAAATAACTTTTTTTCCTGCTCTATTTTGTCGATTCCTTTCAGTATTTTGAAAGTCTCAATCAGATCCCCTCGCAGTCTCCTCTTCTCAAGGGAGAACAATCCCAGTTTCCTAAGTCGTTCTTCATAATCCAAGTTCTCCATACCTTTTACTAGTTTTGTTGCTCGCCTCTGCACCCTCTCCAGCAGTTTTAGATCCTTCTTTAGGTAGGGAGACCAATGTTGGACACAATATTCCAAGTGTGGCCTGACCATTGTTCTATAAAGCGGCATTATAACTTTCTCCGATCTACTCGTGATTCCTTTCTTTATCATGCCTAACATTCTATTTGCTTTCTTTGCCACTGCCACGCATTGCTCCGACGGTTTCAGGGTCCTATCTAGCAGTACACCCAGGTCCTTTTCTTGTTCGCTCTTACCCAGAGTTGTACCTGACATTCTATACTTGTGCTCCTTGTTCTTTCTGCCCAGATGCATTACTTTGCACTTTTCCACATTAAATTTCATCTGCTATTTCTCTGCCCATTTCTCTAACTGACACAAGTCGCTCTGGAGTTCCTCGCTGTCCTTCTATGATCTGATTGCCTGGCATAATGTTGTGTCGTCTGCAAACTTGATGATCTCACTGGACGTTCCTTCTTCCAGGTCATTGATGAAAATATTAAATAAGATGGGCCCAAGTACTGAGCCCTGGGGCACACCACTAGTCACTTTCTCCCAGTCTGAGAACTTCCCATTTATGCCCACCCTCTGCATTCTGTTCTCCAGCCATTTGCCTATCCATCTTAGTATGTCTCCCTTTATTCCATGGCTTTGTAGTTTCTTGATCAGTCTTTCATTTGGAACCTTGTCGAACGCTTTCTGGAAGTCCAAGTATATTATATCCACTGATGGTCCACTATCAATTTGTTTGTTTACTGTCTCAAAAAATTGAAGTAAATTTGTCAAACATGACTTCCCTTTCCTGAAGCCGTGTTGACTGGCTTTCATCAGGTCATGAGTATCCAAGTGCCGGACTATGCTATCTTTAATCAGTGCTTCAACCATCTTTCCAGGGACAGACATAAGATTCACAGGTCTGTAGTTTTCCGGTTCTCCTCTTGATCCTTTTTTGAAAATTGGCGTGACGTTCGCTATCTTCCAGTCATCCGGTATCTATCCAGTTCTAATTGACAGGTTGGCAAGGTTTTACAGTAGTTCCCGATTTCTACCTTCAGTTCTTTTAAGACTCTGTTGTGAATTCCATCCGGTCCAGGGGATTTGTCACTTAAGTTGTCGATCTGGTAGTATATCTGGTCCAAGTCCACTTCTACCGTGGTGATGCTGTCCTCTATTACTTCCTTGAACACTTTCACTCTTTCAGGTATTGATGCGGTGTCCTCCTTCGTAAAAACAGACGCAAAGAAGGAATTTAGTCTGTCTGCAATTTGTTTGTCCTCCTTGATGTACCCTTTTCTTCCCTGGTCGTCCAGCGGTCCCACTGCCTCTTTTGCGGGTTTTTTTCCCTTTTACGTATCTAAAGAAGGGCTTGAAATTTTTGGCCTCTTGCGCTATTTTCTCCTCATAGTCCTTTTTGGCATCCCTCACCACCTTGTGAAATTTCTTCTGCTCGTCCTTGTGTTTGCTCCAAGGTTCGGTTGTTTTCGTGCGTTTTCATTTTTTAAAGGAGTCCTTCTTTTCTCTTATGGCCTCCTTCACCTCTCTAGTAAGCCATGCCGGTTCTCCTTTGCCTTTAGTTTTCTTTCCTTTGGAAATCCATGGCATGTAAAGATTTTGTGCTTCCTTGATAGTATTTTTCAGTAGGGACCATGCCTGATCTACCGTTTTAATCTTCTCCATCCTTTTCTTGAGCCATTGTTTCACCATGGCTCTCATGCTATCATATCTTCCCTTTTTAAAGTTTAAGGTTATGGTTAAGGTTTTTGGTATGTTTCCCCTTCCCGATGTCAAATTTAAAGTTGATCATGTTGTGATCGCTCATCCCCAGCGGGACCTTGACTTCTACTTCTTTTGTCAGTCCCGTAATGCCATTTAGGACCAAGTCTAAGGTGATGTTCCCTCTCGTCAGCTCTCCCACCATATGTTCTAGGAAGCAGTCCCCTAGCGTTTCTAGGAACTTGGTCTCCTTGTCACAGTTTGAAGTTCCCAGGTTACAGCCTATCCCCGGGAAGTTGAAGTCTCCCATGATTAATACATTATCTGTCTTACATTTTTGTTTGATTTCCTCTATCATTTCTGAATCTGTCTCCTCCATCTGTCCTGGGGGTTGATAGTAAAGGCCAATTTACCGTCTGCACCGTTGTGTCTAGGAATCTTGATCCAGAGGGACTCCAGCTTCTCTTTCCCTTCCGTCTTAGCCTCTCTAACAGATTCTACTCCTTCCTGAACATATAGGGCAATACCTCCCCCTTTCTGCCCTATTCTATCCCTTCTTTATAGTTTGTATCCCTGTAGTACTGTATCCCATTCGTTTTCATCATTCTACCATGTTTCTGTTATGCCAATGATTTCCAGGCAGATGACTTTGAAATATGCAAAGTCACCTCAGTAACTATAGAAAAATAGACAAATATAGTGCAAAATATAGACAGCAGATATAAATTCTGAAAACTGACACATTTTGATCATTAAATTGAAAATAAAATCATTTTTCCTACCTTTCCTGTCTGGTGATTTCATGAGTCTCTGGTTGAATTTCCTTCTGACTGTGCATCCTTTCTTTCATTTCTTTCTTTCTGCACTCAGGCCTAACAATTGTCCCTTTCTATTCCCTCCCTCCTTCCTTCCTATGTCCTTAGTGCCCTCAGTGCCTCCTTCCTATGTTCTTAGTGCCCCTTCCTGTGTCCTTAGTGCCCCAGTGCTTCCTTCCTATGTCCTTAGTGCCTCTTCCTATGTCCTTAGTGCCCCCAGTGCCTCCTTCCTATTTCCTTCGTGCCCCGGTGCCTCCTTCCTATGTCCTTAGTGCCCCTTCCCATGTACGTAGTGCCTCCAGTGCCTCCTTCCCAAGTCTTTAGTGTCCCCAGTGCCTCCTTCCTATGTCCTTACTGCCCCTTCCCATGTCCTTAGTGCCCCCAGTGCTTCCTTCCCATATCCCCCTCACTGCCTTCCAGACTTTGTCCCTCTCCCCACCCCCAAAGCCAGCCTGCAGCCTACCTCCTTCCCTCCCTGCTTGTTTTATTTTTAAATAAGATATATTAACTGAACCTTTGAATATGATTTTTAAAAAAACAACAACCCTATATAAGCTACTGTATGTTAGTTTGCGGTTTCTCTTTTAACTACCCCTTATGAACCTCACTCACAATCGGGTGCAACCACTGCTCCATTCCCCCCCCCCCCTCCAAGGAGCACACGTGATAGAGGAATGGAGACCGAGGGCCCTCTATGATATAGAGGGGAAAGTTCCTGTTCTGGGTCTTCGGCGAAGTGTAACTCGCACATTCTCCAGCCAACCAGGGGCTGGGGGCCGTGTTCTTCTTCCGCTGTGACGGGTCCTTTTCTTCGCCACTGACAAGCATGGCACCTACATTCTTGCAGAAGCTTTTCCTCCGGAGGGGCAGCCCGGTGCCCCCCTGCAGCGGTGGTGGTGCCCTTCAGTCTGGGGCTTCCTTTAATTAAGTAGTGGGGTGGGTCGGTGCATAATAGGAAAGAGACAGGAGGCAGACAGTGTGCTTGAGGCAGGGCTGGGGGAGAGCAGGGAGGATCTGGGAGAACAAGATGTATCTAGTGTAGCCAGTGTTGCAGGTTACTTATCTAAGAGTTCTGGCTTTGGTGTGTCAGGGAGGGGAAGCGATCACCTGTCCTATTGATCCCATGCTGTCTCTGAAAACGGGACATTTCAGCGTCCCAAAGCTGTGCGTGGGGGACAACGGGACAGGGGATCTAAAAACAGGACGGTCCCGTTCAAAACGGGATGTATAGTCACCTTATGAAAGCAGTTAGCTTAGCAAGGTTTAAAAAAGGTTTGGATAATTTCCTAAAAGAGAAGTCCATAAGCCATTTATTAAGATGGCATGGGGAAATCCACATCTTATTCCTAGGATAAGTCTCATAAAATCTGTTTTATTCCTTGGGATCTTGCCAGGTGCTTGTGACTTGGGGTTGGAAACAGGATATTGGGCTTGATGGATCTTCAGTCTGTCGTAGTATGGCAACTCTTATGCTTTTATAATAAATCCTAATAAATAAATAAATAAATACCTCATGACCACCTGGATTGAGAACAGTACTAACGTACTAAACGAAATTGCCCCCATCAAGACTCGCAGAACAAGAACCACAAATCATGAAGGCTGGTTTGACTCGGAACTGCTGCTAGTAAAGAAAGAGCTCAGAAAAGCAGAAAGAGCATGTCAGAAATCAGGAACCCAAGAACACAGACTAACCTGGAGACATAAATTAAAACATTACAAAAACCTCATTAACGAAAAAAGAAAAAATTTTTACTCCCACAAAATAGGTAACATTAAAACCAACAGCAGTAACCTATTTAAATTGGTTAATGACCTTTACAACATCGATACCTTCACAAATATATATGAAGAATCCACACTCACTGCCAACTCCCTTGCAGACTTCTTCAACAACAAGATCCAAAGATTAAGATCAACTTTACCTACCACGACCAATTCCCTCGAACAGTTCCCCATCCTCCCAGACCCTAATACACCCAACTCAGACCCGGGTATAATTAAACCAGACCCAGGAGCCAGAACAAACCTTAGATGGAAACAATTCTCAACAATTGACTGGAAAACCTTTAATACCTACTATAATAAATACAACAGCTCCTTCTGCAAATTAGACACATGCCCGCCAAACATCATGAAAGCAGCCCCGAGCCACTTCAAAGCAAACATGATGACTTGGGTTAACTCCCTATTATCCGCAGGAATCTTCCCACCAGAGCAAGGTCACATCATGATTACCCCCATTTTAAAAAACGCAAAAGAATCACCAAACTCCCCATCCAACTACAGACCGATCGCAAGCATCCCCTTATTCACCAAAATAGCAGAAGGGGCAGTAAAGGTAGAACTCTCCACATACCTAGAAAAATTCAACATCCTAAGCGACTATCAATCTGGCTTTCGCACGGAACACAGCACCGAAACCATCTTAGCCACTCTTCTTGACCATCTCCACACGCTCTTTAGTCAGGGCTCTAGTGCATTGATTGTACAACTAGACCTAAGCAGTGCCTTCGACCTGGTCGACCACACCATACTCCTTGAATGTCTGTCACACATTGGTATCTCCGATCAGGTCCTCAACTGGTTTCAGGGGTTCCTAAAAAATAGATCCTACAAAGTACACCAGAACAACGCTTTCTCATACTGCTGGGAAAACACCTGTGGTGTACCGCAGGGCTCCCCCCTATCCCCCACCCTGTTCAATATCTACCTAGCCTCCCTAGGTAACCTACTACACACCCTCAAACTCAAATTTTTCATCTATGCAGATGATATCACATTAGTCATCCCTTTCACTAGCTTCTCACCTGAAACACTTGATTACATTACAAATATCCTCAATCAGATTGAGCTCTGGATGCTAGCATTCAGGCTGAAACTAAATTCCGACAAAACAAAATTTTTTCTGGCCTCCCCCAACGACAAAATCAAGGACACCACTATCCAACTGAAAGGAAGGCCTTTCCCCCTTGAAAACACCGTAAAAATCCTGAGTGTTACGCTGGACAGACATTTATCCTTAGAATCTCACACCGACCTCAGCGTCAGGAAATGTTTCGCGGTACTCTGGAAACTCCGAACCATAAAAAAATACTTCAATGATTCCTCGTTCCGCCTTCTAGTGCAATCTGCCATTCTCAGCATTCTAGACTACTGTAATATTATTTACCTGAACTCCACGAAGAAAACGTCCAGGAGACTAAAAGTGATCCAAAACACAGCCGTCCGCCTCATCTATGGCCTAAAGAAATGGGAACATATCACCCCTTTCTACCACCAGCTCCACTGGCTGCCTTTCGAATCCAGAGTACTCTTCAAATTTGCATGCTTCTGCTACAAATCGGTAAACGGCCTCTCGCCAAGATACATCAATTCCCTCTTTAACCTTTACTGCACCAACAAGAAATCCCGTAGAATTCAACTGTTCGCCTACCCCTCGCTTAAGCTCTGTCATCTTAAAAGATTCCTAGACAAAACCTTCGCCTTCCAAGCAGCCAAGATGAACCCATGGATCGCCCAAATGATTCTCGAGGCTCCCACTTACCTCGACTTCAGAAAAACACTCAAAACTTACCTATTCAACAAACAAGCCCCCTAACGCCCCCTCTCCGGAATTACCTGGCCACACGCCCGCCCCTTTCCCCCTTCATTGATCGCTGTCTTCCAGCTCACTTAACCTCCTCCTTCTTCATCAGCCAAGTTCGGCTAAAGTTGTTGTAAATCCAATAAATCGTGGTAAATCGGCCCGTTCGGCCCTTCCCCCCCCCCCTTTATTGACCGCTTTCCTCCTTCTCTACTTCCCACTCCCGCTTCTTCAGCCATGTTCGGCAGAAGGTGTTCTAAATCCAATACATTGTTTGTATATCCAATACATTGCCTGTAAACCCAATACATTGTTTGTAAATCGGCATGTCAATGCGGATCCTAATGTAATTATTGTGAACCGCCTAGAACTCGATGGGCATGGCGGTATATAAGAATAAAATTATTATTATTATTATTAAATACATATGAGGGGGTGCTGACAAGTTCTCAACCCAACCAACGTCCTAGATTTTGAGCGTCCTTTTACCACTATAGCTGAAAAGAGTGTTATCTTATTTTGTTAAGTGCCAATCTGCAGAAACGAAATTCTATGCTTTGACATTGTTTCAGATCATTGATTGAACTATATCCATGACATTCTCGTCTTGGTTGGGCTGAGAACTTTTCATCATCCCCTCCTATAAGCAAAAATTGGCTCCTTGTAATGGACAAGAAAAATATGAAAAATCCTATTACAAAAAAGTTTTAATTGCATGTCCACACTTTAAAATGAATTAAATAGTCCAACCAGAATCTGCCCACTAGTCAGCTAGAAAACTCTGCTTTCCAAATCTCTTTAATTGTCCTGCATGAGAATCTGGTTGTGTAAGATTTAGGGTGTTGTGACTCAGTGCTGATAAATGAAGCCCAAAAACTTCCAGTTTGTATGGGAATTTAGAAAAAAAAATACCCCTCATTATCACAGCAATACCATATAAGATACTTGGCATGTTTGATATAAATGTGAGAAACACACTGATCAAAGTTTGCAAGATATTCTTTGGAAAGTCTAGATTGAGCAAAATTTCTCTATAGACAAAGAGGAAGGGTTTGGGCATACCAGAAAATAATTCAGTAAAAATATATAGGCCTTATAGAGAGTTATTAAAGACTGGGTTTGAATCCCAAGCCTGGATTATGTCTCGGGACTGAAGGACAGATAGATGAATATAGTCTAATATAGCATGTTTTCAGTGGGTCTGAAGAAATGGCAGGCTAAATATCATGTAATTGTATTATTTTTGTTTGAAATTCTTGTGAATTTCAAAGTCATCAGTCTGTCACTGATATTTTAAAGAAGAAAATTTCACTCTTATCTTTTTACACACAAAGAGCTGACCCTTATCTTTTAACAAAAACAATATTCCTTTTCTCCTCCATTCTTATGCAATGTGCTTAATCTGAAAGTGGTGGAAAAAGAAAATGTTCCAGTCAAAATTTAGCTGGTGGCAGTCAACCTTTTTAAAGCGCTGAGTGCCGCTGGCTAAATTAGATCCAGATATTCAAGGCCAGGCCATGTCTAGGCACCGACATTACATATCTGGCATGTCAAGCCAGGAGCCACCTATTCAGGTTCCAGCTGAATATTGTCTGGGAACCAAAGTCAGCCCAAGACTCCCTCCCCCCCACCTTATTCCAACCTCCCCATGATTCCAATATCCTTGATCCCTCTCACCAACCTCTTGAACACCCCATTCTTAGGGGTGGTAAAGTAGAAAAGATTATATGTAATTTCAGACTTTATTCATTACTATAGCTCCCAGGTTCTATATATTCGTGACCATGTTTCGCACAAGGAGCTGTTTCAGGAGTGAGTGGTTACCAATTTATTTATTTGTTTTAGTATTTATAGACCACTTATAGACTAAATGGTTTATATTCAGGTACTCAAGGAGCTTACCCCCCCCCCCCTCCCTTTTATAAAAGCTGGCAGCGTGGGCCAGTGCGGTGAATCCTCTGATGCCAATAGGAATTGAATGGGCATTGAAGCATTTGCCGCCTGGCACTTGGCTTCATAGCTTTGTATAAGGGGGACCATAATTTGACAGTTTTTGGAGTTCTCTCTTTAAGTAGTAAGTTCTAGAACTATTCTATTGGTGATTATTGTTCTTGAACCAGATTGAAAACATGTTCTACATCTACTTTTCCATCAAAGTCTGTATATTTCCTAATTTATCTAAAAAAACAAACAAACCATAACCAGAGGAAATGGCCCAGCACTGAATATCTGGGCTGCCTCCTATGGTCTGAATATTAGCCCTTTGAACTTTTTCTTGCTAAGGAGGAAATAACGGTTACTGTATGACTATACAGTAAGAATCAGCTTGTTGGATAAAGTGGAAATGTGATTTTCTCATGTGAATTGTATTTCATGCTTAATTTAATTTCATCTCTTGGTTTCGGTATCCTTTCTTCCTTTTTTTCTTGGTTTCTTAACTGGGCAGAATGTGATTGATTTTTTTTTTCTTTGGTTTTTTTTCCTCTTTAATTAACTTTTGAAATTATTTCAATTCTGGTTGTCAAAGTATTGATATTGTGATTGCTATTTTGAAAACTTTAATGTAAATTGAAAAAAAAAAAAAAAAAAGAGCCATGAGTCTGGAGCTTTCAGATATGCGGTATCTCTAAAGTGCCATCTTGGATCCACAAAAAATATTCATTTTTTTTGCAGCATCTCCTTTATTTCTGACCCTTTGTCCTTTATTTATTTTTTAGTATTTATATTCCACTTATAACCTAAGTAGTATACATTCAGGTACTCAACAATTTTTTTCCCTATCTGTCCTGGCAGGAGTTGCCAGCGGCCATTAAACAATGACCAGGGAAAAGTACTGCCAAGTTTAATTAGCTTGTTCTGTCCAGAGCCCTGACGCAGCAAAGCGAAACGCGGGTGGCCTTCGTTAGCAACGGACAGCTGACTTAAAAGCACTACAGTTGTAATAAGTGCAACGTTCTGGCATGAAAGCTCAAAGCTAAGGGCTCCTTTTATCAAGGCGCGCTATGGGGGTTAGCGTGTCGGACATTTCATCACGCGCTAACCCCCGCGGCAGCCTAAAATCCTAACGCCTTATCAATGGAGGCATTAGGTACTAGCGCAGTATTCTGCGCGTTAAACCACTACCACGCCTTTGTAAAAGGACCCCTAAGTATTCAATCATTTTGATGAATTTAAATGTTTAAGAAGAGATTTGAAATTATAAGTTCAAGCAATAAGCAGAGGTTAAAAGGTAGGGGGAGCTTAAAACCGGTGATGTTAGTCCCATTCCAGGTTTGCAAATTGAATTGAAATAGTGAGCGGCAAACAGGGACCTGAGGTTTTCCTTCCAATACAATAAATACGTGTTATATTTATGATCAAGCTACAGCATGTTATGAATACAGGGGTACCTTGGTTTACCAGCATAATTCGTTCCAGAAGCATGCTCGTAAACCAAAATACTCGTATATCAAAGCGAGTTTCCCCATAGGAAATAATGGAAACTCGCTTTGATACGTTCCCCCCCGAGGCCAGTGGCGCTGCTCCCCCCTCAAGAACCGGCATTGCTCCCCCGCTCATGAAGGCCCCCCCCCCGCGTGATCCGCCATCCCCCCGTTCGTTTTGCCCCCCCCCCCCCCCCCCACGATCTGGAGATCCTCCCACTCGCATCGCACTCCCTCCCCGCCCCGATCCTGCATCCCCCAGGCATCCACCCACCCACCTGATCACATTTCTTACCCCCTTTTGACACCGGCACCAACGCACAGGACATGCTGGTGATGGTGCCCGAAGATCTGCCTCCTTCGCGCTGGGCCTTGAGCATCTGCGCATGTTCAAGGCCTTTGGGTTCCCGTTCTCCGAGAAACAAACATGTGCAGGGGGACCAGTGTGGCAGCGGCAGCACAAGGAAATTACCACCAGCTCACAGGCCATGTTGACAGACCTCTTCTTCTGGTGGGGTTTGGGAACTTCCCCCCAAGCCCTCCAGCTTAAGTATTTATTGGTTGCAGAGCACAGGGAGGAGGAAGCAGAGGTGAAGAGCAGGGGAGTAGAGCAAAATTTTCTTCTCCCTACATTTCTCTCAGTCCCCCCCTCCCCAATTTCTAGGTGTGGCAATGCAACTGATCCCAACACACTTATCAAACTCCACGCAGGCCAGGAACTTATCTGCCAACTTTTGATCTCTTGATCTTTCTCTTGACCCTCTCCCTTTCTGTTTCCTGGCCTACTCCTGACTGGTCACGTCCGTCCGCTTGGGCAGCTTTATCTTCACCCACACCTCCTTCTCACTCTCTCTCTCACATTACCCTCTCATCCATCACAGATATCATCCCTGGTAATCCTATCCAAGCTCTGTGGCTACTATAGCATCACCTCTTCTGTACTCCTTAACAAATTGATTTCTCCTTTTCTGTTTCTCTCTCTGCAGAATTAAAAGTCTTTAGCTGTTTTAAGATGTCTTTACTGAGATACTCATCTTTAATCTCTCCAAATATATTTGAGGAGTGTGTGGCGCAGTGGTTGGAGCTACAGTCTCAGCGCCCTGAGGTTGTAGGTTCAAACCCTGCACTGCTCCTTGTGACCCTGGGCAAGTCACTCAGTCCTCCATAGCCCTAAGTACATTAGATAGATTGTGAGCCCACTGGGACAGATAGGGAAAATGCTTGAGAACCTGACTGTAAAAACTGCTTAGATAACCTTGATAGGTGGTATATAAAAACACTTGATAAACTGGAATTGGCAGCTGTGGTTTCAATATTTTTTTCTTAGATGTTTGGCAAGCTCTCTTTGTGTTTTCTCTATAATTAGCTGGAAGCTTTTTGACTTATTAGTACATAAGAACATAAGTGTTTCCATACTGGGACAAACCAAATGTCCATCAAACTCATTATCCTCTTTCTGGCAAGCTCAGTATCCTGTTTCCAACAGTATATCCTATAACATGGATCAAGAGGAAATAATGATGAATTTTTTCACTCAATATGTTAAATGAAAATGTCCCTTAATTAATTATCCAACATTTCTTTTTTTTCTAGTCATTAAATTTTGCGGGGGAAAGGGGGTCTACTACTACTACTACTATTAATTATTTCTATAGCGCTGTACAGAGTCACAAAGAAGACAGTCCCTGCTCGAAGGAGTTTACAATGTAAACAGACAAGATAGACAAACAGGATGTCATGGATACAGTTAGGGGGAATAGTTAATCTGCTGGCTAGGTTGATGGACAGAGGGGAGTAGGGTTATGGATTGAAGGCTATATCAAAAAGGTGGGTTTTCAGTCTGCCCCCATGCATATAATTCTCCCCCCATGTATCTCCCCTTTATGTCTCTGTCCCTATGCCCCCATGCACATAATCCCCCCATGTATCTCCCCTTTATGTCTCTGTCCCTATGCCCCCATGCACATAATCCCCCTATGTATCTCCCCTTTATGTCTCTGTCTCTTTGCCTCCATGCACATAATTTCGCCTCTGTTTCTGTTACCTTCCTAAGTCCTGTTTTCCCCTGTCTTCCTCTTCCACACCAATGTGTCTCTCTCCTCTCCAACCCCATCTAGCTTTTTTCCCTCTTTCTCCCTCCGCTTCCAGCATCTGGCTCACCTGCCTGTCCTCCCCTTTATCTTTCCTGCTTTGGGTTCAATATTTGTTTCCCTCTCCATCCACTTGGCCCAGCATCTCTTTCCCTTTCACTCCCTCCTACCTACTATGAGGGAAAATGAATGGCCATGGATCACGCAGTCCAGCAACCCCCTCCTGCCCGATGCCGTGTCCCACCATCTCCATCCCTCCCTTCCTTCCCCTCACCTTATGTGGCAAAATTAATTGTTTTCCCAGTGGTATGCTTTCAACAAGTCGCGCGCGCGCGGCTGCTTCAGTTGAATCTTCTCTGATGCAACTTCCTGTTTCCAGTTGTATCAGAGGAGAAGATTCAACTGAAGCAGCTATGCTCTCGCGTGACTTGTTGAAAGTGTGCCACTGGGAGAAGAACAATTAAATTCAGCACATAAGGTGTGGGTGAGGGTGAGGGAGGGAGATGGCAGGATGCGGCGATCGGGTTGGAGGGTGCTCCTGGACTGTGTGATCTGTGACCGCATGTGTTCCCTTCACTGCGGAAACAAAACCATTCACCACTCCATAGGGCGGTGAATGGCCTTGTCTCCATTCCCACGGCGACTACTATTTTTTCGCTCCCCATTTTGGCGGGTTACCCGCGGCTCCCCGCAGCTAGCCGTGAGTATCAGTTACCATGTCATTTTCTAATACTGATTTGATGTGTGTAAATTCTGGCCAATTTCAAGCTTCCACAAGAAGGCTTTATAATATCCTTTGATAATAGTAGAGCAAGTTCACCAGAAAACAAAACAAAAAATCTGCATCTCTGAGCAACTGACTTTTTGCTTTACTGCATTTTTAGGTTTTCTATTACTTAAAGATAATATTGTGTTAATTGATCCAGCATTGTTAATAGCTGCCAGGCAAGAGCCACTTTCAAATCAGTGACCCTTGGAGTGGAAGGCACCTATCTTCCAGAGGAAGATATTTTGCCTCCTGAGGAAGGAAAGGGGAGTGGGACTTGAAATGCTGTGGCTACAATCAAAGTGGTTTACATATTATATACAGGTATTTAGTTTCTACCTGGGGCAATGGAGGATTAAGTGACTTGCTCAGCATCACAGGGAGCTGCAGTGGAAATTGAACCTAATTCCCCAGGCCACTTCACTAACCACTTGACTCTAACCACTCTGTTCTAGCTGTGTCTCATATTTCTAGTAATCATAGTTGCTGTTTCCTGATTGGCTCATCAAGGGTCCAGCTTAGAACAGACTCACTATTTTTGTTCCAGCTCTGGCTTTTTCCCCTTCTGCTTCAATCCTGTTTTGTTGTACAACTGTGTATTTGGTTCCTGTTGGTACCAGTGGCGTACCTAGGGTATGTGGCACCCGGGGCCCATAATTTTTTGACACCCCCCCATGTAAAAAAATATTTTTTGTAATAACCATGAAACTGAATAAATGGTCATAATAGAAACAGGCAGTGAAAATTTTCTTTTATTGAACCTCATATATGTAACCATTAATCCAAACATAACATAAATTATGTCTGAATTGTCATGACATCAGAAGTACATATGGAGTAGTTGCAGGTGATGCTTGGAACAGTTCTGATTGTGTTAGTTCGGTTTTATGTGTTTTTTGAATAGAAAGGTTTTTATTTCTTTTTTGAAGGTTTTGTAGTTTGTGGTCGAGGTCAATAGGTTGTAGAGTTGGGGGTCGAGTGTTGCAGCTCGAATGGCTAGGAGGTTGTCAAACTGTTTTTTTCTTTTGACGTTTTTGGTTGGAGGGTGTGTGAATGGTGCGTGAGTTCTCCTATGTCTGGTTGAGGTGGAATGAATTATTTAGCTGAAGAAATTAGTTACCCCCCCCCCCCATTCCACACACATTAATTCTCTTCCATTTTTGTTCCCATTAAAAAAACACTGATAAGTTCTCAGAAAAAAAATACATTAAAATAAGAAGTGAAACCAAAGGCCCCTACAGATGAGAACATAACATAAGAATAGCCTAAATGGGTCAGACCAATGGTCCATCATGCCCAGTAACCCATTCTCATGGAAGCCAATCCAGGTCACTAGTACCTGGTCAAAACCCAAAGAGTAGCAACATTCCTTGCTACCGATCCAGGGCAAGCAGATGTTTCCCCCATGTCTTAATAACAGACTATGGACTTTTCCTCCAGGAATTTGTCCAAACCTTTCTTAAAACCAGCTACGCTATCTGTTTTTACCATAACTTCTGGCCACTTCATTTTTAAGCTGAGATCTTTCCTTCCAAACAGAGACTTTGCTAGATGTCAAATACAACACAAGGTAACTTCACACGGACTTAGCTGTACAGGAAATGTGAATCTCCTCATACACCCACCATATAGTGCAAAAATGTGCATAGGTCTGGTTTTTTCTTTCGATCACTACATAGACTAATGCCGCACAAGCAGCACTGTTACAAACATATTCTGTAGGTCAGTGCTAAGGTTAATAAAGTTTCCTTCCTTGGACCAGAAGGAGATGCTGACAAACCACTGGAAGAGATCCCAAAACAACTACCCAGGAACAACACCCAAAGACCCACTCAGTGTGTGAACCAGTTGAGTGGAGTGGACTAACTGGGGGGTGGAAATGGGCCCGGAGTTTACTCAGCAGAATTTTCCAGATCACCTCTTCCTCTCAACACATTGACACGCTGCCACCACCACCACTAGGAACACCTCACCGGGTAGGCCAGCAATGCTATAAACTTTATAAAACACATTATTATATTTTCTTATAAAGCACATATTTTAACTGAACTCTCTGACATTTTCAGCCTTTCCATTCACAAAAATAGAAGGAAGAAAAGTTCCCATTTCCTGCTGTCTCATGTCCCCAGCCTATACAATATTTTTCTTCTGCAGAGTGCTGACCCTTCAAAAATCTGACCAAATCCTCATTTTACTTGCATTATAAAGTACTGAGGATGCCATCTCTCCCCAATCCCAGATCCTAAAGTCTAAGACAGTAGCACAAACTAGTGCTGCCAGATTCAGGAAAAAAAATTTTGATTCGATTCAGCCTATTAAATTGGTTTATCGATTCGATTTTCCTGCCCAATTGGGTGTTTTTTTCAAACATCCTGGTGGGTTTATTTTATAGCTTTTTCACCCCCCTTTGGCTTCTCCTAACCACAATGGCGCTGTGGTGTAAATAAAATAAAGAAACAAAAAGGACTTTTCCTCTCTCTGTTTGCGGTCTAACACCAGCTCTGGCAGGATACACATTTCAAATCTGACATATTGTAATCACAAAACAGAAAATAAAATTAATTTTTCTACCTTTTTGTTGTCTGGTTATTTTTCAAATCTTGTTGGTCCAAGGCTCTGGTTGTCTTCTGATAACTTGCTTGCCAGGGTCTCCTTCTTTCTTCTTTCTCTGTGCTAACCATCCATCTGCCATCTCTGTCCTCCCCTTCCGTTTCCCTTCTCTCCCCCGGATGTCTGGCATCTTTCCTTTTTTTGCCTCCCTCCACAGATCCACCTTTTCTTAACTACCCTTTCATCCAGCAGCTCTCCCTCCTTCCCCACCACCCCAGGGTCCACCATTTCTCTCTTTCTTTTCCCAACTACCCTTCTAACCAGTATCTCTATCCCCCCCCTCCACACCATCCCTTGTGTCAAAGTTCTCTCCCTTTCTGTTCCTTCCCTCCCTAAAACCCATGTCCATCATCTCTCTCTCTCCTCCTCTATTTTCAGACCCATTATTTCTTCCCACCCAAAGTCCGGCATATGCACGTCTCTTTGAACCCCTCCCCCTTCCCTCCATGTATTTCTACACCAGGGCCCCCCTCCCCTAAAGGCCTGTCCTCCCCTTAAAGGTCTGCATCCCACCCCTGAAGGCCTGCCCCCCCCTGAAGGCCTGCCCCCCCTGAAGGACTGTCCCCCCCCTTGATGGCCTGCCTCCCCCCGAAGGCCTGTCCCCCCCGAAGGCCTGCCTGCCTCCCCCCTTGAAGGCATGCCCCCCCTGAAATGGGCCTGGAGTTTACTCATCAGAATTTCCCAGATCACCTCTTCCTCTCAACACATTGACACGCTGCCACATTGACACGCTGTCCCCCCCCCCCCTTGAAGGCCTGCATCCCCCCCGAAGGCCTGCACCCCCCGGAAGGCCTGCATCCCCCCGAAGGCCTACACCCCCCTCGAAGGCCTGTCCCCCCCCTTGAAGGCCTGCCTGCCTTCCCCCCCTGAAGGCCTGTCCCCCCCTTGAAGGCCTGCACCCCCCGAAGGCCTACACCCCCCTTGAAGGCCTGCCCCCCCTTGAAGGCCTGCACCACCCCCGAAGGCCTACACCCCCCAGAAGGCCTACACCCCCCCTCGAAGGCCTGTCCCCCCCTTGAAGGCCTGCCTGTCCCCCCCTTGAAGGTCTGTGCCCTCCCTTGAAGGCCTGCACCCCCCCGACGGCCTGTCACCCCCCCCTGAAGGCCTGCCTGTCTCCCTTGAAGTCCTGTACCCCCCCTTGAAGGCCGGCAACCCCCCCGATGGCCTGTCACCCCCCCCCCCGAAGGCCTGCCTGTCCCCCTTGAAGGCCTGTCTCCCCCCCCCAACAAGGTCTACCTGCCCGCCCCACCCTGAAGGCCTGCTGCCCCCCCCCCCACTACCTCGAAGGACCGCTCGGCCCCACCACCACCACCACTGCTCATTCCCCCGGCCTCCACGCTTCATTTCCCTGGGGAAACAGCCTGCAGCAAGATTGCGCGATGCCAGCGATCTTTGCTTGCTTCGGCTGTTTCCTCCGCCGCGGTCCCGCCCCTCCTCTGACGTCAGAGGAGGGGCGGGACCGTGGCGGAGGAAACAGCCGAAGCAGGCAAAAATCGCTAGCATCGCAATCTTGCTGCAGGCTGTTTCCAAACGCGACACCCGGCGCAGGGGGGGGGAACCAGACCAGACCGGGAGCACCCCCTCAGGGCTTGGCACCCGGGGCGGACCGCCCCCCACGCCCCCCCCTTGGTACACCACTGGTTGGTACAATGCCTTTAAAACCTAACTTGAGAAATCTAGTTCTTGTTGTATGCTTGTCTAGTATGCAAGTCTTGGGAGGAACTGTCTAGTAACTACTGTTATTACTACTACTACTACCATTATTATTTCTAAAGGGCTACCAGATGCACATTAAACATGCAAGAGATAGTCCCTGCTTGAAACAGCTTACAATCTAATTATACAAATTATACGGGGCAAATGGTGAATCTATATATGTGTAGGTATGGAATTACAGAGGAAATGATGAGGTAGAGAGGGTAAGGGACTATAGAGGGAATGGCAAACAAATTTTTTTGTGCTTTGCAAGTTGGTAAGCCTGGTTAGGGACTCTCTAAGAGAATGAACCATCACAAATAAAGGTACAGAAAGATTAACTCAATCACTTAAATAAAAAGACTGATAGGACTCAGCTAAATTTGAATGCAGTTTATGCAGAGCTGCCAAGATACCCAGTTCTTATAAGGAAACTTTTTGGCCAGTCTTGGTTTTAAACTGACTTCCCAAAGCAGCATGGGTTTGTGGTTTCTGATTCTATCACTAAAATCAGTCTTGCAGGTCCCATTATGCATCAAGATGAGATTGTCAGAAATCCAGGGCTGTCCTGCAGTCTGTCTCCAAAGACTTTTCTTATGCCATATTCCAAGCAATGTAAATCTTGAGTAAAGTATTCTAGAACCATGCTAAAAGTGTTTCCGTTTTGAATTCTTGGACATACAATTTTGAATTCTTATGGATTTTACCATTGCTATTATACTATCAGAGATCAAGCATATTTCATATTCTGGTTGTTCAATTAGTGGTACAATTCAGGAATTCCTGTTTGCCCAATTAGTGATAGAAGTGTAGTGTGTAAGGAAGTAAAGATTGCAATTATTCCCTGTACCTTGAAACTACCAGAAACCTTTCAGGAACCATCTAAGCCTTATCCCTTAAAAGTTTGTTTGTACCCATGAAGCATTCAATAAACATCATAAATCTCCACCATCATATTGTTCTCATACAAGTTGAGAATAAAGCTTTGCAGCATACAACAGTTGTGCATGAATTTTCTCAACAAAATTTAATTATCACCTAAAAAGTCACTTTTTGTTTACATAAAGGTATGTTTTTTGTGAAATATTTTTATTGTGTGTGGGGTGGTGTGTATGTGATGTGGCTGCTGAGTTTTGGATGGTGTGATTGGGGTCTGAGAATATGAATTGCGCTTGGGGTTTTTTCCTGGTGTCAAAAAACATAAAGGTATTGTTATTGCACATAATAAAGTATCCCTTTTGTAAAGTAAGTAGAACAAAGGAACTTATCTTAGAATCTTCTCAAGAAGTCAACTAATCGAGCTTCTTTTCTCCCATTCCAGTTTGAAAACAGCATGACTTCAAGGGATTCTTCTCATATGTAACAGCACTCCGCTGATGTCCTTGGATTATGAAACCATTTGCATTGGGTAGTGGACCGAAGACTCTGGGTAACCTGGCAGCTTCACCTTAGAAAAGTTCTTTATGAAATGTTTTCAGTGGTTCCTGGCACAACAAAACAGGGGAACCAATTCCACAAAAATCGAACAAACAAGAGCAAAGTGGAAATGTCCAATCAGAATGGTGCACAAAAAAGTGTCATTCAACTCATCTGATAAATCCAATGATCTTTATTCATCCAAACCAATTCAAACATCCAAAGCAGCTCAATGACTCGACATGATCATGTTTCGGCCATCCGGCCTGCATCAGGAGTCTTTGGGTATCAAATGGTCTTTAAAATAACAAGTGGACTAAAGTAAAATGTTCATGCCGTTGCTCCGAATGGATGTTTGAATTGGTTTGGATGAATAAAGATCATTGGATTTATCAGATGAGTTGAAAGACACTTTTTTGTGCACCATTCTGATTGGACATTTCCACTTTGCTCTTGTTTGTTCAGTGGTTCCTGGCACACACACAGCAGGTTCCATACGCAGGGCTTCTTCATTGCTGAATAAGAACAGCTCACTTCTGGGTAATTTGAAAATTTTCTGCAATGACACTCAGGTTTGTGATGTTCTCACAAGCACCACATATTTCTAATTCTGTGGCTTTAACCCTTGTTTCAAAGCCTCCTGCTTTCAGTACTCTAATTTGTGTTATTCCATGCTTGTTGCTGGTTTCTCGGTCTCGCTGTGTCATTTCAGCCGTCATACAGTGGTTGTCTTAGGGCAGGGGTGTCCAATGTCGGTCCTCGAGGGCCGCAATCCAGTCGGGTTTTCAGGATTTCCCCAATGAATATGCATGAGATCTATTAGCATACAATGAAAGCAGTGCATGCAAATAGACCTCATGTATATTCATTGGGGAAATCCTGAAAATCCGACTGGACTACGGCCCTCGAGGACCGACATTGGACACCCCTGTCTTAGGGTATTCTGTGAGTTTTGCAGTTTGGCTTTATAATAGTAGGTCCTCAAACCTGATTGGTCGGGGCTTTAGGTAAATGGGGCCGGAAAGTCCGTTGGTCACCAATTTGAATTTTGGCAGGCTACACCAACTTCTGCTTTAGTTCAGGAGTTCTCAAATCCAGTTCTCGTGGTCCACAACCCAACCTGTTTTTCAAGATTGCTAAAATGAAAATGTATGAGGTATACAGTGTTTGCATGCAATGGAAGCAGTGAATGCATCTTTTACATGTGCATTTAAACAGTTATGTTATTATTCTGAAAAGAAAAGTAGGTGTCTAGGTTCCTTTATAGAATAGGCTCCAGACATGCAGTTATAGAATTTTCTTCAAGAAGTGGCTTGATTAACGCATTAGAAGTGAGAAAAAAATTCCTGTTTTCATGAAAATCATAATTATGTCCATGAAATTAGAATGCATCTAAAACAATTTTTCTTAAAACAGTGGTTTTCAACCTAGTCCTCAGGAACCACCTGGCCAGTCAAGTTTGCAGGATACACTTAATGAATATACATAAGAGATGTTTGCATGCAATAGAGGAAGTGCATGCTTAGACATCTCATGTATATTCATTGTGGATATCCTGAAAACCTGATTGGCCAGGTGGTCCCAGAGGACTGGATTGAAAACCAGCATCTTAAAAGAGAAATGCAAATTCCGAGTATAGAGAAACCAGCATTTACACATTCATAATCAGAAACCATTGTCGGTAAAAGCTTTCTTTCCAGTATTGATGAAAAGATGGGTGATCAATTTTTGCTTCAGTTATATTTCTATCTTTGGCTTTTACTTTGCTTTCTTGTAAAAGAATAATGTCATTAGTGGTTGTTATTTTATCATCTGTAAAAATAAATAAATAAAATGATGGACTCTGTACTTTATCTGCAAAGAAGCTGGATCACACAGAATGTTGGGAACACATGATCCTGGGAAAATCCCCTCCCCCCATGTAAAATAGGAGGAAAAGTCTCCTAAAAAAGGCTGGTACCTCCTTGACAGCCATATCCTTTCACACCATGGCATAATGCAGCTCAGTGTGCTTTGAAGGCATAAGATGGTGGTGGTCCTGGCTTATCTTTCAATGGATAGTGATCTTTATCACCAAGCCATAACAAACTTGAGCTAAATTAAAAGGGGGAAAAATCACATCCCTCCCCCCTGCAAGTCTCAGGAAAGGTATCAAATCAGCATGACTTTCTTTCAGGCACTTCTTTCATAAAAGATGAATTGCATTTTTTTTTTTTTAATTCTGAATTATTTTATTTAGACAGACAAAACAGTGCTGAATTTTGCAATACCTGCTGGTGTGCCATTAAAAATAGAAGCCACAGCGGCAACTTGCCAAAGTAGATCAGGTATTAATGGAGAGAAATGAGGGTTTGTATTTTAATTTCACATATAACTTCAAATAATCCAGTTAGGATGAAAATAGCAACATTGTGAATACACTTTCACACATGTCAGGATTCTGGGAGTAGCTGACAGTAGGCAAGGTGAGCCTGAAAGAAACCTCCTGGCCTGGGCACACCAAACTAACTTCTAGAAAAACAATTGAAACGTACAAAGAAAATAATGGCTTGATTCTACTAATGGGATTCTGAAGATCTCATTGTTGGAGCTGAAATGCATGTGTTTTCTATGCTTTAATAAATAACTTTGCTATACATTACTGTTTAGTGAGCCTGAATTTCTGTATCTATCACATACAATCAGCTCAGCCAACTCAGTGGCTCTTAACCCTGTTCACAACCAGTCAGGTTTGCAATTTAATAATAATAATAATATGCATGAGGCATATATGGGCATAGGATAGGCTGGAGTGAGCTTGGACGGCAACTTCGGCATTTGGAATCTAGCACAATACCAGGTAGACTTTACAATCTATGACCCAGAAATATCAAAGAAGAGACAAGTTAATTTAATCATGTATTTTTAATAGGCATAACTAATGGACAGATTGGATGGACCATTCAGGTTTTTATCTGCCATCATTTGCATTTACTATGAGATGGACAGCACTATTTTACATTTTACATAAGACATACAGATATCTAGGCATAAGATGTAAAACAGTGTGATAGCCATGTTAGTCCACTTTTAAAGGTAATATATAGAAATAAAACAAAACATAAGAAAATAAGATGATACACCCTTTTTAAATATTAAACTAACAATACATTTTTTATTAGCTTTCAAAAGTAATCCTTCTTCAGATCAGAAAAAGATAAGATGTAGATATCAGAATTGACGTGATTAGGTCAGGATGTGTCAAATTCTGATAGCATTGAAGCTAATGAAGAGTATCAGTCACTGTTTCCTCTGTTAAGCAGGAATCCTTCACCTACACTCTTGCCAGTGGGAGGAGCTGTTTCACTATCAACATTTTCAATAGAAAAGAACAGACAAGCTTTGTAGAACTCCAAGGATCCTGCTTGTCCCTAGCAACTGAAAACCCAGTATTGAAGACAACATCACATCCTCCTACCCCCGAGGACTCAGTTTATAGAGAACAGTTGTACCAGTTAAATGAGGTGAAAAGCATAATATCTAAAACATTAAAGGTGGCAACTAGGCAATATACACATCTAAATGTTGGCACTTATAAGCTGAACTTCTAGAACATAGATATGTATGTATGCCATTCTGGAACTCTTTGGCCCTGGGCGTCCTATACAGAATTGGGCCTTCACCCGCCCAAAGTTAACCCAATTCTGTAACCGACGTCCATGTTGCAGACGCCGGTTTCAGAATCGGGTTTAACATGCCTAACCCCCATCCCCGGACCCCTCCCCCAACGACCCCCCAAAGATCACCAGCAGGAGGGTGCCCAACTCCTCCTGCCGGACCCCCCAACGCCCCCCCTAAGATTGCCGGCAGGAAGGTGCTCAATCCTTCCTGCCGACAGAACCCGCCCCCCCCCGATGATCGCAGCAGGAGGGTACCCAACCCCTCCTGCCAGACCCCCCAACAGCCCCTGAAGATCACAGCAGGAGGGTACCCAATCCCTCCTGCTGACCCCCCCAATGGCCCTCCCGAAGATCGCGGCAGGAAGGTACCCAACCCCTCCTGCCGGTCCCCCAACGGCCCCCCCTAAGATCACGGCAGGAGGGTACCCAACTCCTCCTGCTGGACCCCCTCCCACCCCAGAACCCTCCCCCCCTTGGGCTTACCTGCAAGTTGGACTGGATGGCTCCTTGCATGTCCGGCCAGCAGGCCCGCCTCCATCCAAATGAGGCAGGCCCGCCCCTCCCCTACACAACCCACAGGATCCTAGGGCCTGATTGGACCAAGTGCATGCTAAGGGCATCTGAGCAATTGTTTCATAGAGATGACTTCTTTCAGGATGACAACACTTCATGATATTGAGCAAAAACAATGGCAGACTGGAAGGAAGAAACCTTGTTGAAGGCAATTGAATGGCCAGCACAGTTTTCAAATCACAATCCAGTTAAGAATTTATTGTATAAGGTTGAGAATTTATGGTTTAAGGTGTCACTTGAAATAACAGACAGCTAATGAACATGAGGGAACTTATTCTTATTGCTACCTGGAACCATATCATCAGTCAGGAACAACTCCTGAAGCTGGTGCACTCCATGCCAAAGAAATGCTATCAAAGGCTTGTCAATTAAGTATTAAAAGCCAAAACTTTAGAAACAGCCCCTTTCAGGGCTACTACAAAAAATGAAAATTAATTCATAAAGACCCGAGTAGTCCATCCAGTCTGCCCATAAATTAATTTAGTTTAAATGGTCCTTTTTCTTAGATATTTCTGGGCCAGAAACCCAGAGCCCTGCCCGGTAGTATGTTCAGGTTCCATCTAATGAAGTCTCCATCAAAGCTCACTCCAGCCCATCTTAACCTTCCCAGCCATCAACACCCTCCCCAGACTGTCCTCAACTGACCGTGCAATCTGTCCAGTACTGACCTTAGTTCCTTCAATGTATAGCAATTATTTTCTGACTAGAGATCATCTGTGTTCATCCCACATTTATTTGAACTCTTGACACCGTTTTCTTCTCCACCACCTCCTTTGGGAGCGCATTCCATGCATCAACCACACTCTCTGTAAAGAAGAATTTCCTAACATTACTCTTGAAGAGATTAATGTTAATATGCCTGATAGTAGTTGTATTATGTAACTTCAGTTTCGATACATGCATTTGAATCGCACAGGTTCCCCCAGAAGCAAATAACATCTTAGTTGACATCCTGATAGAAGTTTATAGTCAGAAAGAATGCACAATTGAATTTCGATAGTAAGCAGGTGCATTGTCTTAGAACTTTAGAGAGAACAAGAGGGCACTCTCTAAAGTTGAAAGGGGATAGATTCCGTACAAACGTAAGGAAGTTCTTCTTCACCCAGAGAGTGGTAGAAAGCTGGAACGCCCTTCCAGAGGCTGTTATAGGGGAAAACACCCTCCAAGGATTCAAGACAAAGTTAGACAAGTTTCTGTTGAACAAGAACGTGCGCTGGTAGGGCTAGTCTCAGTTAGGGTGCTGGTCTTAGACCAGAGGGCCGCCGCGTGAGCGGACTGCTGGGCATGATGGATCACTGGTCTGACTCAGCAGTGGCAATTCTTATGTTCTTAATTCTGGAAAATAATTTGCCATACTATCACACAGTCAAGTTTCAAGTTTATTTCATATTTGATAAAATCGCTTTTTTCAAAGATTACAAAGCGATGAACAATAAATAATTTTTTAATGAGGGAGACATACAATGTAGGGATAGACAGACATAGACTTCGTAGGGCAGGAAATTTCCGAGGAAAAGCGGGGAAGGGGGGTGGAGGGGACACGAGGAGGCAGAAATTTGCGAGGGTAAAGGATGAGGGTAAAGCAGAGGCACAGTTAACGGGTGAACAGCCCGAAACTCAAGGGAAGGCGGCCCAGGTAAAAGCAGAGGTGGTGGACAAACGCCGGGACCTACAGTGCTTATATACGAATGCAAGAAGCCTCAGGGCCAAGATGGGCGAACTGGAAGTCATGGCCAAAGGGGAGGACCTGGATGTAATTGGAATTACGGAAACTTGGTAGACAGAGGACAATCAATGGGATGTGGCGCTGTTAGGGTACAAGCTCTACAGGAGGGACAGGACCCACAAGAAGGGGGGAGGCATAGCACTATACATAAAGGACTCTATCTACTCGGTCAGGATGGATACGGCGACAAAGGCAGAGGGGCTGGAATCACTATGGGTCAAATTGCCGGGAACCAAAGGTGCAGACATAAAACTGGGGCTGTATTATCGTCCACCTGGTACGCCGGATGCAGTCGGACACGACTTGGAAGCGGAACTGAAGCAGGAATGCAGTACTGGAAATGTAACAGTGATGGGGGACTTCAACTACCCGGGGATAGACTGGAGTACGGGTCACTCCAACTGCACCAGGGAAACGGAATTTGTAGAAGCTGTGAGGGACTGCTTAATGGAACAACTAGTCAAGGAACCGACACGAGGGGGAACTACACTTGACCTCATCCTTAACGGATTAGGGGGGCCTGCAAGAGGGGTAGAAGTGGGAGGACCACTAGGCAACAATGATCACAACGCAATCAGATTCACATTAGAAAGGGGGACACCCATAGTGAGGAGGACCGCATCGACTGCGCTCAACTTCAGGAAAGGGAACTATGTTGCTATGAGGGAAATGGTGGGGAGGAAGCTCAAGAACAGCTTTAGGATGGAGACTGTAGGAAGCGCCTGGACCCTATTCAGGGACACCCTGCAGGAAGCACAAAACCTGTACATCCCCAGTTTCAGGAAAGGCTGTAAGAACAAGCGGTCAAAAAGCCCGGTTTGGAGAACAACTGAAGTAAAGAGGGCAATAAGTGACAAGAAAGTGTCCTTCCGGAGATGGAAAAAGGACCCAATGGAGGAAAATCACCAGGAGCACAGGAATTGCCAAAAGGAATGCCACCGAGAGGTTAGAAAAGCAAAAAGGGAATACGAGGAGGGGCTGGCCAGGGAGGCGAAAAACTTCAAGGCATTCTTCAGTTACGTAAAGGGGAAGCAACCAGCGAGAGAGGGGGTGGGGCCGTTGGATTATGGGGATAGGAAAGGAGTGATTAAGGAGGACAAAGAAGTAGCTGAGAGGTTGAACACGTTCTTCTCGTCGGTCTTCACGTGCGAAGACACATCCAATATACCGGACTCAGAGGAGCTCATGAGTGGGGAACAGGCCGAAAAATTGGAGCATATAGAGGTAAGTCAGGAGGATGTCCTCAAACAGATAGACAGGCTAAAAAGCGGCAAATCGCTGGGACCGGACGGGATCCACCCAAGGGTTCTAAAGGAACTAAGACAGGAAATAGCGGGCACAATCCAGCATGTTTGCAACCTATCCCTGAGAACAGGAGAGGTGCCAGAGGACTGAAAGCTGGCGAATGTCACACCTATCTTTAAGAAGGGATCGAGGGGTGACCCCGGGAACTACAGGCCAGTGAGCCTGACTTCAGTTATAGGGAAGATGGTGGAAGCGATGATCAAGGACAACATTTGCGAACACATCGAGAAAAATGACTTACTGCGAACAAGCCAGCACGGATTCTGTAAGGGAAGGTCATGTCTTACGAACCTACTGTACTTCTTTGAGGGAATAAGCAGTCAGGTGGACAAAGGGGAACCCGTAGACATCATTTACCTCGATTTTCAAAAGACTTTTGACAAGGTGCCACATGAAAGGCGGCTTAAGAAGCTGTGGAACCACGGGGTGGGCGGGGATGTACACAGATGGATCAAGCACTGGCTGTCAGGTAGACTGCAGAGGGTTGGAGTAAAAGGCCAATATTCTGACTGGCGGGGAGTCACGAGCGGTGTGCCGCAGGGATCGGTGCTGGGGCCGCTACTCTTCAACATATTTATCAATGACCTGGAAACGGAGGCAAAATGCGAGGTTATAAAATTTGCAGACGATACCAAACTCTGTGGCAGAGTTAGGACCAGGGAGGAGTGTGAGGACCTGCAAAGGGACCTGGACAAGCTGGAAGACTGGGCAAACAAATGGCAAATGTGCTTTAACGTTGAGAAATGCAAGGTCATGCATATAGGAAATAAGAACCCGTTGTTCAACTACAAAATGGGGGGGGGGGGGGCACTTCTGGGAGACAGCGGACTTGAGAGAGACTTGGGTGTGCTAGTGGATGCATCAATGAAGCCAACCGCACAGTGCGCAGCAGCGTCGAAAAAAGCCAACAGGATGCTGGGCATCATAAAGAAGGGTATCACAACCAGGACGTGGGAAGTCATCATGCCACTATATCGGGCGATGGTGCGCCCGCATCTGGAATACTGCGTTCAGTATTGGTCGCCGCACCTCAAGAAGGACATGGCGGTACTTGAGAGAATCCAAAGGAGAGCAACGAAGCTGGTAAGAGGGCTGGAAAACTGCCCATACGCCGAGAGGCTGGATAAGCTGGGTCTCTTCTCTCTGGAAAAGAGGAGGCTCAGGGGAGATATGATAGAGACCTTCAATATCCTGAGAGGCATAGAGAGGGTGGATAGGGACAGGTTCTTCAGACTGAGAGGGACAACAGGTACGAGGGGGCACTCAGAGAAACTGAAGGGGGATAGGTTCAAGACAAATGCAAGGAAGTTTTTCTTCACCCAAAGGGTCGTGGACACATGGAATGCGCTCCCGGAGGAAGTGATCAGGCAGAATACAGTACAGGGATTCAAACAGGGATTGGACGGATTCCTGAGGGACAAAGGGATCGTAGGGTACTGAAAGGGGTGCGGGGACAAAGGGTCAGGAATTTGATGGGAAGATAGGACTTCGATGAGAAACCAAGGGGTGATTCAGACAGGTCATGACTTGTTGGGCCGCCGCAGGAGCGGAATGCTGGGCGGGATGGACCTGTGGTCTGACCCAGCAGAGGCACTGCTTATGTTCTTATGTTCTTATGAAATAGGAAAGAGAACAAATAAGGATAAAACAATAGGAGTTATGTTATATTAGATCAGTACTTCCTACTTCACTTGGGAATAGTAACTCGGTTTAAAGGCCTAATTAATTAAAAGCGTTTCTAATACAAGAAACTTTTCACAGAAATATATACAACATGAATAAATCACAATCAGGACTTTTAAAGTGAGGGACAAGTGCATAAAAATGTATCTTATGCATATTCAAAAGTGCTTATTCAGATAGCGGCATCTGATATCCTGATAAATGCATTCGGTCAAGATATCCTGGGGCAGAATATGGGTGAATTGTGCCAAGGCAGAACATGGACAGAGCCAATGTTGTCATAGAAACATAGAAATAGACGGCAGATAAGGGCCATGGCCCATCTAGTCTGCCCACCCCAATGACCCTCCCCTACCTTTCTCTGTGAATAGATCCACGTGTCTATCCCATTTGGCCTTAAAATCAGGCACGCTGCTGGCCTCAATAACCTGAATTGGAAGACTATTCCAGCGATCAACCACCCTTTCAGTGAAAAATAATTTCCTGGTGTCCCCGTGCAGTTTCCCGCCCCTGATTTTTCACGGATGCCCCCTTGTTGCCGCGGGACCCTTGAAAAAGAAGATATCTTCTTCCACCTCGATGCGGCCCGTGAGATACTTGAATGTCTCGATCATGTCACCCCTCTCTCTGTGTTCCTTGAGTGAGTACAGCTGCAACTTATCCAGCCGTTCCTCGTACGGGAGATCCTTGAGTCCCGAGACCATCCGGGTGGCCATTCTCTGGACCGACTCCAGTCTCAGCACATCCTTACAGTAATGCGGCCTCCAGAATTGCACACAGTATTCCAAGTGGGGGTCTCACCATTATACAATGGCATAATGACTTCAGGCTTACGGCTGACGAAACTCCTGCGTATGCAACCTATGATTTGCCTTACCTATGATTTGCTTGCTCCACTTGATTGGCAGTCTTCATGTTCTCACTGACGATCACCCCTAAGTCTCGTTCTGCTTCAGTTCTTGTTAGGATCTCGCCATTAAGGGTGTAAGTCTTGCATGGATTTTGGCGAGTTATCCCGATAGAGGTAAATTCAAGAAAGATCAGCTATAGTTAAACACCAAACATTTTGGTGCTAAGTAGCAATTCTAAAATGACAATTCTACATGGAACTGCTTGGTTCTCCCAAATCCAAAACAAGCCCACTATGAAACTACTCAATCTATAGTTTTTTATTTTCTTGCCCCAAAACTTTGGAACGACTGTCTTCCATATCTCCGCTCAGGACAGACCTTTTCTAAATTCAAAACCCTGCTGAAATCCTAGCATTTCTGTGCAGCCTTCAACCTAGAGGTCACTTGATAATACAGTGGTACCTTGGATTATGAGCATAATCCATTCCAGGAGCATGCTCGTAATCCAAAATGCTCATTTATCAAAGCGAGTTTCCCCATAGGAAATAATGGAAACTCACTTTGATAGGTTCCCACCCCCCACCCGAGGCCAGCAGTGCTGCTCCCCCCCCCACGAGAACCGGCATTGCTCCCCCCGAAGGCCCCCCCCATGAACTGGCACCCTCACCCCGTGATCTGCACCCCCCCACCGCCATCGGGCACCCCCCCCCCCGCCGCCATGCGCAAGGCCCAGCACAGGAAGCAGATCTTCAGGCACCGGCACCAGGCACAGGACATGCTGGTGCCGGTGCCGCTGCGGAGACTACAGCAAAGTAAGAAGAGGGTTCGGGTGGGTTGGGGGGACCTCAGGTCACGGCGGGGTGGGGTGCCCGATGGCGGCGGGGGGGGGTGCCAGTTCATGGGGGGAGGGTGCCGGTTCATGGGGGGGGCTCGCAAATCGAAGCGCGCTCGGTTTCCGAGGTGCCGATTTTGCAAATGTTTTGCTCGTCTTGCAAAACACTCGCAAACCAGTGCACTCGTAAACCGAGGTACCACTGTACTCCACACCTGCCTTGGACTCAAGAGTTGCACATAGAGAGCCATTTTCGATAGTGCATCTAAGTCCGATTTGGATGTCTTGAGAAGTGCATCCAAAAATCAGGAGGCAAAAACATTCATTTTCAAAACCACTAGATGGTACTTTTTTTTTTTTCTTTTCAAAAATGACCTATTTAGACATTTTAGCCATTAGGACATCCAACTTTTTTGGCCATTTTCAAACACAAAAACATCCAAGTTAAAAACATCTAAAATCAAGCCCTTTGGACATAGATAAGATCACCATTTATACTACACTGGCCACACACACATGCTAGCAGAGCAGTGGGACACCTTAGAGAGCACTGCTGTAAACTTCACATAAAGGGTGCCAGGTACACATCTCACTAGAACCCCCAAACCTACTGTACCCACTTGTCTACCACCCCAATAGCCCTTATATCTGCAGGTGTTACTTTTATAGCAGTAAAGTAGGATTTTGGTGGACTCACACTTTCCACCATAAATGTAGTGGTTAGAGTGAGATATGGGCCTGGGTCTCCCCTCTCTATGGTTCACTACATCCCCATCAAGCTATTCCAGACACTTGCTTGCTGCTTTACTAGGATTTCCCATACTAGGTGTTGCTGTTATAGAGACAGGTATGTACTGTTTCATTCAGATCTTTGGGGTGGGAGGGAATCAGTGACCACTGGGGGAGTAGGGTGGGTCATAACTTAATCCCTCCAGTGATCATCTGGTCAGTTTGGTTACCTTTTTTGGCACTTAGACGCTTTTAAAACAGGTCTAGCTTCAGACATCTAAATGGTGTTCTAGACGTCTTGGGAAATGTTTGATTATCATCACAAGACATCCAAGCACTACGTGCACCCAAATTCTAACCATAACATGCCTCAAGCTCACCCCCTTGAACTTTGGATGCACTGTGGACAAAATGTCTAGCAGGATGTCTAGGAAGTCAGTTTTGAAAATCTGCACTTGGATGTTTTGGTGATTAAAACGTCCAAGTGCCGGTTTATGCCATTTTTTGTATGTCTTTTTTGAAGATGAGCTCCATAGAGGGCCATAATCAAAAGAAACGTCTAAGTTCGATTTGGACGTAGGACACTAGTCACCCAAAGTCAGCACCGGTAAAATGTCCATTCTCAAAAAGTATGTCTACTCTAAACTATTCAGTTTTTTATAAAATCATCTATCTGTACGTCCAGGTATTTGTTCATCCAGACTGCCATTACGTCTATCTTTATACCAAATTCTCAACCAATAATGTGTCCAAGTCCCTTTGGATGTGGGAGGGGCTAGTATTGTGATGAACTGGCCACCCATACATGGCAACAGAGCAATGGGGCACCTACAGGGCACTGCTGTGAACTTCACAAAAAGTGTGCCACATAAACATCTCAAAGAATACCAAAGAAATTTTGGCAATATGGAAGAAAGACAATTCACTCTCTCTACCTAAACCATAATGAGGAGAGTATTGAAGAGAAAGACCTCAGTACTGGGGAACTGCGAAAGATCAAACCCCAGCAGTGTACCCCTGGGCAGACAACTCACCAGAACTTCCTTATAGATTATGGCGAGCTCTCCAAAATCCTCTATACCTACCTGTCTACAACCCCAATAGCCCTTATGGCTGCAGCTAGCACCTATATGGCAGTACAGTAGGGTTTGGGTTTTTTTTTGGTGGGCTCTCCTTTTCCACCATGAATGATGTGGTTAGAATGGCTTATGGGCCTGGGTCTTCCTCTCTATGGGTCACTAGCTCACCCCCCAGACTACTTAAGCCACCTCTGTGTAGCTCTACTAGATTTTTCTATGCTAATGTTCCTGAGGCAGGTATGTATGTTTTATCCTGAACTTTGTGGGGTGCAACAGGGTCAGTGAACATGGGGAGAGTGTGGGGGAAGGGTCTTTACTTTGTCTCTGGTCACTTTTGATATCTTTTGGGCACTTATACCTGTCTAACTCGCAACATATAAGTTTTGCCTAGGCAATCTTGTTAAATATTCGATTATCCCTGCGGGACAACTAAGTCTATGTCGGCCCACATCCTACCCATGTCCCGCTCTAACCACTCCTCTAAAAACGCCCCTTTCAACTCTGGGCACACAGCAGGCTTCAGAGGTCTAAAATGTCCCTGGATACATCCAAAAATCTGTTTCGATTATCAGCACTTGGATGACCTGTCTTTTAGATCGTCCAAGTGCTGACTTGGGTGGGTTTTCAGACCTATTTAATTTTTGATTATGCGCCCCATTGTGTTTTTATTCTTTGTCCTTTATGAGTACTTATTTGTTCCTATGATGCTTTACATGGAATTCTTTTCTTAAGTGTGGCTATTTTTATTGTAAACCGCATTGACCCACCCATTGGAACCTGTGGTATATCAAGCATTAAAAAGCTATAAACCATTTTATAGAATGCTAGTGTAAGTCCACATTTTCACATCTAACTTTAGGCATGAGCATTTATGCCAGTTCAGAGTCTGGTAAACGCTAGCAGCTAAGTACTGGCAGCTTGGCATAAAAATGACTGTATTCATACCTTTTACCTGCCCATGCCCCTCCCAGATCCATGCACTCTTTGGAGTTGTATTCGTCCCTGTTTATAGAACAGGGGTGAATGTTAGTTATGTGTGAAGCTACTAATTTTTGCTAATTAGTGCTTGTTTTGCCCATTATTAGTACTTATATTCAATTAAATGCCAATGTAGTTCTAATTAACAAAGGGCCCTTTCACTAAGTAGCAGTATGCACTAACATATGCTTACCATCGCTTAAAAACAGTGCTAGCAGGCCTTTCTCAAGAGCCATTTGCTAACTACAAGCTTGGAGGGGGAGTGTGTTTGGGGATTGGAGAGTTAGTGGGTAGGCGTCGATGCACACTGACCAATTAGAACAGGAATAGCACAGGAACTTACACAGTAAGTTATGGTAAAGGCTCATGCACTAATGGTCACATGCTAATTTTGAAATTAGCATATGGCTATTAACAGGGAAATTCAAATTGTGGCCATTTGAGAGCTGCACCAAAAAGTGGCCTCAGTGCGTGGCTAACTCACAAGTCACAAGTCACTTTTTAGAACAGTTTAGTAAAAGAACCCTTAAATTATGCACATTACTGACCCTATTACATAACTGTGTGCCTAGTAGCGCATTTAATTTTAGGTACCATGAACAGAATCTTGGGGTCTATGGGCTAAATATTACTACTGTCCATATGCTTTCTGGTACTGGCCACATTTTCCAGATATTCAATGATGGTCGCTATCCAGATAGTGACGCTGAATATCCAGATAATTTTTTTTACCGCTGCAGCTGGTGTTTTAGAAAACTCTGAATGTGGTGACTGAATTGTGACCCAATTGTGAACATTCTGAAATCTTAGTTGGTTGCAAGATGATAACAAGAGGTTTGAGAACACTTGTGCAATCCCTTGAATACTCTACCTTTATAAAACCAAAATAATACCATAGGGTTAATTCACAACTTTTCTTTCATAGCTCCTGAGCTCTTTCAATCAAGTGTATGTTAAAAGAAAACAAAGCCTTTGATTGGAGGAAAGTGGAGCGAAATGTTATCTTACAGCTATGATACATGGCTTCCAGAAGACACAGAAAGGTGACACAAATCAACCATCAAACCAACTGACAGTAGACAGGAAGGATTAGTGTTGACATAGCAGACCTGACCTCTGCAAGTAGTGGAACTATGTCTAAATACAGCCTTGCCTATCTGAAATCACCCCAGGCAAAGGAGCGACAGAACCTGTAGGCAGGGCCTTAGGAAACAATTGACATTAGGACCTTCTCATGCCTAATTGGACTGACAGCTCCGTCTGCCTGCTGGACAGTGTTTATTTAGTCTTTGTTGTGAGATGAGCAGCGCAAGCTGATATGAGTTCCAGACATAGTAAACAGAGAGAATGCAATATTAGCTCTTCCTATTCCACAACACTTGTAATCTCAGATCACAGAGGTTTGCACAAGGGAATGGAACATCATGGCTGCTTTCTTGTTACCAGATGACCATAGACTATATACAAGTGGTCTTTTTATTCTGGCCAACCATTCTACATTAGAACTGCAGCTTTAAAATGAATCACTCCTGAATTAAAAAAAGATTAGTAATAGTAATAACTAAAATAGTAATAGTAATAACTAAAGGATCTGTTTACTAAGTCACCTTAAGCAGTTATATGTGCTTAACACAGCAAAAATAGCCAAACACAATAAGTGTTTCTCAATACGCAGTACGCATACCCTTGTGGGTACATGGGCTGCTTGTTGGGGGTATGCGGCTTGGCCGCCTCCACCGGGGATCCCTCCCTGCCCCCCCACACACACACACACACAGCTGAAGCCACTGCCGGAGATCCCTCCCTCCCTGCCTGCCTGCCTGGCATACCACCCCTCATCCATGAAGCCGACCCTGTTACTGGACTGGCTCCCTCCTACACGCTCCCTCCTATACTGGCTCCCTCCTAAATGCTGCGTAGCTGACCCAGAACCTTCTCTCTGATGTCATAATTTATGTCAGAGGGAAGGCTTGTGGACCAGGGAGAGGGGGTGCGGGCAGGGCAGGCAGGGATTGGCTTCTGTGGATGGGTCGGATATGTGAGCGGATGCGGGTGGGCGGGGCAGTCAGGGATCAGCTACTGTGGATGGGTCAGCTTCAGGAGAGGGGGCTGCGGGCGGGACAGGAAGGGATCGGCTTCTGTGGACAGGTCAGCTTCGGGAGAGGGGTGTGTGGTCAGGAGAGGTAGGCAAGAATCGGCTTCTGTGGATGGATCGGGTCAGCTTTGGGAGAAGGGGAGGTGCGGGCAGGGCAGGCAGGGATCCACGGCGTGTAACTTAATTTTGGAAGGCTAGAAGGCAAGGAGGGGAAGGAGGCACAAACTCGACACAGAAGGAAGGAAAGTGGCATGAACATGGGACACAGAAGGGAAGGAGGAAGGGGACCTAACTTGAGACAGGAGGGAGGGAATAGAAAGGGAGAATTGTTGGGCATCAGTGTGTGAGTGAGAAGGAAAGGAAGAAAGAGGAAAATTGGGCATAAAGAGAAAGAGGAGAGAGGTAGTGATGCATGGGGAGAGAAGGATGAGAGGAGAAATGTTGGATATGGTGGTGGAGAAGGAACATAGGGACAGATTGAAGGGGATGCAATGTTTGACATAGTGATGGAGGGAGAATTGTGGCATTGTGCTGGAGAGGGGTAATAGAAGGAGAAATAGGCATGGGGCTGGTGGGCAGTGGTGAAAAATGAGAGAGGGAGAAATATTTGATGTGGCAGTAGAGGGGGTGGGGGAGATGCTTGGATCTCTCAAGACAGATGGACAGTGAGAGAGAGAGGGATACATATTGCCAATAGGGGTGGAGGAGAGAGGAAGAAAAGATGGACTCATGGAGGGACAGAAAGAGAGATGTTGGTTGGGGAAGGGAATGGGGTCCGCAGGAGAGGAAGTGTACAGGAAGCAGAAAGAAAGAAATATTGGATGCACAGTCAGAAGGAAATGCAACCAAAGACTCATGAAATCACCAGAAAACAAAGGTAGGAAAAATAATTTATTTTCAATTTAGTGATCAAAATGTGTCAATTTTGTGAATTTATATCTGCTGTCTATATTATGCTCTATATTTGTCTTTTTTTTTCTATAGTTGTTACTGATTGCATATTTTTAAAGTCACCTGCCTTGACCTCTTTGAAAAAAACACCCCTAAATATAAATGATAATTAACATTTTCTCTGTGTACAGTGTGCTTTGTGGGTTTTTTTAAATTTTGTGGTAATTTTGTGTGTATGTGAAAAATGGATGGAAGACATTGGCAATGCATTACAGTTAGTATTGTTATTATGAGGGAGGGGTCAGGGGTGGAGCTTGGGTGTGTCTCGGCTAGAGCTTGGGTGTGTCTGGAGCAGAACTTGGGGGTACTCAGTTGGTATTTGTTAGGCTTAGGGGGTACTTGGCTTGAAGAAGTTGAGAAACACTGTTCTAAAACATTCCACTTTAGGGCTCCTTTTACAAAGCCGCAGTAGTGGTTTAAAGCGTGTAATAGCATGCACTAAACCACTGATCACGCTAGCTGCTACCGCCTCCTCTTGAGCAGGCAGTAGTTTTTCAGGTAGCGAGGGGTAGCACGTGATTAAATGTCCTGCACGTTAAAGCCGCTACCGCGGCTTCGTAAAAGGAGCCCTTAGTTTTGGCATGAGCACACGCTAAGCATGTAGTAATTATTTCTTTTAATTTTTTGAAGGAATGTATCAGGGACAGAGAGTGGGTGTCCCGACACTAACCAGTTAACACATCTACATCACCGTGTGCTAACTGATTAGTGCACAGTTAATACAGGAGTCCTCAGTGCCTCCCAAAACAGGCAGCAATTAGTGATCCTGTTGAAACTTTTTTTAAAAAAAGACCACATTCTAATGCTAAGATTAGCACATGGCTGCTAATTGAAAAAATAGAAAATAGCCCTTTTTCACAGCTGTGGTAAAAATAAGAATATAAGAGTTTCAGTTTTCAAATTTATTATGGCTTAATAAACCGCTTTAAATACCAAAGCGGTTTATATTGTGTAAAATTTAAAAAAATAAAAAAGGATAATTAAAAACAGGTGAAAGGACATACATACAAAAAATTTTTCAATTGACAAGACATGGTACAGGAGGGAAATGGGCAAGGTTACAATTTTTTAAATAAAAATGAGGAGGTAATGGAAAGAACGATATGGAGATGGAAAAGACTTGAGTGAACCATTTGTCTAAGGGCTCCTTTAATAAAGCCGTGGTAGCAGTTTAACGCATGTAATAGCGCGCGCTAAACCGCCAGCCGCGCTAGCCGCTGCCACCTCCTCTTGAACAGGCGGTAGTTTTTTGGCTAGCACGGGGGTAGCGTATGATAAACGTCACGTGCGTTAAAGCTGCTACCGCGGCTTCGTGAACGGAGCCCTAAGTCTCAAAAGCCTCCTTAAAGGTTTTAAGGTTAGATTTGAAATGTTTAGAATTAGTTTCCAGTCTTAGAGCTATGGGAAGGGCATTCCATAATGTGGGAGCGACTACGGAATAAATGGTTGCCATACTTGGACAAACTGAAGGTCCATCAAGCCCAGTATCATGTGGCCAACAGTGACCCAAGAACCTGACAAGATACCAAGTAGTGCAACGGATTTTATGTTGTATCTCATAGGAATAAGCAGTGAACTTTCCCAAGGCATCTCAATAATGGCTTATGGACTTTAGTTTTAGGAAATTAGCCAAATCTTTTTTAAACCATGCTAAGCTAACTGCTTTCACCACATTCTCCAGCAACATATTCCAGAGTTTAATTATATGCTGAGTGAATAAATATTTTCTCCAGTGTGTGTTAAATCTACTACTTAATAGCTTCATTGTATGTCCCCTACTCCTAGTATTTTTGGAAAGAGTAAACAAGCGATTCACATCTACCCTTTCCACTCCACACAGCATTTTATAGACCTCTATCAAATCACCCCGAGCTATCTCTTCTCCAAGCTGAAGAGCCCTAGCCACTTTAGCTTTTCTTTTAAAGGGAAGTTGTCCCATCCCTTTTATCATTTTAATCACCCTTCTCTTTGCCTATTCTATTTCTGCTATATCTTTTTTTGAGATATGCAACCAGAATTGCATACAGTATGCAGGGTGTGGCCATACCATAGAGTGATTACAAAGGCATTATAACATTTTCATCTTTATTTTCCATTCCTTTCCTGATAATTCATAACATTCTATTTGCTTTCTTAGCCATGTCACACACTGAGCTGAGGGTTTCAATGTATCCTCAGTGATGACACCTAGATCCTTTTACTGGGTGGTGACTCCTAATGTGGAACCCTGAATCACATAGCTATAATTCAGGTTCCTCTTTCCCACATGCATCACTTTGCACTTGTTCACATTAAATATCATCTGCCATTTTGATGCTCAGACTTCCAGTCTCACGAGGTCCTCTCACAATTTTTCACAATCCTCTTACCGCTTAACAACTTTGAACAACTTTGTCTCATTAGTAAATTTAATTATCTTATCAATTATTCCCATCTCTGGATCATTGATAAATATGTTAAAAAACCAGCAGTTCCAACACAGACCTCTGGGGAACCCAACAATTTACCCTTCTCCATTGAGAATATTGACCATTTAAACCAGGGGTGTCCAATGTCGGTCCTCGAGGGCCGCAATCCAGTCGGGTTTTCAGGATTTCCCCAATGAATATGCATGAGATCTATTAGCATACAATGAAAGCAGTGCATGCAAATAGACCTCATGTATATTCATTGGGGAAATCCTGAAAATCCGACTGGACTGCGGCCCTCGAGGACCGACATTGGACACCCCTGATTTAAACCCACTCTGTTTTCTTTCTTTCAATCAGTTCTTAATCCATGATAATAGGACATTACTTCCTATCCCATGACTTTCTCATTTCCTCAGAAGTTTTTTATGAAGTACTTTGTCAAATGCCTTTTGAAAATTCTAATACACAATATTGACTGGTTCATTTTTATCCACATGGTTATTCAAAAAATGTAGTAGATTGGTGAGGCAGGATTTCCCTTGCCTAAATTCATGTTGGCTTTATCTAATTAATCCATGCTTATGTATATGTTCTGTCATTTTGTTCTTTATAATAGTATCTACCATTTTGCCCAGTACCAACATCAGACTCACCAGTCTATAATTTCCTGGATCACCTCTGGAACCCTTTTTAAAAATTGGTGTTACATTGGCCACCATCCAATCTTCCTTTAGCATACAAGATTTTAAACATAAATTACAAATTACTAGCAATAGCTCTGCAAGTTCATTTTTCAATTCTATCAGCACTCAGGAGGTCTAGGCAATTTGCTACTGTTCAATTTGCCAAATTAATCCATTACATCTTCCAGTGTTACAGAGATATGTTTCAGTTTCTCTGGCTCAACAGCATTGAATACCATTTCTGGCACCAGAATTTCCCCCACATCTTCCTTTGTGAAGACCAAAGCAAAGAATTCATTTAATCTCTCTGCTTTGGCCTTGTCTTCCCTGGGCGCCTCTTCTAACCCTCAGTCGTCTATAGGGTCCAACTGATTATTTTTCCAGCTTCTTCCTTTTAATATACCAAAAAACATTTTTACAGTATGTTTAGCTTCAAACACAATTTTCTTTTCAAAGTCTTTCTTTGCCTTCCTTATCAGCGTCTTGCATTTGACTTGCCATGCCTTGTGCTATTTATAATTTTACAAGACTGAAATCCTTAAGCTGTTCTGTGTTCATAGCTGAAGCACCGGGATCAGGACCAGAGAAAACAAAAGCAAATAGGGCTGGAGGTGTGGTAGATCCTGATTGATTTTCAGAGGATTTTATTCATGAAGAGCTAACTAAACTAAAGGTAGACAAGGCGATGGGGCAGATGGTGTACATCCAAGGGTACTGAATTAACTTAGGAAACTTCTAGTGGTTCTACTGGCTGACCTTTTCAATGTTTCTTTAGAGTCTTGAGTAGTATCGGAGGACTGGAGGGAGGATGTTGTCCCTCTCCACAAAAGTGGAAGTTAGGAAGAAGTAGGAAATTACAGGTCCATAACCTGACTTCTATGGTAAGTAAAAGAAACTACTTTAAAACAAAGAATAGTGAGGTTTTTGGAATCCAGTGGATTACAGAACCTGAGGCATGGATTCAATAGAGGCAGGTCTTGTCAAATAAATCTAATCAATTTCTTTGACTAAGTGACCAAAGAATTGGATAGAGAGAATGAGCTAGATATGGTGTATTTAGATTTTAGCAAAGGAACTAGTTGAGTGGAAGGCGACAGAGAGTAGTGGTCAATGGTGATCACTCTGAGGAAAGGGATGCTACCAGTGGTATTTCTCAATGTTCAGTTCTTGGGCCTGGACTCATTTAGAGCACTGGCCTTTGACCTGGGGGCCACCACGTGAGCGGACTGCTGGGCACGATGGACCACTGGTCTGACCCAGCAGCAGCAATTCTTATGTTCTTAACATTTTTGTAAGCTGTATTGCTGAACGTTTGTCTGGTAAGATTTACCTCTTGGCGGATAATACCAAAATCTGCAATAGAGTTTATACCCTTGATGGTGTGGATAACATTAGAAAGGATTCAGTGAAGCTTAAGGAATGGTCTGAAATTTGGCAGCTAAGATTTAATGATGGTCATGCATTTGGGATGTAAAAATCTGAGGGAATGGTATGGTTTAGGCCGGGGGTGAAGAACTTTTGTGCACGAAAGAGGAGAGAGACTTGGGTGTGATAGTAAGTGATGATCTTAAGGTGGCCAAACAGATTGAAAAGATGACAACAGAAGCTAGAAGGATGCTTGGGTGTATAGGAAGAGTAAGAAAAAGGAGGTATTGATGACCCTGTATAAAGCTCTGGTGAGACCTCATTTAGAATACTGTGCACAATTCTGGAGTCTGCACCTTCTAAAATGTATAAACAGGATGGAGTCTGTCCTTAGGGAGGCTACTAAAATAGTTGGTGGTTAAAGATCTTAATATGTATTCTTCAGAAGAAAGGCAGGAGAGGGGAAATATGATAGAGATGTTTAAATACCCATGTAGCATAAATACGCATGAGGCGAGTCTCTTTCTATTAAAAGGAAACTCCAGAGTGAGAGGGCATGGGATGAAGTTAAGAGGTGATAGACTCAGAAGTAATCTAAGGCAATACTTTTTCACAGAAAGGGTGGTAAATGCATGGAATAGTCTCTTGGTAAAGGCAATGGAGACAAAGACTGTGTCTGAATTCAAGAAAGCATGGGACAGGCATGTGGGATCTCTTAGGTAGAGGAGGAAATGGTGAATGCTGCGGATGGACAGAATGGATGGCCATTTGGCCTTTATCTGCCATCATGTTTCTGTTTCTTTGTTTTAGTCATAGAAACATTGAAAGATGACGGCAAATGGCCCATCCAGTCTGCCCATCCACAACATCCACTATCTCCTCCTCTCCCTAAGGGATCCTTCTTCCACTTTCTGATGGATTCTCTTTTAGCTCTAATTGCTTCCTTCACCTCACTCATTATCCACACTGACTACATGGAATATATATAGTCTGGGCTTCCAAAATGGTATTTTTGAATAACATCCACACATGATGCAAATTTTTGACCTTTGCAGCTGCTCCTCTAAGTTTCTTTTTTTTTTTTTTTTTATCATTCTCCTCATGTTATCATAGTCTCCTTTTTAAAAGTTAAATGTTATTGTATTGGATCTCCTATGTAAACTTCAGAGATTATATAAAATCTAATCATATTATGATAATTTTTATCAAGTGGCCCCAGCACCATTATAACCCGCACTAATTCATACGCTCCATTAATAACATAAGAATTGCCATACTAGGACAGACTGAAAGTCCATCAAGCCCAGTATCCTGTTTCTAACAGTGGCAAACCCAGGTCTCAAGTACCTAGCTAGATCCCAAGTAGCTTACTGCACTATTAGTATACTGCCACTCACTGTAAAAATTGTATGACTAGTTTCAAGTCTAAGTATGACCTAGGTCATTAAAATACTCTAATGATTTCACTTATATGCTTCAATTATTAATTTGATGTCAAGTGACAGGGATGCTCCTAGCCTTGCTAGCTGTATAATGTATAATACAGAAGTATATAACAAGATGTCTTTCTCACTGGGAATGACCAAGAGAGGAGCACAGAAATATGATGATAATAAGCAATAGTATAAAAGCCCTTGTTTTGGAGACAAAATTGTCTTTTGCTTTAATTATGTCACCCAGAAGCATGTGAACGTTAAAGCAGTCTGGAGTCTTAGGTCTTGGGTAGATTGGACTATGATATACTAAATCAGTTTTGGTGTTTTTCTGCTGGCCTGAGTCAGTGACCTCAAAGAATCCTGAGTTTCATGCTTTCAGGGACTGGACCCTGGAAACTAAACTGCTTATGGTATGAAAAATGAGAAGAACCGTCTTTTCTCTGTGACAGGGAAGTCCTGAGGAAAGAAGTCCCCAAAGTGAGAGATGAGAAATCCTAGTTTTCAAAAACTGTTATTTAGGTAAGCACTTGAGGGATACAATTCAGAGCTCTTGGGGATGTGTCCAACAGAGACAAAGAAGCTAGGTAATTTATATCTGTTCTGGTAATAATCCAATTTTTCTGGGAGTCACAGGAAAGCAAGAAATTGAGACAGTACCTATGCAGATGTTACTCTTGGATTCCAGCAAATCTACAGTACGAGTGATGATGAAAGGGCTAGAAAAAGGAAATTCTACATAATAATAATAACAGTTTATATACCACAATACCGTTAAGTTCTATGCGGTTTAAAGAAGATTAGTGGAGTACAAGTTGAGTTAACTTAAGGGATGTGGGAACAATGGGGAGAAAGGGCAAGAGAGGGGAAGGAGGGAAGTGGGTCAGCTGTCTAGGTATTTCAGGAATAGGTGAGTTTTGAGGCGTTTCCTGAATACCTCATAAGTGGTGGGCAATAGGAGTTGTTCTAGGTCTTTACCCCATAGAGCAGCCTGATGTGAGAGAAGATGCTCATGGTGTTTTTTTAGTTTGCATCCTCTAACCGGGGGGGAAACGAAGTGCGAGTGGGAACTTCTCTTGTGTTTGTTGGCTGAAAAGGAGAATAGGTCAGTGATGTATTTAGGGGTTAGACCGTAGAAAACTTTAAAACAGAGGCAGGCGAACTTAAACTTTACACGAGCTTCCATCGGCAGCCAGTGTAGCTGTTTGAAGTATGGCATCACGTGATCGAACTTCTTTAGACCAAAGATTAGTCTGACCGCAGTGTTTTGCATTAGTTGTAATCGTCGCATATTCTTTTGGGGGATTGCTAAGTAGGCGATGTTACAGTAGTCAAGTTGACTTAATACGAGGGATTGTACCAAGATTCTGAAGGCAGAGTTATCAAAGTATGCTTTAATGGATTTAAGTTTCCAGAGGGTGAAAAAACTCTTTTTGATTAGGGAGTCCACCTGATCTTTCATGGTGAGGCATTGGTCCAGAGTTACACCCAGTATTTTAATGTTGGGCTGTATGGGGTAGTTATGTTTGTTGATGTCTAGTGGGGTTTTGGTGTCAAGAGGGCGCGGTGAAGCGACAGAGAATTTTGTCTTCTCAGTATTGAGCTTGAGTTTGAAGTCTGTCATCCAATGTTCCATCAAGTTTATGGCTTCTGATGCTTTTGGAATTGTTTCCGAGATGGAGTTGGCAAATGGGATAATAATTGTGAAGTCATCAGCTTAACTGAATAATTTTATCCCCAGCTGGGTTAATTGAATGCTCAGTGAGGTCATGTAGATATTGAAAAGCAGAGAGGATAGTGGGGACCCTTGCGGAACGCCGGATGGGTTGCTCCAGGTGTTGGAGAGATCATTGTTGAAGCGAACCTGATAGGTTCGGGACGAAAGGAAACCATGAAACCAGTTTAGCACTTCGCCTCTGATGCCAATAGCGTCTAGACACTGTAGAAAATTTGCATGGTCTACAAGGTCAAAGGCATAGCTCATGTCAAATTACATGATCAGGGCACTGAGGCCTTTGCTTAAAAATAGGTGCAAGTAATAGGTGCAATTACCGTTTCTGTGCTGAAAAGCGGTCTAAAGCCGGATTGAGTCTCATGAAGGAGTGAGAACTGGTCTAGATATTCCATTAATTGGGAGTGTACCAGCCCCTCCATGATCTTTACAAAGAGTGGTATGGAAGCAATTGGTCTGTAGTTGGAAACTAGGGCTGACGATTCTTTGCTATTTTTTAGGATAGGGGTTATTATTATGTAGCCTTTGTTGGTGAGGAATTTTCCGTTTTTCAGGTTATGGGCTAAGTAGTGCAGTAGAGATAGTTTAAATTCAAGTGGTGCCGCTTTCATGATTTCCGGGGGACATGAGTCCAGGAAGCAGTATGATTTGGAGTATTTGTTGTATAATTTGGTATAGTTATTCCAATCTATGTCTTGAAATGAATCCCAGAACGTGTCTGCAGGGGTTTCATTTCCTTGTGCGTTAGCTATATGGTGTTCATTAGGTTCTTCTGTTGGGCAATTGTTTCTTAGTTTTTTAATTTTTGAGTCAAAGTGCAGGGCTAGGTCGTTCTCCGAGGGTAATTTAAAGTTGTGTGTGGGTAGAGTGTAGCGGGTGGTGTCAAATAGGTTAGTAACCAGATTGAACAGCTCTTTTGTATTAACTCCTTGTGAGCTGTTGCAGGATGAATTGATTTTGTTTGAGTAAAATGCTTTGCGTTTATCTTTTATTAGTTGTTTGTAGGTTTTTATATTGGCTCTCTAATTGTTACGGTCTGATAATTATCCTGTTTTTTTCCATTTTCTTTCTAGACGTCTGGCTAACATAGCGATAGGCATTTCAAAAATTGCTCATGTTGATTAGCATTTCTTCATATGCTGAATCTTTCATGCATTCAACCTGTTCGTTCCTATCAGGAAGGCTGTTTTACAATGAAACATTGCTTCTTGCCACCCAGTTTTAATCAAATTGACTGGAAACTTCCTGGCAGGCATAAGCAACAGGGACGACAGCAGTACAAGTTATCAAGAGTGTTGCAAACACTTCATGGACTAGAAGAGGGCAAAGGGTACTTACAGCGGCAGGAAGACTACAAATCACCAGCAGAAGGACAAAGCAGCATCCAGAACAGAGCGAACATTGCAATGGAGAACACCAAGAAAATTTGTAGCAGTAAAATTATACTAATGCTAGCAGGAAAACTCTAGGGCATCGGTATAGTGGCAAGAATACTTTCCAAACAACCACAAGAAAGCATGAGTGGGTTAAAGCAGCAATAATATTGACTGTAAGGCATAGGAACACCGGAAGAGTGCCAATACCACATCCAGGTTGTCTGAAAGATCCTAAAACACTGGTTGCTCAGTGCCACATTATCTCAAATTGGGAAGGGGTAAAACACAGACCTCACGGACTTCGCAGATCTGAGCCACAGGTCCTTAAAAATCTTCATTTATTGACAGCTGAGGTTTCATATTTCATGTGTGCAGGTCTGCGTTTTAGCCCCTCATTCCATCGCTGTATCTGCTGCCATTTCTGACCCCACAGATCTGTGCCAACAGTCTTTTATTAATAACACTTCAGCTAAGGGAGCTCTGACGGACCCTAATGCTTCTTTCTCTCTATGCTGAGACTGAAAGTGGCATGGACCTCAGGGCAAAAGATTGCCACTTTTAGGGCTCCTTTTACAAAGGTGCACTAGGGCCTTAATGTGCAGAATAGCGCGCACGAAACTGCCATGTGTGCTAGCCGCTACCGCCTCCTTTTGAGCAGGCGATAGATTTTTGGCTAGCGCACGCTAATCCGGTGTGTGCACTTAAACCGCTAGCGCACCTTCGTAAAAGGAGCCCTTGGTCTCAGCATAGGGAGGAAGAAGCATTAGGGTCCGTCAGAGCTTCCTTAGCTGAAGTGTCATTAATAAAAGACTGTCGGCACAGATCCGTGGGGTCAGAAACGTCAACAGATACAGCGATGGAATGAGGGGCTAAAACAACGGACCTGCACACATGAAATATGAAACCTCAGCTGTCAATAAATAAAGATTTTTAAGGACCTGCGGTTGAGATCCTCACGGTCTGTGAGGTCCGCGTTTTACCCCTTCTCTCTCAAATTCCCAGCTCCAAGTTTCTGGAAGTAAAAATGCTTTACTGAGTGGAGGAGAGCATCTTCGGGAATTTTTAATATCACTCTCAAGTAATTATTAAAGAGAATCATGGATATAAACAAAGATGTGATGGAAATTCGATACAAAAAGGTTAAGAGGCCCTTTCAAAGTTTTCGAGGTTCTCAGTCCTATGGCTCGTAGCATTCCTGTCCTGAACTAAACTTGTCTGACTTATAATAAATTAAGCAGAATGTTGCACCAATGTTCTTAACTTTATCTCTATAAGCGACTTGTTTAATCTCTCATTGTCAAATGAGTAGCTTGTTGAAATAACTGCAGATGAAGTAATTCTTTTTCTAGTGAGGTTAGGGCCTGCCAGACACTATCCAGCATTATACTGGGCAGTTTCAGTAAGGGAAACCTTGCCAACAACACTAATGCTGTTACACATACTTCTGGAGAAAGAACTGCGCCCAGTTCATAGGGATGAAGGCCAAATTTGTTTTGTTTCTCATTTTAATTTTCTTTAGTTTTATGTTTTTAACTTTTGGAAGCAATATCAGTGTGTGCTCTGGTGCAAAATAGTGCACACCGTTGCTCAAATAGCGCAATAATATACACTGTTTTTTAATAGTGTTTCTTCTACATAGGAACATAAGGGTTGCCATACTAGGACCACCAAGCCCAGTATCCAGTTTCCAACCCAGGTCACAAGAACCTGGCAAGATCCCAAAGAGTAAAATAGATTTTATGCTGTGTTTCCTAGGAATAAGCAGTGGATTTCCCCAAGTCCATCTTAAATAATGGCTTATGGACTTTTCTTTTAGGAAATGAGTCAAACCTTTTTTAAACCCTGCTAAGCTAGCTGCTTTCACCACATTATCTGGCAACAAATTCCAGAGTCTAATTACACATTGAGTGAAGAAATGCTTTCTCCAATTTCTTCTAAATCTACTACTTAGCAGCTTTATTGCATGCCCCCCCCCCCCCCCAGCCCTAGTATTTTTGGAAAGAGTAAACAAGAAAGTCATATCTACCCGTTCCACTCCACTCGATATTTTAGACCTCTGTCATATCTCCCTTGGCCTGTCACTTCTCCAGGCTGAAGAACACTAGCCACTTTAGCCTTTCTGTGTGACCCTGGGCAAGTTACTTAATCCTCCCCCCCCCCCCCCAATTGCCCTAGGAACATTAGATTGTGAGCCTGCTGGGACAGACAAGGAAACATGTTTGAGTACCTGAATGCATGTAAGATTGAGTGCAAAAGTCTAAATTATTTGCAGTTTCATATCATAAAAATGGTTGCCTATTTGGTTGATCGTTAGTTATTGGTATGAGAATATCATTCACTGATATTAATAACATTATCATCAAACAATTATGTATTGTGACAGTCATACTTATTTAGATTATGTTTATATCTTAACTGATTAATTCTACTCATAATAGTATCTTATTTAGAAAGAATAATTAACAGATCTTTATAAAAGGTATTGCCAGATACAAAAAAGCACAAGTCAGTTCTAGCTTTTAAGCCCCTATTCATAATAACAATGAACAAGTTGCTAAGTTTATTTATTTATGTATTCATTCAATTTTCTATACCATTCTCCCAGAGGAGCTCAGAATAGTTTACATGAATTTATTCAGGTACTCAAGCACTTTTCCCTGTCTGTCCCAGTAGGCTCACAATCTATCTAATAAACTTGGGTCAAGAGGGGGAGGGATTAAGTGACTTGCACAGGGTCACGAGAAGACTGGGTTTGACCCCACAACCTCAGGGTGCTGAGGCTATAGCTTTAACCACTGTGCCACACTCTATAAAAGCATTGGGCATAGGCTTATTTTATTGAATGGGTGGGTGGGTTGTTTATATATGAGTATAGGCTTCTAAGGGTAGCGGCATGTATGAGTGAATAGAGTACAGAGCCAGCTCTACCAACAGTTGTATTTTTCACATGCCATACTTTATGGCCCAGTTTTCAGCCCCTGATGACATACAAATGAGGCTATTCACAAACTGGTTCTGGAGGGGATGCTTATGTTTCTGGCATATGAGTGAGGATGAGTGGGAGAATTACATGCGTTTGTATGAATAGGTGGTTGGGGGTAGATTGGTAAGTACAACGGTTTCGGTTAGTGGGTGGAGCAGTACCTATTTCACTTATAAACTACCCCTTGTGAGAATTTTGGGATCTCAAATAGAGAATGGCATGGGAGTAAGGTTGAAACTCCAACCCCACTCCATCCCCACAAGAGTACAAAATCTCATACAAAATGCGATCGATTGTCTTGTTTCGAAAATAATGAAATTATTGTGGTGGAGTTTAAGTTTGCAGGAACAGGGTGGGGGTTGGGTCAAAGCTGCAAGGACAGGATGGGGGACAAACTTTTCCCTAATGTTATTTTCTAACTCTAGTCCCCTCAGTCTCTTTTAACATCCTTCCTTTCCCTGACCCTTTCTCTTTTCCTGCCTTTCCTCCTCCCCTTCTATTTCCCTTGCAATCACTTTCATTCTCACATCTCACCCCCATTTCTTATCCTTTGTCCCTTGTACTCACTTCCCTCCTTTCACCATGCAAGCTTCCTTTCACCTTATTTAGCCCAGCTAGCCCTTCCAACTTGGCAAGAACCTTCTTGTGTCAACAAGGGTTGGGTCTGCTGACTTCTATACTATCATAGGAAACCTATTCCTATTTTGCTAGCTGGGCTGGGTCCCTGCTAGCTTTCTGATTATAGCACCACTGTGGGAAGCCTCTTCCTCTTCTACTGGTGGGGGTTGGGTCCCTTTGGGCCCATTAATTACTATGCACTTAAGAGACCTACCTCCTATTTCGCCAGACAGGTTGGGTCGAATTAGCACACTGAAGACTCCATTGCCAATGGGTTTGGTTTTGTTTGCTTTTGTGCCTTGAGGTAAGGATCCCTGGTTCACCAACTGTCATGGCACCACAGCCCCTGATCTTCAGGTGGTAAAGCCTACTCTCTCTATCATCCCATTGTTCCTTACTTCTACTCTCAGATAGACAGGTAGACAGGTAGACATGTAGACATTCTTTCCCCAATAGACACTATCACTTGAGCAAAAATGCATTTAAAAATGACAAGCTATGAAAACAAAATAAGGATTTAACTGGCCAGAAACAGCTCCTGGCCAATTAAATCGCTTGTTCAATGTTAACTGATCATTTTCAGCAGCACTGGCACTGAATTTCTAGGTTTCTGGAGCCAGCTACAGTATAATCTCGTTATAACATACTTCAAGGGAACTAGAAAAACAGTCCGTTATATCCAGAGATGCATTTTTTTTAAACTTTATTTAGGTCACTTGAAACAACGTTCAATCAATGAACAACAGTCACTGCACAAGCACATCAGCAACATCAATAACAAAACTCAGCAAAACATTGGTATGGCATGAAACGATTGCAAAACCAAAACACTAAAAGATGTTCTAAAGCAGGTGTGCCCACACTTTATGGGCTTGCGAGCTACTTTTATAATGACTAAGTCAAAATGATCTACCAACAATAAAATAAAAAAAAAACACAAAGCACACTGAAAGGCAGAGAAAATGTTAATTATTCATATTCCTGGTTTTTTCAAAGAGGTCACGGCAGATGACTCTATGCAATGTCACCTCAGTAACAAAATACAAAAATAGACAAATACACCCCCTCCCTTTTTACTAAACCACAATAGTAGGTTTAGCACAGGGAGTTACGCTGAATGTCTCGTGCTGCTCTCAATGCTCATAGGCTCCCTGTGCTAAAAAAACGCTATTGCAGTTTAGTAAAAGGGAGCCATAGTGCAAAATATAGACAGCAGATATAAATTCTCAAAACCGAAACATTTTGATCATTAAATTGAAAATAAAATAATTTTTCCTACCTTTGCTGTTTGGGGATTTCACGAGTCTCTGGTTGCACTTTCTTCTTCAGACTGTGCATCCAATCTTTCTTCCTTTCTTTCAGCCTCCTGTATGTTTCCTCTCCTCCAGACCTCATTCTCTCCCCCAACTTTTTCTTTCTGTCTCCCTGTTCCCCCTTCTTTCTGTCTCCCGGTCTGCCTCCTTTCTTTCTTTCTCCGTGCCCTCCCCCAAGCCACTCGGTTTGCTGCCACCGCCATCGGGGAACAGCCCCCAAGCCAACGCCGTCCCAAGCTTTCCCTGCAGAAGCGTCGCGCTGACCAGCATTCCGCTCCCTGATATCAATTCTGACGTAGGAGAGGAAGTTCAGGGCCAACAAGGCATTTCTCCTCATTCCATCCAGCCTGAGCCCCATCTCTCCTTGATCAAGCATTTCCCTTCTGTGTCTGTCAGAATTACCATTCCACCTATTTTCCAGCATCACCCTTCTTTGTATCCATCTCACCTATATCCCTATCTCACCACTTTTTCAGAATCTTCATTTGTCTCTGTCCTTGTCTTTACCCCATGTTCACCATTTGCCCTTTCAATGTCTTTATCTCCCCCCCACACACACTTTTTCAGCATTACTTCTATGTCTCTATTTCACCTCCTCTTCATGTCCCCTCTGTATCTCTATCCTTATTCAGTAGGTCCTGCTTACTCTTTCTCTTCTTTGTGTCACTATCTCCATTTTCAGCTTTCCCCCCTTTTCCTTTGTTAATGCACCCTGTAGCCAGAATCTTTCCACCCTCCCTCCACTCCGGCCCAGCCCAGTATGAAATATTTCCTTTTGTTTCCCTCCCCTCTCTCTTTCTCTCTCTCTTCTGCTCCCTCACCCACGAGTCCTGCATCTGGCCCTCTCCCTTCTACCTGCACCTGGCAAAACCCCCCTGCTCCGCAGCTCTCTTAAGCAACTCGTCAGCAGCGGTGATCAAGACAAGCTGCCGACATCGAGGTCTTCCCTCTACGAGTCCCGCCTTTGTGGAAAAAGGAAGTTGAAACAAGCGGGACTCGCAAAGTGTAGGCCCCGACGTCAGAAGCTTGTGTCGATCGCTGCTGCTGAGTTGCCGAAGAGAGCCGCGGAGCAGGGGGTGTGGCCGGAAGCAGGTAGAAGGGAGAGGGCTGCTGGAAGAGGTAGAAGTTCCGGAGTATGACACCGACCCGGGCCAGGATGATTTCTTTTTTAGGCTGTTGCTGCTGCCACCGCCACGCCCCCACGCCCCCCCCCCCCGAAATGACAAAAACAGCCTAATGCCCGGCGTCGGCATCTTTGATGTCGGGGAGAGGAAGGCTGATAGGCCCGGTAGATCGGGACAGCAACACGAGTCTATCACAGAGCCCGGGATGGGCTCTGCGATCGACTCACGTTGCCTTCCTGAGCTACCGGTCGATCGCGATCGACGCGTTGGGCACCCCTGTTCTAAAGCATTATGTCGTACTGTACTGGAAAGAAAAATACTGTCATTTTCTTCTGGGCTGCATTTTTGATACTATATCACCAGCATGCCATGCGCCTTGTAGGCGGAGCCTGTATGCCCATTATAGTTGAACAAAACTACAGCTAAAAGCGGCTCTGGGGACCAAATTGGTTGTCTGTTGTATCCGAAAGTCCGTTATATGCGAGTCCGCTATATGCGATGATTTTTAACAGTTTATTAACAGTTCCCTCACTAAAAATTATAGGGACACGTAGGGCAGACATGTTCACTGTTGCGGGGCCGCAATGGTGGAATACTCTCCCCCAGTATATTAGAACAGAACATGATATGGCAACGTTTAAAAACTTTTTAAAAACTTACTTATTTAAGGATGCTTTTAATCTCTAATAGACGCTTAATTAATGTTTACGAAGTGTGCTTTGGTAAAATTTTATACCCCTCCTCTTGTTCTTTCCATTTTATTCACCATACCCAAAAATGTAACTATACCCGCTTTCCTTTCTCTCATGTTAGTCAGAACTGGAAAATATTGTTATTGTATTAAGTTTCTTTATTGTATTTTACTATAACTTGTACATCGCTTAGAAATCAAAATAGGCGATTAATCAAAAACAGAAATAAACTTGAAACTTGAAACTTGATTTTCTGTATATTTATAAAGGCGCACAGCTGGAACCAGCGGACCTCATCCGCTATAGGCGAGGTTCCGTTATAAGTGAGTCCGTTATAACGAGATTATACTGTAATACATAAACAGAGGACTGACTTTGTACAGTCCTATTTATGTGGTTACCTTGGCCAGTTATGTGCTAAATATTGGAACTTTACTAGCCAAATACCAACTCCATCCCTGGAATGCCTCCAGCATAGCAGGTTTTAAGTTAGGCACTAAGGCCAGGATTCACTAAGCAAACCGATCGTGTACCGATTGGTTTGCGAGCCTTTTGCGACCAAATTTCCCTCCTGCACTATTCACTAAGGCCTATAGCAATCCGATCCCAATCTTCCCATGCAAATTAGTAAAACCACATGCAAAATAGCCAAGCAATTGATTCACTAACAATTGCTTGGCTATTTTGAGTCGGGTTTTACTACTGACAAACCCGACTGCTGCAGACCTGTCGGTAACTGAGTTACTGACAGGTCTGCCTGTCTTTTTTATTCATTTTTTTCCATGGCACAGATATTTTGCATGTTACACATGCAAAATATCTGCCCCATAAAAAAATGAATAAAAAAGACAGGCAGACCAGTCAAAAAATGTACCCCTTCACAAAAATGCGCCCCCCCAAGCACGGCTGTCCCCCACCCCTAACCGGCATAGCCCTCACCCTCCCTCCCTCCCTGCAACCGGCAGGGCATGGCCCTCTGCCCCCTCCCGGCATGGCCCTCTTGGCACAGCCCTTGCCCCCCTCCCAACTCGGTCCACCCACCCCCAGCACCAAAAAGTTGGGAGCAGAAGAGGTGCTCAGTCCTTCCTACTCCTATGCCTCCCACCCCCGGCCCACCCCTGGTTGGCGCAGGTGGTCAGGCCCAGCCCACCCAACCCGGTACCTTTAAAAAGTTGAGAACAGGAAGGGTGCCCGGTCCCTCCTGCTATGCCACTCTTCGGGAGCAGGAGGAAAGTCATCTTGCTACTCTGGCCTGCCGCCACCCAACAGCGGCCTTAGGCCCCACCCCGGCGCATCATCTGATGCATGGGGAGAGGCCTAAGACACTGATTGGCTGAGGCACCTCAGGCTAAACTATCTGATAGTAATAAGATAGACCTATTGGTGGTAAAGTGCAAGTCACCCTTTGATCCTTTAAACTTAGTAAAACCCTGGTAATGGATGGGCTTACTATAGAATTCTTTCAGGATTTACAAATTGATCTTATCCCCAGTTTATTGGAACTGTTTCAGGATTTTATATCAAAACAGGAAATGAAAGGTTCCATTATACAGTCTCTTACTGCAGTTCTCCCAAAACCAGATGGAGACCCTCTAGAACAGGGGTGTCAAAGTCCCTCCTCGAGGGCCGCAATCCAGTCAGATTTTCAGGAGTTCCCCAATGAATATGCATGAGATCTATTAGCATGCACTGCTTTCATTGTATGCTAATAGATCTCATGCATATTCATTGGGGAAATCCAGTATTATGTCTCAGGACAAGGGATACAAATTATCGGCTTATACCTCTTATATTTTATTAACCCCTCAGTTTCACTCCCTGCACTACTTACTCTCATATACCCCTTTTATCAAGTAATGCTAGGATTTTTTATCGCCAGCCGTTGCAGTAAAAGTTCCGACGCTCATAAGCATTCTATGAGTGTCACTTTTACCACAGCAACTGGTGATTAAAAAAACCTCTAAATAGCTTGATAAAAGGGAGCCATAAATAAGTATGGGGCTTTTTCAGGCTATAAAACAAATTGAACCAAGTCAAAAATTATGCCCTTAAACATGCATATAACTAAATCCTAATTTGTTTCTTTTCCTTTTTTATGGAAACTAAAAAGTATTGAATACTTAGGTATTAAACTATATCCTGTTTTGCCTGAATTTCTACTAAATAATGAATCTCATATTTTATTTCAGCTGCTTGGGTAGACTTGATAGCATTAAAATGTCTATATCTCCAATAATAACCTATCATAGATCCACGATTCCCATGTACTTAAAAAAATATATCTATCAGACTTTGGACAAAATACTAATTGGCTTCCTATGGCAGAAGAAAAGACCTTGGATTGCTTTACATACTCTCCAATCGCTTAAGGATATAGCTGGAGTCAACTTTCCTCATTTTTACAAATATCACTCATCGTTCATCCTTCGACAAGGAGTTTTCTGGCTTAATAGTGATATATTGCAGACAATTCCTGCATGGCTTCAATTGGAAAAGGATGTAGTCCAATTGGAATATATATTAGGATCTAACCTTCCACTGAAAATGTGGAATAATCTAATACTGGACTCTACGATCAAAGCTTTGCAGCACATGGAGACTTCTTTTGATCTCAACACTGCATTGACTAAATTTCTTCCCTTATGGTGGAATTCAAAACTCAAAGGAGGATCACATCCCATGAACAAGCAACTTTGGAGAAACACAGGAACTTGGACTATTAATCATATAATGTAAGATAAATCCTTGATTTCCTTTTCAGAGCTGAGAAAAAAATACAAATTACCTTTCTCGTAATGCTTCAAATGAATTCATTAAGGGCAGTCCCTGAGTTACAGACATCTGACTTAAGTACGACTCGTACTTAAGAACACAGTTGTGGCTTCATTTGATTTCACTGAACAGTATTTACAGTGGCATAGACTCCTATACTTCTCCTGTAGCAGATTCAGGAATGATGCATGGCCACATTAAGAACAGTGTGTGGTTGTGCATGCTGTACCTTAGAGGGAACAAAGGTAGGGACAGTTGGCCCTTTTGTCATTTAAGAGCAAAGGTAACCAACAAGAATCTTAAAATCAACAAATTCTAAGTTACATACAAATCTAACTTAAGAACAACTTTAAAAACTTAACTCATTCTTAACCTGGGGATTGCCTGTAGTACATATGATAAATCTGCTAATTTTCCCTTACATATATTAACTGATGACTCACTTCTGCATGTGTTTTGCTCTTCTCCTTTATTGAAAGCTATTTTGGCTTCAAACATATATAAGCAAATTCATAATGGTGCCCCCAAAAACTGTCTGCCTACACTTCAAAAGCTCTGGAGATGCAAAGCAAATGTACAAATTCCTACAAGAGCCAGGGCCATATCATGGGTCAAATTGGTCAGATGCTCTCTTTTGGCAACATTAACTCAATTATTATTTTTTATATTGTACGGGGCATTATGGACACCTATTACATTCTACAGATCCAATCTAACTCCTAATGCAACTTGCAGGACATGTCAGGCTCGGGCTGGCACAATGGACTTTTGGTCTGCAGTTTGGACACAAATTACCGCCATCTTCTCTATTTAGAAGCCATTGTCTTATCTAACAGTCTTCTCCTGGCCTTCAGTTTCGAATGTGGCAACATCTAATAACAGTGATAAATTAACATTATCATAGCAATTACTAGCCAAGAAATTTTGAATAATTGAAAAACTTTAGATAAGTTAAATGTTCACGTGTGGTGGGCAACATTGTGTTCCACATATAAGTATAAGCTGATTATTGCTGAGAAAATTCTGCAAGCTAAAATGTTTTAAAGATATATGGTCTCCAATACATTCCTATGTTAGCCCAACCTTCCAACATAATTTGTAATTGTTGAAGCCAACTATTATGTCACTTATACAGTGTTCCCCCCGCAAATTCACGATTTGCGAATCGCAGACTCGCTCATTCACAGTCTGTTTCGGCCGCCTCTTCCTGTAGTAAAGGTGGGCTACACCAAACAGGAGCTGCGTGTCAAAGCAGCTCCTGATTGGTGTAGCCCGACTTTACTACAGGAAGAAATGGTCAGAGCAGACCTCTAGTGATTTTCTTTACCCGCTAGTGCTCCAGCTGCCCTCTCCAGCCTTCCCTGCCTTTTGACATGCGAAAAACCGCATTTGCGGTTTTTTGAAATTTGCGGGGGTTCCTGGAGCGGAACCCCCGCGAATTTCAAGGGACTACTGTATTTTGTTTGTGAGAGTAAGTTCTGTCAATGTGATTACTGATTTTGAAATTGATATATATATAATAGTACAGTGTTTAAATTTTACATATATAATAGTACAGTGTTTAAATTTTAGTCCTAGTAGTTTGCCGGTCCACAAAATAATTTTCTGCCGGCAGAAAATTATTTTGTGGACCGGCAAACTACTAGGACTAAAATTTAAAAACCCCGTTTCCGCCTCATCTCCGCGAGCTCGGTCCCCACAAATCATCTGATCCCATCCACACAAGCCTCAGTTATGATTTTATATTGAATGTATTTTATTAAAGTATAAAAAGAAACAATATTCTGTAGAATTGTCATTTTATAAATACAAATAATTCAGAGCAAGGATCAACAAAACCCCTGTCTCCCCTCCCCTTCACATATATCCCCTCTACTATCAAGAAAACTGAATAAGCCAAATTATTACAGAATGCTACACAGAAATATCATGCTAACAGAATACTGAAGTCACACATGACAGGAATAGTTTTAGGGGAGTGCAACTAGGGCAACTACCCCCTGGTTAGAGAGCGCCCTAAGCCAGCAGGAAGTTAAAGAAGCACTGCCTGGGTTTTGTAGTCCCCAGTTATGTCTAACACCAGCTCTAGCAGCATATATATTTCAAATCTGATATATTCTAAACACAAAATAGAAATAAAATTATTTTTTTCTACCTTTTGTCGTCTCTGGTTTCTGCTTTCAATCTTCTTTTCACTCTCTTCCTTCCAGCGTCTGCCCTCTCTGTCTCTTCAATCCAGCATCTGCCCCTTCCATCCACTGTCTGTCCTCTCCCCCTTCCATATGGTATCTGTCTTCTTTCTATGCCCCTCTCCCCTTTCCATCCAACTTGTGCCTCCTCTCTCTCCTTTTTACATGATTCATTACAGCTTCACTGCTCTCTTCATTTTTATCTCTCCTACACCAGATCTATCATCTTTGTCCCTCTCTGCTTATTTTTCTGCTGACCCCTTCCTATCATCAATCTCTCTACTTTCTCATGCCTGTGTCTCCCCTTCCCCTCCTCTAATCTCTCTGCCAGCTGTTTCCTTCCTTTTTTCATTCTCCCTTACCTCCTCCTCCTGTCCAGCAGTAACTCTCTTCCCTTCCTCCCCTCCCAGCAGCATCTCTCCTTCTCCCTCTCCAGTAGCAGCTGTCCCTTTTTTTTACTTGCCCAGCAGCTTCCCAGATTCCTTTCCCTCCTCCCCTCCCAGAAGCATCTCTCCTTCTCCTTCTCCAGTAGCAGTTGTCCCTTTTTTTCCTTGCCCAGCAGCTTCCCAGATTCCTTTCCCTCCTCCCCTCCCAGAAGAATCTCTCCTTCTCCTTCTCCCTCTCCAGTAGCAGCTGTCCCTTTTTTTTCCTTGCCCAGCAGCTTCCCAGATTCCTTTCCCTCCTCTCCTCCCAGAAGCATCTCTCCTTCTCCTTCTCCCTCTCCAGTAGCAGCTGTCTCTTTTTTTCCTTGCCCAGCAGTTTCCCAGATTCCTTTCCCTCCTCCCCTCCCAGAAGCATCTCTCCTTCTCCCTCTCCAGTAGCAGCTGTCCCTTTTTTTCCTTGCTCAGCAGCTTCCCAGATTCCTTTCCCTCCTCCCCTCCCAGAAGCATCTCTCCTTCTCCCTCTCCAGTAGCAGCTGTCCCTTTTTTCCCCTGCCCAGCAGCTTCCCAGACTCCCCTCCCAGCAGCTCTTCTTACTTCCCAGCGCAGCGATTCACGAAGGCAGCCTCGGGTCCTTTGTTGGGTCGCGCAGCCTCTAAGGAAAGAGGAAGTTGCATCATCAGAGGCAGCCGTGACTCAGCAAAAGCCCCGAGGCTGCCTTCGTGAATCGCTGTGCTGGGAAGTAAAGGAGAGCTGCAGAGAGGGGAGTAAGCCACTGTTGGAGGCTCCCCAAGATCTCTCCGGCCCAGCGCACACTTCAGATGTTGATCTTGCCGGCCCTGCGCAGACCGGCAGGAAGTTGAAGTGAGTCAATCTTGGCCCTGCACGGACCGGCAAAAATTTCCTGCGGACCGGCGGTTGAAGAACTGTGTAATAGTACTTCTAGTTTTGTAGCTTTCCTTTGTTAAGATAGAAGCCCAGTTCTAACCATTCGGGTGTTAGTCTGTCACCCCACCCCACCCCCCCTTTTACAAAGCCACATGGCAATGGCAATGAAGCCCATTAATTCCAATGAGTTTCGATGTGCTTACCGTGGCCCACCATGGTAATCGGCTTTGTAAAAAAAGGGCCTTAGTTTCTTTTGGAATAACTGTAAATTAGATAAAATGTAATAAAAGATTATTGAACTTAAAAAAAGAAAGAAAGAGTGATTCAATGACATCCGAAGTTGTAAAAATATGAGGGTTCTTCAAAAAAATTCTGTACTTTCATATTTTCACAGATTCAACAAAAATCATTCTTTTCTGAGGACATTAAGAAGTTCATAGGATGCTGGAAAAACTATCACAAAACAGGGTGATTATGTGTAAAAGTGATGCAACTTGCTTTTAAGATATTTAATACATTGTGTTTAAAAAATAAAAGTGTGGAAACATTTTGAGGATCCCTCGTAAATCTCAAATTTTAAATCAAATCGTTTAATATCCTACATATATTTATTTATACTACCAGAATGACCTTTTCCATTTGTGGTATTATCCAGCTTCACCTTCAAATATGTGACTGTGGATTTTAGTTTCTGTTTGAAAAGCAGAGGATTACTTCAGAGCATTTTTAGTGAATAAAGGGTTTTTCTCATGATTTATCTCCATTGATTCAGTTGCATTAAGACTGCTACATAACTCCTTTAAAAAAAAAAAAGTAGTAAAGGCCTGAACACTAATTAATCCAAAGACTGTCCAAATTCAAAAGCAAATTCAATCCAAAAAAACGAGTTCATAGGTCAAAATATAAACTATAAATGCTCATGTGCTCTGTCCAGAACTTTGGTTTGTTAGTGTGTTTTTTATCTCTTAAATGAAAGATGGTCTGGTCTATATCATTGGTTTATGGGGGGAAAACCCTGATCTATTCAGTAAAGAATGCTTTGACATGTGCATATATGCAGACCAATAAGAGACAATTTAGCCTGACAAAATGTTGTCTAACCCTTTCTCACATCAGCCACATGCCAAGCAAATGGAGATCTGAACAAGCTTGGCAGTCTGTACCAGAAAAAAAATAGACTGGTAAATCGATTCAAACCAATCTGAGTCCTTTCCTAGTGTTTGACACTGTTCATTCATATTTGAAAAAGACACTATCCAGTAGGGATATGAATGAAAAACAGTTTTGATGCATTTCCAGGTCATTTCTAAGCTCCCCCCCCCCCCCTTTGATTTTCTGACATTTTTCTGTTATTTTCAAAATGTTAGATAATAATTTGGTTCCTGGAACAGAATAGGTCTACAGCCTGGCTGCCCTGAGAAGACCCACCCTTACCCTCTGCAGTTAAGCAGGGTCAGACCTGGCCAGTGCCTAGATGGGAGATGATCTGAGAATACCTTGTTTAAAAGCAGACTGAAACCCCACCTTTTTGATATAGCTTTCAATCCTTAACCCTACTCCTCTGCCCTCCAACCCAGCCCGCTGATTCACCGTTCCCCTTAACTGTATCCATGACATCCTAGTTGTCTTTGGGAAGCAGAGCTGAGCTTCTGATGTCATAATGGCTCTTCCACCAATAAGAGCCAATCTCATCAGTGATGTCACAATGGCTTGATTGTCCTGTACCTCCTCTGCCCTCCAACCCAGCCCGCTGATTAACCGTTCCCCTTAACTGTATCCATGGCATCCTGTTTGTCTGTCTTGCCTGTTTAGATTGTAAGCTCTTTCGAGCAGGGACTGTTTTCTTCTTCTTTGCGACTCTGTGCAGCGATGCTTGCGTCTGGTAGCAGGTTAGAAATAATTAATAGTAGTAGTAGTAATACTAGGTGCTGTAGGCTGAGGCTCCCCATGTTAGGCAGCATGAACATAGCAGAGCCACACTCTGCACAGGAGAAGGCAATGGCAAAACCACTCCCATAGTCTGCCATCACAGGGTAGATTCCTCACTGTGCATGTTGACATGAGTCAGTGGCATAATTCATCCATCCACCAACACAGAATAGCAGCAGGACCCAAATAAATTCCTGTGGCCATTGAAAATTCAGATATTTGGACAGTCCAGTGCTGAATGTGCAGGCCTAGAAACACCTGTTGTAGTCAGCATTTCAAAAACTTCTGACTCCTGCTGGCTGAATATTTTCTCAATTAACAGCCATGCGCTAATGTTACTGTAAATTTAAATGTATTATTTGAGAAGCTGATCTCTATTTTATTGTTTTTTGTTTTTTTTTCTGAGCACTTGTATTTAACATGTTTTTACTTATATTTATTGTCTTTGGATGTAGTTTTTTATTTAAATTTATCATTCTTAGAATTTTTATTTATATTTTTACCTTGATATATTTGTCTTCATATTGCTCTTGTTAGTATTTCTTTTTATCATTCAGTGTAGCCTGTTTCTCAGTCTTTTATGCAAGGATTACCAATCACTGAATCATTGTATTTCTGGTATGGTTCACATCATTATCACATTGCACTTTATTAATATTTCCCACCAATGGTTCTTTTTGGCGATTCCATTTCACTTGTACACTTTTTGGGGTCTCTTTTTTTACATTTACTTGATCTTCTTTTATTTTAATGTTTATTCATTTTAATGTCTTTATTTTTAGTCAGATCGTTGCTTATATGTAATTTAATGTATATTTTAGTGTATGATTTGGTTTTATTGTCATTTGTGATATTATGTGATTTGTTATGGTTTTATTATTTTCTATGGTTTAATAGACTCTTGATAAAGGCATCCTTGCTGAAATACTGTCAGTGTCAAGTCTACATAGTACTATTATCAATAAAGTATATCCTGAACATTTCTCGGCTGAGTGTTTGACATCTGTTCCTCACGACTGTTTGATTTGGCTGTTAATGCACAGCCATTGACAAGCATTAGTGCATGAGTACTTATAGCCACACATTTTGTAGGCAGTAATGCCTGGATTTTAGAAACGACGCCAGCAGCAGCCACCCAAGAAATGGCAGCCAATCACATGTCAGTCACGTAACAGCACCATTTATAGAATCACAGCTTCGTGAAAGGTAGGCGCCGGAAGTGTAGGTCAAGGTTTTCAAGGCCTACATTTCTAGATTTACCTGGACATGTTCTCTTTTTAGAGGACTGCCCAGACGACTAGACGGCTTTTCAAAACCCAGCACTTTGTCCAGGTTTTGAAAAGCTTCGAGCTAGGGCCACGTCAGGAGGGTATCTGCGCATGCATGGGTGTAATGCAGTGATGTCACACGCATGCTTGTGATATCATTGTATCACACCTGCACTATGTCACAGGGAACCCCTTAGGAAGGCAAAGAAATCCTTGCAATGCCCCAGAACTGATGAGCAAAGTATGGAATTGTACCAGGAGAAACAGTAGAGAAACCTAGAATTCCTCCTAGAGCACTAAGAACATAAAAACATAAGAAGTTGCCTCCGCTGGGTCAGATCAGAGGTCTATCGCAGTCCGTACCCGTGGTGGCCCATCAGGCCTATAGCCTGTAAGGTGATCCTTGTCTAAGCCCTATAATCCCTTTTTTTTTCTATCTATACTCTTTCTATGACCTATCTCCACCTCTATCTGTATCCCTCAATCCCCCTGTCCTTCAGGAATTTATCCAATCCTTCCTTGAAACCCCGTAATGTACTCTGTCCTATCACAACCTCTGGTAGCGTATTCCAGGTGTCCACCACCCTCTGAGTGAAAAAGAACTTCCTAGCATTGGTTCTAAACCTATCCCCTTTCAGTTTCTCCAAGTGCCCCCTTGTATTTGTGGGTCCCAATAGTCTGAAGAATCTGTCCCTTTCTACCTTCTCTATGCCTTTCATGATCTTGAAGGTCTCTATCATGTCTCCTCTGAGTCTCCGCTTTTCCAGGGAGAAGAGCCCCAGCCTTTCCAACCTGTCTGCATATGAAAGGTTTTCCATACCTTTTATCATTTTCGTCGCTCTTCTCTGGACCCTCTCAAGTATCGCCACGTCCTTCTTGAGGAACGGTGACCAGTACTGGACACAATACTCCAGATGCGGGTGCACCATCGCACGATACAGCGGCATGATGACTTCCTTCGTCCTGGTTGTAATACCCTTCTTAATAATACCCAACATTCTGTTTGCTTTCTTTGTGGCTGCTGCACGTTGTGCTGTTGATTTCAAAGTTGTATCCACCAGCACACCCAAGTCTTTTTCAAGGTTAATTTCCCCAAGAAAGAAAATGCCTTTGCATAGTAGTGCACAGAAGGAGATAGAGACTCCTCATGCCTGTTTACCTTTTTCTAAGCAGCAAGTGAAAAGCAAGGTAACAGGACTATAAATCCCATCAGGCCGAGGGCAGAGAATTCCTAAAACTAGGACTGGAAAAGCTCCAGTGTCTAGCAAATCCAGAAGTGGTTTGAGCCAGCTCAACAAGTACCTGAGCTCAGAATTAGCCAGAATGAAGGGCACACCTGCACCCCAGCACAGGCAGCCACTGAGAGAGAAAAGGGTGGGGCTCCTAGTAGCAGGCAGCCACACAGGAGAAACCAACAGGGAGAGAGAAGGGAACCAGACCTTCTCTGCCAGGAAACAGAAGTGCACCAGAGCCTTATACTCCAGAAGGGCAGGTAGGACCTCAAGATGAGGAGGATTTTGTTGAGAACTCATTCATAAATGAAGATGATATAGAAATGAATGAAGCTCAGAGTATGGAAGAAATGAGTGAGGATTTTTTATACGCTACTGACCCTGATTTAATGGAGTGGGGTTGAGGAACAGTAGAAAAGTTTGGAGTTTATCAAAGGGAAATTATTTTTGAAGATTCCAGACTAGCCAGGCTGTATTATTTAAAGTCTCTGGTTGAAAGAGGTTTGTTTGTTTTTTTCCATTTGTATAGAACTTGCAGAAAACTGCACAGCCTAAATCCAAGTAGAACTGAGTTTTGTTTTTCTGTTATGCTGTTTGGTGCAGTGCATGAAAATTGGTTACTTAAAGCACTGCTGGCCATAGGACATTGGGGAACTCTTTATTCAAAATCTAGTGGGATCTTGGTTGGGATTTGTATACACCAACATCTACAGGGTAGGTACTAGTGCTGCCCAATTCAGGAAAAAAAATTTTGATTCGATTTGATTCAGCCTATTGAATTGATTTTCCTGCCCAATTGGGTGGTTTCTTCCAAACATCCTGGTGGGTTTATTTTATAGCCTCTTCAACCCTTTGCCTTCTCCTACCCACACTGGTCCTGTGGTGTAAACAAAATAAACAAACAAAAAATACTTTTCCTATCTTTGTTAAATCCTAGCTCACGTTCGTGGTCCAATACCAGCTCTGGAAGGATACACATTTCAAATCTGACATATTGTAATCGCAATACCGAAAATAAAATTATTTTTCCTACCTTTTGTTGTCTGGTTATTTTTCAAATCATGTTGGTCCCTTGTTGATCTGATTGTCTTCTGATCAGGCTCTCCTTTTTTCTTTCTCCGTGCTAACCATCCATCTTCCATCTCTGTCCTCCCCTTCTGTTTCCCTTTCCTCCCCCGGAGGTGTGGCATCTTTCTTTTTTTTTTCATCTCCATCCCCCCTCCCCCCCACAGCTGCAACAATGGACCCCACCATCTCTCCTTTTCTCAACTACCCTTTCATCCAGCATCTCTCTTCTGTGTCCCTGTCCCTATTCCCCTCTCCAGTACTGTCCTCCTTCTGTCCCTGTTCTTATGTAATGTAATGTAATGTAATGTAATTTATTTCTTATATACCGCTACATCTGTTAGGTTCTAAGCGGTTTACAGAAAATATACATTAAGATTAGAAATAAGAAAGGTACTTGAAAAATTCCCTTACTGTCCCGAAGGCTCACAATCTAACTAAAGTACCTAGAGGGTAATAGAGAAGTGAAAAGTAGAGTTAGAGGAAAAATAAAAATAAAATAAACATTTTAACAAGACAGCATTGATCTAAATACTTTGGAAGGTAGAAGAGAGGAGAGAAAGGAATAGAAGCAGAAGGGGGAGCCGTTGAACAGTAGAATTCTGGAGAAATTTAAATGATAGAAATAGAACAAAACAAAGACAAAAGGCAAAACAATAGATAAGATTAAAGATAAATCATAAGCTGGAAAGAAAAATAAAATAAAACTTTGTCTTCAATCCACGGTTTCAGCGTCAGTGATGAAGTGGAGCAAGTAAGTTTAGGAGGAGCGATTGACGTTTCCAGAAAGGGCTTCTTCAGGGAAGAGACTTGGCAGACAGTCCCAGCTCCCTCCATGCCCAGCATCTTATCTCTCCCCATATCTAGCTTCTTCTTTCTCTCTTCCTTACCTCTTGTATCCCCTTCCCTAGGTACATGCTTTCTCCTACTATCTCTCCTGCCATCCTGCACCCTGCCCACCTACTTTGGAGCAGTATCTGTCCCTCTTGTACCTTTCCCCTTGTGGTCTTGCATTTCTTCTCCCTCTCTCCTTTAGTCCAGCACCTCCCCCTATTTTTGGTTTGGTCTCTCTCTTCTCTTCATCACAGGTCTGGCATCTCCCCTCCCCTCTCTTACTCCTTCCTCCTCCTCCCTCTGCACAAGCCTGCCTCTCCACCGCAAAGGAACTCTTCCTCCTCTTCCCTCTGCACAGGCCTGCCTCCCTGCCATGAAGGCCTGCTCTCCGCCGCGAAGACCTGCCCCCCCTGCCGTGAAGGCACTCTTCAGACTGCTCACCGCCACGAACGCCTGCTTCTCCCTCAAGCCTGTATCTTCCCCCAGCTTCCCCGCTCTTACCTTTAGGTTAATACAGGCAGCCTGGAGGATCACTAGTGCTATAGCTTTCTTCAAAGTATGCTGTGAGGTCTGTAGTATATCTTTAAATATAGTAGGTCCACTGACCTGATTGAGAACAGGGAGGTCCGTTGGTCATGAATTTGAATTTTGTTGGGAAATTTGTGACCCTAACATGTATCAATGCAGGTCACGTTAAGGTATTTGCACAGTAATATGATGCAAAACATGATCTGCATCTCATTACTACTTAGCCCATGGAGATTTTAAATATTGCCATGGTAATATTTAAAATCATTTAAAGTCAGGCGGCATTAGGGCCATTTGAGTTGTATTAAGAACCAAATATTGGAGCTTAAAGACTCAAGGCTGCTTGATGAATTCCCCCCTAAATGGAAAAGTATAATGAATCATTACCCTCAACATTTAAGCCCTATCCTTACATTAAAATAAACAAAACTATGGCCAGGATTCACTAAACCTCCAATTCGTGCACAATCTGTTTCCTATTGCATGCCGGCCGACTAATTCAGTAAAGGCCTACATGCAAATGGAGACGATCGTTAGCACACCCCCTACATGCCCCCTACCCACGGCCAGAGCAGATCCCCGCTCATGCGTGCACCCTGACATTAGTGACAGGAGAAGCAGCCTCCTGTCACTGCTGTCAGGGCTCAGCCCAGCACAGATCTCTCTTGCCTGCTCCTGGACTGTCCTGGTCTCTTCCGCGTTCCCTGCAGTGCAAGCCCGTGGTTTTAAAGTGGACCTGCACTGCGGGGAACGGCAGCAGAGAGCAGGAGAATCCAGGAACAGACAAGAGAGATCTGCCGACACCCCCCCAGGCCACGATCTCTCCTGCTTGCCCTGCTATGCCGGCCCCCCCCCCCCCCCCGGCAGAAAATAGCAGGAGGGATGCCAACTCCCTCCTGGCATCAAAATGTTAAAACAGAAAAAAAAAACCCAGTGCGGCATTCCCCCCGACCGGCACAGCCACCACCACCACCCCCGACACACACACACGGAACGCCCGACCCGACCCCAGTTGGGAGCAGGAGGAGTGCTCAGTCCCTCCTACTCCTAGGCCTCCCAACCAGCCTCCAGGCTATTATCTATCTCTTACCCTACATCCCATGTCCTATTACTTCTCCTTTACTATCTTTTAAATCTCATTTTTTCACCCTCATTCAATCAGGGACCCATCCCCTTGCCTTGCACCCCTGTCCCTTTTCAATGTTTCTCAACCTTTCTCCAGTCTTCCAGGTCATTCACATTATATCTCAGTCTTTCCCCACACTCCATTCCCTTTTCTCACACCTCTTCTGTTACTCCTCATTTCATACCCCCAATCATTCTTACAACCCATCAATATACTCCTACTCATTCCTACCAATTGCCAAGTATTCATTATCCACTAAACCCCTTCTCTCCTTTCAATAATTTCCTTCCTTCCTCAGCACTCTTCTGTTCCATTATCTCATTCCAGTCATCTGCTCTGTTCCCCTTCTCCCCACTCCGTAGCTATTATCCATCTTCTGATCTATCTTCTTTTTGTCCCATGCCAATCATATACTACTGTGTTCCACACTCTATTTTCATCCTTCTTATGCCTCTTATTTAATCAGAACTGTGTTAATCCTTTATCTTATTTTTTATGCTTTTGTATTTTATATTTTACAATTAATTTCTGTTGCTTTATGTTTTAACGTTTAGCTGTTTTACCTTATCTCGTTGTCTATGCTCATTGGGTGAAATTACCTGCAAACCAGGATAATTTGTAAATTATAATTAATAGTACAATAGAAGAATTACTGGAATTAATATTACTGGTAATCATAACATGGAAAATAATAGAAAGAATAAGAAGCAAAATAAGAATTTGTAGATCCTCTTTACAAAGTTTATGACTGGAGTACTGCACGGTAACAGCTTAGGGCTCCTTTTACTAAGGTGCGTTAGGGCCTTAATGCGCGGAATAACGCGCGCTAGACCTTAACACCAGCAATGAGCTGGCATTATTCTAGAAGCGTACCGTGCATTTTAGCGTGCGGTAATTTGGTGTTTGTGCTAAAAACGCTAGCGCACCTTAGCAAAAGGAGCCCCTAATGTTTTCTCAAGAAACAGCATGTTTCTTCCAGCAAGCCCAGGTGAGTCTGGAATTACACAAAGTTGTTTGTAGTGGCTATGAAACTGTAAGCTTTCCCACCTGAATTCCTCCACTTTTAGCAGAAGAGGATTTAGGGAGGGTGTTTATTTCAGTGGCTCATAAAGAGATCTGTTCCTGTGCTGAAAGAGAAGCCCATGAGACACTGTTTTACAGAGGAGAAGATATTGAGAGGGGCCAATTATCCCATAAGTGGTTCTCATGACTTACAGTTGGCACTATGTACCAGGCTGTGCATTAATGTTTTTCCCTGTTGCTCAGCATTCTCAAGTGGTGACTTTGTCAATTGTTCCTTCTGCTGATATTTTGACAGATGACAGGACTTTGACACCAGCTCTACTTGGCTAATAAGAAAGAGACCAAAATGAAATTTTAAGCGTAGCCACAACAATGAATACAGTGTATACAAAAGATATATATAGTTGTCATCTTGAATCTGGGACTGTGGATCATTTACTATATTATTGTCCCTTGATACTTAAATTTTGGAGATCCATTTGGGATCAAGTGAACAAAATATTAAAAAATTCAGTGGCATTGACGTACAATACCATCCTGTTCGGTACGTTATTGAGAGCTAAAAGTCAAATATCGGCTCAAAATAATAAACTTCTCTTTATAATGACAGGGGTTGCCATTCAACTCATTTTGAAGAATTGGAAGAACTGGGATAGGTTAAATTACACTTTCTGGTGGGAATCTCTCTGTTATACTTTTAAAATGGAACATTCGATGGCCTTACAACAGGGACGGTATAAGAAATTTATGGATGTTTGGGAACTATTGACTAAGGGCTCCTTTTACGAAGCCGCGATAGCGGATTTATTGCACGAACATTTATAGCGCGCACTAACTCCCGCGCTAGCCGAAAAACTACTGCCTGCTCAAGAGGAGGCGGTAGCGGCTAGCGTGGCCGGCAAATTAGCGCGCACTATTACGCATGTTAAACTGCTAACGCGGCTTTGTAAAAGAAGCCCCAAGTTCTGTAAGGAATGATAACTGATTTTATTTAATTGACCCTTACATATACACATCCAGGGTGGATGGAAGGGTTTTGCATTGGAATTTCATTAGGGGAATATATGGATGGTTTCCTGTAGGTATGTACTTTTTATGATTATTGGGGGGGTGGATAGTTGTGCATTAATGTCTATAAGTTTAATGTGCATTAATTCATGTAATATTATGTATATTGAAATTGTTTGCACAATGGTAGTTTGGAAATTTAATAAAGAAAAAAAAAAGATATATGTAGTATATATTATCTAATGGCTATCACATGTCATCAAATAAGCCTGTTTGTAAAATGAAGAAATGTTGTTGTATTTAAAAATATACCAGTCAATATTCAGCCTGCAGAAGACAGAGGGTTGGGGACGGGTTAACACTGACCTTTAGTAGGCATAATTAGACCCAGATATTCAGTTCTGGGCCATGTCTGGGTACCAGCATTTGAATATACAGTACTAATCACAAGCGCACTGACTGACGGAGCTTATGCAGGTCCCAGCCGATATTGTCTGGGATCTGCAAAAAGTCCTTTCAGTGCCTCTGCTCCTCTGCGCCCCCCCCCCCTTTTTTTTTTGTCATGGTCTCCCTCCCTTTCAAAGAAAAAAAAGTTCTACCCTGAGCCATATTAACCCCTCCCCCATCCCCTACCTCAAAATCCGCAGTGGTTCAGTAGGGATCATGGGCAGAAGGGATGCCCCTCACTCCTGCTCATTTCTTGTCCATCTGTACCCACTAATTAACTGGGCAACAGCCAATATTCATACAAGTGCCTAGATAGCTTGGCAGCTAAAAATAGGACAGTTTTTTGCTGTCCTGACTTTAGCCACTTAAGCGGTTAGCGCTCTGAATACTCAATACATCTGCTAACCAGTTAAATCCCAGTTCCTCCTGTACCAAATCAAACTCCACACATGGACCACAGTGCAGGGGCAGTCTGCGGTGATATTCAGCAGCACTGTCCGGTTAAGTGCCATATCAGAGCTTAGGTGGGCAGACTCGGCAGAGTGGATTTACCCCCCCACCCCCTTTTTATGAAGCTGCATTAGGCTTTTTATCACCGTCTATGGCGGTATTAGCTCCGTCGCTCATAGATTCCTGGAGATAAAAAAGCCTAATGCAGCTTCGTAAAAGGAGAGGTTAACCAGGCAGGAACTTCTGCCCAATTAAATCCATTTGAATATCAGGTAGATAAACATTCAAAATCAGCTACAAATAGACTATCAGGAACAATTTTAAGCACAATAGGTAATGGCAGAAAATAGTTAGTTCTGCCCGCAGCCTGGTAGAAACATTTATCTTTTTGGTTTTTTAATTCTTATTGTTCAGCTGGTTTGGTATTATTAGTTTTTGATTGTATCAGCAACACAGGAGCAATTTTTTAATAGTGTACCTAGAATTATGAGGCTGGGGGGACACCTGGTGGGTGCCTATTTTATAAAGGAACACAGACACCTACCCCCCTTTACAAAACCATGATAGTGGTTTTTAGCGCAACACAGCACGCTGAATGCTCTGCACAGCTCCCGACGCTCATAGGATACCTACTTAAATAAATGTACCCACTTGCAGTTACCCTAGCCACAGAGCTGGCAAAATGATGAGTGCCTTAATGTGGCAGGGACACTCCTAATTTATAGTATTCTGTAAGTTATTTATTTAGGCAAACACAAGCAAAGAATCCAACGAAACTGCAGTGATATATCGAATCGAAAACCAAAAGAAAAAACTGCAGGAATGGTGTACAAGACGCCACGTCTTTAACGAACAAATATATATTTAATCATAGATATAATCATAAAACAGTTTGTATCCACATGGGTTGGTGAACCCGGACCCGACACGGTCCGTGTTTCGAAGAAACACGCCTTCTTCAGGGGTCCTAGTGCAAGCAATTAAATATGTGTATATTCAATACGAATGGTGACAGCTAGACTATGTGACCGGATGATCCTGTGTGTGATAGTGGTGAGAACATCACATGCCATATTTATGGCGGTGTCATAGGAAACTTGCTAATCAAAAATGTGATTATAATGGTGGAATGTGACTGAGTCAAATAGAAAATGTGAGTACATGAGAAGAACCATGTGAAACTATTCCATATGTATTTTTCATACAGTTCTTCACTGTCAGTTTAATTTCCATCCTATAAGTTCACATAGAATTTTTCTTTTTTCAACCATCTTTATTTTCTCTTCTTTATTAATTTCCAGGTACTTTAGTTAGATTGTGAGCCTTCGGGACAGTAAGGGAATTTTTTAAGTACCTTCTTACTTCTCATTTATAATCTTAATGTATATTTTCTTCAAACCGCTTAGAACCTAACGGATGTAGCGGTATATAAGAAATAAATTATATTACATTACATTACTATGGGCTCCTTTTACAAAGGCACGCTAGTGATTTAACGCGCTAATAGTGTGCGCTAAACCGCCAGACACGCTAGCTGCTACCGCCTCCTCTTGAGTAGACGGTAGTTTTTGGCCAGCGTGGAGGTTAGCGCGTGATGAAAAGTCACGCGTGTTAACCCCACCAGCGCGCCTTTGTAAAAGGAGCCCTAGCGGGGCTTGTTCAATATGGAACATGGTGCCATATTGAACAAGGAGACCATAAAAATGTGGAGGTATAAAGACCAGTGCAAAGAAAAACATAAAAGAGTTGAAGGGACATGAAAACATGCTGAAAATATACCATATGCGGAGAGACCAGTGCAGAAAATAACAGAAGAGAGCAGTGCACCCCACGAAGATGGCACCCGGGACAAGACCATCCCCCCTCCCCCCCCCCCCTTACTACGCCACTGGGAGGCAATTTACTTTGAGAAATTTGAAAAATCTCAAAAAATATTTCAACACCATCTCCTTAAGTTAACCCCCTTTTATGAAGCCATGTTATGGGGTTTTTTTTTATTGTTGTACGTTGCGGTCAAAGTTCCAATGCTCTTAGGAATTCTATGAGCGTCGTAACTTTTACTGCAGCGGCCGGTGATTAAAAAAACCTAACGCGGCTTAAAAAATGGGCCTAAGTTAAGCATCCTGATCTAGGTAGGTGCCATTTATAGAATCATGGCCTTAGTTCCTTCCTAAATAGAAGATGGTAAGCCCTCCCACATTAGTTATTTGCAGTTTGCAAATGCTGCTAGCATAAGAGCACAACTTGCAAAAAAAAAAGGAAAAGCATTTTTAACACTGTAAAGATGTAAACCGCTTTGGTATGTAAAGCGGTATTTCAAAACTTGAAACATGTTAAATATGGACTTTGCTCATGGCAAAGTCCCACATTAAAACATGTTAAGCCCATTTCTAAAATGTATTTTAGCAAAAGAACCCTCTTGTGGTTTTATAAAATAGACTAGAACTTTTACACCTAAGTGACCTATTAAAAAGATTCCTTATTATGAGTGTACTATGCTGTGCTACAATGTGGCCTGTGGTATCATTAGTGATTGGGCTTTCCTGTGTCCTGAGACCATTTTTAGCATGACTGTAAAATGGCGACATTTTATATTTCCCCCTCCCCCCCCATTAACGGCCACACGCTAATTTCCCGCTTAACGTGTGGCCATTAGCATGGGAACTCTTTCCGACTCCTATTTACTAGGTAGCAAGAGTTTCCACGCTAACCATGTGCTAACTGGTTAGCGCATAGCAATACAGCTGCTCTAACCAATTAACACTGGGCACGTCCACTCTGTGTCCCCAAATACACTCCCAGCGCTAAAAAGCATTTTCTATTTTTGGGGGGGCTCCTTTTATCGAGCCGCGCTAGCGGGGTTAACACGCGCGACGTTTCATCATGCGTTAACCCCCGCTCTGGCCTAAAAAAACTACCGCCTGCTCAAGGGAGGCTGGCGGTTTAGCACACGGTATTACGAGCATTAAACCGCTAGCGCGGCTTGATAAAAGGAGCCCTTTGTGTATGGTTATCACACATTGAACACAAAACTACCTCAGGATGCCTGAGTGCAGCCCATGGTAGTGAATTTTAACCTGCAGTCAGCACATATTACTGCTTACCGCAGCTTAGTGAAAGAGACCCCTAATTTTCTCTAAGTTTTCTTCCATTTTTCAAGGTTTCCATTTATTTTAAATAAAAAAAACAACCCCAAAACAAAACAATTTTCTTTCTACTTTTCTTGATTTTGAACTGTGCGTGGGTACACCAATGTCTTTTTTTGGAATGATTTATATTTTAATGCTAGTAAACACTCTTGAGAAGAAAGGGGGGGAAATAGACCTCAAACTACTCTTTTTAACAGTCCTGTTTTTTAAAAACAACTCATATGAAATGCCAGCCAAAGAGACATGTTGCTCCAAACCACCACAATGGAGCCTTAGTTCAGGACTGGTCCCAAGAAATACTGTCTCTCTGCTGAACCAATATTGCCGCTTGTAGCACCTGCTGTGTGGTGAGCTCTCACATCCCAACCCAAACCACATCTGATTTTGTTTAGTTTCTGGCATCTCTCTGAATAAACCAAGAAGTAATTTGTTTGTTCCCCCCAAAAAAATGTGGGAAAGAGGCCATCAAGGATCAAAATAGTTTGAACCAGAATTTTTTTTTTTTTTAATTAGACTGCATAGTTGCTGATGCTGCACTGTTATGCTCTGTAAATAAAAATGATGTTTTCCAAACTTGCCGCCAGTGCGGCATCATTCGGTAGCTGTTTTCATTGACTGGACCATGTACCAATCTCCACATAAACAGGAAATTAAGCCAAGCTACATAAGAGGGATAACATTACTCTGCAAAGGACAGTACTGTACCACTGAACTTGATAATAAGTTAAGAGGTCCATTTACTAAAATGTGCATTTTAATACAGAACTTTTCTGCACACTAAAGACAGGATGCACAGAGCCCCAGCAACCCGATGGAAAACACCAAGGCCCCGATTCACAGGTTAAACCTATTTTCACAGGTTTAGCGACAATCACTACTAATCGACCCGATTCACAAAACTGCCCACCATGTGTTTTTCCCCTCGATTGCCCATTTTCCGATCTGGCCAAGAAATTGATTCACTAACATTTTCTTGACTATTTTGCGTTGGGTTTTATGATCCTAAAACCTGACTGCTGTAGACCAGTCGGTAACTGTGTTATGATTCTACAACAGGCGCCTAGTGCAAAACACATAGTTAAAAGTAGACAAGGTTATGGGCAGATTGTGGATGCATTTTTGAGTTAGGAGCTGTTGAGCGCCTAACTTAGGTGCAGGCATTTAGGTCAAGAAAATCCTGGCATAAGTAGGGTGCACCTAAATATTAGAATGCTTAGCACCCTAAGCATGATTCTTTAATGGGCCCCTAACTTTTGCCTCACTAGGCGCTGATTTTTTTAGGTGACATATATAGAATCGGGCACAAAGGGGCTGATTCTCTAAAGGGCACCTAATTCCCCCCCCCCCCTTTTACTAAATCATGATAGTGGTTATTAGCACAGAGAGTTGCGCTGAATGCTCTGTGCTGCTCCCGATGCTCATAGAGTTCCTATAAGCGTCGGGAGCAGCACGGAGTATTCAGCGCATCTCCCTGTGCTAATAACCGCTATCACAGTTTAGTAAAGGGGGGGGGGGGTTAATTGGCAAAATGCCCTTAATAGGCTCCAGAATTGCTAGAAAAACAATAACTGGGCGATAGATGCCTATCTGATTCTATAAAAGATAGGTGCCTAACGCCTGAGTGGATGTTTCTATGGGTGTTGCATAAGTTTGGTGACGCTAAGCATGATTCTCCAAAAACTTAGGTACCTGAAATGTAGGCCTTTAAAACCCTGGCCTACATTTCGGAAGCCTAAGTTTTTACATAAGTGCCATTAGCCGTGATTCTTTAAACAGTACCTAAGTGTGATTGACATACAGTCGGCACTTTTTTTCTAGACAACTAATGTAGGCGCTGTTTATAGAATCAGCCCCTAAATGCTTAAACATGTTTTGTGGTGATTTTTTTTTTTCCTGCATTAATTGCATTCACTAACTGAATAATTATGCTGTAAGATAACCTTAGTAATGTACTGTCTGATTATGTATTTGTCATCTTATATTTATGATTGTATTTTGTAAACCACATGGGCTTTAGCGGGTGTGAAATTTAAAAAAAAATAAATGTTAGCCCTTGACATAGTTTAGTAAAAGGACCCCTAAAATATTAGCAGGGTACTGCAAAAATTATAATCTAGAACATGAAGTTATAGTAAATCATTCCTTCAATACACATTTGAGATAGAGCATGAAGTGCTGACACAATTACTTTATATTTCAGTTTCTGTAGGAAATCAGGGATGCTTGAAATATAGTAATTACAAAACAGATATTGAATAAGATACACATTCCTTTTCTATTTTCTTTTACAAATGTAAAAAAAAAAAAGCATCACAGATACAAAGAATTTTCAATTGCCAGTAAAATACGGTGGCTGGTCAAATGCGCACAATACAATCAGGCGCAGTGTGCCGTAAAATGCTTTTGGTAGTTTTGTTGCCCCCTCTCCCCCCTCAATATTTAAAAACCTTAGTCATCACTGAATTCAAGCACTCAACATGATATTTATAACCAGATTTTCAGCACTGGCCAATACTTAGATATTGGGGCTACATATCTGAGTATAAATGGACCACTGAAAGTTATCCATGTACTGCAGATTTTCAGGACTGGTACGTAGATACCTTATGACTCCACTTTAGCTCCATCCCAGACTGCCCTAGCACAACTCAGATAGTGCCGAGGTTATCAGAAATGATTTTCAGAGGTGTTATCTAAGTACTGCAGCTTAAAATCGCTAACCAGCTCCAGGGAGCACCAGCTGTCTAAATAGCAACTAGCTGTAGACCTTTAGCTGCATGCCTGATCTGAATACTCAATATTGTCAGCGCTTGATAATGTATTTCTTAGTCCTGCTCATTTCATTCATTCAAGAAAAGACATGTCGGAAGATCCGCATAGTGACAAGACGCGTTAAGTGTTCTTCAGTTACATGCACTTGATTTTAAGCTAGTGAATATCTGAAGTGTGAGATTTTGCTGTTTTTTTTAATGTGAGAATCAAGAAGGGACTATTCAGCACTATAGACCCCTGACACAAGCTTAGTGCCGAAATACGGTCCGCGTTGGTTCAATCCAATAAAAATCATCTTGGTCCCTATTCTTCAGGCCGTTTGTGCTCTTTGTTTGCACGTTGTTTGTTTTTGCACTTTTGTGATTCCTTTCGTCTTGTGGTCTGGAACATTCGCATACAACAGCAAAAGAACTCAATAAATTCACAAGTTTCAAATACAAATATGCATCATCCAATCTGTGTATCCAAATATACAATAAGTATACTCCACTTTTTGAAGAATACTCCTGCATATGATACAATTTTGTAAGCATCCATATTCAGTGATAGCAGTGACTGTAATAAATTAAATGCCGACATTAACATTTTAATTAATATTCAGCATTACTATACCTATAGTTAGCAGGGCTAAATATATGTATTGGGGAAAATTCTATAAATTCATCAAAACATTATTCTATAAGGGATGATTCTATAAAAGGTGCCTAAAGATAGGCATCTCTTAGGCACCTAACTTAATTAGCAAAATATCCTTAATAGGCTCAGTAATTACCCCCCCCCCACACACACACACACAAAATGTAGGGTTACCAGCCGTCCAGATTTCCCCAGAGGCACTGCTAATGTTCTTATGTCCTTCTTTTCAAGGACATATCTGGGGGTCCGACGGCTTTTCAAAACCCGGCACTTTGTCCGGGTTTTGAAAAGTTTCCCATCAAAATTGAGTCGGGAAGGGGCATCCATGCATGCACAGACACAATGCAGTGATGTCACGTGTACGCGCATGTGCGTGTGACATCATTGCGTTGCATCTGCGCATGCGCGGATGCCATCTGAGGGTGGGGCTGGGGGGGCAAAATAGGACGTGACACAGGCGGAACATGGCAGAACTGAGCAGACCTGGGGGCGTGGCTATGGATCCAGATTTTCCTTTGAGAAAATCTGGTCACCCTAAATAGATGCCTATCTGATTATGTAAAATATCACATGACACGTAGCGGTGCCTAAGGTGTCAGGTCAAAAGCGCGCCGGGACAAAGGCGCGCCCAGACAATTGAGCACAGCGCGGAGGCGTGCCCCGCTCAAAATTAATGTTTTTAGAAACATAGAAAGATGACGGCAGATAAGGGCTACAGCCCATCAAGTCTGCCCACACTATTGACCCTCCCTATTAAGTCTAATGACCCCCTTAAGTATAATTGTAATTATACTGCCACTCTACTGACCCGCTCTTTCAAGTCTATACCCTAGTGACCCTATCCCTTGGCATGACCCTCGTAGGGATCCCACATAGGTATCCCATTTATTCTTGAAGTCTGAGATGCTGCGTGCCTCGATCACCTACACTGGAAGCTTGTTCCAATGCTCAGTCACTCTCTCCGTGAAGAAGTACTTCCTGGCGTCTCCACGAAACTTCCCTCCCCTGAGCTTGAGCGGATGACCCCTTGTGGTCGAGGGTCCCTTCAGAAGAAAGATATCATCTTCCACCTCGACCCGTCCCGTGATGTACTTAAAAGTCTCAATCATGTCTCCCCTCTCCCTACGCTCTTCGAGAGTGTAGAGCTGCAATTTGCTCAGTCTTTCTTCGTACGGGAGACCCTTTAGCCCCGAGACCATCCTGGTGGCCATCTGCTGAACCGATTCAACTCTGAGCACATCTTTACGGTAATGTGGCCTCCAAAATTGCACACAGTATTCCAGATGAGGTCTCACCTTGGCTCTGTACAATGGCATCATGACTTCAGGCTTCCTGTTGACGAAGCTTCTCTTGATACAACCCATCATCTGCCGTGCTTTAGATGAAGCCTTCTCCACTTGAGTGGCTGCTTTCATGTCAGCACTGATGATTACTCCTAAGTCTCGTTCTGCCGTAGTCCTGGTTAAAGTTTCTCCATTCAGGGTGTAAGTTCTGCAAGGATTTCCGTTACCGAGATGCATGACCTTACATTTCTTGGCGTTGAAGCCCAGCTGCCAGATTGAGAACCAACTTTCTAAAGTAAGCAGGTCTTGCTCCATAGCATCCTGTAGATTATAGCCGTTTACTATATTGCATAGTTTGGCGTCATCAGCGAATAAGGTTACCTTGCCTTGAAGCCCTTGAGTCAGATCCCCAATGAATATGTTGAAGAGGAGTGGGCCCAGGACTGAACCCTGTGGCACTCCGCTAGTCACCCCCGACATTTTAGAGAGGGTACCGTTAACCACCTCCCTCTGAAGTCTGCCACTAAGCCAATCTTTAACCCATTCAGTTAGAGTCTCTCCTAATCCCATCGATTTAATCTTGTTCAGCAGCTTGCGGTGAGGGACGCTGTCAAACGCTTTGCTGAAGTCCAGGTACACGACGTCCAAGGACTCTCCTGAGTCCAGTCTTCTTGTTACCCAGTCAAAGAAGCTGATAAGATTGGACTGGCATGACCTACCCTTGGTGAATCCATGTTGACTGGGATCCCGGAGATTTCCCTCGTTCAGGATCGTATCTAATTTATACTTAATTAGTGTTTCCATGAGTTTACACACTATTGAGGTGAGGCTTACCGGTCTATAGTTCGCAGCCTCAGCCTTACAACCCTTTTTATGTAGAGGAACGACGTTGGCCGTCTTCCAGTCCAACGGAACTTTCCCCGTACTTAGTGAGAGATTGAAGAGCACTGCCATCGGTTCCGCCAGAACATCTCTCAATTCTCTGAGCACTCTTGGGTGTAAATTGTCCGGTCCCATGGCCTTGTTTACCTTTAACCTTGCCAGTTCGTTGTAGACGTCCCCAGGTGTGAACTCAAAATTCTGAAACGGGTCATCCACGTCTTGTTTTACCTTCAACTGTGGTCCGTGTCCCGGTGCTTCGCAGGTGAAGACTGAGCAGAAATATTCATTTAGTAGTTCTGCTTTTTCTGAATCCGCCACCGCGTAGTTTCCGTCCGGTTGTCTAAGGCGTACTATACCGTCTGTGTTCCTTTTCCTATCACTGATATACCTAAAGAAGGATTTGTCCCCTTTTTTAATGTTTTTTGCCAGAGTTTCTTCAACACGAAGTTTGGCCTCCCTAACTGCTGTTTTGACCACTGCAGATCTGGTCTTATATTCTACTCTAGTTTCTCTTCTCTGCGTACGTTTGTAGGAAAGAAATGCTTTTTTCTTCTCCTTAATGAGGTCGAGATCTCTTCAGTGAACCATTGGGGTTTGTTGTTTCTTTGCCGTTTATCTACTGATTTTATGTAGCGATTAGTTGCTTCGTGTATGGATGATTTCAGGTACGACCACATAGTTTCCACATTGCCAGTCTCTGCTTGGATCTGCAGCGTCTGATGAACGAAATCTCCCATGCGTGCGAAGTCAGTGCCCCGGAATTTGAGCACCTTTGTTTTTGTAATTGATTTAGGGGATCCTTTCCCAAGGTTGAACCATACCATGTTGTGGTCGCTGGAGGCTAGCGTATCTCCTACCGAGACCTCTGAGACGCTTTCCCCGTTGGTGAGTACCAGGTCTAGGATCGCCTGGGCCCTAGTGGGCTCCGTTACCATTTGTCTGAGATGTACTCCTTTTATGGTGGTCAAAAGCCTCCTGCTGCTGCTGGTTGTTGCTGAAAATGTGGTCCAGTCTGCATCAGGCATGTTGAAGTCCCCTATCAGTACAGTGTCGCCCCGTAGAGTTATATTCTCTATATCTTCAATTAATTCTGCGTCCATGTCTTCCGGTTGTCTTGGAGGTCTGTATACCACACCAAGATACAGGCATTGGGGGCATTGGGGGGGAACCCCCCCCCACTTTACTTAATAGACATCGTGCCGCATTGTGGGGGTGTTGTGAGGGGTGTGGGGGGTTGTAACCCCCCACATTTTACTGAAAACTTCACTTTTTCCCTGTTTTTAGGGAAAAAGTTAAGTTTACAGTAAAATGTGGAGGGTTACAACACCCCAAACCCCCCATAACGCCGGCGCGATGTCTATTAAATAAAGTGGGGGGGTTCCCCAACAAAAACCCCCGTCGGAGCCCCTAAAAACAGTAATTTTGAGTGGCGTACGCCTCCGCACTATGCTCAATTGTCTGGACGCGCCTTTGTCTTTCGCGCCGTTGTCTGTGAACCGGTGCCTAATGTCTAAGTGGGCATTTCTATGGGCAGAGCTTGACAGGCGCTGCTAAGCCCAATTCTCCAAAAACATTGGCGCAGGAAATGTAGGCCTTTTAAACTCTGGCCTACATTTCAGGTGCCTAAGTTTTTAAATAAGCGCCATTGGCCAAGATTTTGTACATGATGCCAGCTCTGAGAGGTTCTGGTGGGTCCTCTTAACGCTCTGTTCAATTCCGCAGGATTGGAGAAGAGCAGATGTGGTCCCTCTTCACAAAAGTGGTTGCAGAGATGAAGCGAGAAACTATAGGCCCCGGTAAGCCTCACTTCAGTTATTGAAAAAATAATGGAAACGTTGCTGAAGGAAAGGATAGTGAAATTCTTAGAATCTAATGGATTACAAGATCTGAGGCAACCTGGGTTTACTAAAGGTAAATCGTGCCAAATGAATCTGATTTAATTCTTTGACTGGGTGACTAGAGAATTGGATCAAGGACATGCACTAGATGTAATTTACTTAGATTTCAGAAAAGTCTTTAACACGGTTCCTCATAGGAGGCTCTTAAACAAATTCCATGGGCTGAAGTTAGGGCCCAAAGTGGTGAACTGGATTAGAAGCTGGTTGATGGAGAGACACCAGAGGGTGGTAGTTAATGGAATTCACTCAGAGGAGAAAAAGGTGAGAGTAGTGGGGTGCCTCAGGGATTGGTGCTGGGACCGATTTTGTTCAATATGTTTGTGAGCGACATTGCTGAAGGGTTAGAACAGGATTTTCAGGATTTCCCCAATGAATATGCATTGAAAGCAGTGCATGCACATAGATCTCATGCATATTCATTGGGGAAATCCTGAAAACCCAACTGGATTCGGCCGTCAAGGAGGGACTTTGGAGACTCCTGGGTTAGAAGGTAAGGTTGGCCTTTTTGCAGATGATACCAAGATTTGTAATAGAATAGGATCTGCAAAAGTTAGAAGAATGGTCTAGTTTCAAGTTTATTAGTTTCTTGATATACCATCAATCAAACTTATCTAAATGGTTTACAATAAAAGTAATTACAAAAATAAATTGTTCACCCTTTCCAAGGTAGGGAGAACGAGAGGGCACTCGCTGAAGTTGAAAGGGGATAGATTCCATATAAACGTAAGGAAGTTCTTCTTCACCCAGAGAGTGGTAGAAAACTGGAATGCTCTACCGGAGGCTATTATAGGGGAAAACACCCTCCAGGGATTCAAGACAAGGTTGGACAAGTTTCTGCTAAACTGGAACCAACAAACACCATGGGAGTGGGACCTAGCGTAGGGTCTGAAAATGCAGATGATGGTACCCAACAGGACCTGGCGGAAGGACCAGCGGAGATCCAGCAGAGCCCGGAGGACACGGACCTGAGACCAGAGAGACATCTGAGGAAGGGGAAATCTGCTGTTATAGTAGGAGACTCAATCCTGCGAGAAGTGGACAGTCACATTGCCGGAGGAAGGGAGGACCGACTAGTGACATGTCTCCCGGGGGCAAGAACAACGGACGTCATCAGCAGAATTGATAGAATCCTGGAGGGAGCCGAGACAGAGGAGACGGCAGTTGTAATCCACATTGGAACCAACGACGTCAGCAGGAAAAATTTCAACCGGACTACACTGACTGAGCAGTTCAGGATCCTGGGGCGGAAACTGAAGCTGAGATCAAATAGGATAGCCTTCTCGGAGATCCTACCAGTACCGAGAGCAGACGCAAGAAGACAGAGCGAACTACAAGTAATGAACGGATGGCTGAGGAGATGGTGCGAGGAGGAGGGATTCCACTTTGTTCGAAACTGGACGACCTTCTTGGGGAAGAACAAGCTCTACAGGAGAGATGGACTGCACCTGAGCACAGCTGGGACGAGGCAGCTGGCAAGAAACATCCAAAACGCCATAGACCTAGCTTTAAACTGAAGAGAAGGGGAAAGCCGGAAGTCGATCTGGCCTCGACACACCGGACATTGGTATCAAAAAATGATACCGAACAAGGACATTGCAAAAGAGAGCTTGGGACCGAGTGGGATCTTTTGGACAAAGGGACTGAGAGAAAATTCTTGGGCAAAGGGACTATGAGAGGCTTCTTGGATAAAGGGACTGAGGGGACACTTTTGGGCAAAGGGACCGAGTGGGAACTCTTGGACAAAGGGGCTGAGAGGGACTTTTTGTACAAAGGGACTGAGGAGACACTTTTGGACAAAGGGACCGAGTGGGAACTCATGGACAAAGGGGCTGAGAGGGACTTTTTGGACAAAGGGACTGGGAGGGAACTTTTAAACAAAAGGGTTGAGTGGAAATCTTCAGAAAAAGGGCCCACAGATGCAATGCAGGGGCCCAGTGCACAAACGAGCCTAACAGGCATGGTTGAAAGAGAACAATGGGAGCAAGAGGACCATCCAAAAAAGGAGATACTGGATGGGGGCAAAACGGACACGCCACGGGAGGTGGATGACCGAGTAAAGGCAAGCCAGGTGGGAGCGCCGAGCCATGGAAAGAAAACAGCAGGGCGGGCGACAAATCAGGACCTATATTGCCTCTACACAAATGCGAGGAGCCTCAGGGCCAAAATGGGAGAGCTGGAAATTATAGCCAGTCAAAAAGCCCTGGACATAATAGGAATCACAGAAACGTGGTGGGCTGATGATAATAAATGGGATGTGGTCATACCAGGGTACAAACTTTACAGGAGAGACAGGACACACAAGAAGGGTGGAGGAATAGCGCTATACATAAAAGACTCCATACCCTCAACCAAAATGGAAACAGCAGTAAGGTCGGAAGGCTTGGAATCAATATGGGTTAAGCTACCAGGAGGATCTGGAGCAGACATCAAATTGGGTCTATACTATCGTCCGCCTGGCCAATCGGAAGAAATCGACCGGGACCTGGAGACGGAACTGCGGCAGGTATGCAAGAATGGAAGTGTGGTGGTGATGGGAGACTTCAACTACCCTGGGATAGACTGGAGTATCGGGCACTCAAGTTGCGAGAGAGAGACCAAATTCCTGGAAGCCACGAGGGACTGCTTCCTGGAACAGCTGGTCATGGAACCTACACGAGGAGAAGCTACTCTTGATCTAATCTTCAGTGGACTGGGGGGACCTGCAAAGGAAGTAGCGGTATTAGACCCACTGGGAAACAGCGATCACAACATGATCCAGTGCAGACTAGAACTGGGATCATCCAGGGTGAAAAGAACCACAACAACAGCGCTCAACTTCAGAAAAGGGAATTATGATGCAATGAGGAAAATGGTGGGGAAGAAACTCAACGGCAGCACAAGGAAGGTAGAGTCCGTAGAAAGCGCCTGGACCCTGCTCAAGCGTACGGTGCACGAAGCACAGAACCTGTACGTCCCCAGGTTCAGAAAAGAGTGCAAGAAAAATCGAATAAAGAACCCAGCATGGATAACGGCAGCTGTAAAAAAGGCGATCAGTAACAAGAAAGCATCGTTCAAAAAATGGAAACAGGATCAAACGCAGGCCAACCAAAAGGAACACAAGGAAAGCCAGAAGGAGTGCCACCGAGTGGTTAGGAGAGCAAAGAGGGAATATGAAGAGAGACTAGCGGGAGAGGCAAAAAATTTCAAATCATTCTTCAGGTACGTAAAGGGGAAGCAACCAGCGAGGGAGGAAGTGGGGCCCTTGGATGATGGGGATAGAAAGGGAGTAGTGAGGGAGGAAAAAGAAATAGCTGACAAGTTAAATGACTTCTTTACGTCGGTCTTCACGAGGGAGGACACATCCAACATTCCGGAACCAGAGGAAATAGAAAATGGAGATCAAGATAACAAGCTGGTCAAATTAGAGGTGAGCCAGGAGGATGTCCTCAGGCAGATAGACAAGCTAAAGAGCGACAAGTCGCCAGGTCCGGATAGCATTCACCCAAGGGTGCTCAAGGAATTAAGGAATGAAATAGCAGAGACACTTCAGCAAATATGCAACCTATCCCTAAAAACTGGAGAGATCCCGGAGGACTGGAAAATAGCTAATGTCACGCCCATCTTCAAGAAGGGTTCGAGGGGCGACCCGGGAAACTATAGGCCGGTAAGCCTCACATCGGTCCCGGGAAAGATGATGGAGGCACTGATTAAGGACAGCATCTGTGACCATATCGAAAAAAATGGACAGCTAAGGTCGAGCCAGCATGGGTTCTGCAAGGGTAGGTCGTGCCTCACAAACTTGTTGTACTTCTTTGAGGGGGTAAACAACCAGGTGGACAAAGGAGAACCCATAGACATAATTTACCTAGACTTCCAGAAAGCCTTCGATAAGGTACCACATGAGCGGTTGCTCAGGAAGCTATGGAACCATGGGGTGCACGGGGAGGTCCACCGATGGATCAAAAACTGGCTGGCAGACAGGAAGCAGAGGGTTGGTGTAAAGGGCCATTACTCGGACTGGCAAGGGGTCACGAGCGGGGTTCCTCAAGGATCGGTGCTGGGACCGCTCCTGTTTAACATATTCATTGACGACCTGGAGGCGGGAACAAAATGCGAAGTCATCAAATTTGCAGATGACACCAAACTATTCAGCAAGGTTGAAACCACGGTTGACTGCGAGAATCTCCAAAGGGATCTTACGACATTGGAAGAATGGGCGAAAAAGTGGCAAATGAGCTTCAATGTAGGGAAATGCAAGGTCATGCATATAGGGAGAAGGAACCCGATGTTCACTTACAAAATGGGGGGATCAATGCTAGGGGTCAGTAATCTGGAAAGAGACTTGGGAGTGATGGTGGACACGACATTGAAGGCGTCGGCACAATGCGCCACAGCCTCGAGGAAAGCAAACCAAATGTTAGGTATCATTAAGAAGGGTATCTCGACCAGAACGAAGGAAGTCATCCTGCCACTGTACCGGGCTATGGTGCGCCCGCATCTGGAATACTGTGTACAGTACTGGTCACCGTACCTCAAAAAGGACATGGCAATGCTTGAGGGAGTCCAGAGACGAGCAACTAAACTGATTAAGGGTATGGAAAACCTTACATACACTGACAGACTGAAGAAGCTGGGGCTGTTCTCCCTGGAAAAGCGGAGACTCAGAGGAGATATGATAGAGACCTTCAAGATCCTGAGGGGCATCGAAAAGGTTGACAAAGACAGATTTTTCAATTTGAAAGAAACCACAAGAACAAGGGGTCACTCGATGAAATTGAAGGGGGACAGGTTTAAAACAAACGCAAGGAAGTACTTTTTCACACAGAGGGTGGTGGACACATGGAACACCCTTCCGGAGGCCGTGATAAGAAATAGCACAGTACAGGGTTTTAAGGATGACCTGGATAGGTTCCTGGAAGACAAAGGGATTGAGGGGTACAGATAAGAGCAGTGGAAGGTTTAGAGATAACTGTAGAGGTAGGCAATAAAATTAGTCAGGGACCTCTGACCAGGCAATATGCCTGATGGGCCGCCGCGTGAGCGGACCGCTGGGCTGGATGGACCTCTGGTCTGCCCCGGCGGAGGCGACTACTTATGTACTTATGTACTTATGTACTTATATGCAGGTAAGGCTGGACTCATTTAGAGCACTGGTCTTTGACCTGGGGGCTGCCGCTTGAGTGGACTGTTGGGCACGATGGCCACTGGTCTGACCCAGCAGCGGCAATTCTTATGTTCTTAGTACCTAACTAACATGAAGCCAATAGGAGAATGGAAAGAGGAATACATCGTTACATTTTGCAAAAAATAAAAAGGGGAATGGGTAAGGGGAAAACACAATCGGTAGATATAGGGTTTGGTCGTCCTCAAGTGAAGTGTTAATTCTCACATATTGAATGCATCCTTGAATAGAAATGTTTTAAGTTTAAGTTTTAAGAGTGAAATCCGAGGGAACCCTATGTGCTGGGAAGTGAGAGGCTGATAAGTACTGACGGATAGAGGGACCGTGGGGTGATTGTGTCTGAGTATCTAAAGGCATCTAAACAGTGTGATAAGGTGGTGGCAGTAGCCAGAAGGATGGACTAACCAGCGAGGCCACACTTGGAATATTGTGTTCAGTTTTGGAGGCTGAAGGATATAAAAAGGTGAAGGATATAAAAAGACTTGAAGTGGTCCAAAGGAAGGCAACAAAAATGGTAAGGGGTATAAATTTAAAATTCAGCAAGAGGCCAATTTTAATACAATTTTGGGAATCATAATCAACTTTCCCTCTTCCTACTGTTATTACCTTTCATGTTTTCTGTTCTATAATCATTGGAGTTCCTCTCCCCTTTCCCATTGTTTCTATGTATTTGTCAGTTTGTTGTCTAGTTATGTCTTTGATCGTTTAAATAAACTGTATGTCCTTCTCCTTTTTTTATTTTTTATATTTTTTAGAATTCTACACCGCTTAGAAAGTTTTAAATAAACTTGAACCAAAAGAAGTATGAGAAGAGACTGGAAGACCTAAATATGTACACTCTGGAGGAAAGGAGGGACAGGGGAGATATAAAACAGATGTTTAAATACTTGAAAGGTATTAATATAGAACTAGAGGGCATAAATTATTTTTCACGGAGAGGGTGGTAGATGCCTGGAATGCCCTCTCGAGGGAAGTGGCGGAGAGGAACATAAGAACATAAGCAATGCCTCTGCTGGGTCAGACCTGGGGTCCATCGTGCCCAGCAGCCCGCTCACGCGGCAGCCCAACAGGTCCAGGACCTGTGCAGTGATCCTCTATTTATACCCTTCTATCCCCCTTTCCAGCAGGAAATTGTCCAATCCTTTCTTAAACCCTAATACCGTACTCTGCCCTATTACGTCCTCTGGAAGCGCATTCCAGGTGTCCACCACACGCTGGGTAAAGAAGAACTTCCTAGCATTTGTTTTGAATCTGTCCCCTTTCAACTTTTCCGAATGCCCTCTTGTTCTTTTATTTTTTGAAAGTGTGAAGAATCTGTCCCTCTCTACTCTCACTATGCCCCTCATGATCTTATAAGTCTCTATCATATTCCCTCTAAGTCTCCTCTTCTCCAGGTAAAAGAGACCCAGTTTCTCCAATCTCTCAGCCTATGAAAGGTTTTCCATCCCTTTTATCAGACGCATCGCTCTCCTCTGAATCCTCTCGAGTAATGCCATATCCTTCTTAAGGCACGGTGACCAATATTGGACGCAGTATTCCAGATGCAGGCGCACCATCGCCCGATACAACGGCAGGATGACTTCTTTCGTCCTGGTTATAATACCCTTCTTGATTATACCTAGCATTCTATTCGCTCTCTTAGCAGCCACTGCGCACTGTGCCGTCGGCTTTATTGTCATGTCCACCATTACCCCCAAGTCCCTTTCTTGGGTACTCTCATTCACTAACATCCCTCCCATCGTATAGTCGTACCTCGGGTTTCTGCTTCCCAGATGCAATACTTTACATTTCTCAACGTTGAACTTCATCTGCCATCTCATCGCCCATTCCCCTAGTTTGTTCAAGTCCCTTTGCAATTCTTCGCAGTCCTCTTTAGTCCGAGCTCCACTAAATAGTTTGGTATCTTCTGCAAATTTTATTGTCTCACACTTCGAACCTGTTTCTAGATCATTTATGAATATATTAAATAGCAGCGGCCCGAGCACCAAGCCCTGCGGAACACCACTCGTGACCCTCCTCCAGTCCGAGTAGTGGCCCTTCACCCCTTCCCTCTGTTTCCTACCTGCCAACCAGTTTCTGATCCATCTATGTACATCTCCGTCCACCCCATGGTTCTTCAGTTTCCGGAGTACACCTGGTCAAAGGCTTTTTGGAAATCCAGGTATATGATGTCTATGGGGTCTCCTCTGTCCATCTGTTTGTTAATTGGTGGAAAATGGTGATGGAATTCAACAAAGTGTGGGATAAACAGAGGATCTCTAATTAGAAAATGAAGGGTGTAAATTAAAGAACTAAGGCAGACTTGCACGGTCTGTGTCCCATATGTGGTGATTTGGTGTAGGATGGGCTGGGGAGGGAACTCCACTAACTTGGAACATAAGGATGTTACTGGCCAGACTTTATGGTAGATATCCTGCAGACAGGATGGTTGGATAGGCTGGAGTGAGCTTGGATGGCAACTTCAGCATTTTGAACCTAGGTGGACTTTACAGTCTATGACCAAGAAATATCAAAGAAAAGGCAAGTTAGTTTAATCATGTATATGTAATGGATATAACTAATGGGCAGACTGGATGGACTGTTCAGGTCTTTATCTGCTGTCATTTACTATGTAAGTGTGATTGACACGCAGCCAGTGCCATTTTTTTTCAGCACTGGCTGATTTAGGCACCCTTTATAGAATCGTTCCCCTAAAGACCTTTTGGGATAAGCACTCTTTAGAAAATCGCATCGAGCACTGAATTCTTTGCTTAGTTCTGGGTGCGAGGACTTACCTGCAGAAAACCTGGTGTACATCCTGGTGTTCAAGCTGGGTACATATCCCCACCATCCTGTAACACCATGTATATCTTTTGTGAATGTCCCTGACCCACCTTTGCCTCTCTAATGGCTCTGCCACCTATTGAGTTGACCCAATTTACGTGCAGCCAGATCAAATTTAAGATGTTAATGTTAGCACATAGAGCATTATTTCAGTTACAGCCTTCATATCTTTCTAATTTGGTGCTATTTTACGCCCCAAAGCGTTTATTACGATCTCTGAATGACAATAGGGTAGTCGTCCCTCACATTTCAAAGGCACATCTTGCATCAACTAGGGATTGTGCATTCTTTTATTCAGTTCCGCGGTTATGGAATAATCTGCCCATAGATTTGAGAATAGAATCATATATAAACTTTAAAAGACATTTAAAAGCACATTTTTTCCAATTGGCTTTCTCAACTTAGAACAGAGTTTGGGACTGTGATCTGTATTTATGTAATGATTAATTCCGTATTTAAGTTATATTAATTGTGTAATGGAAAATTTTTAGCTGTATGTATTAATTAGGGTTCACTGAGATTTGATTGTTTTGTTGTTTTACTATTAGAATTGTTATTGTTGAGATGTTTGCTATGATTTTTATTTTTAAAAAAAACCAACAACTTTGTTCTTAATCTTTCCTTTTCTATTTCTAATGGAGTTCTTTTCTTGATGAATATGAACTATGTATAGTAAACCGCTTAGATCAGTGGTCTCAAACTCGCTACCCGGGGGCCACATGCGGCCCGCCAGTTACTATTTTGTGGCCCTCGGTATGTTTATCATAATCACAAAAGTAAAATAAAACAGTTTCTTGTTCATATGTCTCTTTAGCTATAAATGACAATATTATTATTATTATTATTAAGACTCGGCCAAAAAGAAAGATTTATAAACTATAAAGAGTTTTACCTCATGCAAAATTGTCTTTTCTTTAATAAGACATTAACTATTTTTTTTTCTGAGGCCCTCCAAGTACCTACAAATCCAAAATGTGGCCCTACAAAGGGTTTGAGTTTGAGACCACTGGCTTAGATCCTTTTAGGCTGTTATGCAGTATATAAAGTTCTTAATAAACAAAAACATAAATCATAATTAGTGCCAAATAAGTGCTTGTTAACTCCAATAATTAAATCATTGGAACTACCGGTAATTACTTTGGGCCCCAATCCTGGATCTCTGCCTTTTAAAGAATCCAGTGGATTATATGGTTTCCATACAGTACAGATCAGCATACGTTTTGTTCATGAATAATAATTCAATGTAGAAAGCCATGCTGCGAAAAGAAAATGTGCTGAAATTTTAGCTTCTTAGAGATGAGGCACACTTACAGTATCTTTTTACAATACCTTTCCAAATTAAAGAAAATAATTTCAGCAGCCACTGAGGAAACAACTTTTTTTTGTTAGGAAAAATAGGATTGTCTCATGCCTGCTGTAGTTTAAGCAAACATAAACTCTGGCCCAAATATCCTAACCATCATTTCCTCAAAATTAGCTGCACTAAACCCAAATATCATTTTGTTTGGCTAAGCCAAAAGTAGGATGTGGTTGTCAACCACACAGTCAAATTTCAAGCAGACGCCATCAGAGTCATGGCTTTGTCTTCAGTTAAAAAAAAAAAAATCCAATCCAAAGTGTATTACCTCAGCACTATTATTCTGTCTAACAAACATATGAAACCATAACAACAGGTATAAATTCAGTCATATATTTTACAGGCTGCTTTGTGGGGGGAATGAAATGTATTTTGAGGATTAAAATTATTTATTTATAATAATGTAATCATAAGAACATAAGCAATGCCTCTGCTGGGTCAGACCTGAGGTCCATCGTGCCCAGCAGCCCGCTCACGCGGCGGCCCCAACAGGTCCAGGACCTGTGCAGTGATCCTCTATTTATACCCTTCTATCCCCCTTTCCAGCAGAAAACTGTCCAATCCTTTCATAAACCCCAATACCGTACTCTGCCCTATTACGTCCTCTGGAAGCGCAATATGTCTTACTGAATTAATAATTGGGAGGAGGGTGGGAGAAAATGATTGTTTTATATATTACTTGTGTAATTAATAGTGCATTTTATGTAGTAATTATGTTCAATTAATTGTATTGCACTGTCAAAGTTTGAAAATCAATAAAGTTTTTTTTAAAAAAATAATAATTTGCCAAAGGTTTTCCAAAATTTGCAAATGAGGCAACTCTTTTATCACTGCTGTTTCGTTTGATGCTACATTCTGCCACAACAGACTTCAGAACATTGCGAGAGCATCTGGCAAAAGTTCATTTTGCCTAAGTCCACTCAGAAAATGCCTCTCTGAAAGAAATAGTTGCAAAGTTAAAGACAGCATATGGATAAACCTTTTTTTTTTTTTTTTTTTTTTAATCTTCTGTATGTGCTACTTCTAAAATGCTTTGCTGTTGCTCAGGGACACATATTTCAAGTCCTTCAAGTGTGAAATTCAGACCTGGGGTTTTGAAGAATTTTTTTTTTTTTTTCATTATTGCTATTTTTTTTTCTTTCATTTGTATTCAAAACGCACATTAGCATTCGGAGAATGATGAACAGATGATAAAGATGGGTGCCTCAAGTTAATGACCGGCACTATATTCACAACCTAGTTTGTTTTTTGTTCCCAGTCAATGCTTCAGTGCTGTTGATGAGAAAGAATGACTTTTTATTGAAGGCAGGTCAATGAATTAAATAGAGAAGTGTTCACTTGACTGAAAATGCTTTGACAGACGGCACAGCAGCCGGTCGGATTTGGAACTCTTTACATCTCATATGGTCCTTGGGTGGGATGGACAGAGTGGGCGAGGGGTTATCCCACACAAGTTAAAAAAAAAAGCAACTATTCCAAGTTTTCTGGAAAACAAGAGAGGCAAGCTGTACTCTCTTATTTTGATTCATAGGTCTCCATTTCCTTTTGTTCCACGATGCACTAAACCTGTTCACAAGCCCGCTCCCTTCAATATGATCCCCATAAAAAGCTAATCATTGTATGGTGCTTTGGAGATGAAGAAAAGATGCCATGAAAAAGTCATAGTCACAGAAGACCCTTTTGCATTGTAACCATCTGGTCCAATGGAACTGGAATGAATAGAATAATTGAGTTCCAAATAACTTCTTTCTGGTACAAATAATGGTACTCAGGCTCGATTTGTCTTCTTCACAACAGCAATGGCCCATCATTTCACACCACATCTGCGCATTTGGTTGATCAACACTGAGCTACCACCAAGTTAGCACACTTAATTAAGCCTATATAATTCTTCTCAAGTATGCAGAAAAGTTTGTGTGTGTGTGTGAACGCATGTGTATGGAATCAGGGAGGCTGGAGGGGGGGGGACTGAAAAGAACAGTCCTGCAAATGAGACTTTAGTGAGTCTCTTTTGTATAAGCAATTGAGATGGATGGCAATCTCATGCCACCAAGGTCTTCCAAACTAGGGACTGTGAAAGCATTAGACATATCAACAGCTGTGTATAATCTGTGCTAGTTTTGCTTTCAGACAGGCGGGCTCCGTGGGCTGATTGTGGTCCATTGTTGCATAATCTTCTTTTTCAAATGGTATTACAATTAATTTGATTTGAAGTCTATGGTGTTCAGTCACTAAAGCATCATTAAAATCCCCTTAAACTTGAAAATAGACTTAATAGCATGAGTTCTTTGTCCATTTATTACAATGTGTTTCACTAGGGATTAGGAAGAGAGAGAGAGTAGAAAAAGTTGCCAGAATCTTGTAGGCTGCAGTCAAAAGTAAAACTTAAATTGCAACTTAGATTTGAATGATAAATAAGGAAAAACCAATCTAGAAAGTTTATAAATAAAACATTCTATTGTTTTATATTTCATTGATTCATTGATATATCAAAGAATTTTCAAATAGCTCTAGCAAACATTTTTTTCTAAACTGTTGTGACTTGGGTGATTGGAGAGAATGTTATTACCGAGGACATACATCACCACAATAATGGACTGCAAAAATTGTTTGGTATTTTTGGTCTGTTTTGAATACCGATATTCTATGTTTGGAAACGGGAGTCTCTCTTGTGGAAAAGAATGTGTGAACTTTTGTGACCTGCTATTAATATGATTTGGTTGCAAGGTTCTGAAATTCCTATTTTACTGTCAAAAGGCTATGGACAATTTTGCAACATCACTTTGGTCGAAGTTGGATTTGTGGGCACAATGGTTGCACAGGTTCTCCTATAGGAAAAAAAGAACCAGAGAGCCAGAGACCTTAAGAATTCCTTTTTTTGTAGCAAGTGTCAAAATATTCCATCAGCCCTATAAGGGTCACTTCACTTGCATAGTGTGCCCCTCATTTGTTTATCTAAATGCCGACAAATTGCTGTATTTTCAACAACGTCTCTCTGCTACTGAACTTCATTTGCATGGCGTGCCCTCTATCATTGAGCTGATAATGAGAGCAAGCATAAAGCGTTCATTCACTGCGACCATAAAGAGGCCTGACAGTGATGAATACCAAGTAGGAGAGTTAGGTAGTTCATAGAAGAATATACCATTGTGCAAAATCTCTATCCTTTTATCTTCCCCGCTGCTCATTTTCAGTTCTTTCACGTGAGCTGTCTTCAGTAGGTTTCTGAGTCCCAACTCCTGCATTTAATGGTTAAGAATAAAATATGTAACATAAAATTGTATTTGTATACCGCGATATGCCATGTAGTTTGATGCAGTGAACAAAAGTTAAGTAAAGACTGTGCATGAGTGGTGAGGGTACAAGTACAAACAAATTAGGAGCAAGACAAGGTCAGTGCCAAATACAATTAGTACGAAAAACCCAAGTAAGTAAACAGCCTGCGATTATAGTTAAAGTTATAAATAGGGAATCCCAAATCTAGGTAGCGAAAGCGGGGGGGGGGGGGGGGTAAGACGTGGAGGGGCATAATTGAAAGAAACGTCTAAGTCCGTTTGGGGCCTAAGTCGCTAGTTGCCCAAAGACGGCAGTATCTAAAGTCCATTCTTGAAAAATACGTTCAAAATATTTTGTTTTCCGAGAGTCGTCTAGCTGTACGTCCAGCTGTTTGATCACCCAGACCACTAAGTCGTCTATCTTTATACCCCCATTCTCATCCAAAAATTTATCCAAGTAAAAATCCTAGAAGACGACCTTTTGGATGTGGGAGGAGCCATCAAAGTAATGGACTGGACACCTAGACATGGCAACAGAGCAGTGGGGCACTGCTACGAACTTCACAAAAAGGGTGCCACATAAACATCTCACCATAACTCCCTTATAGGTCATGTTGAGCTCCCATAACGCCTCCAAAACCTACTAGACCCACCTGTCTACCACCCCAATAGTCCTCACGGCTGCAGGTGGCACCTATATGGCAGTACAGTAGGATTGGGGGGGTTGGGGAGTACACATTTTCCACCATAAATGCAGTGGTTAGAGTGGCTTATTGGCCTGGGTCCTCCTCTCTATGGTTCACTTGCCCACCCCCACACTACTTAAGCCACCTCTGTGCTGCTCTACTAGGCTTTCCTATGTCAGGTTCTAGAGGCAGGTATGTATGTTTTTATTCCAATTTTTATGGTGTTGTGGAGGGTGTCAGTAATCACTGGGGTAGTGCGTGGGGTCTGTACTTTGTATCTGCAGTGCTTATCTGGTCACTTTGGATACCTTTTTGGCACTTAGACCTGGTTTTACACGGCCTAAGTCACAACGTACAAGTTCCGTCCAGGCAGCCTCGTTAAACTTTCAGTTATACTTGCAGTACGACTAAGTTTAGATCAGCCCATGTCCCGCCCAAATCCCGCCCTCATCACTCCTCCTAAAACGCCCCTTTTAGCTCTGGTCGTATAGCAGTACTGAAAAGGCCTAAGTCATTTTTAGATATGTCTACACCCAAGTTTAATTATCAGCACTTGGATGACTTGTCTTACTGATCGTCCAAGTGCCGATTTAGGCTGGTTTTTAGACGTATTTCCATTTCGATTATGAACCCCATAGTAAGTATTAGATGCATCTGTACATGGAGCATTTACAGTCGTTTGGGGGGAAGAGCATGAGTGACAGCTTAGAGTTAATTTTTATTTATTAGACATACTCATCCACATCCCTGGTCTTTGTTTTTTTTAAAAAAAAAAAAAATTTCCAAAGTAAAATGCAAAGCAAATAAAGAATTCAGTTGGCTCAATATTTCTGAGATCCTTTTTCCTCTCTTGAGGGTTCCACATTTACTAATAACATAATAAATGACAGCAGATAAAGACCCGTATATATTAAGCTTTGGCTATTTTGGGTTTCTTTACCATATTGTATAGAATAGCATTAGCATGTAAGCCCCTATAACCTGTTTTGTAGGTGAAAAAGGCTCACTTGCTAATCATTTGGCTTGTGGCAATGTAGTTGTGCTGATTGGCACAGAGAACACCTATAAAAAATTTTGGGTGCCTTTTACAAAGCCACGATAGAGGTTTCTACTACAGTCCAGCAAAGTAAATGCTCTGACGCTCTTAGGATTCTATGAGCGTCAGAGCATTTACCTCATTGATCAAAACTTCCACTGCGGCTTTATAAAAGCCAGTGTTTATTTTTTTTAGCACTTGCATAGAGTGCATTGATCCCGAAGTTACTGTGGGCTGTCCGTGCATGCCCTGCAGTTAGGCGTTTTTTAGCTGCTGGAAGCATGTATTGCTGCTTACCACAGCTTAGTAAAAGGATCCCTTTAATACTCAGATTGTGAACTCTTCAGGGACGGAAGAGATACTGTACCTGAATGTACATTACTTCAATAGCATTCATGATTGTAGGTGTTATAAAAACAACATAGTAATTTGTTTTGGAAGAATAGAAGTAGCAGTGTTATTATTTATTTATTTATCTATCAGTTCTATAGCGCTGAAAGATACACAATGCTGTACATTTAACATGTAAAAGACAGTCCCTGCTCAGAAGAGCTTACAGTCTAATTTGAACAGACAGGACAAGTCGTGTTGTTTACCAGTAGTATCAGAATTGCTGACCAATTACCATCCAACTATATTTTTGTGACATTCTTAAAATAATCTGTACTCGGAGACTATTTGGAAGATTCCGGAGGGCAGTCAGGGTTTCAAAGAGAGTACAGCGCAGAATCTGTTTTAGCGCCGGACCTGGTCCTCGAAAGGGGAAGGAGTGCCAGTAGTGTTACTAGATCTCTCCTCTGCCTTTGGTTTGGTGAATCCTAATATTTTCGTGGACAGATGCGGGAAAGGGTTACGGGAAACTATTTTGAAATGGATTGAGTCATTTTTGAAGGGCAGGAGTTTTGCTGTTGATCAAACCAGTTCTGAACTTGGAAATCAAATCTTTCTGAGTCATTATATCAGCTGTAGAATGCAGGATGATATGAAAAGAATGACCTCAGCAGGAAATCAGGAAATCCTCATCTCACATTTGCACTTCTAAATATATAAATCTCTGTATTTCCGTTGTGATAAATGATGGAATGTCCTGTTATTACAGCAAGGATGTTGTGGGACAAGCTGCATAGTATGAAATCATATCTTCATTTGTTTTTGTTTGCAGTAGGTTAGCGTCTCATAGTGTCCAAAACATCTTAGAGGTCTGAGTCACCTGTTTCAGCTCTTTTCAGATCCTGTATTTATGCTACCTGAAGGAATGGAATTTGTTAATTGCCTCAGGCCATCTACAAATGAATAAACACATACAATAGGAAGTTTGCATTGCATAGTTAAAGAAAACAATGGGACAGCTGGACAAATTCCTTTGAGATTGACAGGAGGTAAATTGTCATTTGAACTAGGAGACAAAATGAGTTAGAAACGCAGAACCTTCCCTGGCATCAGGTCAAAAATTAATAACCTGAGGTTGCTTCCTTTTTCAGGAACAAGAATAGATATAAACCATTACTCTACTTAAACATTAACCTTTCAAACAGACCTTGTTAACTTGATAATTAAGTCCTGTTTAGGGATTGGATGGTCTAGTGGAATGATACGATGCTCTTTTCGGGCGCACATTCTCAGGGATGCCAGTGATGTTCTCTGTCAGTTATGCAGCCATGCAGTAAACAAAGAGTTCTTACACATGTTGAGACAAAGATCGTGATTGCCCCCTGCCCCTCTGGATCTCTAAATTACACCATACGGGCAAAGTGCATGGCTCTGCACTCTACCGGCCCCTCGGAGCAGAGTCAGTTCTATGAAGGTCAGGAAAAGGCTGGGAGGATTGACGAGATGTAACAGTCTCTTCCACTGAAGCAGAAGAGACACAAGCAAGGTGCTGTTTGGAATCCAAATGTTCCAGACCTGTGTGATACTCATAGGTTTTATGCTAAATTGAAATTTGGCATAGCCTAAAATGTAGTTCCGTCATAGTACTACGCATTACCAAGTTTACCAAGTTTATTATAAAATTTGATTTAACGCCTATTCAAAATTCTAAGCGATGTACAATTAAAAATTACAGAGTTAAGGGAAACAGACATAACTAACAAAGATTCATACTACTAAACATATTAAAATTCAATAAATACATACAAAGTCAAAGATAAGGAGAGTTAGAGAAGAAATACAATTTAGTTATAAAAGAGACAATTAAAGTAAAAAAACACATTGGGAAAGGGAAGAGACAAGTCATTAAAATATTGTGGATAAATTAAAGGCATAGGCAATTCATTTAATCCTTGAATGCATCTTTAAAAAGAAAACCCTTAAGTTTGCTCTTGAATTTTTCCAAAACCCTTTCTTCTCTTAAATAAATCGGAAGGGCGTTCCAAGCTTGAGGGGCCGTAACTGAGAAGATAGATTGCCGCCGTGTATTAATAACTTTTAAAGAAGGAACGACCAATAAATGTTGGTCATTCGACCTTAGTACTCTAGATGGAGTATAAGGAATTAAAACTTTATAAATAAACGCTGGGGTTTTAAATGTCAAGGACTTAAAAGTAAGCAAACATTATTTATACATTATGCGATGAGCAACTGGAAGCCAATGTGCCTTCTCAAGTAGGGGGTTCACGTGATCAAATTTTTTAGCTTTCTCAATAAGTTTGATTGAAGAATTCTGAATAATTTGTAAGCGTCTGAATGAAGCCAATATCGCTGTAAGAGACAGCAATGACAATGTAGATTTTTGTATACATTTTATTTTGACTTTAACAAATGTACTGTATGTATTCCAAAAATCCCTTATATGTTTAGTTTCAAGTTTCAAGTTTATTTCAAATGTATTATACCGCCCACTCGAACCTTCTAGGCGGTTTATAAAAATGCCTTAACAACATACCGATTAAAATATAATTTAGTCTAAAACAACCCAAGGGAAAAAACGATTTAAGGACACAGACGAACAGGGACAGAAGGGAAGAAGGGGTTAGAACTACAGTTGATAGAAAGAAAAGAAAACACTTAGAGAAGAACAAAAGGTTGGGGAAATGAAAATGGAAATGTTACTTAAAACTAAGTCGTCCTGAAAAGGACGGTTTAGGTTACAAAGGCATCGTGGGAAAGGAATGTCTTTAGCATTACCTTAAATTTAATCAGTGTTATAGTTTCCCGCAATTCTAAAAAAAGGGACACCTATTTTTAGGCACCAAGCAGATGCCTGCTTAAAGCCTGTTCTAAAAGAAGACTAGGCGCATAGGGAGGAATTCTATAAATGACGCACCAAACTCTACATGGGAAAAAAATAGTCGCTAAGCTAGGGTTACCGGACATCCAGATTTCCCCGGACACGTCCTGCTTTTGAGGCCATGTCCGGGGCTCCAGACGGCTTTTCAAAACCCAGCACTTTGTCCGGGTTATGAAAAGCTTCTGGCAACGAGCAACGTTGGGATATCATTTGCGCATGCGCGGATGCAATGTAGTGATGTCATGTGCATGCATGTGACATCATTGCATCACACCAGCGCATGCGCGGATGCCATCTGACATCGCTCGTTGCTCGTGCAGGTCGTGGAGGGTGGGGGTGGGGGAGGAATGGAGCGTGGCTGGCCAGAATAGGGTGGATCTGAGGGCAGGGCCATGGGTCCAGATTTTTCATGTGGAAAATCTGCTATCCCTCTGCTATGCAGTACTCTATATAGGGTGGTCCAGAATGAGCAGGGGTGGACAAACTTTTTGACTCGTGGGCCACGATGGGTTCTTAAATTTGACAGAGGGGCCAGACCATGAGCAGATGGATGGAGTGTTTGCGTGAACTAATATAAATTAAATGTAAGCATCATAACATAAAAGGTTTTGGTCTTTAAAAGGTAGCAAAGCATGAACACGAATGTACATGATCATCTCTCCCTTCCTCTCCTTCACCCCAATTCTTCCTCTTTCCTTTCTGCCCCCTACATGTGCAGCATCTTTCCTCCCCTCTCACCTATCTCCTTGTGCCTTCCCTCTGAACATCTTTCTATCCTTCCCTCCTATCTCTCATGTAGCAAAACTCTTGCCCAGCTTCCATCCTTCCCTCCCTTCCCTTTTGCAGGAGAACTCTTGAGCACCAGCCCCTGCCGCACAGCTGAACCCCCGCTGACCCTCTATCCTTCCCTCCCATCTGAACCCCGCTGACCGCAAGCCCTACATACCTCCCTCCAGAGCAACGTCAGGCCAGTAGCACTCTAAACAGGCTGCTTTGCAGCCTTCTCTTGTCGGGGCCTTCCGCTACTGATGACATCATCAGTGATGCGGCAGAGGGAATTCCCCGATGAGAGAAGGCCACGAAGCAGCCTGTTTAGAGTGCTGCCAGCCCAATGCTGCTCTATAGGGAGGTATGAACCGGCGGGGTTCGGATGGTTGGCGGGCCAGATATGCCCTGCGGGCGGTAGTTTGCCAATGTCTAGTTTAGAGCAAGTTTCTGTGCCTAAAATTGAAGGACAGTATGCAAGCTGAAATCTGGTGCCCAACTCATGACATTTTGGACGTAAATGATGTTATTTTATAGCACTGTGTGCAAATACCACTTGGGTGCTATCTCAGTGGCTTAGCCTTGGGTGGGTCCCAGTAGGCCCAGGTCCAGCCAGCAGCATCTCTCCCTTCCCTGACAATCTCTTAACTGCATTTTCCCAAGACTTTGCTACCTTTTAAATCATTCTCTTCTTTGCCAGCAGGGACTCAGACCTACTCTGGAGGAGTAACCAAAAGGATAGAGCAGCCTATCTGAAAACTGCAATAGCCAACCACAGTACTTCTGTTCAGATCCCACTGTAGCTGTTTGTGAATTTTTTATATTCTATTCTTATTACTTTTTGTAAATTGTCGGCCCTCCAGGGATAGAGAAATACTACTGTTATTTCCCTTTCTCCTTTCAGAGTGGCGTAGCGAGGGTAGGAGGCGCCAAGGGTGGTGGTGCTCCCCCTCCCCACCGCACCACACTTGCACCCTGCCTTTCCCCCGTACCTCTTTAAATCTTCACCCAAGCGAGCAGCTTCTCTGGCCTTCTGCTTACACCAATGTTGGCTTTCCTTCTCATGTCACTTCCTGGCCCTGCGACCTAGAATTGATTTCAGAGGGGAGCCAGGCTGGCACGTGCAAAAGGCCAGAGAAGTTGCTCACACTGGCAAAGATTTAAAGAGCTATTAAGGGGAAAGCGAGGGCACAAGCGTGGTGTGGGGGGTGGAGAGGTACTGATGCACCCACCAAGATGGCACCCAGGGCAATCCGCCCTCCTCAACCCCCATCCCCCCTTATTGCGCCACTGTTTGGAACACCTTTCCACAACCTAGACATACTAGATACCAGGTCTAAATACCAAAGACCATTTTGGTGGTCATAAAGGGCCCTTCACGAATTGGACTTTGCTCTCCATATTTTGGGCCCTCCTTAGTCCCCCCCAAAAAGCATACCGATCACACACCCTTACCATAAGGATGTACTGCAGTTTTAGACATCTACAATATATCCCAGCTATATAAATTTAGGTTTTGGACACCCACGCAAATATGGATGTCTAAATGCCGGTTTTTAGTTGTCCAAAATACAAGTGGCAGTTTTAAAATAAGGGCCATAATATTCTATAAGTTATGTACATAGGCCCAGATTCTCAAAATGGTACCAGATTTGGCGAGGCCTAAAAAAAATGCCATTGGTCACACATCACTAAAACTATAGCACCATTTTGAGAATTGCATTCGCAACGAAGATAGACACCGGAAATATAGGCCAGGGTTTTACAGGCTTACATTGTGGTGCCTATCTGATGTAGAATCATGCTTAGTGGCACCAAAAGTCAACCCCGCCCATAACTACGCCTCTTTGATGTTTGCTGCCGATAAGCATCTGCTTTGGTGTGATTCAGGCACCTAGGTGCCGTTCATGTGCCTACTGGTACCTTCCGGAAGGCGTTGTGTTGAGGACATAATTTATAAAATAATATAATTACCTGTTATTATAGTGTTCTATAATAATAGGCATTACATCGGTCCACTCTAGGCACCTAAATATAAGTGCATTGTTAAGTAGCAATTCTATAAGATAATGCTTATGTTTAAGAACCTAGAAGACATTTATGTTGTGCCTGCAGCAGCATAGGGCAGATTCGGAAGTTCTCAGACACCGCAAACTGCATATAGGTCCAAATTCAGTAAATGGTTTGCAAATTTGGACACCACTCCCCCCGCTAAGCACTATTCTATAAGCCAGTGTATCACAAACTATGTGCCGTTGCATACTAGTGTGTCCCGGAGGATTCCAGGCATGCCCCAAAAATGCCGGTGAGGAGGGGAGTCACCGGTGCCGGCTTACTGCTTACAGGATGGGCCTCTTGCGGTGAGAGACACGTCCTGTAGTCAGTCAGCCAGCGCCTCCACCTCTCCTCCTCGCCAGCGCCTCTGCTCTTACCCCTCACCTCTACTACTGCAGCATCCCCCCCAACCAGCGGTAATAGGCTGAGGGTTGCAGCTGCTAGAAACAGAGCTCCATATAGGGTGTCGTTTACAGAATAGCGCTTAATGCCAGAATCCATGCCCAATTTTGACCATGAGGATTTACACCAAGTACAAAACTGGTCTGAATCTTTGCATCTAAATTAGTTGTGGATCTGCCCTATTCTATAACACTGTGCATCTAGAAATGCCCATGCCCTTCCCATGGCCACAACCATTTTATAGAGCTGTGCTTTATAATTTTTGTGCACATCTTTATAAAAGCATACATGCAAATTGTTATCAATTAGCGCTAATAATTGCTTGTTAGTGGCCAATTACTGGCACTAATTGACTTCTTGTTCAGTTATATTGCACCTGTCCATAATTTTGAGTGTTGTATAGAGAATTTTGTGGATAATGTAGTCCTAGCTTTGTCTGGATCTCACCATTTAGGGTGTAAGTCCTGCATGGATTTTTGCCACCAAGGTGCATGACCTTTCATTTTTTGCCATTGAAATTTAGTTGAATAAAAAATAAGCCCCTCACATTCATTTGCTGAAGTTCAAGTACACGACGTCCAGGGACTCCCCTATATCCAGCTTTCTTGTTACCTAGTCAGAGAAGCTGATCAGATTTGATTGGCAGGACCTTCCCTTCGTAAAACCATGTTGATGGGGATCTCGTAGATTCTCCTCGTTCAGGATCGTATCCAATTGGCGTTTGATTAGTGTTTCCATAAGTTTACTCACTATCGATGTGAGACTCACCGATCTATAATTCTTAGCCTCTGTCCTGCATCCCTTTTTGTGGAGTGGAATGATGTTAGCCAAACATTTTTTTAACCCTGCTAAACTAATTCCTTTCTCCACATTCTCCCACAACAAATTCCAGAGTTTAATTACATGTTGAGTGAGAAAATATTTTCTATGGTTTGTTTTAAATGTACTACTTAGGAGCTTCATCGCATTCTCCCTAGTCCTAGTGTTTTTGAAAAGAGTAAACATGCGATTCACAGCTATCCTTTCCACTCCACTCAGTATTTTATAGACCTCTATCATATCTCTCCATCAGCTGTCTCTTCTCCAGGCTGAAGATCCCTAGCCACTTCAGCCTTTCTTCATAGGGAAGTTGTCCCATCCCTTATATCATTTTTGTTGCCCTTCTCTGTACCTTTGCCAATCCCTCTATACCTTTTTTTCAGATGAGTTGACCAGAATTGCACACAGTATTCGAGGTGTGGCTGCATCATGACCGCACCATGAAGATTGTAGGTGCTGTTAAAAACACTGACTGCTGCAGGCTGAATATTGGGGACTGTATGAGTATTTTAAGCAGACATTTCTGAACTTTGAAGTTCATTTTATCATGTGAGCACATACAATAATTATACGCATGTCAGTCAATATTCAGCTGGTGCCAGAGAGCATTTTTTTGAATGTGGATCACTATCAACTAAATTAGTCCTGGATATTCCAGGTCAGCCCTATCTAGGTACTGGTACTGAATATGCAGTTGTTTAGTGGCATCTGGAAACCTTCCAGGTACAGCCAATATACAGCTAACTGGACGAAGTTAGAACTGATTTTTTGGCAGTCTATCATATGTAATTCACTATCCAGCCAACAGCATTCAATATTGGCCATTTCTGGTAACTCCCAGCGCCACTATAATTCTGACTCCAAACCACTCTGGCACTAACTGAAGTATGCTATGGTATCTAGAGTAGATTTTCAGCAACACTGCCCAGTTAAGGCCACTGCTTCCAGGACCAGCCAGTGCAGAACTTTCTCCTGCCAGGTTAAATCGCCTTGAATATTGCCATGGTTTTCTTTGTGCAGACTTGGTCGGATTTTCAAAATGAATAACATGAGTGTATATCTGTTTTGAAAATTGCCACAGGGAATTTATTTTTTTACATTTTGCCTGATTGTTAGCATACACACATGAACTTAGTGGTACAAAAATGCTTTTTTACATTGTGGAAATTAAGAACCATAAAAAAATATTTTGATCCTTCACCGTTCAGACTATTGGTGCAGGCATTAGTTTTATCTATTTTAGACTATTGTAACATCATCTATTTAGGAGCACCCAAAAAAATTCTAAGGAAATTAAGGATAATTCAGAATACAGCTGTTCGATTGATTTTTGGTTTAAAAAAGAACGACCATATTTGTCCATATTATTGTTTACTTCATTGGCTGTCTTTGGAGGCAAGAGTATTATTCAAATTTTCCTGTATCTGCTTTAAGCTGATATCGGGATTGTCTCATTTTCCTCATTTTGTGTTGCATAGACCATCAAGAGAAACTAGAAACTTCTGCTTATTTGCTTATCCAAAAATGAATGGGTGTAGATATAAGACCTTAGACAGGACCCTAACATTTCAAGCTGGTAGGCAACAATCTTGGTTAGGTAAATGTATTCAACAAGCTATGTTATCCTATTGCTGTTTTCGGAAATTAATTAAGACCACTTTGTTCGATAAGTTTATTACTTAATGAGAGCTTTATTATTGAAATTCTATTTTACAAATATTTGTATTTTTTACTGAATTATTGTATTTCGCTGATTGTCCAGTTCTTTTTAGTATAAACCGCGTAGAACTTTTGGTTATGGCGGTATAAAAGAATAAAGTTATTATTATTGTACACAGATCTTCTTGGTTAATTTATTTACAAAAGCTTGAATATTCAAAATGAAATTCCCCTCCCCATTCCCATCTTCAGGATTGCCTGCTCTCGCACAAGCGTAAATACGCACAAATCGAACAGGCAATTTTATAACAACCTCCTTCTGTGCGTAACATACTTTTATCCAAGAAAATGTGTTGGGAAATTTCTCCTTAGATGTTGAATCAAGGTAAACTCTGGTGTTTTTCAACTGAGAGAGAGAGGAAAAAAAAAACCCCAAACACTTTTCATAAGAGATTGTGGAGTTAACACTGAATCAGTTTAGTCACAACTGTATCAAGAAGGATATAAGGAAATAAAAGAACAGTTTGGGAAGAAGAAAAAAATATTTTGGGTGAAAGAGGAGAGAAGACAGTTGTGTACTTTGGAGCCCCTATATTGTTAATAGTAGGCCACAGTGAGGAAACGCTTTGCTGAGCAAGCACAAAATGAACGTAGAGTTGATTTATTCTTGATTCCCCAAGTATAGCGTGATGATAGGTTTGCTTGTCATTTTCTATTACCAAACCAACCAGACTCAACTCGTATTGTAAAGAGAAATCTTAGAATGTAAATAAGAGCTGCATTTTGTTCTTTTACAAGCATTTTTGCATACAGGCTAGCCAGCAGCTTGTGCTGCAGATGTGGAAGATTTATGACTCTTAATCCCATCCGCTTTCCCATTGTATTTTTAATGATGAAATGGAGTGGGAAAATTGACTTGGCAGAAAGGGATCTGTACATTTAAATACTAAGCCCACGGTTATTGTTCAGAGAGAATTATATTAAAATATGAAAGACCCCATTGTAGTAAGATGCCATAATGCTGGAAAAGGCATAACATATCGGGCCCCACAAATTACCGATCTGGCTTTATTGCACGAGGGGAAAAATGACGCCAGACAGGTGATGGCTCATTTTAGATAGGTGGCAAAGAAGGGAATTTAGACATCCAGGTCAGGATGTGTTCAATTACCCCCAATATTTTGCAAAAAGATACAAAATAAAAATGTAAACCGCTTTGGGTGAATCTCTTCATGAAAAGGTGGTTAATAAATCCAAATAATAAATAAAAGATCCTTTTGTAAAATCCCTAAATTCTTACTCTGCAAATGATTCTCTCACACACTGAAGTCAGCTCAGTTATTAAACACCTCTTTTTGGTGGGCTACGGTCATGATGATTCATAAATATGAATGCAAAGCGAATTCCCTTACTAATAGGAGCTTTAAAACTAACAAAATATGGTTTCCAATAACAAATGTCTCTTCTCATTTTTGAGGTCATTGTTACATTTCAGCTGGTAACTTTGAGTATAATTTCTTATCCTAATGTTTTAGTTATTGCTTGTGTTGCTTAATTTACTAAAATGAGTTCTAAGCGAATCTTATCTAATCTTTGGTCTTTACCTAATTGTATAGCTACATATGTATATTTGGAGAAAAAAGTGGAAACTAAATAAAGTGTCCAGAATAATAAATCCTGAGATTAACAAATAATGTGGAACACTCAATGTTACATATAATGTGCGTTTAAAACAGAGGAGAAAAGACCTCAAAAAGCAAGATGGCGGAAGGACGGTACCGCTGAGAGCTTCGTCGTAGAGAGCTCTATTAACATAGATGCATTAACTGTTTTTCCTCAAGTACTTACCGATTAATATGCCGAAGCGGAGGGGCAGAAGCGCAGTTGGAGCCTCACGGCGGTCGGGCCCAGCCAGCTTCGGCTCTATGGATGAGCTGCTCCGACGAATGCAGGGAATTGCGGGGGCGTCGGCACGCCCGCAGGAGACGCACCATGGCGAGACGGAGGCGTTCTCCATGGGCCCAGATACCACCTTAAGCCCCGACGCCAGAGTGCCTCCTCCTCCTCCTCAGACCGCCAGCTCCCCGCGGGTGGAGGAACCATCGGAAGGCGGTGAGGAATTCCCCCCGGAGGCCGTTGAGAGCAAGGAGGGGAGCATGGATGTGGATTCCCTGTCGTTTTAGGGGATTCCAGTGGAAACTGAGATTTTGTCATCTCCGCGGATCGTCCGTGAGCAGAGGAGTCATACCCAGGAGGGTATAATGGTTGGTGAAAGTTTTTCTTTACAAGAACCTATTCTTATGTTAAAAAAGCCCCAAGAGGTAACACTTGATGCAATTTGGGATCTTGTTGCGGATCTATCTAAATCAGTTAAGCCCCAACTGTTGCAGTTGGAGCAAAAGATAATTTCCCAAGAAACTGAAATTAAGAATATCAAAGTTGACTTGCAAGATTTAAAAACCTCAACAGTGAATTCTTCCCAGGAACTTAAACTTTCTAAACAAATAACTGAAACACTGGTGAAAGATAATATTAACCTAAGGAGAAAATTGGAGTCTCTAGAAAACTTTTCTCGCAATAATAATCTTAGATTAATTAACTTTCCTAGGGTTGCTGAAGTAACCCCTAGACACATGTTAAAACGTTACCTAAAGGAAGTTCTGGAAATTACCGACGAACTAATACCTCCATTCACTCAAGTGTATTATTTACCTATCAAAAGGGAAGAAAAATTAATGGAAGAAGCTCAACAGTCGCTTAATATTTCCAAGGTGTTGGAACTTTCAGACCAGGAGGTAGCAGTGCCCGCAACACTTTTGCTTACAGTGGCCTTATCACCTGATAAAAATTGGTTACTAAAACTTTTCTTTAAAAACAAACAGAAAGTTTTTCTTGGGTATAGGATTCAAATGTTTCCAGATCTGTCACGAGATACACAGAAACGTCGACGTGAATTTTTGTTATTAAAGCCAGGAGTTATTGCTCTTGGGGCAACCTTTTTTCTTCGTCACCCATGTAAATGTGTGATAATTTACCATATGCAAAAATATGTATTCTTTGATCCTATCCAACTTACATCCTTCTTGTCAATGGCTTCTCTGAAAAAAGGAGAAGGAACTTGAGCACTCATTGATTGTTGATTACCTTCTCAGCATGTACAACCTTTAGTCTTCATTTTATTTTGTAATGTATATTACACTTGCTGATTCTACATCTTGCTTTCCTTATTTAGAGGACTTGAGTTAAGGTTAAGCTTTATATATTTCTCTTTAAGATAGCAGATTATTTGATTATCTGTCTAGTATCATATAGTATTTCACTTGATTTTGGCTTGACTTTACCTTTCTGTACAAGTCGATACTTGATATGTTATTGTAAAATGAGATAAATAAATAATAAAAAAAAAAAAGAAAAGACCTCAAAAAAACCCTGGACTGCAATCAAATAGATCGTAACCAATCGGGGTTGGTTTTCATCACAGGTCAAAAACCCCTGTATATAAATTATTTCAATAATATTTTATAATTTTTATGTGAATGAATCTTTTATATATAATTCTTATGTTAATCAATAATGATTAATTCTCGAAATCTCTCATGACATATGAGCATCAAGAAAACCAGCTTCGAAATATAATGCTATTCACAAATATATAGCTTTGTAATGTCAGGCACTTATCTTAATAACCCGACGGAGGCCCCATCCGTTTCGCTCCAACGGGCTTCTTCGGGGGTATTGATAAGGCTTTTATAACGCTGGACAAAATCAGATTGTGCTCAAAAATTTCTGCGATTTTACTATGTAATCCTGCTTTCAGAAACCATATGTATATTTAAAATTATCAATGTCCAACTTAATGCATTAAGTTGGACACTGATATTTATTTTTGTATTATTAGTTTGTACGAGTATCTTTTGCTCTCATTTGTGTATTTAAAATTGTCTTTTCTGCATCTATGTTTTACATTTATAAATCATTTGTTTTGTAAAATCTCATTGAATAAATGGCATTCCAAATTACTTGATACATTAATTGCTGCCACTATACAAATGATTCTTTCGCATTGGAAATCAGCTCAGTTATTCACAAAGCAAACCGATCGTGTACCGATCGGTTTGCGACCCCTTTACTATCAAATTTCCATCCGGCCTGATTCACTTATTTCTCCTGTGATCCGCTTCAAATCCGTGCATGCAAATGAGGTGAAATGCATGCAAACTGGACAGCGACCCGATTCACTACACCAAATTTCTGATCCGACTGGGCTGGCCAATCACCTGAAGGAGCGACTGCTGAGAACCAGTCAAAAATGTCTTTCCAACTAGAAGCCCTGCTCTCTGCCCTGCAATCTCTCCTGCCTGCTCGCACCGAATACTACCCTGCTCAGCCCTGCTTCTTATCTCCTGCTGCTCGTCTTTCCGATGCTCTTCTCCTGCCTGCCCAAACTGCTGCCTGCCCTGAACTGCCCTGATTTCCTGCCTGCCTGGACTCTCCCACCCTTCCCCACAGTTCAAGCCCGTTGTTTTAACTCGTGGGCTCTAAGCGAGTTAAAACCACGGGCTCCATTTATCTTTTTATTATTAGAAAGAACTTGGAAAAAAACAGAACTAACAGACCGTAACAAATGGAGAGCTAACATAAAAATCTACAAACAAATGATAAAAGACAAACGTAAAGCATTCTACTCAATTAAAATCAACTCATCTTGTAATGGTTCACAAGGAATCAATACAAAAGAGCTATTCAACCTGATCACAAATTTATTTGACACCGCTCGCTACACAATACCCACACACAACTCTAAGTTACCCTCTGCAAATGACTTAGCACTACACTTCGATTCGAAAATTAAAAACCTTAGAATTCATTGTTCAACAAACGACCCTAGTGATCATCCGATACCTATCACCCAAGGAAATGATACACCGGCAGACATGATCTGGAGCTCCTTTCAAGACTTAGAATGGAACAATTACAACAGACTATATAACAAATACTCTAAATCCTATTGCGTTCTGGACTCATGCCCCCCAGAAATCATGAAAGCGGCACCTTTAGTATTTAAACTATCGTTGATGCAATATTTGGCTCATAACCTAAAAACTGGGAAGTTCCTCTCTAATAATGGTCACATAATAATAACCCCAATTCTAAAAAATCGAAAAGAATCTTCAGCTATAATATCCAACTACAGACCAGTAGCATCCATTCCGTTTATTTTATTTTTCTTTCCAGCTTATGATTTATCTTTAATCTTATCTATTGTTTTGCCTTTTGTCTTTGTTTTGTTCTATTTCTATCATTTAAATTTTTCCAGAATTCTACTGTTCAACGGCTCCCCCTTCTGCTTCTATTCCTTTCTCTCCTCTCTTCTACCTTCCAAAGTATTTAGATCAATGCTGTCTTGTTAAAATGTTTATTTTATTTTTATTTTTCCTCTAACTCTACTTTTCACTTCTCTATTACCCTCCAGGTACTTTAGTTAGATTGTGAGCCTTCGGGACAGTAAGGGAATTTTTCAAGTACCTTTCTTATTTCTAATCTTAATGTATATTTTCTGTAAACCGCTTAGAACCTAACGGATGTAGCGGTATATAAGAAATAAATTACATTACATTACATTACGTTTATTGTAAAAATTATGGAGGGATTGGTACACACCCAACTGATGGATTATCTGGATCAGTTCTCTCTCCTACATGAAACTCAATCCGGTTTTAGACCGTTATTCAGTACTGAGACAGTAATTGCGGCTATTTTAGACAATCTGCGCCTACTGTTTAGTAAGGGCCTTAATGCCCTGGTTATGCAATTCGATATGAGTTCTGCCTTTGATCTAGTAGACCACGGGAAACTGCTGCAATGCCTAGATGCCATTGGGGGATTCAAAATGGGACTGGACACCCCCCCTTAAACCCCACCTCTCTCTTCTCTCCCCTATTTAACTTCTCCTAAATTTCAGTATAGTCCTCTCTTAGTCTGTACTCTGATAAATTGTCTGTACTCTGAAAAATTGTTTGTACCCTGATAAATACTGCACAATCTTGTATGTCCAAGCATCTAAACCTATTGTACATCTTATTTGCCTAATTACTTCTACTGTGTATGTTTACTTGTAGACCGTTCTGAGCTACTGGGAGAACGGGATATAAATCTAAATAAATAAATAAATAAAATAAATAAATAGAGGGGTACTATGCAATAAGGAATGCTTTAGAGTAATAGATGACTTACAGGTCATTTGACCAGGGGGGCCGCCGCGGGAGCGGACTGCTGGGCATGATGGAACCTGTGGTCTGATTCAGTAGAGGCGATGCTTATGTTCTTATGTATCAGGGACGAGGTGCTGAATTGGTTCCGTGGCTTCCTTATGTCCCGCACTTATCAAGTACGTTTTAATTATGAACTTTCAGATACCTGGAGCAATCCATCTGGTGTGCCACAAGGGTCTCCGCTATCTCCATTGCTCTTCAACGTCTACATGTCCTCACTAGGCATGCAGCTAACCCAGTTAGGGATAAAACTATTTAGTTATGCAGATGATTTTACGATCATCATCCCATTCGTTAATTCTATCTCTGAAACTATTCCTAAAGCTTCAGAAGCCATAAACGTGACGGAGCACTGGATGACAACCTTTAGGCTCAAACTTAATTCAGAAAAGATAACTTTCTTCGTTGCTTCGCCACATCCGCTTGACACCAAATCACCACCATGTATCAATAATCTTAATTACCCTATCCGACCTACCATAAAGATACTAGGTGTAACTTTGGATCAGTGCCTAACCATGAGAGACCAGGTGGACTCCTTGATCAGAAAGGGATTTTTGACTCTCTGGAAACTCAGATCCATTAAAGCTTATTTCGATACAGCGGCATTCAGAACCCTAGTCCAATCCCTCGTACTGAGTCTACTTGACTACTGTAACATCGCCTATTTAGCAATTTCCCAAAAGAACATGCAGCGTTTACAATTGATGCAAAATGCAGCGGTCAAACTGATCTTTGGGCTGAGGAAGTTTGACCACGTGACACCCTACTACCGGCAGCTGCATTGGCTGCCAATGGAGGCGTGCGTAAAGTTTAAATTTGCCTGCTTCTGCTTTAAAGCACTACACGGACTTGCCCCTAAATATATAACTGACCTTTTCGTCTTCTCAGCCAACAGACACAAGAGAAGCTCACATTCCAACTTCGTTTCCCCCCCAGTGAGAGGTTGTAAACTGAAAAAACACCATGAACATCTTCTCTCGCACCAAGCAGCATCATGGGGTAAAGACCTAGAACAATTGCTTTTGCCCACTACTTATGAGGAATTTAGGAAACGTCTGAAAACACACCTGTTCCTAAAGTATCTAGACAACTGATCCTCTCTTCTCTCTCCCCTCTGTAGCGATTAACTTGTTCTATTGATCACTCTCTTCTCAAAAATGGATTTCCTGTCCTATTAACCCTCTTTCTTCCTTCCCTCTTAAAGTCAATCAATTTGTACCTTTGCTTAATCTTTGTAAACCGCATAGAACTTCACGGTATTGCGGTATATAAGCTGTTATTATTATTATTAGTGAGGGTGGCAGCTGGCAAGAGCGAGACCAGCTTTCTGGGAGCCACGCAGGTTGGGGTCAGTGAAGGTGGTGGCATTTGGTTCAGTCTCCCCGAAGTCCTGCCGCCCAAAGTACAAAAAAGTTTTTTTAAAAAATTGCTGCTCCTATAGTCTGCGCATGCATGCAGATCGTGCATGCGCGATCCATGCAGGCAAATGGGAGCATTCCTCCGATCGCCCCATCTGCATATTTTTGGTTTCTGAATTGGTCGGACCTGCCTGGATCGGACCCAATCTGGCAGGTTAGTGAATCCTGGCCCAAATTTGGACATGCAATTCTGAGCCTTATATATAGAATTTGGGGATTAATGTAAGATAAAAGCTGTGCCAGCTCTTTAATGCAGTAGAGGGGCCCCTTATATTTTATTTTATAATAATTGTACTTGGAAAGTATTTATTTTATTTTAAATTCTTTATTAAAGTATTTATTAATTTGCTAAATAAAAAAATCTGTTAAAAAAAGTGAGTTTATAAGTAGGAAATCAAGAGTTTAATTTTCTTTTTGTAATTAGAATACAGTAACAACTTTGCATATACTGAAGGATATCAGTGTATAGAGAAACTTCAAAGAACTGGCATGCAGTTTGGATATAGTTAATTGTTTATTTCATTTTAGAATAATATTTTATTCTCTGCAAGAGTCCAAAGAGTGGAACTAAGATGCTGAATTATGAGGGAATTGCACCAAAAATCATTATCAGTCATTTGAGCTTGTCGATGTGCGAACTGTACTTAAGTCCCCTTTAATCAAGCCGTGTTAGGGTATTTTATTGACGGCCTCAGCAGTAAAAGCTCCGACGCTCATAGAATTCTTATGAGTGTCAGAGCTTTTAACACCGTGGTCGGCAAAAAAAAAATCCCAATGCAGCTTCATTAAAGGGGGCCTTAATTATAAATGAAATTAAACAAATTACTGAGCTGGATGGAAATTTCAATCTTATTTCTAAAAATTTCTAAAAGAAGCATAACGAAATATATGAAGAATACAGTTTTTCAAGGCCCATTGCATATGCCTCCACCTCTTGGCTATGAACTGTAATCTTGACCCAGCCAGAAGCAGTGTTTTATTTAAGGGAGTTCATTGACATTCTTATTGGCGACAGATTTGTCTGCATACTGACTGTTGGAAACAGCCAAAACTCCTGAGGCAGGCTAGGTTGGCCGAAACACGATCGTGTTGAGTCTTAAGTTCCTTTTTACTAAACCGCGCTAGCGTTTTTTAGTGCCGGGAGCCGTGCTGAATGCTGGGTGCTGCTTCCGACGCTCATATGAACTATATGAGTGTCAGGAGCAGCGCAGGGCATTCAGTGCGGCTCCCGGCGCTAAAAACCGCTAGCACAGTTTAATAAAAGGGGACCTTAGAATCAATATATTGTTTTGTCGGACATCTCCACTGTTTTTCTGTGTGATTTTTTTAATGGCCATATGGTAATGATGACATTAGCCTATGGCCATTAATGCAAAAAATAAAAAATCAGCCATTTTATTGCTATGGTAAAAATAGCCTTAGTGCATGGGAAAAACCCCACTTGAGGGTATACTAAGGCCACTTTATACCTCAGCTTAGTAAAATGGTCCCCAAATAACATTTAATATTCTACATATTTACAACACCAAAGTATCAATATATATTTTATTAATTTATATTTTCTTAAGGGCACTTTTACTGAGCTGTGGTGGCCTTAATGTTTTCAGCTTAAAATGGCTTACTGCAAGATGCACTCAGGCATTTTGCGGCAAATTTGATATTTGCATACACAATCCACATGCAGAATATTTTTTTTTTTTAATATGTTTATTGAAAGTGAAAAGGGTCACAATCAGTCAGAATACAAACTCAGATCAAAATACAAAAGCAGCCAAATACAGGAAATATACAACAATATCAGCATGTAGTTTCTGTGGTACTTAGGGGTCCCCAGGGTTGGGTTGGGGAGGTTAGGTTTCATGAGGGTGTGTGAGTTGTGGAGCTTGGTGTGTTTGGGAGTGTGTGTGTTTGGGGTGGTGCGGAGTATCTTGGGGTATCTACAAAAAATGGTGGAAGGGCACTCTATCTATTGTTCCTGCTTCTTTACCTTTCCCGTTCATTTTGGTATTCGCATTTGGCGCAGAGCCTTGTTTTCCCTTTTGTCTTACTGTATTTCTGGGATTCTTGCAGAATATTTTTTAATTATTTCCATAGAGGGGACATGTCAAGGGCACAGAGTGGGCATTTTTGCACTAATCAGGGCGTCTACATTACCACACCGCTTATCAATGCAGGATTAGTGTGTAAGCCCTAGATGATCTAGGTGCCTAACTTAATTTTTTTTAATTGGTTTAATTTGCACCATTAATTGAAAATGCCATTAAAAAAAAAATTAAAAACCATTAAAAAATTTGATTAGCTGATAGGCACCTAACTCGGTAGGTGCCTACCACTTCAATATAAGGAAATCTACACTGAGATACCCACCAACAAGAAGGCATGGTTAGGAGTAGATTTGGGGTGAATTTTGGGCAAGGTTTGACTTGGGTGCCTAACTAATGCACACTCATTTAGGCCTAGAAAACCTTGGCCTAAATGACAGCACGCCTAAGGATTCAACACCTTCTAGCACCTAAAACCGCTTAGGCACCGCGAGGTATGATTCTATAAATGGCACCTATGATTCTATAAACGACAATTGCGCTCAACAGCACCTAGTAGTTAATAGCCATTTATAGAATCAGGGCCTTACTGCCTACAAAACAGGTGGTGGTAAGTGATCGTATGCAAATTTTTTGTTAATGGCCACACACTAATGGTTACTTTAACGCATGCCATTAATTGAGAAAATGGAAAATTGGCCATTTTCCAGCTGCAGGAAAAATGATCTTAATATGCAGGGGGAAAACCCGTGTAGAGGTACACTAAGGCCAGCTATTCCTGAAGCCTTTCCCTTATTGTTGTATTTTATGCATTATATAATTTAGATTTGTAACCATTTTGATATAGTAATCTGCAGAAGGTGGGATATAAATTTTTAGTAATGTAAATTAGATAACGCCTTTGAAATGACCCTGAAACTACAAATTATTTCTTTTGCTATATATAGTTATCTCTGATTCCTCTGTTTAAATAAAAAACATATTAGGAGGGCCATTTAAAAATCCTATGGGATACATTGAGGCCCAAGCTGTGAGCTTACAAACACTTTCAAAAGGAAATCCTGTGGAATTTCCATTGGAATCATGGGGCTGGCTGGAATCATAAGCATGGATCTTAGATCTGCATTGCAGTTGACGCAAAGTTTGTGCAAAATATGACTTATGATGATTTCTAATTGAAATTCCTCTGTATTGTGATTTATCCTTCCCTATCCTAGTGGCGTAGCAAGGGGGGAGGGGGTGGTCCACCCTGGGTGCAGCCCATAAGAGTTCTCCGAGCGAGGGCTGGCATCATGGTCTGATTCTGGGAACTTCTGTCAGGGCAGCATTCATAATTTGCTGCTCTGCCGGCATCAGGTCTTCCACTCTGCTGGATCTTGCCTTCACGGAAAGAGAAAGTAGGCAGGACCCAGCAGAGAGGAAGGCTCAATGCTGGCAAGATCAGTGAGTTCTGAATACTGAGCTTCTGACTGGGAGGTGACAAAGAGAGAGAAAGAGGGAGGGGGAGATATATGCTGCACCGATTGGGGAGAGGGAAGGAGAAGGAAGATCAGGGAAGGGAGAGGAGAGGAAAGAGAGAAGCCAGACCATGGGGAAAGAAGGGAGGGAGAGAAAGGAAGGAAAGGAGATGCCAGACCAGGGAGAAAGGAGGGAGGAAAAGGAAAGAGAGGAGACACCTGAACATTAAAGGGGAGGGAGAGATGGAAGGAGAGGAGAAAGATGCCAGGGCATGGGGGGAGAGAAGAGATGGAGACTGAGATGCCAGACTATTGGGAAGGAAGCGAGGGAGGGAATCGAAGGAAAGCAGATGCCAGAGTATGGTATGAGTTGGGGTGGGAAGGAGGGAAGGAAAGGAGAAGAGAGAGATGCCAGACCATGGGGTAAGGAGTGGAGACAGAAAGAGAAAAATGGAAGGGACAGAGAAAGAGGGCAGATGCTATATGGAATGGAGAGTGAAGAGAAGATGAGAATAGCAGAAATCAGAAATGACAAAGGTAGAAAAAAGATTTATTTTAAAAATTATTGCTTTAGAATAAAGTAATATTGTAGCTGTATTGATAAACATTTATAAATAGAAAATAGAAATAAGGTAATCTTTTTATTGAACTAATTTTTATATATTCTTTACTAAATTTTAGAGAGCAAAATCCCCTTTCTCAGGCAGTGGTGTACCAAGGGGGGTTTACTAATTTTTTTATATGGGGGTGTTAAAAATGATTGGGGCCAGGTATCATATAACCTAGGTACACCACTGCCCTACCCCTACCCCCTTCTTTTGGTAACATATTAGCCCTTGGATTCTATATATGGTGCCCAAATTTACATGCCTAAATTTGAACACCCTGCCGAGATGTGTATGCAAATTAATTGGTTAATGAGCTCTTAACCATCAATAATTAGGTGCCTTGTTGTTTCTCATTTTTTAACCTAAAATAACAGGAACAAAACAGAAATATCAGGTTACTTTCCAGTGTTCTTAAATTTTAGGTTAGTTGTCTGACATTAAGAGCCAACAGGCACAAGCCAGCTTTCAACCTATGAGTTTTGGTTAGGAGGCAGCTGCCTTCCTCAGACAGCTATTCTGTTTCTTGGAACACATGCTATAGCAACTTTTTTTTATAATTGGTCCAGCAAGGACCAACCCTGGCAGTGGCATGTGATCAGGGCTCTGAGGGCAGTACTCTGAATTTTATTGGTTGAGCAGGCAACAGGCAGATGCTGCTCAGCCAATCAAATTCAAATAAATACAGTCAGAACCTTCAGGGGATCCATAGAATCTCCAGCCCAAGAGCTCTGCTCTTTTTTTTTTTTGTTTGTTTACTTTTTGTTTGATGCAGTTTGACTGATTGATCAGGCTGTCTACTCAACAAATCAAACTGCGTCAAGCAAAAGGAAAAATAAAAAAATAAAAAAGCAGGGCTGTAAAGCTGGGGATTCACTGAATCCCCTGAAAGCCCTCACTGCATGCCACTGATTCCTGGTCAGACTTGAGCATATCTGTCTCATGTCTGCACTTGTTTTCTATTGGTAAAAGTCATTTTCTTCTCAAGTTGTGCATTCAGTTTCTGTTTTTGCCTTGTTTTCTGAGAGCTCAGGACTCCAGTAGCTTGTTTGCCCTTTGTATTGGATGTACTTCTTAGAGGTCCCTTGACATTAAGACTTACCTTGATCAGTCCTAGTTCTTGTCTTGTTCTAGTCTAGTAGTCAATCTCAGGAGTCCCTGCTAAGGATTCTGTGACAGAATGAACAAATCAATGTGATGGAACTAAAAAACTGACTCAGTCACCTAAATAAAAATAATTTGATAGTGGAACTCAACTAAAATTAAGACCCCCACACCAGCATAAGCCAAGTTGCCAAGTTACCCTCATTTAAAAAGGAAGATTTTAAGCCACTTCTACCCTTCTATCAACCTCATCATAATGCATGACAGATCAAGATCAAGTATGCATATTTCTTATCACATCATATGAAATACTATCAGTGCTCAGGGTGTAACATCTGTGCTCCTAACTGGACGCACCAAGTTATGATTGCAATCTGTCATCCACATTCTATAATCTTGTACATTTAATTGGCACTAATTGACTCTAATTTTCAGATTTTTAAAAAGGGTTCCAGAGGTGATTCATAAGAATATAAGAATCGCCATTGCTGGGTCAGACCAGTGGTCCATCGTGCCTAGCAGTCCGCTCATGCGGCGGCCCTTAGGTCAAAGACTAGTGCCCTAACTAAGACTAACCCTACCTGCGTATGTTCTGGTTCAGCAGGAACTTGTCTAACTTTGTCTTGAATCCCTGGAGGCTGTTTTCCCCTATAACAGCCTCCGGAAGAGCGTTCCAGTTTTCTACCACTCTCTGGGTGAAGAACTTCCTTATGTTTGTACGGAATCTATCCCCTTTTAACTTTAGAGAGTGCCCTCTTGTTCTCTCTACCTTGGAGAAGGTGAAAACCTGTCTCTATCTACTAAGTCTATTCCCTTCATTATCTTGAATGTTTCGATCATGTCCCCTCTCAGCCTCCTCTTTTCAAGGGAGAAGAGGCCTAATTTCTCTAACCTCTCACTGTATGGCAATTCCTCCAGCCCCTTAACCATTTTAGTCATTCTTCTCTGGACCCTTTCGAGTAGCACTGTGTCCTTCTTCATATATGGTGACCAGTGCTGGATGGAGTATTCCAGGTGAGGATGTACCATGGCCCAGTACAGCGGCATGATAACCTTCTCTGATCTATTCGTGATCCCCTTCTTAATTATTCCTAGCATTCTGTTCACCCTTTTTGCCGCCGCCGCACATTGTGCGGACAGTTTCATCAACTTGTCAACCAGTACTCCCAAGTCTCTTTCCTGAGGGGTCTCTCCAAGTATTATTCCGCACATCCTGTATTCAGGAAATTATAGACTGGTGAATCTGACAGTGGTGCCGAGCAAAAAGATAGATACTATTATAAAGAACAAAATGACGGAATATATACATAATCATGGATTAATGAGAAAAAGCCAACATGAATTCACCATGTCTCACCAATCTACTGCATTTCTTTGAAGGTGTGAATGAACATGTGGATAAAGGCATTTGACATGATACCTCATGAAACACTTCTGAGGAAATTAGAGAGTCATGGGATAGGAGGTAATGTCCTATTATGGATTAAGAACTGGTTGAAAGACAGAAAACAGAGAGTAGGTTTAAATGGTCAGTATTCTCAGTAGAGAAGGGTAAATAGTGGGGGTTCCAGTCCAACTATTATACCCCTTTCTGTTTACATTATTCAAAAAAGTCTAAGAATGTTATTAACTGATAGACTGCTACAAACCAGTGCACTGCTAAACAAGGGGAAAAATCCTCAGTTCCCCGCATACCACCAGAGCAAATTTTGTGGCAGTGCTTGAAAGGGAAGTAGCTTCACAGACTCAGAAAAAACTCCTATTGATTGGTTTGATGACTCTAAGCATTCAAATTGTCCCCAATTCAATAATGTAGGCAACTGTCCTTGCTCAAGTATACCTGAAAAAATGATTAGGAAAACCATTGGACTTATCTTGCCGTGCAATGTGCTGCCGGGTACATGCTGCTGTGGTTTCTATGCTTGATGTTCCTTGCCGACAAGGCACGCCACCGTTTCGCTCTATGGCTGCATCAGGGCAGGGAATCCTGAAAAAATAATCAAACATGAGTAAACGCAGCAAATAATGCATTAATGCCAGTCTAAAAAACTTTTCAGAAATATGTACTTATCCGGCATATAGACTGTGTGCTCACATCACGGCTGCAATAACCGCGGAGCAGAGACGCTCAGTTTAAAGAGACAGCGTCTGATGTATACTAGTGACATTGTGGAATGACATGTTAGACCACCTGTTGCCCGGGGAAGAGATGGCTGAGTGGAGATATGATAAAGATCTTTAAAATCCTGAGTGGAGTGGAATAGGTAAACACAAATTGTATACTTCTTCAAGAAATAGAAGGATTAGGGGACGCACCATGAAGTTGGTAAGTAGCTTCATTTGATGCTCACTGTCAGATGATATTATAAAAGCAGTTAGCTCAGCTGGGTTTAAGAAAGGTTTGGACAAATTCCTAGGCATAAAGGGGCTGATTCTGGAAGTGGCGCCTGCCACAGCATGTGCCTACAAAACGGGCACCTGCCATGTGTCAATCATGAACAGGCACTGCTTCCAGAATTGCGGTAAGCAGGGATCCTGGGTACCAGAATTTAGACCAGTGTAACATTCCTACATTTCTGGCGCCTAGGGTCCTGTCAGAATCGTGGCCAGCGATGTATAGTGATGCCAAAGTCTAGCGCTTCTTTCCCCCCCCCCCCCCCCTTTCTGGGCTTTGGCGTCACTATGTGCTGCTAGCCGCCAGAGATCTAGGTGCCAATCCCGGAGGCCGCATAGTGGTAGCTATTTTTTTTTTAATGAGGGTTTAATTGGGTTTCAATGGTATGACCAATTATCATGCCACTTAAATCCAATTAAACCACTTAAGTTAGGTGCCGGTAGGCATGATCTAGGTGTCTGCTGGCACCTAACGTGAGGCAACTTTTTTTGTGAATCCAGGCCAAAGTCCGTAAACTGTTATGTATGTTATGTACTACTTTTGGGGTTCCTGAATTGGCCACAGGTTGACTTGATGGACCATTGATCTGACTCAGTATAAGCTTTTATGTTTTTATATGTCTTGTTAGCCTAGACACCCATTATACAAGGTTTAAAAGGCAGGTGAAGGCATCACTTTTCAAACTTTTGTTTACATGCAGATATTGCAATCAGTAAACCATGAAAAATAATGCTTGAAACTTTCTTTTATTTCATGTATTTACTTTTTACATGGTTGCCACCATTCATCACACATTTCTGCCAATAATGGACAAGTTATACTAAGCCTTCATAAAAGAACTGCTTGTCTTGTCTCTTCAAAGAGCTTCTCACAATCCTTTCTACCTCTTCGTTTAAGTTGAACAGATGTTCCCAAAGATATTCCTTCAATTTTGGAAAAAGATGGAAATTGCATGGACTATATGGCGAGTGGGGGAAAATTATACAAAGAATGTACCTGGTACTAATATGAAGGATAACCTCATATAATAATCACAGTTCCAATAAGATCTATAAATATTTATGTAGTGCTTATACCATCATAGCACTTACATAGTCTAACCACCACTAAGATTATCATACATGCAAATATTTCAAAATACTTATATGCATGCTTATGGCTGGAAAGGTGCAGGTCACAAAACATGGGCAGGTGTTTGTTTGTAAGTGCTGGTGCAAAGATACATTTAAAATACAGCTCCTGAAGTCATGAATAGACTTGTGCAGATAAGTACTTTGAAATACAGTATCTGCATGTATGATAATCTTAGTGGTGGTTAGACTATGTAAGTGCTATGATGGTCTGATTGGGCAGCCTATGTTTGGCTCACTTCACATGAACGTTTATAGGTTGTGGGTCTGAGTACTACATAAATATTTATAGATCTTATTTGAACTGTGATTATTTTATGAGGTTATGAGTCATTATCACAGATAATCAAGTATTTACTCCCTTGAGATTATATAGTTGTGAGTAATATGAAGGAACCAAGGCCTCTAAGTTTCCATCTAATACAGGGGCTTTTGGCTTCCCTGGGCCGCATTGGCCGGAAAAAATGTTTCTGGGGCCGCACAAATGTGCACATGCTGCAGCAAGACAGAGGAGGGAGCCGGCAAAACGGTAAACACCCGGGGGCAGCAGAGTAAAACACTGCATCGTCCTTGACTGGGGCCGCACAAAATACTTCACAGGGCCGCAGGTTGGACACCCCTGATCTAATACTTACAGAAGAGGGGAGAGAAAACCAAGAAAAAAAGGGAAGAGAAAGAAAAAAGTGGAAAAAAAAGATCTAGTTCAACTTCAAGGGTCTAAAAAAACCCTCCACTTTTTCTTCAAATGTCCAAATTTTCAACTGTTATATTCATACTGTATATCGATCCACATAGTCCATAATATAATGTTCTTATTTCATATTTCTTGTCTATAATACATCTCCTTTCTCTTCTTTGAAAAATTAAACTTTCAACTATCAATTACTGTGTGCTAGGGCTCCAGTAACTTCATATTACACTGAAAATTATCCAATATATGCAATTACTCTATCTTATGCAGGCAATATATGCAGTGAGTAAAATCAACAGCTGAATCTCAGTACCGGATTTTATTGAGTCTGAGTGCTGTTAACCTCTTGGCTTTTGCTAACCACCGAACAACTGCCGCTTATTCGGACTCCTCTTTCACTCCGGTTTTGCAATTGCCTCTGTGGTGTTTTGTGCCTAGGCATTGTTATATTACAAAAAAATGCCTACAGTGTGTTTCTGAACTCTTCTCTATTGTTCTTTCAACGTTTTCAGAGTTGCAATATAACACTCGTGAGTGATCCTCCAATTGTCCCTTATGAGTTTCTACTGTAAGTCTTGTCTGTTACTGTCGTGGGTCATCCTCTTTATTTTGATCACACAATCAGCCCCTCTCAATCCATAATCTTCACAGTAATTGATAGTTGAAAGTTTAATTTTTCAAAGAAGAGAAAGAAGATGTATTATAGACCCAGCAATATACAGTACTCACATCAACACAGTCAGCATCATACACAACCTGCATGCAGCAGTGAATTTCAATCGAAGGGACAATTTAGACAACCAGAAATTCTATCATAGATATTGCTTAAATTGCATCGAGTGCTCACAGGATGCTTCCATTTTACAAGTAAGACCAGAACAGTCTTTTCACACAGACACTTCTCTTCAACTAAGGTGAAGAAAGAGATTTCAGAGAACAAGTGAGCATGTGTAGCATGTCAATGCTGCCATCTGTTGGTGAATTATAGAGATGGAGGCATTAGTTTTCATTTATTGCTCATAAAATTGCCCTTCACATGTATTGATAGCCCAATATAATAGCATCACCTTATTTTTTTATTTTCTTTTTACACGTTAAGCTTTCCATTCAGGCAGACTAACATGGAAACTACAGTACTGGATCAATTAATGGCTCTGGCAACTAACTAGCAGGTCACTCATACAAAATCTAGGCTAGCTTGCCACATGTCCGTAAACTAAGACCAGTTCCTTCAATGTAACCATTCACTTTCATGAAGTCCAAAGCCTTTGTCTTAATATCTGGTCTGTTTATATGCCTCCTCTGCTATTTAGTAGATGTTTCATTTGCTTTGTACTGAAATTGTGTCACATTTTGTTATGTGAATGTTCTACTGTGCTCTTTTAATTTGAATGAGTGAGAAAATAACCAAGCAGATGGTCCACTAGATCTAATGTGGAAAAAGGCAAAGAAGCAGACCATGTAAATAAAAGTCATCTTTTCTATGACTATTTCCATTTTGGTAATAGAACTAATGGCAGTTTTTTAAATATACACTAAACTAATGCATTCAGGAAAGCACTTCCATGAGAGCAGATTTCTGCTCTCATGGAAGTGCTTTCCTGAATGCATTAGTTTAGTGAATATTGTAAGGAGCATTCCATTTGATTATTATTCGTTTTAAATATTGATAGAATTGCAGGTTGCAGATTCCAACCCACACTACTCCTTGTGATCCTGAGCAGGTCACTAGATCCCCCATTGCCCCAGGTTTATTAGATAGATTATGAGCCCACGAGATAGACAGGGAAAAATGCTTGAGTACCGGAATAAATTCATGTAAGCTGTTCTGAGCTCTCCTTGGAAAACAGTATAGAAAATTGGATAAATAAGAAAATACATTTTAATTGTTAACAATTCTTAGTTGTTTATTTGTAATTTTTTTTATTTATTTTCTTTTTCACAAAGAAAGAAAAAGACCTTGGCAGTCATTGGAAAGCTTATATGTGGTCATCTAATTTTTGACTGGCCTAGTTCTCTATGATCCTTTATCATTCGTTGGCCTCTTTTTCTTTCTTGTAATGCACTAATTAGTTGTATATTGATAGATTCAATTTTAATTAATTCAGTGATAAAATGGGCCCTTGTGTCCAGTATATTTTGTAAATATTGAGCACTTATCTTGATCCACTGTTAATTCAAAGACACAGAGCAAAATGACAGCAGAGAAGGCCAAACAGCCCATCCAGTTTGCCCATCCATAACATCTACTATCTCCTCCTCTCCCTAAGAGATCTCACGTGCCTGTCACATGCTTTCTTGAATTCAGACAGTCTCTATCTCCAACACCTCTACTGAGAGCCTCTTCCATGCATCTACCATCCTTTCTGTAATCAAGTATCCTTAAATTACTCTTGAGTCTATCACCTCTTAGCTTTATCCTATGCCCCTTCATTCTGGAGTTTCCTTTCAATTGAAAGAGACTTACTTTAGGTTTATTTATGCCACATAGGTATTTAAACGTCTCTATCATATTTCCCCTCTCTCACCTTTCCTCCAAAATATACATATTGAGATCTTTAAGTCATCTCCGTACACCTTATGACCAGTGTTCCCTCTAAGCGGGCGGGTGTTGTGAGCAAACTTTTTTCACCGTGAGCCAAAAATATCGGGCGCCAGCAAGTTATGAGCCAACTCGCCCGATTCTCCTCTCGCCGCCCTGCCATCTGCCGTACGCCTCTTCCGATCGTGCGCTGTGACGAGAAACGTGTGCGCTGCGATGTAATATTTTGTGCGCCAGCGCACGCCAGCGCAGCTTAGCGGGAACACTGGTTCAAATGGTTTTATTTATTTCCCCAAATTTATTTTTGTTATACGCATTGAAAATATTTGATATTGCGTTTAAATCAAAATCTCAATAAACTTGAAACGAGTGCCCGTGAGATTGTGGGAGGGTTAAATACTCAAAACTTAGAAGTTTTTGCTACGCCAGCTTTCTGGTATCTTTACATACAGTGGCGTACCTAGCATATGTAACATCCGGGGCCCATCATTTTTTGGCACCCCCCCCCATCTGTAAGAAAAACATGATTTTTAGTAACAAACCACACGTCACACATGAGTACCTAGGAAAAGGCAGCATCTTACATATTGCAGTGAGCAGTACATCAATACACCCATTGTAAAACTAAACAAGCCAGACCAGCACAGATCAATCCTACACCGTCAATCCTAACAGAAAACCATGTCTTTCGAACACACAGAACACAGAAAACACCTTCGCCTAGTAAGGAATATGTAATCACAAACTAACCCCTCCCTCTTTTACAAAACTGTAGTGTGGATTTTAGCTACGGAGGTAACAGCTCTGATGCTCATAAAATTCTGAGCATCAGAGCTGCTACCACCAAGGCTGGTGCTAAAAACGCTTCACAGTTTTGTAAAAGGGGGGATAAAATAAAAATACATAGACAAAGGTTAAATTGAACCAGCAAGAAGCTGGACTCTGCATACAATGCTTCACAGAAACAGTGACACATGTCTCCTAAAGCAATAAATAAATAGAAATTTTTTTCTACCTTTGTCTTCTGTGGTTTCTCCTTTCCTCATCTTCTTGTAACTCTCTTCCTTCCATCCACTGTCTGCCGTCTCTCTTCCCCTATATGGCATCTTCTCTCCTTCTATGCCCCTTCCATCTCTCCTTTCACCCCATTGGTCTGGCATCTCTCTCCTCGCCTTCCCTCTCCCACACCTCTCCTCATAGTCTGGTATCTCCCCTTCCCTGATTCTCTGGCATCTCTCTCCTTTCCTTTTCTTCCATCTTTCGCTCCCCCTCCATGCTCTCACATCTCCCCCTTCCTTTTCCCTTAGACTGGCATACCTTCCTCCTACGCTCCAAGCCCTGGCATCTCCTTTAATTCCCTCCCTCATCTTCCTTCTCCCTCCAGCTGGGTACCGCAACACTCTTCCCTGCAGCTCTGCACTTCCCCACAATTGCCATGCTTCGGTTCCTCTTCTTCCTTCCTTCCTCCCCCCCCCCCCCCGCGGGACCCTGCGGCACCATCAACTCTTACTCCCTCTAATGTCGGCCCTGCAGCTCCAGACTTCCTCGCACCTTCTCCCCTCCCCCTTTGGATCGCTATTATTTTAAATGTTATAGCCGCGGAGCTGTATCCATCAGTGGAGATGTCTAACCTCGGCCTGCCCCGGAACTCTTACTGCAGCAGCCGCCCGTCTAGGCAGGAACAGGAAGTCACTGTTGCAGTAAGAGTTCCGGGGCAGGCCGAGGTTAGACATCTCCACTGATGGATACAGCTCCGCGGCTATAACATTTAAAATAATAGCGATCCAAAGGGGGAGGGGAGAAGGTGCGAGGAAGTCTGGAGCTGCAGGGCCGACATTAGAGGGAGTAAGAGTTGATGGTGCCGCAGGGTCCCGCGGGGGGGGGGGGGGAGGAAGGAAGGAAGAAGAGGAACCGAAGCATGGCAATTGTGGGGAAGTGCAATCCCCCCAATGCGTCCCCTTACCTTACCGACGCGTGTGTGCGCTGTGAAGAGAAACTTTGCGCTGCGATGTAATATTTTGTGCGTGAGCGCAGGCCAACGCAGCTTAGCGGGAACACTGCTTATGACATAGACCATCAAGCATTTTAGTTGACTTCATCTGCACCAACTCCATCCTGTTTATATCTTTTTGAAAGTGCTATTTGCTTCTGTATAGTGTGCCACAAGTTAGGCACTGAAATGAAAGTTAAGCGCCCGAATGGGGGTAAGCAGAAATTAAGCACCTAAATGTATGATTAAAAAGTGATATTAAAGTGGATATGATTGTATTATAACTTGCTTGTTGAAAGTTTAAAAATGAATAAAGAATAAAAAAAAAAAGAAAGAAATTAAGCACCTAACTGCACTTAGGCCCCAATTCTAGAAATGGCACCTAAAACATAGGTGCCGAGGAATGCGGTACATTGCGTGTGTCAGTCTTAAGTTAGGTGCCGCGAATCATGCCTAGTGGTGCCTAAATTGGACTTAGGCACCGGTAGGCATCAAAACCTTAGGTACCCCCTATTTATGCCAGGGTTTTCTTGGCCTAAATACCAGCGCCTAGGTTCAATTTAGTCACCTACACCTACACCATCCACTATCTGCCCTTAACCACATGCACTTTCTGGAAGGCACTTTGGACTAGGCACCTATTGAGTTAGGTGCCTAGCAACCAATTATATAATTAAGTTAGGTGCACCAGTCTAGGCACCCTACTTTAGCCATCTTTTATAGAATTCTGGGCCTTAGACACTATTCTATAATTGAGCATCAAGTACCTTAGTGCCTAATTTCAAAGGGGTGTGCATGTGGGTGAGGTATGAGCAGGTCAGTCACTTAGACAGCAAATTTATAGAATACTGTATATTGTAGGCCTGATTCTGGAAGCGGAGCCTGTCGCCGCAGGCACCTGCTGTGTGTCAATCACCAGCAGCAGCCACATTCAGAATCATGCCTTTTTTAACATAGGTGCCTTAGATGTAGGCCAACATTATAAAGGCCCACATTTGAGGTGCCATTCTCGTGCCTATGGAGGTGGATAAGAATGCCTAAGGCAAACCATGCCCATGCTCGCCTTAGGCATCTGTAGGCATCCTTATGCGCCTCTGTAGTCACAAAACAGGTGCCTAAGAATGGCGCCAGTATTTTTTTTTAAAGTGAATCCTAATTGGTTCGTTAGACGGCAGTAGGATGCTGACTGCCGCCTAACATCAGTACACTATTTAGAGAATTTGGCCCTGTGCACCTAGATGCCAACATTTAGGTGCTATCATTTACACCTGCCTTTTACACGGTGTAAATGCTGATGCCTAAATGTTGGCAACTAAAGTTAGCACCCAAATGCCAACTTAGGCTCTATTCTATAACAGAATCTGGGTGCCCAAATGCTATTATAGAATACACACAGATTTGGGGCACCTAAGTTTTATTGCACTTTATTGAATTGCCCTGTAGGTTTTAATATTCTCTAAAAACAACACAATTGACACTCGTTTCATTGTTAAAGAATGTAAAGGAATACGGACATGTCCTTTTTTTATACCTGTTATGCACAGCAAGTTTATTAAAAAAAAAAAAAATAATAATAATCCTGAGATGTTTATTACGGAACAAGAAGAAGGCTCATTGTATCTCTGTTCAGATCATTGCAGTATCTTTTTTTTTTTTTTTTTACTGTTTCCTTGTGTGTGCTGGGGTTCATTCAGTACGAGGGCATTGAGATTCATCGGTAGGTTTATGGAAAGAGTGACATCTAGTGTTAAAGAATAAATATACAGTACATGTAAGTTAGAAATCCTGTTGGCTGCTTCTTGACACAGCAAATTTTTTTCAGGCAGCTGTTCTGTGCGTTTATAGGTGCTGTCACTGGAATCTACGTGTGGAGACAGATTGTGGGAAGGACATTAAGATTAGAATTGAGATATCCAGGTTGGGAGCATCAAGTTCTGTTAGTATTTTAGAAAAGGATCTGCTAATGCAGTGCTTGTTAAGAACATAAGAGTTGCTTTACTGCAGTGGTCTCAAACCCGCGGCCTGGGGGCCACATGCAGCCCGTCAGGTACTATTTTGAGGCACTCGGTATGTTTATCATAATCACAAAAGTAAAATAAAATAGTTTCTTGATCATATGTCTCTTTAGCTATAAATTACAATATTATTATTAAGACTTAGCTAAAAGGAAACATTTATAAACTACAAAGATCGCATCAGAAAACTGGGATTATTCACCCTTGAAAAGAGAAGACTGAGAGGGGATCTGATAGAGACTTTTAAATTGCTAAAAGGAATCGACAAAATGGAGCAAGCTCACTCACCAGCAGGGGGAAAGGATGGTGAGCAAGTTTCAGCGTTATTCACGTTGGCAAATGCGACCCAGACTCGGACCAGAGGTCATGGCCTGAAGCTGAGAGGGGACAGGGCCAGGACAAATGTCAGAAAGTTCTGCTTCACACAGCGAGTGGTGAACGCCTGGAACTCTCTCCCGAAAGAGATGGTGGAGTAAACCACCATTCTAGGATTTAAGGGAAAATTGGACGCACATCTTCTTGCAGGACACATTGAGGGATACGAGTGACTAATGTATTCGCCAGGGTACGCCTGGCTGAGCCGCCGCATGTGCGGATCGCCGGACTGGATGGACCCCAGGTCTGATCCGGTGTAGGCATTTCTTATGTTCTTATGTTTTACCTCATGCAAAATTGTCATTTCTTTAATAAGACATTAACAGTTTTTTCTGAGGCCCTCCAAGTACCTACAAATCCAAAATGTGGCCCTGCAAAGGATTTGAGTTTGAGACCACTGCTTTACTGGGACAGACTGAAAGTCCATCAAGCCCATTATCCTGCTTCCAACAATGGCCAACCCAGGTTACAAGTACCTGGCAAGATCCCAAGGAGTAAAACAGATTTTATGCTGCTTATCCTAGAAATAAGCAGTGGATTTCCCCACGTCCATATTAATAATGACTTATTGGCTTTTGTTTTAGTAAATTATCCAAACTTTTTTTTTCTCCGACAATGAATTCCAGAGTTTAACTGCACATTGAGTGAAGACATATTTTCTCCACTTTGCTTTAAATCTACTACTTAGTAGCTTCGTCACATGCCCCCTAATTTAATATTTTTGGAAAGAGTAAAGAAGCTATTTCCATCTACCTGTTGCACTCCATTCAGTATTCCAAAATACAATATGAAATAGATGTTTATGCATCAGTTATGCTGGAGCATCCATTTTAGAATCATAAATGTCTAAAGGATAAATTGGACAACAAAGGCACAAACACGTTTATGTTATGAATTAGCACCATAAACCTTATCCTCCTAATTCTAGAAATTTGTGCACCCAAATTTCCGACTAGTTCACAATTTTGCACATGTAGTTTAGAGAACATAGAAACATGATGGCAGATAAAAAGCCAAATTGTCCATTCAGTCTACCTATCCACAGCACCCACTATCTCCCCCTCTCCCTATAGGCTAAGGGGCTCATAATCAAAACTTAAACCCGTCTAAAAACCTGCCCAAGTCAGCGCTTAGAAGACCTAAAACACAGATTGTACAAGTGCCGATAAACAAGCCAAATTTCTGGATGTATCCAGGGACTTTTTAGGCCTCTGATTGCCGCTGTGCGCCCAGAGCTGAAAGGGGCATATCTGGAGGAGTGAGTGGTTAGGGTGGGATATGGGCAGGAGTGGGCCAACCTAGACTTAGTTGTCCTGCAGGGATAATCAAATATTTCACAAGACTTCCTTGATGAAACTTATATGTTGTGACTTAGATGATGTAAAAACAGGTATAAGTGACAAGCATCTACTATCTCCTCCTCTCCCTAAGAAATCCCAAGTGCCTGTCCCACGCTTTCTTGAATTCATAGGAACATAAGAATAGCCTTACTGGGTCAGACCAATGGTCCATCAAGCCCAGTAGCCTTTACTCATGGTGGCCAATCCAGGTCACTAGTACCTTGGCCAAAACCCAAAGAGTAACAACATTCCATGCTACTGATCCAGGGCAAGCAGAGGCTTCCCCCATGTCTTAATAACAGACTATGGACTTCTCCTCCAGGAATTTGTCCAAATCTTTCTTAAAACCAGCTAGGCTATCTGCTTTTTCCTATTGGTTTTAAAAGAATTTCCCTGTAACTTCATCGGTGTCCAGTAATCTTTGTAATTTTTGACAGAGTGAAAAATCTAGCCACTTGTACCTGTTCTACTCCACTCAGGATTTTGTAGACTTCAATCATATCTCCCCTCAGCCTTCTCTTTCCAAGCTGAAGAGCCCTAACCTTTTTAGGGCTAGATTCACTAAGGGCACGGATCCGATCCGATCCATGAGGAATCCGATCAGATCTGTGTCCGGTTGGCTGATTCACAAATTGCCCTCATGCAAATGAAGGCAATTGGAATCACGCCCCCAACTGAGCCCCCAGATCGCTCTATAGCGATCTCAACGCATGTGCACACCATCTGTAGATGGTCTGTGCATGCTTAAAGCAGCAGCAACCTTTTTTTTTACTTTTAACTTTTGTGAGCCCTGCGAGCCCGTGGTTTTAACCCGTTTTAAACCCAAGAGGTTAAATCTACAGGCTAGCACTGCGGAGAAAGCGATTGGGACAGAGTGCTGGAAAGTCAGGGGGAGAGAGAGAGCAGGAGAGTCGGGGCAGACAGAGCTGTAAATTCGGGGGGCTGAGAGTAGGAGATCGGGGCAGAAGCAGGGAGGCGATCGGGGCAGACTTAACTGGAAAGTCGGGGGCTGAGAGCAGGAAATTGGAGCAGAGAGCAGAGAAGCAGGGCAGAGAGTAGGGCGGCAGAAGGCAGGGCAGTCGGAAAGGACCTGAGTGACTGATCCTCAGCAGTCGCTTATTTTTGGATCGGTCAGCCCAGTCGATATCCCTCATTTTGTTTAGTGAATCACTGCCTGCCTACATTTGAATGCTGTTCCCCCTCATTTGCATGCACGGATCGGAGGATGATCGGGGCAAAGGTTAGTGAATCTGGTCGGAGGAAAATTGGGTCACAAAGGGGTTGCAAACAGATTGGTACACGATCAGTTTGCTTACTGAATCTAGTCCTTAGGGCTAGATACAAAAACCTGCCTGATCGGGACCGCTCCATGTCCGATTCGGGCAGGTCCGATGGATTCTTGTAAATCCAATATGCAGATGGAGGCGATTGGAGGATCACCCCCATCTGCCGGCATGGATCACTGGTGTGCGATCCCGGCTCATGCGCAGACCATGCATAACCGTCTGAGCCGTGACTTTTTTTTTTAACTTTTAACTTTTTAGATTAGTTTTTAGCCCAGCGAGCCTTTGGTTTTAACCTGCTGTAAACCTGCGTGTTAAAACCACGGGCTCGCAGTGCGGGGAAGGGCAGGAGAGATTCAGAGCGGCAGGCAGGAAAGATCCAGGGACAAGCAGGCCAGGGCGGTGATTCGAGGCAAAGCAGGCAGGAGAGATGGGGACGAGAAGGGGGGCAATTTGGGGCAGATCAGGCAGGAGAGAGTCGGGGCAGCAGAGAGCAGGGCGTGCAGAGAGCAGGGCAGAAAGCAGAGCTTCAATGGAGCTGGAGAATCAGACAGCCGTTTGTGAGTGGTCTACAGCAGTCGCTTCTTCGGTTGATCGGCCAGCCCAGTTGGTTTCAAAAATGTTTGGTGAATTGTGTCCCCGTATACTTTCCATGTGTTTCCCCTCATCTGCATGCATTGATTCAAAGTGGATCGCAGGAGAGGTTAGTGAATGGGACCCAAGGGAAATGTGTTCAAAGGGGTCGCAAACCAATCGGTACACGATCGGTTTGCGTACCGATCGGTTTGCTTTGTGAATCTAGCCCTTAATCTTTCCCCATATGAAAGGAGTTCCGTCCTCTTTATCATCATTCAGACACACTTCACCACCTCTACCGGGAGCCTATTCCACGCATCTACCACCCTTTCTGTAAAAAAATATTTCCTTAGATTACGCCTGAGCCCATCACTTCTTAACTTCATCCTGTGCCTTCTCATTCCATAACTTAATGAATTAATTAGATTCTAATTGGTCATAACAACCAATTATTGGCAGTAATAGGTGTGAATTGGTGCTAATTGACACTAATTAGTAGTTATGCATATAGCTGCTGTTATAGAATTCACGCTTACAACGCATCACTCCAGCGCCTAACTTTAGGTGATCTACAGAGAATTACCCCCTTGGTGTCAGAACATAAACAGTTGTTGACTATTTTAAAAACATAAACATTTATCTGTCAATATTCAGCTGGCAAAGGTCAATGTTTTTATCCTAATTTATCCAGCATTCACTATTACTGGATAAATTAGGCCCAGAAATTTAGTGCTGGGCCATATGTGGCTATCGGGACATGTCTTGGCAATCGACTCTTATGCAGATCCTAGCTAATATTCAGGTTGGACCAACTTCACTCCTTTATGATGCACATCCCTACCCTTCCAGTCCTTTCTTGGCAATGGCTTCTTCATACTTCCCTTCCAATAGCAGCTGACAAGTGTTCTTACCCTCCCAATCCTCCCACTAGCAGTGCCTCCCCCCCCAAACAACTGTCCATCCTTAGAAATATAGAAACATGATGGCAGATAAAGGCCAAGTTAGGCCCCTACCAGCTAACTATATGTTTTTTTTATTCAATTAACAGCACCAATTAAGCCTAATTGAATAATTAACCCTCCTTTTATGATGCTGCGTTAGGGTATTTTTATTACCGGCCATGGCGGTAAAAACTCCGATGCTCATAGAATCCCTATGAGCATCAGAACTTTTAACACCACAGCCGGTGATATAAAAAACACTAACACATAGAAACATAGAAAGATGACGGCAGAAAAGGGCTATAGCCCATCAAGTCTGCCCACTCTACTGACCCACCCCAATAAGTCTAGATGCTAGTGATTCGTCCTACGTAGGGATCCCACATACATGTCCCATTTACTCTTAAAGTCAAGCACGCCGGTGGCCTCGACCACCTGCACCGGAAGCTTATTCCAGTGATCTACCACCCTTTCCATGAAAAAATACTTCCTGGTGTCACTACTAAATTTCCCTCCTCTGAGTTTAAGCGGATGCCCTCTTGTGGTCAAGGGTCCTTTGGGGAAGAGGATGACATCTTCCACCTCAACACGTCCTGTGATGTATTTAAATGTCTCAATCGTGTCCCCTCTCTCCCTGCGTTCCTCTAAAGTGTAGAGCCGCAGTCTGCTCAGTCTCTCTTCGTACGAGAGACCCTTGAACCCCAAGATCATCCTAGTGGCCATCTGCTGAACCGACTCGACTCTAAGCACATCTTTACGGTAATGTGGCCTCCAGAATTGCACACAGTATTCCAGATGAGGTCTCACCATGGTTTTGCACAGCGGCATTATGACTTCTGGTTTCCGACTGACGAAACTTCTATTGATACATCCCATCATTTGCCTTGCCTTGGATGTGGCCTTCTCTACCTGCTTGGCAGCCTTCATGTCTGCACTGATGATTACACCCAAATCACGGCTTCATAAAAGAGGTAAGTTTGGTGTCTAGATCGGATAGGCGCGCCGATCTAGGCACCTAACTTCAGGCGCCTTTTATAGAATATGGGCTTAAGTGCATACATTTTTATTCAAAATATCACTAAACTAAATTTAGGAGCATAAAATGGGTGGCAGCAATGGTGGATTCAGGGCGAGGACAACAAGTTAGGAGCTTAGCACTGATTTTCAGCACTTGGCTCATCAATCACACTCATAAATCTATGCAAATGAATAGCAGGCCTATATTTATGGAACAAAGTAACACAAATGACACAAGCGATGAATAATAATAATAATAATAACAGTTTATATACCGCAATACCGTTAAGTTCTGTGTGGTTTACAGAAGATTAGTGGGCTACAAGTTGAGTTGACGTACAAGTTGAGTTAACTTAAGGATGTGGGAACAATGGGGAGAAAGGGCAAGAGAGTGTCACAAGAGGCAGATGACACAAATGATGAAGCGAATCAGAGGGAACATCTTCCAACTGGATCTTCCAACTGGAAACAAAGAATAGTCATGTATAAAATCAATCCAAAAGAAGCCAGCTGTTGACAAACTACTGTATCAGGAGAATGACAAATCTGCAACAAACATACATATGACCCTATAGGGCTCATTTTCAAAGAGAAAAATGCAAAAAAAAAAAAAAAATGGCTTAAAGTGGCATTTGGATGTTTTTCTTGCTAAAATGTTCAAATTACTATTTTCAAAATCTATATTTTAGATGCTTTTCTAGGCTGGTCATTCCCTGTTCGACTAAATTCCAAAGGACCTGTTGAAGGTGTGTTTTGGGGGGGCTTAGGACTTAGATGTTTTGCAGCAATAATCGAACATTTAACAAAATGGCCAGAGCACCATTTAGACATTTGGGCTAGACCTGTTTTAAAAATGAATAAGGGTCAAAAAGGTGCCCAAATTGACCATTTGACCACTGAACGGATTGTGGCATGACTCCCCCTTTCTCCCTCAGTGGTCACTGAACCCTTCCTACCACCCAATGATGTGAAAGAAACAGGACATTCCAGCCTATATTACAGCTTCAGATGGCCATACAGTCTCAACTCAGCAGAGCAGAGGGCCACTCTAGGGGGTCCTGCATTGACCGCCACAAAATCATAAGTGTTCAAGGCTTGTGCAGTTAAGGCAGAGCTTACAGGACAGCAACAATACTCACAGGGATGGGACGGGGAAATTGCGTTGCTGTGGGGATGGGGACAAATATGCCAAAACATCTAGATAGGTCATTTTCAAAACAAAAAAAAATAAATGCCTTGCTGTTTTGAAAATGAACATTTTCCCTACTGGATTTTTGGGTTCATAGACAACCCCGCGAAAGACAAAGGCGCGCGCCGACAACTGAGTGCAAGACGGAGGCGCACGCCAAAGAAAATTACAGTTTTTAGGGGCTCCGATGGGGGGTTTTGTTGGGGAGCCCCCCCCCCCAGTTTACTTAATAGCGATCGCGCCGGCGTTGGGGGGGGCTTGGGGGGTTGTAACCCTCCACATTTTACTGTAAACTTAACTTTTTCCCTAAAAACAGGGGAGCAGCAGGGGAGAGTTGGGGAGGGGGGCGCATGGCGAGACAACACTGGGCACCACCACCCCCGGGCGTCAACTTCTCTCGCCACTGCTGCTGAGTCCGTGATGAGATGACAATTTCAACAGCTTCTGTTTATTTGAATGGATATAAATCCTCGAATGAAATGTGGAAGCAGCAAATATAAGCCCTAACATTTGAGAGAAAACTCATGCTAAATGGTGTGGCAACAAGGTCAGTGAGACGTTGCAGAGATTCATTTCATAAGAAAGCAAACGCTATTGAGTAGTGTATACTTATTTATTTATTTATTTAGATTTATATCCCGTCCTCCCAGTAGCTCAGAACGGTCTACAAGTAAACATACTCAATGGAAGTAATTAGACAAATAAGATGTACAATAGGTTTAGATGCTTGGACATACAAGACTGTGCAGTATTTATCAGAGTACAAACAATTTTTCAGAGTACAGACTAAGAGAGGACTATACTGAAATTTAGGGAGAAGTTAAACAGGGGAGAGAAGAGAGAGGTGGGGTTTAAGGGGGGGTGTAGACTGAGGGAGACCTTTAGTTGAAGAGGAGGGTCTTTACCATTTTACGGAATGTCAATAAAGAGTTCTGTTGCCTGAGTTGGGGGGGGAGTTTATTCCAGAGATGTGGGATGAAGTGGCTGTAGGATCGTTTGCGGGCACTGAAGTACCCATTTCATATGCAGTGACATAATACAATAAAATTGGCAATACAGTGTACAGAGCCATGGTGAGACCTCATCTGGAGTACTGTGTGCAATTCTGGAGCCACACTACTGTAAAGATGAGCTGAGAGTTGAGTCGGTTCAGCGAATGGCCACCAGGATGGTCTCGGGGCTCAAGGATCTCTCGTACGAGGATAGGCTGAACAAATTGCAGCTGTACTCTCTCGAAGAACATAGGGAGAGGGGAGACATGATTGAGACATATCGCCTTCGTATCGAGGTGGAAGATGATATTTTCTTTCTCAAAGGACCCTCGGCCACAAGAGGGCATCCGCTGAAAATCAAGGGCGGGAAATTTCATGGAGACACGAGGAAATATTTCTTCACAGAAAGAGTGGTTGACCATTGGAACAGCCTCCCTGTGCAGGTGATCTTGGCCAGCAGCGTACAAGATTTTAAGAAACAGTGGTATGCCCACGTAGGATCTCTACGAGGGTAGTGTAGCGGTGATGCCATCAGAGTGTGACCCCTTGGAAGGTAGTTAGGGGAGGGTTAATAGAGTGGGTAGACTTGATGGGCTATGGCCCTTTTCTGCCGTCATCTTCTATGTTTCTATGTTTCTAATGTGATAATTATGATGTTTGCCCAGCAAGGCAGGGGGAGAATTCTGTTCTAGTTTGCAAGTGGTACGATGTAATAGCTGATCTTTCCCTATTTTTTTTTTTTTTCCAAGCAGGAAATTTATTCCTTCTTCTTTGTCAAGGGTGGTAACCAATGAGATCAGATAGCAGGGTATTAACCCTTATTGTTCAGGTGTGCGGACCCATACGACAAGAGTGCCTTGAGTACATGGGGATAAACAAAGGACCATCTTTGGCTCCTCACTCACATCCTACATGTGCTCTTCTGCCAAAAAGAGGCCCATTTTCCTGATAACACAGTGATCGATGTTCCTCATCTCACTCCCTTCATCCGAAAGGAGTTCACTCACAGAATTCTGGCAACAAATTAAACTTTGCACGAGTATTCAGTTGGCTCTTCTCACTGAGAGGGAATGGATGTTCTTTTGGAAGTTAAATTAAGGAGGATTTGTTGAAAAAAATCTACATAATACCATAACAAACATGGCATTTGTTAAATCTTTTGTACTATAGCATACTGCAAGACTGATCAATAGTATGTGGGCAGAATTTAGCCTCATATGGGTTTTCAGTCTGGGGCAGATGACTAAGAGGCTCATTTTCAAAAGAGAAAAACATTCCAAAATGGTACAAAGTGTCATTTGGAACATTTCCTCTCCCCCTTCCTTTCCTAATGAGTAGCGCGTTTTTTAGCGCTGGCAGCGGTGGTAAGTGCTCCGATGCTCATAGGAATTCTATGAGCGTCGGAGCACTTACCACCGCTGCTGAAGCTAAAACCTGCACTACACGTTAGTAAAGGAGGGGGTTTATTTGCTATAATATCCATCCAAACAGCCATTTTCAAAACTCATTTTTAAAGATGGTTTTCATTGTTCTCTGAAGTACGTCTAAATCTCAAGGGGGTGTGTTGGGGCATGTTTTGTGCAGGATTAGGGCAGACGTATGATTTTGACCTTTTTTTTTTTTTTTGCAATAATGGAACATTGCAGAAAACTTCCAGGACAAATCTTGGATGTCTGAGACTAGACCTGTTTCAGTATTGAATAAGTGCCCAAAAGGTGGCCAAACTGACCAGATGACTGCTGGAGGCATGAAGGCATTCGATTTTAATACACCACTCAAATCAAAGTACTAGAGCGGTTTACAACACTAAAATATTCCATAATACAATAAAATTGGCAATATAGTGTTCCTCCAGACATTCGCGGTTGGCGGTTCGCGGTCCCAGTCATTCACAGTATTTTCTGACCGCGAACCGCCGACCAGGAGAGGACAGCTGGAGAGGCAGGAGAGAGCATCTCCTGATTGGTAAGGCCCGACTTTAGTGCAGGAAGAGGTGGTCGGAGCATACAGCGAGTGATTTCCTTCACTCGCCGACGCTCCGGCTGCTCTCTCCTGCCTCTCCCGCTGCCCTCTCCAGTCTCCCCCAGGAAAAAACGTATTTGTGGTTTTTCAAGATTCATGGGGGTTCCTGGAACGGAACCCCCACAAATATCGGGGGAGTACTGTATAATAAATAAGCCCTCCCAATTATACAATTTCCTCAACTATTATAATCCTCCCTATATAACTCTTCTATTAAATATACAAAATTTGCCATTCATTATCAATAAAAGTCCATATATTTTTCCATAACATTTAGCACAAATAACGTCATGCCAATCTGATTCAATTCACATCATACAACCTCTCATTAAAAAAAGCCATATTTTCAATAATCTCTGGAAACTCAAATGACTTTGCAAGGCTTGCATTTCAATTGGCAATCCATTCTATAAACTTGAGCCTGCATAACAAAATACCCCTTTTCATGTCTTAACCAATTTTGCTTGATCCATAGATGGTAATTGAAGTAAATACATCTTGGAAGAATGCACAACAATGCGATGGAACTTGGCCCCCCTTACTCTTCCAGTGGTTACTGACCCCCTCCCACCCTCAAAGATGGGAATGAAACAGTACATACCAGCTTGTATGACTGCTTCAGACGTTATGGGTAGTCCTAGAAGAGCAGCAAACAGATCTCTAAATAGCCTGGTGATCAGGGTAATAGACTGCAGAGAAGGGGACCCAGACCCCATCCTATTTTAATGATAATCCTTTCAGATCACTGGCCCAGTCACTTGTTTGAAGTATTTTAGATTATTGTAATAATGTTCATTTGAGAGGACGCCGTAAAAATCTGCTGGCTTCGATTGATACAAAATACAGCGGTTTGTCTGATTTTTAGACTGAAAAATTCCTTATTACAAGGAATTACGCTGGCTCCCTGTCGAGACTAGAATGCTCTTTAAGTTTGGATGTTTGTGCTATAATGTTCTATATGGTCTGGCACCCAGCTATTTGATAGATCACTTCGGATTTCCTAGTTCTAGATATTCATTACATATATCATCACTATTCAATTTTCTTTCGTCCAGGGGCTGTCATTACAAAAGATATACACTTCTCCCTCCGTATTTACTGTGATAAGGGATTAACAGACCCACGAATAGAGAAAAAGCCGTGAATAATTTTTTCATATGTTATTCACGGTTTTTTTAATTAAAAGCCATCATGAATATTGTGAAACCACGAATAACATGGCGGGATACCTGGCCTGTTCCAGAAGGAGAGGAAAAACACGGTGAAGAAAGTGCCGGGAATCGGCGATGTTCTCCGTAAACTTTTGAAATCAGTGATTTCTCTAGGCAAGCTGACTTCATTTGGGGGGGGGGGGGGGAGCCAGCAAGCTAAAAACCGTGAATAATCGAAACCGCGATTGCTGAAACCGCAAATACGGAGGGAGAAGTGTGATCATCTGTTATCATTCCAAGCTGCCATCTAGGATACAGATTTTGACCGGTTATATGAATTTTAGAAAATTGTTAAAAACTTACTTATATGTGAAGTTCCTGAAAGATTAATTTTTTTATAATTTGCTGGAGATGCTCAGTTTCTCTTAAATCTGTTAAACTGCATAGATCTGAAAGATATTGCGGTATACTTATGTTGTTTTATCTAGTACGCTTGTGATAGAAAGTGTGAATCCACAAAAACCTACTGTACCAAGATATAGGTGGCTTTTGCAGGTATGAGGGCTATTGGGGAGGTATACAGTTGTGTACAGTTGGTTGTGGGTGAGTTATGTATGGTTCACCGTACACTGTATGGTGAGATGTGTACCTGGAACCTTTTATGTGAAATTCATTGCAGTGCCCCTAGGGTGCCCCATTGGTCTGCTGAGATGTTTGTGTGGCCACAGTCTGCTAAGAATGCTGGCTCCCATGTCCCAATGGCTGCTGAGGACAAACACATTTAGGTAATGGCCATCTTAAAAAAAAAAAAAAATAGAGGCTTTTTTTCGTTTGAAATAATCATTTTCTCTACTGGATTTTTGGACCTTTGAAAGCTAATCATAAACTACATTAATTAGTCCAATAAAAAAGTATTATTTTATTTTCCTTTATGTTTTTATTTTATTTGTACTTATTATCTTAAAGAGTGGACTAACACAGCCACCATATCATTACACCCCAAAAGTCCAAAATTGGATTTAGATGTCATTCTGAATATGCCCCTCCACATAATACTAGAGAAGCTGTAGTGTCTCAAGTCATAAGTTTTACTATTCAGGATAAAAAGTGAGGTGTTGGAAGAAGGCCTTGTTTACCTTGCTGGCAGTTATTGTTTTGTATATTGAAGAGAATGGCAAGGAAGCTCTATACAAAGAGCACTTTCTTTCTCACCATTGGTTCTAAGCTTGCCTGTACAGACTTCCCTAGTGGCCTATCCAAATGGCCCACCTGTGTCTCTTGCCTAATTCCTGTGAGAAGGGAGGAGATTAATCAGGTTACACCAGCTTTGAAGTGAACAATAGGCCAGAGTGGAGGAGGCTTGGGATCAAAAGGCTGCAGTGATAAGACAGGAGATAGGGCTCTCTGGAGGGTATAGCCACCTGTACTCAGGTGGGAAATGAGCTGGATAATTATGTAAGCATCAACAGCTGTTTCTTTCACCAGCTCCAAAGAAAATAGGATTGATGGAAAACTGCAGGGAAATAGGCAGCAAGTGTCTGGCTGTTAACTATTAAAAAATATGTGGAGGCTACTATACCTGGTGTAGGGCCAATTAGGGTCCATAGGTAGGGTAAAGAGTTGTATGTTGAATCAGTGGCTTAAGCCTTGTCATTCTGGGAATATTTACCAGCTTGCTTATGAGCTCTCGCCAGATTTGTAGGCAGGCTTCTGCTGGACAAGCTTCAAGTATTCCCAATAGGTAAGGAGGGAAACTGGTATAACCAACCTTTGCGGATATACAGCTGATGCAAAATGCAACTGTCTGAGTTTTCTCATATTCTATACATTTTAAAAAGGAGAAAACATGGAAAAGCAGAGTAAAGAATTTCAAATTATAATTTTATTTTGCTGCTGATTTTCTTGAGCCCTAGTCAGAATTCATAGGCTAGATTGGGCTACTATAAGCCAGTAATCAGTTGCCTAAAGTTGTTCTTGCTGACCTTATTAATGGATTCATCCCTCCAAATTAATTTTTGGTATTCAAATGTAAATTTCAGAAAAAAAATGTACATTAACTATTATAAAAAGGAGATAAGTGGTAAGTAATTGACAGGACAAAAAAAAATCAGCAATACCCCAGGAAAAAGTATTTGGGATACTCTGACAGTAGTTCCCAACCCTGTCCTGGAGGACCACCAGCCACTCAGGTTTTCAGGATAGCCCTAATGAATATGCATGGAGCAGATTTGCATGCCTGTCACCTCCATTATATGTAAATCTCTCTCATGCATATTCATTAGGGTTATTCCGAAAACCTGACTGGCTGGTGGTCGTCCAGGACAGGTTTGGGAACCACTGCTCTGGAAGACATTCTAATGTTCCACACACCTGCCCTACAGGAGTGAATCACAGAAATATACACAACCTTTCCTTTTCCTCTTGGTGACCTCAGACCTGAACTTAGTTATTTCCTCTCAGGGCTATAACATACCATAGCCATCCAGCTTTCGTTCATTCCTGTGACCACTGTGACCACGGAGACGTACATAGATGGATCAGAAGCTGGTTGGCGGGTAGGAAACAGAGGGTAGGGGTGAAGGGCCACTACTCGGACTGGATGAGGGTCACGAGTGGTGTTCCGCAGGGCTCAGGGCTCGGGCCGCTGCTATTTAATATATTCACAAATGATCTAGAAACAGGCACGAAGTGTGAGATAATAAAATTTGCGGACGATACAAAATTATTTAGTGGAGCTGGGACTAAAGAGGAATGCGAAGAATTGCAAAGGGACTTGAACAAATTGGGGGAATGGGCGGCGAGATGGCAGATGAAGTTCAACATTGAGAAATATAAAGTATTGCATGTTGGAAACAGGAACCCGAGGTACAACTATACCATGGGAGGGATATTATTGAATGAGAGTAACCAAGAAAGGGACTTGGGGGTAATGGTGGACATGACAATGAAGCCGACGGCACAGTGCGCAGCGGCCGCTAAGAAAGCAAATAGAATGCTAGGCATAATCAAGAAGGGTATTACAACAAGGACAAAAGAAGTTATCCTGCCATTGTATCGGGCGATGGTGCGCCCACATCTGGAATACTGCGTCCAATATTGGTCTCCGTACCTTAGGAAGGATATGGCGTTACTCGAGAGGGTTCAGAGGAGAGCGACACGCTTGATAAAAGGGATGGAAAACCTCTCATACGCTGAGAGATTGGAGAAACTGGGTCTCTTTTCCCTGGAGAAGAGGAGACTTAGAGGGGATATGATAGAGACTTATAAGATCATGAAGGGCATAGAGAGAGTAGAGAAGGACAGATTCTTCAAACTTTCGAAAAATAAAAGAACAAGAGGACACTTGGAAAAGTTGAAAGGGGACAGATTTAAAACGAATGCTAGGAAGTTCTTCTTTACCCAACGAGTGGTGGACACCTGGAAAGTGCTTCCAGAGGGCGTAATAGGGCAGAGTACAGTACAGGGGTTTAAGAAAGGATTGGACAATTTCCTGCTGGAAAAGGGGATAGAGGGGTATAAATAGAGGATTACTGCACAGGTCCTGGACCTGTTGGGCCGCCGCGTGAGCGGACTGCTGGGCATGATGGACCTCAGGTCTGACCCAGCATAGGCATTGCTTATGTTCTTATGTTCTTATATTCAACCTGTAGGAGCCTATTCAATAATGTAGCCTAGATACATAAGTTCCACTATAGAAAACTATGGTAACCCAGTATCAATGTACTTAATATATAAATTCCCACTTATACCAGCAATAGAGCTGATGTAAAATGCAGACACTTAAATGTGGTAGGGATGCATATAACTTACAGTATTCTGTAAGTTACATGTGTAAGTGGGAGCCGTGCCTATGTCCCACCCATGTTCTGCTCTGTGCACACCCCTTTGAAAATATGCATGATGTAAGCTAGGCAGGTCAGAACATAAAAGTTGCCATACTGGGACAGACCGAAGGCCCATCAAACCCAGTACAGTGTTCCCCCACAAATTTGCAGTTCGCAAATCGTGGGCTCACTTATTCACGGTCTGCTCCGACCGCCTCTTCCTGTAGTAAAGTCGGGCTATACCAATCAGGAGCTGCATGTCAAAGCAGTTCTTGATTGGTGTAGCCCGACTTTACTACAGGAAGAGGCGGTCGGAGCAGACCGCAAGTAATTTTCTTCACCTGCCGGTGCTCCAGCTGTCCTCTCCTACCTCCCCTACCTTTTCACAGGTGAAAAACTGCATTTGCGTTTTTTAAAAAATTTGCGGGGGTTCCTAGAACGGAACCCCTGCGAATTTCGGGGGAGTACTGTATCCTGTTTCCAACTGTGGCCAATCCAGGTCACAAGTAGTTGGATTGGCCACTGCCAAGATTCCAAAGAGTAAAACAAATTTTATGCTGCTTATCCTAGGAATAAGCAGTGGATTTTCCCAAGTCCATCTCATTAATGGCTTATGGACTTTTCTTTTGGGAAATTATCCAAAACTTTTATAAACCCTGCTAAGCTAATTGTTTTCACCACATTAACAAATTCCAGAGTTTAATTGCACATTGAGTGAATAAATATTTTCTCCAATTTGTTTTAAATCTACTACTTAGTAGCTTCATTCCATAACCCTTCAATATTCAAAACATCTAAGATTAATTCTCTCCCCAATCTGACATCCCATGAAAAATACCTCCTACCTAATTTGCACTCCCTGTAACTCCCTTGCCCTTTAATAGAATTCTCCTTCTATAAATTTAAGTCCTTAATCAAAACCCATCTTTTCCAGGAGGTCTTCGGGTTCCCTTCTGCATAACTTTCCCTCCTATTTTTATCTTCTTCCCTTACCTATATTCTCTTCCCTTCGTCTTTCCCCCTCTTGACTTGTTTTGTTAACCACATACATAGTTGTCATGCTTTGGTCCATTTTCAGTTTATCAAGTTGTTGTAAATATATAAACATAATGTTTTTCACACCCCCTCTGCAAGAGCCAATAAACCCTCCCCCCAAACACAAACTTCCCCCCAAGAATCCCCAAACTTATCAGAGGCAATCCCTGGTGGGCTAGTGGTTTCCTTCCACACCTATGACAAGATGAATGTAGCAGTAGTATCATGAGACTACCACTAGAGGTTCTGGCAACCATTTTGTTGCAGAGACCAATAGGGTGAGAGCGAAGGGGGCATATTTTGATGTTGAACATCTAAAAACTTTAGGCTAAACTCTTGATCTTGTTGCTAATCATTTGATATTCTTTTATAGAGTTCTGCAGCAAGGGGGCAGGCCATGCGGAAAGAAGACAGCAGTGCTTAGTTTTGCATATGGTTTATGTTTTTTGAGTTGCTTTATCTAATATACCATTTTTCCTTTAATATGCACTATTAGGACTAAATTCGGTAAATAACAACAAAATGAGTGCTGAGTGCTATTCTATAAATGGCGCTCTGAGTTGGGTGCCGTTTACAGAATAGTGCATAGTGCCAGGATCCATGCCCAAAATTGGGTGCAAAGATTTACACCAACTGAAATCTGAATTCTCAAGTACTACACGCATCTTTAGTAAACATCCCTGTCCTACCCATGCCCCTCCTATGGCCCCTTTTCACTTGCGCACAAAAATAGTTATGTGTTCATCTTTATAGCATAGCGATCAGCAACATGTGTGCATAAATCCAAACTGTTGACAATTACATTACATTACATTAGTGATTTCTATTCCGCCAATACCTTGCGGTTCACGGCGGATTACATAAAAGTTTTCAGAGATTACATAAAAGTTTACATAAAAGTTTACAGGAATAGCATAAGAGATGTCATAAGAGTTACATAAGAATTACCAAAGAGTTGTCGAGATCTTAAGGGGATAAGTGTTGAATAATAAGAATTCCCAATCAAATATACTGGGTCAATAGTATAGCAAGTAGTCTCCCAAAGGATAGAACCAAACAAATAAACAAAAATAAAGGAGAACTCCTTATGTATAGAAAAGAAGACTTTCAACCAGAGAGGTGCTCAGAACCTTGAATAAAGGTGATGAAAAACACTAACTGGGGAAAACCCCTATAAGTGTTTCAATGCTCTATCATTGCATCTTCTCCATTGGAAGAAAGAAATCCGTGAAAAACTTGTGCAAAAACTTAACTGGTGTCAAAAATATATATATATAATATAAGCAAAGCGTGTTTGTAGTAATGTGCTGAAACTTAGCTTGCATGGGTGGTTAGGAAGCAGGCTCACTCCAGCAGGCTCTAACACGTTTCGCCATTGGCTTCCTCAGAGAGCCTTCAAAAGCTGGAACAGAGTGAAACTTCTTCCTGCCAAAGCAAAGACAGATACTGTTAAAATTACATTTTTATGAAATCTGTATATACACACACACTTAACTGAACTCCCATCGCCTCCGACGGTTACCTTCCTCGTCACCCAAAAGGTACCGGCACCTTTTGCTGTGGCAGGGTCCTGAATCCTTTGCGGACCGGCAAGATTTTTTTGCGGACCGGCACCGATCCGCGGACCGGCAGTTGAAAAACTGGGTTTTAGTGTATGTCTCCACTTTGGTCTACAAAGTTCATCCTTTTTATGAGCGGTATTGATTTTCGATGTGTATTTATCCTTGTTCAGTGTGCATTTGAACCCTGAGGCATGTGCATTGTACGCTGAACCATACTACTATGCCGGGTCTATACCTTTGTGGATGGTCTGAATAAATTTACATTTTGCAAGATCACATTGATCGTCTTTTTCTTTGGAAAATCCATTGTCCCATCCCACTTCTAGTTTGATTATAGTTTAGTATGCATACTGATAGTGTTCATGCGCTAGGTAGTTATTTTTTCTCTGAATATACTAAATTATAGAGCATCACCTATTAAGTGACATTTTAATGTGCAGTGCCTGTTACATTTTAATGGTATGCACACTACAAAATAATTGTGCTATAAGTCTCATATATTAATGTATGGGCTGATATTCAAAACACTTCATCTGATTAACCTAAGCAGTTAAGCAGATAAAATATTAGCTTTTATAACTCTGACTCGACAAATAGACAACTTTAGACTGTTTAACTTGATGTCAAGCCAAATGTCATCTCATAAAAATGGAAAGTCCTGGAGGTGGACCTCAAAGTTAACTTGATAATGGTGACATTTGGCCACTATTAGGTTAACTTTATCCATTTATCCCTACAACTGATCCTCCCTCCTACTCACAGAACAGCATAATTTTCTCTTCTGATCCCTCCTCCCACCCCACCCCTTAAAAAAATGAAGGCTGGGCAGAAGACCCACCACACCTGTAGCCCTTCCCATGTACCCCTGGGTCTATCCTGGCAGATCCCTGGTGGCCTATGGGAGGAAATGGACAGGAATGATGTCCAGTTTACTCCTACTTGGTGCTCCTACTGTCTCTTTAAATAGCTGTTGTGACTTCTAGCAGTAACCTCTTGGTACTACTATAAGAAACCAGGTCCTTCTATCCTTCTACAGGAGAGCTGTTCCAATTCCTCTCTTGTTTTAGAACTGGAGTTCCAAGGGGACCCTTCATCTCGGTATTTAACTGAAACACTGAGAAAAATGTAGCCACCACCAATGTGGTTATCTATCAGCCCATTCCTTCTAATAACCTTCAAATACTATTTATTTTATATGAGATGTCTGCCTAGAATAATTAAATTAACCACAGATATAAATTATTTAAAATTCTTCCTTCTTTGGTTATCTTCTGTTGTACATGGCAAGAAAAAAGGAACATTTCATGCATTTAAGATATCTAACAGTATTGATTGACATCTCTCTACATATTTGCCCTCATCTGTAAATGGAATTCTTGGCACTTCCAGATGTGTGAATCTGTGCCTAGAACTGGAGATCAGCCCTGTATTACTCCCACTCTGACATTAGTCATTTAATTGTTTCTGAGAGCTGTGGGTGTGAGAGAGAGAAGGAAATGACTTTGAACAATAGAGCAATAGTTCATTGTGTTAAAGCAATACAGTATAATCTCACTAAGAGCCAGGTGTGAGATGAATTAGATGCATATTAAGTGTTAGATTTGGAGGGATAAGCACTATGCATAAGAAAATGAAGTAACGACAATAATTCAATAATTTTTCTTCATCTAATAAATCTCTATTATATGAGTTAGAAGTCATGTTTTTCAAAGTAAATCTCCCAGCACTACTTGTTACTCATACTGGAGAATAGATCAAAATCTTGCTCTGGTCTGGCATTTGTATACATTAGATCAGCCATGAAAATTAGGAATGTGAATGACCAATAAAAGTGTGGTTAGCCTTTGTTTTAAATAAAGCTTTAGCCATTTGTATGTGTAGAATTTTTTGCACATGCAAATTGATTATATTCATGTAAATTTGTAGATACAGTATATATGCACATAAGTAATTTTCATGCATCTTAACTCCCTGGTTCTACAACCACAGGTGCACAATTTTACAACTAGCATACAAAATTGGACATACAAATTGTAGAATAGTCGATGTAATAGCCATAGTGGGAGTGACTTTTATTTTATGGGTAATACTCAGCATAATAGCATACAAATTATATGCACGCTATTGGTGCGGAAAATCGCCATGCTATACTTGTATATATAATACAATGTCTACCATGCTATGCCCACTCCCTCCCGCAACCTGTGATCTCTGGCATCCTGAGAACTCCCCTGACACCCCCAGCAAGAGAGATGCCCAATCTCTCCTGCCGCTGGAGTTCCCATCCTGACACTCCTCGACACCCCCATGCTTTTCTAATAAAGGACAGCCAGAGGGATGCCTACTCCCTCCAGCCAACAGGCCCGCTGCTTCAAAATGGTGGGCCTTAAGAACATAAGAACCTAAGAATTTCCATACTAGGACAGACCAAAGGTCCATCAAGCTGAGTATCCTGTTCCCAACAGTGGCCAACTCAGGTCCCAAGTACCTAGTTAGATCCCATAGGAGGGGCCTTAAGCACTTGGGCCAATTAAAGCTGTAGGCCCCTCCCAGGTGCATCCCAGGTCTGCCATTTTGAAGAGGAGGGCCTGCCGGCCAGAAGGCGTAGGCATTATAAGTGCATGGAGATCTCCATGCACTTACAGCATTCTACTGGATAGCCTTCGTCAGAAAGGTACGGGGGTGTCAGGGGGGTGTTGGGGCGGTGGACCCTGGCAGCGGGAGAGAGTAGGCATTTCTCCAGTTGGGGGTGTCAGAAGGTTCTCAGTCGGAGATCACCAGTGGTGGGAATGGGCATCTCTCCTACCAGGGGTATTGGGAAAGGTTGTCGAAGGTCTTTTTTTTATTTGAAGGGGGGGGAGCTGAGCTCTTAGTCTTATTTTCCTGTTAGTGCCTGAGCCAATCAGCACTCGGGCACTGACCAGAAAATAAGGCTACAACAGCTCAGAGCCTATCGAAAAATGTTGCCTTCAAATGTGGGTTGCCCCATACATCATATAGTCCATATAAATATTAACACTCAATCAGTGTAAATAAAGAATAATCAATGCCTTATTAACTTTACCATCAAAGGGGAGGACAAAATGAAAAATAATGAAACAGTTGTGAAAAAAATTGTTAAAAAAATTTGTGAAAAAATGAGAATTAAAAATAATAATAATAATAACTTTATTCTTGTATACCGCATTACCATAGGAGTTCTATGCAGTTAACAGATGAAGAGACTGTACATTTACAGCGAAGTTACATTTTCGGCGATGCTACATTTACAGTGAAGTTATTTTTACAGCTAAGTTACATTTGCAGTGAAGTTATATTTGCTGTAAGTTACATACAGCAGTGTTACATACAGCAGTGTTACATATGGCGGTGATACATACTGCGGTGAAATAACGTCAATAAAGTTTATTGACATTATTTCAAGATTTTTTATTCTCATTTTTTCACTAAATTTTTCACAACTGTTTCATTATTTTTCATTTTGTCCTCCCCCTTGATGGTAAAGTTAATAAGACATTGATTATTCTTTATTTACACTGATTGAGTGTTAATATTTATATTGAGTATATGATGTATGGGGCAACCCTCATTAAGTTTGCTGCTAGACATCCATGAGGCACTGCCCGAGCCTATAGTTCCTCGTCCATTTATAAAGGCTCATACTGATGTCCATTATTTAAGTTTTAAGCCTCCACATTTCCTTCAAGGGAGAGGACCGTTTAGCCAATTCTTTATTTATATTGCTTTGGACTTTATTGGCTGTTGTAGTCCTTTGGGTTTTGTTTTTTGAGCCTTCAAATGTGGCACAACAAGGTTAGGGAATCACCCAGCAATGTTGCCTGGGGTGCTCCTTTATTGATGAGCCCACTTTACTACCATTTTAATATTAATGATCTCATTGTACTGCATATGCATGGCAGAGTCAGAGACTACTAGGAAGCTTGGAAAAGGCCATTCTGATAATCGGCCGGTAAAATCCTGGCACATTAAATCAGCTGGAACCAGTTTAGCGACCATCATTAAGGGCACAGTAACTTTTGAGAGTTATCCTCTTAGTGCCAAGTAAAACCTGTGTCTCCTATTTTATACCTATGTGGTACTTAGTGCACAGTGATGACCAGTAGCACATGCTAAGGTTTAGTAAAAGGACACCTTGGTCCCTGAATTCTATAAGGCATAACTGCTAAAGGATAGCCAGCTATGTTGCGTGACTTACCAGCTATCCATGAAATTCAGCCCACAGGCCGGCTAAGTCCAGCGACAAAATCAGGCGACTCAAATAGCTAATCTATCTTTGGCTGCTAAAAACTTAGCCAGTCAATTCACATAGACATAGTCAGCTAAGTTTATAGTGGTCAAAAATAGACCAGATATTCAATGCCGGTCATTGGAAATGGCCTGGCATTGAATATCCAGGTTCAGCGTCGATTGCGGGGTGTCAGCCTGTCTCACTCCCTCGGTCTGAATATCAGGCCCATTAGGTACATATGTTGGGTGTGCACTTTGCCCACACTCAATGCAGACAGACCCTCAGGGTACATCCACTGTGCAAAAATGCACTAAGAGAGAGATGCCTACTGCACCCAAAACCCAAAAAAATCATCCTGTGTTAAGTATTGATGGGACCACCAATCACACAATCATGACTGAAAACAATAATAAATAATAAAACAAAGTGGAGAAAACCAGACTTCAATATTTTGGCTCTAGGACAAACAATACATCCATTGGAACCCGTGTCATGATAGGTCTGTGAAAAAACTCCACAAAAACAAAAATAGAAAAACAGCCACACTGTTTCTTCTTCTCTTTTTCATTATATATTAAATGCATCGTTTATATTCGGGATCCACAACAATAAACTTAAGAAAATGATGGCTTCAAAAGTGCAAAAAAGAAGAGGGTCTGTGAAACCAAATAAGTTCATATAAACTCTACTCCAGCGGATAGCAACTTTATTCACTTAGCTCAAATGGTGTGCTCCACTTTTTTCACGTAATCAAACTCCTGGAACAGGCTCCCAAACCATTTCCCAACAGGGGACCTCCTGTTTCACCACTTCAACGGGCTACCTCAGGAGCTTTGGCAATTTTTGTTCCACACAACGCCACCGTGCCGCAAAATCTTGCTTTTAAAAAATGGTGTTATTTTCATTATGAGATATATGCCTATATTTGCTGAGTAGTGCCAAGTAGGCAGAATAATGTGTTGGTATATTCACAAACAAGCTAGTCTTCAAATCATTTATGTGGCAGTTGGATCTTATTACAATATGCACATTTAGGATTATCATGATACTGTATAAAGTCATTGTTAATTTTTAACTTTTATTTAATATAAACAAGAAACTAGCACTGAATGGAAATATTTAATATTTGAAGATAAACTTATTCTACATTTTTTAAAAAATTCTGATGGAAATCAAAAAAGCATGGGATAAACATAGAGGATCTCTAATTAGAAAACAAAGGATGCAAATTAAAGAACTAAGGCCGGTGCGGGACAGACTTTCACGGTCTATGTCCCATTTGTGGAATTTGGGGTAGGATGAGCTGGGAAAAGCATCAATGGGAACTCCACTAACTTTGAACATGAAGATGTTACTAGCCAGACTTTATGGTAGATATCCTGCAAACAGGATGGTTGGATAGGCTGAAGTTAGCTTGGCAACGTCAGCATTTGGAACCTAGTCTATGACCCAGAAATATCAAAGAAGAGACAAGTTAATTTAATCACATATTTTTAATGGATATAACTAATGGGCAGACTGGATGGACCGTTCAGGTCTTTATCTGCAGTCATTTACTATGTTACTATATCCCTTAATAAATTATCCAAGCTTGAGGGAGAAGGTGTGGTCTAGTGGTTAGAGAACTAGGCGATGATTCAGCCAGTCTTAGAACATCAGTCATATTCCGCCACAGACTATGTGACCTTTGGCAAATCCCTGCATCTCGTTGTCTCTTATGACTCCACTGGAAAACAAATCATCTGGTTTTCTCAGTCAGCAAGTTAAATTACTTTGATTTGTAGGCAGAAGCATATTCCACTACTTCCTCTTTAGACCCCATTCTCTGTAGCAAGAATTAAAAAATACATTGGAATGGATACGCCGCTCTAGGCATGTTTTTTTTTGTTGTTGTTTTTTTTAATGACCGCTATAAATGCAGGCTTTTCTTAATTATGACAGGGATAGCCGTGCAAATGATAACTCGCAATTGGAAAACTTGCAATCGCCTTAATTTTCCATTTTGGTGGGCAAGTTTATGTTTGTGCTATAGATATGAGAAGATGAATGCTGATATGCTGGGGCATAGTAATTTATTTAAACTGGCTTGGGGCCCGTTGACATCTTTTATTACTTCATTATAGTTGTCTTTTAATTTTAATTTATTTCAATAAACATCCAGGACAGGGTGGGTGGAGGGGGGTATCTCTTTGGTTTATTTTTTGATTAAATGTGTTGGAAGGGATGGGCAGGATATTTTTCTTCTGCATTGTTATTGATTGAATAAAAGTGCTTATTTTGATTATTAATGTTTGTATAAATCTTGGCACTTTGTATTAGTTTTGGAAAATTACTAAAGATTTTTTAAAAAATGTTTAGCTTTAGGATATTTATATTTTTCTTCTCTATTGTATTTAGAAGGAGAAAACAATTTATAGCTGAAGAAAGTACTTAATACAAGCATTGAAAAACACATTTATTTCTTCCAAAACATTCTGCATTTATAGCTCATTGCCATTTACATTACATTACATTACGGATTTCTATTCCGCCTATACCTTGCAGTTCAAAGCAGATTACAAAAGATTTGACTGGACATTTTCCAGTGAAGATACATTTTTTTTTTTTTTTTACAACAGAGGAGATATAGCTGGAAAGATTCCGAGGGGATTTACAAGTTGGATAGCAAATTGACAGTGCAGAACTGTGTGATATAAACAAATAGATTATATTTAGAGTAGGTAAGATTACAATACATTTCAGGGATCTGTTTACTTGGTAGGTGATTTGGGGAGGATTTTATAGGGGAGAATTATCTGGAGGTAGGTGAAGAGGGGTTAAGATATTTGGATGAATTTTTTGAAAAGCAGGGTTTTGATTTCTTTTCGGAATGTTTTGAGGTCGCCCGTTGTCGTCAGTAGTAGTAAAAAGACAATGAAGATGGCACTGTTCTCTATGAGTACCTTCCCAATACCTCAAGGTCCCACAAACCCCATGTCTCCAGTCCGGGTGAGAATATATCACTGTCAACCTAATCCTTGACTCGAATATGTGGAGAAAGTACTCTAACCAAACACCTCCAATTCACTATGATTGTATCTCTATATGCCTAGATTTGAGTACATGTCAAGTACAGTATGTTGTGCCACCAATATATTATGAATAAGTCACTATATTCCTTACCTATTTCTCTAGTAAAATTTGAATGTACCCTTAATCGTATGCCTTAGTCCTATGCCAACCTATAATAATTAAATCATAGCCACGCATGCACACTTGAAACTCCGTGCGTCCGTCCGCATGTGCAGTAGAAGAACCACCGAGCAGGGAAGCATTTCAGCGCAGTGGCAGCAGCCCTGATCTGCTAACCCCTCATTCTTTACCCAAAGCAGCAGTGGCAGCGCTGTAAACTGGCTGTTTGCAGCAAGCCCTGTCAGGGCCTTTCCTCTGCAGCATCACTTCAAATGCAGTAGAGGAAAGGCCCTGTCAGGGCTGGCCGCTAACAGCCTGTTTACAGCATTGCCACTGCTGCTTTGGGTATGGAATGGGGGGTTGGCGGGTCAGGACTGCTGCCGCTGCTATTGCTTTGGGGAACAGAGGGAGGGAGGAGGGGTTAGTAGGTTAGGACCGCTGCTGCCACCTCAGGTAAGTAATGGGGGTCCAGGAGGCCAGACCCACACTGAGGGAGGAAGAGCAGACCTGTGGGGGCGGTGGACCAGGTGTGTGTGTGTGGAGGGTTCATCAGGGTGAAGGACTGGGGAGGGGCAGCCTGCCCAAAGATTCAGTGCAGTGGCCAGGGAGGAGGTAGGTGGGGGAGTCAGGAGCCGGAGAGAGTAGTCTAAGGATACCATTGGGGGGTGGGGTTAGATGGGGGCAGGGAGAGAGAAAAAGAAAGAAAGAAAGACGGGGGCAGGGAGAGAGAAAAAAAGAAAGACGGGGGCAGGGAGAGACAGAAAGAAAGAAAGATGGGGCAGGGAGAGAGACAGAAAGAAAGAAAGACAGGGGCAGGGAGAGAGAGAGACAGACAGAAAGAAAGAAAGATGGGGGCAGGGAGAGAGATAGAAAGAAAGAAAGAAAGAGAAATTCCACAAATCTATTCTAGCACCAGTTAATGTAATAGGCTTAAACACTAGTTGTTAATGTTTTCATAGAGAAGATACCACTGGTCAGTACTGCCTCCAGTTTAATCAAAAACATACATTTTTGAAACTATGTTGTCATCAGCATGGAGAAGAAGAGTGGAGGATCCAATGCAGACAGATCAAGAGACGAAAGAGTACTGCTGAGGGGCTGTTGGGATATGATATGCAGAACCCCAGGATTAGAGGAGACGCCAGAGCTGCATTACTGACGAAAGAGCAGGAGGTCAAAGAGTTAATGAAAGTTCATCTCAAAAGATTGATTTTGAAATGGTTTAGGCACCCAAAATTTGGGAGTTATGCTCCTAAAGTGAAACTTTGAAAATTGATCATGAACACCTACATTTAGGAGCCATGGGGCTCATTTAAAAAAAAAAAAAAGGTTAGACATCCATAACATCCAAGTGGGCATTTTCACAACTGACTTTCTAAATGTCTTTCTGGTCATTTTGTCTACTACTACTATTAATTATTTCTATAGCGCTATCAGTGGTACGCAGCACTGTACAGAATCACAAAGAAGAAGAAAACAGTCCCTGCTCAAAAGAGTTTACAATCTAAACAGCCAAGACAAACAAACAGGATGTCAGTTAAGGGGAACGGTTCATTATCCTCTTAGTGCCCAATAAAACCTGTGTTTCCTATTTTATACTGTGACTGGACGCAGCCAAGCTGGGCTCCGCAAGTGGCCTTACCCAGTGCTGGGTTGGTGGGCAGAGGAGTATGGTTAAGGATTGAAGGCTATATCAAAAAGGTAGGTTTTCAGTCTGCTTTTAAATAAGATTAGGAGAGGGTCTTGACGGACAAACTCAGGTCATTTATTCAGGCATAGGGGGCAGCTAGATGAAAGGAATGAAGTCTAGAATTGGCAGTGAAGGAGAAGGGTAAAGCTAAGAGCAGCTTATCTGAGGAACAGCGTTCTCAGGGAGGTATATAAGGAGAGAGTTATGGTAAGATATGTATTTAGCACCCATAATGTGAAGTTCACAGCAGTACCTCCTAGGGTGCCCCAGTGCTCTGCTGTTGTGTCTATGTGGCCAGTCCATTAATGCTGGTCCCTCCTACTGTACTTGCAAATGGCATGTTTTGGATGGTTGGTTGGTTGTTTTTTATAATGGCAAAACAAATTAGACATCTAGCTGGACAAAATGTCTACCTGGGTCATTTTCGGAAGAAAAAAAAAGTTAGACATCTTGCAGGTTCAAAAATGGCCATTTCTTCCACCTGATATTTGGATGTTTTGCAGGAAACGTCCAAGGTCATACTTAGATGTTTTATCGAAAATAGCCTTCCACATTCACCAGGATGCCAATAATTCAGTGATTTCCAAATAGGGTCACAAAATCATTCAGTGGGCTCATAAAGGGGTCCAGGCAAAATTTTTAAGTGAGCCATGCGAACAATAATCCTTCTATGGATTGGCCAGGTGTGTGCAATTTTTTTTCTCTTGTGAGCAACAATTCTAAAAAAAAATTTTCGTGTGAGCAACAATTTCTAAAAAACAATTGTCCAAATTTACAAGTATTTTTGTGAGCGACCATATAAATCTGTGAGCGACACTCCTGGAATCTGTGGTGTAGCGAGTGTGAGTGGTGCCCGGGGTGGTAGTTCCCCTCCCCCACCCTCTTCTCCACCCCACCCCCCCGCTCTTCCCACCCCCCCTCCGCCACGTGCGAGCCCCCTTCACTTCCACTGTACCGTTTTAATTTTCCAGGCGTGAACAACATTACAAATTTACTACCCATGTAATGTCCGCTATCCCTCTGACGCCACTTTCTAGGCGTGGGGCCCGGAAGTGACATCAGAGAGAGGCAACACTGATGCAGGCAGCAAGTCCGTAATTCTGCTCGTGCAGCGAAAATTAAAGAGGTACAAGAGAAGGGGCTCAACAGGGGGTATCAGGAAGCAGAGGCAGGGATGGAGAGAATGGGTGTCAGCGCCCCTACCAAGACCGTGTCCGGGGCGGACCACACCCCACCACTCTGAATACGCCACTGCCTAGAATGTATGAGCAATTGCTCACTTGCTCAGCTTAGAGGGAACATAGCATGCAACAAATTTTTCATGACCAGTTTTGAGTATAGGAAGTCAATCATACTGAGCACTGAAGCAGTTGGGCCTGAGAATAACAAAGAGATGACCTATTAGCAGTTCTCTGGAAATTAGGAGTTAGCTTGTACATGGACCATTCCTGGCTTGCTTGCCAGTGCCTTGCTGATAGCCTAAGGAGTAGCTACCAAGAACATAAAACTCAGACCCCTTATGTTACACAGAAGCCTGAGAGACCCATGTGGTATGGGTCTGGGATCCTTACTGTACAAACTTTGCAGAGTGCAGGACTTGTGCACAAGTACTAACTCTTGTGGAAAACACAGTCACAATTTATACAAAAATGTATGCTGATGAGCTTTAGGTATTCTGTGCCATACAGAGAGCATGCTGCCCGTTTTGATGTGTGCACCAGGACTGTAGCCAGGATTCAATTTTTGGGGGTGCCAGGGGAGGACTGGGGGAGTCAACACATTTTTTTCTGTATTCCGCCCTGCCCTATCTTGTTAATAATTCTAGCTTTGCTAGTGGGGATGCCTAATTCCCACAACAGATAAAATCTGCTTCTCTGAATTGCCCCAGTGCTGCCTCAGCAGCAAAGAAATTAGCAGCTGCCTTTCCAGCCACCAAAGGCTGCGTGAACTTGAGTACGAGCTTTGGTGGCTGGAAAGGCGACTGCTGACTTTGTTACAGAGGCAGTACTAGAGCAGTTCTGAGCATCAGATCTCATCAGTTGGCAGAGATTGGGCATCATTGCCAGCCATTCAACGGGTACTTTGTTGGTGGAGGAGGCCAGAGTCCAAACTGGGAGGGGGTGGGGGGGAGGGCAGGCCCCTAAGGTCCTCCATGGCCACACCAATGGCATGCACATCACAAGACATTTTCCTCAAGGGTCCAGGGTAGTGTGGAAGGTTATGCGGAGAATTCTTGTCATATTTAAGTGCTGGTTTTATCTTGCTATGCAAGCCAAAGGAAACCTGTGCGAATTTTAAAAGCAAATGGTAAGTAACAAATGTGTGCACACGTCTGAACAAAACTGAAAGTGAAATCACACATTGGCGCCTATTCTTCAGCATCGAAATATGAGCCTCTCAAAAATTTCAAATGCAAACAACTTGTGCAAGGCTCAAATTTATGTACAGAAAAGCAAGTGCTGATGTGTGCTGACACTTTTGTTTTTGGTTTGGACATGCACACAAGGACCACGCCTACCACAAAACCTTGTGTGCATGCATCTGATATACACTTCCCAGATTTGTCATGCATGCAATTTACTTCTTGCAGGTTGTGGTATCATTTTTGCTTTATAAGCCATTGAACCAGCTCAACTGTGAGCTTTTGATTGTTTTAAAAGAGAACTAAAGACTTTTCTTTTCATTCAGACTTATGATGGAGTTTAGATTCATAAGTAAAACAGAAGACAAATTCACCGCAAGTCCAAAACAAACTGCAACACAGTGGGGGAGACAAAAGACAAAAGAAGTCAATGGCATTAACTAGATTAATTTATTTTGCAAGGAGACTCAACACGTAATGTAACTCCTTCTCCAATCCCTAATACTTAGCACTTTAGATTACTGTAATTCAGTTCATATTGCAGGACATCGAACATATATACTTAGACTGAAAAATGTTCATAATGTCACAGTATGCTTGATCTTTGATTTGAAAAAATCAGATCATATTACATTTTACTACAGAGAACTTCATTGACTTCCATGTGAGGCTCGTGTGTTATTCAAACTAGGCATTCTCTGCTATAAAGTCTTACACGGCCAGGCGCCGGAGTATTTACTAGAATTATTTACTTTGTTTACACCAAACCGTTCCTTAAGCAACTCTACTCTATTTGTCTTCCGCCGAGCTCGAGGTTGTACTCAAAAGAAATTCCAGAAGCGTATGTTTGCTTATCAGGCAGCGAGCTGGGACAGGAAGTTACGCTCTTTATTCACGAAGTCTTGTTCCTTCTTACAGTTTAGAAAACTACTAAAATCAATATTATTTACAAAATTTCTAGAACACTAATACGATTTTACGACAAGTTTTGTAGATCACTGGAAATGTCCAGTTTTCATCCTTTTGTGAACCGCATCAATCTGTAAGGTTTGCGGTCTAGAAATGTAAATTTAGTGTAATATAATATAATGTAATGTAATGTTTTATGGTCTGAACATACTCTGTGTTGGAAGACTTACCCCCCTCTTCTACAAAGCCGTGCTAGCAGCTGCCACCCAATAATGGGTAATGAGATTTAAAGGGCTTCGGGGCTGCTGCTGCGCGGCTTTGTAAAACAAGCCCTTAGTACATTTGAAATACACCAGATGTCTCAATATGTCCTCCTTTTTCTGTTATTTAGTCTGAAAGAGATAAGTACATGTGAATTTTGGTGCTTCATGTGCTTTGTGAATGGCAGGTTCCACTTTTCACTGGGTGGTGGTTTGATTGGTTATGTTTTTTGTCCTCTCCTGAAGAAGCCAACTGTGAAACCTAGGTTGGGGGGTCAGAGAGAATATGACAGCAGTTTAGAATAACTTAAGAATGTACCCGGAGCAGTTGTAGAGTTGTATCTTCGCCACCATGCATGACAGATAAGTAACAGTTTTCCCAACGAATTGCTAATTTGTGCAGTGTTTTCTGTTGGAATTGGATAGAACGTAGGTTCTATGTCAGCGGGTGGCAGAGACGGTGAACACACTATGATGGTCTCTAATACAACTACCTCCATGAAAGATCACTAGAGTTTTGGTTGTGGGTCTGGGCGTTCACTTAAAATAACTTTTGAAGCCTTTATTGAACGTTTTCATCATCATTATTTTTTTCTTATTTTATGGTGATTAATGAGAGGGCTCCTTTTTCTGGAGCCATATGGTAACTCTGCCTAGCCCCATATCAAAAAGCTGCACGCAACACATCAGTCTCAGATTTCTCATTTGGCATAAATCAAAACAAAGATGCATTCGAATTCTAGTGCCACTTCATTAACAGTAACCACCTAAAAAACGGCCACCGAATGCGTGTCAATTACGCAACAGCACTGTTTCTAGAATCACGTCTTCACGAAAGGTGCTGGAAATGTTTTAAAGGCCTGGAAAGGGTTTTATAGGCCTACATCACTTGTGCCTATCTTTCACGAGAATCGTGGCTGTGGATGCGCGTCACGACACCTGAAGCCACTTCTGGCGTTAGCCACGCCTACCATGGCATTAGGCATCATAAAGTGCCTCTGTAGATGGGAGAGTTGTGGCCATTTTGGAGACGGCTTTAGGCTCCTCCATTTTTTAAAATCGGTTTTTAAATGATGCAGTCAATTACCATGCCATATATCACCAATTAAATCAATTATGTTAGGCAGTGGTAGGACACCTACCGCCACCTAACTTAGAGCACTGTTAGACATCATAAAGTGCCTCTGTAGATGGAAGAATGGCGGCCATTTTTGGTGCCTCCATTTTTTAAAAAAAATTTTTTAATTAGTTTTAAATGATGTGGTCAATTACCATGCCGTTTATCACCAATTAAAACAATTAAGTTAGTCTATGGTAGGACATCTACCATCACCTAACTTAAAGAAACTTTTAAACGATGTTTTCAACTTAAGTTAGTCACTGGTAGGGTGCCTACCGGTGCCCAACTTAAGGTGCCATTTACAGAACATGGGCCACAGTACTGGCAGTTCAAACCCCATCCCATCTGAATAGCAACTGCTATTTGAGGCTGCCAGTACTTTGTCCACATTGAGGCCTGCAAAAAGGGGGTTTGGGGCCTGGACACCACTACCACCACTACCCCACCCTGTAAAATCCAGGTCAAAATCCCTCCACTGCCACATACTGTGAAGCAACACAAAAATCTGCAAATATACTGTATATACTCGAATATAAGCCGATCCGAATATAAACCGAAGTAACCCTTTTTCCCCCCAAAAAGGAGGAAAATGGTTGACTCGAATATAAACCAAGGTTAGAAACTTGGGTTATCACTGTAAGCCAATCTACAAAGACTAGATATTTTTGCCATAAGTTTTAATAGATTATTTAACTTTACCATGTCTCCTTTTAACCTCTTTGCTTCCCTGATATAAACAGAGAAAAGTTTTTGTGCACAACACCACATAAAAGACTAACCCCCCCTCTTTTACTAAGGTGCGCTAAGCTTTTAAGCGCATGCTAAACATATGCTAAACTATAACGCGTGCTTGTTATCCTACGGACACATTAGTGGTTAGCGCACACGTTGATTTAGCGCACGCTAAATCTGCGCTAAAACGCTTTGTGCGCCTTTGTAAAAGAGGGCCTATTCTTACCTGTCTGAAGCTGAGGCCAATGCTGTGTGTTGGGCCAGAGTGGGGCCTTGCACATCTGTGCATTTTCAAGACCACTGTTGGCTCCCTTCCTTTCTGAGATTCTCAGAGAGGGCAGGAACCAGCTGGCCTTGATCATGCACAAATGTGCAAGGCCCCACTTATTGAATAGCATACTATAATGAACTGTACACTAAGAAATCCATTTTCTAAAGGATTTAGATCAGACTTGGCCAATCTATGACCTGCAGGCTAGGATCCAACCCACCAAGAACATTTTGCTGGCCCTAAGTAGCTTGGTCAATTCTTGTGGCACATACAGTGGGATTCCTGCTTCCTCACCATAACTCAGCTCACTGTAAGCTTGCGCCATATGGTGCCAGAAGTTCAGATTGGTATTGCAGTTTCAAGTCTTGAGAGATAAATGCAAACTTCCAGTACTATGTGGCTCAAGTTTGCAAAGAGCCATGTTGTGGTAGGGAAGTAGGAATCCCAGTTTCTTCTGCAGTCGAAGTCAGGTGAGGGGAAAGAGACTGGGTGAAGCTGACGGGTGGGGGGTTCATATATGAGAGAGAGACTGGGTGAAGGCTGGAAGGGGGAATACATGAAAAAGAAGAAGTGAGAGGGAGAAACTGGGTAAAGGTTGGGGAGGGGACAACACACCATTGTAGGTTGCCAATATTTGAGGAAACAAAAGACAAAATAAAACAGTGCATGTTTTACAAAATATGGCCCTTGATAGAAAAAGATTGGACAAGTCTGATTTAAATGCTCCATTTTGGAAATTAGGAATGAAAACTCACTAGGGCTAAACACTTAAATTTAGGGTCAAGTTTCACTAGGCCTCTAAATTTTGGTTACTATGAAGTGGACAGAAACAGGAGTGCAGTTGAGGAACCTAAATTGTAGGCACTTGGCACTGATTTTCAATACAAGGCCCTTAACCTACAGGCCTAGTCACAAAAGCGAAATACCAACATACATCAACTGGTTTATTTCTTTATATGGATACTAGCCTTTAAGCCCATTACATTAAAGGGTACTAGAATAGATGTGTCTGTCTGTCTTTCTTTCTGTCTTTCTGTTTTCTTAGCCGCTGTCTGTCTGTCTTTCTGTCTGTCTCTCTAGCCTCCTATCTGTCTGTCTGTCTGTCTGTCTGTCTTTCTTTCTTTCTTTCTCGCTCCTTGGCCGCTGTCTGTCTGTTTGTCTCTCTGGCCCCCTGTCTGTCTATAATTATTTCTGTCTATGTCTCTCCCTGGTCCCTTGTCTGTCTGTCTTTATTTCTCGCTCCTTGGCCGCTGTCTGTCTGTCTGTTAGTCATTCTTTCTGTCTGTGTCTCTCCCTGGCCCCTTGTCTGTCTGTCTCTCTCTCTGGCCCTCCAAGCAAACCAAGATTGCTGCCTGCCCCCCCCAGCACATCCCTCCCCCCAAAGCAGCCCCTTTTCCCTCTCTCCCTCCACTTCCCTGTGCAGCAGTAGCAGCCGGACTCCTCACAGCACCTCAGAGGACACCCTCCTGCCGTTGCTCTCACCACTGCACATGCCGCAAGCCGATGCACGCTGCACGTGCCACAAGCAGACGCGCGACGCAAATGGAACAAGGCATGGAAGCAGAAATCACAGCAGCAGGGATCACGCCGTTTCAACAGCGCATGCGTGGGTAAGAGTTTTATTATAGAGGATCCTGCTTCATAATTTATTAGCCTGTGTTTGATTTAAAATCCAGAAAACAATATAAGGAGTATTTTCATGCACCAATCCTAGTGTATTTGGTGGTGGAAGATTTGCTTTACGTTCTATACACTTGGGCTGGGATTCTTGAAATTAACATTTGCAGTTACCTTAGAACCTTGTGCAAGTATTTTGCTAGAAAATAATTTCAAAGTCATTCGGCAAAGAGCCAGAACAAATATGTAAAAGATTTGCTAGCACTGACTGTCCATGCAAATCACCATGAGGTCTGCATACCACTGCTCTCTAATGTTTCTTTTGAAAATAAAGCATTTGAATTCCATTTCTGAGTAAATGAGTGCTTGGGAAAGGTCAGGATACATGATGTAGCAAGTTACAGTTAGCACCAAAATATTCTTGTATACACTTCAGTACACGCATGGTAAATTGCTAACACTAGTTAAATCAGTTTTCTAATAGCCAATGATCCAAAACCACTGGTAAGATATATATATATATATAGAGAGAGAGAGAGAGAGAGAGAGATGACTATGCAAACTGGCACTGACTACATCATTTGTTTAACTACAGCAGGACCTTTAGGAATAAAATGGGCCATATAAACGAGTAAATGACCTCCTAAATATATTGGGATCTAGCTGAGTACTTGGGATCTGGGTTGGTCACTGTTGGAAAGAGGAAACTGAGCTTCATGGACCTTCAGTCTGCCTCAGTATGGTAATTCTTATGTTCATTCAATTTTCAAAGCAATTTAATTGGGCAAGAGAGGCTCCAGCTTGCTTAAATCACCTGAAGCAGCCAGCGGCACTTAACCGGGCTTTGTTGCTGAATATCAGCTCTGATCGGCTCAAAAAAAAAATAGGCAGGTCAGGGGAGGTACAGGGGTTGGTATTAGGGAGAAGCCAACTAGATGCAGTCGGAAAGTGGCAGGTGGATCATGGTTTCAGGAAGTTGTCCGGGTGGAGCCAGAGAATGATGGGGGATCTTGGGGGTGTCAGGGTGGAGTCAGGGAGCGGCAGGGTGATCTTGGGGGTATCAGAGAGTTGTCCAGGTGGGGTCGGAGAGTGTCAGGGGGAACTTAGTGGTGTCGGGGAGCTGTCTAGGTGGAGTCTGGGAGTGGCAGGGGGGATCTTGGGAATGTTGGGCAGTAGTCCAGGTGGAGTCAGAGATTGGAGGGGGGATCTTGGGGTATCCGGGACTGTCATGGGTGGAGTTGGGGAATGTTTGGTGGGGTTCAGGGGATGATGGGGCCATCGGCAGGAGGGAGTGGGCATCCCTCCTGCCGGGGATGCCTCGGGGGTGGCGGCAGGAGGAATTGGGCACCTCTTGCCACGGAGATTTTGTGTTTTGGCAGGAGGGAGTGGGCATACTTCCTGTCGGCTGACTTCATGGGGGGGATGGGTTCACTGCTGTGGCTGCTAAACTAATCACGACAGGGAGATTCCCTTACTGTGATCGGCTCAGCGGCCGTGTCTATTTGAAATGTAGACCAGCATTTTGCTGGCCTACATTTCAGTCACTTATCACGGCCCTAGGGAGATGCCTAGGGCCATCTAAGCTCACCTAAAGCCACTTCCGGGTGAAACTACACCCACGCCTAGCCTTGGATGAGCTTAAGCAGCACTATGCATCTCCCTAGGCTCGCAAAAATGCCTACAGTGTAAGTGACCTGCCTCGGAGTGTTGCGTGTGCAGCAATTGCACGCTACAGCCCACAAGTCTACCTGATGTTGGGGGAAGGCTTGTGGGCCAGCTGTTGTGCAGTCAATGCACACACCTGGCCTGGCCTTGCCCTGTTGCTGCTTCGGCGGCGAGGAAGCAGGAAGAAATCGGTGGTGGGCGGTGGGGGCAGGGAGAGAGAAAGAAAGAAAGAAAAAGTTGGGGGTGGGGGGGGCAGACAGGGAAAGAGGAAGAAAAAGTTGGACTCATGGAGAGACAGAGAGAGATGTTGGTTGGGGAATGGAATGAGGTCTGGAGGAGAGGAAGCATGCAGGAGGAAGAAAGAAAGAAATATTGGATGCATAGTCAGAAGGAAGTGCAACCAGAGACTCATGAAATCACCAAACAGCAAAATAGGAAAAATTATTTTCTTTTCAATTTAGTGTCCGCTTTGAGAATTTATATCTGCTATTTATATTTTGCACTACGGCCCCCTTTTACTAAACCACGATAGCATTTTTTAGCACAGGGAGCTGCGCTGAATGCCCCATACAGCTCCCAACGCTCACAGAGTTCCTATGAGCGTCAAGAGTAGCGCGGAGCATTCAGCGCAGCTCCCTGCACTAAAAATCAAAACAGGAAGTTGCAACCGAAAACAGGAAGTAGATGTCCCGTTTTGAGGCAAAAAATAAATGGTCACGTTAAGTATACAAGTCCCATTCCCTTTATGTTTGGGGCACCAGATTTTGAATTTAGATGTGTCCTGGGGTTTAAAAACAATTAGTACATGTTTAGCACTCAAGATCTGAATTAGCTATGAAGTTGGATACAGATATCTGTAATGCAGCCATTTTCAACATACAAGACAAACAGCATTTTCGTGTGCAGCTCCAGTGTTACAGAACACTGTCTGGAGTGTTAAGGTTATGTACTATGTGGTCTATTTTTAAGAAGTATTTGAAAAGAGATTTGCTTGTCAGGGCATTCTCACTGGTACAATAATGGGAAAGATGTGGTACAGAGTAAATGAACAGAGGATAAGGGTTGATTTTACAATGTATGTTTGTTGTGCTTTTTTTTTTTTTTTTCTTTTTACTGAGATTGTGATTATTTTATGAATGTTTTATTGTAATCCACATAGGACTCCTTTTATCAAGCCGCACTAGTGATTTAACGCGTGTAATACCGCGCGCTAAGCCGTCGGCCACGCTAGCCGCTAACGCCTCCCTTGAGCAGGCGGTAGTTTTTAGGCCAGCGCGGGGGTTAACGCGTAATGAAATGTTGCGTGCGTTAACCCCGCTAGCGCGGCTTGATAAAAGGAGCCCTTAGTTTTTAAGTGGAATAAAAATGTTAAAATAAATAAATAAGGATCCTTGTCATTACTCTCAGTGTAAGAGCTCATTAAGAACATAAGAACATAAGAAGTTGCCTCCGCTGAGGCAGACCAGAGGTCCATCTCGCCCAGCGGTCCGCTCCCGCGGCGGCCCATCAGGCCCATTGCCTGAGCAATGGTCCCAGACTATCCCTATAACCTACCGCTACTCTTATCTGTACCCTTCAATTCCTTTATCCTCTAGGAACCTATCCAAACCTTCTTTGAAGCCTTGTAACGTGCTCCGGCCTATCACAGCCTCCGGAAGCGCGTTCCATGTGTCCACCACCCTCTGGGTGAAAAAGAACTTTCTGGCATTTGTTTTAAACCTGTCTCCTTTTAATTTTTCCGAGTGCCCCCTTGTACTTGTGGTTCCCCGTAATCTGAAAAATCTGTCCCTGTCTACTTTTTCTATACCCTTCAGGATCTTGAAGGTTTCTATCATGTCTCCTCTAAGTCTCCGCTTTTCCAGGGAGAACAGCCCCAGCTTTTTCAGTCTGTCAGTATATGAGAGGTTTTCCATACCTCTTATCAGTTTAGTTGCTCTTCTCTGGACTCCCTCAAGTACCGCCATGTCCTTTTTGAGGTACGGCGACCAATATTGGACACAGTACTCCAGATGCGGTCGCACCATTGCACGATACAGTGGCAGGATGACCTCCTTTGTCCTGGTCGTGATACCCTTCTTAATGATACCCAACATTTTGTTTGCTTTTCTTGAGGCTGTGGCGCACTGTGCCGACGCCTTTAAAGACGTGTCCACCATCACTCCCAGGTCTCTTTCAAGGTTACTTACCCCTAGCAGTGATCCTCCCATTTTGTAGCTGAACATCGGGTTCTTTTTCCCTACATGCATGACCTTGCATTTCCCTACATTAAAGTTCATTTGCCATTTTTTGGCCCATTCTTCTAGCGTCGTTAGGTCCCTTTGCAGATCTTCGCAGTCTTCCATGGTTTCAACCCTGCGGTAGAGTTTGGTGTCATCCGCAAATTTAATAACTTCGCAATTTGTTCCCGCCTCCAGGTCATTAATAAATATATTGAACAGGAGCGGTCCCAGCACCGACCCCTGCGGAACTCCGCTCGTGACCCCCTGCCAGTCTGAGTAATGGCCCTTCACTCCAACCCTCTGTTTCCTGTCTGCCAGCCAGTTTTTGATCCATCGGTGGACCTCCCCTTGCACCCCGTGTCTCCACAGCTTTTTAAGCAGTCTTTCGTGCGGTACCTTGTCAAAGGCTTTTTGAAAGTCAAGGTAAATGATGTCAATGGATTCCCCTTTATCCACCTGTCTGTTTACCCCCTCAAAGAAGTACAATAAGTTTGTGAGGCATGACCTACCCTTGCAGAAGCCGTGCTGGCTCGACTTTAGCTGTCCATTGTTTTCTATGTGTTCACAGATACTGTCCTTAATCAGTGCTTCCATCATTTTTCCCGGGACCGAGGTCAAGCTCACCGGCCTGTAGTTCCCTGGGTCCCCCCTTGAACCCTTCTTGAAGATGGGTGTGACATTTGCAATTTTCCAATCCTCCGGGATCTCTCCAGTTTTTAAGGATAGGTTACATATTTGGCGAAGTGGCTCTGCTATTACGTTTCTTAGTTCCTTGAGTACCCTTGGGTGAATGCCGTCCGGACCTGGCGATTTGTCGCTCTTTAGTCTGTCTATCTGCCTGAGGACATCCTCTTGGCTTACCTCTAGTTGGACCAGCTTTTCATCCCGATCCCCATTTACGATGTCCTCCGGTTCCGGAATATTGGATGTATCCTCCCTTGTGAAGACTGACGTGAAGAACTTATTTAACCTGTCTGCTATCTCTTTTTCCTCTTTTACCACTCCTTTTTTGTCTCCATCATCCAATGGCCCCACTTCTTCCCTTGCCGGTTGCTTCCCCTTCACATATCTGAAGAACGATTTGAAGTTTGTTGCTTCCCCCGCCAGTCTCTCCTCATATTCCCTTTTAGCTTTTTTAACCACACGATGACACTCCCTTTGGTGTTCTTTGTGTTCCTTTTGGTTGTCCTTTGTTTGGTCCTTTTTCCATTTTTTGAACGATGCTTTCTTGTCACTTATCGCCTTTTTCACTGCAGTTGTTATCCACGCTGGGTTTTTTTGTTCGGTTTTTTTTTTGCACCCCTTCCTGAATCTGGGGATGTACAGGTTCTGTGCCTCTTGCACCGTGCCCTTGAGTAGGGACCAGGCTTTTTCTACAGACTCCATCTTCCTTTCGCTACCATTGAGTTTCTTTCCCACCAGTTTCCTCATGCCATCATAATTCCCTTTTTTGTAGTTGAGTGCTGTCGCTGTGGATCTTTTCACCTTTGATGGTCCAATTTCCAGCTTGCACTGGATCATGTTGTGATCGCTGTTTCCTAGGGGTTCTAGTACCGCCACCTCCTTTGCAGGTCCCCCTAGCCCATTGAGGATTAGGTCGAGAGTTGCATACCCCGGGTTGGTTCCGTGACCAGCTGTTCCATGAAACAGTCCCTCGTGGTTTCCAGGAATTTGGTCTCCCTTGTGCAGTTTGAGTGTCCAATACTCCAGTCTATCCCAGGGTAGTTGAAGTCTCCCATCACCATCACGCTTCCGCTTTTGCATATCTGCCTCAGCTCAGCCTCCAGGTCCTGGTCAAGTTCTTCCGTTTGTCCAGGTGGGCGATAGTACAGGCCCAATTTTATGTCTGCTCCAGCTCCTCCAGGTAGCTTAATCCATAGTGATTCCAAGTCGTCCGCCCTTACTGTTGTTTCTATCCTGGTTGAAGGTATGGAGTCCTTTATATAAAGCGCTATTCCTCCACCCTTCTTGTGTGTCCTGTCCCTCCTGTAGAGTTTGTACCCTGGTATGGCCACATCCCATTTGTTGTCGTCAGTCCACCACGTTTCTGTGACTCCTATTATGTCCAGGTCCTTTGTACTGGCTATGACTTCTAGTTCTCCCATTTTGGCTCTTAGGCTCCTAGCATTAGTGTATAGGCAATTTAAGTCCTGGTTGTTTGCCTTCTCCGCTGGTTTTCCTCGTGGTTTGGCGCCCCTGCCAACCTCCTCATTGGTTGCCAGCCCCGGAGCTTTGTTGTGTTCATCCCCATCCTGCGGTGTGTCTATGTTGTCCTCAGCCTGCTCCCCCATGTTTGGATGACCCTCTGGCTCCTGTTGCTCTCTCTTAATTCTGCTTGCTAGGTTCGTTTGTGCATTGGCTCCCTGCATTGCGTCCTTGTGTCCTTTTCCCAAAAGTTCCCTCTCAGTCCCGAGCCCTCTTTTACAAATTTCTGGTTCAGTATCCTTGTTTGATACTTTGGTCCGATGTGTCGAGGTCAGGTCGACTGTCGGCTTTCCCCTTCTCCTCAGTTTAAAGCTAAGTCTATGCTGCTCTGGACGTTGCGTGCCAGCAACCTCGTCCCAGCCGTGCTCAGGTGCAGTCCGTCCCTCCTGTAGAGCTTGTTCTTCCCCAAAAAAGTTGTCCAGTTCCGTACAAAGTGGAAACCCTCCTCTTCGCACCATCTCCTCAGCCAACCGTTTACTGCTTGCAGCTCGGTCTGTCTCTTAGCATCTGCCCTCGGTACTGGCAGGATCTCCGAGAAGGCTATCCTCCTTGTCCTCAGCTTCAGTTTCCTCCCCAGGATCCTGAACTGCTCAGTTAGTGTAGTCCTGTTGTAGCTCCTCCTGCTGATGTCGTTGGTTCCAACGTGGATTATCACCGCTGTCTCCTCTGTTTCAGCTCCGTCCAGGATTCTCTCTATTCTGTCAATGACGTCCTTCGTTCTCGCCCCCGGGAGACATGTCACTAGTCGGTCCTCTCTCCCTCCTGCTATGTGACTGTCCACTTCTCTCAGGATTGAGTCTCCCACTACAATTGCAGACTATAGTTTAGTTCATTGCTCTATAGTTTAGTGAAGTTTCATGAAAGATAGCAGTGCCATTGGACAAGCAAGAAAAAAATACAGTATAAAGGGTGTATATTTTTCTGTTTAACACAGGGTCTGAAATGGTTCTCTGCTGGCTTTCTAAACAGCAGACAAGACTATGCATAAGTGAAAATAAATCACTTTAAGCTGGAGCTCTGGCTTTCTGCCTTCTTAATAGCAACTGATGTGTTTATTGTGTTGTGAGATGTTGGCAAGCTTCATTCTTGCTGATAAGAAATATATATATATATATATTTTTTAATTCTTTGATCCCCAATGCTGTTATCAAAATGTCAAGACAAAATCAAATCTAATTCTATGCACGATGAAGTGGAGGGTGTTTACCTTATGTGGTTACATTCATCAGCTGAGAACTTTTGGGTCTTTTCTCATTACAGAAGTAATTATATCGTGATGATCTCAGGCTGTTCTGGCTTTGGATTCCCAATGTTCTGGGGCCTAGAACTCTCAAGAGGCCAGTGATACAACTCTGCCAAGGCCTCATTGAGCAGTCACTCAACTATCAAGGGACTTAAAACACAGCAGAACTACACTAGGACTTTATCAAATCAAAAGCTTTAGTTTTCTCTTAACAAAACAAAATTCATAGCACCTCTCTATTACTACCTTCTATTGGATTACCATTTCCATCCACTGAAAGCAATAGAAGTAAAAAAACATTTTCTTTCTTTGGTTTTATATCCCGTACTCCCAGGGGAGCTCAGAAAACGTTACAAGTTTATATACATATTAAAGTGTTTTTATACAAGGTGCTGGCAAACATGGCATGACAGGACGTTGTCTGACAGGGATGGCAAAACAGTCAACAAAGCATGGCAAAACAACATAACATAACATGGGATGGTGAGACATAGCATGACGAGCATTGTATGACAAAACATAGCATGACAAACATTGTATTACAAGTGTGGTTAACATAGCTTGGCAAACATAGTTTTATAAAAACCAGATGTCTCAATCTGCCCTCCTTACTTTCATTGCTTTCAATGGAAGTAAAACCAGGATGGCTTAATCTGTCCTCCTTTTTCTGGAGCCATATGGTAACCCTACATTCTATGGCTGTAACCAGGAAAGGAAAGAATGCCTTATTTTACCTTTTTAATTCCTATTTTACATAGAATTCCAATCAGTGGCATAGTAAGCGGGTGGGGGGGGGGACGACTGCTCCCCGCTCCTTCCCACCCCTGCCCACCGTGCATGCACCTTCCCTTCCCCCGTACCTCCAATCTGCTGCTCGTACCAGCCTCGGTTCTCCCTCTGACGTTACTTCCCCACTCACGGGACCCGGAAGTGATGTCAGAGGAAGAGCCGAGGCCATTGCAGGCAGCAAGTTGGAGATGCTGCTCACTGTAGGGAATTTAGAGGTATGGGCAAAGGGAAGGGGCACATGCGTGTGGTGGGGGGCGGAGAAGGGGCGGCGGTACTAGCATCCCGAGCGCCTCCCACCCTCACTATGCTGCTGATTTCAGTACAGGTTTTCTAACACACAGCAGTGCCTTAATACAAGGTCCATGTGCTGAAACTGCATCTCTGTTTTCCAGTATTGCCTAGCTTTAACAAACCTTCCTTATTATGTGTCTCTGCTTCATATTTCATGCCTTTTTCATCTGCAGGTGTACCCTTAAATTTTCACTGGCCTCTAGAATCTGGAAAAGAGAGCAAATCTCCCCAAGCTAGAACCAAAGTTTCCTATGAAGTAAACTCGTAGGTAGCTTCCTATTTACCTCTTTCATCCTTGGGCTTTTAAATACTTTAAGATCCTTACGCAGCTGATATGACAGTCTGTTGGAGACAAATGGCTTTTCCTTTCACAGATTCTCAGCTGCCTGTTGTGGAGACCAAACAACTTCCAAGGCTCATATGCCTTCACCTAGGAAAACAAGAAAGGGAACCATCAGCCATCAACTGAAGTTCAGCCTATCCCCTAAAAATGAAGAAACCACTAGAAAGACATAAAAACTTCTTTAACCTGTAGGGAAAAATTGTTGATATTTATTACAATAATTTCAATGATACTGGAGGGTTTCCCAGGCTATGAATGTCTTACCGATGGGTATTAGCTTATATCAAGTGGAAGTAAGGTTCAGAAGGTTCATGTAATTAGAGCAAAGAACATCTCCACATCGGCTAACCTACATTTTGTAATCAGTCCCATGTAGCTTTCATAAAATCTTTATTAAAAAATGATGCTTTGGATGCATATTATGTTGATCTAGTATCAGGTTTCACAACCTAATAGGGATGTGCATCTATTTATTTTGTTCTCTTTCTTTCTCTTACTTTTTTATTAGTAATTTCTTATTTCATTACATATTACAAACATAAAAAAAAAAATAATAGTCCACATCAATGGGAGGAAACAATAAAAAATAATATTAAACAAACATTAATGAAATAAAATCATCCCTATCTTCTTCAAGACATTCCATTTACCTAACAATGGCCAATCAGGGACTGCTTTAGACTCCTCCCTAAGGAAGTCCCTGATTGGCTGAGGTGCCCCAGGCCCCTCCCAAGGGAGCAGCTTGAGGCGTCTCAGCCAATCAGGGCCTTAAGCCCCTCCCCATGCATCATATGATGCACCGAAGCGTGGCCTAAGGCTGAAGTTGGTGTCGGAGGAGGCCTGGAGCAGGAGGGACTGAGCACCCGTCCTGCTCCCAATGATTTTAAAGGTACGGGGAGGGGGTGGGCCAGGCCCAGCCAGCCAGCCGGCCTAGCTAGAGGTACAGGGAGGGAGGTGGGCTGGGCCGGGTCCGGCCAGGACGGGTTTGACATGGCAGGAGGGAGTTGGCATCCCTCCTGCCTTTTGTTCTTCAGCGGGGCATCAGTGGGCATCAGCGCGGGGGGGGGGCATTGGCGCAGGAGGAATCAGTGGAGGAGCAGGCATTAGCACGGGGGGTATTGGTGTGGGGGGTGGGGGGTTAAAACCACAGGCTGGTAATGCATTTTACAGAATATATAAAAAAGGAAGGATTCCTGTGGGGTTGTGTTTTTTTTTTTTTTTAAATCTTTATTGATTTTCAAGCTAAAACAGTGCATTACAAATAAAAAGAAACAACAATAACAATAATTGCACTGTTAACTATTTAGGTAACACATATGTCATTCAATTCTTCCCATCCTTTCTTCATTTATTAATAATATAACATAACATAGGACATAATATATATGGTTTTATATGTGGTTTTAAAGGGCAGGAGAGTTGGTAAGAAGTGAAGCGACTAGTCCTTAGCAGTCACTTCACTTCGGATCGGCAAGCCCAATCGATCTTCCTTCTTCTGTTTAGTGAATCGTGTCCCTGTCTACTGTGCATGCCGTTTCCCCTCATTTGCATGCACGGATTGGAATCAGATCAGCACAGAGGTTAGTGAATCGGGTCGGAGTGAAATCGAGTCGCAAAGGGGTCGCAAACCGATCGGTACATGATCAGACTGCTTAGAGAATCTAGCTCTATGTAGATTATCTAGTGGGAAGTAAAGACATTAGATACTATGACTTTCTAAGTAGTGATATTTTTTTTTCCTGTGGAAGACTAGCTTAGTACACATTTTACGCCTAATTTTGGCCGTGATCATTTATGCTTTCCAAAACCAGATGTAAAAATCTTGCACCCAATTGATGGCAGTTAGGCATTCAAACCCAGGTATTCAATAACATCATACCTAATTTCAGGGAATGCTCCTGACCCACCCATGCCCATCCTATGGCCACACTCCTTTGGAGTTGCATCCTATGAAATACTGGAAGCTCTGGAATGAAAGGGCATAAGATGAAGTTACGATTCTAACATCTGACTCATATTTAAGCTTTAGGAAATCATTAAAGATCTACTTATTCGGAAAAGTGCCTAAATAGGCTGAATTGTATTTCGCTGCAAATGTGCAGTATCCTAGAATTGTGAACCACACAGAACTGCAAGAAAGATGCAGTATATAAATGATTTGTTATGTTATGTTATTTTCTTATAAATGTGAAAGGCACTCTTCTATCATCGTACTGCTGACACTTCAATTCCTCAAAATGTCTAAACTAAAAAAAAAAAAGGATATAGCAGGAAATGTACAATACTTATCTTTATGCCAATGTAGATCTTTCAATATACAGTGGTACCTCGGAATCCGAACGCCCCAGAACTCAAACGATTTGGAATCCAAACTTTTTTTTTCTTAATTTTTGTCCCGGAATCCAAACGCTGCTTTGGAATCCGAACTGCAAGCAGTGCTCAACCCAAAGCTTCCCCTCTGACGCAGCTTCCTGTTTCCACCTGGGAGGGAAGCTTTGGGCTGGACACCACTTGCAGCTGCCGTTGCCGATCTTGCTGTCTTGCCGCTGGGGATCCTGAACTTGCTGCCTCTGCTGCTTGGTGGCCCGATCTTGCTGTCTTGCCGCTGGGGGACCCGATCCTACTGCCTCTGCTGCTGGGGATCCTGATCTTGCTGCCTCTGCTGCTGGGGGTCCCGATCTTGCTGCTTCTGCCAGGTAGGCCCGATCTTGCAGAGTTTGTGGGACCAAGGAACGAATTAATCCGGTTTCTATTCTTTTCAATGGGAAAAATTGTCTTGGAACTCGAAAGGGGTTCTGGAGGAACGGATTAAGTTTGGATTCCAAGTTTGGTACCACTTGTATTCCAAATTGTCTAAGAATATTTTCATGTGTCAGCAGCAATCATTCAGGGTGATCATGTGGCGTCCAAAATTCTTATTTTATATCGGGAAAATGGGCAGTACACTCACACCACATATGCAGATAACTCCCTTCCCTGCCGCAGTGCTGCCAACAAAACCCTAAGCTCACTGAGGTATAATACCACCACATCAGTGCCTTGCTTCTACCAGCATACGTTCATACATCAACTTTATCTGCCGTGGGAACAGAAGAGGGTAACTGCCAAATAAAATTATTGGTCCCAAATGCCCTAAAGCTACTTATCTAATGAAACAATGGCCACTGTCGATGGGCCCATCTGTTCTTAAAAAAAATGCCCTGGCAAAGCTTTGAAGATAAGTTGTGAGAATTTATTGAAATATCAATATTACAACTATTTATCATTTCTATAGAGCTGAAAGGCATACACAGCACTGTATATTGAGCAAGTAATAGACGGCCCCTGCTCACAAGAGCTTACAATCGAATTTGGACAGACTTAGAGCCACATAGGGGTTGGGGAGTTGATAAATTTGAAGCAATTTTAAATAAGTGACGGGGATTGTTGCCCAGTTCAGAAAGTTTTTTTTGTTAACATATTCCCTTTTGCTTTTAAAATTTCTGCTTTGCATTTGGAATATAATTCCTCTGTTGGATTGTTTTGCCATTTACATTCTAATTGGAGGAATGCAATCACTTTAAATCAGGGGTGTCCAACCTTTTGCCTTCCCTGGGTTGCATTGCCCGAAAAAAATGTTTCTGGGGCCGCACAAACACGCGAACGCTGCAGCAAGACAGAGGAGGGAGCCGGCAAGACGATAAATACCCGGGGGCAGCAGAGGAAAACACTGCATCGCCCTCGACTGGAGCCGCACAAAATACATAGAAACATAGAAAGTGACGGCAGATAAGGGCCAAGGCCCATCAAGTCTGCCCACACCAATGACCCTCCCCTACCTCCCTTTGCGAAGAGATCCCACCTTTCGATCCCATTTAGCTTTAAAATCAGGCACACTGCTGGCCTCAATCACCTGCATCGGAAGACCATTCTATCGATCCACCACTCTCTTGGTGAAGAAGTATTTCCTGGTGTCGCCATGCAATGTCCCTCCCCTGATTTTCCATGGATGCCCTCGTGTTGACGTGGGTTCCTTGAAGAAGAAGATATCATCCCCCACCTCGATACGGCGCGTGAGGTACTTGAATGTCTCGATCATGTCCCCCCTCTCCCTGCGTTCCTCTAGGGAGTAGAGCTGCAATTTATTCAGCCGTTCCTCATACGGGAGATCCCTGAGCCCCGTGACCATCCGTGTGGCCATTCGCTGGACCGATTCAAGTCTCAGCATATCTTTGCGGTAATCTTTGCGGACACCCCTGCTTTAAATGAAACCTTTTGGTGGCATACTGTATGCCTTGTTTACATATATGAACTTAAAGCATTGGGAAAAAAACAGGGTCTATAAGCTAGTTACCTATATGGAAACCTTTGGAATGCTATTTGAAACTTAGGGTCCTTTTACTAAGGTGTGCTAGCGGTTTTAGAACATGCTACACGCTAACACCTCCACAGAGCTGGTGTTAGCATTTTCCGTGTAGCACGGGGCGAGCGCTCACGGCATTTTACCGCATGCTAAAACCGTAAGCGTACCTTAGTAAAAGGAGCCCTTAGAGCAGGGATGTCCAACCTGCAGCCCCGTGAAGTATTATGTGCAGCCCTGGTCGAGGGCGATGCAGTGTTTTCCTCTGCTGCCCCGGGTGTTTACCGTCTTGCCGGCTCCCTCCTCTGTCTTGCTGCAGCGTTTGCGTGTTTGTGCGGCCCCATAAACATTTTTTTCGGCCAATGCGGCCCAAGGAAGCCAAAAGGTTGGACACCCCTGCCTTAGAGTGTCTGTGTATGGCCATTTGGTGGAGGATGGGCTGGGGAGGGCTTCAATGGCTGGAAGGGTGTAGATGGGCTGGAGTAAGTCTTAACAGAGATTTCGGCAGTTGGAACCCAAGCACAGTACCGGGTAAAGCTTTGGATTCTTGCCCAGTAATAGCTAAGAAGAAAAAAAATAAAAAAAAAAAAAAAAAATTAATTGAATCAGGTTGGGTAGACTGGATGGATCAATCGGGTCTTTATCTGCCGTCATCTACTATGTTACTATGTAGAGTATAAATACTCTGTCATTGGGCTTTCATCAATATTATTTTCTTCTAATTTTTTTTTCTTTTTCCTATTCTGTTTTATCTCATCATACTATTAATTAATTAGTATGTTTGTTTGTTCTGTCTTGATTGTATTGGCTGTTTCAGCCCTTGTTATTTCTGTTTGAAAATTCAATAAAAATGGTTTGAACTGAGAATGAGGGGTGAAGCCAGGACAGGTACAGAGGATTTTTCAGCTGGGAAGGAAACATAGAAACATAGAACATGACGGCAGAAAAGGGCCACGGCCCATCTAGTCTGCCCACACTAATGGCCCACCCCCTAACTAGCTCCAAGGCAGTGAAGAGTAAATAAAGCCTAGTTCAATGATATTTGTTTATTAATATACTGTAAATGGGAGGCTTTTATGCCCATGAGAGAGTACCCATATAATCTGTGAGAATTCTAAAGTTTCCGAATTGGGTTCTGAGGCTTTTCTTTTCAATTTTTGTTTTGTATACAATGAATTTAACTATTTTTTTGAAAGTCCCTTTCCCCCAATTTGTACACACATTATAAAGGTTTCTTCTAACAGATGGATTGCCAAATTCTGTCTGAGTTTTTCTAACTGTGTAGTTTAACAATTATATCAGAAGGAAATGCGACTTACCCACAGTTATTTGGCTCTGTGGGAAAGACCCATTCTCTTCTGTGCCACTGTCTCCAGATAAACCCAGTAACTGGGATCTCTTTTCCATGGCAACACTCTCCAGACTACATGGTCTAATTGCTGGTTTCTGTATTATTGTTATAAAGAACAAACCAGATGTAAAAAATTAAAGATGGTAGATTTTAGCCATTTAAAATGCGTTTAGGAAATTATTTTAATTTTAAGAGGTCTGTGTGCAAAAAAAACCCTCAATCTTATATCAGGCATGGTAATGCGAGCTACTTGCTGGTTTTTATGCTGGTGATATAATGATAGTTGAAAGAAATGATGCTGTAAGTAGTATGTGTCAGATTACCTTGCTCATGTTAAAAACGATGTTATTATAGTAACACTGCTGTTCTCTGTATACAAGGGGGTGCTGAAAAATTCTTAGCCCAGCCAAGAAGAGAATGACATGGATATGGTTCAATCAACGATCTGAAGCAATATCAAAACATAGAATTTTGTTTCTGCAAATTTGCATTTAACGAAATAAGATAACACTTTTTTCAGCTACAGCGGCAAAATAACACTCAGAATTTAGGAAGTTGGTTGGTTGGGCTGAGAACTTTTCAGCACCCCATCATATGTAATAAAAGTGAGCCAAGTATTAGACAATCAAGCCACTGTGACTTCACTGATGAGGTTGGCTCTTATTGGTGGAATGAGGCATTATGACATGCTCTGGTTACCAGACACAAACTACTTTACAAGGGGGCGCTGAAAAGTTCTCAGCCTAACCAAGAAGAGAATGACGTGGATATGGTTCAATCAATGATCTGAAACCATGTCAAAGCAGAGAATTTTGTTTCTGCAAATTGGCACTTAACAAAATAAGATAACACTTTTTTCTGCTACAGTGACACTTAGAACATAAGAACATAAGCAGTGCCTCTGCTGGGTCAGACCAGGGGTCCATCATGCCCAGCAGTCCGCTCACGCGGCAGCCCATCAGGTCCAGGACCTGTTAGTAACCCTCTATCTATACCCTTCTATCCCCTTTTCCTTCAGGAAGTTGTCCAATCCCTTCTTGAACTCCAATACCGTACCCTGTCCTATCACGCCATCTGGAAACGCATTCCAGGTGTCCATCACCCGTTGGGTGAAGAAGAACTTCCTAGCATTGGTTCTTGTAGTTTTCGAAAGCTTGAAGAATCTGTCCCTCTCCACTTTTTCTATGCCCGTCATGATTTTGTAAGTCTATCATATCCCCTCTAAGTCTCCGCTTCTCCAGGGAAAAGAGCCCCAGTTTCTCCAATCTTCCACCGTATGAAAGGTTTTCCATAACTTTTATCAAACGTGTCTCTCTCTTCTGAACCCTCTTGAGTATCACCATATCCTTCTTTAGGTATGGCGACCAATATTGGATGCAGTACTCCAGATGCGGGCGCACCATCGCCCGATACATTGGGAGGATAACTTCTTTCGTTCTGGTTGTAATACCCTTTTTGATTATACCTAGCATTCTATTCGCTTTCTTAGCGGCCGCTGCGCACTATGCCGAAGGCTTCATGGTCTTGTCCACTATTACCCCCAAGTCCCTTTCTTGGGGACTCTCGCTCAGTAACAGCCCTCCCATCGTGTAGCTGTACCTCGCGTTTCTGTTCCCTACGTGCAAGACTTTACATTTCTCTACATTGAACTTCATCTGCCATCTCATCGCCCACTCCTCTAGCTTGTTCAGGTCCCTTTGTAAATCTTCGCAGTCCTCTTTAGTCCTAGCTCCATTAAATAGTTTGGCGTCGTCTGTGAATTTTATTACTTCACACTTCATCCCTGTTTCCAGATCATTTATAAATACATGGAACAGCAGCGGTCCAATCGCAGTCTTAGAATTTAGGAAGTTTAACCAGTTTAGGACTACTTTAACCAGTTATGGGGCCCTGAGCAGATTTTATTTTTTTTTGGGGGGAGGATGGGTGGAGATGCCCATTCCAGTCCAGTGGCATAGTTTTCTTACACCCCTGTAAGCCAAGCTGCTACCTGGCAAAAAAAGGTGACATGAAGGCATGGCGCTACTGTTTAGGGCAGGCTGTGCTCCTGAGACTCTGCCAATCCTGCCCCTCAGAAACAGGAAGTTAACGTCAGATGAGACAGGCAGAGTCATCTTGGTTTCTCGCTTCTATGCAGCTTTATTCACCAAGAAAAATTCAGGCTTATGTGTGTGTGTGGGGGGGGGGGGGGGGAGGGGGCTATGGAAGCTGCTGGACCAGGGGTGGTGAGGAAAAGAAGTTGCAACATTGCAGCTCAAAGTCAATTTTACCCAGTGTTGGTATTCTTACAGGACCAATCATAGGGAACAGAGTGACTTATCCATGGCTTTGGTCCCACACTGCCTCTTACCAGAACCAGAGCTAAGTGTATACTAAAAAAAAAATAAAACTTTGCAAATGCTAGATATACTCAGTAAAAATTGCTGCAGTTAATGTAGCAAAAACTATCTCTGGTGCTGTACACAGGACTGTCAAGGTGTTAAATGGTAAACACAGAATCCTTCCTGACACAACAGTGGGTAAAGTACAGAACAAGGACATTTCTCAAAGAGTTCACCATACAAAAATAGTGTCATTTCAATTAATACAGGAGGGATGCCCAATTCCCCCTGCCGCTATCCCCAAACACCCCTCAAAGTCCTCCTGCAGGAGGGATAGCCACTCCCTCCTGACAGAACCCACGAAACAACCCCCCCATCAGTGATAGGCAGGAGGGAGTGGGCAACCCTCATAGAAACATACATAGAAATAGACGGCAGATAAGGGCCCACGGCCCATCTAGTCTGCCCACCTTAATGTCCCTCCCCTACCTTTGCCCTGTGAATAGATCCCATGTGCCGATCCCATTTGGCCTTAAAATCAGGCACGCTGCTGGCCTCAATCACCTGTAGTGGAAGACTATTCCAGCGATCAACCACTCTTTCAGTGAAAAAGAATTTCCGCAGAGAGAGGGGGGACATGATCGAGACGTTCAAGTATCTTACGGGCCGCATCGAGGCGGAGGAAGATAACTTCTTTTTCAAGGGTCCCACGACAACAAGAGGGCATCCGTTGAAAATCAGGGGCGGGAAACTACGAGGTGACACCAGGAAATTCTTTTTCACTGAAAGAGTAGTTGATCGCTGGAATAGTCTTCCACTACAGGTGATTGAGGCCAGCAGCGTACCTGATTTTAAGGCCAAATGGGATCGGCACATGGGATCTATTCACAGGGCAAAGGTAGGGGAGGGACATTAAGGTGGGCAGACTAGATGGGCCGTGGGCCCTTATCTGCCGTCTATTTCTATGTATGTTTCTATGAGGGTTGCCCACTCCCTCCTGCCAGCATCCCCCCGAACCCATGACACCACCCCTACCAATACAAAAATGAATACCAGCTTCTTAAATAAATGCTCACAATAATTTAATTATTAAATATATTATAAATACTTGATTAATAAATATGTGAATAAATGTTTAAATGTATGAAAAGTGCTCAGTGTCTTATCTCTTGCATGCGAGCCATAATGAGATCATAGAGGGACCATCATAACACTTTTGTGTCCCTTATCATATATACTTTCTGATCTTATTGATATGAGGCCATCCTACTAGTGCTTATAGATTTCTCATACATTTTTGAATAAATAATGAAATAATGCACTTATCTCAAAGGATGGTCTGCTTCTGTGGCTCTGCAGGCTCATTTTTCTCGAAGATGATGTTGTACTGCTCACTGCATATGTAAGATGCTGCCTTTTCCTAGGTACTCATGTGTGATGTGGATTGTTACTAAAAATCATTTTTTTCATACAGATGGGGGGGGGGGTGCCATAAAATGATGGGCCCCGGGTGTCATATATGCTAGGTATGCCACTGCCTGATTCTATAAATGAAGCCTAAACAATAGGCACCTAGGAATGCAGCACATAGTGCATGTCAATCTTAAATTAGGTCAACAAACACAGTGAAGAGAAAAACAACCAGTAATCAATAAATAACTCTTTTTACCATAGATGGTGCACTGGATGAGAACTCCACTATAGTATGTATCCACCTAAACAAAAGATTCAGAGACTAAATCAAACATGAAAAGGAAGAAAAAGCCTCAGAAAAACACAGCATAAGCCGGCCGCCACAATGGCTCAAGGCCAGGGAGAGATGCTTATTTGCACTCCCCAGAGAGAGGATCGACCGGTGGTTATACCCTGAGGCAATATGGAATTGTGAAATGCTGGCCATCATTAGTGCGCCAATCCTTGGCAAAAGATAAGTAGTTTTTTCACTGCTATCTTGATTTTCTTTGATTAGTTGCATTGCACAGAGCTATTTCAGAAAAAAATGAAGGAGTTTTTTTTTCTGGCCTTGAGCCGTTTTGGTGGCTGACTTGTGCTGTGTTTTTCTGAGGCTTTTTCCTCTGTTTTGTGTTTGATCTAATCTATGCATCTTTTGTTTAGGTGGATACGTACTATAGTGGAGTTCTCATCCTGTGCACCATCTATGGTGAAAAGAGTTATTTATTAATCTTAAGTTAGGTGCCATTTATAAAATCATGCCTACAGCACTTAAAGTGGATTTACTGTAGGTGCCTATAGGGACCCAAACCTTAGGCACACCATATTTATGCCAAGGTTTTCATGGTCTAAATGCCGGCACCTAAGACCAAAACATCCCCATGATCTGCTCAATGCCAGCGCCTAATGCTGGCTCAATGCCATGATCTAAATGCCCGTGTATCACCGTGGTAAATTTTATACTGCTAAATTCGGGACACTTTATAATCAATTTTAATATAGCAGATCTAAATGCCGGCACCTAAGACCAAAATACCCCCATGATCTGCTCAATGCCGGCACCTAATACTGGCCCAATGCTATGATCTAAATGCCGGCACCTAAGACCAACACACCCCCATGATCTGCCCAATAACCATGTCCACTTTCTGGTAGGTACCTTGGACTAGGCGCCTATCTGAAAGTAGTTTGCACCTACCATCCAATTAATTTTAATTTAAGCCAATTATGAGGTGCTAATTGCTTGTTATCGGTGTTGATTAAGCTTTTTAAATAATTAAGTTAGGTTCATAGATTGGCCCACTTATAGAATGTGCAAGGGTTTTTTTTCACACATTTCCTTGGCCCAAAATTATGCCCCTTTATAAAACATACAAATAAAGGGCTCCTTTTACTAAGGTGCGCTAAACGCTAACTTGTGCATGTTAGTCTATTGGCGCGTTAGCGGTTAGCCTGCTCGTAGATGTAGTGCACGCTAAACGTGCGCTAAAACGCTTAGCACACCTTAGTAAAACAGGGGGTTAATGTTTAAAGTTTTCCCGCTATTTCTATAAAGGACACCCAAATTTGGGACTAGATCCCAGTTCCTTGCGCAATCTAAATAGTGAATGACCTCTTAACAATCAATTATTATTGAAGCTAACTGACACTAAGTAGGACTTACACATGAATCTGCGTATGCATTATTCTATAGCACTGCGTACAGGGCAGGATTAATTCGTCAAGGGCCCCTAGGCACACAAGTATACTGGGCCCCTGCCCCGCCCCACCCCACCATGCGCCCAGGCAGAAACAGGAAGCTGCGTCAGAGGGAAGCTTTGGTCAAGCAGCACCGCTTGCACAATTACAGTTCCCGTTGCCTTTCTTACCCGCATTGCTTGCTTGTCTTGTTTTCCGTCGATGGGGGGGGGGGGGCGCGTTGCCGATCGGGGGGCCTGCTTTGCCGATCGATGCTGGAGGGGCCCATCGCCGTTTAGAAAAAACAATGTTGATGTCCTCCTTCATCGGGCCCCCCTGACCATTTCAGGCCCTAGGCATGTGCCTAGTTGGCCTATTGGTTAATCCTGCCCTGACTGCGTACATAAATTGTCTAATTCACAACTCTGACTTGGGGTGGGGCACGGGTGGGTCAGGAGCATTCTCAAAATTTAGATGCAATGTTATAGAATAGGATCTTGACATTGGTTGCATGTCGGTATTTACACCAGGTTCCCATAGGTAAGTCCTCACACCCAAAGTTGAGCACAGAAATCTGTCCTCATTGTTATTCTATAAAGGGCACTTAGTACTAAGTAATCTTTATAAAATTGGCACTTAGCCTGGATCTTAATGGTACCTACTTTCAATCCACATGCAAAACCCGCCCTATATCTCTTCTCTAAAAATATTGTGAAGTGTTATACAACAATAATTTTATTATATATAGTTTATTATATATTATATATTTTTTCCTTTTACAGTCTTTATCCTTCCATATTTTTTCAGTACTTAAAAAAATATGGATAAGATTTATAGATTCATGTCGATACAATCTTACAGCGCTCTGAAGAAATGGTCATTAGACCATGAAACGATGGCATTGAGCTCCTCTCTACCTTCCTTTCAGCCCCTTCCCTCTGCCCCCATGTTCCAGAGCCTCACCTTTCTCTCTAGCCCTCCTACATGGGGCCAGCACCTCTCTCCCTTCTCTCCAACTCAAGCCCCCTCCACGAGTCAACTGCCTTTCTCCCCTTAATTTTTGCAAGACCAGTATGCAAAACCCAAAAGAAAATGAAACTTACACCGCAAATCCAACCACAAGAAATATAGAGGAATGCCCCAAAGGAAGACATTTTTCACCAGAGAGGTGGTGTAACCAATTTTATTCAAATTATTGATCCAAAACAACCATGTTTTGGCTAACTGCATAAGAGGTCTATTTATTACTGTGTGTAGTTCCCTGACATCTGATTCTTCAACATAAAAGAAAACTACTTTGAAGGTGAGCGATTCCCTATAGCCTTTCGATATCAAAATAATCCTTTCTGGAGCTATCTAATACACCCATCTCTTCCAACCTCTGTACACTTCTCCCTCCTTATTCGCTGTGATAGGGGATTAACAGAACAGCAAATACAGAAAAACTGTGAATAACTTTTTCCATATGTTATTCATTGTTTTCTATTAAAAACCATCGTGAATGTGGTGAAACCGCGAATGACATGGTGGGAGGCCTGGCCTGTTCCTCAAGGAGAGGCAAAACACGGTGAAGAAAGGGCCAGGAATCAGCGATTTTTCTCTGTAAACGCTTGGAATCAGCAATTTCTCTATGCGAGCTGATGTAATTTGGGGGGAGGAGCCAGCAAGCTAAAAACCGTGAATAATCAAAACCGTGAATGCTGAAACCGTGAATACAGAGGGAGAAGTGTATTAGGGATATTTACCACTTTGAAAGTACACAAATCTTTGCTGTTCTGTTTTGCCAGAACTATCATTGCTCTCCACACGGTGCTGACTAGCAATTCTTCAAATTACAATATGACATGCTGCTCATTTGTCTCTGTGCTCCCTCCTACAGATGGAGGGGGTGGGGGGGTATCACCATTCATGAAATGTGGGAGAGGGATTGCAGTTATTTGTTTGTGCTCCTGGAGGAATCACTTTGATATATTAGGAGAGCGTTAGAAGCGGGAGTAGGACAATGTCTCTCAAACTGTGTGCCACGGCACAGTGCTGTGCCTCAAAGAGATTCTGGGTGTGCCATGAGAGATTCCAGAATTTTACTTTATTTTAAAAAACTCCCCTCATAAGTATCCACTAGAATAGATGACATGTACATCATGTACGCAAGAGTCTGTCAATATTAATAATAATAATAATAACTTTATTCTTCTATACCGCCACAATCTTGTGACTTCTAGGCGGTTTATATTCAAGAGAGCTGGACATTCAGCGAGTTACAATATGTAGAAAGTCAGAGGAAATACAGAGTACAGAAACTTTAAGAAAGCGTAAAATAAAATAAAATATACAGTTTGCTAGTAAAATATACAGTTTGCTAAGAAATTTCCGAGAGGACCTGTTTGGAAAAGGTCGCGAATTACAAAGAGGACATATTAGATGAAAGGTCCCGAATTACAAAATACAGTTTGAAATAGGATTTCAGAGGGGGCATATTGGGAGAACGGGAAAAGAAAAAAGTGTTCGGTGAAGATTCTGTTTAGGTGATATATCTATCGAATAAGGCAGTTTTTTATGAGTTTTCTAAAAGCGTTGTAGGTCAGTCTAGCTTTATTAATGTAGTTGTCTAGCCAATGTTGTTGTTTGTTTGCTTGGTACGCGAAAGATCTATCCAGAAAGGTTTTGAATTTACAATTGGTAATGCTTATGAGCATCTGTGTGCGTAAGGATACAACCACCCAGACAAGCATCATTCCGTGATTGGTCCTTGAAAACTAACAGCAAGTAAGTTTAGTTTTAGTTTTTATGCAGTAGTTATCCTAACTTGAGCAATAAAGCAATCAAGGCTTTGTTACCGTTTGGATCTTCTTATCTTTGGGAACTTGGATTTTCAGCTCTGACAGAAATTAAATAAAAATAAAGAATCTTCTAATAATATTTCTTTAGCTCGCTTTAAGAAATCTTGGATCTACTTTTTGAGGACTTGAGTTGAGTTGGTTGGAAGATTTTTCCTGTTTTAATTGTATTTGGATAGTTTATGATTTATATTGTTATAGGTCATATCTCAACTAATTTACTTTCTGTACAAATGAATACTTGTAATGTCATTTGAAAATTAATAAATAATTATATCATAAAAAATAAAGAAAACTGCAGATGGTGACTTATGAAATGTGTGTTTGCTTGTTGATTATCAAGCTGCGTTTTGAGTTAATTTGCACTCAAAAATAAGCACATCCCTTGCATTTTAGAGTCTTTAAATAAATAACTCTCAAATTTAACTTTTTGTTACTTTTGCCATTTTATCATTTCAGTTATAACATGCCGCAAAAAACATTTGTTCCATTTAGTGTGCCGCAAAAAACAATTGTTCTGTTTAGTGTGCCAAAGCTAAAATAGTTTGAGAGACACAGGAGTAGGGGATGGCGTGAATAGAGTCCCTCAGAGACCTTTCATTGTGTCATGGCTGAGGTGAGAAAGGGGCCTATGTTGCATCATGAGACAATAGTGTCAGATTTAAATGGCCAGGGCTTCTTTTGTGTTGCGGGAGGAAGTAGGAGGAGTCTTCTGTGTTGATTGGCACTTGTATTTTTTGACAAATAGAATAGTGAAGTTTGATAGGCCCATGTCAACAGATCCATTAGCATGGCTTTTTTTTCAGACTGACCCTTTTTTTTGTATGCTCTTTTACTATATATTTCCATGGATACCATTACCTTGATGAATTATCCTCAGATGCCAATTTTAGTATGTATGCAAACATTTATTTTTTGCTTGCTGTGTAAGGGATTTGGCTCCAAAGTTTTACAATATGAAGTATGTCTATGGCACAGATTTTGAAAACTGTAAACTTGTATTCAGAGCAGGATGCCTCTGTTTTCATCCAACACCTCTGTGTCTGAATTTTCACACACAAATACATTTTCCAGAACTGAGCAGATCATGCTGCAAAGCCATGTTCCAAAATGTAATATAGTCACAAAAAACAACTGTACGGATCTGGTTCCAGCAGTCTTTTCACTCTTTGTTCATTCTGAATGTAGCTACTTTGAGGAAGCTTAATCTGTACCACATTTTCCACGCATAATATTATATGCATCAATTTAAAAATGTTTTGACAGTATTTCAAAACAATTTGAGGTTTGGGGGTAAATGTATGCTTTATCTCAATTGAAACAGAATGAGCATGCAAATCTTAAATTATATATGTATCATCTCCAAAGAAGAAAAGTAATTTGTTTCCCAAAGGACTTGTTTATATAACACTTTAATTATAGAATAACCATATTATGAGTGGCATGGCATGGAAAAAAATTTTAATCATTAAGCAATATTTCAAGTTTACCCCACCCAACTTGGAACAAAAACCTGGCCATTAAGCAATAAATACATGTTAAAACAATTCCAGCATTTCTATCTTTTTTCCATTTTTTTCAGGTTACGTGCAATACAATCGGTCTTTCATTAAAAGGCGTTGGTAACACCAATATGAATAACTTTTGTGTAGCTCTTAATATTTTAATCCCTATAACCTGCAAAATACAAAAAGAACAACTTTCAACTTGTTTGAAAACTAAGACTAGAAATTGCTAGAGGAAAGAAAAAGGTTTTATTTCCTTCCAAAATAACTAATTCTCGGGGGTCCTTTTACATTAATGACATGAAGTGTCTAAAAAGACTCCAACAGTGAAGAATGCTAATAATAAGATAAGTTTTGTGGTCTATTTTTTCAAATCTTGGAAACATATGCACAGTATTTTTCTGAAGATTTTTGAGTGTTTTTGAAGGAATAGTTTATCTTCAGGATTGTTTGGTGAAGGGTTAAAATAATAAGCTTTATACAAACATTACAAAAAAAAGTAACTATTGGCCAATGATTGGAGCAGGAGTGTTACAACTACGCGGATCATCTCAGCTTGTGATTTAACTGCTGTGCGCAGGCTCCGATTCTGAGGCCTTAAAATAAGCCTATAATTTTTAACGGCTAACAACACTGATGTGTATTGTTCTGAATAAGTGGTATTACACAGAATTTTTGTGATTGAGTTCCTTTTACTAACCCATGTTAACCTCCCCCCCCCTCCCTTTTTATAAAACTGAAGTGCAGTTTTTAGCACTGGCTGCAGTGGCAACAACTCTAACGCTCATAGAATTCTATGAGCATTGGAGTTGTTACTGCTGCGGTCAGCGTTAAAAACATTAGCGCAGTTTTGTAAAAGTGGTACTAGCGTGGGAAAAGAGACATGGCAAAATATGTTAAGATGTTTTGTGGTTGGGGCGCTGGTGAGCACCGACTGGGATGGCTGAAGGGTGACTGAGCTCCTGCTTCACATCGACATAACTCGAGATTAACATCGCTTTTCTTTTTCCTTTCTTTTATTTTTTTTGCTTATATTGATCCCTCATAGCAGCCTTCTCATGTCTACCAATAAGCCCGGTAAGAGGAAAAACGCCGAACCGTCCTCTCCTCAAAAATCGCCCGACGAAAAATCTGATGAGGTCTCTGGGGCCTCCATCTTGGAAGAGCTCCGTTCAATACGGAGCTTATTGATAGACACGAAGCAAGATGTTACTGATATCAAATCAGATCTCACATCATTACGTGAGGATTTCGCCAATGTTAAAGCCCGTACCGAAACTTTGGAAGCTAAAATGCAATCATCCGAAGATTCTATCAAGCTGCTTCTCAAGCAGTCCTCTCGGATTGCCCAACTAGAGCTTACGCTGGAAGTTGAAAAGAACAGGGCTAAAAAGAACAGTTTTCGTCTTCTCGGCTTACCGGAAGGGCGGGAAGCCTGTGATCTCTCTGAATTTCTTGGTGCCCTCCTGCCGGAATTGCTCAAACTACCGCCTGAAATGAAGATTGAATGTGATACAGCATATAGAGTGCCTCAGCACGTGGCGCGCCCCAGCAGATTTCCGCGCCCGATAGTGATCACATTACTGCGTCAAGCCCAAGTTCGGAATATTTTAGGCCTATCTGTGGGATGTTGCTATCTCCTACTCCTTTAGAAGACAAACATAAAAATAGATTATTGGGTATTATGACTGGGGTATCCATTCAAATGATTACCAAAAATTGGAAAAATTGTGACCATTTAAATTTTACTTTTTGGTGGCACTCATTATGTTTATGTCACAGATATGAAAAAATGTTTTTTGAGCAAGGGGGTAACAAATGGTTTAAACAGATTTGGGGTCCATTGACTAATTTTATTAATTCTAATTGAATGGTGTTTCCCTATACTTTTGGTTATAATTCACACATCCAGGGAGGGAGCAAGACAGTATATTGGGATTATTGTATTAAAAATATGAATATAATATTGGTTGGGGGATTTTTGTTGATTATATTGAAATTGGGGGGGAGGAGGGGGTAAAAATAATTTTCATATATTTTATTATAAGATGTAAGTGCTGTTTCTCAAATATTCTGTATGTTTTATTATATGCAGTGTTTCAAATTTGAAAATGAATAAAGATTTTTTTAAAAGAATATTTTAGGCCTTTGCTTATGAATTTTCATCTATGGAAATAAATTTTTGGTATTTTGAATGCATCTTCTTTTTCCATGGCAGTATTTTTGAAATGAAACTGAGCTCCATTGGACTATGGCAGAGGTAGGCAATTCTGGTCCTCGAGAGCCGGAGCCAGGATATCCATAATGAATATGTATGAGATGGATTTGCATGCACTGCCTCCTTGAGATGCAAAGCTATCTCATGTATATTTATTATGGATATCCTGAAAACCTGACCTGGCTCCGGCTCTCGAGGATCGGAATTGCTTATCCCTGGACTATGGAATCATGAACTTTTATTTACAGCTACCTCTGTAGTCTCTTCTGACCTGTTTTAATCCAATCATTGAATCAACTATCCATGGCCAGGAGCCAAGCACGAGACCTCCATCCAAATTTCATGACTGCTCTTTATGTCATACTTAGTTCTGGCTGATACGGAATGGGGGGGGGGAGGGTGATGACTGAACAACTAAGTTGTGAAAATTAGAGAATGACACGGTGACAAAATTCATCACCGTTCCCGTCCCCGCGGATAACCATGGGAAATAATCCCATGTCATTTTCTAGTGTTTATTTCAATCTCAATCCTTCTACACCAGCATTCTTCAAAGCAAAGCTTGCGGGTCAGTGGTTGTGGCCATTCATACTCTGATTCTTCCCTCTCTCTTTAAAGAATGACATGAAGATGGTTTCCCATGGTTATCCGCAGGGACGGGAACGGTGATGAATTTTGTCACCGTGTCATTCTCTATTGTGAATCAAACACAGCACTTCCATAGTGCAAATTACTGCCACTGAGACGTAGATTGGCCTCTTTAATTCATCTTTTAATTCTCATTTTGTTTTAATCTAACATTGTTCTTTCTAATGAAATGCTTAGAGAAGCCACAGAATTCTCATTATTTTTTACCAAACCTGCTTTTAGCAGCCTGCTCTCTAAAATCTCTCAGCTGTATTACACTGAAAAATAAGCCCAGGAATTACATTACAAAGCCTGTCACTAATGGCTGTCTCAGTGTATCAGCAGCAGCTCTAATATTGCCATGCAGGAGACTGAATCTTGCTCCTCTTTAGACTGGAAGGGATGGAATGCTGGAAGTGTTTTCAGCTCCTGGAATGTAAGGAATCCCTGGCCTAGATACATTAAGAGGATCGGTAAGATCCTGTAGGTCTGCACCGATCTGATTTTTTGGCCGATTCACAAAGAACTATTGATGCACTAAAATGTTTGCATGCAGATGATTCACATAGATGTTCATTATAATCCCTGACTCTCCGATCCAATGGATCACAATAAGAGCTACTCTCACACAAGTGCAGAGATGGCAGGGAAAGCCCAAACAGCTGAAAGGCAAGGGGAAAACCTCCTGCCACTCAGATGTTTGGGGCAGGAAACATAAGAACATAAGAAGTTGCCCCCGCTGAGTCAGACCAGAGGTCCATCTTGCTCAGCGGTCCGCTCCCGCGGCGGCCCATCAGGCCTAGTGCCCGAACAGTGGTCCCTGATTAATTTTGTAACTTACCTCTAATCCCATCCCTATAATCTGCCTTTACTCTTATCTGTACCCCTCAATCCCTTTGTCTTCCAAGTACCTATCCAAAGCTTCTTTGAACCCTTGTAGCGTGCTCCTGTTTATCACATCCTCTGGTAGCGCGTTCCATGTATCCACCACCCTCTGTGTGAAACCTTTTATTTTTCTTTCTTTTTTTAATGGGCACAGATGCTGTGCATGTTACATACTCACAATATCTACCCTGATAAAAAAGAGCCCCCCTCCTACTGACTGTGGCACCGGGAATCCCCACCACCACCATTAGACAAAAATGACAGGAAGGATACCCATTCCCTCCTGCCATGCTGACCCTCCTCTCCCCCCCCCCCCCCGGTGCGGCAGCAAAATGGCAGGAGAGATGCCCACTCCATCCTACTACTAAAGGCCCACCCCTGCACCAGGCGCACCCCCTAAACATCCCCTATCTCCCTTGGAAAAAGGCAGGAGGGATGCCCACTCCTTCCTGCCAGTGAAGGCCCACTCCCGCTCCAAGCGCCCCCCACAAACATCCCCTCCCTTCCCCTTTTCTCCCTTGAAAAAAAGGGGTTATTGAGATCATTATTTGTACCTAAAACACAGTTTTGCACAAGGAAAAACTTTTATAAGATTACCCCTAAAAGAGTTGCCACAGTCTATTTAAATTAAATCTTTTGATTAGTTTTTACGTTGCTATGCATACCATTTTCTAGACTTATATTTCAGTGCTGGAATTGCATTCCTGCACCAAGGAAACCCAGGTTCAAAGGGGGGAAAGGAGGCAAAAGGATAGAAAGCTAACAGAGACAAGCAATTACAAGGTGTATTAATGCATGCGAGCCTCAATTGTAAAGAGGAAAGTATTTACTGCACTTCGAGGCTTTTTTTTTCATGAAAGATAAAATGGAGGGAACTGAATATGTGTCCTTCATAGAAATTTAGAATGCTGTGGCCACAATGAATAAAGAGGGCTTTTTTTTAAAGAAAATGGACAGATGCCCAAAAGCCTGAAGCTATGGTACCTGATACCACAAGCCAGTGTTTTCAGTCAGTTTCAGAGAATGGCTGGGAAGGTATTCAAGGAGAACACAATGCCGAATGTCATGGAAGATAAGGGGAATCTAGAATTTAAAAGGCTGATGAGTGACATGCAGATCAGATCAAAGACAGAAATTTACCAGGTATTTATAATTAGAATACTAATAGGGCTTAATACTAGGACCAAAAGTAGAAGGGCTAATGTCTCCATTCAAATACAAAGAATTGTGGTGCAAGAGCTAGCGGTCATTCATACATTTATTAATCCATTCATTCATTCTTTGTTACTTCTTCACTCCAAAAAGAGAAACTGCTTATAAGTAGAATTCTGGAATTTATTTATTTGATTTTTTTAGCCTGTCCTCCAACAGGAGATCAGAACGAGTTACAAATCAGGTACTCAAATATTTTCCTAATCTGTCCCGGTGGGCTCACAGTCTATCTAATGTATCCGGGTCAGTGGAGGATTAAGTGACTAGCCCAGGGTCACAAGGAGCAATGCGGGGTTTTAGAAAATGACATGGGGACAGAATTTGTCCCCGTCCTCGCAGATAACCATCCTGTGTCATTCTTGTTTTAGTTGTTCATTTTTATAGCCCTTTCTCCCCAGGAGTCGAGAACGAGTTACAAGGATACGTACACAAAGTTTTCAGGAACAAAGGTATGTACATTACCTACAGAGTCAGTAACATGCTACAGGATCAAAACACAAAGCTATAGAATCAATAACTTACAGATTAAGTGTCTTTAGTGCCTATCTCAATCTCAGCCTTCTATACCAGCATTCTTCAGTACAAGGTTTCAGGATCAGTGGCTGTGCCCATTCATATTCTAATTTTTTCCTCTCTCCTTAAAGGATGACATGGAGATGGTTTTCCGCGGTTAGCCACGGAACGGGGACAAATTCTGTCCCTGTGGCACTTTGTCCGGGTTTTTGAAAATATTCCCGTCAAAACTGCATCGGGAAGGGGCATCCGTGCATGACCGGACGCAATGCGGTGGCATCACGCGTACATCCACGCATGTGCAGATGCCATTGGGGGGGAGGGGGGGACCGGAATGGGGCGTGACACAGGGCAGAACTGGGCCATGGGTCTGAATTTTCCTTCTGGAAAATCTGGTAACCCTACCCCACCACCACCACCACAACTTGCTGTGTGAAATCTGAAGGTACTGTATGATAAAATCCTGTGTTAAGCTGCAGTAACTTCAAATTTTACCACACTTTGGTAAAAAGACCTCCGAGTGCATAGTGATTTCGGATGACTTCGGATTTGGAGGTTGGTGAACTGTATTGAAAACAATGTTTGAAATATGAGTATAAAGGAGAGGATTTTTTTTTTTAGGACCAATGATTGTGAGATGCCTTGTACAACTAGAAAGCTTAGGTTTTCCAAAGGTTCTTTTTTTCCTTTTAATTTCAAATACTTATTGTTATTCTTTTGATATACTGGCATGCTTGATTGTTTTTGACATGAGAATTAATGTTTTTTCCTAGTGAATTATGGTGATTTTTTAATAATGACTACAACATATTGGGGCCTTTTATTAAACTGGGTTAAGCACCAATGCATGTTTAATACAGGAAAAAAGGGCTTACTGCAAAGCTCGCTGTGGATCTTTGGCAGGGCTATAGCCAGGATTTAATTTGTGTGGGAGCAGCCTAGAACACAGTTCCATCACTTATTTTCAGACTTCAGAAAAGCAAGGGCATTCTGCTTTAGTCCCTCTCTTCCAACAGCCTGCAGAAAAGAGGAAGGTAGGTTATGAGCCTGGAGCAAAGCAGAGAACAGTTACAGTAATCCCTAATCCATCTCCCCTATTCTCCTGTTGTTGCTGCTCCTGGCCTTCCCCAGCTTTGGATTACCAGACGTCTGGAAAAACCTAGACATGTCCTCTAGTGCTGCCCGATTCACGATTTGAATCAGTTCACCGATTCACGATTCGAATCGGATCACCGATTCACTTCGGGTGAATTGATTTGAATCGATTCAAAACAAAAAAAATTGGCTTCCCGATTCGGATCCTCCCCCCTCGCCCCCTGAATAATAATAATAATAATAACTTTATTTTTGTATACCGCAGTACCACAACATTTCAGAGTGGTTTACAGAGGAAGAGACTGTACACAGACAGCGATGTTACATACAAGACATTCAGATTAGCTTAGCAAGTCGAGAGAAGTCAAGTATATCCGGAGGCATATCAGAGATACAAGGCAGGGAGGGAGGCAGAGGAATTTATCAAAGAGATAGGTTTTAATTGATTTCCTGAAGGTTTGGTAGGAGGGTGCATTTGAAATGAGGGTGGTTAGAAATTTATTCCATTTGCCTGCTTGGAATGACAGAGATCTATCAAGGAATCTCTTGTAGATACAGCCCTTTAAGAATGGGAAGGCAAACAGGTAGGCATTACATGTGCGGGTGGAGCCTGAAAATTCAAAATGGTGCAACAGGTAGATTGGGGATGAGCCTGTTAAGGTTTTGAAGCAGAGGCAAGCAAACGTGAAGATGATCCTTGCCTCCATCGGCAGCCAGTGCAGTTTTCTGTAATACGGGCTTACATGATCCGATTTTTTGAGACCGTAGATGAGGCAAATGGCAGCATTCTGTACGATTCTCAAGCATTTAATGGTTTTCTTAAAGGATCCCAGGTATATAATGTTGCAGTAATCTAAGATGCTTAAGATTAGTGATTGGACCAACAGTCGAAAGGAGAGGAAGTCGAAGTAGTGTTTGATGGTGCGAAGTTTCCAGAGGGTACAAAAGCATTTTTTAACCTGAGCATTAGTATGGCTTTGAAAGTCAGGCATCGGTCCAGGGTGACTCCAAGGATTTTGATAGTAGAGTTAATTGGGTAGTTAAACCCTTTAATTTCAAAGAGGTATTTGTTAACTTGTAGGTAGGACTTGCCAAGAAAATCTTGTTTTTTTACTGGGTTCAGTTTTAATTTGAATTGTGTGGTCCATTGTTCTATCTTAGTGAGGACGGATGCGGTGAATTGTTCCGTCTCTTGCGTCAGAGAGGTTATGGAAATGATAATTATGATGTCATCTGCATATATATATGATTTCAATTTTAAGTAGATAACATATGTCCCAATGAAGCCATGTAGACGATGAACAAAACTTCACGACGGCCTCCTAGCCACCCAAGCCGCAAGGCTGGACAACCAGATCTCCAACCTCTTGATGACCACCCCAGACTATAGGACGTTCAGAAAAGAAATAAAAACCACACTTTTCAAGAAATTCCTGAAGCAGCAATAACTTCACGACCGTTTAGTAAATCTAAAACTGACATTTGATCTACCCACTACTGCACTAATAATAACAAAAGAAATTCCACTATGACCACCTATTAACTCTTTTACAAACCACCTCACCCTCAACAACCTGCTAAATGTTTATAAGACCTACAACTTACCTCTCTAGCTAATCATTGTAACTCTGTTTTTTTTAAACTAACCTTTTGTAATCCGCCTTGAACCGCAAGGTAATGGCGGAATAGAAATCCCTAATGTAATGTAATGTAATGTAATAGAGAGGGGGATAGAGGGGCGCCCTGTGGAACTTCACAGGGATTACACCAGGATTGGGAGAAGGTTCCGTTACAGTGAACCTGGTAAGTGCGGTTTTTTAGGAAGTCTGTAAACCAGTTTAATACCTGTCCAGTGATGCCAATGGAGTCGAGGCATCTGAGCAAAATGTCATGGTCAACCAGGTCAAAGGCACTGCTCAAGTCGAACTGAAGTACCAGTGCATTTTTTTCCCAGTGAAAACAAATGAAAGAGGTAATTAGTCAGTGAAGCTAAGACAGTTTCTGTGCTATGATTTGTATGAAAACCAGACTGGGAGTCGTGTAGAATGTTGAACTTCTCTAGGTATTTAATGAGATCATGATTAACTAGATCTTCCATAAGTTTTTGGAAAAGTGGTATGTTGGCAATGGGTCTGTAGTTTGCAGCCGAAGAGATAGAGGGCGAGGAGGGAGGGTCAGTCAGGAAGTGCTGCTGTTGGCTTCCTCCCTGCCCTCCCCAAAGGACTGTGCATTCCCCCCTCCTCCCCCTCCCGGGAAGCCTCCGTGTTCTCCCTGGCCTCCCCGCACCTTTTACTTTATAGCTTCAGCCTACAGCGAAGATCGTGGTTACAGCGTCTTTGCAAAGTGCTTTGAGCTGTTTCCTCTGCCGCAATCCTGCCTCTGACATCAGAGGAGGGGCGGGACTACAGCAGAGGAAACAGCTCAAAGCACTTTGCAAAAACACTGTAACCGCGATTTTCGCTGCAAGCTGAAGCTATAAGGTAAACGGTGCAGGGAGGCCAGGGGAAATACGGGGGCCTTCCCAGAGGGGGGGTGCGCTGTCCTTCGGGGGGGGCAGTTCTTTGGGGGGCAGTCCTTCAGGGGGTGGGACAGGCCTTGGGGAGTGCAGGCCTTCAAGGGGGGAACAGGCCTTTAAGAGAGGAACAGGCCTTTAAGGAGGGAACAGGCCTTCAAGGGGGGGTGCAGACCTTTAATGGGGGAACAGGCCTTCAAAGGGGGACAGGCCAGGGATGGTAGCACAGGCCTTCAGGGGGGACAAGCCTTTAAGGGGGGGGGACAAGCCTTCAATGGGGGGACAGACCTTCAAGGGGGGGACAGGCCAGGGATGGTGGCATAGGTCTTCAGGGGGGACAGGCAGACCTTCAGGGGAGACAGGCCTTCAGGGATGGGGGGACAGGCCTTCAGGGGTGGGGTGCAAGCCTTCAGAGAGGAACAGTCCTTCAGGGGAGGGGGGCCCTGGTGTAGAAGTACACAGAGGGAGGGAGGGAAGGAGGGTTCAAAGAGACATGCATATGCCGGACTTTGGGGAGAAAGAAATAAAGAGTCTAAAAATAGAGGAGACAATGGGATTTAGGGAGGGAAGGAACAGAAAGGGAGAGAAGTTGGACACAAGGGATGGTGTGTGTGTGGGGGGATAGAGATACTGGATAGGAGGGTAGTTGGGAAAAGAAAGGGAGAGATGGTGGACCCTGGGGTGGTGGGGAAGGAGGGAGAGATGCTGGATGTTAAGAAAAGGTGAATCTTTGGATGGAGGCGAAAAAAAAAGAAAGATGCCAGACTTCCGGGGGAGGAAAGGGAAATGGAAGGGGAGGACAGAGATGGCAGATGGATGGTTAGCATGGAGAAAGAAGAAAGAAGAAGACCCTGGCAAGCAAGTTATCAGAAGACAACCAGAGCCTGGGACCAACAAGATTTGAATAATGACCAGACAACAAAAGATAGAAAAACTAATTTTATTTTCCATTTTGTGATTACAATATGTCAGATTTGAAATGTGTATCCTGCCAGAGCTGGTGTTAGACCGCAAACGTAAGCTAGGATTTAACAGAGAGAGGAAAAGTCTTTTTTGTTTGTTTATTTTGTTTACACCACAGCACCAGTGTGGTTAGGAGAAGGCAAAGTGGGTGAAGAGGCTATAAAATTAAACCCACCAGGATGTTTGAAAAAAGCACCCAATTGGGCAGGAAAATAGAATCGAATCAAATCAAAAAACCAATTCAATAGGCTGAATCGAATTGAATCGAATCGATATTTTTTTTCCTGAATCGGGCAGCAGTAATGTCCTCTTTTTAGAGGACTGTCCGGGCTCCCGGATGGACTTTCCAAAACCCTGCATTTGTCTGAGTTTTGGAAAGCCCCAACCGCATCTGGAGGGCATCTGAGCATGTGCAGATGACACCACACACATCCGCGCATGCTCCAGGCCCTCCAGACGTGGCCAGAGCTTGTCGGGGAAGAAGAGAGGAGGTTTGTGGGGGCGGGGCTGGAGGCTGAACTGGGAGTGGCTGGGGTGGAATAGGGCAGAGCTGAAGGCGGAACAAGATGGGGCTGGGACAGAATGGGGCAGGGCCAGAGGCCAAACAGGGTGGGGCCATATGTCCGGATTGATAACCGGAAATAACCTTACCTCAGCTCCACAGTTCTACTTCCTTTTTATCTGCAAATTAAGTCTTGGCTATAGCACATGCTCCTTTTGTTTGGATGCAATAAATATATTTAAGTCTGAAAGTTGTTGAAGTCTAATAAAATGAGCATCTGTGTTCAGTAAGACCCCGATTCTATTAAAAATGCCCCAACACTAAGGGCTCCTTTTACAAAGGTGCACTAGCATTTTTAACGCAAATACTGGATTAGCGCATGCTAGCTGAAAATCTACTGCCTTCTCAAAAGGAGGCGGTAGTGGCTCGCGCACGTGGCAATTTAGCGCACACTATTCCGAGCATTAAGGCTCTAGTGCGGCTTTGTAAAAGGAGCCCAATATGTCATGTCTGTCCAAATTAGATCGTAAGCTCCTCTTAGCAGGGACCTTCTATTAAATGTCAAAATGTAGAGCACTATGTATGCCTTTCAGTGCTATAGATGTGATAAAAGTAGTAGTAGTAATGTTATGAATGCTCTGTTAGTTTACTAGTTATCTTTAAAATATCTGCTTTTCTAATTGTTTATTAGTGTTTGGGCTCCATTTACAGACCAAAAGTCAAACAATTTTGGGGTGAATTTAGTCCTTAATGGTTGAAAATCCTGTTTGGAAATTTAAAGCTGCAGTATTATAACATTTTCCAATAATATAGTCAGAGGTTAAAACAAAGTTTCTTCTTTGGTTTCTGATTTTATCGTATTCTTAAAGAAAAATAAGCCATAGAAGCTGTAGAAAGTCCTATTGAGTTAACCCATTGCTATCTGTCCAAGACAATCAGGGTGGTTTTGTATTGGTCATCATCAGAAACCTGGGGTAGCCCCCATCCTAATGAATCCAACGTCATATGGACTTTATTGAAAGAACCACAGGTGGTGCATATCCTAAACAGAGGGGGTGATTGCTCCAGAAAAGGCCAAACTGATATGAAACATATGTGACTGTTTGAATCAAGTCCAACATGAATACAATGCAGCTAACAAAAATCTGATCTCCATGCAAAACCTCTAAAGCTATGTTTGAGATGAACACAACGTAAAATTGCCCCTTCTAAGCTATCTTTGGGCAGATTTTAAGATATAGCTCCATATCTGTGGGGAGAGACTGTCAGTCAGCTTCTTTAGGCATCTTCAGTCCATACAGATAAGGAGTAATATTGTGACCCTACAGATAAGGAGTAATATTGTGACCCTATGCTGGATTTTTTTTTTTTTTTAAAGAGTCATTGAAGAAATAAAACCATGGGGATGTACTGTCATTTGAAAATAACATGAAAACATCACCATTTCTTACATTTTTGTGTTATTTCCAATCTTTAGTAACAGGAAGAGGCGGTCGGAGCATACCGTGAGTGATTTTCTGCTGCGCCCCGGCTGCCCTCTCCTGCCTTTTGACAGGCGAAAAACTGTATTTGCGGTTTTTCAAAATTTGCGGGGGCTCCTGGAACTGAACTCCTGTGAATTTCAGGGGACTACTGTACCACCTTTTTGTTGCTTTGGCATTTCAAAGCAGTGGGCACTGGAGGATTAAGTGACTTGCGTAGGGTTGCAAGGCACACAAACACTCCAAAAGCAAAACTGCCAAAACAACTTCAAAAGATGCTACAAAAAGGCAGAAATAGTCAAAAGGTTTGCAAGGAGAACTCAAAGGAGATCACTAAAGCAACAGAGATGTAAGGAAAATGCTAAGTGTAACAGGGCATTCTCAGTGTGGGGAGTCCGCGAAAGGAGGAAGAAATCTCCAGCACAGAGAACAACCAGGCAGGAGTGAGGCGCTCCTACCCTCACACCATCATTGAATGCCTCACGTGTGCATAAATAATATTAACGTGAACAGTGAATAGTGAAAAAATAAACACTACTTAAAGTCATAAAGTAAGTATTCAATAGTTGCAATAGTGAAATCACTCAGAGTACTCCTTGAAAACCTCCCTAACTAAGGCTAAAGGGGAGATGTGTACAAAGCATGATTTGTTTGGAAAGATGCCACTTCTGGAACCCAACCAGAGCCTCTGATCCTTCCAGAAGGATGAAATCACCAACACAGATGTCAAATATCATCAACAATGGACTTGGGAAAGTAAAAATAGGACTCATCTACATGAAAGAAAAAAAAAAAAACCCATTTGGTAATTGAATTTAAATACCTTCAAAGTGCACACTGACCTCATCCAAAGACCTGATCTCCTTCAGACAATAAGATGTCCATGATGTTTGACTTACGTAACATCATTAAGATTTTTTATATACAGAAATTACCAAGGAAAATTGATAAAACAGCTCCAGTGAAAATTGGTATCTTTATTTATAGACAAAATGTCTTGAAAAATGTGCTCTTTTACCCCACTGTGAAAGCTGCAGACATAGCAGTGTTGTATGTACATTAGAGCATAAGTGTTGCCATAAAACTTGGTCTCTTGTTTCCAACAGCGGCCAATCCAGGTTACAAGTACCTGGAAATATACCAAAAAAAGTGAAACAGATCTTATACTACTTATCCTAGAAAAAGTAGTGGATTTTCCCAGCAGCTTTATGTGTTCACATCCCATTTTTAAAGGGCCAGCCTAAGAGAATCTGATACTCAAAGGTGAAACTTTAGACATGTACCTTCACCCCCCACCACCAACCTGAGTACGGCGTACAAAAGATCCTACAGCCATTTCCTACCTCAGCTATGGAACTGACTACCCACACAGATCAAGTCGCTAGACTCACTAATGACCTTCACCAAAGCAGTAAAGACCTTCATCTTCCACCAATTGGGCCATTAAAAACTGCCTCCTCAATATACTTCTCCTAGTACTCGTCACTATGACCAGTCTGGTCTCTAGAATAAGCTCTGTTATTGTTTACTGTAACCTATTTTTTGTCATGACTAGTCTGTTTTCAAACGATTGTGAATGTCTACTTGTAGCCCGTTCTGAGCTTCTGGGAGAACGGGATAGAAATCAAAATAAATAAACCCAGGGCAGCTCAAAGTCCTCCCCCATGTCCTCACATCTAGCATCTCCCTTTCCCATCAGTACACCTCTATAGTCCAAACTCCATCCCCTAACCATGCCTACCTTTCAATAGTAGTAAAACCCGGATGTATCAATCCGTCCTCCTTTTTCTGGAGCCATATGGTAACCCTAAGGGCTCCTTTTATCATGCTGTGCTAGCGGTTTAACGCCCGTAATACCCCCCGCTAAACCGCTGGCCACGCTAGCTGCTATCGCCTCCCTTGAGCAGGTGGTAGTTTTTAAGCCAGCGCGGGGGTTAACGCGTGATGAAAAGTCGCGTGCGTTAACCTCGCTAGCGCAGCTTGATAAAAGAAGCCCTAAGTCTTTGGTTCTATCAGTTATTTTATGTGTTTGTTCTTGATCATTATTACCTCTTATTTCTCATTTTAATAGCTTTTAAGAGTTAAGTTCAGAATACTTCTTCTCAGTTAGCTCCCAGTCGTTTTGAGTCCTCTTCAAAATTACCCCCGACTTCTATTATTTGTATCTGAACCCATCTTAGTCTACATTTATTTTAGCTAGGCCCAAACTTCTTTCTCTTGCAGTCTTGCAGCTTGTCAGTCATACACACAACTTCCAAGTTGCTACTATTTGATGCCCCAGTCACTACAGCAAGCTCTCAGTGCAGATACAATGCCAACCTATATCCATGGCCAAAAACAAACCGTAAATTTTCTAGGTTAAACGGATCCAATCAGTAAGGGCTTATTTTCTTGTTGTAGCACAAGACTGAACGTTCTGGATTCTTTCTCTCTACGTATTATAATTCAGTGTGCACTCCTCGCATACAGCCATTCTCTCTTGAGCTCACTCACAGTGCATTATAAAATAATTCCTCTTTTTCAGTTCTCTCTTTTTACAGTCAGGCAATGTCAAGGGCAAGCCAGTGTGCAGATTTATTGTGTGTTTTTCTCCTCAGTTACTGCATAGAATAATAATTTATGTCAGCATTTATCCTATGAAATGCACACAGTAAAGCTTTCCCTCTTCACACAGCTTAAATTTACTTTCAGGTAGGGGGCGCCATATGGCTCCAGAAAAAGGAGCACAGATTGAGATACAGTATCTGGATTTTACTTCCATTGCTTTCAGGAGCCATATAGTAACCCTACTCTCAGGTACACTTTTTCACCTTCAAAAAACTTTTTTTTTTCTCTCCAAACAATTCTAGCTGAGGAATATTCAGATATATAGCACCTTCCTTCCCCAAGTTTCAACTTCCAATCAACTGAAAAACTATCTCCTCCATAACATAAAATAAAATTTTTGACCCTTCCCCCAAGCCGGTACTTCCTGTCTTTGTAGTCAGTTAGTGAGACCTCTGGCTGAGAACAGTCCCAGGGCTGGTGTAATCTGGAAAGCACCCTAAGGTGTTCATCTTCAAAACCGATGGATGTTGCCAAATGGTCAAAAAAAGTCCATCTGTTGAAAAATGCCCATTTTACTGTAATTCTTCATTAGATTCTCAATCAACTCCATGTGGTTTTCAGCCTTCTGATTGCCCTGGAAGCCCTAAATTACTGTGATAAAGCTTTTCTAAGGCACTTTCTCCTTTCTAGTTAGCTTCTTGGGAAATTTCTTGCACTCCAGGATCTTCTTTTTCTGTAGTCCAACAAAAGCACCTGCTTTGACCTTTGCCTCAGACAAATCAGGGAAGATGTATTGAAGGTACTTGAAGGCTGCTGACTCCTTATCTAGAGCTCTGACAAATTGTTTCATTGTGCCCAATTTGATGTGCAGTGGTTGCTTCAGCACCTTCCAGGGGTCCCATTTGATATTGCTTCTTCCAACAGAGAAATTGGTTCGCTATGGCCTGTCCCAAATTTGGTAGTGTGTAAATTTCAAAATATCAATGTCCTGGTCACAAAAGCAAAGTTTGAGGGGAATGATAGTCATTTTTTTACACTTTTGTGGCATAGGTAATTAAGAAAGAACACTTAATACTCAGGAAGAAAAAAAATGACTACTACTACTATTAATTATTTCTAAAGTACTACCAGACATACATAGCGCTATACAGAGTCACAAAGAAGAAGAAAACAGTCCCTGCTCGAAAGAGCTTACAATCTAAACAGACAAGACAGACAAACAGGATGTCATAGATACAGATAAGGGGAACGGTGAATCAGCAGGCTGGGTTGGTGGGCAGAGGAGTAGGGTTAAGGATTGAAAGCTATATCAAAAAGGTGGGTTTTTAGTCTGCTTTTAAACAAGGGAAGGGACTTGGCGGACAAACTCAGGTAATTTATTCCAGGCACAGGGGGCAGCTAGATGAAAGGAACAAAGTTTGGAATTGGCAGTTAAGGAGAAGGATAAAGCTAAGAGCGATTTATCTGAAGAACTGAGCTCCCTGGGAGGTGTATAAAGAGAGAGAAGAGAGGAGAGATATTGAGGGGTAGCAGAATGAACACACTTGCAGGTCAACAATAGGAGCTTGAACTGTATGTGATGGCGGATAGGAAGCCAGTGAAGTGATTTAAGGAGAGGGGTGACATGAGCGTAGCGAGGTTGGTAGTAAATGAATTGTGCAATAAAATTTGTATTCAGCACTTAACCAGCTATGGGTTACCATGCATGATTGACTTTTATGTAATCCTGTTTATGTGATTAAACTGGCCAGTTAAGTTCTGAATATTAGCACTTAACCAGACAAGTGCTGACTCCACCCTCAGAATGCTCCCCCCCCCTCCTCCTTTATAGGCAATTTTGAGCTTGCACTAACCAGTTATTTTCAGCAGTATTAGCTGGTTAAGTGCCATTAAACATGACTGGTTAGCCTCAAACAGGCAATTTAACTGGTCAAGAGCTGTTTCTGGTCAGTTAACTTGTGTTGAATATTGACCCTACATTACTTGTACAAAACAGTGGTGTGCTACCACTAGCGACCATTAGGTGGTAGTACACTATTGTTCACACTTGTGATGGAATTAGGATTCTTGAACAAAAAACACAGCAGATGGAATGACATATACAAGTTTCCATCCCTAATTGCAATTTTGATTTTGAAAATAAACAACATCTTTCATCATTCAGCTGCAATATCTCAGTTTTTGCATCTCACAGATTTTGCATATGGAAAAAGAGGATGCATGGCCCTGTCCCGCCATGTTCTGCCCCTCCCCCCCCCAACCCCAGCCCCATGCACAGATGCACTACAGACTCGGGCCTGATCTTAACAGCTTTTCAAAACCCGGACAAAGTGACAGGTTTTGAAAAGCCGTCCGTTCTGTAAAAAGAGGACATGTCCCAGTAAATCCAGACGTCTGGTAACCCTATCTCACAGAATTCCATGACCTGTGCTGTAATGTCTATCAGAACAGTCTGTATTGAATGACAAAATATGCAAGACATGCCATCGCCCATCGCTATTGTGTAGGCTTGCCAGATTTTCTTTTTGGAAAATCTGGATCCCTAGCCCCACCTCCAGGCCCGCCTAGTTTCACCCATTCCCGCCCCCAAGCCCACCCTAGCCCCCCGCTGCCTGCTTTTGTCAGGCAGGGAGGAAGTCCGTACATGTGTGGATGCTAAGTGATGACATCATGCGCACGCACACATGCGCATGGCATTGCGTGCCGGCCGTGCATGCGCGGACTTCCTCCCTGCCCGACACAGCTTTTCAAAACCCGGACAAAGTGCCTGGTAACCATACAATTGTGCATCTGTGGTAATGCTGTGAAACTATGTAGCCATGCACAAACATCAGTCTGTTCCAGCTAAATTAAACAGACCTTTGAGAGTGGCTGCTCGTCAGCATCATCAAATGGCGGTGATTAGAGCACTGGCTGAGAATGGAGAGAGTGTGGGAGGATGTGATGAAAAGATTCTGGATTTAAGTGGATTACCTCTTCCAGAAAACAAGGTTGATGGCAGCAGTCTTCTCTATTTGCACAATTGGCAGGAGAAATGATTAATTAAGTCATGGAACAATTCAGTATGCTCAGCATTGTGTGGTGTTTGCAATGCTGAACTGATTACAAACTGATGTGAAATAACATTTCCCTAGAGATCCTGTAGGAAAAGAGAGGGTGATATGATAAGAGACGTTTAAATATTTGAAAGATATTAATATAAAAACAAACCTTTTCCAGAGGAGGAAAGGTAATAGAACTCAAAGACATGAATTTAGATTGCAGGGGGGCCCGACTCAGGAATAATGTCAGGAAATATTTTTTTACGGAAAGGGTGGTAGAAGCCTGGAAGGCCTTCCCACGGGAGGTGATGGAGATGAAAACAGTAATGGAATTCAAAAATGTGTTGGATAAGCACAAAGGAGTCCTGTATGGATGGCAGGGAACCAAACAAGCTTAGTAATGATTAGATGGTAACACCAGGAATTAAGAAGCAAATCCAGTGCCAGCCAAAAAAAGGATACAGTCTGTACTCCAATCATAGCTGGACAGATTCAGCTTCAGTAGTTGGAGAGGTCAGTACCAGGTAGGCTTCTACAGTCTGTGCCCTTATTGTAGCTGGAGAGATAGGCCAATATAGGGTTACCAGATGTCTGGGGAAACCCAGACATGTCGTCTTTTTAGAGGTCTGTTCAGGGTCCCAGACAGACTTTCCAAAACACAGAAGTTTGCCCAGGCTTTGGAAAGCTCCGATGAGCTCCAGCTGCATCTTGAGGGCATCTGAGCATGCACAGATGACATCACACGCATCCGCACATGCTCCAGGCCCTCCAGTCGCAGCCGGAGCTTGTCAGGAAAGAAGAGAGGATATTTGTGGGGGTGGGGCTGGAGGCGAAACTGGGAGAGGCTGGGGCGGAATGGGGGCAGAGCCAATGAAGGAACTGGGAAGGGCTGGTGCAGAACAGAGCCAGAGGCAGGAGAGGGCAAGGCCATGTGTATGGATTTTTGCGGCTTGAAAAATGGTAACCCTAGGCCAGTAACAGGCACACTTCTATAGTTTGTGCCCTTAAAATGACAAGGACAAATCAAGATCAAGAATACATACTGTATGAAGTATCACATTAATATCGCTTCCTCTTCCTCTATAAACCGCTCTGAACTGTTTGTGGTATTGCGGTATATAAAAATAAAGTTATTATTATTATTATTATACCTTATGCTACGAGTTTATCTTGTTGGGCAGACTGGATGTACCGCACAGGTCTTTAACTGCCATCATCTACTATGTTACTTTATACCTATTTCAAGCTTTCTTGAATTCAGATAGTTTTCATCTCTACAGCTTCTACCAGGAGGCTGTTCCAGCCTTAGTTATTCTGTAGTAATTCTGTGTGGAATCACAGGTGACTAGGGACCTGGATTTAAGTCTTGACTGTTTTAAGTGATAATCAGTTATGTAGGCCCTGCTTCAATAAATGGTACCTATGTTAGGCCTTACTAGGTGCCTTAATCGTGGATGCCTAATGAAAACTAGTGCATAATTTTTAATGGGTTAAATGGCGTGGTAATTGATCACGCCAATAAAAAACCATTTAAAAAAAACAACAATTATTTTCATTGAGAAAGCTACTTACAGATATCCATGTGGTGCCTAGTGACTCCTAAGTCGAGATACCCCTCCAACACCAAACAATGCCTACCTCAAAAGTAGTCATGGTTAGGGGTGGAGAACAGGCATGGTAAACAGGAGCTGCTAGGCACTGTTAAATTAGGCCAGGTATGACCTGGCCTAATATACTGGCACCTAACTGTACTATGCCAAGTGATGCCTAAGTCTGCTTAGGCGCTGATAAGCATGTTTTTTTTTTAAAGGACTACCTCTACTATTTATCACTTATATAGCTCTGAGAGGCATACGCTGTACATTTTGACATATAATAGACGGTCCCTACTCGGAAGAGCTTATAATCTAATTTGGACAGGCAGACATGACATATAGGGTTGGGGATGCAGAACCCAAGGTGAGAGGAGTTAGGAGTTGAAAGCACTCTCGAAAAGGTAGGCTTTTAACTGGGCCTCGAACATTGCCAGAGACGAAGCCCGCCGTAGGGATTCTGATCATCGTCATTTGACGATGCTGGTGAGCAGCCACTCTCAAAGTTCTGTGTAATTTAGCTGGAACAGACTGGCCAGCTTGTTCCAAGCATACGGAGTTGGCAGCCGAAGAGAAAGGCACAGAAAGGAGGGGCTTACCAGCTGAGCGGAGCTCATGGGGGGGAATCATGGGGGGAGATAAGTGAAGAGAGATAGTGAGGGGCAGCTGAGTGAGTGCATTTGAGGTCAGTAAGAGGAATTTGAATTGTATTTGGAAATGGATGGAAAGCCAATGAAGTGATTTTAGGAGAGGGGTAACGTGAGTTTAGCGGCTCTCCTGGAATATGAGTCGTGCAGCCGAATTCTGGACAGATTGGAGGGGAGCAAGATTGCTAAGCCTGAGAGTAGTTAGTTGCAGTAGTCTAAGCGCAATGTGATGAGAGCGTGGATAAGGGTTTTGGGAGAGAAAGGATCAGAATTTGGTCATATTATAGAGGAAGAAACGGCAGGTTTTAGCGATATGTTGTATCTGGGTAGTGAAGGAGAAACAGGAGTCAAAGATGACCCCAAGATTACGAGTAGACAAAACAGGAAAGATGAGAGCGTTGTCCACAGAGGCGGAGAACGAGGGAAGTGGGGAGGTTGGTTTAGGAAGGAAGATGGGCAGCAGGACACCTAGTGGTTGATTGACAACCAGGTAGAGTGGTAACTACAAGTTAAGCACCGTTAGGCACCATTTATAGAATCAGGCCCAAAATAATGTGACAATTTGGTCAGAAATAAGACTGCTATTTTTAAAGCAATTTTTTGTTTTTGCAAGTCCAGAGTTCTAGTTCAGCCAGAAGAATGCACAGTTCTTTAGTGTAATAGTTACTGAGATTTCCTCGGCTGTGTCTAGGAGCTTGCCTGCTACATTGCCAAGGCAGGCAACCAGCCAAAGCTATGCTGAAACGGAACAGAAAGGAAACTGTCATAAGCTAGTCTTCCAAAACTCTCACAAAGCCATTTGGAAAAAAAGATCATGTTACGCTTATTTTTTTTTTTTTTTAACAGCTATTCTTATGTTCTTACAATTCACTCAATAACTGCTTTGCACGTATTAGTTAAAGGGTCCCCTAATCTCAAGTTACTCATCTTAATTTTCTAGGAATCCAAGTAAAAAGTAAAACCTTTAACTTTTAGTAAAAAAGTAGACTGTTTACTTCAAAAAAAGCAATTCCAAATTAAAAGGGTTTTTTTTGTTTTCTTTTTTTCTTATGTTCTTTCTCTCTCTCAGTTCAACAACAATCAAAAGACTAAGGCCTAGATGCACTAAGAGGATCGGTAAGACTGTGTGGGTCTGCTCCGATCCAATTTTTGGCCGATTCAGAAAGAGCTATTGATGCTCTAAAAAGTCTGCTTGCAAATGATTTATGTGGATGTTCGTCGTAATCCCTGACTCTGTCGTCTGATGATTGCTGTGAGAGCGACTCTGACAGATGCGCAGAACTGGCGGGGGAAACTCGAACAGCTGAGAGGCAGGGGAAGCCCCAAAAAGCAGCCTCCTGCCACTCAACTGTTCGGAGCAGGAAACCTTTTTTTTTTATGAGCACAGCTGCTTTGTGTGCTACACATGCACAATATTTGTCCCATTAAAAAAAAAGCACCCCCCCCCGCCAATGACAGCTCCCCCCGATGAACCTGCACCACAAACTGCCCTTCCCCCCAGCAACAGCAAAAAAGGCAGGAGGAATGACAAGCCGAACCCTCTTCCTGTGAAAGAAAATTGGCACCCCCAAATATCCCCTCCCTTCTCCCTTTCCCCCTGATACAAAAAGGCAAGAGGGATGCCCACTCCCTCTTGGGCATCCCTCTTGCCTTTTTAGAGAAGTTGGAATGGGAGGGAATGTACCTTTTTAGAGAAGTTGGAATGGGAGGGAAGCTCAATCTGTGCCACTCATAGCCAGATCAAAATGGCGGGCCTTTCCCTCTCTGGTGAATCATGTGATGCACGGGGAGATGCCTAAGACCCTGATTGACTCAGATTCCTAAGGTCCCTCCCCTTGGTCTTCTCTCTCTATATCCCAGGATACAAGGGAGAGGAGTCTAAGGCCCTGATTCGGGCCCAGAAGTGACGTCAGAGAGAGTGGCGAGTTTTCTTTCCTTGATCTGGCATCTCTCTCCTCTCCTTCCTGCAGTTTGGCATCTCTTGTCTCTCCTTCCCTTCCATTCCCTGGTCTGGCATCTCTTTCTCCTTCCCATTCCAGTGGTCTGACATCTTTCTCTTCCCTCCTTCCATCACCCTTCTCCAAAATCATACATCTCTCCCTTCTTTGAGTCATCGCTCCTCCCTCCCAGTGTAACATTTCTCCCTCCCTCCTCCCACCATTATCATGTCCAACAATTTTCCTTCTTTTTTCCTTTCCCTATGAATACCATCTCTCTTTCCCTCCCACTTCACACACCTTTATCCAACAAATTTTTTCTCTTCCCTCACCCACCAGCAGCATCTCTGTTTCCCTCCCTTCCTAACCCCCAGATCGTGTAGCATTGGTCTTTCCCAACACCCTACCAGCCCATGCAGCATCTGTCCTTCCCTGCCTTCCCAAATCCCTTCCAGTTCATGCAATATCTGTCCTTTTTGATTTCCCAACCCCCTCCTGCTACCCGTACAGCATCTGTCCTTCCCACATTCTCATCCCCTACCCCCTCATCTGGATCCTGTGGTACAACCTCTTTCCAGTTCCCGACTCTCCCACCTACTACCTCCCCGTCGCTGTAACTTAAAATCTTTGGGCAGCTGGCAGCACAATGAATCGAGCTTCCCACTGTCGGCCTGCCCTGGAAGTGTTCTTTCTGCAGCACTTCCTCTTCCTGCATAGGCAGGACATTGCAGAAAGAACACTTCCAGAGTAGGCCGGCAGCAGGAGACTCGCTTCGCTGTGCCACCGGCTGCCTGAAGATTTTAAATTACAGCAGCGGTGAGGTGGTAGGTAGGGGAGTCGGGAGAGCCATATTTCCAGTTACTAATTTTTGGGGAGACCACGGCCCCTATGGCCTCCCCCATTCCAATGTCTATGGATGTACATAACTCATTTTGAGTTAGTACTGAAAAAGTATGTGCTGAAGGCAAAATTTCTACTTTTTCCACATAAGAATCTAGTCACTGGGGCTGATATTCAGACTGCAGGAGGCAACCCAGCTACCTCCAGTTAACCCACAAATTCAGTGCTAGGGCTATATCCAGCTACTGACATTTAATTTTTTGTTTATGTTCAGCCATGGTAGACATAGCTGGCCAACCCCGATATTCATCGGTTGACCAGCTAAGTCATAGTGGCCAAAGATAAACATGATATTTAGATGGGTTTACCTGGTCACTAGACTTAGCCAGTCAGCCAATGAATATTGGCATTGACTGGTGGGATATTCAATGGGAGACAGATAGTTATCTCCTTCTGACAAGATCGGCTAAGAGGGTCAACTTCAATGGCAGCACCCCTCCCCCAAAGCTTAAGTTTTCTCTCCACCCTCCCCACCCCTTAGTCCAACATTTCTCCCCTTCTTTCTCCAGCCCCTAGTCCAACATTGCTCCCTCTGCTCTCTCACTCCCTCCTCCTTCTTCTGAGGCCTTCTAAATATTATCTTGCTTGCTGGTAGTAACAGCATGCACAGTAGGCTGCTTTCGGCCAGCTCTGCACCCTCCCTTTGCTACATCGGAAGCGACCCTGTCCTCTGAATATTGGCAGTTACCTGGCTTAGAGCTATTTAGCCAGCCAGGAGCCATTCTTGGCCAACTACATAGTGCTAATTATTGGGCAGACTGTATTTTGTATTGTCAACAATCTCTTAAAAAATATATTAGGCAATCTCTGATTAAAAAAAAAATAATAATACAATATCAGTTCTATTTGTTATTGATGAATAATTAAGGGTTGTATGTATGTTGTATTCTTGAAAAAAAAATGTGTAAAGATGTAGTATACACAGCTTGATAAAAAAAATACATCTCACCAAAGTGAAATCTGATGTTCACAGTCAAGGTCAAATCCAACAGAAACTCCAAATCATGAACCTTCTCCCTGGCTTATAACTATGCTCCCAGAAAAAAATGCAGTTTACTTCCTAGAAAACAATAGAACTTCAGATTTAACTTGTTCAGCTATAAATAGTTGTTTGGCTGCCGTCCCAAGATGTTAGGGATTAATGGATTTAAGCAGGACTCGATAAATCCCAGGTGTAAGGCTGGCATAATGCCTAGAAATTGGACTGTGTCCTCTAAAAATTATTGCTATGATAAACCTGGCTGCTTCCTCCTTAGAACAGGACTCTCCTCCATCTGTACTGTGCAGCTTGGCTCTCAGTGAATTAGTCATATGGGCACTGATTTTATAAAAGATGCCTAAAGTTAGTCACCTAGATTTGCATGTCTAGCCAATCTAGACACCCAACTTAGGGCTCCCTTTATTAAATAATGGTAGAGGTTTCCACTGTGAGCTAGCAAGGTAAATGCTCCGACGCTCATAGGAATTCTATTAGTATCAGAGCATTTAACTCATCAACCCATGGTAGAAACCTCTACTGCCATTTAGTAAAACCCAGCATTAATTAATAAGCTAAATCAGCGCTGATACTGAGCAATTAGCATCTTATAATTGGCAAAAATTAAAATTATTTTGGTGGTAGGCGCCTACGACTTTCAGTTAGATGCGTAAGCCAAGGTACCTACCAGAAAGTGAGCCTGGTTAGGAGCAGATTGTGGGCAGATCTTGGGTGTTTTGCATATAGGCACCTAAAGTGTACTTAGATGCTGATATTTAGGCCAAGAAAACCCTAGCATAAATAGGGGGCGCCTAAGGTTCAGATGCCCTACTGGTGCCTAAGTCCACTTTAGGTACTGATAGGTGTGATGTTATAAATGGCACCTAACTGAAGATTGACTGGTGTTATGCACTGTGTTCCTTGGCACTTATGTTTTAGGCTACGGTTGCCAGATTTCCTCTTTCATATAAGAGGATGCCTGGCCCCGCCCCATTCTGCCCCAGTCCTGCCCAGTTCTGCCTACAGGTACTGTCCAGTTCCGCCTCCAGCTCCGCCCCACACGAACCTTCCCGAGCTCGAAGGCTGCACTTGGGAGTCTTCGCGTATGCATGGACATCAACGCAATGACATCACACGCATGTGTGTGTGCATATGATGTCATCACAGTGATGGCCATGCATGCACAAAGGCTCCAGATGCAGCCTTCCAAATGCAGGACTTCCAGATGCAGGACTGCCAAAACCCGGACAAACTGCCAGGTGCCCGGACAGTCCTCAGGGCCATGGTGCAGAAAAAATATGATAATCTCACTATCGCGCGCCCATAATAAGCTATAGCAGATCTTGACAAATTCCCCCCATTGCCCCAGGTATATTAGATAGATTGTGAGACCACAGGGACAGAGAGGGAAAATGCTCGAGTACCTGAATAAATTCATGTAAACCGTTCTGAGCTCCCTTGGGAGAACAGTATAGAAAATAGAATAAATAAAAAAAGAAGTGTTGTTGAACATCTAAAAAGTTGGTTTTGATTATTAGAACTTGTGTGTCCCAGTTATTAGGATGTCCAAGTGTAGCATGAAATTATTTTATAATTCTGATATGATATTAAAATATGTAGCATGAAATGATTTTATAATTCTGCTTGGAGTGAAAATATGTAGCAGGATGTATTTGATTTTGTTGAAGGTAAATTATGTAAGTTTGCTAGAATTATTGCCTGACCCAAGACAGGATGTGATTTAAATTATGGATTTATAGTAAAGTGATACTACATGAATTTAAGTTAAAGTATATTCATTTGATGGATTTAAAAGTAAATTTCTGATTTGATTTCTGAGCCAGCCCTGCCTCCGGCAATCTTATCCAGGTATTGTGTTAATGCACCTATTACAAAAGAAAGAACTGAGCTATCTGCCTTCAGAAAAATGTTAAATGCACCCACTCAATGGAGTACAAAAAGGAAGACCGACCTTCAGAAAGTGTTAAGTACAACTATTCAGATAAGAAAAAGGACAGCCAGGGTGGATACCAGAGCTAAACAGAACTCTACTATTAATGGAACAGGATGTAGGTCAGCAGTTCTTCACACCAAATTCATCTCTGGACTACTCTAACCAGAAAGAATAATAGAAGCTCATCACACCATTTTAAGCCACTCAAAGAAGATTCAATCAGATGACCTCATCTGCCTATCCTCCATTTTAAACCACTCAGACATAGATTCACACCACATCCAGCAAGGACAGTAACAATACTCTGTATTGGGACACCATTTTAAGCCATTGTAATTCAATCATGACACCACCTAGGATTCTATTTTTAGAACAGGTCTCAACCCGATAAATATGAAGTGAAATCCTTTCTAACAAAGGTTCTTTTTCTCTTCCTTTGGACCAGTGCTGGATCAAGCTGCAATCTGTCCAGGCCATGTGCTTCTTGCACATGCTATGTGCTCGGGCCTGCAGGGTGGCCTTCAAAGGACTTTTCAACCAGCATTTGTGAGTAAATGTAATCATTTAATCTTAGAGAAATTATGTCTTGTGTAATTCTATTATCTTTGCTTAAAGACCCTATCTGTAACTGCTTTAACTGCTTGATTTTAATGCTTTTAAATAAATTTTCAATTTGCTTACAAATGTTCTGAGTCTTAGTTCTTGAATAAATGTTCACATATATATATTTACCCCCTGTTTTACTAATGTGCGCTATGCATTTTAGCGCACATTTAGCACACACTAAATATATGCACGCGCTAACCTCTAATGCGTCTATAGTAGAGGTCTGCACGGGAACGGGGATCGCAGGAATCCCACGGGTCCTGCGGGGATCCCGCGGGTTCCCCCATAGCCCACGGGACTCCCATGGGGACGCCCCCTGGCCCACAGGACTCCCACGGGGATGCTCCCTGGCCCACAGGACTCCCACGGGGATGCCCCCTGGCCCACAGGACTCCCATGGAGATGAAAACAGGCCTACCTAAATTCTGGCGATGCAGGCATGCAGCTTACAAGTCCAGCGTTGCGGCAGAAACAGCCATGCTGAGCAGTGAGCTCAGCACGTACACAGCTGAAAGCCTTGCTTGCTGATTTGTCCGGCAGCATGGCAGGGCGGGGCCGCTGGACCAATCAGCAAGCAAGGCAGCTGTGTACGTGCTGAGCTCACTGCTCAGCATGGCTGTTTCCCGCCACGACGCCAAACTTGTATTTTGCGATACAACTGTAAGAAAGCAGAGGGGTAACTAGGAGACCTATCACCAGCGCTGTATACGAACCAGAGGAGAGGTCTTGATGCATGGAGGTTTGCTGGCAGTTGGCTCCTGAATCACAGAGAAAGCTCGAGGGAATGTGCAACAAATGAGTTATGAGGTAGAGGCCTATGATCAATGGTGAAGTTACAGTGTGAGGACATTCAGAGACATTCAGTCAAGCGACTGGAGGACAAGATACAGGAACTAGAAGGACTTTACACTATGGAGGACCCAATCAAGACAGCTGAAGTCTTCACGAGAGAGAGGCACATTGAGGAGGAAGTCAGGGAACTCGAGAAATTCATTGAGGAAGCATACAGGAAGAGGGTGGAAGAGAACGAACTTCGTATGAAAGAAGAAGTCACCCCGACACCAACATGGAAGGGGGAGCAAGAAGCAGGTGACCACATAGAAGACACCCACAGAAGAATACCGCACGAGGGGGAAGAATTGGCTAGTCGATGCCCAGAAGAAGAGAGAGTGAAGCACGCTGAGGACATTGACCTGAGACCGAAACGAAAATTGAAGAAGGGAAAGTCAACGATCCTGGTGGGAGACTCGATACTGAGGCATGTGGACAGCCACATAGCAGGAGGGAGAGAGGATCGACTGGTGACCTGCCTCCCAGGAGCGAGAACCAAGGACATCGTGGACAAAATTGGGATGATCCTGGATGGAGCGGAGACGGAAGAGACCGCAGTAATGATCCACATTGGGACGAATGATGTCAGCAAGAGAGACTACAGAAGAGGCACGCTGATAGAACAGTTCAAGATTCTGGGAAGGAAGCTGAAGATGAGGGCCCAGAAGATAGTATTCTCAGAGATCCTACCGGTACCGAGGGCAGATGTGAAAAGGCAGGAAGAACTACAATCAATAAATGCGTGGATGAGGAGATGGTGTGAGGAAGAAGGATTCCTTTTCGTGAGAAACTGGACAACGTTCTGGGGCAAGAGCAAGCTCTACAGGAGAGATGGACTGCACCTGAGCACGGCGGGAACAAGACTTCTAGCAAACAACGTCAAGAGAGGAATAGAACAGGCTTTAAACTAAGAGAAAGGGGAAAGCCGACAGTCGACCTAGCGTCGATGATTCGGAAGAAGGTATCCCGTGAAGATACTGAGGGGAAAAAAGGCAGGGAAGAAACAAGAGACAAATTACAGGAGTCAACTAACCCAGAAGAGGAGGTTAGAAAGATTGTAGCAAAAGAGAAGACACCAAAGAACGAAGCACAGGGAAAAGAAATGAAGACGACAAAATGCCAGGATCTAAACTGCATATATACTAATGCAAGGAGTTTAAGTAACAAAATGGGGGAACTAGAAGCCATGGCCAATGCAGAGGACATAGACATCATTGGAATCTCTGAAACGTGGTGGAATGAGGAAAACAAATGGGATACAGCACTGCCGGGATACAAGCTCTATCGCCGGGATAGGTCAGGTCAGAAAGGAGGAGGAATAGCCCTATACGTAAAAGAAAGCATACAATCGACAAGAATGGACACAGCGGAGATGATCAACAAACTGGAATCGCTATGGGTTAAAATACCGGGTAGGAAAGGGCATGAAATAAAGATGGGCCTATACTATCGTCCACCCGGGCAAACCGGAGATAGCGATAAAGAAATGGATGCCGAGATGAAGCGAGAATGCAAAAGCGGTTACACAGTTGTTATGGGAGACTTCAACTATCCTGGGATAGACTGGAGTCTTGGAAGCTCAAGATGCGCTAGGGAGACAGAATTCCTGGAGGCTATACAAGATTGCTTCATGGAGCAGCTTGTTAGAGAACCGACGAGAGGAAATGCCACTCTGGATTTAATCCTAAATGGACTAAGGGGACCTGCAAAGGAAGTGGAAGTAGTGGGACCGTTGGGAAGCAGTGATCATAATATGATCAAGTTCAAGGTTGAAGTAGGCATACCAAACGGAAAGAGGTACAACTATACGATGGGAGGGATATTATTAAATGAGAGTAACCAAGAAAAGGACTTGGGGGTAATGGTGGACATGACAATGAAGCCGACGGCACAGTGCGCAACAGCCGCTAAGAAAGCCAATAGAATGCTAGGCATAATCAAGAAGGGTATTACAACAAGGACAAAAGAAGTTATCCTGCCATTGTATCGGGCGATGGTGCGCCCGCATCTGGAATACTGCGTCCAATATTGGTCTCCGTACCTTAGGAAGGATATGGCGTTACTCGAGAGGGTTCAGAGGAGAGCGACACGCTTGATAAAAGGGATGGAAAACCTCTCATACGCTGAGAGATTGGAGAAACTGGGTCTCTTTTCACTGGAGAAGAGGAGACTTAGAGGGGATATGATAGAGACTTATAAGATCATGAAGGGCATAGAGAGAGTAGAGAAGGACAGATTCTTCAAACTTTCGAAAAATAAAAGAACAAGAGGACACTTGGAAAATTTGAAAGGGGACAGATTTAAAACGAATGCTAGGAAGTTCTTCTTTACCCAACGAGTGGTGGACACCTGGAATGCGCTTCCAGAGGGCGTAATAGGGCAGAGTACAGTACAGGGGTTTAAGAAAGGATTGGACAATTTCCTGCTGGAAAAGGGGATAGAAGGGTATAGATAGAGGATTACTGCACAGGTCCTGGACCTGTTGGGCCACCGCGTGTGCGGACTGCTGGGCACGATGGACCTCTGGTCTGACCCAGCAGAGGCATTGCTTATGTTCTTATGTTCTTAAGTGTTTTTCCACATGTCAAAGGGGTTTGGGCAATAACAAAGAAGAGATTATCAGACTGGATTTAGGGAGCCCACTGAAAAGGTAAGAAAGAGAGGTGTTTGCAAGTGAACTTGTATTTAAGCTGCATGCCTGCATCACCAGAATTTAGGTAGGCCTGTTTTCATCCCCGTGGGAGTCCTGTGCTCTATGGCTGCAGGTCTCCTTACTCTGGGGCACCAGATCTCCCTCATACAAAGGCCGGTAAAATATGTTAGCTTTGGGAAATGTATATGGCAGATGTCTTTGTTTTGTGTTCAAAAGAAAAGGAAATGCATTTCTGGTTTTATTTCTACAGTGTTAAAGTACTTGCTGACCCTTGCTGTGACTGGTGGGGATCCCCAAGCACCGCCAGCAGAGGACCTCCTCTAGAGATGGCCAGAACTCCCCTCCACCAAGCGCAGCAGTCGCTGGCAGCATCCATGAGCCACTGAGGTGCCAGCATCTGTGACTCAGGGACGCTACTGCTGCCTGCCAAGCTTGGCAAGAAGGACCCCCGGCCAACTGCAAAGGAAGTCCTCAGCTGACAGCTTGTGGGTTCTTATCAGCTGAGTATTTATATTTTATATTTACATTAGAGGCTCTGGTAGAAACCCATTTACAAAGTATGTATTCTTCCCAATTAATATTTCCAAATTAATAAAGTCTTTTTGCTTATTTGTAAATGGGTCTCTACCAAAGCCTTTAATTCAGTAGCATAATTAAATAAAATAACTATTTCTGAAGTTTATAGGGAAGGGTGGGGACGGAGGGGATTCCTCGTGGGGACGGGTGGGGATGGAGGGATTCCTCGCGGGGATGGTTGGGGACGGGTGGGATTCCTCACGGGGACGGGTGAGGATGGATGGGATTTTGGCGGGGACGGGTGGGGACGGGTGGGATTTCTGTCCCCGCGCAACTCTCTAGTCTATAGACTAACATGCACACTTTAGCGTTTAGTGCGTGGTTAGCGTGCGCTAATATTTAGCACGCGCAACACTTAGCGTACCTTTGTAAAAGGAGCCCTTAATTGTTTTTACAGAGCTAAGTTTTAATAAAGCAAGCTAACTTTCCCCAAATTAATAGTTCTTTATAATATATATTTCTCCAAGCCAGAGAGGGATACATATTATTGGTGGAGTTCTATCCATTTAATAATAATTTTATAATATAAGTGCCTACTTAGGCGGGGTTTTAGACATTTCAAAAATTTTGATTATGAGCCTCATAGGTGATCAAAAATGCACAAAAATGGTCTGTTATAAACCTACTCCCATTAAGGAGTAAAATTTTACCATAAGTTAGTAAAGCTGTTTACCCCCTCAGTCTAAGCATCGTTTGTGAATTAAGGGCATGATTCTATAAAGATACCTAGTAACTAGACATCGCTCAGCACAGTTGTCAATCAACCTCTAGGTGCCATTGAAGAATCATTCCTAGCGGCACCTATCTTGACTTAGACACCCGTAGGCGTCATAATGTTAGGCGCTGGTATATTAGGATAAGGTTTTCATGGCCTAATTTACTGGTGACTAAGGCAATCCACACCTACACTCTTTCCCTAATCATGCTTACTTTTCAGGTAGTCGTGGGTAGGCCCTAGTAGGTACCTCGGTGTAGATGCCTACAGGATATCTACCCGAAAAATTTTTTAAATTGGATTTTAATAGTGCTGTTCAATTAACAGTGTCAATTGAACCAATTAAAAAATTACCCCCCCCCCTTTACAAAACCATGCAAAAGGTTTTTAGCGTCGGCTGACATGCTAAATGCTCTGCACTGCTCCAATAGACATAGAGTTCCTATGAGTGTCAAAGCAGCACAGAGCATTCAGCATGCCGGCGCTAAAAACCTCTTGTACAGTTTTGTAATAGGGAGGGGGGTAAGTTAGGTGCCTAGATTGGCTAGGTTCACCAATCTAGGCACCTAAAGGTAGGTGCTTTGTGTAGAATCAGGGCCTTAATGTATAGAATCCTACCATTAATGCTGTGATGCCATGGTTAAAGTGGTAATTACCATGGTAATGGGCGACCGTGTCAAAAAGCTGCCTGGTATTACCACGGTGCCGGTAGACTGTTTCACAATATTGCCGAGACTTCACAGGATTTTACAGGTATGGCTGGTTTGTCTCCATTATCGTGGGATTACCGTGGCCATAGATCTAGCAGAAATGTATGTGGCTACATTGAGGCGATCCAGTCAATTTATGCAAGTATTCTATAAGGTTTCTTAGAGAACAGTGGTGTAGCGAGGGTGAGAGGCCCGGGGCAGTGGCACCCCTCCCCTACCCTCTTCTCTGCCCTCCCACCTCCACATGCTCCTTCCCCACCCCATCCTGCCATGCACGTGCCACTTCCCTTCCCCTTCCCCCATACCTCTGTAACGTTCCTGGCCTGACAGCAGCCTGGGTGTTGCTGTTCGCCCCAAGCAGCTGTCACGCTAGCATCAGCTCTTCCTCTGATGTAACTTCCTAGGCGTGGGTCCAGGAAGAGGCATCAGAGAAAGAGCTGACGCTGCCACCACAGCAGCTTGGGGCTTGCTACTCACGCCAGGAACATTACAAAGATACAGGGGAAGAGAAGCGGGTAGACTGTCAAAAGTGCGCCGGACTTTAGCGCGCCAACATCCCGTGGTAACATTTTCTCACAGGACTTAGGTGCGCCACCACTTTTGCCACTTTGAAGCATTCCCATTAGCACTGTGAGGGGGTGTGGGGGAAACTCCCCACTACATTTACAAGTCCTCGTGCTGTCATGGGGGGGGGGGTTGGAGGGAACCTTCCCAAGTACACTGAAAACTTCCATTTTTGCTGTTCGGGAGTTTTCAGTGTAGTGTAGGGGGTTCCCCCTCCCCCCCACACACACACCTCCCCAACGGGAGCGCGAGGACTTGTAAATGTAGTGAGGGAGTTCCCCCCACACCCCTCCTCACAGTGCTAATGGAAAGGCTTAAAAGTGGCGGAAGCAGCAGCGCGCATATGTCCTGCACATAAATGTCACTGTGGGATTGTCGCCACGCCAAAGTCCAGCACGCTTTTGACCAGAGAATCGATGTGCACATGCAGCAGTGGGGGTGGGGAAGGAGCAGGAGGGCAGAGAGAAGGACAGGTGCCTGCGCCCTCACCAACATGGCGCCCGGGAAGGACCCCCTCCCCTTACTACGTCACTGTTAGAGAATAAACTCACCAACCATATAAATATGGCACCTATATGTTTGCTCCTTGTTATAGAATTTCCTCCTTAGTGTACTGGCCTGTTAGTGGTCAGTGATGCAGACTTGGGATTTTTCTCTTTTGTTAGCAATTTCCATATCATGCAGATTTCTGCTTGTTCGTACCTCGTTTTCAGGCTTTCTACAGCAAACAAAGAAGAGTAACACCTAATGTACTAAAGAAACATCTGGAAATCATTAGTTTCCATAAATAGATGTTGAAAAGAGAATGTTTCTGTCTTTTGTTTCTGAAGAATTAATTAAGCATGAAAAAGGCAGGGTAAAAGGTTAAAGGTAAGTTTGGTAGGAAAATACAGAGTATATAGGCCATGTATTTGGGCAACCAAGATAAATAGTGGCAGCAATTTCAATTATAGTAGGAAATGAACAAACAGCTCATAATCTGCAAATGTAACTCAAAACCCAATGAAAAGGCATATCAAATTGTATCCCAAATAAATAAAAATGAATAACAAGAGGGTATGGGTACTTTTATCACTGTGCACATATGTGCATAATACACTCCCACTTTAGCCTATCTGTGTACTGCAAATTTTCAAAATGAAAGAATGTACGTTCTTCCATTTTGAAAATAATCCCAGAGAATTTATGTACTTTCTCCTGCTTTCTGGCATGCACAGATTCCCCAGCATAGCATTCATGCATATTTTATAACAGGGGTGCCCACACCTTTTGGGTTTGCGAGCTATTTTAAAATGACCAAGTCAAAATGATCTACCAACAATAAAATAATTTTTAAAAACCTCACAAGCACACTGAAAGGTAGATAAAATGTTAATTATCATTCATATTCTGGGTTTTTTTCAAAGAGGTCAAGGCAGATGACTCTATGCAATGTCACCTCAATAGCAACCATACAAAAATAGACAAATATACCCCCTCCCTTTTTACTAAACCACATAGCAGTTTTTAGCGCAGGGAGCTGCGCTGAATGCCCCATGCTGCTCTCGACGCTCATAGGCTCCCTGCGCTAAAAACCGCTATTGCAGTTTAGTAAAAGGGAGCCATAGTGCAAAATATAGACAGCAGATATCAATTCTCAAAACGGACACATTTTGATCACTAAATTGAAAATAAAATCATTTTTCCTACTTTTGTTGTCTGGTGATTTCATGAGTCTCTGGTTGCACTTTCTTCTTCTGACTTCTTCTCACTTCACTCTGGCTGCACTTCTTCTTCTGACATCTTCTGACTTCAGCCCACTCCTGCATCCAATATTTCTTCCCTTCTTTCAGCCTCTTATATGCTTTCTCTCCTCCAGACCTCATTCTCTCCCCCAACTTTTTCTTTCTTTCTCCCTGCCTCCTGTTCTTTCTTTATCTCTCTCTCCATGCCCACTTTCTTTCTGTCTCCCTGTTCCCTCTTTCTTTCTGTTTCCCTTCTTTTTTTGTCTCCCTGCCCCCCCTTCTTTCTGTCTCCCTGCCTGCCCCCTATGTTTCTTTCTCCCTGCCCTCCCCCAAGCCACTAGGTTTGCCGCCGCCATCGGGGATCAGGCCTCCAAGCCACTCCCGCCCCAAGCTCTCCCTGCAGAAGCCTTGCGCTGACCAGCGTTCTGCTCCCCTTCAGTTCTGATGTCGGAGAGGAAGTTCCAGGCCAGCCAGGCAGTGATTGGCTGGCCCAGAAATTCCTCTCCGATGTCAGAATTGACATCTGGGAGAGGAATGCTGGTCAATGTGAGACTTCTGCAGGCCCAAATCTCCGGATGCCCAGGACCGAGGAAAAGAAAAAGCCAGTCTATAAATCCTTCCATGAGAGCCGTTCCAGTCTCCTTTCAGCACGGCACTTACAAGAATGCGTAGCTCCCCCCCCCCCCATAGGAACCACCTCAATTTCCCATTTTCAGGCTCAAGACGTCAGAGCAGCAGCAGCAGCAGTTCTTGCATTTTTGGGCAAAGCACTTCCTGCTCCCGACCTCCAGTCTGGCGGCTCTGTTGATTCCACCAGGGGCAGCCGGCACTCAACTCTCCAGGGTCGTGACTTCCCTAGACCTCCTTCCCACCTTCTCCCGAAGGAAGTGACATCATTCCCCAGTCTATCAAAGAGTGTCTACGGGAGAAAGCGAGAGAGGGAAGACGGGTTCTGGCAGTCGGGCAAGGAAGGGCGCAGCGAGAATGGGTGTGCGTGAAGTGATGACCAGCGGGGAACCTCGGGGAGAGGAAGGCTGATTGGCCGGTCGATCGGGACGGCAACACGAGTCTATCACAGAACCCGGGATGGGCTCCGCGATCGACTCGAATTGCCTTCCCGATCTTCTGGTCGATCACGATCAACGTAAAGGGCACCCCTGTTTTATAATGTATGCACAGAAAAGCTAGTACTTCAAACCCTCTCCCTGGAAAGAACTCCATGTGCATAAATGTACACACATTTCTAGAGGATACAAGTCTATTTCAAAAGAGTGGGCACTCGTAACAACACTGCCCCACCCCAAAAATAGATCAGTTTTTTACATGAAAAGATAGGAAATGAAGGCTTTCCAACAATGAGCCAATGAAGAAAGGAATAAGTTACCATCTGAGATTATGAAAATACTTTCATATTTAGCCTTTAGGAAGGCACTCAAGATGTATTTGCTTCATAAGAACATACTAGGACAGACCAAAGGTCCATCAAGCCTAGTATCCTGTTTCCAACAGTGGCCAACTCAGATCCCAAGTACCTAGCTAGATTCCAAGTAGTAAAACGGGAAAATTCTAGGAATAAGCAGTGGTTTCCCCAAGCCATCTCAATAAGGGCCAATGGACGTCTCTTTTAGGAAATTATCCAAACCTTTGTAAAAATCCTGCTATGCTAACTTATTTCACCACATTCTCTGGCAATAAATGCCAGAGTTTAATTGCACATTGAGTAAATAAATATTTTCTCTGGTTTGTTTTAAATCTGCCACTTAGTAGCTTCATCATATGATCCCCCCAGTCCTAGTATTTTTGGAAACAGTAAACAAGCGATTCACATCTACCCTTTTCATTCCACTCATTATTTTATAGACCTCTATCCAGGGCAGGATTAATTATTTGAGAGCCCCTAGACACACAAGTATATTGGGCCTCCTGCCCCCCCCCCCTCTTTTGCTTACATGTCAGACTCATTCTGGACATCAGTCAGGTCTACAACTAGAATTTTTCACATTGTTCAAATGCATTGTAAAGCAGTAATACTATCCGAAACATAAACATGTCTATATTAATAACTAAGTCTGCAACTCCTCTCAACTGCCTCACTCTATGTCATCCAACTGTAACCCATATGTATGTATAAACAATCAAATCTGTAACTGCTCTAGTACATTCCACTCCATGTATATTAACTTGTAACAAAACAAGGCAAGCGGTTCACCAAAGAAGATCAAAGAAAACAAAAGAAGATCGGCAGACAATAAGGAGATTCAAATAAGGTTTATGCAAGGTGCTCCCAAGTACCATGCCCGAAGCGTTTTGCCAAACAAAGCTCATCAAAACTAACAGAAAACCATGTCTTTCATACACACAGAACACAGAAGCAACCTTTTTAGGTAAGAACATAAGAATAGCCTTACTGGGTCAGACCAATGGTCCATTAAGCCCAGTAGTCCGTTCTCACGGTGACCAATCCAGGTCACTAGTACCTGGCCAAAACCCAAGTGTAGCAATATTCCATGCTACCAATACAGGGCAAGCAGTAGCTTCCCCCATATCTTTCTCAATAACAGACTATGGACTTTTCCTCCAGGAACTTGTCCAAACCTTTCTTAAAACCAGCTACGCTAGCCACTCTTACCACAACCTCTGGCAATGCGTTCCAGAGCTTAATTATTCTCTGAGTGAAAAAACATTTCCTCCTATTGGTTTTAAAAGTATTTCCCTGTAACTTCATTGAGTGTCCCCTAGTCTTTGTAATTTTTGACAGAGTGAAAAATCGATGCACTTATACCTGTTCTATTCCTCTCAGGATTTTGTAGACTTCAATCATATCTCCCCTCAGCCGTCTCTTTTCCAAGCTGAAGAGCCCTAACCATTTTAGGCTTTCCTCATACGAGAGGAGTTCCATCCCCTTTATCATCTTGGTCTCTTTTCTTTAAGGGCTTGATGCTAGCATACAAATCCCTGCACAGCATGGCACCAGGCTACATGCCAGCCAAACTTCTTCCATACGTACTGAACAGACCACTCCACTCCCAAGGAAGAAACATGCCTCCAAACTCCCCCTGGTCATGCCCTTCAACTACAGAACGCCAGACAACGATCTTACTCCCATTTCTTACCAAACCACCGGAACCAACTACTTCCACAGATCAGATCCCTCAAAGGGCTCCCGAACTTTAGCAAAGCAATAAAAACGTACCTCTTCACATAATCCCCTGCTACTTATACCTTATGTGTAATATAAGAATTGTATATTGGAACTAGACCCTCTGTATATGTCATAAACACATTGTTTCGTACGCATGACAAACTCTAACATGTTTTTACTGTACATTATGTAAGTTAACCTGCAACCTGTTCTGACCTCGTTGGGGAGAACGGGATAGAAAACAAAATCAATCAATCAATAATAATGCACATGATCTGCCCCCTGCTCTTCAAGCTCAACAGTCTTTCTCCAGATTTAAGGCATCTCTAAACACTCCTTATTTTGAGCTGCTTTTTGGCAACACGCTGTGGGCTTCTGATCAATTAGCTGCATTTCTGATTGATACTATTAAGTTTTGTAGCCTAATGGTTAGGGCAGTGGGCTGAGATCCTGGGGAACTGGGTTTGATCACCAAAACTATATACAGGATGAGAAAGAACATGCACATATTCCAAAAAAAATACCCTTCTCAAATATAATTTCAAAATTCTTAGTCCAGATTATTCAGAGGTGTTAATTACTCTCAAAAAGGCAGAGCGTCAGATCCCCTTGTGTTGTGTTTATTCTATAATCATACTAGAAAGGGAATTAACCTCACTGGCTCACACTCCCCTTCTGCCCTGTTACAAAAAATGCTCATAGTTCTTAAAGAAACAAGGACTTAACTTTAAATCCCGGGCAGGGTGTGTTGAAGTTAGCAGTGAAATCGTTATTCAATCTTTCCTGCTGTGTCTGCTAGTCTCTTCTAGCCAACGTTAAGCTAGCTGTCGTTTCACCTTCAGGCTGCGTCAGAGCTGTGGACCAGTGTTGCGGCTCTGAGCCCAGAGCGGACTGGTCCCCCCCACCCCCTCTTGAAGGAGTCTGGGACTGTTTAGCTGCAGACCTAACATCTCATGTTCTAGCCTGCCTGCACTGGATGTGTTAGCTTGGGCATTCTAGCGTCTTATGGCTATCTCAGCATAAACGACATGTAACAGAAAGACTGCAGGGCTTAGATAAGTGACCTGCTAGTGACCTGCTAGTGTGAGCTTAGGACCAATGATTGTTAAGAAAAGTAACACGTGAAAAGTTTTTTCTAGAATTCAGTTGTATAGCCAGAAGAATGTATAAATATTTCTGTAACTTCCTGATTTCGGGACTTCTGAAGCCAGCTTAGGGCTCAGGGGTCCGCATATGCTGAATAAACATCTGTGCTTTCTTCAAGTCTCTAAGTTTTGTGGCTGCCCAAAGTGACCTTTCACTCTTACTATACCACTGAACACTGGGCAAGTCACTTAACTCTCCATTGCCATGGGTACACACACACAAAAAAAACCTCCTACCTTAGGGCTCCTTTTACAAAACTGTGGTAGCAATTCGCCCACGACAAATGCACTGAAGCCCATTCAATTCCTATGGGCTTCGGTGCATTTGCTGCGAGGGAATCACTACTGCAGCTTTATTAAAGGGGCCCTGAGATTGTGATCCCACTAGGAACAGAGAACGTTTCTACATATAAGGACAGATTCTGTAATTGGGTGCCTAAAAAGATAGACGCCTAAAGTTAGGCTCCTGTTTCATGTCAATCACACTTAGGCACCCATTACAGAATTGTGCCTAATTAAAACTTAGGCACCTACAATGCAGGCCAGTGTTTCAAAAGCCTACATTATAGACACCTAACTACTTCAGAGAATCATGCCTAATGGTGCCTAAGTTCTTCTCCGCCCCTAAATATGCCTACTTTGGAGTTAGGCACCCTACTGCGCCTATCTTATGTAGAATCGTGCCTAAGAAGATAGGCACCAGTGTTTTTTGAGCCATCTCAACTTACAGCTTTTCTGACACTGAAACGTCTGGAAAAAGAGGGTATAACAACAACTACCACAATAACAACTAAGTAATTGTTGGACTTGGTAATAGAATAATTCCTCAAGTCAGACACATGATACTGTTCTTTATTATATAGAATTTATAATTGATTTCCTTAAAAGTTCACTCTTATATATATCTTGGATCACATAATTATTGAGGACTTGAGATTGTCCGATTTGAATTTTGTTCTTTTTATGTTAATAATTTACTTATTATTTTGTGATCAATCTGACAATCTTTCTGTACAAAATGTTTGATTTTGTTAAAATTTTTAAAATGATAAATAAAGAATAAAAAAAAAATAAAAAAGAAGATAGGCACCTATCACAAAAATTAATTCTTTTTTTCAATTATAAGCTTATTAAAGCTCATAATTGAAACTAATATACTAATTAACTTAGGCGCCTCTCTTTAGGTGCCTTTATAGAATTTCCCTCATAATGTCTACAGCTCTGTGTATGTCTAGTAATGCTGTGGAAATGATAAGTAGTAGCAGTTGTTTGCCTTCTTTGGTTTTTTTCTTCTGGTGCTCTTTGTTTCCTGTCCTGAGTTTACTGGAGTTCCTTTCCTTCTCCAGTTTGTTTGTGAATCACCTCGTCCTGCTTGCAAGATAAGGCAGTTTATCAAGTTCCTATAATAAACATAAATACAGTAAAACCTTGGATTGTAAGTAACTTGGTATGCAAGTGTTTTGCAAGACAAGCAAAACATTTTATTAAATTTAACTCGATATACAAGCAAGGTCTTGCAACACGAGTACATACAGTATACACGCGTCACATCATCACAACTGAGCCGATGGTTCTCTCTCTGACGCTGCGCAAGTGTAGTGACTGTTCTAAACGAGCGAGGTCTTGCAATACAAGCACATCGTTTTTGGGTCGTGAAGTTTTCATTATTTCTTACGGGGAAATTTGCTTTGATATACGAGTATTTTGGATTGCAAGCATGTTTTTGGGAACGAATTATGCACTCAAACCAAGGTTTTACTGTATATTTTTATGCACGTTATACATAGGCATTTCTGGAGCAGAGTTTGTGAATTCCAAAATAAAGAAATCTTTCTTTGATAAATTTATCAGACTCCATTTCACCAGTCACTTCCAAGGCCTTTCTCAGCTTTAAGGGCTCCTTTTAGTAAGCTGCGCTAGCGGTTTAAGCGCCGCTACACGATAACGCCTCCATAGAGCTGGCGTTAGTATTTTCCGTGTAGCGCGAGGGTTAGCGCGCACTAAAAACGCTAGTGCACCTTAGTAAAAGGAGCCCTAAATCTCTTACCAAATTTTCATTTCCCGTATGACTGCTTTAGATGGAAAGAAAATAATGCAGAAATTAACACTGAGGAAGGGGGGGAGGTCAATGGGGATAACATGTGTATCTCAGTTCAGATGTTGTGTTTCTCTCTCACTCATTCACTAATATGCATGTTACATTCCTCTAATCCAGGGGTAGGGAACTCCGGTCCTCGAGAGCCGTATTCCAGTCGAGTTTTAAGGATTTCCCCAATGAATATGCATTGAAAGCAGTGCATGCACATAGATCTCATGCATATTCATTGGGGAAATCCCGAAAACTCGACTGGAATCTGGCTCTCGAGGACTGGAGTTCCCTACCCCTGCTCTAATCTATTAATGGGGATGCAGTCTGTTAAGGGAGCCCTCTTAGAAGTGCTATTACCAAATATGTGTTTCTAATTTAACTTCCCTTGCCATATTACATTTGCCAGAGGCAAATGAAGGTGTTGGGTTTGTGAGAAAAGCCCACTGCTGATGTTTATCAGGTGACCTGTTAAAGGGTAATTTGAGGTTATCCGCTGAAAAGATTGAGACCACATGTATGTGGAGTTCCCAGGCACTTATTACTTTTCAAGTGCCAGACTGAGCCATTTAACCAAATTCAGTCAGGTAGGTCTGAGAGGTGAAATGATCTGATGTTCACAAGCATGGGGAAGAAGAGAAGCAAACTGCAGACTTTACCCACTAATGGTTATTCATTTTTTTATTTTCTTTGCCCAGCTGTTATTTCATGGCAAAAATATAAGGCAATCAGTGCACTTATTATATACATCTTGATATACTGCAACATATCAGCTATTTGGTATCAATGTGGTTTACAACCAAGTAATTTATCAGGTATTTCAGGTGTTTTCCCCTATCTATCCTGGTGGCCTCACAGGGATCTCAAAGTCCCTCCTTAAGGGCCGCAATCCAGTTGGGTTTTCAGGATGGACAAAGGAGACCCCATAGACAACATATATCTAGATTTCCAAAAAGCCTTTGACAAGGTGCCCCATGAACGCCTACTCCGGAAACTGAAGAACCATGGGGTGGAAGGAGACGTAAATAGATGGATCAGAAATGGTTGGAGGGTAGGAAACAGAGGGTAGGAGTGAAGGGCAACTATTCGGACTGGAGGAGGGTCACAAGTGGGGTCCCGCAGGGCTCGGTGCTCGGGCCGCTGCTATTTAATATATTCATAAATGATCTAGAAACAGGGACGAAATGCGAAATAATAAAATATGTAGACGACACCAAACTATTTAGTGGAGCTCGGACTAAAGAGGACTGCGAAGAATTGCAAAGGGACTTGAACAAACTAGGGGAATGGGCAACGAGATGGCAGATGAAGTTCAATGTTGAGAAATGTAAGCATAAGCATAAGCATAAGCATAAGCAGTGCCTCTGCCGGGTCAGACCACAGGTCCATCCCGCCCAGCAGTCCGCCCCCGCGGCGGCCCAACAGGTCATGACCTGCCTGAATCACCAGAAGGGGCCCCTTGCCCCCTAGGTATCTCATCGAAGTCCTATCTTCCCATCAAAGTCCTAACCCTCCGGCCTTTCACCTACACGACCTGGTGAGCTGTCTATACCCCAGCACCTCCCTCAGTACCCCACGATCCCCTTGTCCCTCAGGAATCCGTCCAATCCCTGTTTGAATCCCTGTACTGTACTCTGCTGGATCACTTCCTCCGGGAGCACATTCCATGTGTCCACGACCCTTTGGGTGAAGAAAAACTTCCTTGCATTTGATTTGAACCTATCCCCCTTCAGTTTCTCTGAGTGCCCCCTCGTACCTGTTGTCCCTTTTAGTCTGAAGAACCTGTCCCTGTCCACCTTCTCTATGCCCCAAGTATTTTGAAGGTCTCTATCATATCCCCCCTGAGCCTCCTCTTTTCCAGAGAGAAGAGCCCCAGTTTATCCAGCCTCTCGGCGTATGGGCAGTTTTCCAGCCCTCTTACCAGTTTCGTTGCCCTCCTTTGGACTTTCTCAAGAACTGCCATGTCCTTCTTGAGGTGCGGCGACCAATATTGAACGCAGTATTCCAGATGTGGGCACACCATCGCTCGATACAGCGGCATGATGACTTCCCGCGTCCTGGTTGTTATGCCCCTCTTGATGATGCCCAGCATCCTGTTTGCTTTCTTCGAGGCTGCTGCACACTGTGCGGATGGTTTCATGGATGGATCCACTAGCACACCCAAATCTCTCTCAAGTCCAGTGTCTCCCAGCAATCTCCCTCCCATTTTATACTCAAACAACAGATTCTTTTTCCCTATGTGCATGACCTTGCATTTGTCTACGTTAAAGCGCATTTGCCATTTGTTTGCCCAGTCCTCCAGCTTATCAAGGTCCCTTTGCAGTTCCTCACACTCCTCCCTGGTCCTAACTCTGGCGCAGAGTTTGGTATCGTCTGCAAATTTTATAACCTCACACATTGCCTCCGTTTCCAGGTCATTGATAAATATGTTGAAGAGTAGCGGTCCCAGCACCGATCCCTGTGGCACACCGCTCGTGACTCCCCTCCAGTCAGAATATTGGAACCTTTACTCCGACCCTATGTAGTCTACCTGACAGACCAGTGCTTGATCCATCTGTGTATATCCCCGCCCACCCCGTGGTTCCACAGCTTCCTAAGCAGCCTTTCATGTGGCACCTTGACAAAGGCCTTTTGAAAGTCGAGGTAAATGATGTCTATGGGTTCCCCTTGTCCACCTGCCTGCTTATTCCCTCAAAGAAGTACAGAAGGTTTGTCAGGCATGACCTTCCCTTACAGAAATCCGTGCTGGCTTGTCCGCAGTAGGCCATTTTTCTCGATGTGCTCACAAATGCTTGTTCCTTGATCATTGCTTCCACCATCTTCCCTATAACTGAAGTACAGGCTCACCGGCCTGTAGTTCCCGGGGTCACCTCTCGATCCCTTCTTAAAGATAGGCGTGACATTTCGCCAGTTTCCATCCTCTGGTACCTCTCCAGTTGTCAAGGATAGGTTGCAAACATGCTGTAATTGCGCCCGCTATTTCCTGTCTATAGTTCCTTAGAACCCTTGGGTGGATCCCCGTCCGGTCCCGGTTGATTTGCCGCTTTTTAACCTGTCAGTCTGTTTGAGACATCCTCCCGACTTACCTCTATATGCCCCAATTTTCGGCCTGCTCCCCACTCATGAGCTCCTCTGAGTCCGGTATATTGGACGTGTCCTCGCTCATGAAGACCGACGAGAAGAACGTGTTCAACCTCTCAGCTACCTCTTTATCCTCCTTAATCACTCCCTTCCTATACCCATCGTCCAATGGCCCCACCTCCTCTCTCATTGGTTGCTTCCCCTTTACGTAACTGAAGAATGCCTTGAAGTTTTTCGCCTCCCTGGCCAGCCCTTCCTCGTATTTCCCTTTTGCTTTTCTAACCTCTCGGTGGCATTCCTTTTGGCATTTCCTGTGCTCCTGGTGATTTTCCTCCGTTGGATCCCTCTTCCATTTCCGGAAGGACACTTTCTTGTCACTGATTGCCCTCTTTACTTCAGGTGTCATCCAAACCGGGTCTTTTGACCGCTTGTTCTTGCGGCCTTTCCTGAAACTGGGAATGTTCAGTTTTTGCGCTTCCTGCAGGGTGTCCCTGAGAAGGGTCCAGGCGCTTCCTACAGTCTCCATCCTAAAGCAGGTCCTGAGCTTCCTCCCACCATTTTCCTCATAGCAACATAGAGTTCCTTTCCTGAAGTTGAGCGCAGTTGATGCGGTCCTCCCCACTATGGGTGACCCCCTTTCTAATGTGAATCTGATCACGTTGTGATCACTGTTGCCTAGGTTCTTCCCACCTCTACCCCTCTTGCAGGCCCCCCTAATCCGTTAAGGATGAGGTCAAGAGTAGCACCCCCTCGCGTCGGTTCCTTACTAGTTGCTCCATGAAGCAGTCCCTCACAGCTTCTACGAATCCTGCTTCCCTCGTGGAAGTTGGATTGTCCCGTACTCTCAGTCTATCCCCGGGTAGTTGAAGTCCCCCATCACTGTTACACTTCCAGTCCCTGCATTCCTGTCTCAGTTCTGCTTCCAAGTCGTGTCCTATTGTTTCTGACGCACCATGCGGGCGATAATACAGCCCCAGCTTTATGTCTGCACTCTTCTTTCCCGGCAATTTGACCCATAGCGATTCTAACTCCTCTGCCTTTGTTGCCATATCAATCCCAATCGAGTAGATATTAGTCCTTTATATACAGCGCTATGCCTTCCCCCTTCTTGTGGGTCCTGTCCCTCCTGTAGATGCTTGTACCCTGGCAGCGCCACATCCCATTGATTTTCCTCTAGTCCACCAGGTTTCTGTAATTCCTATTATATCCAGGTCCTCCCCCTTGGCCATGACTTCCAGTTCACCCATCTTAGCCATGAGGCTTCTTGCATTTGTGTATAAGCACTGTAGGTCCCGGTGTTTGTCCTCCCCCTCTGCCTTTACCTGGGCCACTTTCCCCTTGAGTCTCAGGCCGTTTTCCCGCTCCCGGTGCCTCCACCTCTGGCTTTACCTGGGCCGCCTTCCCTTGGGTCTCGGGCCGTTTTCCCTCTCCCGGTGCCCCTGCTGTGCCCTCCGCCTTTACCCTCGCAACTCTCTTCATCCCCATGTCCCCTCCACCCCCACCTCCCCGCTTTTCCCCGGGGAATACCAGCCCCCTCCCGTCCTATCATCCCTGAGCCTTGGTTTGATCCCCCTTGCCTTGTGGCTCCCCTTTGCCCTGTGGCTCCTCCTTATTGCCCTCTGCTTGCACCCTGGTGCCATCTCGTTCCCCTGAATCCCCTGTTTTCCCCTTCCCCTTAGGCTTCTCCCAGCAAGTTGATGTTACCTGGTGTTTCCCTCGCTGTCTGATCACGAGTTCCATCGGACCTCCGTCCTCCTCCCTGCAGTCAGCACGTTCAGCATCTTTTCTGGATACTGCTGTCCGAAGCGTCATCAGGTCAGCTGTCGGCCAAACAGAACCCATGGCTAGCCCAAATTGTGCTCGAGGCCCCCACCTACCTCGACTTCAGAAAAGTACTCAAAACTCATTTATTCCACGGACAGAACCCCTAATCCCCCATCTTCCACTTCTCTCACCCCTTTCCACTCAATGATCTGAACTCTCCTCTTACTCCTTCTTATTGTTCATTCCCAACCTGCTAACTCCAATGACTTGTATATTCCTTTCATGCTTACCTCAACGACTTCGTTGCTTGTAAATCTGATTAACCACCTAGAACTCCCTGGGTATGGCGGTATACAAAAATAAAGTTATTATTATTATTATTATAAAGTATTACATGTGGGAAACAGAAACCCGAGGTACAACTATACAATGGGAGGGATGTTATTAAATGAGAGTAACCCAAGAAAGGGGACTTGGGGGTATGGTGGACATGACAATGAAGCCGACGGCACAGTGCGCAGCGGCTGCTAAGAAGGCAAACAGAATGCTAGGCATAATCAAGAAGGGTATTACAACCAGAATGAAATAAGTTATCCTGTCGTTGTATCGGGCGATAGTGCGTCCGCATCTGGAGTACTGCGTCCAATATTGGTCGCCGTACCTTAAGAAGGACATGGCATTACCGAGAGGGTTCAGAGGAGAGAGTGACGAGTCTGATAAAGGGGATGGAAAACCTTTCATACGCTGAGAGATTGGAGAAACTGGGTCTCTTTTCCCTGGAGAAGAGGAGACTTAGAGAGGATATGATAGAGACTTATAAGATCATGAAGGGCATAGAAAGAGTAGAGAGGGACAGATTCTTCAAACTTTTGAATAATAAAAGAACAAGAGGGCATTCAGAAAAGTTGAAAGGGGACAGATTCAAAACGAATGCTAGGAAGTTCTTCTTACCCAACGTGTGGTGGACACCTGGAATGCGCTTCCAGAGAGCGTAATAGAGCAGTGTACGGTTACTGGGGTTCAAGAAAGGATTGGACAATTTCCTGCTGGAAAAGGGGGATAGAAGGGTATAGATAGAGGATTACTGCACAGGTCCTGGACCTGAACGTGCCGCCGCTGTGAGCGGACTACTGGGCACAATGGACCTCAGGTCTGACCCAGCAGAGGCATTGCTTATGTTCTTATTATCTCATGCATATTCATTGGGGAAATCCTGAAAACCCGACTGGATTCCGGCCCTCAAGGAGGGACTTTGAGACCCCTGGCAGTACTTGGGGCAATGGAGAACGAGGTGACCTGCCTAAGCTCACAGGAAGCATGGTGGAATTGAACCCACAGCCTCAGGATGGTGAGGCAGTAACTCTAACTGTTAAGCCACTCCTCCACTGTGATGCAGGGTATAATCTTTTCCAAAAGAAAGTGCATATATATATATATATATTTCACTTTCACTGACTTTTACAAAACTGAGGTAGAAGTTTCTACTGCAGGCTGGGGAGGTAAATGTTCCAAAGCTCATAGAATTCCTGTGAGCGTCGAAGCATGTACCTCACCGGCCCGCATTAGAAACCTCTACCGTGGCTTTGTAAAAGGAGTCCATATATGTATTAAAATTTAAACAGTAAATGAAGTGATTTGCAAATTGTATATGTTACCATATAACAATAGGAAAAATGAAAGGCAAATCACAAACTAGAACGGAATCATTGAAATCAAAATAAACCTAAATCTAAGAAGAGTAGGTGTGCTGGAAGTTATGGTCATCTTTCAAAGAGGATTGAAGAAATACATCAATTGGTTGCCATGCAAGTAATAAAAGGCTAACTGTGCTCAATTTTTCAGCAGCATGTAGTTCACAATGTCTTTATAGGCAGACTGTATTCCACCAGAAGGTTTCATTAAGAAATTTATTGTATAGCAATAGCAGAAAGTGCATCGATTAGTTTAGGTTTGCAAAGAGAGTTATGACGACAGAGGTGTAGGGAGTGAAGAAGAATAATATCCAGTGAGATGTCAGCTGAGCACTGCATAATGTCCTTGATTGTCACCCAAATAGCTTTCCAAAATGAGTAAACTGAAGGACAATGAAAAATCATATGAAAAATTTGTTGAACAATGCCATCATATATCTTGTTGTAGTCAATTTGTTTTCCAAATTCTCCAGGGAGTCTATACAGGGAGAAAAAAGAAAAGGGTCTGAGAAATGCTAGCAGATCAAAGACGTTATTCCAGAGTTGACCAGTTGTGTTGTATAAAGTTATTACTGAAGTCTGCAGAGCATACATTACAGAGAGCAGTAGGACCAAATTTGGGGAGGCTGATTCTATAAACGGGTCTCCCGATTGTAGGTGACGGTAGGCATCCTACCACCGTCTGGCAGCCAATTGGAGTACACATTTAAAAACAAAAACCCGAGGCAGGCCGCTTACATTGTAAGAGTTTGTCACGGGTGCAAGGAGAAGCCCAGAGACACTTAAGTTTGCCCAAGGCTGGGCAAGGGTGTGGTTTTGCCTGGAAGTGGCCTTGAGTGAGCTTAGGTGGCACTAATCATCTTCCTAGGGCCAGGACAGATGCCTGAAATGTAGGCCAGCAAAATGCTGGCCTACATTTCAAATAGATGCGGCCGCTGAGCTGATCGTAACAAAGGAATCCACGATCAGCTGAACCGGCAGGCCTCCCCGAAGCTGTGGCTCAGCTGATCGGTGGGAAAATACCCCTGCCGCGATCAGCTGAGTGGCTGTGACAGGGAACCCAACATGTATGGTGAAATCGGCAGGAGGGATGCCCTCTCCCTCCTGCTGCCAGCCCCCCCCTCCCAAAGCAGCCCACTGTGAGTGTGGAGTGGGGCGGGAAGGAACAGGGGTGTGGAGAGGAGGGTGCGGGGGAGGGGCGCCACCCCCCCAGGTACTTCCTAGCCTTACTACACCATTGTTTAGAGCAGACCTTTTCCAGTAGGGAATACAAAGTTTCAATTTAAGCTGAACCATATTGAGACAATAGTGGCTGGATCACAAATTTTTGAATCATATTAGACCCCTGGCTCAGAATTCAAATCTAACCTGAACATATTATAATACTATTGCCATGAGTTTTCCAGAGGCACATTTGTACAATTCAAAAGTGTTTTATTTTATTTTGAGAGCCTGCGATTTCTGATACAGAGAAATAATATGTTGTGATTTGCACTATCTATTAAGAATTATTTTAGTCTGGAACAGTGTATTGATCTGTACAAAGAAACTCATTCACCAGTTATATAATCTTGATAATGTAGAGCACCACAAGAAATGATTGGGGTCAAGATCCTTGACACAAGTTAATTAGTTACAGGATGAAAGAATACACAAAGGAGTTGGATTAGCACAAATGCTAATTCAGCTGCTATGTGTATCTGTTACCATTTGTCCAACATATGTGGACAATTTTTTTCTAGGATGAAAGAAGAAACCCATCCTTTGAATTTAACCACCCTGAAAATACTTAGACAGCGGCAACTGGTAATTTGTGAGGATCCAGGAACCCAGAATATGATAGCAGCAGAAGTATCTCAAGAACGCCCAGTCTATTTATTTTCCCTTACCTGCTGTGATATCACAGACTTCATTCGGTCTTGTGCTCTGCTCTTATCACATTTTTCTGTATTGGATCCATGACTTCTTGAATTGTAACTTATTTTTACCTCTATTACTTCCACTTGGAGGTGGTTCCATACACTCAATATCAGTTTTGTCGAATTCTGTATATGGTGCCTAAATCGGCCGGCACCTAGAAAAATGGCACCAGCTGCGTGTCTATCACACTTAGGCACCATTTACGGAATCACGCTTAGTGGAAGCTATGTAAAAATGTAGGTGCTGGAAATGCAGGCTAGGTTTTGAAAGGCCTACATTTATAGAATCTGGTGGGGGCCTATCACCCAATTAATTTAAAAAAAAATTATTTAAGCTACTAAGTGGATTTTTCCAATTAACCCCACCCTCCTTTATCAAGCTGTGCTAGAGATATTTGGTACGGGCAGGCATGGTAAGGGTGATCCGATGCTCATAGGAATTCTATGAGTATCAGAGCATTTACCACGCTGGCTCACGCTAAAAACCTCTAGTGCAGCTTGATAAAAGGGACCCTAATTTAACCCAGGGAAAAAGAAAGAAAAATGTTTAGAGTTATCTGAGGGGAGACTAACCTGTCTCTGTAGCTTTAAGAATTCAGAGTTGTATGTGTCACCTGTGGAATTCTGAAAAGCACAACTCCATCTCTAGGAGGGTTCTAAACTGCCAGGAAGTTCAGAGTTAGTTAAGGCAGTGGTTCCTAACCCTGTCCTGGTGGACCACCAGGCCAATCGAGTTTTCAGACTAGCCCTAATGAATATGCATGGAACAGATTTGCATGTCTGTCACTTCCATTATATGCAAATCTCTCTCATGCATATTTATTAAGGCTAGCTTGAAAACCCGATTGGCCTGGTGGTCCTCCAGGACAGGGTTGGGAATCACTGAGTTAAGGGACTGCGGTGTTGCTGTGGGAGCTGGCACCTGTGATGCAATTTTAAGGGAAATATAGTTTTTGATAGAAGCAGAGTAAAGAGTAGTTGTGCACAGTGGCGTAGCGAGGGTGAGAGGTGCCTAGGGCAGAGTGGAAAACCTGGAATGGTTCTCTTCTGCAGTCCATGTGAGTAAAGGGAAATAATCCTATGGTCTAGAACAGGGGTGTCAAAGTTCCTCCTCGAGGGCCGCAATCCAGTCGAGTTTTCAGGATTTCCCCAATGAATATGCATGAGATCTATATGCATGCACTGCTTTCATTGTATGCTAATAGATCGCATGCATATTCATTGGGAAAATCCTGAAAACCTGACTGGATTGCGGCCCTCGAGGAGGGATTTTGACACCCCTGGTCTAGAACAAGGGTGTGTAATTCTGGTCCTCGAGGGCCGGAATCCAGTCGGGTTTTCAGGATTTCCCAATGAATATGCATGAGATCTATTTGCATGCACTGCTTTCAATGCATATTCATTGTTGAAATCCTGAAAACCCGACTGGATTCCAGCCCTCGAGGACCGGAGTTGCCCACCCGGTCTAGAATGTCTCACCTATTGCGCTGGAAAGATCTTTGTCTAAGTTTGGATGTTGCATATTATATATGCAACCAGGAAAAAACAAAAGTACTGTTCACTTCCTGTGCAGTGGGCAGAAGAGTTCAAGGTTAGAGACTGACTGTTGTTAATAGAAGCTGTCTTTCCAGGTAAAGTCTGTTTCAGGCATTGGTTTTTTTTTTTACTCTGCATAAACTTTCCTTGCATTAATTATATTATGGCCTTTGTAACACTGAAATATATACAGGTACATGTTTGCAATATGTTGTTGTTAGATGCCATTGACTCGTGTTCGAATCCTAGTGGCTTGATGAATTATAGTTCTAAAAATAAATTGGTTTTGTGCTAGTATGGTAAGGTCCTCCAGCGTCATCCCCTTGGTTATTTTCAACATGTCCAGTCATCTGATTGCAGGTCATCCTCTTCGCCTAGTTCTTTTGACCTTCCCAAGCATGATGTCCTTCTCCAATGATCTTTCTCTTCAGATGGTGTGACCAAAATAAGACAGTCGTAACTTCATCATTTGGGCCAGCACTGAATATTGGCCAGCACCCAAATAACATCAGGTACTTGCCAACACATGTTTCTGAAGTTCTTCCTTCCCTCCCTCCCTCCCTCCCACTTCCATCAAGGACCAATTCCCCTTCAACCCACCCCAAAGTAAATACCTACTTCTAGCTCTCCAGCAAGTGAACACCCCTCCTCCCAACCCTGACAAGAGCTCTTCTCACAGTACCCCAATAAGTTAACTCCCCTCTCACTCACCCTTGAATAAGTCAAGACCACTCCCACTCTACCCCTGACAAGTTAAGACCTTCTCAACCCCCATTCACTCCTAAAACAGAACAGCCTCTCCCTCAGGCCTATCTGAATTCCCTAGTGCAAGCACAAACTTCACTCACCCATTACTAACAGCTCCCTGGTAAAAATGGCCACTATGACCTCTAACAAAAAACCCAGTAGAAATTAAGTGGGACTTATAAATTGTGACATGAATAGAAGCAGGAAGGTCCTACAGTAAATCTCCTGTCATAATAATGCATCAAGACAGAAAAGTACAATGAGGATTCTCTAGTACCACTACCATATCAGATGATTAAAATGAAGCTATAGGGTTACCAGATGTCAGGAAAAACCAGGACATGTCCTCTTTTTAGTTTGTCCGGATTTTGGAAAGCCTCGCTGCATCTGGAGGGCCTCTGAGCATGCGCGAATGACTTCACACGCATGAGGCCCTCCAGACCCAGCAGGAAAGAAGAGACTGTGTGGGAGTGGGGCTGGAGGCAGAATGGGGTATGGTTTTAGGCAGAACGGGATGGGACTGGAGGCAGAATGGGTGGGACCATGCATCCAAGATTTTTGTTATAGTCAATTATCCAGGGTTCCATGATTTCCTAGGTAAAAGATCCTACCGGGTATTCAAGGATGACAATTTATCTTATAGTTGGGATAATATTTGTGGGGTACCTCAGGGCTCCCCCCTATCCTCGACTCTGTTTAATATTTATCTTATTTCACTGAGTAATTTGCTACAAAGTCTAAAGCTCAATTTTTATATTTACACAGATGACATCACTGTGGTTATCCCGTCATCTGATTTTATTAAATTCCTAGCTAATATTTTAAATCAAATCAATCTTTGGATGATTGCTTTTAAACTGAAGTTAAATACTGAAAAAACTAAATTCTTTCTAGCAACGTCCAATGAAAAGATAAAAGAAAAATTGATTCTTGTGAGGGTGCGGGAATATAAAATTGAACAATCCATAAAAATATTGGGTGTAACCCTCGATAAACACCTGACCCTGGAAAAACATATAGATTTACTGTTTAAGATATGTATTTCGGTCTTATGGAAGCTCTACACCATTAAGAAATTTTTTGATGAACCGTCTTCGTTTGCTAGTGCAGACATCCATTTTAAGTACTTTGGATTATTGTAATATTATATATTTAGGGGCTTACAAAAAAATACTCAAAAAATTGAGACTGATTCAGAACACTGCGGTTCGTCTCATCTTTGGACTAAAAAAATGGGAGCACATTACCCCTTTCTATCAAAAACTTCACTGGTTGCCAGTGGAGTCCAGAGTTCTTTTCAAGTTTTCCTGCATTAGTAACAAAGCAGTTTTCGGGATGCTACCAGTTTACCTTGCCTCTCAGTTTTCTTTGAATTATTCTAATAAGAGTGCTCGTAGAATAAATCTATTTAATTATCCTTCTCTAAAATCATGTCAATACAAGTTTTCTAACAGAATTTTATCATTCCAGGCCGCTAAACTGAATACATAGCTTGGAAAACTTATACTTGAAGCTACTTTCTAGTCTGATTTTAGAAAATCTCTAAAGACACGCCTGTTTGACATGTTTATATCTTAGCTGTGCTACTGTTTTAACTTCTCCTTGTTTTTTAAGAGATGTATTATTTTTATTGATTGTTTTATTATGTATTTCACATATATTGATTGTATGTATCTTTTCTGTTGTGAACTGCTTCGAACTTTTGGTATAACGGTATACAAAAAAAAAAATTATTATTATTATTGATATTAGTGACACTGAAACCTCCCCTGATGATATGTCAGAGAGAGAGCATCCTGAACTATATGGCCCAAATTCAATAACCCTCCAAACCGTGTGCAATCTGTTTCCGTTTGCATGCCAGCCGACCTGCATGCAAATGGAGACGATCGTTAACACGCCCCCTACCCACAGCCAGAGCGATTCCCGCTCATGCGCATATCCTGACAGTAGTGACAGGAGAAGCAGCCTCCTGTCACTGCTGTCAGGGCTCAGCCCCAATTTCTCCTGCCTGACCTGCCCCGATCTCTCTTGCTTGCTCCCAGACTCTCCTGCTCTCTGCCACCATTCCCTGCAATGCAAGCCCGTGGTTTTTAAAGTGGGCCTGCACTGCGGGGAACGGCGGCAGAGAGCAGGAGAGTCCGGTGAGCAGGCAAGAGAGATCAGGGCAGAGCAGGGCAGGCAGGAGAGCCTACACTAGCCCCACCCACTGGCCCAACACACCGGCCCTACTCGACACCACCCCCCAGGCCCCGATCTCTCCTGCCTGCCCTGCTCTACCCCCATCTCTCCCTCGCCCTCTCTCGGCATGCCCCTCCCCGCATGGCCCGCGCCCCCCTCCGGGCATGATCCACCCATCTTCGGCACCAAAAAGTTGGGAGCAGGAGGGGTGCTCAGTCCCTCCTGCTCCTAGGCCTCCCACCCCTGGTCGACCCAGGCGGTCAGGCCTGGCCCACCCACCCCAGTATCTTTAAAAGAGTTGGGAGCAGGAGGGGTGCCCGGTCCCTCCTGCTCCTTGCGATAAGGCTTCCTCATCTTCGGGAGCAGGAGGGGTGCCCGGACCCTCCTGCTCCTTGCCGATCTTCGGGAGCAGGAGGAAAGTCCTCCTGCTCCTGCTCCCCAGGCCGCCGCTGTGCAATAGCAGCCTTAGGCCCTACCCCAGTGCATCATCTGATGCACGGAGAGGGGCCTAAGGCACTGATTGGCTGAGGCACCTCGGGCTCCTTCTTCTTAAATGAAGGAGCAACATATTGCACATACCTTGATCATTATCTCTTCTCCAAAAGTTGTTCATAATTATCACTACAATTATCACCTGTTTTCCTTTGATAAACTGTTGCTGTATAATTCCTGTTTGGATTAGCCCTATCTCTTGGCTAGCAGTCTTACTGCTGGATTCTTCTATTTTCAGAACACACTAGAACCATAGAACTGCCAGCCATTGGACGGTAACACCGCCCAAGAGGTTGATACCAGGTAAGCCCCACTGAATATCAACTCATTAGATTTCTATGGCTTGATAGATTTCTTGAAATCCAAAGCGGTTTTCCCTATCTATGATATAAAGCTACACAAATTCCACTGTCACTTTCCTCCTTCCTCCTTCTTCCTTCTTCCTTCCTCCCCTTCCCCCATCTTTTCACCTGGTAAAGTCTTTGCATTGTTAAAACCAAAATCAAGATGATCCCACCTAGATTTCCGTTTTTGAGTTTGGAAATGAATTTTCACACATCTCTATTTAGAATTACTTTTTTCAAATGCTGACACTGCGGCTTATGTCTAATACCTCTTCTAAATGATGAATCTGTTTTTGGGTGTCAGCCAACGTTCCTTCCTCTGGCATGTGGAGTGATTTTGCCCGTGTGCACATCTTTCAGCACTGCATGTGCAGTCATGTAAATCATGCAATGCACATCTCATTTGTCCTAATTAAAACAATTATTTTTGATGTAATAGCATTATTAACCTAGTTTTTGTCAATTATATACATCTGTTTTATTTTTAAAGTCTTTTCCATTCAAACATAAAATTATTTCCCAACCTTTGAAATGTTAATCTTTTCAGATTCTTGAGTTTTGCTAGTTTTTTCATGTTTTCTTTCTTCTCTCCGGTTCAATTGTTCACTCTTTTTCAACTTTTATCTTTCATTCTTCCTTTCTTCCTCTGTGTTTTCCTTACCTTTCTACAGTGGCATATCAAGGGCATAGTGGGGGGGGGGGGGGAGACTGCCCTGGGTGCATGTCCTAGGGGGGTGCACAGCCGGCCGGGTCTGGAACCTCCTGGGACCTGCACTGCAGCGCGGCTGCAGTCCACCCCCCGCAGCCAAAAAAAAGGCTAAGAAGCTGGTGGGAGCGGCAAAAGCGTCCTTTAAGGAACACCCTCCCGATCTGGCTCTATCTTGCCCCCTTCGTGACGCCACCACAGCGTTCTCAGCCATTGGTCGACCTTGCCTGGGCACTGCAACCCAGGCAAGGTCGACCAACGACTGAGAACGCTGTCAGGATAGAGCCAGATCGGGAGAGTGTTCATTAAAGGACGCTCCTGCTGGCTTCTTAGCCTTTTTTTAACCATAGCAGTGGCGTACCAAGGGCAGGCGTGTGTGTGAAAAAAATGATGGGCCGGGTGGGGGGATGTCAAAAAATGATGGGCCCCGGGTGTCACATACCCTAGGTATGCCACTGCCTTTCTATGTCTGTCTTTTGTCACACACAAACGCCATCAAGTTTCATGAATTCTATGGCCTATGTCATTTACATGTTCAACACTCAACCCCTTAATTTCTTCTTCCATTTCCTCGTTGCTGAGATATGGAGTTGAATGTGGAAGTTCTGGACTGTAAACTTTTCTTTCTGCTTCAGACTAGTTGTCACAGGTTCAGTGCCTGATGTTGCCTGCAGAGAAAACCTAGTCTAAATCACAGGACAAAGGGAGTTCCCTGGAAGGCTTGGAAATGAATAGAGAGTAAAGTTCTCACAAAGGGGAATAGATACAGAACCAGACTGAGAAATAGGCAACTAGGCATATGTCTAGGTCCCCAAAACTTATGGGGACCCAGTCAGATAGGTTCTGGTGTCAGGAGCCAGGATTGCCAACTTTAGATTTTTTTCAGATTTTTACAAATTTTAAAGAGTAAATAATAATAACTTTATTTTTATACTAGTCTTTAAGCCCGTTACATTAACAGGTGCTAGAAAAGACGTGTGTATCTATCTTTCTTTCTCTCTCTCTCTCTCTCCTTGGCCTTTTTCTGTCTTTTTATCTTTCTTTCTTTCTGTCTCTCTCTTTCCTCGACTGTCCACCATCATCCCTTGCCTGCTCCCCCTCTCCAGCAGCAACCCTTCCCTGTTACCCTGTCCAGCAGAAGTCTTTCTCCCTTTGTTTTATCTCCCCCTGTCCAGCAGCAGCCCTTTTTCCTTCCTTTTACCTCCTCCCCATCCAGCAGCACCCCTTCCCTGCTCCCCCTGTCTAGCAGAAGCCCTTCTCCTTTTGTTTTACCTCCCCCCTATCCAGCTGCACCCCTTCACTGCTCCCCTTTCCAGCAGCAGCCATTCTCCCTTCGTTTTACCTCCCCCCTGTCCAGCAAGACCTCTTCCCTGCTCCCCCCTGTCCAGCAGCACCTTTTCCCTGCTCCCCCTGTCCAGCAGTAGACCTTCTCCCTTCCTTTTACCTCCCCCACCTGTCCAGCAGCACCTCTTCCCTGCTCTCCCTGTCCAGCAGCACCCCTTCTGACCCACCAGCACGAACCTCATGTCCATCTCTCTCCCTCACCCTTCTGTCCCCTCACTGAATCTCTCTCCCTCTCACCATCTTGCCTCCTCCAAACATCTCGCTGGCGGCTGCTCTCAGGCAGGTTGTTCTGGCTGCAGCGGATGAGCTAGAGCTGGTTTGCCGCCCACACCGCCATGCTTGTGAAAGGCAATTAAGACCCATCTCCCATCTTCCTGCCCCCGAGCGCCAATTCGGTGCACGTGAACACCGCCAGCACCTGCTTGCTTCCCAATGACCGCCTCACGGTCCACTTCAGCCAGCCCTAGCGAGGTTTCTCTGGCGGTGAATGAGTGAGAGTGGTGTATTTCCTGCCTCCGTCAATCGGCCACTGACACAGCTAAGTGCGCATGTGCACTCCTGCCAGCCAGGGACCTACAGATCACGAAAAACGGAACACGCAGGTAAGAGTGCGCATGCGTGCATAGCGTTTTATTATAGTAGATACCGTAATACCACAAACAGTTCATAGATGTTTACAGAGGAAGAAACTGTATACAGACAGCGATATTACAAAAAACTTTTGAAATTACATTAGCATGTTAAGATTAATCAAATTTATCTGGAAGTATTTTAAAAATACATCAAGGCAGAAATTGAGCCAGAGAAATTTATCAAAGAGATAAGTTTTAATAGACTTCTTAAAAGTTTAATATGAAAGTGCGTTAGAAATAAAGTTGGTTAAACATTTATTCCATTTACCTGCTTGGAATGATAGTGTTCTTTCAAGGAATCTCTTGTAGATGCAGCCCTTCAAGGATGGAAAAGCGAACAAGTAAGCACTGCATGTACAAGTTGTGCCTGAAAATTCAAAATGATGAGATAGATAGATTGGGGATGAACCTGTTATGGTTTTGAAGCAAAGGCAAGCAAACTTAAAAATAACATAAGACTAGCCATACTGGGTCAGACCAATGATTCATCTAGCCAGTGGCGTACCTAGGGTATGTGACACCTGGGGCCCATCATTTTTTGACACACACACACACACACCCCCGCCCATCATTTTTTTGACACAAACCCCCGCCCTTGGTACGCCACTGCTACGGTTAAAAAAAGGCTAAGAAGCCGGCGGGAGCGGCGAAAGCATCCTTTAAGGAACACCCTCCCGATCTGGCTCTATCCCGCCCCCTTTGTGACACCACCGGACAGCGTTCTCAGCCATTGGTCGACCTTGACTGGGCAAATACTGCAACACTGGAGAAATAAAACCAGAAATGTTCTTTCTTGTGTACTGAATGCAATCAGTGGTATAGCTGCAGAGAACACTATCCCCCCTCACACACACACTTTGAGCTAAGACCCCTCCCCCAAATTAGCTGTCTTCCTTGCTGTGGCTGGCAGGGATCCCCTTGCCCCACCAGCAAAAGATTTCCTCCTCTGGTTCAGTGGCCAGAACTCTTCCAGCTCTGCACTCTGCAGCTGGCAGAAGTGTTCCTGACCTGCTGCTACTTCTGCTGCCATGCATGCAGTTTTCATAAGGGAGAGGGAGCAATAGTGGAGGTGACTGCAAGTCAGGGACATTGTTGCTAGTTGCAGAGTTTGTAGAATTCTGGCCGCTAAACCGGAGAAGGATAGTGGTTAGGGTTACCAGGTGTCCAGGTTTTGAAAAGCTTCCTCAAAATCACGTTGGGTATGAGGGCAAGATTGGGGGCGGGACTGGGGCATAATGAGGTGGGGATATGTGGAACTTGGCAGGCCTGGGGTAACCCTAATAGTGGTAAATGGAGATTTCTCAGAGAAAAAGAATGTTGTTAGTGGCGTGCCACAGGGATCTGTCCTTGGGCCGGCTCTATTTAATATCTTTCTGAGTGATATTGCAGAAGGACTGTCTGGCAAAATTTGTCTTTTTGTAGATGATACCAAGCTCTGTGATAAGGTAGATACCCCGGAGGATGTGGATAACATAAGACTGGATCTGGCAAAGCTTGAAGAATGGTCTGGTAATGGGCAACTAAGACTTAAAGCTAAAAAATGCAGGGTCATGCAAAGAACTTCTGTGCACCGAAGAAGAGTGGGACTTGGGGATGATTGTGTCTAATGATCTCAGGGTGGCAAAACAGGTAGAAAAGGCAATGGTCAAAGCCAGGAAGATGCTTATGTGCATAAGGAGAGGAATGGCCAATAGGAAAAGAGAGGTGATAATGCCATTGTATAAGTCTCTGGTGAGGCCCCATTTGGAGACTGCACCTTCAAAAAGCCATCCAGGATCTCCTCTCTTTCTCTTTCACACCCACACAATCCATTTTCTCTATTTCTTTCCCATCTAACATGTCCTTTTGTTTCTCCTCCCCCAGCATTATCTTGTCTATCTCTCCCCCCAATACTTCTGTCCCATTCTCTTTTCCTTTCTCCTATCATGCAGCATGATCCCATCTCTCTTCCCTTTACCCTACTATTGTCCTATTCTCTCCCCCTCCATCTCCTAGTCACTCATGGACTTCTGTGAATTTGTCCTACACAACTCTATTAGTCCCTCCTACAACATTATCGCAGGCGACATAAACATACACCTAGATCAGGGGTCTCAAAGTCCCTCCTTGAGGGCCGCAATCCAGTCGTGTTTTCAGGATTTCCCCAATGAATATGCATGAGGTCTATGTGCATGCACTGCTTTCAATGCATATTCATTGGGGAAATCCTGAAAACCCGACTGGATTGCGGCCCTCGAGGAGGGACTTTGAGACCCCTGACCTAGATGAAGAGGACAACACAGACACGAAAGAGTTCAAAAACTTCCTATCCCTACTTAACTACAACCTCCCTACCCCTGCTCAAACTCACGAAAAAGGCCATCATCTAGATGTAGTAGCCATGTCCACAAAGGAAGTCCCAGATCCCGTCATCTCCTTACAAGAAGGCACCTGGTGCCATGATATCTGGTCGGACCACTTCACCTTTTACTTTAAGTTAATCTGGTCCCAACGAAAACAAAAAAAACGTCCGATAATAAAAAAAGAACATCTCACGAGAGGCCACATCAACCCAGAAAACTACTGGGCTCAATATAAACTCCAAGCTGAGATAAAGGAAGAAGTTGATTTCTGGGATCACTGGACCACTACCAGCACCTGCATTTTAGATAACATTGCACCTAAACATAACAGCAAAAGTAATGCAAATAAATATAACAAATGGTTCGACATCGAACTCCTAAAAATGAAACAGCTAGCCAGACGACTAGAAAGAATATGGAAAAAAACAGGAGAATTATCAGACCGTAACAATTGGAGAGCCAATATAAAAACTTACAAACAACTGATAAAAGATAAACGCAAAGCATTCTACTCAAACAAAATCAATTCATCCTGTAACAGCCCACAAGGCGTCAATACAAAAGAGCTGTTCAACCTGATTATGAACTTATTCGACACCATCCACTACACTCTACCTACACACAACACCAAATTACCCTCAGCGAACGACCTAGCCCTATACTTTGACTCAAAAATTAAAAACCTAAGAAACAATTGCTCAACAAAAGAACCTAATGATCACCACATAGCTAACACACTAGGAAATGAAACACCTGCAGACATGATCTGGAATTCCTTTCAAGACATAAATTGGAATAACTATACCAAATTATATAACAAATACTCCAAATCACATTGCATCCTAGACTCGTGTCCCCAGAAATCATGAAAGCGGCATCACTTGAATTTAAACTATCACTACTGCACTACTTAGCCCATAACCTAAAAAATGGAAAATTCCTCACCAAGAACGGCCACATAATAATAACCCCTATCCTAAAAAATAGCAATAGACCAATTGCTTCCATTCCACTCTTCGTAAAGATCATGGAGGGATTGGTACACTCCCAATTGATGGAATATCTTGACCAGTTCTCTCTCCTAGATGAGACTCAATCCGGCTTTAGACCTCTCTTCAGCACGGAAACTGTAATCGCGGCTATCTTAGATTACTTGCATCTATTGTTAAGAAAAGGCCTCAATGCCCTGATCATGCAATTCGACATGAGCTAGTAGACCATATGAAAATGCTACAATGCCTAGACGCTATTGGCATCAGGGGTGAAGTGCTAAACTGGTTCCACGGCTTCCTATTGTCCCGCACCTATCAGGTTCGTTTCAATAATGATCTCTCGAACACCTGGAGCAACCCATCTGGTGTACCGCAAGGGTCCCCACTATCCCCACTGCTTTTCAATATATACATAACCACACTGAGCGTACAATTAACACAGCTGGGGATAAAACTATTCAGTTACGCTGATGACTTTACAATCATCATCCCATTTGCCAACTCCATCTCGGAAACCATTCCCAAAGCATCAGAAGCCATAAACTTGATGGAGCACTGGATGATAGACTTCAAGCTTAAGCTCAATACAGAGAAGACAAAATTCTTTGTCGCTTCACCACGCCCGCACGACATCAAAACACCACTAGGCATTAACAAACTTAACTACCCCATACAGCCCACCATTAAAATAGTGGGTGTAACTCTGGACCAATGCCTAACCATGAAAGACCAGTTGGACTTCCTAATCAAAAAGGGTTTTTTCACCCTCTAGAAGCTCAAATCCATTAAAGCATACTTTGATAACTCTGCATTCAGAATCCTGGTACAATCCCTCATACTAAGTCAACTTGACTATTGTAACATCGCCTACTTAGCAATCCCCCAAAAGAATATACGACGCTTACAATTAATGCAAAACACTGCGGTCAGACTTATCTTTGGTCTAAAGAAATTCGATCACGTGACGCTATACTACAAACAGCTACACTGGTTGCCATTGGAAGCTCATGTAAAGTTTAAGTTCGCCTGCTTCTGCTTTAAAGTTCTTTACGGTCTTGCCCCTAAATACATAACTGATCTCTTCTCCTTCTCAGCCTGCAGATACAAGAGAAGCTCCCACTTGCACTTCGTTTCTCCCCCGGTCAGAGGTTGCAAACTAAAAAAACACTATGGACACCTTCTCTCACATCAAGCAGCTTTATGGGATAAAGAACTAGAACAACTCCTCTCGCCCACCACTTACGAGGTGTTCAGGAAACACCTCAAAACTCACCTGTTCCTGAAGTACCTAGATAGTTGACCCTTTCCTCCCTTTCCCCTCCTTAACGGTTCTCTGGTCATTTCCCCCACTTGTTCTCCCTTCCCTTAAGTTCTCTCAACTTGTACTTCACTAATCTTTTGTAAACTGCATAGAACTTAACGGTACTGCGGTATATAAACTATTATTTATTATTATTATTATTATATGCCACTGTTGACTTTCCTCCTCCCCTCATGATAAGTGGCGGCAGTGGAAGAGACGGCAGCAAATGAGTGACAGGCAGAGAAGGGAGGGAAGCCCACTTCACCTCACTAGGCAGTTGGGGGTCCTTTGTAGCTGAAGGGCTCAAGGCAACTGCCCTGTTTGCCTCCTCCCCCCCCCTCTCCCCAAGTCATCCCTGATCCGAACCAAAGAAGAGGCAGGTGAGTCATGGGCAGAGGTGTCTGTGTGAAAAGAGTCACCACTGAGGTTTGGAATTAATGTGCCCATTTTGATATTACTAGTGCAGGGTATTAAATATTTATAACAGCGCATAAACATCCACTCCTCAATGTATTTTAGCGCAGGTTCTACACTGGCAGATCTTATTCTAAAATACTAGTGGAACTTGAGACATCCTGATCTGGACACCTCAATTTAGATTTGTTCATCCTTTCTAAAATCTGACTCCATTCATTTGAAAAAAATGTTTAAAAAAATTGAGCGCCTCAGGCAGGAAAAATGCATTCTCATTTTACATCATTTTGATTAATTACCATATATGTGGTTCCTTTTATCAAGCTGCGCTAGAGTTTTTTAGTGCAGGCCAGTGCAGTAAATGCCCCGATGCTCATAGAATTCATATGAGCATAGGAGCACTTACCTCGCCAGCCTGCGCTAAAAAAACCTCCATAAAAGGGGGGATGGTTCTCATACATCTGAAAGACAAAAAAAAAAAAAAAAGCCACCTTAGTAATATTAGCAAGGGACAGATAGTAAGGCATTAACGTTTATGCATGCCTTTTGTGTTTCACATTGTTCCGTAAACCAGGAGACTTTATGCAGCATTATTTCAGGAAGATAATGCTCTCTAAATATTTTAATGAAGTGAACATTTATCTAGCAGTATATTAGCAGCACTGGTTCCATTTATATTATTATTCATGACTTCAGCATGTTATCTCTCACAGTGCATGTGCTTGTTTTAAACAACTGGTTACCAAAGCAGGGAGGCTGAATGGCCTAGGGAGTGACTACTCTCTCTGGAGTTGCACAGGAGGAAATATGAAACAATCTGAAGGAAAATATCACCCAGAGCAAGAGAACAGCAAAAACAAAGAAGGTCAATTTGCCATGCCAGCATTCAGAAAGGGAAAGAAAACAGGTCAGACCTCTGCAAATACCAAATGAGAATTCCATCGTAGAGGCCAAACAATCCTAATGAACAATGTGCAGACTTGAAACATTCATAGGAAGTAGATTAGTTTTTTGTTTTAAATGAAAAGTGAGTCGGAACTACTTCCGTAAACATGCACGTTGGTTAGAGAAAAATGTGTGTACAAAAAGTACCTGTCTGTCTTCTGCATTGAAAAATACTCTGATGATAAGGGACTAGACTACTTGTAGGCTGTGATAACTTTTTGAGGACCGCAAAGAATATATTTACGTATTTGTGGTTTCAGCAATCATGGTTTCTATTATTTGCGGTTTTTAGCTTGCTGGCTCCTCCCCCCAAATTACATCAGCTTGCATGGAGAAATCGCTGCTTCCAAGCATTTGCAGAGAAAATTGCTGATTCCCAGCACTTCCTTCACCGTGTTTTGCCTCTCCTTCAGGAACAGGGCAGGTCTCCCACCATGTTATTCGCAGTTTCACCATATTCACGATGATTTTTAATAGAAAACAGCGAATAACATATGAAAAAGTTATTTGCGGTTTTTCTATATTTGTGGGTCTGTTAATCCCCTATCATAATGAATATGGAGAGAGAAGTGTACATAAAAGTGTAGACCCCAGAGGCATTTTCTTATCTGAAAAGGAGGCCTTGGTGTTTTTGAAAAGTTGTGAACTACATCTTTTTTTTATTGGTCTTTTAAATGATAAGTACACGTATACGATAAATGGTTGCAGCACAGAAAGATGGTACATTAAATCCATCACTCCTATCACAATTGTTTCCAGAATCCTATCACAATTGTTTCCAGAATACTAATAGGAAATTGGGCAAAGAGCTAAAGGAACTTATTTTCCTGAACAATAAAAAACAATCCCCAGACTAACAAGTCCTGAAAATTTGGAGTGAATATGATACTAACAAAAAATATTATTAGAGGGACATATACACACTCACATGCTGTATGTAGGCGTTCATACCCAGTGGCGTAGCGAGGGTAGGAGGTGTCTTGGATGGAGGTACCCCCTGCACCCTCCTCTAAACCACCCCCCTGCTCCTTCCCCACCCCCCACGCCACATTCGTACCGTCCCTTCCTCCCATACCTCTTTAAATCTTCACCAGTGCGAGCAGCTTCTCCGGCCTGCTGCTTGCACCAATGTTGGCTTTCCCTCTGACATCACTTCCTGGCCACAGAAGTGATTTCAGAGTGGAGCCAGGCTGGCGTGAGCAGCAGGCCAGAAAATTTGCTCGCGCTGGTGAAGATTTAAATAGGTAAGGGGAGGGGGGAAAGGAGGGTGTGAGTATGGTATAGGGGGGCATAGAGGTGCCGGCGCCCCCATCAAGACTGTGCCCAGGGCAGACTGCCCCCCACCCCATCTCTTACTATGCCACTGTTCACACCCATGCACTTAGGCCCCAGATATACAGTTTGGTTTTACACAGGTCTTCCTTTTACAAGTAGTAGGAAAAGGGATTTTCAAGTCTGGATATTCACAGATTCTTTGGGTTCCTAACAGAAGTGGACATATACCTGACTTCAAAATATTTTGGGGGAAGTTTGAACTCCCCCTAAAATCATAGGTCAGGAATCTCAGGATACTGCTAGATTGATCACTCATTCTGATCTCCCAAATTCAAACTACCTTTAAAATTTATCTCTATCATCTTTGGCAGCTACAAAATCTCTCTCCATATATTGAACAGACAAGTCTGACCACAGTCGTCCATGCCTTGATAACATCACAACTAGACTACTGCAATACCCTGTACCCTGGTCTAACCAAAAAGAGTTCACATCAGCTGCAACTAATTCAGAATGCTGCAGTGCTACTGATACAAAGCTGCAAAAGATGCGACCACATCTCTCACTTCCTGCACAAACTACAGTGGTTACCAGAATCTTACAGGGCTTAATTTAAATCTCTATATTTGATTTTCAAGGTCCTCAGACAAAATGGGCCGGAATACCTAGCTAACCCTTTAAACGCCTTTGAGACTTCCAAGTTCTTCTCAAGGAGCATCACTGTCTGTACCCTCATCAAAATAAATTGTTTGATGTGATAATTGCCAGCGAGCCTTCTCAAAAGTAGCCCCCCACTCTGGAATTTATTCCCAGAGGAGCTAAATCTAACTCCAGACTACCTCAACTTCAGAAAGCAGATGAAAGCCTGGTTCTTCACCCAAGCCTTTAATACATAAGGTGATTGGCTATACACTCAGAGGGGCATACTAAAAAAAAAAGTCTAAATCCTTTTTGGGCCTAAGTTGCAAGTCGCCCAAAGTCGAACATGGGAAAAGTTCCATTTTCGAAAAATATGTCCAACATATTTTTTTTTTTTTTCAAAAATCATTTAACTGTATGTCCAACCGTCTGATCATCCAGGCCACTAAGTCATCCATCTTTATACTCCATTTTTGTCCAAAAATTCATCCTAGTCAAAAAAGCCTAGAAAAAGACCTTTTGGATGTGGAAGGGGTCAGCAATGTGATGGACTGGATACCTAAACATTGCACCAGAGTAGTGGGGTACCTTACAGGGCACTGCTGTGAACTTCACAAAAAGGGTGCCACATACACATCTCACCACAACAACCTTATACGTCATGGTGAGCCCACCAAAACACCCCCAGAACTGACTAGACCCATCTGTCTACCACCCCAATAGCCCTTATGGATGCAGGTGCCACTTATATGGCAGTACAAAAGGGTTTGGGTTTTTTTTTGGGGGGTGCACATGTTTCACCATGAATGCAGTGATTAGAGTGGCTTATGGGCCTGGGTCCTCCTCTCCATGGTTCACTAACCCACCCCCAAGACCACTTAAGCCACCTCTGTGCAGCTCTACTAGGCTTTCCTATGCCAGGCTGCCAGGTGCTGATGTTCTAGAGGCAGATATATAAAGTTGTTATTACAATTTTTATGTGGGTGAGTGGGGGGGGGTCAGTGATCACTGAGGCAGTGTGTGGGGGTCTGTACTTTGTGTCTGCAGTGCTTCTCTGGTCACTTTGGATACCTTCTGTGGACTTAGAACTGGTTTTAGATGGCCTAAGTCACAACGTTCAAGTTCCATCTAGGCAGTATTGTAAAACTTTTGGTTATACATGCAGTACGACTAAGTCTAGGACGGCCCATGTCCCGCCCAAATCCCACCCTTGATACTCCTCCTGAAATGCCCCTTTTAGCTCCGGGCATACTGCAGCACTGTGAAAGCTTAAGTCATTTTTAGATACGTCTAAAACCCGGTTCGATTATCGGCACTTGGACGACTTGTGTTACTGATCATCCAAGTGCAGATTTAGGCCGGTTTTAGATGTATTTCTGTTTTGATTATGAGCCCCTCATTCTGCAACAGGGCTAGCTTGCCACACACACTAACTAAATCAGTTCCTTATACCTTGTTTAACTGTATAAAGAACTTGCCTTGAGTTTAGCCTTCCATCAGTTTATCCCAACTCAATCTGTACCACCCATCTTGTCCCCATCTAATATCTGTATTTGACCCCTCAGCTATAGGATAAACTGTATTATAGAAAAGTATTAGCATTTTATCTATGTTATTTGAATGCTCTGATTTGTGCTTATTAGATGCTTCATAAGCATTATGCGGCTCATAATAATAAAAAAAAAAAAATTGTCCAAAAAGTTGCCTAAATCAGTACTTGGACGATCAAAAAGCCAGATCGTCCAAGTACCGATAATCAAAGCTGGTTTTAAACGTATCTAAAACCAACTTAGGCCTTACCCCTGCCTCTAAACGCCTAGAGCGAAACGAGGCGTTTTTAGAGGAGGGGAAAGGGTGAAAGGTGTGCGGGAGGTGGGCTGACCTAAACTTAGTCGTACAGAAAGTATAACCAAAACCTTTAACAGGTTGCCTAGTCGGAACTTATACGTTTTGACTTAAACCAAGTCAAAACAGCTATAATTCCGAATAGGGGCCGCTGAGCTGATTGTGACTGCCATGATCAGCTCAGCAGCCCTGGCAACCTGCCCCTCCTCCCCCCCGCAACGATCGTGGAAGGAGAGATGGCTCATCTCCCCTGCTGCGATCGCCCCCCCCCCCCGAACTGCCGTGACCCGCAGCAGAAGAGATGCCCAATCTCTCCTGCCGCGATCGTGATCCACCACCTCACCCCCGACACAATACCGGCAGGAGGGAGCCCAACCCCTCCTGCTGAGGCGCAAGCCCTGTGATCCCCCCACCACCACCATTAAAATATGGGCAGGAGGGATCCCAACCCCTCCTGCCCACAGCGACCCTCCACACCCCTTAAAATATGGGCAGGAGGGATCCCAGACCCTCCTGCCCAAGGCGCCCCCCCTGCAAACGCCCCCTCAAACCCCCAATCAGCCCCCCTAAACCCTGTGACCCCCGACCACCCCCCACCTCCGCCACCCTCCCTTGACTTACAGTAAAGTTAGACAGACGGACGGGTCCTAAACCCGTCCGCCTGGCAGGCCCGCCATCCTCCGAATGGCGTGCCTTAGGGCCTGTTTGGGCCAGGTGCTTAAGGCCCCGCCCACAGGAGGGCAAAGTCACCCAGAGGCACGTTCAAAGACTTAGCTGATGAAAGACAACTTGAGCTCCAATGCTGTCATGTCTTCTCCAATCTTCCCAACAAATGAAACAAGGTCGCAGGGTTGAAACAAGGTTGCTTGTTGGGAAGATTGGAGAAGACATGACAGCATTAGAGCTCAAGTTGTCTTTTGTCAGCTAAGTCCTTGAACGTGCCTCCGGGTAACTTTGCCCTTTTCTAACCCTGATCTGTTCTGTGAGGGAGTTTTTTGCCAGTGAAAGTATCAAAAGCAGTTTTGATTTGTACCTTTTGGTTCTATACTGCTACATTAGTCTGAGGCTTTTTCTCCCTCTTTTTGGGTACATGCTGTGTTTGAAGAGGGGAGTACCTCGGTGCCATGATCACACATTTTGACTTATTTGCAATACAAATAACTCAGTGCTGAAGATATATAACTATCTCAATATGAGAAAGATTCAACATCATATTGTAGAGTAGGACATTTTAGCATTAACACATCATTTGTTGTGTTAATGCTAAAATTGTAGCTCGATTTGTTAATCTTGAGGAAGCCGCTTGTTAGTGGTGAAACGGGTCCTCGTCAGACAGATGCTGATTGGGGCTAATGCGACATATTCCATGCAGCCTTATTGATACCTGAAACATAAGTTAAGTGCTTTACTCTACAACTATTAATGCTGGTTGAGATGTCCTACTCTACAATATGATGTTGAATCGTTCTCATATTGAGATATGGTTATATATCTTCAGCACTGAGTTATTTGTATTGCAAATAAGTACAATGATCAGCAATACAATTGTCTACGACCACTAATACTGGTTGAGACCATGAATTGTGCTTTGTAGTGCAATATACACAAGTAGATTGGTAGAATTAAAAAAAAAATTTAAAAAAAGATAAAAACTTTTCATAATAAATCAAAAATTTTTGAATAATAATAATTTATTAAATTTGATTTAAAAAGTCATTATAATATATGAAGGTTTTGGATCTATGAAAGATATCCATGCCACAATTCCTATAAGGATAATATCACTATGATCCTTGAACTGGCAATTCTGAGATTCTTTCCTTCATTTAGCTACCCAGTATTTGTATGATTAACCTTGTGTGGATCTGGATTTGTTTTGGTTAATCCAAGAATTTTTCACTTATTCTATTTTTTGAGGAAATAGACTGGCCTGGTACATCTGTTAGGAATCACTCTTCCAGTCTTTGACCTAAGGGCCACCGCATGAGCGGACTGCTGGCACGATGGACCACTGGTCTGACCCAGAAGTGGCAATTCTTATGTTCTTATGTATGGCTTAGGCTTCCCGCTCTTTCCACTGAAGCTCCTCTCTTTTGAAATTCTAGAAAAATATCAGCCAGGCTTCTTCACTCCTATGAAACATTGACATTCCAATACCTTTAGGTGGAGGTTGCTACAGAAACTAGGATCCTCTTCTGTACCCCATTTTTTCTTTGGAAAAAATATCTCAAACACAGCCCCTTTAGTTACCTGCCCTGCTCTTCTACTGTATCGGTTAAAGACTCATCCGCTCAACTACGTACCCTGATCTCTGATTCTTCTTTTTATATCTCTCCTTTCCAGCCAAATAGGATTGATTATACCTTCTCTCTCATTGTATCACGCATACCTCCTACTGTAAACTGTAAAGTAAAGGAGAGACATGACATAGAGTTCAAGAGATCACTATATTTGGAACAGCTATTTTGTTAACCTTAAAGAATCCAAAGGGGTTGTGAGGAGACCCAATGTTAGAAAGGTTGGCCAGCTAGTAGATGTCAAGCAAGGCACCAGTAATAAGCCTCCCGCTGGAGTTCAGCTTTAGTTTGTGTCATTTTTCTTACTGAAAGAATCCAAATCCAGACGTATTCTGAATAACAGCTTTCTGATTTAGGTATTTAAGCAAATCATAAGAGGAGCAGTGAGGCAAAATTTCAAAGGGTGATTTCTCCCATACTGTACCAAGGACTTTATTATAGCAAATTTTACCACACAAGATTTTAGTGTGTAAGTAATATCAATTTCATATTTCACCTTATCAGTCAGGATAATTGTTGCTGTTAATAATCTTTTCTGGGAAGATCTTTGTGAGATTCATTTTTCATCATGACCAGCAACTTCTGGGGGGACTTATTTAAAGCAGATAGAAAGAGCATTATAAAGAGGGATGCAAAGTATAGCAAGCTACTGTTTGTGATCTATAAATTATAACATGCAAGATCTTTGGACCGTGATTTGTGCATTGTGGTTGAAAGTAGGTCAGCACATTACAGAGGAATATGACCTACTTATTGCATTTACATAGCTTCGTATTGTATCTTTTGTGTGCTCTGGTAACGTGGCCAAGTAGTTTCTAAAGCCTGCAGTTTTAAGCATTTCATTGTCTTGAAAAAGTTTCACCTCTAACCAACTACAGTAAAACCTTGGTTTACGAGCATAATTCATATATCAAAGTGAATTTCCCCATAGGAAATAATGGAAACTCAGACGATTTGTTCCACAACCCAAAAACTTTAATACAAAATACTATACATACTTGTATTGCAAGACCTTGCGCATTTAGAACAATCACTACACTCCTGCAGCGACAGAGAGAGAAGAACCATTGGCTCAGTTGTGATGATGCGACACGTGTATATTGTATGTACTCGTATTGCAAGACTTTGCTCATTTAGAACAGTCACTACACTCTTGCAGTGTCAGAGAGAGAAGAACCATCGGCTCAGTTGTGATGTGTGTATACTATATGTACTTGTATTGCAAGACATTGCTTGTATATCAAGTTAAAATGTAATCAAATGTTTTGCTTATCTTGCAAAATACTTGTAAACCAAGTTACTTGCAATCCAAGGTTTTACTGTACTTTGTTATATTTGGTTCAATTTAGCACTCTTTCTACTATTCATTCTCCCTTCATATTACAGTAGAGAATGGGATGATTCAACATGGCCATTTCAGCACAGCCAGTTTGGCATGGCCCTTTCAGAGCAGTCCTTTCCGCATGGGACAGTTCATAGCATTCATTTCATCACAGCCGTTTCAGCATGGGCTTTTTCTTCTCTTAATATTAATACGCCCTCTCAAAATCAACCTTTTACCCTGGAAGTCTTCCCTCTGGACAACTTTCTGTTCCAATATAAAGGGAAACCTTGTGAAACGCCTGATTAATATGTCATGATGCCCTCCCACCCCTTCTTTCAAATCTTGAAGCCACCAGATGATATGGAAGCAGGAAAAGAAGACCACGGGTGGAGGAGGTAAAGGGAAAGAAAGGAATCACCATGGCGGGGGGAGGTCCAGGGGAGCTATGCCCCCCTCTTTCATACCTTGAAGTCACCAGATGATGTGGAGGCAGGAAAAGAAGGCCATGGGTGGGTGAAGGGAAAGGAAAGAAGTACTAGTGATAGGGGAGGCAATGGGGGACTATGCCTTCCCCCTTCATACCTTGAAGTCACCAGATGATGCGGAGGTAAGAGAAGAAGACCGCAGGTGGGTGAAGGGAAAGGAAAAAGCACCAGTGGGGGGATGAGGGGAGCTATGTGTCCCCTCTTTCATACCTTGAAGTTACCAGATGATGTGGAAGGAGAAGACCGTGGGTGGGTAGAGGGAAAGAAAAGAATCATCAGTGTGTGTGTGTGGGGGGGGGGCAATGGGGAACTTTGCCCCCTCCTTTCAAACCTTGAAGTCATCAGATAATGTGGAGGCAGGAGAAGAAGACCACGGGTGGGTGAAGGGAAAGGAAAGAAGCACCAGTGGGAAATAGCCATGCTGAACTGGACATGCTGAATCATCCTAGACCTGTTTCACATTGTCTCAGAACTGGGTTTGCTATGCTGTAAGAGATTCGTTAGGGAATAATCATAAATGATTACATTATCTGTCATTAGAAGGGGCTTCCAGCCTTCAATGCAGCAAGCAAATGAATCTCCCATCTGCTACTTTAAATCTGCATATTGCCATGATTGATGACTCACTAAATCATTTTGACCCAGATTCTGAAAGTTGGCAATATATCTGCATAGAAAAGAGCAAGTCTGGAGAAGATTGAACAGGTCAACATGGCTGACTGATTTGATGTTTTGCAAAGCACTTCTCAATGTGGAAAAGCTATGTTCCAGCACCCTGAATTTGTAATGGGCCCTTTCTTGTTATATCTATTTTTTGTTATACAAGTGTAACTTCACAGTTGATCACTAGTAAGCCAGAGTAGGGACTTGGCAGAATGGCCAGTGTGATCTGATGTAAACAGCTGTCACTTTCTTCCTAAGAACTGGCTGAATTTGTCCTTTATTGAGATATCAAGTAACATAAGGATTCTTGAAGTTAAAATGTAGAGCTCTATTTTACATAGAAAGTGGAGATCTGAATTGAGGCATCCAGGTGGGGGAGGGCATGCTCAATTCTAAGTATATTTCAGAAAAGGCTATGCCAAGACAGAACCCTTTCTGAAATACCTGCAGGACTGCACATGTATTTGAAGCACATGCAATGGGAGCAGAATTATACATATATACATGTTAAAATATAAACAACCCGGTTCCAGCAGCTTTCGCATGGAAGTGTCAGAACTCACACATGGAAATGATGATTTTGCAACTTCGGAAGATGAAGAGAAAAATAGGAGGGAACAAACTCCACAGGTCAGAATGCAGCAACTAAATGGCGAAAAAAACCAAGATACACCAACCACTGGGGAGATATACAAGCATTGGCAAGCACAAGTAGCACAAAGCACTTTAAGGTTTATGCACTTTAATCTCACCGCAGCTGGAAGTTAAGGAAATTGGTGCCAAGCCCATTGAAGTTATCTTCAAGATAAGTGAAATCTATCTTCTTATAAGCATACATAATAAGATTCATTGTATCGTAAAAATGAAGGAGGCTGGCAAAGGGACAAGAGAAGTGATATGATGGTCCCAAGTATACCCCAGTTCGGTGAGATCACTGAATCTATGGGTATTGGTCTGAACACTTCACAATAATTATAATTATATTTAAATTTTATTAAATTTATTTATAGAGCTGTGATAAAAGCAAAAAGTGAAAAAAACCAAGAGCCAGCATGTAGCCGAGTCTTCAAAAAACCTTTTATTGACAATGGTTCACATAAAAACCACATGGAGAAGTACACAACCATTAAAAGGACTCGACACGGACCATGTTTTGGCTATACTGCCTGCATCAGGAGTCCAAATATGAAGTCCAAGTGAGCATGTATTAAATACACAAGATTGTGAATAAATCATAATCCCCCCCTTTTACGAATGCATAGTGTGGGTTTTAGCGCCGGCAGCAGTGGTAACTTCTCCGGCTCTCATAGAATTCCAATCAGTGTTGGAACAGTTACCACCGCTGCTTGCACTAAAACCCCGCTATGTGTTCGTAAAAGAGGGGGAATATGCAGTAATGAACATATCAGGGAATTAAAAGGTTTATACTGTAACTGGCCAGTATAAACCTTTTAATTCCCTGATATGTTCATTACTGCACATTCCCCCTCTTTTACGAACACATAGCGGGGTTTTAGTGCAAGCAGCGGTGGTCGTCAGGTTCAAATAATTTCATCTTTCACAAGTGTCTCTCTAGCCTGTAGAGAGTTCCCTTCTTTTACCCAGACTTGGCAGGGGAAATTAAGATCAACCTAAATCTGAGAGCAGCCTAGTCTCCTTTTCAGTCTTTTAGTGGTTCTTGTCAAATCCAGTGATGTCTGCCCCCCCTCCCCTCCTGGGTATATCACAGTGCAATTCAGCAATAATTGAGATATTGTATGTCTGACCAAGTGGTCAAATGACACTTCCTCCTCCGTATTCGTGAATTCCGTATCTACAGATTTGCTTATTCACAGTTTTAGATCAAAAAATACATTTTCATTTTTCAGGCTATTGTAAGCCCTGTAAGCCTCCCCCCCCCCCCCCCCCCCCACTTAAGCCTTACCTGATGGTCTAGCGCGCTTTCAGGGCAGGAGCAATCTTCCTATGCTCCTGCCCCGTGCAGATTGCTCACAGGAAATGGCTCAAGAGACTACAGGAGCTCAAGGCAGCCATTTTTTGTGAGCGATCTGCACGAGGCAGAAGCGTAGGAAGATTGCTTCTGCCCCGAAAACGCGCTAGACCACCAGGTAAGGCCTAAGGGGGGGCTTTCAGGGCTTAAAATAGCTGGGGGAAGCGGGGGTTCCGGGCAGAGCCGGCCTGAATATTATTCGCAGTTTTTTAATATTTGCGGGCCGGCTCTGCCCCAAACCCCCGCGAATACGGAGGGGGAAGTGTAATACTATCTTTAAATATTATACCCACTATCAGGTTGTATGGTCTCTTTGCTCATAAATTTTATTGGATTCAGTATACTAATCTTTCCATGATGTTGGGGGAAAAAAGTCTCAGAGTTTGGAGCTCTCTGCAAAGTCAAACTATTCAATATGTTTGAATAGTCAGCATAATTTGCCCCATTACTCTGTTATACAGTCATTGGCAAAAAAAAAACCCCAACAACAACAATTTCTGTTAATGATTCTTTTCTTATCAATTTTCCAATATTCTATTAAAATCACTCTTATCTTATTTTTTCTTATAACCAAAAGAGGCCAAAACAGCCTATAGTTATCAGCAGTGTTTACCGTTGTTCAATAAATCATTTTAAAAAGAACACTTATCCAACTTTATATCCAAAGAGCTATACTCTTTCTTGGACCGAGCTTCTTGTATCATTTCGATCAGAACAGGATAAGTGTGCTACTCACATCAAAGCTGACACGGCCAGCATTTCACAAATATCCTTCTTATTTTAACTCTGCTGCATCAGGGCAAAATTTAATTGGCACCCCTTCTTTTAAATCATTCAGTACTTCTGCCGATATCTCAAGACACAGACAAAAATGGTGACGGCCTGGGTATTACAGGAGTCTCCTTCAGTGTACAGGACTTTGGCAGGAGTAGGGTTGCCAGACTTCCAGTAAAACCTGGACATGTCCTCTTTTTAGAGGACTGTTTGCATGCCTAGATGGACTTTCCAAAACCCAGTAGTTTGTCCAGGTTTTGACATGCCCCACGTGGAGGGTAAATTTAAAGCAAGTGTGACCCCACTGGAATATGCCTTTATAGTAAGAAGCAGAGGGTTGTGTATTTTCCATTGGGTCACTGAGTTTGCAGTTTGTGGTTAGCACAGATTGAAGGGGAGGAGTTGAAGGTCCCTTTTCCCAAGGAGAGGGGGAGTCATATAAAAGGAGTGTGCAGAGAGAAATCTTGGTCTTTGGTGCTCCCTTTACTCTTGTCTAGGATTACCAGATTATTCCATGGAGAAACCTGGACTCATGGCCCTGCCATCACAAATCCTCGTCTTTCTTTTACAACCTCCAGGCCGCTTCTGGAGGGCCTCTGAGCATGCACGGATGCATTGATTATAGAATAATGGGCATCCAGCCTAAATTTGGTACACCGTCAAAAGCACCAGACTTTGGCACTCCGACAATCCTGCAGTGACATTTGCATACAGGACATATGTGTGCCGCCGCTTCCACAGCTTTGAAGCCTTTCCATTAGCACTGTGAGGGGGGGTGTTGGGGGAACCCTCACTACATTTACAAGTCCTCGCACTCCCTTTGGGGGGGAATCCCCCCAAGTACACTGAAAACTCCCATTCTCCTTTTTGTTTTCACTGTTCAGGAGTTTTCAGTGTAGTGTGGGGAGGGGAGGGGTTTCCCCCACACATACCCCCAATGGGAGCGCTCGGACTTATAAAATTTATAAATGTAGGGGGGTTACCCCACACACACACCCTCACAGCACTAACGGAAAGGCTTGAAAGCGGTGGAAGTGGCGGCGCACATCTGTCCTGCTTGCAAATGTTGCCGTGGAATTGTTGGCGTACCAAATTCTGGTGCGCTTTTGACGGGTCACCCTACATTTAGGCATGAGGATTAGCACCACATTTCTGTTGGTGCAAATGGATGCGCCTAACTTTAAGCATGGTTTCTAGAATACCACTCAGGGGAGTTTTTCGGACTGATTTATCTTAGGATCCATATATAGAATGCAATCTTTAATGTATGGTATTTGATTTAGGTTAGTTAGGTGCCATCGGCTCATGCTCGAGTCCTAGTGAATTGATGAATTACAGATCTACAAAGAAATCGGTTTGATTTATTCCGGCACTAATTCTCAAATTAATGTGTGTTAAACTGATTTGGCATGGACTAGAACTTTTAAGGCACCTTAAATGATCCAAATGCATGCTAACAATTGTGCATGCCTACTTTTTATTTTTATGTGTATCCCAAAAATGTTAGCACTAATCTAACATTTTTGCGGCACTTCATTCATAAAAAGTAACCACTATCTTATAGATCTTCAGCGGGCCACCAGGCACTCAAACTTCTTTCATATGCTCCCAATCGTCATCGGATCCGGTTTTATAAATTTTTAAATATTTTTATTAAATGCTTTTATTAAATTTAAATAAATATGTACTAAAAGTACTTAGCTGCGCAAAGACGCTTCATGCGGGGGTAGAGTCACCAACATGTTTCGCCCATGAATCTCAAAGGCTTTTTCAAGGCTACCACTCCCTACTTTAACCATTCCATCCGACCATTCCTCCTGAATTCCAGTCTGACACTGCACCATGTGACGATCCTTCGCCAATCTGCTATTCTCTAGGCTCTTTTCCTGTGGCAATCATACAAGCGGCCGTATTTATTTCATATTTTCATTGTGGTTCTGCTTCACAAGAGTAACTGACAGAGGGTGCTGTTGGATAGGCTGAGTACGTCAATCTTGTTTCCTGAGTAATCGCATTTATTAGCTCTGCCTTGCCTACAGAAATTTAATCGACCAAGAGACGTGTGCTCATTAGTTCTGATAATAGAAGAAATCTTGAGGGAACTGCTTGTTCCATTGCAACTTCCAGCCTGATTTATTCTGGGTGCTTCACTCATCATATTCTAATGAACTGCTTCAGAAGAAAAGATCAAACAGGGCTTTAAGCCTCTGAGGAAAGAATGTTGTTGCCAGGAATTCTCCCACCAGATGTTATGTGCTGTCATTGTTCAAGGACTATGCTTACAGGGCATTCTTCATGCAAAATTATTTTTAAGTAGCAAACCAGAAAAGATTATTTATCTATATCTATATAAACTCCGATTTGTAAGAGAAAAGAATATCTTACAGATACAGTACTTGTGGCTCAGTTCCCAGAGTCACCAGCTGAGCCTACAGTTCTATAAACAACAATCATTTTTCAGCTCTAGACAAAGAACCCATTCCAAGAGCAGAGGTCTTGTCAGTAAGAAGCAACACAAGGCTTTGTATTAGTGATCCACCATGTTCATTAAGCCGTATGGTTGTGTTGTACATTAAAATTAGGCTTAATTGATGCTTTGCATGCAGTTTCCATTTATTTGTGGGCTGGTGGTGTAACTTACCCCCTCTTTTACTAAGTTGCGCTAATCAAATTAGCGTGCACTAAACGCTAACGCGTCCATAGACTAACATGCATGCGTTAGCATTTAGCGCGCGCTAATCAGTTAGCACACCTTAGTAAAAGAGGGCCTCAGTGGTTAGAGACGTGCAGACCCTCCACGGGCATTCATTTCTTTCAGGGGCCAATGGAAAGGAGCCATATAGAAGGGACATAAGTCATGGCATGCTGACTATTCTTCTGCGCGCTTTTTAAAATTAGTTGCACCCAATTGCCACATTAAGTGATGCCTTATACGCCAGTCGTAGGCATGGCATAAGTGATTGCGTCCAAAGTTTGGCCCAAAACTGCAGACTTAAACTAGTATTCCATAACAGATTTTGCATACATATCTGCTGTTATAGAATACGAGCTAAGTGACCAGTTCTTTTGGCACCTACAAAACCTTTAGTAACCTTTCTTGAATTTATCCCAAAGGGATGATCAAAGGGATAGGATGACTCCCCTACGAGGAAAGGCTAAAGTAGCTAGTAGGGCTCTTCAGCTTGAAGAAGAGATGGCTCAGGGGTGATATGATAGAGGTCTACAAAATACTGAGTGGAGTGGAAAGGGTAGATGTGAATCGCTTGTTTACTCTTTCCTTTACTCTTTTCAAAAATACTAGGACCAGGGGGTCATGCGATGAAGTTACTAAGAAGTAGATTTAAAACAAACTGGAGAAAATATTTCTTCACACAGCATGTAATTAAACTCTGGAATTTATTGCCAGAGAATGTGGTGAAATCAGATAGCTTAGCTGGGTTTGGATAATTTCCTAAAAGAGAAGTCCATATGCCATTATTGAGATGGCTTGTGGAAATCTACTGCTTATTACTAGGATGAGCAGCATAAAATCTGTTTTTACTACTTGGGATCTAGCTAGGTACTTGGGACCTGGGTTGGCCACTGTTGGAAACAGGATACTGGGATTGATGGACCTTCGGTGTGTCCCAGTATGGCAATCCTTATTTTCTTAAACTACAACATATAATCCTCCCCTCTATTTCATCCTCAACTTTTTCAAAGAAAAATAAAAAATAACTTACAGGTACCCACACCATCAAAGAAATGTAACACTTACTTGAAATATTTCTTCAATAATTCCCACACATACAATAACTGAGTCCTAGGAAAATTCAGTAACCAAAGGTTTCTAGATCTAATCATATTCTTCAGCATCTCATTCTGGCCTTTTCTTGATGTGAGTGAGCTATCCTAGCAACTTAAAAGGACTGCATCTGAATTTTCAGGCTAGAAACTCAATCATCCTGCTGGTCAAAATTTCCATCACATTCATTTAAGAGGTGTGGAAAGACATTTTCAATATGACATCCAAATCTGAGTATGGACATTTTACGAAAGATGCACAAAAATCTAGTAGTGAACATGACCATTTATGAAACAGACAAATCAACAAATTCAAGTTGGGCATAATTAGCATAATCTTCTAATCATTATGTTATATACATAAACGAATTACTTAGGGCACATTTGTTTTTCATCTTAGCTTTTGGCTGACTCTCTTACATCCAATAAGATGTTAGAAGATGACTACAATTTTTGTTGAACAATGTAAACAAGGCTGATTGATGAGGGGGTGGGGTTAAAACCATTTTTACTATGTACGATAAGTGTTGTCATATGATGTAAAATGTATTGTAAACTTTGACCTTTACTGTGGATAAGTTTTTTAAATAAATAAATTCCACCAGAAGCTTCTCACTACTAATATTAAATATATATCCAAAAACCCTTTATGCAATCGAGAGTTAAGAACATGATGGGTTAATAGATAAGCCTTGACTAAGGCCTCCTTTTACGAAACTGCAATAGCATGGGGAGCCGCACTGAATGGCTCGCACTGCTCCCGATGCTCATTGAGTTCCAATGAGCGTCGGGAGCAGCACGGATCATTCAGCGCAGCTCCAGGCGCTGGAAACTGCTATCGCAGTTTCGTAAAAGAGAGGGTAAGTTTGATGTTTGAGGAGATTTTTCAGGATTAATGGCAGTATAGAGAATACTTTGATTTGAATGCGTCTTATGATTTGAAGATTTTTCATGAACACTAAGCAGTATTTCGTCTACTTACTAGTTCAGATAAGTCTCCAAATTTTCTTTTTAAAAGAACAAAACTTTTGACTTTTTGGCTTGAAGACTACAATATTGTAAATGGCATAGGGTTGAATATTGTGGTGAATATTTCAGTGTTAAAGAGAATATTTATAAACTGATATTCGATAAAGAATTCTTTTTATTGCGTAAAAAAGTTTTGGATGTATATTTAGGACTCCTTTTACGAAGGTGTGCTAGCGTTTTTAGCGCACGCACCGGATTAGCGCGTGCTAGCTGAAAAACTACCACCTGTTCAAGAGGAGGTGATAGCGGCTAGCACGCACGGCATTTTAGCACGCGCTATTCCACGCGTTAAGGCACTAACGCACCTTCATAAAAGGAGCCTTTAATATTGGTAGTAAGAAGCTTCTGGGGGAATTAGTTTATATATATAACATTTTCATTTATCTAAACGGCACTTGATTTTTGTATAAATGTTCTTGTGAGGATCACCAATCAAGCTCTAACCAAGATATGTACCAAACTCAGTATATATCCCAAACTCCTCACCTCCAGTGTATAATCCCCAGCTCCTCAGAAGTACCACCTGGGCTCAAAAATTTCCACTGCCCTAGGCTTTATGTACTACCTCCTCACTGGAGCCGCTATTAATTTATTAATAACAAACTTTAATTTATAATTTTTATTTGTACTTATTTAACAACCCTTCTAGCATATTTCAAGGGTACTTAGCTTTTAATTGTGGTCTTCATTTCAGGGAAATAGGAGCCAACATGTTTCACCTACATATGTAAGGGATGACAGGCCTTGAAAAAACCTTCTGTAGGTGAAACATATTGGCTCCTATTTCCCTGAAATGAAGACCACAATTAAAAGCTAAGTACCCTTGAAATATGCTAGAAGGGTTGTTAAATAAGTACAAATAAAAATTATAAATTAAAGTTTGTTATTAATAAATTGATAGCGGCTCCAGTGAGGAGGTAGTACATAAAGCCTAGGGCGGTGGAAATTTTTTTGAGCCCAGGTGGTACTTCTGAGGAGCTGGGGATTATACACTGGAGGTGAGGAGTTTGGGATATATACTGAGTTTGGTACATATCTTGGTGAGAGTATAACATTTTCATAACAGAAATGTTTATATTTTGTTTATTATTTATATTGTCTATCAATGGAGATTGTCTAAGGCAGTGGTCTCAAACTCAAACCTTTGCGTGCCACATTGTGGATTTGTAGGTCCTTGGAGGGCCTCAGAAAAAATAGTTAATGTCTTATTAAAGAAATGACAATTTTGCATGAGGTAAAACTCTTTATAGTTGATAAATCTTTCCTTTTGCCTAAGTTTTAATAATAATATTGTAATTTATAGCTAAAGAGACATATGATCAAGAAACGGTTTTATTTTACTTTTGTGATTATGATAAACATACCAAGGACCTCAAAATAGTACCTGGTGGACCGCATGTGGCCCCGGGCCGCGAGTTTGAGACCACTGGTCTAAGGGGTCCTTTTATCAAGCTGCGGTAGGGGTTTAACGCGCGTAATACCGTGTGTTAAACCTCCTGCTGCGTTAGCCGCTAATGCCTGCATTGAGCAGTCATTAGTTTTTTAACCGGCCGCGGGGGTTAGCGTGCGATGATAAAAGGAGCCCTAAAGTGGTTTAAATTTAGGGATTCAAGTATTTTTCCCTATTTATTCTGGCAGGCTTACAATCTACCTAACATACCTGGGGCAATTGAGGATTAAGGGGTCCTTTTACTAAGGCGAGCTAATTGATTTAGTGCGTGCTAATGATTAGCGTGCGCTAAATGCTAAGGTGCCCATTATATTCTATGGGCGCCTTAGCATTTAGCATGCGCTAAATCGGTTAGCGCGCTTTAGTAAAAGGACCCCTAAGTGACTTGCCCAGGGTCACAAGGAGCAATTCAGGGCTTGAATCAATAAACCTCAGGGTGCTGAGGCTATAGCTGTAACCACTCGGCCATTTCTTCCTTCCTTTGAACCATTTTCGAAACAAATATGTCTATCTTTTTTGTTTCGGAAAATGGCCATTTCTTAGATGTGCATCTATCAAAAACATCCTAAAAAAGCATAAATGAAGCCGTTAAGATGTAGGAGGGGCCAGAAATTTTAGTACACTGGCCACACAGATATCCCAGCAGAGCAGTGGGGCACCTTAGGGGGGCACTGTAGTGAACATCACCTGGGTATTCCCAAAAAAACAGTAAAAAAATTGAGATTAGTACAAAACACCGCTATTCGCTTAATCTTCGGACTGAGAAAAAAAGACCACATCAGCCCCTACTACAAAAAACTATACTGGTTACCAATAGAAGCGCAAATACTATTCAAATTTGCATGTATCTGTTTCAAACAAGTCTGGGGACTAGCACCTTCCTACCTGCAAACTCACTTCATTCTGCACAACCCCACACGAACTACCAGAAACAAAAATATTTTTGCATACCCAAAGATCTCAGGCTGCAGATACAAATCCTTCCTGGATAGAACCTTCATGTTCCAAGCAAACAAGTCTGGCTGAGAAACTGCATAAATGAACCCAAACTGACTTACAATGCATTCTGAAAAGCAATAAAACCCGCCCTATTCGACAAATTCATTGACTAAAACAGACCTCCCTTAAACTAAAACAAACCCCCCGTAAACGCTATTCAATCTCCCAGGAAGCTCCAATTTTCATGTATTCTTTACCCATGGAACTTAAATTAGTATGTACCTTGTTTATGTAACTTTTCTATTTTAGGCTCCTTATCATTCGCTGACTGTCCAGCCTTCTTACAATGTGAACTATGGCGGTATAGAAAAATAAAGTTACTATTATTATTATTAAAAAATCCCAGGTACACATGTCACCATAACTCCCTTTCATTATATGGTAAGCCATCCAAAATCCACCCAAAACCTACTGTACACCACAGCAATAGCCTTAATGCCTGCAGGTGATACATATATATGGGTACAGTGAGGACAGGTTTTGGAAGGCTCACAAACTCCACCATAAGTGTAGGGGTTAGAGTAGAGTATGGGTCTCTCTATGGTTGACTACACCATCTACCAGACTACTCCAGAAACCTGCTTGCTAATCTAATAAGACTGGCCATAATATCTGAAGCTGTCATGCACACAGGTATGCAGTTTCATTTGCATCTTTGGGTGATGGGAGGGGTTCAGTGCCCACTGGGGGAGTGTGTGTGGGTCATCTTTACATCTTCCAGTTTGGCCGCCTTTTTGGCATTTATTTGTTAAAACAGGTTTAGCCTCAAACTGCGCCCTGGACATATTCTTAAAAAGTTTGATTATGGCAGAAAAATGTCCAGGTCATAAACTTGCCTTAGTCCCGCCCACCCCACACCTCTAACATGCACCCTTGAGATTTAGACAAACAGCAGATGAAAAGCATAGAAATCTGTCTAGAAAATAGATTTTAAAAATAGCAAATTAGAAGGGTTTGGCAAGAAAAATATCCAGCTGCTCATTTATGCTAGTTTTTGAACATGAATCCCATCTACCAACTGAAAGTAGAAAGGTTTTTTTGTTAGTTTTCATAGCTTGCACTAAGTGCATTGAAGGGCAGGAGGGTATTTTAGCCCTTTGCATGGGAGCTGAGCCTGTCATAATGAAGGTAGTGTCTTAACAGCATTGCACATTATTACGATATTAGAAGTTCCGCTATCCTTATCATATGATATAATATTATTTGGAACGATATTATTACCCAAGAAACCAATTAATGCAAATCAGAATAAATTGCTCCTCATCATGACAACAGTAGCCATGCAGATGATAATGAAAAATTGGAAAAGTTGGGATAACTTAAATTATAGTTTCAGTTGGGAATCCTTATGTCAGATATATAAGTTTGAAAACATTAATTCTATACAGAGGGAACATCATAGTAAATTCAAGGAAATTTGGGGCCCGTTAACAAAATATTGTAAGTTATGAATATTTATATTATTTCCCTTTGATTCATGAAAGATTGTTATACACACCCTAGTCCTACCCAAACTATCGGGTCCTTTTACTAAGGCGCGTTAACCGATTAGCGCATGCTAAACGCTAATGCGTGCACGTTAGTCTACGGACGCATTAGCGTTTAGCGCACGCTAAATGCTAATGCGTGCACGTTAGTCTACGGACGTGTTAGCGTTTAGCGCACGCTAATTGGTTAGCGCACCTTAGTAAAAGAGGGGGGTATGTCTGTAACGCACCCTCTTGAGATTCGAACACACTGTGGATAACTACCATAGAACTCAAATATACAAAATAGGTTTCGAAAATAGTGAATTGAAAGGGTTTGGTGAGAAAAATGTCCATCTGTCCCTTTACGCCCCATTTTGGATGCTTTTCAGTCTTGAAAATGAGCCCCATAGTAGAGGTCTGCCGGGAATGGGGATCGCGGGAATCCCACGGTTCCCGTGGGGGTCCCGCGGGAATCCCCCCCAATCCACGGGACTCCCACGGGGACCCCCCTCTGGCCCACGGGACTCCCATGGGGATGGAAGGCTTTGGAAGCAGGGTTTGTCCATATAATATAATGAAAAAACAGCAAGGGAATATATTTATCCAAGGTGATACTTATAAATCACTGTTGTACTAATCACCTTTGTTTTACTTCAAACACAAATTACAACACAAGTTGATGTGGTTAAGTGAACACTCAGACCCGCAGCTGAGGTCCGGAGAAACAAGTTCACGGAGCAGCTGTTAAGGAGACCATCATTGTTGTTCACAGTCTCCTCCACCAAACAAAGACTAAATAACAACACATAAACTTGAAAAAAATAAAATAATAAATTTAACAACAACTTAACTTTGAATGGTGTGGATGATACACATAACTGCTCCGGGCTCCTCCATTTATTCACTATACCGACCCCCCAACCTAGGTTTCACCCGCTGGCTTCTTCAGGAGGGGTACTACAATTACAAGATGACTCAAATCAGTACTGCACCACACAGCTTGCTAACTTAATAAGCAATACATTTTGAAATACTCAATATAAACACTCTCTCTGCAACTTACCGGCACAAACACTCCATACTGCACACACACGCACTGCTGACAAGAGGAACTTCCCAGCAGGCCACGCTTTAAATACACTCCCCTTTACTACCTATTACATCATCACTCCTTACATCATGAGTGAAAGATTGTAGTTGAACCATTCAATATCATTGTATAATCCTGCTGGGGCCAAGGTATGCCACTGAAATATGAACTTCTGCTCTAAATAAAGAAGATGTTGAGTAATATTTCCAGATTTTTTATGAGCACACATAAGAACACTCACTGACCGAGTGATAATTCCTCAAACAGGGGGCAAGAAATTCTATTTAAGAATAGGTACTAATTGTTTGTCATCTGCAGTAATATATTGTATTATTTGCCCTTGTAGGCTATATTATATAGGACACACTCGGCGTGCTATTAAAATTCGCATTGCCGAACATTTGAGCAATATAAGATGCAAACGTGTTATTGCCCCCTTAGTCAGTCATTGGATTGAACAACAGCACTCCATTGAGGAATTACAATATACTGTTCTTATGTGTGCTCATAAAAAATCTAGAAATATTACTCAACATCTTCTTTATTTAGAGCAGAAGTTCATATTTCAGTGGCATACCTTGGCCCCAGCAGAATTAAACAATGATATTGAATGGTTTCAACTATAATCTTTCACTCATGATGTAAGGAGTGATGATGTAATAGGTAGTAAAGGTGAGTGTATTTAAAGCGTGGCCTGCTGGGAAGTTCCTCTTGTCAGCAGTGCGTGTGTGTGCAGTAATGGAAGGTGTTTGTGCCGGTAAGTTGCAGAGAGAGTGTTTATATTGAGTATTTCAAAATGTATTGCTTATTAAGTTAGCAAGCTGTGTGTGTGCAGTAGCTGATTTGAGTCATCTTGTAATTGTAGTACCCCTCCTGAAGAAGCCAGCGGTGAAACCTAGGTTGAGGGGTCGTATAGTGAATAAATGGAGGAGCCCGAGCAGTTATGTGTATCATCCACACCATTCAAAGTTAAGTTGTTGTTAAATTTATTATTTTATTTTTTTCAAGTTTATGTGTTGTTATTTAGTCTTTGTTTGGTGGAGGAGACTGTGAACAACAATGATGGTCTCCTTAACAGCTGCTCCGTGAACTTGTTTCACTGGACCTCAGCTGCGGGTCTGAATGTTCACTTAACCACATCAACTTGTGTTGTAATTTGTGTTTGAAGTAAAACAAAGGTGATAAGTACAACAGTGTCATATAATATAATGGACACATCAGCCTTAGTAAAAGAGGGGGTTTATAAGTTAACTAGCTGATGCCCCGGCATTGCACGGGTATTTAATTATAGCAATAACACTGTAAATGGATTCAAATAAAGATACTTTATAGTGGTGAATGAAATTATTTTTTTACAGCTTAATAAAAAGTACAATATTCAAATTATAATGTGAAATATTTGACAAAATGAATACAATACAACTAACGCAAAACGTGATTATAAACAACATTTTTAGTTTCACCTCCTGGAGCAAGAACATATAAATTCTTGGTGAACCCACCCTTGAGCAAGCAACATAGAGTTGTGGGCCGCGAGACCCCCAGAACATATCACCCCAGGTAGTGAGGGATCTGCATACCAAGTTTCGTTCAAATCGGTCAAGCCGTTTTTGAATTACTGTGAGAATGGCAGCTTTTTACATTATTTCCATTGACATGAATGGGTGAAATCTGATTTTCTGTTTATAGCTCTGCCCACGTGTGCAGGTGGGCCGCGAGACCCCCAGAACATATCACCCCAGGTAGTGAGGGATCTGCATACCAAGTTTCGTTCAAATCGGTCAAGCCGTTTTTGCTTGATCGCGGCACATACACACACACATACATACCTCCGATTTTATATATATATAGATAGATTACCTGAACAGAAAACAAAAAAAAGGGTTCCACCAGAGATTCCACAAGGAAAACAGCAGCGCAAACACAAGAGAAACTGGAATTGATGATCCTGTCAGAAGTAATTGCTGCTTTTTATGGGGACGGGCAGGGATGGAGATAATTCCTTGCGGGGATGGGTGGGGACGGAGAGGATCCTGACGGGGACGGGGGGACGGAGAGGATCCTGATGGGGATGGGTGGGGATGGAGAGGATCCTGGCGGGGACGGGCGGGATTTCTGTCCCCGCGCAACTCTCTACCCCATAGCTATCAATGTGGGCTACCATTTGGATGGGTTATAGACCTAGGCCCTCTTTTACTAAGGTGTGCTAACTGATTAGCACGCGCTAATTGATTTAGTGCATGCTAAACGCTAACGCGTGCATGTTAGTCTATGGACGCATTAGTGTTTAGCATGCGCTAATTCGATGAGCACGCACTTGGGCTAGTGGCAAAATAACATGTCTTAATGGCAACCCACATTGATAACTTCTCCCCTAACTTGTCTACTGTCTCCTGATAAAAATACAGTATAATGTCATCGGTAAAACTTTACAATAAAGAATTTGTATAGGAAATGGGGAACGGTAATCCAAAAATGTTCATTTCTGTTTTGTTCTGGTTAGTCTTTCATTTCAGGGCAGTGTCTTTAAGAGCATGCCCTCATTACCAGTGGCATAGTAAGGGTGGTGGTGTCCCCGCATGCCCCACATGCGCCCCCCCCCCTCGCTCTTTCCCACACCCCCATTCCACACTTGTCCTCTCTCACCCCCACCCCTACATACCTCTAAATCTTCGCCAGTGTGAGTGGCTTTGGCAGCATGCTCCTCGTGCCAGTGTCGGATTTCCCTCTGAAGTCACTTCCTGGCCCCGTGATCCGGAAGTGATTCAGAGGGGAACCGGGCTAGGGAGAGCAACAGGCAGAAGTTGCTCGTGCTAGTGGAGATAATACAGAGGTAAGGAGTGGGGGAAGGGTTAGTGCGAGCATGGCAGAGAGGAGCCAGTACACCCCCCTACTTACTATGCCACTGCTCTTTACAAATAGTGCACACTGTTTCCAAAGAGGGTGCATGCTTTTGGAAAGAGGGCACATGCTTTCTTGTTAGTGCATGCCTACGTACACCTTATTCACTGAGGCCTAAATTCTCTATTACTGCGTTTAATTTAGGCGTGCTTTGGACGTCGGATATAATTGAATAATCACGGAGTTAAGGGTCTTAATTAATGTTAATTGGGTAATGAACGACACATAGACGTCCCTAGGTAGTACATAACGAACTAACGTCTATCGAAAGCATAGTCCCGTCTGCAGCTGTGGACGTGGGCGTTCCGTGGGCGTTCCGTGGGCGTGCCACGTGGGGACGCTGGATAGGCGCTACCTGGGCGAACCTGTGCGTCTAAATCTCGTGAATTATGTAGACGTAAGAAACCCTGGTCTAACTTGGATTTCAATGCCGTTTCAACTATCGTAATTGCGGCTCTTTGTTACACGCGAGGCAGACGTCCACTGTGTTTTTTCATCAATAATTCCAATAGTGAATTTCAATAGGTAGTTTTCATATTTTCTCTGTCCTAATAAATATAATGACTCCATAACAATGGAACACATTATATTGCATGGATAACAAACCACATTTCAGCCCAAACCATAATATAATTTTCACATGGCTTTTACATCCCCCTTTTTTGTCTCAACAAACAGCAGTGCAATCGGCTCTCTTTTGAAAGCAAAGAAAAACCAGCACACATTATCAGCACTTAAAAAGAGAATAAACAGATACACACCTTAACATTCCAGCTTCCCTCATTGCAAAATGGAGGTGTTCAGTTGCACAAAACTGACCTCATTGTGACCTCATCAATCTGCATCTTCCAAAGTAATATGCCACAATTAAAAGATGTGGTGGGTGTTGAACCCACAACCTCTGGATGTTAGCAGCAAAGGCTGGGCTCCTAACCGATAGAGCTATAGCTGCTTGACTGAGCTGTCTGTGCTTCATTAGGTATCATATCAGGATGAACTCAAATAAGTTTAAGCAAAGGAATGCTTAAAGATTTGGAACGTTTTCAAGTAGAAAACAAATATGAAATATGTATTAAAGAATTGCAGCACAAAGAACGCCTAAACGGAACAGATTATTTACAGTCCTATATATGCATTAGTACAGTGCTTAAAATGAAGATTAGCGTGTGAGAAAAACGGAGCTCCACCTCACATGCATTCAAGCACACTTGGGAATATGGGTTTGGGGCTCAGTGAAAGCAGCGCTTTTAGCCATTGAGCTAACACTCTTTTGTCTCAGCCTACTATGACATTATAGCTAAACTCCTTTTCCCTTAGCACTTCACTAAGATATGATATGACAAGGGAGCCAGAGGCATTGTAGCTGTGGGTCAGTGAGGAAAGGCACTCTCTACCAAACTTCCGGGCTTTGAGGGTTCAAATCCCAGCCTGTATTTTACTTGTGGCGTATCTGCCTTCCAGGTGCACTTTGATGATGCTTTCCACTTCTTATAGGAGTTGAATATAACATTTCTCCATTTAAACATGGCATACTTTGTTAGTTTTTATCGTGGTAAAGTATACATTTCTGAAATGGTGAAGAAACAATAAGCGGTATAAGCAAATCCAAACTGCTGTAAGCACAAGAAAGCATGTGTAGCTCAACATGCTAATGCTCCTCTTCTGAGCTCTGACCTCTGAAACTCCCCGGTTCGACTCCCACCTTTGCTCATTTTAATAAGGTCCTAGTTTTTTCCTATTAGATCTTATAACATTTCCCTTTGCAGGCAAACCTATTTTCAACTTACCATGGCTCGGACATCCTACGCAGTGATGAGAGCACATTAACCAGGCGATCCACAAATGTCATCTTGCTGTCAGAGGAAAGGTTTCTCTCATCACTGCTTAGGATGTCCGAGCCATGGTAAGTTGAAAATAGGTTTGCCTGCAAAGGGAAATGTTATAAGATCTAATAGGAAAAAACTAGGACCTTATTAAAATGAGCAAAGGTGGGAGTCAAACTGGGGAGTTTTAGATGGTAAAGCTCAGAAAAGGAGCATTAGCGTGTTGAGCTACAAATGCTTTCTTGCGCTTATAGCAGTTTGGATTTGCTTATACCGCTTACTGACGTTGTATATTATTGTTTCTTCACCATTTCAGAAATGTATACTTTACCACGATCAAAACTAACAACGTATGCCATGTTTAAATGGAGAAATGTTATATTCAACTCCTATAAGAAGTGGAAACCATCATCAAAGTGCACCTGGAAGGCTGATACGCCACAAGTAAAATACAGGCTGGGATTTGAACCCTCAAAGGCCGCACGATTGGTAGAGAGTGCCTTTCCTCACTGACCCACACCTCCAATTCCTCTCGTTCCCTTGTCATATCATATCTTAGTGAAGTGCTAAGGGAAAAGGAGTTTAGCTATAATGTCATAGTAGGCTGAGACAAAAGAGTGTTAGCTCAATGGCTAAAAGCGCTGCTTTCACTGAGCCCCAAACCCATATTCCCAAGTGTGCTTGAATGCATGTGAGGTGGAGCTCTGTTTTTCTTACACGCTAATCTTCATTCTGAGCACTGTACTAATGCATATAGGACTGTAAATAATCTGTTCCGTTTAGGCGTTATTTGTGCTGCAATTCTTTAATACATATTTCATATTTGTTTTCTATGAGTTAAATCAAACTTCAGAGGGCTTGGACAGGTGTTGAAGAATGATCCAGTTAGGGGGGGATGTTTTTGGTGGGGGGAGGGTGTTCAGCATGAGAGAGAACAGGTTGCATTAACTATTAGACAATGGGCTGCACATAATAAAAGCTGAAGCAAAATATTGATATGTAAAGGCAAGGCTAAAGAGTTACCAGGTGTCCTGGCTGAGAAATGAATATAACCTATTTGCTAACCTTACTCAAGACTTGAACCCCCTGATGTATGGACGATGAAAAAGCAATGCCTTAAGGCATAGAGCTATAGAGGTAACTTTGTTTAGAACATAGAGCTTAGAGATGTGAAGGAAATGACTACAACGTCACTACAGCTGTATATTGCAAAACCACATCCAATGCACATCCAATTAGATTTGAATCCTAACGGTTTCTATGACGTCCGCCGCTAATTAGGCGTGCTTAGTATATAGAAAGCTTTGGCACAGCCATTTTGCCTATGTAAGACCCCCTCATGTGAGTTGGTGTTTGTGGTGTTCTGTTTCCTCAATGATGAAACTTTGTGCTATGACTTGCTTGTTCTCCTTTATACTCCCTTCTGCCTTTGACACTCCTCCCCACCCCCATTATCTGTATTTCCTTAGTTTATGGATTTTTCTGGGTGTTGGTGTGAGGGATTGTTGGGGACTTAAATTTTGTGTTAAGTGTGGAGGGGAATAAATTGTTAGGGAAAAGAAGGGGCCAGGTCAGGTTACACACAGATGCCCACACCCACCACTCTCCCTGCTTTCATAATGTCATTGTCTGCCCCACCTCCATTTTCCATATCTGCAACTCTCCATGCAAGAAATTCGATTTTCGCTTTGAAGCCATGTTGCAAGGTGTAGCCATCTTTTCAGGCTACTTGTAGAACACGTTCAAACACACCCCCTGTACAACAACCAATGAGGTGTGATGGGCGTGGTTAGGAAGCGGGCTAAGGAACCGCACCCGAACGGCGCCCAATAGGCATAGAGAAAGTTTTCCTGCTATGATGACGTCACACGCTACATAGGCGTGCATGGGTATAAGAAGGTCCAGGTGAGCAGTGTTTCCTTTCTATTCTATCCTATTGCTTATGCAGATGTTTGAGACTTTACTCTGTCTTAGTCTTTTACATTTCTTTCCCTATCTCTGCCTCCCATTTCCCTCTATTCCACAGAGCCATTAATACTGGCCATTCTAATATGTTGTTTTATCTTTTCTAGAAGCAGCTCAGATAGTAAGTCCAGGTGAGAATGATATTTTGTAAGCTACTTTGAACTATCATAGAACTAAAGAAACCAACCAACAAAAACTGACTTCTCTTTATGGCCTTTCATTGTGTGCTATTGTTTATACTAGTTATTTTATTTCTGATATCTCCTACTCTCCATTCCACAGGGCTGATAAAAATGACTGAGAAGACTGATAAAGACCATGCTGGTATATATTTTGCTGGTACACAAATGGATATGTAAATAAAATGGATGTGTTCATACATCTGAGAGGGTTTACTCAGAGTTAAAGTTAATTCTTTGTAGAATCAAATTACAGGCAAATTAAAATCAGGTGAGGAATGGTTCTGTGTACTAACTCATTGATAAGAATAGGTCGGGTATGTTGGGGGGGGGGAACACTGCCATTCAATGGATATCCAATCAACATGGTTCAGGTGGAAAACTCCTAATGAGTGGCTAATGGCTGCCATTTTTAATAAGGAGTCTAAAGGTATGTTAGCAGCTCTGTTACTTCTAGGTGTGTGTTCTGCCACAACTTCAGTGTTTAATTTAGGAGACATAGGTCTTTGTTAACAGTTTCTCTCTATTCTTCATTTCAGACCAGAGCAGCAGCTCAGCACACCAGTTTGCACCTAGCCAAACAGTTGTAGGTGAGAATATATATGGTAACCTTTATTTGCTTACTCTACTATTCTTCACTTGAGTCACTCTTCTGATGAGTGAAATAAATGTTTCACACTTCTATTGTTCTCTTCACACAGGTATCCTTAATGACTTTCAGGAACAATAGTAAATTGATATTGTTGGCCTCATAGAACACCATGGCACGCATTCCTGCTGTTATATGCACACAAACTTTTTGTTTTCAGTTAGTCTATTCCCTCACATGAGTTCTAAACAGTAGCAGTGGAGGATTACAGGTGATACTAACCCACACCATCAGCAAGTTAAGGTTATTGCCTTAACACCTATACCACGGTGACATCTAAGCAGCTCAACATATATGAGGTTAACACATTGCTTCAGGGAAGGGAGGACCTTTGGGGTTGAACCCCCCTGTTTGTGAACGTTGTGTAAACCAGCTTCTCCTCTTTTCAGTTTTCAGGTGTCTTACACAGGCAACTGCAGTATTGTCAGATGGAGTTTTTATAGTACTGAGAGCAGTGCAGCTGTGAGCATCTTTGTGGTTTCCACACCTGCTTTACCAAAATAGTGTAGCTCAAGAACCAGGAGGATAGATTGAGGGATCTGGCCTTTACTTCCATCACCTTCATTGAAAGGAAGAAAAACCCACATGTCTCATTTGGATTCTCCTGGTGTGGAGCCAACTCTTACTAGAAATAACCCTATTCCTTAACAACAAATCTACCACAGTGACTTATATTCTCTTCCTTATGTAGCCATTTACTTTGGAACAGGGACTGGCTTACTTTGCACATCATAGCTGAGATGTCGTCATCTACCTACAGTTGCATATACCCTTGCATTCACTTGGTTTTTTCCTAGATTCTGCAATGATTTGACATCAGAGTGGCTAGCAGGTAATAGAATGAATGACAGACCCCAATAAAGATTGTCAAACTTTCTATATGTCACCTTGTTGTTATAGTGAAAAGGGCCCATTCAGCAGTCCCTCCTGAACCCCTATCTACCTTGGACTCTGTCCACTAAGCTGATGATGCTACAAGGCTAAAACCACACAGGAAAGTTTAAAGTAAATATAAACCAATATTTTTATTAAATTATTAAAACTTTTAAAAACGTAAACTTTTTTAAAAAAACTATTTACATATATAACATAACATATAACGCAGGGAAAAAGGGTGGGTGCCCCCCAAGAGCAGCTTGAGCTACCTCAGGCGAGGGGGGCGGAAGAGGTGCAGTCATTGAGAGGGTGTATGGCTGCTGGCACCATGCCCTCTTTCGGCTATCAGCCGCAAGAGGGCATGTTCCATCCTCTCCACACACCCTCTCAATACCTGCACCTCCTCCAAGATGGCAGAGTAGGCCGCCATCTCCCTGGCCACCCCCTCCTGAGGCTGGTCGGGCTGCTCCTGGGGGGGAACAGCAAGGAAAGGGGGTGGGATGGGAACAGGAAGGGCAGGAGAGTGAGGGGAAGGGCTATGGGTGGGGGAAGGGGAAGGTCCAACAGGGGATGGTGGTGGTGGTCCTGGAGGTAGTGGTGGGGCAGGCGGTGGGGGTCCAGGGGGCAGTGGTGGGGCAGGCAGTCCAGGGGGCAGTGGTGGGGGCAGTGGTGGAGGTCCAGGGGGCAGTGGTGGTGTGGGTGGTCCTGAGGGCTGCCAGGCCTCCTCCTCCATCTCCGCCTCTATCTCCTCCTCTATCTCCTCCTCTTCCTCCTCCATCTCCTCTTCCTCCTCTGCCGAGGACCAGGGTGGGGCTCCCTCCATCACCTGCGGGGCCTCCTGAGGGGGTGCCTGCGCTGCTGCTTGACAAGAGAGAAATAGGATACAGTCAGATATGTCCACAACACTTTTGAACATGACATTATTTACTACGTTATTTTCTTCAAATGCTAATAACAGGATGCAAAGCACCTACTCCACTGTCAACATCAAAATGTAGCGTAAGTAAGTGAGGCAAGTAGAACACCATAAAGCCATTGTGACATGATATCACAATAGCAGCTTTACTGCAGATTTTATGATTAAGAATGGTTTACAGCTACTCAAGCATTTTCATTTATTTATTCTGGTAGGCTGATCACAAAGAAACACACGCTGGACTCATTACTCACCGGCTTCTGCACGCAATTCCTCCCTCACCCCCTCAAGGAAGGCCCGCTCCTGGCGCCTCAGCAGTCGCCCCCTTTTCCTGAGATCCTCAACCTGGATAATAGAGAGAGAGAAAGAACAGAGAGGGAGGGATATGATGAGTGCCATCTAGCACTATGGCATAACATGTTTACTTAAGTATTGACCTCTATAAGCACATAAAAATGGAGTACACTGCCCTCCAAGAGCCCCTATCCGCTTTGCTGTCTGCCTCCACCCCCTTCTGCCACATGTTTTACATGAATTTATTCACGTACTCCAGCATTTCCCCTTTCTGTGCTGGAGGCATCGCTATCTCTCTACTGTACCTGGGACAGTGGGGGGGGGGGGGGGGGGGGGTGTGTGAGGTGATATGGACAGCATCACAAGGAGGAGGTGGGATTGAACTCACAACCCCAGGGTGCTGAGGCTGTAGCCTATCAGCACTGCCCCACATTACAGCATGTCCTGGTGAGCTTACAATCATGCAGCAGGGGCAATAAAATAGTTTGGTCAGAAGGAGCAGCGTGGCTTGAAACCCCTGACGTCAGGGTACTGACGCTGTCACTTTAAATGTCATGCCACTATCTCCCTAGACCAGCAGATTGATACAGGAGTGTTTAAGGTATTTGAAATGACATAGCAGCACATTGGGAAAGTTGATGTCAAGATGTTTCGATTACAAATGTGAAGCTTGTGACCCAAAAATTAGTTGTGTGCATGTTGTGAATGGAATAGATGCCTTCTAGGAGCTGAATTTGTCATTTGAAATCCTACTACTGCTCCTTTGGGATGTGCTTTAATTTCAGTATTCAATGTAAAAGATTTATTATGCACAATTGTAGTTTTTAAAAGGAATCAAAATTTACCCACAAAAACATGAACAATTTGATTGAGACAGGTTTCCATCATTACATTTTACATGATTATTTGTGAGGGCCTGACTTGGAATACTTACTTCCCTGGGACAGGAGGCTCTACGATTGTAGCGCCGGGTCAGGCGGGTCCAGGAGTCCCTGAACTGCAGGTATGACCTGCGATGGCCTGCCACTCTGAAATAGTGGTGCTCATGCACTAAAAAGAGCCTGGCCAGCAGCCTGGAGTCTTCAGTGGTGAATGTTTGGCTGTCATTTTAGGAGAAATAACTGCGTATGAAGAACGGGCGATTCTATGACGTCACAACGCATAAAAACGGGATGACGTGTTTGTGCCGCTTGGGCGTGCTTGCAGCAGCCGCTCCGCGCTACATCAACACTATAGATTACATCCTAAACCACGCCGATATAGCTGTTATACAAAAAAGTACAGCAGAACGCTTAGAAGCTTACCATGTAAACCTAATGAAACACAATGACAATTTGTAAATTAAATAAATGAAGATTGGGAAGTGAGGTTCACATATTTTAGCTTAGCTATGCATGGGTGGGTGGAAAAACAAAATCATATTCTGTCTTTGGTAACCTTAGTCAGGACTTGAACCCCTGACCTTTGGGGAAGATACAAGCAGTGCTTTTAAGCACTGAGCTATGTTGGGGACTTGGGAATGGGAGTCTCCAGAAATGGCTTTAGGTACAAGCTTTGACAAGGGGTAATCATTGCAAGTATCTACAGGTATATTTGATCTAAGAACACCCAATGAACGTCCAAAACGATTTCAAAATTCTAACGGCTTCTATAATGTCAGATGCTACTTTATGGTTAGGGTTAGGGCTACAGTTAAGTAGCTCGGTAGCTCAGTTAGTAAACAAGCTGTACCAGTTATCCATAGGTTATGAGTTCAACTCGCAGCTTGTCTTTTACTTGATTATAACATGAGGGGTTTATGCTGCAGGAGTGTGTTGTTGGGGTGTTGCAGGGGTGTCTAGGATGACACAGAATAGTCACTTGCATTTTCTACAATGCATTTGAATTTCTTAAGATGAAACCTTAGTGAGCCGGGGAGCAAGGTCACCGCAGCCTCACACCTCAGATGAAAAGGTTAATTTATGAGTGATCTGGGACAGTCTTCAGCGACTCGGAGCCCTCCTCCCGGCTGGCCAGAAGGAGGAAGCTTTGGCGGTGGTGATTTTGGTGGTGAGGGAGGGAGGGAGGGAGGGGGGGAGTCACCTGGCTGCTGCATCTGCACTCCTGCTGGCCACAGACCTACTGATCACAGAGCAGAGATCACAGAAGCACGCAGGTATGTGCGCATGCGTGGCTAGGGTTTATATATATACACGTATCACATCTAATTTTCATCACAAACACATTAGCGAGACTATACACAATACATTAAAAAGTTGAGCTTGGGTTTGATAAAATAAACAGCATAATTTTGACTCTGTATTACATTTATTGAACCATACTTAAGAATATGGGTGTTGCATCCGTGACAACAGTGCTTTACACCATTGAGCTACCAGTCTTTTGCCTCAACTGACTGTGATATGATAGCTAAGTAGAGTATACTTTAGCACATTACTAAGGTATGCTATGACAGAGGAATTAGAGACACAGGTGTAGGTCAGTGAGTAAAAGCACTATCTCGATCATCTGTAGGTTGTGAGTTCAAGTCCTGGCTTGTCTTTTACTTGTGGCATATCTACCTTCCAGGTGCACCTTGATGATGTCACAATGAGATCAGCATTGTGCTGCTTGCTATTTCCTCTTCCTGTGAACTGGAAGCCACATTCAGGTTGAATCTGTGTTTTGATTGTGTTTCTTGTTGTGAAGAATGAGCTGATAGTAGGAATGTTTTAAGACCAGGAGAGTGTTCTTTGGAGCAAGATATCACTTCTAAACTATCCTCTCTGAAATAATGTCTCTGGCAAATCGAGAGAAAGCTTATTGGATGACTTAGGGTGCCTTTCCTGCCAGTCTTTGTGGAAGTTAAACGAAGTTTATAAAAAGTCTATATGGTGTTCAAAGTCCTATCCTTTCCACTTCTAATAGGAGGTGAGTATGACATTCCTGTATAGCTTTCTGTGTAGCACACATCTACTGGTTCCCACCTTCCATTACTGATAATGTAAGTTCAACACCCACTCGGTACGTTTCATTTTCTAGTTTTCCTTTGAAACATAACATATTTCTTTTCCTTGTATTAATGGTAAATTGTACAATTCTGATACAGTGTTTTAGTTATGTTTTTCATCATCCTATACTTATCAATGCTGAATGTGTGATAATAAAGAGTATATATAAAGTATAATTTTTAAAAAAAACAAATAACAAAAAACAAACCCGTACTCACGTCTATCAAGGGTCCATTAGAGACGGTTCAGAAACCTGCGTCTATTTTGCGCACGTCTATTTTGAGGGACGTCTATTTTGCGCGACGAGGGACGTCTATTTTGCGCACGTCTATTTTGCGGGACGTCTATCTCACGCCTAAATATAGTTAATTGGTATTTACGTTTACCGGACGTCCAAAGCACGCCTAAGTTAAACGTACTAATAGAGAATTTAGGCCTGAGTATATACTCTTTTTGAAAGAGTGCACCTTCTTTCCAAATGATGTCGGGGTTCTTTTGCTCATTTTTAAATGTTGATGACATGGGATATGTAGATGCAAATGAATAAAAACAAAAAACTTATTGATCCCCTGAAGAAGCCTATGGTGAAACAGGTCCCGTTGGGATCAATTTTCTTCCAATTGTCCCAGGATTGTGATTTTTTTGGGGGGGTAAATGGTACATACCTTGGTATCTACTGTACTGCATTCTCCTGTTTCATTTCAAAGGGATGTTTTTCTGCTTAATTTGCCTGCCCCAGGACTGGAGCATGACCAAGCTCGTTTTGTAGCACTGGTAGCTACAGCAGCCAGGCTCTGTTGTGGCATCTTTTTGGAAACAGTCTCATCTTCCTGCACAGTCTGATTTACTCCTCAAGCTTGATCACATTTATTTGATGTCTAGGTTCAAACAATTTTTATTGATGCAAAATCGACTGCATTGTGAATAGACTCTTGTGGTTCATTTCTCCGCATTTGGCTTTCTTATGGATGTTGGAGAGGTATTCCATGACAGATTTGGGATATTGCCTGTTTGATGTTTTCCCTACGCTAGGACTTCTTGTTTGGGGGCTCTTTCTGCTTTGCTTCACTCGGTGGGAGGGGGGGGGGGGATGTTGCACAAATTTGTTTGGGGAGGCATATTGTTTGTTGGCATTCAGCCTGTGTATTTTTTTTTTTTTAATCTTTATTCATTTTTAAACTCACAATAAGTGTAACATAAAATCCATACATTTTATACTTTAGCATCACTTAATATATCATCAAATTCCAACTCGCATCAAATATCCCCAACAATTATTCATAAGCGAAAGAAATCATAAAATATTCCCACCTACCCCCATCCCACCCTGGACGTGTACGAACAAAAGGAAAAAAAAAATAATATTTATTCTATGCAGTAATTTCAATCTTTACAGTATCTCCCAAATATCCTGAAATTTCTTAAAATTTCCCTGCTGCATGGCAATTATCCTTTCCATTTTAAATATGTGACACAAAGGGCTCCTTATACAAAGGTACGCTAGCGGTTTAACGTGCGTAATAGCACACGCTAAACCGCCGGCCGCGCTAGCCGCTACCGCCTCCTCTTGAGCAGGCGGTAGTTTTTCGGCCAGCGCAGGGGTTAGCGTGTGATTAAAAGGCGTGGACGCTAAACCCGCTAGCGCAGCTTTGTAAAAGGAGCCCAAAGAGTTCCACCAAAAGCTATAATTCAGCCTATCCCAATTTTTCCAATTATTCATAATCTGTTTGTATGGCAACCCCTGTCATAATGAGTAGAAGCTTATTATTTTGAGAGGATATTTGGCTCTTAGCCCTCATTGACATGCCAAACAATACGGTGTCATAGGATAATGCCACCGGATTATCTAACAAACTATTTATTTGACCCCATATTGATTTCCAAAAAGCAAGTATCAATGGACAGTAGAATAAATAATAATAAATAAAATAATGAATAAAAGAGTTTAAAATAATAATAATTAAAAAAGCCAATTGGACTTGTTGAATAGTTCCCAATGTTTCCTCATCTTTGTTTTCATTTTCAGTCTTCATTACATATTCTATCTGACTTTTAATCAGAAAAAACTGGAAGCGGTGCTTTCATTTTCTTCAGCCTTTTAATTTTCACCAGTTGATTCCTTTCTTCCCACTGAAGATTCAGTCTCCGTATTGGCAGCCTCAAGCAGTGATCCCGGCCACTTACTTGAAGCACTGTCCCTTCAATTAACAATTAAGTTTGGTATCAGACATTTAAAAGTAATCCTATAAGAGAATTGCAGGCACATAAGTTGCATCACTCTCTGTCATTATAATTTCCTACTGGTTTTGGCCTTTTGCCTATTGACAGTGAAACCAAAAAAAAATATTTCCCAATGCTTATTATCCTACATGGTACCAGAATGCAACAATGCCACACTGCCATCTACCGAGATATAAACAATTCAGATAAAACTATGTGCAATTTATCGATGGAATCAAGAAACAGAAGCTTTAAGCAGGGAGTTCCCCAAATTTGTGGGTGTGAGAACTCCTAACCAGACTTCAAAATATTTGGTGGTTAAATTAGCTAAAGTTCATCCCTACCACTCTCTTCTACCCAGCCCAACCCTACCAGACATCTAAGTTTTTACCCTGCAATGGGCATAGTTTTACCAAAGGCAGATTATGTAAAATAAATCTGATAATGTTTTTTGATTGGGTGACTAAAGAATTAGATTGAGGGCACATGCTGGATGCAGTTCACTTGAATTTCAGCAAAGGCTTTAATTATGTCCCATGTCAGAGTCTCCTCGGTACGCATAAAAGCCTTCTCCAGCACCAAAGCTCAAATGAGTCAATCTTCTTTCTGTCTTGTTTCCACAGTGTCCAGCTTTCGCATCCGTAATTGACCACTGAGAAAATGAGTGCATGGACAAGTCTGATCTTCGTTTACAGTGTTATTTCTTTGTCTTTGAATACTATGTCAAGAGCCTTCATTGAAGAGTGACCCAGTGCTATTCTGCAGAGTATTTCTTCCCTGCTATTGCTTCTTTGTTTACGAAAGAGCTCAGGAGATTTAAATCCTTTACAACTTCTATTCTATCGCCTTCAAACAAAAAATCTTCATCATTTTCCATGTTCATGATCTTCATCTTGTTTATATTCAGTTCTAATCCCATGTTATGACATTTGGTCTTTATCATGTTTCTATATTCAAAAGGGCCTGGGATAGGCACGTGGGATCTCTCAGAGAGAGAGAGAGATAATGGTTACTACGGATGGGCAGACTAGATGGGCCATTTGGCCTTTATCTACCATCATGTTTCTATGTTTTTCTCAGTAGATACAGCATGTATTTTTTACTGCTGGTGATAAGTGTTGTATCATCTGCATAGCTCAGGTTGTTTATATTTCAGCCACCAGCTTTGAAGCCAATGCTCTCTTCTTCCAAATTTGCTTTTCTGAAAATGGCTTCACTGTAAAGGTTGAACAGGTAAAGTGACAAGATGCAGCCTTGTCTGATGCCATGTTTTATTGCAAACCAATCAGTGTAGCCATAATCTGTTTTCACTGCAGCTTCTTGATTTTCATAGAGGCTCTTTATCAGCTGAGTTATATGTTTGGGTATTCCCATTTGTGCTAGAGTTCTCCATAGTTTATCATGATCCACACAGTCAAAAGCTTTGCTGTAGTCAATGAAGCAAAAGTATAGGGGCTTTTGGTATTCTTTGCTCTTCTCCAGTAGGTGCTCATTGTAAAATTAGCAAACAACCATCAATTTAGAAAATGGAAAAATTAGTCATTTTCCAGCCACAGGAAAAGTGGCCTTAGCATGTGGGAAAGACCCATTTAAGGGTCACGGTAAAGCCACTTTTTGCCACAGTTTAGTAAAAGGACCACTAATTCTCCCATAAGTAGCATCTCAGATGAATAAGGGGCCTTTTCACTAAGCTGCATTAAAATGGCTTAACACAGGGCACGCTAATGCAAGCATACAGTATTTATTTATATTTGGTGGGAAGGGGCCTGTCAGAGGCAGAGAATGGGCTTTGAAGTGCTATTCAGCTAGCATGCAGACACTACCACATGCCAACTGGTTAGCGCCTCTTAAATGGAAGGTGGTAAGTGTTACAGAGTTAATTATTTTTAAATGCCCATCTGCACAGTCAGATATGCAACAAATAGAAAAAAAATATGCCCTTTTTACAGCCATGCTAGAAATGGGCTTAGCATGTAAGAAAATCCCACCTTAGGATGTGCTAAGTAGAGAATGACACGGTGACAAAATTCATCACCGTTCCCGTCCCCGCGGATAACCACGGGAAATAATCCCATGTCATTTTCTAGTGTTTATTTCAATCTCAATCCTTATACACCAGCATTCTTCAAAGCAAAGCTTGCGGGTCAGTGGTTGTGCCCAATTATACTCTGATTCTTCCCTCTCTCCTTAAAGAATGACATGAAGATGGTTTCCCGCGGTTATCCGCGGGGACGGGAACGGTGATGAATTTTGTCACCTTGTCATTCTCTAGTGCTAAGACTATTTACTAGCCCAATTCAGTAAAAGGGCCCATAAATTAAATAAAAGGGGAATTCATCAAAGGGCGCTAAGCACATTAGCATGTGCAATCACATTAGCATGCACTACACTAAAGATGCCCATTGTATTCCGGTGGGCATCTTTGGTGGTTAGCAAATGCTAACACACTTGGCGCCCTTTGATGAATTCCATCCTAAATGAGACCAATGAAAACATGAACAGTTTAGAAACAGAAATTTTCAACAGCCTATAACTGATAACTTGTACCAGAACTTTTACAGATGTTTTATGTTGATTTACTGTCGCCATCTGCTGGTTGTTTACTACTTTTTTTTAGGATGTGGAATTTAAAAGGGATCATTTTCCTTAAGGAAGTTCCTCTGTGGCAAAATATTTAAGCTAGAAGAGGGCTGTGACAAAGCAAATAAGTATGTTTAAAGTGGCCAAATTTACCAGCTAGGATGGAGGTTCCCTGCATACATATGGGAGAAGGATTTTTGGACTTCTGAGAGCTAAGTATAACTTTATGGTCTCAATGGTAATATGTGTGACTTAAAACAACAGAGCTCATCATTCTGGCAACACCATCACCACAGTAAAGCCTGGTATTATATTGTGAGAGTGGTTTGAAGCAGCAGGGGCTGGAGGACTGTGGAGAATGACAGAAAGATGGATGGTGCAAAGAGCAGGCAGACCAGGGAGGAAAACCTATTCCAGTGTACCGTAGATCTGAGATTGGGAGAAGACTAATCTTTGAGCAGAACCGTGGTCCTAGGTACAATGCAAAAGTACTGATGGAGTAGGTCAGCAAAAAAAAAAAAAAAGAAAGTGAATGTCCAATCTAAGCACAGACTGAACTGAATGGAAAATCTGGGGCAAGACTTGAACACTGCAGTCCACCAATGATCCTCAGGCATCTTAAAAGAGCTTGAGCTGCTCTGCAATAAAGAATAGGTAAAAGCTACACTATCCCACTAGGCAAAAGCCCTACATGACTTTATAGCTGTTATTGCTGCAAAGGGAACTCTTATCAAGCATTGAATCAAGGGGTGTGAAGACTTATACAATAAAAAAAACTTTGGGGTTTTATGTTCCTAATTATAGGTCTTAGTTGTTTTTACAATATGAGCATTATAGCATGAGTATTCTCATTCCACGACCTACAGTAATCACGTATAAATATATAAAAATGTGTTTTACTAGAGATATCAATGTTTCATTATTCGCAGAAGCTAAGGGACTCATTTTCAAAAGAGAACAACACCCCAAAAATGACATAAAATAGCATTTGGTCGTTTATCTTGCAAAAATGTAGAAATTACTATTTTCAAAACCCATCTCTAGATGCTCTTCTAAGCAGTTCATCTGCAGTGCATCAAAATCTCAAGGGGGCATGTTGGAGGTGTGTTTGGGCAGGCTTAAAGGTTTGGATATTTTTCTGCAATAATGGAACATTGTCAAAAATGTCCAGGGTAAAAATTAGATGCTTTAGGCTAGGCCTGTTTCAGTAGCAAGTATCAAAAAGATGTCCAAACTGACCAGATAACCACTGGAGGGATTAAGGCATGACCCGCGTTACTCCCCCAGTAGTAACAGACCCCCTCATATCACCCAAAGATGTGACTGAAACAGTACATACCAACCTCTATGACAGCTTCAGATATCAGCCAATCCTAATAAAGCAGGTCAGATAGTTTCCAGTAATATACATTAGTTAGTTTGAAATGACATTTGAATCCCCAGTGTCCTCATCTATAATTATATAGCAGTTTAACAGGGAAATAAATGATGAATAGTAGGCAGGGATGGGAATAGCATAGGACCATGTCTACTAAAGGTTAGTGTGCACTAATGAGCATTAGCGTGTGCTGTTTGTCAGACTGTAGATTACCAAATTGCAGAAAAAACTAAACTAATACTTTGCCATATTTTATTTTATTTCTAGGGTTCAGGTATGGAAATGATAAACAGGATGAGAGAACCAAGTTGGTAAAAGTAACAGCAAATAAAGCAGGAAATTATTGTGCATGTTAACAAAATCACCCAAATTCTAGTACAAACAGAGCAAGGACACATTCTCTTTTATTTCTTTGATGGCTAAACACGACCACCCTTTAATTACACTCTGCAGGGATCTCTTCTGCACAATAAATGATTTTTTTCCCCTTTTATGTAGGATATCTCAGCAATATGCAACACACCAGCATTATATTACTACTACTACTAGTATTTATTATTTCTAAAGTGCTAAAAGGCGTGCACAGCGCAATGTATGTACATTTAATATGTAATGGATGGTTCCTGCTCTGAAAAGCTTACAATCTAATTTGGACAGGCAGATATCAGACAAGTCTCAAGTTTACTACTGGTTTCCCTTTTACTAAATTACCAAAAGAACTAGGTTCTTTTAAATAAATTCCTAAGACCATTAGGTCATAGAAACATAGAAACATAGAAATTGACGGCAGAAAAGGGCCATAGCCCATCGAGTCTGCCCATACCAATGACCCACTCCCTGATTCTTACTCCCCTATAGATCCCACATGAATATCCCATTTTCTCTTAAAATCTGACACGCTGTTGGCCTCAATCACCTGCTGAGGCAGCTCGTTCCAATGATCGACCACCCTTTCGGTGAAGAAGTACTTCCTAGCATCACCTTGAAATTTCCCTCCCCTGATTTTCAGCGAGTGTCCTCTGGTTACCGAGGGTCCTGTAAGACTGAAGATATCATCTTTCACCTCTATACGCCCCGTGATATACTTAAAGGTCTCAATCATGTCCCCCCTCTCTCTTCGCTCCTCCAGTGAGTACATCCGCAGTTTTTTTAACCTTTCTTCATACGTGAGATCCCTGAGCCCCAAGACCATCCTGGTAGCCATTCGCTGAACCGACTCAATTCTCAACACGTCTTTCCGGTATTGTGGTCTCCAGAATTGAACACAATACTCGAGATGAGGTCTCACCATGGATCTGTACAGTGGCATTATGACTTCAGGTTTTCTGCTGACAAAACCCCTACGAATGCAGCCCATCATTTGTCTTGCCTTGGACGAAGCCTTCTCTACTTGATTGGCAGCCTTCATATCATCGCTAATGATCACTCCTAAATCACGTTCCACTGTGGTCCTGGACAAGGTTTCACCATTTAGTGTGTAAGTTCTGTGTGGATTTTTTTTGCCTAGGTGCATTACTTTACATTTTTTAGCATTGAAGCCTAGCTGCCAAGTTGATGACCACTGTTCCAGCTGTCGTAGGTCCTGCGTCATACAGTCAGGCACACTGCTTTTGCCTAGTATGTTGCATAGTTTGGCATCGTCGGCAAACAGTGATACTTTTCCTCTAAGCCCTTGGGTCAAATCTCCTATGAATAAATTGAATAGAATCGGCCCTAAGACGGAGCCCTGAGGAACTCCACTCATCACTGCTGACGTTTTGGAGGGGGTACCGTTTACCATCACCCTTTGAAGCCTACCATCCAGCCAATCCCTTACCCATGTAGTGAATGTAACCCCTAATCCCATCGATTTTAGTTTGTTCAACAGCCTGCGGTGTGGGACGCTATCAAAAGCTTTGCTGAAGTCCAAATATATCACGTCCAAGGACTTCCCGGCATCCAGATGACTGGTCACCCAGTCAAAGAAGTCAATCAGATTAGATTGGCAGGACTTTCCCCTGGTAAATCCGTGTTGGTGTGGATCATGTAAATTTTCTTCGTCTAGAATTTTGTCAAGTTTCTGTTTGATCAGTGTTTCCATGAGTTTGCACACTATGGATGTAAGATTCACCGGTCTGTAATTTTCTGTCTCTGTTCTGCAGCCCTTTTTGTGGAGTGGAATTACGTTAGCTGTTTTCCAGTCTAGGGGTACTTTTCCCGTGCACGGATAGTGGTTCAGCCAGAACTTCACTCAGCTCTCTGAGTACCCTGGGGTGTAGATTGTCTGGTCCCATGGCTTTGTCTACTTTGAGTCTTGAAAGTTCGTGGTAGACGCTACTGGGTGTAAACTCGTAATCATGAAACAGGTCATTTTGGCTGTCTCTTATCTGTAGTTGTGGACCAGCTCCTGGTGCTTCACAGGTGAATACTGAGCAGAAGTATTCGTTTAGCAGTTCTGCCTTGGTAGTATCAGATTCTGCGTAGTTTCCATCTGATTGCCTAAGGCGTTCTATCCCATTTTTGTTTCTCTTCCTGTCGCTAATGTACCTAAAGAAGGATTTGTCCCCTTTTTTAATGTTCCGTGCTAGATCTTCCTCTGTTCGAAGTTTGGCCTCCCTGACTGCCTTTTTGACAGCCTTAGATCTGGCCAGATAGTCTTCTTTTGCCTCCCTTTTCCCAAGATGTTTGTAGGTGATAAATGCTTCTTTTTTATTTTTAATGAGGTCCGAAATTTCCCTGCTGAACCATTGTGGTTTTTTGTTTCTCCGGCGTTTGCTTACTGTATTTATGTAGCGGCTAGATGCTTCGTTTAGGATGGATTTTAGATTTGACCACATAGTTTCCGGATTGTCAGTTTCTGCATGGTTTTGCAGCTCCTGATGGACAAAGTCTCTCATGTGGTCGAAATCTGCGTCCCTAAAGTTGAGGACCCTCGTTGATGTGTTTGATTTAGAGAAGCCTTTCCTGAGGTTGAGCCATACCATGTTGTGGTCACTGGAGGCCAGCGTGTCTCCCACTGATACTTCCGAGACACTGTCTCCATTTGTGAGTACCAGGTCCAATATTGCCTTTTCCCTGGTGGGTTCTAATACCATTTGTTTGAGTTGTGCACCCTTAATGGAGGTTAATATTCTTCTGCTACCACTCGTAGTTGCTGAGAGGGTGTTCCAGTCTGCATCTGGCATGTTGAAGTCGCCTAACAGTACTGTGTCCCCACGCAAAGTGATGTTCTCTATGTCCTCAATCAATTCTTTGTCTTTGTCTTCCTGTTGTCTTGGAGGCCTGTATACCACACCGATGTAAAGGCATTTTTCATTCCCTCTGGCCAGGTTTACCCAAAGTGATTCCCCTGTGTATCTAACCTCTGTGATCCTGGTAGTTTTGATATTATCCTTAGTGTATAGTGCTACCCCCCCCCCCCTCCTAATTTGCTCTCTCTGTCCCGACGAAGTAGATTGTAGCCTGGTATAACCATTTCCCACCCATGCGACTCTGTGAACCAGGTCTCGGATATCGCTATTATGTCAAGGTCAGCATTCCTTATTTCTGTTTCTAGTTCCAGGATTTTGTTGCCCAAGCTGTGTGCGTTAACATACATAGCTCTCCAAACTTGTGAAGAGATGTCCTTCAGGTTTCTCTTCCCTGGATTCAAGAAACAGAAATCCCTTTACGGGAATGTGAGGTTTGTGAACAAAGCCAGGAGAGGAGACAGAGGAGAGAAACAGCAAGGGAGAGAAGGCAGGAGAGAGCAAGGGGCAGTGGCGAGAGTTAGCTCCGCCCACTCATGACATTATCCACCAGAGCTTCCCCTTAAAAGGGGAGGAGCCAATAGCACTTGGATAGAGGCTTGTGAACGAAGCCAGGAGAGGAGACAGAGGAGAGAAACAGCAGGGGAGAGAAGGCAGGAGAGAAACAACAGGGGAGAGAAGGCAGGAGAGAGCAAGGGGCAGTGGCAAGAGTTAGCTCCGCCCACCATGACATCATCCACCGGAGCTCCCCCCTTAAAAGGGGAGGGGCCAACGGTGCTCAGCCATGCGGCACACATTGAAGGCGAGATTTAAAGGCGCTCGCCTTAGCGAGAGCGCCTTAAGAAGGGCTGTAAGAAGGGACGAGTCACTGCAAAGGAGAGCAGAGGGCAACCACAGCAGATGCAGAGGACATCCACAGCAGACACAGAAAACAGCCACAGCAGACACAGAGGACAGCCACAGCAGACGCAGAGGACAGCCATAGCAAATGCAGAGGACAGCCACAGCAGACTGGCAAGCGGGCAGCAATGGGAGCCTCTGGGAGGCGGTCTTATGTATTCACTCGATGCGGGGAACTGGAGAGCCTGAATAAATAAGTTAGATTCCTGGAGGGCAGAATACTGGAACTGGAAGCACTTAAAAATTGTCTGATTTTTTGTATGTTTGTACGCTTGTTGAGATGGTGCGGTATACAAACCTAAGGTTTAGTTTAGTTTAGTTTAGTTTATTATTGTACAACGCTTAGTATCTTAGGATAAGCGTTCAATCAAATACATGAATAAACTTGAAACTTTAAACTTGAGCAGTGGAGGAGGAGGACAGGGATGCAGAGAACGTCAAGACAGAGGAAACCATCGAGGAAGAAGTACGGGAGTTAGAGAAGTTCATCAAGGAGGCATACAGGTAGGCCATGGTAAATCATTAGCTACAATGGAACTGCCGAGATACACCTACAGAGAGTGAGGACCATCTGGAGGACAACCACAAGGAAGAAATGGGTGACACAGCAGTGAGATCTGGAAACAGCGGAAGAAACCCACAAGAAGATGAGTCCAGTGCAAGCCAACACCGGATGAGAGAAGATGGAAGTACACAGATGACACGGACATACGGCTGGAGAGATGGACATACACCAGGGACATGGACCTGCGACTAGAGAAGCAAGAGAAGATAGAGAGGACAGCAATCGTCGTGGGGGACTCCATCATCAGACAAGTCGACAGCCACATAGCAGGAGGAAGACAGGATCGGCTGGTGACCTGCCCACTGGTAGCCAAGGTAGAAGACATAGTGAGCCGCATCGACAGGATCATTGACAGCGTGGAAGAGGAAAATACGGCGGTGGTGATTCATTTGGGGACAAACAACGTGAGCAACAGGAACTACAACAGGGAAGTACTGAAGGACCAGTTCCGGATGCTAGGAAGGAAGCTGAAGACCAGAACACAGAGGGTATCATTCTCAGAGATCCTGCCGGTACCCAGGGCCAACGAGAAGAGACAGACGGAGCTGCAAGCAGTCAACGTATGGATGCGGCGCTGGTGTGAGGAAGAAGGATTCCACTTCGTGCACAACTGGACGACGTTCTGGGGGAAGAGCAAGCTATTCAGGAAGGATGGACTCCACCTCAGTGGAGACGGAACAAGGCTACTTGCAGGCAACATCAAGAGAGAAATTGAGAAGTTAAGAAGATGGGGAAAGCTGACAGTCGACTGAGAGTTGATGGTTCGGGAACCAGTATACCCAGAGGATACCGTGCAGAAAGACAGCGGGGAAGACTCACCGGATCATAGGCAAGACAGAAATCCTGACGGATGGAAAGGGACACAAGAGAGAAGGAAATGCAAGAAAGTAACAGGCCGCAAACTCAATTGTATGTACATGAATGCAAGGAGCCTAAAGAATAAGATGGGTGAATTAGAAGCTATGGCACAAAAAGATAACCTTGAGATCATCGGCATCACAGAAGCATGGTAGAATGAGGAAAACATCTGGGTCACTGTGCTACCAGGATACAAGCTATACCGCAGAGACAGAGTGGCTCAAAAAGGTGGGGGCATTGCCCTATACATAAAAGAGGGAATTGAGTCTACCTGAGAGAACACAAAGAATAAGTTAGAGTCTCTATGGGTCAAAATTCTGGGAACAAATGGAATGGAAACGAAAATTGGCATCTACTACCGACCCATAGGGTAGTCTGAAGAAGTTGATGGAGAAATGACAGACGAGATTAAACGCAACTGCAAGGGAGGCAAAGCAGTTATGGGTGACCTCAGTTATCTGGGGATAGACTGGAACCTAAGCACCTCCGACTGCGGTAGGGAGACCAAGTTCCTGGATGCTGTAGGCGATTGCTTTCTGGAACAACTTGTCAAGGAAAATACGAGAGGAAACTGTCACACTCCGGGTTCTTGCCAATGTTGCAAGCCCCAGGAAAATGACCAAAACTCCAGTCCTACGTGTCCCTTTCTACTAAGGGATCCTCCAGGTCTTACTTTTAGGCATGCATGCAAGGAATACAGGTTTCAGTCAGAATGTGAAAAACCAAAAATAGCTTTATTTCAGAAATGGTAACATAATTCAGGCATCAGCCTTGCAGTGCAGTATGCAGTCATAGCACATGACATCAAACTCATAAAGGTTCCAAAACAAAACTTGAATAACACTGTAATAACCAACAGTCCCTGCTTCTGGGCTTGCAAGCTTATGGGTCTCAGTTCTCTTCACCAGAGCAACAGTGTTTTAAAGCAATATTCTTTTATCCAAACAGTTCATTTGTATGTTCCAAAAATCATTGATATATCACAAGTCTTCAATAGCACATGTATGTTTCCCTTCTCTGCAATAGTGCACTTGGGATTAGCCACAGCTGAGAGAAAACAACGTGCTGGCTCAGCTTGGCAATCAGCCAGGAAGTACAAACACTCATACCACGTTATATAATTCAGGGCTTTAAAGAAAACTTCTGCATTTAAGCAGACAGAGAGAGTTTTAAAACTGAAGTTTCTAAACTTTCAGATTCCCTAGCAGCACAGAGGAATGAACAGCATGAGAAAACATCCAGGTTTAAACTCACTATATTTCCATAGGCAATGGCTGAGTTTCAGTGCGTGCCTGGCTTGCCTGGGTGTCCATTGCTTCCTCCTCTGGCTGCTCCCAAGGCTCCCTGGTAGAAGCTGCATCATCTGCCTCTAGAATGGGCCAGTCTAAGGGAGTCAAAACCAGGAACAAAACTAGGACAAAACCAGGAACGGATCCGGGTTTATTGTGGGAGAGACCCGAAATAGACCTGGGTTTGTCACAAAACGCAATTCTGGACTTAATTCTCAATGGACTAAAAGGACCGTCGCAAGGTGTAGAAGTAGAGGGGATGCTGGGAACCAGTGATCACAATATGATCCACTTCGACCTGAACACAGGGGCAAAACATCGATCCAGAATGACAGGCATGGTACTGAACTTCCGAAAAGGGAATTACGAAGGGATGAGACTCATGGTGGGGAAGAAGATTAAGAAGAGGTAAGCACTGTAAAGATGCTAGAACAAGCATGGTCCCTTTTTAAGGACACAGTCACCGAGGTACAAAATCTATATATACTGCGTATCAACAAGGGATCCAAGAGGAAAAAGAACAAGGAACTGGCATGGCTCACTGTAGCGGTGAAGGAAGCGATCAGAGACAAGAAGACTTCGTTTAAGGAAGGAAAAGGTTGAAAACGGACGAAAACTGGAAAAGCACAAACAGCATCAAAACAGGTGGTAAGAGGGGCCAAAAGACAGTAAGAGGGGATAAAAGAGACTACGAGGAAAAAATAGCCAAGGAGGCAAAAAACTTTGAGCCGTTCTTTCAATATTCCCGAGAAGGAAGCGGTGGGGCCTTTGGATGACCATGGAATAAAGGGAGTGCTAAAGGAGGACAAAGCCATAGCCGACAAACTGAACACATTTTTTTCATCTGTGTTTACTGAAGAGAATATACACAACATACTGGAAGCCGACAGGCTATACGTGGGAAACGAAGACGGGAAACGGTCAGTCTAGAAGAGGTATGCAGGCAGATTGATAGGCTTAAAAATGACAAATCCCCAGGACCGGATTGCAACCACCCGAGGGTAATCAAGGATCTGAAAGGGGCTATAGCTGAACTGCTTCAACTAATAGCCAATCTGTCGATCAAATCAGGAAGGATTACGGAAGACTGGAAAGTGGTGAATGTTACGCCGATCTTCAAAAAAGGTTTGAGGGGTGATCTGGGAAACTAAAGACCATTGAGTCTGACCTCAGTACCGGGAAAGATGGTAGAGGCACTGATAAAGGACCGCATCATTGATCACCTTGATGGATACAATCTAATGAGGACCAGCCAGCACGGCTTCAGCAAAGGAAGATCTTGCTTGATGAACTTGTTGCACTTCTTCGAGGGAGTAAACAGGCAGATGGACAAAGGCGACCCATTCAACATTGTGTATCTGGATTTCCAGAAGGTGTTCGACAATGTTCTGCATGTACGACTAGTTCGATACATTGTGAGTCATAGAATCGAGGGTGAAATATTCATGTGGATTAAAAACTGGCTGGCGGATAGGAAACAGAGAGTGGGAGTAAATGGACAATATTCGGACTGGAAAAGCGTCACCAGTGGAGTGTCGCAGGGTTCGTTGCTTGGGCCCATGCTCTTCAACATATTTATAAATGATCTGGAAATTGGCACGACAAGTGAGGTGGTTAAAATTGCAGATGATACTAAGTTATTCAGAGTAGTGAAGATTCAGGAGGATTGCGAAGATCTGCAATGTGACATAAACACACTCGAGAAATGGGTCGCAACATGGCAAATGAGGTTCAACGTGGATAAGTGTAAGGTGATTCATGTCGGTAACAAAAATCTTATACACGAATAAAGGATGTCCGGGGCAGTACTTGGAGAGACCCCCAGGAAAGAGACTTGAGAGAACTAGTCGACAAGTCAATGAAGCCATCCGAGCAATGCATGGTGGTGGTGAAAAGGGTAAACAGAATGCTTGGAATGATTAAGAAGGGGATCATGCCACTGTACTGGGCCATGGTACGTCCTCACCTGGAATACTGCGTCCAGCACTGGTCGCCGTACATGAAGAAGGACACAGTACTACTCGAAAGAGTCCAGAGAATAGCAAATAAAATGGTTAAGGGGCTGGAGGAGTTGCCATACAGCGAGAGATTAGAGAAATTGGGCCTCTTCTCCCTTGAAAAGAGGAGACTGAAAGGGGACATGAAAGGGGAATAGACTTAGTAGATAAAGGTAGGGAAAACGAGAGGGCATTCTCTAAAGTTAAAAGGGGATAGATTCCATACAAACGAAAGGAAGTTCTTCTTCACCCAGAGAGTGGTGGAAAACTGGAACACTTTTCCGGAGGCTGTTATAGGGGAAAACACCCTCCAGGGATTCAAGACAAAGTTAGACAAGTTCCTGCTGAACCGGAACGTACACAGGTAGGGCTGGTCTCAGTTAGGGCACTGGTCTTTGACCTAGGGGCTGCCGCGGGAGCGGACTGCTGGGCATGTCTGACCCAGCAGCGGCAATTCTTATGTTCTTATGAAGCGATCTTTCTTTAAATGCATAATATTCCAGCCAGAAGTCTACCTTTAAGAACATAAAAATTGCCATACTGGGTCAGACAGAAGTCCAGTATCCTGTTTCCAACAGTGGCCAACCCAGGTCCCAAGTACCTAGCTAGATCCCAAGTAGTAAAACAGATTTCACACTGCTTATTCTAGAAATAAGCAGTGGTTTTCTCCAAGCCATCTCAATAATGGCCTATGGACTTCTCTTTTAGGAAATTATCGAAGCCTTTTTAAAAACCCTGCTAAGCTAACTGATCTCACTAAATTCTCCGGCTACAAATGCCAGAGTTTAATTACACGTTGTGTGAAGAAATATTTTCTTCAGTTTGTTTTAAATCTACTACTTTGTTTTAAATCTACTACTTATCAAATTAGCGCACGCTAAACGCTAATGTGTCAATAGACTAACATATACGTGTTAGCGTTTAGCACGTGCTAAATTGATTAAGACACACTAATCGGTTAGCCCACCTTAGTAAAAGAGGGCCTTAGTATCTTTATCTGGAGAGATACCACTGGTAGGCATGCATTTATGAATAGAAAATATTACAGATGAATCAGAATGCAATGCTGTTAGACGCTGTTCCCACAATGAGAGGCTCAGTTCCCATGCAAAGGGCTAAAATGCCCCCTTGACCTTCAGTGCACTTAATGCAAGCTATGAAAACTAACAAAAAAAAAAACCCCTTCTACTTTCAGTTTTAAGCCAAACTGACCAGATGATCACTGAAGGGATATAAGCATGACCCCCACTTAATCCCCCAGGGGTCACTGGCTCCTTTCCACCATCCAAAGATGTAAATGAAACAGTGCATACCTGTCTGTATGACAGCTTCAGATATTATACTCAAAAAGTGGAGGCTGGACGGCGATTATGTGTATCTAGTAAAGGGGATGTTCTTGAAAAAGCATTTGGCGAAACATGTTGAATAGGAGTCCTCCTGAGTGAGAGCGCATGAGAGCAGGCTAATTAAACTACGTGATATTTAAAATAAATATTTATTTGAATTCTTTAAAGTTTCATAATGAGATGGATTATATAAGAACCAATGAAGTACAGACACAAAGCTTAGGACAATGAAAAATGCGAACCCGGAGTGGTGTCGCTGAGGTTCTGTGAAGCGATGTCAAATTGATTTTTATACTTGAGGAATTTTTATTGCTATATTGTTGATCAATAACCTACAAGTTTAATATTTGCTTAGTTGGGGCGTTAAATACTATAAAACAGTCATCATTTTGGAATCTCTTGCTGGGAGAAGCCTAAGGGGAAGGGGAAAACAGGGGATTCAGGAGGACAAGATGGCACCAGGGTGCAAACAGAAGGCAATAAGGTGGAGCCACAGGGCAAAGGGGAACCACAAGGCAAGGGGGAACAAACCAAGGCCCAGGGGACGATAGCACGGGAGGGGGCTGGTACTCCCCGGGGAAAAGCGAGGAGGTGGGGTGGAGGGGACATGGGGAGGAAGAGAGTTGCGAGGGTAAAGGCGGAGGGCACAGCAGAGGCACCGGGAGCGGGAAAACGGCCCGAGACCCAAGGGAAGGCGGCCCAGGTAAAGGCAGAGGTGGAGGACAAACACCGGGACCTACAGTGCTTATACGCAAATGCAAGAAGCCTCATGGCTAAGATGGGTGAACTGGAAGTCATGGCCAAGGGGGAGGACCTGGATATAATAGGAATTACAGAAACCTGGTAGACAGAGGAAAATCAATGGGATGTGGCGCTGCCAGGGTACAAGCTCTACAGGAGGGACAGGACCCACAAGAAGGGGGGAGGCATAGCGCTGTATATAAAGGACTATATCTACTCGATTGGGATCGATACGGCAACAAAGGCAGAGGAGCTAGAATCGCTATGGGTCATATTGCCGGGAAAGAAGAGTGCAGACATAAAACTGGGGCTGTATTATCGCCCGCCTGGTGCGTCAGAAACAATAGGACACGACTTGGAAGCAGAACTGAGACAGGAATGCAGGACTGGAAGTGTAACAGTGATGGGGGACTTCAACTACCCGGGGATAGACTGGAGTACGGGACACTCCAACTCCACGAGGGAAGCAGGATTCGTAGAAGCTGTGAGGGACTGCTTCATCGAGCAACTGGTCAAGGAACCGACGCGAGGGGGTGCTACTCTTGACCTCATCCCTAATGGATTAGGGGGGCCTGCAAGAGGGGTAGAAGTGGGAGGAACACTAGGCAACAGTGATCACAACGTGATCAGATTCACATTAGAAAGGGGATCACCCATAGTGGGGAGGACCGCAACGACTGCGCTCAACTTCAGGAAAGGGAACTATGTTGCTATGAGGAAAATGGTGGGGAGGAAGCTCAGGAACGGCTTTAGGATGGAGACTGTAGGGAGCGCCTGGACCCTTCTCAGGGACACACTGCAGGAAGCGCAAAAACTGTACATCCCCAGTTTCAGGAAAGGCTGCAAGAACAAGCGGTCAAAAGACCCGGTTTGGATGACACCTGAAGTAAAGAGGGCAATCAGTGACAAGAAAGTGTCCTTCCGGAAATGGAAGAGGGATCCAACGGAGGAAAATCACCAGGAGCACAGCAAATGCCAAAAGGAATGCCACCGAGAGGTTAGAAAAGTAAAAGGGAAATACGAGGAGGGGCTGGCCAGGGAGGCGAAAAACTTCAAGGCATTCTTCAGTTACGTAAAGGGGAAGCAACCAGTGAGAGAGGAGGTGGGGCCATTGGACGATGGGGATAGGAAGGGATTGATTAAGGAGGATAAAGAGGTAGCTGAGAGGTTGAACACGTTCTTATTGTTGGTCTTCACGAGCGAGGACACGTCCAATATACCGGACTCAGAGGAGCTCATGAGTGGGGAGCAGGCCAAAAGATTGGGGCATATAGAGGTAAGTTGGGAGGATGTCCTCAAGCAGATTGACAGACCGAAAAGCGGCGAATCACCGGGACCGGACGGGATCCACCCAAGGGTTCTAAAGGAACTAAGTCAGGAAATAGCGGGCGCAATCCAGCATGTTTGCAACCTATCCTTGAAAACTGGAGAGGTACCAGAGGACTGGAAACTGGCGAATGTCACACCTATCTTTAAGAAGGTGACCCTGGGAACTACAGGCCGGTGAGCCTGACTTCAGTTATAGGGAAGATGGTGGAAGCAATGATCAAGGACAGCATTTGCGAGCACATCGAGAAAAATGGCCTACTGTGGACAAGCCAGCACGGATTCTGTAAGGGAAGGTCGTGCCTGACAAACCTTCTGTACTTCTTTGAGGGAATAAGCAGTCAGGTGGACAAAGGGGAACCCATAGACATCATTTACCTCGATTTTCAAAAGGCCTTTGACAAGGTGCCACATGAAAGGCTGCTTAGGAAGCTGTGGAACCACGGGGTGGGCGGGGATGTACACAGATGGATCAAGCACTGGCTGTCAGGTAGACTACAGAGGGTCGGAGTAAAGGGCCAATATTCTGACTGGCGGGGAGTCACGAGCGGTGTGCCGCAGGGATCGGTGCTGGGGCCGCTACTCTTCAACATATTTATCAATGACCTGGAAACGGAGGCAAAGTGTGAGATTATAAAATTTGCAGACGATATCAAACTCTGCGCCAGAGTTAGGACCAGGGAGGAGTGTGAGGAACTGCAAAGGGACCTCGATAAGCTGGAGGACTGGGCAAACAAATGGCAAATGCGCTTTAATGTAGATAAATGCAAGGTCATGCACATAGGGAAAAAGAACCCGTTGTTCGAGTATAAAATGGGGGGGAGATTGCTGGAAGACACCGGACTTGAGAGAGACTTGGGTGTGCTAGTGGATCCATCCATGAAACCATCCGCACAGTGTGCAGCAGCCTCGAAGAAAGCCAACAGGATGCTGGGCATCATCAAGAGGGGCATATCAACCAGGACGCGGGAAGTCATCATGCCGCTGTATCGAGCGATGGTGCGCCCACATCTGGAATACTGCATTCAATATTGGTCGCCGCACCTCAAGAAGGACATGACAGTTCTTGAGAGAGTCCAAAGGAGGGCAACGAAACTGGTAAGAGGGCTGGAAAACTGCCCATATGCCGAGAGGCTGGATAAACTGGGGCTCTTCTCTCTGGAAAAGAGGAGGCTCAGGGCGGATATGATAGAGACCTTCAAAATACTTAGGGGCATAGAGAGGGTGGACAGGGATAGGTTCTTCAGACTAAAAGGGACAACAGGTACGAGGGGGCACTCAGAGAAACTGAAGGGAGATAGGTTCAAATCAAATGCAAGGAAGTTTTTCTTCACCCAAAGGGTCATGGACAAATGGAATGCGCTCCCGGAGGAAGTGATCCGGCAGAGTACAGTACAGGGATTCAAACAGGGATTGGACAGATTCCTGAGGGAAAAGGGGATCGTGGGGTACTGAGGGAGGTGCTGGGATGTTGCATAAGTATAGACAGCTCACCAGGTCGTGCAGGTGCAAGGCCGGAGGGTTAGGACATTGATGGGAAGATAGGACTTCGATGAGAAACCTAGGGGGCAAGGGGGCCCCTTCTGGTTATTAAGGCAGGTCATGACCTGTTGGGCTGCCGCGGGGGCGGACTGTTGGGCGGGATGGACCTCTGGTCTGACCTGGCAGAGGCACTGCTTATGTTCTTATGTTTTTGATTCTGATTCTCTCATGTTCACATTGCAAAAGTAGATTTTTTACCTCTTTAAAAAAAATAAATAAATAAAAGGGGAATAGGATCAGATAATTATCACTAATTCTATTACATTGAAGATCAGTCATACAGTTAAAAGTGAAATACAGGGCAAAGTGGCTGAGGAAGACTGGCTTAAATTGCTTTTGATAATAATCCCTTGCATAAAGTGTCCAAACTTCTGAATAATAAAAAGGAGGCTGGGAGTTATTCTAAATAATTCATCATAGAGCAGTTTTAGAGAAAATGGCTTTCTTCTGTAGATGTGAGTTTCTTTAAAACATTTAAGAACATTTAGCCATGATATTTCAAACATTTCATTTTCTTTGTGACCAGAAGTTTGCATAGCTTAGTAAATCCCATTAACAACTGAAGAACATGCACCTTAAATCATATTCTTCAATCTTCATTTCATAAGGTCTTGGTGCTATAGATATAAATATCATTGCTTTATATAAAGTATATATCAGTGGCGTACCTAGGATATGTGGCACCCGGGGCCCATCATTTTTTGACACCCCCACCCATGTAAAAAAATATTTTTTGTAATGACCATGAAACGGAATAAATGGTCAGAATAGAAACAGGCAGTGAAAATTTTCTTATATTCCAAACATAACATAACATAAATTATGTCTGAATTGTCATGACATCAGAAGTACATATGGAGTAGTTGCAGGTGATGCTTGGGACAGTTCTGATTGTGTTAGTTCGGTTTTATGTGTTTTTTGAATAGAAGGGTTTTTATTTCTTTTTAAAGGTTTTGCAGTCTGTGGTCAATGTCAATTGGTTGTAGAGTTGGGGGTCGAGTGTTGCAGCTCGAATGGCTAGGAGGTTGTCGAACAGTTTTTTTCTTTTGACGTTTTTGGTTGGAGGGTGTGTGAATGGTGCGTGAGTTCTCCTATGTCTGTTTGAAGTGGATTGAATTATTTAGCTGAAGAAATTAGTTACCCCCTCATCCCACACACATGAATTCTCTTCCATTTTTGTTCCCTTTATAAAAAAACACTGATAAATTCCCAGAAAAAAAATACATTAAAATAAGAAGTGAAAACAAAGGCCCCTACAGATGAGAACATAACATAAGAATTGCCTAACTGGGTCAGACCAATGGTCCATCATGCCCAGTAGCCCATTCTCATGGTAGCCAATCCAGGACATTAATACCTGGTCAAAACCCAAAGAGTAGCAACATTCCATGCTACCGATCCAGGGCAAGCAGACACTTCCCCCATGTCTTAATAACAGATTATGGACTTTTCCTCCAGGAATTTGTCCAAATCTTTCTTAAAACCAGCTACACTATCTGCTTTTACCATAACTTCTGGCCACTTCATTTTTAAGTTTAGATCTTTCCTTTCAAACAGAGACCTTGCTAGATGTCAAATACAGCACAAGGTAACTTCACATGGACTTAGCTGTGCAGGAAATGTGAATCTCCTCATACACCCACCATATAGTGCAAAAATGTGCAAAGGTCTGTTTTTTTCTTTCGATCACTACATAGCCTAATGCCACACAAGCAGCGCTGTTACAAACATATTCTGTAGGTCAATGCTAAGGATAACAAAGTTTCCTTCCTTGGACCAGAAGGAGATACTGATAAACCACTGGAAGAGATCCCAAAACAACACCCAAAGACCCACTCAGTGTGTGAACCAGTTGAGTGGAGTGGACTAACTGGGGGGTGGAAATGGGCCCGGAGTGCTCAGCAGAATTTCCCAGACCACCTCTTCCTCTCAACACATTGACACGCTACCACCACCACCACTAGGAACACCTAGGAAGGCCTGTCCCACCCTCTTGTAGGCCTGTCCCCCCCTTGTAGGCCTGTCCCCCCCTTGAAGGCCTGTCCCCCCCCTTGAAGGTCTGCACCCCCCCGAAGGCCTGTTCCTCCCTTGAAGGCCTGTCCCACCACCTTGTAGGCCTGTCTCCCCCTTGTAGGCCTGTCCCCCCTTGTAGGCCTGTCCCCCCCTTTAAGGCCTGCACCCCCTTGAAGGTCTGCACCACCCCGAAGGCCTGCACCCCCCGAAGGCCTGTCCCGCCCCTTGAAGGCCTGCACCCCCCTAAAAGGCCTGCACCCCCCTTGAAGGGCCTGTCCCACCCTCTTGTAGGCCTGTCCCCCCCCTTGTAGGCCTGTTCCCCCCCTTGAAGGCCTGCCTGCCTGTCCCCCCTTGAAGGCCTGTCCCCCCCCTTGAAGGCCTGCACCCCCCTTGAAGGTCTGCACCCCCCCCAGTCCTGCACCCCTCCCCCCCGAAGGCCTGCACCCCCCCCCGAAGGCCTGTCCCCCCCTTGAAGGCCTGTCCCACCCCCTTGTAGGCCTGTCCCACCCCCTTGTAGACCTGTCCCCCCCTTGAAGGCCTGCCTGCCCCCCCTTGAAGGCCTGCCTGCCCGCCCTTGAGGCCTGTCCCTCCCCCTTGAAGGTCTGCACACCTCCCCGAAGGCCTGCCTCCCCCCTTGAAGGCCTGCCTGTCCCCCCCCCTTGAAGGCCTGCCTGCCTGCCTGTCACCCCCCTCCCCCTTGAAAGCCTGCCTGCCTGCCCGCCCGCCCCACCCCGAATGACCGCTCGCCCCCCTGGCCTCCCCGCACCACCTATGAAGCAGCACTACCTATGCTCCCGGCCTTGCCGTTCAGTCCCCCCCACCACCACCTCCGAAGGACCGCTCGCCCCACTGACCTTCCTGCACCACCTATGAAGCAGCTGCAGCAGGATCGCGGTCCCGCCCCTCCTCTGACCGCGGCGCAGGAAGCAGCGCCCAAGCAGCTCAGGGATCGCTGACGTGCTGCGGGCTGCTTCACAGGTGGTGCAGGAAGATCAGTGGGGCGAGCGGTCCTTCGAGGGTGGGGGGGGGACTGAACGGCAAGGCCGGGAGCACCCCCTCAGGGCTGGCACCCGGGGTGGACCACCCCTCCCGCCCCCCCCTTGGTACGCCACTGGTATATATATATATATATATATATATCTCAATTTAGTCTTGAAATATAGTACCTGCTAAACAATATGGGGTTCATAATAAAAAAAATACATCCAAAAAGTGGCCTAAATCAGTACTTGGACGATCCAAAAGACGTATCTAAAACCAGCTTAGGCCTTTCCCCTGCTTCTGAACACCTAGAGCGAAAAGAGGCATTTTTGGAGGAAGGGAAAGGGCGGAAGGTAGGCTGACCTAGACTTAGTCATACAGCAAGTATAAGCAAAAGTTTAACAAGGTTGCCCAGTCAGAACTTATACATTTTGTCTTAGACCAAGCTCCGAATAGGGGCCACTGAGCTGATCACGGCTGCCGCGATCAGCTCAGCAGCCCCGACAACCTGCCCACCCCCTGCCGCGATTGTGATTGCGATCCCCCCAAAACTGCTGTGAATACCAGCAGGAGGGAGCTCAGGCCCTCCCACCGAAGATAGCACCTCCGAACCGCCCACCCTCTCCTTTGAATATCGGCAGGAGGGGTTCCAGGCCCTCCTGTGAAAGATGGCACCACCGAACCCCCCACCCCCCCTTTGAATAATGGCAGGAGGAATCCCAAACCCTCCTGCCGAGGTGCACCCCCGGAACCCACCACCCCCAACAAAATCGACAGGAGGGAGCCCAGACCTTCCTGCCAAGGCGCATCCCCGGAACCCTCCACCCCCCTATAACACTGGCAGGAGGGAGCCCAGGCCCTCCTGCCAAAGGCACATCCATGTGAATCCCCTGTGAATGCCCCACCGAACCCACGAACGGCCCCCCGCACTACCAAACCCCCTAACCCTGGACACCCACTTTGCTTACCTTATTGTTGGCCGGCTGGCCGGATCCCCAGTCTGGCCAGCCAGCAGGCCCGCCATCCTCGGAATGGCAGGCCTAGGGCCTGATTGCCTGATTTCCTAAAGCCACGCCCCTATGAGGGGCCTTAGACAACTGGCCCAATTCTGGTTGGCGGGGCCTTAGCCACCTGGGCCAATCAGGCCCTAGGCCCGCCATTCCAAGGATGGCCAGCATTAAGGTAAGCAAGGAAGTGTCCAGGGTTAGGGGGGCCGGGTGGTGGGAGATCATTTGTTGGATCGGGGGGCCATTCGGGGGGGGTTCACAAGGATGCACCTTCAGCTGCAGGGCAGGCGATCAGGGCAGCATCAGGGCAGGCAGGCAGATCGGGGAAGCAGGAAATCGTGGCTGACAGGGCTGAGAGCAGGGCGGCAGAAAGCAGACTGCAGTTGGAAAGGGCTTCAGCGACTGGTCCTCAGCAGTCGCTTTTTGGGTTGCTCGGCCAGCACAGTCGAATTGGCAAATTTGTTTAGTGAATCACGTCCCTGCCTACTTTGCATGCAGTTCCCCTCATTTGCATGCGTGGATTGGAATCAGATCACAAAACAGGTTAGTAAATACTGCAGGAGGGAAATCGGGTTGCAAGAGGCTCGCAAACTGATTGGTTTACGATCGGTTTGCTTAGTGAATCTAGCCCTTTGTCCCTACAGAGTCTCAGGTTGGTGTGGTGAATGGATAGTGCTTGGTTGTAGTGAACTTCAAATAAAATGCATGTGTGATTTATGCTCACACATAAATTCATACCCATAGGACCTCTGAAAAAGACATTTAGATTGAAACATGGACCATTTTGGGTCCTCTTCACTGCCTAAAGTTGTCGATGTTTGTCAATGCCCAAACAATAAAGTCCTTATGTGCTGAAAATTTATCAAAATTTTCAGGATCCTCAGCGGCACCACTTGGAGCTCAATTCAATCTCATTGCTGCAAGCTGAATTATAAGGAACAACGCTGGATTTATGCTTTAAACACAGTAATACCTAATAGGTTGAATGGAGAATTGGAGTGGGGCTCCTTGATCTAGCCTTGCTGTTTCTGGGTGAGTAGGTTCCGTTAGAATCAATGTAGTACTATCACTTTAAAACCGGCAGGCAGTCCCGTGACGCTGTTGCCACGTAGTCACGTGAGTACATTTGTCTCGGTTTCGGCTCTATTTAATTTCAGAAAAAGATGCCGCCGCCATCTCTGAGGACACAGTGGTCACAAGCACTGGCGGTTTAATAGTTAGGTGAGAAATTAAATGCTGACTTTGTAACTTATTAGTTAATGGAATGGGTTACTTTGTGAGCAATAGAGTGTATATATATTAATTTAAACTTTTGCTGTTTCCTTAGGGGTTATCCTTGATAAAGCTATTATAGCGAAACATGTCGGTATAACAATCCCTTGCCAGAGACCACATGATAAAGCTAAGTAACATGCTTTTAAAAAGTATATTTAAGTTTGAATTAAATGAATTAAATTAAATTAAAATATGCAAAAGTAGTGAACAAACTAAACATTGTATATGAATAAGGACCTGATGACGAGTTGACACGTAAAGCTTGGAGCAATGAGACTGAATTGAGCTCCAAGTGGTGCCGCTGAGGATCCTGAAAATTTTGATAAATTTTCAGCACATAAGGGCATATTAATGGTAGTTAAAATTTACACTACCGTTTGACCTATCGTATTGGCTGAGTACCCTTGTGAAGTTTGTGGATTGTGTTATTGCAAACAATAAAGTCTGCATCAGTAACATCAGTCTCCACAGCACCTTTTGCTTTGGAGTGTCTGAGGACCTGCCATGTATGTTTTGCATTGGTAGGGTTACTATATGTCTGGGAAAACTCGGAGATGCCCTCTTTTTAGAGGACTGTCCGGGCGCCCAGAGGTATTTCCAAAACCAGGCAGTCTGTCTGGGTTTTAGAAGTCTTGAGCACGGAGGCCGTGTCTGGAAGCCTTTGCGCACATGTGGCCATCACAGTGATGATATCATATGCACACGCGCATGTGTGTGATGTCATTGTGTCGATGTCCGAGCATGTGCAAAGGCTTCCAAATGCGGCCTTCAAGTTCAGGGAGGTTCTTGGGGCTGGGGAGGAACGGGGCAGAATGGAGCAAGGCTAGGCAACCTCTTTATTCAAAGAGGAAATATGGCAACCGTATGCATTCTCATCAAGGCAGGATTACTCCTTCGCTAGGTCCTAGGCACACAAATACATTGAGCCCCTGGCCTAGCCCAGCCCAGCCCCACCCCCCACCCCTGTCTAGCTATGCTACTGAACAATAGAAAGCAAACATATTACAGTTATTAAATTTCAAAATACCTTTTTTCTACTTTATTGTCTGGACATTTTGGTTTTCCATCATGTTAGTTCCAGTTTTTCTTCTGCCTTTCTTTATCTTCTGCTAATTCTCTTTCCAATATCCGCTCTACATTTGACTTTTCTCATCTCTCCTGTCTTGTTTCATTCCCTCACTCTTTCTGATATACTGATTGTTCTCTTTTAGTTTTTTCCTCCTTTTTTTTTTTTTCTTTTCTTTTCTGCCCCTGTCCACTCAGATCTCATCCTCTTTCTCACCTTTCATTTTTCAAGTTTCATCTCTTTCTCTCATGCTGTAGCACTGCTATTTCCAATCTCACAACTTTCGCAGCATCCTGTTCCCTGCTACCTTTCATCTACATCTCATTATCACATTTACTATTAATTGCTATTAATTATTTCTAGAGCATTGTATAGAGTCACAAAGGGGACACTCCAGGCTTGAATGAGCTTATAATCTAAACAATCAAAACAGACAAACAGGATGACAGAGTAGGGGATGGTTAAACTATTGGCTAGGGTGGTGAACAGAGGGCAGAGGGCAGAGGGGAATAAGGTTATGAGTTGAAGGCTGACTAAAAAAAAGTGGATTTTCAGCCTACTTTTGAACAAGGGAAGATGGACAGACTCGGGTAGTTTCTTTAAACATGCCAAAATGTAAGACAAATTGCCTAGTATACAATTTTGCAATCTTCTTCAAAACAGGAATATCCCAATAAATAATACACATTTCCCTATTGTGCCAGAGAATAAACTTCCAGTTCTTTAAGGAACTTCAGACCACCACCGAGTATCTTAACTTCAAGTGGTTTAATTCCTCATTGATCCTACTGGAGTCTGTACTATTTTTTATGTATACTTTTTTAAGTTAATAGTTGTGTCTTTTCTTATTGTGTCATAACATTAGGTCAAATGATATACTTAGGTACTTAGGCCCTGATTCTCCAAAGGGCATCCCGATTTTAGGCAGCTGCAGGCGTCCTACAGCTGTCTAATCAGCCAATCGGGATGCACGTTTTTTTAAAAAAAAATGCTCCAGGCAAGCCTGAAGGCGCCTCCGGGAGCCTAGGGAGACCCGCAAGATGCCTAAGCTCGTCTAAGGGCCTTAGGCGGGCCTTAGGCTGAACCTAGGCGGCCCTACTCGTCTCCCTAGTAGAGGAGAAGCTTAAAATGTAGGCCAGCAAAATGCTGGCCTACATTGTAAGTAGACGCGGCCGCTATACTTATCGCGGCAAGGGATCTCTCTGCCGCTATAAGTATAGCGGGCCGCAGCCCCCTGACCAGGAGGGTGCCCAAACCCTCTGCCCGAAGCCGCACCACCCACACACTACCGACCGCCCCCCGACACTACCGACCGCCCCCCCCCCGACATTACCGATCTCCCCCCCCGACAATATCTTTCGCTAGCAGGAGGGTGTCCAATTCCTTCTGCCCGAAGACGCACCCCCCCCGGCGCTAACAACCCCCAAACCTCCACTCCACCAAACCTGTTCTTAGATGGGTCTTGCACGTCTTGAGCCGGCAGGCACGCCTCGTTGAAATGAAGCGGGCCCGCCCCTTCCCGGCCCATCCCGCCAAAGCCTAAGGCCTGATTGGCCCAGGCTCTAGAAGCCTGGACCAATCAGGCCTTAGGCATAGCGGGTCCGCCCATCCCCACTTAATCTAAGGCCTGATTGGCCAAACAGATCTTAGACTTAATCTAAGGCCTGATTGGCCAATCAGACCTTAGACTTAGTGGGGATGGGCGGACCCGCTATGCCTAAGGCCTGATTGGTCCAGGCTTCTAGAGCCTGGGCCAATCAGGCCTTAGGCTTTGGTGGGATGGGCCGGGAAGGGGCGGGCCTGCTTCATTTCGACGAGGCGTGCCTGCCGGCTCAAGACGTGCAAGACCCATCTAAGAACAGGTTTGGTGGAGTGGAGGTTTGGGGGTTGTTAGCACCGGGGGGGGTGCGTCTTCAGGCAGGAGGGATTGGACACCCTCCTGCCAGCGAAAGATATTGTCGGGGGGGAGATCGGTAATGTCGGGAGGGGGCGGTCGGTAGTGTTGGGGGGGCAGTCGGTAGTGTGTGTGGGGGGGTGCGTCTTCGGGCAGAGGGTTTGGGCACCCTCCTGGTCAGGGGGCCGCGGCCCGCTATACTTATAGCGGCAGAGAGATCCCTTGCCGCGATAAGTGTAGCGGGCCATGTCTAATCTAACCCGTTTCTCTAACCCGCGTCTGTAACATGGACGCCGGTTACAGAATCGGGGTTTAGTTTAGGCCGATTCTGAATAGGACGCCTCTCCCGGGCGTCCTATTCAGAATCAGGGCCTAGGTGTCTTGCGGGCCTCGCCTTCAATATAGGCGGCCTGCCTGGGGAGCATTTTTTTTAAAAAACGTGCATCCCGATTGGCTGATTAGACAGCTGTAGGATGCCTACAGCTGCCTAAAATCGGGACGCACTTTTAGAGAATCAGGCCCTTAGTGTTTAGTATCTGTTCATCCCCATTGCCGATGCGTTTCGCAACTCTTTTTCAAGGCTGGGAGACACATTGCTTGTTTGTTCAGGAATGCCGTTACAAAGCCAACGAACAAACAAATTGCTAACTGCACAACGTATCTCCCCGCCTTGAAAAAGAGTTGTAAAACGTGTCAGCAATGGGGATGAACAGATACTAAAAAGCTAAATACCTGTATATATTATTGGACCTAATGTTATGACACAATAAGAAAAGACACAACTATTAACTTAAAAAAGTATACACTTAAGAACATAAGAAGTTGCCTCCGCTGGGTCAGACCAAAAGGTCCATTGCGCCCAGCAGTCCGCTCCCGCTGCGGCCCATCAGGTCCATGACTTGTAAGGTGATCCTTGTCCAAACCCTTTAATACCCTTTATCCTTCTATCTGTACCCTTTCATAACCTATCCCTACCTCAATCTGTATCCCTCAATCCCCGTATCCTTCAGGAATTTATCAAATCCTTCTTTGAAACCCCTTAGCGTACTCTGTCCTATCACAACTTCCGGAAGCATATTCCAGGTGTCCACCACCCTCTGAGTGAAAAAGAATTTCCTAGCATTTGTTCTAAACTGTCCCCTTTCAATTTCTCCGAGTGCCCCCTTGTTCTTGTGGTTCCCAATAGGCTGAAGAATCTGACCCTTTCTACCTTCTCTAGGCCTTTCATGATCTTGAAAGTCTCTATCACTCTCCCTCCGTATTCACGGTTTCAGCATTTGCGGTTTCGATTATTCATGGTTTTTAGCTTGCTAGCTCCTCCCCCAAATTACATCAGCTTGCATAGAGAAATCACAGATTTCATGCATTTATAGAGAAAATCACTGATTCCCAGAACTTTCTTCACCATGTTTTGCCTCTCCTTCAGGAACAGGCCAGGTTTCCCACCATGTTATTCGCGGTTTCACCATATTCACGATGATTTTTAATAGAAAACAGCGAATAACATATGAAAAAGTTATTTGCGGTTTTTCTGTATTTGTGGTTCTATTAATCCCCTATCACAGAGAATACGGAGGGAGAAGTGTACATAAAAAAATAGTACAGGCTCCAGTAGTACAAAATCATTCTACTCTCATTTAAAATTAAACATTCCCATCAACCTCTATTCCTCGATAAACTACTAATTCCACAATGTTCCCCTCGCACACTAAGATCTACTGACCAAAAACTCCTTTTCATTCCTTCTCTCAAAGATTTCTACTACACCCGAAAAACTAACTTTGCAGTAACCGCTCCTACACTATGGAACTCTCTTCCACAATACCTTCGGGACGAACAAAATCTAATCAACTTCAAGACTGGATTAAAGACCTTCTTGTTCCAAGACGCTTATGACCGTCCCTAGATCCCTTTCTCTCTTTTTTACTTCACCTTTTTAATGTAAGTAAGTAATCACTCCAACAATGCTCACATACCCTACTTGTTCAATCCTTCCCCCATCCTTTCTTATCTTAACTTTATGTAACTTCTCCCTTCCTTCCCCTCTTATCCTCACTTTCCAGTTAGTCTAGTTAATGTCATTTTCGTTCACTTCATTATATTTAAATTATTATTTACTTTTATTATATTTTGTAAACCGGCCAGATATTCACTTGATGGTCGGGATATTAAAAAACTAATAAACTTGGTAAACTTGGTAGGATCAATGAAGAATTAAACCACTTGAAGTTAAGATACTCAGTGGTGGTCTGAAGATCCTTAAAGAACTGGAAGTTTATTCTCTGGCACAATAGTTAAATGTGTAAAATGTAAGACAAAACAGAGATAGGTCAGGCACCAAAATCAGCCCCCTGAACTACAAGCCCCTCCCCTACCGGAAGTTGAAGATGCACCAGGTCCCCTACCAAGGCCTTCGAGGTCAATCTGGAACACCAACAGACCTGACAGGGACCATGTCTGAGATCATCTGGCCCTTACACTTGCTGCCTCTGTACTCATATCCTCCTCTCGTCACTCCTTTTCCCGCACTCCCCTTGATCTCTCCCACTGATTCCCACCATTTCCAAGTATCCCCACCTTCCACTCTTGTAGCCCAGCTCTCCTCTCTTCTACTATCTTCTGGCCCATCCTCTTTCCTTCCCTCTGCCATGGTCCATCTTTCCTCTTTTTCCCCATCCATAAGAATAGCCTTGCTGGGTCAGACCAATGGTCCATCAAGCCCAGTAGCTGTTCTTATGGTGGCCCATCCAGGTCACCAATACCTGGCCAAAACCCAAGGTGTAGCAATATTCCATGCTATCAATACAGGGCAAGCAGTGGCTCCCACCATGTCTTTCTCAATAACAGACTATGGACTTTTCCTCCAGGAACTTGTCCAAACCTTTCTTAAAACAAGCTATGCTATCCGCGCTTACCACATCCTCTGGTCTGATCCCTCTTTCCTGCTGTTCTCACCCTACTCCTGCTCATTATCCAACATCTCTCCCTCCCCTCCCCTAAGTCAACATCTCTATCTCTCCTCCCTTGTCCAGCATTTTTCACTCCCTCTATCCCATCCTCCCATCCAATGTCTGTTCCCCCCAAGTCATCTAGGCATCTGCCTTCCTCTTCCCCATTTTATCTGTGTTTGTTCCCTCTCCTCCCTCCATCTGATGTCTGTCCCTTGTCCTCACCATCATGTAGCATCTGCCTTCTCTCTACCCCCATGTCATCCAGTGTCTGCTCCCTCTTCCCTCTGTATAATCCAGCATTTGTTCTCATCTCTTCCCCTCATCAAGATCTGCCCCTTGTCTCTTCTTCTATCCACTATCTGCCCCTTCTCTCCTCCTTATCCATTGTCTGTCCCTCTTCTCCCCCCTTTTTATCCAGTGTCCTGCCCCCTCTTCCTCCTTTCTATCTGCATTTGTTTCCTCTCCTCCCTCCATCTGGCATCTACCCCTCTCTCTCCCTCATCCAGAGTCTATCTCCTTCTCCCCCCCCTCCATCCGGTGTCTACCTCCTCTCTCCTCCCAATACCCCACCCTCACAGTGGCAAAAACAATACCCCCGCACTCACAGTGGCAAAAACAACGCAAAAGACTTTGCAGGGGCACACTGTTCAAGCTCACAGCTGTTGACCCTGCTTCGGAATAGAAAATAGTATTAAAGGGGGAAGGGTCAGCACCACGAGCTTGAATAGTGCGGCCCCGCAAAGTCTTTTTGTTGTTTGTTGCTGCTCCCCTCCCCCACTCAACGCTTGTGCATGATGTCATCAAAGCAACACATTGGACCCCCCTCTGACCTCCTCTGGCTGGAGGCATGTGTCTACTGGGCCTACCCTTTAACCTGGCCCTGATTCTCCTCTATAGTTGTAAAATGAAAAGTTGTTATTCCCTTGGAACTTTGTTTAAATATAATATGATACCTGAAGGGGCACACTCCCCATACTTCTTTTACCAGGCTATTGCTCTGACTCTGGGGGAAATAAATATAACTTACAGGATATTGGAGGTCTTGGTGAATGCATGATCTTTTATTTATTTTGCAAGTGTCAAACATTTTCCAAAGGCTGAGTAAGAAAAAGCAATATTAACCAACATAGTTACCAAGAAAATACATAGGAAAATAAAAGAAACACCTACTAGTCCATATCACTGAAGAGAGAGAAAAAGTAATAAAAGGTCATTAAAAATAAAAGATGCTTATTTCATTACCTTCAGGTGCTATCACCACCAGATTTACTTGAAAGAAATTGTTCCAAATATAGAGAATCTAGAAAAGCACAATGATTATTCAAAGATAATGAAACCCTTGCATGACAACTTCCAGAATAAAAGATGTCATCCATGCAAGACATGTGGCTTTAAGGCAAGAAAAGCCTTCTGTTTCAATTGCATTTCCTGAGCGACATCAGGAAAAACTTGAAACAACATAAGAGAAAAAGGAAGAATGTGAATCCATGATCTTTTCCCTTTGCATGCACTGTGTCCTCCATATTTCCAAGCAACGCAAGAACAAAAACACATATTTTCCCTATAGATGGCACCAGCATCTCACTCATATATCATCTGAAAAAAAACCAAAACCAAAAACAAGCTATTGCTCAGGTTTATTAATGGATAGCTAACAATATCCATCAAAGGGCTAGATTCACTAAGCAAACCGTGTACCGATCGGTTTGAGAGACCTTTGCGACCTGATTTCCCTCCTGCAGTATTCACTAACCTGTTTTGCGATCCAATTCCGATCCGCCTATGAAAATGAGGGGAACTGCATGCAGAATAGGCAGAGTCGCGATTCATTAAACAAATTTGCCGATTCGACTGTGCTGTCCGATCAACCCAAAAAGCAACTGCTGAGGACCAGTCACTGAAGCCCTTTCCGACTGCCTTCTGCCGCTCTGCTCTCAGCCCTGTCAGCCCCGATCTCCTGCTTCCTCGATCTGCCTGCCCCGACTGTAGCTGCCCTGATCGCCTGTCTGCCCCGACTCTCTCACCCTTGTGTAAGCCTGTGGTTTTAACCCGCAGGCTTTAAAGTGGGTTAAAACCACGGGCTGTAAAAAAAAGTAAAAAAAAAAAAAAAGTGTCGGACCGGAGGTCCAGCGCATGCGCAGACCATCTAAAAATGATCTGCGCAAGCGCGGGGATCGCTATAGAGTGATCCGTGCAGGCAGATGGAGGCGTTCCTCCGATCGCCCTCATCTGCATGTTGCAGTTTGGTGAATTCGTCGGACCTGCCTGGATCGGGTAAATCTAACCCATAGTTATTTCATGGTGAAGCATCAAATATTTTCATTGTTCTCATCCACTTTTTAAACATCATTCTTATGCTGTCTCAAAGGAGAGGATTCCATAAGGAGCTGCTTAGCAAGATGCAAAAATGGCAGTATCCTAGTCAGTGAACAGTTACATGCATAAATGACCTCATAGAATTTTATGGGGTCAATATTCAAAGCAATTTAACAGGTCAGGAGAGGCTCCTGACCAGTTGAATTGTTTGTGTAGGGCTATCCATTGATATTCAGTGGCACTTAACCAGTTAATGCCACTGAATTTCAGCAAGGCTTGCCAAAATGAAAATCAACTATTTTAGGGGTTGTCCAGGATAAAGTCGGCCCTTACACAGTTATGTGCCAAATTTCAGCACTTAACCACCTAAGTTAACCAGACAAACTGGACCACATAAAACACAGTCCTGTATTTATCTGATTTCACTTAGATCAGTGGTCTCCAAATGTTTTTATATACAGGGCCAAAGTATGAATGCAAGAAAGCTCTGAGGGCCACCAAAAGATTTCAAGCTTACACATACTAATAATTTTGTATACCGCTTTGATCTGCTTGTTCAGACTGGGTACTAAACATTAGAAATTAATACTAATATTGATTCTATAACACTTCAAGATTATATATTTTAAAAGTCACTTTATTTTGGATTGTCAACAGTAGCAAATTCCATAAATGAGACACCTGAGTAATACATTTTTAAGACCCAACATTGTCCATGTTTCAGCAACTTTGCCTTCTTCAGGGGTCCTAGTGTTGCGATAACAATGAACAACCTGACATATATTGTGCTATGATGATAAGGAATGTGACTTGTGATGAAGATATTAAACAACTTGAAATCTGTGTTGGTTCTTCTAATGCCGCTGGATTATAATTTGTTGCCATCTCCAGGAGCAATTGGCATTTTGTGTACCTCTGATATATTGAGCTTTGAAGTGCTTATATTTGGATACTTGATTTAAATTAACTTTTTAAAATTTAGCAAGTTTGATTGTGAGGGGGGGAGGGGAGGGTAAATTTATTGTTACATATTGTATAAGGTATTGATTATATGCTAAGAAAGGGTGGGAGATAAGAGCATATTATTTGTACCATTGATGATTATTAAGTGTTATATTTATTGTTAATTTGTTTGGATATATTGTTACACTTATTGTAAATTTGAAAATGAATAAAGAATTAAAAAAATAAAATAAAATAAATAAATTTAGCAATGGTTCCTGTGACATCCAGAGTCTATTGTTCCATTCTGTTTTATTTTAATCTACCCACCTGTGTACATATAGTAAAAACACAAGTACTGTAGATGAGCTAGAATACCCACATTTACATGCATTCTTGCCATCAATATTCCTTAAGTCCTCTACTTGAATTCCTGCCACTAGTGGTGCTGTTTCAATATCACTTTTTCAATGGTGAAGGACAGGCAAGTTCTGCAGAAATCCATAGAACCTGCCTTTCCCTAGCCCTTGAAACACAATTTTGAAGCACCGCTCCCTACTGGCAGCAATATGGTTGGAGGTCTCTCATACAGCGATCTGCTGCATACCAAAGAGGCAGTCAGTGCATGCAAATCACTTTCATGCATATTCATTGTGGACATTCTGGAAAACCTGGCCTGCCTGTGGGCCTCAAGGACTGGGATTGAGTAGCTCAGGCTCAGAGGGAACTTTGCTTGCCACTTAACTTGAGATGGCACCTTATGGATTTACTTGGCAAATCTAGAAATGAAAAAAAAAGAAGAAACACTATGGGTTTCATAGAATTAGGGCAGACTGCTGCGGATAGGCAGACTGGATGAGCCATTTGGCCATTATCTGCCGCCACATTTCTGAAGCACAGCTAAATCAGCACTAGCCAGTGGCGTAGCGAAGGTGAGAGGCCTCATCTCCACCACCCCCTGCACCCCCCTGCTGTGTGCATCCCCCCTTCCCTTTCACCGTACCTCTAGTTGCTCATCACCGCGAGCAACAAGAACTTCAATGTGCTCTTCACGACCCCAGCGGCTCTCCCTCTGATGTCACTTCCTATGCGCGGAACCTGTCAGCGGGAGAGATGGCATAGTCGTGAAGAGCACGTTGAAGTTGTTGCTTGCGGCGGTGGACAACTAGAGGAATGGGGAAGGGAAGGGGGGGGCAGAGAGGAGAAGGGGTGCCAGTGCCCCCCACCAATAAGGGCCTAGGGTGGACCGTTCCCCTTGCCCCTCCCTGACTATGCCATTGGCACTAGCTTGTGTAGCATGTCTGTTATGCATATGGGATGTGTGAATATAATTTTTTAAAACTATTAAAGGAAAATGGTAGTTGCATTTGTTGTTTAAAAGAACATTCTGTTTTCTGATAAAGTACAGAACTGTCATTTTAGAGACGTGGTAGTCTTCGATTGTCACTGCAGGGCAGCTTTAAGGAGAACCTGTATTGCACCCAGCAGGGGAAGCTGTAAGCACTAAGCCAAGATTCAATTAAGTGCAATGCTCAGAGAAGCTCAGTAATCCTCATCAATGTACAGATGCACAGTGTATCATGCAGTGCTCAGACACGACAGGGTAGAAGAGGATGAACGGCAAAATTCACTGCATTAAGGGAACACATGTCAAACGCTGCATGTATGTGAAAAGCACGGGATTTATTATTTATTTGATTTACAATAAATTTTTTAAAAACAACACATATCTGTTAAAACACGGGATTAAAAAAGCATCATTACAGAAATGCACAAACTAAAAGAAACAATGACCAGAGACAAAAGGTGGGGGGAGAGAAAAATACAAAATTTAAAAAAAGAGAGCGAGAAGGCCACAGAGATAAGAGGGGTAAAGTTGCAGACTTTACATCAATTTTCAGAAGTAGAAATTCCCCTCAGAGAAGGTAAGACCCAAATTCTATAAATGACACCTAAAATTAGGTACCTAGAATGCCTATGAGCATTGGAACATTTAGCATTCCAGGCCACAACTTAGTGAATGGGGGGGGGGTTAATTTTCTTAACTGGCTTAATTGGTACTAATAATAGGAAGTGGCTTTAAAAGCAATTAAAAATCCATTAAAAACTTAGCCGGTAATATGATGACTGCTTTAATGGCCATTCCAGGAAAAGAGTTCCAAAATTGCTTTGAGGGGTGGATTAGGCGTGGCGTCAGTGCATAGCTTCCCATGGGGAGTACTTTGAAGGTGACTTTAGTGATATTCAGCAATGAGGTATGTAGCACTTTTTCTATGATAAGTTCATGAACTTAATTGTTCGGCTTCTTAGGTGCATTCATTTAGGCCAAGAAAACCCTGGTCTGAAAGGCAGTGTGCCTAAGAATTCATTGACTACCGGCACCTAAGATCGCATAGGCACTGCTAGGTGCGATTCTATAAGCGGTGCCTAACGGATGATTGACAATCACGCTCAGCGGTCCCTAGGAGTTAGGTGCCATTTATGAAATCAGGGCCTAAATACACAAATCTGCACCTGCTATTTATGCAAGTATTTCTGTGACAAATTATACATTTAAGTTTATGAGGGGCCACTGAAAAGTTCTCAGTCCAACCAACAAAGTTGGGGCAGTCTCCATCGAGGGTTATACACTTAGTCCAGGGATTTTCCACCTTTTTCATTCTGTCAGAAAAATACAGAACAAAAAAAATAGAAAATTGCTGGACTAAGGGCTCCTTTTACGAAGGTGCGCTAAGGTTCTTAGCACACGCACAAAATTACCGCACTAGCCGAAAATCTATTGCCTCCTTAAAAGGAGGCGGTAGTGGCTAGCATTCTTAGGAATTTAACGCGCGCTAATGCACGCATTAAGGCCCTAGCGTACCTTTGTAAAAAGAGCCCTAAGAGTATAGTCCTCGATGGAGACTGCCCCAACTTTGTTGGTTGGACTGAGAACTTTTCAATGACCCCTCGTACTCTGTGCCCCAAATCTGTTTCTCCCCCCCAAACATATACACCAGAAAGTCATTAAAAAAACAACTGCTGGTAATTCTTGACAAATGAGAAACAGAGCCTCTAAAAAGAAGGATTCCATATTCACATGATCTTTGGAAAAATCTTACTCTAGTATTCAGTTGTTTTGTTATAATTTTTATCTGCAAATAAACCACATTGTTTCTTATTAATGCAAATATAATGAGCCCAGGCACTTATCTTCCCGGTCCTTGAAATGTCCTCCTAAAACTGTCAAAATGTCCAATACTGAGCACTGCCTAAAACATGGTAATCAAGATGGGTCAGTATTTTGAGACTATAAAATTCTTTGGCAGTCTTCCCAGCTCACAGACTGCCTCTGAAAGAAATCCACAAGATGCAATTCATTTAAAGAAAAAAAAAATCCAATAAGCACTCATTGGACAACAATGGTCCCTGAGGGCCAAAACCCAGGGCTAAATGCCCTAAAGTCTCTGATCGTCTAACGATTGTTGATACACTGGTTAGCGACTGATCGTATTGCCGACTCGATGCACAAAATGGCTCACCGCGTGTTTTTTCCCTGTGATCGCTCATTCTCTGATCCGGCCATGCAAATAAGATCATTAATATTGAAATGCAATGCAAACTAGCCGATCGATCTCAGGGCTCAAGGGTCTCTCGTACGAAGAAAGACTAAACAAATTGCAGCTCTACACTCTAGAGGAGCGCAGGGAGAGGCGGGACATGATTGAGACATTTAAATACATCACGGGACGTGTCGAGGTGGAAGAAGACATCATCTTTCTCAAGGGACCCTCGGTCACAAGGGGGCATCCGTTCAAACTCAGAGGAGGGAAATTCGATAGTGACGTAAGGAAGTATTTCTTCACAGAAAGGGTTGTAGATCACTGGAACAAGCTTCCAGAGCAGGTGATCAAGGCCACCAGCGTTATTGACTTTAAGAATAAATGGGATGCCCTAGTAGGATCCTTACGAGGGTCGAGACTAGGTCATTAGTACTCAGACTTAATGGGGTGGGTCAGTAGAGTGGGCAGACTTGATGGGCTATAGCCCTTTTCTGCCGTCATCTTTCTATGTTTCTAATGCTCTAACATGGCACAAAAAATAATGATCGTTCCTACCGACCCGAAAAAACCAACAGGTCTAGTACCTGTCGGTAACTGTGTTACCTTAATAGAACAAGTAGGTAATAAAATGGTTAATTATCCATTTCTCAACAATCTTTATAGATACTTCCTTATATTCGCTAGAATCTGCTGGTCAAAATGAATTCCCCAACAATCTAGTATAATAAAATGCGAAGCGCGCATGCGCATTCTTACCGTCATGTTCCTGATCTGTAGTTCCATGGTCGGCAGAGTGCGCATGCGTGCTTACCACGCATCTCTCTCTCCCTCTATCACAGTGGGCTTGCCAGCTCCGGCCTCACTGTAAGTTCGCCACTGTCGTCGCCCCCTTCACCCCCCTTTCCTGGCGCACACGAACCCCCATTGACCCTCCCACTGTGAGATGCACAAACCTCCTGGCTCCAGCAGCGGCCACATCACACTAAAGACGCTGCTTTGTGGCCTTACCATGCTCTGATTTCCTCTGCCGCGTCTCTGATGACATCATCAGAGATGCCGGCAGAGGAAATCAGAGCATAGGAAGGCCGCGAAGCAGCGTCTTTAGTGTGATACGGCCGCTGCTGGAGCAAGTAGGTTTGATGGTTGTCTCATGGTGAGAGGGTCAGTGGGGTCGGCTGCACGGTGGTGATAGTGGCGGGGGGAGAGGGTTCTATCGCACAGGGGGATGGCTGGCAGGCAGGTTGACTTTGGAGGGTGTGGGAGGGACAAAGTATGGAAGGCAGTGAGGGGGGAGCAGGGAAGAGAAGCTGCTAGACAGGGGGAGCAGGGAAGAGGGACCAGGGAGCAGAAAAGAGGTGCTGCTGGACCGGGGGGAGCAGGGAAGAGGGATAGGGGGAGCAGGGAAGGGGTGCTGCTGGACAGGGGGAGTAGAGAACAGGCGCTGGACAGGGGGGGCAGGGAAGAGGGACAGGGGGAGCAGGGGAGCAGGGAAGAGGTGCTGCTGGACCAGGGGAGCAGGGAAGAGGAACAGAGGGAGCAGGGAAGAGGTGCTGCTGGAAAGGGGGAGCAGGGAAGAGGGACAGGGGAAGTACGGAAGAGGTGCTGCTGGACAGGGGGAGCAGGGAACAGGGACAGGGAGCAGGGAAGAGGTGCTGCTGGACCAGGGAAGCAAGGAAGAGGTGCTGCTGGACCGGGGGAGCAGGGAAGAGGGACAGGGGGAGCACAGAAAAGGTGCTGCTGTACAGGGAAGTGGGTTGGGGGAGGGAAAGGCTGCTTCTGCTGCTGCACAGGAAAATGGAGGGGGAGGGTATGCTTCTGCTGCTACTGCACAGGGAAGTGGAGTGGGGAGGGAAATGCTGCTGGTGAGAAAAGGGGACTGGGGCTGAAAGGGAAAAGATGGGAGAAGGGGGCTGGGGAAGATAAAAATGGGGTTGGAGCTGGAGCTGGGGCTGAAAATAGGGGACATGTGAGGGAAGGAGGCTTTACTAGCACCCGTTAATGTAACGGGCTGAAACACTAGTTTAGAATAAAACTTTTAAACAACTTTCACTTCACAATTATGCATGAAGATTCCCATTGAACACTTCACTAAACATGGAAGGTGAGCATATCATAATGTAAACTAAACTAAACTAAACCTTAAGTTTGTATACCGCATCATCTCCATAAAAAAAGAGCTCGGCACGGTTTACAAGTAAATTCAATAAATGAGGGAAGGACATAATAAGAAATTAGAGGTTATGAAGAGGATAGCTAGCTTTACATTTTGAATAGATAGCTTTACGTTTTGGAGAAAAGCCAGGTTTTCAGATGCTGTCGGAATAATTGGAATCAGTTCATAGGACCTCTTATGATCCAGATATCATTTCAAGTCCATGGTGCTGTTACCCAGCAATGAAGATTATGACAGTCCAACTGCAGGTTCCGAAATGTTGTTGTAAGAGCTTCACAAGAGCCAGCACAACGTTGCCACATCTACCTCTTTGGAAAGAAAAATAGACAGGCTCATTACTTTTTAATCATGTAGCATTGATTTCCTCTCTCAAATTTAGGCACTAACATTTACACCAATTGAAAACTAGGGGAGAGCTTGGCACAGTGGTTCAAACCCACACTGCCCCCCTCCCCCCATTGCAACAGGTACATTAGATAGATTATGAGCCCACCTGGACAGATAGGGGAAAATGCTTGAGTACCTGAATAAATTCAAGTAAACTGTTCTGAGCTCCCTTGGGAAAATGATAAGAAAATTAAATAAATATATGGTGTGAAAAGTTTCTCTCTGGTAACCAGAGCTGAAATTGTGATGTCATAATGCCTCATTCCATAATGCCATTCCACCAACCTTATCAGTGATGTCACAATGGCTTGATTGTTATATACTTGGCTCACTTTTATTAAATCTTGATTTCTAGAGTGGTGCAGTAGTTAAAGCTACAGCCTCAGCTCACTGAGGTTGTGGGTTCAAACCCAAATTGCTCCTTGTGACCCTGGGCAAGTCACTTAATCCCCCCATAGCCCCAGATACATTAGATAGATTGTGAGCCCACCAGCACAGACAGGGAAAAATGCTTGAGTACTTGAATAAATTCATGTAAACAGTTCTCAGCTCCCCTGGGAGAACAGTACAGAAAATTAAATAAATAAATGCTGACACTCAACTCATGACAGTTAAACATGTAAATGATGCTATTTTATAATATTGAATGCAAAGTTTTGGAAAGCCCCTTCCATGGCCTTGCCCCCTTTTTGATTACACACTATGGGATTTAGGTTCCCGTGGTTATAGGATAGCATTCATATGCAAATCCAAATTAGTGCCAAGTAACCTCAATAATTGATTGTTAGCATCCAATTATTGACTATACTGCAATTGGCTCACTAAGTTGTGTGCACATCTCAGGATTGTGCCCAAATATGGATGCCCAGCTTTAGAATCTGGGGGTTAGTGTGTGAATTAGTGTATGCTGTCATCTCAGTATAGTAATGGTCACTATGGCCTGGATTCTGTAAAGGACGCCCGCCTCGGGCATCCTATACATAATTGGGCCTACATCTGCCCAAACTAAACCCGATTCTGTAACCAACGTCCATGTTACAGAATCAGGTTACTTTAGACATGGCTGCTATACTTAATCGCGGCAAGAGATCTCCCTGCCGCGATTAGTATAGCGGCTGCGGCTATGGCTGCCAGTCTCCCCTCTCCCCCCCCGGACGATCACGGGAGGGGCCTTAAATGCCTGGGCCAATCCGGCCTTAGGATCCTGTGGGTTGGGCAGGGGAGGGGCGGGCCTGCCTCATTTGGATGGAGGTAGGCCTGCTGGCCGTATGGTGCGAGGACCCATCCAGCCAACTTGCGGGTAAGCCCGAAGGGGGGTTCCGGGGTGGGGGGTTTCATTGTGGGGGGTCCAGGAAGGGGGGGGTTGGGGCATTTTGATGGGGGGTCATTGGGGGATCTGGCAGGAAGGGTTGGGTACCCTCCTGTTGGCGGTCTTCGAGGGCGGAGCCTACTGGCAGGAAGGGTTAAGCACCTTCCTGCCAGCGATCGTGTGTTCTGTGGGCAGGAGGGGTTGGGCACCCTCCTACTGCGATAGTCAGGGGAGAGGAGAGGCGAGACTGGCAACCGTAGCCGCAGCCACTATACTAATCGTGGCAGGGAGATCCCTTGCCGCGATTAAGTGTAGCGGCCGTGTCTACTTACCATGTAGGCTAGCATTTTGCTGGCCTACATTGTAAGCATCTCCCGCTCTACTAGGGAGATGCGTAGGGCTTCCTAGGATCGCCTAAGGCTACCTCCTAGCCTTAGGAGAGCTTAGGCGGGCTTGCGGGCCTCCCTAGGCTCCCAGAGGCGCCTTCAATATAGGCAGCCTGCCTGGGGAGCATTTTTTTAGAAAACATGCCTCCAAATTGGCTGATTAGACAGCTGTAGAATGCCTACAGCAGCCTACAATCAGGATGCACTTTGTAGAATCGAGGCCTATGTGTGCATGAACTAACAGCTAATTTGCAAGCTAATGCCTGAGCGCATTTCAGTAAAGAGGCATCTCTCCCCCATACATGCTCTTGGGCGGGGGTCTGCATTGTGGAAGCTTATGGAAAATACTTCTACTGTGCTGGTCCTTCCATGCATACTGTGCATGCATACGAAAGTCAAGCATGTGTGTGGGACAGCCTGCGCAGTAGTGACCCAGGGCTGCTGCTTGCCAGGCCATTGGTGAAAACGTTCTTCAGTTGGCAGGGTTTAGAGCAGGGGTGTCAAAGTCCCTCCTCGAGGGCCGCAATCCAGTCGGTTTTTCAGGATTTCCCCAATAAATATGCATGAGATCTATTTACATGCACTGCTTTTCATTGTTTGCTAATAGATCTCATGCATATTCATTGGGGAAATCCCAGAAACCCGACTGGATTGCAGCCCTCAAGGAGGGACTTTGACATCCCTGGTTTACAGACACCTGCCAGCCATAAAAGCAGATGGTGTTACAATTTGGGGGAGTGGGGGAGGGGATACTGAACCCAAATTGGTGGGTCCAGGCCCTCCCATGGCAATGCCCATGGACTTAACAATATTCCATATTGATAACTATACCTCATAATGCACTAATTTTTGAGGTATAGTAATGGACCAAATGCAGATCCCTACTGTCTAATCCAGTGGTTCCCAACCCTGTCCTGGAAGGCCATGAGCCAGTCCGGTTTTCTGGATAGCCCTAATGAATATGCATGAGAGAGATTTGCATATAATAGAGGTGCAGACCTGCAAATCTACACCATGCATATTTATTAGGACTATCCTGAAAACCTGACTAGCTGGCAGGACAGGGTTGGAAACCCCTCTTAAAATTTCATAGCATCTCTCTCCATCCTGGTCATCTGGATAGTATTATTCCCTTACTACTTTATTCTATTGTGCAAAGAATGGAAATATTTGTATTTGTGTGTTTTATATTCCAGAATTAAAAGGTAATGTGTAGATGTGAGTATTTGGAAAGGAAGACTAGATTTTAAGCTGTAAAATAATGCAAGACTGCTTTTTGTATTTACAAGTGCAATTGCTCTGAATTGCCACATGGTGGCAAAAGAGCAATTTACTCACAGATGCTCAGGGAGGGGTAGGAGGCAGCTTGTCCAATCCAGTGAATGATGTTCTAAAAACATACTGAAATAGTGAGGAAATTTCCTCAGTTCTCTCTGCAAGGGCAAACAAAATAGCATTTCAAAATCAAATTTAAGGACATAAAATGGGAGTTTGTATAGAGGTAGAAAAAAAGTTGACAGAAGGGATAGCTTGGCAGAAATATATCACTGATGACTCTATTAAATAAAACGTGTTTACCGCACCCCAGAATATGGCCAATAACACTCCCAGCTTGATTGAGAGTACAGAAAGAATGTTTTATGTGTCAGGGAAAGGTATTATACACTAAATGTGATGTCAAGTAGCAGAAATGAACTAGTGAGAACCTGAAGAAAAGGTTAATATTAGATTGTATTCAATCTTGGAATGTGTTTGATTTTTGCTATTATTATTAAGGTGACCATACCTCCCGTTTTGAACGGTACCATCCTGTTTTTGGATCCCCTGTCCCGTTGTCCCCACACACAGCTTCAGGATGCCGAAATGTCCCGTTTTCAGGGACAGCATCCCGAAGCTGTGTGCGGGGACAACGGGACAGGCGATTGCTTCCCCTCCCTCCCTGCTGCGCCAAAGCTAGCCTCCCTCCAGCGCCCGATTCAACCCCCCGGTCCACCACTGCCACTGCTTACCAGTGTCCCTCCAGTGCCGATTCAAACCACACACACACCCCGGTCTGCTGCCACTGCTACTTGCCCAGAACTTCCTCTCTGACGTTAGAATTGACGTCAGGGGATGGGGGGAAAGAAGACTTGTAGGCCTGGCGCTTGTGCAGTGCAGTTGCTGCATGCACCTTGATGTTGCTGGGTCAGGGAAGCAGGGTGGCTGGGGGCAGGGGAAGAAGGGTGGCTTGGCTTGTCGGGGGGCAAGGGAAGCAGGGTGACTTGTCTTGTCGGGGCAGGGGAAGCAGGCTGCGTCGGGGAAGCAGGGTAGCTTGGCTTGTTGGGGGGCAGGGGAAGCAGGCTGCGTTGGGGAAGCAGGATGGCTTGGGTGGGTAGGGAGGCAGAAAGAAAAGAAAAGAAAAAAATGAAAGAGAGGATGCACAATCAGAAGGAAGTGCAACCAGAGAGTCATGAAATCACCAGATAAAGTTAGGAAAAATGATTTTATTTTAAATTTAGTGATCAAAATGTATAACTTTTGAGAATTTGTATCTGCTGTCTATATTTTGCACTATATTAAATGGGATCTGGAGAATCTGGGAAGAATCCAGGATCCAGGGGGGGGAGGGAGGGAATGGATCCAGGGGTCCTGTCCCGTTTTGAGGAAAATAAATAAATGGTCACGTTAATTATTATCCTTCTGACTACTAAATTAACTGCTAATATCGGACTACTAAATTAACTGCTAATATCGGACCCTTAAACATTCTCCCTGTTTCCTATGTGGTTATGTGGCCCCCCCATCCAAACAAACTCTCTTTGAATATTGTTACCCTGAGTGAACTATAAGAGAAATTTGCCCACAATGAGAACAACTTTCAAAATCATTTATCAGAGGGTGTTGTTTACCTAGATAAAATAGTTTAATAAAATGGATCTCCTTTGCCTTGATTAAAGGCAACCAGGATAAATATACAGTATATATATATATATATATATATACACATGTGCAACCAGAAAATAATGTTATTTATGCTGTACTATCCAAATACAGCTTGTCATGAAATTCATAAAATAACAAAACACAGGGGTCCTTTTACTAAGGTGCGCTAGCCGTTTTAGTGCGTGCTAAACGCTAACGCGTCCATTATTTAGCGTGCGCTAAAACGGCCAGCGCACCATCGTAAAAGGACCCCACAATGTTCTAAACATACTTATTTCCATATGTAAAGAAGACCAGTCCTATAAATAAAAAACTACAGGATATAAGGAATTAATCCTACAAAAATGACAGACGTAAGGGTGGCTCTACTGCTAAACTTTGGCACAGGCCAATCACCTCTAAAGATGATATCATGCTGTGAAGGATATTGCTGATACCAAATTACGAGATGCACCTGCAGATGTAGAGGGACATACACGATTGCTACATAGCAACAGCTACTGCACAGACGATGTCAATGCCACAGATCAACAGAGAGAACACCAATTCCTGCACTGCCAGTCCCTGCTATCCAGCTGCCACCATGAGGATATGACTACCAACATACTAAGGTTATATAGGATAGATACTGTGATCATTATTACATCTGAGTTTACAGGTGGCTTTTGTCAATAGAGAGTGTGTGTTAACGTCTCGCTTCTGTTTTATTATCCTAAGCGTTTGTATTAGGAGATAAGGACTTATAGTAACATAGTAAATGACAGCAGTGTGCTCAATAGTCACATTTAATATCAAGGCAATATTGAACCAACAAACTACTATATTATTACATTTTACTTGCTAAGTTTCACTATAAGATGTCTCCCCCCACCCCAAGATGTGCAAGACCTGTACTCAGATGTAGAGAAAGACAGAGGGATAAATTTTTCTCCGTCCCTGCAAGGAACTCATTTTCCCATCCCATCCTGGCGAGTTATTTTCATGTTCCTGCCCCATTCCTGCAAGCTCCATCATCATCTGAACAAGCCTCAAACACTCTAAAATCATAAGTGTTCGAGGCTTGTGCGGTTAAGGCAGAACTTACAGGAATGGGACAGGGAGAGCGACAAAACTCACCGGGATGGGATGGGGAAATTGAGTTCCTGCGGAGGGGGGGGGAAAATCTGTCATTCTCTACTCAGATGATATGAATGTGGTATAAAATATGCTTCTGGTCCATCCTTACCATTTTCAGGGCTCAGACTGTAAAAAAAAAAAAAAAAAAAAAAGTCTACCTTGCACTGGCCCTATTTCCCAGCTACGAGTACTAAGGTGCTGTCAAAACCTACTGATCTGTCTTGCTATATATGAGACACAGACCATAGAAATCCATCCAGCATCGGTTTCACTTCCTCACTGCTGGAGCTGCCATTTAAGTACCATTCCTGCATATCATAAACAATGGTATATCTGTTGATCTATCAAGTTAAGTTTCAATATTCTCTTTCTATTTAGGAATCCTTTGGGCCAAATTCTATAAAGGGCATCCCAATTGTAGGTGACAGTAGGCATCCTACTGCTGTCTAACCAGCCAATCGGGATGCACATTTTCTTAAAATCAAAAAACAGAACCCCAGGCAGGCCACCTACACTGTAGGTGTCTATCGTCGGTGCAGGGAGGCGCCTAGTGACTCTTATGCTCGTCCAAGGCTGGGCATGGGCATGGTTTCACCCAGAAGTGATCTTAGGTGAGCTTAAGCAGCCCTAGGTTTCGCCCAAGGTCCGTAATGGGTGCCTGAAATGTAGACCATTGAAATGCTGGCCTACATTTCAAATAAACGTGGCCGCTGAACTGATCGCGGCAAAGAAATCTCCCTGCCACAATCAGCTGAGCGGCCACAGCAGGGAACCCCCGAACTTCACCGCACACCGACCAGCAGGAGGGATGCCCATTCCCTCCTGCTGCCACCCCTGAACCCCCCTCCCCCGCACACTGTCCGCAGCAGGAAGGATGCCTACTCCCTCCTGCTGATACCCTCTCTAATATCCCCATCAGCGTGGCCTTAGGGTTCTGGCCAACTGGAGTCTTAGGCCACTCCCAGTCCATCCCAGAATGCATGGGGAAGAAGGCCTACTACTCCAATTGGCCCAGGGCCTAAAACCCCTCCTATGGGAGGGGCTTTGGTGCCTGGGCCAATCAGAGCCTTAGGCCCACCCCTGGTGCATCCCAGGATGCACCAGGAAGGGGCAGGCCCGCCATTCTGAAGAGGCGGGCCTGCCGACCGGAGGGAGTAGGCATCCCTCCGGCTAGCCTTGCATATAAAGATCCGGGGTGTCCGGGTGGACTTTGGGTGGTCAGAGTTTTGGGGGAGTCTTGTGTTTGAGGGGTACTGGCAGGAGTGGGCATCCCTCCTGCCAGGGATGTTGGGGGGTGCCAGAAGGAGGGAGTGGGCATCTCTCCTGCCAGGGATTGTTTTGGGCTTTGCGGCAGGAGGGATTGGGCATCCCTCCTTCTACAAACAGTGAGGGGGGAGGGTTTGGGAGTGGCGGCAGAGGGACTGGGCATCCCTCCTGCTGGCCGACTTGCGGTGGGGTTTGGGGGATCTATACTGCTTCTACTAAGCTGACCGTGGCAGGGAGATTCCCTCGCCGCAATCAGCTCAGCAACAACGCAGTTCTCTAAATGGTGCTTGTGACATGGACACCGGTTAGAGAATTTGGATGGCTAGGTAGGGTTAGGCAACTGCTGAGATCAGGCGTCCTATACAGAATCAGGCCCTTTGTGTCTATCCTATGCATTTTTATACTCCGTCACTACTTTTTTCTCTAACATTTCCACTGGGAGGGCATTTTAGGCATCCATCACCCTCTCTATGAAAAAGTACTTCCTGCCGTTATTCCTGAGTTAGCCCCTCCTGCAATCTAAATTCATGTCCTCTAGTTCTACCACCTTCCCTCCTCTTAAAATGGTTTGTTTATATATTAATATCTCTTGAAATATTTGAATATCTGTATCATATCGACTCTTCATCAGGAGGGCCTCATCTCGGTGCCGTCCCGGTTCAGAATGCCTATAACAGAGTCCTCTCCTGATGAACAGTCGAAACTCGAGTCGGGGGGCAAGGCATCAATTTTAGCACTAACTTATGCACCAGTTTCTGTACAGCACTATAACACTGCTGGGGATACTACAAATCCATCTTCCCAACCACTCAGTCAACTCAACAATATACAGATAAGTGGTTTATTTCAAAACAAAATAAATGTTTTCATAAGATATATGACAATACATTAAGTGGTTAGGCCAGGGACAGTGAAGTCAATGATGGTCCCTGCTAGTACCCCAGTTTGGTGATATCACTAAATCAACGGGTATAAGGTCTGAGAACTTCATGATAAATTTGTTATTTTATTAAGAGCTGTGATAATAATTATGACATGGTCAATGTCTTGTCACATTTTTTAACCACCTTGAGAGCCATCACCATTGCCATCACCATCACCACAGGGTCCCTCTTCTATGCTTATCAATCTCTCTCCTCCTATCTCATACATCTCCTTTGAATTTGTGCACCCTAAGTGCATCACTCTGCAGTTCTTCACATGAAAGTTTACTTACCAGATCTTTGACCATTCTTCTAATTTTCAGAGATCGCTTCTCATTGTTTCTACTCCCTCTGGAGTATCCAATCTATTGGCTATCTTTCTGTCATCCACAAAAAGGCAAACTTTTCCTTCTAACCCTTCAGCAGTTTCTCTCACAAAGGGCTAGATTCACAAAGCAAACCGATCGTGTACCAATTGGTTTGCAACCCCTTAGCAACCAAATTTTCCTCCGGCCCAATTCACTTACCTCTCTGTCAACTATCCTCCAATCCGCGCATGCAAATGAGGGCAATGACATGCAAAGTAGGCAGGGACCCGATTCACAAACCAAAACCCTGCAACACCGACTGGGCTAGCCGATCATTCCCAAGCGACTGCTGAGAACCAGTCGTTCAAGCCCTTTCCAGCTGCCCTGCCTTCTGCCACCCTGCTTCTGCCCTGTCAGCCCCAATCTCCTGCTGCCCCAAATGCCTCCTGCAGCCCCAGAGGTCCAGTAAAAGTTAAAAAGCAAAAAAGATCGCAGCTCCGACGGGCATACGCAGACCATCTACAGATGGTCTGCGCATGTATGGGGATCGCAGAAAAGCGATCCATGCTGGCAGATCTGGGCATTCCGCCAATCACCCCATCTACATATTTTACTTTGCTGAATTTGTCGGACCTGCCGGGATAGGGCCGGTTGGTGAATCTGGCACAAAGATATTAAACAGAATCAAGCCCAGTACTGACCCCGAAGCACTCCACTACTCACCTTCCTTTCATCTAAGCGAATTCCATTTATCACCACTCTCGGTCAACCAGGGTCCAATCCAGTTCACCTGACCACTGGAAAGGGGTCTCAAGCAGTGGCGTACCAAGGGGGAGCAGGGGGGGAGGTTCGCCCCGGGTGCACGCCACAAGGGGGTGCACAGCTGGCCACCCACCTGGGAACAGGCTGCCACCGGGGAAAGGCTTCCACTGACGTCATCAGGAACAAGCCGGCCGTGTTTTCTTCCCTGCAGGGCCGACCAACTCTCGCGGCCCGACATCAATTCTGACGTCGGAGAGGATGTTCTGGGCCAGCCAATCGCGGCCTGGCTGGCCTGGAACGTCCTCTCCGACTTTAGAATTGATGTCTGGCAGCAAAGAGTTGGTCGGCCCGCGAGGAACAGAAGCAGGGCGAATTCAGAGCCGGCCTGTTCCCGATGGCGGCAGTGGCTGTCTATTCCCCAACGGCGGTGGCATAGGGGAGGGGAGGGAGAAAGAAAGAAACGGAGGTGGTACAGGGAGCCAGAAAGAAAGGGAGCAGGGTGAAACAAAGGAAAAGAAAAAATGGGGCACAGAGAGAGAGAGAGAAAGACAGACAGAGAGAAAGAAAGAAGGGGGCAGGGTGAAATAAAGAAAAAGTTTGGGGAGGGAATGAGGTCTGGAGGAGAGAAAGCATACAGGAGACTGAAAGAAGGGAAGAAATATTGGATGCACAGTCAGAAGAATAAAGTGCAACCAGAGACTGATGAAATTACCAAACAAAGGTAGGAAAAATTATTTTATTTTCAATTTAGTGATCAAAATGTGTCCGTTTTGAGAATTTATATATGCTGTCTATATTTTGCACTATGGACCCCTTTTACTAAACCGCAATAGCGGTTTTTAGCGCAGGGAGCTATGAGCATTGAAAGCAGCGTGGGGCATTCAGCGCAGCTCCCTGCACTAAAAACCGCTATCACGGTTTAGTAAAAAGGGAAGGGGCATATTTGTCTATTTTTGTATAGTTGTTACTGAGGTGACATTGCATAAAGTCATCTGCCTTGACCTCTTTGAAAACCCGCAGAATATAAATGATAATTAACATTTTCTCTGCGTATAGTGTGCTTTGTGTTTTTAAAATTTTATTGTTGGTAGATCATTTTGACTTGGCCACGAAGGTAAGGGGGAGGGAGGGAGGGGAGCTGCTGAAAGACATCTAGTAATCCTTGCAGGCTTGACTGTGCAGGGAATTATTTTTGTAAAATCATGTTTTGTTATGTGACTGGCATTATTTAGACTTTAATTTCTATGAATGAATAGAATGAAAATGATATAAAATTACTTGCTTGTTTTTATGTGCGTGTACTGAAGGAAAGTGGAAAGAGAGTGGGCTGAGGACGCTGAAGGGAAATGGGGAAGAGAGAATGGGGAGAAGACGCTGATTTATAAATTGACAATTGTACAGAATATTGTTTCTTTTTTATACTTTAATATAATAAGTTCAATATAAAACAATTCAAGGCTTGTGTGGATGGAATCAGGTGGTTTACGGGGATGGGGACCGAGCTTATGGGGATTAGTCCAATAAAATGGTATTTTCTTATTTCTCATTATTTGCTTTATTTTTATTTGTTAATTTGTAAAGTGGTGATTGTTATATATCAGTTTTTTCAAATTTACATCTACTGTCTTTATATTTTGCACAGTATTAGAGGACATCTATCACTGTTTTTGTGGTGTTGTAGTGTTGCATTGTATGCAGAGTCTGGTGGTTCAGTTTAACTTTTGTCTATATATTTCTAATTTTAGTTTGTGATTATTCCATATTGGACGAGGGTGTATCTGCCTGTGTGTATGAAAGGGACATGGCTTTCTGATAGCATCGACTGTACAGGATCAATTGACTGTACAGGATTTGGCTTGTTTAGTTTTACAATGTATGTGTTGGTGTTCTAGTGCTCACTGCAGTGTTTAAGATACTGCCTTTTCATAGGTACACTCTTGTTGTGCGATATGTGGATTGTTACTAAAAATCATATTTTTCATATAGATGGGGGGTGTGTCAAAAAATGATGGGCCCCGGGTGTCATATATGCTAGGTACGCCACTGGTCTCAAGGTACCGAAAAAAAACCTTAAGAAAAAAAAAAAAAAGAAGCAGAGCAATTGAAAAGACTTCTGCATGAATTGCTTGCAGAAATTGAAACTGGATATGGCTCTAGCTTTCAGTTTAAGGGGAGGAGCATGTGCTCAAACAAGTGTTGGATTTCTGCAACTTCCAGATTGTGGGTTGAGATTGAACACCTAGCATATGGAATCTGGAAGAGACGTAACAGAATGATAAATTTATTTTAAATAGATGGTATATATTCTATATAGATGGTAGAAATAGGTAAGATATACATATATTTAAGTCAGTGGTGTAGTAAGGGGAGGCGAGGGGGGAAGCCAACCCAGGGTGCCATGTTGGTGGGGGCACCGCCCACCTGTTCCCATTCCTCTCCTCCTCCACTTGCGCACCCCTTCCCTCATATCTCTAGTTGAAGTTGTTGTTCACAGCGGTCAACAACGTGCTCTATGCGACCCTGTCGGCTCTCCTACTGACATCACTTCCAGGTGCCACGCATAGGAAGTCACATCAGTGAGAGAGCTGATGGGGTCACGAGGAGCACATTGTTGACCGCTGCAAGCAACAACTTCAACCAGAGGTACAGGAGAAAGGAAGGGAGCATGCGCAGCATGCTGGATCGGGAAAGGAGCAGGGGCGAAAATGGTGGGGGAGGGGCACCAACACCCCAGGCGCCTCTCACCCTTGCTACTCCACTTATTTAAGTCATGTATTGTAACACCATTACTGAAGCTCCTATATTGTAAGACCTTTACTGAAGCTCATGAAAACCGCTCTGAATTGACTCCCCAGTCATTAGTGATGGCATAGAACCTTCCAATAAACATTGACATAAAATAAAGGAAATAGCAAGTTACATGGAATTTTGGAAAAACATAAGAACATAAGGATTGCCACTGCTGGGTCAGATCAGTGGTCCATCGTGCCCATCAGTCCGCTCACGCGGCGGCCCCCAGATCAAAGACCAGTGCTCTAAATGAGTCCAGCCTCACCTGCGTACGTTCCAGTTTAGCAGGAACTTGTCCAACTTTGTCTTGAATCCCTGGAGGGTGTTTTCCCCTATAACAGACTCTGGAAGAGCATACCAGTTTTCTACCACTTTCTGGGTGAAGAAGAACTTCCTTAAGTTTGTACGGAATCTATTCCCTTTCAACTTTAGAGAGTGCCCTCTTGTTCTCCCTACCTTGGAGAGGGTGAACAATCTGTCTTTATCTGCTAAGTCTATTCCCTTCAGTATTTTGAATGTTTCGATCATGTCCCCTCTCAGTCTCCTCTTTTCAAGGGAGGAGAGGCCCAGTTTCTCCAATCTCTTATTGTACGGCAACTCCTCCAGCCCCTTAACCATTTTAGTCGCTCTTCTCTGGACCCTTTCAAGTAGTACCGTGTCCTTCTTCATGTATGGCGACCAGTGCTGGACGCACTACTCCAGGTAAGGGTGCACCATGGCCCGGTACAGTGGCATGATAACCTTCGCTGATCTGTTCATGATCCCCTTCTTAATTATTCCTAGCATTCTGTTTGCCCTTTTGCCGCCGCCGCCGTGCATTGCACGGACAACTTCATCGACTTGTCAATCAGAACTCCCAAGTCTCTTTCCTGGGAGGTCTCTCCAAGTACCGCCCCGGACATCCTGTATTCGTGCATGAGATTTTTGTTTCCAACATGCATCACTTTACACTCATCCACGTTGAACCTCATTTGCCAAGTCGAAGCCCATTTCTTGAGTTTGATTATGTCACGTTGTAGATCTTCGCAATCCCCGTGTCTTCACTACTCTGAATAACTTCATATCATCAGCAAATTTAATCACCTCACTCATCATACCTATGTCCAGATCATTTACAAAGATGTTGAAGAGCACGGGTCCAAGCACCGAGCCATGCGGCACCCCACTGATGACACTCTTCCAGTCCAAGTATTGTCCATTTACCCCCACTCTCTGTTTCCTATTCTCCAGCCAGTTTTTAATTCATGTGAGTATTTCACCCTCAATTCCATGGCTTGCAATTTTTCGAAGTAGTTGTTCATGTGGAACCTTGTCAAATGCCTTCTGAAAATCCAGATATACAATGTCAACTGGATCGCCCTTGTCTATCTGCCTGTTTACTCCCTCAAAGAAGTGCAGCATGTTCGTCAAACAAGATCTGCCTTTGCTGAAACCGTGCTGGCTGGTACTCATCAGACCGTGTCTGTCAAGGTGATCAATGATGCGGTCCTTTATCAGTGCCTCTACCATCTTTCCCGGTACCGAGGTCAGACTCACTGGTCTGTAGTTTCCCGGATCTCCCCTCAAACCTTTTTTGAAGATCGACGTAACAAGCGCCACCTTTTAAAAAAAACAACTGGTTATTTAGAAAATAACTGTTGAATTGAATACTGTATTATTTAATCTTATATTTTAATTTGTTTGATTTTATTATGTTAGGTTTGTGTGTTTTTATTTGTTGAGACCTGCTTTGAACTTTTAGGTCTAATAAGATATAAGTACTATAATTAGATTACAGTACATTACATTAAGCACAGTGACAAAGTTACACGTAAGACACATTTGAGACTATAGAATATGAAAGTTAAGGAAAAATAAAAATGTATTTTCCTCTGGAAATTTTGGCAATGAATAATAGACTGAAAATGTTGTTCATGGTGGTTAAATGTATTACAACAGAAGTGAAGAATTCATTCTCCTATTTTGACCTATTCCATTTTACAGCTCAGGAACTTGCTATTCATTCTGAGAGTGAGAAAGTGTGATAATAGTCGCACGCAAGTGACATAGTAATGTGTCATCTACTTCAAATTTAAAAAAAAAAAGAGATATTTGCTCCTTTGTCAGAACAGGAGGTGGAAAAATTATTACAAGTCTCCGAAACTTCAAGGCTGTTTTACTGATTCATGGCCAGCCTGGTTGCTATGCCTATTTACACATGTACCGTATTTTCACGTAAATAACGCGCACCCGTGTAAAACACGCACACGGGTATAGCGCGCGGAAAACACAAATTTATGTACAGAAATTTTTGTATACCGCGCACACCCGTATACCGCGCATGCTGCCCGACTCTCCAGTCGCCCGCCCCGACTCTCCTCTGGCCACCCCGACTCTTCTTTCGCCCGCCCCGACTCTCCTCTCCCCCTTGTGCCTCAGGCCCCGCCCCCAGGTGGGACCTAAGGCTCCCGGGCCTATTCTGATTGGCCCAGGCACCTTAGGCCCCATCAGTAGGCGGAGCTTTGGGACGGATGGGCCAATCCGGCTTCATTCCGTCATTGGCTGCCTGCCGGACAGGCGGGTTTGGCTCCCGTCTGTCCGGCCAACTACAGAAAGGTACGGGGAAGGGGGTGGGGGTGTCGTGGGGGTCGGCCAGGGGGGTCGCGGGTCGGCTGGGGGGGCGGTCGGAGGTTCTTGGGGGGGCGGTCGTTGGGGGGAGGGGGGTTTGCGTCGAGGGCAGGAGGGCCTGGGATCCCTCCTGCCCATAATGTAGTGCGGGGTGGGGTTAGGGGGTCGCCGTGGCCAGGAGGGTTTGGGCTCCCTCCTGGCCCGAAAAACTAGCGGGGGGGGGGCGCCAGGGCCAGGAGGACTTGGGCTCCCTCCTGGCCCGATATTGTCGGGGAGTTGGGGAATCGGCGGGGCAAGAGGGCTTGGGCTCCTTTTTGCCCCGATCGTGTCGGGGAGTCGGGGGGGCAAGATGGCTTGAGCTCCCTCTTGCCCCGATCATGTCGGGGAGTCGGCGGTCCTTCGGGGTGGGGGTGCGGGTGCGTGCGAGCGGTCTTGCGGGGAGTGAATCGGACGTCGGGGGGGGGAACTATGTAAAAAAAATTTTGTACAACGCGCTCACGCGTATACCGCGCAAGAGTATGCACGGTTTGTAAAAACACGTATAACGCGCGCGTTATATGCGTGAAAATACGGTAAGTCAACTTATTACTTGTGTAAATGACATTTAAGCCCCCTAAAATCACCTCCACTGTCTTCAGTTGCCTTAGCAGAGGGGTATGCATTTAGTTAAGATGGCAAAGCTAAAAGATTAAAGTTACAATTAGATATGCTGCCCATCATCATAATATCTAAGCAATTTACAATTCAATGAAATACCAGCCAATATTCAGCTCACGGCAGTTAGCTCAGGTCATGTCCAGGGGTTAATTCTGCATGTATTGGTTAAGCTTTATATTAGAGCAAAAAGAAGACTAATGTTCCACACTAGACTGAGAAACCAAAAGGAGTGGAACAATGATTTCTGGATGACACAGGAAAACTTTATTAAAAATAATATGAATATAAAAATAAGCCCAGATTCTAACACCTTCTATTAAAAAGGCTCCTTTATGCACATACCTAACTGGTTATTGGACTGAATACCATTGCTAACTCTGCTCCCAGAGTGCCCAAGCACTAACCAGAGAGTGCCATGGTGGTCAGAGCCGATATTCAGTCATATGGCTCTGTAAGTGTCACTGAATGTTGGCAGCTGGCCCATTTAGCATGGTTTAAGTGAGCAGGAACTTTTCCTCCTTTGCTAAAACTATGCTGAATATTGACCCCCATAGCTTTTCAGCTCTTAAATTAAGGTGAATTTTCACCTGAAAACTTAGGCTCCTAAGGGTTCCTTTTATATTACCACAATAGCCAGGTCCTGGTGCAGCAAATGTGGCATAGGGGTTGCCCAGCTCCGAGTCACGAACCGATTCGGGCATGCCGATGAGCTGAAGATTGTTGCATCAGCCCCTGTTTTCAGCATCTTTAGCTCGGTCTTCCAGTAGTTTCACCTGGGCTTCCAGTGAGGTAATGCACTGCTCCACCACCTCTGCCCAATCTTCCTGGGCCGAGATTCTCTCCTCCACGTGCTGGATGCGTGCTTCATGCCCAGCAATGCTGTCCTTTACTTCTTCCAGGACGGTATGTAACTTAGACAACTTTTCATCCAGGAGCTGGGAGAGATGGTGGACGGAGACCTACATGCTGTCCTCGTGGGTGGGCGTGCTGCTGGGCACCGGGCTAGGGGCCGCCATACTGGTATTGTTAATGGGCTTTTCTTTTCCAGGCCACATCAGCTTTATTGTCATTACTGCCGGTAGAGAGCAGTTCTGGTGTCAATAAACCCCCCCTAGCAGACTCGGGATTGAATCCGGTATTGGTCGTGCTCTTTATTGTTGCAATCAGTGCTGACAAGTGCAAGTTAAGGGTGTTTTAAGGAGGAAAAAGAGTGGAGCACGAGCCAGAGACTTCTGGTTACAGCACTGCCATCACGTGACCCCCCAGTTAGATCTTATTATAGACAACTTCACTGGTTGGTGTTTGAGGCAAGAGTTTTAAATTTGGCAAGAGTTTAAATTAAATTAAATTAAATTAAATATAAATTTGGTTGTACCTGTTTTAAAGTATTATTTGGTTTAGCCCCAGCTTATCTTATATCTCATTTTGAATTTCATAGAATGAACATGAATACATGCAAATCTTAATGGTTTGTATTTCCATCACCCAAAGCTTGTTGCTATACAAAATTTTCTGATCAAACTTTAGCATTCCAGGCTAGTAAATTGAATACCTGGTGGAGTACTCTAATTCCTTAAGATCAATCTTATCATGCTTTTAGAGAAGTATTGAAAACCTATTTGTTTTATAAATTCATATCTTGATTGTTTAGTATTGTATTTATGATATGTATATGTTGTGTATTTATATGATTCACTGATTGCTCAGCTTTTCTTGATATAAACCGCCTAGAACTCATTGGTATGGCGGTATACAAAAATAAAGTTTATTATTATTATAATTTTCAGAGACCAAATCCCCCTTGTTCAGGCCAAGACAGGATACTGTAACAGCAGTATACTTTAGTTACCTGAGGAAAGAGATTTTAACCTCTGAAAGTTAATTGAAAAAATGAGTTCATAGTTAAAACCACAGGAGACTATCACGCGCAGACAAAGCCAGGCTGACAATCATGAATAGGACATCAGCACGCCGGATTTAAACTCAATTTGAAAGCGCTCCGAAGGGGGTTGTGTGTGTGTGTGTGTGTGTGTGGAGGAACCACCGCACTTAACTTAGTAGTGTTGGCGCTGGCCTTAGGGGGAGGGAGTTGTGGGGGGTAGAACCCTCCCATTATAGAGGAAACAGGCTTTTCCCCTATTTTTTAGGGAAAAAGTTCAGCAAGGATTGCTGGAGAGCGATCTTTGAGCATGCACAGATCATCTTCCTTGACTGTAGATGGTCTGCGCATGTGCTGGCCCTTCGTGCCCGGCACAGCTTTTTTACTTTTTTTTACTTAGTTGACTTTTTTTGACTTAGTGAGCCCATGGTTTTAACCCGCTTTAAACCTGCGGGTTAAAAGCACGGGCTTGCACTGTGGGGAAGGGCAGGCGAGTTGGGGCTGATCAGGGCAGGCGTGTCGGAGCAGAACAGGGCAGGAGAGTCAGGGCTGAGCAGGGCAAGAGAGTCGGGGCTGAACAGGGCAGGCGAGTCGGGGCAGAAAGGCAGGAGAAGTCGGCAAAGAGCAGGAAAGGTCGTAAGCGACTGGTCCCCACCAGTCGCTTCTTTTGGATCGGCCAATCCAGTCGGTGTTGCTGAAAAAATGTAGTGAATCGTGTCCTTCCTGCTATGCATGCCGCTTACCCTCATTTGCATGCATGGATTGGAATCAGATCAGCCACAAGGTTAGTGAATTGGGTCAGGGTCGCAAAGGGGTCGCAAACCGATCAGTACACGATCGGTTTGCATAGTGAATCCAGCCTATAATCCTTATTCTGAAAGATTAACAAACATTTGAATGAAAACTTCAAAAAGAAAGTGGCACCAGATTCCACAGCTTTAGATTTCAGAACTAAAAACGCTTTTCGTCTAAGCTGGGTTGATCTTGCCACATCTGGAAAAATTTGAATTTTTGCACCACAAAACACTGTTTATTCTGCCTTTACTAAAGTTTAATGTGTGCTAAATGCTGCGTGTCTTATTTTATACCTATGGGCCATGTAGCATTTAGGGCCAGATTCTATAAATAGCGCCTAACTCGATAGGTGCCTAGAAAATCAGCACCTACTGCATGTCAATCAAAGTTAGGTGACATATGTAGAATCACGCCTACCGACACCTAAATCAACAGGTATCAGTAGGCATGTACACCTTAGGCACCAGTATATTAAGCTAGGATTTTCTTGGCCTAAAATACCAGTGCCTAACTTATTCCATGCCCAAACTCACCCCCAAATCCCACCAAATCATGCCTACTTGCTAGTAGGCGCTGGTAGGCACCTTGGTGTTGACACCTGCATTGAAGTTGTGCCTACTGGCTAATTCATTTTTTAAATCATTTTGTAATTGTTTTTAGTGGCACTTTCAATTATCATGCCAATTAGGCCAATATATTTTTAAAAAGGGGTCCTTTTATTACGGCGCACTAACTGATTTAGCGCGCGCTAAATGCTAAGGCATCCATTATATTCAATGGGCGCCTTAGCATTTAGCATGCACTAAATTGGTTAGTGCACCTTAATAAAAGGACCCCTAAGTTAGGCACCTAGATTGATTAGGTATGCCATTCTAGGTGCCTAACTGTAGGCGTCTTTTCTAAAATCAGGGCCTTAGTGCAAGCTAAACTTTAGTAAAAAAGGCTCCTTAATTATTTTTCCTTCAGTAGTCAGAAATATTTGAATAAAAACTTAACAAGCACAAAATGTATTCCAAGTTCTCACTTGCTGATTATGAATACAGGATATAATCTTTATATCTGATTAATAGCTGGAGGTCTTTGCGATGGCATTAACGGCATCTCCAATGTTCTGCAAATTAAATAAACTTCAATATCTAACATGAATATCATGCAAATTTCCTAATAAGTTTCAATCATCTAATAGCTGAATATTTCTTCTTTCATTGTTTTCAATTGGTCTACTAAACTTTTAATTCTAAATCTCAAGACTTACCGTAATCACAAACAATGAGATCATACCAGCATCTATTTTCCTCACAGTGGGTTTCTCCTGTAAGAGCTGACAAGGCTAATCAAAGTTAGCAAAACTATATTCATTTCCAGAGTATTTAACATTCACATGTTGCCTAGGCATCATAGGGGATAATTATATAAAGCATTTTCAGAAAGCAACATAAGAACATAAGACTAGGTATACTGGGTCAGACCAATGGTCCGTCTAGCCCGGTATCCTGTTTTCACAGTGGCCATACCAGGTTACAAGTACCTGGCAAAAAACCAAATAGTAGTAACATTCCATTCTACCGATCCAGGACAAACAGTGGCTTCCCCCATGTCTGTCTCAATAGAATACTATGGATTTTTTCCTTGAGGAACGTTTCCAAATCTTTTTAAAACCCATCTACATTAACCACTGTTACCACATCCACTGTTACCATATCCTCTGGCCATGGTTCAGAGCTTAGGAATGACAAACATTGTTTGAAATGTCTGTATGCAAATGCCCAAAGCCTAAGAAACAAGATGAAAGAGTTAGAATATATTCCACTAAATGAAAAGGCATCTCTGGGACCTGGTGGAAGGAAGATAACCAATGTGATACTTGCTGTGATACCAGGGTACAAATTATATTGCAGTGATAGGGTTGATCAAATTGATGGAGACATAGCATTATATGTTAAGGAGGAATCTGAATTGAATAGACTAAAAATTAATTTTAAAAAAAAATTATTTTTCAATTTTTAAGATATACATTCAGCAAATTACAGCATAAATGTAAGAAATATTGAACAATCATCATTAAGAAATACAATATGACCAAAAGAATCATAACAAAACTGTAGCCCACAATATTGGGAGAAACCAAAGAAAAATAAAAAGAAGGAAAAAAGAACAAACAAATTTCTAGAAGGTGTCCAATTCTCTGCTATTAGCTGGTTAAAGTACCTTTGTGGGATTGTTAATTATCACATGATTTTTCCTTCTGATTATAAAGTCCAGCAATTGTTTAGAATCAGTAAACATAATTTTTTTCCCCTCAAAGATAACAAAACAACGACAAAGAAATTTTAACAAAATCGAACCTCCCAAGCTGAGAAATCTGGGTCTATAGCCCAAGAATTCCCATCTTTCAGCTTGGGTTGTTCTAGATAAATCAGGAAATATACACACTGATGATCCCATGAATTGATGAGATAAATTGCAGAAATACAACTTCAATACTATATTACGGTCTGATTCCAAAGCAAAAGTTACCAAGAGAGTCATTCTAGATGTAATTACTTCTAATGATGATTCTAAGAAGTCGGTCTGGATCTTGGCAGGAAATAGGAGAACATATTGGAGTGAGCTTGTGGTAGCCTAACAAGAACAATCAGCAGATTTAAGGTGGCAATAAGAAGATCCTGAGGATCTGGTTTTTACCTTCTTCAGCAAATGAGGGTATGGGGAGAGGGGGCGTTCTCTCATCATTCACCGCAGAGAGCAGATTGTCTTGGGCTGCCCTTGGCTAGCATGAACTTACTGTGCAATGTGTTCAGGTGTTCTGCAGATAATTTCAAGTCAGCACATGCTATCCTTGTGCTAAAAATTAATTTTTGTCTTATTGGAGGTGGCATGTTTGGGGACAGAAAGTATTACCATGCATTAAGTAGTTAGTGCAGGACTACTGCAGGTTGGTAAATGCTCCCGCGGTAATTCTAAAGCCGTGCACTAATGGAACATTAGCGCAATCAACAAAGAAGAGAGATTTCCACAGGGTGTACAAAAAGAACCAAACAGCAGATATGTCGAAAAACAGAAGTGAAACCATAGGTCCAAAAAACACATGCTGTATGAATAACTGATCCAACACACAGTCGCGTAACAAGGGTGGGAGACGCCCCTCTGCGCCTTCTTCTCTGCCCCCTCATTCCTTTCGTGCCGATTCCCCCGCACCCTCCTCTCCATCCCCCGCTCCTTCCGTGTCCCCATGCCACACTCACGCAGTCTATTCCCACCCCCATACCTAATGTGACCATTTATTTTTTTCATCAAAATGGGACATCTATTAATATTCAGTCCTGCCCCCAATCCCACCCTAGCTCCACCCCCAGCCCCACCCTAGCCCCACCCCCAATTTATTCCATTCATTTTCATGTACACACAATATCTTATTAATTCATAATGGTAAACATAAAATATAAAAAAAACCCACAAAGCACACTGTACGCAGAGAAAATGTTAATTATTTACCAAATTCAGGGTTTTTTCAAAGATGTCAATGCAGATTACTTTAAAATATGCAATGTCACCTCAGTAACTATAGAAAAATAGACAAATATAGTGCAAAATATAGAAAGCAGATATAAATTTTTAAAACAGACACATTTTGATCATTAAATTGATAATAAAATCATTTTTCCTACCTTTGTTGTCTGGTGATTTCATGAGTCTCTGGTTGCACTTCCTTCTGACTGTGCATCCAATCTTTCTTTCTTTTGCATTCAACATTTCTTTCACAATCCAGCCCCATCCCCTTTGGGTTCAAGTCTCTCTCTCTTTTCCCTCTGTTACCCTCCCCAGATTCAGTGTCAGTTCTCCTTTCTACCTTTGTTCCAGGTCTCCTTCTCTTTCCCCATCTGTTTGAACCTCCCATAGTCCTGCATCTGCCTCCTGTCTTTCCCCTTTCGTCCAAGCCTTTTTCTCTTTAGTCTTTCTAATGTGCTTACACCCCCCCCCCTTTCTCTGCCTCTTTCTCTCCTTCTTTCCTTCCTCCCTCCTTCCCTCCCAGCAGATTTTAGCATATCTATCTCCTCCTTTTTCCCCTCAGATCTAGTGTCTGTCTCCTTCCTCTTTTCCTCCTCCCAGGTCTGATATCTGTCTCCTCTCCTTCCCCCCTGCTCTGGCATCTCTCTTTCTGCTCCCTTCCTCCTGTTCTTCATAGAAACATAGAAACATAGAATTTGCTTCTCTCATAGACCGCTTCTCTCCCCTCCCAACTGAACCCCCGCTGACCCTCAGATCTCTCCCTCCCAAGTGAACCCTTCCGACCCTCCCAGCGAGATGACCGAGCAGCAACCCTCCCTCCAGTAGCGTCGACAGCCGCAGCACGCTAAACAGGCTGCTTCGCGGCTTTCTCCTGCCGGTGAAGCGTCACTGATGACATCATCAGTGGCGCAGCAGAGGGATTCACTGGCAGGAGGAAGCCGCGAAGCAGCCTATTTAGCATGTTACGGCTGCCAACGCTACTGGAGGGAGGGTTGCTGCTCAGTCATCTCACTGGGAGGGTCGGAAGGGTTCACTTGGGGGGGGAAAGATAGGAGGGTGAGAGGGGATGAATCCAGGCTGCGATCCCCTGTCCCGTTGTCCCCACTCACAGCTTTGAGATTGCCTCTCTGAAAACGGGACATTTCAGCGTCCCGAAGCTGTGAGTGGGGACAACGGGACAGGGGATCTGAAAAAGGGACTGTCCCGTTCAAAATGAGACATATGGTCACCTTACCCATATCTCTAAATCTTCACTAGCATAAGCTGCTTCTCCGCATGCTGCTCACACTGGCTTTTCCTCTGATGTCACTTCTTGGCCCCACGACCTGGAAGCGATTTCAGAGGGAGCCAGGCCTGCGCAAGCATCAGGCTAGAGTATTATTTATTTATTTAATTCGTTTTATATCCCATCCTCCCCAGAAAGCTCAGAACGGGTTCCAATATAAGATACATAATAATTAAACAAATGAAATACAAACAGGGCTATACATACAATTACTGTATAATACATACTGTAGTAATTAAACAGATGGGATATAGACAATTTATGTGATACAGAATATATGGCAGGAGGAGGAGGAAAGGGGCTGAATGTTCTGGTAGACAATTTAACAATGCTAACAAGTGGAGGATGTTGGAGTCTATACCGTATGGAGTGCTATACCATATGGATACTTGGCCAAGGGAATTAAGAGAAGAGATAGGTTTTTATTGCTTTCCTAAGGAGTTGCTCACTCTGGCAAAGATTTTGAAGAGGTACAGGGGGCAGGAAAGGGAGAGTGCAAGCTTGGTGTGGGGGCAGAGAGGTGCCGGCGCACCCAAAGAGATGGCGCCTGGGGCGGTCTGCCCCCTTCCCCTCTACTACGCCACTGCCGACACAGCTGTGCTTCATCACAATGCCTGTTTCAGGGGTCATTGTTTATTTAGGATATAGATATCTGTGCTGTACTCACTGTGTCAAAATATCAAGTATAAACTAGAAATATGTTTCAACAATGAGTATGACACTCCAAAGAAAGCTGCTGCAACAAACACTGCTCGCAAACTGAACACCCCACTTAAGGGTGTGTCAAGACCACCTTTTACCATAGCTTAGTAAAAGGACCCCTTTATGACTAGGGCTGAGAATGGCAAAAAGCCTTATACACCCCACACACACCCCCTTTATGAAGCCTCGTTAGACTTTTTTATTGCCGTTTGTGGCGGTATTAGTTCCGACACTCATAGAATTCCTATGAGCACTGGAGCTAATATCGCCACTGCCAGTGATTAAAAAAGCCTAGTACGACTTCGTAAAAGGAGGGGTTAGTGAATCTGGCAGATAACGTAGCTGTTTTAAGAAAGGTTTGGACATGTTCCTGGAGGAAAAGTCCATAGTCTGTTATTGAGGAAGACACGGGGGGAAGCCACTGCTTGCCCTGTATCGGTAGCATGGAATATTGCTACTCCTTGGGTTTTGGCCAGGTACTAGTGACCTGGATTGGCCACTGTGAGAACGGGCTACTGGGCTTGATGGACCATTGATCTGACTCAGTAAGGCTATTCTTATGTTCTTATGTTCTTACCACTCTCATTGCTGTGACACTTTCAGCTCTTCTTCTTGATAGTGTAGATAAAGCAATATCTTTACTGTTATACAAAAGTTAGCGAAGATATCTAGTGTTGTAGTCAATATCAATCATCCAATCCAATCCAAACTTTAGTCTTATATACCGAATCATCCCGACTATGGGGCTCGATCTGGTTCACACAAAGTTATTGAAAGAACAAGGAAAGCGAATAATTGGGCAAGGAAGTCATCAATTCCAATCCCTTATTTATCATTTAGAGATTTTTGAAATAGATAAGTCTTTAAGGTTTTCCAAAAGATTATCAGAGTTGGAAGGAATCTAATTTTGTGAACACATCCATGCTTATTTTTAGTCTGTGGTGAAATACTGTGACCAGTCAGGCTTCGTGCCTGCTTTGGTACCTGCGGTTTCACTAATGCCCACCGGGGGAGCCAGAGAGCAGCCCAGGTGAGTTCAGGCTCAGTTAGAGCAGAGTGTGGCTCCTCCCCATTAAAAGTCAGTAGCTTGTTCTTGGTGGGGGTGGTGAGAGGGAACACAAGAGTCTCTTCCCAAGTAGGGCATTTCTGGCAAGCTAGGGTAATGCCTTAGACCTGGGTGTGGTAGAAGCTGGGGTCCACACCACCTTGTGCAGCACAAGCCAGTTTGGTGTCTGATAAAGCTGCAAGGGAAGCCAAGAGGATTAGCAACTCCTTTTCCAAGCCTGAGCTAAACTACTGTGAGGTTTTTATTTGTCTTATTTTGTGGCTGGGTTCTTTTCCTGCTCCTAGTCACTTTCAAAGACTTTTCTGGACTCTACTGTGGTTTGATAAGCTAAGAGTGAGCGGGGAGAAGTTTGCTACCAACTGTGTGGGAATTTTGAAAGCTGTTCTGTGTGCTTTTGAAAAGCAAGCTTAGTGGACTCCTCTTTACCCAGCCCTGCTACAATTTTAGGCTGGGGGCTTTATTTTGATTTAGTGCTTGTACCAGGAATATTGGAGTTAAAAAGCATATCTCTGGGAACTGTTTTTGAATGCTATGAACAGTACTTACCTGAGCCCTGCTGAGGAGCAGACTTGGGAGGAAAAGAAGCTATATTGTAACATTGCTCTGTGAGAGTGCGAATCACTGAGAGAACGGTTTCATTTAGACTAGAAATCCTGAAGGCTGCCAGAGTTTTCTTCTAGCCTTGTTTTTGTTTCCAGTTTTGAACATTTGTTGCTTTGAACTTTATGCCATTCTGACTTATTTTTGACAAGTAAATTTTGCATTATTGCCATTCAAACCACTGTGTTTGGGTTTTGATTAAGTTGCGTGAAAATCCTGAGTCACACGCTGGTGTACTTTTGTTGGTGGCCACTGAAGGCACTGCTGAGTCCCGACCAAGGGCTGCAGTGTGGCTACAATACTCAATTGGCCATGAGGCTTATGTCCTTCAGATTTCTTTGTCCAAGATAATAACAGTTGTATTATGGTACAATGAACAAGTACTCTTAAAATATTAGTAAATGATTTTCTGCCACCGACTGCATCCTTGTTTGCAACTATGCCCCACCATGTTAAGAACATAAGAACATAAGAATTGCCGCTGCTGGGTTAGACCAGTGGTCCGTCATGCCCAGCAGTCCGCTCATGCGGCAGCCCCCAGGTCAAAGACCAGTGCTCTAAAATGAGTCCAGCCTCACTTGTGTATGACCCAGTTTAGCAGGAATTTTTCCAGCTTAGTCTTGAAACCCTGGAGGGTGTTTTCCCCTACAACAGGCTCCGGAAGAGCATTCCAGCTCTCAACCACTCTCGGTGAAGAAGAACTTCCTTACGTTTGTACGGAATCTATCCCCTTTCAACTTTAGAGAGTGCCCTCTCATTCTCCCTATCTTGGAGAGTGTGAACAGTCTGTCTTTATCTACTAAGTCTATTCCCTTCAGTATTTTGAATGTTTCGATCATGTCTCCCATCAGTCTCCTCTTTTCAAGGAAGAAGAGGCCCAGTTTCTCCAATCTCTCACTGTAGGGCAACTCCTCCAGCCCCTTAACCATTTTAGTCGCTCTTCTCTGGACCCTTTCGAGTAGTGCCATGTCTTCCTTCATATACAGCGACCAGTGTATAACAGTGTATTTAATGAGCATTCATTATGTATATTTTCCCATTCCCCAGGAAAATGAATTACTGCTTGATATTCTGAAAAAAGGAATTGCACACAATAGCAAGATGTGCTGTATGTCAGATGCACTCTAATGCACTGAGACATTTCAATATTGCCATCAAAGCTTGCAGCAGAGGAAAGAAGAGAAGAGACTATGGATCAGGCATGGTTATATTAATACTGGTTCTAGAGTTCATTGCACAAATGACTTTTTCTGTCACCGGAATAAGGGACTAAAAATACTGCTTGCTTCAAAGTAATGTGCATTGTGATGGTTATTTAAGAAACTGGCACGCGGGCAAAGAACTCTTGACATACCAGTAATTCAAAAGAACATTTTTGCATCCCTGCTGGTGCTGTGAATGACAGTCTAACACTGTTGTTTTAAACAAAATAGTGTTTAGTCCAAGATTTTCAGCCTATAATTTGACAGATAATATACCATAAGACAATAAGCAATATAGGTCTTTTTAGAACCATTTATGAATAAAAATGAGCACACTTGCTTTGGAAATTAATCCAAATACCTTTGAACAGAGGTAGGGCAGTTATTGGGCAAAATGTCACATACAGCAAATGCTGTTTTCGGCTTCCACCTCCCCTATTGGGCTTGTGCTCACTGACTCAGACTGCATCGCAAGAGTGAGAGAATAACACTGGGACAGAATTTGTCCCTGTCCCCGTGGTTAACCACCGGAAACCATCCCCGGGTCATTCTTTAAGGAGAGAAGGAAGAATCAGAGTATGAATGGGCACAACTACTGACCCTCAAGCCTTGCGTTGAAGAATGTTGGTACAGAAGTACCAAGGTTGAGGTAGACAGTAAAGAATGACATGGGGTGGTTTCCCGTGGTTAACCACAGGGATGGGAACAAATTCTGTCCCTGTGTCATTCTCTTCATGGCTTGGTGCCTTGATAGCTGCCCTGTTTACCCACTCTTTCCAATGACCCTGAAAAGAAGATCCGCCCAACATTCAAATAAATTTAAATGGCCCAGAGATTCTCTCGCCATTTAAATGGCTTGTCTGTGGCTAACCATGAATATTTATGCTGAATATTTATGGTTAATCAATATTACTTCACTCTTATTTTATAAATTGATTAAGCATTCTTTCATAAATGGCCTTCTTTTTAACTCGTTCCTCTTTAGAAACCATTCATCAGAATGCTAACTTGATCCTCAGATGCACCACTCCAAGTTCAAACTTTTTTCATTAAGTTAAGCTTGATGTGCATTGTCTTCACTGGATCAACTTAATTTTTTAATTATTCTCATTTTTTATATTTTAAATACACTTGAGACTAAATGAACACAAGTCTCGCATCACCACAGAGAACATACAAGCACCGATTGTGCAGCATTGGCTGCTAAAAAAACATGATATTAGCGATATTAGATGGAGGATTATAGATAATATACATGGGAGGGAAGGGAGAACATTGAAGAAATCTTAAACTTTAGAGAACAACGGTGAAGACAATGCACATCAAGTTTAACGTAATGAAAAAAGTTTGAACATGGAGTGGTGCATCTGAGGATCGAGTTAGCATTCTGATGACTGGTTTCTAAAGAGGAACGAGTTAAAAAGAAGAATATTTATGGTTAACACCTAAGCCAAAACCAGCTAACATATCTGGGCATCAGCACTGAATGTCTGGTTTATGTTGGCCACTAAAACTTATGCAGTTAAGTGCAAGATTCAGCCTTTAACCACATAACTGCATAACTGGGGCTGCATAAAAAAGCAGTCCTATCTTATACAGTTCACCATATGCAGTTAAGGGCTGATTGTTGAACCGTATAGTGGCCAAGTTAGATATTCAATATCCGTGCCCAGACATGGCCTGGCATTGAATATCTGGGAATATAACCAGCAACAGACATAAAAACGCTGACCACCATCGGCTGAATATTAGCTGGGATCTGTTTAATTCAATCTAGGTACAAGCTGGATACGTAAGACTGCAAGAAATGCAAATTATAAGCTACACTTATGGTTTGGTTGTCCTGCAAATAACTTTAGGGCCGACTCTGACCCACCCTCGCCTCCCTCCTACTGTACTTACTTTTTAAAACATGGTGTTCTAGTGGTGAAGCGTGGCAGGAGTGATCTTCCTACGCTCCTGCCCCATGCAGAGTTGGAAACAAAAATGGCTGCCGCGAGTTCCCACAAAACCATGGGAACTCACAACAGTCATTTTTGTTCCCAGTTCTGCACAAGGCAGGAGCAAAGGAAAATCGCTCCTGCCCTGCTTCACTGCTAGGCCACCAGATTTTAAAAAGCAAGTGAGTGGAGAGGTCCGAGAGGTGAGGGTGGGTCACCCAGATAAAAACCGCGAATAATCGAAGTCGTGAGTTCTGAACCCACGAATATGGAGGGGGACGTGTATTAAGACTCTAATGATATAGCCAAGAAAAAAAAGTAACACCTACAACAAATAACTAGTTAGAAGATATGAGTGCTTATTCTGAATTTCCATGGTTTCTGAAAGCGCTGGTAAAGGATCACACTGACAGTGTGAAAAAAAAAAAGTCCATGCACAATAAGAGTATATTAGTAAGGCAAAATGAAAACTATTACTCAAGAGATGAAAATTAGGCCATCAGCTGTGGTACTCCCTACTTGAACAATTACCTTGTTTACAATGTATACTACTACTAAGCTAATCTAAAAGTTCTTGGTTGCCAAGGTGACTTAAAAATTAAGGGGTCCTTTTATTAAGGAACGCTAACCAACTTAGCGTTTGCTAACCGGTTTAGCGCGCGCTAAAGATTAGCGTACACTAAATGCTAAGGCGTCCATTATATTCTATGGGCACCTTAGCATTTAGCACGCCTTAACAAAAGGACCCCTAAGAGATTTACATCATGCATGGAAGGAACAGTAAACATAAGGTGAGCAGAAAACATGTAGTAGATACTAGAGAAGAGAAGATTAATCAATCGGGAAAATATAGTAAGGACATTAGATGGATTGCAAATCAATTAGTTTGGAAGACATAGTAGACGGAATGATTCAGGTTTCTGGGCAGAATCTGCAGTGTGAGAAGTTATGCAGCTTAGAAAGATTGGTTGGTACTTATTAAGTGTCCATAGAGAATATGCTCTCAAAGAGGAGAGTTTTTAGTTTCTTACGAAATCTGATGTAGGTTCTGCTCTGATGGTTTTTGGAAGCATATGTGTTATGCTCAGCTTATTTAGTATGTGGCTAAGGATTTGGCTAAAGGTAACTTTTCTATTTAGAGTGGTCCACTCAAATGCACAGAAATAAAAGTTAACAAATGAAAACAAACTATAAGCCCATTCTTGCAGCTTATTAAAAGTGCCCCTAAATACATGCCAGCCAACATCCAGCACTATTAACCTGGACAGAAGCGCCAGTTAAATAGTACTTAGCTGGCTAAATCCAAATATTCAGCATGAGATAACCAGTTATCTCTGCTGATTATTTGTGGTTATGAGCTAAAATTTAACCAGCTATATCACACGATAACCACCAATTCTCAGCACTGACTGGCCAAGTTTAGCTGCCAAATCGGGTGACGCAAGCAGAAGTCCTATCCAAATATATAACTTAACCAGCCAGCACTGGTAGATGCTAATCATTTCTATAGCACTACTAGACATATGCAGGATGCACTTTCTCTTCTTCACAATCTTACATTGTTTCAGCCTTTTGTAATGACAGCTCCACCACTTTCTTGCATTGGACACCAGGCTCGATGGCATCAGTCCCTTGCTCTGGATGAAGGTTCTTTCTTCATTCTCCTTTTCTCCTTCAGGACTCCAGAAACCTACTCCCTAACTTGAATAAATCAAAAAGAGAAACTTTCACCTTAAGCTCGGTGTGTGACCTTACCTCTCATGTGTTCTGTAGGTGCAAATATAAAATGGAAAATCACTCAGAAATTATTCCGAACCGGTGTGCTAAGAATATTGCACCTCTTGTAACCCTGTGATTCTACTATGGCTGCCTTATTACAAGAAACATACCAAGGTGGCATTATATATTATTTATCCTATATAATAAAAGGCTAGCCGCGCATGCGCACTCCTATTTGCGTGCTTCCGTGATCAGTAGGTCTGTGGTCGCAGGAGTGCGCACGCGCGCTTATACGTCACCAGCCGCCGATCGCCTCCACAAGCCGGGACTGCAGCTAGCCGCCGATCTCTGTTCCTCCAGCAGGGAGTCTGGGAGGAGAGGGATCGCGGCTGCTCAGTGCCCCCACCGAGGAGCCCAGCAACTTTCCGCTGCCCGGGACCCGAGTCCTTTGCCGCTCCCCCCCTTCCCTTCCCGCGGGCCTGACTGGCAATTTAAGCAGCGTGTGCAGCAGTCTTCACACGCTGCTTCGGGCCCTTCTACTGCCCTGATTTGCTCTGCCGCGTCTCTGATGATGTCATCAGGGACGTGCCAGCGTAAATCAGGACAGTAGAAGGACCCGAAGCAGCGTGTGAAGACTGCTGCACAGACTGCTTGAATCGCCATGTGTAGTCGGGCCCGCGGGAAGGGAAGGGGGGGCGGCAAAGGACTCGGGACCGCGTTTGTAGTCGGGACCGCGGGAAGGGAAAGGGGGGTAGAGGAAACGCTAATGCTGCTGCACAGGGAACTGGTGTGGGGAGAGGGAAATGGAGGGGGAGGGAATGCTGCTTTGGACAGACAGACAGAGGGAGGAAGGGAGACAGAAATAAAAGAAGAAAGACACAGGGGAAGGTGCACAGGAAACTGGTGTGAAGGGAGGGAAATGGAGGGGGAGGGAATGCTGCTTCGGACAGACAGACAGAGGGAGGGAGACAGAAAGAAAAGAAGAAAGACACAGGGGCAGGGAAATACACAGAAAGACAGACAGATAAAGGGGGCCAGAGACAGACAGAAAGAAAGACAGCGGGAGTCGCGTCAGGAGAGGTGCAGGATGCGGCAGAGGGAACTTTTCTAATGGGTGCAACTGGGCGGCTGTCGGGAACCTCTGATCAGGGGCAGAGCAAGGTAAGTGTATCATAGGGATAAGAAGGAGGAGGGGGGAGAAAAAGGAAGGGACGCCTACTGCTGGACAGGGGGAGAAGGAAAGAGGTGCTGATGGACAGGGGGGGTTGAAGAAAAAGGAACGGAGGCCTAATATTGGATGGGGAGAAGGAAAGAGGTGCTGATGGACAGGGGGAAGGTAAAACAAAGGGAGAAGGGCTGCTGCTGCATAAGGAGAGCAGTGAAGGGGTGGTGGTGGACACAGGGGAGGTAAAAGGAAGGGACAATGGACAGGGGGAGCAGGCAAAGGGTGGTGATGGACAGCCAAGGAAAAAGAAAGACAGAAAGAAAGAAAGCGGCTAAGGAGAGAGAGAGAAAGAAATAAAGACAGACACACACACATATATTCTAGTACGGTGCACCCGTTAATGTAACGGGCTATAAGACTAGTTAGATAATAAATCTTAGAAATATGGCAAGCAGGTTACAAAAATATACTAATGATAACACAAAAATATATACTGTATGTAGCTATATATGCTAACACTAAAAATATTGATAAAATAACTCTACAAAATTTATATTGTTACACTGAAGAAATTTCCTGAGAAGATATCGCAAAGTAGCAACTATGGGCTTCTTTTATAAAGCTACAGTAGAGGTTTCTACTGCATGCCAGCAAGGTAAATGCCCTGACACTCATCTACAAACTTTCTTGCGAGCCCTGGTTCCAGTATAAGTAAAGTCCATGTCTGGGCACTGCTCTGGTAGTGAATTAATAATAAGCTGCAGAATTCTTCCTTGTGCTGGTCTTAACACATAAGACGGTCCTTATCTTCAAAGATATGTGCACGCCAACCAGAAAATCTTGTCTTTCATTTTTATTTCCTTCCTTCCCTTTCTCAACACTATGCCAATATTTAGCGGCTAGTCTCAATGACCAAAGATATATCACCCTTTTAGGTGGTTGTCTTTGGCCACCAAACTTAGCCGGAAGTTATTTCTGGCCATCTAAATAGTGCTGAATATTGGGCCCATTAATCTTTTTGGAAAGGAATATGAAATATTTAGAAAACTAAGCAAGAAAGAACACTTTGAGATTTTTTAACTTTTCCAAATCGCTATTAGTAACATCAAGTTTCAAGTTTATTAGGATTTTATATACCGCCTATCAGGATTATCTAAGCGGTTTTTACAATCAGGTACTCAAGCATTTTCCCTATCTGTCCTGGTGGGCTCACAATCTATCTAACGTACCTGGGGCTATGGAGGATTAAGCGACTTGCCCAGGGTCACAAGGAGAAGCGTGGGGTTTGAACCCACAACCCCAGGGTGCTGAGGCTGTAGATCCAACCACTGCGCCACACACTCCTCATATGGTTAGGAAGTATTTGAGGAATGTTTTGCTAATGCCTCCTAATTTACTATCACGTATCGTGAGAGCTCGGTATTTGTCTTTATTGAGATTGAAGGATGGAAATTGCCCACATGGAATATCTGGGACAGGGCTAAATGTGACTGAAATTTTTGAGTCATCTTTGGAAGTACTGAAACAAAGAACTACCTTGCTTATGACTTTTGCCTTGGAACTGGACAGGAATGTAGTTCTTGAACTGGTTTTTGTTATATGAATCAGATGTTTTTAGGTACCAAGGTTAGAATATTTTCTGAAATTTCTAGGAATACCTAGAGCAATGCAAAGAATTTCTGGCACTGGTGCCTTGGGTGCAGTCTCTGGGAATGTCTTTTTTTGTTATGATTTCCTTGTTTATGCTATATTACTGGTGATGGTAAATCCAATACCTTTTGTGAACCTAAACATTTAGGGGGAAATTCTATAAATGCCATATAAAAAGATAGGCACCTGTATTATATGTGCCTATTACGCAGAATTGAGTCAATTAAAACTTAGGCCCTCTTTTACAAAGGCGTGCTAAGCGTTTTAGCGTGGATTTAGCACGCACTTAATCAACGCGTGCACTAACTGCTAACACGTCCATAGGATAACATGCACGCATTAGCATGTAGCATGTGTTTAGCGTGCGATAATATTTAGCGTGCGCTAAAAAGCATAGCGCACCTTTTGTAAAAGAGGGGGTTAGGATCCTATAATATAAGCCGTGGCTTTAAAGGCTTGCATTATAGATACCCAAGTTCTTTAGAGAATCATGCCTAGTGGCACCTAAATCCTTCTCTGCTCCCCAAACATGCCTACTTTGGTGTCGGGTGCTAGTGGCACCTATCTTTTGTAGAATCGTGCCTAAGATAGACACCTATCACCCAATTCATTTTTATTATTTTACAATTTTGAGCATATTAAAGCACAGCCCCCCCAGTACATACCCTTTCTGCTCACCCCAGGATCCCCCCCCCCCACCTTTGCATTAGGGAACCCATGGAGGGGGGCTGTGCTGTAAGAGGAAAGAGTAGGAAAAAGGGCTAAACTCAGTAGGTAGGCTTGTTGGGAGTGAGAAAACCAGGCGAATCACTGTTGGATCTTGATGCCTGCGTAGAATTCCACAAGGATTAGCAATTAAATAAAAATGTACACAGGGCAAAAATTATTGATTCATTTTTAGTTCATCTGGACTTTTTTTTTCTTAATTTTCAGATTTTTTTTGGGGGGGGAGTTATATCACATTAATTTTAATAAAAACAATATTTAGCACAGGTTATAACTTTTCAACATGTTGATTAATGCATGCTTAATCAGTTTTGAGTGACTTAAAATTATTAAGGAGCACCCACTAGCCAAGTATGTGCTAACCAATGCATATTCCTAGCATTATAACTGCCTTTTCAAGGCGTCTCCTCCTAAGACTGAATGGGACACACTACAAACAAGATTTAAATAATATTCAGATTTTCTCTCCACAGCTCACTATGGGCTCCTTTTAGTAAGGTACACTAGCGTTTTTAGCGCATGCTACATTACCCCGCGTACAACCCTGCGCCACGCGCCAAGAACTAACGCCAGCTCAATGGTGGCATTAGCGTCTAGCACACACGGCAATTCAGCGCACGCTAAAATCGCTAGCACAGCTTAGTAAAAGGAGCCCTATGTTGTAAAATCACATTCAACGAATACTCTATACCCTGGTAAGCCTGGACTCTAGCAATTCAATGATTTACAGCAAAGCATTTTATAGCAATATTAAAACTAGAACAGGCAAGAAGCCTTTTGCAGATGTCTTCCAGTTCATTTTGCTTGATAACAGAAGTGTGCTATTTGTCGAAGATGCACTTGGCAAGCCCAGGAACAGTGGAAGCAAGACCCCAGGGGCCTTCCATTGCACACTGCTCATAACCAAAGCTATTCTGCTATTCACACCACTAGGAATTCAGCTAGGATGTGTTATATTAGAACCAGCAGTTCTGCATATGTGTTATGCTCAGCTTACTTAGTATGCGACTGAGGCTTTGGCTAAAGGTAACTTTTCTATTTAGTGTGGTAGTTGTGTTAGTCCACTCAAATGCACAGAAATAAAAGTTAACAAATGAAAACAAACTATAAGCCCATTCTTGCAGCTTATTAAAAGTGCCCCTAAATACATGCCAGCCAACATCCAGCGCTATTAACCTGGCCAGAAGTGGCGCTGGCCAGTTAAATAGCACTTAGCTGGCTAAATTCAAATATTCAGCATGAGATAACTAGTTATCTCTGCTGGATTATTTGTGGTTATGAGCTAAAATTTACCCAGCTATATCGCGCAATAACCACCAATTTTCAGCATTGACTGGCCAAGTTTAGCTGCCAAATCAGGCAACGCAAACAGAAGTCCTATCTTTGGCTGCTATAACTTAACCAGCCAGCACTGAAAAGTGATTTAGCTGATTAAGTCTGAATTGCCCCCCCCCCAAAAAAAACCAAACAAACAAACAAATCTTTGGATATTCAATGCTGGTTACCAGAATTGGCCCAATATTAAATATTTGTAGTGGGTGCCGACCATGGGAGTTAACCGGTCTTCCTCCTGTGGTCTGAATATTGGCTGGATAGAGCTCTAGAGAGATAACAGCTTCATAAAATATTAACAAAAGATCAACTTTAAAATCTGAAAAAAATCACGCCTGTGAAATATAACTGAAGCTTTTTCACATCTTGACCCCCCCCCATCAGTAAAGTCTGCTAGAAAGGCTAAGAAAGCAAATAGAATGTTAGGAATTATTATTTATATTCTGCATATCCTACAATTCTATGTGGATTACAAATTATTCAGGTACTCAAGCATTTTTCCCTATCTGTCCTGGCAGGCTTACACTATATCTAATGTACCTGGGGCAATGGGAGATTAAGTGACATACCCTGGATCATAAGGAGCAGTATGGGATTTGAACCCACACCCCTAGGGTGCTGGGGTTGTAGCTCTAACCACTGCACCACACACTCCCCAGGAAAGGACTGGAAAACAAAGATGAAAATGTTATAATGCCCTTGTATCGCTCTATGGTACAGTCACACTTCAAATACTGTGTGTAATTCTGGTCACCATATCTCAAAAAAGAATTAGCAAAGGTACAGAGAAGGGCAACAAAAATGATAAAAGGGATGGGATGACTTCTCTATGAGGAAAGACTAAAGCGGCTAGGTCTCTTCAGCTTGGAGAAGAGACGGCTCAGGAGTGTTATAATAGAGGTCTATAAAATACTGAGTGGAGTTGAAAGGGTAGATGTGAATCGCTTGTTTACTTTTTCCAAAAATACTAGGACTAGGGGGCATGCAATGAAGCTACTAAGTAGTAGATTTAAAATACACTGGAGAAAATATTTCTTCACACATGTAATTAAATTCTGGAATTTATTGCCGGAGAATGTGGTGAAATCAGTTAGCTTTGCGGGGTTTAAAAAAAGGTTTGGAAAATTTTCATAGGCCATTATTGAGATGGCTTGGGGAAATCCACTACTTATTCCTATGATAAGCAGCAAATAATCTGTTTTACTACTTGGGATCTTGCTAGGTATTTGTGACCTGGGTTGGCCACTGTTGGAAACAGGATGTGGGCTTGATAGCTCTTCAGTCTGTCCTAGTCTGGCAATTCTTATGTTCTTATGATGAAAGTCCATTTGTAAGATCATGCAGTTGGCGGAGGAGATACAGGGTATTCTGTATTTTGTACAATCATGTAAAGTCTCTGCATATGCAGATGATATTTTGATTCATCTAATTAAGCCAGATTCCACAATTCCAGCTTTGTTAGATTTGATTGAGAACTTTGGTAAATTTTTGGGATACAAAATTAATTGGACTAAATCTGAGGTCCTTCCTCTAAACGTTCATTGTACAAAAGGTTTATTCGATTCTTTTCCATTTACATGGAAAGAAGATGGAATAAAATATTTGGACATAATAATTCAACAAAATTTGGAGGATTCTATTTTGATTAATGAGAAATTGTTAATTCTTAAAGTTAAGGAAATGTGCAAAAGATGGAACCCGTTATATCTATCCTGGTGGGGGAGGGTGTATACAGTCAAAATGATGGTCGCGCCAGTAATTTGTTACCAAATGAGCATGATCCCTGTTTATTTTAGTACTTCCTTTTACAAAAATATAAACAAAATTCTTATAGGGTTCATTTGGTCGGGGAAAGCCCTTAGAATTTCAATAAAATCCCTGCAAAGACCTCGAAAAATGGGTGGGCTTAATTTTCCAAATTTTTACAGATACCACCAGATAACATCTTGCGTCAAGGAATGTATTGGGTACTCCCGGAGCTTTTGGACAGTCAGCCTGAGTGGCTTCTTCTGGAGGAAAAATTGATGGCTCCACTTCACCTTAAATTTGGCAACCAGAAAAGCCAGTTATGGCTCTCTCCACTCTCCCAACTATCACCTCCTCATCGCTGTAATTTTAAATCTTCGAGAAGCCGGCAGCACAACGAAGTGATCCTGCTGCCACCTGCCTGTCCCAGAAGTCATCTTTCTGCAGTGTCCCGCCTATGTGGGAAGAAGAAGTCGCTGCAAAAATAAGACTTCCAGGGCAGGCTGATGGCAGCAGGCTCACTTCATTGCACCACTGGCTGCCCGAAGATTTAAAATTACAGCAGCAGGGTGGTAGTAAATGGGGGAGTTGGGAGGTGGGGTGAGGTTGTGCCACAGGATCCTGTTGAGAAGGGAGGGGGTCTGGAGTTGAGAAGGCATGCAAGGACAAATGCTGCACGGCCTGGTGGGGTTGGGAAGGCAAGAAGGACAGATGCTGCACAGACGGACAGATGCATGGACTGGGGGGCTTGGGAAGGCATGGAAGGACAGATGCTGCATGGGCTGGGGGATTAGGCAGGGCAGGAAAAAGAGATGCATGGGTGGGGTAGTGGGAAGGAAGGGAAAGAGGGATGCCAGTGGGGGAGAGAAGAAAAAAAGAGAATTGTTGGACATAGGTCCATGGAGTGGGAGAGAAAGAGAGATGGTATACATGGGAAAAGGAAAAAAAGAGGGAGAATTGTTGGATATGATAGCAGTGAAGAGGAGAGAGGGAGAAATGTTACACTGAGAAAGAAGAGAGATGACTCATAGAAAGGAAGGAGGGAGAGAGCTGTCAGACCACTGGAATGGGAAGATGAAAGAGATGCCAGACCTGGGAATGCAGGGAAGGAGGGGAGAGAGATGCCAGACTGTGGGAAGCAGAGAAGAGGAGAGAGATGTTAGACCATGGGAAGAAGGAGGGAAGGAGGAGAGATGCCAGACCATGGGAGAGGAGAAAGATGCCAAGCTGTGGGAAGGACAGGAGAAAGGTGCCAGACTATGGAAAGGGGAAGACAGAGATGTCATAATAACATAGTAAATGAGAGCAGATAAAGACCTGAACGGTCCATCCAGTCTGCCCATTAGTTATACACATTAAAAATATATGATTAAATTAACTTGTCTCTTCCATGGGAGAGGGAGAGAGAGGTGCACAGGAATGGAGGAAAAGGGGAGAGAGAGGGAGAAGATATTGCACAGCAGTGGGTGTAGCAGGGAAGAGAGATAGAAGAAATGTTTTTTTATGGATAGATGGGAATATGGGAGAAGAAAGAGGGAGGAGATGGTACACATGGATAGTTGGGAAGAGAAGGGAAGACATGGAAAAATAGATTTTGAGAAGAAAGTAGAAATATGGAAGAAACTTGAATGTTAAAAGTTAATGCTAAAGATGGATGTAGGGCAGAAAGTGAAGAAGGAGAGAAAAACAGCAAATGGATAAGGTGCCCTGGATGCACAGTTAAGATCCCAGACAAAAGGAAGTGCAGCCAGACTGGGAAAAGATGGTTAGAAAAATAAAATCACCTGACAACAAAGGTAGGGAAAATGATATTATTTTAAATTTCGTGATTGAAATGTGTCAGTTTTGAGAATTTACATCTGCTGCCTATATTTTGCAGTTTCTTTCTATTTCTCTGGTGTTATGCTGCATGTAGAGTCTGGCATCTTAGGGTTTCATTTGTATATATTAGTACTTTTAGGGGTCCTTTTACTAAGGCGTGCTAGCTATTTTAGCACCTGTTAAATATTAGCACACGCCAAATGCTAATGCTTCCATTATAGTCTATGGACACATTAACGTTTAGTGCATGCTAATATTTAGCGCGCGTTAAAATGGCTAACGCGCCTTAGTAAAAGGACCCCTTGGTTTGTGGTCCTGTATTTGCATCTAGGGTTATCTGCATGTGTGACCAAGACCAGGTGTTCTGGTAGGAATGAATGTTGAGAAGCATACAAAGTGCTTTGTGTAGTTTGATTTTGTGGTTAACTATTATGTGTTGTTAATAAGATGATATTAGGTGTATATGTGAATAATTAATGGAAAAATGTTATTACAATTAGTACTATTATTATGGGGCGAGGTAAAAGGCAGAGCTTGGACAGGGTTTGGGGCGGAGCTTTTGGGTTCCCCCAACAAAAAAGAATTCCACTGCCTATGTACCAGAGATTTGTTAAGGTAGGCCCTTGGGAGGATGGGGGGGGAGGGGGGCTAGCAGAGGGAGAGGGTGGTGGATGCCTGGAATGCGCTCCCGAGAGAGGTGGTGGAGAGTAAAACTGTGACTGAGTTCAAAGAAGCGTGGGATGAACACAAAGGCCTAAATTCTCTATTACTGCGTTTAACTTAGGCGTGCTTTGGACGTCGGATATAATTGAATAATCACGGAGTTAAGGGTGTTAATTAATGTTAATTGGGTAATGAACGACACATAGACGTCCCTAGGTAGTACATAACGAACTAACGTCTATCGAAAGCATAGTCCCGTCTGCAGCTCTGGACGTGGGCGTTCCGTGGGCGTTCCGTGGGCGTGCCACGTGGGGACGCTGGATAGGCGCTACCTGGGCGAACCTGTGCGTCTAAATCTCGTGAATTATGTAGACGTAAGAAACCCTGGTCTAACTTGGATTTCAATGCCGTTTCAACTATCGTAATTGCGGCTCTTTGTTACACGCGAGGCAGACGTCCACTGTGTTTTTTCATCAATAATTCCAATAGTGAATTTCAATAGGTAGTTTTCATATTTTCTCTGTCCTAATAAATATAATGACACCATAACAATGGAACACATTATATTGCATGGATAACAAACCACATTTCAGCCCAAACCATAATATAATTTTCACATGGCTTTTACATCCCCCTTTTTTGTCTCAACAAACAGCACTGCAATCGGCTCTCTTTTGAAAGCAAAGAAAAACCAGCACACATTATCAGCACTTAAAAAGAGAATAAACAGATACACACCTTAACATTCCAGCTTCCCTCATTGCAAAATGGAGGTGTTCAGTTGCACAAAACTGACCTCATTGTGACCTCATCAATCTGCATCTTCCAAAGTAATATGCCACAATTAAAAGATGTGGTGGGTGTTGAACCCACAACCTCTGGATGTTAGCAGCAAAGGCTGGGCTCCTAACCGATAGAGCTACAGCTGCTTGACTGAGCTGTTTGTGCTTCATTAGGTATCATATCAGGATGAACTCAAATAAGTTTAAGCAAAGGAATGCCTAAAGATTTGGAACGTTTTCAAGTAGAAAACAAATATGAAATATGTATTAAAGAATTGCAGCACAAAGAACGCCTACACGGAACAGATTATTTACAGTCCTATATATGCATTAGTACAGTGCTTAAAATGAAGATTAGCGTGTGAGAAAAACGGAGCTCCACCTCACATGCATTCAAGCACACTTGGGAATATGGGTTTGGGGCTCAGTGAAAGCAGCGCTTTTAACCATTGAGCTACCACTCTTTTGTCTCAGCCTACTATGACATTATAGCTAAACTCCTTTTCCCTTAGCACTTCACTAAGATATGATATGACAAGGGAACCAGAGGAATTGTAGCTGTGGGTCAGTGAGGAAAGGCACTCTCTACCAATCTTCTGGGCTTTGAGGGTTCAAATCCCAGCCTGTATTTTACTTGTGGCGTATCTGCCTTCCAGGTGCACTTTGATGATGCTTTCCACTTCTTATAGGAGTTGAATATAACATTTCTCCATTTAAACATGGCATACGTTGTTAGTTTTTATCGTGGTAAAGTATACATTTCTGAAATGGTGAAGAAACAATAAGCGGTATAAGCAAATCCAAACTGCTATAAGCACAAGAAAGCATTTGTAGCTCAACACGCTAATGTTCCTTTTCTGAGCTTTGCCATCTAAAACTCCCCGGTTCAACTCCCACCTTTGCTCATTTTAATAAGGTCCTAGTTTTTTCCTATTAGATCTTATAACATTTCCCTTTGCAGGCAAACCTATTTTCAACTTACCATGGCTCGGACATCCTACGCAGTGATGAGAGAAACCTTTCCTCTGACAGCAAGATGACATTTGTGGATCGCCTGCTTAATGTGCTCTCATCACTGCGTAGGATGTCCGAGCTATGGTAAGTTGAAAATAGGTTTGCCTGCAAAGGGAAATGTTATAAGAGCTAACAGGAAAAAACTAGGACCTTATTAAAATGAGCAAAGGTGGTAGTCGAACCGGGGAGTTTCAGAGGTCAGAGCTCAGAAGAGGAGCATTAGCATGTTGAGCTACACATGCTTTCTTGTGCTTACAGCAGTTTGGATTTGCTTATACCGCTTATTGTTTCTTCACCATTTCAGAAATGTATACTTTACCACGATAAAAACTAACAAAGTATGCCATGTTTAAAAGGAGAAATGTTATATTCAACTCCTATAAGAAGTGGAAAGCATCATCAAAGTGCACCTGGAAGGCAGATACGCCACAAGTAAAATACAGGCTGGGATTTGAACCCTCAAAGCCCGGAAGATTGGTAGAGAGTGCCTTTCCTCACTGACCCACAGCTACAATGCCTCTGGCTCCCTTGTCATATCATATCTTAGTGAAGTGCTAAGGGAAAAGGAGTTTAGCTATAATGTCATAGTAGGCTGAGACAAAACAAGTGGTAGCTCAATGGTTAAAAGCGCTGCTTTCCTTGAGCCCCAAACCCATATTCCCAAGTGTGCTTGAATGCATGTGAGGTGGAGCTCCGTTTTTCTCACACGCTAATCTTCATTTTAAGCACTGTACTAATGCATATATAGGACTGTAAATAATCTGTTCCGTTTAGGCGTTCTTTGTGCTGCAATTCTTTAATACATATTTCATATTTGTTTTCTACTTGAAAACTTTCCAAATCTTTAGGCATTCCTTTGCTTAAACTTATTTGAGTTCATCCTGATATGATTCCTAATGAAGCACAGACAGCTCAGTCAAGCAGCTGTAGCTCTGTGGCTTAGGAACCAGCCTGTGCTCCTAAGATCCAGAGGTTGTGGGTTCTACACCCGGCATATCTTTTAATTGTGTCATATTACTTTGGAAAATGCAGATTGATGAGGTCACAATGAGGTCAGTTTTGTGCAACTGAACACCTCCATTTTGCAATGAGGGAAGCTGGAATGTTAAGGTGTGTATCTGTTTATTCTCTTTTTAAGTGCTGATAATGTGTGCTGGTTTTTCTTTGCTTTCAAAAGAGAGCCGATTGCACTGCTGTTTGTTGTTCACTTTTGTTTCCTGGCATCCTAACAGTTCTCAGAAGTGGTGGAATTTGCTGTTTCTCCTCAGCATTCTGCAGCCACAGGTGCATGAGATATTTTCATTTGCTCCTAACTGCAAGCCATTCTAGTAGGAATGTGTTTCTTTTGATGCAATATAGGCATTGGGCAACAGCTATGAGTTAAATCAAACTTCAGAGGGCTTGGACAGGTGTTGAAGAATGATCCAGTTAGGGGGGGGAGGGTGTTCAGCATGAGAGAGAACAGGTTGCATTAAATATTAGACAATGGGCTGCACATAATAAAAGCTGAAGCAAAATATTGATATGTAAAGGCAAGGCTAAAGAGTTACCAGGTGTCCTGGCTGAGAAATGAATATAAACTATTTGCTAACCTTACTCAAGACTTGAACCCCCTGATGTATGGAAGATGAAAAGCAATGCATTAAGGCATAGAGCTATAGAGGTAACATTGTTTAGAACATAGAGCTTAGAGATGTGAAGGAAATTACTACAATGTCACTACAGCTGTATATTGCAAAACCACATCCAATGCACATCCAATTAGATTTGAATCCTAACGGTTCCTATGACGTCAGTCGCTAATTAGGCGTGCTTAGTATATAGAAAGCTTTGGCACAGCCATTTTTCCTTTGTAAGACCCCCTCATGTGAGTTGGTGTTTGTGGTGTTCCGTTTCCTCAATGATGAAACTTTGTGCTATGACTTGCCTGTTCTCCTTTATACTCCCTTCTGCCTTTGACACTCCTCCCCACCCCCATTATCTGTATTTCTTTAGTTTATGGATTTTTCTGGGTGTTGGTGTGAGGGATTGTTGAGGACTTAGGTTTTGTGTTAAGTGTGGAGGGGAATCAATTGTTAGGGAAAAGAAGGGGCCAGGCCAGGTTACACACAGATGCCTACACCCACCACTCTCCCAGCTTTCATAATGTCTGCCCCACTTCCATTTTCCATATCTGCAACTCTCCATGCAAGAAATTCGATTTCCGTTTTGGAGCCATGTTGTAAGGTGAAGATATCTTTTCAGGCTACTTGTAGAACACGTTCAAACACCCCCCCATAGGATAGCCAATGAGGTGTGATGGGCGTGGTTAGGAAGCGGGCCAAGGAACCGCACCCGAACGGTGCCCAATAGGCATTGAGAAACTTTTCCCGTCCTACTGACGTCAGACGCTAAGTAGGCGTGCATGGGTATAAGAAGGTCTAGGTGAGCAGTGTTTCTTTTCTATTCTGTCCTATTCCTTATGCAGATGTTTGAGACTTTACTCTGTCTTAGTCTTTTACTTTTTTTTTCCTATCTCTGCCTCCCATTTCTCTCTATTCTACAGAGCCATTAACAAGCTACATGTCATTCTAATATGTCTTTTTATCTTTTCTAGAAGCAGCTCAGATAGTAAGTCCAGGTGAGAATGATAATTTGTAAGCTACTTAGGTGTCCTTATGATAGAACTAAAGAAACCAACCAGCAACAACTGACTTCTCTTTATGGGCTTTCGTTGTGTGCAATTGTTTATAATAGTTATTTTATTTCTGATATCTCTTACTCTCCATTCCACAGGGCTGACAAAAATGACTGAGAAGACTGATAAAGACCATGCTGGTAGATATTTTACTGGTAGAAATATGGATATGTAAGTAAAATGGATGTGTTCACACATCTGAGAGGGTTTACTCATAGAGCTAAAGTTAATTCTTTGTAGAATCAAATTACAGGCAAGTTAAAATCAGGTGAGGAATGGTTCTGTGTACTAACTCATTGATAAGAATAGGTTGGGTGTGTTGGGGGGGGGGGGGGAAACACTGCCATTCAGTGGACATCCAATCAGTGTACATGGTTCAGGTGGAAAATTCCTAATGAGTGGCTAATGGCTGCCATTTTTAATAAGGAGTCTAAAGGTATGTTAGCACCTCTGTTACTTCTAGGTGTGTGTTCTGCCACAACTTCAGTGTTTCATTTTGGAGACATAGGTCTTTGTTAACAGTTTCTCTATTCTTCATTTCAGGTTAACTATGCTCATCAGCTCAGCACACCAGCTTGCACCTAGCCAAACAGTTGTAGGTGAGAATGATACTCTACTATTCTTCACTTGAGTCACTCTTCTGATGAGTGAAATAAATGTTTCACACTTCTATTGTTCTCGTCACACAGGTATCCTTGATGACTTTCAGGAACAATAGTAAATTGATAATGTTGGCCTCATAGAACACCATGGCACGCATTCCTGCTGTTATATGCACACAAACTTTTTGTTTTCAGTTAGTCTATTCCCTCACATGAGTTCTAAACAGTAGCAGTGGAGGATTACAGGTGATATTAACCCACACCATCAGCGAGTTAAGGCTATTGCTTTAACAACTCTACCACGGTGACATCTAAGCAGCTCAACATAAATGAGGTTAACACATTGCTTCAGGGAAGGGAGGACAGATATGGACCTTGGGGGTTGAACCCCCTGTTTGTGAACCTTGTGTAAACCAGCTTCTCCTCTTTTCTGTTTTCAGGTGTCTTAGACAGGCAACTGCAGTATTGTCAGATGGAGTTTTGTATTACTGAGAGCATTGCAGCTGTGAGCATCTTTGTGGTTTCCACACCTGCTTAACCAAAATAGTGCAGCTCAAGAACCAGGAGGATAGATTGAGGTATCTGGCCTTTACTTCCATCACCTTCGGTGAAAGGAAGAAAAACCCACATGTCTCATTTGGATTCTCCTGGTGTGGAGCCAACTCTTAGTAGCAGTAACCCTATTCCTTAACAACAAATCTACCACAGTGACTTATATTCTCTTCCTTATGTAGCCATTTACTTTGGAACAGGGACTGCCTTACTTTGCACATCATAGCTGAGATGTCGTCATCTACCTACAGTTGCATATACCCTTGCATTCACTTACTTTTTTCCTAGATTCTGCAATGATTTGATATCAGAGTGGCTAGCAGGTAATAGAATGAATGACAGACCCCAATAAAGATTGTCAAACTTTCTATATGTCACCTTGTTGTTATATTGAAAAGGGCCCATTCAGCAGTCCCTCCTGAACCCCTATCTACCTTGGACTCTGTCCACTAAACTGCTGATGCTACAAGGTTAAAACCACACAGGAAAGTTTAAACTATAAAAAAAATGTTTATTCTAATAGAAAACTTTTTTTTAAATGTAAACTTTAGAAAAAAATAACTATTTACATAACACACAACGCAGGGAAAGAGGGTGGGTGCCCCCCAAGAGCAGCTTGAGCTACCTCAGGCGAGGGGGGCGGAAGAGGTGCAGTCATTGAGAGGGTGTATGGCTGCTGGCACCATGCCCTCTTTCGGCTACCAGCCGCAAGAGGGCATGTTCCATCCTCTCCACACACCCTCTCATTACCTGCACCTCCTCCAAGATGGCAGAGTAGGCCGCCATCTCACTGGCCGCCCCCTCCTGAGGCTGGTCGGGCTGCTCCTGGGGGGGAACAGCAAGGAAAGGGGGTGGGATGGGAACAGGAAGGGCAGGAGAGTGAGGGGAAGGGCTATGGGTGGGGGAAGGGGAAGGTCCAACAGGGGATGGTGGTGGTAGTCCTGGAGGTAGTGGTGGGGCAGGTGGTGGGGGTCCAGGGGGCAGTGGTGGGGCAGGCAGTCCAGGGGGCAGTGGTGGGGCAGGCGGTGGTGGTCCAGGGGGCAGTGGTGGGGCAGGCGGTGTGGGTGGCTCAGCAAGCTGCCACGGGGAATCTTCCTCTTCTTCCCCCTCCTCCTCCTCCTCCGCCGATGACCAGGGCGGAGCCCCCTCCCTCACCTCCGGGGCCCAGGGTGGGGTCATGGGTGCCACCTCCTGAGGGGGTGCCTGTGCTGCTGCTTGACAAGAGAGAAATAGGATACAGTCAGATATGTCCACAACACTTTTGAACATGACATTTACTACGTTATTTTCTTCAAATGCTAATAACAGGATGCAAAGCACCTACTCCACTGTAAACATCAAAATGTAGCGTAAGTAAGTGAGGCAAGTAGAACACCATAACGCCATTGTGACATGATATCACAATAGCAGCTTTACTGCAGATTTTATGATTAAGAATGGTTGACAGCTACTCAAGCATTTTCATCTATTTATTCTGGTAGGCTGATCACAAAGAAACACACGCTGGACTCATTACTCACCGGCTTCAGCGCGCAATTCCTCCCTCACCCCCTCAAGGAAGGCCCGCTCCTGGCGCCTCAGCAGCCGCCCCCTTTTCCTGAGATCCTCAACCTGGATAATAGAGAGAGAGAGAGAAAGAACAGAGAGGGAGGGATATGATGAGTGCCATCTAGCACTGTGGCATAACATGTTTATTTAAGTCTTGACCTCTATAAGCACATAAAAATGGAGTACGCTGCCCTCCAAGAGCCCCTATCCGCTTTGCTGTCTGCCTCCACCCCCTTCTGCCACATGTTTTACATGAATGTATTCACGTACTCCAGCATTTTCACCTTTCTGTGCTGGAGGCATCGCTATCTCTCTACTGTACCTGGGACAGTGGGGGGGGGGGGGGGGGGGGGATGAGGTGACATGGACAGCATCACAAGGAGGAGTGTGGGATTGAACTCACAACCCCAGGGTGCTGAGGCTGTAGCCTATCAGCACTGCCCCACATTACAGCATGTCCTGGTGAGCTTACAATCATGCAGCAGGGGCAATAAAATAGTTTGGTCAGAAGGAGCAGCGTGGCTTGAAACCCCTGATGTCAGGGTACTGATGCTGTCACTTTAAACGTCATGCCACTATCTCCCTAGACCACCAGATTGATACAGGAAAGGTGAAGGTATTTGTTTTCCTTTGGCAAAGTTGATTTCAAGATGTTTCTATTACAAATGCGAAGCTTGTGACCCAAAAATTAGTTGTGTGCATGTTGTGAATGGAATAGATGCCTTCTAGGAGCTGAATTTGTCATTTGAAATCCTACTACTGCTCCTTTGGGATGTGCTTTAATTTCAGTATTCAATGTAAAAGATTTATTATGCACAATTGTAGTTTTTAAAAGGAATCAAAATTTACACACAAAACATGAACAATTTGATTGAGACAGGTTTCCATCATTACATTTTACATGATTATTTGTGAGGGCCTGACTTGGAATACTTACTTCCCTGGGACAGGAGGCTCTGCGATTGTACCGCCGGGTCAGGCGGCTCCATGACTCCCTGAATTGCAGGTATGACCTGCGATGGCCAGGCACTACAAAATAGTGGTGCTCCCGGGAGAGAAACAGCCTGGCTAGCAGCCTGGTGTCCTGTGTGGTAAAATTTGGCTGTCTTCTGGCAGCCATTTTATGAGAAATAACTGCGTATGAAGAACGGACGATTCTATGACGTCACAACGCAAAAAAACGCGATGACGTATTTGTGCCGCTTGGGCGTGCTTGCAGCAGCCGCTCCGCGCTACAGAAATACTGTACAGTACGCCGATATCGCTGTTATATAAAAAAGTACAGCAGAACGCTTAAAAGCTTACGTCCACCAAACACAATGACAAATTAAAGAAATGAAGATTGGGTTCACATATTTGAGCTTACCTATGCATGTTTGGGTGGGTGGAAAAAAAAAAGAATATTATGTCTTTAGTAACCTTAGTCAGGACTTGAACCCTTCAGCTTTGGAATATACATGCAAGTGCTTTTAAGCACTGAGCTATGTTGGGGACTTGGGAATGGGAGTCTCCAGAAATGGCTATACGTACAAGCTTTGACAAGGGGTAATTATTGCAAGTATCTACAGGTGTATTTGATCTGAGAACACCCAATGAACGTCCAAAACGATTTTAAAATTCTAACGGCTTCTATAATGTCAGATGCTACTTTATGGTTAGGGTTAGGGCTACAGTTAAGTAGCTCGGTAGCTCAGTTAGTAAACATGCTGTACCAGTTATCCATAAGTTGTGAGTTCAACTCCCAGCTTGTCTTTTACTTGATTATAACATGAGGGGTTTATGCTGCAGGAGTGTGTTGTTGGGGTGTTGCAGGGGTGTATAGGATGACAGAGAATAGTCACTTGCATTTTCTACAATGCATTTGAATTTCTTAAGATGAAACCTTAGTGAGCCGGGGAGGAAGGTCCCCGCAGCCTCGCACCTCAGATGAAAAGGTTAATTTTTGAGCGATCTGGGACAGTCTTCAGCGACTCAGAGCCCTCCTCCCGGCTGGCCAGAAGGAGGAAGCTTTGGCGGTGGTGATTTTGGTGGTGAGGGAGGGAGGGAGGGGGGGAGTCACCTGGCTGCTGCATCTGCACTCCTGCTGGCCACAGACCTACTGATCACAGAGCAGAGATCACAGAAGCACGCAGGTATGTGCGCATGCGTGGCTAGGGTTTATATATATACACGTATCGCATCTAAGTTTCATCACAAACACATTAGCAAGACTATACACAATACATTACAAAGTTGAGCTTGGGTTTGATAAAATAAACAGCATAATTTTGATTCTGTATTACATTTATTGAACCATACTTAAGAATATGGGTGTTGCATCCGTGACAACAGTGCTTTACACCATTGAGCTACCAGTCTTTTGCCTCAACTGACTGTGATATGATAGCTAAGTAGAGTATACTTTAGCACATTACTAAGGTATGCTATGACAGGGGAATTAGAGACACAGGTGTAGGTCAGTGAGTAAAAGCACTATATCGATCATCTGTAGGTTGTGAGTTCAAGTCCCGGCTTGTCTTTTACTTGTGGCATATCTACCTTCCAGGTGCACCTTGATGATGTCACAATGAGATCAGCATTGTGCTGCTTGCTATTTCCTCTTCCTGTGAACTGGAAGCCACATTCAGGTTTAATCTGTGTTTTGATTCTGTTTCTTGTTGTGAAGAATGAGGTGATTGTTGCAATGTTTTAAGAGCAGGAGAGTGTTCTTTCGAGCAAGATATCACTTCTAAACTATCCTCTCTGAAATAATGTCTCTGGCAAATCGAGAGAAAGCTTATTGGATGACTTAGGGTGCCTTTCCTGCCAGTCTTTGTGGAAGTTAAACGATGTTTATAAAAAGTCTATATGGTGTTCAAAGTCCTATCCTTTCCACTTCTAATAGGAGGTGAGTATGACATTCCTGTACAGCTTTCTGTGTAGCACACATCTACCGGTTCCCACCTTCCATACTGATAATGTAAGTTCAACACCCACTCGGTACGTTTCATTTTCTAGTTTTCCTTTGAAACATAACATTCTGATACTGTGTTTTAGTTATGTTTTTCATCATCCTATACTTATCAATGCTTGAATGTGTGATAATAAAGAGTATATATAAAGTATAATAACAAAAAAAACAAATAAGAAAAAAAAAACCCGTACTCACGTCTATCACGGGTCCATTGGAGACGTTTCATAAACCTGCGTCTATTTTGAGCACGTCTATTTTGGGCGACGAGGGACGTCTATTTTGAGCACGTCTATTTTGGGCGACGAGGGACGTCTATTTTGCGCACGTCTATTTTGCGGGACGTCTATCTCACGCCTAAATATAGTTAATTGGTATTTACGTTTACCGGACGTCCAAAGCACGCCTAAGTTAAACGTACTAATAGAGAATTTACTCCAAAGGGTCTAGAATCAGAAAATAAGATTAAATATTGAACTAAGGCAGGTACTGGGCAGACTTGCATGGTTTGTGTCTGTATATGGCCGTTTGGCGGAGGATGGGCTGGGGAGGGCTTCAATGGCTGGGAGGGTGTAGATGGGCTGGAGTAAGTCTTAACAGAGATTTCGGCAGTTGGAACCCAAGCACAGTACAGGGTAAAGCTTTGGATTCTTGCCCAGAAATAGCTAAGAAGAAAAAATTAAAAAATTTAAATTGAATCAGGTTGGGCAGACTGGATGGACCATTCGGGTCTTTATCTGCCGTCATCTACTATTTTACTATGTTTTGGGATTCTTTTGGTAACAGAGGTACTTCCAGGGGAAAGTTAAATTGGGGCTTGTATGGGGATGGCCTTTATTTGGGAAGAGGCCTCAGGAAAAAGTTTTGCTTAAAAGATAAGGCGGAAACTCATAGGTACTACAAGCATGGGTCCATGGCTTTGCAGCCTGATGCTTCTGGAACCATGGCATATCATCACTTCTAAGGTTACTCACAATCTGCATTATGCATGTACCAGGGGACTCATGAAACTGAAGCTGTGATGCTGCAGGTTGCCGACTCTATAGTAAATCAAGAAGCAGTAAAAGTCCAGCTTGATTAATTTTCCCTCTAAATGAATGAAGAAGGGTCTCCGAGAAGAAGAAACAGCACATTCTCTGCACCATTAGAGGTAGCATTCCATAGGAAACGGACTAACACATTGCAACTGTTTTGACAGCACCAGAAAAAGAGAATGCATATTAAAATATGGTAATCATGTGCAAAAGCTAATGTTAGTATGTGATGTGAAAATATATCATTTCAAAAATTTCCCAAAGGATGGTTCTCCCTAAAAATTGAAATGAACTAGACCATTTTGGCATGCTTGAATCAAGACAATGAGGAGAACTGAAGCCCAAACATCACAATGAATTTATGCCAAAATCATGCAATAAAAAAAAATCTTTCTATGTCTTGTTAAAGATTAACTTCAGTGAGCACCTACTGTCATTGTTTCATAAATAAGCAGGTGCGCTGGCACTTCATGTGAAAATCTAAGCCTTCCAACTCGCTTCCACCAGCTGTCATGTGCTTTGCTTGCACCAGCTGTTTTCCCTTCGTCCACCGAAGAAAAAAAAGTGAAAGACTAGCATCTGATGCATGCAACCTGAAATTATTTTCAGCTGCTTCAAACTTTTTTTTTCTTTTTTTACATGTATTTCTCTTCAAAGGTTAAACAAAAGAGGAAAAAGACAATAAAAAAACAAACAATAATGATGATAGTGAAGGGAACTGAAGAAATAGAAAACTTGCTTCAACATCACAGTTTGACTTAATTCCGAACATAGTCTGGAACCCTTCCATTTGTTCTCTCATGGTACCATACATATCCTGTTTGACAGAAACCACACCAAGATCAACCAATAAAGTAATTTGTAACTATAGCTTTATTATGTACAGTATTTCAAACTGAAAATCGAAAATGGGAGAAGTATCAAACTCTGCACAAGAGCAAACCAATCCAACAGAGCCAAGAAGACCTGGTCTTCAAACCAAACAAATCTTTGAAGTCCTAAACACCTCTGTATGTGCGCAAACAATGCCTACATTGTAGGTATTCTTCGCCCAATTTATTTTTTTTTAAACGTGCATCCCGATTGGTCAGTTAGATAGTGGTAGGACGCCTACCGAATCCTACAATCGGGATGCCATTTTTAGAATCAGGCCTATAGAGCATAAAATCAAAGGGGGAGTGTACAGGGGTAGAGCATGGACTCTACAATAGCATGTCTCCCTCTTATTTTCATAATTTACAGAATATTGGAAGTTACATGTCTCCCTGCTTCATTTAGATAACTGCAATTACAGCGGCTGTATACCCAGCAAAACCGTGGATATATAAATGTAAGGTGACTGGATTCTGGGTTACGCTGATATTTTTTAATGGAATCTTGACACTTAGATGCCACCTAATTGCTTAATGTTCTTTAGTAAAAGGCCTTCTTAGACTCCTAAGTTTAACTGAAGCACCTAAAATGAAAAAGTGTCGGTCAGGTGCTCAGCTTTTTATGAAATTAGGCTTCTCAGTCATTTTTTTTAATGTAAAAGGGCAATTCTCCTTCTAATAATAATAATAATAATTTTTATTCTTATATACCGCCAAAGCCATGGTAGTTTGAGGCGGTTTACAACAAGACAAACTGGAAAATCAGCGAAGAATAATTACAGTGGTATCATCACGTACAAGTAGAGAGGGAGGATGCGAGTTGAGTGGGAGTAAGACAGAGTGAAAGAAACAGAGAGAGGTGTCGCATAAATGTAGGAAGTTTACATGCAGTGGCGTACCAAGGGGGGCGGGTGGGGGGGCAGTCCGCCCCGGGTGCATGGCTTTGGGGGGTGCACAGCCGGCCAGTTCTGGGTCCTCTTGCCCTTCCTTTCCCCCAGCCGCGCCGCTACAATCCTATCTCTCCCTGCCATGCTGACAAGAAGTCTTTCCAACTTCTTTTCTGCCTACATCCTGCCCTCCCTGCCGCGGAAAAAAAAAAAAAAAAGCGCCTCTCCCCTTCCTTTCACCCAGCCACGCCGCTTCAATCCTACCTCCCCCGCTGACAAGAAGTCTTTCCGACTTCAATTCTGACATCAGAGGGGAAGTTCCAGGCCGGCCAGGCAATGATTGGCTGGCCTGGAATGTCCTCTCCGACATCAGAATTGACGTCGGAAAGACTTCTTGTCGGCGGGGGAGGTAGGATTGTAGTGGCGCAGCCGGGGGAAAAGAAAGGGAGAGGCGCTTTTTTTTCCACGGCAGGGAGGGCAGGATGTCGGCAGGGAGGGAGGGAGGGAGATAGGTAGACAGGCAGGCTGGCTTTGGGGGTGGCCAAAATCTGGAAAGTAGTGGGGGGACATAAGAAGGAGGCACTGGGGGCACTATGGACACAGGAAGGAGGCACTGGGGGCACTATTGATGGGAAGGAGGCACTGGGGGCACTATGGACACAGGATGGAGGCACTGGGGGCACTATGGACACAGAATGGAGGCACTAAGGACATGAGGAGGCACTGGGGGCACTGAGGACATGGGAAGGGGCACTGGGGGCATTATGGACACAGGATGGAGGCACTGGGGCACTAAGGACACAGGATGGAGGCACTAGGGGCACTATGGACAGGAAGGAGGCATTGGGGGCACTAAGGACATGGGAAGGGGGCACTGGGGGCATTATGGACACAGGAAGGAGGCACTGGGGCACTAAGGACACAGGATGGAGGCACTAAGGGCACTATGGACAGGAAGGAGGCACTATGGACACAGAAAGGAGGCACTGGGGGCACTATGGACAGGGGATGGAGGCACTGGGGGCACTATGGACACAGGATGGAGGCACTGGGGGCACTATGGACACAGAACGGAGGCACTAAGGACATGAGAAGGAGGCACTGGGGGCATTATGGACACAGGATGGAGGCACTAGAGGCACTATGGACAGGAAGGAGGCACTGGGGGCACTGTGGACAGGAAGAAGGTACTGGGGGCATTATGGACACAGGACAGAGGCACTGGGGGCACTATGGACATGGGATGGAGGCACTGGGGGCACTATCGACATGGGAAGGAGGCACTAAGAACATGAGAAGGAGGCACTGGGGGCACTAAGGACACGGGAAGGGGCACTGGGGGCATTATGGACACAGGAAGGAGGCACTGGGGGCACTAAGGACACAGGAAGGAGGCACTGGGGGCACTAAGAACACAGGATGGAGGCACTAGGGGCACTATGGACAGGAAGGAGGTACTGGGGGCACTATGGACACGGGACGGAAGCACTGGGGCCACTATGGACACGGGACGGAGGCACTGGGGGTACTATGGACACCAGAAGGAGGCACTAAGAACATGAGAAGGAGGCACTGGGGGCACTAAGGACACGGGAAGGGGGCACTGCAGGCATTATGGACACAGGAAGGAGGCATTGGGGGCACTAAGGACACAGGAAGGAGGCACTGGGGGCACCATGGACATGGGAAGGAGGCACTGGGGGCACTATGGACACGGGAAGGAGGCACTGGGGGCACTATGGACACGGGATGGAGGCACTGGGGGCACTATGGACACGGGATGGAGGCACTGGGGGCACTATGGACACATGGCGGAGGCACTGGGGGCGGTATGGACACAGGACTGAGGCACTGGGGGCACTATGGACATGGGATGGAGGCACTGGGGGCACTATCGACATGGGAAGGAGGCACTAAGAACATGAGAAGGAGGCACTGGGGGCACTAAGGACACGGGAAGGGGCACTGGGGGCATTATGGACACAGGAAGGAGGCACTGGGGGCACTAAGGACACAGGAAGGAGGCACTGGGGGCACTAAGAACACAGGATGGAGGCACTAGGGGCACTATGGACAGGAAGGAGGTACTGGGGGCACTATGGACACGGGACGGAAGCACTGGGGGCACTATGGACACGGGACGGAGGCACTGGGGGTACTATGGACACCAGAAGGAGGCACTAAGAACATGAGAAGGAGGCACTGGGGGCACTAAGGACACGGGAAGGGGGCACTGCAGGCATTATGGACACAGGAAGGAGGCACTGGGGGCACTAAGGACACAGGAAGGAGGCACTGGGGGCACTATGGACATGGGAAGGAGGCACTGGGGGCACTATGGACACGGGAAGGAGGCACTGGGGGCACTATGGACACGGGATGGAGGCACTGGGGGCACTATGGACACGGGATGGAGGCACTGGGGGCACTATGGACACATGGCGGAGGCACTGGGGGCGGTATGGACACAGGACTGAGGCACTGGTAGCACTAAGGACATAGGGAGAGAATAGAAAGGGACAATTGTTGGGCCTGAGTGCAGAAAGAAAGAAATGAAAGAAAGATTACATAGTCAATTAATAAATGTCCCCTTTTGATGAAAAATATAAATGGTCACGTTACCTCTGACTTACTTTCTCTGCAGCAGAATTGGCAGCCGTGCTGAAGTGCAGGAAGGTCCCGCGCTGACTTGTCTGCCTGCTCTGCTCTGGAAGAAGTAAGTTATGTCGGAGGGGGTGGACCCGGCAGACGCAGGGAGTTGTGACAAAGTCCCTCAATGACTGTGTCTGCCGGGTCCACCCCCTCCGACATAACTTACTTCTTCCAGAGCAGAGCCGGCAGACAAGTCATCGCGGGATCTTCCAGCATGCAGCTGCTGAGTCTGCTCCAAAGCAAGTAGATCGGAGTGGGGTTGACTGGCAGCTAGCAGCTACAATCATTGTGGGACCTTGCTGCATGAAGGGAGAGAAAGGAGCAGGAATGGAATGGAAGAGTGGTGGAGGGAAAGAAAGGGGGCAGGGTGGTATGGAAGGGTGGTGCTGATAGAATTGATGTACAGAGAAAGGGGAGAGACATAAGGGGGAAGGATATTGGAGGGAGAGAAATGGGGCAGATGATGATTGAAGAGGGGTGGATGGCGAGAGAAAGGGCAGACAATGGATGATAGTGGGGAGCCTATGCTGGATGGAAGTGCAGATGGGAGAGATAAGGGAGCAAATGCAGGAAGGAAATGGGAGGAGAGAAAGAGCGGAGCAGATGCTGGATGGAAGTGGACAGAGAGAGAAGGTACTAGATGGAAGGGTTGGAGAAAGAGGGTACATGATGGATGGAGGGGATAAATAAAAGGAGGGCACATGATGGGGAGAAGAGGATTGAGTTAGGGAAACACTGCGGGGGTAAGGGAAAGAGGTGGCAAGTTTAGGTAGACACTAAAAAAGGACATTGAGAGAGTAGTAAGAACGTAATCTAGACAGATGCAGAAAATAAATTGAAAGGAAAATGAAGGAAAAAAGGGAAAGGGATTGCAGAGGAGAGGTGTGGGAGAGGGAAGGAGAGGAGAGAGATGCCAGACCAATGGGGGTGAAAGGAGAGATGGAAGGGGGAGGCATAAAGTTTCTGGAAGGGGCATAGAAGGAGAGAAGATGCCATATAGGGGAAGAGAGACGGCAGACAGTGGATGGAAGGAAGAGAGTTACAAGAAGATGAGGAAAGCAGAAACCACAGAAGACAAAGGTAGAAAAAAAATTTATATTTATTTATTGCTTTAGGAGACATGTGTCACTGTTTCTGTGGTGCACTGTATGCAGAGTCCAGCTTCTTACTGGTTCAATTTAACCTTCGTCTATGTATTTCTATTTTATCTCCCCTCTTACAAAACTGTGGAGCGTTTTTTAGCGCCAGCCGTGGTGGTAGCAGCTCTAATACTCAGAATTCTATGAGCGTCAGAGCTGTTACCACCATGGCTAAAATCGACTCTACATTTTTGTAAAAGGGGGAGGGGTTAGTTTGTGATGACATATTCCACACTAGGCGAAGGTGTTTTCTGTGTTCTGTGTTTTCGAAAGACATGTTTTTTTTGTTAGGATTGACTGCAGGATTGATCTGTACTAGTCTGGCTTGTTTAGTTTTACAATGGGTGTATTGATGTTGCAGTATGTAAGATGCTGCCTTTTCCTAGGTACTCATGTGTGACGTGTGGCTTGTTACTAAAAATCATGTTTTTCGTACAGATTAGGGGGGAGTAAAAAAAATGATGGGCCCCAGGTGTCACATATGCTAGGTATGCCACTGCTTACATGGTAAGGCATTAAGAGATCTTGGTGACCACAATACTCTACATTATTTCTTTAAATTCAACAGACTTTGTTGTCTATTCCTTGGTTTACAAAAGTACTGCTCTCTTAAATTTCAAAATGGTTGTACCACCAACAGTATCTGTATTATACCACACTATTACATTCATGCTATATCTAAACTCATTAGTAAGGCAACATCCAGAACATAAATCAATACTCCCACTTGGGTAAAAAGCTACTTTTATCGATTCCATTTGTCAGCATTTGATCTTCTATGTTTCCATCCGGATAATAGCTCCCCAGTAAATCTTCTGAAGTCCATATTTTAGGTAGTGCACTGATGTTCAGAAAGGGAATGTTTTCCTATTACACCACCAATGCTTGTATGAGCCTTTGTTTTTCTGCTTATTCCAGCTTCCTTTCTTCTGCTTCCACAGTATACTAAGGGCTGCTTTGACGAAGTTGCGTTAACAGCTTTATCACATGCACATTTTTAGCGCACGCTAAACCCCGCACTAGCTGAAAAACTACAGTCTGCTCAAGAGGAGGCGGTAGCGGCTGACGCGGCCAGCAAATTAGTGCGCGCTATTACTCGCGTTAAACCACTAACGTGGCTTCATAAAAGGAGCCCTAAGTATAGTATTGCATGTCACATTTATAGTTATAAGGTTTGTACTTACAGATAAATTAATTTGAAGGTAGCCAGAGATTTTAATCTATTATATTGGTCCTATGAGCTCATCAAACCCAGAATGTACCTACTCTACCTGAAGGTTTCTTGCCCTCAGCTACTATTGAAATGGAGTTAAATTGAAATGATCCAAGTCCAACATGTTCCAAATTCTTCCCCCTACCCCCCACCAAGCATCTCAGATAAAAATGATACCCACTAGTAGTTAAATATTTTTCACATTAATGAGCAAGACATTATTCTAAAATTAATTAAAAGTTTTCACTTGTCTTCGGCTAACAAATACAAAAAATATTTAAATGCAATTAGTGGGACTTGTGTCTGCAACCAGGCTGTTATTTTTGTCCATGATTATTACTACTAGGCAACAATAAGACACAGGTAGATGATTATTTTCTGGGTTAAAAAAAAACCCTCTGTATGCATAATTCATACATTACGGCAGGGGTGTCCAACCTGTGGCCCAAGGGCCGCATGTGGCCCCGTAAAGTATTTTGTGTGGCCCTGGTCGAGGGCTGCCCCCGGGTGTTTACCGTCTTGCCGGCTTCCTCCTCTGTCTTGCTGCAGCGTTTGCGCAGCCCCAGAAACATTTTTTTTTGGCCAGTGCGTCCCAGGGGAGCCAAAATGTTGGACACGCCTGCATTAAGGCAATAGCAATATGATCCACCTTCAAATCATCATTGTGAACAAATATATGCTTCTGTTAACAGAAATGCACATACAAAAATTATTTCAGCAAAAAGGATCACTTTCCTAACACTTCAAGGTCTCTTATAAACAGAATGAATGGTACATGGAACAGTAATTAACCATTTTGCTGTGAAAATTGTGCTTTCCTTTTTGACAAAATGAATTCTCATGTTCCACTGGGAGTTAAGTTTGTAGGGCTCTTATTTACCAAGTTGTTCCTTTTACAGCATAGGTCTATAGTCAGTTAACTTACTGCAATTGACCTGTGTATGTAATTCAATAGGATTCATGATGAGAGATTTTTTATCATCAAACAATTCACTAACATGCTCAGTGAAAAACAGAAACATGATGGCATATAAACAGCACAAAAACTATCCAGCCTACCCCTCCATGCCAATTCTACAATCCTTTTCTCTCCCTTGAAGATTCTCTGTGTTCAGTGGCGCATTTAGGGAGGGGGGGAGAGTGGACCACCCCGCGCACCGGCATCTCTCTACCCTGCCCCGCCACACCACACCACGCCATGCTTGCACCATCCCTCACCCCGTACCTCTGTAGATCTTCATTAGTGCGAGCAAGTTCGCCTGCTTGTTGCTCACGCCAGCCTGGTTCCCCTCTGAATCACTTCTGTGTCAAGGGGCCAGGAAGTGACATCAGAGAGAACTCCAATTCTGGCACATGGAGCATGCTGAATAAGCTACTCATGCTGGCAAAGATTTAGAGGTATGGGGAGGAAAGGAGAGTGTGAGCGTGGAGAGGAGGGCGCAGGCGGGCGCCACCACCCCAGGCGCCTCACATAAGTCTTACTATGCCACTGTCTGTTCTTGTCTTGTGCTTTCTTGATTTCAGTTATAGCTTTTGTTCCTACCATCTCCTCTGGGAGGCCATTCCACACTTGTAAAAATGAAAAATGAGAAGTATTGGACCAAGCACCAATCCCTGTGAACAAATCCTCAGAGTGAATGCCATTTACCACTACCCTTTGTCATCTCCCGCTTTTCTTTCTAACCCAGTTAATCACTTTAGAGCCTATACCAAGGGATCCTGCAATCCACTGGATTCCAGAAACTGCAACCTCTTCCAAACTTTTGTTTTTGTTGAAAGGGACCAAATATGCCCATCTTCAGTCTTCTGAAACTATTTCCTAAGTTCTTTCAATACCTGTGAATGTATTCCATTCAGCCCCATCACTTTGTCTACTTTTAGTTTAGCTAGCACCTCCCACACAAAAGTCATCTGAAAATTGTTTGAGGTCTGCCTCACTTCCATTCCTATAAGTGTTTGTTTTCTGTGGTCCTACTCTTGGTCCTTCATCCATGAACACAAAACAAAAATATTCGTTAAGAAATTCTGCATCTTAAGGGCTGAAACTGACGATTCAAAAAAAATCTATTATAACTCTGCAGCAAGAAATGAAACTAACTAAACAAATTTCTGAGACATTGATTAAATATAACACAAACCTAAGAAGAAAGTTAGAATCTTTGGAGAACTTTTCCCGCAATAATAATCTTAGGCTGATTAATTTCCCCAGGGTGATGGCGGTAACACCTAGGGAAATGGTGAAGCAGTATATGAAAGAAATATTGGGAATTTCTGAGGAAACATTACCACCTTTGACTCAGGTTTATTACTTGCCTTTGAAACAAAATGGAGCTATACAAGAAAATGATCAACTGCCACTTAATATAACCACAATACTGGAACTTTCTGAAAGGGAAGTGGCAACAGGTGCCACGCTTCTTTCTGTAGCCCTTGCACCAGATAAAAACTGGTTGCTCGGAGGTCCTTTTATCAAGCTGCTGTAGGGGGTTTAACGCGCGGAATACTGCACGTTAAACCGCCTGCCGTACTAGCCTGCATTGAGCAGGCGTTGGTTTTTTAGCCAGCCGCAGGGGTTAGTGCGTGATGAAATGTCCGACGCGCTAACCCCGCTAGCGCGGCTTGATAAAAGGAGCCCTTAGGCTTTTCTTCAAAAATAAGCAAAAGGAATTTCTTGTGTTTAAAATCTTAATGTTTCTAGAACTAGCATGTGATACACAAACGCGTAGGCGAGAATGTTTACTTTTAAAACCAGGAGTTATAGCTCTGGGGGCGACATTTTTCCTTCATCATCTATGTAAATGTGTGATACATTATGGTTTGAGAAAATATGTTTTCTTTGAACCTTGTCAGCCGACAACTTTCTTGTCAATATCACACCTGGATTAGGGGAAGAATAAGAATATGTTCATGTTTAGGATTAAGGATTATCCAATGCTTAGTTAACCAGTCCATTGTTTTCCTTTTACTGTAGGCTTCTAATTAGAATGAAACTCGCTATTGCTATTCCTGGATCTCAATTTGAGGACTTCAGCTGAATTTAAGCAAAGTTTTCTTTATTATGAATAATAATTTACTTTAATTTACCTTAGTTAACTGTTTCAGTTGGAACGGTGTTATCTTCAGTTGATTACTTGTTTTATCTTTAGCTTTCTGTACAAGTGGATACTTGATATGTATTTGAAAAATGATAAATAAAATAATTAAATAAAAAAGAGAAATTCTGTATCATTCAATGAGATTCTACATATTGCTCCCCCTTCGCCTTGTCACTTCTATACTTCCTCCTATCAATAACATATAAAAATGTCTTGTTCCTCTTCTGCCTCTCATTGTACTGTATGGGCTATTTTTCCATCAATTTGCATTTATGATTTCCTGACTACCTTACCAGCTTCCCTGCGCTTTTCCAGATATTGCTGCCAGTCTTCCTGTTTCTGTGACCTCTTGTAGTTTAAGAAGGTTAACCTATTTTCCTTACCTTTTCATCTACTTCTTTTGAGAACCAAAGTGGCCTTCTTTTTCTCTTCTTTAGTGACTTTCCTAAGAAAAAAGTAAGTTGCCCTTAAAATAAGTAGGATTTAGTATGAGCATAGTACATGATACTAGTATATGTATACATACGTAGGATGATTGACTATGATATAAATGTGCCTGTATTGAAAACTATCTCAGAAAATGCTCTGCATTGTAATATCTTTACAGAAGCTCTAAGTTGACGACTCCCCAATCTTTACAGAAGCTCTAAATTGACTCCCCAATCATTAGTAGCGGTATAGAAGCTTTCAATAAACAATAAAATACCCACCTTTGCCCATTTCTCATCTATTTCACCAGATATTTTCATCCAGCTAATCAACTAGTGAGGTATTCCTCCAATGGCAAGGTTGGGTTAAGAAGCCCCAATTTTACCACACAGGGGGAGGGGGGGGGCATTGTGAGGATGGTGAGGATAAAGAAAGGCACTTTACCTCTGAGATTTGTGTTGCAGATTTTGGTCTCAGGCAGTTGGAAATTTGCATAGGTTCAGGCAGGTCCACTACATAAGATTGGTTCACTGCAGGAAGATTGATTGTGTCAGGGTTGTGACCAATTGATGGCTGGTCTGAAGCTCACTGTGAAGAGAAGTTCAAGGTTCCCTTTTGATGTGAGGGATGCATTGTAGCGAGGAGAAAAAAAATCAAAGCTGAGCTGTAGGCTGCTAACTGAGTGTCTTCTTGGTGAAAAGGGACATTTGTATTACTCTCTTCTCCCTGTGATTAGTGGAAATACAGAGAGTTGTGTGAGTTGGCTGCCACTGCATTGAAATACTAGGCTGGAGACTCATTAGTCCTCACCTTGGAGTCAGGCTGAGCAGGATTTATAGGGCCTACGTAGTCATTCTGGGGGTGATGTGCTAGCATATGAAAGAAATGGTTTGAATGAGGAAGGGGGTATAAGGCTGGGTAGTGGATTTTGGGAAGGGACATTAGTAGGGGATTTCAGAGTGGCAGGTCTGTGTACTGTCTCCTCAGAGTGAGAAAGCACTATTAGCACCTCAAGACAAAAGGCAGTAGGGAAGAGGTTGACGAAGCCTCAGTCTATTTTGTGGAGACAGAGTTGGGGCTTACAATCAGTAGAAGTTAAGGTCAGGTTGGGAAGGGAATTAGGAGTGACTTAAAACTTTACAATGTGGAACAGAAAAAAATGTGATGATGGGAAGGATATGTAAAGGTGATGATGGCAAGAGAAAAGTAAAGGTGCTGAAATCTATTTTCATCTGCATGTTGGTTTCCATATTTGAGTATTGGGGGAGGGGGAAGATAAACCATTGTTGTATTCAACATTGTTGTTCAGGTTTAATTTTGAGAGCTTTCAAGTGGCTCAATTGTAAGAGCAATTCATTAAGCAAAAATCCGAGGTTTGGGGCTTCAGAGATGTATGGCTGATTCAAATTATGCCGGAATGCCTATGACTCTTTCAGTCCACTTTTCTGGCAAAGCAGACTGCCCTGACCAGAGATTCAGGAAGGGTTTTGTGCAAAAACCTGATAAGACCATTTTAGGGATAAACTGAGATTTTCTTTTTTTTATTTTATATTTAGAATTATACAAATATATATCAAGGATTAAAGCAAAATGTTCTTTCATAACAACACAATATACTGTAAGCAACCCTTCCCAATTATCTAGAAGGACAAGGAGAAACAAATCCTATTATAAGGAATATTTATAAACATACCAAAGTAACATATTCTTTCATAGGGATGTTTATTATCTACTTACTTATTTTTGTTGATAAATATGTCAAGTCCTTATATTAGCCACTGCAAAATTTTATTCCATATTTGTCTTTGTGCAAAATCCAATAAAATCTATAAGAAGCAGTCTCGCAGGGAAAGAAACAAAATTGGTTAATTTCCTTCACTTCACATATAAAATATTTTTGTATCTGCTAACTATTGCTATGCGGGGCATTCAATAATTTATCCAAGTATGAAAGAAAGTAGCAAGCATGTTGAAACAAGTCTATGCATGTTGTGACATGTTTCAAGGTTGCTCATGCACAGTTGCAGCTCAGTGCAAGTCTATCATTCCAAGAGACAGGATGTCAGGAGAGTCATCATGCGAATCAAGTAAGAAACTGCTAGATATGGAGCAGCGTTCAGTGATAAAATTTCTCACATAAGAAGGGAAAAAGCCAAAGGAGATCCATGAATGCATGACTGCAGTTGTGAGTCTGCCCCATCATCCTACAAAGTAAAATTTTGTTCAGCATTGTTCCTCATCTCCTATCCCCTGAGCAGCAGCTTTCCTTCCCTCCCACTCATTCCCAACTGCAGTAGTTTTCCATCCTTCCCTCCCTCCCATCCTCCTGTGCAGCAGCACCCTACTGACTTGACATACTTCTGGGCCTCCCAAAACAACAGCAGTATGGTGGTTGGCTATGAAGCGGCAGCGCTGTGAACAGGCTGATTGTGGCCTACCCCGCCAGGGCTTCCCTCTGCTGCATCATCAGTGACATAATTAGTGACACAGCAGAGGGAAGGCCTCAGCGGGGCAGTCCACAAGAAGCCTCTGCTGACCAGCCACTGCCACCACTGCTTTAGGAAGCCTGGAGGTATTTCAGGTTTCACTGGGGGTGGGGGTGTGTTGCTGAATCCGATTTTTTTCAGACAATGAATTGATTCAAATCAATTCATTGAAGTGAATCGGTCAGTACTAATATAGACATCCATGTCCCTTGTTTTCTTTTCTTGACATTTATGAGTTATAGCATAGACAGTTTGGGTATCATAATCAAAACTTAAACACATCTAAAAACCCACCCAAGTTGGCACTTAGATGACTTAAAAGACAGGTTGTCCAAGTGTCTATAATCAAACCAACTTTCTAGACATGCCGCAGGACTTTTTATGCCTCTGAATGTGACTGTGCACCCAGAGCTGAAAGGGGCATATCTGGAGGAGTGGTTACAGTATGTGGGTTTAGTCATTCAGCAGAGATAACTGATTGTTTTACCAGACATCCTGGATGAAACTTAAACATTGTGAGTTAGATGATGTAAAAAGGTATCCAAAGTGACCAGATAACCACTGTAGAGACAAAGTAAGGACCTCCACACACTCCCCCAGTGTTCACTGACCCCCTCACACCCCCACAAAGATCAGAATAAAAAAGTACATATCTGTCTCCAGAACATCAGCACCTGATATAGGAAAGCCTAGTAGAGCTGCACACAGGTGTCTTAAATAGCCTGGGGGTGGGCTAGTGAATCATAGAGAGGAGGACTCTAACCATTACATTTATGGTGGAACATGTGCACCCCCCAAAACCCTACTGTACAGCCATATAGGTACCACCTGCAGCCACAAGGGCTATTTGGGTTGTAGACAGGTGGGTATAGTGGGTTTTAGGGGTGTTTGGGGGGGCTTGCCATATCCTATAAAGGAGTTGTGGTATGATGTTTATGAAGCACTCTATCTGTGAAGTTCACAGCAGTGCCCTGTAAGGTGCCCCACTACTCTGTTGCCATGTCTGGGTGGCCAGTCCATCGCTTTGCTGACCCCTCCCATGTCCAAAAGACCTTTTTCTAGGTGTTTTGGACTTGGACAATTTTATTTTTTTTTTTTTTACGAGAATGCGGTATAAAGATAGACAACTTTGCGGTCTGGACGATCAAATGGCTGGACATATAATTAGATGATTCTCCCCCCAAAAATATTTGAGTTGTATTTTTCAAGAATGGATTTTAGATGCTGCCGACTTTGGGCGACTAGCGCCCTAGACCCAAAACACCCACTCCACGTGTTCAAATCTCACTTTAGCTCTTTATTTTTGTAATTATGATCCCTCCAGGAACAGAAAAATATTTACTGTAGTTGAATGTACACCACTTTAATAGTCTCTAGGCTGTAAGTCGCTAAGAATTGTTGGATGGTTGCGAGTAATAAATTTTTTAATAAACAAAATATATTTATGTACAGTAGGTATTTCTCTGTTTCTGGAGGGCTCACAAGCTTCTTTTTTTTTTTAAGTCAAATGAGCATGGTCTGAGCATGTTTTGTTTTTTTGGGCGGGCGGAAGAAGAAAGGGCCCAAAATATGGATGTCCAACTTCGATCACAGAAGGGTAAAGGATATCCAAGTCTAAAAAGATGAACATCCATATTCAGACTTGTTACTTGTCACATCTAGGTTATAGAAAGATGCTCTGATGGAGCAATTCTCTACTGAATGGAGATAAAAACATAAATCATAATAGCCATACTGGGTCAGATCAATGGTCCATGTAGCCCGGTATCCTGTTTCCACAGTGGCCAATCCAGGTCACAAATACCTAAACAGTAAAACAGATTTTATGCTGCTTATCCTAGGCCAAGCAGTGGCTTTTATCATGTCTGTTTCAATAACATTCTATGGACTTTTCCTCCAAGAATTTGTCCAAACCATTTGTAAACCCAGCTTAACTAGGCTAAAATCTATTATAACATCCTCTGGCAGCGAGTTTCAGAGCTTAACTATTCATTCAGTGAAAAAACTATGTCCTCCTATTTATTTTAAAAGTATTTCCATGTAACTTCATTGAGTGTCCCTTAGTCTTTGTAAGTTTTGAAAAATTGAAAATCGATTCACTTGTACCTGTTCTACAGCACTCAGGATTTTGTAGGCTTCAATCATAGCTCTCCTCAACTTTCTCTTTTCTAAGTTGAAGAGCCCTAACATCTTCAGTCTTTCGTCATATGAACATAAGAATTGCCGCTGCTGGGTCAGACCAGTGGTCCATCGGGCCCAGCAGTCCGCTCCCGCGGCGGCCCCTAGGTCAAAGACCAGTACCTTAACTGAGACCAGACCTACCTGTGTACATTTTGGTTCAGCAGGAACTTATCTGACTTTTCCTTGAATCCCAGGAGGGTGTTTTCTCCTATAACATCCTCTGGAAGAGCATTCCAGTTTTCCACCACTCTCTGGGTGAAGAAGAACTTCCTTACATTTGTACGGAATCTATCCCCTTTTAACTATAGAGAATGCCATATCGTTCTCCCTACCTTGGAGAGGGTGAACAACATGTCTTTATCTACTAAGTCTATTCCCTTCAGTATCTTGGATGTTTCTATCATGTCCCCTCTTAGTCTCCTCTTTTCAAGGGAGAAGAGGCCCAGTTTCTCTAATCTCTCGCTGTACGAAAACTCCTCCAGCCCCTTAACCATTTTAGTCACTCTTCTCTGGACCTTTTCGAGTAGCACTGTGTCCTTCTTCATGTACGGCGACCAGTGCTGGATGCAGTATTCCAGGTGAGGGCGTACCATGGCCCGGTACAGCAGCATGATAACCTTCTCCGATCTGTTTGTGATCCCTTTCTTAATCATTCCTAGCATTCTGTTCGCCCTTTTCGCCACTGCCACGCATTGCGCGGACGGCTTCATCGACTTGTCGACCAGTACTCCCAAGTCCCTTTCCTGGGGGGTCTCTCCTAGTATCGCCCCGGACATCCTGTATTCATGTATAAGATTTTTGTTACCTACATTACCTACTTACTTCTCATTTATAATCTTAATGTATATTTTCTTCAAACCGCTTAGAACCTAACGGATGTAGCGGTATATAAGAAATAAATTACATTACATTACATTACTACATGCATCACCTTACACTTATCCACGTTGAACCTCATTTGCCATGTTGCGGCCCATTTCGCAAGAGTGTTTGTCACGTTGCAGATCTTCACAATCCTCCTGTGTCTTCACTACTCTGAATAACTTAGTATGAGATATTCTGTGTTACTGTCCATTGCCCCTCAATGACACTCTCTGTCATTTTTTTCCTTCTCCCAAGTATTCTCCCTTTTGATATCTTTCTTCCTTCCGCCCCCTAGTCCCCTGTCTCCCTCTCTCTTTCTCTCTAATCCCCATCTATTTATTTATTTAAAACAATTTATATTCTGTGTGATCTGCAGTTCTTAGCAGGTACCAAACAAAAACAGCCATATTCTGAAAGATCACATAACTGAAAAAAGCATATCTTGAGGAAATATAAGAAATCTATCAAACTGCAGATTCATAATTTATTTATCTAAAACACTTATTCCCCATTTGAAGCCAAGCAATTGCCACTTGAAGTCTGAAGTACTTACGAGGAGCCGCTGAAAAGTTCTCAGCCCAGCCAAGAAGAGATTGATGTGGAACCATAGGCATCGGAACAGGGGAGGCCACAGGGGCCATGGCCTCCCAAAAAATTGGCATTCCCCAGCCCCCTTCCTTCCCTCCCCTCCCTGTCAGTCTCTTCACCCACGGAATCGGGTTTTTCAACAAGCACTGCCCCAGCCTCCTTCTCTCCCAACCCCAGTCAGGCACTGTCTTCACTCGCGGAAAAGCGTTTCTTTTGCCGCTGAGCTGCAAAGAGCAGGAGCGTGCTTTGGCACGCCTGCTTGGCGCTGAACGGCTTCTTGATTGGCTCCCGTGAATTTGTGGGGGCTGGGGAGTGTAGGAAAGGAGGAAAAGAGAGATGCTGCACAGGTGGAATAGTGGGAAGGGAGAGAAAAAATGCCGATGGTGGGGAGGAAAAAGGAACGGAGAATTGTTGGACATAGGTATTTGGTGTGAGAGGGAGAGATAATGTATATGGGGAAAGGAAGAAAGAGGGAGAATTATTGGACGTGATAGTAGTGGAGAGGAGGGAGGGAGAATTATTACACTAGGAGGGAGGAGAGATGACCCAAAGAAAAGAGAGATGTCAGACCACTGGAATGGGAAGGAGAGAGAGGGAGAGAGACATGCCAGACCACAGAATGAAAGGGAATGAGGGGGAGAGAAATGCCAGACTGCAGAAAGGAGAGAGAGAGATGTTAGACCTCAGGAAGAGGGAGGGAAGGAGAGAGAGATGCCAGACCATGGGAGAGGAGAGAGATTCCATGCTAAGGGAAGGAGAGGAGAAAGATGCCAGACCATTTGAGGGGGGAAGGGGGAAGACAGATGTATGACCATGGGAGAGGGATGAGATGGTGCATAGGGATGGAGGGGAAGAGGAGACAGAGGGAGGAGATGGTGCACAGCAATGGGTGCAGCAGGGAAGAGATTAGAAGAAAATTATTCTTATGGATACATGGGAGTAGGGGAGAAGAAATAGGGAGGAGATGGTACGCATGGATAGATGGGAAGGGAAGGCATAGAAATGTAGATTTTGAGAAGAAAGCAGAAAAATGGAAGAAAGTTGAATGTTAAAAGTTAATGCTAAAGATGGATGTATCCTTTAGAAAAGTCAGGGATAATAAATATCAACGTGGAAGTCAGAAAGAAGTTTAAATACAACAAAATGAACTGACTTCAATGAAAAACTGTCTGTAGAGAGTGATCAGTTGTGTATATAAAGTGCTCAGAGGTATGAAACTCCGAAGGGAAGGCTAAAAAGCCACCCTGCAATAGGAGTTCACCTTCCAGTCATTGCAATTTCTTATATCGTTGATCACTCTCTGAGATTCAGAGTTTCATATCTCTGAGCACTTTATATACACAACTGATCACTCTCTACAGACAGTTTTTCATTAAAGATGGATGTATGGCAGAAAGTGAAGGAGAGAAAAACAGCCAATGGATAAGGTAGCCCTGGATACACAGTTAAAAGCACCGAGAGAAGGAAGTGCAGCCAGAGACTGGGAGGGATGGTTTGAATACCAAAATCACCAAGCAACAAAGGTAAGGGAAATTATTTTATTTTTGATTTAGTGATTAAATTGTGTCAGATTTGAGAAATTACATGTGCTGTCTATATTTAGCACTGTTCAGGAAGAAATGCATTTGTTTCTATTTTTCTGGGGGTTGTACTGTATGCAGAGTCTTGCATATATATTTTAGTACTTTTAGTTTGTGGTACAGGATTAACCAATAGGCCAAGTAGGCACGTGCCTAGGGCCCAAAATGGTCAGGGGGGCCCGATGAAGGAGGGCATCAACATTGTTTTTTCAAAACGGCGATGAGCCCCTCCAGCATCGATCGGCAACACAGGCGGGGTGGGGCAGGGCGGGGCGGGCCCCCCCCGATTGGCAATGCGGCTCCCCCCTCAGCGACAGAAAGTAAGACAAGCAAGCAACATGAGTAAGAAAGGCAACAGGAACTGTAATTGTGCAAGCGGTGCTGCTTGCCCAAAGCTTCCCTCTGAAGCAGCTTCCTCTTTCCACCTGGGCGCATGGTGGGGTGGGGTGGGGCAGGAGGCCCAGTGTACTTGTGTGCCTAGGGGCCCTTGATGAATTAATCCTGCCCTGTATAGGGTTATCTGTGTTCTGCATGTGTGACCAAGGCCAGGTGTTCTGGAAGGAATGAATGTTGAGAAACATACAGTGTGCTTTGCGTAGTTTAATTTTGTGGTTAACCATTATGTATTGTTAATAAGATTATATTGTATGTATATATGAAAAATGAATGGAAAAAATGGTATTATAATTAGTACTATTATGGGGCGGGGTCTGTGGCGGAGATTAAGCGGGTTCTGGGGCGGAGTTCTGGGGCGGGGCCCCCAACAAAAAAGCATTCCGCTGCTTATGTATGGAACCATGGAACTTACAAGCTATTCCACACTTTTCTTGACACTTTTTTCATTTCATTTCACATCACTGACGTGAAAAGTGTCAAGAAAAGCGTGGACTAACTTGTAAGTTTCATGGCTCCACATCATTCTCTTCTTGGTTGGGCTGAGAACTTTCCAGCGGCTGCTCGTACAGCATCATACTAATCCCAAGGGAAATAAAAGAAAAATAATTGAATCTGAAAATCCTTTTGGACATAGCTTCAAAAAGCTTTTTGCCACTGATATTAAGACTATGAAGTGTTAAGAAGAGTGTTCATAAAAACACCGCAATGAAATGGCGCAGCAATTGTAAAATAGGATTTTATCTCACAAATGCCTTCTTGCAAGAGCTGAACAATATAAAGTTTGCTTCCGTCAGAAGATAAAAACTTCACTTCAGCAATCCTCATATGCAGGGACACTAAATCTAAAGCACAGAACAAACAAAGAAATGATTAGAACAAAGCTGACCTCAGGAGATCTGAACTACAGATAGTGCAGTCTAGTTGAAATATTGTACTTTTTTATCTTAAAGTGGCAGTATTGCTGAGCATTCCTCAAAATATTAACTTGCTTCTGTATTGCCAGTGTTGCTTCTTTTGGCCCTGTTCCTCGATCTCCTTACTTTGTGTGCTGATTTGTTTTTTTTAAATTATACTACTGGATAATTATAGAAGTTGTTGTTCAGCCCATACTTTCTACTTAGGAGCGTAAAGCCTGTAAAAGATTGTGCTAAAGAAGTATAGGTCCAGCAATTTATCAGATACATTGTGGTGGAGGTGGCTAAGGAACAGAAGCTAGGGATAGACAATGATTAGTGCTCATTTGATAAATTGTTTTTGCCTTAAAAAAAATTTACCCCCCTCCCTCCCCACCACCATATATATTGATCCTACAGTGGTCTGCATTATATTAAAGGCCGGCCACTGTGAATAATTTAAAAAAAAAAAAAAAAAAAAGTCTAGATATTTTGCAGCAGTATCCAGTGGCTGCCACTGAAAAACTGGAGTTAGCACAGACTGTTTTTTTAATCCTGTTATTGGTGATAACATGATGCAGGCAATGTTTATTATACCGATACTAGAAAGCAGTAAATACACAACCTTATTACCAACCAAGGGACCCGATACAGACCATGTTTCGGACAACACGCCTTCCTCAGGGGTACTAATGGATATAAATATTACTTCTGAGATTATACAATTAATGCTTAATTTTTCTACATAACAGATCAAGATGGTGTGAACTAGTGATATATTAATAATATGTGCCATATAAAGGAGTTAGCACAGGCTGGTTGCATTATCCTGTTATTGTTGATAACATAACATAACTTTATTCTTCTATACCGTTTACACAGAAGAAGGCTGGACAATCAGCAAAATACAAATAGTTAAAAATACAACAGTTACTTAGCAAATCTAACAATAGTACCCACGTTTAAGAAATAAATTTGTCCAACAGCACTGACTTAATTTCTTTACGAAATGCACCATAAGACAACATAGCTTCACCAATGTATTTACCCAGCCAAAATTGCTGTTTACCTGCTTGGAATATGAGAATCATATCCAAAAAACTCTTGTATCTGCAATCAATAAGTTTTGGATAAGCAAATAAATGTGAATTCCTAGTTTTTCTTATAGGTCTATACAACACAAAATGAGATAAAAGAAAAGTTGTGGCCAATCCCCAAATCAACTTAAAACAGCCAATGCAGCAAACGATAGTAAGGACTGATATGGTCATGTTTCTTCAATCCAAATATTAGTAGAACATCCGTATTCTGTACTATTCTCAATTTTCAGACCGCTACCTGGATAGTTCCCTGGATGAAGTTATAATCACAGGCATAGCAAGGGTGGGAGGCACCCAGGGTGTGGCACCCACCCTTGCCCACCTCTATGGCCCCCTGCTCCTTCCACGCCCCCAAGCCACACTCGTGCCATCCCTTCCCATCCCGTACCTCTAAATCTTCACCAGCGTGAGCAGCTTCTCTGCCTGTTGCTCACGCTAGCTTTCCCTCTGATGTCACTTCCTGGCCTTGCAACCTGGAATTTATTTCAGAGGGCGCCAGGTCTGCATGCTATCCTGTTATTGATGCTACCTGGATAGCTACCTGGATGAAGTTATAATCAGAAGCATAGTGAGGTGGGAGGAATCTGGGGTGTGGCGCCCACCCCTCTTCCTCCTGCTCTATCTCAAATAATCTCTCACATCCTTCATCGATTCCTCTATCTTCTTTCCTCTCCTTTCCTGGATTTTCAGAAGACGTTCTCATACGAGGACAGGCTGCACAGATTGCGGCTATACTCTCTCGAAGAGCGTAGGGAGAGGGGAGACATGATTGAGACATTTAAGTACATCACTGGCCGCATAGAGGTGGAAGACAACATTTTCTCTTTCAAGGGTCCGTCGGCCACAAGAGGACATCTGCTAAGAATCAGGGGCGGGAAATTTCATGGGGATACCAGGAAGTACTTCTTCACAGAAAGAGTGGTAGACCATTGGAACAAACTCCCAGAGCAAGTGATCGCGGCCAGCAGCATACAAGATTTTAAGAATAAATGGGATGCCCACGTCGGATCTTTACGACGGCAGTGTAGAGGTGATGCCACCTGTGAGCGACCCCTTAGGGGGTTGTTTGGGGAGGGTTAATGGAGTGGGCAGACTTGATGGGCTATGGCCCTTTTCTGCCGTCACCTTTCTATGTTCTATGTTTCTATGTTCTATGTTCGACAAGGTTCCACATGAACGACTACTTCAAAAAATTGTGAGCCATGGAATCGAGGGTGAAATACTCATGTGGATTAAAAACTGGCTGGCGGATAGGAAACAGAGAGAGGGGGTAAATGGACAATACTCGGACTGGAAAAGCATCACCAGTGGAGTGCCTCAGGGTTCATGGACCCGTACTCTTCAATATATTTATAAATGATCTGGAAATTGGTACGGCGAGTGAGGTGATTAAATTTGCGGATGATACAGAGTTATTCAGAGTAGTGAAGACGCAGGAAGATTGCGAAGATCTGCAACGTGACATAAACATGCTCAAGAGATGGGCTGTGACATGGCAAATGAGGTTCAACGTAGATAAGTGTAAGGTGATGCATGTCAGTAACAAAAATCATATACACGAATACAGGATGTCCGGGGCAGTTCTTGGAGAGACCCCCCAGGAAAGAGACTTAGGAGTACTGGTCGACAAGTCGATGAAGCCATCCGTGCAATGCGCGGCGGTGGTGAAAAGAGTGAATAGAATGCTAAGAATGATTAAGAAGGGGATCACGAACAGATCGGAGAAGGTTATCATGCCGCTGTACCGGGCCATGGTACACCCTCACCTGGAATACTGCATCCAGCACTGGTCGCCGTACATGAAGAAGTACACAGTAATACTCGAAAGGGTCCAGAGAAGAGCGACTAAAATGGAAAAGGGGCTGGAGGAGTTGCCACACAGCGAGAGATTAGAGAAAATGGGCCTCTTCTCCCTTGAAAAGAGGAGACTTAGAGGGGACATGATAGAAACATTCAAGATACTGAAGGGAATAGACTTGGTAGATAAAGACAGGTTGTTCACCCTCTCCAAGGTAGGGAGAACGAGAGGGCACTCTCTAGTTAAAAGGGGATAGATTCTGTACAAATGTAAGGAAGTTCTTTCTCACCCAGAGAGTGGTGGAAAACTGGAACGCTCTTCTGGAGGCTGTCGTAGGGGGAAACACCCTCCAGGGATTCAAGACAAAGTTAGACGAGTTCCTGCGGAACTGGAACGTACGCAGGTAGGGCTGGTCTCGGTTAGGGCGCTGGTCTTTGACCTAGGTTCCACCACGGGAGCGGACTTCTGGGCACGATGGACCACTGGTCTGACCCAGCAGTGACAATTCTTATGTTCTTATGTTATGTAGTAGACTGGTTGTTCTTATGTTCTTATGTTCTTATGTAGTAGACTGGTTGTTCACCCTATCCAAGGTACAGAGAACGAGAGGGCACTCTCTAAATTTAAAAGGGGATAGATTTTGTACAAATGTAAGGAAGTACTTTTTCACCCAGAGAGTGGTGGAAAACTGGAACGCTCTTCCGGAGGCTATCATAGGGGAAAACACCCTCCAGGGATTCAAGACAAAGTTAGACAAGTTCCTGCTGAACCAGAATGTATGCAGGTAGGTCTCTGGTAGGGCACTGGTCTTTGACCTAGGGGCCACCGAGGGAGCAGACTTCTGGGCACGATGGACCACTGGTCTGACGCAGCAGCAGCAATTTTTAGTTCTTATATTCCTCCTATCTGTTCTCTTTTCAAATCTCACCCTTCCCACCAAACACCCCCACCTGTACCTCTATATCAGCGGTCTTAAACTCAAACCCTTTCCAGGGCCACATTTTGGATTTGTAGGTACTTGGAGGCTGCAGAAAAAAATAATTAATGTCTTATTAAAGAAATAACAACTTTGCTTGAGGTAAAACTCGTTATAGTAACCATTCGTTATAGTAACAACTGCTCTATATGTTCCAGCTCCCATCTCTGAATCAGCCCCACCTTAACTTTGGTGGCAAGATCTGTGGGATCCAAATCTTTATTCTACCAGAGACTCCTCTTCCTCTTCAACTGGTAGGTGCCTTAAACTCCACCAGGACCACTGCTTCATTCTTTCCATCACTTCCCTACCAGTGCAAATGATTTTCTTTGTACTGTCGGTTCATCACTGTTCCCTACGTTTGACATCCAACATTCATGTGAATTAAGATATCAGTGTTTCTTTATTTAAAAATCCCATTCAAAATCTAAACTAAAATGGCTGTTTAGTGATTTAAGGGCTCCTTTTATGAAGCCACATTAGGCTTTTTTATTGCTGGCCGCGGCGGTATTAAATCCGACACTCATAGAATTCCTATGAGCGTCTGCACTAATACCACTGTGGCTGCCAATAAAAAAAGTTTAATGCAGCTTCGTAACAGGGGGAGCGAGGTAATTGTTTTAACTTTCAACTCTGTTTCTAAAGATTGTGGCCAATACTGTTGTTTTAAAAACTATTTGACAGTCTATAATTTCATGGAAACATCAAAGAACATCATGTGGCTCAGTGTTTAAAGGTTAAGGGTATTAATACTTTTCAGAGATTGCTTTCAAGTCAGGTTGTGATATAAATTGGCAACTCATAATAGCTACCTACTGTATTATTCAGTATGAAGGTTTTATTTGTATTGATGCTAAGATGAAAGATATCCTTAATTCAAAAATGGCAAAAACCATACATTAGTTCTGAAGGGTCTATTTTCACTTAGAACACACGAGGAGAGAAATGAAAGAAGAGAAAAGATGGTTGATTGGGCTAGACAGACTTTCTAATGCCTAGTCATCCAAGCTGTAAAGAAAGCAGTGAAATTAAGATGGCCTGCAGGTAGCAAGCAAGCTAGAAGATATAATGAATCTTGCAGTAATGACATAGCCACCTGAAGTAGATCAAATCAAACTGATTCTGATCTGATTCTTTCCCATTGCTTTCATGGAGTTGTAGGTCTGATTTTCAAAATGAATTTAAGGCTACATATCCTGCAACTGGGACAAAACCAGCATCAGACTGACTTCTTTAAATTGGTATGGAAGAGGCGGTCATCCCATGCAATTCTGAGAAAAGTGCTCATTTGGGCAGTTGTTCTCAACGTAGTGTTCAGAGCGCACTGCCAAGTAGGTTTTTGGGATTTCCACAATGAACATGCTTAGGATAGAGTTGTACACTATGAAAGAAGTACATGAAGGCCTATCTCATGCATATTCATTATGAATAATGAGAAACCAGTGAGATGAGCATCGTGAAACTCTGATTATCTGGGTGTGCACCAAAGATGGGGTTGAGAACAAAGCCTCAATGTAAAGAAATTGTCATGTTCAGATAGTTCTCATAAACTTTGAAGGTTAAGAACATAAGAATTGCCATACTGGGACAGACAGAAGGTTCATCAAGCCCAGTATCCTGTCTCCAGTTACCTAGCTAGATCCCAAGTAGTAAAACAGATTTCATGCTGCTTATCCTAGGAATAAGCAGTGGATTTCCCCATGCCATCTCAACAATGGATTATGGACTTCTCTTTTAGGAAATTATCCAAGCTTTTTTTAAACCCCACTAAGCTTACTGATGTCACCACATTCTCTGGCAATGAAAGCCAGAGTTTCATTACATGTTGTGTGAAGAAATGTTTTCTCTGGTTTGTTTTAAATCTACTACTTAGTAGCTTCATCGCATGCCCCCTAGTCCTAGTAATTTTGGAAAGAGTGAACAAGTGATTCACATCTATCCTTTCCACTCCAAATGGCTTCTTTTCTATTGGTCTAGGCTTGATTTTATCCCGGTGTATGCATGAACTTTTAATGGTAATTTCCTTACTGAGCAGGCTATAAGTCCATGTATGTGATAGGAAAAATGTGCAAACTGGATCAATTTCACTAACAGAAAAAGCTTCAGTCTGCAACTTTAATCAAGTTTCAAGTTTTCAAGGTTAAGAAGTAGATACCTACGAAGTTAGGCACCTAACACCCAATTACGTGCAATTTACGTCAACTATGAGGTGCTAATTGTCAATTATCGATGCTTAATTATTAAACAATTAAGTTAGGCGCCTACATCGGCTAGGTGCACTGATGCTGGTGTCTAACTTTAGGCAGAATTTTTAGAATTTCCCACTGACAACCTATTCTATAAGAGCATCTGGACATCTAGATTCTGATATAGAATACAGGCATAACCCAGTATTGGTGAACTGTTCTCCCCAACAAGCTCAGAACGGGTTACAGGATAACATACAAAAGATGCAGTCAAATTGGGTTATATTTTACCATATATACAATACAAACCCCCTCATATATGAATGGTGCTAAAACCCATGCTATGTGCTCGTAAAAGAGGGGTAATGTGTTTAACATATATTTTTCCATACTTACAATACAATCTGTTTATCCTTTAACGTCATTGAGTGTTCTCTAGTCTTTGTAAATCTTGATGCAGTAAAAAAAAAATAAAAAAATCGATCCACTTGAACCCATTCTACTCCACTCAGGATTTTGTAGACTTCAATCATATCTCCCCTCGGCTGTCTCTTTTCCAAGCGGTCGAGCCCTATCCGTTTTAGGCTTTCTTCATACGAGAGGAGTTCCATCCCCTTTATCATCTTGGTCGCTCTTCTTTGAACCTTTTCTAGCACCGCTATGGGCTCCTTTTACTAAGCTGGGCTAGCAGTTTTAGCGCACGCTAATGCCTCCATTGAGCTGGCGTTAGTTTTTGGTGCGGGGTTAGCATGCACAGCAAAGTAGCGCGCGCTAAAAATGCTGGCGCACCTTACTAAAAGGAGCCCTATATCTTTCTGGAGATAAGGAGACCAGAATTGAATGCAATACTCCAGATGAGGTCACACAATGGAGCGATAGAGGGGCATTATAGCATTCTTACTCTTGTTAACCATTCCTTTTTAAATAATTATTTTTGGGGGGCCACTGCCTCACATTGGAATATATAAAATGAATTGGGAATTTACTGCATTTTCATTCTGTATATATATATTTTTTTTTTTTTAACCTTTATTTTATGAAAATGTTTAGCCTAAATGTAAAAGGGCTGAATAATCCCTTGAAACTGAAAAAAGTACTGCATTACTTCCAATATTTAGATGATGATTGTGCTTACCTACAAGAAACTCATTTATCTTACACTGGCTCTAAGACATTTGAAAGCAATCTTTATGAGGTAATTGCATTTTCCCCAGCAGTTGCAAAAAGTAATAGCATTTTGATACTGATGAGGAAGCAATTACACTTTACTGTAGTCCTACATGCTTTGGACAGAGAGGGACAATGGGTCTCTATGCAATACCAAATTCAAGAGAAGTTTTTTTGCACTAACTAATGTTTATGCCCCCAATATTGGCTTTCAGCATGGTGAAGGAAAATTCAGATTACACTGTGCTGGGGCGGTGGGGGGAGGAGACTTTTACATAAAAACTGATTCAAAACACAGCTGTCCGCCTCATTTTCGGCCTGAACAAATGGGAACACATCACCCCCTTCTACCACCAACTGCACTGGCTACCCTTCGAATCCCGAGTCCTCTTCAAGTTCGCCTGCATCTGTTACAAGACAGTATTTGGTCTCTCACCAAAATACCTCTCCCCACATTTCAATATGTATTGCACCAACAAGAAATCCCGCAGAATCCAGTTGTTTACCTTCCCCTCCATAAAATCATGCCAGCTCAAAAGATTCATCGACAAAACCTTCGCCTTCCAGGCGGCCAAGCTGAACCCTTGGCTAGCCCAAATGATGCTAGAGGCCCCGACCTACCTAGACTTCAGAAAACTTCTCAAAACACACTTCTTCCGCGAACAAGACCCTTAGTCCTTACTCCCCGCATACACTCCAACCCCCCCACCCCCACCTCCCTCTCCCCCCCCCTCTTCTGGTTTCCCACTCCCTCCATTTTATCTTCTAACCCAACTATGATAAACCTGTGCTAAAACTACTTTGCCTCCTTCCGCGCTACCTGCAATTCCGACAAAATTTTTGTAAATCCGGGTTCAGACCGGATCCTAATGTAACGGATTTAAACCGCCTAGATCTCTTTGGGTATGGCGGGATATAAGAACCTAATAATAATAATAATATGTTGCCATCCAGTTGTGCAAAGAAAACCATATGTAGTGATTTTATTGCATCCATAACAGAGCACATAGGTCTATTGATCCCTAGCGTGCACTACATCCAATGGAAAGAGGATTTATCTTCTTTTCTCCTGTTCACTGTCAAAATCCCTAATGCCTTTTTTAACAAGTTCAGATACACATGGGGCTCCTTTTACTAAGCTGCGATAGCGGTTTTAGCGCGCGCTGAATTGCCCTGCATGCTAGACCTTAACGCCAGCATTGAGCTGGCGTTAGTTCTAGCCACGTAGTGCAGGTTTAGTGTGCGCTAAAATCCTGTGTGCGCTAAAAACGCTATCGTTGCTTAGTAAAAGGAGCCCTTAGTATTGTTATCTTTGACCATGCAGTAGTCTCATTATGTTTAGAGAGAGCTTTTTTCACTGGTTCAACACCCTTTGTGACGTTTCAGTGCTGCTCTACTTCAAGACACGACTTTTTTATGGAGCGGGTTGTGATGGAGTCAAGGTTTTATTTTGAACACAACTCAATAGCTGAATATAAGAACATAAGAATAGCCTTACTGGGTCAGACCAATGGTCCATCAAGCCCAGTAGCCCATTCTCACGGTGGCTGATCCAGGTCTCTAGTACCTGACCAAAACCCAAGGAGTAGCAACATTCTATGCTACCAATCTAGGGCAAGTAGTGGCTTCCGCCATGTCTTTCTCACATATTTGGTGGGAAGCGTATAAAGCAACAATTAGAAGTGTTATTATAACATACGCTATTGGGGATGCGAGAAAACAGAAAAAAAGATTTGAGAGCTCAAGCTCAAGCAGGCCTGTGTGCATAATTTTCAATCTGACGTGCATGTGAAGCTTCAGAAACTGAGACATAACTTTAATATTTGCTAAGCAAGGAAGCAGAATGCTTAATTTTTATGCATCATTTTGTTTATTACTCTGAAAATAATAAAAACAAAGAGGTACTGGAAATGTCAAATTCAACCTGTGATGAACAATGCTTTATTTACAGTTTATGCCAAGAGGTCAATGATAAGTTCATTAAATGCTGAAAACAAGCAAAGTCCCAACTAGGATCCATGTTTCGGCGACTCTGTCGCCTTCTTCAGGGGACAATTAGATACTTGTGATATGCTGCAACAGTGCACGGAAACGTGTCGGTGTCTCAACTGTTGCAGCATATGTCCCATTATATCAATTCTTGTGTTTTTATGTACTAACCTCTGCCTAAAAAAATACAATTCTTTCTCTTCCCCTCATGCTACCCTCCTTATCTCTAACACCATGTAGCCTTTTCACTATCCTTCTCTACCTTCTCATTTCCCCTTCCCTCTTCCTGCAACCCTCACTCTTCCTCCCCCAAGCTCCTCTCCTCCCCCCCCAGTAGTCCTCACATTCCTCCCCTTACTACCTCCACTCTCTGTAACTCTTACCCTCCTTACGTCTCTGCTGTTTTTTCCTCAGGCTCCCATTAATGATGTCATTAGTACACAGACAGCCCCAACGAGAAGGCCGCGAAGCAGCCTGTGAGTGCTGCTGGCCCGACGCTCCTCTGCAGCAAGGTATTTATGGTCGCGGTTGGCAGGGATCAGTTGGGACAGAAGGATGGAAGGTCATTTGTGGTTCGGCTGCATGGTGGGGGCATTGGCGAGTGCTCAAGGGTTCTGCTGCATGAGGGATGGGAGAGAGGCAAGGATGGAAGCTGGGCAAAGGGTTCTGCTGCACAGAGGGATGTGAGGGAGGGAAGGATGGAAGCAGAGCAAAGCGTTCTGATGCACAAGGGGATGGAAGGGAGGGAAGGATGGAAGCTGGGCAAGGATTCTGCTGCACAGGGGGATGGGAGGGATGGAGGGATAGAAAGATGCTGCAGAGGGAAGGCACAAGGGGATGGGTGAGAGGGGAGGAAAGATGTTGCACATGTGGGGGAAAGCAAAGAGGAAGAATTGGGGTGAAGGAGAGGAAGGGAGAGATGATCATGTACATGAAAAAAAAAAAAGCCTTACCCGAAAATAAGACCTAGTGTCTTTTTTGGGCCCCAAATGAATATGACACTGTCTTATTTTGGGGGAAACACGGTAGTTGTGAAAATTCACTAGTTTCAGGTAAATAGAGTGTGAAAACCTTGCATCCAAACAATTGACATATGGGCAAAAAAGAGACAGAGAGACTAAGGGGTTCATAATAAAAAAAACCCCCACATCTAAAAAGTGTCCTAAATGGCTGCTTGGATGATCAAAAAGCCTGATCGTCCAAGTACCCATAACCAAAGCTGGTTTTTAGGCATAACTAAAAACGGCTTAGGCCTTTCCCCTGCTTCTAAACGCACAGAGAGAAAAGAGGAGTGTCTAGAGGAGGGGAAAGGGCGGGCAGTGTGCGAGAGGTGGGCCGACCTACACCTTGGCGTACAACAGGTATAATCAAAACATTTCACAGGTTGCCTAGTCAGCACTTAGACCTTTTTGACTTAGACGAAGTCAAACCAGGTCTAAGTGCCGAAAAAAGGGCCGCTGAGCTGATGGCCACTGGCGCGATCAGTTCAGCGGCCCGGCAACCTACCCACCGCAACCATCGCGGCAGGAGAGATGCCCAATCTCTCCTGCCACGATACATCACTCCCCCCCCGACAACGTCGGGGCAAGAGGGAACCGAAGCCCTCTTGCCCCGTCAAACCGCGCCCCTCCCCCGACAACATCGGGGCAAGAGGGAGTCCAAGCCTTCTTGCCCCGTTGAACCGCGGCCCCCCCAACAACCCCCTCTCCGATTGAACGGGCCAGGAGAGAGCCCAAGCTCTCCTGACCCCGGCGACCCCTCCTCCGACACGGCGACTCCCCTCAGACATGGCGACCCCCCCCTCAGATACGAAGGTACCAGGCGACCCCCCCGACTGGATTGGGTCAGGAGGGAGCCCAAGCCCTCCTGGCCCAGGCAACCCCCTACCCCCCACCCCCACTACAATACGGGTAGGAGGGATCCCAGGCCCTCCTGCCCTCTACACAACCCCCCTGTCCCCAACGACCACCCCCAAAAACCCTCAATAGCCCCCCCCGCCCACCCACCCCGCTGACCCCACAACCCCCCTCCCCCTTCCCCGTACCAGGCCAGCCGGGTCCAGAATGGGGGTTGCGGGTCGGCGGGGGAGGCCGATCATGGGTTCTGGGGGGGGCGGTCGTTGGGGGGAGGGGGGTTGTGTAGAGGGCAGGAGGGCCTGGGATCCTTCCTGCCCATACTGTAGTGGGGGGTGGGGGGTAGGGGGTACCCATGGCCAGAAGGGCTTGGGCTCCCTCCTGGCCCAATCCAGTCGGGGGGGTCGCCTTGTCCCTTCGTATCGGAGGGGGGGGTCGCCGTGTCGGAGGAGGGGTCGCCGGGGTCAGGAGAGCTTGGGCTCTCTCCTGGCCCGTTCAATCGGAGAGGGGGTTGTCGGGGGGGGGCCGCGGTTCGACGGGGCAAGAAGGCTTGGGCTCCCTCCTGGCCCAATCCGGTCAGGGGGGTCGCCGGGGCCAGGAGGGCTTGGACTCCCTTCTGACCTGCTCGTACTCGGTGGGGGGGGGGGGGCACAATCGCCGGGGCAAGAGGGCTTGAGCTCCCTCTTGCCCTCATGTTGTCGGGTGGGGGCCGCGGTTCGTTGGGGCAAGAGGGCTTTAGCTCCCTCTTGCCCCAATGTTGTCGGGGGGTGGGGTTCGCGGTTCGACATGGCAGGAGGGCTTGGGCACCCTCCTGCCTGGATCGTTGTGGGGGGGGGGTTCTGTAACCAGTATTGTTTTTGACAGACACCGGTTACAGAATCCAGCTTTTAGGCGAAGGACTGGCTCCTCCTTCGCCTAAAAGCCCTTATGTTGGATGTTTGGGGCTTAGGCGTTTTTTTGGTTCATTATGGCCAAAAAGTGTAGACGTTGTGGGGGTGTACTTGTAGATGTAGTGGTGATCTGGGCGTTTAGTAGAGGCAGGCCATAATCAAAACAAGGATGCTTGTTTTGGTTATGGACACTTTCCCTGCTTCTGCTTTGAACGTTTAAGGACTTAGGCCAAAAGGGGACTTAGACGTTTTTTTGATTATGCCCCTCCACAAATTTATTTCAAAGGAATTTTTAATAATCTGAAAATCCCCACTCTAAACATAGAATAATTATAATGTTATAAAGTTGTTATAAATGTGAGTGAATTTAGGCAAGTGGATTTTCACTAGAGAAGCAATTTGTGATCATGATTTCCAAAAAGTACAAAGAAGCTCACTCCATTAGAGAAAACCGCTATGCACCAAAGTAATATTAACCATGAAAGAAAAAAGCCTCAGACAATAGGAGAGCTGAACCCACACTCTACCACCCAAGCATCATAGGCAAAAAAACCTTTTGCTTGTGATTAATTGTAGCAAGTGAGAACTTTACAAAACACTACGGTAGTTAGCAAAAAAAAAATCTAGTTGCAATGAAGCATCCTGAAAAGGCCAACAATCGTTTTGTGGCTAAGTTGCCACTACCTCGGGGCCTCAACTGAAATCCAAGCTAACTGTTAGGAGATAAATCCCTCTGCGAATTGCAAACAGAATCGCTTCTAGAATATCTCCCCACTCCCCCTCTCTCCAAAGCACAGAACAGTGAGAAGGTGACAGTCAGACTAGACGTTGAAGGTACTGTTACATGCAAAGCAGAATGGCTTAAGAGGAAATACCCTCTGGAGACTGCTTGTTTTTAAGTGAATGAAAGTCCATTTATACTTGTCAAGGTTCCTGATATTTATTAAGCGTGTGTTATTTATTTTGATTGATTTAGTCTTGCATTATGTCTTAAGTATACTGCTGTGCTCTGCACATCTGAATCCCCCCCCCCCCCCTCTCCAAAATCATTATGTGCTTGGATTTCGTTTGATAGTTGGGACTTGGTATGACACCAGATAGACACACGAATCATTTATTTATTGCTATAGATTTTTTTTAAAAACCAGGGCAGCCTTATATAGAAACAGTTTTAAATAAATAATGGATGGCCATACTAATACTGGTAACACAGGCTACTTGATTGAATAATCTTATATCGTTGAACAAAATATTGAAAGCATGAATCCCTTTAAATCCAGCCAGCTCCTAGTTATCTAACAAACTGACTCCAGCACCTGGAAGCTGATCGATTGCTCACTGAGGCCCCCATGCTCAAAAGCTTACTATAGCAGTAATACTGGTTGTAGCTAGTCTAGCATGCAAGTTATTTCAGCATTCGATGCACAAAAGGGTTCTGTGTGGCTTTTGCCATTCCCAGTGGCAGGCACCAAGAATCCTATTCAAATGCATTACAATGAACTCATTAGTATGAAAAAGAGCACTGTGTAATGCATAGTGAGGAACGCCTACCTTTTACCTTTAGCAAAATTTTCCAGCGGGTCAGGAGCCGTCATAGAATGAGGATGACTTCGCATAGCAGAAGTTTGCTTAAATTTTAAGTCTGCAAGTGTGTGTGTGTCCCACACATAACAGCTATGTAGAAATTCATTTTGAAACTAGAAAAAAGAAAAAAAAAAAAAAAAGACCTCTGAATGATTGCAATAGCAAGAGGCTACAGCTGCAAGTCTAGGAAAGTTTGTTTTGGTTTTTTTTCTCTGTGTACTGATTCTTTGCCTGTTCAGAGCTCTGGAGATCACAGCCATGTATTTGATACTGTACTAGGCCTGTGCACAAGAGCTGCGACTATTGCTCAGCTCTTATGCACAAGCATCAGGCATGTTCCTCCCCCTTTTACCACTGATACTCAGCACTAACAGTGGGCAAATAATTTGCATGCTTAGTGTTGTGCATTGCCCAGTAATTTAGAATCACTGTGCCCCAGAGTTCTGTTCATCAGCCCCTCAATGTGTCTATAGGTGTAAAAAATCTGGTTTAGATAGATAATGAGGTTCCTGGGACCTAGGAAATAAGGATCCTAAAGGGATGGGCAAGTTTCAGAGGCAGAGCCCTGTCTGGATGAAAAGCACAAGAGAGATAAGGACAGCTGTACGTTGCTACTGAGAATGGTTTATGGCTCAAAATTCAGGAATTTCAACTAAGGCAGGGTGCCCAACCTGCGGCCCCGTGAAGTATTTTGTGTGGCCCTGGTCGAGGGCGATGCAGTGTTTTCCTCTGCTGCCCCCGGGTGTTTACCGTCTTGCCGGCTCCCTCCTCTGTCTTGCTGCAGTGTTTGCGCATTTGTGCGGCCCCAGAAACATTTTTTCCAGCCAATGTGGCCCAGGGAAGCCAAAAGGTTGGACATCCCTGAACTAAGGGGTTCTTTTATTAAGCCACAATAAAATTTGCAGTTACAGCAGCTTAACATAGGATTTTATGATGTGGGAGATGCAAATCTAACATGGCATCCATTGAAGGTATTCCCAGCATTTGCCATTCTAAACATATGGTATTTGCACTGCTTTCTCAGTATGCTGCTGTGATTCAGTTTGCTCTGCACATCTGAAAAAAAACAAATCATTGTGTGCTTGGATTTCATTTGATACTGTGTTTCCCCGAAAATAAGACACTGTTTTATATTAATATTGGGCCCAAACAAGGCACTAGGTCTTATTTTCAGTGTAGGTCTTCTTTTTTTCATGTACTGTACAATGATAATCTCTCCCATCCTCTCCTCCACCCCAATTCTTCCTATTTCCTTTCTCTCCCCCACAAGTGCAGCATCTTTCCTCCCCTCTCACCCATCCCCTTTTGCAGTGACTTTCTATCCCTCCCTCCCATCCCTTGTGCAGCAGAACTCTTGCAGTTTGTATCCCTCCCTCCTATCACTTGTGCAGCAGAACCCTTGCAGCTAGTATTCCTCCTTCCCCCTGCCCCCCCCACCGCTGTGTACCCACCCGCTGACCCTTCCATCTCTCCCGCTGACTGTAAGACCGAAATACTGTATCTTGTAACAAATGGCAGCATTGCAGCAATGTAGACAGGCAGTTTTGCGGCCTTCTTCTGCCCAGGTGCATGTGCTGCTTTGCTGATGACATCATCAGTGATGCGGCAGCGGAGCGCCCAGGCAGAAAAAGGCCTGGAGCTAGATCTGTGTGCAAACTAGTTAACAAGATGTCAACAATCAATAACTGGTGTCAATTGTCAATAATCTGAAGTTGCACAAGGATCTGTCCTGCACCCCATTCTACGAGTATAACATGTGTTGCCTAATTTTATGGCATGCAAATTCAAGTTCGATTTTATCTGATATACTGCAAATATAAAACAGAGGTTAAAATCTCAGCAGTTTACAATATAAAAATGTAAATAAAAAATAAAAAGTGATGGAACAAGCACAAACAAATTAACAAAGTTCAACTATACGGACATATCTAGAGACATAAAGGGAAGGAAAAAATGGGTTGGTTACAATTAAAGCAGGGGAATGGGGAAGGTGGAAGGGATAGAGCATATAAGGTAAGTGTAAAAATATGGTCATGTTCGATTACTGCCTGCACCTAATTGAGTTATAAGCAGAGTGTCAGGGAAAAAGAAGATGCCTTTAAATTTGTGACTTAAATGTCCAAAAATTGACTTTCAATGTGTAGATAGTGGGGTGAGGAATTCCAGAAAATTATGAACAGAAAACCAGAGAGAAATAATATGCCTTTAATTGCATCTTAAATGTCAAAAATGAACTTTCAATACAGAGACAGTAAGGTAGAGAATTCCAGAGAGTAGGAACCAAAACAGAGAATGAAGAGTTCCTATGAATGTAAAGGAATAATTCTTGGAATGAAGGAACGACCAATAACTGTTGAGATGCTCAAAGAGTTCTTTGCGGAGAGTATTGAACCAAGGAACTGAATAAGAAAGAAGGAAGACCGCTTGATGATATTTGATGAGAGAGAATGTTGTACTTAAAAGGGATGTGATGAGAGACAGGAAGAATATGCTCAGCTTTTAAGAGTAGTGCAACTCAAAAGGGAGGGTGTCCATGGGAGGGGCACGGGCAGGTCAGGGGGTTCACGGATTTTAAGCATGATATCGAATGATATAATTTCCCTGCCTTACATCAGCATTAAACTAGGTTTTAGCTGGCATAAAACAAGCACCCAAAGTTAGGCGTGAGTATTCTGTATAGAGCGTTTTGCGCAGAGTGCTCTTCGCAGAATATTAGTTTAGCATAATCTTATCGGCGCTCAAATTTGGGGCACCATTTACTGAATTCCTTCCCTTAATGTGCAGTTTATTGTTCATTAACTGCAAAAATACTGCTAAGTCCCTTAATGCAGTTGTGTACTAACAGTTACAATGCAGTAAACCACACGTTAAGGACCTGATTCTCTTAAGGGTCACAAGTTAAGGGCCCGATTCTCTCAGCAGCCACCTAAGAAGCATCTGCCAATCACATGTCAATCATGCATTGGTGTCCTTTAGAGAATCACATCTTATTTTCTAACACATGCCTTAAATGTAGGCTAGTATTTTACAGGCCTACATTTAAGGTGTCTGTCTCGCACCTATGGAGATGCATAGGGACACTTATGGACGCCCAAGGCCACTTCTGGTGGAAACCACACCCATGACAACCTTGGGCATTCATAAGCATCCCTATGAATCTCCATAGATGCGAGACAGACGCCTACAATATAGGCATCATTCACTGCATCCATTTAAAAACCAAACAAACCATGCATCCTAATTGGCTGGTACGACAGCAGTAGGACGCCTACAATTTGTAGAATCAGCCTGTAAGTGCTTAATGCTGTTTAGTAAAAGAGCTCCTAAATGTACTTAGAAACATTTTTCTTAATAACATCAACAAAGTTGAATCCTGAATAAAAGAATCGCTCGATAGAGTGGTTCCTGAGCCGGCAGGACAAGGGAAGCCAGCAGCAGTGTATATAGACTCCCAAGGTAGCTAGGCTTTTCTCTTTGTACAGAGATCTGCTCCTTAACGGACCAATTCTTGGAAGATTAGTAAAACTTTTTTATATGAATATATGCACACATGTAGATGTAGTACCCCATGAGACTTTTCCTAACAGAAATAGAAGGGGTAATTGTAGCATGATGCACAGAAGATTTGCTATTTATTTTTCCTTATACCAGCTTCTAGGTGTTAATGGTTTCATTGTTCACAATCACTCATTCATAAGTGGCATGAACTTAATCAAACAGTGCAGTTAGCATAATCTTCACTCTATTGCTAATTATGTGGGATTGGTGCTCTGCAGGATACATGACAAAATCAAGTGCTTTCACCCATCCATAATTATTCTAGTGCTCTCGCAAAACTCAGTGGATGAAAAGTTTATATGTTTTCAGTTTTAGAAATGGAACAATCTCAGGATGCAAGGATATGTGAAAATAAGGAGATACCTAGAGCAAGCTGTCAAGAGTAATTTTTTTTTCCATCAGATCAGATCTCTTCATAAAAGGTGATATATATAGTATTTTAATGAACATAAACATCAGTGAAGTCAATGACCAAATGAACAGAAAATAACTTGAAAGCTTGTCTAAGAAATTTTAATGACAATTTTTTTTTTTACTCGGCCGCAATAGAGGTTTCTAAATGCTCTGACACTCAGGAATTTTCAATATACACTCAATTCTGTAAAAATCTGAAAGCATGGCTTTAATTTAACACTGATTATATTCTGAAGGCCCACACCTACATAATAACACCGTATGTAGCTCAATATCTTAGGAATGCAACATGTTATAATCATATATTGTAAATATATTTCCATGTACACTTCTCCCTCTGTATTTGTGGGTTTATTACTCACAACTTTGATTATTCACGGGTTTTTGCCTCCCAAACAAAATTAAATTTTAAAGGCTGCCTCTGATCCATCCCTGCCTCCCTCCTGCGTCCTGGACCTCTCCAGACCTTACCTGGTGGTCGAGTGGTCACGCGGGGCAGGAGAGATCTTCCTATGCTGCTGCCCTGTGCAGAGCCGTCAACAAAAATGGCTGTCGTGAGTTCCCGTGGTCACACAAGATTATAATGGGAACTCACGGCAGCCACTTTTGTTGACGTCTCTGCAAGGGGCAGGAGCATAGGAAGATTGAACCTGCCACGCTTCACCCCTAGACCATCAGGTAAGGTCTGGGGAGGTCCGGGATGCAGGAGAGAGGCAGGGGTAGGTCAGAATCGGCCCTAAAAGTTATTCGTGATTTTCCATATTCGCGGGCCAGCTCTGTCCCTAACCCCCGCGAATATGGAGGGAGAAGTGTAGTGAAAAAGCCATCTGTTTATAACCAGCCTAGAACTCCACCTCGCAAGGATTTGGTGGGATAGAAGCTTGCATATAACATAACACTCTGAGGTTGTGAATTCAATCCCAGTGCCACTCCTCATGAGTCTGGGTAAGTCACTGAAACCTCCATTCCCCCAAGTTCAATAGTTATATTGTGAGCCTGCTGGAACAGATAGGGAAAATATTTAGAGTACTTTATTTTAAAACTTGCTCTACACCACCTTAGGTGAATCTCTTCATAAAGGTGATAAATAAATCCTAATAAATATGCCAAATATACACCTGTGCACTATTCTGTAAATATGTACATATCTTCAATAAGCCAGTTTGAGGGCGAGCATAAGAATAAGCAGATGGAGTATAGGAAAGGCACAAAGTTATGCACGGAATTTATATGCTAGTTACATACTTTTCTTTTGAACATAGATAATAGCCAGGGGTCTCCTCCTTGAGGGCTGCAATCCAGTCGGGTTTTCAAGATTTCCCCAATGAATATGCATGAGATCTATGTGCATGCACTGCTTTCAATGCATATTCATTGGGGAAATCCTGAAAACCTGACTGGATTGCGGCCCTCGAGGAGGGACTTTGAGATCCCTGATAATAGCTGATGTCAACCCTTGGATGGTGTAAGTTCTCACATTTAAGTTATATGTTAGGGTGGTCCACTGAAGTATTCAAAAAAAATCAACCTTGTCAAATCTTGTCTCCAGAAAGCTTATTTATGTCCACTTGGTGTGTATTACTCATGTGTCCAACTTCAGCTTGATTAGACAATATTTAGAGGTCACCCCAAGAGGAAAATGGTGACTGAGTTCAAAGAAGCGTGGGATGAACACAGAGGATCTAGAATAAGAAAATAATATTAAATATTGAACTAAGGCCAGTACTGGGCAGACTTAGACCATTTAAAACATGGTCTAAGTCACAAAAACCCACCTAAAGTCACCAAATAAGCACTGCAAACACATAATACAGCCCCCCCCACACACTACCCCAGTGATCACCGACCCCCCCCCCACCCCATAAAAATATTAATTAAACTTGAAAATTGTGCCTCCAGAACATCATCACCTGGCAGTCTGGCATAGGAAAACCTAGTCGTGCTGCACAGAGGCATCTTAAACCATCTTGGGGTAGGTTAGGGACCCATAGAGAGGTGGACCCATGCCCATAAGCCCTTGTAATCACTGCATTGATACTGAAACATGTGCACTCCCCTATACACCCCCAAAACCCTTTTTTACTAGCATATAAGTGACTCCTGCAGCCATAAGGGCTATTGGGGTGGTAGATAAGTGGGTCTAGGGGATTCTGGAGGTGGTTTGGGAGGCTCACCATGCACTATAAGGGAGCTGTAGTGAGATGAAGACATGGCACCCTTTTTGTGAAGTTCACAGCAGTGCCCTGTAAGGTACCCTACTATTTAGGTGCCATGTCTGGGTGTTCAGTCCATCACTTTGCAGACCCCTCCCACGTCCAACAGGGCTTATCCTAGGTGTTTTTGACTGGGACGAAAAGTTGGATGAAAATGTGGTATAAAGATGGATGATTTAGCGGCTTGAACGATCAGATCAGCAGGACGATTTTCGAAATGAAAAAAAATTTGGACATATTTTTCGAAAATGTGTCCTAAGCTATCTTTTTACTTTGGATGACTTGTGACTTGGATGAAAACGGGCTTAGATGTTCTTTTCGATTATGCCCATCCACTTGTTTTAAAGTCAAATTTTGATTGGTTTTCATTTTCATAAAAAGGAATTAAATTAGCCTTGTGGTAAAATGAAATGTGTTAATTTTTTTTGGACCACCTTATTATATGCATGTATCCCACTAGATGTAATAGTATTTTATAAACATTTTCATAAAATCGTCATAATTTCCACATTGGGCCAGTCCAAAAGTCCATTTAGTCCAGTATCCTCTTTTCAATAGTGGCCAAAGCTAGGCCACATGTACCTGGCATAATCCCAAGAAGTAGCAAGATTTCATGCTACGGATCCCCAAGGATAAACCTTGGTCTTCCCTGTATTTACCTTTTCAAAGGTTTATGGAATTGCCTCCAGGAGCTTAGCCACTGCTTTTTAAAACCCAGCTGTGCTGCATTTATCGCATCCTTTGACAAAGAGTTCCATTCAAAATATAGCTGTAAAAGATAAAGTACTACCGTAATTCCCTGAAAATAAGACAGTCTTCCTTCCTCTCCTCCACCTCAATTCCAAAATGCATTAGGGCTTATTTTCAGGGGATGTCTTGTTTTTTTCATGTACAACAAACATTTCTCCCTTCCTCTCCTCCACCCCAATTCTTCCTCTTTCCTTTCTCACCCTCCCTTCCATATGCAGCATCTTTCCTCCCCTCTCACCAATCTCCATGTGCAGCCCTTTCTATCCCTCCCATCCCCCTGTGCAGCCGAACCCCACCGACCCTCCTACCGTGAGACTGACATACCATACCTCCGAGGCCTCCAAAAAACAGCAGCGGTGGTAGCGGTCTGAACGGGCTGCTTCACGGCCTTCCCTGCTGGGGCCTTCCCTCTGCTGCATCACTGACATCATCAGTGACGCACAAACAAGTTAAGGAGGGGTGGGGGCTGGGGGTAGAATGGGACAGGGCAGGACATGGGCAGAATTGGCGGGCCTGGGGGCATGGCCATAGGTCCAGATTTTCTAAGGAAAATCTGGTAACCCTAACCAGGAGATTTGACAGGGAGAAAAATATGTTATTTTTATTATATATATATAAAAATAGGCTCAGCAAATAACATAACTCATAACACATTTGTTATAACTGGATAATATGTGACAAAATACAAGCTAGCAATCAATAATAGCATCTAAATACTGAAGTATACTTAAAAATACCTTAGAAACAACTTACAATATTCAGATAACACTTACAATATTCAGATAATCTTAGCCAGACTATACTTTTGCAATATAACTCTATTTATACTTGAATAGCAGATTAGGTACTTTATTATTGTCACAATCTGTGTGCACATACAGCAGGGCTGTCCAAGTCCGGTCCTCGAGATCTACTGGCAGGCCAGGTTTTCAGGATATCCACAATGAATATGCATGAGAGAGATTTGCATACCAAGAAGACAGTGCAGGCAAATCTCTCTCTCATGCATATTCATTGTGGATATCCTGAAAATCTGGCCTGCCAGTAGATCTCGAGGACCGAACTTGGGCAGCCCTGACATACAGTATGGTAGAGGTAGTACTTATCTTCGCTAGCTCATTGTTTCTTGTTTTGGGTACCTGTGGTAGATAGCCTCTATGCCAGGGATCTCAAAGTCCCTCCTTGAGGGCCGCAATCCAGTTGGGTTTTCAGGATTTCCTCAGTGAATATGCATTGAAAGCAGTGCATGCACATCGATCTCATGCATATTCATTGGGGAAATCCTGAAAACCCACTGGATTGCAGCCCTCAAGGAAGGACTTTGAGACCCCTGCTCTATGCTGTCTCTTCTGGAAGGTGGTCAGCTCCTGGTGCAGGAACCTACTACCGGTACTCTAACTCAGTGGTTCCCAACCCTGTCCTGGAGGAACACCAGGCCAATTGGGTTTTCAGGCTAGCCCTAATGAATATGCATGAAGCAAATTTGCATGCCTCTCACTTCCATCATATGCAAATCTCTCTCATGCATATTCATTAGGGCTAGCCTGAAAACCCGATTGGCCTGGTGTTCCTCCAGGACAGGGTTGGGAATCACTGCTCTAACTCAATAAACTCAGTGCTGGGCAAAATAGAGGAAACGATTATAAAAAATAAAATTGTGGTACATGTAGACAAACTTGATTTAATGAGACAGAGTCAGCATGGGTTGAGCCGAGGGAGGTCTTGTCTCACCAATTTCCTTATAACACTAGAACCAAGACTTCTCAGAATGAATGTCCAAAATGGAAGTTAGATGAAATTCAAATACAATAAAGTAAATGCATTTATACATACACTCAGATATGTGTAATCCGACCAAGAGCCGTGGCTCCTATAGCCGAACCCACCGTCCCATCACTGTGTATGACTATAATGCTAGTGATGTTAGGGTGCTTTTTAAATAATAAAGGTATTTTTCAGTGGCAATAAAGGAAAAACAATTCCTACTTAACTTAAAAGGTGTTGGTAGGTCCCGACATGGACCATGTTTCGAGGGTCTTTTTCAAGGAACCCAAAAGAGGTGTTGGTAGTTTCAAATGCCAAAGAAATAATTGCAGGGTGATGTAGATGAGAAAGGTCGGATTACACATATCTGAGTGTATGTATAAATGCATTTACTTTATTGTATTTGAATTTCATCTAACTTCCATTTTGGACATTCATTCTGAGAAGTCTTGATTCTAGTGTTATATCTCAGCCCTGTATTTTTTCAGAGTGTTTTCCTCACCACTTACTATTTTTGACTTAGTCACCAATTTCCTTGACATATTTGAAGGTTTGAATAAACATGTGGATAAAGGTGAGCCAGTTTATGTAACATAGAAACATAGAAAATGACGGCAGAAAAGGGCTATAGCCCATCAAGTCTGCCCATTCCAATTATCCGCCCCCCAGCGTTCACTCTCCTAGAGATCCCACGTGAATATCCCATTTCTTCTTAAAATCCGTCACGCTGCTGGCCTCAATCACCTGCAATGGGAGTCCATTCCAATGATCCACCACTCTCTCGGTGAAGAAGTAGTGTACTGAGATTTTCAGAAAACTTTTGACATATGTCCTCATGAGAAAATTAGAGAATCATGGGTTAGGAGGTAATGTTCAGTTGTAGATTAGGAATTGGTTGTTGGTCAGAAAACAGAGGGTAGAATTAAATGGCCATTTCTCTCAATGGAGAAGGGTTAATAGTGGAGTGCCATAAGGATCTGTTCTGGAAATTGGGACAATTGAGGTGATTAAATTTGCAGATGACAGTAAACTATTCAAAGTTGTTAAAACTCAAGCAGATTGTGAAAAATTGTAGCCAGACCTAAATAAATTGGAAGACTGGGTATCCAAATGGCAGATGAAATTTAATGTGGACAAATGCAAAGTGATGCACATTGGGAAGAATAACCCAAATCATAGCTACCAGATACTAGTGTCCACCTTGGGGGGGAGGGGGGTCAAAGCCCTAGAAAAAGATTTGGATGTTATTGTAGACAATATACTGAAACCTTCTGCCCAATGTGCGGCGGCAGACAAAAAAGCAAACAGGATGCTGGGAATTATTAAAAAAGGGATGGTTAACAAGACTAAGAATGTCATAATGCCCCTGTATTGCTCTATGGTGCGACCTCACCTGGAGTATTGCATTCAATTCTGGTCTCCTTATCTCAAGAAAGATATAGTGGCACTAGAAAAGGTTCAAAGAAGAGTGACCAAGATGGTAAAGGGGATGGAACTCCTCTCGTATGAGAAAAGACTAAAATGGTTAGGGCTCTTCAGCTTGGAAAAGAGATGGCTGATGGGAGATATGATGGAAGTCTACAAAATCCTGAGTGGAGTAGAACGGGTCCAAGTGGATCAATTTTTTGCTCCGTCAAAAATTACAATGACTAGGGGACACTCGTTGAAGTTACACGGAAATACCTTTAAAACTAATAGGAGGAAATTTTTTTTCACTCAGAGAATAGTTAAGCTCTGGAACGCGTTGCCAGAGGATGTGGTAAGAGTGGTTAATGTAGCTGGCTTTAAAAAAAAGTTAGGACAAGTTCCTGGAGGAAAAGTCCATAGTCTGCTATTGAGACAGACACAGGAGACGTCATTGCTTGCCTGTATTGGCAGCATGGAATATTGCTACACCTTGGGTTTTGGCCAGGTACTAGTGACCTGGATTGTCCACCGTGAGAACGGGCTACTGGGCTTGATGGACCATTGGTCTGACCCAGTAAGGCTATTCTTATGTTCTTATGACATGCAGCCGATATTGGTGCCCTATAGAGAATCAGGGCTTAAGTGAATTGAACAACAGAAAAGGGCAAACAAAATAATAAAATGTAAATGTTTCCCAAGCCCACCTCAAAACAGAGTTCCTTTACTCTTCTCTGGTTCATCATGAAGAGGCATTTGAGTAATATAACAAACTGAATTTAAATACCAACAGCATTATAAGTCAACAAAAGCTGCTTGATAACTATATAACCCAATGGCACTAACTTGTACTAACTACTCAAGGATGTGAAGAAAAACAATTGAATCACCCATGGAAAAAAAAAAATAATAATCATTGTCCTCTACATTTCCCCTTGGTACAGTTTATAGCATTTGATTGCCAAGTACTGAATTCTATGCCAATGTCAACTGTGTAACACTTCATCAGCTGCACATGCGAAATGTCAAGGACAAAGACAAGTTTTTATTGTGTGTAGCCGATTCTCGTGAACTACCCTTCCAGACGCAGGTGCAGAGAGACGTATAAATCCATGGTGCAGTGCAAAATGAGTCATCTTTCCGCCGAAAGGGGTGCAGATCTCCATTGGAGAGTTGTATTTTGTCTACTAAGAAGTTAAATTGACTTCTTGCTCCCAGAGTGTGCTAGGTGATTAGATAAATAAAATCTACAGCTGTGTCTCATTATTCTGGAATATGATTAGCTTTATTTCTGCTAGCTGTAGGCATAGAGCCTTGAATGGTCTCCAGGAGAACCCAGTTGAGGGTCTCCTGAATAAATTAAGCATATTCAGTCTGGCTGCCAGTTCACAAATTGCTCTATATAAGAAAGAGCAGAGAATGCAGTTGCTGAAAGAATGTAACACAATATAGAATGTTATAAAGATTACAATTAGAGAACGACACGGGGAAAAAATCTGTCCCCGTCACCGCCCCGTCACCGGCCCACCATCCTCTGCACCGCCCCGTCACCGCCGTTTCCTTCACCACCCCGTCACCGTCACCGCCATCCCTTTCACCGCGCCGTCACCGCCACTGCCATCCCATTCACCGCCCCGTCACCGTCACCGCTGCATCCATATAAGCCTTAGTACTGTAATATTTAGCTTATTCCTTTCTTATAAATCAAAGTTCCTGCTGCTGAACTAGAGAAAGAGATGTTCAGCTGGCAGGGCTTTGTTTATAAATTTTTATCAACACAACTAATATACTATTTTATCCTAAAGCAAAAAATAAATAAATAAATATAATTTTTTTTTCTACCTTTGTTGTCTGGTTTCTGCTTTCCACATCTTCTCATTGAATTCCTTCCATCCACTGTGTGTCTTCTCTCTGCGTCTTCCATTTGCTGTTACTGTGCCTCTCCCTTAACCCCCCCCCCCCCCAAATTGGTCTAGCACCAATCTTCTTCCCTCCATTCCCCCATAGTCTGGCATCTGTCTTCTTCCCATTCTGTCTTCCACATTTCCCTTCTGGGTCTGTTCCTCTCCACCCTCCTTCAATGTCTGTCCTATTCCTTTCCACCACCACCCTTCCCTCCCTCCTTTACCATCTTTTCCTTTCTACCACCCTTCAGCTTCTCTCGCGTGGCCTATCTATCTACCTTCCTCCCTCTTATTTTCATGGCACGTTACAATGTAATTTGTGCAAGCCACTGGAGCCTGCGAGCTCGGTCCCTGTCCCATCCCCACAAACCATCTCGCTTCTGTGCTCCTATTTTCCCCATTTCTAATATCTCCCCTATGTATCTGCCATTGCCCCCCCGTGTCCATATACCATCCCCATGGCATGTCCCCTTTATGTCTCTGTCCCTATGCCCCATGCACATAATTTCCCCTCTTTCTGTTACCTTCCTGTGTCCAGATTTCCCCTATCTTCCTCTTCCATACCAGTGTGTCTCTTCTTTTCAACCCCATCTAGCTTTTTTCCCTCTTTCTTCCCCCCCCCCTGCTTCTAGCATCTGGCTCACCTGCCAGTCCTTCCCTTTCTTTCCTGCTGTGGGTTTTTCTTTCCGACTTCATCCCCTTTCCCTTTCACTCCCTCCTTCCAATTTGAGCCGGGAACACTAGCGATCGCACGGTCCCCGCAGCTCACACCCGCCTGCCCAATCGATTCTAGTGTTTAGCCAGCTCTCTCCCTTCTCCTCACCTTAGTTTGTAGATTTTCTTTTTCGGCGACCCGCACGCTATCAGAGAGCTGCGCACTCGCGGCTGCTCAGTGTTCAATCTTCTGCTCTGCTGCAACTTCCTGTTTCTGGTTGCGTCAGAGCAGAAGATTGAACACTGAGCAGCCGCGCGTGCGCGGCTCTCTGATAGCGTGCGGGTCGCCGAAAAAGAAAATCTACAAACTAAGGTGAGGAGAAGGGAGAAAGCTGGCTAAACACTAGAATCGATTGGGCAGGCGGGTATGAGCTGCGGGGACCGCGCGATCCTTCATGCCTCACTGCGGGGACAAGACCATTCACCGCCCCGCGGGCGGTGAATGGCCTTGTCCCCGTCGCCGCAGCGACTGCTAGTTTTCTTCCCCGTTTTCGGCGGGTGACCCGCGGCTAAAATGCGGTGGCCGCGGGTAAACCGCCACCGTGTCATTCTCTAATTACAATGCCTTTATTAGAATGACTTCATAAATATAGTATAATCTCATTATAATGGACTCGCTTATAACGGAACCTTATCTATAGCGTACGAGGTCCACTGCTCCTGGCCATGCGCCTTTATAAACATGCAGAAAATCATTGCATGTAGCGGATTCACATACAACGGAATTTTGCATATATCGGAAAATTTGGTCCCCAGAGCTACTTTTAGCTGTAGTTTTGTTCAGCTATAACAGACATGCAGGCTCTCCCTATAAGGCACGCCGACGATATAGTATCAAAATGCAGCCCAGAAGAACATGACAGAGTATTTTTCCCTTCCAATACAGTACGACATAATGCTTTAGAGTTTAGAACATCTTTTAGTGTTCTGGTTTATGCAATCATTTCGTGCCATACCAATGTTTTACTGAGTTTTGTTATTGATGTTGCTAATATGCTTGTGCAGTGACTGTTGTTCATTGATTGTACGTTGTATCAAGTTGACCTAAATTAAAGTTTTTAAAAAATGCAACTCTGGATATAACAGACCCTGGATATAACGGACTGTTTTTCCAGGTCTCTTGAAGTCTGTTATAATGAGATTATACTGTATTGCATTCTATTTTATCATTCTCTTACTAGAAAAAGCACCTTCATTCAAAAAAAAAAAACAAAAAAAACCCCACAACCACTTATTTTGGAGTTCATTTTTATTTTTGTAATTGTTTATTTATTGAAAGTGAAACATCACAAAAAGAAGCTAAATACGCCAAACAGACCATAAGTCCACTTTCATTTTTAAACAGATCTAGTTAATTAAAAAAAAGTCAGCTTGATTTCTCTGGGTAAATATCTCTTCTCCTCAACCCAAAGTGTGCCTATAATATAAACTCAAGGCCCAAAGGCTAGGTCTTCCCCACTATCTGGCAACCCTTAAAATACTCTCCCACCTGTTTTTTTCCATTCTTTAAATAATCATCTTCTGGTTCTTCCCAAATTGTTGTACATAGGTACATGGAGTGAGAGGGAAAGAGAGATGGTATACCGGTACTTGGGGAAAGGGAGAATTGTTGGATATGATAGTGGTGGAGAGGAGAGAAGGAGAAATATTACACTAGGAGGGAGGACAGATGACTCAAAGAAGAGAGAGATGTCAGATTCTGGAGAAGGGTGATGAAAGGAGAGAGAAACGGAAAGAGAAATGCTAGATCAGGGAAAGGAAGGAGAGGAGAGAGATGCCAGACCATATGAGGAGGTAAGTGGGAAGACAGATGTCAGACCACGGAAGAGAGAGGGAGGATACGGTGCACAGGATTGGAGGGGAATAAGAAAGAGAGGGAGGAGATGATGCACAGCAATGGGTGTGGCAGAGACAAGAGAAGAAATGCTTCTTATGGGATAAATGGGAATAGGGGAGAAGAAAGATGGTACACATGGATAGGTGGGAAGGGAAGACAAGGAAAAGTAGATTTTGAGAAGAAATCAGAAAAATGTAAGAAAGTTAAATGTTAAAAGTTAATGCCAAAGATGAATGTAGCTGAAATACTTTCAGGGATATGAAATTTATAGACTCAAAGCCAGAAAAAGCTATCAATATACACCAAAAAAACTGGCCTTGTGAATAATAAACCAGTGAAGGGTGATTGAAACAAAATTATAAGAAAGCTCAGAGATTTGAAACTCTGAAGGGAAGGTTTTGAGGCCTCCCTTAGGGAAAGAGTTTACCTTCCAGTCATAGTCCTCTTATGAAAAATGTTTAATCACTCCTCCAAAGGTGTTATATGAAAAACGGGGCCGCGTTGGGACCCCCCTAAACCTGCTTATAAGTTAAGTAAACCTGTTAGAACTTGCCATAAGTGCAGTGACAATTGCAAGTTTTAAACCAGTACCTTATTTGGACATTCTTTGAAGTATTTTGAAGTGGTTTTTCATATAACACCTTTGGAGGAGTGATTAAACATTTTTCATAAGAGGACTATGACTAAAAGGTAAACTCTTTCCCTAAGGGAGGCCTCAAAACCTTCCCTTCAGAGTTTCAAATCTCTGAGCTTTCTTATAATTTTGTTTCAATCACCCTTCACTGGTTTATTATTCACAAGGCCAGTTTTTTTGGTGTATAAAGATGAATGTAGAGCAGAAAATGAAGAAGGAAAGAAAAACAGCAAATGGATAAGAATGCTCTGGAAACACAAGAGCACAGACAGAAGGAAGTATAACCAGAGATTGGGAAAAGATGATTAGATCACTAGACAAAGATAGGGAATATGATTTTATTTTCAATTTACTGACTGAAATGTGTCAGTTTTGAGAATTTATATCTGCTCTCTATATTTTGCACTGTTCAGGAAGAAATTAATTTTTTTCTATTTCATGTAGAATCTGGCATCTTAAAAGAGTTTGTGTATATTAGTACTTTTAGTTTGTGGTCCTGTGTTTGCATAGGGGTTATTATCTATGTTCTGCATTTGTGACCAAGGCCAGGTGTTCTGGTAGGCATGAATATTGAGAATCATACAGTGTGCTTTGTGTAGCTTAATTTTGTGGTTAACCGTTTTGTGTTGTTAATAAGGATTATATTGTGTATATACTCTATATGAAAAATGAATGGAAAAAATGGTATTACAATCAATACTATTATTATTATGGGGGCAGGATCTGGGCAGAGCTTGGGCAGGGTCTGGGTGGAGCTTTGGAGTTCCCCCAAACAGAAAAGTGTTCCGCTGCCTATAAGAGAGATATGAAAACAAGGACCCCTCCCCCAAATCAACTCCATACATACTAAAAACATGATACTACAAAGTTCCAGTGCAGCATTTATTCTATTGAAACAACCGCTGCACCATACTGTGGTGAAGTAAAAAATAAAAAGTTCAAACATGAAAAAATGCTGAAAAATTTTGGTTTAAATGTTCTCTTGTGTATCCAGGGCCTTCTTATCCATTTCCTGTTTTTCTCTCCTTTACTTATTGCCCTATTGGTGCAGATATTAGTTTTATCTATTTTAGACTATTGTAACATCATCTATTTAGGAGCACCTAAAAAAATTCTAAGGAAATTAAGGATAATTCAGAATACAGCTGTTCGATTGATTTTTGGTTTAAAAAGAAACTAGAAACTTCTACTTATTTGCTTATCCAAAAATGAATGGGTGTAGATACAAGACCTTAGACAGGACCCTAACATTTCAAGCTGGTAGGCAACAATCTTGGTTAGGTAAATGTATTCAGCAAGCTATGTTAGCCTATTGCAGTTTTCAGAAATTAATTAAGACCACTTTGTTCAATAAGTTTATTACTTAGGGCTCCTTTTACTAAGGTGCGCAAATGTTATTAGCGCAAGCAGGAAATTACTGCGTGCTATGCTTCTAGAACTAATGCCAGATCAATGCAGGCATTAAGGTCTAGCGCGCGCTATTCTGTGTGTTAAAGCCCTAACGCGGCTTAGTAAAAGGAGCCCTTAGTGAGTTTTATTATTGAAATTCTATTTTACAAATATTTGTATTTTTACTGTATTATTGTATTTCACTGATTGTCCAGCTCTTTTTAGTGTAAACCGCCTAGAACTTTTGGTTATGGCGGTATAAAAGAATAAAGTTATTATTAAACACTGGACCACAAACTAAAAACAAAACTTGAAGCGATGGTAATAGTGAGCACATTATATGATTATGATATTGTTATATTATGAAGCTTTTATTCTTTGATGCGATAATTATGTGATTCTTTCCTGTACCTAATTGGCGTTCTGTTTATTTTTAAATTTGTATGCAACTAAGGCGATATATCAAGTTTTAATAAACGATCCCTACTTAAATTGCTGTTTAAGCTTAGAAAAAACTAAAAAAGGCAAGTAAGAATAAGCACTTTTTTTTTTGTTGGGGGGGGGGGGGAAGTGTTATTCAATAAAGAGTGTCCAGTGGGGTGCCATGAAATTAGCCAAAAATCAGGGCACGAAGGAGTATTCTATAAGGGTACTTACACAGGTAATTGCCACTATAGGGCAGGGGAATAAGATACCATTTACGCATGAACATATAGAGCAGCATAATTAAAAAACAACAACAACATCTAAGTCCGTTTTGGGCCTAGGGCACTAGTCGTCCACAGTGGACAGCGCCTAAAATCCATTCTCAAAAAAACATCCAAAATATTATTTTTTGCAAGAATCGTCTAATTATACGTCCAGCCATTTCATTGTCCAGACCACCAAGTCATCTATCTTTATACTGCATTCTCGTCCAAAAAATCGTCCAATCCAAAACGTCTAGAAAAAGGGACCAGCAAAGTGATGGACTGGACAGCCAGACATAGCAACAGAGTAGTGGGACACCTTACAGGGTACTGCTGTGAACTTCACAAAAAGGTTGCCACATAAATATCTCACAACTCCCTTACAGTTCATGGTGAGCCCCCAAAAACCTACTATACCAACCTACCACCCCAATAGCCCTTATGCCTGCAGGTGGCACCTATATGGCAGTACAGTAGGGTTTGGGGGGGTTATGGTGGCCTCACATTTTTCACCATGGATGCAGTGGTTTATAGGCCTGGGTCCTCCTCTCTATCGCTCAATAGCCCACCCCCAAGACTACTTAAGCCACCTCTGTGTAGCTCTACTAGGCTTTCCTATGACAGGTGCTGATGTTCTGGAAGTAGGTATGTACATTTTTATTCTGATTTTTAAGGCGGTTTGGGGGAGTCAGTGATCACTGGGGGAGTGTTTGGGAGTCTGTACTTTGTGTCTGCAGTGGTTATCTGGTCACTTTGGATACCTTCTGGGCACTTATACCTGGTTTTAGATCGCCTAAGTCACAACGTATAAGTTCTATCTAGGCAGTCTCGTCAAACTTTTGATTATTGCTGCAGGATGACTAAGGGCTTCTTTTACTAAGCTGCGATAGCGTTTTTAGCGTGCACAGAATTGCCGCGTGCGCTAAACCCGCGCTACGCGGCTAGAACTAACATCAGTTCGATGCTGACATTAGTGTCTAGCGCAAGTGGCAATTCTACGCATGCTAAGCGCGCGCTATAAACGCTATTGCAGCTTAGTAAAAGGAGCCCTAAGTTTGGTCGGCCCACATCCCACCCACCTCCTGCCCTAACCACGTCTCGAAAAATGCCCCTTTTTGATCTGGGTGCACAGCAGCAGCCAAAAGGCCTAAGCTGCCTCTAGATACATCTAAAACACGTTTCGATTATCGGCATTTGGACGACCTGTGTTTTAGGTCGTCTAAATGCCGATTTAGGTGGGGTTATAGACGTATTTTTCTTTTGCTTATGTACCTCGTCACAATCACTTACACCATATCAGTAGCTGATTAAAGTATTCACAGCTATGTGGAACCATATTTGCACTTAACTGCAGCATTTCTTATTTATCTTTACTGTATCTGACAGAGCCACCCATAATCTGACCATGCGAATGTCCCCTTTCACATATGCACTAAAGAGAACATGCACATAGTTTATAGAATCTCGGCAAGCACAAACACGGGTAGGTGCTAATTAGTGATGTCTATTGCATTGATGTCTCTTACCTTCATATGTCCTAGTATTCTGTAACATATGTGAGTATTTGATACCTACCCACTACGATAGGTGTGAATTTATAGAATTGTGTTTTTATTCTATGACAGATTATACTATTCCAAAAGATCTAAAAAGCATCCCAGTTTTTATTAATTGGCTGATACGGGGAAAAAGAAATATGATCATGTTACTCCACTATTGAAAGTATCCCATTGACTACCTATAGCTCATCTTATTACATTTAAGATTTTGTCTTTTGTATTTGTTTGGTCGTTCAGATCAGCCATTGTTTCTTTCTAGAGTTTTGACTCCTTACTGTCTGTCACATACACTTAGATCATCTCTGCATATCCAACTAATTATCCCTTCATGCCATGAAATTGTTTGATAGTATCTGTTCCTTTATTTTCTCAGTCTAGGGAACTGACCTCTCGAATGAATTGCCTTTCCATCTAAGAACCCAAACATCTTTACTGAAGTTTCCATCAGATTTGAAAACCTTCCTCTTTCCAGATGCATAAACTAACCCCCTCTTTTACTAAGGTGCTCTATGCTTTTTAGCGCGCGATAAATATTAGCACGTGCTAATCATGCACTAAACGCTAATGCGTGCATGTTATCCTATGGACGCATTAGCGGTTAGCGCACACGTTGATTTAGCGTGTGCTAAACACACGCTAAAATGCTTAGCGCACCTTAGTAAAAGAGGGCCTTAATTTTATATAGACACACTTACCGAGTAGTAGGCTAGAATTATACAGCTATCCTTATATGTTACTTCTTCCCCGCTTTCCTTTCAGAATTGTAGTTCTACGCTCCTTTCCCCCGTCTTCCCAGGAAAGGGACTTGGGAGTTATGATCGACAAGTCGATGAAGCCATCTACGCAATGTGCGGCGGCAGCAAAAAGAGCCAACAGAATGCTAGGAATGATAAAGAAAGGGATCACGAACAGATCAGAGAAGGTTATCATGCCGCTGTACCGGGCCATGGTGCGCCCTCACCTGGAGTACTGCATTCAGCACTGGTTGCCATACATGAAGAAGGACACGGTACTACTCGAAAGGGTCCAGAGAAGAGTGACTAAGATGGTTAAGGGGTTGAAGGAGCTGCTGTACAGCGAAAGATTTGAGAAACTGGGCCTCTTCTCCCTCGAACAGAGGAGATTGAGAGGGGACATGATCGAAACATTCAAGGTACTGAAGGGGATAGACTTAGTAGATAAGGACAGGTTGTTCACCCTCTCCAAAGTAGGGAGAACGAGAGGGCACTCTTTAAATCTGAAAGGGGATAGATTCCGTACAAACGTAAGGAAGTTCTTCTTCACCCAGAGAGTGGTAGAAAGCTGGAACGCTCTTCCGGAGGCTGTTATAGGGGAAAACACCCTCCAGGGATTCAAGACAAAGTTAGACAAGTTCCTGCTGATCAAGAATGTGCGCTGTTAGGGCTAGTCTCGGTTAGGGTGCTGGTCTTTGACCAGAGGGCCGCCCCATAAGCAGAATGCTGGGCATGATGAACCACTGGTCTGTCCCAGCAGCGGCAATTCTTATGTTGTCTTCTCCCTTTTATGCATTCTAAGCTACTTTCTATTTAGATTGTAAGCCACCCAGATATCCTTGCTTGATAGGCGGGATAGAAAGCACAGTTACTTACCGTAACAGGTGTTATCCAGGGACAGCAGGCAGATATTCTTGACTGATGGGTGACGGCACCGACGGAGCCCCGGTACGGACAATTTTAGAGTGATTGCACTCTAAGAACTTAGAAAGTTCTAGTAGGCCGCACTGCGCACGCGCGAGTTCCTTCCCGCCCGACAGAGGCGCGCGGTCCCCAGTTAGGATAAGCCAGCTAAGAAGCCAACCTGGGGAGGTGGGAGGGACGCAAGAATATCTGCCTGCTGTCCCTGTATCCAGTTACCTGTACCCTGTACCCTGTTACGGTAAGTAACTGTGCTTTATCCCAGGACAAGCAGGCAGCATATTCTTGACTGATGGGTGACCTCCAAGCTAACAAAAAGAGGGATGGAGGGAAGGTTGGCCATTAGGAAAATAAATTTTGTAAAACAGATTGGCCGAAGTGTCCATCCCGTCTGGAGAATGCATCCAGACAATAATGTGATGTAAAAGTGTGAACTGAGGACCAAGTAGCAGCCTTGCAGATTTCCTCAATGGAAGTAGATCGGAGGAAAGCTACAGACGCTGCCATAGCTCTAACTTTGTGGCCCGTGACAGAACCTTCCAGTGTCAGGCCCGACTGAGCATAACAGAAAGAAACGCAAGCAGCAAGCCAATTGGAGAGAGTGCGTTTAGATACAGGATGACCCAACTTGTTAGGATCAAAGGACAAAAATAGTTGAAGAGATGATCTGTGGGGCTTAGTACGTTCAAGATAGTAAGCCAGAGCACGTTTACAGTCCAAGGTATGCAAAGCCTGTTCACCTGGATGAGAATGAGGCTTTGGAAAAAATACAGGCAGGACTATGGACTGGTTAAGATGAAAGTCAGACACAACCTTAGGAAGAAATTTGGGGTGTGTACGGAGAACCACCTTATCCTGGTGAAAAACAGTGAAAGATGGATCGGCCACTAGTGCATGCAGTTCACTGACTCTCCTGGCAGAAGTGAGAGCTATAAGGAAGACCACTTTCCAGGTAAGAAATTTGAAATGCGCTGTGGCCAAAGGTTCAAAAGGAGGATTCATTAAAGCGGAAAGAACCACATTGAGATCCCAGACCACAGGAGGAGGCTTGAGAGGTGGTTTCACATTGAAAAGGCCCCTCATGAACCGAGAAACCAAAGGATGAGCCGAGAGGGGTTTTCCATGAATTGGCTCATGAAAGGCAGCAATGGCACTAAGGTGAACTCTGATAGAAGTAGATTTAAGACCAGAGTCAGACAAGGAAAGAAGATAGTCCAACACCAGTCCCACTGCTAGAGACATGGGATCATGGTGATGTAAGAGGCACCAGGAAGAAAACCGAGACCACTTCTGTTGATAACATTGGAGCGTGGCCGGTTTCCTGGAAGCATCAATGATAGAGCGGACAGGCTGAGAAAGAAGTGAGTGAGCCGAAGTCAGCCCGAGAGATACCAAGCTGTCAGGTGCAGAGACTGTAGGTTGGGATGCAGTAGGGTCTGCTGATGCTGAGAAAGCAGAGAAGGAAACGGTGGAAGAGGTATGGGTTCCCTGGAACTGAGTTGAAGTAGAAGGGAGAACCAATGTTGCCTGGGCCACCGTGGAGCGATGAGAATCATGGTGGCTTGTTCCCTCTTGAGCTTGAACAGTGTTCGCAGAATGAGCGGTAGAGGGGGAAAAGCATATAGGAAGAGACTGGTCCAATCCAGGAGAAATGCATCGGGCGCCAGACGGTGAGGAGAGTAGAGTCTGGAGCAAAACAGGGGCAGCTGATGGTTGTGGGGAGCTGCAAAAAGGTCCACTTGAGGACCATTGAGCGAAAATGGACTGAAGAGTCGAGGGAGCGAGAGTCCATTCGTGAGGTTGGAGAATTCTGCTGAGATTGTCCGCTAAGGAATTCTGTTCCCCTTGAATGTAGACAGCCTTCAGGAATAAGTGACGAGCTGTCGCCCAAGACCAAATCCGTTGTGCTTCCTGACACAACAGGCGAGAGCCCGTTCCTCCCTGTTTGTTGATGTAGTACATTGCAACTTGATTGTCTGTGCAAATGAGTAGTACTTGAGGAAAGAGAAGGTGTTGAAACGCCTTGAGGGCATAGAACATCGCTCGGAGTTCCAGGAAATTGATATGGTGTTTCTTGTCCTGGGCAGTCCAAAATCCCTGAGTTTGGAATTAAGAACATAAGAACATAAGCAGTGCCTCCGCTGGGTCAGACCTCAGGTCCATCTTGCCCAGCAGTCCGCTCCCGCGGCGGCCCGAACAGGTCACGGCCTGTCTGAGACACCAGAAGGGGCCCCCTTGCCACCTTGGTTTCCCATTGAGTTTTATCTTCCCATCGAAGTCCTAACCCTCCGGTCTTGCACATGCACGACCTGGTCGGATTTCTATACTTATTACTTGGTTTGCTTTCTATACCTGTGTTACATCCCAGCACCTCTCTCAGTATCCCACGATCCCCCTATCCCTCAGGAATCCGTCCAATCCTTGTTTGAATCCCTGTACCGTACTCTGCCTGATCACTTCCTCCGGTAGCGCATTCCAAGTGTCCACGACCCTTTGGGTGAAGAAAAACTTCCTTGCATTTGTTCTGAACCTATCTCCCTTCAGTTTCTCCGAATGCCCCCTCGTGCCTGTTGACCCCTTCAGCCTGAAGAATCTGTCCCTATCCACCCTCTCTATGCCCCTCATGATCTTGAAGGTCTCTATCATATCTCCCCTGAGCCTCCTTTTTTCCAGAGAGAAGAGCCCCAGCCTATCCAACCTCTCGGCATATGGGCAGTGTTCCAGCCCTCTTACCAGTTTCGTTGCTCTCCTTTGGACTCTCTCAAGCACCGCCATGTCCTTCTTGAGGTACGGCGACCAATATTGAACGCAGTATTCCAGATGTGGACGCACCATAGCTCTATACAATGGCATGATGACTTCCCGCGTCCTGGTTGTTATGCCCCTCTTTATGATGCCCAGCATTCTGTTGGCTTTTTTCGAGGCTGCTGCGCACTGTGCAGATGGCTTCAGTGATGCATCTACCAGCACACCCAAGTCTCTCTCAAGACTGCTGTCTCCCAATAATGCCCCCCCCAATTTGTATTTGAACAGCGGGTTCTTTTTACCTATATGCATGACCTTGCATTTTTCCACGTTAAAGCGCATTTGCCATTTGTTTGCCCAGTCTTCCAGCTTGTCCAGGTCCCTTTGCAGGTCCTCACACTCCTCCCTAGACCTAACTCTGCCGCACAGTTTGGTATCGTCTGCAAATTTTATAACCTCGCACTTTGCCTCTTTTTCCAGGTCATTGATAAATATGTTGAAGAGTAACGGCCCCAGCACCGATCCCTGTGGCACACCGCTCGTGACTCCCCGCCAGTCAGAGTATTGTCCCTTTACTCCGACCCTCTGCAGTCTACCCGACAACCAGTGCTCGATCCATCTGTGCACATCCCCTCCCACCCCGTGGTTCCAGAGTTTCCTGAGCAGCCTTTCATGTGGCACCTTGTCGAAAGCCTTTTGAAAATCAAGGTAAATGATGTCTATAGGTTCCCCATTGTCCACCCGACTGCTTATTCCCTCAAAGAAGTGCAGAAGGTTCGTTAAGCATGACCTTCCCTTACAGAATCCATGCTGGCTTGTTCTCAGTAGGCCATATCTCTCGATATGCTCGCAAATACCATCCTTGATCATAGCTTCCACCATCTTCCCTATAATTGAAGTCAGGCTCACCGGCCTGTAGTTTCCGGGGTCACCCCTCGATCCCTTCTTGAAGATAGGTGTGACATTCGCCAATTTCCAGTCCTCTGGTACCTCTCCAGTTTTCAAGGATAGGTTGCAAACATGCTGGATTGTGCCCGCTATTTCTTGTCTTAGTTCTTTCAGAACCCTTGGGTGGATCCCATCCGGGCCCGGCGATTTGCCGCATTTTAACCTGTCTATCTGCTTGAGGACATCCTCCTTACTTACCTCTATGTGTTCTAATTTTTCAGCCTGTTCCCCACTCATGAGCTCCTCTGAGTCCGGTATATTAGATGTGTCTTCTCTCGTGAAAACCGACGAGAAGAACGTGTTCAACCTCTCAGCTACCTCTTTATCCTCCTTGATCACTCCCTTCCTATCCCCATCGTCCAACGGCCCCACCTCCTCTCTCGCTGGTCGCTTCCCCTTTACGTAACTGAAGAATGCCTTGAAGTTTTTCGCCTCCCTGGCCAGCCCCTCTTCATATTTCCCTTTTGCTTTTCTAACCTCTCGGTGGCATTCCTTTTGGCATTTCCTGTGCTCCTGGTGATTTTCCTCCGTTGGGTCCTTTTTCCATCTCCGGAAGGACACTTTCTTGTCGTTTATTGCCCTCTTTACTTCGTTCAAGTGAGCTCCCCAGGCGTAGGGGGAGGAATCTGTGGTGATGACTAGTTGATGAGGAGGTAGATGGAACAGCAGACCTCTGGATAGATTTGAAGATGTCAACTAGAGAATGACACGGTGGCAGTTTACCCGCGGCCACCGCATTTTAGCCGCGGGTCACCCGCCGAAAACGGGGAAGAAAACTAGCAGTCGCTGCGGCGACGGGGACAAGGCCATTCACCGCCCGCGGGGCGGTGAATGGTCTTGTCTCCACAGTGAGGTATCAAGGATCGCGCGGTCCCTGCAGCCACCGCCCGCCCGCCCGTAGCATTTAGCCAGCTCCCTCCCTCCACCTCACCTTAAATTTCGAGTTTTCCGGCTTCCTTTTTTCCGAGCCGCACGTGTTCAAAAATCCGTGCACGCGCGGCTGCGCGAGTCAATCAATCTTCTCCTCTGACGCAACCGGAAACAGGAAGTTGCAGGAGAGGAGAAGTTTGATTGACTCGCGCAGCCACGCGTGCACGGATTTTTGAACACGTGCGGCTCGGAAAAAAGGAAGACGGAAAACTCGAAATTTAAGGTGAGGTGGAGGGAGGGAGCTGGCTAAATGCACGGCTTTTTGAACGCGTGCGGCTAGGGAAAAAGGAAGCCGGCAAACTCGGAACGAATATAAGGTGAGGTGGAGGGAGGGTAGGGGCTGCTGGACCATTCTTCATTACTTTGCCATACTAATTCCATTCTATGTTAGGTGCCACGGACTCAGATTCGAGTCCTAGCGATGATGAGTTAAAGATCCCAAAAGATGCTGCGGGGACGGTGACGGGGCGGTGAATGGGATGGCAGTGGCGGTGACGGGGCGGTGAAAGGGATGGCAGTGACGGTGACGGGGCGGTGAATGGAATGGCGGTGACGGGGCGGTGCAGAGGATGGTGGGCCGGTGACGGGGCGGTGACGGGGACAGATTTTTTCCCCGTGTCATTCTCTAATGTCAACCACCAAAGAAGCGACTGTCGAAGAGACGAGGTCACAGATATGTGTTGTGAACAAGGATCCGTCGCTTGGGACCATTGGTTCGCTAAGGTCCATTGAGGAGTACGCAGGTGGAGACGTGCGAAGGGTGTGACATGTACTGTCGAAGCCATGTGCCCCAATAGCACCATCATGTGATTCACAGAAATGGTAATCTGTTGAAACACCTGCTGACAGAGATGGAGGATGGCGTGAAGGCGGTTGGATGGAAGAAACGCCCTCAATCAGAACAGTGTCCAGAACGGCTCCAATAAATTGAAGTCGCTGGGTCGGAATGAGGTGAGACTTGGGTAGATTGATTTCGAACCCTAATAGTCGAAGGAAGTGAATGGTCTGATTGGTGGCAAGCAGAACCGCCTGAGGGGAATGAGCTTTGATCAACCAGTCGTCCAGATAAGGGAAGACTTGAAAGTTGTGAGAGCGGAGATAGGCCGCTACCACAATCAGACATTTGGTGAATACCCTGGGAGAGGAGGCCAGGCCGAAGGGTAGCACTTTGTATTGATAATGATGTTGATTGATGAGAAAGCGCAGATATTGCCTGGACGTCAGATGGATAGGAATATGTGTGTAAGCCTCTTTGAGATCGAGGGAGCATAGCCAGTCGTCCTGAGCAAGAAGAGGGTAGAGGGTGGCAAGAGAGAGCATTTTGAACTTCTCCTTGACCAAACATTTGTTGAGATCTCTGAGATGTAAGATGGGTCTGAGGTCTCCGGTCTTTTTGGGAACTAGAAAGTACCGGGAGTAAAAACCCTGACCTCGCTGATCTTGAGGAACTTCTTCGATGGCATTGAGAAGAAGGAGGGATTGAACCTCTTGAGCGAGAAGGAGGGACTGAGACTTGTTGGAAGCAGACTCTTTTGGCAGGCCTAACGGCAGGGGAGTCTGAAAATTGAGGGAGTAGCCATGGGCTATGATCGAGAGCACCCACTGGTCGGTGGTGATTACCTCCCATCGAGAGTGAAAAATGGTTAATCGACCTCCTATGGGCTGTGGAAGAGGACAGGAGGGAGGGAGACTGGCAATGCCCAGGAGAAGGGAGTCAAAAGGGCTGAGTCGGCTTAGTCTGAGTGACAGGCTTTATGGTAGGCGGCTGTTGCTGATGTGCTTGTTGGTGCTGTTGCCGCTGCCTCCGAGGTTGTGGAGATTGAGGCTGAACTGGCCGAGCAGAAAACCGCCTCTGATATGATGGCTGCTGTCTAAATGGACGAGGAGGAGGAGGCTTCTTTTTATTTTTCAGCAAAGTATCCCACCTCGTCTCATGGGCAGAGAGCTTTTGAGTGGTGGTATCCATAGATTCTCCAAAGAGCTCATCACCCAGGCAGGGAGCATTGGCAAGGCGGTCCTGGTGGTTCACATCAAGGTCGGAGACTCGGAGCCATGCCAATCGTCTCATCGCTACAGACATAGCCGTGGCTCGGGATGTGAGTTCAAAAGTATCATAGATGGACCGGACCATGAACTTCCTGAGTTGTAGGAGACTGGAAGTGCATTGTTGGAATGCAGGAAGCTTACGGTCAGGAAGATACTTTTGAAAAGAAGAGACTTGCTGAATCAAATGTTTCAGGTAAAAAGAGAAGTGAAACGCATAATTACCTGAACGGTTGGCCAGCATTGCATTTTGGTAAAGTCTTTTACCAAATTTATCCATGGCTTTGCCCTCTCTGCCAGGAGGGACAGAGGCATATACACTAGAGCCTGCCGATTTTTTGAGGGTGGACTCCACCAGCAGAGATTCAAGGGGCAGCTGGGGTTTGTCAAACCCTGGAATAGGAATCACCTTGTAAAGCGATTCCAGCTTCCTAGGAGCTCCTGGAACGGTGAGAGGAGTTTCTAAATTTTTGTAAAAAGTTTCCCTCAAGATGTCATGGAGGGCTAACTTTAAAAATTATTTCGGAGGCTGGTCAAAATCCAAAGCATCAAGAAATGCTTTGGATTTTTTAGAGTCAGACTCTAGAGGGATGGAAAGGGTGTCCGACATCTCCTTAAGAAACTTGGTGAAGGACGAGTGCTCTGGCTTACCAGCAGGATCCTGCACCGATGTAACATCCTCCTCCGAGGAATAATCTGCCTCGGTACCGAGGGGGTCATCAGAATCATCCCACAAATCAGGGTCCCGTACCGATGACAGACGGCCCTGAGAAAGTGGGGTAGAAGGTTCGGTATGCTTGGTTTTGCGTACCGATTTACCAGACCTCATGGACACCGTACTGGGTGACTGTACAGCAGTACGGGTGTCAGAGAATGGCACCGGCTCCGAAGTCGAGTAAGCAGTGCATCGAAGAGACTTCGGTTCCGCCGAGAGAACAGGCATAGAAACAGATTTTTGCGGTGCCGACAACATCGATGCCGACAAAACAGGCTGTTCGACGATCGGCACCGAATGCTCAGTAGGTACCAACACTGGAAGGCTCGGAGTCAGTAGAGCCGGGAGCAAGTGTTGTAACTGCTCCTTAAGCTGGACCTGAAGATGGATGCTATTCTCTCATCCAGAGACGGTCCCGATGGCACCGGTACCGCTTTTTTCTTGCTCGGTACCTGCGGTGCAGCTCGACGCTCAGGCGAAGTCGATGCCGATGAAGAGGCAGTGACTTCAATAGGAGCGGAGCGTTTGCGAGGCCGGCGCGCAGTCTGCAGGACTTGGCTCACTGCTTGTTCGACTGGCGGGCTAAGGACTGTTGGGGATGGCTTCTTAGCCGGCTTACCTACAGGGTGCGACACCGAGTATGGATCTTGCGGTGTCGAAGTCACCGGTGCCGATTTGGAGGAAGATGACGGTGTCGATGCCGGGGGAACTTCCATGGCGGCACCAAAAAGAATTCGCTGTTGAATTTGGCGATTCTTTAGAGTTCTCTTTTGGAGAGAACTGCAGCGGTTGCACGTTTCTGCCCTATGGTCCGGACCCAGACACTGAAGGCACCACTTGTGTGGGTCGGAAAGGGAAATAGGACGTGCACACCGCTGACACTTCTTAAAACCCGGTGAAGGGGGCATGAAGGGAAAAACGGCCATAGCAAAATCGAAGCCCGAGGCTTCGATGGTGCCAACAGGCCCCGCCGGGGCTGACCGGAAAAAAGTCGAAAAAAATTGACTTTTTTTTTTTTTTAAATAAAAGAAAGAAACGATAAGGTGAATAAATCACGACAAGAAAATAACGCGCGAGCAGGAAGGCGAGAAAAATTTGAAAAAATTTTCCAACAGCAGTTGGAACACGCGTCTTCTTAGCTCCGCGGAAACTAAGAAACTGGGGACCGCGCGCCTCTGTCGGGCGGGAAGGCACTCGCGCGTGCGCGGTGCGGCCTACTAGAACTTTCTAAGTTCTTAGAATGCAATCACTCTAAAATTGTCCGTACCGGGGCTCCATCGGTGCCGTCACCCATCAGTCAAGAATATGCTGCCTGCTTGTCCTGGGATAAAGCTCTTAATAAACTTGAAACTTAACATTTTGTATGCAAAAATGAGTTTTAAAAGCATAGTGCTGCATTACTTGCCAGAGAATGAAGCATTGTTAAAAAAATATTTTGATATATCTTAAATTTATATAAATCTAAAGAAATTGGAGATGTGTTTTCAATGGAAATGAAACGGAAAATTTCAACAAAATTTCTTGTTGCCTTTCGTTTGTTAAAACGAAAGAATTTTTTTTCTCAGAGCCAATATTCAGCATGGCTTAAGCTGAGTGGACCATTTTTATTTATTTATTTTAGTATTTATACATCGCTTACAGCCTAAGGGCTGCTTTTACAAAGGCTCGCTATACCGCCGGACGTGCTGGCCACTACCGCCTCCTCTTGAGCAGGCAGTAGTTTTTGGCTAGCGCAGGGGTTAGCATGTGATGAAAAGTCACGCATGTTAATCCTGCTAGCGCACCTTTGTAAAAGGAGCCCTAAGTGGGTTACATTTGGGTACTCAAGTATTTTTCCCTATCTGTCTCAGTGGGCTCACAATCTGGCTAATGTACCTGGGGCAATAGAGTGTTACGTGACTTGCCCAGGGTCACCAATATTCAGTGATCCTTAACTAGGTAGTGCTGGTTCTTACCACCTCAGCTAATAACAAAATATCCATAGGAGTTAATATTTGGACATGATCTAGACTTCAATTTGTCTAAAATAACCTTCAGTGCTTCTTCTTGGAGGACATAAGAAGTAAATGCAAATTTGAGGAACTACAATGGGTGAACCTTCTATTGCTAGCGCCCATTTAAATCTAAATTTAAAGAACAATAGATTGATAATTGTCCTTTATTAAAAGTGATCTCCATGTGGTATTGATATATGTTCCTGCTTTAGAAGGGCATTTTGGAAGAACTGAATCAGTTCTATAATTGGTTCTATAGTTGTAATGATCACATTCAATTTGATGCATCATCACAATTCTGTTATTAATTTTCTGGAAGTGAAAATAATTTGTTCAAGGATTTATTACTATGGCCTACACCAATAGAAGACTGTTACATTTTAATAATTTTCATCATACATCAATGAAGACAAGTTTCCATATTCACAGTTTTTTTACAATTTCGGAGAACTTGCTTAACGGTAGATACATTTCATCATTGGGAAATACTACAAGAGATTGTGTCAGCCACTTATTTAAGCCCCCACTGGGCCATCAAGGAAACAAGGTAGTCTAAATAGGCCCCCCAGGCTGAGGGGTTGGGGATTGGGGGGACATTCTGGGTGAGGGGTTTTGATTGTTGTGGGCTGGGGGTGGGAAGGGAAAGAGGGGGCAGCATCAGGTGGAGAGTGGGCTGCATCAGGTGGCAGGATGGAGACCCTGGGGCAGTAAAAAAAAAAAAGGTACTGGCTGGCTTCGCCCCAACACTACCCGGCTTCACCCCAACATTGCTCTCTCTGTACCACCCATGACCTGCCCCTGACCTGTCAGAGTGGCACTGTCCAGTTAATTTGGGTGACTAGAAGCAATTTAAGCGGGCTGGAGCCTCTCCTGACCTCTTAAATCACTCTGAATATCAGGTAGTAAGAGCCTAATTCTCAAAACGCACGTCCCAATTGCAGGCAGCGGTAGACATCCTATCGACATCTGGCAGCCAATTGGGACATGCATTTTTTTAAGAGTCTGAGGCAGGACTCCTACATTGTAGGCCTCTGAGCAGGTCTACAGAGATGCATACCGACACTTAAGTATGCTCAAGGTGGGGTTTGGGCATGGTTTCACCCAGTAGTCTTGGGCGAGCTCCTTTTTTTCTCTCCATAAATGTGGATAACCCTAAGGTTAATAGACTTTAAGAGTAAAGAATGATGTTTCTGTTAACAAATAAAGTTGAAAGAATGCATTTTTACAGGTATATTTGGGGGCCCTTTTACTAATTAACTGAAATGCTTTTAAAACAGAGAATGGTGAAGTTTCTGGAATCCGGTTAATTACAGGACCGAAGACAACATGGATTTACTAGAGGTAGGTCTTGTCAGAGAAATATGATCAATTTCTTTGACTGGATGACCAGAGAATTGGATAGAGGAAGTGTACTAGATATGGTATTTAGATTTTAGCAAAGCCTTTAACAGTGTTCTACACAGACATCTAATAAATAAACTGAGCGCCCTCAGAATGGGCCCCAAAGTGACAGGCTAAAACTAAACTAAACTAAACCTTAAGTTTGTATACCGCATCATCTCCACAGAAGTAGAGCTCGGCACGGTTTACAGGAGTTGGTATAGAAAGGAACTACAATGAAAAGTAAAAGGACTTAGAAAGAGAAGTTTAGAGGGACTTCGTATATCGATGAGGGAGGGGTCATTGCATTTTAGAGAAAAGCCAAGTTTTCAAATGTTTTCGGAAGAGTTGGAGGGAGGTCAGGCTCCGAAGCGGGGTAGTAAAGCTGTTCCAGAGTTCGGTGATCCTGAAGAAGAGGGAAGTCCCTAATTTTCCTGCATGGGATATGCCTTTTAAAGAGGGGAAGGATAGTTTGAATTTTTGAGTGGATCTGGTGGTGTTGGGATTAGAGGAGTTCCAGGATAGTGGAAAAAGGGGAGGCAGGATACCGTGTAGAAACTTGAAGGTTAGGCAGGCACATTTGTAGTGAACCCTAAGGGTTACTGGGAGCCAGTGAAGCTTAGACAGAAGCGGGGAGAAGTGGTCAAATTTTCTTTTTGCGAAGATTAGTTTAGCCGCAGTGTTCTGGATCCGCTGGAATCTATGAAGGCTTTTCTTTGTCAGGCTTATGTAGATGGAGTTACAGTAATCCAGTCTGGAAAGAATGATGGATTATACGAGGACAGCAAAGTGATGATGATAGAAGCAGGATCTCACTTTCCTTAACATGTGAAGATTGAAAAAGCATTTTTTTACTAAGGAATTAAGGTGGTCATTGAAGGACAGTGTGGAATCAATGATGATGCCCAGAACTTTGCATGAGTGTTCAAGCTGCAATTTGGTGCCAGAGGACAGTGAGATAGCTGATCTAATTTTGGGCAGAGCCAAAGTAGCTTTGTTTTGGTCTCGTTTAATTTCATTTGTACGGTGAGGGCCCAGGATTGGAGGCTGGGTCAGAAACTGATTGAGTAGAAGACAAGAGGGTCAATGGAGATCGCTATGAGGAAAGGGATGCTATCAGTGGTGTGCCTCAAGGTTCAGTTCTTGGGCCTGTTCTTTTTAACATTTTTAAAAGTGATATTGCTGAAAGGCAGTCGGGCAAGATTTGCCTCTTTGTGGATAATACCAAAATCTGCAATAGAGTAGACATCCCAGATGGTGTGAACAACATGAAGAAAGACCTAGCAAAACTTGAAGAATGGTCTGAAATTTGGAAGCTAAAATTTAATGCTAAGAAATGCAAGGTCATGCATTTGGGCTGCAAAAACCTGAAGGAACAGTACAGTTTAGGGGGTGAAGAACTTATGTGCATGACAGAAGAGCAGGACTTGGGTGTGATTGTATGTGATGATCTTAAGGTGGCCAAACAGGTTGAAAAGTTGACAGCGAAAGCTAGAAGGATGCTGGGGTGCATAGGAAGAGGTAGGGCCAGAAAGGAAAAAGGAGGTATTGAATCCCCTGTATAAGACTCTGGTGAGACCTCATTTAGAATATTGTGCCCTATTCTGGAGACCTCACCTTCAAAAAGATATAAAAAGGATGGTGTCGATCCAGAGGAAGGCTACTAAAATGTTGTGTGGTTTTCATCATAAGGTGTATGGGCACAGACTTAAAGATCTCAATATGTATACTTTGGAGGAAAGGTGAAAAAGGGGAGATATGATAGAGATGTTTAAATACCTAAGTGGCGTAAATACGCATGAGTCGAGTCTCTTTCATTTGAAAGGAAGCTCTGGAATGAGAGGGCATAAGATAAAGTTAAGAGGTGATAAGCTCAGGAGTAATCTAAGGAAATGCTTTTTTACAGAAAGGGTGGTAGATGCATGGAACAGTCTCCCGGAAGAGGTGGTGGAGACAGAGACTGTCTGAATTCAAGAAAGCGTGAAATAGATATGTGGGATCTCTTAGAGAGAGGAAGAGATAATGGTTACTGGTTTCTATGTATTTGTTATGTTTCCATGCTGCATTACAATGCACATTACTTTAATAAAAGACATTCTTAATTAATAATTTAAAAAAAAAGTCTTCAAGGCCAAGGGGTCCTTTTACAAAGGCGCGGTAGCGGAATACCGCGCGTTAAACTGCCTGTCGCGCTAGTACCTAATGCCTCCATTGACGAGGCGTTAGGATTTTAGGCCGCCGCAAGGGTTAGCGCGCGATGAAATGTCTGATGCGCTAACCCTCATAGCGCGCCTTGATAAAAGGAGCCCCAAATGTGCACACAGCAATACTTGTATAAGAAATAAGTGACTGCCTGCATTATACTTCTATCAGGAGCCGTAACACTCCAGCAAGAAAAATAAGGCACAAAATCATGACTTTGTAATCTGTTCTGAGTATTCTTTATCACATATAATTATAGTTCTTGTGAAACATCTCTATCTAAGAAACTGTACAGACCAAACACACTTATAATCACTTAATTATAATTCATTTTGTTGAATTCAGAAGGATTAACATCTGAAGTAAACAATTAGAATCTGAAGTGGCAAGCCTGAGAGTTACACAGATATATTAATGGCCGAAATCCTATACAACAGCTCTCCCTTAATAGCTCATGCTATCCGGTGAGTGTTCAAAATTGTTGAAGACCTAGACAATGAGAAAATATTGATTTTATAATTCAAACATATAAAATCTGTACATTAATAAAGATGCCTGCATCCAAACTGTGTAGCTTTTTCTAAGATTAACAATGACATTAATCTGGCTCTGCCACTTGTTTCCCTGTAGCTTCATTACACATGATTTCTTAGAATGTGGGAGTCTGTTTAAGGCCTATTTTTCCAATCTTGCATCTAGGACTAGGGTAAATGATGCCCAAATTTGGGCACCAAAAAAATGTACACGGAGCGCTGTTCTATAAATGATATTACGAGTTGGGTGCCTTTAATAGAATAGCGTGTAATGTTGGGATCCATAGTCATCTTTTGGGCGCGAGGATTTAAACCAACTAAAACCTAGTGTAAATCCGCACATGTAAATTAAACATGGATTCCCCAAATTCTATAATACTGCATGCTTAGCACCTGTTGATGAATTGCTTAGCACCCACTAGCGATTCCTAATGTGGAATCTAGTTGCTATAATTTAGGTTAATCTTCCCTATGAGAATCACTTTCTACATTAAATTTTAGTTGCCATTTGAAATGCCTTATGCATATCTTGTTTCTTAACCAATTACATTACTGTAATTCTTTTTATTCTGGCCTGAACAAATCATTCATTAGACAGTTGCAAAACAATAGAAAATTATAACTTATAAGTTAAGTTTCTATATACTGTAGATCCACAAGTACAACCATGTAACTCATAGGCAGAACACTTTTTTGTTTGGGGGGCCTGCAGGCTCCGCCCCGGACCCTGCCCCCATAATAGTACTAATTATAATACCATTTTTTTCCATTCATTTTTTCATATATGCACACCATATAATCTTATTAACAACACATAATGAATAACCACAAAATAAAGCTATACAAAGCACACTGTGCTTCTCAACATTCATTCCTGCCAGAACACCTGTGGCCTTGGTCACACATGCAGAACATAGATAACCCCTACACAAATACAGGACCACAAACTAAAAGTACTAATATACATTTTAAAAAAACCTAAGATACAAGACTCTGCATGCAGTACAACCCCAGAGAAATAGAAAGAAATTAATTTCTTCCTGAACAGTGCAAAATATAGACATCAGATATACATTCTCAAAACCATATTTCAGTCACTAAACTGAAAATAAAGTCATATTCTCTACCTTTGTTGTCTGTTGATTTTACTTTGCTAATTATCTTTTCCCAGTCTCTGGTTGAACTTCCTTCTGTCTGTGTTCTTAACTGTGTTTCCTGAACCTTATTATCCATTTGTTGTTTTCCTCTCCTTCTTCACATTCTGCCCTACATACATCTTTGGCATTAACTTTTAACATTCAACTTTCTTCCATTTTTCTCTTCTTAAAATCCTATCTACTTTTCCATGTCTTCCCTTTCCATTTATCCATGTGTACCATCTGCTCCCTCTTTCTTCTCTCCTATTGCCATCTACCCATAAGAAGCATTTCTTCTATCTTTCTCCCCTTCCATCCCTGTGTACCATTTCCTCCCTCTCTCCCCTTCTCCTAAATTCCTGTGTACCATCTTCAAGTTTCAAGTTTATTAGGATTTTATATACCGCCTATCAAGGTTATCTAAGCGGTTTTACAATCAGGTACTCAAGTATTTCCCTATCTGTCCCAGTGGGCTCACAATCTATCTAATGTACCTGGGGCTATGGAGGATTAAGTGACTTGCCCAGGGTCACAAGGAGCAGCGCGGAGTTTGAACCCACAACCCCAGGGTGCTGAGGCTGTAGATCCAACCACTGCGCCACACACTCCTCAGCCATCTTTTCCCCTCCATCCCTGTACACCATATCCTCTCTCTCTCTTCCCCTCCCTTGGTCTGTCATCTCTGCATTTCTCCTTCTCCCATCCTATGATCTGGCATCTTTCTCCTCTCCTTCCCACAACCTGGGTCTCTCTCCTCTTCAATGGTCTGGCATCGCTCTCTCTCTCTCTCCTTCCCTCTCCCCTCCCACAGCCCTGCATTTTCCCCTGCTCTCATCCCTCCCTACTCTCATTCCTTACCGTCCCCACCCCTTGGCTAACTTAAAACATAAGAATCGCTGCTGCTGGGTCAGACCAGTGGTCCATCGCGCCCAGCAGTCCGCTCACACAGCAGCCCCCATGGGGCTCCATGGTCTGGGCATCTCTTCCCCTTCTCTCCCTCACCTTCCCAGACGCCTTTCAAAATCAAATCTTCTTTTTTGGAGGGCCCCAGTGCAGTAACCATTCTCTCAAGCTTCTAGCACTGCCCTGAAGCTTTCCCTCTGCCGTGATCCACCCAGGCTGAAACAGGAAGTTGCATCAGAGTGGGGGGAGCAAATCACGGCACAGGGAAAGTTTCGGGGAAACACTGGCAGCTTGTGAGAATGGCTGCCACACCAGGGCCCCTCCGAAAAAGATTTGACTTTGAAAGGAGACCAGAAAGGTGAGGGGAAGGGATGAAGAGGGACAGAACGGGAAGAGTTGCCTGGACAGCACACCGGCCCTGGTTATGCGAGGTTCCAAAAATATTGGGGATGCTAAGGCATCCACAGAGATGGTGCCTATGGGGGGGGGGGGGGCTTCCACTATGATATTCATAGAGGTGCCTCCTGTAACGGAGACACACTCCACTAGAGCCTTCATCTCCTCTGGGAAGAAGTCTGGCTCCCTCCTTTCTCCATAACGCATTCTTTCACTCACAGAGTCTCTCATACACTCTGGGGTTCACTTTCTCTCTATCACACTCTTTTTCACTGCATATTTTTTACTCTCTCAATTTCTCTCACAGTCTCTCTAGCTATCAGTCTCATTGTCTCTGTCTCTCTCATACTAGTACTCTCTCATTCTCTCTGTTACTCTCACTCTCTCAAAATCTATTTTGTATTAATACTCCTCACTCCACCACTAACTTTCCTCTCTACATGAACAACTCCTAACTACACCCACAATAATCATTCTATGGGCAAGCCTATATATGCAGGACATCAGGGAGGTCCTGTTACTAACGTGGTAACGTTCTGGCATCATCAGGCACGTTTTCTAGTTCAGCTAATGGGGCATTTACATTAGATGCCCAGTGGGATGAATAATCAAAGTTTTTTTTAAGTCCAACACAAACGTGTTATGTAATCAGAATTTTGGGACATATAGTAGAACGGATTTAAGACAGCTCTTTTATAAGCATTTAACTAGATCATTTTTGACTGGTCTTGTTCTTCTTGGACATGTTTTTGATTATGTAAAACATTTGTTGTACATTTAACTCTGGACGTCTTATAGGGGAAATAGACATTCTATTGAAAATGGCTCTCTATACGTTTTCTTCACTGTAACTAGTTTAAACAGTTCTGTTATGAAATTTAATTGAATTATTGTCAGACTTCAAGAGCATTTTTTGCAAAATATTACATGCCAGCTCCCTATTACGTACATTTATATTGCCTGTTTCTATCTACCCTCATCAAGTCAAGCTTCCTTTGCTCTTATAGTCTATTTATTCCACCTGCATAGACTTTTGTTACTCCTGAATGAAACCGACACCTATATTATGTTGTTGAGCAAAAATCAGCTTGCAATCACAAAATGTTCTACCTGTCATGACCGATTTCTAGACTAGTGGATGAAGTTTCTACTCCCTCAGGCTGTGATTTGTTCTGCGGTGAATGTAGGAGGTTTTTTTTAGGTCAAGTAATGCCAGTGTAAAGTGAGACGATTGCTTTGCAGTGCACTGATTTTGGTTTAATGTGAAAGGAAAGGAAATTTGACTGAGTTACCGTATGTCACTTGCTACAGTAGCTCTTCTAGCAAGAATGTGTTCTTGATCAACAAGTCTTATGTACCTCAGTATGCAGCCTGTGGCAGTCAGCATTTTCTTAAGCCCTGACTATCAGCTAAATTAGACCCAGATATTAAATGCCAGACCATGTCCAGGCACTGGCATTAAATATCTGGGTGTTAGGTGAAACCAAGAGTTATATAGAAACATAGAAATAGACGGCAGATAAGGGCCACGGTCCATCCAGTCTGCCCACCCTAATGACCCTCCCCCTACCTTTACCTTGTGAATAGATCCCATGTGTCGATCCCATTTGGCCTTAAAATCAGGCACGCTGCTGGCCTCAATCACCTGAAGTGGAAGACTATTCCAGCGATCAACCACCCTTTCAGTAAAAAAGAACTTCCTGGTGTCACCTTGCAGTTTCCCGCCCCTGATTTTCCATGGATGCCCTCTTGTTGCCGTGGGACCCTTGAAAAAGAAGACATCTTCCTCTGCCTCAATGCGGCCCATGAGATATTTGAACGTCTCGATCATGTCTCCCCTCTCTCTCTGCACTCCTCGAGCGAGTATAGCTGTAATTTTTCTAACCGTTCATCGTACAGGAGATCCTTGAGTCCCGAGACCATCCGGGTGGCCATTCTCTGAACCTGTGAGATATTTGAACGTCTCGATCATGTCTCCCCTCTCTTTGCACTCCTTGAGCGAGTATAGCTGTAATTTTTCTAACCTTTCATCGTACGGGAGATCCTTGAGTCCCGAGACCATCCGGGTGGCCATTCTCTGAACCGACTCCATCCTCAGTACATCCTTGCAATAATGCGGCCTCCAGAATTGCACACAGTATTCCAGGTGGGGCCTCACCAATGATCTATACAATGGCATAATGACCTCCGGCTTACGGCTGACAAAACCCCTGCGTATGCAACCCATGATTTCCCTTGCCTTGGATGAAGCTTTCTCCACTCGATTGGCAGCCTTCATGTCCTCACTGACGATCACCCCTAAGTCTCGCTCTGCTACCGTTCTTGTTAGGTTAGATGTAAGGTTACCAGACATCCGGATTTCCCCGGACATGTCGGGGTTTTGAAAAGAAATCGCGTCGGGAAGGGGGCATCCGCACATGCACGGATGCAACGCGGCGATGTCATGCGCACACGTGCTTCTATCTACCCTCATCTACCTTCCTGACTGACAAACAGGCAGTGGGGGGTGGGGGGGTGGGCTGAGCTGGGGCATTACAGGGCGGGCTTGGGGACAGTTCTAGGGGTCCAGATTTGACGAACGTAAAATCTGGTAACCCTTTACAGATGCAAGGCTAATTGCTTGTCAGAGCCGTTTGTTAAATTTTTAAAAATAATTTTGGGAACCAGTTGTTAAAGTAGGTCCCCCAGTGTCTACTTTAAAATCCAGCTCCCAATATTTGGTCAGGAATGCCAAGCTAGGGTTAGCAGATGTCCAGATTTCCCAGACATGTCCTCCTTTTTGAGGACATGTCCGGGGGTCCAGACAGCTTTTCAAAACCCGACACTTTGTCCAGGTTTTGAAAAGCTTCCAGTCAAAATTGCGTTGGAAAGGGGCATCCACGCATGACATCATTGCAGATGTCGTCTGGGGGTGAGGCTGGGGGGTGCAACGGGGCATGACACAGGTGGAACAGAGCGGAACTGGACGAGCAATTTTATGGTCTTATGGTCTGTCTTTTTCAAAATCCGAAAGTTCCAAAACCCGAAATATGCCTGGTTCCAAGGATTTTGGATAAAGTGTCTTGTACCTGTACCTTAAATGGATCTACAGCAGCTTTTTAGCTGTTAAGATTCAGTGATTGAAGGAATAAAGTAATTAATGGAAATGTTATATATATTGTTTTGTTTTATTGTGTTTTATACTGGTTTTTGGTGGTGTTTTTTAAATCTTATCATCGTTCCCCTCCTTTACAAAGCCACGCTGGCATTTTTAGTGCGGGCCACCGCGGTAACAGCTCAAATGCTCATAGAATTCCTATGAGCATCTGAGCTGTTACTGCTGCAGCCAATGCTAAAAACGCTAGTGCAGCTTTGTAAAGGAGGGGATCTGTTTGTTTTTGGTTTTTTAAAATTTATTTATCATTTTCAAGTTTACAAATCAAGTATCACTTGTACAGAAAGATAAAGATAAGCCAGTAAGGTAATAAAATATTCATTCAAACATCTCAGACAACAATAATAAGAAAATCATTATGGCTTAACTTCAGCTCAAGTCCACATATGGCGATTCAAGGTATACATAGTGGAAAATTAAAGAAACATTAACAAACTAAATTGCTATATAAAGAAGAAACAGACTCTTTAGACTAAGACAGGATAACAAATAATCAATTTGCCCTCATAATTCCCCTTAAGCCTGAGGCGCTGTAGACAAGAATGTTGTCAGCTGGCTTGTGTCAAAGAAAACATATTTTTTCATACGATATTGTATCACACATTTACATGGATGTCAAAGAAAAAAGGTCGCTCTCAAAGCTATAACCACTGGTTTTAAAAGAAGAAATTTGCATCTCCTTTTTTGAATATCTTGAGCCAGATCCAGGAAAATCAATATTTTAAGTCCTATAATTTTTTTTGTCTATTTTTAAAGAAAAGCCTAAGCAACCAGTTTTTATCTAGTGCTAAGGCAACAGTGTCGCAGGGTAGTCATTTCTATATCGGTAAGTTCCAATATTGCTGTAACATCAAGTGGTTGCTGGTTCCTTTCTTGTAATCGTTGTTGTTCATCTCTTTTGATAGGTAAATAGTAAGCTTGAGTGAGTGGTGGCAACATATCTTCAGAAATTTCCAAAATTTCCATCATATAACGTTTCACTATATCTCTTAGAGATATTGTTGCAACCCTTAGAAAATTTATTAATCCTTCTCAAATTGGTGTTATCCTTAATTAATACTTCTCTAATCTGTTTAGAAACTTTCAGTTCTTGGTAGATATTTTCTAGGGAACTTTTTGTCATCAAATTCAACCTTCAAATTTCCCACCACAGTCTCTTGGGCTTTAAGTCTTTCTTCCAACTGATTTAGTTTGGGTTTAACTGATTTTGCCAAGTCTGCCACCAGATCCCAAAGGGATCCCATGGTTACCTCTCTGGGTTTTTCAATAACGGAAACATTTGCAAAGTGAAAAGTCTCACCAGTTGATGTCCCCTCTTGGACAGCCTTATTCAGGTTCAAATTTACCCCTGCAGTTGTTGGACTCTCAGTCTCCTCCAAACTCTCCTGTGAATGGGAGTTTGTCTCCATTCTCTCCTCTCTGTGGCCTCCGAGGGAGAGTACTGCCCATGCTCCGGAAGCACTCCTCTCTTGGGGAGCTGGTAATCTGAGGAGGAGGGGGAGGTGCTCTGGCATCTGGGCTTAGTGTTGTCTCCAAGCCCAAGGAGATCGTTTCTGTTCCGCCCCTCCGGTGCATCTCCAGCGGGTCTCTCGACACCCGGGGTGTCTCCTGCATACAACGAAGGAGATCCCCGATATTGCCGAAGACCACTGCTCCGGACTGCTGCGAGGCTCCAACGGCACAAAAGTTGTAAGGGGTAAAACTCGACGGCGTACTGCTCAGCCAGCTGGGTCTGCGGCTATCTTGGATCTCCCTTTCCTCTTAAGTCCCTTGTTTTGTTTTGTAATCCACCTAGGTATAAGCAGAATATAATTTTTTAAAATAAATATAGAACATTACTTGAGGCAAAATGGTTTGTTTAAGCTGAACTGCTGTGCTGTTTGGTTCTGTACTGTATATTACTCAAAGAAATCTCCAGGGAGGCTGCATTATAAGAACTGCGTCTACTATCATTAACATTTTGCACTTCCTGGCTGCCAATTTAATTGCCTTGTATTATGCTATTGTACTCTTCGCCATCTTGGGATTTGCAGCAAAATCCAATAATTATTTTTTTCTCAGTTCCTTACAAGACTGTCATGTTCTTTATCCTTTATGGCTAAGTATTATTAAAGTAATTCTCTTCCCATTTTTTCTAATTAAACTGCAAGCAAATGAAGATCAGATTGATCTAATTTGCAGAGAGCTCTTTTTTGTTTTCTTCAGATAGTTAATGGCTAACCATCTTCAGGTATACTGTTTCCATTCAATTTCTCTATTTTGTATTTAAGATTACCTATATCAGAACCCTATGGGATCAATATTCAACAAGGGGAAGAAGTATTTCCAGCCAGCACTGTATTTTTATGAACTGCAATGATGAGTGTGTATGTTGGGGGGGGGGGGGGGGGGAGAACAGTTAAACTAGATCTTTTTAAAACAGTTTTGCTTAATCAATAGAACCTATTGGGGAGGGTCTGTCTTTGTTCGTTCACACACAGCTCATTGATTTTGCATGCACAATCAAATAGATGTGTATGGACTAAGCAAGAAATGGAAGGAAGAAGCTGTGAGCAGCGGGTAGCAAGGAAGCGAGACACTGCTACTAAACAGGACCCAAACCGCAATGTGCAGGAGCAAGGTGCTGATTGTGTGTGGGGGGAGGGGGCTTGGGGGGGAGGCTGGTGGCACAGAAGATGAGGCAAGCCATAGCTGCAGTGAAGAAATAAAGTAATTAAAGGAAAAAAGCAGGAGGGAGAAGAAATGCAAGGAAAATGAGTTCTAGGGAAGAAGGGACAGTTAGGGATGAAAAAAATGGAGAGGAAAGGGGAGAGATCTTGTAAGATGCGGCATGGAAGGAAGGGAGAGCATGCAGTGTGGACAGACAGGGAAAAAAAGCAAGGTAGAAAAAAGGTGCAACAATGGCAAGGAAGAGAACCGGAGAGTGGAAGGGGTGGGAGAAGCAGGTAGGAGGACAGGAGAGAATGGAATAGGATGGGAAGCCTAAATTCCTATAGCCATAGATGCATCCTCCCAACAAACACACATCCCCCCTCTACTCTCCTGATATGCAACCAACAGATAAACAGCTAAACTCTCCCCATAGTGTTAATAAACAGTATGTACCACTGCACATGCATACACATATAGTAACATAGGAAATGACTAGACCTAAACGGTCCATCCAGTCTGCCCAACAATCACACTAATAATTAAATTGTTTTTCTTTGGCATTTCTGGGACGTAAACCATAGATGTCCACCCAGCACTATCCTAGATTACAACTAGAGAATGACACGGTGACAAAATTCATCACCGTTCCCGTCCCCGCGGATAACCGCAGGAAACCATCTTCATGTCATTCTTTAAGGAGAGAGGGAAGAATCAGAGTATGAATAGCCACAACCACTGACCCGCAAGCTTTGCTTTGAAGAATGCTGGTGTAGAAGGACTGAGGTTGAAACAGACACTACAGAATGACAGTCTCTGGTATCCAGAGCAGATATTGTGATGTCATAATGCCTCATTCCACCAGTGCCTAAGAGCCAATCACATCAGTGATGTCACAATGGCTTCATTATCCTTGGCTCACATAAGAATCAGAGTATGAATGGCCACAACCACTGACCCACAAGCTTTGCTTTGAAGAATGCTGGTGTAGAAGGACCGAGGTTGAAATAGACACTAGAAAATGACATGGGATTATTTCCTGCGGTTATCTGCGGGGATGGGAACGGTGATGAATTTTGTCACCTTGTCATTCTCTAATAGGAAATGACTAGACCAGAACGGTCCATCCAGTCTGCCCGACAGTCACACTAATAATTAAATTGGTTTTCTTTGGCATTTCTAGGACGTAAACCATAGATGTCCACCCAGCACTATCCTTAGATTCCAACTACTGGAGTTGCTGTTGAAGCCTACTCCAGCCTATCCAAATCATCTTGTCATTTGCGGGACACAGACTGAAAAAGTTGGCCAGGTACTGTCATGATATTCCAAATTACTGAAGTTTCTATCAAAGCTCTCTCTAGCCCATCTTAAACCGAATTACTATATACAGGACAAAGACTGTGCAAATCATCAGTCACTACACACACCCCATGTAGGGTTACCAGATTTTACTCCTGTACAATCCGCACCCATAGCCCCACCCCCCCAAGTCCGGCCAGTTCCATCCTGCCCATTATGCCCAAGTCATGTTCATTTCCACCCAGCCCTGCCCACCTCAACCTATTCTCATCCTTGGGACTGCGTCAGGAGGGCATCTGCACACGCGCGGATGCAATGCAATGACATCACACGTATGCACGTGATGTCACCGCATTGCATCCGCGGATGCCCTCCTGATGCGGTCCCGAGGTGGAAGTTTTTCAAAACCCGGACATCTGGTAACCCTAACCCCATGCCCACTCCCCACATATCCCCTTACTGAGACATACTTTGCCATGGCTGTTCCTTGCACATCTCCCACACAGACATACTTGAGCCTGCAAATAGAGGAAAAAGGAAGTGTACCGTTACTGTCCCGTCAATTGAGCGCAGGACAAAAGTGCTCCGACAATCGCGTGCAGGATGTATGTGCGCTGCCGGTCCCACCGCTTTAAACCCATAAAGTTAGCACTGTGAGGGGGGGACCCCCTCAATACACTGAAAAACTCCCAAACTCTGAAAACTGAACAGAAAACGGAAGTTTTCAGTGTGCTTGGGGGAAGGGGGGTTTCACCCCTCCAAAATCCCCCCCCCCAACAGGAGCACGAGGACTTCTACATGTACTGGGGGGGCTTCCCCCAACCCCCCCCCCCCCCTCACAGCAGTAACATTACCGGTTTAAAGTGGTGGGACCAGAGGTGCACATACATCCTGCGTGCAATTGACGCGCCAATGTCCGGTGCGCTTTAGTTACGAAACCGGTAACCCTAACCACTGTGTCATACGGGAAGTGCACACTTTTTAACAAGGTTCTAGTGCTGAGAGCTGGAAGAGAGGATAAGAGGATTCAGCCAGGGAGAGAATTTTCACTAGATTATCACTTCCTCCCCCCAAAAGCAAACAGAATTTTTTAAAAGCAGCTAGGCAGAAGAGAAATATGGATAAGGGCTTTGGCCTCTGGGAAATAATGTTTGAAACAGTAAGAGGAAGAAAGGCAAGAACAGGGTCAGTGCAAGGGTATTAGGCACTTAGGTACACCTTATATGAATTTTTAGACCCCTAGGCTCCCCAGAATTTAATACACTCAATAATTACAATCACTCCCTCCTAAAGAATCTGTATACAATTTCTGTAAATATGTGCTGATTTTTTTTTTTTTAATTCCAGGTGGCTGTCAGGTTGCTAGGGCTGTGCATTTGTTTGAAACATGAGAAATGACAACATTTCCCATGTTTTAGATCATTTTTAACCTGAAACAGCGAAAATAAAAAACTTTGAAAGGCACCTGTTGGAAGACAGTATGCACAAGGGAGCAACAGTCGGGCCATTTCTACAAAAGACTCTTTCTTGTTGGTATAATCTTAATATTTACAACCAAATGAAGGTTTCATTTGTTAAAAAAATAACTTCTCAGATTAAAATTTGAAATTTGTATTGAATAAATTTAAACACACATATTTGAACAATTATAATTCTCCCAACAACAGGTATGCCTGGAATAAACTACCTGAGTTCATCCATCACGCCCCTTTCCTTACCTCGTTTATAAAAGCAGACTGAAAACTCACCTTTTTGATTTAGCCTTCAGTCCATAACCCTTCTCCCCTCTGCCTGGCAGATTCCATCTCCCTTAACTGTATCCCCACCCTAGCATCCTGTTTGTCTGTCTTGTCCGTTTAAATTGTAAGCTCTTTTGAGCAGGGACTGTCTCCTTTGCGTGTCTCCAGTGCTGCATACGTCTAGTAGAGCTCTCCTGATATGCCACCAACAGATAAACAGCTAAACTCTCCCCATAGTGTTAATAAACAGTATGTACCACTGGCACATACTATGTATGCAATCCTGCACACTGGCCTAACGTAGCAGTAGCAAAAGTACTTTTAAAATTATACAATAGTCTGACAAACATCTAAAGCAGGGGTAGGGAACTCCAGTCCTCGAAAGCCGTATTCCAGTTGGGTTTTCAGGATTTCCCCAATGAATATGCATTGAAAGCAGTGCATGCAAATAGATCTCATGCATATTCATTGGGGAAATCCTGAAAACCCGACTAGAATACGGTTCTCGAGGACTGGAGTTCCCTACCCCTGATCTAAAGGCTTCCAAATCTATTTAAATATATATTTTTTTAAAGTATTTTAATAGGAGCTACCTCCTTGTATTTCCTTACTAAACAGACAGCATTCCACCAGGCACAGTCAGTCAAAATAGTTTTTCCAGTTTGATAAAATTTGCTGTTATCGCTATATTCATTAATATATCAATTTAGCTTCTGTTTGTTTATTTGCAAGATATGATGCAAAGCTACAGACCATAAAACAATAAGGGGGAAATTCTGTATAGGACACTGGTTTCTGCAGCCGCCTAATAAGTGGCTGAGAATCGCACACCGGCGTCCTATACAGAATCACATCTGCCCTAATGGACAGACCCCCCAACCCCGCCTAACCGGCCCAATTCTCTAACTGGCACCCATGTCACAGATGTCAGTTAGAGAATCACGCCTGATCCCTTGCCATCAGCTGGTCATGGCAAGGGAATCCTCCTGCCGTGATCAGCTGAATGGCTGCGGCAGGGAATCCCCAAACCACCATGTGAACTCAGCCGGCAGGAAACTCTGTACTATTAAATCATATTTCAATTTCAGCTCTTTCAGACTTCTGGTGTAGTCTCTGGTTTGGGGCCTATTAGATTATTGCAATATTTTTTATTTGGGCTCCTACAAGAAAACTATTAGGAAGATGAGTTATTCAGAATACGGCAGTTCGGTTGATCTACAACTTGAAGAAACTGAACATATAACACCTTATCTTAGGAAATTGCATTGGCTTCCTGTTGAAGCGAGAATTTTTCAAATTTGCTTGTACAGTACTCTCCCGATATTTGCGGGGGTTCTGTTCCAGGAACCCCCGTGAATGTTGAAAAACCACGAACAGCAGCCGGAGCACCGGCGAGTGAAGGAAATCACTCGCGGTATGCTCCGACTGCCTCTTCCTGTACTAAGTTGGGCCTCACCAATCAGGAGCTGCTTTGACACGCGATATCTTGAGGGTCACATTGATTGCCTTGAGGTCTAGAATTGGCCTCCAGTCTTCTGAACCTTTTTTGGGTACTATGAAGTATATCGAATGTCTGCCGCAGCATGAGTCTCCTTCTGGTATGGGCTCTAAAGCTTCCAGCTCCAGCAGCCTTTGCACCGTTGCTCGGACTCTGACCACTTTTTCTGGATTCCCAGCTGGCAAATCCAGAAAGAAGTCCGGGAGGGGATGAAAGAACTCGAGCTTGTATTCCTCCTGTATAACATCCAGCACCCAGCGATCTGTAGTGATATCCAACCATGCTTCCCAATAGGCTGATAACCTCTCCCTGTTGTGTGGAGGCCCGGCTGATGGCTTGACATCATAACTGCTTATTGGGAGTGACTGTGGAGCAGGATCATGAAGATTGGGGGCACCTGCCCCCTCTGAATCTTTGCTTCGAGCTTTGAAATTATCTTTTGCCTAAAGGTCCTCAGCAGAACTGTCAATATCGTCTTAAGGCCTGAAAATTACTGCACCCTGACTCCCTAGGTGTTCGAGCTCTGCTGTCTGGTAAAGTCTTTGGCCTGCAATCCTGCACACTGGCCATAAGATAATTTTTAAGAAAGTCCTGAACTAATTGCCCTTTAAAGGGCAATTTACTCAAACTCGCCTTGGAGGAGCAGTCTCCCTGCCCACTGTCTGATCCACAGCATCTTGCAGGCGGAAATGGAATAAGCAGAAATTTTGCTCATGACTCTGAAAAGAACATACAGAGCATCAGCTACATAATCCACTCTAGACATCAGAAACTGGTGATCTGTCCTGGCCAGTGGATTGGCAAGCACTGGCAACAAAGGTGCGGCTGCTTTTAAATCCTGAGGATGCGGCTTCATGTAGCTTCTCAAGAACAAATTCCAGCCTGTGGTCCTGGGCATCTTTTAATACCACACCGCTGTCACTAGGAAGGGAAGTACGCTTAGTAACCTGTGCCACCAGGGAATTCACTTTCAGTGGAACAAAGAGCTGGCTAAATTCAGCATCCATTAGACAGAGCTTTGCCATGGCTTTGGCCTCCTGAAGGGGCCCCTGCAGGATCTCCCAATGATCTGTTAGCATTTCAGTAATGTCCTGATGAAGAGAAACATGTGGTTTGTGCTTTTGTGCTGCTCCTAAGTCCTAATCATGGAAAAACTACCACAGAGCCACTCCGCCTGCACTCAAGCCCACTGTGGACAGAGCCTGGGGTGAGTCTTGCTCCCATGAGACCGATCCCTGAGCTTCCAGACTGATAGTACAAGCTGTCCAAATGGGTGCACAGCAAGGCAGTCTGCCTCTTGGATGCAGACCTCTGATCTTAAGAGTCCATGTTCGAAAGGTTTCAGAGATGACCCTAGTTTGGTATCCTTTGCAGCACAGAAAAGTCTCACAAAATGGTAAGCAAAACCTGCATTTAATCTCTATAATAAAACCCCAAGCCGCGCATGCGCACTTCCACTTGCGTGTTCCGTATGTCCGTGGCCTGAAGAAATGCGCATGCGTGACTACAACTGCCCCACACTCGCGGCCCTGTGGGGCAGTGGCAGCAACTGAGTGGTGGAGAGCAGCCCCGCTCCGCCCGTTGACCCTCCACAAACCTCCCGGCTCCAGCGGCGTAGGCAGCACTATAAACACGCTGCTTTGCGCCCTTCTACTGCCGATTTCCTCTGCCGCGTCTCTGATGACATCGTCGGAGACAGACGCGGGAGAGGAAATCGGCAGTAGAAGGCCACGAAGCAGCGTGTTTAAAGTGCTGCCTACGCGGCTGGAGCCCGGAGGTTTGTCGGCGGTGGGAGGGTCAGGAGCAGGCAAGATCGAGCAGAACAATGGCAGTAAAAGAAGGGGGAGGGGACGAACGGAGCAGGCCAGATCGCGGTAAGAGAAGGGAAAGGGGGGTGGGGGAAAATGCTGCTACTGCTATACAGGGACTTGGAGGGGAAGGGAAATACCGCTGCTGCTTCTGTACAGGAAAAGAGGGGGGGGGATAGGAGGGAAATGCTGTTGCTGCTGCATAGGGAAGTGGGATGGAAATGCTGCTGCATAGGGAAATGGGGAAAAATGACAGACAGACAGTGGGAGGGAGGGAGACAGAAAGAAAGAAAGACACAGGGGCAGGGAGACGGACAGAAAGACAGATAGAGAAAGGGGGCCAGGGAGAGAGAGTCAGCGGGAGGGAGACAGACAGACATATATTCTAGCACCCGTTAATGTAACGGGCTTAATGACTAGATAATAAAACCCTAAGCGGCGCATGCACACTCCTACCTGCGTGTTCCGTATGTCCGTGGCCGGAAGGAGTGCGCATGTGCACCTACAACTGCCCCACACTCGCGAAGGGAGAAGATACAGAAACAAAGAAAGACTGACAGACAGCCAGGGAGAGAGACAGTAAGACAGGGGGCCAGGGAAGAGACAGAGACACACAGGGGGACAGAGACAGAAAGAAAGGGGGGCAGGGAGAGAGATAAAAAACATAAAGTAAGAAAGAAAGAAATGCCTCAGCGACCCATTGTGCTAAAAGTCTACACATCTATTCTAGCACCCGTTAATGTAACGGGCTTAAATACTAAAAATAAACTCCTACCTTCTCATTTGTACAGGTAACTGAGGAACTGAAGGCCAGCCCAGAGAGATGGGAGGGGGAGCAAAAGAATGCTAATGAGGCTCTCTACAAGAATTCTTTGGGAATAGATTATTCCTTAACCTTCGGGTAGTAGTCAATGTGTCTGTCATACTAGAAACTGGGCTTCATGAACCTTTGGTCTAACCCATTATGGTAATTCTTATTTTCTTAGTCTCTGTGTGCAAGTGAAAACCAAAAGAGAAAAATAAATACATTTCCATTTGAACTTTGCTAAATACAAAGGTATCAGAGATATACATTTCCGAAAGCAGACACACAAAAAATCAGACATCCCACAAAAGACTGAGTAAGAAAACCAAAATAAAATATGGGGGAAAAAGAGAAACAGCAATTATGGTAACAAAATATTGTATATCCAGCAGGCAAGAAATATGACAATCAGGAACAATATAGACCTGATCCAGGTGGAAATGATTTTTGCTATTGTCCCCTCTGTACGCTGTAATTTTTTTTTTAAACTTTAACTGATAAATATACTACTATTAATTATTTCTATAGCGCTATCAGACGCAAGCAGCGCTGTACAGAGTCACAAAGAGTAAGAAAACAGTCCTTTACATGTAAAATTATCCTGCTAATACAGTTATCTGAAATCATTTGATTTCATGACTGAGTTCTTCAGATAGTTGCACAACTAAAATGTCCTAAATGCTCCTGCAAGTACAGCTATGAATCTGAATACCGATACCTTTCGATCGTAAAGGAACCCCCCCCCAACAACAGATAATAACCGTTGTATGTGTATAATACACACCTACAAAGTACAGCCCCCAAACCGTGCATCTCTCCCCGAAACACTGCAACTTCTATAGCACATAAGAAAACAACACGCACGTACTACAAGCAAACTTTCTTTTAACTTCAGCTAAAGTAGCAGCCCCGCCGCTACACCGCCCAATCCCACGGCCTGCTGGCTGCAGCCAATCAGGGAAAGCTCTGTCTCTCCCCGCCCCCTTCACTCCCAAAGTATGGGGCTGGATGGGGCGGCGCTTTCTCTCCTTTGCTTGTCCTTTCCTTGATGCAGCTCCCGGCAGAAGCCAATGAGCTGCGTCCTTTCTTCTGGCGGACCAGCCTGGAGGAGGGGGTGGGAACGGAACAGCTGGGTCTCCTTTGCTTGAAAAAACATCGGGCTGTGGTGCAGTTGTTTTCTTGCCTCATCTTTTGTCGTGCGGCCCCCCCCCCCCCCCATTAGCCATGTTCTGTCACTTGCTTCCAGGTAGGAAAGGAGAGGTGAAGCGCAGCATTCTGTCGTTGCTTGGTTTTGGTATGGCGTTTACGATTGTCATGCCAATAAAGTTATGTGAATCTGTATTTGATCTGAGTGCCTGCTCCAGCGTAGAGGGGAGGAGTTTGTTCCCGCTCCTGCTTGCAGCCAATCAGTGGAGTTCTTCCTTTCCTGCTGCCTAGGGGAAGGAGAGGGGCTGAGGCCGGACGGAGCAGGGTGCTTGTTGCTTTGGTTTGATCTCAGTTCCTGTTGCTTCGTACTGCCTCAGCTTCGAGATTCGGGGCGCGGGGAGATGGTGGTGTGGAGCTTGCAGCTTGAATTTAATGCTGGTGCCTCCTGCCCTGAGGTAGGGGAATAGTGTGGGCTGTGCTAACTTATTGGGGTTGGCTATCCTCTAAAATTACAACCCAGCTTCAGATTTGATGCTCGAAAAACATTGGAAATGTGTTTTAACCATTGTTCATGTATCTGTGTTTGCAATTTACTCCTTTTTTTCTTATTTAGCAGCATGCAGTAATTTGTATACTTGCCACTGTACACTTTTGAGATGACCATGTGATAACTTTGTGTTTTAGATCCTACTACAAGTACAAGGGGGCACTCGGAGAAATTGAAAGGGGGTAGGTTTAGAACAAACGCCAGAAAGTTCTTTTTCACACAGAGGGTGGTGGATATATGGAACGCGCTACCAGAAGAAGTGATAAGCAGGAGCACGCTACAGGGCTTCAAGGAAGGTTTGGATAGGTACCTAGAGGACAAAGGGATTGAGGGGTACAGATAGGAGTAGAGGTAGGTTATAAGGATAGGATTAGAGGACTAGAGGTAAGTTACAAAATTAGTCTGGGACCACCTTTCAGGCGATAGTGCCGCCGCGTGAGCGGACCGCTGGGCAGGATGGACCTCTGGTCTGTCCCAGCGGAGGCACCTTCTTATGTTCTTAACCATAGGATTGTTTTAAAATGTTTTCCATATTTCTTTGTGAGCAGTATATGTAGTTTCATATAGTAGTATACTGTAACTTTTTTGTATTATTTAGTTTTGACATTTTCACATGATTTTTTAATTTCAGATCTGGCAACTTTTAGCATGTGTCCCTACAGCATTCTGAAAAGAAATACTGTATATATTTTTAAAAAAGTGCTGGAGTTCACCAATTTAGCCCAAAAGGTGTTTCATATGAAGCTGGTACCACTGTCAAGGAAAAAAGGCTAAGCAAAACGTCCTCAAAAGGGTCAAGAAAAAGGAAGAACAGTTATGTGAGTTTTGGAATGAAGCAGAAGAAAAGCTTGCAACTTTTGCTCTCAACCTACCATATTTTTCGTTCTATAAGATGCCCTTTTTTCCCCAAAAAAATGGGTGGAAATAAGGGTGCGTCTTATGGAGCGAATACCCCCCTCCCCTCCTTCCTTCCTTTCCTTTCCTTAATTCCTCCAGCGGTCCAGCTCTGTAGGGCAGTAGCTTTCAACCTCCTGCCTTCCCTCTGGCTGACTCTTGAACGGCAGCTGACTCTGACATTGTTGCTCGGGAGTGCAAGATAACACTTCCTCAGTATACCTGCTAATGTGATTCTCAATCCTTTCAACCCCAGTTTTGGGTGGGCCCATCGCAGAGAAATCTTGTAATAGGAAGCAGTGCTGGTTTTGTTCTCCTTGTTTAGTCACGTGGTTGATTTTCCACCTGTGCTATTGGATGGTTGGTCTTGAGGAGATTCCCGCCAAATATGAGTGATGTTGCTGGCTGCTTGCGCGCTGAGGAAAGTACGAGAGAATACGCGCATGCTGGAGGGCTGATGGGCGGTGTAACTGGCTGGAAGCAGAGCCTGGCTGGAACCTGGCCTCTGAGCAGGTTGTCGTAGCCCCGGGAAGGGACAGGAGCCCAAAGTTGGGGCTGCAGCGGTCCTCAGGAGTTAGGGGTGTGTGGGATTCGACGCAGAAGAGCTCGGCAGGTAAGATTTTCCTACCTTCACAGAGAAGGGGGATTGGATCCTTCCGGTGTGGAGGCGTTGATGAGGATGCCCTTGGCAATGCTGATTCTGGAGGTGCCATGCTGGTGACAGGTAACTTAATTATCTTTGCTTTTTATTTTTCTGTGGAGTACAGGGAGGTGTCGCACCTATGTTGGCTAGCTGTCAGTTTCTCTCTCTTCGGCTTGGTATTTTGTGGAAGCAGTGTACGGGAAGGAGGGTCTCTCTCTCTTTCTCTATTCTTATATTTGCACACCTCGGAGTTCCTGGCTTAGAGTTTTCTTGGAAGGTTTCCTGGTTTGCCTACTTTGCTTTAAATCGTTGTTAAATCTCCCGCTGCTGCCATTTGGCAACTATTCACGGAGCGGCGTGCTATGACTCTGATGCTCGGGAGTCAGCCGGAGGGAAGGACAGGAGGCTGAAAGCTCCTGCCCTACAGCGCTGGACTGCCAAAAGAACTAAAGGGGGAGGGCACTTTCTGCCTGCCTCGGGGTGGGGGCCCTGCAGGGGGGTGGGGGGCCTTACCTGCTTGTCACTAGGCCTGCCTGCTGTCCTGTCCCTGCCTGCTGTGTGCCCTGTCCCGGCCTACCACTAGAACACCAGAGGGGGGACAGGGTGCAGAGCCTGGCAGGGAGAATTTGGTTCAGAATGGTTTTTTCTTGTTTTCATCCTCTAAATATAGGGTGTGTCTTATAGAGCAAAAAATTCGGTATTTTCTTTCCTCCTCTTTGCCCTGTATACATATCACTCAGGGGAAGATTCTCAAAACCCACTGTGCCTTTAACGATGGTCTCTAAACCGGTTCCAGATGGTTTTGCCCGGAAGTATTCTACTGGCCAATTCTGAAAAGGGCTCACCATGATCTTTTCTGAGCTTCCTAGCAGACTCCAACTCTGCCATGCAAATGTATTACAATGAGGTCATTAATATTTAAACGAGCACACAGGGCAATTCTCTATTATCAACGGGTGATTCCCTAAACTCGCTGTCCTACATTTGCAGGCAAAATCTTCTGGCAGGTCTGAGCTGTTGTAGCCTTTCTTTCTGGTCACTGCCTGAACACTGATTGGCTTAGGCATTGACAGGAAAGTAAGGCTTGACAGCTCAGACCTGCCAGAAAACTTTGCCTCCTCCCCCTGACACTTCCAGCAGGAGGGATGCCCACTCCCTCCCACTGCCAAGCAACACACACACACACTGCCAAGCAACCCCTCCAACACACACCCACACCCCTCCCGGCAGCGGGAGGGATGCCCATGTCCTGCCACTGCCGTCAAACAACTCGCACACCCCCGGCAGGTGTAGTGTGATCAAAGTGGTGTGCAGTACCCTGAGCCGGTTAAGTTCTGAATATCACACTTAACTGGCTACATGTTAGCTGGATACGGAAACCCAGATATCCAGTGCTCATACCTGGAGGCTCGACATCAGATTTCTGGGTTTAGTGCTGGTAGCAGACAGCAAAATGCTGATCATCGCTGGCTGAATATCAGGTCCCTGGACTTTATTTTTGATTTGTAAATTACATTCTTAAATTTCTTGCTAACAAGGTACTTTTAAAGAGAATTATTTAACTATCTTGGTCATCTTGTGGTAAAGCACATAAGTACTTTGTGCCTGTTTACTCTTTGAAGGTTTGTTGGCGCGAGTACCTTGATAATTATATTGGTGGATGAATGAAAAAAAAAAAAAAAAAGACATTGGTGGAGCTAAAAACTGTGAATTTGTCTCTTCTCCTCTGTCCCAAATTCCCTTTGTAGTGTCAGAAGGGAGATCACTTAAGGGCTTTTTTATTAAAACTTTGTGTGTGCTAACAGACAGCGCATGGTAGATGCTGCTCATCCTTTTTGGGCACTTGGCATTTGCTATTGTCTGTTACCGCATGCTAAGCTTTACACTTCCCCCTCCCTATTCGCGGTTTCGATGTTCGCGGTTTCGATTATCTGTGGTCTATCCCCTGGCTGCCCCCCTGAGAATCGCTCATTGGCATTGGAAAAAAAAAATGGCCCCAGGACTTGGAGGGAGGCGATCAGAGACGGCCGGGGGGGAGACAGGAGAATGTGGAGACAGGAGAATGTGGTTGTAATACGGTATTAGTGAGTTCTAAGGAAATTGACTCCACTTGCTATAATGAGCATATTGGAGACTCTAGTGTTATTTCTGTTCTGATTCATTATTCTTTTTTTAATAAAGCAGACTTGACATAAAATGTGTTTTTATCAGTGTATCATTGCTGAGTGTGAAAACTTAAAAGCTATAGTTATTTACCAGGAATTTACTCTATTAAGGAAAAATAGCAAAGTTTAAGAAAAGCGGAGCTTTATGTAATCAGTGGCTTGGAAGGACCCCGGGATGGGCTTTAACAATTTTTCTGATCAAGCACAATCAAATTCATGGGGGAAAACATTTTCCAACTTTAGGTTTTTCTGGGCAACCCTAGCGTTGGAGTACGGAGCTTCCTAATGTACCAGTAGCAGAGCAGTTGGCTCTTGTTTGTGATCAAACAAGGATGTATAATCAAATTCATGGGGGAAAACATTTTCCAACTTTAGGTTTTTCTGGGCAACCCTAGCGTTGGAGTACGGAGCTTCCTAATGTACCAGTAGCAGAGCAGTTGGCTCTTGTTTGTGATCAAACAAGGATGTATAATCAAATTCATGGGGGAAAACATTTTCCAACTTTAGGTTTTTCTGGGCAACCCTAGCGTTGGAGTACGGAGCTTCCTAATGTACCAGTAGCAGAGCAGTTGGCTCTTGTTTGTGATCAAACAAGGATGTATAATCAAATTCATGGGGGAAAACATTTTCCAACTTTAGGTTTTTCTGGGCAACCCTAGCGTTGGAGTACGGAGCTTCCTAATGTACCAGTAGCAGAGCAGTTGGCTCTTGTTTGTGATCAAACAAGGATGTATAGGCATTACTGCTCTGTGAGCCTCAAATTTATGTTTTCTGTTACAGCACTTCAAGTGCAGAGTCTGCTTGGTTTTAAAAATGTCTTGCCCAGTTAGCTGTAAGCCACTTTTGCCAAGTTAAGGAGCTGATGCAGAAAGCTGTGCACTGGAGCCAAGGTTCTGTGCCAAGGGCAGCTACTACTGTGTGCATATCGAGCAATCTGACAGTGTCAGCAGACGTCTTTGCATGTGCTGGAGTTATCCTGCAGATGAATATCAGCCTTGCAAAAATTCCTTGCAATGAAAATTTTTGTGATGCCGATATTGATATGCAGAACAGTGTTCCAGTACTTCTGCATCTCGTGTTGTGTCTTGAAAGTTGCAGGTACTGTTATGCTCTCAGCAAAAAAGGAAAAACTAGCATTAAATCCTTGTTTCTTATTTTTTCAGACCTTCTATGTCTCCTCAGACCCAGTGTTCAAGTTCTGGCATTGTGTTTGCCTTAGTCACCTGTGTACTTCCTCTGCACTGGGGCCAAGTAACAGTCTCGCTGCTATTCATAGTAATATGCTGTGTGCCAGCATCCAGTGTGCAGCTTCATGCAGGAATAGCTTCTGTGGAAGATTGCCGATTACCTCTGCTGAATATTCACAGTTAGCAGCTAGCTGCTAACCAGTTATTGGCTGTCTAAATTTAGTGGGCAAATCAAACCATATACTTAGCGGTCCTATTGGCTATTGTTGAATATTCACTTATCCTGTTAAGTTAGAGCCAGCTATAACATAAACATTTTTATCATTGGGAGCAACTTTTTTCTTAAAATTTCCTGCTAAATGTATGATTACTTATTTAAATATGTCATATGCCTTTTTTGAACCTGATCAGTTAGAAAGATTCCTCATAGATAGGGAAACGGGTGTTCAAACTAAAACTTAAAATAGAGATATACAGGCTTTTTAAAATTTTATTTGTTGATTATGTATGTTCAATAATGACCTCTTTCTCTTCCTTGATGTGGACTCATATTGCTTTAGAATACTGTATGTATTGTAATTGTTATATTTAAATAAATTTTAAAAAAGAAACATGATGGCAGATAAAGGCCAAATGGCCCGTCCATTCTGCCCATCCGCAGTAACGATTATCTCTTCCTCCCTCTAAGAGATCCCAAATTCCTGTCCCACGCTTTCTTAAATTCAAACCCAGTCTCTGTCTCCACCACCTCTTCCGGGAGACTGTTCTACGCTTCTACCACTCTTTCTGTAAAAAAAGAATGTATTTCCTTAGATTATTCTTGAGCCTATCGCCTCTTAACTTCATCCCATGCCCTCTCATTCCAGATATTCAATGCTTGTCACTGGACACAGCCTGGCATTGAATGTCGGGGCTGAATGCCAGCATCAGGCAGATAGCATGCTGCTTGACACCGGCTGAAAATTACCAGGACAGAATGTAGACTTTTCTTCCAAAAGTTTAATAACCAGTACCTTTTAGGGCAAAATAAACCAACTTTTTTTTTTTTTTTTTTTTTGAAACTGTCTTTATTAGCAATTGCATCTTTCTTTTTTGTTGTTGCTTATAAAATATTACAGTAAGGGCTCATTTTACTATGGTGCGCTAGCGTTTTTAGCACACGCACCGGATTAGCGCGTGCTACCCAAAAAACTACTGCCTGCTCAAGAGGAGGCGCTAAAACCGCTAGCGCGCCTTTGTAAAAGGAGCCCTAAGTGTTTGTTAGCGTTTTGAAGAGAGACAGAATAAAGCAACTTCACATGACTTGATTTTTTTTTTTTTAATTTCTTTAACCCTAGGTGCTGCATACTGTTGATCATCAGGTAGGATCATTTCATAACAATCTACGGCTCGGTTGATCCCCTGCACCACAAGACAACGAACATAGATTCTGACCGCTACTGGATGAGGCGCTGCCCTAAGACCTGAGATAGAAGGTGGGTGAAGAAGCAGGCAAAGATCTGGTTTACTTAGTTTACTAAAGAGAGCACAGCATTATCGTGCTGATGCCATGCAGACCTGGGCAGAAATGAGTGACCGGGGGGGAGGGTTGCGGAAGGATGGGATTGGGGGAGGAACGACAACATTGATTTATTTAATTGTATACTTTTATGCCACCAATCCCAGTACAAACTGATTAAGGTGGATTACAGGGAAAAAAGAAATACCCGCAGTCACTTATAAAGCAAAACTAAAAACATGAAGAAAACCCACCCCAAAACAAAATGCATCAATGTCGGAGCAGATGCCTTTCTTAGATATCCTCCCCCCACACCCAAACAAAAGTAACCCAGAACTTGACAGTCCTTCTCAACCTTAAGAGAAACGGAATCTATTTCAGAAAAACAGGGAATAACTATCCAGACAGCTCTTTTATACATTATCATTGGCTATATCTTCAGTCAAAGCTTTTAGTGATTTTCTTAGTTTAATCAATGCCTTCATTTTAAGCATATCTCACTGTCAGGCAGTACTCATCTTTTATTTATTTTTTATTTATTCAATTTTCTATACCGTTCTCCCAGGGGAGCTCAGAACGGTTTACATGCATTTATTCAGGTACTCAAGCATTGGTCCCTGTCTGTCCCAGTGGGTTCACAATCTATCTAATGTACCTGGGGCAATGGGGGGATTAATGACTTGCCCAAGGTCACAAGGAGCAGCATGGGTTTGAACCCACAACCTCAGGGTGCTGAGGCAGTAGCTTTAACCACTTCGCCACACTCTCCCCCTTTTAATGCTTGTCTTGGGGACCTAGACATGAATTTACCTTTTGCATAGTCAAGAAGCAAACATGTCTCCTTTTGTCATCTCAAAAAAGCTTTGATTGAAGATCGATAGTCAATTGCTTTGATTGAAGATGGTCAATGATAATTTAAATGTTGATATGATCAGGGACGAGGCTTGGCTAGTAGTCTCTCAGAAATGAAATTTATACTCTTAAGTTTAGCCAATGAGGTCTGATATCATTTAGTTTAGATACTTTTTTGTGAGTAAGGATTATTTTAGGAGTGCTATTAAAAAAAAAAAAAAGTGAACACATGTCTCTTGCATGTATGTACAGCGCTGCGTACATCTGGTAGCACTATGGAAATAATAAGTGGTAGGAGTAGAAGTGCCTGAACGTTTGGGATATTTAAAGGATGTACATAGAAGAGTGAAATAACTAATCACAGAATTTTTGAGGTGGTGTTATAGACATAAATGCCCCTTTAATTGCTGGTGAAGACCCCATGTCCAGTCTATCAGGTTACTGGCACTTGTGCACAGTCCTCAAAGCCTGCGCAGAATTGAGCGTGAAAATGTATTAAACTGCATGCTTATTCCCATTTTATGTATATACTTTTTCGGTCCGCTCGGTTCATGCCTAAACCATGCTCCCTTGAAATCTGTGTGTTCCAGCCCTTGATGCAGCTTTCTGAAATCATGTCCATATGTAGGAATTCTACACATGTGATTGCTACTTACCTGTGAATTTTTTTCTTAAAATGATCTTCATAGTGTGGCTGCAAATAACACTTAGTTAATCCAAATAATTGGTGACCATTGATCTCAAAAAGTTCAGAAGCTGTTGCAGCAGCAATGTTTTTTCTAAAATGAGCAAGGCATAGCGAAGTGCTGAGTAGAGTAAATGCATAACTCCTCCTTCCTGTACAATCCCACTTTATTCCGGGACCAGTGGATCATTTCCCCCTAATACCTCATCACTGAGCATGCCTCTCTGCTCATCAGTCTTTCTTCCTACAAGCCAGGCTGTAGGAGCTTATCTTTTCTGCTTGTGTTTAATTTTATTTTCTATTTTGTGATTACAATTTGTCAGATTTGAAATGTGTATCCTGCCAAAGCTGGTGTTAGTGAGCGTGAGCTAGGACCTAAGAGAGAGGAAAAGTCTTTTGTGTTTTGTTTACACCATAGAACCGGCGTTCTATGGTGCAAAGGGCAAAGTGGGTGAGATGGGTGAAAAGGCTACAAAAATAGACCTGCCAGGCCATTTTAAGAAATGCCCGATTGAGCAGGAAAAGTGAAGCCAATCGAAAAAATTTTTCCTGAATCGGGCAGCCCTAATATACACACAAACCTAGATAATAGGAAGAGACAGCACTGACTTTTTTTGTGACTATATGTGTAGCTTAAATAATGCTAATGAGTTGCTAAGGTTTAATGGAGACTAAATACCACAGGCAGCTTACATGTGTAGAAAAGAATTTTAAAGAGGGAAATATAACAATTAGAAAGTAATGTTGCTGATTAAGACCCATCTGTTTAGTCTTTGAGAACAAAGGCCATAGAGTGAATTGATCGTCTCTTTAGTGAAATGGTGTGGTGGCCATATTAGTCCACTTTCCAAGGTAATATATAGAAATAAAACAAAAAACAATGGAAATAAGGAAATACATTTTATTGGACTAACTCAATGCATTTTATGATGAGCTTTCGGAAGTAACCCTTCTTCAGAACAGAAATAAGCAAATGTTGACAAATATCAGTATATATAAGGAAAACATGAAAGCATTTCAGGGATAGTTTCACAAGAAGAGGGAGTGGGTGGGTGAGCAGGAGACAGAGGTAACAAAGCAGTTTTAAATGCCTTTGTAGAGGGAAAGAAGGCCCAGATCTTTAAGTCCTGTCTGGTAGGTGTCAAAATATTTAATCATTTTAATTTCAAAGGTTTTACATTCTTTGATTGGCTGAAATTTCCCTTTTAGTATTCATACCATAAAATCATTGGTGCAGTGGTCAGTTTTTCTAAAGTGTTGTCTGACAGAGATATATTGGTTTGAAATGGTCCAGGGAGGACCATCGCGATTTGGGAGCTACGATAGAACCATCACTAATCGCCTCATGTTCCGAAAAGAAAACCTTCATTTTTTTTTTTTTTCTCTCATTTCCTATTTTATTATAAAATTTTCATTATTTAATCAAACAATTAACTCTTGTACAAAAAAGAAATACACATCTAAAAAAATGCCATAGGAAATAATCTTATACATTAGATTTAAGTATACAGTGCTCCCCCAGTCATTCGTGGTAGGGAAGGCAGGAGAGGACAGCCGGAGTGCCGGCGAGTGAAGAAAATCACTCAGAGTATGCTCCAACCGCTTCTTTCTGTACTAAAGTTGGGCCTCGCCAGTCAGGAACTGCGTGTCAAAGCAGCTCCTAATTGATGTGGCCTGACTTTAATACAGGAAGAGGCGGTCGGACCATACAGTGAGTGATTTCCTTCACTCACCAGCACTCCGGCTGCCCTCTCCTGTCTTCCCTGCCTAAAAAAACGTATTCGGGGTTTTTTGACATTTGCGGAAAATTCCTGGAATGGAACCCCTGTGAATATTGGGGGAGTACTGTACAGTCGAACCTCGGTTTGCAAGTGTTTTGCAAGAAGAACAAAACACTCGAGCAAACTTTAACTTGCAAAAGGAGTGTTGACTTGATCAACAAGCGCGTCCCCCCGCAGCCCACCCCCAAACCCTTACCTCCAGCCTGCAAAGAGCACGCACCAACCCACGCCTGTACCACTGCCTTGCAATCTACTCCTGACAATGCTGCCTGGATGTCCCTGGGCGGAGAGAGTTGTGCAAAGGTCTATCTTCTAGCCCTGATTAACAGAGGGCGGGCAGGAAAGAAAGTATCTCAGTTCCTTCTGCTACTTCGTAGAGGAAGGGAGGAACTTATGCAGGAAGTGGAAGCAAAAGGGGGTGGAGTTTGGCTGAGGGAATGCGAGCCCCCCCCCCCACCATCCCGCCTCGCTTTCTTCAGCCCTGATGCCCTGCTACTATCACATCTCTCGTCCTGTGCGTAACAGGGCTGTGAGGTGAGAGACTGACGATAATAATAGTGGTAGCGGGAAACCAGAACGAGATGGGCCCATGATGTGGGACTGGAATCTGGAGCAATAACGGGCACCGTGAGGTGATGCTGGAATTGTAACACTTTCAGAGCGGCTGGGGGCTGAGGGGGGAGCCTGTATGGAGAAGCAGGCCTTGAGGTGAGAGCAGGAAGGATGAGAAAAGGGAAAGATGGTCTGTGGGGATGGAAAAAGAGGGGAGTACATATGCTGGGTTGGAGAGGGGAGGGGAAAATAGGGAGAAGTTTGAGACCACAAGAAGACATAGGCCTGTTTTTGCGATGTGGAACAAATTATCTGAGTTTCCATTAACTCCTATGGGAAATTTGCTTTGATATACAAGCACTTTGGATTACGAGCATGCTTCTGGAATGAATTATGCTCTCAAACCATAGTACCAAACCATATATCTCTCAAGTCCTCATATAATGGATCCAAGACTAAAATAAATGAAGATTATAATACAAACTTTAAATCATTTACAAGTGAAAAGCCGGCTGCTTCATGAAATGACCTCGACACCAACACAGTTGCTGTTTCATATAATTATTTAAGTTTAATGAATAATAAAGCAAAGGCAGCTTACATGAAATGTGTCACAAGAATATACAGCAATTGTGGGAGTTAAGACGACATCCTCAGATGCATGCTTGTCTGAGAGCTCCGAATCTGCTCTAACCTAACTTCTCTTTTACAGCTACTATTATACTTTTACAGCTTTGCATTAAAATCTTACTAAGCTTACTCTGATGGGTAAAAGTCATTAGCATATTGTCACAACCCTAGCCCTAAAGCTCGGCTTGTGCCAGGAAAGGCTATGCCTAAACCTAGCCTGGCTGTTAAAAGGGCTAACCAGTGTGACAGAGCAAACCATAATAGAAAGTTAGGCTCTGAGTTGCCTCTTAATTCCCAGCTTGCAGAACCCTGGGGAGGTGAGGACTATGAGGGTAACAGCCGGGAACAGCCTCAGAAACATTCTACTCACTCAGCTAACTCCCAGCTGCAGGGCTTAATGAGGAGCACTGGGAAACATAGGCAGAAGCTGCAGGCTACCCTTCCCCCTCATAGAACAGGGCGTGGCCGCCTCAATGCTCTTGAGGCTGCACTGAGGAGGAAGCAGTTAGTCTGCCCTGGGCCAGCCCAGGAAGGAGGCTTACAGGACTGCTCTCCTGAGCCTCACCACTATCAGGATGTTGAGATGGAGGATCCAGCCCCTGACCCTGAAGCCAACCAGCTAGCTGAACCAGAGCCCATGGACTGTATAGAAACTGCCATGAATACAGAAGCTTGCCCTATGAAAGAGAGCTAAGTACCATTGCTGTTTTTTTTTTTCTTTTTGTATGCTCAAGCTAGCAATCTTTTGGGCTTCTTTCTGGGGAACCTGTTTGCACCTGTGAGAAGTAAGGGAGCAGTGCTGAGCTCCTTGCAAGGTGCCTGGAACTGGAAACCTTTTTGTTAGGTTTAATTGTGCTGGACTGTTTAGTTTATGTTTTGGTTTTTGAAAGCAAGAAAAGCTTCAATTGTGATTGTGTGCCTGGGAGGTAGTTTTGGGGAAGAATCCACATAATATCCTAGGTTGGGATTGTGGGGCCATTTGTGGCATTCTGTTTCTTACAGAGTAAAATTAGTGGATTCGGCTACTCCCCTCCCCCACCAACTACTGTTAAGTTGGTTGGGGTCAAGCCGGCTTCAATCTAGGCTTGGACACAACACTGTCTTTATTTATAAAGGAAGTGTGATAGCTTGTTCTGCCTGTTTGCCAAAGGCAGAACGATTAAGACTGCACTCGGCTACTTACCTGTGACACCGGCAAGAAAGGTGTGAGTTGTTTGTTTTTCAACTCAATTTTACTTTTTCCTGTTTTCTTATGTTTATGGAAAAGAATGAACTGAACCCTGTTCAATATTGATTTCCACAATAAAGTGGGACTTTATTTTCAATTGAAATTGACTGTTTTGAATCTTTTTGCTTCTTCATTGAACTGTGGGACCAGCAGGACTTCCAGCCTTCTCTGGAAGCACGTAGGACGCAGGCTGTTCTGAGCGCTGTCGGGAGCCAAGCGTATACACGGGCACCGACAACGCCACAATATTTAATTGATTGATTATAGATACCTCTCAATTAGCTGTCTTTTATTGATGTATGTCATTACCACACTTGGGTGGCGCTCCAAAAAGCACCTAATTTATCTTTACCCAGCAGCCTTTACTGGGGCCATCCACAAAGGTTATCCAGGCATGACCTCCTGTCTTTCCCAACTGGCCTTTCCCTCCTTTTTTTCCTCTTTCAATCTCTATCAGTGCTGTGGTCACTGTGTACGTGCTGGTCCTCAGGGTCCCTTTAGTCAGGCCACATAAATCATTCTGCTATTGTAGCTTATAACTGTCTTTCCCATGCAACAGCTTAGCAGCAGCGTATGCTTACTTCTGCTTTCTATGTGCTAGGTTGGCTCTCCTATCTTGATGGCAGCCTTGCTCTGAAGTTGCTACATAATTCAGGGAAACAGCATCTGTACGTGGAGTTTTGCAGAGCTTGAGAGAAAGTCTGTTAAAACAGAAGGCACACAAAAAGCCATGATATAGTGTCCATTATGGTGCTCGACCTGTTTTATTTTCCTCTGTAAAGATGGAGGGTCCCACAGGGGTCTTCCCTCACAAGAAATAAAACCTAACATCTTAGGGTTCAGCTAATCTTTACTAGAGCTGAATAGGAGTATCCCTGTGGGTCCCCTCTATATGCTTCATTACCAGAAATGCTGTAAGGTGGGATGGTTTAAAGAAAACATATTTTTAAGGACTGATACCTCACTTCCCCCCCCCCCCACACACACACACATTTTACTAAGCAGCGGTAGAAGTTTCTACTGCGGCCTGGAACGCTAAGTGCTCTGACACTCATTGGAATTCTTTGAGTGTCAGAGCATTTGGCGCTCCGGGCCACGGTAGAAACCTCTATCACAGCTTAGTAAAAGAAGGCCTGTACATTTACAAGGATATCTAAGATAAAATGTCTCTCTAATCTGAAACATCCAGATTTAAGCAGTAAAAACTGCCGTTCTGTCTTTAAAAGTTGCAGGAAAAGAGAAGTGCTAAGCAATTAAATTCCCTGAATCTGGCGAAAATTTCTTATGGTGCATACATGTTTAAAAACTCTTGTATGCTTCTGTGCATTGCAGAGGAATTACCTAATGGCTTCATTACCATTGATTTTAATATAGTGTGTGCCCGTGCTACTGCGCAAGTTATCTGCTATGGTAAACCCATTTCTACATTCATTTTACTGGCCAAACGATGCAGTGTGCTTGTTAAACTGCATGCTTCTGCCTGCCCTAGCTCCTCTTTACAAAATGTTCCTTCACGTGCTTGGGCTATTTTAGAAGTCCCTCCTTTATTTAGATGCTATGAAATGCAGTAAATAATACTAAGAAAAAGTTAGATTACGAATTTCATTTTACAAATCTCCCTCGGTATTTGCGGGGGATTGGGACAGAGCTGGACTGCGAATGGAGAAAAACTGTGAATATCTTCTCGTCCGGCTCTGACCCACCCCCGCCTCCCTCCTGCCTTCCACCGGCATCCCGGCCTTACCTGGTGGTCTAGCAGGCTTTCGGGGCAGGAGCGATCTTCTACACTCCTGCCCCGTGCAGATCGCCAATAGGAAATGACTGCCATGAGTTCCCGTAGTCTCTCGAGACTACGGCGGGAGCTCAAGGCAACCATTTCCTATTGGCGATCTATATGGGGCAGGAGCATAGGAAGATTGCTCCTGCCCCAAAAGCCTGCTAGACCACCAGGTAAGGCCGGGGGGAAGGCGGGAAAGAGGCAGGAACATGATAAAATATGGGTTCCTCTCCCCCCCCCAAAAAAATAGCAAATTTGTGAAACTGCAAGTGTGGAAACCACGAATTGGGAGGGGGAAGTGTATTCTTTAAAGAGCCTGTAAGAAAGGTCAAATTGATATTTTAATGTTGGATAAATTTAGTAACAGAAGGTCAATAGCCAAGTCATCGATGAATCAGAACATTAGTTCCTGCAAAGAATTACAGAATTAAACAAGGATGTATAGACAGAGCATTCAAGAATTTTAAGAACTCTCTTGTGACTACGGTGTTAGTCCATTTGAAGTTCACAGAAATGAAGGGACCAAAAAAATTTACAACCTGTCCCCATATGCACTTCCAGGCATCTGCCAACCTGAAACATTCACGTGCCATAAAATACATACCATGCAGAGGTGACCTTTCTTTTGGCTAACTTAATGCATTTATTGACTAACTCACAGAAGCCATAGACTTCATTCATTAAGTCAAAATGGAATGAACAAAGCAAATGATGGCTGAACACTCACAGATTACATTACAATGGTAGGAGGAAAGAGCCTGGGAGGGGGAAAGGAATAGATAGTATTTAGTGTGTTGAAGGAGACAGGATATGCCTGTGAGTAGTTGAAAGAGCCCATGTCCTTATTTGGCTTTAAATTGCTTTATGTTCTTGCATAGCTCTGAATCTCCCACTATTATTTTTAGATATTTGTCGTTCTACAGAGGGTCAAATACGATTTGGATTTGATATACCGCCTTTCTGTGGTACAATCAAAGCAGTGTAAACATATACAGTAGACCTTCTGTTAACTGGAACTCAACCAGAATGTTCAAGCAACCAGAAAAAAATATAAGAAATACTGTAATACTTTAAATAAAACATAGATTTCCACTGGAAATTGATTTTTAAGTGTAAAATTGGCACGCCACACCTGAGTACGCCCACACTTTGCCTACCACACCTCTGGTAATTTGTCTCAAACAGTTTATGGTATGGCATAGTATGGGGTATAATATTAATTAGGCCTCTTTTTAATAGTAACTCTTGAGCAACTAGAAACCACATTTATCTGGCAATCCCCATAGGTGCCAGTATATATGCATGTACTTTCCCTTTTTCTGGAAGCATCATTCTTTTTGTACCTGAAGTGACAGAGGGTTAGGTGACTTGACCAGGGTCACAAGGAGCCAGAGTGGGCAGTGAACCCAGTTCCCCATGTTTTCATCCACAGTACTAGCCATTAGGGCTACGTCACCTCAAGGTGTGTGCAGCACTGTACAGATATCCATAAAGAAAGGTCTCTTTGAGTTAATAGTGGCTTCTTCTTTTACAATCCCACTTTATTCCAGGACCAGTGGGTTATTTCATTCTACTCGCCAGGACTTTGTAGGAAGCCTCAAACTTCAAAGACTTAAACCCCTCCCTTTCATACCTCATCACTGTGTCTTCCTACAAGCCAGGCTATAGGAGCTAATCTTTTCTGCTCATGTTTAATTTTGCATAATTTCATTATTTTGCATTCGTGGTTTTTGCCCTTGTGCTGTGGAGGTTCCCTGTGGGGGCATCCTTGACTGAGGCTAGATCACAGACTTTTGGAAAAAGTCTGCTTCTAGGGGGTTCCCTGCTTGTCAGTAAGCCCCTTGGACAGCCTGAACATCAGATCGGGGCTTAAGAACTGTTCCCTTGGGAGCTTGCTCAACCCAGTTTTGTCCACTAGTGGGTAGAGCGCAGGTTTAACAATTCCATGGAGGTGCAACTGGGATTGGTGCCCGACTGTGTTTGTCTGCCAGGCGTCTGTGCAGCATGTCCAAGGGTGGTGGATGTCTCTGGCCTTGGAGATCAAGCCGGAGGGGCGGTCAGAAAGAGTTCTTTGAGGCAGAGGATATCCCTATGAGCTGTTTCAGCTATGTCTGTATTATTTTCTATTCAGATTGTCACAGTGCGTACAGGCTGACAGCCTGAATCAGCGATTGGGGGGTTCTTAAAAAAGTTTTTTTGGGTGGTTTCCCTGCATGACCTCCCCTCCCCACCTCTAAAAGCCCAAATTCACCTTTTTTATTTTTTTTTAGGGTTCCTGTGGTTTTCCCGGGCTATTTTTTAGTCAAAATTGGCAGCCATCTTGGGATTTTCCTGATTTGAATTTAAAGTTATTTTTTATACTTTCAAGCTTCATTGTTGCAAGAAAACTACATGGATGGCCTCCTCAGGGCAGGATGGGATGGATTCATGCCTCATTTGTTGTGATTGGCTGTCGCATGCGCAGCCGTGTTCCACGTGTGCTGCGGTCTGCGAGGGGTGCAAGGCTTGCCTGGTTTCGGTGCCTACAACCTCAAAGGAGGGTCTTCAAGTGCCTTCTGCCCTATCTCCCACAAAAATGGCATCCGGGGGGGGGGAGGGGGAGGGGGCTGGGTAGTGCGCTGGCGATGTGTCAGCAAAATGCAAACATATCTCTGATAATAAAACCTCGTAAATCCTCCAAACAGTCCAAAACTGATGTGCATAAGTCAGCTTCCGTCACGTAGGATAGGTTTTCCCTGGAATTTGTGAGGCATAATTAGTTAAAAAGTCTCTGCCTATTTCCCTTCCACTGGCTTCTGTGCCGGACAGGGACCCTATTTGCCACCAAAATAAGAAGCTGAGCATTTGAAAGTTTTTCCAGTAACGTGATATGTCTTGTAAGGCAATAGCAGTAAGTATTGAGATCAGGTCTCTCGTTTCTTGTCATAGGAATACTTCTGTATCAAACGTTCAAAATAATCATGGAATGTTTCAGGAGAATGTCAATACCAGTTATCGGTTGTATTTGTTGCCAAAATTTAGTCCAAAATGTTTCTACATAAGAGCATTCAAAAAGCATGTGAACCCATCAAACACTATGTAATGGCCTGATTGCTCGATTTACTGTATGTTGTAATTCTCTCTTATGCCTATGTGAGAGTACGGGGTGGGTGGGAGGGTTTTGGGCAATATTACTGTTGTAGACCACATTTATATACAGTTTTCTATTCTCCTATGATTGGAGGGTTGTTGTGTAATATGATACAAGAATATATATTGCTTTCTGCTTTTGTATTCTTAAAATTCAATAAAAAAATGTTGAGCTTAGAAAGAAAGAAAGTCCACTTGCTCTGTTGTGCTTAGTGGAGTTGATGCTGTTAAGAACTGTAGAAGTGGACATATTTAGTGAAACAGTTCACCAAACCAGGAAGTTTACTTTCCAGTAATCTTTGATATTTGAATAAGTACAGTAAGAAATCCAATGAATTCAACAGAATTCTGACATAAAACTGACATCATAGTACTTACATCATAAAATGTGTCAGTTGATTTTAGGGAGTGCTGCAGGACGTGCTTTGCTATTTCGAATTTGGGTTAAGTGATTGGCTCAGTCGTGAGGCGCTGCAGCAGGAATCAAAGCTTAGTCTCCTGGTTCCTGGCCTACTGCAGCAACCACTACTCCTCCAAAGTTGTTTTAAAAATTATTATTGAGATGCATCATCGACACTACTCGTGGAACAGCTGTAACCTTCTTGCTGCACTTGTCTTTAGGTGATTTAGAGCTACATCATATCACTCTCATACTGTTCTCACTCTTGGGTCTCATGAAAAAAATGCGAGTTGATGCACTGCTTGGAACGGCTGAAAGGCAAATGGCTCATAGTTTCAAACATACTCTTCGTCCCTTCACTTCCTTCTATCAGTTTTTCCTTTTATATGCTAGGAGAAGGGAGGGAATGAAAGACTGGAAGAGGCTAACTAGTGTGTGTGTGGGGGGGGTAATTTCTCTTTGAAAAGAGATGCAAAATTTATATGTATAAAATATCCATGGGTTTTGGCTCTATGAAAACAACTTGAATTGTTCTCTGCATTTATTTTGGTTCATTTCCAATTCAGGCTCAGCTGCAGCTAAAACTGTTTTGATTTAAGGCAATAAGGCTTCATTAACAGATATGACACATGTTGACCAACCAGTTCATTTGTGAATACTTGAGAATCATTGCTTATTGAAAAATTTACTAGAGTGTTAGGCATAATTCTAGATTCAAATATTACTTTTCAACAACAGATAAATTATTTTCTTAGAGAAAGGAAATTTCCAGAGAAAGGAAAATGATAAAACCAGAGGGCATAATTTGAGGTTGAGGGGTGGTAGACTCAAGAGTAATGTTAGGAAATTCTTCTTTACAGAAAGGGTAGTTGATGCAGTAGTAGCTCCAACCTTGTGGAATGCTCTGCCACAGCTACTCCGATCCGAAAATCAACTTGACAAATTTAAGATAAGTTTGAAGACCTTCTTATTTAGCGATGCCTTTTCCTGTGTTTAGTTTTTTCCTTTATCTACCAATTATTTTTTTTTCTTTTCTTTTCTTTTTTTTCTTTCTCTCCTTACTTCCATTCTTCATCTTTTTCTTCTTTTATATTCAACCAACCGCTTTTATAAAGCGATCCCACCCTATTTGTTTTACCCTCTTTCTCCTTTCTTCTTTTAACATGTAACTTTCCCCCATCCTTCCCACTTTCCCTCACTTTCAAGTCTGTCTAGTTAATGTCTTCAGTGTACACTTTGATTATCTTATATTTATTTAATTTTTCTTTTCAAATTTTTATTGTAAACCGGCCAGATATTTGTTGATGGTCGGTATATTAAAAGCCAATAAACTTGAAACTTGAGATGAAATACAAAATCATTATAGAAAAGTAGAACAAAAAAGGAAAAATACAAAATGAGTAACAAAAAAAACCAGTATAATATAGTACAATAAAATAATCTGAGCTGCGGTGAGTTTCATTAATTATCAAAAGCATCTTTAAAGAGAAATGTTTTTAAGTTACTTTTGAATTTCTCAAGATTCTGCTCTTCCCTTAAATAAATTGAAAGGGCGTTCCATAGCTGAGGTGCAGTAACGGAGAAAATGAATTGTCGTCTTGTATTGATGACCTTAAGGGATGGAATAGTTAGTAAATTCTGTTCGTTGGATCTCAGGGTTCTGATTGGAGAATAAGGAATCAATAATTTGTAAATAAATGCTGGGGTTTTATTAAGAAGGGTTTTGAAGGTGAGTATGCATAGTTTGTATGTTATCCGATGGGAGACTGGAAGCCAGTGCGCGTCTTTTAAGAGGGGTGTTACGTGATCAAATCTCCTAGTTTTAGTTATAAGTTTAATGGAGGCGTTTTGAATGATCTGTAAGCGTTTTATTTCACTTACAGAGATTCCTTTAAAAAGAGCATTGCAATAGTCAATCCTGGAGATCACCAAAGAGTGAATTAGAATATTAAGTGATTTAGAACATAAAAATTTTGATCGAATTTGTCTTAATCTGTAAAAGGTTGTTTTAATAATGTTACTAATGTGATCATGAAAATTCAGTTTGTGATCGAAGATCACTCCTAAAATTTTGGTATTACTAACTATTTGTAGGGGAACATTTTTTATAGAAATGGGAGCAATAAGGGAAGAACTGTCATTCCAGGGGAAAAGCATCACGTTAGTTTTTTTTATATTGAGTGCTAATCTGTTTAAGTCTAGCCAATGGTAGATTTGATCGAGTTTCTCATTGATCGCTATGATATCAGAAGTTTTGTTAGCGTCTAATGGATGTAGAAACTGGATATCGTCAGCGTAGGCAAAGACTTGGAAACCCACTGATTGGCATAAAGTAAGCAGAGGAGCAAGGAAAATTTTAAATAATAAAGGGGAAAGGATAGACCCTTGAGGGACACCATATGTAGACTGTGAAGATTTGGATATTGAATCTTTAAAAGAAACAGAGGAAGTACAATTTGTAAAATATGATACAAACCAAGAAAGTACTTGGTCTGTAATACCTATGGATTGGAGTCTATCCAGAAGTAGTTGGTGGTCGATCGTGTCGAAGGCTGCTGAGAGATCAATGGAAATCAATAGAACTGACTGGTGGTGATCTAGAAAATATTGGATAGAAGTAGTCATACCAATCAAAGAATGTTCAGTACTATGGTGATGTCTAAAACCCGTTTGGTTCGGATGCAGGACGTTAGTTTTTTCCACAAACTCTGAAATTTGATTAAAGACGACTTTTTCTGTCAGTTTTGCCAAAAAAGGAATGTTTGCTATTGGTCTGAAGTTAGATAGATCTCCTGAGCTAATTTTCTTATCTTTAATAATAGGACGGATGATTGATTTCTTCCATGCTGTTGGTATGATGTTTTGACTTAGACTTTCATAAATTAGCTTATGGATGAAAGGACCGAAAATATTAAAGTAACGTTTGAGAATGAAAGGAGGAATTAGATCAGCTTTTGAGCCCTTGATGTTTATGGATTTGAAAATGGTCTCAATTTCATATAGACTTGGCATGTTAAATTTTGAACATTTTGAATATAATGAATCTGAATCGGTTTGTTGAAAAGCAAACGTTTTATATTGATTCACTGTAAAAGTGGTATTACTGCTGGTACCGTATTTTCGCGCATATAACGCGCATATGTGTATAACACGCATACGCGTATAGCGCGTGGGTCCAAACCATTTGTGTAAAAAATTTTTTATATAGCACGCACACGCGTATACCGCGCATGCTGCTATAACCTCCTCCCGCTTACTCCCTCTTCTGACCTGCGAACCGGCATCCTCCCCCGCGATCCTACATCCCCCCCAGCACCGCAAAGACATCGGTCGCTTACCCGATTGGGCACCGGCACCAGCACCAATGCACAGGACGTGCCAGTGCCCGAAGATCCTCCCTCGCTGGGCTGGGCTGGGCGGTGCGGTGCGAGGGAGATCCTCCCTCTTCCCTCTTCCCGGGCTGGACTGGGCTTTGAGCATTTGCGCACGCTCAAAGCCTTCTGGTCTCGCTCTCTCCGAGATTCTCAATCTCGGAGAGAGCGAGACCAGAAGGCTTTGAGCATGCGCAAATGCTCAAAGCCCAGTCCAGCCCGGCACAGGGAAGAGGAAGGATCTCCCTCGCACCGCCCAGCCCAGCCCAAAGAGGGAGGATCTTCGGGCACTGGCACGTCCTGTGCATTGGTGCTGGTGCCGGTGCCCAATCGGGTAAGCGACCGTTGTCTTTGCGGTGCTGGGGGGGATGTAGGATCGCGGGGGAGGGGGAGTGACGCGAGCGGGGGGCAGGATGCTGGTTCGCAGGGGGGATGCCGGATCGCACTGAAAAAAAAAATTTGTATAATGCGCTCACACATATAACGCGCATGGTTATACTCGGTTTGTAAAATCGTGTATAGCGCGCGCGTTATATGCGTGAAAATACGGTAATTTGAGAAGATTGCAAATTATTTAGACTACTACAGCTTGTCTGATTTATGGCAAATGAAAAGTTTAGCATGTACTACCCCTTTTGAGAAGTCTTCATTGGCTGCCTCTTAATTCAGAATTAATGCTGGGTTTGCTAAATGGTGCTAGAAGCACCGTTTCATAAAAGGAGCCTTAAGTTTTGAGTGCTCGTATAACTTTTTAAAAAATTTATCTATGATTGTTTGAAACTTAATAAAGATTAAAAAAAAAAATTTTTTTATCATGATCAATCAGTAGAACCTTTAACCTCTCTAATTTTGTTAGACAAACTAATCGTAGATCTACTCATGCGCATTCTTTGATGTATCTTTCTATTAAGGGTATTCAATCTAAGAATTTACTTTCTCATTCTTTGTCATTGATTTTTACCTCTATTTGGATGAATTACCAGTCAATCTAAGATCACGTAGATCTTATCCATCTTTTGTAAATACCTGACAGCTTTTCTTTTTCAAATACTTTTAGAATGATAATCTTAATGTATTATTGTTTTGTTTTTAAATAATTCTTATTGTGAATCGCTTCGAGCCCTTACGTTGGTCAGGGATAATGCAGTTTAAGAAGTGGTATATAAGTGCGGAGACTAGAATAAAGTGGAAGATCTTTCAGAGGATTAAAACTTTAGAAATGCAGTGGAACCCCAGTTATCCAGATCATCCTCGGCAGAGGGTAGTCAGGATAAAGGGAAATCTGGATGATTGGATATATCTTTTTGAATAGAGCACACCTTCTGAGCATTGCATGTTGAACATTATTTTTTATTTTCAACAACATTTTCAACAAGAATGGGGAAATTAATACCAAACTACAGTACAGTGCTGTATTTGTAGTACAGATACTACTGATTGAACAGAGCATATACGTGTATTCTGAGGGGTCCTTTTATCAAGGCGCGGTACGGGTTTAACGCGCGGAATACCGCGCGTTAAACCTCCTGCCGCACTAGTCACTAACGCCTCCATTGATGAGGCGTTAGTATTTTGGCTTGCCGCGGGGGTTAGCACGTGATGAAATGTCTAACGCGCTAACCCCCGTAACGCACCTTGATAAAAGGAGCCCTGAATGTTGCATGTTGAACATTATTTTTCATTTTCAACAACAAAGGGAGAAAAATACCAAACTACAGTACTGTATTTGTAAGAAAGGAAGTAATTTGTAATTGCTTCAGTGCTGATTTTTGGGTTTTTTTGCTACAAGATCATGTAGACTTTTCAGACAAAGGAGCTGGGTCACACTGCTCTCTTCCTGCTTTTCTAGCCAAGACATTGCTGTATTTAAACATTCAAAGGCTTCTGCATGTTGGTCTCGCAGCAGTAACCTGCTGGTCGTCATCAGTTTCTGAGTCCTTCTATTTCTTGTCTTGTACTGATTTCACTGTTATGATCGGATACCCTGGATATCCTTTCACTGACATTCATTCTGTACATCACAATCGGAGCAGCCAGGAACCTGTAGAACATCCTCTGTGATGTTTTTAAGGACATCATCTTCTTCTCCATCACCATGTCTTTTTGATTTGTTTAGAATAATGTTCCATTCATTGTTTAAGGTTTAATTTTTTAACTGATTTCCAAGCACCAGCAACCATGTATGAACAACCTTTTATATTCAATTCTTTTAAGAATTGGATCATACCACATTCATCATCAATATCAGGCAATAGTTTGTGTTACAGTTGTTTCCTGTAAAGTCGTTGCAAGAAAACGATAACTCCTTGATCCATTGGCTGCATTACAGATGTCACATTTAGAGGGGAAAAAAAGCACTTTGAATCCACCTTTCTTTCGCTCTAAGTTTTAAGCCGTAGGATGTGATGGTGCATTGTCCAACAATAAAATGTTTCCCTCTTTTCCTGTATGAAGCTGAAATCTTTTCACTTCCAGTATGAAGCAATTGTCGTCCCAGTCAAGGAACATTTCACAATTCATCCAGTCGTTCTTTTGGCTTCTGTATAACAGCGGTAGCTTATGTACAATTTTGAAAGCACGAGGGTTTTTAGATTTACCAATTAGCAATAACTCCAACTTATGACTTCCAGTTGCATTTCCCCCCCCCATCAACAGTGCGGCACAATCTTTGAATGACTTGAACCCAGAAGCTGACTGTTCCTTACAACGAACCAGAGATTTACTGGGAAGTGAATTCTGTTTTGTCTGCATTATAAGGAAAACAAAAAAAAAAACCACTGTGGAGTGACGATGTTCCTGAAATGGACTTTATTGAAAATATCAAAATTCCAAAGATACAGTTAAGATAAAATGATCCACATAAAAACCGAAAGGACCTAGTCCACTGAAAGCGTAGGACCCAACACGGTCCGCGTTTCGACTAGTTAGTCTTATTCAGGGGTCCCTGAAAGTCCTATGGTGGTAGATACATTGAAAAACTAATATCAGTGGCTGAGTGGACCTGTGTCACCTCAAAATCACTGTAGCTGCACCACTACAGTACAGGTGCTGTACTGTATACTGTAATACATAGCACAGAGGTTTTTTTGTCCAAATTTTCTACATAATCCTTGTATTGTGCTGTATTTTTCTTTAATAACCTGTCTCTAGTAGAGAGCTGCACGGGAACGGGGATGACGGGAATCCCGCGGGGATCCCGCGAGTTCCTCCTTTGGGTCACGGGGATCCCGTGGGGACGCCCCCTAGGGTCGCGGGGATCCCGTGGGGACGCCTCCGAGGGTCGCGGGGTTCCTGCGGGGTTGGATCGCAGTGCACTCGAGCCGCGAGGGTTGTCTCCTCCTTACCTGCCCTGTCGCAGCACACAGCCGAACGGAAATCTTCCCGATGTCAGCGCTGACGTCGGAGGGAGGGCTTAAGCAAAGCCCTCCCTTCCTCCGACGTCAGCGCTGACATCAGGAAGACTTCCGGTCGGCTGTGTGCGGCAGGGCAGGTAGAGAGAAGGCAATGGCGTACGAAAGAGGGGGGAGGGGAATGTGCACAGCCGGTCAGGAGAATGTGCACAGCCGGTCAGGTCCCCCGATCGACCGACAACAGGCCGGCCGACAAATCTCCCTGCCCTTTAGCCGCGAATCTAAATTACCTCTTACAGCAGCTTCACTACTCCAGCTGCTGTAAGAAGGTAATTTAGATTCGCGGCTACAGGACAGGGAGATTTGTCCGACCGGGCCTGTTCTGTTGTCGGTCGGGTGCAAAAGCGCCACAAAGGTGGAGGCAGGGAGGGAGGAAAGGTGGAGTGGAGAAGAAAAGACGCTTAAGGGGTGAGAAGGCCGCTGAAAGCACTGGGGAAGACAAAGGGGTGGAAAAGAACGCTGAAAGGACATGGGGTAAACGGGAGGAAGGGGGGGGGAAGGACCCTGAAAGCACTGGGGAAGACAAAGGGGTGGAGAATGCCACTGAAAGGACATGGGGAAAACAGGGGTGGAGAAGGCCGCTGAAAGGACATGGGGAAGACAGAGGGGGGAGAAGGCCGCTGAAAGGACATGGGGAAGACAGAGGGGGGAGAAGGATGCTGAAAGGACATGGGGAAGGCAGAGGGGGGAGAAGGATGCTGCCTGACAGGACATGGGGAAGATGGTGGGGGAGAAGGACACTGAAAGGAAATGGGGAAGAGGGAATGGGAAGAAGACGCTGGCAGGGAAGAAGACAGAGGTGCCAGACTATGGAGGGAGCGGAGGGAAAAAGATGGGTGCCAGACCAATTTGGGAGGGGGGAGAAAGGGAGAGGCACAGTAACAGAGCAAATGGAAGACACAGAGAGAAGAGAGGCAGTGGATGGAAGGAATTGAATGAGAACATGAAGAAAGCAGAAACCAGGCAATAAAGGTAGGAAAAAAATTCTTTTTTTTTTTTGCTTAAGGATAAAGTAGTGTATTAGTTGTGTTGATAAAAATTTATAAACATTAGAGGCTCTGGTAGAAACCCGTTTACAAAGTATGTATTCTTCCCAATTAATATTTCCAAATTAATAAAGTCTTTTTGCTTATTTTTAAATGGGTTTCTACCAGAGCCTTTAATTCAGTAGCATAATTAAATGAAATAACTATTTCTGTAGTTTATAGGGACAGGCGGGGACGTAGGGGATTCCTCGCGGGGACGGGCGGGGACGGAGGGGATTCCTCGCGGGGACGGGTGGGGACGGAGGGATTCCTCGCGGGGACGGGTGGGGACGGGTGGGAGTCCTCACGGGGACGGGTGGGGATGGGTGGGACTTTGGCGGGGGCGGGTGGGATTTCTGTCCTCGCGCAACTCTCTAGTCTCTAGTATGCACACTGCAGTATAGTACAAAGTACACTGCTTGTACTTTCAAATTTAAACCAATGCCATCACTGGTCCGGATAATTGGAGTTCGGATAATCGGCGTTCCACTGTACCGTATTTTCACTCATATACCGCGCACCCATGTAAAACGCGCACACGGGTATAGCGCGCAGGGAACAGAAATTTATGTAATAAAATTTTAATATAGTGCGCACACGCGTATATCGCGCATGCTAAAACCTCCTCCCGCCTACTCCGAACCGGCATCCTCCCCCCCGCTTGAGTCACCCCCCCTCCCCCTCTGATCCGAGATAATCTGATCCGGCATTCCCCCTGCGAACCGGCATCCTCCCCCCCTCCCCCTCTGATCCGAGATAATCTGATCCGGCATTCCCCCTGTGAACCGGCATCCTACATCCCCCCCAGCACCGCAAAGACAACTCTTACCCGATTGGGCACCGGCACCAGCACTAATGCACAGCATGTGCCAGTGCCCGAAGATCCTCCCTCGTTGGGTTGGGCTGGGCTGGGCTGGGCGGTGCGAGAGAGATCCTCCTTCTTCCTGTGCCGGGCTGGACTAGGCTTTGAGCATTTGCGCATGCTCAAAGCCTTCTGGTTGGGCTGGGCTGGGCTGGGCTGGGCTGGGCGATGCGAGAGAGATCCTCCTTCTTCCTGTGCCGGGCTGGACTAGGCTTTGAGCATTTGCGCATGCTCAAAGCCTAGTCCAGCCCGGCACAGGAAGAAGGAGGATCTCTCTCGCACCGCCCAGCCCAGCCCAGCCCAGCCCAACCCAATGAGGGAGGATCTTCGGGCACTGGCACTGGCACATCCTGTGCATTGGTGCTGGTGTTGGTGCCGTTGCCCAATCGGGTAAGAGTTGACTTTGCGGTGCTGGGGGGGATGTAGGATCGCGGGGAGGGGGGTGATGCAAGCGGGGGGGAGGATGCCGGTTCGCAGGGGGAATGCCGGATCAGAATGAAAAAAAAAAATTGTACAACGCGCTCACACGTATAACGCGCATGGTTATGCACGGTTTATAAAATCGTGTATAACGCGCGCGTTATATGCGTGAAAATACGGTAGTTGTTTGCAAATCAGTGCCTAAACTCATAAGGCCTCATGTTTTTATCAACTCCTTGTGATGCTGGGGGTAGAGAGAAAATATGGGAAGATGAAGTCACTTATTCCCTTAATCCTCAACTATGGTGTAGCTTTTAGGGATCCCCTGTTAGAATACTCTGATCTGGACCAATTAGGCGATCACTTTTTTTCTTTGCCCATAGAGTTTATTGGATGCCTATAAAAGCATCAAAAGCTGATCCTACTGTGGCTCCTTTGTGTTGATTCCATAAAATAGAAAAGGGGACTTCTTTTCACATTTGATGGTTTTGTGTGGGGTATGGCAAAATAGTTTAATATTGCAAATTAGTACACCTCTCTCATATTAGGTGATAAAGGTAACTTGTTGAATGTCGACAATGTAAAAAGCAAAGAGGCTCATAATAAATTTAAAAAACGTTCAAAAAGTGCCCTAAATCGGTACTTGGACGATCAAAAAGACAGATCATCCAAGTACCGATAATCAAAGCTGTTTTAGCCTAAGGCAACTGGGCCAATTCCGGTTGGCCCAGGCACCTAAGGTCCCTCCTTTGGGTGGGGCCTTAGATGCCTGGGTCAATCAGGCCCTAGGCCCGCCATTCTGAGGATGGCAGGCCTGCTAGCTGACTGGACTTGGACCCATCCGTCCAGCCAATGTTCAGGTAAGTTAGGGGGTTGTCCGGGGTTAGGGGGTCCTGGGCAGTGGGGGGATATTTTTTTTGGGGGGGGGGTCATAGGGGGTATGTCGTGAGCAGGAGGGCCTTGGATCCCTCCTGCCAGTATTGTCAGGGGTTCTGGGGGTGTCGGCAAGAGGATTTGGGATTCCTTCTGCTGGTATTGTCAGGGGTTCAGGGGGTGTCAGCAGGAGGGCTTGGGATACCTCCTGCCGCGATTGTAGCTGTTCGGGAAGGGAGTGTCGGCAGGAGGGCTTGGGATCCCTCCTGCCTGTAAGCAGCCATTCGTGGAAGGGGATCGCAATCGTGGCAGGAAAGATTAAGCATCTCTCCTGCCATGATTGTTGCCGGGGGGATTCTGTAACCGGTGGTATTTTTGACAGACACTGGTTCTAAAATCCAGCTTTTAGGCGAAGGGCTGGCTCCTCCTTCACCTAAAAGGTCTTGTTTTGGGCGTTTGGAACTTGGGCGATTTTTTGGTTGGCAATGTATTTTAATTTTAGAAGTTGTGGTCTGGGCGATTAAACTGCTGAATGTAGAGGTAGGCCATACTAACAAAAAAAAACCTCAATTTGTACGTGTTTTTTTGAGAATGGACATTTTCCCTGCTGCTACTTTCAGCGTTTAGGGGCTTAGGCCAAAATGGGAACTAGGCGTTGTTGTTTTTTTTTAAATAATGCTCCTCATAATTGTTAAAATATGCCTCCAATTAAATAATTGGAATGATAATTCTGGTTTGACTGTTAATGGCTGGTAGAATTATGTCTGTTTTAATTGCTAGGAATAGATCACTGGGGCATTAATGCAATTTATGGATTTGTGGTCTGCAATAACTGATGTTCCAGCTTCATGATGCTTTCCTTTTTTTTTTTTCTTTTTCTTTTTCTTGTATACAGGTCCCTCATATGCTTGCCTGTTTCTGTTTATTATTATTGTTAAACTAAAAATTACTGCTGTTTGCTCATAAAGCATTTCATACTAGGATACTGTAACACCTTTCACAATTTCTTATACTTTTTATTCTTACCTAGACCTTATGATCCCAAAATGGAAATTTGCTTTGTGTTCCCTCTTGTAGGTGCAAATATAAAACAGAAAATCACTTGAGACGGTAATTATTCTGAACTGATATGCTAGGAATATGAGTTCACCTCTTGTAACCCTGTGACTCTACTATGGCTGCCTTATGAAAAGAAAAATACCAATGTGGTGTTATATATTAGATAATAAATCTTAGAAATATGGCAAAGAGATAATAAAAATATACTGTATATACTCGAATAGAAACCTGATTCTAAATGGCCCAAGGAGGTAAAGCTTATTGATGATGATCTTCCAGTGAGTGAGTCAATGACAGTTCTAGGTGTAAAGTTAGATTGTGGCCTCTCAATGAATTTTCAAGTTGCAAAAATTGTACAAGCATGTTTTGCGCAAATACACTTATTACATCGTGTAAAGCCAATGTTGTCTCCTTACAATTTCCTCACAGTAGTTCAGGCAATGGTCGCAAATCAGCAAACATAAGAACATAAGAACATAAGCAGTGCCTCCGCCGGGTCAGACCATAGGTCCATCCTGCCCAGCAGTCCGCTCCCGCGGCGGCCCAAACAGGTCACGACCTGTCTGAATCACCAGAAGGGGCTCCCTTGCCACCTTGGTTTCTCATTGAAGTCCTATCTTCCCATCGAAGTCCTAACCCTCCGGTCTTGCACATGCACGACCTGATTGGGTTTCTATACTTATTACCTGGTTAGCTTTCTATACTTGTGTTACATCCCAGCACCTCTCTCAGTATCCCACGATTCCCTTTATCCCTCAGAAATCCGTCCAATCCCTGTTTGAATCCCTGTACCGTACTCTGCCTGATCACTTCCTCCGGTAGCGCATTCCAAGTGTCCACGACCCTTTGTGTGAAAAAAAACTTCCTTGCATTTGTTTTGAACCTATCTCCCTTCAGTTTCTCCGAATGCCCCCTCGTACCTGTTGTCCCCTTCAGCCTGAAGAATCTGTCCCTATCCACCCTCTCTATGCCCCTCATGATCTTGAAGGTCTCTATCATATCTCCCCTGAGCCTCCTTTTTTCCAGAGAGAAGAGTCCCAGCCTATCCAACCTCTCAGCGTATGGGCAGTGTTCCAGTCCTCTTACCAGTTTCGTTGCTCTCCTTTGGACTCTCTCAAGTACTGCCATGTCCTTCTTGAGGTACGGCGACCAATATTGAACGCAGTATTCCAGATGTGGACGCACCATCGCTCGATACAATGGCATGATGACTTCCCGCGTCCTGGTTGTTATGCCCCTCTTTATGATGCCCAGCATCCTGTTGGCTTTTTTCGAGGCTGCTGCGCACTGTGCAGATGGCTTCAGTGATGCATCCACCAGCACACCCAAGTCTCTCTCAAGACTGCTGTCTCCCAACAATGCCCCCCCCCCCAATTTGTAGTTGAACAACGGGTTCTTTTTCCCTATATGCATGACCTTGCATTTTTCCACGTTAAAGCGCATTTGCCATTTGTTTGCCCAGTCTTCCAGTTTGTCCAGGTCCCTTTGTAGGTCCTCACACTCCTCCCTGGACCTAACTCTGCCGCACAGTTTGGTATCGTCTGCAAATTTTATAACCTCGCACTTTGCCTCCTTTTCCAGGTCATTGATAAATATGTTGAAGAGTAACGGCCCCAGCACCGATCCCTGTGGCACACCGCTCGTGACTCCCCGCCAGTCAGAGTATTGTCCCTTTACTCCGACCCTCTGCAGTCTACCCGACAACCAGTGCTCGATCCATCTGTGTACATCCCCTCCCACCCCGTGGTTCCACAGCTTCCTAAGCAGCCTTTCATGTGGCACCTTGTCGAAAGCCTTTTGAAAATCGAGGTAAATGATGTCTATAGGTTCCCCATTGTCCACCCGACTGCTTATTCCCTCAAAGAAGTACAGAAGGTTCGTTAAGCATGACCTTCCCTTACAGAATCCATGCTGGCTTGTTCTCAGTAGGCCATTTCCCTCGATGTGCTCGCAAATACTGTCCTTGATCATAGCTTCCACCATCTTCCCTATAATTGAAGTCAGGCTCACGGGCCTGTAGTTCCCGGGGTCACCCCTCGATCCCTTCTTGAAGATAGGTGTGACATTCGCCAATTTCCAGTCCTCTGGTACCTCTCCAGTTTTCAAGGATAGGTTGCAAACATGCTGGATTGTGCCCGCTATTTCTTGTCTTAGTTCCTTTAGAACCCTTGGGTGGATCCCGTCCGGGCCGGCGATTTGCCGCATTTTAACCTGTCTATCTGTTTGAGGACATCCTCCTTACTTACCTCTATGTGTTCCAATTTTTCAGCCTGTTCCCCACTCATGAGCTCCTCTGAGTCCGGTATATTAGATGTGTCTTCTCTCGTGAAAACCGACGAGAAGAACGTGTTCAACCTCTCAGCTACCTCTTTATCCTCCTTAATCACTCCCTTCCTATCCCCATCGTCCAACGGCCCCACCTCCTCTCTCGCTGGTCGCTTCCCCTTTACGTAACTGAAGAATGCCTTGAAGTTTTTCGCCTCCCTGGCCAGCCCCTCTTCGTATTTCCCTTTTGCTTTTCTAACCTCTCGGTGGCATTCCTTTTGGCATTTCCTGTGCGCCTGGTGATTTTCCTCCGTTGGGTCCTTTTTCCATCTCCGGAAGGATACTTTTTTGTCATTTATTGCCCTCTTTACTTCTGTTGAGATCCAAACAGGGTCCTTTGACCGCTTGTTCTTGCCGCCTTTCCTGAAACTGGGGACGTACATTCTTTGTGCTTCCTGCAGGGTGTCCCTGAATAGGGTCCAGGCGCTTCCTACAGTCTCCATCCTAAGGATGTTTCTGAGCTTCCTCCCCACCATTTCCCTCATAGCAACATAGTTCCCTTTCCTGAAGTTGAGCGCAGTTGTTGCGGTCCTCCTTACCGTGGGTGTCCCCCTTTCCAATGTGAATCTGATCGCGTTGTGGTCACTGTTGCCTAGTGGTCCTCCCACTTCTACCCCTCTTGCAGGCCCCCCTAATCCATTTATGATGAGGTCAAGAGTAGCACTCCCTCGCGTCGGTTCCCTGACTAGTTGCTCCATGAAGCAGTCCCTCACAGCTTCTACAAATCCTGTTTCCCTAGTGCAGTTGGAGTGACCCATACTCCAGTCAATCCCCGGGTAGTTGAAGTCCCCCATCACTGTTACACTTGCAGTCCTGCATTCTTGTCTCAGTTCAGCTTCCAAGTCGTGTCCGACTCCTTCCGGCGTACCAGGTGGGTGATAGTACAGCCCCAGTTTTATGCCTGCACCCTTGTTTCCCGGCAATTTGACCCATAGCGATTCCAGCCCCTCTGCCTTCTTTGCCATATCCATCCCGACCGAGTAGATAGAGTCCTTTATATAAAGTGCTATGCCTCCCCCCTTCTTTTGGGTCCTGTCCCTCCTGTAGAGCTTGTACCCCGGCAGCGCCACATCCCATTGATTCTCCTCTGTCCACCATGTTTCTGTAATTCCAATTATATCCAGGTCTTCCCCCTTGGCCACGACCTCTAGTTCACCCATCTTGGCCATGAGGCTTCTTGCATTTGCGTACAAGCACCGCAGGTCCCGTCGTTTTTCCTCCACCTCTGTATTTACCTGGGCCGCCTCCCCTTGAACTTCGGGCAGTTCTCCTGTTCCCTGTGCTTCTGCTTTGCCCTCAGCCTTTACCCTCGTAGCTTTCGGTTTCCCCACATTCCCGCCACCCCACTTCCCCGCTTTTCCTCTGGGTTTCTAGCCCTACCGGCCCCCTCCTGGGCTACCATCCCTTGAGCCTCCGTTTGATCCCCATTCGCCTTGTGGCACCCCTATATTGCCCTCAGCTTTCGCCCTCGTGCCACCCAGTCCCCTTGTGTCTCCATGCCCCTTAGTCTTCTCCTAGCAAGCTCCCTTTACCTGATGTTTCCCTCGCTGTCTGATCATAAGATCCACCGGTCTCTCTACTTCCTCCTTGCAGTCAGCCGGTTCAGCATCTGTTCTGGATACTGTTGTCCGAAGCGTCAACATCAGATCAGCTGTCGGCTTTCCCCCTCTCCTCAGTTTAAAGCCCTCTCGATCTCCTTCCTCACATTGGCTGCCAGTAGTCTAGTTCCCGCTGTGCTCAGGTGCAGGCCGTCCCGCCGGTAGAGCTTACTCTTTCCCCAGAAGGACGTCCAGTTCCTCATAAAGTGGAAGCCCTCCTCCTGGCACCATCTCCTCAACCATGCATTCATAGCCTGGAGGTCTGCCTGCCTCTTTGCATCTGCTCTCGGTACAGGCAGGATCTCTGAGAATGCTATTCTCCGGGTACTCCGCTTCAGCTTTCCTCCCAGGACCCTGAACTGGTCAGTCAGTGTGGCCATGCTGAAGTTCCTCCGGCTCACATCATTCGTTCCGACATGGATTATCACCGCAGTCTCCTCTGTCTCTGCTCCGTCCAGGATCCTCTCGATCCTATCAGTGACGTCTCGTGTCTTGGCCCCTGGGAGACAAGTCACCAGCCGGTCCTCCCTTCCTCCAGCTACGTGACTATCAACCTCTCTCAAGATCGAGTCTCCCACCACACTAGCAGACTTCCCTTTCCTCAGCAACCTCCTCTGTCTCAGGTCCGTGTCCTCGGTGTAGTGCGGTGTCTCTCCCTCGGGGTCCCGGCGAGTCACGGTCTCCTCCTCTTGCGTGGTTCCTCCGCTAGGTCCTTCCCCGGTGTCGCCTTGTGGATCCTGGGTCTCGTCTGCCGACAACCGTCTGTGCAGCTGCTGGTCCTGTTCCTCCACCTTCCTCCTATAGGCCTCCTCGATGAATCTCTCGAGGTCCCTCACCTGGTCCACAATGGGGCCTGCTCCGTCTGTGTCCTTGGTTGACCAGCTCGTCTCCTCTGTGTTGCGCAGTCCCTCCAGTCCCTCCAGTTCCTGGACCCTGACCCTCAATCTGCCAACCTCCATCCTCAGGCTTTCCAGTTCCTGACACCGACTGCATATGTACTCCCGCCTTCCCAAGGGGAGGTAGTCGTACATATTACACTCTGTGCAGTATACCGGAAAGTACCTCTGGGATCCTGGGTCCTCCAAAGGAAAAGTCGCTCCTGCTGCAGTTCACTGCTGGACCACCAGGGATTTGAACGGTATGCAGAGGACAGTGGAAGGAGGTAAAACTTCTAAGAGTCGGCCGGGACAGGAGGCGAGAGGGAACCCTCCTGTCCTGGCCCATTGCTGGACTACCAGGAATTACGGCAGGCCTTCAAGGCATCAGGAGGGAGGAGGACAGGATACAGAACCTTCCAGGGCAGGGAAGGATGGTGGCTGGGTGCTGGTCTTAACACATAAGACGGTCTATCTTCAAAGATATGTACACATCAACTATGAAATCTCTCTTGTGTTTTCCTTCCTTTCTTCTTTTAACACCATGTTTTCCCCTTTTCCCCACCATCGTCCAGCTTCCCCTACAGAGGATCCCTGGTAATGTAGCGATTCTAGCAGGCTGCCTTCAGCCTCCGCTGCATGTTCCCTCTGCCATGGTCCATCCCAGACCAAAACAGGAAGAGGAGGGGTGGACCACAGCAGAGGGAATGTGCAGTAGAGGCTGACTGCAGCCTGATAGAATCGTTACATCACCAGGCTGTAATTAGTTTTGAAAGTAAGACCGGGAGGCCAAGGGGAAGCCGGACCATGGTGGGGAGAAGGGAGAAACATGCCGGCCTTTGGGGGGGCCCCCTGGTGTAGCTATTAGAAATACATGGAGGGAGGGGGTCCAAGGAGAGGGGCATATGCCAGACTGAGGGGGGGAGAAGGGGAAAAAATAATGGGTCTTAAAACAGAGGAGAGGGAAAGAGATGGTGGACAATGGAATACAGGGAGGGAAAAGAAAGGGAGAGAAGTTGAACCCAAAGGATGGTGTGGAAGGAGGGGGGATAGAAATACTGGATGGGGGGGAGTGATCATTAAGAGGAACGCAGGACTGTGGGGATTGAGACAAAAAAAAGGAAAGATGCCAGAACTCTGGGGGAGGCAAAAGAAACAGAAGGGGAGGACAGAGATAGATAGTGAGCATGGCAAAAGAAGAAAACGTCAAATGGGCAGGAGACCCTGGCAAGCGAGTTAACAGAACAGAAACCAGAGCCTAGGACCAACATGATTTGAATAATGACCAGACAACAAAAGTTAGAAAAAATCATTTTAATTTCTGTTTTCTGATTACTGTAACCTGCTACTTCCTCAAAGTGCACTCCTCAACAATATTTAATATCCAATTAATCTTTAAAACCCAATTTTACAAGAGACAACATATAACAGACACCTGTCTCTGCCAACAAACCAACTAAATAGCCCATCTTGGCAGTTTTAGAACTCCCCAGCACTGCTGACTTCTACATGAAGATATCAGACCTGTTGCAGACATCAGCAGTCTGGAATTCCAACAATCACTCATGCAAAAACAGTATTAAACCAACCAAATATCAAAATAAAATAAAGTCCAATAAACCATACCTGAAGATGTCTTCATAACTTTCAGAAACTTTAACTTTCTTTCTTTTTCTTCAGCCATGGCAACCTCCATGAGCTCCTGAGCATGAACCTGCTCAGGATCTGTTGCCATGGCTTCCCCGACGCTTTCCCTCAAGCCAGTGCCATAATTACAGGCACGTGCCGGATTAAAAAAATTGTAAAAAATTGCCCGCGAAGAACCGCGCTCCAAATTCTTCAAGAGAGGCCCTCTGGAGCCTCTCTTTGGTCAATCCAAGTATCTGCCGCCTCTTCAGTGCTTTCAGCACCCTAAAAATTGTCATCGAGCCATTTAGGCCCAAACCGGCACTGGAGAGCAACCACGCATGTACAGCCGCTCACTGATGACATCACTGCGCATACACGGTGACGTCACCAATGCGCGCTGCCATCGCAAGTGCTTCCCGATGGCAATGAGCAGTGCCGGCTTTCTCCTGCGGCTCTCCAGCAGCTGCGACTTTAAGCAGGCCTGCTTCCTGCCTACTTCAGCGCTACAGGGCTAACGCGTCTTCAGATAGGCTGACTCCCGCACCTGTCAGCACTGCCAGACAGTGTCTTTACCCCAGGGCAACGAACATAACCTTGGACTAATCTCGGCCCCGACACAATCCTGCCCAACCAATCGGGCCAAAACACCCCGGACCAAGAGCTGGTGTTGGACAGTGAGTATAAGCTAGGACCTAACAGAGAGAGGAAAAGTCTTTTTCGTTTGTTTATTTTGTTTACACCACAGTGCCAGCATGGGTAGGAGAGGGCAAAGAGGGTAAGGTGTGTGAAGAGGCTACAAAATAAATTTGCCAGGACATTTGAAAAAAAAAAACCCACCCAATTGGGCAGGAAAAGTGAATCAAAATGAATCGAATTGAAAAATTGATTCAAAATAGGCTGAATAGAATCAAAAAAAATTTCCCTGAATTGGGCAGCACTAGTGGGCACTATCGCTTGGGTGAAGCAGGCTTGATGAATATAGTCCTCTGAAGCAAAGCTAAAAATGTGGCTTGTTGATACCCTAAGATGACATAAATGTACTGTATAAATTAAAAGATTAAAAACTGATAAAATTGTTATGGTGATTGTTCCTGGTCCTAAGGATTTCTTATTGATGCCCCTACCTTCCAAACAGATCCACAGTGACCTAACTTGATGATCTGTGCAAGATAGTCTCTGTTCTATAAAATGTGCCCCTTGTGTATCCCTTAAGAGGTATGTTTTCTGATTTCCTGTAATTTTTTTCTGAGGCCTCCTTAAGGGTACTATAAAAGGATCTGTGCATCTGTGTTTGCTACTGTTGGTTTATATGTTTGCCTCATGTAGACCGGTTTTATGCTATTGTCTGTACCCTTTCAATGACATAATTGCTGACATGGTGTAATATGTTTTGAGCTGTCTTAATGGAAAGCATAAAATAGTATGAATTGTAATAAAATGGCTACTCTTGAGTCAGCAAATGTTTGAGGAAACCTGAATTTTAGCCAGTATTCACAAAAAAAAAAGTATAGACATAGACATAGAAATAGACGGCAGATAAGGGCCACCTGGAGTGAACTGAGCCTCATAATCTTTTTGTGGAAGGTTTTTCGACTCAGTAAGACTTTCATTACCCTGTCTAAATAGTCCTTTATCTTTAAAGAGAGTCTCTTAAGAACATAAGAACATAAGCAATGCCTCTGCTGGGTCAGACCAGAGGTCCATCGTGCCCAGCAGTCCGCACACGCGGTGGCCCAACAGGTCCAGGACCTCTTGACTTCCAAGCCTCCCCCTCCCACCTATCTTTCCACTCAAAAACACAGGAGTACATTTTCAAAATGGTACCAATTAAAATGTTCTTAAAAAAATGTAGGTGCTATTAAGCGCCTCCAAAAACAGCACCTTTGCCCCGACTAAAGAAGCGCCTAAGGGTGCCTACGACCACTGTACGTATGGTTCACTCTGGAAATGGCCTCTGTTGATGCGATTCTTGTGGCAGGTAGGTGCCAGAAATGTAGGCTTTTAAAACCCTGGCCTGCATTTCTGGTGAACATAAGAACATAAGAATTGCCGCTGCTGGGTCAGACCAGCGGTCCATCACGCCCAGCAGTCCGCTCACGCGGCGGCCCCCAGGTCAAAGACCTGTGCCCTAACCGAGACCAGCCCTACCTGCGTTCGTTCTGGTTCAGCAAGAATTTGTCCAACCTTGTCTTGAATCCCTGGAGGGTGTTTTCCCCTATAACAGACTCCGGAAGAGCATTCCAGCTCTCAACCACTCTCTGGGTGAAGAAGAACTTCCTTACGTTTGTATTGAATCTATCCCCTTTTAACTTTAGAGAGTGCCCTCTCGTCCTCTCTACCTTGGAGAGGGTGAACAACCTGTCTTTATCTACTGAATCTAATCCCTTCATTATCTTGAATGTTTCGATCATGTCCCCTCTCAGTCTCCTCTTCAAGGGAAAATAGGCCCAGCTTCTCTAATCTCTCACTGTACGGCAGCTCCAACAACCCCTTAACCATTTTAGTTGCTCTTCTCTGGACCCTTTCGAGTAGTGCCATGTCCTTCTTCATGTACGGCAACCAGTGCTGGACGCAGTATTCCAGGTGAGGGCATACCATGACCCGTACAGCGGCATGATAACCTTCTCCGATCTGTTCGTGATTCCCTTCTTAATCACTCCTAGCATTCTGTTCGCCCTTTTCGCCACCGCCACACATTGTGCAGACGACTTCATCGACTTGTCGACCAGTACTCCCAAGTCCCTTTCCTGGTGCCTACCTTTCAAGTAGCTATGATTCTCCAAACGTCACCATTGCATGTTTGACACATGATTGGCATCCGTTTTGTAGGCGACTGCTGATAACAATGCCATTTGCAGAATCCAACCCACTGGCCACAGATCTGAGTCTACTGAAAAATCAGAAAACCTGTGTTGATGAAATAAATCTGAGAGTCAGTCCACCACCTGCGGACGGATAGGAAAACTCCTGGGTTAATTGCATTCTATTGATTAAAGGCAGCGTCTGCTCAGCCATTCTGCTTGTGAATTCATTATTGCTTTGTGAACTACTGGTAAAAACAGATGATTCTCTTTACCCTAGATAGACTCTTCTTGATTTGACATATTTGAATTTCTTGCTCTCACTTGTTTTAACTACATTAATATTACAAAACTGTTTGATATTTATTCACTGAGTTATTGGCTGAAGTTCTGCAAGACTAGAGCGTTCTCAATGCCCTTGTTTTCAGAATATTTATGAGCAATTGGCTTTCTGCCTGAGACGAGTACAAAAATTTCTAACATAGGATCTGATGTCCCCCCCCCCCCCCCATTTTTATATTGGTGGGAAAATTGCTTAGTGTATCAGGATTATAGGGACTTTCCTTCCTTTAAAAAAGCCCCCGAAAAAACTTGTATCTGTCAAAATGCCTGCCCAGTTTATTTATTTATTTATTTTAAAGCAAGGCTCATTCTTTCTGTAAAATTTTCTTTCTATAGGGTCAGAGTAGAACCCTCAAAACTCGTGTCTTCTCTCTCAATAACTTCCATCAACAGATATTAACTGTGCTGGCCCATTCTACCATCTGTTTTCACTTCTATAATGCCTGGTAAATGTAGACTTTGTTCTGCTGTCGTTCCTTCTTTTTTTTTTTTTTTAGATCTTTGTGTCTTGATGCTTTTATCAGATGGATCACTTTGTCCTTTAACAGGGTTACTGTAGTGTTCTGAATGAGAAACTGAAAAGAAATAAATCATGAGATGACTTAGAACATCATTTATCCCAATTGAAGATGAAGCCTAGAGCTCTAGCAGCTTTACAACCTCTGTTGTTGCTAAAAAAGGTATGGCTATCTGGCTTCACCAGATAAGGGATTCTTTGTATATCCTTATCTCCATTGCATTGCTACTTGGGTAATTTACACCTTTGTGACACCCTTGAAATTGATATCAAGTGGACCATCCACCCTAAAATAATGGCTTATTAATGTTACATGATAGGAGTAAGAAGGTCAAGTAAGTATAGAAAATCCTTAATTCTAATTACTTGAATAATAAAGACAAGGATTTCATATGATTTATTTTTTTTCATAGCACAATTGTGTTCAGTCTCTTACAGTCTAATCATGGGCAAGGGTTTATGTGTGTATGTATAAAGATGAGTGTACTGTACAGTATGGGGTTCATAATAATAAAAAAAAAACGTCTAAAAAGTGTCCTAAATGCTACTTGGACGATCAAAAAGCCTGATCGTCCAAGTACCCATAACCAAAGCTGGTTTTTAGACGTATCTAAAACCAGCTTAGGCCTTTCCCCTGCCACTAAACGCACAGAGAGAAAAGAGGCGTGTTTAGAGGAGGGGAAAGGGCGGGAGGTGGGCCGACCTACACCTAGGTGTGTAGCAGGTATAACCAAAACCTTAGGCAGGTTGCCTAGTCGGCACTTATATCTTTTTGACTTAGACGAAGTCAAAACAGGTCTAAGTGCCGAAAAAGGGGCCGCTGAGCTGATGGCCGCTGGCGCGATCTGTTCGGTGGCCCGGCAACCTACCCACTTACCCACCGCAACCATCGCGGCAGGAGAGATGCCTCATCTCCCCTACCGCGATGCGATCACCCCTCTACCCGAACTGCCGCGACATGCGGCAGGAGAGATGCCCATTCTCTCCTGCCGCGGGTTGTGGCAGTTTGGGTAGAGGAGTGATCGCATCGCGGCAGAGGAGATGGCCAATCTCTCCTGCCACGATACATCACCCCACCCCCCCGACAATATCGGAGCAAGAGGGAGTCTAAGCCCTCTTGCCCCACCGACTCCCCGACAGCATCGGGGCAAGAAGGAGCCCAAGCCCTCTTGCCCTGCGGCACCCCCCGATTACGATCAGGCCAGGAGGGAGCCCAAGCCCTCCTGCCCAGGCGGACCCCCTACCCCCACTACAATACGGACAGGAGGGATCCCAGGCCCTCCTGCCCTCGACACAACCCTCCCCAATGACCGAACCTCCGATCGCCCCCCCCTCTCCCCCCGCCGAACTGCGACTCCCCGCTGACCCCATTACCCCCCAACCCCACCCCCAATACCTGTAAAATGTTGGCTGGACAGACGGGTGCCAAACTCGCCTGTCTGGCAAGCCAGCCGGCTGCAGAATGGGGCCGGATTGGCCCAGGCGTCTGAAACCCCGCCCACAGGTGGGGCCTAAGGCGCCTGGGCCAACCAGAATAGGCCTGGGAGTTTTAGGGCCTTCCTGTGGGCGGGGCCTTAGGCACATGGGCCCAACCCATGTGGGGGTGGGGGGCGATAGGCCAAGAGGGCTTGGGCTCCCTCCTGGCCTGATCGTAATTGGGGGGTGCCGCAGGGCAAGAGAGCTTGGGCTGCCTCTTGCTCCAATGCTGTCGAGACGTCGGCGGGGCAAGAGGTCTTGGGCTCCCTCTTGCCCTGAACGTAATTGGGGGGTGCCGCGGGGCAAGAGGGCTTGGCTCCCTCTTGCCCTGAACATAGTCGGGGGTTTGAGGTGCCGCAGGCCAGGAGGGCTTGGGCTCTCTCCTGCCCGGATCATTTTAAGGTAGAGGGGGATTCTGTAACTGGTGTTGTTTTTGACAGAGACCGGTTACAGAATCTAGCTTTTAGGCGAAGGACTGGCTCCTCCTTCACCTAAAAGCCCTTGTGTTGGACGTTTGGGGCTTAGGTGTTTTTTGGTTTATTATGGGGGATAAGTGTAGATGTAGTGGTGGTCTGGGCATTTAAACAGCTGAATGTAGAGGCAGGCCATTATTAAAAAAAGGACTTTTTTTTTGTTATGGACATTTTCCCTGCTTCTGCTTTCAACGTTTAAGGCCTTAGGCCAAAAAGGTTACTTAGACGTTTTTTTTTATTATGCCCCTCCACACTATTTGAGATAGGCTCTTTTGCAACATCCAGTTGTCTTACTCTGCCAAATCCTGCAGTCTTATCCAAATAGGAAATAAATATGTTTACCATCAAAGATAACCCTTAAGTACATAACCATATATGTAGTGCCTTGTTCAGACAGACAGTGTCCATCAAGCCCAGTATCCTGTTTCCAAAGTGGCCAATTTAGGTCACAAATACCTGGCAGAATTCCAAGAGTAGATATCATGCTGCATATCCCAGGAATAAGCAGTGAATTTTCCCAAGTCTACAGTATATTGATAACCTTAAGTCCAAACTGTGTTGTTTTGGGTGTGTTTTTTTTTTTAATGCATGTTATGCTAACCACTAACCATATTCTCTGGCAATGAGTTCCAGAGCTTAATTACCCATTGGGTTAAATAATTTTCTCAGATTTGTTTTAAATATGCTAAATAGTTGTAGATTCAGTAGTAGTAGATTCACTGCGTACCCCATAGTCCTTGTAATTTTGGAAAGCATAACCAAATGATTCACATTAACCTATTGCACTCCACTCATGGATTTTATGTACTTGTATCATATCTTTTTTTCAACATGAAGAGCACTTTAGTCTTTTCTCATATGAAAGTTGTTCCACCCCTTAATCATTTGGTTACTCTTTTCTGTATCTTTCCTAATTATGCTATATCTTTTAAAATGTGGTGGCCAGAATTGCACACAGTATTTGAGATTTGATCGCACCATGGCATGCTATAAAGGCATTATAATATTCTCAGGATGGAGAATAACACTTCCTTAATAATTCCTGATTTTTATTTGCTTTTTTAGCCACTGCTGCGCACTGAGCAGAAAATTTTAATGTATCAACAATACCTAGGTCCTTTTCCTGGGCAGTGTAAAATCTTGCATTATGTGGTTATAGTTTGGGTTTCTGTTCCCTATATGCATCACTTTGCACTTGCTCACATTAAATTTCATCACTGCCATATGACTTTCTAGTCTTGTCAAGTCCTCTTGCAATTTTTCACAATCCTCTTGTGCTTTAACAACTTGAATAATTTTTTGTTATCAACAATTTTGAAATTCTCACTCATTACTGTTTCCAAGTCATTTATAAATGTTAAAACAGCGGTCCATAGATCCCTGGGGCACCCACTATTTACCCCTGTTCATTGAGCATATTGACCATTTAATACTGCTCTCTTTTAACAAGTTCTTAATCCACAACAGGACACTGCCTCCCATCCTATGACATTTTAGTTTCCACAGGAGTTATCTGGGAAAGTTTGAGACATCTGTCTCTGTCAGGCTTTTGGAAAGGATTTAGTACAGGCACAGTTGAGATCCCACTACATTATGGGGTCCTTTTATTAAGGCGCGCTAACCGATTTAGCGCACGCTAAATATTAGCATGTGCTAATGCTAAGGCATCCATTATAGTCTATGGGCACTTTAGCATATAGCGTGTGCTAAATCGGTTAGCACCCCTTAATAAAAGGACCCCTATATGAGCTCACAACTGTTGAGTCAAGGTCATAGCTTGTTGATTATTCAACTTGACTTATGTGCATTTGATTTGGTGGATCATTCTGTTATGATAAATATACTGGATGGATTTGGAATCTAAAATAAGGTTCTTGTTATACTGTAAAGATACAGGGAGAATTATCCTTGGGAGCCTCCTTATAGAGTGTCGAGGAGCTTCCCTCTTTCGCCCACAGTATTTATATAACATCTTGACTCAGTCATTAGGAGTACTTCTAGGATTTAGACGATATAGAAATTTTAAAAATAAATAAAATTAAAATAATATTAAGTCATTTATTTATCGAAGGAGATCCAGTTTACCTATGGAGGGGATTCCTTAAAGAAAAATACAAATTAAGAAAACGGTATACGATTAACTAACCCATATATCATACATCCAGTTATGCTCATAAATCACTAGAAATCTTTTTAAGGTCTAGAAAGGCACATAGTTGTGAAGGCACAAAAAAGGTGTACTTAACCCCCAAATATCGAATCAAACATGTACATGGGTAAGAAAGAAGCCCCCAATTTTTTTGGCTTCATCTCGCATAATAAGGAATTCTTTCCTACGGTCTTGTGTAGTTTTTGAAACATCCGGGTAAATCCAGATCCTTTCCCCAGCAAATGTCACTAGTGAATTACGGAAGTAAAGCTTCTTCACAGAATTCAAGTCTTGTTCAAATACAAAAGATACTAATAATGCCGCCCTTTCTTTTACTTCAGAAAGGGAGTCTTCCAAAATAACTGATAATTCACCTTTTTCAATTTCTTTCCTGCACCAAATTTCTTTCCTCACCCACCTTAGAGGAAAATGTTGGAATGCAATATATTTTATTTAATGGTGGAATTGGCTGCTGGGGAAACTTGAGTACTTACTTTAAATATTTTTTTAAGAAATCATACAGGTTTAAGGATGGTGATTTAGGAAAATTCAGTACTCGAATATTTAGTCTTCTGTTGTAATTTTCAAATTGTTCTATCTTTCGATGAATCATAATCTTATCCTTAATCAAAGTTGTTGTTGTGTCTTCTAAATCTTTTATATCAGAATTAACTTGCTGCATTTGTTCAGGAGACTCCTGTTTGGATTTCTCAAAACTTTTTATGCCACTCATGTCCACTCATTATAATTATGAAATATAATCGCCTTGTGCAAATTAAAACAGATCTACTACTACTACGTTTGCTACTACCATTATCTTTGAAAAATGCCTCGCCCCCCATTCTAATTGAAGGATTTTATTGTAAAATTGACAGTCTGTCAATCTAGGATATACCTATTTGATGAATGTAACATTATTTAATGTAAAAGGTTATGACATCCATAAAATAACTGCCGATTATAGTAAAATGCAGAGAAAATGAAAAATGCTATATGAAGAAGTGCAGGCCAACAGAAAAAGCAATTTCATTAGCACACATCTGAACATGTGCTGGCTTTCTATACAAATGATCTTGCCTTTTAGGGCTCGTTTAAGCTATTTTGTTCTGCATTGCTGGACTTTTTATTGCTTGTAAACATGTTATTTTTACAGTTTACTATCTAAACTTAATTGAGTCTTCTTTCTTCCAGCTCTATTAAATGAAGTGAGCTAGAGCATAATTTTTTCACTGATTGAACTCTGTCTACATGGGTGGGGGTATGGACGGACGAATTTAGCCTGGCGATTTCCTCCTGCTCCTTTAGGCTTTCAGCTCAGTCAAAATCAGGACTGTATTTGCAACTACTTATGGGGGTCCCCCCTCCACCAAATACCTTTTATATACTCTTCCAAGCCTCCTAGCTCAATCATTGTATCAAAGGGTGTACATATGGGGACAATCTGGTCCCAATTCCAATCCTTCTCCACCCCAACCCCCGTCAATTCTTTTCCATTCTCACACCATCCCCGGTGTAAATGGATCTTTTGGCACCAATAATATGGATTCCCTTGGTATTTTCATGGTTCTCATCCCCCATGCACACCTCTCCCCTGCCATGTTTAGGACTCCTACTGATGCTTCTGTGGCATCCCCATTCAGACTACATAGTGGAAGATCTGAACAGGAAATTAAACCAATAAAGCACAACGCCATTTGCTGGCTCAGCAAACCAATATATAAGTTGGGAATGCCCTAGGACATTGCTAGGAAATTAAACTCCCTAGACTCCACCCAAAATATATAAACCTCAAATCTAAATTTTTAAGATAAGGAGCACCCTCAGCGTGAGTTTGGAAGCTTTAAAGAGCGACTCAAAGAGCAGCTTCTAGTGCTTAGAATAGCAAAGCCAGCAAACACTGAGCAGAGATTACCACTCACTGCCAGCCGCACACCATCATCTGGGTACTCCTGTGTGCTTTAAAGTGCAAGTCAAGTGCAAACAATGTGCAATAAATAAATATACATAAAAGTGGAAGACAAAAAGTTCACTGTTCTGCATTGCCCTGAATGCCTAACCCACTGACCTGAACAGAGAATGAAAAAAATTAGTCACTTGTCCCTCCAGTTATTTAGCTGAATAAAGGTGCTGTAGTCAAATAGTGGCAAGGAGAATCCAGCTTTTTTTGGATCAAAGACCAAAGTTAAGGTGCAGTCCTCTTTCAACACGGCTCGACCCAGCAGGGTTTCAGGGCAATAGCCCCTTCTTCAGGAACTGCACAGGCCAACACGACTGTAGGTCAGAGTGATTCCAGGCAGGCAAGGCAAAAAGGGGTGGGGGGGGCACTTTTATATATATTTATTTATTACACATTGTTTGCACTTGACTTGCACTTTAAAGCACATAGGAACACCCAGATGATGGTGTGCGGCTGGCAGTGAGTGATAATCTCTGCTCTGTGTTCGCTGGCTTTGCTATTCTAAGCACTAGAGCTGCTCTTTGAGTTGCTCTTTAAAGCTTCCAAACTCACGCTGAGGGTGCTTCTTATCTTAAAAATTTAGATTTGAGGTTTATATATTTTTGGTGGAGTCTAGGGAGTTAACTTTCCTGCAATGTCCTAGGGCAGTGTTCTTCAACCTTTTTACACCTATGGACCAGCGGAAATAAAATAATTATTTCGTGGACCAGCAAACTAATAAGACTGAAATTTTAAAAAACCTCATTGCTGCCCTGTCCCCACGAGCTCGGTCCCGTTAACCATCTGATCCCATCCGCACAAGCCTCAAATAGTTATGATTTTATATTGAACATATTTTATTAAAGTATAAAGAGAAACAATATTCTGTACAATTGTCATTTTATAAATATAAATAATACAGGGCAAAGATCAACAAAAACCCCGTCTCCCCTCCCCTTCACATATATCCCCTCTATTATCAAGAAAACTGAATAAGCCAAATTATTACAGAATGCTACACAAATATCATGCTAACATAATACCGCAGTCACACATGGCAGGAATGGTGTTAGGGGGAGTGCAACTAGGGCAACTGCCTCCTGGTCAGAGAGAGCCCTAAGCCAGCTGGAAGCTAAAGACGCACTGCCTGGGCTTTGCACTCCCCAGTTATGTCTAACATCAGCTCTAGCAGGATACATATTTTAAATCTGATATATTCTAATCACAAGATAGAAATAAAATTATATTTTTCTACCTTTTGTCGTCTCTGGTTTCTGCTTTCATCGTCTTTTCACTCTCTTCCATCCAGCGTCTGCCCTCTGTCTCTTCAATCCAGCATCTGCCTCTTCCATCCACTGTCTTCCCTCTACCCCTTCCCCTCCCATATGGTATCTGTCTTCTTTCTATGTCCCTCTCTCCTACACCAGATCTAGCATCTTTGTCCCTCTTTCCTTATTTTTCATCTGACCCTCCTTCCCAGCATCAATCTCTCTCTACCTTGTCATTCCTCTGTCTCTCCCCTTTCCCTCATCTGATCTCTCCATTCCATCCTGACTCCTTCCCCTCCTCTAATCTCCCTGCCAGCTGTTTCCTTCCAATGTTCCTCCTCCCCTGTCCAGCAGTACCTTCTCCCTTTCTTCCTCCCCTTATCCAACAGTAACTTTCTTCCCTTTCCCTTCTCCCCTGCCAGCAGTAGCCCCTTCCCCTCCCTTGTCCAGGAGCACCCCTACTCCCTTCCCTCCTTCCCTCTCCAGCAAATGTTTCCTCTTTGTAGGCTAGCGGCAGCTCTATGTGCTTTTAACTTCAGCACACAGCTGCCCCTAGGCAGTATTTTAGTGCGGTTTCATGAGGCAGCCTCGGGGCCTTTGGTAGGCCGGCCCGCTTCGATGATGCGATGAGGGCCGGTCTACCAAAGGCCCCGAGGCTGCCTCATGAAACCGCGCTAAAATACTGCCTAGGGGCAGCTGTGTGCCGAAGTTAAAAGCACACAGACTTGCCACTGCTTTTCTGGGGGTGCAGAGAAGTCGGTGGTGGCAGGCAGGAGTGCCAGCATAGCGACGGCAACAGGAAGTTGCACGTCAGCTGATGCCGGCACCTTTTGCTGCGGCGGGGTCTGAATCCTTCGCAGACCGGCAAGATTTTTTTGCGGACCGTCACCGGTCCACGGACCGGCGGTTGAAGAACTGTCCTAGGGCACGCCCAACTTATATTTTGATTTTTTTTTTTAGGATATTTTGTCTTGGGGTTTTTGCTTCAGCAAACCAATAGCCATCTTTCATAAAAAGAATCTCCCACAATTGTTTCAGCTGCAGTTCCTCCACTCAGCTTCATGTTAGTAGTAGGTAAGCTATTAAGTGCCAAGTGGGCAGTGCCTCCAAATTGGTTTAATTTATTGCATACCATGATAGTAATAAATCCCGCAATTTGAAGGTTTTTATGAAAATTACCCTTTTAGGGGATAATTATAAAAACCATTTAAGCAAATAAAAAAAAAATAGCATACAGAATTGGTTTCTTTAATAATTGCTCAGGTATGCAGATAAAAGCGGTCTTATACAGTCTGTATATCGTATATACTAAAATATAAGCTAAGATTTTGGGTTCAAAAAAATGGCCCCAAATGGGGGTTTCAGTTTATATTCGGGTCAGCACCCACCCGCCCTCTCCTGGACCTGTTACAGGCCTCCGTGGGCCTGCCATAAGACCTGGTGGTCCAGCAAGGGGCCGGGACAGGAGGGATCCCCACCCGCCTCCTATCCCGACCGACTGTTAAAACTTTTACCTCCCTGGCGTACCTTTAAAATTCTCAGTGCCCAGCTGTGAAAAAGAGCAGGAGTGGTCTTCCCACGCTCATGCCCCATGCAGAGCCACTAGTGATTTGCTGCCGCAAAGCCTCAATTTATATTCGGGTCAGCTTATATTTGAGTATATACAGTATAGGGCGCATAATCGAAAGAGAAAAACGTCCAAAAACCGGCCTAAGTCGGCACTTGGACGAACATTTCTCAAAAACGTCCAAGCGCCAATAATAAAACCGGGTTTTGGACATATTTAAAAACGACTTAGGCCTTCATAGTGCCGCTCAACGTCCAAAGCTAAATGGGGCATTTCGGGAGGCGTGTCGAGGGCGGGAGTTGGGTGGGACGTGGGCCGGCTTAGACCTAGTCGTACAGCATGTATAACCCAAAGTTTAACAACAGAGCCTAGACGGAACTTGAACGTTGTGACTTAGACCATGTAAAACATGGTCTAAGTCACAAAAAACCACCTAAACTCACCAGATAAGCACTGAAAACACATAACACAGATCCCCACACACTACCCCAATGATCACCAACCCCCTCCCCACCCCCATAAATATTTTATTCATAACTTTAAATTTCAGCCTCCAGACCATCATCACCTGGCCGCCTGGCATAGGAAAGCCTAGTCGTCCAGCCCAGAGGCAGCTTAAGTCATCTTGGGGGTGGGTTAGGGACCCATAGAGAGGAGGACCCATGCCCAAAAGCCCCTGTAATCACTGCATTGATACATAAACATGTGCGCTGCCCTATACACCCCCTAAACCCTTTTTTACTGGCATATAAGTGGCTCCTGCAGCCATAAGGGCTATTGGGGTGGTAGATAAGTGGGTCTAGGGGATTCTGGAGGTGGTTTGGGGGGCTCACCGTCACCTATAAGGGAGCTGTAGTGAGGAAAAGCCATGGCACCCTTTTTGTGAAGTTTACAGCTGTGCCCTGTAAGGTACCCCACTATTTAGGTGGCATGTCTGTGTGTGCAGTCCATCACTTTGTAGACCCCTCCCACATCCAACAGGGCTTGTTCTAGGCGTTTTGGACTTGGATGGAAATGTTGTATAAAGATAGACGATTTAGTGACTTGGACGATCAGATCGGCAGGATGTATAATTAGATGATTTTCAAAAGTAGAAAAAAGTTGGACGTATGTTTCGAAAATGTGTCTTAAGCTCTTTTAATCTTTGGACGACTTGAGATGGACGTAAACGGACTTAGACGTCCCTTTCGATTATGCCCCTCCACGTACATAAGTTAACCTGAATTGTGTAGAAGTAGAAATCTTAATAATAATATTGTAATTTATAGTTAAAGAGACATATGACCAAGAAACTATTTTATTTTACTTTTGTGATTATGATAAACACACCGAGGGCCTCAAAATAGTATATAAAATAGCATGTGGCCCTCAGGCTGGATAGTGTCATGTCTGTGCAGCCGGTTGTTCTTTGTGCTGAGGAATGTTGAGATAGTAATGTATATTTCAGAGATGTATAGCAGGAAAAATTAAAGTGGTTAAACTATTATATTAATGTTAACATTACAACTCCATATAGTACGTCAAACTCTGTATCCATAGTGTTCAAATCTAGTCTAAAAGCCCACTTTTTTGATGTTGCTTTTAACTCCTAACTCCCACTCAGTTTTAAAGTATTCCCTCTGTGAGAAATTCCCTAATTAGATTGTAAGCTCTATTGAGCAGGGCTTGTCTCTTAGTTACATGTTTAATGTACAGTGCAGCATTCATCTAGCAGTACTATAGAAATGATTAGTAGTAGTAGAAATTGACCTTGGGACCTTGTATTAAGATTTGAAGTAAGTTTTTTGTTTTGGGTTTTTTTTAAATTTAATATATTTATTGATTTTCAAATCAGACAACCAAGAATAACTTGTACAGAAAGCAAAATTAGTAATTCTACATAGAACAAGAAAATAATACAATAGCATTGGAATAATTTATAACTAATATGCTCAAGTCCTCAAATTATGGGATCCAAGGTTTTTCTTAGAAAGAACAAAAAGAAAAGAATTGGACATAATGTACATTCTTATGCATAGAAATGGCTATAGGGCTGAATGCAGGGATTAATCTATAATCTTAGGCCTTAAGATTTTTCTGCCTCGTGAAGTAAGTTTGTAGAAGTAAATTTTGTGCAACAAAAAAAAAGTGCAGAATACCTGTAAATACAGTCAAACCTTGGTTTGCGAGCATAATTCGTTCCAGAAGCATGCTTGTAATCCAAAACACTCGTATATCAAAGCGAATTTCCTCCTAAGAAATAATGGAAACTGAGACGATTCATTCCACCCCCCCAAAACTTTAATACAAAATATTATACGTATTTGTAATGCAAGACCTTGCTCATTTAGAACAGTCACTACACTCCTACAGCGTCAGAGAGAGAAGAACCATCAGCTCAGTTGTGGCATCGACATGGCAAATGAGGTTCAACGTAGATAAGTGTAAAGTGATGCATGTCAGTAACAAAAATGTCATGCACAAATACAGGATGTCCGGGGCGGTACTTGGAGAGACCTCCCAGAAAAGAGACTTGGGAGTTCTGATCGACAAGTCAATGAAGCAGTCTGCGTAATGTGCGGCGGCGGCAAAAAGGGTGAACAGAATGCTAGGAATGATTAAAAAGGGGATCACGAACAGATCGGAGAGGGTTATCATGCTGCTGTACCGGACCATGGTGCGCCCTCACCTGGAGTACTGCGTCCAACACTGGTCGCCGTACATGAAGAAGGACACAGTACTACTCGAAAGGGTCCAGAGAAGAACGACTAAGATGGTTAAGGGGCTGGAGGAGTTGCCATACAACGAGAGATTAGAGAAACTGGGCTTCTTCTCCCTTGAAAAGAGGAGACTGAGAGGGGACTTGATCGAAACGTTCAAAATACTGAAGGGAATAGACTTAGCAGATAAAGACAGATTGTTCACCCTCTCCAAGGTAGGGAGAACGAGAGGGCACTCTCTAAATTGAAAGGGGATAAATTCCGTACAAACATAAGGAAATTCTTCTTCACCCAGAGAGTGGTGGAAAACTGGAATGCTCTTTCGAAGTCTGTTATAGGGGGAAAACACCCTCCAGGGTTTCAAGACAATGTTGGACAAGTTCCTGCTAAACTGGAATGTACGCAAGTGAGGCTGGACTCATTTAGAGCACTGATCTTTGACCTGAGGACCACCGCGTGAGCGGACTGCTAGGCAGGATGGACCACTGGTCTGACCCAGCAGCGGCAATTCTTATGTTCTTACAATGTGACGCATGTATACTGTATGTACTTGTATTGCAAGACATTTCTTGTATATCAACTTAAAATTTAATAAAATGTTTTACTTGTCTTACAAAAACGTTTACAAACCAAGTTACTTGCAATCCAAGGTTTTACTGTACTAAAGTTCAGATATTTTGGCATTCCTTTTCGAAGCAGATGGCTATTTTGAGACATCCATCTGCTGAAAACATCCAAACTGTAAAAAGCAGAATTTGTATGTTTTACACTGCAGTTTGTCCAAATAGCATGGTGGCATGGGAGCGGCTTGATTTGGGTAGGACTAGGGAAGGCCCAAAATTAAGATGTTTTTCAGTGATAATGGAATAGGAAGAAATATCTAAACCAAAAAAAAAAAAATTATATTTATATATATATATATACACTAGTCTTTAAGCCTGTTACATTAACGGGTGCTAGAATAGATGTGTCTGTGTTTCTTTATCTCCCCCTTCTTTTACTGCCGTTTTCCTGCTCGATCTGGCCTGCTCCTGACCCTCCCACCGTCGACAAACCTCTGGGCTCCAGCCGCGTAGGCAGCACTTTAAACATGCTGCTTCGCGGCCTTCTACTGCCGATTTCCTCTGCTGTGTCTGTCTCCGATGATGTCATCAGAGACGCGGCAGAGGAAATCGGCAGAGAAGGGCGCGAAGCAGCGTGTTTATAGTGCTGCCTATGCCGCTGGAGCCAGGAGGTTTGTGGAGGGTCAACGGCCGGAGCGGGGCTGCTGTCCACCATTGCTGCCACTGGTGCTGCCTAGTCCGCTGGAGCCGGGAGGTATATAGAGAGCACAGACACGACATGCGCCTCCAGCCCCTGCAAGCGCTGTGAGGTGTCAATTAGAATGTTGCCACCTCACGGCGCAGTGAGAGGCAGCGGCGAGTGAGGGCGGGCGGTGACGCGCCGAGGACAGGGAGAGAGAACAGTCGCGCGCCTTCAGCCCCCGCACGAATTTTCGAGAGCGCATGCATTTTATTATTATTGATATATACTTATACTTTTTTTCTAGACCTGTTTCAGTCATGGCTAGGATGCAAAAAGGTGTCTTTGATGAGAATGACACGGGGAAAAAATTTGTCCCCATATCTGCCCCACCCCGTGAGTATGGGCCTCGTCCCCGCGAGCTCAGTTCCCGTCCCCACCTCATCCCAGCAAACTATCTGATCCCATCTGCACAAGCCTTGAATAGTTTTATACTAAACTTTATTTTATTAAAGTATAAAAAGAAATAATATTCTGTACAATTGTCATTTTATAAATCAGAACTCTGGCTGCTGAACTAGAGGAAGAGATCTTCAAGTATCAGGGCTTTGTTTATAAATGTTTATCAACACAGCTACAATACTAAACTAAACTAAACTAAGCCTTAGGTTTATATACCGCTACTTAATCCTAAAGCAAAAAATAAATAAATTTCTACCTTTGTTGTCTGGTTTCTGCTTTCCTCATCTTCTCGTCATTCTTTTCCTTCCACCCACTGTCTGCCTTCTCTCTGCCTGTTCCATATGGCATCTGCTCTATTTCTATGCATCTATGCACCAGAAACTGTCTGCCTCTCGCTTTCATTTCTCCCTCCCTCCCCATTGGTCTGGCAACCATCTTCCCTCTGCTCCCCTGCTTCTTTGCTCCCTTGCTTCTTCCCTCCCCTCCCCTGCTTTTACCTCTGCTCCCCTGGCATCTCTGTCTTCTTCCCGTCCATCTCTCACTCCCTCCCCCAGGTGGATTTTAGCATCTCTCTCCTTTCCTCCCTTCAGATCTGGTATCTTTCTCCTCGCCCACCCCCAATGCTCTGGTGTCTCTCTCCTCTCCCTTTCCTTTTCTTTTCTGCTCTTCCTTCTCAATTTGTTTTCTACCTCTTGTCTACTTTCTTACTTTCCAGTTCTCAATTTACCTTTCATTGTGTCTACCTACTGCTTGCCACCTCTTTCCCTCACCCCTTCCAATATCTCACTAACTGTATCTTCCCCCAATACAGCATGTGCCCTTTTTTCTTTATCCCCTCCTTCCATCAAGTATGTGCTCCCCTCTCTCTCTCCTCCCTACTTCCCTTCATCATCTCTATTCTCCCCACTTCTTCCAGTGACTGCTCCCCCTCCACTTCCTTTTAGCATCTTCTCCCCTCTCTCTTCTCCCCACTTCCTTCCAGTGACTGCTCCCCCCGCTCCACTTCCATCCAGCATCTGCTCCCCTCTCTCTCCTCTCCACTTCTTTCCAGTGACTGCTCCCCTCTCTCTCCTCCCCACTTCCTTCCAGTGACTGCTTCCCTCTCTCTCCTCCCTATTTCTCTTCAGCGTCTGTTCCCCTCTGTCCCCTCCCCACTTCCATCCGGCGTCTGCTGCTCCCTCTCTCTACTTCCCTTCGGCATCTTCTCCCCTCTCCTCTCCCTTCCTGCATCTATTCCCCTCTCTCCTCCCCACTTCCATGTGGTGTCTCCTCCCTCCTCCCCATTTCCCTTCATCGTCTGTTTCTCTCTCCCCTCCTCATCAGGCCATCTCCCTCCCTTCCCGTTACCTTTGCGGGTGCTTTTCAGAATCAAGGTTTTCTCTCTTAGTGGCCTGGATTCCATAGCCTTCACATAGGTTGTGAGTTGTGACTACCCCAAAACTTCTCCTCTGACACAATTTCCTGTTTCCCCGCCTGGGTGGGAAGGGAGGCAATGTGCGGCAGACAATTTACTGCGAGGCAAGGCCATTCACCACTCCATGGGGTAGTGAATGGCCTCGTTCCCATATCCGCAGCTACCAGTCTTTTTTTCACCCCGTTCATTACCCGTGGCTAGCTGCAGTAACAGTTACCTTGTCATTCTCTAGTCTTGATTGAGCAGCTGGCCACTGGAGAGATGATGACCCATCCTTAATCTCTTAGTGGTTACTGACACTTTAGTTCCCACCCACCTCCACTTCCCCTAAGAAGTGAAAGTGACAGTAGATACCAAGCTCTGACCACTTCAGGTATTATGGCCAGTCCTAATAGAGCAGCAAGCAAGTGTAAGGAGCAGCCTAGTGGTCAGTACAGTGGACCTTTGAACAGTGGGATCTAGGTATAACTCCCATGTTAGCATACCTTTTATTTTTTCGTACAAATATGTGAGCCCTCCTGGAATATAGAAATACCTACTGTACCTGAATTTCTAATATATCTATAAGCGGGATATCTATTAAAGTGGTAAACATTTGGCTACAGTAAGATTTTATATCTGCTCCTTGAGGGCTCACAATAACACATAAAATAATTAAGGTGGGATTTCTACCTGGGCCCCATTGTTCAAATTCCACTGCGCACTGACCACTACTAGGCTAACCCCTCTGTTCTGCAGGGACATTTATGTGGCCATTTTTTAGAAACAGACAAACATGATGGCAGATAAATGCCTAATGGCCATCCAGTCTGCCCATCTGCAGCATTCACTATTTCTTCCACAGCATTCACAATTTTTCTTCTCCCTAAAAGATTCCTTGTGCCTGCCCCATGCTTTTCTAAATTCAGACACAATTTTTATCTCTACCATGAGACTATTCTGTGCATTTACCACCCTTTCTGTAAAAAGTATTTCCTTAGATTACTCCTGAGCCTATCACCTCTTAACGTCATCCCATGGCCTCTCATTCTGGAGTCTCCTTTCAATTGAAAGAGACTCACCTCATGAGTATTTATGCCATGTAGGTATTTAAATATCTCTATTATATCTTCCCTCTCCCACCTTTCATCTAAAGTATACATATTGAGGTCTTTGAGTCTTTTCCCATACACGTTATGAAGTAGACCACACACAATTTTAGTAATCTTCCTCTGGACCAACTCCATTCTGTTTATATATCTTTTTGAAGGTACAGTCTCCAGGATTGTACACAATATTCTAAATTAGGTCTCACCAGCGTCTTACACAGGGCATCAATGCCTCCTTTTTCTTACTAGCCATTTCTCTCCCTATGCACCCAAGCATCCTTCTAGCTTTCGCCGTCATCTTTTCATCCTGTTTCGGTAGCTTAAGATCACATACTATCACACCCAAGTCCTACTTCTCTTTCTTGCACAAAAGTTCTTCACCCCTTAAAGTGCACCATTCCCTAAGATTTTTGCATTTCTTAGCATTAAATCTTAGCTGCCAAATTTCAGACCATTCCTCAAGTTTCAATAAATTCCTTCCTCACATTATCCATCCCATCTAGGGAAGGGGTGCCCACACTTTTTGGGCTTGCGAGCTACTTTTAAAATGACCAAGTCAAAATGATCTACCAACAATAACATTTTTAAAAAAAACGCAAAGTACACTGTACGCAGAGAAAATGTTAATTATCACTCCTATTCAAGGGTTTTTTCAAAGAGGTCAAGGCAGATGACTCTATGCTCTGCCACCTCAGTAACAACCATACAAAAATAGACAAATATACTCCCCTCCCTTTTTACTAAACCACGACAGCAGTTTTTAGCGCTTCTCTTGACGCTCATAGGCTCCCTGTGCTAAAAACCGCTATTGCGGTTTAGTAAAAGGGGGTCATAGTACAAAATATAGACAGCAGATATAAATTCAGACACATTTTGATCACTAAATTTAAAATAAAGTCATTTTTCCTACCTTTGTTGTCTGGTGATGTTATGAGTCTCTGGTTACACTTTTTATGACTGTTCATCCAATCTTTCTTCTTTCAGCCTGTATGCTTCTTGTCCTCCAGACCTCATTCCCTCCCCCAACTTTTTCTTCCTTTCTCCCTGCTCTTTCTTTCTCCCTGCCTCCCTTTCTTTTTTTCTCTCTTCATGCCCCCTTTGTTTTTTTCAGTTTCCCTCCTTTCCTTCTGTCTCCCTGCCTGTCCCCTTTCTTTCTTTCTCCCTGCCCTCCCCCAAGCCACTGCCGCCGCCATCGGGGAACAGTCTCTCAAGCCGCCGTCGCCATTGGGTAATAGGCCCCAAAGCTGCCACCACCCCAAGCTCTCCCTGCTTCCTTGTGTCAGGCCGACCTGTATTCCTCTTCCCAACATCAATTCTGCCATTGGAGAGGAAGTTCCGGCCCAGCCAGGCAGCAATTGGCTGGCCCGAACTTCCTCTCTAACGGCAGAATTGACATTGGGGAGAGAAAGGCTGATTGGCCCGGTAGATGGCCAAGGAAAAGTGAGTCTATTACGGAGCCCAGGATCTACCGGTCAATCGCGATTGATCTAGGGGCTTCTATTGCAGATTTTGGTATCATCTGCATTTTTGTGCCTGGTTTTTTTTTGTGTGTGTGTGGTTTCATTTGAAATTGTTCCCAATTCAGATTCTAGCCCTGCATGTAAATATTTCTTACGGCAAAGCAGCTTGACAAAACCGCACTTTGCAAAAAAAAAAAAAGAGAGAGGGGGGCATTTTTGAAAGAATGTTCAAGTCAGAATCAATGTTCCCTCTAAGGATTGATGAGGTGTGTGCAAAAAAAAATATGCATGAGCGATAAATTACATACTCCACAAATTTATGAGCAGACGCGGAGGACGCATTTTTAAACAAATGTAGTTTATCCTTGTACTCCTTATGTATTTTTAATCATCTATGGATATGTTTGTATGTTAATTGTTCAAATGGTTTTATTTATTTCCCCAAATTTATTTTTGTTATACGCATTGAAAATATTTGATATTGCGTTTAAATCAAAATCTCAATAAACTTGAAACGAGTGCCCGTGAGATTGTGGGAGGGTTAAATACTCAAAACTTAGAAGAATAACAATTTACTTAAAGTTTTTGCTTCGCCAGCTTTCTGGTATCTTTACATACAATGGCAAACCTAGCATATGTAACACCCGGGGCCCATCATTTTTTGGCACCCCCCCCCCCCCCCATCTGTACGAAAAACATGATTTTCAGTAACAAGCCACGTCACACATGAGTACCTAGGAAAAGGCAGCATCTTACATATTGTAGTGAGCAGTACATCAATACACCCATTGTAAAACTAAACAAGCCAGACCAGCACAGATCAATCCTACACCGTCAATCCTAACAGAAAACCATGTCTTTCGAACACAGAAAACACCTTCGCCTAGTATGGAATATGTCATCACAAACTAACCCCTCCCCCTTTTACAAAACTGTAGTGTGAATTTTAGCTACGGAGGTAACAGCGCTGACGCTCATAGAATTCTGAGCATCAGAGCTGCTACCACCACGGCTGGCGCTAAAAAACGCTCCACAGTTTTGTAAAAGGGGGGATAAAATAGAAATATACAGCTTCAACGCTCTAGCTCAGGGGTGCCCAAACCTTTTGGGCTTGCGAGCTACTTTAAAATGACCAAGTCAAAATGATCTACCAACAATAAAATTAAAAAACACAAAGCACACTATATGCTGAGAAAATGTTAATTATCATTCCTATTCTGGGTTTTTTTCAATAGTGGTTCTTGGTGAAGAGGAGTATTCCAGCAGGCAAGCTGTACACAGTGTATAATGTGCTTTGTGTTTTTTAATTTTGTGGTTACCATTATGTATTGTTAAGATTATATTGTGTGTGTATATATGAAAAATGAATGGAAGAAATTGCATTACAATTAGTACTGTTATTATGGGGGTGGGTCTGGGGCGGAGTTTGGGCAGGTCTGGGGCGGAGCTTGGGTAGGTCTGGGCAGAGCTTGGGCAATTGATATTTGTTAGATTTAGGGGGTACTTGACTTGAAGAAGTTGAGAAACACTGGTTTAGATGGGCTGAAGTGAGCTTTGACGAAGACTCCAGTAGATTGAACCTAAGTACAGTACCAGGCAGAGCTCTGAGTTTCTGGCCCAGAAATATCTAAGAAAAAGAACAATTTAAATTAAATCATTAATTTATAGAGAGTGTATGATTGGGCAGACTGGATGGACCATTCGGATCTTTATCTGCTATCATTTACTATGTTACTAACTTTGTAAATGATAGCATTTATATTGCATTTTTTTCATTTTGACAGCATTATTTTTTGTGCCTGTTCTTTAGTCAGACTTCAGAGGAATATTTTTTGTGGGCTGTTAATCCTAATTTTGTACATAAGAGAAATCTGATTACAGAAATATAGGATATTTCTTTAAGTATGCTATCCAATAGAAGAGTCTTGAGTCAAAAATGTACCGACTACACAGTCCTGAGTTTAATGCAGCAAATAATATACACACTCCAGTTTATTATTAATCTTGAGTATTTATCCTACAAATATTTAATTTAGATACTTATAGAGCTGCTTGCTATGTTTAAAACCATTAAATGTATGTGAAGGGTAGGGGCATGGTAGTTGGAGTAATACGATAAGAACACAAAAAAAATCTCTTGCCAGAAAAATATACTAAGCTGCAGTAGAGGTTTCCACCCCAGCCCGGAGTACTAAATGCTTCAATGCTGCTCCGACACATGTAGAATTCTTTGAGCATTTAGCACCCCACAGTGGCGTAGTAAAGGGGGGTGCCAAGTTGGTGGGGGCACTGGCACCCCTCTGCCACACCATGCTCGTGCCATCCCTCACCCCACCCCATACTCTGTATTATCTCACTAGCGTGAACAACTTCTGCCTGTTGCTCACGCCAGCCTCGTTCCCCTCTGAATCACTTTTGGGTCACGGGGCCAGAAAGTGATGTCAGAGGGAAATCCAATGTTGGCATGAAGAGCATGCTGCAGAAGCCAGTCGAGCTGGTGAAGATTAAGAGCTACGGGGGGGGGGGGGGGTAGAGAGGGTGCAAGTGTGGAATGGGGGGGTGGGAAGGAGGGCAGGGGGGATGCCACCTACCCTTACTACACCACTGGTTCCTCAGTAGAAAATTCTACCACAGCTTAGTAAAAAAGAGGGCCATAATAAAAAGAGAAAAGGATCTTTAGAAAAATGTGCCCAGTATAGCTAGATCCTTGATATATACGTATAATTTCTTTCAATCATTGGTCCTAAAAAAAAAAAATAATTTTTTGATTTCTCAAATTCTCAATTGCACTTCAAGTTCCATAGACCATTTCCAAGGATTACCGTATTTTTCGCTCCATAAGACACTTTTTTCCATCCAAAAGTGGGTGGAAATCTTGGTGTGTCTTATGAAGCGAAGGTGCAAATTTTGTTACCCCGTAACATTGTAAAACCCGCCCCCCACCGCCACACCACCTTTTTAAACCTGCCCGCCGCTGCACCAACTTTTTTTTTTTTTTTTTTTTTAAATCCGCCTGTCCCCCCTTTTTAACCTGGTGGTCCAGTGTGTATCCTTCCCTCGTCTTATTTCCCAGCCAGCGTCTTATTTCCTCAGGAGCGCAGATGTCAGGAGCAAGCTTTATGCTCTCCCGCTCGGCCCTGCGCTGCTTTCCAAATGGCTGTCGTAGGTTCTCATGGGACTTGCGAGAACTTACGGCAGCCATTCGGAAAGCAACGCGAGGCCGAGCGGGAGAGCATAAAGCTTGCCCCTGACGTCCGCGCTTCTGATCTGTGCGCCGCTAGCCGAGAAATAAGGAGGAGCCCGGCAGAGCAAAGGCTGCGAGCACCATCTGCAAGGTAGGTGCCACGGCAGGGAGGGAGGGAAGCCGGCTGGAGCTTCTTGGGCCCATGAGTAAGGGGATTGGCTGGAGCTGACGGACCCACGAGCAGGGGATGGGTGGGCAGGATTTAAAAAGATATGGAGGTGGTTGGCTAGCAGGCTGGCTGGGGGCTGGCTGGCTTGGGGCTGCTTACTATTAAATGTGCCCACCACTAGTTGTGCACTGTACCCTGTCCATGCCTACCACTAGATCACCAGAGGGGGGACAGGGCACACCATTTGGTTCAGAATTTTTTTTTCTTGATTTTTCCTCTAGAAGTGGGTACGTCTTATGAAGCGAAAAATACGGTAAATTTCCAACCCCTTTTTTTTTTTTCTTCAAATAAACAAAGCTTATCTTCAAAAATTCTAAATTGCTGCATCAGGGGTCTTACATTTGATCAAATCCATAATGCCAGTACAGGACTAACAGTTCCTTGATAGTTCCTTCAAAGGGCTTTCTCCTTCATTTATTCCTATATTTGCTTTTTCAAAATATATTATTTTTCTGGAAAATGCCTCTTATGTTTTGGATTTATACTTCTGCTGTTGCTTGTTTTGTGTTTCCTTGTAACAGGATAGGAACTGTGAGGTCAGAGGATTCAAATCCTTCTCTTGCCGTTTCTCGTGACCAGGGGTAAATCGCTGTCATTGCCTTAGGTGGCCGTGTACATTATAAGCTCTATACCATATGTACATATGTACATTATAAGCTCTATACCATATGTAATTTGTAGAGTGCTATACAAATATCCTTGTATTTCAGTTGCATAGTTCTCTATTTGAGCTTATACTGTAATTGGCTAGAATGCAGCCGTTTTAGGGGAAACTGTTAGTTTAATTAGTGCCAGTTTAGTGATTTGGGGACTGCTGTCAGGAGCTGTTATGCTAGTTGGAAAGAGAATGCATTAAATCTAATGCTGTGACTTCATCTCTCTTCCGTTTTCCTAGCAGTGAAACTGGCCTGGAAGGATCCTGCCAGGTGGTTGATAAAAGAATCCTTCCCGTAAAATTTTACATTTACTCCACAGCAGTCCTTTCCAAACCAAGTGCTTTGTTTTAGACTGGAAATGAGATTCTTATGCATGCTTTTTAAGTATTGCTGGGGGAAAGATTCTCGTGGAGTAGCTTAAGTGAGCATTTCAGCCGAAGCTGAAACAATGGCATGATTTCAGAAGGAGCATGTAAAAAGTCTGCTCTCATTTGCACAAGAATAAGCTTGGCAAACTGTTTATACTTGGTGCACGCTGTTTAGTGTATTACCCATTAAGCAGAATGGTGCATTGGCTGTCCCTTTAAAATTAGAGCTATACACATTATAATAGGTGTCACTGTGCCACTTGGTCCAATCGTTATTGGTGGCTTAAGCTTATTGGCTCCAAAGCTCTGGCTGGCTGACTGACTGTCTGCAGGGCTTTAATACCTACTCGCTTCAGTTTCATTCAACACACAACTTCAGGCAGCTGAACGAACTAGCAGTGCTTACACCCAGCTCCTGCTAACCTAATTCAAACCGAGATCAGCAGCGAGACGCGTGCCCTCCATACTGCGTAGCACTGCCTGGCTATTCAGTTCCAGGGGCTTTGGGAGAGGATTTACTGAGCAGGAAATGTCTGCAATCATGCTGCTGGGGATGTGTTTATCAAATGAGGTGCTGGATCAAACTTGACGCTAGTTTTCCGATTCAGCACGTGGAGAAGGTCACCTTGCGTTGCTGGAGAAGGAGCCAGGTCTCAACCTTGCTGAGGTTTTTATTAGTAGTTTGACCACAGCTTCATTTTTATAAATTTATTTATTTTTTGGAGGGGGGGGGAAGCTAACCAGCGGTACATATAAGCCTACTCATGGTAGATGCCAAGGGAAAGAACATGAAATGTCTCACCTTCTTCTTGATGCTTCCAGAGACCGTGAAGAACAGGTCCAAGAAAGGCCCTAAGAAAGGGGGCGCCAGCACGAGCAAGTTGCCCCCTGTTTGCTACGAAATAATTACCTTAAAGACTAAGAAGAAGAAGAAGATGGCTGCTGAAATCTTTCCTGCTAAGAAACTAGCCAGCCCAAACTCCAACACAGTGCAACAGTTTCACCAGCAAAACCTGAACAACAACAACACCATCCCTGCCCCCAACTGGCAGGGGCTTTATCCCACCATTCGTGAAAGGTAAGCAGGGGCCAACTTTGTCTATCATTTACTTTTCAGGGCAAACTCAGGTACCAAATACAGTGAGTTTTCTGCACTTTTGTAAAACAGCAAAAAACAATATTTTTATTTTGTTAGACATATAAGATGACAAACTAGCGCTGTCTGTCATAATGTGGCAACCCCCTACCACCACTTTTTTTTTTTGTTTGCTAAAGGAAAAACTTCTACTGGGCTAGCCACATTTTTAAGAGAAATGTCCCCTGAAATCTAACGCTCATCGTAAAACACTGCCCCTTTTTATTGGTTTCTCTTCTAGGAGGGGAGTGGGGGTATGGGCATGCTGTTGGGAGAAAGGCTTGTGGTTTTATGTACATTCTTATTTTTAAGGTAAAACATGCGGTGTTTTAAGTGGTGGCTTTTTTTTTTTTTTTCCCTTCTTTTCTGAAGTAAGTGATGTATTATGGGAATAGGGAAGGGGCGTCACCTCAAATAATTTGTTGTTTCTCTCTGTAGAAATGCTATGATGTTCAACAATGAATTGATGGCAGATGTTCATTTTGTGGTGGGGCCACCAGGTGGGACCCAACGGTTGCCAGGACACAAAGTAAGCAACAGCTGCCCTGCGGATGCAGAGGCAGCAATAGCAATAAAGGGAGTTATTTTTCAGTGTTACATTAGAAGTTAGTGGAAGTGTTTTACTGTACAGCAAAAGGTTGTTTCTCTAATTTCCAGACCCTTTCTTCTGTATTTCTGATTTATATGCCGTATAATGAAAAATGCAGTAAAGCAAGCTCTGAAAATCATGTTCCTTGCCAGCCAGTAATATTCTGTTGGAAATCTTGTCTACTATCTGCAGCAATTTCATTTCTAGCAGGCACAGAAATGATAGTTCTTAACGGATGGCACAGTGAATTTTTCTATACTTAGCCTTTTATATATATATATATATTTTTTTTTTTTTGTCTCTATCTGTATTTTTTTAAAATGTTACATGAGCTAGGCTCCTCCTCAGCATAGGTTAAAATATTCTCTTTTTTGGCAGTATGTCTTGGCTGTTGGAAGCTCCGTATTCCATGCAATGTTTTACGGAGAGCTTGCAGAAGATAAAGATGAAATCCGTATCCCAGATGTGGAGCCTGCTGCTTTCCTTGCCATGCTGAAGTAAGCATCCTTCGTCTGGAGAAACTGAATTTATGGTGTATGAGCAGGCAGCAGTCTTGCAACAGGGGAAATGTAATAAGAGAGTCAATGTTCCACAACAATGCCTATATGTATGTGCAACTGTTTCTCCTGCGTGCACCGAAGCTGTTTTGTGATGCACATGCATGAAGTTGCATATGACAGATATGACAGGATGGATTGCACCATGCTGTTGGATTTTAATAATCCTTGTTTCATACCTACTTGCTTGCTGCTGTGCTAGATGGACCTTTTACTTTGAATCATTTCAGCAGTTTTTATATTTTTGTGGCTGGATGTTCAAGGAGCAAATTGTCTCGTGCATGTAAAAACCGTTCTGAGCTCTCCTGGGAGAACGGTATAGAAAATTGAATAAATAAATAAATTTTAGAATCTTCCCTTTTTTCTAGATTTGGGTGTAGCTCTCTTCAGAAAACGGGGAAGAAAAAGAGCAAGCTTTAAAACTCTAAATATTTTAGTATTAATGTGAAATAACTCCATGCTTTCAGAAATGCTTGCTTTCTATAATTTTATTTTTGCCCCCATAAACACAGGGTGACAGGGCAATTAAACTATTCCTTTGATTTTAGTGTCCTACCATGTGAAGTGAAAGAGCAGCTCATTGAGAATGCATGGTCTCACTTGTAGTTCTCAAGCCCACTTTCTTCGTTTAGTTTTCATTTTAAACTTTGCATTTGTCTTGGACATACAGTACTCCCCCGAAATTTGCAGGGGTTCCGTTCCAGGAACCCCTGTGAATTTTGAAAAACCGCAAATACAGTTTTTCAGCTTACTGAAGGCAGGAGAGGGCAGCTGGGGTGCTAGTGGGTGCTTAAATTGTACTTACGAAGCTGGTCAGATTTTCCGACTGCCTCTTCCTGGTACTAAATCATGGTTACACCAATCAGGAGCTGCTTTGATATGCCAGACAGCATGTCAAAGCAGCTCCTGATCAATGTAACCATGACTTTAGTACCAGGAAGAGGCGGTTGGAAAATACCGCAAATTACTGACTCAACGATGTGCGAACCATGAATTTGCGGTGGCTTACTGTATTTTGCTTTAGAAATGGGCAATGGGGAAAAAATATTATCAGGTATTTGACACATTTTCCATAATCTAAAAATATGACTTTGTTTTTCATTCTGAATATATAGATACACTTCTCCCTCGTCATTCGCAGGGGATAAGGGCAGAGCCGGACCGCGAATGGTGAAAAACCGCGATTATCCGGCTCTGACCCACCCCCACCTCCCTGCCGCCTTCCCGGCCTTACCTGATGGTCTAGAGGGCTTTCGGGGCAAGAGCAATCTTCCTACGCTCCTGCCCCATGCAGATCGCCATGAGGAAATGGCTGTAGGGAGTTCCCGACGTAGTCTCGAGTCTTTTTGTAATTTTTGATGTAGTAAAAAATCAAACCATTTGTACTCCTTTCATGTTGATTCTTGTTGTCCCACTACATTCCAGCTAGCTTTGGCCAGAACTACATGCCCTACATCTACAAGAAAATGTTCTGTCTGAGGCAAATCCTATTAACAGTTTGCTTATCTTGTAAATATCTAGCAGTTTATCCTCTCTTGGACCTTTTGTGGGTTACATTCTTTAGGCAGATACAGACATGTCCAGGTGTCCAACTGTTTCTAGGTTTTGGAACTGGATGTTAACCCTAAATTGACAGTGCAATCAACTAGAATATATCTTATGTTAATTCATTTCTAACTGGCATTTAATTCAGTTTTGAAATATTGGTAATATTTAAGTTTAAATTTTCTTTTTTTTTTTAAGGCTGTCCCTTGTGTATTTTATTCAACTCTCTTGTCACAATTAGTCATTTTATTTTGAGTGTTTCAGTGAAAGCTGGAACTTAAACAAGTTGTAACAGCTCTCATCCCATAGTTTGAGCTTATCCAATACATATGAGAATAATTCCTTGTACAGTGTGCATTTAGTCACGAGTTTGTCCATGTGTTGGGCCTACCGGAGACGTTATGTTATGCTAAGTTTGTCTTTTTGGAAGATGGCTTCTTATTCAATTCTTGCAGCAGCCAATGCTGCCTTTGTGTATTGCTTTTTCCTTTGATATCGCCAAGATGATCAGATGCTTAAAAAGGAGATATGGCTTGTGTATTATAAGCTATCAATTTGTGTATTACATTATCTGCGTGAAAGAGTTTGAAATCTAACAGATCCTGATTCTCTGCTAAAGTGAATATAGTCTTATTCACTTAGGGCCAGATGCACTAAACAGGATCGGTAAGACCAATTCACAAATCTACAAATCAATCTTTATGGCTGAACTCCCAAGATTCAAATTGGCGGAGAAAAGCTCGTCTGGAAGCATTGGATGATAGCAGGAATACGTTTTTTGGATGATGTTATCTCTAATGGTAAACTGCTTGAGTTTTCGCAGTTGCAACATAAATATGGCCTCAATAAATCAGAAAGTTTTAGATGGTTGCAACTGAAGCAGGCCATTCAGGCGGGGTTCCCTGAGTGGAAAAACCTATATAGTATGGAGTTCTTATGCTTTCAGGCGGACTTCCTGGGTCACCAGGCTGCCCAGTGGTATAAATTGCTGACTGGATTTATTAAAAAGAAACCAAACACTGGTCTGAGAGACATTTGGAGCATTGAGATCAAGCATCAGATTTCTGCGTCTCAATGGCCACAAATTTGGACTTGGAGGATGAGATGTATAGTGTCAGCATCTATGAGACAACATGGTTTTTTCTGTTACATAGAGCATTATGGACCCCTGTTCGGTTACAAAAATTGGATAGCTCTAAGTCTAATAAATGTTGGCACTGTCATCTCGAAGCAGGGACTTTAGATCATTTATTATTCTATTGTCCATTTATTATGAATTTTTGGAAATCAATTTAGGACGAACTTAATTGTTTATTAGAAAATCCAGCGGCATTGTCATATGATACTGTATTATTTGGTATGTCAATGAGAGCAAAAAGTCAGATATCATCAAATAATAACAAGCTATTTCTCATAATGACTGGGGTTGCAATTCAACAAATTACTTATAACTGGAAGAACTGGAGTAGACTAAATTATAGTTTTTGGTGGAATTCATTATGTCATATTTATAAAATGGAAAGAGTAATAGCAACACAGCGAGGATATATTAGGAAATGTCAAGATGTTTAGGAGCCATTAACAAAATTTTGTAATGATTAGTTGTTACTTTTCCCTTAATTCTTAAAGTTCGTTATTCAGGGAGGAGGGGATTTTAAGTAGAACATCTTATATAAAGTAATTTAATTACTTATTATGAAGGGGTGGGAAGGGAAGGAGATAAGATTTTGTGATTGGTATTATTGCTGAATATTAAGTGATATTCTCAATGTGCAAATGTGTTTATATATTATCACACTTCCCCTCCATGCCAGCAAAAATTGGCCAAGGGATGCCCACTCCCTCCAGCCAACAGAGTCCGCCAGGTGCCAACCCCCTGAATTATCCACTACCCTCCTCCCCCCTCCAAAAAAAAAAAAGAAAGGCAGGAGGGATGCAAACTCCCTTCTGCCATTGAATGCTCAACCCCTGAACCCACCCGGTACCTTTTTCACAATTTGGAAGCAGGAGGGATGTGGTCCCACCTGCTCTGAGGCCCACCAGTCCAAAATGGCAGGCCTTTCCCTCCCTGGTGCATTGCGTGGCGGGGCTCAGAATAGAGAATAGAAACATAGAAAGATGACGGCAGAAAAGGGCTACAGCCCATCAAGTCTGCCCACTCTATTGACCCACCCCATTAAGTCTGAATGCTGATGACCTAGTTCCTTAACTCGACCCTCGTAGGGATCCCACGTGGATGTCCCATTTATTCTTAAAGTCGAGCACGCTGGTGGCCTTGATCACCTGCACCGGAAGTCTGTTCCAGTGATCTACCACCCTTTCTGTGAAGAAATACTTGCTGGTGTCACCACTAAATTTCCCTCCTCTGAGTTTGAGCGGGTGCCCCCTTGTGACCGAGGGTCCCTTGGGAAAGAATATATCATTTTCCACCTCGACACGACCCGTGACGTACTTAAATGTCTCAATCATGTCACCCCTTTCCCTGCGCTCCTCTAGGATATAGAGCTGCAGTTTGCCCAGTCTTTCTTCGTATGAGAGACCCTTGAGCCCCGCGACCATCCTAGTGGCCATCCGCTGGACCGACTCAGCTCGAAGCACATCTTTCCGGTAATGTGGCCTCCAGAATTGCACACAGTATTCCAGATGGGGTCTCACCATGGTTCTGTAGAGTGGCATTATGACTTCAGGTTTACGGCTGACGAAGCTTCTATTGATACATCCCATCATTTGCCTTGCCTTTGATGAGGCCTTCTCTACTTGTTTGGCAGCCTTCATGTCTGCACTGATGATTACCCCCAAGTCCTCTGAAGTCCTAGCTAGCGTTTCTCCATTCAAGGAGTATGTTCTGCATGGATTTCCGCTGCCGAGATGCATGACCTTACATTTTTTAGCGTTGAAGCCTAGCTGCCATGTCGAGGACCAGTTTTCCAACGTGATCAGATCTTGTGTCATACTATCCTTGAGGTTGCTTTCACTTACTATGTTACACAGTTTGGCGTCGTCGGCGAACAGTGCTACTTTACCCTGAAGCCCCCGGATCAAGTCCCCTATGAATATGTTGAAAAGGGATGGTCCCAGGACTGAGCCCTGCGGCACTCCGCTAGTCACCTCCGATGTCTCAGAGAGGATGCCGTTGACCATCACCCTCTGAAGTCTTCCACTCAGCCAATCACTGACCCATGCAGTTAGTTTCTCACCCAAACCCATCGATTTCATCTTGTTTAATAGTCTACGGTGTGGGACACTGTCGAAAGCTTTACTGAAATCCAAGTACACTATGTCTAGAGACTCTCCCGAGTCTAGCTTTCCTGTCACCCAATCGAAGAAGCTTATAAGATTGGATTGGCATGACCTGCCTCTGGTGAATCCATGTTGACAGGGATCTCTTAGATTCCCTTCATCCATTAGATTCCCTTCATCCATTCCCTATTGATGTGAGACTCACTGGTCTGTAATTTGCAGCCTCTGCTCTGCAACCCTTTTTGTGCAGAGGAACGACGTTAGCTGTTTTCCAGTCCAGGGGGACTCTCCCCGTACTTAGGGAGAGATTGAAGAGCATGGCTAACGGTTCCGCCAGAACATCGCACAGCTCTCTGAGCACTCTTGGGTGCAAATTGTCTGGTCCCATGGCTTTGTTCACCTTGAGTCTTGAAAGTTCTCTGTAAACATCAGCTGGTGTGAACTCAAAATTCAGAAATGGGTCTTCCTTGCTTTCCTTTGCTTCCAGCCGTGGCCCGTGCCCTGGTGCCTCGCAGGTAAAGACTGAACAGAAGTAATCGTTCAGTAGTTTGGCTTTTTCAGAATCTGTTTCCACATATCCCGTCTGCGTTCTTTTTCCTGTCGCTAATGTACCTGAAGAAGGATTTGTCCCCTTTCTTAATGTTCTTCGCTAGAGTTTCTTCCATTCGAAGTTTGGCCTCCCTGACTGCTGTTTTGACCGCTGCAGACTTTGTTCTGTATTCAATGTTTGCTTCTTTTTCCCCGGTGCGTTTGTACGAGAGAAACGCTCTTTTCTTATCCTTGACGAGGTACGAGACCTCATCAGTGAACCATTGGGGTTTCTTTTTTCTTTGTTGTTTAGTTACTGATTTTATGTAGCGGATAGTTGCCTCATGAAGGGTCGATATCAAGGTTGACCACATAACCTCCACATTATCCGTTACTTCTTGAACCTGAAGTGTCTGATGGACGAAGTCTCCCATGCGTGTGAAGTCGGTGCCCCGGAAATTGAGTACCCTTGTTTTTGTTTGTGATCTAGGGAAGCCTTTCCTAAGGTTGAACCATACCATGTTATGGTCACTGGTGGCTAGCGGTTCTCCCACCGAGATCTCTGAGACGCTTTCCCCGTTCGTAAGTACCAGGTCCAGGATGGCCTGGGCCCTAGTGGGCTCTAATACCAATTGTTTGAGCCATACTCCCTTCATGGACGTTAATATCCTCCTGCTATCACAAGTAGTCGCTGAGAGTGTGTTCCAGTCTACATCAGGCATGTTAAAGTCTCCCAACAGAACAACGTCTCCCCTTAAGGTGATATTCTCAATGTCTTCAATTAATTCAACGTCCTTGTGCTCCGATTCCGGGACAAATTTTTCTCCGCTGTCATTTTCCCATCTCATCTCATATAGTTATTTTCCTGCCTCTGCTCCGTTCCTGTAAGCTCTATCCTCATCTGCACAAGCCTCAAACACTTTAAAATCATAAGTGTTTGAGGCTTGTGCAGTTAAGGCAGAGCTTACAGGAATGCACAAGGAAAGGGACAGTAACAAAACTTGCAGAGACGAGACAGGGAAATTGAGTTCCTACAGGAATGGGGAAAAATATGTCCCTGTGTCATTCTCTAGCTCAGACGCCTAAGATCCCTCCCTGGGGGGGGAGGGGGTTCAAAGGAGCATCCAGTGGTAGGAGGGAGTGGGCATCTCTCCTGCCTTTTTTTGTGGAAGAGGGGAGGGGATGGTTAGGGGGTGGGCTGCCTGGTGTGAGGGGGCCTCCGTTGGCAGAAGGGAGTGGGCATCCCTCCTGCCGTTTTCAATGCCATGGGAGTGGGGGCGGTTCCCAGTGCAGGTTCATCGGAGAGGGAGTTATCAGCGGGAGAGGGGGGCTTTTTTTATGGGGCAGATATTGTGTGTGTGTAACACACATAGCATTTGTTACCATTTAAAAAAAAAAAAAAAAGGGCTAAACTATGCTTTTTTGGGATCACTAAAACCCCTGGGGATTTTTTTTTCTGTGTGCATAGCCAAGATATGTTAGTGCATCAATTGCTTGGCTAGTTTGCATGGGATTTTAGCTAATTTGCATGGCTGGATTGGAAAATGGGCAATCGAAGGGAAAAACACTGGGTTGGAAAATGCATCAGGTTGGCAAAAGCAATCTTAGCTAAAGCAGTCAAAACTGGTTTAGCGATGATTGCTGACTTTAGTGCATCTGGGCCTTAGCTACTGTGCACATTCCTTACAGACATGCCTCCTCTTTTATAATCTTTAGGCTATAAAAATATATCACATATTTTTAGCTGTACTATTAAATGTTAATGCCATATCGTGAGATAGGCTTTATTATTAGTGGTGTAAAAAGTGCAATGTGTGGGTTTAATTTTCATAGCAGCCCAGTTATTAAGTATATATGTTCTCTTGCAGGTACATATATTGTGATGAAATTGACTTGGCTGCTGATACTGTACTGGCCACGCTTTATGCTGCAAAGAAGTACATCGTTCCTCATCTTGCCAGAGCGTGCGTCAACTTCCTGGAGACCAGCCTCAGCGCAAAGAATGCCTGTGTTCTGCTTTCCCAGAGCTGCTTGTTCGAAGAACCCGATCTGACCCAGCGGTGCTGGGAAGTCATTGATGCACAGGCAGAGCTTGCTCTAAAATCTGAAGGGTTCTGTGACATTGATTTCCAGACGTTAGAGAGCATTCTCAAAAGGGAGACGCTGAATGCCAAAGAAATTGTTGTGTTCGAGGCTGCTCTGAGCTGGGCAGAGGTTGAGTGCCAGCGGCAAGATTTGCCCGTTAACATAGAAAATAAGCGCAAAGTCTTAGGGAAAGCACTTTATCTGATCCGTATCCCAACTATGGCACTGGATGATTTTGCAAATGGTGCTGCTCAGTCTGGAGTTCTGACTCTGAGCGAAACAAATGACATCTTCCTTTGGTATACGGCAGCCAAAAAGCCCGAGTTGCAGTTTGTGAGCAAGGCTAGGAAAGGTCTTGTGCCCCAGCGATGCCACCGCTTCCAGTCCTGCGCTTATCGCAGCAACCAGTGGCGTTACAGGGGCCGTTGTGACAGCATTCAGTTTGCTGTCGACAAACGAGTGTTCATCGCTGGTTTTGGGCTTTACGGCTCCAGCTGCGGCTCGACAGAGTACAGTGCAAAAATAGAGCTGAAACGCCAGGGTGTTATCCTGGGCCAAAACTTAAGCAAGTATTTCTCAGATGGCTCGAGCAACACTTTCCCTGTGTGGTTTGAATATCCAGTTCAGATCGAGCCCGACACCTTCTACACGGCCAGCGTGATACTGGATGGCAACGAACTGAGCTATTTTGGTCAGGAGGGTATGACGGAAGTTCAGTGTGGCAAGGTGACTGTCCAATTCCAGTGCTCTTCAGACAGTACTAATGGTACGGGAGTTCAAGGAGGTCAGATTCCTGAACTTATATTCTATGCCTGACCAGACTGCCCCAGTGATGGAGCTTGCTTTAAAGTTTGTATCTAGACCACGGTCATCTTTCTCTTCAGAGATGAGCTCTTCTGCAAATGCCTAACTAATGATGTTGTGGTAGTTGTTTTTTTCTTACTTACAAGTCTTTTAAACCATGGAAAGAAAATTTTGGTTCAGCTCTAAACAAATGTTTTTGAAGCAGGTTTACAGAATGCTTCCGTTCAAGGCACTGCTTTTCAACACCGTCCTCGGGGCACATCCAACCAGTCAGGATTTCCACAATGAATATCCATAAGATAGATTTGTGTATCTTAGAGGCAGTGCATCCAAACATATGTCATGCATGTTCATTGTGGGTATCCTGAAAATCCGACTATGTGTCCCATGGACTGGGTGAGAAACAGCTGATGTAGAGCACCAAAAGCCAAAAGACTTGTGGAAAATTCATAGTAAACTTCAGCATATACTGAGCAGTTGCCCACACTTTTTCCCAAAATTGGCACTCTTTTGAAAGATAGAGATTTTTTCCACTATACCAAATTTGTAACGCATACAGAAAATAAAAAATTGAAGGTGTCTTCAGAGCTAACAACAAAGTTACAGGATGGCATATTTCAAGGTGTTTTAATGCTAATTTTTCTTTAGTATTTGGAGCTACAATATCAAACTTGAGTGGAAAAATACTTCCTCATCAATTAGCTAAAGCTAACACATACATCTGAATCTATATTTCAAGGAATAAAAGCTTACGGCCTCTTTTACAAAGCCGCGCTAGCGGCTGTTCTGCGCTAACGGCCCTGAAGCCCATAGAGAATTAAAGGGCTTCGAGACTGTTTCAGCGTGGCAGTCGCTAGCGTGGCTTTGTAAAAGAGGGCGTTAGTTCCATTCTCATCCAAAATTGCCAAATACATTTTAAGTAATTATCACATGTCCCAGAGAGTTTGCAAAATACCTGTGGACCTGCAAGCGGATTATCAAAGGGAAATTTCCACTTGGTCTCTTTAGAAAATGTGAATGGCATGAACAGAAGGATACTTTTTTTTTTTTTAATCTACCTACTTTGCAGTTGCATAATGATGTGAAAATGCAGAATTCCTGTGTCTATACCACAAGTCTTATTCTTCTGTGAATAAAAGTTACCCATTTTAAGTGGAGGCAATAAGCAAACATCTTTGTATAGGTTAAAAAAAGTGGTTATTTGCCCCCATTAGAATTATAAAAAACAGTTTTTGATCTTTGATAAGATCCTCCTACATAGCTAACATTTTTGTTGTCTGAAAATAATTAATAAAAAAATTAGAAAGTAATTTAAAAAGGTTAAATTAAATGTGAGTCATTTCCCCCTTTCTGAGAAATTTGCATGATGGACATGTAAGGGATCATTTAATGACAGCTTTTCAGTGTATAAAGTTTAGTTGAGAGCTTTTTCTTGACCACATTTTCCATATATACATTTATTTAGTTAGATTTCTAGCCCATCCTCCCAGAAGAGCCCAGAACGGGTTACAAGTACACAGTAAAACAGTGGTTCCCAAACCTGTCCTGGGGGACCCCCAGCCAGTCAGGTTTTCAAGATATCCCTAATGAATATGCATGAGAGAGATTTACATACCTGTCACTTCCATTATATGCAAATCTCTCTCATGCATATTCATTAGGGATATCTTGACTTGATATTAGGGATGACTGGCTGGGGGTCCCCCAGGACAGGTTTGGGAACCACTGCAGTAAAAGGTTTAGCAACAAGGTTACAATTTCACATACTGCAGATGTATAGACCAGAAGTAGGCAATTCCGGTCCTCGAGAGCCGGAGCCAGGTCAGGTTTTCAGGATATCCACAATGAATATGTATGGCATGGATTTTTATGCACTGCCTCCTTGAGATGCAAATCTATCTCATGCATATTTATTGTGGATATCCTGAAAACCTGACTTGGCTCCAGCTCTCGAGGACTGGAATTGCCTACTCCTGGTATAGACTAACAGCCTAAAAGAATGAAGAGCTGTAGTAGAAATTCCTATGTACATGTTTTGGGCACAGAAAAAGCCTGTTTAATATGCTGAAAAGGCCTTTTATAACATTGATAACATTGTGTGATCATTTTCTTGCATGTTTGTATGCATGTCTACAAGAATCAGGGTTAGGCATTCCCCAAGGGCCTAATTTGGGCAGAAGTGAGGCAGCATTGCTACCCAATTCAGGGGAGAGAGTTTTGGCTATATTATGAGACCTGCAACAATGTTCTCAGTGGGTAAAATCAATAATTATAAATACCACACTGCTTTAGGGTATAAGGTCAAAACCAGGACTGGCCCAAAAAATCTCTCTTCTGTATACCCTAGAAGAAAGGAGGGACAGGGGAGATACGAGTCATACATTCAAATACTGGAAAGGTATTAACATAGAACAAAATCTTTTCCAGAGAAAGGAAAACGGTAAAACCAGAGGACATAATTTGAGGTTGAGAGGTGGTAAATTCAAGAGCAATTTTAGGAAATTCTACTTTACGGAGAGGGTGGTGGATGCCTGGAATGCGCTCCTGAGAGAGGTGGTGGAGAGGAAAACGGTGACGGAGTTCAAAGAAGCATGGGATGAACACAGAGAATCTAGAATCAGAAAATAATAGTAAATATTGAAGAACTAAGGCCAGTACTGGGCAGACTTGCACAGTATGTGTCTGTATATGGCCTTTTGGTTGAGGATGAGCTGGGGAGGGTGTAGATGGGCTGGAGTGATCTTTGACGGAGACTTCAGTAGTTGGAACCCAAGCACAGTCCTGTGTAGAGCTTTGGATTCTTGCCCTGAAATAGCTAAGAAGAAAAATTTAAAAAATTCAATTCAATCAGGTTGGGCAGACTGGGTCTTTTTCTGCCTTCATCTACTATGTTAACTTGACGGCTTTGAAGTTGCCATGGATGTGCATAGTTTATAAAAATATTTGGGTGCACGCACTCACATTTACACCGGCTTTCCAGTAGATATAAATATGTGCATACTATTAAGATCGATTCTGAGAGTATATTTTAGAAGGATGTATGAGTTTGTTTATCTTAAAAATAGGCATCTATTTTCCTATTTAGACAGAGTCCTCATAAAACTGTCCCTTTTAACAAGTACAGTCAAACCTCGGTTTGTGAGTAACCTGGTTTGCGAGTGTTTTGCAAGACGAGCAAAACACTCAGCAAACTTTTGACTCACAAACCGAGTGTTGACTGGATTTGCAAGCACCCCCCCCCCCCCGATAACCGGCATTGCTCCCCCCACTCACAAAGGCCCCCTCGCTCCAACCAGCACCCCCCCTGCGCAAACCGGCCCACCCGCCCGAACAACTTAAACTTACCCCCCCCCCACTGTCTGGCACCGGCACGCAGGCACAGATCGTGCCGGTGCCTAGAAAATCTTCCGGCTTCTGCCTGCCTTGAGCATGCATCTGCGCATGCTCAAGGACTTCTAATTCTCCCTCTCACCGAGAATCTCGTATCAAAGCGAGTTTCCATTATTTCCTATGGGGAAACTCGCTTTGATAAACGAGCATTTTGGATTACGAGCATGCTCCTGGAACGGATTATGCTCGTAATCCAAGGTACCACTGTATAAAAATAATCATCATTATGTCCATAGCACTGTCAGACTTAAGACTTTCAAGTATAATAAAGGGCAAAAGTGACCTTTGTCCATTATACAGTAAGGGACTCATAATCGAAAGAGAAAAATGTCCAAAAACCGGCCTAAGTCAGCACTTGGACGATCATCAGTCAAAAACGTCCAAGTGCCAATAATAAAACCGAGTTTTAGACATTTAAAAATGACCTAGGCCTTCACAGTGCCGCTGAACGACCATAGCTAAATGGGGCATTTCAGGAGGAGTGTTGAGGGCGGGATTTGGGCGGGACATGGACTGGCTTAGACTTAGTCGTACAGCATGTATAACCGAAACTTATAAAGCCCAGGATCGACAGAACTTGGACGTTGTGACTTAGACCATTTAAAGCATGGCCTAAGTCACAAAAACCCACCTAAAGTGACTAGATAAGCACTGCAAACACATAATGCAGACCCCACATACACTACCCCAGTGATCACTGACACCCCCCCCCAAAAAAAAATATTAATTACAAATTGAAAATTGTGCCTCCAGACCATCATCACCTGGCTGGCATAGGAAAGCCTAGTCGTGCTGCACAGAGGCATCGTAAGCCATCTTGGGGGTGGGTTAGGGACCCATGGAGAGGAGGACCCATAAGCCCCTGTAATCACTGCATTGATATTGAAACGTGTACTCCCCTATACACCCCCAAAACCCTTTTGTTATGGGCATATAAGTGGCTCCTGCAGCCATAAGGGCTTTTGGGGTGGTAGATAAGTGGTTCTAGGGGATTCTGGAGGTGGTTTGGGGGGCTCACCATGACCTATAAGGAGCTGTAGTGAGATGATGACATGGCACCCTTTTTGTGAAGTTAACAGCAGTGCCCTGTAAGGTACCCCACTATTTAGGTGCCACGTCTGGGTGTTCAGTCCATCACTTTGCAGACCCCTCCCATATCCAACAGGGCTTGTTCTATGCATTTTTGACTTGGACGAAAATGTGGTATAAAGATGGACGATTTAGCGACTTGGACGATCAGATCGTCAGGATGTATACCTAGACGATTTTCGAAACGAAAAAAAATTTGGACGTATTTTTCAAAAATGTGTCCTAAGCTGTTTTTTACTTTGGATGACTTGCGACTTATACGTTCCTTTCGATTATGCCCCTCCACATATCCCATAAATACTTGCTTCAGAAAAAAGTCTGACAAGCTTTCCTTTTATGATTACAGTGCTATATAATACATTTGTGACTGTTAAGGTATGAAAAAAAAAATCTGATGAAAAATTTTCCATCAAAACCACCCTCTGTTGAGCTTCTGCCTACTCCTTAAATTTCATGTTGCGTAGAAAGAAATGATTTTCAAATTTATGTCAGTGTTTACCAAGGTTCACCATGTAGGAGATTGAGCAAGCTGTAGTTGATCATTTGTAGTAGTAGCTTAGTATGTCTTGACTAGTTTTTTAAAATCAATCTTGACTTCATCAGGTCAATGAGGTAATTGCAATGGACTGAAAACCGGGGATTGAGTCCCACATCCCTCAGCATAAGTTACTTTGATCCCCCTTTTATGAAGCCACATTAGGCTTTTTTATTCCCAACCGTGGCGGCATTAGCTCAGATGCTGATAGAAATTCTATGAGTGTCTGAGCTTTTACCGCCGAAGCCAGCAATAAAAAAGCCTAACTTGGCTTCATAAAAAGGGAGGAGGGGTTGTCTTTCATTGCCTAAGTATTCACTGCCTAAGTTTACCCACTTAATTAAAAAAGATTATGAAAAATACTATAAACTCCCTTGAGCATTATTTGGAAAACCAGGCTAAAAATCCCCAAATAAAATGTGTACGTTAACCTTTATTTTAAAGTGCCCCTCTCCCATTTCTTCTGCATTACCATTCTCCACTACTGTTATCTGTACACACTTCCCCCTCTGTATTCGCAGAGATAGGGGATCAGCATGGTTGCGAATACAGAAAAACCACATATAACTTTATGTATATTATTCGCGGTTTTTCTGTAAAAAGCCTGAAAAAAGACACAAAACCACAAATAACCTTACTTGCTCCTGTGAAGAAAGTGCCACAATTTTCTCTACAACACTGAGAGGATCGATTCTCTCTGTGCTTCGCTGGGAGCAGCAGCTTCCTGTGATGTAAATTTGGGGGCGGAGCCTGCGCACACAAAAAATCACGAATAACCGAAACCGCGAACAACAAAACCACGAATACGGAGGGGGAAATGTACATCACGGAAAATTCCTAGTTTTAGTAGATATAACGTTTGATAGGCATTTGTCAGACATATATTCTTGAAAGTTTATGTTTTTTGAGTTCAATCATTTTTATTGACATTTTTATATATTTATAACAAACAACCAGTAATTGACTAGTAATCATACATTTGTAAATCAAGCAACGGTACATAGAGTAAATCATTTTAACCTCATTAAGCAAGGGATGCACTAGTCCAGGGGAAGGGAACCAGGATCGCAATTCAGTCAGGTTTTCCCCAACGAATATGTTTGCATGCACTGCCTCCTTTGTATGCAAATAAATCTCATGCAAATTCATTGGGGAAATCCTGAAAACCCGAACGGATTGTGGTCGTCAATCTCCATCCCTGCACTAATACATTGACTTTATATTGGGAAGATAAATGCCAGGATGGAAACCATATTCCAAATACAGCCAAGGAACATATCAACGGTATGTGCTGGCCCTTTCTGATTACTAAAATTGTTAAAAAAAAAAAAAAAAATAGCACAGTTTGTGATACAGTATACAGTTTTTCAGAATTCCTGAAAAATAATTTTTTTTTCCAGATTAATCTTTGTGAAAAGGTTTTATAATCCTTGTTTTGACATGATTCATATTTAACTAAAATTCAATCAAGTCCACGATTCAGATAGCATTGACTCACTTAGGGGCATCTTTACCAAACTTCATTGTTATCGTGCCTTAACCGCACAAATGATCATGCAGTAAGTGCAAAGGCTACGTGGTCATTGTTAGGATTGTGGTCAGCATGTTCTCTGCAATTGTCACACATAAATTAGTAGCGCTCATTAATACCTAGGTGCTGTTTTGTGCCTTCTGTTGAGGAGGTGGTTAAGTGACCATGCTTGGTAAGTACCATGTACTAACTGCAGCATGCAGTCCATGGCCATTCTTCACCCTTGACCTGCCCAGTTGCTGCTCCCTAATTCAACATGCAGTTAACAAGTGAATTAGTGTGTGCTAGTGGCCATGCCACTGTACTAGCTCAGGTCCTCGAGAACCGGAGCCAGGTCAGGTTTTCAGGATCTCCACCATGAATATGTATGAGATGGATTTGCATGCACTGCCTCCTTGAGATGCAAATCTATCTCATGCATATTTATTGTGGATATCCTGAAAACCTGACCGGGCTCCGGCTCTTGAGGACCGGAATTGCCTACCCCTGGACTAGCTGTTGCAAAGCCTATCTCGTAATTAACAATGAACACCTTGTAATTCAGGGATCTCAAAGTCCCTCCTTGAGGGCCGCAATCCAGTCGGGTTTTCAGGATTTCCCAAATGCATATGCATGAGATCTATGTGCATGCACTGCTTTCAGTGCATATTCATTGGGGAAATCCAGACAACCCGACTGGATTGCGGCCCTCAAGGAGGGACTTTGAGATCCCTGTTGTAATTGATGTAAATTGCACTTAATCAGATTGTTGGCACCGGCCAGAAATTAGGCATGGTTAGGGGGGAGGATGACGAGCATGTTTTTCATGTAGGTGCCTGCTCTGGACTTAGGTGCCTGTAAGTGCCTAACTTTGGCGCCCTCATTTAGGCCATGAAGAACCTGGCATTAATAGGGTGCGTCTAAGGTTAGGATGACTTATGGATGCCTAGGCCCACTTTAGGCACCACTAGGCATGTTTCTATAAAGTGTGTCTAACTTTTTTTAAATTGTGTTTAACCTTCATACGATTCAGTGCCCGAGTTTTAAGCTTCATTTATAGAATCGGGGCCTCAATGTGTGTATTAGTAGCAGTAACTGTTATTGGCTCCGATTTTGGCCTTTTAATTAATTTAAGCGCCTAGATTGGCTAGGTGTGCGGATCTAGGCACCTAACTTTAGGCTTCATTTATAGAATCTTGGCCTAATTGCTTAACACGCTGTGCCAAAAGGGCCCCTAAATATTTCTTCTTAGAATTAGTGTCATCCTTTCCAATTTAGTTTATAGCCGTTGGCAAAGTGACCATCGCCCAACTGTGATTTGAATTTATCTGCACATTAAACAGATTGAGGGGGAGGTCCAAGTTTCATAGAGCAGAAAATCCCCTCCCCCCTTTACAAAACCGCGATAGTGGTTTTTAGTTCAGGCTGGCGCGCAGAATGATCTATGCGGCTCCCAACGCTCATAGAGTTCCTACAAGCGTCGGGAGCAGCGCAGAGCATTCAGTGCACCGGCGTGCGCTAAAAAACACTATCGTGGTTTTATAAAAAAGGGGGGAGGGGGTTATAAGGTAAGCACTGATATTTGTAAGGATTTTAAAAAGCAACATTTTATATATTAATCGGGGAGGCAATTTTGGAAGTTATGTACTGTTTTCATGTGTACAAAATATGCATACATGTGGAAATTGACATGCATGTATAATTAGCGATTTTAGAAAAGATGCTACTTATGTTTGCATGTTGTAGCATGTAGAGATTTCAGAGAGGTAAAGGTTGAGCCAGCGGTCAGTACAAGTATTTTGTGCATTTTAGAAAGGCAGTGAATATACCTTGGAAAAAAATTTACACCTGCTTCATCTCATAAGTCAAAACTTCTCATTTGCATCTGGGGAGGGAAGGAATTGTGCTTACCTCTTTGGTCTTCAAAATAGCCTTAAATTGCCTGAGATTTGGAGGATAGCCCTTTAATCAGTGCCCTTCAAACATAGAGATTTCCAAAATCTGCTACTTAACATGTGCTGGTACTGCTGCTTATACTTGGAAGCAACCTAGCAATGACACTCTTGGATCCCCTCTCCCCCACACATACTGTCTACAGTATAGGACTTTTTTGGTGCACTGTTACATCTTAGAAAAAAAGATCCATGCTCACTGAGCTGTTCAAAATGTGAGATTTCTTGGTTTTGTTCAGGGATTTTCTTTTTTGTTTGTTTTGGCGTGCACAGATTTTAGCCATTATTTTCCAGCTTAGATAGCTTATATAAATGTGTTCTCTGTGTCTATGAACTAATGGTTAGCCTGAATAGTGTGCTAAGAACTAAAAACAGATTTTAAAATTCCTACATTACTGTAAAGTTTCACCCTTGATCTTTTACATCAGTTCTGAAAGTGGAAATATATGAAAGTTGCACATATGTGTGTTCTCTTTCTAACTAAAGCAAAGTAATTTTGCAAATAAAATAAATTAATAATGTTGCACAGCCGCCACCCTAATTCCACTGCATATAAAAGTGAACACAGGGATACTGCAGAAACCTTTGCTCACCCCCTCACACACAACATTCTAGAATAATTAGCACATGTGTATTTAAAATCAGTGGTTCTCGGTCCAGTCCTAGGGGCACACCCAGCCAATCAGGATATCCACAATGAATATGCATGAGCAAGATTTGCATACTTTGCCTCATATGCATGCAAATCTATCTCGTGTATAGTCGTAGATAGGGTTACCAGACGTCTGGACTTACATGGACATGTCCTTTTAGAGCAGTGTTTCTCAACTTCAAGCCAAGTACCCCCTAAGTCTAACAAATATAAACCGAGTACCCCCACCCAAGCTCCACCCCAGACCCCACCCCCATAATAATAGTACTAATTGTAATGCAATTTCTTCCATCCATTTTTTAATATAATCTTATTAATACACTAATATTTTAGCCCGTTACATTAACAGGTGCTAGAATATGTCTGTGTGTCTTTATTTCTGTCTCTCTCTCCCTCCCGCTGTCTGTCTGTCTCTCTCCCTGGCCCCCTTTGTCTGTCTGTCTTTCTGTGTCTCTCCCTGTCCCTGTGTCTTTCTTCTTTTCTTTCTATCAATCTGTCTCTCTCCCTGACTCCTATGCAGCAGCATTTCTCTCCCACCACTTCCCTGTGCAGCAGCCACAGCAGCATTCCCTCCCCCTCCATTTCCTTCCCCCACACCACTTCCCTGTGCAGCAGCAGCGTTTCCCCTACCCCCCTTTCCCTTCCCGCAGTCTGGCCGGCTCCCTCAGTCCCTTCCCCCTCCCCTTCCCTTCCTGCGGTCCCAACAAACCACAGCCCGGAAACAGAGAGGCAGGGACACAATCGCTGGAGACACTGTGGCTCGCTGACATCCGTCTCGGGGGATTCTCGCACATGCGCACTCCTACCTGCGGTGCCCTACAGTGCACAGAAAATGGGAGCACGCAGGTAGGAGTGTGGTGCCCTACAGCGCACGGAAAACGGGAGCACGCAGGTAGGAGCGCTTAGGGCTTTATTATATTAGATAATGGTAACCACAAAAAATAAAAATATATATATATATACACACACACAAAGCACACATTACGCTGAGAAAATCTTAATTATCATTTATATTTGGGGGGGTTCAAAGCGGTCAAGGCAGATGACTTTAAAATATGCATTATCCCAGGACAAGCAGGCATGATATTCTCACATGTGGGTGACGTCATCTACGGAGCCCCAGCGCGGACAGCTTTTCAAGCAAACTTGATTGAAGTTTCAAGTTTGCTACACTGCACCACGCATGTGCATGCCTTCTTGCCCACTAGAGGGCGCATCCCCACCTCGTGGTCCTCGTTCAGTTTTTTCCGCGGAGCCAGAAGCCCTGTGGAAATTGTGCTCTTCGAATTTAGCCTTCTGACACTACGGCTGTGTGTTATTTCACGGTCGCTGTGCTTGATTTGCTTTTCTTTCTTTCTTTTCTTTTAGTTTTCGTCGAAAAAAAAAAGTTTTTTGGTTCGGCTCCGGGGGCTCCCGGTAGCCACGGCAGCGGGACATCGTTCGTTCCCGGCCAGGTTTTGTGTCCATGTCCCGTCCCTTGACGGGCTTTAAAAAGTGCACCCGGTGCGATCGGTTGCTCTCAATTACCGATCCTCACCGGTGGTGCTTGGTGTGTTTGGGTCCTGAGCATCCTACCGACTCCTGTGATAGGTGCTCAACTTTTCAGTCTAGAGCTCTCCGCCGACGCCGTGCCCGGATGGCGGAGCTCTTCTCTGTGGACCCCGCGGCGGGGAAGGCCTCGACGTCGGCCTCAGCTTCGGCCCCGGCCTCGACCTCGGCCTCCGGTCCCCCGACCTCGCCTCGACCCTCGACTTCCTTCAAGCCTGCTGCCTCAACCAAGCCTGCTTCGGGTAAGTCCTCTCTTCCTTCCTCGACTCCAGGGTCAGCGAAGAAGCCATCCTCGGGCTCCTCGACTGCGGGTGGGTCGTCCTCTGCCCCGCCCCGAGTTGCAAAGCCCAGTGCCCCGAGGGAATACTCGAGACCGAGGTCGCCCTCCAGGGAGCACTCCTCGGCCCCGGACCTGCCTGCCATGATGGGGGTTCCGGTCTTCCAGGACTTGCTCCGAGCGCTAATTGCCTCGGAGCTGTCCGGGGCCCTCGCGCACCTGCAGCAGGCTTCGGCCTCGACTGCTCCGGCCTCGACTGCCCCGGCGTCGGCGGCCTCGGTCTCGGTGCCTTCGGCTTCGGCCCCCGGGGGTCGGCCGTCCTCGACCCCGACCTTGCCCTCGACCTCAACCTCGGTTGACCAGCCTGAGAGGAGTGTCAGGCCTCGAGACAAGGTGCGTCGGATTCAGAGGATCTCTTCCACGTCCTCTTCCTCGAGGTCCTCCCGGGGCTCTTCGCCCTCGGGTCGGCCGAGGAAACCTAAGCGTTCTCGCGCTTCCCCTCGTAGACGCGGTCGCTCCTCGCCGACCGGGTGTGAGACATTGCGTGTCTCGGAGCTCCGCCTCGACAATCCGAGGCTCTTCCGCACCCCTGGGGGAAGGGGTTCGAGAGACTCCTCGCCGAGGCGCAGGGGAAGGACCTCAGTTCCTCATACCCCGGGGACTTCCCCCAAGGGCTCCTCGGGGCATAGGCGGTCCCCGACCCCTTCGAGGTCCCTCGGCACGGCCTCCTGGGGATCGGGGGCTGGTAGGGAGCCTCGGTATTCCCGCGAGGCCTCCCCCTCTTTCTTGGCGGCTCGGACCTCGCGTACTCCTTCCCCGCCAGCGAGGCCCTCTTCCTTTTCAAAATTTGTGCAGGATATGGCGCGGGCCTTGGACCTGGACTTGCTTGCTGGGTCTCAGTATACGAAGGAGTTTTTGGAGGAACAAGACCTGCCCACTCCCCCGAGAGAAACTCCTCGTCTGCCTCTCAATAAGGTCCTCCACCAGACCTTCCTGAGAAATTTAGACTCCCCTATTACAGTCACAGCGGTGCCTTCTAAGATGGAGTCCAAATACCGGACTATACCGTGGAAGGGCTTCGATAAGGCACAACTGTCTCACCAGTCGTTGCTGGTGGAGTCGGCGCTGAAAAAGTCGCAGCCCGCTAAGGTTTCGGCGGCGGTCCCGCCCGGACGGGAAGGGCGGACCCTGGACAAGTTTGGTCGTCGCCTCTATTCCAACTCATTGATGGCTACCAGGGTCCTTAATTATGCCTTTACATTCTCCTCTTATCTTCGAGGCATGGTCAAAGACTTGCCCCGTTATCAAGGGGTTATGCCGGATTCCCACAAGGAGGGTTTTGCCTCGTTCATGTCCAACTTATCTCAGCTGTGTCTATACCTGTTTCACGCTGTCTACGACGCATTTGAACTGGCCTCCAGGGTATCCGCCTTTGCCGTGGCGATGCGCCGGCTGGCTTGGCTACGTACCCTGGACATGGACCCGAACTTGCAGGAACGTCTGGCCAATCTACCCTGTGTTGGCTCTGAATTATTTGATGAGTCCCTGGAGGCGGCGACCAAACGTCTGTCGGAACAGGAGCGCTCTCTTGCCTCCTTGGTCTGTCCTAAACCTCGGGCCCCGCCGCAGAAGCCCTTTCGGCCTCCTCCGCGGCGATACCCCCAGAAGTCGACGCCGGCCTTCTCTAGGCCTCCGCCCCACCGCCCACCGCAGCAGGGTAGGGGAGGCCAACAAAAACCTCAGGCTCAGGGGACGCCCAAGCCGGCACCGTCCTTTTGACGGGATGTGCGGATGGGGGCGGGCCCCCTCCGCGCTCTCGCCGAACCCCCTTCCTATAGGGGGTCGACTCCGAGCCTTTTCTGCGGCCTGGATCGGGATCACATCAGATGCTTGGGTGTTCCGGATTATCTCCGAGGGCTACTCGCTCAATTTCTTGATCACGCTGCCGGAACATCCGCCGGCTGCTTACCCATTCAGCCAAACCCAATTTCCCCTTCTTCTCGCGGAAGCGAGGGCCTTGTTGAGCCTTCGGGTGGTGGAACCTGTGCCCCCCGACCATCGGGGGCGGGGGTTTTACTCCCGTTACTTTTTGGTCCCAAAGAAGACAGGGGACTTACGCCCCATTTTGGACCTCCGGAAGCTCAACAAGTTCCTGGTCCGGGAGAAGTTCCGTATGTTGTCGCTTCCGGTGTTGTATCCTCTTTTGGAGGAAGGGGATTGGATGTGCTCCCTAGACTTAAAGGAAGCAATACTCATGTTCCGGTGCATCCCAGAGACACTGTGGCTCACTGACATCCGTTTCGGGGGATTCTCGCACATGCGCACTCCTACCTGCGGTGCCCTACAGTGCACAGAAAATGGGAGCACGCAGGTAGGAGTGTGGTGCCCTACAGCGCACGGAAAACGGGAGCACGCAGGTAGGAGTGTGCATGCGCGCTTAGGGCTTTATTATATTAGATAATGGTAACCACAAAAAATAAAAATATATATACACACACACACAAAGCACACAGTACGCTGAGAAAATCTTAATTATCATTTATATTTGGGGGGGTTCAAAGTGGTCAAGGCAGATGACTTTAAAATATGCAATTTCACCTCAGTAACAACTATAGAAAAATAGACAAATATAGTGCAAAATATAGACAACAGATATAAATTCTCAAAACACTTTTTGATCACTAAATTGAAAATAAATCATTTTTCCTACCTTTGTTGTCTGGTGATTTCATGAGTCTCTGGTTACACTTCCTTCTGACTGTGCAGCCGATATTTCTTTCTTTCTTCCTGCCTCCTACACGCTTCAACTCCTCTGGACCTCATTTCCTTCCCCAACCAACATCTCTCTCTCCCTCCATGAGTCCAACTTTTCTTCCTCTCTCCTCCACCCCCCCCCCCCCTTATTGGAAACATGTCTCCCTCTCTCTCTCTCTCTCTCTTTCTCTCACTGTCCATCTGTCTTGAGAAATCCAGGCATCTCTCCCACCACCGTCTACTGCCATATCCAACATTTCTCCCTGTCTCATTTCCTGGGACATGTGCAGCATTTTTCACCACTGCCCACCAGCCCCATGCCCACTTCTCCTGATACCCCTCTCCAGCACCATGCCACATCTCTTCCTCCCATCACTATGTCCACTATTCCTCCACCTTGCATCCCCTTCAATCTGTCCCTTTGTTCCCTCTCCACCACCATACCCAACATTTTTCCCTCTCATCCTTCTCTCCCCATGCATTTCTACCTCTTTCTTCTCTCTCTTTCTCTTTCTATGCCCAATTTCCCTCTTTCTTCCTTTCCCCCATGTCTTTCCCTCTTACTCCACACCTATATTCAACAATTCTCTTTTCCTGTTCCCTCACCCACCAGCATCATCTCTTTCCTTCCCTTCCTAACCCCCATTCCATGCAGCATTTGTCCTTCCCTTATTCCCACCTCCACACCCCACTCCTCTCAGCTGGATCTGACCTCTCCCCAGTTCCCTATTTCCCCCACCTACCACCTCCCCACTGCTGTATTTTAAAATCTTCGGGCAACCGGAGGTGCAACGAAGTAAGCCGTTTGCCTGCCTGCCTCGGAAATGTTCTTTCTGCAGGGGCAGGCAGATGGCAGGCGTCTAGCTTCGTTGTGCCTCCATCTGCCCAAAGATGATAAAATAGTGGCGGGGAGCTGCGGAGAGGTCTGATTCAGCTGGGAGGAGTGGGGGCTGGGGTTGGCTTGGTTTTGACAGAGGGGGCGGGCAGTAAGGAGGGATCCCTAACAGCGGCGACTTAGATGGACGGGGAGGCAATATCCATGGTGGCGCATACCTCCAACCAAGCGGCTTGCGTATCGCGTGTTAAGAAACACTGTTTTAGAGAACTGTCAAGGTGTCCGGATGGCTTTTAAAAACCCGGCACTTTGTCCAGGTTTTGAAAGGTTTTGAGCTCAGGGCCACGTCTGGAGGGCATCTGCGCATGTGCGGATGCAACATGGTGATGTATGCAAGCGCACATGGGTGTGACATTGCATCACACCCTTGCATGTCCAGAGGCCCCCCATATGCGGCTCCGAGCATGAAAAGAGATTTGAGAGTGAGGCTGGGTGGAATTGGGTAAGGCTGGGGGCAGGGCCATATGTTCGGATTTTACTATTGTAAAATCTGGTAACCCTAGTCGTGGAAAACCTGACTGGTTGAGTATTTCCCAAGGACTGGGCTGAGAATCGCTGTTTTAAATGCTACAGCATTGTGAACAGATTTAAGATTTTGCAAGAAAACATGTAAATAGCTTGGCATTCTGTTCTCTCTACATCCAGAAGGAGCAGCCGCACAGAAGTACTGTCCTAGTTTACATCAAAAATTAATATTAAAAAAAAAAGTTGAAAAGGCAATAAAATCTGTTAGAACACTGTCCAGTGGCCCCTTCTGATACAAATGGTTTACAGTCTGGCATATTTCAGCATTGAACAGATGGCTCTGCTAGTGTTTGGGGTGACACTGGTTGGGAATGAAAACTGCATTGCTTCTTGTGGAAAAAAAGAGTGTTGATATCTGTGTTGCAGCTTTTTGCGCTGTGTGAGTGACCAGAAGACCAAGTTACTTTGTGTGCCACTGATCCCTGTTGCATGAGGAATGCTGAAACACGTGAAGCTGAAACTTCATGAACTTGTTTTTAATGTTGACTTTTGATATGCAAAAAGATAGTGCTGCAAGTTCTACGCTGCTGTTTTTTCTGGGTTATATATTGTGCCAGGGCAGGGGTAGACAATTCTGGTCCTCGAGAGCCGGATCCAGGTCAGGTTTTCAGGATATCCACAATGAATATGTATGAGATGGATTTGCATGCACTGCTTCCTTGAGATGCAAATCTATCTCATGCATATTTATTGTGGATATCCTGAAAACTTGACCTAGCTCTGACTCTCGAGGACCGGAATTGCCTACCCCTGTGCTAGGATATTCCCTTCTCTCTTCTTTGTGATATTGCTATCCTCTATTCTTTCCCAACTGCGACTCGCCCACAGTTTTGGTGTTTTTGGGGGGGTTTTTTCATATGGCTCACTCACCCATTTTTTTTATATATGTTTTTTTTCATATGTATGTGTGTGTGTGTTTTATAATGCAGTGATATGTTCCATACTCAAGGAAACCCTACTTTTGGCATTTGGCCTTCTTAAAATTTCAGAGGTTCCCTATTTTGGAGCAAGCCAGCTAGTTATGACTTGAGCCTTTTGGGGTGTGTTTTTTTTTTTTTTTTTTTAAAGTGTATTACACACTTCCCCTTATTATATAAAGGGCGCCCAAAATTGGGCATGGATCCCAGATCTTGGCACAAAATAATTAGTTAATGGGCTTCAAAGATTACGTTATTGGAGTTTACAAGCATTTAATTGGTAATAATTCTGATTTGCTTGTGAATCTGCCTTCATACTCTTTTGTAACGGCACATAAATTGAATTGCATGGGGCCATGGGTCACAAAAGATGCAGGTGGTGTTACAGAACAGTGGAGGATCCGCACCCGACTTGCATGTCCGAATTTACACCAGGTTTCAGCTGGCATGAGTCCTTGTCCCAAAATTGAGCATGGAATTTGGCGTTCAACTCTTATTATTTAAAGATCCTTCATCCCAGATCACCCTTTATATGGTAGTGTTGAGTGCCAATTTTTATTGGCTCTTAATTTTCAGAGCCATTTATAGAGTTTCCGCCTTAATGCACAAGTTGGTATGCATTAAAGGTTACTGCATAAACCTAATAACTTCTTTTGTGTGTTTCCAATTTGTGCTTAAGGGCATTTTGTGTTAGGGAGCATAACTAGGTGGGCCATTTAGAATATATTGCAAGGTAATGGACATTTAAATGCAAAAGAAATTCTGGGCATGCTCCCTAATAGGTGCTATGTTGAATTTGCACTTTTTGTTAATTTCTCATGTTAAGGCATTGCCTTAGCAAAATTTTATGCCCTTTAATAAAAGGAACCTTTTACCGTTCTTTTTGTGCTCTCTCAAAAGCTGAAACTTCCTCATCTTAATGAAATATCAGGAAAAAATACTGTATTTGTGACAACTCCCCCCCCCTTCTCATGTGTTTGAATCTTGTTTGATAGAAAGAAGCTATACTTTTCTCAAATTTGAAGCTGCATTACTATTTCTAAACTTCTGTAAATTTGCTATTAAAGCATGTATATAGACAGCTTAAAGCAGACCTGATTAATGAGTTTATTACTAAAGTACTAGATTTCTACAGAGCATAAAACGAAATGCTTCTAATTAACTAGATAGAATACTTGTGTTTTAAACCATTAAGTTTTTGGACAAAATGAACCTGTTACAAAATGATCTTTTTTGTTATGCAGTGAGGTTCTCCATTGCATTCCTGCAGTGGACACTTGTTTTAAAGCAGAGGGTGGTTTTAGTCTAAACAGAGGTTTCTAGATGGTGTGGCCAGACTGTCAGTACACCACTGCAGTAATACAAGTAAATATGGACAGGGCTAAGAGTGCCAAAATCTCAGTCCGTTCTTCCTTCAAACTTCTAAAGCAGGGGTGTCAAACTCGATCACATAAAAGGCCAAAATCTGAAGCACAGGCTAAGTCACGGGCAGAATTTTTTATTAAGATACTTAGTCTTAGAAGAAGTATAGAGTTACAATCTCTCCAACCCCACGCCAGTTCTGTAGTGTAAACAAAATAAATTAAAAAAACTTTTCCTCTCTTTTAGGTCCTAGTTCACACTTGCTATCTAACACCAGCTCTGACAGGGTACACAATAGTCATTTCAAATCTGACATATTGTAATCACAAAATAGAAAATAATTTTTTTTTTCTACCTTTTGTTGTCTGCCCATTATTCAAATCATGTTGGTCCCAGACTGGTTTCTCTTTGTCATCTGATAACTCGCTTGCCAGGGTCTCCTGCCCATTTGTTGTTTTCTTCTTTTTCAGTGTTAACCATTCATCTTCCATCTCTGTCCTCCCCTTCCTTTTTACTTCCCTCCCCCTGAGGTCTGGTCTCTTTCCTTTTTTTTCGTCTCCATTCCTGCAGCTGCAGCGATGGACCCCACCATCCCCAGATCCACCATTTCTCCTTTTCTCAACTACCCTTTCATCCAGCATCTCTCCCTCCTTCTCCACCCTAGGGTCCACCATCTCTCCTTTTCTCTTCCCAACTACCCTCCCATCCAGTATCTCTGTTCCCCTCCACACCATCCCTTGTGTCCAACTTATCTCCCTTTCTGTTCCTTCCCTCTATCCCATTGTCCACCATCTCTCTCCCTCTCTTCTGTTTTTAGACCCATTATTTCTCCCAACCCCCCCCCCCTCAGTTTGGCATATGCATGTCTCTTTGAACCCCTCCTTTCCTCCCTCCATGTACTTCTACACCAGAGCCGCCGCCCCCCCCCCCCCCAAAGCCTGCATGTTTTTCCCCTTCTAGCATCTCCAGCTTCCCGTTCTCACCTTCAAAGCAGCCTGCAGAGGATCATTGGTCGGCTGTAGCAATACTAGCATGCTGCCGTCGGCCTCTGCAGCATTTTCCTCTGCCGCGGTCCCACACCTCCTCTGATGTATGGGACCGCAATAGAGGGAACGTGCTGTGGAGGCTGACAGCAGCCTGCTAGGATTGCTACAGCTGACCGGCGATCCTGTGCAGGCTGCTTTGAAGGTGAGACCGAGAAGCCGGGAGAGAGATGGTGGGATGGAGGGGGGGGAAGGAACGAAAAGGGGTATTTTCTTGTGGGCCAAATCTAATTACATTGCAGGCCAGATTTGGCCCACGGGCCCAAGTTTGACACCCCTGTTCTAGAGGGATAGATACCAGACTGGGACTTTGGTACCCTTAATGATCAGTGCCCCAAGCCAATGCCTCACCTGATCCAGCAGGAAGAGGTGGGACATGAGAGAGAGGGGGTGATAACTGGATCACAGGTGTTGTGGAGCGGAAGGAGAGAGATACCACATTATGGGGTAAGGGGTGCTAATGCAAAAGTTGACTCAGGCACCACAGTCCCTTGAGCCAGCCGTGATCATGGAAATCTGTAAAATGAGGTCCCCTTATACATGGCTATCAATACTTTACAATAGAACTTTTTTTGTTGTTGTTTCAAAGGTGTTGGACATGAGACCAGACTTTAAATGGAGCTTCAGTAAATTAGAATACAGTGTTGTACATGGTTTTACAGTGTGCCAGACATTCTTGCTGTGTTGATCACAACAACCACTACTTATTTTTTTTTTAATGTACTATACCTAAATGCATATCTGAAATTGTATTTAAGTAAATGTTCTAATTTTTATATGCCGTACATATTGCACTGAATTGGTTTTTAGTGTTGTCAACAGGCAGCTTCAGTCACAGCGACTGTCAATAGGCTTGAAATATACTTGAGTTTAGCAGGTCTGCAGTGTTTATGAAAGCGTTAATATGAAGTACCTCATGTTGACTGTTGTACTGTATCCTTTCTGTAAAAATGCAGATACTGCCAGACACATGAATGCCTATAAGTATACAAATAAAACTGGTTGCTAGATATGGTGTATCTTGTAGTATTATTCAACGTCGGCAGTTTTCCTTGTGCAAAGATTTGACAGCCAACATTGAATCTCTGTGAACAGATTTTGTGAGAGCTTTAAAACATGGGGGGGAGGAGGGGTATGCGTAGATCTGCCCTTCCAATGTGCCATTAAATCCTTGGGCTTTAAAGGGCTCCCTGAAGCTGTGCTTTCATGTGCTTGGAGGAGAGGTTCAAATTGGTACGGCCAAAGACGGAGAACAAAAACTTTATCACTGGTTGCTTTCTGTTTTTCTTCAGAATTACCCAAATTGTTTTTCATCTATTAGGGAAAGAAAGAGTTCTTTTAAAAGTGATATTCACTAGTAATACTCAGTAGGCTTATAGAAAGAGAGAAAAATTATGGCCCGGAGTGAAATAATTTTGTTACAACGCAAGCAGTACAGCTTTATTTTTCAGCGTGTAATATTTTTTTTCAGCTGCTGCTAAAGTGCTAAACAATCCCTAATTAGTCCCTTTTAAAGCACATCAAGGGGCTCATTTTTAAAGCACTTAACACACAACATACCATAGATTTCTATAGCACTTTATGTATCTATGTGCTTTGAAAATGAGCCCCCCAAGTTACCTAATGAGACTGAGTGGTGCTATTGAGCAGAGTCTAGAACAGGGGTGGGCAACTCCGGTCCTTGAGGGCCAGAATCCAGTCGGGTTTTCAGGATGTCCCCAATGAATATGCATGAGATTTATTTGCATGTGCTGCTTTCAATACATATTCATTGGGGACATCCTGAAAACCCGACTGGATTCCGGCCCTCGAGGACCGGAGTTGCCCACCCCTGGTCTAGAAACAGGTCTTTGTAAATTTCAACTATTCTTGATTGCTGTTATTTCCTGAATGGTACTACTGTTTGTATTTGCTTCTTACTGCTGGAATAATAAAAAATCATTTAAACATAAAATGTTATGTTGATGTGGAGGCTCATTTTCAAAGCAAAGACTTAACAAAGTTACGCATGTTACTGTGTAACTTTGTAAGTCTGTGTGCTTTGAAAGTGCCTTATTTTAGAAACAACAAGTTTTGAGATCCTTGGCTATGAATCTGTAATGAGCGCACAGCATGCTCTTTGAATTTGCTTCTCTAGCTGAAGAGTGACTACGATGATATTTTCTTAAGGCTCTGACACTGGACAATATGATGTGGTTGCTCCTTCATATTAGCTGTTGAAAAAAAAAATAATCATATAAATTACAACATAGTTAATGAGTGTGTAAGAAATGTTTGCCAGTAAGTTGGGTAGACATGGCCGTTTAAGTCATAGAACTTTAGGGTATCCTAAAGACCTAAGTATAAAATACAGTATAGATAGATAGATATATAGATATATCCTATATAATAAAAGCTTACCGGCGCATGTGCTATGAAAACAGCGTGATCCCTGCCGCTGTGGTGTGTGATCCTTGGCCGAGTTCCATTTTAGAACCCGGTGGCAGGGAACATTCTGGCCACTCCCCTCACTCACCAACCGCTGGAGGAAGCTGGCCATATTCGGCGGCTTGAGGAGGCAGTGCGGAGCGGTGCTGGCGGCGGCTGCCGGGAGGAGGGCTTCGAGCTGCTGAGGGTCGGGCGCTGCTCCAGTGAGGATCGTGGCTGGCCCTACTAAACTTTACAGGCCACACAGCACCTCAGTAGAACGTTTCCTCTGATGTACGCGATCGCGTCAAAGGGAACGTACTTCTGAGGGGCAGAGCGGCCTATGAGGTTCACAAAAGACGGCCGTGATGCCAGGGGAAACAGGTAAGGGGTGCTGCTGGAGCAGGGAAGAGGTGCTACTGGGCTGGGAGAGCAAGGAAGAGGGACGGGGAGCAGGGAAGAGATGCTACTGGGCTGGGGGAGAAGGGGGCTGGGGGGGTAAAATTGGTTTGGAGCTGGGGCTGAAAATAGGGGACATGTGAGGGAAGGAGGCTTTACTAGCATCCGTTAATGTAATGGGCTTAAACACTAGTGTACATATATATTATACTTAGGTCTTTAGGATACCCACAGTGAATATACATGAGGGAAACTTGCATGAAATCCCTAGTCTGAGAGAGATAAAACTTCAGACAACTAGAAAGAGAACCTCCTCATATGTGGGTCTTAGCCTCTGGAACCCCATACTTCAGGGATTCCTTGAGGAAACGCCCTACTTCTCCTTCCGGAAACAACTGAAATCAATTCTGTTCATTCAACACTATGGAACCCTATGCGATTACTCTCCATTGTTCACGTACAAAGTTTACCATTAACAGCAATGTGTCTATTCTTGCTGATTTTGTTGTGTCTCTGATTCTCATCTGTTCTTTATCCCCACTCTCTTTCTCATCTCTTGCACTTTCATATTCTCTATCGACCTCTTGCCTTTCTTCTATCCTCTGATAGTTTGAAAACATGTAACTCCTATCCCTATTGTATTAGTTTTTTTGTAATCTCCATTTCTAATGTGTTAGTATTGTAAACCACTTAATACTTATGTACAAGTGGTATATCAAATGTAATAAATCCAATCCAAAAACTACTGCAATGTATGCGAATCTGTCTCATGCATGTTCATTGCGGATACATTGACGAGGCTTCCCCCGTGTCTAACAGACTTTGGACTTTTCCTCCAGGAATTTGTCCAAACCTTTCTTAAAACCAGCTATGCTATTCGCTTTTACCACAACCTCTGGTCATTTTGCATAACTTTTTGGTACTTATTGAAACAGCTTTAGCCTCAAATGTCCAATTTTTGCCCTGGATGTTTTCTATGTTTCATCGTTGCAGGAAAACATCCAAATTATAAGTCTGCCTACCCTAGTCCTGCCCAAAAAACACCCCCAACGTGCCTACTGAGTTTGACAAATTGCATATGAACAGCATAGGAAACTGTCTTTAAAAAATGGGGTTTGGAAATAGCGATTTGGACGTTTTACTGACAAAAAAAGTCCATCTACTGCTGTGTGCCACATTTTGGACATTTTTGTCTTTCAATAATGATCCCCTAAATCCATCAAATAAATTACATTAAGCTAACATCAAGTAATGATAAAACTCAACCAAACATATATATTTCTAACATACCAAAATAATACATATCCAATGGATATCAAATTGACTGTTTTCTTTAAAAAGTCAAATTACAAAGACTAAAAATAGGGATGAGAATAATAGCGATATTACTTTAGGTAACTATTGCAAACCAGAAGTGCAACAAGCCCAGCAGAAAGTGAGTCCAACATGTTGTAGATGACAGTATCCAATGTTGGATCCCCGCACACACTTCTGGGTGATTCTAAACTTGTGTAGGCATGTCCCAAATTATTCAATACTGAAAATCTGCATATGGGGCACCCACAATCATTAACACTCTTCTTATACTGTCTGGTAGTGTTCAGAACTAGAGAATGACACGGTGGCGGTTTACCCGCGGCCACCGCATTTTAGCCGCGGGTCACCCGCCGAAAACGGGGAAGAAAACTAGCAGTCGCTGCGGCGACGGGGACAAGGCCATTCACCGCCCGCGGGGCGGTGAATGTTCTTGTCCCCCGCAGTGAGGCATGAAGGATCGCGCGGTCCCCGCAGCTCACACCCGCCCGCCCAATCGATTCCAGTGTCCAGCCAGCTCTCTCCCCTCTCCTCACCCCAGTCCGCAGATCCTCCTCCTCGGCGACCCGCACGCTACCAGAGAGCCGCGCACACCCGCTGCTGCTCAGCCTCGATCTTCTGCTCTGACGCAACCGGAAACAGGAAGTTGCAGCAGAGCAGAAGATCGAACACTGAGCAGCCGCGCGTGTGCGGCTCCCTGGGAAAGCGCGCAGGTTGCCGAAAAAGAAAACCCACAAACCAAGGTGAGGAGAAGGGAGAGAGCCGGCCAAACACCAGGATGGACCGGGCAGGCAGGTAGTGGCCGCGGGGACCGTGCGATCGCTAGTGTTCCCGGCTCAAATTGGAAGGAGGGAGTGAAAGGAAAAAGGCTTATATGGATGCAGCGGGGACGGTGACGGGGCGGTGAATGGGATGGCAATGGCGGTGACGGGGCAGTGAAAGGGATGGCGGTGACGGTGATGGGGCGGTGAAGGGATCGGCGGTGACGGGGCGGTGCAGAGGATGGTGGGCCGGTGACGGGGCGGTGACGGGGACAGATTTTTTCCCCGTGTCATTCTCTATTCAGAACCTAAAGATGATAAAGAACCACAAACAGGGACAATCTCCTAAATAAGGTTTTGAGAGTCTATCCTTGTTTTGTTTTGTTGTTTTTTTTTTGCATAGCCAAGCGATGTTAGTGCATCAATCGCTTGGCTACTTTGCATGGGGTTTTAACTAATTTGCATGGCCGGATAGGAAAATGGGCGATCGAGGGGAAAAACGTGGTGAGCTGTTTGGTGCATTGGGTTGGTAAAAGCGATCATCACTAAAGCTACTCAACGGTCTAATGGCGAAGAGTGTACATTGTCTCTGTGTAAAAAATACGGTGATCAAACTTCTAAAAAACCTCCATGCCCATGACTCTGTCTCCCAGGCTCTAACGTTGGCTCACTGGCTACCCGTGGCCAAACACTGTGTCTTCAAGGGCCTGATGTTAGCGTTCAGATCCTTGCATGACATGGCGCCAGGCTATGTGATGGCCAAACTTCCTCCATCCATGCCAAACAGGTCTTTCCACTCACAGGATGAAATTCACTTCAAAACACCCCATGGCCATGCCCTACAACTGGAAACTGCCAAATGACGTGCCTACTACCCCTTCATACTGAGCCACTAGAATCAACTGCCCCCCCTTTCCCCGCCCCCCCCTGCTGACAGATCAGATCCCTTGAAGGTCTCCTCAATTTTAGGAAAGCAATTAAAACATACCTCTTCACCTAACTCCACTGACCATGACCGAGGGATTGCAAAGAAATGAATATGGATACTAGATCTCAGGCATGTGTCACATTTGGGTTAAAAACTTGAACTGAAATTATTTCATGGTAACTATGGAAACTTAGGACCTGTTTTACAAAGCTGCGCTAGTGGCTGCAGTGCGCTAACGGCCCCAAAGCCCATAGAGATTTAAAGGGCTTCGTGGCTGTTGCCGTGCGGCCTTGTAAAACAGCCCTTAACCTGCAAACTATATATTATATATACTAGTGTTATATTTCTGGTGTTTGTCAAGCTAGAATAATAACACATTGAAAACCCTGCACTGTAAGGATGGCTATGACAAACTGTATACTTGTATCAAGTATATTGGTATTAGACCCCTAAGTTAAGGAAAAAAACTTGCATCATAAATTGTACTGTAATTATGGCAAATCATAACCTAACTGTCTTTTATGTATGTTCAACCTGTAACCCGTTCTGAGCTCATTGGGGACAAGGGGATAGAAGATGAAGTAAATAAATGGTGCATCTAGCCCTTTGTAACCACACAGAAAAAGTAGTACTTCTCCCTCCGTATTTGCGGTTTCAGCAATCGCGGTTTCGCTTATTCACGGTTTTTAGCTTGCTGGCTCCTCCCCCAAAATTACGTCAGCTTGCATAGAGAAATCGCTGATTCCAAGCATTTACAGAGAAAAATCGCTGATTCCCGGCACTTTCTTCACCGCGTTTTGCCTCTCCTTCAGGAACAGGCCAGGCCATGTTATTCGCGGTTTCACCATATTCAAGATGTTTTTTTAATAGAAAACAGCAAATAACATATGAAAAAGTTATTTGCGTTTTTTCTGTATTCGCGGGTCTGTTAATCCTCTATCACAGCAAATACGGAGGGAGAAGTGTATATCAAGTCCCATCCCATCCCTTTAAATCCAGCACTGCCTTCATCTCATCACTGGACAAGTTCTTAGTACTAACATAGGGCTATATTCACAAAGCAAACCGATCATGTACCAATCGGTTTACGACCCCCTTAGCAACCCCTGCTCAATTCACTTACCTGTCTTCCGACCATCCTCCAATCCGCACATGCAAATGAGGGCAAGGCCATGCAAATGTAGGCAGGGACGCAATTCACTAAACTTTTTTCCTATCCGACTTTGCTCGCAAAAAGCAACTGCTCAGGACCTGTCGCCGAAGCCCTTTGCGACTGCCCTGCCTTCTGCAGCCCTGCTCTCTGCCCTGTCAGCCCCAATCTCTTGCTGCCCCGAATGCCTCCTGCAGCCCCGAACGTGCCTGCCTGGCTTCCCCAAACACACCTGCCTTCCAGCCCCGAACCCGAACACGCCTGCCTGCCTGCCCCAACTCTTCCACCCTTCCCCACACTGCAAGCCCGTGGTTTTAACACGCGGGCTTAAGCGGGTTAAAACCATGGGCTCCGAAAAGTTCCTCAATCGCCCCCCCCCAAAAAAAAATCTTTTGCCAGCCCTGAGGTCGAGTAATAGCATTTTTGTAGGCTTTCTTGCAGCCCTGGCTGCGCTAAGAAGAAGAAAAAATAAAACCAACTCCGATAGCACAGAGGTCCTGTGCATGCTCAGACCATTTACAGATGGTCTGCGCATGCGCGGGGATCACTATAGCGCGATGGGGGCGTTCCTCCGACCACCTTCATCTGCATGTTAAAGTTTACTGCATTAGTCGGACCTGCCCGGATCGGGCCCGAATCAGGCCCGATCTGGCAGATTAGTGAATCCTGCCCTAAAAATATACTGCCTCCATTATATGAAATCTACAGTATGCTGAGAACCACTGAGTTTGCACCTGATATTCTCTATCTGTTTCATCTCTGAAATAGCGGTATCTTGTAAAAGCCATAAAAGTGCATTTTGTACATGGTTATTGACCTTGTCTATCTTATAGTCTGTTGTTGCTATGCCAGACATCCTTAAAATAGAACACAGTTGTTTTTCTTCCCTTCTGCCTGGTCTAACTTTGCTCCCTTTCAAACTGCCCATCCACCACTTGTCTGTTTCTTTTTCCTTGGTGCAGTCTGGCTGTCCCTGAACACAGCTTCTCTCTCTGTTCCCTCCATCTTTGATCTTCCAATCTATCTCAATTTGTAGACCTGCCGTGTGATTAAGTTAAGTAAGTCTGAGTTAGGTGGTAATGGGAGATCCATGCCGTTGTAGTGCAGACAGACTAGTGTTCCCTTATCACCTCAGCAGTGCGAGAACAGTGTGTAGCTGAGACTTGCTTAACTGAGCGGATGGCACAGATTACAGAAAAGCAGCTGGCCTGGAGTGGGAATATGATGTTGGCTGAGATTATTGGCTTGAGGGTGGCAAACTGAGCCAGGCTGGATCCTGTTAGTTTTAATTCAAAGGCTGCAGTAAGAAAATTCTTGCTATAATTAGGAAAGGTTGGACAAAACTGCTCTGAAATTTTATTTCAAGTTTCAAGTTTATTAATTCTTTTGATTAATCACTTAATCATAATTCTAAGCGATGAACAATTTAAAATACATTCAAAGGGAAACGATACAATACAGTACAAACTTTGAACAATACAATAAGGTTAAAAATTAACTCATCATATTCATAACATAAGGTAAAAAGGGGTTGTGAAATACAATTTAATATGTTTGTTATTAGACAATAACTGGTTTTCCACCAAAGTCTTCAAACCTCTTCATAGAATGACTGCCTGGTGTGTTGATATTACCTCAAGTAAAAAAACCAAAAAACCCTCTATTTTCTTTGCATACCTAGATTCTCCTACATTAGAGGTCTCAACCATATCCTCAAGCCAGTCAGGGTTTCAAGATGTCCACAATAAATTATGAGATAAATCTGCATACAAGGGAGTGCTGAAAAGTTCTCTGTCCAACCAACTTCCTAAATCTGATGTTATTTTGCCGCTGTAGCTGAAAAAAAATTACCTTGCCACCCCAAAATCAGCACACTTCCCCTGTACTTCCCTCTCCCCTGTTTATTTGACATGTCCTTTCCTTCTGCAGTCCCCCCTCCCTGGTGCAAGCCCTTCAAACTTGTATGTTTGCTGGCAGCCCAGCACTGCTTATATCATTCGCTCTATGGCCAACCCCAGGGTTATTTTCCCTCTGTCAAAACTTCCTGTTGCCACGAGGGTCAGGCACATTAGAGAGAAAAAAAAGCCTCAGTGCCTGGGCTACCAACAAACATGCAAGTTTGTAAAGATCAAGCTGGGGGGGGAGGGAACAAAAAGAGAAGGGTAATGCCAGATACAGAATGAAGGAATGCTGCACTTGGATGGAAAGAAAGGTGAAAATTCTGCACTAGAAGAAAAGGAAGAGGAAGAAAGTACTGCGCATGGATGAGAGGGAAAGGAGAGAGGAAAATGTTGCACTTGGATAGGAAGGAAATGCATATAGATGGAAGGGAAGGGAGAGGAAGCTGAGGGGGGGAGTATGGTACATGGAATGAAGGGAAGGTAAAGTGGGAATTGATGCACATGGATAGGATACTTAATGAAATGGAAAAGTCAGACATAATAAAGACAAAATATTATTACAAAAATAATAAAGATATTATAACATTGAACTGCTGTTATTTAAATCATAAAGTAAACTTAATTGCATTATATGGAATAAATTGTAAAGAATGCCTTATGTAGAATGGAAATGCTTTTGACTAATTGTGTGAAGCTTGGAAAATGACATCACGTTTTATGTACGTTTACTTTGTAATCCTTAATCGTAGAATATAAATTTTTAAAATAAATTAATAAATAGTCATTTAACAATATATAAGAAGATGAAAAACTAGAATAAGCTGAGAGTTCTAGACCTAGAGTTTCATGATTTGAAAGCAAACTGAAAAAACTCTGTGCTAATGAGAGGTTCTCAAGAGAGGGAGAACCTCTCATTAGCACAGAGTTTTTCAGAGTTTGTTTATAATTTTTAATCCACGAGCTTCTGTATCAGGACCTTTAGGGACCCCTGAAGAAGACTGTATTGTTAAAACACGGACCGTGTTGGGTCCATAGTTCCCAATGTTTTGGGTCCTAGACATTTGTATGTGGATTATTAAATTGTATTTCTAATAAAGCCTGCATCTGGAACATCACCTTCTCCTCAGAGGTGGTTTTTTGATTGGGTTGTGGTTTTGTTTTTTGTTTTTTGTCTTGGGAAGATTTATTTTGCCATTTGAAATATTAAGAACAGGGAGCAGAGACTATTTTTTTTTAATGCTAGATGCTAATATTTTCATCCATGCATACATCATGTTTTCCATTATTTTAACTTTTACTCTGCCATGGAATGCATGGCACACAACTGAAAATGTTGTGTGCTGTCTTGTAACCATTGAGATATGATACAAATTTTGGAAGTGAAATGGAGTTTATGTATGGTCTAAATCCCTGTTACACTTCTTACAGCTGGTGCTTGAGTACATTATTTAAATTTTGCAAGTTGTTTTATTGCTAATATGTTGCCATATGTTTCTTTAATTTTTTTTCCTTTTATGGGTCACTACTGAACTCATTCAGCATGCAACAGCTTGTAATTATGTATCCTATCAAGGAATATTAATTTAAGCACTTACTGATGCATAAGAAAAAGTAGATGCCTACCAAGATAAAGTTCTGAATTTGTTTCGATGTGACGATATCACTGGTCTAACATTGTTGAGGTACAGCTGGAACCCGTGCTTCAAGAAGAGGGAAAAAGAAGGGAAATTGGTACTAATTACAAGGGGCCAAATCCTATATATGACGCCAAAAAGATCAGCACCAATCAGTGGAAGGTAAGATGTTAGTCTCTCAAGTTAAGATTGGGGCAAAAATGCTGTCTGTAGCAGGTGCCAAGCTTTGGAATGTGCTGCCTGGTATTCTGCGATTCTGTGATGTGATGCAAGAAAATATTGAAAACCGTCCTGTAAATGTTTTTATGGGACTTTGGGCTCCTTTTATCAAGGTGCGCTAGCGGGGTTAGCGCGTCGGAGATTTCATCACACGCTAACCCCCACGGCAAGCCAAAAAAACCTAACGCCTCGTCAACAGAGGCGTTAGCGACTAGCGCGGCAGGCGGTTTAATGTGCGGTATTCCGCGTGTTAAACCCCCTACCGCAGCTTGATAAAAGGAGCCCTTTGTCTTTCCATCTTGCAGGATGAATTTGAAAAAAGGTTTTAATAATGATACGGTTGGTTAATGTTTTATTGTGTTTGTTCTGTCGAAACATGTTTTAGTATTTTTAATATGTATGCATGTCATTTTGTAAACCGCATAGTTTTTATGTGGTATATACATTTTTAAATAAATTTATATTCTATGGACATGTTAGCATTTAGCGCACGTTAAATCGGTTAGGGCACCTTAGTAAAAGGACCCCTAAGTGCAATTCTGTAAAAGCCTCCTGCTATATATAGAATTGCTCAGTGGTTGTAAGCGACAGAGCATTTAGATGCAACCATTTAGGCCAAGGGAAAAAAAAAGCCTAAAATACCTGTGCCTATGTTGTATGTGGATCAGATGCATTCTATAACACAGGGGTAGGGAACTCCAGTCCTCGAGAGTCGTATTCCAGTCGGGTTTTCAGGATTTCCCCAATGAATATGCATTGAAAGCAGTGCATGCAAATAGATCTCATGCATATTCATTGGGGAAATCCTGAAAACCCGACTGGAATACGGCTCTCGAGGACCGGAGTTCCCTACCCCTGCTATAACAGTTCAACCAACTTTTAGGAATGCCTAAGATCCGTCCCTGCTCCACCTATGCCCATGCCCCTTTTGAGAATCATGCACTAGAAGTGACACGCACCACTTTATAGAATGTGCCTAGTTCAAGATTCAAGTTCAAGTTTATTAAATTTTTGTTATGTACGCAATATCAAAAGCTTCAAAGCGTATAACATTTTTAAAAATGGGGGGCAGAACAAAGCTCTTTTACATAGTTACAGTCAAATTCTATCCATTATAATACATAACAGGTACGGAAGGTGAAGGGGATGAACTACAAATTTATAAAGAGAGAAAGAAAACATTTAGCGGGGAGCTCATTTGGTAGGTAACACAAAAAAGGGGGGGAAAAAAGAAGGAGGATGTATATGTAATCTATGCAGTAATCTAGTTTAGATCTAAGAAGTTCAGTGATTTATAAAATTGTGTTGTCTATTTTTCAAAAGCGTCCTTGAACAAAAACTTTTAAAGGAACGCTTCAATTTGGCTACAGAAGATTCATTACGGATATAAATAGGTAGATTGTTCCAAAGCTGGGGTGCTATAACTGAGAAAATGGTAGATCTTCTAGTTCCTATTATCTTTAATGAAGGGATAATCAATAGCTGTTGCTGTGTTGTGCGCCTAACTTCTAATTAGTGCCAATTACCATCAATTATTAGGGACTCTGAAATGTTGATATTTATTTATTTATTTAGATTTTTATCCTGTCCTCCCAAAAGCTCAGAACGGGTTACAATAAGATATCCACAGTAATCCACAAGGACAAGAATCTATATAAGGACATGAGGATACAGAAAGTAATAATAATAATAATAATAGTAATAATGATAGCTTTATTCTTTTATACTACCATAACCAAAAGTTCTAGGCGGTTTACACTAAAAAGAACTGGACAATCAGCGAAATACAATATTACAGTTAAAAAAATACAAATATTTGTAAAATAGAATTTCAATAATAAAACTCTCATTGCGTAAGAAACTTATCGAACAAAGTGGTCTTAGTTCATTTCCGAAAAGAGCAATAGGATAACATAGCTTGCTGAATACATTTACCTAAGATTGTTGCCTACCAGCTTGAAATGCTAGAGTCCTACAAAAAGAGTTTGTCCAAACAGCATCTTTAGTGGAAAAGGAAGGTCTTCACTGCTCTTCGGAAGGCCATCAGTGAGTCCAGTGATCTGATCTGAGTAGTAATTGGTTCCATAGTCATGGAAGAAAGTGGCTGTATTAGTGTTTGCTTGCTGTTTCCATTTTGAGAGAGCTTCCTGGGGGGGATGCTGAGTCGTCTCCCCAAGTCAGAGCGGAGAAAGTGGTTGAGGATGTATGGTTGTAGCTTGGATGCTATGTAGGTGGGGGTTTTGTGGTGGAATCTTGTATGTAATCCAATACAACACGCAATCAAAGGGAATCCAAATACACAGCAAAAGACAGTAACACACACAAAGAAGTGTAAATACCTGCAGAACTGGGACAAATACTTCTTTATTTCAAATGAAAGACCTGACACTGCCAGTGTTTCGGCTCTTGGCCTGCCTCAGGGGTCTTTTTGATTATCATGCAATTTTCTTTGATGGAATTACTCGTCCCAATTTCAGATTAAACTGCTTCCAGGAACGAGCGGCAACAAATACTCCCTACAGTCGCTGTTTCTAAGGTAAAAAAAATGTAGGTTGCCATAGTGAGTATTCAAAAACAGGAGAGAGTTCCTCCAACTAACCTGTGACTCCCATAGGTCTCCTTCCTTATCCTAGCCAAGAAAAGAATCCATGTGTCACTTTCTCTCTTCCATAGATTAAGGTAACAACACAGCACTTTAGACCTCCGATGCTCCCTGAGAGTAAACCAACACCTATGATCAGCCTGGGAATTTAGCAGTGGAGGAAGGGGGTGACAATTTTCCATTTCCTCACGTCTGCTGATAAAATGCTATTCTGATTTTGGAATTTATGCTTACTATTTCCCACATGACTACAGTGGGGAAAAAAGGCTGAAATTCTGCAAGTTGCTGAACATTGCCATAATGCATTTGTGAAACAGAAAGAAAAAAAGAAATGGCAAAAGTCAGGAGCAATTTAAATAATTTATTGACCCAGAGGGGTGATACCAACATACAGTTGTTTAAATATAGATTACACAGATGTGGTAATAAAACTGTCAAGCTGCTGGCTAGGCTAATAAAAAAAATAAAAAAACCATGCTAAGCATAGCAATATTACTAAAATAATATCTAAAGAAGGCACATCACAGACATCTGATGAAAGTATATCTTTATATCCTAAATGCTTATAAAATCAGGCCCGTTTTTCAGGGAACTAACCGGCCGATATTCAGTGCTATTTAACCAGCAAGAAATGGCGCTAACCAGTTAAATAGCCCCTAACCAGTTAAATACAAAATATTCAGTGCAAGATAATCTGCTATCTGCCTAACATTCCTGGTTAGCAACTGAACGTTAATTGGCTCTATTGTGCAATAACTGGCAATTTTCAGCGCTGACTGGCCACATATAGTGGCAAATCGGGCTGCGTAAATAGCGGTCCTATCTTTGGCTGCTGTGAACTTAACTGGCCAACACTGAATATTGACTGAGCAGGTCTAGTTTATGCCAGCCCCCCCAAAAAACTCAGATATTCAATGCCAGTCACCAGTTATGGCCTGGTATTGAATATCCACAGTCTACACCGTCCACAGGAGTTAGCCGACCTGCCTGCTGAGGTCTGAAGAATATCAGCCGGCAAGTTCTTTTTCGGGCATATGTATAGGTGGGAAGAACTATAAAATTGAGGGCCCAGTGTTTTCATCCAGCAGCAGTCAGCATTTTGGTGATTGCTGCCAGCTTTTTCCATGGATGAGCACCAGTAATAAATATCTGACTTTCTACTTTTTGTGCTTTTCATTCTCTCAGTTGTAAAATCGGGTTGGTATATTAATCTTATGTGAATGTATTCTCTGTTTCATATCACTTTGCACTTGTAATCAGTTACACATCCTGGATGCTAAATATTGACAGTGTCATGATTTGTTAAATATTAACAGTCCTTTGATTTGTTAGACATTGGATAGCTGTTATATTGTTCTCATTACTCAGTATTGCTTTGTTTTTATCACTGTTTTCTAAATTTAATAAAGATATTGAACTTAAAAAAAAAAATTACCAGATCTTCTAATGGAAACTCTTAATCATATAAAACTCAGTTGAAACTTTCTCTCATATTTTATTATCCAAATATATCACTTTTTTGAAATCTCATTTGGGAACACATATGTACTATACTATTAATGACAAATTTACTTTTAAAGTCATTATTTCGGAATGATTTGATAACTCATCTGTTCTAAGTCAAAATCAATCTTTATTTTATTCATTAACCTTGTTAATTACTTTAGGTTTAAAACTAATTGTGACGCACTGAAAGAATAATTCCAAAATCTCAATTAATATGTGCTGGAATTTAGGGCTCCTTTTACGAAGCTGCGTTAGCGGTTTAACGCGCGTAATAGCATGCGCTAATTTGCCGGCTGCGCTAGCCGCTACCGCCTCCTCTTGAGCAGGCGGTAGTTATTTGGCTAGCGCGGGGCTTAGCGCGAGCTAAAAAGTTGCGTGTGATAAAGCCGCTAACGCGGCTTCATAAAAGGAGCCCTTAGCTTATGAGACTTACGAGTGTGAGTGAATCATAACTGAGAGAAATTGTTGTTTACGTACCCCCCTCCTTTACAAAACCATGCTAGCATATTTAGTGCCAGGCGGGGCAGTAACAGCTTGGACGCTCTTAGGAATTCTATGAGCGTCTGAGCTGTTACCGTAGCGGCCTGCATTGAAAACACTAGCGCGGCTTTATAAAGGATTTATTAGATTCTTCTGTCAACAATTAATAATCAATGCACTAAGGGCCTGATTTCTAAAAGCGCCTCCTAACCATGCCTAGCTTGTAGGCGCCAGTCTGATTGGGTGTCAGTCAACCTCTCGGTATCCTTTATAGAATCACGCCTAGCAACACCTAGACATCCTTAGGTGTCGCTAGGTGTCGTTGAGGTAGGCACCAGTATATTAGGCCAGCTAATTTACCGGTGCCTATCTCTCACGCCTAGTGGTAGCTAAGTTATCGTGCCTATCATCTGTCTCCTAACCACACATAAGAATTGCCGCTGCTGGGTCAGACCAGTGGTCCATCCTGCCCAGCAGTCCGCTCACGCGTCGGCCCTCAGGTCAAAGACCAGTGCTCTAAATGAGTCCAGCCTCACCTGCGTACGTTCCAGTTTAGCAGGAACTTGTCCAACTTTGTCTTGAAACCCTGGAGGGTGTTTTCCCCTATAACAGACTCCGGAAGAGCATTCCAGTTTTCCACCACTCTCTGGGTGAAGAAGAACTTCCTTACGTTTGTACGGAATCTATCCCCTTTCAACTTTAGAGAGTGCCCTCTCGTTCTCCCTACCTTGGAAAGGGTGAACAGTCTGTCTTTATCTAAGTCTATTCCCTTCATTATTTTGAATGTTTCGATCAAGTCCCCTCTCAGTCTCCTCTTTTCAAGGGAGAAGAGACCCAGTTTCTCTAATCTTTTGCTGTATGGCAACTCCTCCAGCCCCTTAACCATCTTAGTCACTTTTCTCTGGACCCTTTCGATTAGCACCGTGTCCTTCTTCAGGTACGGCGACCAGTGTTGGACGCAGTACTCCAGGTGAGGGCGCACCATGGCCCAGTACAGCAGCATGACAACCCTCTCCGATCAGTTCGTGATCCCCTTTTTAATCATTCCTAGCATTCTGTTCGCCCTTTTCGCCGCCGCCGCCGCACATTCCACAGACGGCTTCATCGACTTGTCGATCAGAATTCCCAAGTCTCTTTCCTGGGAGGTCTCTCCAAGTACCGCCCTGGACATCCTGTATTCGTGCATGAGATTTTTTTCAGGTAGGCATCAAAGGACACCTCAACTTAGGCATTGCTAGGCGCCACATTGATATCTGTATGCAAACTTAATTAGTAATAAAAAATTTGATTTTAATTGGTTTTTAATGGGGTGGTCAATTATCTTGCCTTTTAACCAATTTAAAAACAATTTGGTTGTGTGCAGCTTTTAGTTAGGTGTCGCTAGCGGTGTCAGGTCAAAAGCGCGCTGTGACAAAGGCGCGCGCAGACAACTGAGCGCAACGCGGAGCCGCACGCCGAAGAAAATGACTGTTTTAAAGGGCTCCAATGGGGGGTTTGGGAGGAACCCCCCCCCCACTTTACTTTATACAGATCGCGCCACGTTGGGGGGGCGTTGGGGGGGTTGGGGGGTTGTAACCCCCCACATTTTACTGAAAACTTTACTTTTTCCCTAAAAAACAGAGAAAGTTAAGTTTCCAGTATAATGAGGGGGATTACAACCCCCCAAACCCCCCACAACGCCACCGTGATCTGTATTAAGTAAAGTGGGGGGGGTTACCCAACAAAACCCCCCGTTGGAGCCCCTAAAAACACTCTTTTTCTTCGGCGCACGCTTCCGTCTTGCGCTCAGTTGTCGGCACGCACCTTTGTCTTCCACGGTTTTGTCTATGAACCGTCGCTAGCACCTAGGCACCATGTTGAATCTGTCCCTAACTACTTGTCACAGCAATTGCATCTGATTTCTACTGTTCTTTGTATATTATACCTTTTAAAATCAGTGTAGATATACAAACCCAAGAACAATATTAGCATTCCAATGCACAAATGTAACCTCTGTCTTCCTGAAGTTTAAAGAAACTCTGTGGAGTGACGATGTTCCTAAATGGACTTTATTTGAAAGTGTCAAAGTTCCAAAGGTACACCGAAATCATCCACATAAAATAATTCCATCCACATAAAAATAAATCATCCACATAAGAACCTTAAAGGACCTAGTCCGCTAGGGATATAGGACCCAACAAAAAGTCTTCTTCAGGGGTCCCTGGGGGTCCTATAATGGTGAGTACGTGGGAAACAATTGTGTGGTGGGGCAGTCTCCATCCACTTAGGGCTCCTTTTACTAAGGTGCGCTAGTGGTTTTAGCACGCGCTACATTGCCACGCATGCTACACGCTAACATCTCCATAGAGCTGGCGTTAGTATTTTCCATGTAGCGCGGGGCTAGCGCACGCGGCATTGTAGCGCACACTAAAAACGCTAGCGCACCATAGTAAAAGGAGCCCTTAGTCCGGTGATTTTCCACTTTTTTTTTTCATTCTGTTGGAGAATAGCCCTGGAGGGAGACTGCGCCAACTTTGTTGGTTGGGCTGAGAACTTTTCAGCAGCCCCTCATAGGGATGAGCAAACGCTGGTCCACAGATCCACTGAGTCGTGCCCTCCTTTCATGAAGCTGTGCTAGAGGTTTTTAGTGCGGGCCGGCACGGTAAATGCTTCGATGCTCATGGGAATTCTTTGAGCATCAGAGACCATGCCGGCTCACGCTAAGAATCTGTATCACAGCTTGATAAAAGGGGCCCATGGTTTCTGGTCAACTTCTTTTGTTCCATACTGAAATATGATCTAGAACACTGACACTGGGTTCCTGTATCCCCTAGTGACATTATCACCAAAAGCCCAAAATGCCTACCTGTGATAATGCATTAACTTGTGGGACCTTCAGTGATGACATTGCCAGAACTGCTAAGGTAGAGCCCCTCATGCATGACTACAGGAAGAGGCAGATGTTGTACATAGCAGATAGGGAAGCCAGGTGCTACCGGATGTTTGTGCTCAGCCCGCAGATAGGAAGATACTGGAGGCTGACTGGGAAGAGGGATGGAGAAATTCTTGTTCTAGATATACCAAGCTGAGGGCTGGAAACAGGAAGGGGATGCTAGAGTCTGCTGGATGAGAACTGGGATTTGGTGAGTACTTCCTCCGAACTCCAATACTCACTGGTTCATGTGGATGGGCAGACTAAATGGACCATATTTCTAAAATGTTTGCATACTGCATTGGGTGTTTTGTTGATTTATTTTTTTAATGTGTAAGAAAAATAAATGTGTGATAAATTAAGTAACCATTTATATCTACATTTTAATACATCAGCTCCTTAGATTCTTTTCTTTGTGTATTTGATCCTCAGTGAGGGAACCTTTCCAAGGTATTTCATGACTCATTAGAGGCCAAAAGAGTCTCAGCCACTGGAATAATCTGGTCTTGAAATTGGTTCTCAGTACTATAGAAGTGTCAATTTAATTTGTGATTTGTTGAGGGATATAAAATCTCTTGCTGATAGATTTTGCTTTCCAAGAGAGATTTTAATAGCACAAAATATACCGTATTGTGACTTTCCAAGGACTTTACTTTGTAAGCTGCTTTGATTCTCTGGAAGAGGGACATATAAATAGTTAAGCTCTGGAACGCGTTGCCAGAGGATGTGGTAAGAGCGGTTAATGTAGCTAGTTTCAAAAAAGGTTTGGATAAGTTCCTGGAGGAAAAGTCCATAGTCTGTTGTTGGGACTGTAGCATGGAATGCTGCTACTATTTGGGCTTTTGCCAGGATCTTGTGACTTGGCTTGGCCTCTGTGAAGACGTCATACTGGGCTAGATGGACTAGTAAGGCTATTCTTAAAAATGAATGTCACTTGTCCGGCAGCAGAGAGGGGAGAGGAACAGCCAGATGAGGCCGAAAGTGGGGTGGCGGAGGCCCTCGGCCTGGGCAGCACACGACCATAGATCCCGGCTGATCAGCCCCTTTGGGAGCGGCTGACCATTGGGCCCTGCGGCTGTCCTTCCACTGGCTGTCAGTACTGGATGGAGTGCTGCAGCCCGTTGATGATGTGGACTGGAGCTGCACGTCAGCGGAAATCAAGGGTAACCAGGAATTGTAACATATTTGCATACCTGAAGATTTTAGGCTATAAATTTTGGTCTTTCATAGACAGGATGCTTGCATTTCAAGCAAGTAAACAACAGTCCTGGTTGGGTAACTATATTAGCGGAGCCATGTTGTCATACGGTGCCTTCTGAAAAGAAATTAAGACAGTACTATTTGATAAATTTATCTCTTATTTTGAGGTTTTATTCTCAACATATCAATTTTACTGCATTAACTTAAATATTTTTTATTGTCTTTTTAGTTAATATGCTGTATTCTTACCATTAATATTTTGTATTTCTCTGATTGTCCAGTTTTCTCTTTTGTGTAAACCGCCTAGAATTCTTTTGATTGAGGCGGTATTGAAAAATAAAGTTATGTTATGTTTGGTGCCAGTCGAGGCTTAGCTCTGGGGTTGCAGTTGTCTTCTTGGTGACTGTGTTGTGGAGTCTGTGCCTGCCATCTGCTACCTTCAGTTACCTCAGTCCGGGGCCCTTCTTGTCCGTGTCGGGCATGATGTACTGCTCCCCTGTAGTGGGAGATCCTGATGTTGCTGGTTGAACTTCACCTCATCTGTCTTGCTTTGGGACTTTGAGTTTTTTTGATTGACTTTAATTTTATTCTTTTTCTTTCTTTTTTTTATTCTTTGAATTGTACCCTTTCCCTCACCATTCTTGGAATTTTGTTATATCTTTACTATTTTAATAATTGTTCACTCAGGTACTTTAGCTAGATTGTGAGCCTTCGGGACAGATAGCAAAATTCTAAGGCCCTCTTTTACAAAGGTGTGCTAAGCATTTTAGTGCGCATTTAGCGCACGCTAAGGGGTCCTTTTACAAATACCGTGTGTTAAACCACCTGCCATGCTAGTACCTAATGCCCCAATTGACGAGGCATTAGGATTTTAGGCTGCCACGGGGGATAGTGCGTGATGAAATGTCCGATGCGCTAACCCCCGTAGTGCGCCTTGATAAAAGGAGCCCTAAATCAACACGTGCGCTAACCGCTAACACGTCCATAGGATAACATGCACACGTTAGCGTTTAGCTTGTGTTTAGTGCATGCTAATATTTAGCGCGCGCTAAAAAGCATAGCGCACCTTTGTAAAAGATGGGATAAGTACCATATTTTATTTTATTGCAACCTGTTCTGAGCTCCTGGGGAGGATGTGCTATAAAAATGAATAAATAAATAAATATGTACTCTCTATTAAAATGTTTCATTTGTATTGTGCTAACATTGTATTATATTTCTTATTGGAATATTCAACTGGTTTTATTTTGTTTATTTAATAGCTGTCCTTACTATCTGTTGAATGTTTATGTATGAGTATGGGGTACCTTGTTTTATAGCTCTTACATAACCTAACATAAATTTGTATTTATATACCGCAAAAGCCTTTCGGTTCTACGCGGATTACAAAAGAGATGGGCTGACCATTGTCAGTCAGCTACAATAGATAGAATATTGGCATACAATAGTTTCACATCAGTATGCTGTGTTGAAGGGATTACAAGAATTTTGAGAACAGATGGGTTCTTAATAGCTTTCTAAAATGCATGTGTGATGTTGATATTCTAACCATTTGGCCCAGTTCAGGATCTCTGGAAGTGGCTTGGTATGATAAGATTCGGTTAATGAATCTTTTCTGAGTACAGCCTTTACTTCAAGGGCCCACAGAACATTTAAGTATTTCCTGGTTCTCTGCCTGCTTTCACTCGGTATATGCAAAATCTTCTCCAAAGGGAAAGGGATTTCCCTTCAAGGCTCAGGTTTCCAAGTTTATTTATCTTATCTTATCTAATCTAATGTTCTATTTGTGAGTCGCACAAACCTTTACAAGCTCTAGGTGACTAAGGGCTAGATTCACTAAGCAAACCGATCGTATACCGATTGGTTTGCGACCCGATTTCCCTCCAAACCGATTCACTAACCTCTGTCCCGATCAGCCTCTGATCCGCGCATGCAAATGAGGGGGAATGGCATTCAATTGCAGGCAGGCAGCGATTCACTAAACAAAATGAAGAACACTGACTGGGCTGACCGATCCAAAAATAAGCAACTGCTGAGGACCAGTCGCTCAGGTCTTTTCTGACTGCCCTGCCTTCTGTCGCCCTGCTCTCTGCCCTGCTTCTCTGCCCCAATCTCCTGCTCACTTTCCAGCTCTGTCTGCCTCGACCGCCGCCCTGAAAATGGCTTGAAACAAGCATAAAATCGCATAAAATCGTTTCAAGCCATTTTCAGGTTTTATGCTCAGACACGTACATTGTTTTGCTCATATTTTTATCTTTGTACCCTACATCATCTGGACCCCTGAGGAAGGCGGTCTCGCCGAGACACGGACTGTACGTACGTGGATCACTAATTCAGACTTTTATTTGTATTTTTATTGTGAAGAGCGAATAAGATCATCTTTCAGAACATCCACAGTCTGTTGTTTTTATCTTTGGATTGTTTTTACTGTGGATCATTGGGTCTCCCTTTTTGGTTTTTTTTTTGTGTAGCAATTTTTTTTTTTTTTGTGAGAATCTGGGGAGCCAGGTTTGATTCCCACTGCAGCTCCTTGTAACTCTGGACAAGTTATTTATCCCTCCATTGTCCCAGGTACAAAATAAATGCCCAACGACTTTGATTGTAATCACAGAGAGGCAGTATATCAAATCTCATCTCCTTTCCCTAAAAAATGTATTAATAGAAAATATATTTTGAAATTGTATTCTACTCTTCAATTTCAAGAATCATTCATGTTGATAAAATGTTAGTAGGGGATATTGCATATGTCTTTTTTTCATAAGATATTCTAAGTAGTTTATAAATTTCTCATTACAGATACTTCCTGGAACATGCAGTTCTTTCACACTGTCTCCCCAGTCACCATATGTGCTAACACTTGTGTTAAGCTCACTAACAAACAACATCTTTCAGCAACATTTTTGACGGTTAAAATGCTACTTAGGAAAAAAAATTCCTATTTTATATCTTGTGGCAAATGCCTTTATTAAGTGATGCATTCAAAGTTTATGTAAACTATACTGAATGTAAGCATATTGCATTTCAGAAATTGAATTTCTAACCCATGACATATGAGTATGAGATTTAATTACGTTAATATTCCTGTGATGTTCAGAATCCATATTAATGGCACTGTATCAAGTGCTTTACTCATGGTAGAAATTACATCTCACATACTCTCAAGTGGTTATAATAGTGAAGCTATCTCTTCTACCTCATCAGTAGTCTTATTTAAAATAAAATTAAAAAAAAGTGCAGGACTGTTACTATGGTGATTAGTCCTAGAAAATGACTTATTCAGCCCAAGGGTGCAGCCAGGCACCCAAATGTGGGTGGCCTGAACTCCAGTTGGGTGGGTAGAGGATCCCATCCCTCTCTCTTCCACCTACATGAGGTGATCCGATCTGGATCTTCCCCCTGCTGCCTCTGCCACTGCCTACCTTTCAAAGAGCCGATCTTCATTAGCAACGAGCAACCTGACTGATACACGCTGCTCATGGCAGCCCCACAGTCTTCCTTCTGATGAACAGAGGCAGAGTGCATCAGATGGAAGACTGTGGGGTCAGTACGAACAGTGTATATTAGTCAGGCTGCTCGCTGCCAGTAAAGATTAGCCTTTTAAAGGCACATGGGAGGAGAAATGTGGGGAGTTTTTAGATGGCAGGACTTGGGAATCTTCACCAGCTACCTTATAGATGTGCTGTAACTCGGTGGACCTGGGCCCACTCATGATTGCCACTGATTCAGCCCACACCTTATAAATATTGGGGAAGGTATTCAAAAGGACTTCTCTGTGACTTTTCAACTACACCATCAGGAAAGTACAGCTGAAAATTCTTAAAGTTTGCTGTAGGTAAGGTTGAAGTGGAGTAAGCATGAAGTGCTGGTATGCCACCTAACTATATATGGATAACCAGTGATATTCACGGTTTCAGTTTCTGCAAACTCAGTTATTCATGGGTTTTTGGCCCAGGACCCCCCTAGTGAATCACTCCGTCCCCGACCTCCCCAGACCTTACTGAGAGCGATCTTCCTACACAGACAAGCAGCCGGAGAGCTCGGGCAGCGATCAATGTTACAAGAGGATTCAGAGGAGAAGCTGCCCTGTTCTTCACCCAGCCCTACGCCCTTCTGCCATGGCTCCACAGCTTAAGCCCGAAGCGAGGCAGCCCATGATGGTGGAGGAGAGCCTGCGGCCTGGCAGACGCAGCTTCGGCTGCCCCTGCACCTCAAGCCCCTGAACGTACAGGTGGAGGTCCGCAACGCCACTTGCCACATCGTGATGCATGCCGACCGCCTGGCCGTACATGGAGCTTATCTGGTGGTCTAGTGGTGACGCGGGGTAGGAGCGATCTTCCTATGCTCCTGCCCTGTGCAAAGCCATCATCAAAATGGCTGCCGAGAGTTCCGGCTGTAGTCTCGAGACTACAACAGGAACTCATGGCAACCATTTTGATGATGACTCTGCATGGGGCAGGAGTGTAGGAAGATCACGCCTGCCCCGCGTCACCGCTAGACCACCAGGTAAGGTCCGGGACTCAGGAGGGAGGCGGGGGTGGGTCAGAGTTGGCCCAAATGTTATTCACAAATTTCCATATTCCCAGGCCAGCTCTGCCCTTAACCCCCGCGAATACGGAGGGAGGAGTATACTGTATATGTCTTCATTTAGGTGAGGCAAAAGGCTGTTCTAAATAAAACAGCTTAGCTACAAGGACAGTGGCTGGATGTCACCATCGTCCTTATTATGGCAGCAGTTTCTGATGTGTTCAGTGCCACTAAATATATGTAGTATATTTGAAACACCACAGTTGGCATTTAAATATTGATCCCACTTGTGCTGTATAAAATATTTACAGGGAAATACTTTTAAAACCAATTGGAGGAAATATTTTTTCACTCAGAGAATAGTTAAGCTCTGAAATGCATTGCCAGAGGTTGTGGTATGAGTGGATAGCATAGCTGGTTTTAAGAAAGGTTTGGACAAGTTCCTGGAGGAAAAATCCATAGTCTGTTATTGAGAAAAACATGGGTGAAGCCACTGCTTGCCTTGGATCGGTAGCATGGAATATTGCTACTCTTTGGGTTTTGACCAGGTACTAGTGACCTGGATTGGCCATCGTGAGAACGGGCTGCTGGGATTGATGGGCCATTGGTCTGACCCAATAAGGCTATTCTTATGTTCTTATGATGCTTATAGAATTCCTATGAGCATCTGAGCAATGTTGAAGCATAGAGTGCTCTGGACCATGGTAGAAACCTTAGGTTTCTACCATGGTCCAGGAAAAAGAGGGCCTTGATGACAAACAAAACAACCCTGGTTTCATTAACTAAAACCCAATCAAAATCAAAAGACCCTACTTTTCAAAACCAACTGAAAATTCTAAACTCAATTCAGATTACCCATTCCTATACATAGTAAAGGAATTAATCAACATTGAGGTACTCAAACCCTCACTGTATTCACAAAGCTAATCAGACTAAAGAATAGAAGGAAATTAAGAGCAGAATTTTAGAAAGGATTTCCTATCAGAATATTGTCATCCAAGTATGTTTGTCAAAATGGTAGTCTATTTCTTATGTATTGTAGAACAGGATATGCTCATATACAGTCTGTTTTAAAGTACATGAAAAATAGATGTCCAAGTGTTGCCTATGTCCAGCATGAACATTCATTTTATAAACTGAAATGTCTGAACTATGAATGTGACAAAACATAAGAACATCCATATTATAAAATGGTCACATAGCCTTCTATGTCAAGAAGTAGCCTAACGGTTAGAATGGTCACCAGAGCCGAGAACCAGAGGCTACAGGTTCAAATCCCCCATCACTTGTTTTGTAATTTTCTTTTTTAATTTGTGAATTCTCCAGAGACAAAAAAAAATACCTTCTATGACTCCCTCCAGCTTCTTCTTACTTAAATTTTAGGAAATTACTAAAGACTCAATTATTTAACAGGCTGGTATCTTAATGTTTTTTCTCTTAATTTTAACCATGTTTGCATTTCATTCTTACGTTTTTACTCGCATGGTCTGCACTTCCATTTTGATCAATTTTATTGAAATGTATGTACTGCCTTTTTTGCTGTATTTTATCAAGATGTTTTTTATTGAAATGTATGTATTGTTTTCCATGCCATGAGCCGATTAGAACCTCCCCAGTATGGCGGGCATATAAATAAATAATAATTATTATTATTATTTTTTATAACTGCTTAATCAGAGCACCCTTATGGATGTGTTACAATTTTAAACATCCATATCCTGGGCTTTATAAAATTGGGATCTGGATGTCCTTGCAATATGGACATCTAAATACTGGTTTTCAGATGTCCAAAAAAGGAATAGAGCTTCTAAAATAAGGGCCTAACCTATGGATTCTATATAGGTGACCTAAAGCTGGGCACCCAGATTTGGGCACAGATCCCAGATGCATGCATAACTAAATTGTCAGATATTGGCGTTATTTGGAGTTAATTAGCACTTAATTGACAGTAACATTATATAAAAATGTATTTCTGTATCTCAAATAACTTGCAGTTCAATGTGATGTACATAAAATAAAGCTGAACATTAACAGTAAATTACAATCCAATTACCTTTAAAAATACATTAACATCATTCAAAATGTACACATATCTAGAAAACAAATACGTTTTGAAAAGCTTTCTAAAATGCATATAGGTCCTAGACATTTTAACAAGTGGCCCAAACTCAGAGTTCCAATATGCAGATTAATAAGATAGTTGTCGACTTATATAGCTTGTATGAATACAACCATTTACTTCACCAGCCCACAGTAGAAACCATGCAAAAGCCAGTGTAAATTTGGTAGAGAATTAACACCCCCCTCTCCCAGACAAGCCTATGTTTTTTAACGCTTATTAACTAGGAAGAGAATATTAAAAATATAATGTTTAGAGAAAATTACATATAAAATTCAGTTACCTCATGAGGAATCTTTGGCAAACCAATATGTTTCTTTTTAACTGATACAGGGCTCTTTGTCTTTGCAAATATGTCATTTTTCTTAGAAAAAGGTGTCAGATCTGAGCATTCACAATTTTCTACCTTCCTTTCCAGACATCCCAGCCAAAGGACTGCAGTGGGGAGTCATGAGACTGTGTTGCTCAACAAAATATATCACTCTGCTGTAACTTCTGACTGGAAAAATTATTAATAATCAGAATTATAGTATGCATGAGAGACTCCCCAACAAAGGTCATGAACAAGTCTCAAAAGATATTACGGTTTAGAGATTAACCCCCTCTTTTACTAAGGTGTGCTAACTGATTAGCGCGCTAACCAATTAGCGCGTGCTAATCGAATTAGCCAGCGCTAAACGCTAATGCATCCATAGACTTACATGCATGCATTAGCGTTTAGTACGCGCTAATTGGTTAGTGCACCTTAGTAAAAGAGGGCCTAAGGCATTTTGTATAAGACATTTAGATCTTTTCAGACACAAAATGAATGTCTTAAAGCTCATTTTAGTTAACATTAAGGCACATTAAGCTTATTTGGCGTAGTATAAACCATATTTCTTTGCTCTGTATCTAATCAGAAATTATACAGCACTTTTTCTTGCAGAACTACATCTTACATACAATATTCGCATTAGGCAGCTTAAATATTTCTTTTATTCTAGGAGCTTTGCAGTATTTTCACAGTGCCCTACATTTCAATAAATCAAGCTTTACAGATCCTCAAAATGCATCTCCAATAAAACTCCTTTGGTGTAGAGAACTGCTGCTGTTTATGAGTTTTTACCACCATGAATCTCCCGGATGGCATTCCTGCTGACTGAAATGCCTTGCAGCAGTTATATAATTGTGAGCAAAAAGTGTATTATTTAGCAAGATTACTGAACAGCAATTTAGCAGGCTCGCTGAGAAGAGTTTGAAAAACAATATGGGTAAAAAAGGGAGAAAGTTGTCTAGGTCATTCGGTGCTAATTCTCGGTGACCAACAGTTGCGGTCAAATGTTCGATGGAGGAATCCAAATCTCATTCAGCACAATGCGGAATATGCCAGGGAAATCCAAGTTGGCCATCCAGGTTGGATTTGGATTGGTCAAAGGCCTGTTAGCATGCAGAGGTTTGTAGAATTATGATTAGGAACCTGTAAAACACAGGAATTTTTATGAGGGGAGGAGGCAGCACAGTTTTGAGAGAGGTTTAACTGATAGTACCAAGGGCTGCGATGTCAATATTCGTCTCTCCTTTAGGTGCATCTGTCCTTCCACTCTTTCAGTTTTTGGGTGTTTTAAAAAAAAATGATTATTATTGTTGTTGCCTTTTGTTGGTTGGTTGTTTTTTTGTTGGGTTGTTTTTTTTGCTTCAGTTTGTTTGTTAAGCATTGTCTGATTTCATTGTTTTCATTATACACTTCTCCCTCTGAATCCGTGGTTTCAGCATCCGTGGATTCGGTTATTCGCGATTTTTTTTTTTTGATCCATTTTCATTTTTTTGGGCTATTTTTAAGCCCTCTTAGACCCCCCTTAAGCCTTACCTGGTGGTCTAGCGGGTTTTCGGGGCAGAAGCAATCTTCCTATGCTCCTGCCCCGTGCAGATCACTCATAGCAAATGGCTGCCGTGAGCTTCCGTAGTCTCTCGAGAGTACGACGGAAGCTCACGGCAGCCATTTCCTATGAGTAATCTGCACGGGGAAGGAGCGTAGGAAGATTGAGGTAAGGCTTAAGGGATGCCGGGGGAAAGTGGGGGGTGGGTCAGAGCCGGCCCAATGTTATTTGCATTTTTTTAATATTCACGGGCTGGTTCTGCCCCTAACCCCTGTGGATACAGAGGGAGAAGTATAGTAGGGAGTGAGTCACCCAAGCCAACAGGCATTTGTATTCATAGTTCTGATTTGGGGTTGGACTACCTGCCGTTAAAAGATCAAAGAGGACTATAGACTCTAAATTATACTCATTAAATCATTAATTGATATTTAGATTTAAATTTTGCAGGGACAAGCCTCTGGCTCTGGAATACATCTTTCCATACTGGAATTTCTTCAAGAGAAAGAAACCATCTTTTCTCTTGCCTCCTTATAACATCACCGGCTTGAGCCCCACCTCTTCTTATAACATCACCGGCTTATTAGTAGTAGACTAATAAGAAGCAATTAATTAATATGGTAGGGAGGTGGGGCTCAAGCCGGTGATGTTATAAGGAGGCAAGAGAAAAGATGGTTTCTTTCTCTTGAAGAAATCCCAGTATGGAAAGATGTACTCCAGAGCCTGAGGCTTGTCCCTGCAAAATTTAAATCTAAATATCAATTAATGATTTAATGAGTATAATTTAGAGTCTACAGTTCTTATTGATCTTTTAATGGTTCCTAATATATATGAACTCATTTTCCCATCCTGTCAAGTTCTTTTCCTGACCCTGCCACATTCCTAAAAGCTCTGTCCTCATCTTCACAAGCCTCAAACGCTTTAAAATCAGAAGTGTTTGAGGCTTGTGCAGTTAAGACAGAGCTTACAGGAATGGGGCAGGGATAGGTACAGTGGCAAAACTCGTGGGGATGGGGAAATTGAGTTCCTGCGGGGACGGGAGAAATATGGCCCCGTGTAATTCTTTAATGTGGGTCATTTCCAGATTATTGTTCGGTCTCTTCCTCCTAATGGCTTCTCTAAGCTTCTTGAGTGTCTTGTATATTCAGAAAGAATGATGAATTAACAGCTCCAAATATAAACATTGCATGACCTTGATTGCTTAATAACTATACTGCAGGCCTTCACATGCCCATCTCATTTTCCATCCTCACTAACCACACAAAAAACACCCAACTCTAGGACATTCCACAACAACAACAGAACAAATACAATCCCTCACATAATACACAAATACAAACAAACAAAAACCCTTTTAACTTATAAATATAGACAAAAGATAATCCGAAGTGATAAAAAAACACCTCATTAAAAGACAAGGATTGTCACAACCAACCTTCTAACCTCTCCTCCTCACATCCACAAAGCTCCACTCACTTAGCATGCAGCAGCCTTAAATAAATTGCATTGAGGAAAAGACAGCTATGCCTGGTCTCCAGGCATTGTCAAAAATACATAATGAAGAAAAGAAACGAAGTATTCAACGTATGATCAAGAAAATAATGCATGCTAAAGGTGCTGAAAACTGTACACCTACCAATGTGAAATTGTTAATTAATGCATGCAAAGCATCTAGGCCCTGATTATATAAATGGCACCTAACATGTAGGCACCGAGGAGCGCAAATGTCGATCTTAAGCTAGGTGCCGTTTATAGAATCGCACCTAGCAGCGCCTAAAGCAGTCTTAGGCACCGACTGTCATTGAAACCTTAGGTCATTTACTACACGTTACTATGGAATTTTAAAAAACGTGGGATAAACACAGAGGATCTCTAATTAGAAAACAAATGGTATAAGTTAAAGAAGTAAGGCCGGTATTGGACAGACTTGCACGGTTTGTGTCCCATATATGGTGATTCGGTATAGGATGAGCTGTGGAAGGCATCAATGGGAACTCCACTAACTTTGCACATGAGGATGTTATTGGCCAGACTTTACAGTAGATATCCTGCGAACAACGGGATGGTTGGATAGGGTGGAGTGAACTTGGATGGCAACTTCAGCAGTTGGAACATAGGACAATACCAGGTGGACTTTAGTCTATGGCCCACAAATATCAATGAAGAGATAAGTTAATTTAATCATGTATTTTTAATTGGAATAACTAACGGACAGACTGGATGGACTGTTATCTGTTGTCATTTTTTCATGGCTTAAATAAGTGTGCCTCAGGTGCCCACTGGCGCCTAATTCAAAACTCACCCAAGATCCACCCATAATCTGCCCCTAATCATGTCTACTTTCTTGTAGGCACCTTGGAGTAGACGCCTAGCTCGAAGTAGGAGGCGCCTACCATCTAATTAAGGTCTCCTTTTACTAAATGGTGCTACAGGATTTAAGCACGGGCTGGCGAGGTAAATGCTCCGATGCTCATAGAATTCCTATGAGTGTCAGAGTATTTACCTGGCTGGCCCGCATTAAAAACCTCTAGCGCCGTTTAGTAAAACCCAGTGTAATTGTAAATTAATTGCAATGTTCAAGTAATGATGCTGATTAGGGCTAATTAAGAACATAACATAAGAATTGCCGCTGCTGGGTCAGACCAGAGGTCCATCACGCCCAGCAGTCCGCTCACGCGGTGGCCCCCAGGTCAAAGACCAGTGCCCTACCCGAGACCAGCCCTACCTGCGTTCATTTCGGTTCAGCAGGACCATGTCCAACCTTGTATTGAATCCCTGGAGGGTGTTTTCCCCTATAACAGATTCCGGAAGAGCATTCCAGTTCTCTACCACTCTCTGGGTGAAGAAGAACTTTCTTACATTTGAACGGAATCTATCCCCTTTTAACTTTAGAGAGTGCCCTCTCGTTCTCCCTACCTTGGAGAGGGTGAACAACCTGTCCTTCTCTACCAAGTCTATTCCCTTCATTTTCTTGAATGTTTTGATCATGTCTCCTCTCAGTCTCCTCTTTTCAAGGGAGAATAGGCCCAGCTTCCCTAATCTATCACTGTACAGCAACTTTGGGTGTCTTTTTATAGAATCAGGGCCTAAATGCAAATACAATGTTGAAAGTAGTATATACAGTACACATGAATTTCACAATGTTCTCCAGAACATTTTGTTTGCTATCAGCACAATAATGCACAAAACTGAGTGATTTAAAAGTGCCAGTTTGTGCATTAGCCCCCTTTTATCTAATAACTGCAATTTTGTAAGATCATCATCTCTTCAGGAACTGTTTTATCTCTCTTTTTTTTTAAGATATTTATAAAAATTAAGCTGTCAAGGCCATTAAAAATAAAGCATCTCATAATGAAAATAAAATAATTAAAATGTAGCAGCAGTTACTGACCCCAATTTTGTTGATGAAATTCAGAATTGCTTTCAGCGAGCTTGATTTAACTGCAGTTGTTCATAATAGCTTCCTGTGAGTGATCATCAAACAAGTTGCTGCAAAATACCTTGTGAAGTGTGGAGCAGCACAGAAAATAATGTTGAATTTCGTAACAGAAGTTCTAAAGGTTAAATTACTGAAGCTCTCGGTAACTTGCAATTTAGCATGTGCTGCATCAAGCAATTACAGGTATGATGGTGAAAAGGAAAAACAATAAAAATACACTTCTCCCTCCATATTTGCGACTTCGGTACGCGCGACTTCGGTTATTTGTGGTTTTGTCTTGATGGCTCTGCCCCCAAAATGACGTTATCCTGGATGCCGAGAAAGTTCAGTGCATTTTTTTTTTCCAGCATGGTTGTTGCCCAAAAGCAGCATCGGAGAAAAGTATGCAGACGTAAGGAAGTTCTTCTTCACCCAGAGAGTGGTAGAAAACTTGAACGCTCTTCCAAGACTTATAGGGGAAAACACCCTCCAGGGATTCAAGACAAAGTTAGACAAGTTCCTGCTGAGCCAGAACGTACACAGGTAAGGCTAGTCTCAGTTAGGGCACTGGTCTTTGACCTAAGGGCCGCTGTGGGAGTGGACTACTGGGCACGATGGACCACTGGCTTGACCCAGCAGCGACAATTCTTATGTTCAGACAGAAATTTTTAGCACTTGCTTTAGCGTAGTCTGGTATTGCGTCTCCTTCAGAAACATGTCAGGACTCGCTCCATATTCGCAGTACTCTACAGTACTTGAATTGTATTGCTAAGGTGTATAGTACAATGCAAGAACTGCAATACCTAGCTTGTTTTTAAAAGCAACTGTAAATAACAATGACAAGTTTTATTTGCAATTTCACGGTATTCGTGGGGGCTATAACCAAAAACCCGCGAATATGATAGGAAAAAGTTATTCACGGGCCGTCTTTGCACATATCCTCTGCCAATATGGAGGAGAAGAGTGTGGTGCAGTGGTTAAAGCTACAGCCTCAGCACCCTGAGGTTGTGAGTTCAAACCCATGCTGCTCCTTGTGACCCTGGGCAAGTCACTTAATCCCCCCATTGCCCCAGGTACATTAGATAGATTGTGAGCTCACTGGGACAGACAGGGAAAATACTTAAGTACCTGAATAAATTCATGTAAACAGTTCTGAGCTCCCTTGAAAACTGAATAAATAAAATAATTCATTTCATATCTGAAAAACTAGTAGATTTTAGTTTATGTAATATCTACTCAAACTGGATTATACAGCCCTGGGTCAGGGTGCAGCCCCCAAATAACAGATGGTTGTAGAGAATATGCTAAATAACCACAATGTTGATTACCTATGTCAGGAGGTCACACCTTAAGAACCAGTCTGATATATTTATTTATTTAATTTATTTATTTATTCAATTTTCTATTCCGTTCTCCCAAGGGAGCTCAGAACGGTTTACATGAATTTACCAAAGGAAGACCAGAAAACAATTTTTTGCTTCAGGGAAAGGAAACTGTCAGCTGGCAAACGCATATGGAAAGCCCTCAATGTCACCTCATGGCCATGAGCCAAATGTGGAACCAGAGAGCTCACATATGCATCAAAGCAGGATGCCAGGCTGTTGTATTTTTCTTCAGTTTAAACTGACAGCTCACTCCCTGCACTGTATCTTATTCAATTGCTCTGAAGAAATCCCTCATGCTAAATAAAGACAAAGCTGTCAAATTCTCTGAGGAGCGAGATGACTATAAGAACAAGACACTTAAATCCAAATTTCTAAGGTGCTTATATATTTTTCATCTTTTCCACCTTCAGACTTTAAGTATTACATACAGTGTTTTGCCTTAAGACTTCAGAACCACCACTCCGTCCCACTCTAGGTGTTATTTCCCGGGGAGATTCATGTGATAACTCGTCACCGGTCTAGGCTAGACTGGTGACGAGTTACCACATGAATCTCCCCGGGAAATAACACCTAGAGTGGGATGGAGTTGTGGTGAGTCTGAGGCCTTAAGGCAAAACACTCTGTGTAATACTTAAAGTATGAAAGTGGAAAAGATGAAAAATATATAAGCACCTTAGAAATTTGGATTTAAGTGTCTTGTGGGCTTTTCTAAAGTCATAATAGGAGCCATTGACGACTGGTTTGAACAACAGAACATAAGAATTGCCAGACTGGATCAGACCAAAAGTCCATCATGAGCAGCATCCTGTTTCCAGCAATGGTCAATCCAAACCACAAATACATGGCAGGATCCCAGAACTTGGTTAATTTCTGAGCTGCTTACTCCAAGAAATAAGCAATGGTTTTCCCCAGGTCTGCCTTATTGAAACCGAGGCATTATGATATTCTCTTTTATTCTCCATTCCTTTCTTAATAATTGCTAATATTCAGTTTGCTTTTGTTGTTTTTAATTTATTTTATGTTATTTTTTTTATTCTGCCACCAAACACTGAACCAAGGAGTTCTATGCGTTGTCTACAGTGACCGTACATGTTTTCTAAGTAGTGAATAATAGTAGAGGGTAATTCTATAAGAGAGCACCTATATTCAGGTGCCAAGAATGTTCACATAGATCATAATATTGTCATATACACATGTATGGAGGAGTGTGTGGCACTGTGGTTGAAGCTACAGCTTCAGCGCCCTGGGGTTGTGGGTTCAAACCCCGCGCTGTTCCTTGTGACCCTGGGCAAGTCACTTAATCTTCCATAGCCCCAGGTACGTTAGATAAATTGTGAGCCCACCAGGACAGATAGGGAAAATGATTGAGTACCTGATTGTAAAATCGCTTAGATAACCTTGATAGGCGGTATATAAAATCCTAATGAAACATGAAAAAAATATGAGTTCATATGTGCACTGTGAGAGATTTGGGGGATTTACCTCACTAAGGCTGCAGTTATCCCGATGGACAGCAGGGGGCAGTAGACAAATCTGTGGGAATTACCTGTCCTAGATTGCCCTGAGTTTTGCAGTAGAGAATGACACGGTGACAAAATTCATCACCGTTTCCGTCCCCGCGGATACCCGCGGGAAATAATCCCATGTCATTTTCTAGTGTCTATTTCAACCTCAGTCCTTCTACACCAGCATTCTTCAAAGCAAAGCTTGCGGGTCAGTGGTTGTGGCCATTCATACTCTGATTCTTCCCTCTCTCCTTAAAGAATGACATGAAGATGGTTTCCCGCGGTTATCCGCGGGGACAGGGACGGTGATGAATTTTGTCACCGTGTCATTCTCTATTTTGCAGCTCAGTGATGAGTCAGAGAGGCAGGACTCAGGCAGTGAGGAGTACTTCTACCCCAGGATTGAATTATGTAAGGAGGTCCCAGAAGGAGGATAGGAGCATGGAGGGTGCTAAATAGAGTCTCCCAGAGGTAAGATTCTACTATAGAAAAACTCTGCCTTTATTCTAGTGCCTGACTAGAGCTGTATCTGAATGCTAACTAAAGCTGTTTGCTGAATCTATGATAACACTGTGTTTGAGGCGTGGCAAGCCTTAGTGAGAATATGGCCTGAGATTAATGGAAAACTTGGAAAATATAACTCTCTTTGAAGAACAAATCCATGAGGAAGACCTGTGAAGAAACAGGCTCTGTGCAGCTGTTTAATTAGAAGTTCTTTTCCTGGTTTGTGTGTCTGTGCAGACCCTCTCCTGAGTGCTTTGCCTTACTCTGTCACATGCACATAATTGGCAATATTCTAGCTTCACACTATTGTATAAAATGGCCTGTGCACAATAGTATGTAGTTTGAAGGTGTGCACACATATGGGTGGAGTCAATGGCGTAGTGAAGGTGAGAGGCGCCAGGGGCAGTGGTGCCCCTCCCTCGTCTTCGTCTCCACCCTCCCCCACCCCATGAGTTTCCAGTGCTTGTCGATGATGTCAAGAAGGAGAGTTTCAGTACTGTGGAATTTCCTGAATCCTGATTGGAAGGCGGATAGGGCTGTTTGTTCATTGATGAAGGAGTGTAATTGGTTTTCCCAGGATCTTGGAGACGAAGGGTAGGTTGGAGACAGGTCTAAAGTTGCCAGGCATATTAGGGTCGAGTATGGGTCGAGGTGAGAATGTATTTTGTCTACTTGGTCAGCGAAGTATTCTGAGAACGTTTTGCTGTCGAGTCCGGTATTAAGGCATTGGTTGTCTCCTTGCGATGTTATGAGTATCTTGTTAGTTTAAAAAGGTTGTTTGATCTATTGGGGGTCTTTAATAGTTGTTGGAAGTAGTATATATTTTTAGTCTATTAATGGTTTTTTTAGAATATTCTTCATGTAGTTCCTTTCATTTGGACCTCTCACTGTTAAGCATGGATTTGTATCATTTCCTTTCTGCTTTCATTAGTTCTCTTTTTTTAATTCTTAGGTCATTGGTAAAGCAGGGGGAGAAATATTTGCAGGGATAGTATTTGATCTGGGGCTAGTCCTTCGTATAGGGTTTTTTACCTCAGTGTGCTAGTTCATGGCAGGCTCGTCAACAGATTCAGAATTGGGTTTTAATGTTCCCATTAGATTAGAAAGGCCCATGGAAAGATCTAAGTTGATAACGTCATTGTTGTATATCTTATTATGTTGGGTTTGCTTCCTGATTGATGGTTGAGTTGTTGTGTAGGTGTGGTTGAATGTGATCAGATGGTGATCGGACCAGGGTACTGGTTTGGTGGTGCAGCCAGGAGTTCCTGTGGTGGGCAGAATATCTTTCTGAATAAAGATTAGGTCTAGGGTGTGGCCCACAGAGTAAGTCAGTGATGGGACCATTTGCTGGAAGCCTAGGTCCGATAGTGGAGTGATGAAGTCTGCTGGGGATCTGGTCTCGTTTGGGTAGTTTGTAAAGTTAAAGTCTCCAGATATGATGATTTGGTTGTATGTGATGACCAGTTTGCTAAGGACAGATAATAGGTCATCTAAGCAGCCAACCACCTAAACAGCTGCCAAGGGGAACAACATAACTCCTTTTGCAGAGCTTTTTTAAAGAGCTGCTTTGCATGATTTTGCATCACAGCAGCTCACATAATGAGCTTAAATAAACTTTTATACATAGTAGATTATGTGTGAAAGTTAACTACAAATCTGGCAAAATATTGCAAAAAATTTCACACTTTGATACATCAACCTCAGTGTGGGTTAATCATATGCTTAAGCTGCTGGGATAATTCCCCCAGGCTAAAGATATATTTTTAATATGGTTAAATTTTCAAATACTTCTGACTCTAAGCTTTTCTGCATCTTTGCTGGTACTGGATTAAGCTTATTGTATGGTAAACATTCATTTTCATCAGCTTCATCTATACATTTATCTTGGTCATTAATCTAAATTCCTGAAGTCTCCTAGGCCCTTTTATAATCACCACACCATTATATAAATTTATATTAATGTTTTGTCATAAATTTACATTTTTACATTACATGTAAAAGGGTACTGCTCTAAATTTGATTGGTCGAGCAGGCAACAGGCAGATGCTGTTCAGCCAATCAAATTCAGATCAGTACAGTCAGGGCCTTTAGGGGGTTCTGAGAATCCCAAGCCTAAGAGCCCTGCTTTTTTATAGGGGGCAGTTATTTTTGTTTGATGCAGTTTAACTGGTTGAGCAGACTGCCTACTCAACAAATCAAACTGCATCAAGCAAAAAGTGGCCAAAAAAAAGGTGGGTCTGTAGAACTGGGGATTCACTGAATCACCTGAAAGCCCTCACTGCACACACCACTACTACTAAAAATGATGTTATAAGGGGGCAGATTCTGGGTGGATCTTGGGTATGTTTTGATTTAGACACACTCATTTAGGCCAAGAAACCCCTGGCATAAATAGAGTGTACCTAAAGTTTTAATGCCTACTAGCTCTAAGACTACTTTAGGTGCCTCTAGGCATGATTTTATAAATAGTGTCTTGCATATGATTGAGACTTGCGCTCCTTGGCACCTACGTGTTAGGCACCATTTATAGAATCAGGGCCAAAATGTGCACTAAGTATTTTAAAAAGGATGTTCCATGCAAAGCGCCATTTACAAAACATTTTGTTAGCATAGATCATTCTGTCACCTAAATTTGGGTACAATTTATTAAATCCAGTGTAAAGTTTATTTATTTTTCTGCTGCATATTTTATTGACATGTAAACTTCTTTGGATAGGATTTTTGTGACTAAGGCAGTGTATTAATGTAAAAATAAAGTCTGTGTTGCACATTATTCTTGTTTGCATTCTCAAGTTTTTAAGGCATATGGCCAGATTCAGTAAATAGCGCTCAAAGATTGGTGCTGAAAATATTGGTACTAAGTGCTATTTTATAAGTGGTTCTTTTGGCTCTATCTCTTTCTTCCCACCCACCCCCACCCCCACCCCTTGCCAGTAATCTAGCATCTACTACTGCTAATCATTTCTACATGGTCAAGTCACATTATTGTGGCCACCGCTTACCTCTGGGTATATAAGATGGGATGTCAGCAAGTTGCCAATATAGTAACCGTGGCTGTCATGGGGAAAAAGCACGATTTAGCAGACATTGAAAAAGGCATGATTATCGGCTACTCGCAAATGGTGGAGTTTGGGAGCTGCTGTGATTAAAGTGAGTGGATGAATGGATGCTGTGCTTACTGTGAGTGGATGAATAGAACCTTTTTGATGGCCCAATGTGGTAACTGTAAGGCAGCACAACCCATCGATGTGAAAGGTAAACAGCTGCACAGGTTGGTGCGGGCCAATCAGCACGCTACCATGGAGCAACTCACCATCCAAATGAACTAGGGGCTTCCAGATGTGTGTCATAAATAGAGTACAATAAACCCTGTTGCAAATTGGGCTCCAGAGCAGATGGCTGGTGACTGCACCCACGCTCATGAGGGTTCATTGCAAAAAAAATGGCTGCAATTTACACAGGAGTACCACCATTGGACTTGACTCATTGGAGAAGGCCAGGGTTGCCTTCTCCGATGATTCATATTTTGAGCTCCATCGAATGAATGGACTTTGGCGTGCCAGGCGTAAAACTGCCAAAAAACAAACGCCCAGCAACCATTATGCTGGTGGCGACAGCATTATAGTCTGGGGAATGTTTTCTTGGTATGATCTGGGTCCCTTGATATCTCTGGAAGGCACTCTCAAATGATAAGGGTATCTCTCCATCCTTGTTGATCAAGTGCACCCATACATGTGGACAGTTTTCCTTATGGTCGATGAGATCTTTAAACAGGACAATGCAACATGTCATACCACCAGAATTGTTCGCAAGTGGTTCACATGACCAAGACTTCCAACTAGTTCCCTGGTCTCCAAATTGACCTAGTGTCTCTCAAACTGTGCGCTACAGCACAGTGATGTTCCCTGAAGAGATTCTGGGTCTGCCATGAAAGATTCCAGAATTTTTGAAATATTTTTGAAAATTCCCTTCATAAATATGCTCTAGAATAGATGACATGTATGTCGCGTATGCAAGAGTCCGTCAATCATCTGTGTGCGTAAGGATACAATCGCCCAAACAAGCATCATTCTTTGACGAGATTGGTCCTTGAAAACTAACGGCAAGTAATTTTAGTTTCAATTTTAGTTTTTATGCAGTAGTTATCCTAACTTGAGCAACAAAGCAATCAAGGTTTTCTTACCGTTGGTATCTTCTTATCTTTGTGAACATGGATTTTCAGCTCTGACAGAAATTAAATTTGAAAAAAGAGAACGATTACAGAAGGTGGATGATGAAATGCATGTTTGCTTGTCGAATATCAAGCCACATTTATAGTTAATTTGCACTCAAAAACAAACATCCATCATATTGATTAGAAATTCTATTCTATTTACTTTAGTTTCACCGTTGTTAGAATTACTCATACATAGCTTAAAGAACTTTAAATAAATAGCTCTCAAATTTAATTTTTTGTTAATTTTACAATTTTATCATTTCAATTATAATGTGGCACGAAAAACATTTGTTCTGTTTAGTGTGCCAGAGCTTTAAAAAGTTTGAGAGACACTGCCTTAGCCCAACCAAGCACATTTGGAACCATCTTGATCAATATGTTCGATGGCTGGATCCACCACCACGTACCCATCAGCAACTGTCAGACGCACTGCAGTCTGCATGGCTCCAGATACCTCTAGCAATCATCCAGTATCTTACTGAGTCTTACTGTCTGGCTGCTATCAATGTTGCCAGAGGCAGTTATTCTGTATATTAGCATAATAATGGTCATAATAATGTGACTCGACTGTGTATAATTCTACTAGATACTGTATATACAGTGCGGTATACATTATATGCAGGTACTTTCTCTGCCTTGGTGGGCTCACAATCTAAATTGTATTTTTGGTTTGTTTGTTTTTTTGTACCCGGGACAATGGAGAGTTAAGTAACTTTCCCAAGGTCACAAGGAGCTGCAGTGGGAATTGAACCCAGTTCCCCAGAATCTCAGGCTGTTGTGCTCCTCCCCACTAACCATTAGGCTTCTCTGCCCCACTAATCATTAGGCTACTCCTCCTCACCTTTCACTCCCCTCATGTACCTTTTAAAACTTCCCTTCTGAATGTTGCCAGATTTCTTCTTTAAAAAAAAAAGGGGACAACTGGCCCCACCCATTTTACCCCAGCCACGCCCCATTCTGCCCCAGCCCTGCCCCATTCTACCTCAAGCCCCGCCCCTAGCCAAACCTCCTGTCTCCTTCCCTAAGGTCTGGAAGGCCTCTGTGCATGTGCGGACATCAACACAATGACATCACATGCATGCGTACATATATGATGTCATCACATTGACAACCGTGCATGCAGAGGGCCTTCAGATGCGGCCACGAGCTGGGGACTTCCAAAACCCGGACAAATTGCTGGGTTTTGGAAATCCCTCTGGGCACACGGACAGTCCTCTAAAAAGAGGACATGTCTGGGTTTTCTTGGCCATCTGGAAACCCTACTTCTGAAGCTCACTGGTAGAGAGCAACAATTCACATACACAATTTTCTATTTCACACAGGCAAGAGCATCATAGGGAGGCCTATGGAGCATGTGTGAACTGGCAGCCTCCGGGATGGAAGTTTTAAAAGGGGGTGCAGAGAGGAGGGGAGATGCCATGATCCTCACCAGCCTTAGCAAGGACACACCATTTCTGGGTGGACTTGAGGCCAACCTGGGTAGGCCTCTGCCTACCCAGGTCCATCTTTGACTACGTCAATGCAGTAAAAGTCACAGTTAGCACTTGGTAACTGACCAAAGTACTGTGCAATAAATGCTAATGGCCATGTATTCTCAGCATCTGCCCTTGCAATTAATGCAAATAAAACACAATTAGCATGTGCTAATTGCAATACAGAGAATACAATTACATATTACTTAGGGACATAATACAAATACATATTACATAGGGACAATTTTGTACCTAGTAACCATAGGTTAGGTACCTAGATGCAGTGTGCTAAGCCCTAATTCATTAACTGCATCTGTGTGCCAAGATTCTGTTATGGAATACTAATGTAAGTTGCCATCTGTGTGCCTACATTTATAAGTATCCACTTAACACAATGTCAATAGCATGTATAAACATGCATGCCTAAATGCAACACTTTAGTGTGTAACTTGTCCCACCCACACTTCTTCCCTATGTATGCCCTCCTTGCATTTACACAATGAGTTGTGTTATTCATGTTTACAAAGGTGCCGAGTGCTCAGCTAGCACTCATCCATTAAGTGAGTGTCTCAAACATTTTTAGCTCCGGCACACTACATGGAGCAAATGTTTTTTGCGGCACATTATAAATGAAATTATAAAATTGCCAAACTAGAAACAAATTAAATTTGAGAGTTATTTATTTAAAGTTCTTTAAGCTATGTATGGGTAATTGTAACCATGGTGAAACTAAAATAGATAGAATAGAATTGTTAATCAATGCAGTAGATGTGCTTGTTTTTGAGTGCAAATTAACTCAAAACACAGCTCGATAATCAGCAAGCAAACAGGCATTTCATCATCCACCATATGCAGTTGTTCTCTTTTCAATTTAATTTCTGTCAGAGCTGAAAATCCAAGTTCACAAAGACAAGAAGATACCAACGGTAACAAAACCTTGATTGCTTTGTTGCTCAAATTAGGATAACTACCGGTACTGCATAAAAACTAAAATTGAAAGTAAAATTACTTGCTGTTAGTTTTCAAGGACCAATCTTGTCAAAGAATGATGCTTGTCTGGGCGATTGAATCCTTGCACACACAGATGCTCATAACACTGACAGACTCTTATGTATGCGACATACATGCCATCTTTCTAGTGTATACTTATGAAAATAATTTTTTTTTAATGAAGTAAAATTCTGGAATCTCTCGTGGCACACCCAGAATCTCTTCGGGACACACCAATGTGCCGTGGCAAACAGTTCGATAGACACTGCATTAAGTGTTACTATTCCATAATATAAGCACACAGATGGCACTTAGGTGCCAAGTTATAAAATGATGGTAAGCACATATATACCTAGTTATGCTAGTATTCTATAAGGGAAAGTAGGTGCCACTTTACAGAATAGATGTCTACCATGTACCCTAGGGATACTTAATTCTAGGAGTCCCATTTTTGCTTCTTTCTCTGTTGATCTTATTCATAGGTCTTGCAACTGCCCTGCACTACTTTTATTTTTAATTACCCTTTGTTATTGAAATAAAAGTGGCACGAATTTCCTCCATTGCATGCAAATGAGTTTCATGCATATTCATTGTAGATTGTCTGAAGGGACTCCAGAACTGGCTTTAAGGAATTAAATGAGCAGAATATCAATATAGAAACTATAAGTGTTTTTAATATTAATTCTCTTTTTTTTCTTTTCTATCAAATTATCATTAATATTAATCTGGATCTTCTTACACTCTTTATATTAAAATTTTTCTAATATTAAACCGATTAATTATTCCTAATATTACACCTCCCCTACCCTTATGTACAAACCTTAATTGTTCCCTTTTTTTTTTTTTTCTTTTTTATTAATATTATAAATTATTTAAATTGTATTTCCACCTTTTATTAATAGAACCTTCCACCTTGTATTAATAGAACATAATGATTAGTCTGTATTTTGTCTTATTTGTATTTGTATTTGTCATCCCTGGTTTCTATTGTACATTACAATTATGTAATACGCATTGAAATATTTGATATTGCGTAAAATCAAAATTTAATAAACTTGAAACTTGAAACTTGCTTGAGAAACACTTCTTAAACAATAGGACGTACTGTTGCAAAGCTGACAATATCATTGTTTTAATGGAACCCACTAAGAGCGTTAGACCATTGGGACATAATGACAGTTCAGATAGTCATTTCCATTATTTTCAAAAATTATAATTGATTTTTACAAGCATATGGGTGTTCCATTGAGCAAAGATAGTGGCAAATTTCAAGAAAGATGGCGCTGTATGTGATCAGTGGCTTTGAAGAGGGACCCCAGGATGGTTTGGAAGGTTTATTGAAGATTATTTTCTGAAAAAGCTGAGTCAGGTTCATGGAAAGGGCTTCAATTTGCAGTTTTTCCAACTTTTTATTTCTGGACAACCCTACTGTGGAGTAGGGTTTCCGGTTTATGAACAAGCAGGAGTACTTATGGGAAAAGACACCCAAGTAGGAGAAATAGGAGCAGGGATGCCTCATTTCTGGCAGGACACTCCTTGTGCCCTCTCTACCTCTTCATCCCTTTGTATTTCCCTTCATGGGTAGCATATATTGATTTACCCTTTGTCCTGTGTGTCTGTCATAATTAGAGTATACTTTCGAGCAGGGGCCTTCTCTTGCGTATTGAATGTACAGCGCTACATGCATCTGGTAGCTCTATAGAAATAACAAATAGTAGTAGTAGGGATAGGGTCATAGAAACACATATTTAAAGAAGAAAAAAAAGCACTGCAACTCCTTTAAAAGGATATTCATATGGCATTTCCTATGGTATAGTAATGAGAGGTAAAGCTTGAATGACAAGTAACACATTGGCTATACCATGATGATAATAAAGAAAGCAATGAAAACAGAAATATTAGTAATTCACTTCCTAGCGATGCAACAGTAAATGTGCTGAAATTAAAAACTATACAACAAATGAGATTGTTGAGGAATAGTAGCTGGAAAGCAATGACCACAAACACCCGCAAAGTTCATGATCTGCAAGCCCTGATGTTAGAGGCAGACCTAAACTAAACTAAAACTTAACTTTATATACTGGGTCTTCAACCAGAGGCAGCTCGACTCGGTTAACAATAAGTTAAAAAATAAGCTAAAATACAAGAGGATTAATTTTCAAAATGTTTAGCAAATAGAAAAGTTTTTAAAGATTTACAGAAAGATTGGTAAGAGCTGAGACATCTCAAAATTAAAGGAAGTTCATTCCATAATTGGGGAAATTTAAAAGCCAGAGAAAGGCTAAAATTCTTGACTCCTTGAATTCCTTTCCTAGAAGGGAGAGAAAGTTTAAATCATTGAGTGCCTCTCACATATGAAAATCTTTAAGTATTCCATAGAAGAGGAACAAGAGGAATAAAAATACCATATAAAATTTTAAAAATTATACATAAAACATTTAAACTAGAGCCAATGGAGACTCAAAATCAAAGGAGTCGCTTGGTCGAATTTGCTTTTTCCATAAATCAACTTTGCAGCGGTATTCTGAATCAATTGTAGATCTTTGTGATGCCGAGATAAATGACATTACAATAATCTAGCTGAGATAGTATAATTGATTGGACCAAGACAGAAAAATGATGTTGATGGAAAAGAGATCTAACCTTCCTCAGCATTCGTAAACTTAAAAAACATTTCTTAACCAGAGAGTTTATTTGACCCTTAAAGGTAAGGGAAGAGTCGAAAAATATTCTCAAAATCTTGGAGCAGAACTCAATTTGTAGGGAGGCTCAAGAATTCAAAAGTACAGTGGAAAGAAGATAATCCAGTTTTGGGCCTAACCACAAAAGTTTAGTTTTAGCTGCATTTAACTTCATCTGGATAGACATAGCCCAAGTTTGAAGTTTGGAAATACAGTGGTTTATTTTAAAAGTTAAATTGGTAATATTTGAGACAATCTCGATCAATATAAAGATGTCATCAGCTATCACAGAGAGGTGGTTCAGTGACTCCCACGGATGGGATGCAAACATACCGGGATATAATCTTTTTAGGAAGGGCAGAGATGGTCAAAGAGGTGGAGGAGTAGCTCTCTATGTAAAGATCGATATTCAAGCAACTGAAATGCAGGGGACCTGGGGAGAGGAAGAAGCAATATGGATCGCTTTGAAAAGACAAAATGAAACTTCTGTTTATGTGGGTGGTTTATGTGTGGAATGTGCTCCCGAGGGAGGTGGTGGTGAAGAAAATGGTGACAGAGTTCAAACAAGCATGGGATGAACGCAGAGGATCTCTAATCAAAAAATATTGGGTATACATTGAAGGAACTTAGACCAGTACCGGGCAGGCTTGCACGGCCTGTGTCCTGTATATGGACATTCAGTTGAGGAAGGGCTGGGGAGGGTTTCGATGGTTGATCGGCTGGAATGAGCTTTGATGGAGACTCCAGTAGATAGAACCTAAGCACACTACTGGGCATGGTTCTAGGTTTCTGGCCCAGTAATATCTAAGAAAAAGGACCATTTAAATTAAATTAATTTATGGAGCTTGTATGGTTGGGCAGACTGGATGGACCACTTGGGTCTTTATCTGCCGTCATTTACTATGCACAGATCCTGTTTCCTACCAAAGCAGACATGCCTGTCAGTGGAGGTAGTTTGCATTTTCACATAAGCAGCTTGGAGACAAATATAATGAAATGAATAGCCTTTTAATTTAATTGGCTTCCAGCAGGAATTCGAGAATAGAAAGCACAATGCATTTCAGTTACTGTAGAAACGGCTGAGGTCAGAAGCTCAGCTTTGAGAGTCCACATCAGTCACTGCTCTTCTCGTGTGATTCTATTTATATTTTTTTCAACATCTTCTGTAAGCCCCAGGGAGCTAGTTATCTTAGTAAAAGTGCAGTTAACATTAGCCATTAAGAAATTGTGAACAAGTATGAAATGCTCTGTTTTTCTCTACTACTGTATACAGTAACTAGCTGACATGATCAAAAGCATCACAAAATGGAAATCTTGCTGTCTCAGTTAAGGAGGAGAGAGACACAGAGCAAAAAATAAAATAAAATAAAATGCTGAGAAATCCTTTTTTAAGTGACATCTCTCCAGGGTCACACTTTAAAAGACTGTGGTGCCTTGAACTAACTTTTGCATTGGGGCCCCTCCACTTCCCCCCCCACCCCACCCCCTGCAATCTGGTATGTCTTTCCATTCCCTCCCAACCTGTGATCAGGTATCTCCCCTCCTCAAATCTCCCCCTCCTCCTGGACCAGGTGAGGCACTGGCTCAGGGCGCTGGTGATAAAGGATGCCAAAATCCCAGTCTGGCCTCTATGTCTCTGAGTCTGAAGATAGATCAGACTGGGATTTTGGTGCTCTTTATCACCAGCATCCTGGGCCAGGGCCTCACCTGGTCATTGGTTCAGCTGGCTCTGCATTCCTCACTATTATAAATTAGCCATTAAGACCTTCAGTATATGCTGCCAATTGACAGGAATATAGCACAACAATTAGGGAGGTATAATAGGGTCAGTATTGTTAGACTAATATTCAATGCCTTTATTTATTAAGACATTAACAACCTCCCCCCCTCCCATTTTAAAAAGCCATGCCAGTGACTGCCACTGCAGTAACTGCCCCAGGTGTAATGGATCCCAGAGTTTACAATTTCATATGGCTAGTGGAATCAATGATAGAGGAAGAAAGTTTTCAAAAAGCCAACATACATAGAACAGGAACTTGGGTGTCCTGGTTCCCATATAGTCATCTTCTCATTTTGGGGCCCTTCTACTTATCTGCATTAGGTGATAACATGTGCCAAGCACAGTTTAAAATTGTATACTTCAAAATCACTAAGCTCTGGAACAACCTTACCTCCCCTCTTCGGAACTTGAGCTCTCTCCAAGTTTTCCGCAAACATCTGAAAACCTGGCTTTTCTCAAAAAATGTAAGTCTCTCTCCAATTTAGGAATCAAGGAAACTCTTATATCTTGGCATCCCAAGTCCTGTAAATTTTCTTCACACTTCTACCTCTAACCCTCTGTTGTAGTTCCTTCCTATTTCTCCTACTATAAACCGCGTCAAGCTCTATGAACATGGAGATGATGCGGTATACAAACCTAAGGATTAGATTAGATTAGATTATACCACTGGAAATACTCAGATGTCCTATGGTAAGTACCAAATTAGTGCACACTAATTTGGGTGCCAAAAATAATTTAAACTTTTATCTTGAGGCATGACAAGGGGCGGAGAGTGGATGTTCCTGGACTAATCAGTTAGCAAAGCTACATTGCTATGTACTAACTGGTTAGCACAGGATTACCATATGAACCTTTACCACCTTCAAAATGAGTAGCAGTAAGTGCTGATGTATTTTTTTTTTCTTTAATGGCCAAAACTAATGACAGCATTAGCACGTGGCCATTAATACAACAAATAGAAAATTGACCATTTTATAGCTGCAGTAAAAATGGCCTTAGAATGCATGAAAACCCTGTACAAGGGAGCGCTAAGACCACTTTTTATAAGTTTCAAGTTTATTAAAATTTGTTAACCCACTTATCATATTTATAAGCAGCGTACATAGGTAAATAATATAAAATCTGGGTTTTACACTTGAATTTCAAAGACAAACATACATTGTGAAACAATAGGTTAGAGGGGAGAAATGCAATATTGGATAGGAGAGCGAGACAATGAGGGTAAGTACATTAAGAACTGCTGCTGGGTCAAACCAGTGGTCCATCGTGCCCAGCAGTCCACTTACGTGGCGGCCCTCAGGTCAAAGACCAGTACCCTAACTGAGACCAGCCCTACCTGCGTGCGTTCCGGTTCAACAGGAACTTGTCTAACTTTGTCTTGAATCCCTGGAGGATGTTTTCCCCTATAACAGCCTCTGGAAGAGCATTCCAGTTTTCTACCACTCTCTGGGTAAAGAAGAACTTCCTTACGTTTGTACAGAATCTATCCCCTTTAAACTTTAGAGAGTGTCCTCTCATTCTTCCTACCTTGGAGAGGGTGAACAACCTGTCTTTATCTACTAAGTCTATTCCCTTCATTATCTTGAATGTTTCGGTCATGTCCCCTCTCAGTCTCCTCTTTTTAAGGGATAAGAGGCCCAGTTTCTCTAGCTTCTCATTGTACGGCAACTTCTCCAGTCTCTTAACCATTTTTGTCGCTCTTTTCTGGATCCTTTTGAGTAGTACTATATCATTTTTCATATACGGCAACCAGTGTTGGATACGGTATTCCAGGTGGGGACGTACCATGACCCGGTACAATGGCACGATAACCTTTTCAGATCTGTTTGTGATCCCCTTCTTAATCTTAATCATTCCTAGCATTCTGTTTGCCCTTTTCTCCGCTGCCACGAATTGCGCAGACGGTTTCATTGACTTGTCTACAAGAACTCCCAAGTCTCTTTCCTGGGGGCTCTCTCCGAGTATAGCACCGGACATCCTGTATTCGTGCATATGATTTTTGTCATCGACATGCATCACCTTGCACTTATCCACGTTGAACCTCATTTGCCATTTCGCGGCCCATTCCTCGAGTGTGTTTATGTCTCGTTGTAGGTCATCGCAATCCATCTGTGTTCTCACTACTCTGAATAACTTTGTATCATCCGCAAATTTAATCACCTCACTCGTCGCACCAATTTCTAGGTCATTTATAAATATGTTGGAGCACAGGCCTGAGCACCGAACCCTGTGGCACTCCACTCGTGACGCTTTTCCAGTCCAAGTATTGTCCATTTATCCCCACTCTCTGCTTCCTATCCGCCAACCAGGTTTTAATCCAAATGAATTTATAACCCTCGATTCCATGGCTCGCAAGTTTTCTAAATAGATGTTCATGCGGGACCTTGTAAAATGCATTCTGAAAATCTAGATATACGATGTTGCAGAGATGGAAAGATTATAAGTAGAACGTGTCTCTAAATAAGAAAGTTTTTAGGTTAGATTTGAAATGGTCTAATGATGATTCTTCCCATATATTAATTGGCATGGAATGTGGAGCATTTACTGAGAAAATCGATGAACAGGTGGTATCATATATAATTTGATGCAATGAAGGTATTTAAAGTAGATATTGAGTGTTTGATCGGAGAGATCTTGAGGGGGCATATGGATTCAGAAGTCAGTCTATAAATTCGGGGGTATGAAAATAATATGTTTTGAATACTAGGAGTAATATTTTATAAGTTATTCTGTGAGAGATTGGTAGTCGATGTGCATTAATCACAAGAAATGTCATGTGATTGAATGTTTCTGCTTTTATTATCAGTGCTGTGTTTTGTGTTATCTGTAGGTATCTGAGTTCTTTTTGTGTTATTCCTTTATATAGCGCATTACAGTAGTCGAGCCTTGAGATAACTAATGAATGTTTTAAGGTATGTAGTGATGATGGTTCTAGGAGATTTGTAAGGGAGCGGATCACACATTTAGTAAAAGAACCCATTTAGGTTCTGCTGGTTCTGTAATTTTGTGTATTGAGGTTGCCCAAATAAGGAAATGAAAATCTTAATGCTAAGTAGATTTAGTCCACGCTTTTATAGTACAAGTTCGGTGCAAGCTATATTCAGATACAGTAGATATTCCTCTGTTTCTGAAGGGCTTATAATCTAGCTTCCTCTCCCTGGCAGTCAGCATAAAAAATTTTTTAAAAAACGTATTCAGCAGCAGTATCTAAATAGTAATTGCCACTGAATATCTGGATAGAATGGTGAGCTAGCAATATTCAGCTGCTATTCAGAGAGCTTATCTTGCAGTTTCAGTTCAGCCACTGGAACAGGTGAGGCTCTGACCCGGGTTGCTGGAGATACAGGGTGCAAAAATCCCTGGCCCTTGAGCTCACCTTCTCCCCTTCTCTCTCCAGCTCCTAGTGTGGCATTGCTCTCTCTCCTCTCTCTTCCTTCACCAGGGCCCTCTAAACATTACCTTGCTTGCAATTAGCAACAGTATGCACAGCAGGCTGCTTTCGGCCAACCCTGGGTCTTTCCTCTGCCATGTCCCGCAGACAGAAAATTGCAAGCGGGATGCGGCAGAGGGAAGACCCAGGGCTGGCTGAAAGCAGCCTGCTGTGCAATCTGTTGCAAAAGACTGAAACAATTTAATGTTTAGAGGGCTGCGGGTGAAAGAGGAGGGAAGAAGAGAGCAGAGAGAGAAGACAGTGCCATACTCGGGGGTGGAGAGAGAAGAGGAGAAAGCTTAAGATTTGGGGTGGAGGTGGGGGGCACTGTCAGGGGAGGCACCAGCATCAAAAATGGCTCAGGGCGCCAATAACCCTTTCAATTGGCCCTTTTTTCCGGTTAGAATATAGAATGAGCTGTCCTAAGATATTTGAATAATAATCTAGGAAACAGCACTAGATATCACCGTTAACTGAATAATCTCTATCTATGCCAAGGTCTACCCATGGACTGCCCTAGTGCTATCTGGATAGTGCCAAAGGGGTCAAAGGAAATATTCAGTACTGTTATCCCTCTCGACAGCACTTATTCAGGTAGGAACCATTCTTTCTCAAATGGGTGCTTTGGATTATCGACCCCCATGTTTGTATCTGAGGCACTTGAGGGTTAAGCAATTAGCCCAAGGTCACAAGGAATAGCAGTGGGATTTGAATCCTGACTTCCCTGGCTCTCAGTCTACTGCTCTAACCCCTAGATTTCTTCTCCCTTCTTATAGCATATAATTAGAATTATTTGCACATGGGGATTTTTCATGCAACCTAAGAACATACAGTAGTTTATTGGTCTGTAGGTAAAACATAAGCAGAGCAAAAGAAAGAGGCTCTACTGAACTCCCAGCTGGATGAATGCATTTTGCTGAGCTTCATCCAGTTGACAGCTTAATTCTTTAGAATCCAGCTACCCACTTGCTAAAAAGATTGATAGTTTGCCAAATACACAATAGATGCTACGTAAAGCATCTGCCAGTGCCTTTACAAGTGCGCATTTGTCAAAGGGTCCCACCCCATTTTTTTTTCTTACATAGATTTAAAAAAAAACAAAAAAAAAAACAGAGACTTGATTTCTTTCAGCTTTCCTGCATTCATTACGCCTAATAATCCATCTTGTTTATGTTTCTTCCAACCATGCCTTTCTTGGTTTTAAAACCCCAAGCTTTTATTTGTATGTCTGATTTGGCTGTAAGTTTCATAGAGCAGTGGTTCCCAACCCTGTCCTGGAGGACCACCAGGCCAATCGTGTTTTCAGGCTAGCCCTAATGAATATGCATGGAGCAGATTTGCATGCCTATCACTTCCATTATATGCAAATCTCTCTCATACATATTCATTAGGACTAGCCTGAAAATCCAATTGGCCTGGTGGTCCTCCAGGACAGGGTTGGGAACCACTGCCATAGAACACTTCAAAGTAGGTGTGGGCAGCCAGAAAATTTTTGTGTCATTTTTTTCAGGGCCAGATGTTCAGACAGAGGCATTACACAGCTTGTAAGCCATTCGTGGCTGCAGTGTGACTTAGCCATAGATATGTTTATAGAAACATGATGGTAGACCACCCAGACCCTTGTACAGGCTCTCATAACCTCACGCTTAGATTACTGCAATCTACTTCTAACTGGTCTCCCGCAGTGTCGCCTCTACCCCTTGCAATCTGTGCAAACCTCTGCTGCACGACTCGTCTTCTACCAACCTCGCTACATTAAGTCCTTAAGTCACTTCACTGGCTCCCTATCTGCCATCGCATACAGTTCAAGCTGACCTATTGCTGACCTACAAGTGTGTTCATTCTGCTGCTCCTCAATATCTCTCCTCTCTTCTCTCTCTTTATATACCTCCCAGAGAACTCCGTTCCTCAGATAAGCCGCTCTTATCTGTACCCTTCTCCTCCACTGTCAATTCCAGATTTTGTTCCTTTCATCTAGCTGCCCCCTATGCCTGGAACAAATTACCTGAGTTTGTCCGCCAAGCCCCTTCCCTTACCTTGTTTAAAAGCAGACCGAAAGCCCAGCTTTTTGATAAAGCCTTCAGTCCTTAACCCTACTCCTCTGCCCATCATCCCAGCCAACTGATTAACCGTTCCCCTTAACTGTATCCATGACATCCTGTTTGTCTTGTTTGTTTAGATTGTAAGCTCTTTCGAGAAGGGACTGTTTTCTCCTTTGTGACTCTGTACACGCTGCGTACGTCTGGTAGCACTATAGAAATAATTAATAGTAGTAGTAGATAAAGGCCAAATGGCCCATCCAGTTTGCCCATCCACAGCATCCACTATCTCCTCTCCCTAAGAGATCCCACATGCTTATTCCATACTTTCTTGAATTCAGACACAGTCTCTGCCTCTCCACCACCTCTTCCAGGACGCTATTCCATGCATCTACCACCCTTTCTTTATAAAAAGTATTTCTTCAGATTTCTCCTGAGCCTATTACCTCTTAATTTCATCCTATGCCTTCTCATGTCAGAGGTTTCCTTTATTTGGAATAAAGCTCACCTCCTGTACATTAATGCCATGGAGATATTTAAATGTCTCTATCATATCCCATCTCTCTTATCTTTCTTGTACAGTAGGTTTATTAGGTACTTACTATACCACCCTTAGACCTGCGGCAGCATGGCAGTTTACAAAACTAAAATAATTAAAAAGACTGGAACTACAAAATTATCAGGACAGTGCATAGAATATAGAAAAAAATGATAGAAGACTAAAAGAGGCAGAGCATGACATCCCATATCAGCACCAATGTAAGCGTATTGCTGAGGCAACAGGGTCCGCTCACATGGCCTGGCTGTAACTAGAATACTGAAATATAGACTTTATATTATGGTAGCACTCGGGTTAATGAAATCTCTGTTCATCTATATTTATGTGTAATGCCAAAGATAATCCAAGACCAAACCCCATGTGCCAATAGGATACTGACAAGCAAATAGACCAGGCTATGATAACAAAATAGAGAATATATTTATATTGCAAGTGGCAAATAATAATAATTAAGTATGAAACAGTCTAAGACAGGCTAGAATGCTCCCAATGTGGTATTTATTACCAGATTGGAACCTGAGTCCTAAAGGGGTTTGTGACTGAGCCCTAAAAATCCATTTGAATCTGACATTTTTTTGCTTCACAAGAGTTTATGGGTGTAACTACTAATTACTGCCAATTAGCACATATTAACACCATTTATAGCCAATAATTGGTTATTAATACCAAATATTAGCTAATTATTGTATAAAAGTTACACATATACAATAATTGCAGTATTCTATAACTTGCAAACACAATTTTATACTAAGGGCTCCTTTTACGAAGCCGCGTTAGCGGCTTTATCGCACGCGACTTTTTATCATGTGCTAATCCCCACGGTAGCCAAAAAACTACCTGTCCCACAAAAATATTTATAACATGCCAAACCATTTTTTTTTTTAATGGGCACTGATGCTGTGTGCATGTTACACATGCACAATAACTTTCCCATTAAATAAAAAATAAGAAAAGAGCCCCACCCCCACCCCCCTGTCGATGATGGCCCTCCCCACCATCCCCCGATGAGCCTGTCGAGGGACCAACCCCCCACACCAGCGAAAATCGGCAGGAGGGATACCCACTCCCTCCAGCCATGCCGACCTCCTTGCATGAAAAAAAAATTAGCAGAGGTATGTCCACTCCCTCCTGCCGACCGAGGTTTGCCCCTGCACTAGGTTTCTTCCCCCCCCCCACCGAACTATCCCCTACCCTCCTCACTTCCTCCCCCCACAAAAAAAGGCAGGAGGGATGCCACTGAATGCTCTCCCAATCCTCTCCCACCCCTCTGAACCCCTCCCCCTCAATACCTTTGTCTGAAGAGAGCAGGAGGGAGGCGTGGTCTCTCCAGCTCTTGAGGCCTGATGATGATGGACCATCCCTTCATCAGTGCATCATATGATGCACAGGGAGGGGCCTAGGGCCCATCCCCATGCCTTAGGCCCCTTCTCAATAGTGTTATAGATGCACAAATATCTTCTATATATCAGTGCTCCAACCTGGACCATATATGTTTATATATTTTTTTTAAAGGAAGCCTCAGCCCCACCACTCCACCGCAAAAGTATTACCTTATTGCGAGAAGCTTTATGTGGCGCCTCATCATTGGCCGTCCTTGTTTTGTGTTGCTTAGTTATAACATATCCTAGCTTTAAATAAATATTTGCATGTTTCAATAAATATAAGTACTGCAATAAAGTACTTGTGCTTTTGTTAGTGTATTACTTAGCTTTGAATTGTTGAGCTTGATTCACAGCCAAAAACTCAGGAGTCTGACCCGACATGTTTCGCATGTAATGCTTTATCAAGGGTCCCCCGAGTGTGCTGTTGTCATCCGACTCCAAAAGTATGAGAGAAAGACCCAGGCCCCTTCTCAAACATCACATGATGCACCGAAGGGAAGGCCCGCCATTTTGGATTTGTGGGCCTCAGAGCTCTCCAGACAAAGGTACTGGAGAGGGGTTCAGGGGGGTGTCGACTCTGCGCATGTGTGAGAGTCTCTCTCACAGCGATCAATCAGATGGGAGAGATGGGGATTATAATGAACCTCCATGCCAATCATTTGCATACAAAATTTTTAGTGCATCAATAGCTCTTATAGAATCAGCCAAAAATCAGATCAGAGCAGACCCAATCGGTCTTACCAATCCTGCTTAGAGCATTTAGACCCTGGTAGACTCACAATCTATCTGATGTACCTGGGGCAATGGGGGGAGGGGGGAATTAAGAGACTTGCCCAGGGTCACAAGTAGCAGTGTGGGTTTGAACCCACAATCTCAGGGTGCTGAGGCTGTAGCTTTAACTACTGCACCATGCACTTCTATCTTTGCTAGCTATTAACTTAACCAGCTAGTGAAAAAACAAAACAAAAACTGGATATTCAATGTTGGTCACCAGAAACAGCCCGGTATTGAACATCTAGGTTGAATGCTGGCATTGGGCAGACAGCACGCTGCCTGGTGCTGACTGAAAATTGCCCAGAATGTATTTAAATTGCCCCTGGTAGCGGGAAGAAGAGACTATTCCTATTTTGTTTTACCTTTAATTGTTGATTCTTTCCTATCGAAAATTGTATTTCTTACCCTCCGTTCCTATTGTTTGCTTGTTTTGTTTTAATTAGATTCTTTTAATTAGTTTGTTTTTGGTGATTTTATACCCTAGTTTATGTATATTTTATGTATGTTTAGTTTATGTATATTTTAGAAATTTATTTTATTATGTGTACATCGCTTAGTATTTGGAATAGGCGATTCATCAAATAACAAATAAACTTGAAACTTGAAAACTACAAGAGTGATGAGGAGGGCTAGAAACAGAGCAGAGAAGTATTTGGTAACTAAAAACACTAAGTTGGTTAATAAATCATAAAAAATAAATAAAAGTTCCCAGATCTTCTCCAGTAACCAGCAAAGCAAACACCAGGTCCAAAAGACAAGTGATGTCTTTCAGCTCTTTGGAATGCGTCATATATGTGTAATAGAGAATGGCACAGAGACAAATTTGACCCCGTCTCTACAGGAACTCAATTTCCCTGTCCCGTCCCTATGAGTTTTGTCACTGTCTCTGCCCCATTCCTGTAAGCTCTGCCCTAACCGCACAATCCTTGAGTACTTATGATTTTAAAGTGTTTGAGACTTGTGCAGATGAGAACAGAGCTTTCAGGAATGGGGCAAGGACAGGAAAAGAACTCGCCAGCTTGGGACAAGATGGGAAATTGAGCTCCTTTGGGGACGGGGAAAAATTTGTCCCCGTGTCATACTCTAATGTGTATATCTCACTGCTGCCCATGTCATACCCAAGATGTGGAAAATTCAGTGTCGACAGTATATCTATATGTAATTCATGGCCCTCCCAAAATCACTATTTCTGGGCATTTTCTCATAGAAATTCAACACAGGGCTTCTCAAATAATGGCCTAAACTTCCAAGTTATAGATAAAATCATCTTTTCATTATCTCATTTGTCCAATATGGGCTTATCTTGGCATTTATATCGAGAATGCAAAATTGCTCTGGATTTAGCAATGGTGGTGTCCCTTGATAGGAAAAATTGTAACTCGACAATTAGCCCTCTTCTGAATGGTGTGATTTCAACTATATAAAGACAGATAGTACGGAAAGGAACCACTTGGTATCATCTCAAGCAATGTTGATGACATAAAGCAAATAAAGCAGATAGAAAAAAAGTCACTGATTTACTTTTCCTTCCTATATTTTGAACTGAAAACCGGCCATTAAATTTGTTGCCTGACAGAGACAATGCAGAGTTGCTTACAGTTTGACAGAACTGCCAGAACCCATACACACCATTAAAGTTAATTGTCATAATGAATGAGCTAATTACATTTGAAGATAGGAGCAGATTGGAGGAAAATACACATTGTTCATGTTAAATTACAAATAATGCTCTTGTTCAGCGTGTTGATGAAAATGAAACTGAGTGCTTTCTTCATATTCTGGTTATTCTGCCACTCTGTTGACCATTTTAAAACACAGTTAAAGGAGTAAAGATCCACTTCAAACATTTTCTGTGTCTGAAGAGCATCAACATATTAGAGCAACATTCACCTGGAAAAGACTGAACATTATCTGGCACTTTCTAAATATGTCCCAGGAAAACAGGAAATGCCAACTTCCCCAAAACCTGGAAAGCGGAGAACAAACAGCGAAGGAGACTCTGGTGTTCAATGCCTTTTATTGAATTTCAAGACTCAACATGATCGTGTTTCGGCCCAAAAGGGTTTGCCTCAGGAGTCTGGATTCGAAATGTTGATAACTACGCTTTCTATTCTGAGACAAATCTTCAAACCATGAATAATAGCTCTAAGAGAGGACGTAGCAGTCTTAAAAGAGCTTGGCTGCAATTTTGTGCACAATTTCTCCACAAGAACGAATATAATCATAAAATGAAAGATTGCAGGTTCAACTGAAGGATGGCAGAACCATACTTTGGTTGATATTCAAACAGGAGAGGCTCCTGCTTGCTTAAATTGCACTCTGTGGGCCAGTTGTCAGTATTCAGTGGCAATGCCATTGAATGTTGGCTATGACTACCCATTTTTTTTCGAGTGGGTCAGAGAGGAAAGTTCCAAAGGCAGAGTTGGGGAGGAGCATGTTACGTAGATGTTGGAAATATTAAGTGCTGGTGCCAGCATTGCCAAGCAAGCAAATAGGACCACATCAATTGCAGTTCTAATTTTGGTCGCTTAGTTGAACACATAGTCCTGACCTGCTGTGTTATCCGCCTCCCTTTTTCTTTTCTATTACAAATGATAGCTCCTCCCCTCTTACCCCTGTGTGTTATATGATGTCTTTATAAGATTTCTTTTTATTTGCTTTATATATTCATTTGTATTGTAAACTGCTTAGACATTATTTGATTTGCGGGATATCAAAAAAATAATAAACTTGAAACTTGGGTGCTAGCATTGAATATCAACCCTTGTTGGACGCAGAGCAGGATTAATTCTAGGCACACAAGTATACAGGGCCCCCTATCCCTGCCCTGCCCATGCCCCACCCATGCCATACCCCCTGTCCTGCCCCATTCATTCACCTGTTTTCTTATTTACTTCTTTATTTCCACTTGTATTTCTTTTATTTTAAAATTCAAAACAAACAACAAAGATTACCATACCAGTGCCAGTGTAGTTTTAGTCCTATGCAAGCCCCAAATATCTCTGAACAAATTCAGCCGCCGCCTCCTCCTCCTCCTTCTCCTGCCCCACACGGCAGCCACCGCCCCCTTCTCGCTGCTGCTGCTCAATGGTATTGTTATTTATTTTTAATCAGTAGCACAGGGCGAGAGAGGTGAGACGCCGATGTCACAAGTGTGTCATTTTTTTTCCAAAGGAAAAAGCAAAACCCCAGCACAGTGGCGTACTTAGCATATGTGATACCCAGGGCCCATCATTTTTTGACACCCCCCCCCCCATCTGTATGAAAAACATGATTTTTAGTAACAATCCACATGAGTACCTAGGAAAAGGCAGCATCTTACATACTGCAGTGAGCAGTACAACATCAATACATCCATTGTAAAACTAAACAAGCCAGACTAGTAAAGATCAATCCTACACAGTCAATCCTAACAGAAAACCATGTCTTTTGAACACACAGAACAAAGAAAACACCTTCACCTAGTATGGAATATGCCATCACAAACTAACATGAAAGCTGCTAATCAAGTGGAGAAGGTTTCATCCAAGGCTAGACAAATGTTGGGGTGTATCCATAGAAGTTTCGTTAGCAGGAAGCCTGAGATCATAATGCCGTTGTACAATTCTGGAGGCCACACTACCGAAAAGATGTGCTGAGAGTTGAGTCGGTTCAACGAATGGCCACCAGGATGATCTCGGGGCTCAAGGATCTCTCATACGAGGAGAGGCTGACTAAATTAAGAACATAAGAACATAAGAAGTTGCCTCCACTGAGGCAGACCAGAGGTCCATCTTGCCCAGCGGTCCGCTCCCGCGGTGGCCCATCAGGCTTATTGCCTGAACAATGGTCCCTGACTAATTTTATAACTTACCTCTAATCCTATCCCTATAACCTACCTCTACTCCTATCTGTACCCCTCAATCCCTTTGTCCTCCAGGGCTTGCGGCTGTACTCTCTCGAAGAACGTAGGGAGAGGGGAGACATGATTGAGACGTTTAAATATATCACCGGTCGTATTAAGGAGGAAGATGATATTTTCTTTCTTAAAGGACCCTCGGCAACAAGAGGGTATCTGCTAAAAATCAGGGGCGGGAAATTTCATGGCGACACCAGGAAGTATTTCTTCATCGAAAGAGTGGTTGATCATTGGAATGAACTTCCAATGCAGGTGATTGAGGCCAGTAGAGTGCCAGATTTTAAGAAAAAATGGGATGCACTTGTGGGATCTCAAAGAGGGTAAATTGGGGGAGGGCAATCAGAGCGGGCAGACTTGATGGGCTATGGGATATCTAGGAGGGTAAAGTTAGGTGGGTGAGTCATTAGTGTGGGCAGACTTGATGGGCTTTGGCCCTTTTCTGCCGTCATTTTCTATGTTTCTAACCCCTCCCCCTTTTACAAAACTGTAGTGTGGTTTTTAGCCACGGTAGTAACAGCTCAGATCCCTAAAACATGCTCTACAGTTTTTTAAAAGGGGGATAAAATAGAAATATATAAGCAAAGGTTAAATTGAACCAAGAAGCTGGATTCTGCATACAATGCAACACCACAGAAAAAGTGACGCAAGTCACCTAAAGCAAAAAAAAAAAGAAAATTTTTTTCTACCTTGTCTTCTCTGGTTTCTGCTTTCCTCATCTTTTGTCACTCTCTTCCATGAATCCACTATCTACCCTTTCTCTGCCCCTTCTATATGACATCTTCTCTCCTTCTATGCCCCTTCCAGAAACTGTATGCCTCCCCCTTCCATCTCTCCCTTCACCTCCATTGGTCTGGCATCTATCTTCTTCCCTTCCCTCTTCCAATGGTCTGGCATCTCTCTCCTTTCCTTCCCTCTCCCACACCCCCATGGTCTGGCATTTCACTCTCTCCTCTCCCTTCCCCCCACTTCCATCAGCATCTGCCCCCTTTATTTCCCTCCAACCCAATTCTATCCTGTATCATTCCCCCTTATGTCTCTCTCCCTTTCTCTGTAAAATCCACAGAGAAAAAGTCCAAGAGAAACAAAAAATAAATGTGAAGAGATTTTGTTCCTGAGTTGGACTTTATTTAAAAAATATATAAAAATCAACATAGCAATTCACATAAAAACCTTAAGGACCTAATCCGCTGGGAACGTTAGACCCAACACAGTCCGTGTTTTGACAGTAGAGGCTTCCTCAGGGGTCCCTGCTAGTCGTAGGATGAAAAATACGTGGAAAGGCTAAACAATTCGAAGCTCCACATATGACGTGCTCCAAAAACCTCAAGCGGAGCTTCTGAGGAAGACTCTACTGTCGAAACACTTTTCTTAGTCTCAAAGCAACGTTTGCTTTGCAGCATCTGAGGCGTTTCCCCCTATTTAGTTATAATGGCTTGAAGTTAGTTTGCAGTTCAGTGCTCATGAGGGGTTAAGGTATTGAGCATTTTCCACCAGTGTACATTCAAACTGGAAATATTGTTTGGGTTTTTTGTGGATATTTTCCCCAGTTCCTCCATTTTTTGTTGTTTTTATTGTGAGCCGCTTAGGACTTCAGCAGATTATAAATATTTTAAATAAATAAATAAAATGTTTACAGCTAAACTGGTGCAGCAGGACTATAATTTAGTAAACTTGGTTGTGGTTTTGTACATGCAATATAAAATGGCCACCTGCTGACCAACAACTGTACAGGCAAAGGAAAGAGGATGGAATTTGATATACCACCTTTCTACAATTACAAAGTGGTTGACATATATAGATACTTATGTTGTATACAGGGCAGTGGAGGGTTAAGTGATTTACCCAGAATCAGAAGGGGCTGCAGTAGGAACTGAACCAAGTTCCCCTGGTTTACAGGCCACTGCACTAACCATTGGGCTACTTCTCCAGGTGGCAGTCATTGAAGTTTCCAAAACAAAATTACACACTGCAAACCACTTCAAAATACAGATAGATGTCTATCCCTGCCCCAGCAGGCTCACATGTGTACGAGGGGACCTGCCATCAGTTGCACGACATGGTACCAGTTCAAAAATTCTCAGCCAGCAGGATGACTATTCATTAACGTGGCTGTTCATCCCTTTGGCCACCCATAGATATGCTGGATCAGCTCTTGTGTACTACTACATATCTTATGGATGAGCTGTGTGGAGTCAAGATGTCATGTTGCCAGTCCAAACAATACAGTACCCTCTGTCAGAGAAAGATTGCTGCCAGTACCCTCTATCAGAGCAAGATGATTGCCAGGAAGGAAAGAAACTTCTCCCGTATGGATTGGCTCACTCCTTCTCTTTGGAATACCCTAATGGTGAACCTTCACTTCGAATCCTCTGAAACAAAATTCCGGTCTTCTTTGAACACCTGGCTATTTACCAAGGTCTTTATATAACTTTGAGGCACTATGGACTCTTTTCCTCTTTCCTTAGTTTTTGATGTGTTCATGTTGATTATTAAGGATATTTTAATATTGTGCCATACCTTTTCTCTCTTATCATTTCTAGTCTTCTCATCTATAGCAAATAACATTTGATTCCAAAGGGTCAACTATTCCTAGAAATTGAATGTCATCTGTGTACACAAATGTATTAATATCCTATGATTAAACCAAAATTGGGCAAGGAAGATGTTAATTATATTGGTGAAAGAATCACTTCCTGGGGAAACGCAACAAGATACCAGTATCTCTTTTCAAATGATAGTTAGGACTGCTAACTAACACATAAGGTGCAATTTTCCAAAAAGGAGATGAATCACTCAAGGATCTAACCCATTATATCTAACTCCTGCAGCCTAGACACTTGCAAAGACATGATCGGACAGGTCAAAGGCAAAGGATATGTCTAAAGAATCCAAGACCGTCTTTCTGCTTCTATCCAATTTCACTGAAAACTCATTTAAGATAGCCACCATTACGGTTTCAGTACCATAAACTTCCTTAACTCCAATTGCCCCTGATACGACCCAGGGACTTCTCTAGATTATCCTTCAATTGTAAGCAGACAGCCTATTCAACTAGAAAGAAAAGGAAGATTAGATACAAGTCTGTAATTAAAGGCTATCTCTGAGTACAAATTGGCTTCCTTTAATAATTTACATTCCTGGAAGTCAATATTAGCCAAATTGCAGAGAAATCTAGAAAGTCCAAACTTTAAGGTCTTTATAAGAAACCGGACATGGATCTGCAAATAAGGTGTAGGCATTCAAGGATACTAAGGGCTCCTTTTACGAAGGCGCGTTAGGGCCTTAACGCGCGGAATAGTGTGCGCTAAAATGCCGCAAGTGCTAGCTGCTACCCGCCTCCTCTAGAGCAGGCGGTAGATTTTCAGCTAGCACGCGCTATAGCGTGTGCTAATCCAGTGCGTGCGCTAAAACCGCTAGCGCACCTTTGTAGAAGGACCCCTAAAAATCTCTCAAGTTGACCTTCAGGCACTGAATTAAAATCTCCTCATGAACTTGAAAATGATTTAATTTATTTTGTAAAATTAATCATATCCTCTGCTACAGTAGAGGGTTCACACTTATTTCATTCTGACAACTATCAACTACTAGATCTTGGCCCCATTGGAATAATCAATTGTACACATATATCTTCTATGTTCTTCTTCAAAAAATGTGCAAAACAGTCAACTGTGAAGGAACAAAGTATTCTTTAATTTTCTGTGTTAGACAAAGCAGAGAAAACATGAAAGTATTTTCAAGTTTGTGTATTCGTGCATTTACAATATCTAGCTTGTACAACAAAGCTTACAAATAGCAAGGAAAATAAGAAAGAAAGAAGAGGCTCTTACATATGCTTCTAGATTCAGATGCAAGGAATTATTTCAACTTTTAGCTTTAGTCCACAACTAGGGGACAATCTAATACAAACATAGAGGAAAAAAGAAAGAAAGAAAATAAGGAAAACCAAAGTCAGCGCACCAATTTCAAGAGCAAAGAAACATTTGCAGGTCCTACTAGCAATTCTTTCTCCATTGGTCAACACCAAAGTTCTCCTGGATGCTACAAAAGCAGTCAAATATATTGGGTTCCAAAATATGTACTTATTAGAATGATGCAGAATAATATATAAAGCACACCAGGAAAAAGCAATAAAAATTTCCTCCTTCATTTTTTGTGTGTTTCTTGTGATAAAAAAAAATAAAAACCACAACCCCCCTATATTTGAATTCCCCCAAATGCCTTCTCCTTTGTTCACCCTCTCCAAGGTAGGGAGAATGAGAGAACACTCCTTAAAGCTGAAAGGGGATAGATTCCGTACAAACATAAGGAAGTTCTTCTTCACCCAGATAGTGGTAGACAACTGGAATGCTCTTCCGGAGTCTGTTATAGGGGGAAACACCCTCCAGGGTTTCAAGACAAAGTTGGACAAGTTTCTGCTAAACTGGAATGTACGCAGGTGAGGCTGGACTCATTTAGAGCACTGATCTTTGACCTAAGAGCCACCGCGTGAGTGGATTGCTGGGCAAGATGGACCACTGGTCTGACCCAGCAGTGACAATTCTTATGTTCTTATATTCTTAAAGTACTACTACTACTGCTATTTTCTCCAAAGCCTTCTAATGAGTCAGCTGTTAGATCTTCTATTTTAGCTACATAACATAACATAAGAACATTTTGTAATCTTCTAGTTGTTGGAAGGTAATGTGTTCTGATAATATTTGATATGCTATCACAAGAAAGACAAAACCTCCATCAATATTTCAGAAACATATCTTTTGCTGGACAAACTTACTGTCCTCCCCTTTCATAAAACCACAGTAGTGTTTTTTAGCGCAGGCCAGCACACTGAATGTTCTGCGCTGCTCCCGACGCTCATAGGAAATTTATGAGTCTCGAGAGCAGTGCGAAGCATTCAGTGCACCGGCCTGCGCTAAAAACTGCTATTGTGGTTTTGTAAAAAAAAAAAAAAAAGGGAGGGGGGTGTATGAGAAGATGCATTCAATAGAGAATTTTGAGATTGGGAAAAGAAAATTGCATGTGTATATCCATCTACTTATTTTGTTCCTGCTCAGCCACCATACTTTTATTCTGCATTTAGGGGTTTGAAAATGCTCTATTTTTATTTTACCTATTTATTTTGTCTTTCTATTCCTGTTGTGTTTTACCTCTAATTGTTGATTCTTTCCTATCTAAGATTGTATTTGTATCCCACCTGTCCTATTGTATTCTTGTTTTATCTTAATTAGCTTGTTTTGTGACTTATCCCCTTGTTAATTATATGGTCTATTTTATGTATATTTTAGACAATTTATTTTACCAATATGTACATCGCTTAGAATTTGGAATAGGCGATTAATCAAATAATAAATAAACTTGAAAAAAAAACTTGAAAAACTTGAAACTTGAATGCTGGCGTTAAGGTCTAGCGCGCGCGGCAATGTAGCGCACGCTATTCTGCGCATTAAGGCCCTAACGCACCTTAATAAAAGGAGCCCTAAATATGTGGAAAGGAACGCCATGGCTTTTACATGTGCAGGAGTCAAGCTGTGGAATGGCCTTGTTGGCCAGATTCGAAAATGTGGAGAGAGGAACTCATTTAGGAAAATGTTAAAGACTCAGCTATTTGTAGATGCATTTCTTTGAGCAATTGACTTTATGTAAGCTTGAATCTGCCTGCTTTTGTTCTTATTTTGTATTGATTTTTAATATTTTATATATGTAATACCCAGTAAACCGTTTTGGAAAAAAACTGTATAGAAATTTTAAAAATATATAAATAAATAAATAAATAAATTTGCAGGGGTGCCCTCCCTGTCTTACACAATCATAGCAGTACTGTTCAGAAGTCACCCTCCCTACCCTCCAAAAAGGGACTTTCTTAAGAGTAGCCTGGGGATTGCAGTGCATGGCTTTCTGGATGTGCAATGTAAGGGGGGGGGGGCAGTGATCACTGGGGGAGTGTGTTGGGGTCTATAGTTTGTGTTTGCAGTGGTTATCTGGTCACTTTGGATACCTTCTGGGCACTTAGACCAATTTTTAGATCACCTAAGTCATTTCATATACGTTCCGTCTAGGCAGTCTCGTTAAACTTTCAGTTATACTTGCAGTACAACTAAGTCTAGGCCGGCCAATGTCCCGCCCAAATCCCGCTCTCACCACTCCTCTTAAAATGCCCCTTTCAGCTCTGGGCGTACAGCGGCACTGAAAAGGCCTAAGCTGTGGATGGCATGTGAGATGAGGAGAGGGAGGATGTTATATGTCTGCTCATGTGTGGCACCGCCATGGGTGGAGGAGGGCCCCCGCAACACCACAAGTTCTACTGGAGTGGGAGTGAAACAGTATCTGGGAAGTTGGTGTGGGACTAGTTTCGACACTGAACAGATCCATAGGGTGTTAGGGGAGATTCACTAGTGAGAATACCTGCCTGCTTGCCCTGGGATAAATATTGTTATAAATTGTATTGAATTGGATGTTTATTCTGAGTTGTGATTAAAGCTGCATTCATGTTTGTCCATTAGTGAAAGTGTTAAAGTGATTTAATGTGTGATGTGATATTGCTTTTTTTTTGGGGGGGGGGGAATGGGGTCTGAGGGGTTGAACGAAGAGAATGCAAATGATGTTAATAATCATTTATATGGTTAAAGTTACCAGAGGTGCAGGACTCATCTCATGTGGCCTTGCTCCTGTCATAGTCCCTTGAGCTGGCCCTATTGATATTATAGATGTTTTTTTGATTCTAAAACATATGCTCCTATCACACGTAACTGGTGAATAAACATCCATTTCTCTATGTAGTTCAGGATAGGTTATACGTTGGCAGATCCTGCTCTACAGTAATAGAGGAAATTGACATATCCAGGCCAGTTCTGATCTGTATGTCCTTGTAAAATGCCGCTCAATATGTTTGATTCTGTGCCCATTTAATTTACCAGGTGATTATAATCAGCAGGTGGTACACACAATTTATTGCATGCAGCATCTGATTTTTCTTAAGCAATTAATCTGGAAAGTGTTGAAAATTATAATAAATATTAATTTTATTAAAATGGAAAATTGAAAGCAGGCTGAAAAATCTGATGACATCCTCATTTCATTTCAGTCCCTTGCAGGATATTATGATAGCTGGGTATTTGATGGGGGGTTTTCGGGACTTGATGCACTCAGGCTGATTAGGGAGAATCAGACAATTTGCTCGGTGCTTTAGCATTTGAAGTTGTGAAATTCTTCCGTTATTTATTACTACTACTGCTGAGAGAGTTATAGTCACTCAAATCGTAAAAATACGATGGCAATTTCATACAAATTAGATCAGATACTCAGTTCTACTGGCTTGAAATGTGCAAATTTTTTCAGTAAAACTATAAACACACAAGATTAATGATATATTTTGTTTCAGTCCTTCAGTCACTCATGTTTTGATGTAGAAAAGATATGGAAAAGCCTTACTTTTTTAAAGTGTAAGATGTACTCTTAGACCCAATTATAGCATTTTTACACTAGTTAGTAATCTTCTCACATATGAGTTTTTTTGACGTGCAACTCATTCCATATCTTAATTGCAGCTTCTAAGAATAGAGTCAATTAAACCCCAAAAGGAGGAAAAAGCTTCCCAGAGCCTGCTAATACCACAATAATGTTTCTGTTTCTTAATAGACAGCAGTTAATATGAGACTCCAAAAGACAAAAAGGAAAGTGTCCTCTTTTCACCTCTCAGCCTTTTGAAATGGAGCAAACTTGCTTCCATGGTACCATACCGCACCTCCAAATAATAGTACAAGGGGATACTGAAAAGTTCTCAGCTCAACCATCCAACTTCCTAAATTCTGAACGTTATTTTGCCACTGTAGCTGAAAAGAGTGTTATCTTATTTTGTTAAGTGGAAAAATTTGCAGAAATGATATTCTAGGTTTTAACATTATTTCAGATCATTGACTGAACCATATCCACGTCATTCTCGTCTTGATTAGGCTGAGAACTTTTCAGCACCTCCTTGTAGTGTGAAGAGTTTGTGTCTTAGCCTAGTTAGTGAAAGAGAACCAACCAAAAGTGTCTGAATTCAAGAGAGTCTGGGATAGGCACGTGGGATCTCTCAGAGAGAGAAAGAGATAATGGTTACAGCGGATGGGCAGACTAATGGGCCATTTGGCCTTTATCTGCTGTCATGTTTCTATGTTTCTGTGTTTCTATGGGTCTCTCAAGTTCACAACTCCAAGAGTGTCCAAGGAGTGGATTAGGTAATAAAGGGAGTCTGCATGTTAGTTTTGGCCATTTGGGATGCAATAGAGCAGTGTTTTTCAACCTTTTTTGGGCAAAGGCACACTTGTTTCATGAAAAAAATCACAAGGCACACCACCATTAGAAAATGTTAAAAAATTTAACTCTCTGCCTATATTGACTATATATAAAGTAATTCTCTTGAATAGGAATCAAATAAACACAAAGAAAGTATTTTATAATTACTTTATTACGAAATAAAAATTATAAAAATTATAAAATACTTTATTCAGTGCGAAACCTGGGCCTGTTTGGCTGAACACAAAGCTGATATTCTGGCTGGAATCGAAGAAAGACACACACGTAGCTCTTCGTCAACAGCTCTCAGTCTCTCTCTGTATTTGGTTTTTATAGCATACAAAAATAGACAAATATACCCTCCATCCTTTTTATTAAACCACAATAGCAGTTTTTAGCGCAGGGAGCTGCGCTGAATGTCCAGCGCTGCTCTTAACGCTCATAGGCTCCCTGCGCTAAAAACCACTATTGCGGTTTAGTAAAAGGTGACCATATTGTAAAATATAGACAGCAGATATAAATTCAGAACTGTGCATAGTAAGTGAAGGAAAGTTTTCATCTCTGGGAATTTACCCAGTTAACTATTAAGTTATTTGGGCAAATTCCTTTGAAAACTGTGGTAATACTGCCTCCACTTTGCTAAATTTAAAATAAAATCATTTTTCCTACCTTGTCTGGTGATTTCTGGTTGCACTTTCTTCTTCTGACTGTGCATCCAATCTTTCTTCCCTTCTATCAGCCTGTATGCTTTCTTTCCTCCACACCTCATTCCCTCCCCCAACCTTTTCTTCCTCTCTCCCTGACCTTTCTTTCTTTCTTTCTTTCTGTTTCTCTTCTTTCCTTCTGTTTCCCTGCCTGCCCCCTTTCTTTCTTTCTCCCTGCCGTTCCCCAAGCCACTGCCACTGCCGCTGCCATCGGGGAACAGGACCCACCAATGGATAACAGGCCCCAAAGCAGACGCCGACGCATGCTCTCCCTGACGTCAATGCTGCAATCGGAGAGGAAGTTCCGCCCAGCCAGGCAGCGATTGGCTGGCCCGAACTTCCTCTCCGACTGCAGAATTGACGTCGGGGAGAAGAAGACTTATCGGCTCGATAGATTAGATTGCCAAGACAAAGTGAGTCCTGGGTGATCGACTCACTTTGCCTTGGCGAGCTACTGGCGCCCCTGCCTCGGGCCCCCTGTCAGCTCCGGGCCCGGCGGCCCTGCGGCACACCAGGCAACATCTCGCGGCACACTAGTGTGCCGCGGAACAGCGGTTGAAAAACACTGCAATAGAGTATACACCCCTGATGGTGTGGATGACATGAAGAAGTACTTGGCGAAGCTTGAAGAATGGTCCAGAATTTGGTAGCTATGATTTAATGCTAAGAAATGCAAGGTCATGCATTTGGGCTGCAAAAGCCCGAGGGAATGGTACAGTTTAGGAGGCGAAGAACTTTTGTGCACAAAAGAGGAGCTGGACTTGAGTGTGATAGTATATGATAACCTTAAGGTGGCAAAACAGGTTGAAAAGTTGACGGTGGAAGCTAGAAGGATCCTTGGGTGTATAGGAAAAGGTACAGTCAGTAGAACAAAGGAGGTAACAATGCCCCTCATTTAAAATATTGAGAACATTTTTTCACACCTTCAAAATGATATAAACAGGATGGAGTTGGTCCAGAGGACAGCTACTAAAATGGTTGATAATCTTTATAATAAGATACTTAAAGATATGGAAGCAAGAACACATAGCGAGTGCATTTTGTTCTGACGAGTATCTGAGGTAAAAGTTGCCAATTTTGTGCCTTTCTTAGTGTATGCAACTTTAATTTATTGTGCCTCCAATTTTCTTTGTATTCATTCATATTTTTTTAATTTGTTGACTATAAAACTCCATATTGGAGTGCTGGCAGTATAAATAATATATCATCTGCGGTATTTACAAAGAATTCTGTTTAAGAGTTGGCAACGTCAACACGATCAGTTATGAAGCATTTTAAACAATAAAATTAAAAGTAAATATATTAATGCTATCTCAAGACTTCCTGCATCTTAATCAGCCATAATGCAGCAAAATAAAAAAAATATAGCTCATAGATCACAAGCAAACAAAAAGAATAAATCGTCATGGAGTAAACGTTGCCAGTGGAGAGCAGAATTTTTAAAACAGAATTATTAGGGGAATGAGAAATCAGAAATGAAAAATGAGCAGGCTCTGTTCTAGGAACCTGTTACAAATTTGGTCATGTATTTTTCTGCTACACATCCTGCTGTGGTGAGAAACTAGCTCTCTATTTTCTAATTCCCCTGCCCTCTCCTTCTAATTAATGAGTCTCCATAATAGCATCACATGTTTAGATGAATCTAGAAATGGCATAAAATGTTTAGGTTTTTATTTTATTTTAGGAGTCTCAATAGAATCTATATGAAGGGCATTCAATTTATCTACACGAGTATGAAAGAAAGTTGCAAGCATGTTGAAACAAGTCTGTGCATGTTACGACATGGCTCGAGGTTACTCGTGCACAGTTGGGGCTCAATGTGAGTCTAACATTCCAAGAGACATGATGTCAGGAGAGTCCTCATGCGAATCAAGTAAGATATTGCTAGATTTGGATCAGCATTCAGTGATAAAATTGCTCACAAAAGAAGGGAAAAAGCCAAAGGAAATCCATGAATGCATGGCTGCAGTTAATGGAGAGTCTGCCCCATCATCCTACAAAGTAAAATTTTGGAGAAAGCAGTTTAAGTGGAGTAGAGAATCCATTTGAAGATGACCCACACACTGGACGGCCTGTGGAAGCAATTTCCACAGAAATATGCAAGAAAGTTGAGGATTTAATTTTGTCACACAGATGAATTAAGGTTTCCTGAATAGCTGAAGAAATGGATATCTCAGCAGTTACAGTTTGGAAAATAATTCATGAAAAGTTGGGCATGTCCAAGGTAAGTACAAGATGGATTCCAAAAATGCTGACGTCATGTCAGAATGCCACGAGGCTCCAATGCTGTCAGGAGGACTTGAAGATGCTCTGTGAATACCAAGTAAATTTTTTTTCATCATTTGGTGACTGGAGTCAAGGCAGTGGAAGCACAAGTCATCCCCAACCCCCAAAAAAGTTCAAGACAGAAAAAATCTGCAGGCAAAGTCATGGCAACTGTCTTCTGGGATGATGGACTTTTGCTTCTGGAGTTCATGTCACACAAGACAACCATAACCCAACGAGAGTTACGCCAACACAAAGAGCACTTTGCGGGAGTCAATCAAGGAGAAAACCTGAAGAAAACTCACAGTAGGTGTGCTGCTTATTCACAACAATGCGCCGGTGCACATGTCACGACAATCTCAGGCTGCCATCCAGGCATAAGTGATCACACCTAAAATTCAGCACACCAAAGCAGCTTTATACTCATAATCTGTAAAAGCTTCTGCACACCATTTGGCACACCATTGTGATACTTAAATTGAGCCACTTAAATTGCCCCCTAAGCTCTTTTGAAAATGCCTTTTAGATGGATCTGACACTGGTTTTGCTTTCCTAATCATTTGGTTGAGAATAGCGTTACCAGATTTTCCGTGTAGAAAATCCGGATCCCTAGACCCGCCCCTAAGCCTGCGCAGTTCCACCCATTTCCACCCCATCATACCCCAGTCCCCCCCCCCCCACTGCCTGCTCTCATTGGGCAGGACATTCACGCATGCAACGCGATGATGGCATGCCCACATGAGCGAGAGCGTGACATCATTGCGTGGCATCTATGCATGTGCGGTTGTCCTGCCCAACGCAATGTGGAGGAAAGCTTTTCAAAACCCAGACAAAGTGCCGGGTTTTGAAAAGCTATCCAGATCCCTGGACGTCCTCAAAAGGAGGACATGTTTGGAAAATTCAGACATCTGGTAACCCTAGTTTAGAGGAAAAGGAAAGATACATTTTTTTGACAAAATAGCTCCTTGATTTATGAAGAGATGACTTATGAGTTCATTTATTTTTTTAATGTGCTAGAACTTTTGAAGAAATAAATAATACACAGACACTTTTTTTTCCCAGTGGGAATAAGAGAAGGGTAGCTAGAGTAGAGGAGTAACTTAGTGGTTTGTGCAGTGGCCTGGGGATGTGAGGAACTGGGTTTAATTCTCACTTTACTCCTAGCCAATCACATAACCCTCCATTGCTCCAGGTGCAAAATAAGCACCTGTATATATGTAAACTGCTTTGATTGTAACCACAAAAAGGCAGTATATCAAGTCCCATCCCTTTTCCCTTATTTTAATTGTATCATTCTCCTCCATATTTGTAGGTTGCTGGCTCTCTCCTTTCTTGTTGAGAACCATTCAGGAATGTCAGACCCTTACTTATCCCATGCTGCCCTGTATGAGGAGAAAAAAAAATCAATGCTTCAAATACTTGCTGGATTCACTGGAGCCACAAATGAGACAGCACATTCAATATAACTGATGGGATTAAATTATGTTGAAAGGCTACTATATCAATTCTGTTGAAAGTAAACTGGAATTGTTAAAATAAATGGCATAAGCTTAGAACCTGCAGAGGGACATTAGATGAAATAATGGTTTGCTATGCAGTTTCAGCCATTATGTCCAACATTTTTTTTTTTTAATTCTTGCCTCCTCTTAACTTCTACCCTGATAGATTAGAAACCTTCCCCTCTCTTCTCCTTCTCCCTTCCCCCACCATCATTTTACTGGTATACTTATTTTCCTTTTGCTCTTTCTGTTCAGTTTCCTCTCATTGTTTGATTAATTTCAAAGGAGGAAGGGAGGAGACATGAGATATCCAGCCTGTGGCATGATTAATTTAAGCTTGTTACACAATGAAAATTGCTTAAGGCAATGTGTTTTTTTTATTTAAAAAAAGTATGGGCATTGTGGAATACTGCATCTCCATGCCCTTAATACCTAGTTATGCCTCCTACTAAAGAATGATATGGGGACAAATTTTTCCCCGTCCCCATGGGAACTCATTTTCCCGTCCATCCCGGAGAGTTCTTTTCCTGCCCCTGCCCCATTCCTGTAAGCTCTGGCCTCATCTGCACAAGCTTCAAACACTTTAAAATCATAAGTGTTTGAGGCTTGTGTGGTTAAGGCAGAGCTTACAGGAATGGGGCAGGGACAGCGACAAAACTCGTGGGGACGGGACGGGGAATTTGAGTTCCTGCGGGGATGGGGAAAATTTTCTCCCCGTGTCATTCTCTACCTCCTACTAAGTTATCTTTGGTGCTTTTTCTAGCTGCTTTTATCATTTATTTTTCACTTATACCAATAGGCTCAGAGTGAGGGAAAAACATTAACTTAAGATAAACAAATTCAGAAATACAATACAATTAACACACATGGGGCTCTATTGTTAATATTAAATAACATAAGCCTATGGGGCTAACTCATGAATGCATTTAACTGGTTAACACTTAGTAAATAGGGCTCATTATTAATAGGTAGTTGTCTCTGTGCACTTTAGAAAATTCAGCCCTAAAAAGAATTATATGTATGCTTTTTCCCAAGTTGATGTCTTTTGTAAGGAAGTTCTCCTTATATCAACCTTGATTTTATATGAGTCCAATATTGCAGGGAAATAAATGCTGAATTCAGAGAGAGTGCAGCTATAAACATAGAACAGTGAAGCCTCTTGGGAAGAAAGGCGATCATTTTATCAATTGGAAGCACTTATATGAGATTTTAAAACAAGGATAAAGTATCAGCAGTGCAAGAGAAATGAGCCACCTTGAAAAGACAAGAGACCCGTATTTTCACGCATATAACGCGCGCGTTATACGTGTTTTTACAAACCGTGCATAACCTTGCGCGGTATACGCGTGAGCGCGGTATATAAAAATTTTTTTACATAGTTCCCACCTCGCTCGACGCCCGATTCATCATCCGGAAGGACCGCTCGCACCCCCACCGCTCGCACTCCCACCCCCATGTTTCCAGATGCCAGTGAGCCCAGCTGTTTCCTCTGCCGGCGGTCCTGCCCCTTTTCTGAGCCCTGCTGCGCTGCTTCCTCTTCCGGTGGTCCCGCCCTTTCTCTGACGTCAGAGAAAGGGCGGGACCGCTGGAAGAGGAAGCAGCGTAGCGCAGGGCTCAGAGAAGGGGCAGGACCGCCGACAGAGGAAACAGCTGGGCTCACTGGCATCCGGAAACAAGGTAGACAGCTTCTCCATGGGGGGGGGGGAGACTGTGGGGGTGCGAGCGGTTTTTCGGGTGGGAGTGCGAGCGGTGGGGGTGCGAGCGGTCCTTCCGGATGATGAATCGGGCGTCGGGGGGGGCATCAGGCTTTCAGGATGGGGACAGGACTTCAAGGGGGGACAGGCAGACCTTCAAGGGGGGACAGCCAGAGGAGAGTCGGGGCAGCGAACGGAGAGTCGGGGCAGCGAACGGAAAGTCAGGGCAGCCAGAGGAGAGTCAGGGCAGCCAGAGGAGAGTCGGGGCGGCATGCGCGGTATACCCGTGAGCGCGGTATATAAAAATTTCTTTACATAAATTTGTGTTTTCCGCGCGCTATACCCGTGTGCGCGTTTTACACGGGTGCGCGTTATCTACGTGAAAATACGGTACTTCAATTTCATAGCGAGCCAATTAAAGGTGATGCAAGCATAATGAGTGTCCCCAAGCAAGGGGGTCCTCAAATCCAATCTTCGAGGTCTATAATCTAGCCTGGTTCTCAGGATTTCATGAGATCTCATTGCATGCAATGGAAGCAGTGAATAGAAATAAATCTCAAACATATTAATTGTGGAAATCCTGAAAACTAGGCAGGGATATGGACCATGAGGACTGGATTTGAGAACCTTTAACACTGCACATCCTCAAATAATTTTCAGACATCTAGCCCCCCTCCCCTAGATGTTAATAATTAAAGATTTGAGAATTGTCTACTTTCTTGTAAGATAAAGTACATGCTGATGGTCATTATCAAGAGGGAGATGGAACAAACGAGCATGGCCTAGGGAGTCAGTGAACTGCACTGGATTGGATCTGGGGACTTCAGCTCAGATAACTACACTATTTATTACTCAGGCAATGAGACAGAAAGGAGAAAGGGAGTTGCCATTGTAGCCAACAAAAGGATCACAAGGCACGTACAGAGCCCCCAGTACATTAATGATAAGGTCATGTCTATCCGCATCAGAGGGAAACCTCTGAATGTGACCATCATCCAATTCTATGCACCAACAGCAGATGCGTCAGAGCAGGACATTGAGGACTTCTGTGTCCTGGTCCAAAAGTGCAATCAATAGAACCCCGAGAAAGGACATCACCTCCATTATGAGTGACTTCAATGCCAAAGTTAGAGAAGGAGAGGATGCAGGAGTGGTCGGCAGGCACGGCCTAGGGGAGAGGAATGAAGCTGGAGACTACCTTGTGCAGTTCTGCTAAGAGAACAAGCTTAGAATCACCAACACCTTCTTCACCCAGCCGAAGTGGTGCCTCTACACCTGGACATCCCCAAATAGGCAGCATCACAACCAAATTGACTACATCATCTGCCAGCAAAAATGGAAGGAATCAATTTTGTCAGCAAAAACACTACCAGGCATAGACTATGGATTTAATCACCACTGATCATCACTGTAGCTTCTTGATCATAGTAGAGCGATCTGATTATCCTTAAGCTACAGTGCAAAACAGGTATGGAGATGAATGATTCAAGATCAAAAAGGGTACAAGACAAGGATGCATCCTCTCTCCTTTTCTTTTCAACCTCTATGCAGAAGTAATCATGAGGCAGCTGGACTTAGATGATTTGAGTGTTAAGGTGAAAATAGGCAGAAGTACTATCACCAATCTGAGATATGTAGATACTACCCTGTTGGCAGAGAGTGAGAAGGACCTCAAGAAGATGATCCTGAAGCTGAAAGAAGAAAGCGAGAAGATAGGACTTTACCTGAACATCAAGAAGACCAAAATCATGACTACCGCCAACAAGAAAGTCCACATAAAGATCAACAATGAAAAAAACACCTTAACAGTTCTCACTCAAAGCACAATGCCTTGAGAGGTCTGATGGGATGCCGAGGCGGAGCTTACCTAAGATGGCGGATTGGGAGTAGCTGCGGAGACGCCGTCGTGCTCATCATGTGGATTTCCTAGAGTTATGGTAAAAAGAAAGTCTAAACTTCGGGTGTTCCCCGTTGAGGCAGCAGCACCATTGGGTCCGATGGATGTCTTTGTAGAACGCGGCTCACGAATGTTACAACCGGAGGGTGCCACGGCTGGAGAGACTGCACAGGCTGAGGTGCGGGATCTCTCCTTTGAGGCTGTCATTCTGTCCCCGGATGAGCGAAGACCGCCTTGCTGTCCCGCTGCGACGGAGGAGTCATTTGTTGACTCACCGGCTCGAGATACCCTCTTGCTGTCCTCTCTGTTTGGGAGGACTAACCCCGGAGGGGGGGAGGAGGAGTTTTCAAGATCACAGCAAGCGGTGAGGAGTTCACAGCAAGCCCGAGGAGACTCTTCAAGCTCATTGATGGCTACAGGTATTTCAGTAGCCCAAGAAACTCTTTTGATAAATGAAGTGGTATCTGGCTCAATGGGCATTGCAGGAATTCCTGGAACTGAGATTGTTCCCTTGCAAAGGCCCAAGGTGATTACGATGGAATCCATATGGGAGGCCATATCTAGTATGCAAACTTTACTGGGGAGTCAAATTCAGCAATTATCTTTGAGCTGCAATACTGTTATATCGGAAAATTTGGAACTAAAAGATAAAGTTACAAGTCTGGAAAATAAAATGAGTGACATTGAACCTAAAGTAAAAACTTTGGAAGTACAAGCCCAGACTTGGATTAAGGACAGTGCTAGTTTGCACTTTAAACAAGAAATGTTGGAAAATTCTGTTAAAAGATGTAATCTTCGGATTATTAATTTTCCAAAAGTACAAACAATGACTGCCCTAGCTATGTTTAAAAAATATTTGTTAGAAATTTTGAAGGTACCAGAAACTTCGTACCCACCTCTCACAAAAATATATTACCTGCCAACGAGAGTTAAATCTCAAAATCCAAATCAACAGAATTTATCTGTTGATAGTTTGGATTTAACACATTTTCTAAAGAGGTCGGATACGGAAAATCAGGTCCCTGCTACCTTAATAGTACAGTTTGCAATTGACTCAGACAGGGATTGGCTGCTTAAAATGTTTTTTTAAGCATAGAGATGTTCCATTCATGACAAATATAATTAGGATGTACCCTGATGTATCTCGCTCAACCCAGAAAAGAAGAAAACAATTCTTAATATTGAGACCACAGGCTGTTCAGTTAGGGGCGACCTTTGTCCTAAGATATCCCTGTAAATGCGTTTTGACATATGGGGGGAATAGATATGTATTTTATGATCCACAGCACTTATCTAAATTTATTTCTGATAGAGAGTCTTCATGAGCTGCCTTGTTCTCTTGTTAAGCTCAACATATTGGTTCAAGAGCACTCAAAACGCCTATCTTTTTGCCTTATACTAATTGCCTTGATGACTTATTTCAGTCTTTTTCATTAGCCTCGTCTCCAAAATTGTGGACTAATAATGCGATGTATATTTTGATATTCCTTAGCTGTTTGGATTTTTGATTTAATTTCAATTTACACTGCATGTTTTCTTTTATTGACATGTAATTATTGTCAATTATTAAAATTATAAATAAAGAATTAAAAAAAAAAAAAGATCAACAATGAAGAAACAGAAGTGGTTGACAGCTTCGTTTTCCTTGGCTCCATCATTGAACACAGTGGCAGTTTGACAGCAGAGATCAAGCGTCGATTATCCCTGGGGCGTGCAGCCATGGTGAGCATGGATCAAATATGGAAGTGCAAGGACGACTCAGTCGCTATAAAAACAAAACTGATCACTGCCATTGTGTTCCCAATTGTGACATATGGCTGTAAGACATGGACACTCATGAAAGCAGATAGAAGAAAAATCAACTCCTTTGAGCTGTGGTGCTGGATAACACTTCTACAAATCCCATGGACAGCTAGGGTCACCAACAAAGATGTTCTTGATCATATAAACCCAGAGTTGGCCCTGGAAGGCAAGATTACCAGACAGAAACTGACCTATTTTGGACATGTGATGACAGAACATTCACTACAAAAGGAGATGCTACTCGTAATGGTCAGTGGCAAAAAGAAGCAGGGGAGACCAAAAGCCCGTTGGCTGGATACCATAAAAAATGACACAGGAATGAACATCAACAATTGAAAGAAGCCATGGAAAACAGAGAAGCCTGGCAAGGACTGGCCTATAGAGTATCCAAGGGTCGGTCACAACTGAATGGATAGTAGTATAAAGACAACTTCTTGAAATACAAATTCAAGAACACTTTTCGGAGGTGAATGAAGAAGCGATAATTATTATCTCCAACAAGATTGTTGATTTCGTAATGTTTTAACAAGAGCACAACTTCAGAACAGCATCAGACACATTTCTGGTGACCACTGGTAAAACATGGTACTATGTCAGGTTCTTTTGAATTTGAACAGGGTGCTGGAATGAACTTTGATTTTGAATATTTATTTCAAAAGGGAGGTCACCTTTTTACCCCTTGTTTTCCTTTGACGCAGCTACTCTTTGCACTCTCCAGATGCTGCTGCTCTAGACAATCACCTAGTTTGCCTAATGGCCCTGGAACCAATACAACTTTCATCAAAAGTGGCAATCCATCAATAAATCTGATCAAACACATTGGAGTTAATTTACTAAGCATCATAATAAAAGATTTTTCATGGCAAGGTGCTAAATATTTTAGGAGGTATGCTGAAATTCCATACAGGTAGCAACCCCACAGACAATTTTAACCTATAGGGTTCCTAGCAATTAGGAAAGCAAAGCTATTGATGTACTTTCAGTTTTTATTATTGCTTGGATAGATTTGTTTCTCTGCAGGTATTTTACTGGATAAAACAAGGTTTGTAGTTTTGAATAAACAAAACAAGGCAATTTGCTCTGATCTCTACCCCTTCTCTGCCCCCTACATTGTTGTCCAGCAAGGGTACTTGTGCCTGTGAACAGGATGGCAAGTAATGAAAACCCAGATTTCCAATGATAAAATGTTATTTTTCCATAGAAAAGTTTCTCCTTCCTGCCCTTCCTTCCTTAGGTCTGATTTATTAAGATATTGATATGCAGATCATGCAGTTGCTGAAGCAGATGCCAATTTTTTTTTTTAACAAGGAAGTCAAACACTGCTGTTGCGTACTGATATAAATGAATGACTGAGCATTAAGACAGCTTGTATGTAATGGTACTTCTGTGTATTATTCTGTATACATGTATAGGAGCCAGTTCTTTGGGGACCAGTGAGTGCTGAGTACCCCCCAATCTTGAGCCAGCTCTTTCACTGTGTCCAGGGACAGATAATCTATATGATATGTGGCACCCCAAATTTTTTGAAATGTAAGTGCCTATGAATGCAGTGCTACTTTTTCACAGCTTCTCTTCCTCCCGCCCCCCCCCGCAAAAAAAACACACAAACCAACCCACATATGATTTATGGTTTATTTGTTTTAACATATTGCCTTTCATGTCGACCATTTCTGCTTTTGGCCATACAGTGCTTCTCCCCTCAAAATTTGAAACTCAGGGTCTTTTGTCAATAACACTATTTTTTTTTTTTTTTACCTTTTATTGGTTTATTAAAATTTTAAGGTGGCTACAGAAATTAACAATATGGGTGTGGCTAACACTGGAAGTGGCGTTAGGCTTTAGGCACCAGAAAGTGGCGCTAGGCACCAGAAAGTGCCTACATGTGTGTGATTAACAACAAAGATAGGTGCTTGAAATGTAGGCTTGGAAAACCATCACCTTAGACTACTGCAATATTATATACTTGGGATTGCTCAAAAAAAAAAAAAAACGACTGAAAGTCGTCCAAAATGCTGCAGTCCGTTTCATTTATGGCCTCAAGAAATCAGACCATGTAAGCCCATATTACATAAAACTACACTGGCTGCCTGTGGAAGCAAGGGTCATTTTTAAGTTTGCTTGCCTTTGCTTCAAAACTATGACAGGATCATCCCCAACCTATCTGTCACACCAATTTGAATTCCCAGGCACAACTAATACACGCAGTACCTACTTGTTCGCTTTTCCATCCCTAAAGGGCTGCACCTACAAGAGATACCTTGATAGAACACTATCATTCCAAGCAGGCAAATGGAACAAATGTTTAATCTAATCTAATCTAATCCTTAGGTTTGTATACCGCATCATCTCCACGTTCGTAGAGCTCGGCGCGGTTTACAGTAGATGAAATAGGAAAGAACTACAACAGAGGGTTAGAGGTAGTAGTGTGAAGAATATTAGAGGACTATGGATGCCAGATATAAGAGTTTTCTTGATTCCTAAGTTGGAGAGAGGCTTACATTTTTTGAGAAAAGCCAACCAACTTCATCTCAAACGCACGTTCATACCAAGCATTTAGAAAGTCAAATTTCTCTGACCCCACTTCAACCTTATATACTTCCAATACACTTCTAGATAAACCTGACTAAACTTAACATGCCAATGTAAATTCAAAAATTCTCTGTAATGTCGCTGTCTGTATGCAGTCTCTTCCTTTGAAAACCGCTTAGAACTGTTTATGGTATGGCAGTATATAAAAATAAAGTTATTATTATTATTACATTTCTGGTGCCTATCTTTCCTGAGGTGTGTTTCACTATGGCATCATCGTGTGATTGATATGCGATCGGCAGCCACATTTTAGGTAGCCGCTGATATCAGCACCGTATATAAATCCGGGCCGAAATAAAATAAAAAATCGTTCCTAAAAGCTAAAATGGACCCCAACTGGAAGAGAGATGACAAGCAGATTTAAAGACAGTCAGCCACATTTTCTTATATAGACCTTTCTTTCCCCTATGTGAAACCATCTGTTTCCCTTTGGAGCGAATTTATTACCCTGTTTCTATGGTATCCTAGCCTGTCTCCTTTCTTATCTTATAAGCAAATCTGCTAAGCCTTGTGTACTCTTCTGTAAATTAAGGTCCAGGTACCAATTTCCAGCGCTATGGAGTCTTCACAGAATTCCACAAAACCTTCAGAGGCTTCTGCTTTTTTTTAAAATTCCTGTAGATATCATGGCAGGCCTATAGTGCTGGCTGTATAACTCATTCATTCCCCTCTTGTCCAGCCTCATATTTGAGGTTGGGTACTGAAGAAATCATGTTACCTACTTTTCCTTCATTAAAATATCATATCCTTATAAAACTGCATCTTCTTATATAAATAGGTAAATACATTTAAGGTTCCATCCTATCAAGAGATTACCACTCTTCAAATAATTAGTTAATATACCTTTCACTTTTTCAAGAAAAGGGCTCTTATCTTTATGTTCTCCTGAGAAAGGGTTCCTCTGGAAATCTTTAGATTGTTCTCACAGGTAGGATATTAGAAGTCTGGGTGACCATGCTAGAACACCATCATGTTTTCAAGTTTAGCATTCCATTCCCTAATCTAGAAACTTCCATCTCTGGGTAAGGAAAGTGGTTAGGCTTACTTCTGGGTAGTATCTGTTGAATTAGCAATGGCCCCATCTCATATCAGCACGCAATACTTCTGTATCTTCACTGCACTTGTGTCACAGCAAGGAGAACAAGGAGAGAGTGTCTCTTGAAGTGAATAAAAATAAGGAACAGACTTAAGAATCAAGGCAGGATGGATATATACATTTCTTTAAAGTTACATATATTTAAAACACGTGGAGGGGTTTGTGCATAATAATGTTGTAGGGGTCTGTGCATAATCAAAAGAAACGTCTAAGTCCGTTTTGGGCCTAAGTCGCAAGTTACCCAAAGTCAGACATGGGAAAAGGTCCATTTTCGAAAAATACATCCAACATATTTTTTTTAGCGAAAATTGTCCAACTGTATGTCCAGCCATTTGATCGCCCAGACTGCTAAGTTGTCCATCTTTATACCCCATTTTCGTCCAAAAATTCGTCCAAGTCACAAATGCCTAGAAAAAGACCTTTTGGGCATGAGAGGGGCCAGAAAAGTGATGGACTGGACACCCAGACATGGCACCAGAGTAGTGGGGGTACCTTACAGAGCACTGCTGTAAACTTCACAAAAAGGGTCCCACATAAACATCTCACTACAGCTCCCTTATAGATCATGTTGAGCCCCCCCGAAACACCCCCATAATCTTCTAGACCAGGGGTGTCCAACCTGTTGGCTTCACTGGGCCACATTGGCCCAAAAAATGTTTCTGGGGTCACAAAAACTTTCAAATGCTGCAGCAAGACACAGGAGGGAGCCGGCAAGATGGTAAACACCCGGGGGCAGCAGAGGAAAACACTGCATCACCATCGACTGGGGCCGCACAAAATACTTCATGGGGCCACACAAAATACTTCCACCCCAATAGCCCTTATGGCTCAGGAGCCACTTATATGGTAGTACAAAAGGGTTAGGTTTTTTTGGGGGGATGCACATTTTTTTACCATGAATGCAGTGATTTAGAGTGGCTTATGGGCATGGGTCCTCTTCTCCATGGTTCACTAACCCACCTCCAAGACCATTTAAGCCACCTCTGTGAAGCTCTATTAGGCTTTCCTATGCCAGGCTGCCAGGTGCTGATGTTCTGGAGGCAGTGCTTATCTGGTCACTTTGGATATCTTCTTGTGACTTAGACCTGGTTTTAGATGGCTTATGTCACAACATCCAGGTTCCGTCTAGGCAGTGTTGTAAAACTTTTGGTTATACATGCAGTACGACTAAGTCTAAGACAGCCCATGTCCTGCCCAAATCCCGCCCTCAACACTCCTCCTGACACGCCCCTTTTAGCTCTGGTCGTTCAGCAGCACTGTGAAGGCCTAGGTCATTTTTAAATACACCTAAAACCCGGTTCAATTATCGGCACTTGGACGACCTGTCTCACTGATCGTCTAGGTGCCAATTTAGGCTGGTTTTTAGACTTATTTCCATTTCGATTATGAGCCCCATACTGTATCTCCTTAAACTGGAATAAAAAGGAATAAACACCTAAGGCAATAATGATTATAACTAGCTGGATTACTGTAATATCATTTACCTGAGCTCCACGAAGAAAACCACCAGAAGACTAAAACACAGCCGTCCGCCTCATTTTCGACCTGAACAAATGGGAACACATCACTCCTTTCTACCACCAACTACATTGGCTACCTTTCGAATCCAGAGTCCTTTTCAAGCTCACCTGCTTTTGCTACAAAACAGTATTTGGTCTATCACCAAGATACCTCTCTCCCCACTTCACTATGAATTGCACCAATAAGAAATCCCGCAGAATTCAGCTGTTCACCTTCCCCTCCCTAAAATTATGTCAGCTCAAAAGATTCCTCGACAAAACCTTCGCCTTCCAGGCGGCTAAGCTGAACCCTTGGCTAGCCCAAATGATGCTCGAGGCCCCGACCTACCTCGATTTCAGAAAACTTCTCAAAACACATCTATTCCACGAACAGGACCCTTAACCCTCATTCCCCTGCAATAAACCAACTCCCGCCCTCCCCCCTCCTTTCTCTTCCCCTCCCCCCCATCCTTTGGTTCTCTCTCCCTCCCTCTTTCCTTCCAATCCAACCTTGTCGCTGCTTGTAACTCTGATAAATTTCTGCTAAAATGTTCCAATATTTCCTTCCTCGATGCTTGTAACTCCGACAAAATGTTGTAAATCCGTGTTCAGATCGGATCTTAATTAATTGATGTGAACCGCCTAGAACTCATTGGGTATGGCGGTATACAAGAACATAATAATAATAATAGCAAATTACGAAAAGTCCTTAATTTCAAACTATAAAGTATTTACTGTTCAGTCTTTTAAAAACTTTGTTGTAGTTGTAGGCAGGCAATCCCAGTGACATACGAGTCTGTAACACTCTTGCAGCTCCCTCTGGAAGCAGATAGAAGAAAGAGTTCTGATGCTGTAAATCATGTGGATCTATGTTAGGCCATGTAGCTTGGTCTTTCTCCCCTGCAAAGACTATGAATGAAAGGCTTCAACAAACATTAACACCCAGCCTTTTACAAAACCATAGCGCATTTTTTTAGTGCCGTCCATGGTGGTAACTGCTATGAGTGATGAAGCATCTACTGCCACAGCAGGCGCTAAAACCCATGCTACGGTTTTGTAAAAAGGTGTGGGTGTGTATATGTGTAAATGAAGATCCTGCTTAAAACACTAAGGGGTCCTTTTACTAAGGCGTGCTAAACGATTTAGCATGCGTAAATGCTAACGCACCTCATAGAATATAATGTGCGCTAACCGATTTAGCAAACCAGTTAACATATATCAGCCACTTCATGATTGTTTGGAATATGGGCTTCATCTCTGTGGGGAGAGTATGGCACAGTGGTTAAAGCTACAGCCTTAGCACCCTGAGATTATGGATTCAAACCCACACTGTTCCTTGTGATCCTGGGCAAGTCACTTAATCCCCCCTATTGCCCCCAGGTACATCAGGTAAATTGCGAGCCCACTGGGACATACAGGGAAAATGCTTGAGTACCTAAATAAATTCATGTAAACTGTTCAGAGCTCCTGGGAGACCAGTATAGAAAATTGAATAAATAAATTTTTGTTTAAGCCACAGTTTCCAGTGTCTGCATAACTTCTAGCAAGCTTTGTTATTATTATCTTCTTTCTTTTTTTAGTGCCCCAATTGACTTCTACCAGCCCAATTCCTTTAAAACTTCCACTTGCTTAATATATATATATATTTTTTTTTTTCCAGATCTTTATGTCTTACATAATTCTTTTTCATAATTATATGCAATTCACAGGATATAAAAGTCTTACTGTTATCAGAAATAAAATAATTTGCAATTTTTGTCTATCTTGAAAGTTCATATTATAATTCACATAAACCCCCTTATTCGGATACTTTACACACACTTTCTAATCAACCTGCATCTTTCTTTCTTTTTATACATATTATGCTCACGATGTTGTCAATTTACATGAGTGACCTGAGCCTTCATTTACTGCGTTACTGGGTCTATTCGCACAATGGCAGCTAACAATTTATACATTTTTTCTTTACAAATACAAACACATCTTATCATTTAATTACATTACATTACATTACATTACGGATTTCTATTCCGCCTATACCTTGCAGTTCAGCTCTGTAGCCCTTTCAGGACCAAGGGACATATTTGTCCCATAACTTTAAAATCCTATAAATTTTGATTGGGATAGTCTACAGTTCTAAATTTGATATGTATGGATTCCATATGATACTGCCTTTATGTAAACAAACTGGTTCCGACATTCATTCATTAGCGTCGTTGCCAGATTGACGAGAAGATTCACTTGCCACACTGTCCATAAGCCAGAAGTGTGATTTTTTTTTTTAAAAAAAAATGATATTTCACAAAAAAAATCAATTTTTTGGCATCTGCAAGCCCTTTTTACCATAAAAATGTCATCAAAACCACAAAAATTGGCCTACGATCCTTATGGTCCTGAAGGAACCCTCAACTTCAATGAATTTGGCAAAAAGTCTTATTTATACAATTCTTTTTGACATAACCCTGCCTTTTTTTTTTTTTTTTTTTTTACAAAGCCACACAAGCAGTTTTTCGCATCAGCTGGCATGCTGAATGCTTTATGCTTCTCTGACGCTCATAGGAACTCTATGGCCATTGGAAGCTGCTGATAGTGAAGGACACACACAGGCTTGGAAAGGATCTGCAACGATGGCAGGACATGACTCTGGTGCACAGTACAACTTCGGGATCCAGAAATACTTCAGTTCGTACACAATGACAGGCAGGAGGAATTGTGTGTTGGCAACATATGCAGGGATTGCGGTGATCTTTCTGTATTTCAAACTAAAGCCTAAAAAACAAACGGCAGCTTGAAAGAAAAATAATTTAGGACTCCTTTTAATAAGGTGCGCTAGCGTTTTTAGTGCACGCACAAGATTAGCACGCGCTACCCAAAAACTTACCGCCTGCTTAAAAGGAGGCGGTAGCGGCTAGCGTGCACGGCAATTTAGCGTGCGCTATTCCGCGCGTTAAAGCCCTCTCGCACCTTTGTAAAAGGAGCCCTTAATGTTGCAGGTTCCCAGTTTCTCTCTGTGTACTGGATGATGCTTGGAAGCGGAACAAAACCATCTTTCCAGAAATAAATAAAAGCATTGAATACAATAAACAAACAAACAACCTCTTGCGCGGTTTTGGCTAAAGAGGGATAAAGATTCCCAGGAATGGCTGAAACTTACTTCCAAATGATTTAAAGAATACTGCATCATTGTGGCTTTCCGTATGAATGACTGTACACAGGACAGTTATACATACTAAAAATTCACCCCCTCCTTTTCAAAGCCGCGCTAGCGTTTTTTAGCGCTGGCCATGGCAGTAACAGCTCAGACGCTCAGAGGAATTCTATATGCGTCGAAGCTGTTACCGCAGCAACCAGCTTTGTAAAGGAGGGAGTCAGAGAGGCTTTTACTTTTAAACCAAACAACCCCCCCCACACTAAATTTAGAAAGGTCACAATATCATTTATAATTTAATATCTCTACTAGACATAAAATAATTCTCTAAACATAAAGAAGTGAGGATGAAACATTATATGTATCTCAAAAACTTTCAATTATAAAACCATACCATATAACAGATATTTAGAGATCCTTTTACAAAGCCACATTAGACATTTTTATCGCTCCGATGCTCATAGGAATTCTATGAACATTGGAGCTAATAACACTGCGGCCGGCGATAAAAAAAAAAGCCTAATGCAACTTTGTAAAATGGAGGGTTAAATTTTTTTACCAAATGCTCTCCATTACGAAGGGGTGCTGGAAAGGTTCTCAGGCCAACCAACCAACTGCAATCTGTTTAACCAATAACTGAATAGAAAATTCAGGAAAAAAACTTAGATGCAATATATATCTGTAGTATATAAAATACATATCCTATTTGTATTAGTACTTATGTGAATTTTTTCACAATTTATTTTCTTCACATCCTTCTGGTGAGGCACATTTCTTTCCTTTCTCCTAAAAAAAATACTAATAGCTTGCATTACATGTGAGTGCCTTCATATTTAATAATAATAACTTTATTCTTCTATACCGCCACAATCTTGCGACTTCTAGGCGGTTTACATTCAAGATTGCTGGACATTCAGCGATTTACAACATGTAGAAGGAGTACAGAGTACAGAGACTTTAAGAAATCGAAATTACAAAATATACTGTTTGCTAAGAATTTCGGAGCGGACCTGTAAAGAAAAGTCGCAAATTTCAAAAAAACAGCGAAAATTACAATATATAGTGTGTTTAGAGATTCAGAGGGGACATATTAGAAGAAAGGTCCTGAAATTACAAATGCAGTTCGATTAGGATTTCAGAGGGCATATTGGGAAAGTGAAAAGAAACAGAGTGTTTGGTGAGATTCTGTTTAGGTTTACAAAGAAAGAACTCTGCTGGCAGAAAAAGTAAACATATCAGTGTTTGTTGATAACAGCTCTACTGAAACAGTTAACTTTGACCCCCTTTTATGAAGCTGCGTTAGGGTTTTTATCACAGGCCGCTGCGGTAAAAGCTCTCATGTTCATAGGAATCCTATGAGCGTCCGAGTGTTTACCACAGCGGCCTGCGATAAAAAAAAAATCCTAACGCAGCTTCATAAAAGGGGGTCTTTGTCTTTTGTTAGTTACTAGCACAAAGATACTTTGCTTGTGAAAGCTCTTGTTTGCATCTCAAAGAGAGCAGTCATGTCTGTATTCACGCCTGAACGTAGTACAGGCAGTCCCGAGTTACAGATGCCCGACTTAAGAACAACTCGTACTTAAGAAGGCAGTCGTGGCTTCATTTGATTTTACTGAGCAGTATTTCCAATGGTTCACGGAAGTTTCGCCCCCCACATTTCGCCCCCAGCAATTCGCCCCTCACATTTCGCCCCCGCACATTTCGCCCCCCGGATGTTTCGCCCCCACACATTTCGCCCCCACACATTTCGCCCCCCGGATGTTTCGCCCCCACACATTTCGCCCCCACACATTTCGCCCCCACATTTCGCCCCCCCACATTTCGCCCCCACATTTCGCCCCCACACATTTCGCCCCCGTCTCGGAGCGCAAATCCTTACCTCGGAGCGCAAATCAGTCCAGCTACTGTTGTGAGCGCGAGAGAAGCCAAGGGGGATCGAGGCTTCTGGAGAGATGCAATCAACTGCAGCATTAGACACCCTCCTGCTAGCGATCGGCGGAGTGTCGAGAGTGTCCTCTGGCAGGAGGGGTTGGGCACCCTCCTGCATGTGATCGGGGGGGGGGGTTGGTCGGCCTTCCAGCAGGAGGAATTGACAGACAGCGGCGATTGGGGGAGGCGTCCTCCGGCAGGAGAGGGTGGGCATCCTCCTGCCGGTGATTGGGGGGTTGGTCGGCCTTTGGCAGGAGGGGTTGGGCACCCTCCTGCTAGCGATCGGCGGAGTGTCGAGAGTGTCCTCTGGCAGGAGGGGTTGGGCACCCTCCTGCATGTGATCGGGGGGGGGTTGGTCGGCCTTCCAGCAGGAGGAATTGACAGACAGCGGCGATTGGGGGAGGCGTCCTCCGGCAGGAGAGGTTGGGCATCCTCCTGCCGGTGATTGGGGGGTTGGTCGGCCTTTGGCAGGAGGGGTTGGGCACCCTCCTGCTAGCGATCGGCGGAGTGTCGAGAGTGTCCTCTGGCAGGAGGGGTTGGGCACCCTCCTGCATGTGATCGGGGGGGGGGGGGGTTGGTCGGCCTTCCAGCAGGAGGAATTGACAGACAGCGGCGATTGGGGGAGGCGTCCTCCGGCAGGAGAGGGTGGGCATCCTCCTGCCGGTGATTGGGGGGTTGGTCGGCCTTTGGCAGGAGGGGTTGGGCACCCTCCTGCTAGCGATCGGCGGAGTGTCGAGAGTGTCCTCTGGCAGGAGGGGTTGGGCACCCTCCTGCATGTGATCGGGGGGGGTTGGTCGGCCTTCCAGCAGGAGGAATTGACAGACAGCGGCGATTGGGGGAGGCGTCCTCCGGCAGGAGAGGGTGGGCATCCTCCTGCCGGTGATTGGGGGGTTGGTCGGCCTTTGGCAGGAGGGGTTGGGCACCCTCCTGCATGTGATCGGGGGGGGTTGGTCGGCCTTCCAGCAGGAGGAATTGACAGACAGTGCACGCTACCTCGGCCTGCCCCGGAACTCTTCCTGCAGCCACCACCCGCCTAGGCAGGAACATGAAGTTGCTGTTGCAGGAAGAGTTCCGGGGCAGGCCGAGGTTAGAAGTCTCCTCCGATGGATACAGCGCCGTGGCTGCCATAACATTTAAAATAATAGTGATCGGGGGGGGGGGGGGGGAGAGAGCAGGTGTGGGGAAGTCCGGAGCTGCAGGGCCGGCGTTAGAGGGAGTAAGAGCTGATGGTGCCACAGGGTCCCGCGTTGGGGGGGGGGACGCTGTCTCGCTTTGGCCAAGCCTCGATCCCCCTTGGCTTCTCTCGCGCTCACAACAGTAGCTGGACTGATTTGCGCTCCGAGGTAAGGATTTGCGCTCCGAGACGGGGGCGAAATGTGTGGGGGCGAAATGTGGGGGCGAAATGTGTGGGGGCGAAATGTGTGGAGGCGAAACATCCGGGGGGCGAAATGTGTGGGGGCGAAATGTGTCTGGGGGCGAAATGTGGGGGGCGAAATGTGAGGGGCGAATTGCTGGGGGCGAAATGTGGGGGGCGAACCTTCCGGATCCCATTTCCAATGACATAGTCTCCTACACTTCTCCTGCAGCAGATTCAGGAATGAGGCATGGCCACATTAAGAACAGTGTGTGGTTGTGCATGCTGCACCGTAGAGGGAACACTGGTTAGGGATAGTTGACCCTTTTGTCAGCTGGGAGCAGAGGTAAGCAGCAAGAATCTTAAAATCTACAAGTTCTGAGTACTTAAAAGGCAGCATTTTCAACTTTGCCCAACTATACTTGCTGCCTTTTTGAGAGTGTAGTGATAGGAGAGCTGGTTTCTGAGGAAGGGGGTTTTTTCCCTCAAAATGGAGCCCCGTTGGACGGACTTTATTCATGCTGGCTACATATTTATTCATTCCGGATTTTCACGGAGAAGCTAAGTATTATATTGACTTTACGTTCAGCTTGTGATTGTGTTTGGCCTGGATGATTTTGGACGCTGCTGTACCCTCGGATGAGGGGCAGAGACAGCCTCACCAGTTTATTGTTTTTTTCTTATTTAGTTATTTCACTTTTAGCACACTAGTTTGTGCACTAGTCAATTCACGTTATAATTTCACCTGGGATAGCCCGGGGATGTTTCACAGATAATACCCTTCTGGGTATATGACTGACAGCTGGTGCATTAGGGGTTTGTTCCCCACTGCAGGCTGTGAGACTGAGGGCTTCCCATTCACTCTAAATATTCATTAGGTGTGTTTTGTTGGGCTGTCTCTTTCCCTCACCCCTCTTTTTGGGTCAGGGGAGACTTTGTTCTCTCGAAACATAATACTATAACACTTACCTATCTTTTATTCAGGCCGTGTCTTCATCCTCATCGTCTCTCTCTGCACACTGAAGCAAGTGCTGTAAAAAAAGCGCCAAACCTTTTCTTGGCACTCCAGGATGACATCATTTGTGGGGTGGAGCCAGCAAGATAAAACCACAAATAATCGAAGTCGTGAGTGCTGAACCCGCAAATAAGGAGGAAGAAGTGTATACATAATCGTACCTGCTCTATGGTACCTGTATAATTTTATACATGCTGAAAAACAGGCAAAGAAATCAATCAGTAAGTAAGCATACTTTTTGTGAAATGCCCTCAGATAAAATTAACTCACCTAAACATACAGCAATGCTGTTTTTTTAAGGTGAACATAGTTTTCTCATTCATAGAAACATAGAAATATGAAGGCAGATAAAGGCCAAATGGTCCATCCAGTCTACCCATTCACAGCATCCACCAAAAGCAGCAGAACGCTGTTGTGTTGCGGGGGACACAGGAGCTCTGCCCTGACGCACAACCTCTAAACAGCTCCCGGGTCGCACACCCACCTCCTCCCGGCGCTTTAGTTTTAAATCTTCAGCAGCCGCCATGCAGCGTCCACGAGCAGGCCTGCCCCGGAAGTAGAATGAAGGGTTCCGGGGCAGGTTTGCTGTTTGACGCTGCGTGGTGACTGCCTGAAGATTTAAGCAAACACCAGGAGAAGGGTGGGCGGGAGGGCTAAAACCACAGCGACCAAGAATTTTTGGGGAGGCCATTGCCCCTGTAGCCTCCCTCATTCTGACACATATGGTATCCACTATCTCCTCCTCTCCCTAAGAGATCCCAAGTGCCTGTCCCATGCTTTCTTGAACTCAGACACAGTCTTTGTTTCTACCACCTCTACCAGGAGACTATTCCACACATCTACCACCCTTTCTGTAAAAAAGTATTTCCTTAGATTACTCCTGAGCCTTTCACCTCTTAACTTCATCCTTTCATTCTGGAGCTTCTTTTCAAATGAAAGAGATTTGCCTCATGCACATTTATGTCATGTAAGTATTTAAACATCTCTATCATATCTCCCCTCTCCCGCCTTTCCTCCAAAATATACTTATTGAGATCTTTAAGTCTGTCCTCATATGCCTGATGATGAAAACCACTGACCATTTTATTAGCCTTCATATGGACTGACTCCATCCTGTTTATATCTAGGTTGATCTAGGAAAAGTTATGGTGTCAATAAAAATTTGAAATCTGTCTCACTCTGATCAGAATTTAAAAATAAAACAAAAATACTCAAGAATGAACATAGAAACGCAACAAAAATACAAAGGAAAACAAAATAAAACAAAAAAAAAACTCCAGTAAAGGAGACATTACAGCCCATGTCGTAACAGGATGCCATCTTGTACAAAAAAATAAAGTTCTTCACCCTCTAAAGTGTACTGTTCCCTAGGGTCTTTATTCATACCATCAGGGGTGTCTACTCTATTGCCTATTTTGGTATCATCTGCAAAGAGGCAAATCTTACGTGACATCCCTTCAGCAATATTGCTTACAAAAATGTTAAAAAGTACAGGCCCAAGAACTGAACCTTGAGCCACACCACTGGTAACATCCCTTTCCTCACCGATAAAAAAATATTTTAATGATCAATTTAGATTTTCTGTGAAAAACTGCAAAATGCCTAGTGATGCCTAAATCAAAGCACCCTGCAATGCCTAACGACATCTACCTGAAAAGTAGGCATGGTTATTTATTTATTTTTTACTTAAAAATCTCTACACCGTTTACAGCTAAACGGTTAACAGGATATAATGCATAGTTAGGGGCGGAGAATAGGCATGGTTGAGTTAGGCGTAGATAAGCATTGTAATTAGGCACTGGTAAATTAGGCCATTAAAAACCTGGCCTAATATGACGGTTCTTCAAAAAGTTTCCGCACTTCTATTTTTTTAAACACTATTAAAAGGGTTACCAGATTTTGCGCCCCAGGCCTGCCCACTTCCACACATCCCTGCCCTGTTACGCCCACGACCCTAGCCCCGCCCTCCTCAAGCTGCTCATCTCGGTCGGGAGGGCATCTGTACTTGACGTCACTGTGTTGCATTCACGCATGCGCGGATGCCTCTCCCGACGCGATCTGTATTTCAAAACCCTGACATAGTGCCGCGTTTTGAAAAGCCATCCAGACGCCTGGGTATGCCCTCTAAAAAGAGGACATGTCTGGGTAAAAAGGAACGTCTGGTAACCCTATCTTACCCCCTCTTTTGCAAAGGTGCATTAAGCTTTTTAACGCGTGCATGTTATCCTATGGACGCGTTAGCGCACTCGTTGATTTAGCGCACACTAAATCCATGCTAAAACGCTTAGCAAGCCTTTGTAAAAGAGGGCCTTAATCTTAATTTTAATGAACAAATAACTCGCTCCCGCTTATTTTTCCCATTTTTGTCTCTCTTTTCTTTCATTTAAATTGTAGTTCCACCCTTTCCCTTCTCTACTTGTTTGTTATGGTATATGTCGTAATGTAGTAAATGTAGTCCGTCTCCCTTAATTTCTAACTGTACATCATTTTGAAATTTGAAACTGCCATTCAATCAAACTTTTAAATTAAACATGAAATTTGTTTTGTGATACATTTTTGCCGTGACATTCTACGGCACGTCCTCTTACCACTTCTCCCACCCCAACCAGTTCCTGCGAAAATAGGAAAGTGTGAAAGCTTTTTGAAGAACCCTTGTATATCAGAGCCTATTACAGGGGTGTCTAGCGATATCTAAGCATGTCTAGGCACTGCTATGAGTAATTCTATAGCAGCATCTAGTAGCTGACTGACAACCGTGCCATTAGGCACCATTTATAGAATCAGGCCCAGAATTTTTCTCTCATACAGGAGGGGCTCGTCATCATTTCTCCTTAATATAAGTGAATCACCATCAGCCATGGGGCATCCAGCCTGTGTCTGAAAGGTAGAATTGGGTCCTTCCCCTCTGCCATATTTCTTGGGATCCCTTGGTTAAATTACGTTACAAAATTAAAGAATGTTTCACCAAGTAAGATTCTCTTCTCCCTCGAACAGAGGAGATTGAGAGGGGACATGATCGAAACATTCAAGGTACTGAAGGGGATAGAGTTAGTAGATAAAGACAGGTTTTTCACCCTCTCCAAGGTAGGGAGAACGAGAGGGCACTCTCTAAAGTTGAAAGGGGATAGATTCCGTACAAACGTTAAGAAAGTTCTTATTCGCCCAGAGAGTGGTAGAAAACTGGAACGCTCTTCCAGAGTCTGTCATAGGGGAAAACACCCTCCAGGGATTCAAGACAAAGTTAGACAAGTTCCTGCTGAACAAGAACGGGCGCTGGTAGGGCTAGTCTCAGTTAGGGCGCTGATCTTTGATCAGAGGGCCGCCGCGTGAGCGGACTGCTGGGCATGATGGACCACTGGTCTGACCCAGCAGCGGCAATTTTTATGTTCCTAAAAATCCTTAGATAAATGCAAATTGGCAACTATAGGAGCCTCTTGGTAGCATATCACTGTCCCTGGGATTCCCTGCTTTGTTTCCAAAGCAGGTGTCTGTTGCAGCGGCCACAAAGCAGCATGCAATTAATTGGCCTTTGGGTGCTTTAGTCTCTCAGCTATTACTCTTTCTGCTGCTGACACCCATTCCTCTTTGCCTGACTAACTGTCACAATATATTATATCACAAGGTGCTTGCACTGAATGCAACCCAGTCTCTGTCTGCCTTTGACATTTATTAACTTTTTTTCTGTTAGAATCGGAGAATCATCAGGATTTAGCTGACATGGTATGTTGTGCTTCAGCAGAAGAAAAAAAACAGCTACATCTGTGTCCAGTGTACTGGTGGCAGCACATGTAATAAAAGTAGGCAATGCTAACATGCCCACTAAAGTCTCACCATCCCAGAATGATTGATTATTCTTGGATGCTTCGGGGGTGGGGGTCCAGCATCAGGAGGACTTGGGGAGGAGCACCTCAGCCGCTCAGCTGATCGCAGTAGGGGGATGCCCTTACCACGATCAGCTGATGGCAAGGGGTGCATCGATCAGGCAGGCGCAATTCTCTAACATGGGTGACATGGGCACCGGTTAGAGAATCAGGGCGCTTAGGCAGGGTTAGGCATCTTGTCCATTAGGGCAGAAGCAATTTTGTATAGGATGCCGGTGTGCGATTCTCAGCCGCTTCTTAGGTGGCTGCTGAGACCGACGCCCTATACCGAATTTGCCCCTGTGTGTGTAGAGGAAAGGAGGGACAGGGAAGATATGATTCAGACGTTCAAATACTTGAAAGGTATTAACGTAGAACAAAATCTTTTCCAGAAAAAGGAAAATGGTAAAACCAGAGGGCATAATTTGAGGTTGAGGGATGGTAGACTCAAGAGTAATGTAAGGAAATTCTTCTTAATGGAGGTGGTTGATGCCTGGAATGCACTCCCAAGGGAGGTGGCGAAGAGGAAAACGGTGACAGAGTTTAAAAAAGCATGGGATGAACACAAAGGATCTCGAATCAAAAAATAATGGTATATATTGAAGAACTGAGGCCAGTACTGAGCAGACTTGTACGGTCTGTGTCCCATGTATGGCTATTTGGTTGAGGATGGGCTGGGGAGGGCTTTGGTGGCTGGGATGGTTTAGATGGGCTAGAGTGAGCTTTGACGGAAACTTCAGTAGATGGAACCTAAGCATAGTACCGGGCAGAGCTTTAGGTTCTGGTCCCGAAATAGCTAAGAAGAAAAATTTAAATTAAATCAGTAATTTAAAGAGAGGGTAAAGTTGGGCAGATTGGATGGACCATTCGGGTCTTTATGTGCTATCATCTACTATATGACCACATTTCGATATTTTAGTGGAAAAGAGTCAGAGCGAGTACAAAATGTGTATTAATTATAATAACTTCAGGGGATGTGGGATCAGTGGTAATTGCACTTTAACACATAACACACTGCAGAAAACCTATATACCCCCACCACTATTATATTCACAGTGTTCTAGCTTTGCGGTAGGAAAAGCCTCAGAAGTTAGAGAAGTTCTTACATGGTGATGCATTGTACTTCCCACCATGCAACCCTAGGCATAAAAACTTCCCCAAGTACTTTTTTGTTTTGAATAGTTCTAGTGCAGTTTAGAGAATGCAAACATCTGAAAAATCAAAACCCAACTTAAATGTATTTGCATTCTCCAGTTTTTTTATAGCACTGCATGCATTTTTTTTTTTAAAAAAATGCCCCTAACCTGACCATGTATCTCTCCTAGGCTACACCCTCTTTTGGGTTGCACACTATAGGATTTAGACACACAAAGGGGCATTTTTGAAAAGACATCTAAGTCTGACATTAGATGTCTAATTGTCTATGCAAAGCCGTCCAAAAGTTAGGTCAGGAAAATGATCATTTTTGAAACTGCAATACATCTTTCCTTTTCTTTTTTGGAAAATGACTTGTCTAGATGTTCTAGCTCAGTGCCTCTCAAACTGTGGTGCCTTAGCACAATGGTGTGCCCCGCAGAAATTCCGGGTGTGCCATGAGAGATTCCAGAATTTTACTTTATTTTTAAAAATTCCCTTCATACGTATACACTAGAAAGATGTGGTGCAGTGGTTAAAGCTACAGCCTCAGCACCCTAAGGTTGTGGGTTCAAACCCACGCTGCTCCTTGTGACCCTAGGCAAGTCACTTAATCCCCCCATTGCCCCAGGTACATTAGATAAATTGTGAGCCCACCAGGACATACAGGGAAAACTGCTTGAGTACCTGAATAAAGTTATGTAAACTGTTCTGAGCTCTCCTAGGAGAATGGTATAGAAAATTAAATAAATAGTGTGAAAAGTTTCTCTCTGGTAACCAGAGCTGAGATTGTGATGTCATAATGCCTGATTCCACCAATACTTAAGAGCCATCCTCATCAGTGATGTCACAATGGCTTGATTGTTCTATCCTTGGCTCACTTTTACTAAATCTTGATTTCTAGAGTAGTACAATAGTTAAAGCTATAGCTTCAGAACTCTGAGGTTGTGGGTTCAAAATCACACTGCTCCTTGTGACTGTGGGCAAGTCACTTAATCCCCCATTGCCCCAGATACATTAGATAGATTGTGAGCGCACCGGAACAGACAGGGAAAATGCTTGAGTACCTGAATAAATTCATGTAAACCGGGGGTGCCCATACTTTTTTGGACTTGCGGGCTACTTTTAAAATGACCAAGTCAAAATGATCTACTAACAATATAATTTTAAGAAACACAAAGCACATTGTACGCAGAGAAAATGTTAATTATAATTTATATTCGGGGGGGGGAGTTCAAAGAGGTCAAGGCAGATGACTTTAAAATATGCAATGGCACCTCAGTAACAACTACACAAAAATAGACAAATATACCACCTCCTCTGTTACTAAACTGCAATAGCGTTTTTTAGCGCAGGGAGCTGTGCTGAATGTCCCGCACTGCTCCTGACGCTCATAGGCTCCCTGAGCTAAAAAACACTATTGTGGTTTAGTAAAAGGGGGCCATATAGTGCAAAATATAGACAGCAGATATAAATTCTCAAATCGGACACATTTTGATCACTAAATTGAAAATAAAATAATTTTTCCTACCTTTGTTGTCTGTTGATTTTATGAGTCTCTGGTTGCACTTCCTTCTGACTGTGCATCCAATATTTCTTCCCTTTTTTCTGCCTCCTGCATGCTTCCTCTCCTCCAGACCTCATTCCATTCCCCAACCAACATCTCTCTCTGTTCCTCCATGAGTCCAACTTTTTCTTCCTTTCTCCCTGCCCCTCCTCCCCTTTCTTTCTTTCTTTCTTTCTCTCTCTCTGCCCCCTTTCTTTCTTTCAGTCTGTCTGTCTTTCTGTCTTTATCCCTTGTCTCTCTCCAGAGAAGGCAGCACTGTTAATTGGTCATTAGAGGAACAGCAGCCTGTTTAGTTCCAGGAAGCATGAAGCTCTGTGTTTTTCTTTCTATTTCCCTGGCCCCAAGCCACCGTCTTTCTTTCTATCTCCCTGCCCCCTGTCAGCCACCACCGCTTGCCCCCTCCCTCAGCCACCAACGACAATGATTTTTCCCTGCTTCCCCAACGCTGCAAAAGCAAGGCGCGTGCAATCACTGCACAAGGGCCAGGCCCACAAGCCTCTTCCCCCAATGTCAATTCTGACATCGGAGAGGAAGTTCCGGGCCAGCCAGGCAGCAATTGGCTGGCCCGGAACTTCCTCTCTGACATCGGGGGAGGAGGCTTGTGGGCCTGGCGCTTGTGCAGTAGCTGAACATGCCTGGCTTTTACGGTGTCAGGGAAGCAGGAAGAACGCAAAGGCAACTTGAGTCTATCATGGAGCCTAGGATGAGCTCCGCGATCGACTCGTGTTGCCCTTGCGATCTACTGGTCGATCGCGATTGACCTTTTGGGCATCCCTGATGTAAACCATTCTGAGTTCCCTTGGAAGAACAGTATAGAAAATTGAATGAATGAATGTGGGATATTCTGAATACCCTGTCTACTAATTACAAACAGCATTAAAGGTCAACTCTGTAAGCAAAGCTATTTATTCTACACAAATATCAGATGGCAGAGTACTCAGCTCAATAAGAGATTCCAATTTTTTTTTGGTTCAATAGCATCAGGCAATCATTATAAATTTATTACAATACATATTTCATTCAGGTAGTAGAGTTTGACATTACAGATTCATTCATTTTCATTGCTAAATGGAATTTTTGTCAGTAATGGTGGTGGGGTGAAGCACTCTTACAACTTTCAAACTATTCAACCTTGCCTTGCACCAAAGTGTACATTAAAACAAAAAGTTACACAGGAGCTGCTGGGCATCTACCATAAAATGAGCACTTAGATGGCTCATTGCTTTAAGAGGTAGTTATATGAATATGAACCTAGTCTATTGTTTAGCCTGGGTGTATAGGCTCCTTTCTAAGGGACTTTAACTTATGTGACTCATAAGATGATCTTGCCTCTTGATTCAGGGACATTGCTGTACACTGTCTTCAGTTAATTAATTAATTAATTTAAAAAACTGCAATGACCTGTGCTTATTTCAAACAAAGTAGAAAAACTACCCCAGTGGAACCCTTCCTGCTGTCAATTAGGCCAATTTACTGCTTTGGAAATTCTGAATCCTGTTTCAGTAGAGCAATGCATGTTTATGTCCATCACGAACAATGTCACCTGCTCCTAGAGATGGCTAGGCTATATCAGGGCCAGTGTTGGGGGTGGAGGGCAAAGAGAGCAGCTGGCCTGGGCCCCATAGCTCTAGAGGACCAAGAATGTCCTTCCCATCTTCCCACCCAGTTCTGAAGCCCCCTCACCTATATAAATACAAGGAAGTTTGCCAGCGATGCAGCGATTCTCTAATGCTGCCTTTGGCCTCAGCTCTGTTTCTTTGCTGTGGTCCACCCCCCCTCTGATACAACTTCCTGTTTCCACTTGAGCAGACCGCAGCAGAGGACCAGTGTTGCGAAGGCCATGGGAACTGTTAGAGAATTGCTCCTACGCTGATGACCTCGTGTTTTTACAGGTTGGGAGGCTTCAGAACTGGGTGGTGAGAAGGGAATGACATCCTGGTCCATGGGATTCCCTGAAGCAGCTCATTTTAAAAATGAAGGGAGGGATGCCGGATAGGAGGACATACAGTGGACCCAGGTAGAGGGAAGGGGGAGAGGGAGAGATGCTGGATGGGGAGCTTTGGTGGGTGGGGAAATCAGGGGAGGGAGCAGGGAGGAGAGGAATTGGGGGGGCCTCCTTAATTTCTGCTCTGGGTCCCAGCATCTCTAACACTGGCCATGGGGTATATAAAGGTGCTCATGTTGTGCAGCGCTGTTCTGCAGATGTTAGAAGCAGTCACTCCCTTAATCCCCCAGTGATTTTTGTTCTCCTAAACTAAACCTTAAGTTTATATACCGCATCCTCTCCACGAAAGTGGAGCTCGGCACGGTTTACAAGAACTTAAAATATAAGAAGAGAAAGGAAAAGGTTTACAAGAGCTTATATATAGAATGGAAGAGTAAGGGGGAAAATAGAATTACATGTTAGAGAAGAGCCAAGTTGCTTGCGGAATAGTTGGAGAAAGCTCAGGTTCCGCAACAGGATAGTAAGGTCATTCCAGAGACCTGTGATTTTGAAGAGAAGAGATTTTCCCAGTTTACTTGCATAGAGAATTCCGCGTAGGAAGGATAGTTTATATCTTTGGGCAGGGGTCTGGTGGAGTCAGGACTCGAGGAGTTAAAGGATAGTGGGATTAGGGGAGGAAGGATGCCGTGAATGATCTTAAAAGGCAGGCAGGAGCATTTGAAATGGATTCTGGAAATCACTGGGAGCTAGTGAAGATTGGACAGGAGTGGGGAGACATGGTCAGATTTGCGTTTTGCAAAGATCAACTTGGCTGCAGTATTCTGGATAAGCTGGAGTCTTTGAAGACTTTTTTTTGTTAGGCATAAGTAAATGGCATTGCAGTAGTCAAGTATGGAGAGGATGATGGATTGGACGAGGACGGCGAAATGTTTTTGGCGAAAGAAGGATCTTACTTTCCTCAGCATGTGGAGGCTGAAAAAGCATGATTTTGCCAAGGAGTTGAGGTGGTCGTTGAGGGAGAGAGAAGTAATAAACAAAGAAATAAATCCAGTTATTACCACACAGTAAATATATCAGCAAGATTTGCACTTCAAATGACATTTTGCAAAAAAAAAAAAAAAAATTAACTACATCTCAATCCTGATAATTTTGCAGTACATTTGGAAAGTATGTCATGTGGAGTGGGAGTGGCCTAATGGCTAATGCAGTGGCCTGACAACTAGGGGAAAAGTATTCAACTCCCACTTCAGCTCCTTGTGACATGGGCAAGTTAATTAACCCTCAACTGCCTCAGACATAAAAATAAAAAATAAAAAAAAAAACCAACAAACCCCCCCCCCCCAAGGAAGCATCCGTATATAATATGTAAACCACTGTGATTGCAATACAAAATCAATATAGAAAACATCATACAGCTATTGAGAAAGGCCAGCCACACCAGATAGCTCAAGTTTTCAAAAAAAGTTGAGAAAAAGAGACCTCAGAGCACTTTGTCCCAACAGCTCAGTCCAACAGTCCTGTTTAGGAGATCCAACGTAATCATAGGTCTCAGAAAAAAAAAACATCACTGAAAAACATATATCTTATTCAGAGCAGCAATAAACTTATCTTCATAGCTGTAAAATGGGGTTTCTTGAACTTCTCCAATCCAGACCGGTTTCAAAGTGGCATTTCACAACAAAGTTTCACATGCAACTGGTGAAAAAAAAAATCCCAAGCCCAACAGTGGCCCCGTTTCACAGGAGCTTTTTCAAGAGCTAGTCGCACTCGTTCGGCTAGTCACAAAATTACAACTCGAGCAAAAAAGCCCAGAAAAACGACTCACCCACATCAGCACACCCACACCTAAACCAGATACCCATAAAAGAATACACTTATTTGGGGCATAGCAAGGAAAGATGTGTTCTGCCACAGTGATGTGGTACTGATCTGTTTTCCTAAACTGGAAAGTCTGTTCAAATGAATTATGTTCAATTACATGTTTTCTGCTTTTCGCTTTCCATCTAAATAAACTGGCTATATTGAACTATTGCTCTGTACTATAGACTCATCTTTTCTTCCCTCTGGGTTTAGGTTTGCAAGAGGTACAGAAGAATTATCTTCCCCATTGATTTTGTAATTCCTGCTTAGCGAAGAGCAGTCCATCACAGAGAGATCTATCGATTTTGGGTTTCATCTTGAAGCCAGATGCATTTCTGTACCTGCTTAATCAAATTCATCACATACGTTTAGTAACAAGAAAGGAGTTGGAAACTCTTCCAACCAAAGAAGGGTTACATTTTGTTTTCCAATCCCACTACTGTACAAACAACGTGTGTACTTTTAGCAGAAATCACCAGAAGGCAATTTTCAGCTAGCAAATTTACACACATAAATCAGCAATTACACATGTAAATGGATTTGAAAATTGCCTCCCCCAGTTTCTCAACATGCACATTAAAACGCTCACTAACATTTTAAGGAGCAGAAGATAAACCAAAGAGTCGTGTTGCATACCAATGAACATAATGCGATGCAAATAAAAGCATAATGAGCTGCAAATTATCATCCTTTTCACTTAAACCAGGTGCTAATTAGCAAGGACCAGGACTTTATTGCCCAATTCAGATCACTTGTTTATTGCCCAATTCAGATCACTTGTCACTCGTTGATTGTACGTGCTTTAAAAGTCACCTGCTGGCTGGGGCAAATGAAGGCATTTTAACTGCTGCAATCGGCATAGAGCAGGATGCATAAAACTCCAGCAACCCAGTAAAAAATACTGGGTTGGGAGCAATTTTGGTTTACTGGGGCATGCTCAGCATTCCATACGCACATTATTTGTGCTGAGTAGTCTGGCAAAAGGGGAAGGAACTGTGCCTGGCACCTGTGCACAAGAGCTAAATGGTGGCCACAGTTCTTCTGCGTAGGCCCACTACAGTTCCCGTTTGCAGGAGCTCCAGAACTTTATTTTTGTGTAGATTTTTTGTTTGTTTGTTTCTCAGCTGTGACATGGATGCAGCTGTTGTGCACGTGCCGAGTGAGTGTGTGTCATGCGCCTAACAGCTGCATTCTATTAGCACAGGACATACAGTCAAATAACAGATGCATAAAGCACTACCAGACCTGCCGGAAAATTTGACCCAGCAAAAGGTGTGCATTCCCTTCTACGCATTACAAGGAGTGCTAATTTTAACATAGGCGTTGGTGGCCTCCCCAAAAACTGGTGCCCGCCCACCCTCCCGACTCCCAGGGTTTAACTTAAAATGATTGGGCAGCCACCACCACACAGCTTCAAGGAACAGGCCTGCCCCCGGAAGTAGAATGAAGACTTCCGGGGGCAGGCCTTCTTCTTGATGCTGCACGGCGGCTGTCTGATCATCTAAACTTGAAGCTGCCGCACGATTTTGCCAGGGCTAGGGAGGAGCGCCTTGGCCTCTCCAAACAAGACAGAATTTCGTTGTCCCTGAATTTAAATAATGAGCTTCTTGTAATGCATTTGCTTAGGGATCTCGGTGGCTGCTACCGTGATTGGTAAAAAAATTCCTGAGAACCCTTTTGAGCATCAGAGGCTGAGCCGCCTTGCAGGTAAGACTGGCTACAACCAATCTTACTGAGCATCTCCCCCCAAAGAAAGGAAAGAAGCAGAAGGAAAGAGAGAGAAGGAAGAAGAGAAATGGAAAGGAGAAGCAGAGGATCAACAGGTGAATTACATCATAAATTCAGCTGAAAATCCCCCATTTAGGAACCATTTTGAAGCGCTGAGCATTTTTTATTTTTAAATCTTTATTAATTTTCAAATATTAACAGTGCATTGCAAAAATTTTAAACATAAACGAATTAGGAAAAGCACTTTAAATATGCAAACATTCTGAAAACAATCATTTTCTCCCCCTTCCTCTCATCCATAAAAGTATAACCGCATATAGAATTTCAATAAACTAAATACAAGAAATAATGATGCCTTCCCACCTCCCTCCCTCCCATCTTGGATGTATAAGGAATTCACTAAAAAGAAAAGGTATATGACAACTAATGTGATTCAACAAATGATGTCAACGGGCTTCACACCCTTTAAATGCATTACTATATCCCAAAAATTCAGTGTTCATTCTTTCATATTTGTAACTGCAACATAAGTTTGCCCACCAAAAAGTATAATTAAGTCTATCATAACTCTTCCAATTGCGTGTAATCATCTGCATTGCTATTCTCGTCATTATTAAGAAAAGCCGGCTTTTATAACGTTCCAAAGAAGGTTTAACATGCAGTAAAGTACCACAAATTAAGGCTTCATAAGTCAATGGTACAACATTAATTTGGCTCCATATCAACTTCCAAAAATTAAGTATCAAAGACAATAAAACAACAGATGATCCAAAGTCCCTATATCAATATGACAATGCCAGCATCTATTAGATTTAGAACTATCTAACTTTTGCAAACAAACTGGGGTCCAAAAATACGCTGAGTATTTTTTTAAAAATTGATTCCCCCCTAGCCTGTGAATTACTGTAAATACTGTATTCAAGATCTTGTTGCTGACATACAAAATCATTCATCTCTCAGAACCGCAATATCTAGTGGCCAGACCTCCTTGTGCTCGACCAAGAATACCTGTTGGAAATACCCTCCTTCAGAGACATCAAATACAAAAGCATTAGGACAAGTGATGGCTTCAAGGTGAAGGAATTAAAACTAGAAAAGGGCACCAGAAAGTTCAAGAAAGGGATAAAGACCATCCTCTTCACTAGGATTACCAGAAGTCTGGATTTCCCGGAACATGTCCTCATTTTGAGGACATGGCCAGGGATCTGGATGGCTTTTCAAAACCTGGCACTTTGACTGGGTTTTGAAGAGCTTCCTCCAATCTCGTCGACGAGTGCAAGCAATGGGGGGAGGGGCTATGGTGGGATTGGGAGCGGGATAAGTGGTTTACAAACATTGAAAATCATTTGAGAGGAGAAAAAAACTCCATCAGTTGATAGGACATGAAAGTCTAAAGAAGAGGATTAAAGAAGAGAGCAAATGGACATAAATAGTTGCGGTTCACAGCTCAAGTGACTAATCATGACCTGGGGATGGCTTGGAAGAAAACGTATGTTTTCAGTGCTGAATTCAAAATATAATAGTTCTTGCTGAAGAGGTAGTGGAAGCAAGTTCCATAGCATCAGCGCCAGAAAGAACAATGTCCAATGTCTTGTGGACTCATGTTTAGTAGCCACTGACAATGGAATAATCAACCAGAAACCAAATGCAGAGCAATGTAGGTGTGTTGGGGGTATTAGTGAGAGTCAATGATGCAAGATATTGAGGGTGATCTGCATAGACTGCTAGATGGGCAAGTACTAGAAGTCTGTTGGAGGCTAAGATGTACAATCTGTTGCTGTTAGGTACAGAATATACTGTGCTGTACATATAATGCCAGTACATAGTCCTGTGGAATTGGTATGTAGTGGAGTGGATGAGAGGCCGAATTATTAAACAAAGGTGATCCTAGAGAGTAATAAATATGGCCATGTGATATGATAGATAAACACATAGAAAGAAAAATATCATATGAATAAAGAAAAAGGTAGGATTAGATCAGGAAAAGAAAGAAACAATAAATATTCATATATATATTCATATATATATATATAACATCAAATTTTCAGGACATGTCAAGGGTTGAAGATTCATACACACAAACAATGTAGCACCTCTATTATATTAAAACAAAACAGCTCTAAATAATGTAGCAGGATTCTTTTTATCATGCATAATAATCCTCTTCTTTTGATGTTTTCCTTAATTTATTCTTTGCTTTGCTTCACATTTGCAATTAACACTTTTAGTGAAAATGAAGAGAGGCTTACTGTTAGGACATACAGGTACTAATTAAAAACTATTAAAAAAAAATAAAAAGCTAAAGAAATAACACATGATAGAAACTTGATTCTACTTAACATCATAAATAAGAAATTCACATATTTCTTGACATTATTGAAATGAACATAAACCTTTACGCAGGGCAGAGCAGGATTAATGCATAGGCATGTTCCTAGGGCCCAAATGTTTAAGAGGGGCTCTCTCAGAAAATGTTTCCCCCTAGTTAAGTCATCTGCTGGCAGAAAGAAGAATATGAGGTGGGGGTGGAGGCAACAGATCCACTGCTGTCCATCGGGATCTGTCTATTCTCACCAACCCCTGTGCATTGTCCTCAAGTTAGCAAGACAAGTCAGCAGAGGTGTATGGTAACATGTATAGCAGGGGATTCAGTTGAAGCGTTAAACCAGGGGTGTCCAACTTCGGCCTTCGCCAGGTTGGGTTTTCAGGATTTCCACAATAAATATGCTTTAGATCAGTGGTTCATAAACCTGTCCTGGGTGACCCCCAGCCAGTCGTGTTTTCAAGGTATCCCTAATGAATATGCATGAGGAAGATTTGCATATAATAGAGGTGAAAGGTATGCACCCTATTGATCCCAAAAGTCAAAATGAGATTTTTTCTATTAATCAAAAATTGAATAAAGTTCATGACTGGTTGAATACTAATAAACTTTCTTTAAATATTTCAAAAACTAATACTCTCCTTTTCTCTGGAAAAGAGGGGGCTCAATTAATTTCTCCGGTCACCATAGATAATACCCCACTTTTACCACTCACAACTACTAAAATCTTAGGCGTTCTTATAGACAACAAGTTAACATTCCGACCACAAATTAGTGCATTGGTTAAAAATTGTTTTTATAAATTAAGGATGATTAGATCACTGCCCCTCTACTTGACATTAATTCCTTGAACGTGCTGATCCATGCACTCGTAATATCAAAAATGGATTATTGTAACTCTTTACTAAAAGGGATATACCAAAAAGATTTAAAGCGTTTACAATTAATCCAAAATACAGCCATTAAGATAATTTTGGGCGCAAAGAAATTTGACCACGTTACTCCACTGCTACAAAAAGCCCATTGGTTGCCTGTCCTACATAGGATAATGTATAAAATCGCCCTCTTGACTTTTAAAACTTTACAGACCAATACACCAGCATTTATAGACAGACTTTTGATCCCGTATGACTCTCCTAGAGCTCTAAGATCCATTTCACAGTATAATCTTAACGTTCCATCTTTAAAAATAATTGGTACACGTCGTACCTCAATCTTTTCTGTGACAGCTCCTATGATTTGGAATTCTCTTCCTTTACACTTAAAAATGGAAAAAAACTTACAAAAATTTAAAAGCAACTTAAAGTGCTTTCTTTTTAAAGATGCCTTTAGTTGATCACCTGTCTCTTAGTAATTTACTTGATTTTGTTCCTTACATTTATTTTCCCAATTCCCTTTTGTGTTTACCTTAATTGTTTCTCACACTTTCTATAATGATTGTATTTCTCCCCCCATTCCTATTTGTGTCTAGGGGCTTTACAGTCCCTCTTACCCAGTACGTATTTGTTGTCAGTCATTTAGTTTTATTAATTTAATTAATAATAGATACGTTATCATGGTAATGTATGTCCTATTTGTCAAAAATTTTTGCTTTAAATGTTATTTTTATATTTTGTAAAACGCTTTGCAATCTCAAAAAAGCGTTCAATCAAAAACCTGAATAAACATAAACATAAAACAAACAAATCTGCCTCATGGTAGCCAAAAGTCTACCTCCTGGACCTGGGTAACTTGGTAGCTCTGCAGCAAGAGTGAGATTTAAGGTCAATGCATTAAAGATATAAATTTACAAAGGTGTACAAGTGAAAAAGGTTCACAAATGAAAAAAGCAAAATAAAATATTTAGTTGTTTTTATTTTTTTTATGCTTCTGAAATGATATAGGCAGAGTGGAAGCAGTATTAGGTCAGTGTTCATGGAATCTGCCCAAGTATTTTAATAGTTAACAGGGTAAATTCTTTGGGCAAATAATTTTCCTCCACTGTGTATGTGCACAGGTACCAATGAGTGTATATGAGTGAGTGAGGAGAGTAAGAAGCTGAAGGGAAAGATGTTGAACTCAATGGGGGAGGCTAGAAAGAAGGGAGGGAAGGAGAGATGCCACTGGGAATGGGGTCATGGAGAAGATGTCAGATTCAAGGGAGAGGAAAGTGAAGGGGAAAGGTGTGGTTACTGTAGGGGTGGAGCTATAGATAGTGACCCCATCCCTAAGGTTGCCCTGCATGAGTACTGGTACCTTTTTTCCTATTTAAAAAAAAAAAAGCATTGGTTAACACTAAGATTCTACCCTCCCCCCACCCCTTTTACAAAATTGTAGCACACTTTTTAGTGCCAGCTGCAGCGGTAACAGGTCCGACGCTACAGTTTTGTAAAAGGGGGTTTAATCTTTATTCTTAACTAAATTGGTATCCAGTGACGCTCCTTTAACAAGGATGAAATATTTTCCCTATGAGATTTCCCCAAAACCAGCTTAGGCCACATTTTGCACCAAATGGTCTTCTCTAATTAATGTTAAAAATTTAAGCAATCCCAGCATTAAAGCATAATTATAATCCAAAATTGAGAAAAGAAAGGGACCATCTCTTAAATATGGTGTTGTACATCGCTGCATATGCCTATCAGCGTTATAGAAATGTTAAATAGTAGTAGTATATAACAATGGTAGTCAAGGCCTGTTTTGTGTGGGCTTAAGATATGTAGGCTATTGATATGTCCCATAAATGACTCTTACTGCCTGCTGTATATGACAAAATCAAGCTGTTGAAAAAAAAAATGTACCCAGATTCCTCACACCAAGCTGTGTATTTGACATTTTTACCCCTTTCATTTCTAACAGTGAATACTGCCACATTTTAGTTCCCTATCCAAACTGTAATAACTCTGATGTGTCTGTATTTGCCTTAAAACTATGACACCACGTCATCCAAACACCAATGGGCTCTAATCATTGTCACATATATGCAGTTCCCCATTGAACTGCCTGACGAGTTCACCTACCAGATGCAAAAAGCTATTACGGTAAATAGAAGAGGCAAGAAAGAGGAGCCCTGAGGGACCCCTAGCTCGCTAGTTTACCAATCGCTCTGCATCGCCACTCTAAGCTTTCCATCACATAAAGAGGAGGAAATCCATTGTAATGCTACCCCAGCCAAACCATGTCTGTAGCTCCTGCAACATGCTAGATCAAGTGATTCCCCTTCAAAACTGACCTAGCAACAGATTTTTTTCCAGGCTTTTAGAACTACTCTTGTAGTTCATTCACTTTTTGTTGTGCTGCCACCCTGAGATATGCCTTTGAATATTGTGACCCTTGGAACTAGACATAATTGTGATGCAGGGGATGAAGGAAGAGGGATATCTCTGTGGGTGTAAGAATTTGGCATGAGTGCATTAGCGGATTGGGAAGCATTACCGAACAGATGTGTGCACATTTGAGCTACTGATATAGTATTAGCTGAATAGGCAGTAAGGGCCTGATACTACAAAACGGGCACCTACCGCATGTCGATCACCAATAGCACCACAGTCAGAATCGCACTTATTTTCATCTACAGATGCCTTAAATGTAGGGCAGTATTTTACATGCTACATTTAAAGAGTCTGTCTCGCACCTAGGAGATGCACCTAGGCACGCCTATGAATGTCTAAGGCCACTTCCATCATAAACCACGCCTACACTGGCTTTAGGCATCTGTAGGCATACCTAGGCATCTCCATACATGTGTGACCGATGCCTATATTGTAGGCGTCCTTCACCCCATTGATTTTTTTTTTTTTAAAATGTACATCCCAATTAGTTCATTAGACGCTATTTTTAGAATCGGGCCCTAAGTGTGTGTGTGTAGGTAGTGAGTAACTGAGTGAAATGTATGCCTCTACTCTTTCCTTCCACCTGAAAAATTCCCTTATTCAGCAGACTGACTCCATACGGTGCAACCGAGGATGCGCTGTGTGTTGTGTCAGGCTTTGTCATTTTTTCAAGATGATGGTACAGAAGGAGGAATGAGTGGACACTCCTCCTGTCTCTTTAAGGTACGTTTGATGGGGGGAGGGTCTAGAAGGTCTGTGGGTCAAATAAGTAGGGTGGGTACCTCTAGACATCAAGGGGAATTTGTTCAGGGGTTGGGGTTGAGATGAGTGATGGTAGAGATTAGCGATATTTTTTAGAAACAGAAATATGATGGCAGATAAAGTCCAAATAGCCCATCCAGTCTGCTCATTCACAGCATCCACTGTCTCCTCTCTCCCTAAGAGATCTCACGTGCCTGTCCCATGCTTTCTTGAATTCATATAATCTTTGTCACCACCACCTCTACCAGGAGCCTATTCCACACATCTACCACCCTTTCTGTAAAAAAGTATTTTCTTAGATTATTCCTGAGCACTTCATCCTATGCCTGGAGCTTCCTTTCAAATGAGACTCACCTCTTGCATTTGAAAGGACAAGGTGGGGAAGAGTATGTGCCACTAAATAACAGGTATATTTGGTGGAGGGAACTGTCTAAGGGGCCTGTTAGCTTTTCTTCCCCAGTGCTAAAAGATAACTAACACTTCAATGCTTCACCAGGCCTGGCAGTAAAATTTTCACATTGTGCTCATCTTAAAATCAGCTTTGTATTTCTTTTCATTGGGGTGAAATGGTTAATTGTTTGATTTTAACATGTATGTCACTGTCTACCGCATGAACTGACACCTATGCTGAACTCTTTCCTGCATCATGTAGCCGGTAATATAAAGGGTAAAGGGGATGGGACTTGATATACCACCTTTCTGTATGGTTACAAAGTGGTTTACATATTTTAACATAACATAATAGCAGATTTCTAAACTGCGTAGTTGTAAGTTCAATGCGGTTAACAAAAGATTATGCTATGAGAAAATACAGGAATAATATGATATACAGAAATCTAATTGATCAGAAATTTAGAAAAAAGAAAAGCTTTCAACTGTTTTCTAAAATGTACATAAGACGTGGATCTAATTAATAATGGACGGAAATCTTTGTCATAGTAAGCTGCTTGGTAGGAAAGACTGCCCATGATGTTTCTTACTTTTACAGCCCTTGGCTGAAGGGAACGAAAATAGGGCATGAGATTTTCTACTATTCTTATGCGCCACAAAAGCAAATCTATCGGCAAGGTATAATGGGGCAACACCGAAAGCAACTTTATAGTATAAGCATCCCAACTTAAAGATCACCCGGGCCTCAACTGGAAGCCAATGCAGCTCACAGTAATAAGGGGTTACGTGGTCATACTTCCTCAGACCATAAATCATTCTTATTGCTGTATTCTGAACCAGGGTCACTCTAGCCAAATTTTAGACAGGGAATTATTTTGTATCTGGGACCACTGGTGTAGCAAGGGTGGGAGGCGCCCACACCTGCCTCATCTCTCCCTCTGATGTCACTTCCTGTTACCGCAACCTGGAAGTGACATCAGAGGGAGAGCCAAGACCATCGAGAGCATCAGCTTGGAGCTGCTGCTCGTGCTGGCAAAGATCTAGAGGTACTGGGGGGAAGGGAAGGCACCTGGTGGGGGAGGGGTAGGAAAGAAGAGGGGTGTGAAGAGGAAGAGAGGGGCTGGTGCCCCCACAAGACAGCACTTGGGGCGGTCCACCCCTTGCCCCCCCCCCCCCTTTACTACGCCACTGCCTGGGCAATGAAATATTAAGTGACTTGCCCAGAGTCACAAGGAGCTGCAGTGAACATCAAACTCACAACCTCAGGGTGCTGAGGAAGCAGCTCTAACCACTAGGCTACTCCTCCACTCTTACCTCATATTATCCTAGTGCTTATAGTGGCTGTCTGCATTGGCCCCTCTGTGCCTCCTACATACTTGGCATCTGTTTGGCTCAAACCAAATTTCCATTGGATTGGAGGGGGTGACGCACCCTCTTCCCCCTGTTGCAGGACGCAAAGGAGAAGTTATGCACTCTATTGTAGTTTTGCTGTCATGCCTAATCTCATCTCTAAGTTTATCAGTCTTGTCCCCTTCCCCTTCTCCTTAAAAGAACTCTTACTACACCACTGCCTGGAGTACCCTCTTGCCAGTCAGGTTTTAAGGATACCCACCATGAATATGCAGAGGACAGATTTGCAAAAAAATAAATAAACAAACAAACCAGGCAATGCATGCAAATCAATCTCATGCATATTCATGGTAGATATCATGAAAACCTGACTGACAAGAGGGTATTCCAGGATCGATTTGGAAAACACTGCTCTAAGATACACCTCTTGACTTAATTGCCTACCTGGAATGGCCAACTGAGTTTCTCCACAAGGTATGTAGGTTATGCACCACTCAATGCCTTAAAAACACAAATAAAAGTCGTCTAAAATATATTTTTGTATATTTTGGCAGCCAGTGTAGCTCCCCTAACAATGAAGTTGCCAGGAGCCATTTTGATTTTCCTAAAATTATCCTCACTGTTGCATTTTGGGCCACCTATAAGTGATGAAGTAAATGTCCTCACAATTATATACTTCCCATTACTGTAACCTAATACATGGGGCTGCTGAAAAGTTCTCAGTCCAACCAAGAAGGGAATAACATGTAGCCATGAAACTTACAAGTTATTCCACATTTTCACCCCTATGTTTAACATGTGGCACATCGTGTCTGAAGTTTCTGTAACCCTGCCAAAAAATACTCTGATGTCTGGTCACTGAAATACTGCTCTGCTGCTGAAATCACCTCCGAATCACTCAAAAATTGTCACCTTCAAACTCTTTTTAATGTTTGGAAACAGAAAATAGTCAGATGGAGTAAGATCTTGTGAGTAGGGTGGATGGTCTATGCACTGAAACACCAACTGTGTCAAAACATCCATCATTTTGCCAGCTTTGTGAGCAGGTGCATTGTCTCTTTTTTTTTTTTCAATGCCTATTTTAAATTGGCACAGTAAGTTACAGTAGTATTCTGCATTAACTAGCCCCTTGGAAGATAGTCATTACAACACCATCTTTATCCCAAAACACTCTGCTCATGACCTTTCCTGCTGACTTGGGGGTCTTGAATTTCCTTGGCATTGGCAAACCTGAGTGCCACCATTGCATGGACGGTTGTTTTATCTCAGGATCATAGTGGTGTAACCATGTTTCATCAACAGTAACTAGTTGTTCCAAAATGTTGGCACCAGCTCACTGAAGATGCTGCAAAAACAACTTGAAAGTGTCCACTCAATATCATTTCTCACCAGCATTCAAACATTTGGGCACTTCTTGGCTGACAGCTTCTGCATACACAGCTGCTCATATTCCCTGGATATCTGTAGTGCCTAAGCAATTGTTTTAGCTGATATTCGCTAATCTGCAAAATCAGATCATGGACATGGTCAACAATGTCAGGAGCTGATACTGTTTGAGACCTCTCAGACCTCGCTGCATCTTTGGTCTTGAATAGAGAGTTGCGCGGGGACAGAAATCCCACCCGTCCCCACCAAAGTCCCACCCGTCCCCACCCGTCCCCGTGAGGACTCCCACCCGTCCCCACCTGTCCCCGCGAGGAATCCCTCCGTCCCCACCCGTCCCCGCGAGGAATCCCCCCCGTCCCCGCCCATCCCCGCGAGGAATCCCCTACGTCCCCGCGAGGAATCCCCTACATCCCCACCCGTCCCTATAAACTACAGAAATAGTTATTTCATTTAATTATGCTACTGAATTAAAGGCTCTGGTAGAAACCCATTTAAAAATAAGCAAAAAGACTTTATTAATTTGGAAATATTAATTGGGAAGAATACATACTTTGTAAACGGGTTTCTACCAGAGCCTCTAATGTTTATAAATTTTTATCAATTTTAAATTTACTAGTAGGGAGAAAATCACTAAGATTCTGTGATGAAAATAATAGTGTTCTTTATTGAATCACAGCTCTTTATTATGTTTTAGCTATCTAGCCAATATATTAAAATTAAACATCTATCATTACCAACAAAATGATGATTCAGTTTCCAATAACGCTGCAACTAATCATATGATTAGATAGTATATCACAATGTCTAAAAGATCCGACCATTTTTTACCGTACCCTTGGTGGAACAAGAATAAAAGTCAATAGCAGCGTCAATGGATTATGCAAAAGTACAAACTGTGCAAAGAATTTCTTATGTAATGTGCTGAAGTGCTCTTAAAGTGCTAGATAAAGTGCCAAGTGCTTTTTGCTTCAATGCCTGGCCCCCCGACCCAGGTTTCGTTTTCTTCGTCAGGAGGGGTCTTCTCAGGCAAACTACATCGGGGAACGACACCGGAAGGGGACCCTAAGGGGCGTCCCCACGGGATCCCCGTGACCCAAAGGGGGAACCCGCGGGATCCCCGCGGGTCCCGCGGGATTCCCGTCATCCCCGTTCCCGTGCAGCTCTCTAGTCTTGAAATCTCCACACTGAAAGTTTACACACCACTTCTTCACTGTGGAGTATGATGGGCATTTGTCACTCAAGGTCTGCATCATACATTCATGGATTTCACAAACTACAACTGATTCAAAACACAGCAATGCGGCTAATCTTCAAGCTGAAAAAATTGGACTCCATAGCGCCCAATTTCAAAAGACTTCAATGGCTACCAGTCACTGCATGCATTAAATTCAAAGTGTTATGCATAATATATCACATCTTGCATGCAAGCTCAGCTGAACCTCTCATAAGCCTTTTCATCAGTTCCTTGTCCAATTCAACCAGAAACATCAAGAAACTTCTTTTGATACTCCCGTCCCTTAAAGGAATAAAGTACAAGCGCACATTCAACTCACTTATCACCTACATCGGTGCAAAAACCTGGAACAGTCTCCCGACAATCATCAAAATGAAACCCTGCTATCTTGGATTTCAAAAGAAACTAAAGACTCTTCTCTATGAGATGATATACTCCATTGACAATCAATAACTTGTTCGAACTCGAAGATCTCTTTGCTTCAATGTAAACTGTATTTCTAATATCTCCTCAATGCTTATCCAGTGTAAACCATATCTCTTCTTTGCTTCCCCTTAGAGCAGTGGTCTCAAACTTTAGGCCCGGGGACAACATGCGGCCCGCCAGGTACTATTTTGAGGCCCTCGGTATGTTTATCATAATCACAAAAGTAAAATAAAACAGTTTCTTGATCATATGTTTCTTTAGCTATAAATGACAATATTGGAGACTTGGCCTAAAGGAAAGATTTATAAACTATGAAGAGTTTTACCTCATGCAAAATTGTCATTTCTTTAATGAGACATTAACTATTTTTTCTGCGGCCCTCCAAGTACCTACAAATCCAAAATGTGGCCCTGCAAAGGGTTTGAGTTTGAGACCACTGCCTTAGAGGTCTTTTTGCCCCTCCCTCTCCTCCTCCTGTTTAATGTTGCTTTCTCCTTTTTCCTTTATACTCTCGCACTGATCAATAATGCATCACTCCAGTTGGCCAATAGTTAGCTAGCACATCACTGAAGAAGGCTGAACTTATTTGAACAAAAGAATTCCTAAGTACCACTGCTGACAATTTATTAACAATTTACAAAACTTATATTTTCTAGAAAGAAATAATATATTTTTACCAGTATTCTTTTTATGCCCTTAAAGAATAAACCATTTACTCAGTTTGATCAAATTGTACTCATGCTGGAAACACTGTCAGTCTGGGCTTTTTCTGTGTCCCTTTAATGAAAATATCTAATGTCTTCCTATACTGGTCTTAAAAAGCACCCCCTTCACATCTAGGAAGTCAAGCAGGCCTCTTGGAATGTCACAGACTTAAGAGAGTTTCTATGGTAACCTAGCTTAAAGGTCAAATAAATCAAACTCCACATGTTGCATCTGGAATTTCCAAATTTAAAATTTTATAATATTAGTTTTATATGCACATTTCATATGTAAACACACATACAAAATTCACACACATAATCTAACACATAATCTGGGGCCCTAACCATTCATACCTAACCACTCGCACGCAACACGATATTTCTTATCAAAGTACATTTAAGAGATCAAACTCTCTTTCTCTACCAAGCAATGATATGCCGGATCACACTTTCTCTAAGCCAGCCAACCAGGAAGAATGTGAAATTGAATATCCTCTAGGCCAGTGTTTGTCAACCTTTTTACACCTTTTATGGACCGGCAGAAATAAAAACATTATTCTGTGGACCGGCATCAGTCCGTGGACCGGCGGTTGAAGAACACTGGGCTAAGTCTTGGGCCAGAACCCGCCCATCTCTATCCATGTCCACCCCAGACCCCGCCCCCATAATAGTACTAAGTGCACCTTCCCTCTGACGTTGCAACGTCAGAGAGAAGGCTTCCGGTTCAGGCACAGGATGCCCATAGGAGCCACTACCTGTGACTTTGTGCACTGAATCAGTTAAGAAGAGGGAGCTGGCTCGAAGATAACGCCGCATCGATCGCACCATGGACCGGCGGTTGAAGAACACTGTTTTGGGCCTGATGCATGTGCTGGCCCTGTGGACCGGCAGGAAATTTCTGTGGATCGGCACTGGTCCATGGACCGGTGGTTGAAGAACACTGCTCTAGGCTAGCCAGGCCAGAAATCATTTGGTATTAATTAATGCCACGAGGCTTTTAGGCGTGAAACTTAGACAAAGAAAGGTAGAAAGAAAAAGCCCTTACAGTTTTTACATAAGAACATAAGAAATGCCTTCACCGGATCAGACCGAGGTCCATCTAGTCCGGCTCTCCGCACACGCGGCGGCCCATTTAAGTACTCCTTTCTGGAGACCCGACTTTACCGTATCCCTCAATATGATATGCAAGAAGGTGTGCATCCAACCTGCGTTTGAATCCCAGTACAGTAGTCTCCGCCACAACCTCATCCGGGAGTGCATTCCAAACTCCCACCACTCGCTGTGTGAAACAGAACTTCCTGACATTTGTCCTGAACCTGCTGCCGCTCAGTTTCAGGCTATGACCTCTCCTCCATAAATATTCTATATATACAGCCAATATACTTTTGCTTATCCAGCAATTCACACAAATACTGAATATTATTATGACTATTCTTACTATCAATCCCTAGTGTTTTTCTGGCCTTGGCTGCAATCCATATTCAGATTTTTTATATCTTTGCACCTAACTTTTCATATGCTCTTAATTGGGCATCAGCCTTATCTACCACAAGTGCATTGCTAACTAGATTTACCCAGAATCATATGAAAAGTACTGTAGGTGTCTGCATGTATAAAAATCAACAATGTATCCAACAAAAATACCTTGCACACTATCCATTCCAGTATGGCCTGCCGCAACCTTTGTCAGACAGCACCAGCTCACTATCCCCTTTCAGCTTCACCCTATGCCCCCTCATTCCAGAGCTTCCTTTCAACTGAAGGAAATTGCCTCCTGTGTATTTATGCCAGAGAAAATTAAATGTCTATCAATCTCTATTTTAAAACCGCTGACTACCAAGGGCTATCATCCAGATAGCAAATAATTATTTGTATTCACCTAAACCAGATAATAATTTCCTATAGAAAATGTTTCTAAGTTCAAAATTCAACCTTTGAAATTTTAGGACTGCAAATGAACATCTTCTGTTCAGTTTTCTTCCAAGTGACCTGATCAGCCATTTTGATTTTGCTAGTCTTTCATCCCTGCAAAATTACTAGCCTCTAAGAAAATTGTGTTCCTCTCTGGTTATAAATTACAAGTGTCATACACAAGAAGTTCCAGTTCCTTAAGGGGTAAATATTCCAAGGTTTAGAGGTTTATTTACTATGCCATATTAAAATGACACATTAAGAAACTATTTTAATGCAAGCAAATTCCAGTAAGATACTGTAGTAAAAATGAATATTAGTGAGCCACTTTGCAAGCATTAATATGCCATATGCATTGAATCTTCTAACCTCAGTAATGTTCTAAATTTACCTTTGTACCTTTCCCATTTATTTATCTACATAATAATCTGATTTTCAAACTCATTATAAACAGGTACTAGATAATTCAAAACTACCTTTTTCAGTCCAGGCTTTCAACTTAGTAGGTACTTTTATAATTTGGTATGTAACTGAAATTTGTTTCGTAGTATCCTGATACTTATCAAAATGGACTGGTAGCAAATGCAGAATAAAACACGATATGGATTGCATCCAGATTTTCCTTTTAACCTAGGTTAATCTCAGACCAAGGCGGAGTACCTAGTACGAGAAAATCAAATGTTGTACAACCTATAGAGAGAAGTGCAGCAATAATTCAATAGCCCCGTACGAGACTATATATTTTCTCTGCTCATCTCACATTTTGACAACTGAGAATTAATGGATAACATCTGTAAACAGCAATAAAACATCCGACTGGAATTAACCTGTCATTGACTTGATTTGTTACAAGATGAATATTGTTTCTCCTTTTCTTTTTTGTTCTTATTATGCTAATATTAATTTTAGAAATATTCAACACCATTGAATTCACTGAAGGGAATGGATTGAATCAATTTTAGAAAGTTTGGGGCTCTTTTTACCAAAGTATGCTAAGCAGAAAGATAGATTCAGTAAATAATGCCTAATGATCAGCACTGAGATACAGGGCCCTAAGTGCAAATTCTATAATGGCAGTTCCATATGAAACTGCTGTTATAGAATCAATGGCGTAGTAAGCTATGCGAGGGGGGCGGCCGCCCCAGGATCCATGTGGGTGGGGGTGCCAGCACCTCTATGGTCCCCCATGCCATGCTCATGCCCTCCCATCCCACCCCCGTACTTCTTTAAATCTTCACCAGCGCAAGCAACTTCTCCAGTCTGCTGCTCGTGCCGGCCTGGCTCCCCTCTGAATTCACTTCCTGGTCAGGGGGGGGTGGGCAGGAAGTGACATCAGAGAAAAAGCCAGTGCCAGCGCAAGCAGCAGGATAGAGAAGCTGCTCACGCTGGTGAAAATTTAAAGAGATACAGGGGAAGGGCTGGCACAAACGTGTCATGGGGGGTGGGGAAGGAATGGGGAAGGAGAGGAGGGCACATGGGTGCTACCACCAAGGGCACTTCCTACCCTCGCTATACCACTGTATAGAATATTAGCTTAAGTCTGCATACTTGCGCCTAAATTTAAGCACAAGCATTTAGGCCCTAATTCTATAAAAGATGCCTAATGTTAGGCACCCAACTTTATTTTCAAAAGCTTAATCTGTGCCGATAATGAACAATTAACTCCTCATAACTAGCTTAAATTAGAATTAGATGGTAGGCGTCTAACTCGGTAGACACCTACCACTGTCAGGTAGGCACCTAATCCAAGGTGCCTACCAGAAAGTAGGCGTAGTTAGGAGGCAGATCATGGGCATGTTTGGCATGCATGTACCTGTTTTAGACTTAAGCGCTGGTATTTAGGCCAAGAAAACCCTGGCAATCTGTGCAAAACTCTGCTGCACGACTCATCTTCTACCAATCTCACTACACCCATGTCACCCCTCTCCTTAAATCACTTCACTGGCTCCTTATCTGCTTTCGCATACAGTTGAAGCTTCTATTGCTGACCTACAAGTGTGTTCATTCTGCAGCCCCTTAATATCTCTCCTCGCTTCTCTCTCCTAATACACCTCCCAGAGAACTCTGTTCCTCAGAAAAGCTGCTCCTACCATGCTTTCCTGAAAATGAGACCTACCCAGAAAATAAGCCCACCAAACGCGGCACTTGGGATCGCTATCGCGGCAGGAGAGATAAGCCTTCTCTCCTGCCGTGATCCACCCCTCCCCCCAACACGATTGGGCAAGAGGGAGCCCAAACCCTCCTGCCCCGACGAAACCCCACCCGGCCGACATGATCGGGGCAGGAGGGAGCCCAAGCCCTGTTGCCCCAGTGACACCCCCCCCCCCCCGACTCGATCCGGGCAGGAGGGAGACCAAGCCCTCCTGCCCCAGCAACCCGCCCGACAACGATCAGGCTTTTTGATCATCCAAGTACCCATTTAGGCCACTTTTTAGATGTTTTTTTTTTGTTTTGATTATAAGCCCCTTAGAATTTTATGATTAGTGTTTTTATCAAATTTTTAGTAAACTATGAAACTATTAGCATCGATTTTGCTTAATCGCCAATCTTTGAATTTTACAGCATTCCTATGTGGAGACAATATTCAACTCCCGACTACTTTTGACCCTTTAAATCTACAAAGTATTCTTTCTATAAATGAAGCTTAGGTGATTCTAGTGGTTTCGGGAGAATGAAATGTCACTTATCTTAGATAAGTCAAAAGCAATGATTCTTTCAGGGAGAGATACATTTAGCTTCACCAGTCTGTGATCTTGCTATTTCATGGTATCCAAATCCTACTTCTTATAACACTAAAAATTTTAGGGATCATTTTGGATGATGAACTTTCTTTTCCTTTGCACACTAGTTTATATCACACTAAGGACTCCATTTATTAAGCCGCGTTAGGGCTTTAACACGCGGAATAGTGCGTGCTAAATTGCCGCCCGCGCTAGACCTTAACACCAGCATTGAGTTGGCATTAGTTCTACCCGTGTAGTGCTGGTTTAGCGTGTGCTAAAATGCTGCGTGCACTAAAAACGCAGCTTAGTAAAAGGAGCCCTAAAATGCTTTTTTTTTTTTTTTAAGTAAAATGAATTTTTTTCTATCCATTGTTTTTTGCATCAAGATGCTTTAAGAATTGCTACTTGAGCATTTAATTTTGAAGAACCACTAGTTTAATGATTTCACTGCATTGAATTGTCGTGGGTATTCTATAGTGATTTGGGGGGTCGCTGAATTCAAAACTGACCTTAATTTTTCAGTATAACCCTTTGATTTTTGGCAAAAGAGCATTATAGTGCAAAAATTAACATTTTTGCTATATTTTCTAATGCTTGGAGTAAATGTTATAACAATCTCTGAAATATTAAAACAGTTTGCCTCAAATTAGATTTTTAAGCTAAAGTATTAATTTTAATGATGTAATAAAGTGCTATATAATTAAATTATTGGTGAGGAGGCGTAGCTGGAATATGCAGCTCTCTATAGGCCTATTGCATCACCAGCAATGTGCTGTATTGCATCATCAGCCATTTTCAAGCTTCATCAGCACAGTTGAGATTAAATAATCAATTTTGTATCAGGGTTTTGCTTTTTAGTTATTAAGTTGTTGCTTTTGAAACGTTTTTGTTGTTTTGTTAGTATAATGTCAAGAAAGTGTGCGAACCACCCTGACGTCTTCTGTCACGTCTTTGGGGAGTATACAATTAAGTCTCAGAAGAGAATATGTTTCCACTCATAAAGAAAGCCTATGAACTCTATTTTGGCTGCAAAACTGGAGATCAAGATAAGGTTTGGGCACCTCACATGTGTTGTAAATCTTGTGCCAACAATCTTGGAGCACGGCTGAAAGGCATCCGTCCATCGATGCCATTTGCTGTTCCAATGGTTTGGAGGGAACAGAAGGACCATTTCACATATTGTTATTTCTGCATAACAAAAGTGTCTGGATTTTCTTCAAAAACAGAGTCAAATTCAATATCCTAATCCTGAATCTGCAATACGACCTATGCGTCATGATGACAGTCTTCCAATTCCGAAACCACCTGGAACTTATATATTGGATTTGGAATAAGGCTCTGAAGCATGTACTGATGACTCTATGGAACTGGAATCCAAAAATGATCCTGAGTTCTTGATTTCAAGTTCAGGTGAGCCTCATTTAATAACTCAGGCAGAATTAAATGACTTCATTCGAGATCTTACTTCATAAAATAGACAAGCCGATCTCTGGCTCCAGGCTTTGTCAGTGGAATCTCTTGGCACGTAAGACCAACATTTTCATGTTCCGAAATCATCACAAGGCCCTCATGACAGACTTGCAAGACATGCTCATGCATCCTGTAGTAAGAACTAAATGTGCACATGCTAACAGCTTGCTAAAAAATGATTTTACTTTTTTTGAGGGGGCATGTCTAAGGTTTTGAATGGGCTCTCTTGCCTTGATCAGCTAGCTCAGCTACATACCACGTAATAGCTGATCCGTGCAGAAAAACAAAAAGTGTGACAGCAAAGGCACACACACTAATTTCTTTTAATGGCCATTAAAAGGGAGGGTGATGGATTCATCACGGTGCAGTAAAGTTTTGTCCTTTATTGCACCTTGATGCCCTGCAGGTATCCCGGTACCACAGGTTGCTGAATCCTATTTTACAGGAATAAATTCTGCTTGCAAGCCACCTCACAAGCAGCATTATTCCATTGGCCCAGGAGCATCGGGCTGTGCAATGCATGTGGGGTTTTTTTTAATCAGATTTGTAGAAGGACTATTATTAGTTCTTAAATTTAAAAGAATTGTATAATCTTGACTGCAGGGTCAGCTGGCACTCTTTCTTGCAACGTTAACTTGGAGGGAGATTCTGTTCATAAGTAATGAAACTTCATGCCATCGTTACAATTCCTCTTATACTCCTAATGTTTTTATGGTCTAATTAATTTTAATAACCTTTTATAATGACCTTTTTTTTATTTTTTTAGACATGAGGATTAGCTTGTTTCCTGAAGGAAGTGATACTTCAGTTTTCCTTCTGGGTATGTGCCAAGGATCTCTTCACTCTCTGTTTAGTTGCACCAATCACTGATTTCACATATACAGTGGTCTTTTCGTGTTTTGTTCCATGTTTTATTTGTTGCTTTGTTAAATTATTTATGATACCAATAACTCCTTAGGTCACACTTTATACTTTAATAACTCTTTCTCGCCTGCATTATATTACCTGATAGCTTGTTCATATACAAGGGTCATGGCAACTATATTTTTCTCTCTCACAAATGTGCCAACACTGGAAATCTAATATATACAGTACATTTGAAAGTGTCTGACATGTACTTCTTAATATTGCCACCAGATGAGAGATGAGGGCAGCAGTCTCTGGTAGGGAAGAAGCAAGAAACATGACATTTTAAATCATTGTTTTATTAGCAAGTAATACATTAGCAGTTTCACTAAACCAATCACACAATCAGCTTGAGTGTGAGTATGTACAAATTAATTTATCCGTGTACATTATGAAAGTACAAGAACATCAGTAATCTCAATTGCAGGGGTATCCCTGTGGAATAGTCTGAAGGGATCGTTGAGATTACTTACGGATATGCAAACGTTTAAAAAGATACTTAAAACAACATTATTTATGGCAGCATTCACTAACTGAATAATTATACTGTAAGAGAACCTCAGTAATGTACTCTGATTATGTATTTGTCATGTCATATTTATGATTGTATTTTGTAAATCGATTAGGTTTAAGCGGGTGAGAAATTTTTTTAATAAATAGATATGTTTGACTGTTAACATCCTTCAAAGCATTGTCATGTAGAATTATGGCATTATGCAACAGTTTGGGACATAACAACATAAGAATTACCACTGCAGGGTCAGACAAGTGGTCCATCGTGTCCAGCAGTCTGCTCACGTGGCAGCCTTTAGGTCAAAGACTAGTGCCCTGAGTCTAGCCTTACCTGCGTACATTCTGGTTCAGCAGGAACTTGTCTAACTTTGGCTTGAATCCCTGGAGGGTGTTTTCCCCTATAACAACATCCGGAAGAGCATTCCAGTTTTCTACCACTCTCTGGGTGAAGAAGAACTTCCTTACATTTTCCTTACGTTCCTTCCTTTTAACTTTAGAGAGTGTCCTCACATTCTCTCTACCTTGGAGAGGGTGAACAACCTGTCTTTATCTACTAAGTCTATTCCCTTCATTATCTTGAATGTGACGATCATGTCTCCTTTCAGTCTCCTCTTTACAAGGGAGAAGAGGCCCAGTTTCTCTAATCTCTCACTGTATGGCAACTCCTCCAGTCCCTTAACCATTTTAGTTGCTCTTCTCGAGTAGTATTGTACTGCAATACTGCACTTTCACAGTGTGTGTCTCAGGAACTGGATGACACATAAGACAACCTGGGAGACCACTTTGAAGGATGTTAACAGTTAAACAGTTTGTACTTGTATTTTGTTCATGTTATACACTGTATGCCATAATAAAACGATGATTTCAAATGCCATGTGTTTTGCTTCTCCCATATCAGTGATCACTGCATTCATCTCTCATCTGGTGGCAACATTAAGAAGTTCATGTCGCACACTTTCCAACATATGACGGGGTGCTGAAAAGTCCTCAGCCCAGCCAAGAAGAGAATGATGTGAATATGGTTCAATTAATGATCTGAAACAATGTCAAAAACACCGAATTTTGTTTCTGCAAATTGGCACTTAATGAAATAAGATAACACTCTTTTCAGCTACAGTGGCAAATTAACACTCAGAATTTAGGAAGTTGGTTGGTTGGGTTGAGAACTATTCAACACCTCCTCTTATATATTAGATTTCCAATGCTGGTGCATATTCAAGAGAAAAAAAAAGTTGCCATGTCTTATGAGTAAAAAGAAAAAAGCATGCCAAGGATGAAGCTTTTTATTACAGTTGGACTTAAGACAGGAGTTAAATAGTCAGGACTGGATTACATCTCATGATATAACATTAAACTGGCATTAGACCCTAAATAGTTAAGGGAGATTAGGGAAATCCTGCAAGGGAACTGTGGAAATTCTGAAACTTGCATTGTTAGGTTCCATCATTTTTCCATAATTTTGATTTATTATCTAATAAAGCAAATACCACATTTGTTAAAAATGCTTTCAGTGCAAACCATTGCAAAAATAGCACCGTAATTAGAGAATTAGAGAGACTGAATGAATGCAATTTCCTTTTTATTGATTGCTGGTACAGGGGACTTGAATTAATTTTCTACAATTAACATTACCTGAAAGTTAATGCACTGGCCTATTAATGAATTAGTGTAAAAGAACTGCTTCCTTGGACTGAAACTGGCAATACAGTCATTAGCAAAACTGTACGAGGGTGTGCTGAAAAGATCTCTGCCCAACCGATGTCAAAACCCAGAATTTCATTTCTGCACACAACGAAATAAGATAACAACACTCTTTTCAGCTGCAATAGGAAAATAACGCTCAGCATTTAGGAAGTTAGTTGGTTCGGCTGAGAACTTTTCAGCACCCTAGTGCTTCCTGGCAGGTTTTGAGAACAGGGAGCACCTTCTGTCTGAGGAAAACTAGTATCTGTTAGGGATCTGCATATTGTTTTGTGTCATTTTAAACAACAGGAAAATACATTTTGGTTTCTTTCCTGTGTCGAATAGTGTACACCAGTGGTTCCCAAACCTGTCCTGGGGGACCCCCCAGCCAGTCAGGTTTTCAAGATATCCCTAATGAATATGCATGAGAGAGATTTGCATATAATGGAAGTGACAGGTATGCAAATCTCTCTCATGCATATTCATTAGGGATATCTTGAAAACCTGACTGGTTGGGGGTCCCCCAGGACAGGTTTGGGAACCACTGGTGTACACTATTACACAAAAGTAAATATTCACTAGTGTGCACTGTTGTTCAATAATGCACATTATCAATATTAGTCACTAAGAACCATATTCTATATGTGTCACATAAAAAATCCATGCCAACTAGTATGGCACTAAGCACAATTCAATACAAGGTATATGCACCTTATAGAATCATACTGTGTACCAGTATGTGCTGGTATGTTATAACTTTTAGTTAAAGGGGATGAGACTTGATATACTGCTTTTTCTGTGTGGTTACAATCAAAGCAGTGTACATATTTTAGGCCCTTTTTTACAAAGTCAATTACCGCAGCAACCCAGGGTAATTGCACCTAAGCTCATTGGAAATTAATGGGCTTCACTGTAAAAAAAAAAAGGGGGGGGTTAGACAGGTATGTATTTTGTACAAAGGGCAATGAAGTGCCAAGTGACTTGCTCAGAGTCAAAAGAAGCTGCAGTGAGAATTGAACTCACAACCTCAGGGTGTGGAGGCAGCCGCTCTAACCACTAGGCTACTCCTTCAGGCTGAGGAAACGCCTGTACCTAAGTTGTGCAAACATTAATGCGCAGGCGAAAAGCTTGCACATAACTCAAAACAACACTCATGATTCGCTCCTAATCATACCCCGTTTTAGATATTCGCACTGAACATGACACATTAACATTTTATGCTATGCACCTACCAAGGTGTGCTTGTAACTTTCAATTGTCCCCAATTTCCATCAATTATACCATGTTAATTGTCAATTATCAGTGCCAAATAGGCCTATCAATTAAGTTGTGCACATACATCAGCTACACCCACATGTACATCTCTAGGTGCCATATACAGAATTTGGTTGAACATGCAATATTCACTGGCAAGGGGCAAGGGGCAAGGTGATTGTTATCTAGGGGGAATGGAAGAATCCTGTGAGTGGATGTACTGTATTAAAAGCTACAGTTTCCAGTATGGTTATGAAGTTTACAGTTATGGTTATGACAGCTCAACCCCCAGAAACTAAATTTTTGTGGTCAGTGCCTGATCCAGGTGCCCATCCTGACCAGCCAGTCAGTGCCCAGAGACTTTGGGAAGTGGACCAGGGTTATCAGGATTTTTGAAATCCTGTACTTTGAGGGTCATTGTCACTAGTCGACACACCCAAACAGGAGATTCTACCTCCTCAAGGTAGAGCAAAGAAAAACAAATGGGGGGGGGGGGAGATCTGTAGCGCTTTTTATTCACTCAAGACCCGATATGTACGTGTTTCAGCTGTACGGCCTGCCTCAATTGTCTTTTCCTCAGCGTGGAGTACTGTTTTGTAACTCTCCTCTTATAATGTACAAAATATAAAATAACGATGAGTAGATCAATAGGATGACTTTAAAAAGCCAAGCAGCTGTATGCAGGAACAATTCCATACCTCCTTCTTTCTTCATTATCACTAGTGACACACTGTGAGAATATGTAGCAGTGGTATTCTCTTGCATACGACTAATATTTTCATTGTGGAGGCAAAGGGGGCAGTGTTCAAGTCCAAGTTAAAAGTCCACCTCTTTGAAACTGCTTTTAACTCCTAATTCCTCTCACCTTGGGTTCTGCATTCCCAACCCTATATGTCATGTCTGTCTGTCCAAATTAGACTGTATGCTCTTCCAAGCAGGGTTCGTCTATTAAATGTCAAAATGTATAGCGCTATGTACACCTCTACAGAAGTGATAAATAGTACAATAGAATCTCAGTTATCCGGCACCCACGGGGATGGGTGGATACCGGATAACTGTTTTTCTGGTTAATTGAGAGTGCGTTAGAAACCTTGTCTAACACACTCTCAATTCTTCCCCCTCAACCCCCACCTCCTGCCCCGAAGCACTAACATGGCAGCAGTCCTGAGCAGCGAGCTCCCTCACTCCCTCCTTCCTTCTCATCCTTACCCAAAGCTCAGCGTTCAGAAGGAGGCAGCCTCAAAACAGGTTGCTCGTGGCCAGCACTGGCAGGGCCTTTCCTCTGATATGTCGGAAGTGATGCATGAGAGGAAAAGCCCTATCAGGGCTGGGCATGAGCAGCCTGTGTCTCCTGCTGACCGATTTGCTTCGGGTAAAGAAGAGAGAGAGGGAGGGAATGAGGGAGTTCGCAGCTCAGGATCGCCCCTGCTTCTGCCACTTCGGGGCTTGAGGAAGGGAGGGAGGAGAGCTTTGTGGCTTAGGACCGCTGCTGCCCTGGTGCTTCGGGGTGGGAGGGAGGGGGGTTTGTAGCTGATTCGGAGCTTGGGGGCTTGAGGAAGGGAGGAAGGATTTGCAGCTGAGGACACTTCTGCTAGTGCTTCTGGGAACTTTTTTTTTTTTTTTTTTTTTACACAGGCAATTTGTGTGATAGCCCTGGTTAACTGAAACCTGGTTAACTGAGACTCTACTCTAGTAGTAGTAATTTTGTTAATATCCTCATCCAAAGATTGACAGACTTTTTTTCTCTTTCTGCTTCGTACACCATTGAAATACAATACCAATTATGGAGTAGTGAGTCCATCAGCTCTAGGAGAATTGCTCTTGCGTTGTTAATGGCATACGCCTGGCAGCTCTTATCTAGTTGTTTACAACCTGCCACATTATATTATACCAGTTCCTCACAATACATTAATCTTGATGACATATCATGCTTTCAATCATCTGCATTTCACAGTGCTCTTACTCTCCTCATCCTTCTCATCTTTCCACTCGATCACTTTTTCATTCATACACTCTCCAACCAAAATAATCATCAGTAACAAATGTTAATTTAAATATGTGGAGAGACTCTTACAAGTGCTCCTAATAAGTACCAGTATCTTTCTTTCTTTATACTATTAACTAGTATACCAATCTATGATTGCCTCATATCTAGGACCTACTTACTGCTGACATTGTAATGTCAATTATCCTTAATAAGATATATCTGCTCATCTGTTTTGAATATGTACAATAAATCATTTTTCGTTTTATCTGCAGTATCTGATCAAAGACACAGTTCACAGACATAGAGCTATAATCCAGTTTCTCTTCTCATTATCCTAACTTGTTTACATGGATATAGGGCAATTTTCAGCAGCAGATGATTGTAGTATACTAGGGTCCTCAAAATCCTTTGTCTGACTGTGGAGTGTCATTTACATTTTTGCATGGTAGAGCAGTTCATAATGAGGAGACACATGCTTCAGGTGGGTTCCTCTGGGTCACTTTGTTAAGATCTTGGTTAAAATCAATGGTCCTTCGCTCTACTTGTGTAGATGCTAATCCTATCACAACTAGACTACTGCAACTCCATCTACATGGTATCAACACCACCCTAACCTACAAACTGCACCTCATACAAAACACAGCAATAACACTCATATTCAAGCTGAAAAAAATATGAATCCATCTCTACCTACCTCAAACTACACATATCAGAACACACAGGGATTATATGAACCATCCACTTGGAATCCTCCAGGAGCGGAGGATCTGCACGTTCAGGTATTTAGGAGATTTGTGGAAGAAAATTGGAATTGGGGTCCACCAGAAGGGGGACCAGTTGGAAGGGGACCACCAGAAGGTTATGAGAAATATGTCAATGGAGCACAGGGATGCAGTCTGGTCTTTAGCTACAGATGACACCATCATTATACATCCGGCTGACAAGAAGGCTTATGTGGCAGAGGCCATGCAGCAATTGAATGATACACAATATTACATCAGGTTACCAGCTGATCCCACTGTAGAAATATCTGACTTCATTTATAATATTTTGCTTAAAGCTTTGGAAGATTCTATTATCACAGAAAAAGAGTACAAGTTTTTATGACAGGAATTTCCTACTGTACTAGTAATATACTTTGTACCTAAGATCCATAAGAGCTTGGTGCCCCCCTCCCTCTCCCCCTCCCCCCGGTAGCCCTACAGTGTCAGGCATCGGTTCTATTTCGGAGCCGCTATCCAACTTTTGGACTTTCATTTAAAAAAGGAAGTAAAAAAGGCATGGTCTTATATTCAGGACAGTACAGATATGTTAAACCTTTTGGAGGAGCAGGAGCAGATTCCAGCAGGGGCCATTATGGCAACATTGAATATAAAAGTGTTATATACAAATGTACCACATCAGGCTGCTGTTACAGTGGGCCACCAACATCTGTATGCCCTGTCATTGTCTCAGTTTAGGGTCAAGTTTTTGGTGGCCCTCACCACTATAGCTTTAGGTAAAAACTATTTTCAGTTTGATGAAACATTTTTTATGCAAATAAAGGGTATTGCCATGGGGGCCACTATGGCCCCCACGATAGCTTGCCTTTATGTCAGTAACTTTGAAGAGGGATTCGTATATACTTCTGAGTATTTCCAGGATGTGCGGATTTGGAAACGTTTCATTGATGATATTTTCTTAGTATGGACTGCTTCTGAAGATGCTCTCAATACTTTTGTGGAATGGTTAAACCAATGAGATATCAAAAAAACACTGTGGAGTGACGATGATCCTGAAATGGACTTTAATTAAAGACTCAAAGTTCCACTTGCACATAAAACATTCCACTAAAAAAATCCACATAAAAAACTATAGGACCTAGTCTGCTGGTAGCGCAGGAACCAACACGGTCTGCGTTTTGACAAAATGTCTTCTTCAGGGGTCCTTAAGTATGGTGTGTAGAAAAAAGGTGCTGCTAAACCAATGAGATCCCAACTTGCTAGTTACCTTGTCAATGGATTGTCATATCATATCTTTCTTGAACATTAAAATTACTCTTACAGGGGGGAAGTTTGTTCCATTTTTTGTAGCGTAAGGATACAAATAGGAACAACCTCCTCAGATTTAACAGCTACCACCTGAAGCATTTAAAAAACAACTTACCGGTAGGATAGTTCTTGCGTTTATGCCGGTTATGTTCCACTGTAGATGATTTTAAGGTGCAAGCACAAGAATTATGGCAACGGTTCATGGACCGAGGATACTCCCAAGTAGTTTCAAGGTTTATTAAAAATTTGTTACACCGCTTAATCTAAAATTCAAAGCGCTGTACAATAAAATTCATTATCAGCATACAATGGCACAAAAACAAATGATTAAAAACAGAACACATCATTACTGGGGATTGATCAGTAAAAACAAAGATACATATACCAGACAAATGGAAGTAAAAACAAGAGGAAAAAGAGGAGAACTACAATAAGTAAAGGAAAGAACAAATAAGGGAAGAACAATAAGGAGAGGGTTGACCTGAAAAACAACAGTGAGATTATTGCCTTTACGAGGGCAGTTATGCATAGGAAAGTCTTCAACTTAATCTTGAAAGGGCCTACGGAATTTCTTCCCTTATGTAATTAGGAATGGAATTCCAAAGGGAAGGTGCTGTCACTGCAAAATTATTGGATCTTAAAGTGTTAATATATTTTAAGAATGGAATGTTAAGATTTTGAGCTGCAGAACGGAGAGATCTGAAAGGGCTATATGGAATAAGTAGTTTATCAATAAATTCTGGCTGATTATATGAATGGATTTTGAAGGTTAAAAGGAGAATTTTGTAACTAATTCGGTGCTCGATAGGTAACCAATGTGCTTTATGCAGAAGGGGGGTGACGTGGTCATATTTCTTTGCATTATATATGAATTTTACTGCTGTATTCTGCACAATCTGAAGTCGCCTAAGTTCTTTTTTTTGCTATTACTTTAAAGAGGGCATTGCAGTAATCTATACATGAAATAACAATGGAATGGATTAGGATGTTCAAAGATGCAGTATCCAAAAGTTTAGAAATTGATCTGATCATTCTTTGCCGGTGAAAACATCACTGGACGACTTTACTAAAAAGGAGATAAGAGAATTTGTTATCTAAAGTGACCCCTAACAATTTTAATGTAGGTACAGATTGATGGATGAAGAGTCAAATTTCAAAGGGAGCTGTATAGATTATCCTTCTTTGAATGGAAAGGTCATGATTTTTGACTTATCAACGTTTAAGGATAACATGTTTGAATCCAACCAGAGTTTAATTCTCTCAAGTTTTTCATTAACGATAGCTACCTCATCAGGATTGTTCAGATCTATAGGATGAATAAGCTGCACATCGTAGGCATAAGTGAATACCATAAAAACAACAGACTGACCTAGGCTCAAGAGGAGAGCCATAAAGATATTAAAGAGTAAAGGTGATAATATTGAACTCTGAGGGATGTTGTGCTTGTTTTTAAAAGATTCAGAAGATGCAGTATTAAAGATTACTTTAGAGGTGCATTCTGAGAAGAAAGATGTAAACCAATCCAACACTTGATCAGTGATACCAATGTCTTGGAGGCGCTCCAAGAGAAGTTTATGATCAATCGTATCAAAGGCAGAAGAGAGTTCTAAAGAAATGAGTAATACAAATTGATGGTGATATAGAGTAATACAGATTGATGGTGATATAGAGTTTTTGTAGTCAGACCTATGAGCGACAGTTCAGTGGAATGGTGCTGATGGAACACCGTTTGGCTTACAAGTGGGTGTTATATGCCCAAAGATTGCATTTACTACTCAAAAGTGAAAAACCATAATCTTCATCTATGGTGTGTGTGTGTTACCCTATACCTATAGGACATTCCAGATTAAAAGAATCATTCAAAAGCATTGGTTCATATTACAGGCCCACAAACAATTCAAGGACTCATCTCGGTTTGCAAATTCCTGGGGCAAGAACATTAAGGAATTGGTGTCCAGGTCCCAATTTTTAAGATCACAATCTCAGTTAAACAATATAGATAAAGGACATGACCAATACGGCCACTGTACAGTGTGCAAATATGCTATAAAAACAATTACAGTGATTCATCCACATTTGGGACACACTCACCATTTACAACATAATACCAATTGTGACTCTACAGGGGTAGTATATCTGACTGAGTGCCCATGTCAACTCTCTTACATAGGGCACACTACCAGAAGTATTCTGGTCAGAATTGTGGAACACTTAGGTTAAATACAGCAGGGGGGGATCCAGTTGCACCACTAACAGCTCACTGGTAGGAAAAACAACATACAGTGGAGGAATTGAGATTTGTGGCATGGAAAGTCCAAAACTTCAGCAGGGCAGCAATATAAAAGCATGCCTTTGGAAGAGGGAGCAGGCATGGATTTTTTATTGGCAGACAGTGACCCCCCCTCTGCCTCAATCGTGAGGTCGAGTGGTGGGCGTTCCTTCATTAGCTTCAGTGATTTAGCAGGCTAAAGCGGGAGTGATGTCAAACAGGAAATGCAGTTTTGAAGAAAGGTACCCTCCAGCAGCACCATGGATGCTGATTTAACAACTAATCACAAGTTACTAAGAGTTTTTATGTATTTATTACAGGTAAAGAGGAACTTTCTTGGTTTTAGCAAGAAGTGGTTGATTCCACTGCACAACAATTTTTTGGTTAAGTCTTGATTCCTGAAAAGTTTTTGGTGATTATGACAGGTACCAACTTGGTATGCTCAAATATGGTTTTGGTTTTACTGCATCACGTAAGAACTATGAGAAATAGACATTTTTATGTTTACTGACAATAAAATATATAGTCAAGTTTACGTTTCGCACAAGCGACTAAATGAAACAGAATTAAAAGTGTTTTGCTCCCGAGTTTCTTTTATATTCAGTGTCTGGTGCATCACGTTGTAGCATCCAACAATAGTCGGCAAGCATTGACGGATTCCAATTGCCCTGGTATCGTTTCTCCATCGTAGCTATGTCTTGATGAAACCTTTCACCGTGCTCGTCACTCACAGCACCGAGATTTGCGGGGAAGAAGTCCAAGTGTGAATGGAGGAAATGAATCTTGAGTGACATATTGCACTTCATTCTCTTGTATGCTTTGAGAAGTTTGTCTACCAGCTGAATGTAGTTTGGGGCTCTGTAATTGCCCAGAAAATTGTCAACAACGTCTTTCAAGGCTTTCCAGCCAATTTTTTCCGGCCCAACTAACAGATCTTCAAATCGCTTGTCACTCATAACATGTCTGATCTGGGGGCCAACAAAAATACCCTCTTTGATCTTGGCATCAGTTATTCTTGGGAACATCTGTCTTAAATAACGAAAACCTTCCCCTTCCTTGTTCATTGCTTTCACAAAATTCTTCATGAGTCCCAGTTTAATGTGAAGAGGAGGCAAAAATATCTTTGTCGGGTCAACAAGCGATTCATGTGCTACATTTTTCTGTCCTGGAACTAACTTTTTACGGAGTGGCCAGTTCTTTCTAGAATAGTGCGACTCTCTGTCTCGGCTGTCCCATTCACAGATGAAACAGCAGTACTTTGTATAGCCAAGCTGCAGTCCTAGTAACAGAGCAACGACTTTGAGGTCTCCACAGATATTCCAGTTATACCTGGTATACTGGACATACTTTAGTAACATTTCCATATTCTCATATGTTTCTTTCATATGTGCTGCATAGCCAACAGGTACTGAAGGATAAACGTTGCCATTGTGCAACAGAACAGCTTTCAGGCTTAACATTGACGAATCAATGAAAAGACGCCACTCTTCCGGGTTGTGATCACAACCAAAGACCGAGAACAATCCTTCAATGTCACAACAGAAACAGAGACTGTCGACTTGTGCAAAAAATTTGGTTATATCATGATGCCGGTCTCGAAACACAGAAATTTTCGTACCTGGTGATAGCAAACACCATTCCTGCAGTCTCGAACCTAGCAGCTCAGCTTTTGCTTTTGACAGACCCAAATCTCTGACCAAATCGTTCAATTCGGACTGTGTTATCAGATGTGGATCGCCTGATGAGGATGGTTCAAAATCCGGGTCAATGTCACTGTTAGAACCCTGCACTGCAGTTTCTTCATCTGGTTCGTCTAAGGTCCAATCCTCTGGTGGTTTCGGAACTGGAAGACTGTCATCATGTGGCATGGGTCTCATTGCTGAAGGCAGATTAGGATATTCAATTGACTTCTTGTTTTTGGCAGAGAAACCAGACACATTAGTCAAACAGAAATAACAGTCCGTCACATGGTCTTTCTGTTCTCGCCATATCATCGGAACAGCAAATGGCATCGTCTTTCGAGTACCTCTGAGCCAGGCTCTCAGACTAACAGCACATGTCGCACAGCAAATGTGAGGCGCCCATTGCTTGTCTTGATCACCTATTTTGCAGCCAAAATACAGATGATAGGCTTTCTTTACAAGGGCAGTCATCGAACGTCTCTGAGGCGTAAGTGTATATTCCCCACAGATATAGCAGAATGTGTCGCGGCTGTTACGACACCGACGAGACATATTGCCCGACACCAAAACGTCTATAGCATCAAGCTTACTTACTGTTATATTGCTACAGCTACTATACTACTATACTTTACTATACTGATACTATATACACACACGGACTATCTATATTAACCAAATGAGCAGGATCGGTGTATGGAAGCCACCATTATAGCATGGTGAGACAGCGCAAGCTCGTTCAGACCTGCCCAGACATGCCCAGGATGTCATCTTCCATAAAACAGCTTCCAACCTGGCTAGATTTTATGCATGGACATACCCAGGCGGCACAAACCGTTGTTGATAAGACACTTATGGGAGAAAAAATTGTTTGCATCCAAATATAAGAAAAAATCACGACAAAATTGAAGATTTCTCTGAAATGGTACGTGATGGGTAATTTTTGATGTAATATTCATGATCAGCACCCAAAATTCTATAAGAAACACCCAGCAGTGTTCAGGAAGCAAAAACTTTGTTGTGCAGTGTTCTCTGAAGGAGCCCGTGAGGGTGAAACGCGTCAGAACCCGATATTAGCATAAGAGCAAATCTTAGTTTCACCAAGATTGGGACAGAGTTTTAAAGTTTTTTTAAATATGCATGTATGGAGCACTAGCACTTTAAAAAATGATCAGAGAAATCTAAAATTAAAACTCACAATTTAAAAAGAATCCCTACTATCGGGTGAAGTGCCTGATAAGACCAAGGGGGTCTGCATTTTGGGGCATGTCCCCATTTGCGGGTCCTCTACCCTCAATCTAAGGGTTCTAAGCCTTTCTAAGATAGTTTAGAGTTAAAATATTAATATAAACATGGGGGAGGAGGATCGGTGATATATTTATTATCATGCTGCATTCACATATACATATAATCCAGGGCTTCTGGGCTAAACTCCATTTCATTCCCCTCAGAGACATCTCCCTCTACCTCCATAAGAGACTCCTCACTTTCTGAAACAGTGTACATACTATTCTCTTGAGCAATATTTGGCCAGCTCTGCTCAGACAGCCCTCTCCTCCCAGCTAGCTTCTGGTTGGGAAGCATGGCTATGCTTTTCGGCATGGCTATGCTTTGGGACAGGAGGTTTTCTAGGAGAAGGCAATAGGACAGAACTCCCTGTCTTGTGAGGAACTTCCTTACCTCCAGGTTCCTGATTTTTTTTTTGTCTGTTTTCAGCTGGCTTTGATTTATCTTGCTGTATAACTTTCAGTTCTGTTCTGAGCACATTCTGCCTTTCAGCTCCACCCTTTTCCTTAACCATTGCTGTGTCAGATTGCCTGACCTGTGGTTTAGCCTGTGAGCTAACAGATGATTTATGAAAGGAATTATAGGGCATTGGAACAGGCTTTGTCTTCTTCTCTGTTCTCTCTCTCTCGTCTAAGTCCGTTTTGGGCCTAAGTTGCTAGTCACTCAAAGTTAGCAGTATTTAAAGTCCATTCTTGAAAAATACATCCAAAAATTTTTTTCAAGAATTGTCTAATTATACGTCCAGCCGTTTGATTGTCCAGACTGCTAAATCGTCTATCTTTATACCCTATTCTCGTCCAAAAAATCATCCAAGTCAAAAACACCTAGAACAAGACCTTTTAGACGTGGGAGGGGCCAGCAAAGTGATGGACTGAACACCTAGACATGGCAACAGAGTAGCAGGGCACCTTACAGGGCACTGCTGTGAACTTCACAAAAAGGGTGTAACAAACATCTCACCACAACTCCCTTATAGGTCATGGTGAGCCCCCCAAAACCTACTAGACCCACCTGTCTACCACCTCAATAGCCCTTATGGCTGCAGGTGCCACCTATATGGCAGTACAATAGGGTTGTGGGGGGTTTTGGTGGGTGCACGTTTCACCATATGAATGCAGTGGTTAGAGTGGCTTATTGGCCTAAGTCCTCCTTTCTATGGTTCACTAGCCCACCCCCAGACTCCTTAAGCAACCTCTGTGCAGCTCTACTAAGCTTTCCTATGCCAGGTGCTGATGTTCTGGAGGCAGGTATGTACGTTTTTATTCCGATTTTTATGGCGGTGTGGGGGAGGGTCAATGATCACTGGGGGAATGTGTGGGTCTGTACTTTGTCACTGCAGTGGTTATCTGGTCACTTTTAATACCTTTTTGCCACTTAGACCTGTTTATAGATCGCCTAAGTCACTACATATAAGCTTCGTGTAGGCTGTCTCATTAAACTTTCAGTTATACTTGCAGTACATCTAAGTCTAGGTCGGCCCACATCTTGCCCAAATCCTGCCCTCACCACTCCTCCTAAAATGCCCCTTTCAGCTCTGGGCGTAGAGTAGCACTGAAAAGGCCTAAGCTGTTTTTAGATAAGTCTAAAACTGGACGACATGTCTTTTAGATGGTCCAAGTAATGATTTAGTTGGGTTTTTTGATATATTTATTTTTTTATTATGATCCCCATACAGTGTATATATATAAAATCCCCCTTTATACTATTTCACCACCTTTATCTTGTGGATCTGGATTTTAGATTGATTTTTCTTCTCTAGGAGGAAAGGTATGAACTCCACGTTTCTTATGTTGATCATTACTATTTTTAATTCAAGGTCTGAATACTTGATATAAATATTGAATGAAAATTGCATAAATAAAATTTTAAAAGGGCATTTCTTCTGTATTCAGTTTAAGTGATATGGCGTAGCAAATATTTTGGTGACTGCCCCCCCCCCACCCTTTTATAAAACTGTGCTAACGTTTTTAGTGCTGGTTGCAGCGATAACAGCTCCGACGCTCATAGAATTCCTATGAGTGTTGGACCTGTTACTAATGCAGCCGGCTCTAAAAACCACTCTTCAGTTTTGTAAAAAGGGGGGGGGGGTTAAAACTTTCTGATAACATAGATAATATAAAAAAAAATTTAAAAAAAATACTAGCTTAAGTATCAAGATCTGCTAAATTTTAACTCAAATTTTCTAACCTTCAACGAAGATGCATACTAGCTGCATATGATACAGCATTGCAGAGTTTGTTTTATTAATAGAAACATAGAAACATAGAAATAGACGGCAGATAAGGGCCACGGCCCATCTAGTCTGCCCACCCTAATGACCCTCCCCTACCTTTCTCTGTGAATAGATCCCACGTGTCTATCCCATTTGGCCTTAAAATCAGGCACGCTGCTGGCCTCAATCACCTGTAGTGGAAGACTGTTCCAGCGATCAACCACTCTTTCAGTGAAAAAGAATTTCCTGGTGTCACCTCGCAGTTTCCCGCCCCTGATTTTCCACGGATGCCCTCTTGTTGTCGTGGGACCCTTGAAAAAGAAGATATCTTCCTCCGCCTCGATGCGGCCCGTAAGATACTTGAACGTCTCGATCATGTCCCCCCTCTCTCTGCGCTCCTCGAGCGAGTATAGCTGTAATTTCTCAAGCCGTTCTTCGTATGGAAGATCCTTGAGTCCCGAGACCATCCGGGTGGCCATTCTCTGCACCGACTCCAGTCTCAGCACATCCTTGCGATAATGTGGCCTCCAAAATTGCACACAGTATTCCAGGTGGGGCCTCACCATGGATCTATACAATGGCATAATGACATCCTCCTTTCGGCTGACGAAACCCCTTCGTATGCAACCCATGATTTGTCTTGCCTTGGATGAAGCCTGCTCCACTTGATTGGCAGACTTCATGTCCTCACTGACGATTACCCCCATAATAATACATCCTTATTTTTATGTTGTTTTTAATCTAACCAGAATTCATGGGGACAGAGCTGAAAGTAACAAGACAAATGTATGAGTGTACAATTTATCACTAGCCAAGCCACTGTGGTGCTGACTTCATAAGGTACAATATATTCATTGACAACAGGGGCTGCTGAAATGTTCTTAGCTCAGGCAGTCTCCTTCGAGGGTTTTTAGTGCAGGCCGGTGCGCTGAATGCTCTACGCTGCTCTAATGGTCATAGAGTTCCTATGAGCATCAGAGCAGCATAGAGTATTCAGCACGCTGTCTGGCACTAAAAACCTCTTGCGTGGTTTTGTAAAATGGGTGTGAACATAAGAATTGCCGCTGCTAGGTCAGACCAGTGGTCCATCATGCCCAGCACTCCGCTCACGCGGCGGCCCTCTGGTCAAAGATCAGCACCCTGAGACTAGCACTACCAATACACGTTCTTGTTCAGCAGAAACTTGTCTAACTTTGTCTTCAATCCCTGGAGGGTGTTTTCCCCTATGACAGACTCCGGAAGAGCATTCCAGTTTTCTACCACTCTCTGGGTGAAGAAGAACTTCCTTATGTTCGTACGGAATCTATCCCCTTTCAACTTTAGAGAGTGCCCTCTCGTTCTCCCTACCTTGGAGAGGGTGAACAATCTGTCCTTATCTACTAAGTCTATCCCTTTAGTACCTTGAATGTTTCTATCACGTCCCCTCTCAATCTCCTCTGTTCGAGGGAGAAGAGGCCCAGTTTCTCTAATCTTTCGCTGTACAGCAGCTCCTCCAACCCCTTAGCCATCTTAGTCACTCTTCTCTGGACCCTTTCGAGTAGTACCGTGTCCTTCTTCATGTACGGTGACCAGTGCTGTATGCAGTACTCTAGGTGAGGGCTCACCATGGCCCGGTACAGTGACATGATAACTTTCTCCGATCTGTTCGTGATCCCCTTCTTTATCATTCCTGGCATTCTGTTGGCCCTTTTCACCGCCGCCGCACATTGCATGGACGGCTTCATGGACTTGTCGATAAGAACTCCCAAGTCCCTTTCCTGGGAGGTCTCTCCAAGTACCACCCCGGACATCCTGTATTACTGCATGAGATTTTTGTTACTGACATACATCACTTTACACTTATCCATATTGAACCTCATCTGCCATGTCGATGCCCATTCCTCGAGCCTGATTATGTCGCATTGCAGATTTTTGCAATCCCCCTGTGTTCTCACTACTCTGAATAACTTTGTATCGTCCGCAAATTTTAATCACCTCACTCGTTGTACCAATGTCCAGTTCATTTATACAGATGTTAAAGAGCACGGGTCCAAGAACCAAGCCCTGCAGCACCCAACCGGTGACGCTCTTCCGGTCCGAGTATTGTCCATTTACCCCCACTCTCTGTTTCCTATGCTCCAGCCAGTTTTTAATCCACGTGAGTATTTCACCCTCGATTCCATGGCTCGCAATTTTCCAAAGTAGTCGTTCATGCAGAACCTCGTCGAACGCCTTCTGAAAGTCCAGATATACAATGTCGACCGAGTCGCCCTTGTCTATCTGCCTGTTTAATCCCTCGAAGAAGTGCAGCAAGTTTGTCAAACAAAATCTGACTTTTCTGAACCGTGCTGGCTGGTCCTCATCAGACCGTGTCCATCAAGGTGATCAATGATGTGGTCCTTTATCAACGCCTCTACCATCTTTCCTGGTACCGAGGTCAGACTCACTGGTCTGTAGTTTCCCGGGTCTCCCCTCGAACCTTTTTTTAAGATGAGTGTTAGTCCTGTGATTTTCCACTTTTTTTTTTTTGTTACGTCAGAAAAATACGGAACAAAAAAATGGAAAATTACAGGACTAAGTGTATTGTAGAGAATGACACGGGGACAAATTTTCCCCCTTCCCCACAGGAACTCAATTTCTCCGTCCCATCCCCTTGAGTTTTGTTGCTATCCCCGTCTCTGCCCCATTCCCATAAGCTCTACCTTAACTGCACAAGCCTCAAACATTTATGATTTTAAAGTGTTTGAGGCTTGTGCAGATGAGGATGGGGCTTGCAGGAATGGGGCAGGGACAGAAAATGAACTTGTGGGGATGGAACGGGAAAATTAGTTCCCACGGGGAAAAATTTGTCCCCGTGTCATTCTCTAGTGTATAGCCCTCGATGGAGACTGCCCCAACTTTGTTGGTTGGGCTGAGAACTTTTCAGTGGCCCCTAGTACTTTTAAATGCATTAAATCTATGAAATGCTTATCAAAATTAGTTGACAAACAGGTCTGCTTCCCTGTGCAGAGTGCCATCAATGACACAACTGCAGCCACAGAAGGAGGCAGGATGACTATAAAAATGCACATTGCATCACTTGTTATTGTAAGCCATTCAGCTGCAGGATATAAAGTGACATACTGTAAATTAAAAAAAAAAAAAATACTGCAGTGACGGATCTCCCATAGATTCGAGAAGAAAGTGACTGTAATGTAACATGACTGATGTGAGAAACAGGCATTAAGACCAAATGTCCTCCGTGTTCTCCTATGGCTGGGCTAAATGCACATAGAGATGTTCGAGTATAAGATTGACATTAAAAAAAGAAAACATTTCTACAGTAATTTTCCCCATAGCATTTTAATTATTGATGTCTTTGGTCAGTGCCTATATGATCTGCCAATGTGAATTCTAAACACGGGCATTAGGTTTCATTTCTCCTAGAGGTACAATCTAATTTAAGTCTGCAACTGTGGACCGCCTTGACCTCTAACGGAGAAAAGGCAGTATATCAAATTTTAATTAAACATAAACATAAATTTCATTTCCAGCTTCTCTTTGTTAGCAGAAGAATAAGGACTGGTTTCTTAGAGCTGCGGTTCCAATTCATATTCGTGGCAGCCTATTAGTGTGGGATGCTGAGTTCCTTACTGCATACTTAACATGCTGTCCCTGCACGCTGCATCTAATTTCTTCATCGGAGCTTTACAGTATGCAGTGGCATAGTAAGGGAGGCGGGGAGGAGGACCACCCCAATCGCCATCTGGGTAGAGATGCCAGCATCTCTCTTCCCCCCCCCACCCCAGGCCATGCTCACACACCCCCTCCGGTTACACTAAATCTCCAGGGTGAAAAGCTTCTCAGGCTTGCTGGTCATGCCAGCCTGGCTCCCCTCGCAGATCACTTTGTAGTCACAAGGCCAGGAAGTGACATCAGAAGGAAAGCCAACACCAGCACAAGCAGCAGACTGGAGAAGCTGCTCGTGTTGGCGATGATTTAAAGAGGTACAGGGAAGGAGCGGGGTCAAAGAGAAGGGCATTGGGGGGGCACCTCTTACCGTCGCTGCGCCACTGGTGGTCTCTAACCTTTTTCATGTAAAGGGCTGCAGTGTGAATGCAAGAAAGATCTGAGGGCCACCAAAAGATTTCAAGTTTATACATACTATTAATTTTGTAAACCGCCTTGACCTTCTTATTCAGACTGGGTATTAAACATTAAAATTTAATGCTAACGTTGATTCTAGAACACTTCAAGGATATATTGTAAAAACTCACTTTATTTTTGGACTGTCAGCAGTAGAAAATTCAATAAATAAGATACCTGAGTAACACACTCAAGAGATTGTTTGCAGTTACTATATTAAATGGACAACGTTGAAACTAATGTGTTTATAGTATTTAGTCTTTATTACTTTTGGCCCAATGGGACTTCATGGTGGTTACAATAAAAACCAGAAGCTCTAGCATAACAAAAACATCAATCGGAAGACAACTGACATACAAGTTTGCTATGGTAAGGAGAAGACAGAAGAACTTTGGGGGGTCACGCATTGGAGACCTCTACCCTAGATTGTGGTTTAGTTACATGGGGCTTAAGATTATTCACTTAGGGGCCCTTTAACTATGCTGCATTAGGTGCTAACGTATGCCTAATGCAGCTTAAAATGGCGTACCATGGGATGCACTCAGGTGTCTTGCAGTAACTGCCAAAATGTATGCAGATTAATCGGCTGCTAAAAGATTGTTTTGAGGGGGCATGTCAGAGGGTAGAGAGTAGGTATACCTGCATTATACAGTTACCCCCCTCCCCAGATTCTGTACATGGTGCCTGAATTTGCACAACAAAATCTGGGAGAGCTACCGAGCCAATTAATTGGCTAACGAGTTAATTAACAATAACTGGCTGCTAACAACCAATTATTGAAGTTAATTGGCACCCATTAATAGTTGTGCATGCATCTGGCTGCATGCTATTCTATAAGACATGGCGTCTAACTCTACTAGCGTTTAAATCAGAAGGAGGGGTTACCAAGGGCACGTAAGGGGTGTTCCAAAATGTTGCACATGTAGTTACAGAATACTGCCTCAGTGCACCTAACTTGAGCGCCAGCATTCACAACAGGTTTTTACAGTCGTAAGTCTTATACCAAAGTTAGGTGTGGGAGTCAGCGCTAATCATGATGCATAACATAAGTTTCTACTTCTATATCGCAAAAGCCTTTTGGTTCTAGGCAGTTTACAGAAAAGGTAGCTGAGTCAATGAGTACAACAAAAATGAAGAATTGAGAAACTGGGACGATTGCTGTGAGGAAATTAAGCAGGACTTAGAGGGAGGTTAATAAATAGGTAAGGATGGTCAAGTTTTTGAGCCGCAACGTGGAATAGAGGATCACCAGATGGAACATGGAATAGAGGGTCAATGGTGGTGGAAGGATTTTTTCTGGGGTTTTAAGGTAGATCGACAAATTTGGAGAAGAGGTGGGTTTTTAGGAGCTTTCTGAAGTGCATGTAGGAGGTGGATGTTCTGACCAGCCGGCTCCATTCAGGGTCTTTGGAGGCTGCTTGGTAGGGTAAGAGTCTGTTGAATCTCTTTTGTGTGCATCCTTTGACTGGGGGGAAGGTGAAGTAGGATTGAGGTTGAGTGGATCATCCGGGTCTGGCAAATATGAACTGACTGGTGAGGTAGTTGGGCAGTAGACTATGTAGAGCTTTGTAGAAGAGACATCCAAGTTTGAAAAACACTTGGCCCTCTATTTTCAGCCAATGTCGTTTTTGTTGAAAGGTGTGATGTGGTCAAATTTTTTTCAGGTGATGTTTTGTATGATGCTTAGTCTCTGGAAGTGTTTGCGTAGTCCTGCTAAATAAATGATGTTGCAGTAGTCTAGGATGCTTAGGTCTAGTGCTTGGACTAGGGGGTTTAAAAGAATCTTTTTTTTTTTTTAATATTCTTTATTCATTTTGAAAACTTACAGCAAGCATACAGGAATATATCATTAGTAACAACAATAACACTTGTAATTCTCATATAATTCTACAAACATAAAAATTATATCCTGTCCCACCCACCTTCTTTCAAATATTATAATCAATTATATCATAAATATAATATAAACACATAATTTAGTGAAATTTCCAGAAAAACTCCCTCCCACCCCCCAATGTGTACATATATTCATCCAAGGAAAATGATGTTTACTCCTTACAATATTGTTCCAATGGCCCCCAGATCTTTATAAAATTATTATAGTTCCCTTTCTGTACTGCAATTGCTCTTTCCATCTTAAAAATATGGCATACCGAATTCCACCAAAATGTATAATTAAGATTAGTATAATTTTTCCAGTTATTGGTGATATGCTGAATAGCAACCCCAGTCAAGATTAATAATAGTTTGTTATTATGTGCTGATATTTGACTTTTTTTCCTCATAGACATGCCAAACAGAATAGTATCATAGGACAATGCAACATGGTTTTCTAATAGACAATTTACTTGAGTCCAAATTGAATTCCAAAATAATCTTATACAGGGACCATGGTAAATTAAATGATCAAGTGTCCCCGCTTCCAGATTACAATTGATTGGGTTTAAAAGGATCTAATGGATCTGAGTTTCCAGAGTGTGTTGAAGCCTTTGCAAGTGACATGGTTCACTTGGGCAGACATGAACAGTTGTCAGCCTAGATGTACATCCAGGATTCTGATTGTGGAAGAGATGGGGAATGTGGTTCCCCTTAGGGCTAGGGAATTTACTGAGAAGTTGGTGGCTGTGGCTAAGAAGAATTTTGTTTTCTCAGTGTTCAGTTTTAATTTAAAGTGGTCCATCCAATTTCCATATAGGGCACATGCTTAGCTCCAATTTAGTGATGATTTTTTCTAATGCTGAATTTTAAGCACCAGTCATAGCATCCCCCTTAACATGAATTAACTGGTTAGTACAGGAATACCATGTGAGCCTTACCACCTACATAATGAATGGCTGTAAGGGCTCATACTTTAGTAATAGCCATATGCAAATGGCAACATTAACACATGAAAATCCAAAACACGCATCATGCACATTAAATCACAAATGCTTAAAGATATTTTCTTCTGTGCTCAGTCGTGTAGACAACAAGACCATTGAGAAAGCAAAAAGCCTGCTGTTAAACGGCTCTCTTCCCAATCATTGCACAGTTTTAACTTATGTGCTTGATAAATCTTCAACTCTTAAATGCTTTATATTTCAAAACGTGAATAATTCATAGAAGACCTAACTTTGTGAAGAAAAGGGATTAAGTCGTCCTCCAATGGGTCCCGATGCGTTTTGCCAGCGACTGCTTCAGAGAACCCTGAATAATAATCTTCGACCGGACTCTGCTCACATGGTTTCTGCAGAAATTGATTTAAGCCTCATTAAAAACAGCACGTGAAAACACACATTCTTATACAAAAATTCAAAACTTCATTCACGGCACTCATTTGGAGCCAATACCTACTTCGAATCTTTCACCACATGGACATTTTATGGCTGCAGCAAAAGTATCCTTAGCTTGCAAGAAGGGTGCATAAGGCCACTTTTTATCACAGCTTAGTAAAAGGATCCCTATATTTGTTGCACTGCTTCAAACCAGGTGCTCTTATATCTAATTTAAAGTACACAGTACATTTCTAATTTAGTTAAGAAATCTGAATCATATTTTCAATATGACATTTATGCAATCTGTGCTCTGGAAAGCCTGCACACAGATTAATTTAAGATGCTGTGTCTAGGTTGCATATAAGCTTGGGATTTAAATGTTTTGATTAAACTTACTTATTCTTATTAGATGTCTATCTTGAGTGAAATGGAGTGGTGGCTGCGTTAGTCCGCTTTTCAAGGTAATATTTAGAAATTAAACAAAAACAAAGGAAATAAGGTAATACTTTTTTTATTGGACTAATTCAATGCATTTTATGATTGAATTAGTTCAATAAAAAAGGTATTACTTTATTTCCTTTGGTTTTTCTTGTTGTTGTTGTTTTATTTCTAAATATAACCTAGATAGTTTTCTGAAATTGAGAGCCACATAAACCATTGAGTAAAGTGGTCTATAGCTGCACTTCTTGTTAAATGAATTATGCATTTCATCTGTCTCACGCCCTTTTGAATATCGGGCTCCTAGTTAATAATCCTTCATATTTTATTCTGAGCAATATGGTTGTCCAGTGATTAAGAAACAAATTCTAATGATACCTCTTACTACTGATTCCTTTAAAACCAATCACATATTTTATTGTGATAATGACCTTTTAATTAATAAAAGTGGTAGTACTTATCCTACGAGGGTTGTTTTAGAGGCAAAACAATTTCCTGTTCCTTCTCTCCTGTGTATGTGCTTGGATCTCATATACAAAAACTTTGCCTGCTTAACTCCTTGCTACCAAAGAATATTAGGTTGTCATCTTCATGAGAAATTAACGTTTGCTCTAAAGGCCTAGTTTTTCTTTTAAGCCTTTCCCTCTGAAGTGAGCTCTCCCGAAAGGGTCCTGTTTTTCTCAGTGGTAGTGACTACCCTACTCTTTCTTGTTGACTGCTGTTGTACACTTTGGTACTCATCATTAATATTAGATCCTGAGCCATTCAATTATCCTGTGCTGTGTATCAGCTTAACCTGATTCTATCAGTTGCCTTATTATTCTTGTTTTGTCCACTGTTCATTTGTTCTTCAGTTTAATTCACCTTGTCTGTATTTTAATTTGACCCTTTTACACTGATCAAACATAATGAGTTGGCTCTGTTAATGTTGAAAGGTGATTAACCAAGTCTATTACATATTACCAACCCCCCCTCCCTTGGTATTTCCTCATCTCTTATTCTTTGAACTTCCCTTCCACAATTTACCCAATCCAAAGTGATCTAAAATCATTAGCTTTTGCTTTTTTATATATGATTTTAGCTTCTTTTTTTTTTTAAGAAATTGTGTTGTACTATGTTTGTGTATTGATTTGTGCATGTACTTTTGTAACCTGCATAGATTGTTTGGATATGCAGGATAAAAGTATTTTTAAATAAATAAATAGATTCTTTTTGACAGCAGCAATTGCTCACAAGACCTGCACCCAAAGTCATTGTCTTTCAAGTGTGCAGTCAGTGCATTAGCTGAGTCAATGACCACACATTCTGCTGTCTCTTGTCTTGTTGGCCAAACCAACTAGGATAGTGTGTGGATCCAAATTAAGGTAACTACTGTAAAGGCACAAATTCATGTGCTTATGTGACTAAAGCAAAAAAAAAAAAAGAATGGTCCATGTCTCGGGCATTTCATACAATTCATGCACTTTACAGGGAATATGAGAGAAGACAGAAAACGGTATCAAACTCTATCTACAAAAGACTGGTGGCAGTCCCAATTAATTTTTTAAAAAATGAGTTTAAAACTGTTTGGCTAAGCAGAACTGACCACAGGGTATCTGACAACCTAGACAAATCTTCAGGCATGTGTTCCCCCTCTCTTCAACTCATGGCTCAAGGCCTTCCCCTTCCTCTCTCTCAAAGTTCCCATCTCCCTTTCCGGCCTACGGTTACCATATGGCTCCAGAAAAAGGAGAACAGATTGGAAGTACAAAGTACAAACTAAGGACAGATTGAGACATTTGGGTTTTACTTCCATTGCTTTCAATTCGTCCTCTTTTTTCTAGAGTCATTTGGTAACTCTACCTTTCCTTATTCCCCTAAGGTGTCTAGAATCTCTCCCCTTCCCTACTTCCCCTGCTCCATAGTATTCTCATGTTAGCCAGCATAGGATCCTGTGCATTTGTGCATTCTCAAGGCCTTCTGGGGGTCCTGCCTCCTTTGAATCAGGAAGTTCAGAGAGAGCAGTTTTGTGCATTCACAGAAGCTAAAAACCCCATGCCAGCTACAATAAGACTCCAACAGACACGCTGTCTTCCCTTAAATTGTGCCACTCTTGTCCTAGCCTTACCAACTTGTAAAGCACCAATATCTGTGTAATTTCCTCTATAGTCCCTTACCCTATCCGCCTCATCATGTTCCTTGTAAATTTCTACTTAACCAGTATGCATAGATTCACCATTTGTCCTATGTGTCTGTCTTAATTAGACTGTAAACTCTTTTGAGCAGGGACTGTCTCTTAAGTATTTAATGTACAGCGCTGCATGCATCTGTTAGCACTATAGAAATAATAAATAGTAGTAATAGGCCAGCCCTGGGAGTGAGGACCTGATATTAACATTTGCTTTAATATTGAGGAAAGCTGATACTGCATGAGCATGAAAAAGACCTGCTGTGAAACAGAAATTGACAATCACTCAAATGCCTTCTCGATTAAAAGGCTTCAGTGGTTTAGTCCAAGCATGCCCTTAAATTTCCATTGTCCATAAGTAAATATTCTTATCATAGTCATAGCAAATTATGGACCAGATACATATGCCTTTATAGACTCCCACATACTGTATATGCTCGTTTTGGTGTGAGATGGGAAGGAATGGGTAGGGTTTATTTTCCAAGGGTCATTGTCTTACATGTCATGCATGTGACTCCTCTATGTAGTGAGTTCTTTTATGGATGATATTGTTCAGAACTTATCGTTAATTTTATACAAATATTTCTCACTAAAATGCTGAACTTTAAAAAAACAGTGTCCATAACATCAGATATTCATGAAGGTCTCTCAGATGCACCTATGGATGGCAAATTTTCAGCCAAACCAAATCCTTTGTTAATAGGGCATATTGGGCCAGATTCACTACATTAGGGGTCCCAGATGTCAGGGAAAACCCGGACATGTCCTCTTTTTAGAGGACTGTCTGGGTGCCCGGAGGGATTTCCAAAACCTGGAAGTTTGTCTGGGTTTTGGAAGTCCCCGACCTCAGGGCCATGTCTGGAGGGCATCTGCTCATGTGCGGGTGTCGACACAATGTCATATGCACGCGCATGACATCATCACATCAACATCCATGCATGCGCAGATGCCTTCCAGATGAGGTCCCAATCTCGGGGAGATTCGTGTGAGAGAGGGGCAGAGGTGGTCAGCATTTTAAATCCCTGTGAATATATAGTTTTAGGGATATGCACACGGGTCGGGAAAAATCAGTTTGGCTGATTATCAGATTCTGAAATATTTCTTTCACTTCATTCAGATCCATTAAAGCCAGTGAAGGACTGGCCTAGTGGTTAGAACTGCTAGCCCAGCACCCTGAGGTTGTATGTTCAATCCCTGTGTTGCTCCTTGTGACCCTGGGTATGTCACTTAAACCCTTCATTGGCCCAGGTACTGTAGCTAGATTTTGAGCCCACCGGGACAGATAGGGAAAATACTTTTAATACCTGAATGTAAAAACTACCTTGATGTTCTTTCAAAGGGTGGTACCTTATTAAATATAAACAGTTTTGTAGCATAACAGAAGTGTTTTCCAATGACTTGCTTAAAACTTGCTGATAGGCATCTGCCTCAGAGACAACAGCACTCCAAGAGTGCGCTAATGGCAGTAGCACATGACCATTAATGAAATAAATACAAAATGACATTTTATGGCTGTGGCTGTAGCTTTTAATGTCATATACAAATAGCAGATGCCCTTAAAATGAATTTTCTCAAGGCAGCCTTATAGGCAAAATATGTGATGTGGCAGATTGTGTGTTAAGAATTGGTAGTGGACAGAAAAAATGCTCTTTGTGATAAAAAAAAATTACCTACCCAAGAATATAGTGGGAGATGGGCTCCATCTCCCGATGTCCCTTGCAGCACAGCGGCATATCTGAATTTTCCATCTTCTCTTCAGGGGAGCTGCCCCAGCGAACTGATTGCCATCAGCCGCCATCAGTCAGCTATTTACACAGTTCAATACAGTTCTTGTCCTCTTATCCCCATCCCAATTGGCAACTCCAGGGTAGGCTACACTCTGGTTATCTTCCAGACAGGCATTCAAAAATCAACAAAAGTCAAAAGGTAAAAATCCAATTATCACAAGAGGGTTCCACCAGGCACTTTTCCCAGCTGTTGGATCCAGCTCGAGACCCGGACCTTTCTGTCCGTCCTCCTGACTGGAGCATGTGGTCTCTCTCACACTCACTAAGGCACTCTTGCCCTGCTCATCTCTTGGAATCCTCTCTACTTCAATGCCAGAGTTCACTCTCATCCCATCCGATCATTTCGGGGGACCTGTTAGCCAGTCTGCTAGTCTTCCTTGGAGCTCAGGGCTGACCCTGACCTGGTCTCACTCCCTGTTAAATGGGGGGGGGGGATTTTCGAGCGCAGACCGTTCAGCATGCTTAGGGAGCTCAGCGGTTTTCCGCAGCGTGCAGGCTGCATTTTCACGACTCCACCTATCCTAGTGCGCAGTCGGTGGTCTGAAGAAGTGGAACCATAGTCAGACAATGGGTCTGACGGCAGTCCGAAGATTAGCTTGGCAACAGCTTTTCCAGCAGTGTGGCAGTGAATTCTGACTCTTCACAGGGGCTAAAAAGCAGGTGCAGCTTCTGTCTCCAGTACTGTTTGTAAGATGAGCTGACAGGCAGTCTGCACACACTCAAACTTTTACAGCCTTCTTTGGTGATACCTCATGGGATGCTTGCTCTCTCCTCCTGGTCAATGGCTGGGAGTATGGGAGACCAAAGACCCTTTCCCTAGCAACACGGGTACTCTTATCCCCCTTAATTTTCCTCCTTCTAGTGACATCTCCTTTCACTCATCTGCATAACTGTAAAACTCATAACCATATTGTAACTTTTAACATGTCAATTCATTGGAATTGCCACTCCTACAGATGTCTAGCTCTCCTCCCCCATTGGTAGCCTCTGGCCTAACCAGCTTCAGTAATCCCCTGGAGAATCTCACTCAGACACACTGAACTCTCATTCCCCAGGGGGATTGCAGGTAGAATTCATCAAGGTGCATCTTGATTCCAAGTGGGATTCAGCAAAATGTGAGATCCCTTGACCACAAGTTGCTGAATCCCAGGTCAAGAGAATAACATTTCTTGGGAGCCTTGTCACACAAGCAGAGTTATTCCTGTGGCCTGATGCTTCTAGGCTACAAGATCAAGGTTTCCCCAAGCTTACTGCCTAAATTTTAACCCTCCCACAAACAAGGCCCATCCAACTCCCAAAAGAACAAGCCTCCACTCCTTCACCTCTTGGTATCATTGATGTCCAGGGGGTCTTCCTGGGGACCAGGAGTCTTCCAGCAGAAGCAATACCCAGTCACTCCTACTCAATCCTACCCCAGCTTCATAATCGCACACCTAACATTAGTCTCATGCAACTACTACTAGGGATCATATTTCCACATAAGGAAATATTTTCCCCAGTGGTAGCACATGAGACTACCACTAGGACCACTACATTGAAGCCATTACAGGACTTGGCATTGCTCCTGCTCAAAGGCCCCATGGACCCCCGGATGACCCACTGAACCTCCAAAAGACTCACCCTCACCAGACAACCAATGAAACCAAGAGGTGAGGAAATGGAAATCTTATTCTTGGAGTGACAGGTAGGCAAGCCTTGTGTGGGGAGGGGGTTATGTCGAGTGTGTCCAGAAGCCTGGGAACACTGCCCTGGAGCATTGGGCCATGGCTTCATGGCCCAATGCTCCTGGGTGGTGAAATAACCTCAGCCAAAAGCTGTTTAAGTCAATTAAGGCTCAAATAACACAACCTAAGACCCTAACATTGTCTGATGTATTTCCCCCTTAGTCTAATATCATTGCATCCATATAAATGATTCAATTTTTATAGCTATACCCAATTAGATAAATTAGTCCTACCTACAGTCAAGCCACATCTATTAATCCACCTTATGGATTTTAAACCTCTTCCTTTAATTTTCCACAAATTTTTTTTGTCTTGTGTATTTCAATTGTTCCTTATATGAATACCTTTTAGAGCAGCATACATTTTTAGTAGTTATAGTAGTGTAGAGTTCTGAAAGATGCATTGTTCAAAAAATTAGTGAGCTATTCAGATCCAATCCTTACAATTTAAGAAACAAGGTTCTCTGTGTGTGGTTATTCAGATGTTAACCCAGGGATGAATTGAAAACAATCCTAAGACTAGGGTTGTAGGATTTCCTCTTTAAAAAAAAAAAAAGAGGATACTTGGCCCCACCCCATCTCACCCCAGTACCACCCATTCTGCCTCCATCTCAACACTGTTCCGCACCCAGCCAAACCTCCTGCCTCCTTCCCCAAGATCTGAAGGGCCTCTGCATATATGCGAACATTGACACGATGATGTCACATGCATGTACAAGTGCGCATGATGTCATTGCATTGATGTCCACACATGTGCAGAGGCCCTCCAGATGCAGCCCTGAGATCGGGGACTTCCAAAACCCAGACAAACTGCTGGGTTTTGGAAATCCCTCCAGGCACCTGGATAGTCCTCTAAAAAGAGGAGGACATGTCCAGATTTTCCCGGATGTCTGGTAACCCTACCTAAGACCTTGTGCTGAACACAACTAAGAGTGATCCTTGTCAGTTTGGTGGGGAATGGTTGCACCTTTGGCATGAATAGAAATAATTTTACCCCTCATCTCATCCTCACTGCCTCTTTACAACACTGATACTCTACCTTTGAGTGTATCGGCCACTCTGTTTAACATATATCAAGTTTCAAGTTTAATGGAGATTTGATTAATCGCTTAATCATAATTCTAAACGATGTACATAATAATAAAATTACAAAATGTGGGGAACAATACAATAAATAACAAAAATCAGGTCTGACAAGACTATTGACAAATGTAACAAAACTAAGAACATAAGGGAAGAGAGGTATAAGAACTACAAATTATTTAAAAGTTAAAGAGACATATAAGGGAGATACAGAAGGAAAGGGAAGTTAAAAATTACTTCAATAAAATTAGAGAGAAAAAGTAAAATTGGTTGGAAGACTAAATGGCTAATTTTCAAAGGCGTCTTTAAAAAGAAAGCAGAGCCAGCAGACGAGTGATCGCGGGACCTTCCAGCATGCGGCTGCTGAGTCCGTTCCAGAGCAAGTACGTCGGAGTGTGGTGGACTGGCAGCCAGCAGCTACAGTCTAACTAAACTAAACTAAACCATACCTTAAGTTTGTATACTGCATCATCTCCACACTTGTAGAGCTTGGCACGGTTTACAGGGAATGGTACGGAGAAGGGACCTTGCTGCATGAAGGGAAAGAAAGGAGCAGGATTCCTGGAATGGAAGAGTGGTGGAGGGAAAGAAAGGGGGCAGGGTGGTATGGAAGGGTGGTGCTGATGGAATTGATCTACAGAGAAAGGGGAGAGACATAAGGGGTAAGGATATTGGAGGGAAAGAAAGGGGGAAGATGCTGATTGAAGAGGGGTGGATGGAGGGAGAAAGGGCAGACATTGGATGGTAGTGTGGAGCCTATGCTGGATGGAAGTGCAGATGGGAGAGATAAGGGAGCAAATGCAGGAAGGAAATGGGAGGAGAGAAAGAGGGGAGCAGACGCTGGATGGAAGTGGACAGAGAGAGGAGAAGGTACTAGATGGAAGGGTTGGAGAAAGAGGGTACATGATGGAAGGAGGGGATAAATAAAAGGAGGGCACATGATGGGGAGAAAAGGATTGAGTTAGGGAAACACTGGAGGGGTGAGGGAAAGAGGTGGCAAGCTTTAGGTAGACAGTAAAAAAGGACATTGATGAGAGGGTAGTAAGAACGTAATCTAGACAGATGCAGAAAATAAATTGAAAAGGAAAATGAGGGGAAAAAGGGAAAGGGATTGCAGAGGAGAGGTGTGGGAGAGGGAAGGAGAGGAGAGAGATGCCAGACCAATGGGGTGAAAGAAGAGATGGAAGGGGGAGCCATACAGTTTCTGGAAGGGGCATAGAAGGAGAGAAGATGCCATATAGGGGAAGAGAGACGGCAGACAGTGGATGGAAGGAAGAGAGTTACAAGAAGATGAGGAAAGCAGAAACCACAGAAGACAAAGGTACAAAAAAATTTTCTATTTATTTATTGCTTTAGGAGACATGTGTCACTGTTTCTGTGGTGCACTGTATGCAGAGTCCAGCTTCTTACTGGTTCAATTTAACCTTCGTCTATGTATTTCTATTTTATCCCCCCTTTTACAAAACTGTGGAGCGTTTTTTAGCGCCAGCCATGGTGGTAGCAGCTCTGATGCTCAGAATTCTATGAGCGTCAGAGCTGTTACCACCGTGGCCAAAATCCACACTACAGCTTTTTTTTTTTGGTTTTTTTTTTAGTTATAAATTTAATACATTTAATAATATCAGATGATATCAAAGAAAAAGGTTTCACAAAATGAATACTTATGTAATACAATACTTAAACAAACAATCCTTTTAAAGCCCACTATCTGGAGAGACACATTACCATATTTTACCACAAATTTTAAAAGGAAATCAAAGAAATGGGTTGAATTCATATGAATCCTAATCATTCCTACTATATAAGACCTTGACATCCTACCATTTTCTCAGAGATGAAACATCAAATAATTAAAAGAAAAAGAAAACTCATTTCTGTTCACGAGCTATCAAAAATTGTTGTAATTGAATGGGGTCCCAAAAAACATATTCAATGTACTGTAACTTAACAAGACATTTACAAGGAAACTTTAAGTAGAATGATGCCTCAAGAGCTAACACTCTTGTTCTTAATTTCAAAAATTATTTTCTTCTTAGCTGTGTAGCTCTTGAGACATCAGGAAAAATGCTGACCAAGTCTCCACAAAACTTGGTAAGCCTATTTTTGAAGTAAAGTTTCATTATCAACATTTTATCTGTCTCAGACATACATATTATTACCATTGTGGACCTAGTCTGAATAACATCCTGAGTATCTTCCAAAAACTCTGTAAGATTAACTTCGTCTGTTATTAGATGGTCCACTTCCTGGTCAGTTTGTTGTTTTTTTTGAGGTATATAATAACAGTTACTTAATGGGAAGTTTTCCGCATTAGGTAATCCCAATATTTCTTTGAAGTATTTCCTTACTAATATTTCAGAAGATAATAAATGAGATATTGGGAAATTAACCAGGCGGAGATTCCTTCCCCTATGCATGTTTTCCAACATTTCCATTTTAGAAAGTAATATTGTGGAATCCTTGATTGCAGACACTGAGACAGATTGTAGTGTATTAGTTTGTGTTTCAACCAGTCCTATTCTCTTATCCAAAGAACTTAAATTAGAGTCCACATTCTCAAATTTATGAGCTACAGAATGTGAATAGTCCAAAGTTTGTTTCATTGATTCTCTAAGAAACCCTTCAACTCTATTAATACCTAACCACAAATCTTTAAGGGTAATATCTTGTTTTTCCACTGTTTGTGGTTGTTCATCTACTACACTTGAAAATTCAAGTGGTTTAGGTATTTCAGTAAAAAACAATTTATTCATCTGAGTAGATGGTACCACAACATCAGTAGAAATAGTGGGGGTTAAATTCCCACTAGCACCAGATATTGGATGAAGAGGGGGTGTCCTTTCAAGGGGGATCAATGATGCTTCTGACACGGGAGAGTTTAAATCAGTTAAAGTTGGTGCTGTATTTTCCATAGAATATATCAAATGTCTGTCCATAGGGCCAGAAACAGTGGGTGTAGAGCTCTTGGGTTTTACTTTCCTTTTTCCCATAATATCGAGCAAAGAAAAAGTTATACGACCTGAACTCCACTCCTGAGCTCCTCGTGCTCCAAGGGACTCCCGGCCGCACCCGCAGCGGCAGGCTGCTTTTTAAGGAAAATTGTGGGCAGATAAGACGGACCCTATGTCGTCAAGGGGTCCGTCTTGGAAACTGCCTGCCCGAAACAATTACTGGCACTGCTGATGCAGGGGTCACTCGAAGCGACGCTGAACTCCTCCTCCGGCGTCCTCGACTCACAGGTAATGTCTTCCCCACACTACAGTTTTTTAAAAGAGGGAGGGGTTAGAAACATAGAAACATAGAAAGATGACGGCAGATAAGGGCTATAGCCCTTCAAGTCTGCCCACTCTATTGACCCACCCCTTTAAGTCTACTGACCCCCTTAATCATACAGCCACTCTACTGACCCGCTCCTTCAAGTCTATACCCTAGCGACCCTATTCCTTGACTTGACCCTTGTAGGGAACCCACATAGGTATCCCATTTATTCTTAAAGTCTGGGATGCTGCTGGCCTCAATCACCTGCACTGGAAGCTTGTTCCAATGCTCAATCACTCTTTCCGTGAAGAAGTACTTCCTGGCGTCTCCACGAAACTTCCCTCCCCTGAGTTTGAGCGGATGTCCCCTTTTGGTCGAGGGTCCTTTGAGAAGAAAGATATCATCTTCCACCTCGACACGTCCCGTGATGTACTTAAATGTCTCAATCATGTCTCCCCTTTCCCTACGCTCTTCAAGAGTGTAGAGCTGCAGTTTGTTCAGTCTTTCTTCGTACGTGAGACCCTTGAGCCTCGAGACCATCCTGGTGGCCTTCCGCTGAACCGATTCAATTCTGAGCACATCCTTACGGTAGTGTGGCCTCCAGAATTCCACACAGTATTCCAGATGAGGTCTCACCATAGCTCTGTACAATGGCATTAGTACAATGGTTAGTTTGTGATTACATATTCCATACTAGGCGAAGATGTTTTCTGTGTTCTGTGTGTTTGAAAGACATGGTTTTTTGTTAGGATTGACTGCAGGATTGATCTGTACTAGTCTGGCTTGTTTAGTTTTACAATGGGTGTATTAATGTTGTACTGCTCATTGCAGTATGTAAGATGCTGCCTTTTCCTAGGTACTCATGTGCGACATGTGGCTTGTTATTAAAAATCATGTTTTTCGTACAGATGGGGGGGGGTGTCAAAAAATGATGGGCCCCGGGTGTCACATATGCTAGGTACTAGCTATAAAAACACAGATATATTGAAAACCGATGTATGTAAATCAACACTTTCAATTGGTGACTGCTATGATTGTAGGACAAGTTAGTTATAAAGTTTTGCAGAGAAATATATATGTGAGACTAGTATCAACTCTAAATATGCTCAAAAAGAAGGAAAAAAGCCTCAGAAAGAGGTCCTCCCACCGCCACAAAGGTGGATAACAAGGTGGTTAGACGGTAACCTCACAGGCAAAACCTTCATTGATGTGAGTAATTTTGAACAAAAACTTGTACTTCACATATATAAATGATTTAATAGATAGAGGAAAAACCACAGATAAGTGGTTTTTCCTCTATCTATTAAATCATTTATATATGTGAAGTACAAGTTTTTGTTCAAAATTACTCACATCAATGAAGGTTTTGCCTGTGAGGATACCGTCTAACCACCTTGTTATCCACCTTTGTGGCGGTGGGAGGACCTCTTTCTGAGGCTTTTTTCCTTCTTTTTGAGCATATTTAGAGTTGATACTAGTCTCACATATATATTTCTCTGCAAAACTTTATTACTAACTTGTCCTACAATCATAGTAGTCACCAATTGAAAGTGTTGATTTACATATGCTAGGTACGCCACTGCAAGGAAGGGAAAGGTTCCTCTCTCTTGTGCTCAGCAGCCAGTCAGACCAGAGCAACTAAATAGCCTGGAACCCATGGAAGTGGAGATTAAAGCTCCTTGCCAGGAAGCTGAGGCCATACCTCAGGTGGAAGCAATGGAGGTTTGTGAACAAATATTTCCAGAACCTGAAGCAATGGAAATTGGTATTGCTTGCAAGGTTAGCAACTGAAAAACTGTGTTTCTTTTTTTTTGTGAAGTTTTTTCAAGTAAGCCACTGTTTTGAATTTTTATAGTTTTGCTTGGACAATTCTCAAGGCTTGCGTTGCAGCCTGCAGCCTAGAAAGGAAGAGTTTTTTTTTATTTTCTTTTTTTCTGCTACCTGGGCTCACAGCTCTAGTAAGGCTCAATGCAAGGTCCCAGGTGGGGGCAGGGCTCTGTGGCTGGAAGGTTATAAAGGACTGTTGCTTTCACAGTTTGTGCCACTGAAGATATGTTTGGGTTTTCTTGTGTTTTAACTGCATTGCTTTTGGGTTTGGATGCAATAGCATACAGGGACTGAGAGCTGTTTCAATGAGGGAGAAGTTTGTCAAGACCTCGGGTGGGAATATTTGAATTTTTGATATTTGTATTGATATCTGAAAAACTGAAGGTGGACAAAGCGATGGGACCAGACGGGATCCATCCCAGGATACTAAGGGAACTCAGAGAGGTTCTGGCGAGTCCTATTAAAGACTTGTTCAACAAATCTCTGGAGACGGGAGTGATTCCTGGGGATTGGAGGAGAGCGGATGTGGTCCCTATTCATAAAAGTGGTCACAGGGATGAAGCAGGAAACTACAGGCCGGTGAGCCTCACTTCAGTTGTTGGAAAAATAATGGAAGTGTTGCTGAAAGAAAGGATAGTGTATTTTCTTGAATCTAATGGGTTACAGGATCCGAGGCAACATGGCTTTACAAAAGGTAAATCGTGCCAAACGAACCTGATTGAATTTTTTGATTGGGTGACCAGAGAGCTGGATCGAGGACATATGCTAGATGTAATTTACTTGGATTTCAGCAAAGCCTTTGATACAGTTCCTCATAGGAGGCTGTTGAACAAACTTGAAGGGCTGAAGTTAGGACCCAAAGTGGTGAACTGGGTCAGAAACTGGCTGTCGGACAGACGCCAGAGGGTGGTGGTTAATGGAAGTCGCTCGAAGGAAGGAAAGGTGACTAGTGGAGTCCCTCAGGGTTCGGTGCTGGGGCCAATCCTGTTCAATATGTATGTAAGTGACATTGCTGAAGGGTTAGAAGGAAAAGTGTGCCTTTTTGCAGATGATACCAAGATTTGTAACAGAGTAGACACCGAAGAGGGAGTGGAGAATATGAAAAAGGATCTGCAAAAGTTAGAGGAATGGTCTAATGCCTGGCAACTAAAATTCAATGCAAAGAAATGCAGAGTAATGCATTTGGGGATTAATAATAGGAAGGAACCGTATATGCTGGGAGGAGAGAAGCTGATATGCACGGACGGGGAGAGGGACCTTGGGGTGATAGTGTCCGAAGATCTAAAGGCGAAAAAACAGTGTGACAAGGCAGTGGCTGCTGCCAGAAGGATTCTGGGCTGTATAAAGAGAGGCGTAGTCAGTAGAAGGAAGAAGGTGTTGATGCCCCTGTACAGGTCATTGGTGAGGCCCCACTTGGAGTATTGTGTTCAGTTTTGGAGACCGTATCTGGTGAAAGACGTAAGAAGACTTGAGGCGGTCCAGAGGAGGGCGACAAAAATGATAGGAGGCTTGCGCCAGAAGACGTATGAGGAGAGACTGGAAGCCCTGAATATGTATACCCTAGAGGAAAGGAGAGACAGGGGAGATATGATTCAGACGTTCAAGTACTTAAAGGGTATTAACGTAGAACAAAATCTTTTCCAGAGAAAGGAAAATGGTAAAACCAGAGGACATAATTTGAGGTTGAGGGGTGGTAGATTCAGGGGCAATGTTAGGAAATTCTACTTTACGGAGAGGGTGGTGGATGCCTGGAATGCGCTCCCGAGAGAGGTGGTGGAGAGTAAAACTGTGACTGAGTTCAAAGAAGCGTGGGATGAACACAGAAGATTTAGAATCAGAAAATAATATTAAAGATTGAACTAGGCCAGTTACTGGGCAGACTTGTACGGTCTGTGTCTGTGCATGGCCGTTTGGAGGAGGATGGGCAGGGGAGGGCTTCAATGGCTGGGAGGGTGTAGATGGGCTGGAGTAAGTCTTAACAGAGATTTCGGCAGTTGGAACCCAAGCACAGTACCGGGTAAAGCTTTGGATTCTCGCCCAGAAATAGCTAAGAAGAAAAAAAAATAAAAAAATAAAAAAATTTAAATTGAATCAGGTTGGGCAGACTGGATGGACCATGGGTCTTTATCTGCCGTCATCTACTATGTTACTATGTTACAACCTTGGCAGTTCTCCTGCTCCAGCTCAGGAGCAGAGAGCTGAGGGCCTCCTGAATGTTTTCCTTTATGTTTTGTGGAAGTAATGCAATGAAGGTTATTGCACTGTGTTAAGTGATCTCAACTCTCTTTTGAGCAAGGCCCAGTTCTAGGGCCAGAACAAGGCCTAGGCCCCAGGTGGGGCCTAGCTGTGCTGTACTGCTGAAGCACCAGAGTGTTTGTATAGCATGATTTGCTGATCAGGATTTTTGCTTTGAGTTTTTTCTTTTATTTCTTGTTTGCCATTCTGATTTTTGGAGAAATAAAGAACCCTGGATAGGATTTTGATTAGTTACCTGGTTTCCACTTGACTGTTTTATTTGATATTTTGCCTATGGGGACTGTCTCCTTTTCGAGCAGCATGCCAGCGCAGTTTTCCTGTGGTCCACTCGGGACGCTATCAGCCTAGTCCAGGGCCCGGTGGCCACAGAGGCTGAAACAGAACTGCTCATCTTCCCACCTAAACCCACCCCTTCCCTTCTCTGTCTCTGTGGACAACACTCTCATCCTTTCTGTTTGTCTGCTCGTAATCTCAGGGTCATCATTGACTCCTCTCTCTCCTTCACTGCACATTGCTAAAACTTGCCACTTCTTCTTTAATATTACCAAAATCCAACCCTTCCTCGCTAAGCACATTACCAAAACACTTATCCATGCCCTTACCTTGCACTTAGACTATTGCAACTCTCTACTCTCAGGCTTTCCGCTTAGCCATCTCACTCCCCTCCAATCCATCCAGAATTCGGCTGCATGACTAACGTGACCATTTATTTTTTTCATCAAAACAGGACATCTATTAATTGTCAGTCCTGCCTCCAATCCCACCCTAGCCTCACCCCCCAATCCCATCCCCAATTTCTTCCATTCATTTTTCATGTACATTATCATTTATATTTGGGGGTGTTTCAAAGATGTCAAGGCAGATGACTTTAAAATATACAATGTCACCTCAGTAACTAAAGAAAAATAGACAAATATAGTGCAAAATATAGACAGCAGATATAAATTCTCAAAACTGACACATTTTGATCACTAAATTGAAAATAAAATCATTTTTCCTACCTTTGCTGTCTGGTGATTTCATGAGTCTCTGGTTGTGTTTCCTTCCGACTGTGCATCCTTTCTTTCTGCACTCAGGACCAACAATTGTCCCTTTCTATTCCCTCCCTCCTTCCTTCCTATATCCTATATTCTATTCCCTCAGTCCTTAGTGCCCTCAGTGCCTCCTTCCTATATCCTTAGTGCCCCTTCCCATGTCCTTAGTGACCCCAATGCCTCCTTCCCATGTCCTTTAGTGCCCTCAGTGCCTCCTTTCTATGTCCCCCTCACTGCCTTCCAGACTTTGTCCCACTCCCTTCCCTGAAGCCAGCCTGCCTAACTGCCTACCTCCATCCCTGCCGCGCCAAAGCCAACTTGCATGCATGCCTATCTCCTTCCCTCCCTGCTGTGCAAGAAAAAGCCTCCCTCCTTCCTTCCTACCCCCCTGGTCCACCGCTGCAGCTGCTGATTGCCAGCCTCTCTCCTTACCTCCCTCCAGCACCGATTCAAACCTGCCGCCGCAGTTGCTAATTGCCGCCCAGAAGCCTTCTTCCCGACGTCAAGTCTGATGTCAGAGAGAATGTTCCAGGCCAGACAATCACTGCTTGGCTGGCCCGGAATGTCTTCTCCAAGGTCAGTGGGAAGAAGGCTTCTGGGCGGCAATTAGCAGCAGCAGCAGGGGTGGTGTGTTGTTGAATCGGCGCTGGAGGGAGGTAAGGAGAGCAGCAGTGGCGGCAGACAGGTAGGTGTGGGGCTTTGAGTCGGGCGCTGGAGGAAGGCTTTTTTTTTTTTTTTTTGCATGGCAGGGAGGGAGAGGAAGTGATCGTCTGTCCTGTTGTCCCCGCGCACAGCTTCGGGATGCTGACCCTGAAAACGGGACATTTCAGTGTCCCAAAGCTGTGTGTGGAGACAACGGGACAGGGGATCTAAAAACAGGACGGTCCCGTTCAAAATGGGACATATGGTCACCTTATGCATGACTCATACTCCAGGAGAGCTGCTTTACTCACGTTACCCCTCTCCTAAAGTTACTTCATAGGCTTCCCATCTGTTTCTGAATATAATTCAAACTCCTCTTACAGACCTACAAATGTACTCACTCAGCTGCCCCTCACTATCTCTCTTCACTTATCTTCCCCTATGAGCCCCCCCCCACGCTCCTTTCTATGTCCTTCTCTTCAGCTGCCAACTCCAGACTCCGTCCTTTCTACCTTGCTGTGCCTTATGCTTGGAACATGCTGCCCGAATCCCTACGGCAGGCTCCGTCTCTTGCAGTGTTCAAGGCCCAATTAAAAGCCCACCTCTTTGAGAGCACTTTCGATTGCTAATTCCTCTCACCTTGAGTTATGCACCCCCAACCCTATATGTCATGTCTGTCCAAGTTAGATTGTAAGCTCTTCCGGGTAGGACCATCTATAAATGTCAAAATGTACAGTGCTGTGTATGCCTTTCAGTGCTATATACCGTAAGTGATTAGTAGTAGAGCACATCTGAGGTACATGCAGTATTGCATTGCACATACCGTATTTTCACTCATATACCGCGCACCCATGTAAAACGCGCACATGGGTATAGCGCGCGGGGAACAGAAATTTATGTAATAAAATTTTAATATAGCGCGCACACGCGTATACCGCACATGCTAAAACCTCCTCCCGCCTACTCCGAACCGGCATCCTCCCTCCCCCGCTCGTGTCACCCCCCCTCCCCCGCGATCCTACATCCCCCCCAGCACCGCAAAGACAACTCTTACCCGATGGGCACCGGCACCAGCACCAATGCACAGGATGTGCCAGTGCCCGAAGATCCTCCCTCGTTGGGCTGGGCTCCGGCATTCCCCCTGCGAACCGGCATCCTCCCCCCCCCGCTCGCGTCACCCCCCTACCTCGCAATCCTACAACCCCCGCCCAGCACCGCAAAGACAACTCTTACCCGATTGGGCACCGGCACCACCACCAGCACCAATGCACAGGATGTGCCAGTGCCAGTGCCCGAAGATCCTCCCTCGTTGGGTTGGGCTGGAATGCCTGCATGAAAAAATGAAAGAATGAAAAAAAAAAAATTTGTACAACGCGCTCACACGTATAACGTGCATGGTTTGTAAAATCGTGTATAACACGCGCGTTAAATGCGTGAAAATACGGTATAACCACCACATTGAATTACTCTAGATGAACTTGAAGGATAATTTTTGCTGAAAGGCATGTTATGTTAGGGATGATTTTGAGGCTTGTGTACAACACAAGAATTCGGAGTTTTTGAAAAATAAATTATAACCACTGGATATATCTATAGACTGGTTTAGCAAATGGGTGGAAAATATAAGCCTAGTTCCACTAGGGAGAACCTTTCTATAAAGGTTTTGTTTTTTTTCTGCTTTTAGAATCATTTAATTAAAAAAATAAAAAGCCCTGCCTAGACTTTTAAATCTGAGTAGACAGTTCCCTGGTATTCTGGAATATAGAAAGCTGTGATTAGATCAAGGAGTTGGAAAGTTCAATAATATCTGACAGTCCTTTGAAGACATTTAATTGTTGCATTTTCTACTGTGTCTGCATCAATCTGATTAACTAGTCTGAAGGGTGTCCTAGTTTCTTCTGCTTCTCTATGTTATTCTTAGATCTTTCAAACCCATGAATGATGGAGCTGTTGAGTTTTTCCTTTCATAATTAATGTTGGGTATTTCATTTATTAAAAACTTTTATAACACCAACTGGCCTTTGATCATTCAAAGCATTTTTCAAATATGCATATATTTTACAATAAAAACAAACATAACATGAGGAGTGGAAATAGGGAAAACCAGTTGGAACTGAGTTACATTAAGGTCTATTGGGTGAAGTAGTTTTTTTTGTTATCAGTCAGTGACTGCAGAATGCTAGAGGATGCTGACATCATCAAGGTCATAAGAATAAGTCACTCGTTGTTTGAAAATATCTAATATGTTCTTAATTGCCTTTACCAAAAAAATTTTTCATACATATTTCTTTTTTATAATTTTTAGTTAGATTTTCATTTACATTTTTTCAATCGAACTTGTTAGACCAAATATGTGTATGGACCTTCGGACTGCATACCAGGCATTTAGTTGCTGGTTGCTATATTCTTCATGAGTCCAATCTTTATTAATTAAATAATGTACTTGTTATTTAAGGTAAGTTTTATATTGTCTTATACAGTATTTTGACGCTGATTTTTGGTTATTGGCTATTTCTATTTCTGCACCGGTGGGCCCAACAAATAATTTTGTTATTCAATCTGGAGTAGAAGGTACTTTTCCTTTGACTATACCATTATCAGGTGACCTTGATATTACTAAAAAGGCAAGAATGGAAATGTCCAAAGAAGAATGATGTGCACTAATTAAGTGTCCATAAACTCATTTGAAGATATAGAGATCTTTATTCTTCCAATATCATCATGGTACAATCAATGATTCAAATGACTCGACACGTACATGTTTCGGCCACCAGGTGACCTTGATATTACTGCCATATTCAGCTCTGATAATTTCTCACACCTCTTTTTGCTGGAGGAGCTCTGGATATCTTACCTTCTGATGGTAATGGTAGTGGTGCCAGTGAGTGTTTGTCAAGACTCTGGAGATGATGCCATCTAGTTAGGAGTGCAAGAAAATCTTGAATAGATCTGTTATTCATTTCCAGAAGTTAATGTTATAACTGGAACTGTTAAGGTTATGTTGGAGTCTAAAGGGACCTGTAACTGAAACAAAGTAAAATTTGCAGTTGTTGAGGCTTAATGAGGAACCTTATGTGATAGCTGCAGATTTAATGTGTTATCTATTTAGAACAGGGGTGTCCAATCTGCGGCCCGAGGGCCACATGTGGCCCCGTGAAGTATTTTATGTGGCCCCGGTCGAGGGCTATGCAGTGTTTTCCTTTGCTGCCCCCGGGTGTTTACCGTCTTTCCGGCTCCCTCCTCTGTCTTGCTACAGCGTTTGCGCAGCCCCAGAAACATTTTTTTCGGCCAGTGCGGCCCAGGGAAGCCAAAAGGTTGGACACCCTTGATTTAGAACATTTCTAATGTTTTCTATTATAGTTCATGTGTTAACATTCATATTAATGCATGGTACTTGCTCCTGATTAATGTGGAAGCCTTGAGATCCTTATTCTATAAAGTCCGCCTAAGGTAGGCGCCGACACCGACTCCTAATTTAAATTGAGCAATAGGCTTAATCAGTGCCTATATTAACACCTCACAATCAGCCTTAATTGGATTTAATTGAAAGTTAGGTGCCTAACTCGAAAGATGTCATTCTATAAAAAGTAGGCGCCTAGCCCAAAACTCCTACAGTAAAAGTAGGTGTGATTAGGGAGGGGGGGGTGGATAATGGGTGTGTTTTCATTAGGCGGCTCTTTGTGAATCAATTGCTGTTAGGCTCTGATATCAGCAGCTAACTTTAGGCAAAGAAAACACTGGGGATGCCTAAATGTTAGGATGCTGAGTACCACCTAACCACGCTTAGGCGACGCTGAGCATGATTCTATAACAGGCGCCTAAGTTTTATAGAATTGGTGCCTATATCGGATTTTAACTTTAGGCGGACTTCATAGAATACGACTGAAAATATGCATGAATTTATTGTAAAAGCAAATAAGGAAATGGAGGAGACCTCTTTATGAAATATCAAACAAAATAAGGCAACAAAAGTAGAGATGGCAGAGATGTATCAACTGGGACTTTATTGCAAAAATCCCAGACAATGCAGTAGCCTATGGTTGTCAATAAACATCAATATAAAACCAATAGGCTTTTGCAGCAATAACTAAGAAAAAGGTGTGCAGATAAAATTTATAGACAAAGAAAAAAAAACTTTTAACAAAGAAAAATATATATACATAATTGAAATTTATTGTAAAACCTTATATAACACTTATTAACATATTCTAAAGAGTTTCTAATAATACTTATGAGCTATTTTATTAAGCTGCGGTAATCATTAAAGCAAGCTTACCACAACTATAGGGCGCACTCAGGTGTCCCATAATAGTTTCAGGATCAGTACACTAAAAAACAGATTTTATTTTTTAACGCTGGTGTGTGTTGGGGGGCAAAGAATACTGCCTGCACTACACCACCATACACTAAATGCCAGATTCTCTATGTGGTGCCCTAATGATGCCTAAATAACCCCCCCCCCTCCCTTTTTACAAAACTGCAGAAGCGTTTTTTAGCGCAGGCCGGCTCACTGAATGCTCTGTGCCGCTTCTGACACTCATAGAGTTCCTATGAGCGTCAGGAACAGCGCAGAGTATTCAGCATGCCGGTCTGCACTGAAAACTGCTTCCACGGTTTTGTAAAAGGGGCGGGTAAAATCCGTGCCCAACCTAAATTAACTCAATTAGCTTAAATAATTTATTTTTAAAAAAGTTAGGCTTGGGATTCCAACGCCTAAGTGGAGGCACCTTCTGACGCCTAACTGAAAAGTAGGCATGGTTAGGGGGCAGAGAATAGGCGTGGATGACTTTAGGCAGTGCTAGGTGTCCGAGTGAGGTGCCGGTAAATTAGACCTGTTAAAACCTGGCCTAATATACTGGCGCCTACCTCCAGGATGCCTAGCGAAACCTAAGCATGCCTAAGCTCCGCTAGGTGCGATTCTATAAATGGCACCTAGTGGTTGATTGACAATCACACCAAGCGGCACCATTTATAGAATCCGGCCCTATCTGATTAGCATGTAGTTAGCCTGTTAGCCCTTACCCCCTAGAAAATAAATGTCAGTAAGTGCTCACGCACTAATGGTCATGCGTCAATGGGGAATTAGCGTCCCATTTTACTCAAGTAATAATTGATAATAATTTCCACTCCTCAAAAATAGTAATGTTACTAGCCAGCGGTAGGTTTGCCAATAGAAAAACACATTTAGCAATACAGTGGAGAAAAAGCCTCAAGCCTTTTTATCAGAGCCAGCAATCAACAAAGATGTCTAGCCATTCGCTTTTTATCATAGGTAAAAAAAACTCCACTTAAAGAAATGTTATTTTCAAAAGGGACAAAGCCCACCACTGTGCACAGGGGATAATGTACAAACTTTCAAAAATTCCACTTAACTTAAAGTGCTGGCATTTCTTATGGTACAGCGTTGTCTCCTTGCAACAGTCTGACCTCCGCTTCTAGTTGCAGCAACGCCCATCGTCACAACCACCATCCGCTATTCTATACTCCGACAAGGTTCCTGCTTTGCCATAAAATGGCTTCGTCGGGGAGAATTTTAATCCAAGTTCAATATCATAACTCTGTACGCCATTTTACTGAGACACTAACCCCACGATGGGGAATAGCGCTGGCCTCCTTTTAGCACAGCTTAGTAAATGGGCCCCATGGACGTTAGTAACCCAATCAATATTAACCTAAAAACTCCCCTAACATAGATTTCTAAACCCTGACATCCCAAAACTTCCATAAAGTTGCCAAATTATTGAATATGTATAGCTATATTTCAGAAAAATCCTTCTGCTCTCCTAGCTCATACCTATGAATTTAAATCCACTCAGCTGGATTGATTGTTATACGATTAATGTTTCATGAACTATTCCCTTCATTTCAACTGTCATCTATCCAAAATGAAATAGAGCTTCAGCATTCTTAGCCCTTCCTACATTCTGCACAGTTTCTATAAATACAAAGAATGAAGAGAACAGAAAAATCAGGATAAAAATCTCTGAGTACAATAGCCTTTTTCTTCTCATGTCATGCTCATAGAAGAGAAACCTAAATTCTGACCTTGAAAGAGTGTAATTGTGTGTTTAACCAGTATAATGATAATATATTTCTCTCGAAATGCACTTTTTAGTCCCATGTTAGAACATCAGGAACTTGCTGAACTCTTAAGTGGCAATGATTAAAAATGTTCCATTCATCTGTGAAACATTTCCTAGCAGTATAATGATGCCAGTGTCATGCATACTGCCAAATCAGTGCACAATAAAACTGTGATTTGCTGCAATATTATTCTCTGCCCCCACACTTTTATTCAACCTTAGGGACACGAGGTAAAAGATGAATGACGTGACAAAACACCTGCTTGAGTAGTTATCCAGAGCTGGTGTTAGACCTACAGAGCAGAAATTTTGGAGAGGCCCCCCCAAACTAGGGTTACCAGACGTCTGGATTTCGCCGGACATGTCCAGGGATCTGGATGGCTTTTCAAAACCCGGCCTCCAGACATTGCGTCAGACAGGGAAGAAGGCTGCGTATGCACAGACTTCCTCACTGCCCGACAAGAGCAGGCGGCAGAAGCAGGGCTAGGACAGGATTAGGGCATTTACAGGACGGGGATGGGCAGAACTGGGCGGGTCTAGGGGTCCAGATTATCCAATTGGAAAATCTGGCAACCTAGGTTATACCTCCCACAACCTAGGTTGGGCTTCTGGCCTCTTCTAGCTTGGAGATGCAGGGTGATAGCCCTTACCGAATATTCCTAACACTACACCTTTAAGCACAGCATAGTAAATGGGCCCCATGGACATTAGTAACCCAATCAATATAAACCTAAAAACTCCCTTTTCATAGATTTCTAAACCCTGACATTATGTTGGTCCCAGTTTCTCTTCATCCTTTCTGTGTCTTCTGCTAATTTTCTTTACAGTGTTTGCTATCCATTTGACTTTTCTTATCACTTCTGTCTTGTTTCATTCCCTCACTACACCTGTCTCTGAAATATGTTGATCAAAATTCAACATGGTTTAAGCTAGCAAGAGATGCTCCTACCTGCTTTAACCTTGCTGAATGAGCCAGCCGCTGATTTTTAGCGGCATTTAATTTGACAGTGCTGCTGAATTTTGGCTCTAACGTCCTAATCCAAATGTTGCCAGTCCAGGGCAGATTTGGGGGAGGAGCCTGTAGCGATGTGGTTTCTAATGATACGAGGGGCCACTGAAAAGTTCTTAGCCCAACCAACAAAATTGGAACAATCTCCATCGAGAGCTATACACTTAGGGCTCCTTTTACTAAGCTGCGATAGCGGTTTTAGCGTGCGCTTAGCACATGCTAAATTGCTGCGCACACTAGACGCTAACGCCAGCATTGAGCTGGCGTTAGTTCTAGCTGCGTTGTGTGGGTTTAGTGCATGCGGCAATTCTGCGTGCACTAAAAACGTTATCACAGCTTAGTAAAAGGAGCCCTTAGTCCAGCGATTTTCCACTTTTTTCATTCCATATTTTTCTGACAGAATGGAAAAAGTGGAAAATCACTGGACTAAGGGCCTGATTTTCCAAAGTGCGTCCCGATTTTAGGCAGCTGTAGGCATCCTACAGCTGTCTAATCAGCCAATCGGGATGCACGTTTTTTTAAAAAAATGCTCCCCAGGCAGGCTGCTTATATTGAAGGCGAGGCCCGCAAGACACCTAGGCCCTGATTCTGTATAGGACGCCCGGGAGAGGCGTCCTATTCAGAATCGGCCTACACTAAACCCCGATTGGCCAATCTGACCTTAGACTTAGTGGGGATGGGCGGACCCGCTATGCCTAAGGCCTGATTGGTCCAGGCTTCTAGAGCCTGGGCCAATCAGGCCTTAGGCTTCGGCGGGATGGGCCGGGAAGGGGCGGGCCCGCCTCATTTCGATGAGGCAGGCCTGCTGGCTGGACGGGCAAGAACCGTCTGGCCTTAAGAAAAGGTTAGTTTGGTGGGGTGGAGGTTTGGGGGTTGTTAGCGCCGGGGGGGGAGGGTGCGTCTTCGGGCAGGAGGGATTGGGCACCCTCCTGCCAGCGATCGATATTGTCGGGGGGGGGGGCATCTTCTGGCAGGAGGGTTTGGGCACCCTCCTGCCAGCAATCGATATTGTCAGGGGGGGGAGGGTGCGTCTTCAGGCAGGAGGGATTGGGCACCCTCCTGCCAGCGATCGGACAGGCCGCGGCCCGCTATACTTATAGCGGCAGAGAGATCCCTTGCCACAATAAGTATAGCGGCCGCGTCTACTTACAATGTAGACCAGCATTTTGCTGGCCTACATTTTAGCGTTTCTCCTCTACTAGGGAGACGCGTAGGGCCGCCTAGGTTCGCCTAAGGCCCGCCTAAGGCCCTTAGGCGAGCTTAGGCATCTTGTGGGTCTCCCTAGGCTCCCGGAGGCGCCTTCAGGCCTGCCTGGGGAGCATTTTTTAAAAAAAATGTGCATCCCGATTGGCTGATTAGACAGCTGTAGGACGCCTACAGCTGCCTAAAATCGGGATGCACTTTGGAGAATCAGGCCCCAAGTGTATAGCCTTTGATGGAGACTGCCCCAGCTTTGTTGATTGAGCTGAGATTTAGTGCTGGTGTTCTCATAGCTAAGTGATCAGATAGAACGCCAGAAAAGGTTGTCTTATCTTTGGCTGCTTAGTTATGCAGGTGAAAATACTGAAACACTGTATATAGTCAAAATGCTTCCACAATAAATATAGTGAAATTCTTAATTTTTGGTCACTGAGAGCAAAATTGATGCTTAAAACTGATTGGTTCTAGTTTTCAAGATGTGCTATTGGGTCAGAATATATGATTCTTGACTTGTGCATGGCGAAGGATCTCAGTTTATGCTGGAAATAACTAAAATATATCTTTGACTGCATCTATGAATAAATTTATGACTGGTTTTGGATAGTACTTGCTTTTTAAGCAAAAGAATGAAAGATGCAACATGAATGTGAAATTACATTACATAAGATATGAACTAAATTGAGTTATTCATATAAATCATGGTTGATGCAACTGTTACTCAGCTTATGAGGAAAGACTAAAGAGATTAGGGCCCTTCAGCTTGGAAAAAAGGCGGCTGAGGGGCGATATGATTGAAATCTACAAAATCCTGTATGGTGTAGAATGGATACAAGTAAATCAACGTCTTACTCCATCAAAAATTACAAAGACTGGGGGACACTCAATGAAATTAGAGGGAAATAGTTTTAAAACCAATAGGAGGAAACATTTTTTCACTCAAATAATAGTTAAGCTCTGGAACGCATTGCCAGAGGATGTGGTAACAGCGATTAACATAGATGGGTTAAAAAAAATTGAACAAGTTCCTGGAGGAAAAGTCCATAGTCTGCTATAGACAGACATGGGGGAAGCCACTGCTTACTGCTACTTGGGTTTCTGCCAGGTACTTATGACCTGGATTGGCCACTGTCAAAAACCAGGGCCAGATTAAAGTGTAGGCCCAGTAGGCATGTGTCTCGGGCCCGAGAAGGTCAGAAGGGTATGATGCGCTGCTCCAGACCTGTTGACTCCTACTCTCCTGGTCCTAATCCTGATCCAATTCCCCTCCTCTTCCCCAGCATGGGTCTTCCAAAGCAGCAGTGGCTGCCACCAGAGGCAGCACAGTAAACAGGCTGCTTTGTAGCCAGCTTCGCCAGGGCCTTTCCTCTGCTGCATCACTTCTGATTGTAATGGAGGGATAGAAGATACTGGAAATAATGGAACCTTGTGGAAGAGATCATGGGGAGGGTGGCAAAGAGATGAGTGAGAGGAGTTTAGTGACTGCAAATGTAGAAATGTGATAATGAGGTGTAGTTGAAAGGTAGCAGGAAATAGGCTGGGGAAGGAGTGAGATGGTAAATGAGAGTGAGAGAAGGAGATAAAAGTTGAAAAATAAAAAAGGTAAGAAATAGAATGAAATCTGAGTGGATGGGGCAAAAAAGAAAAAAGGAGGAATAAACTAAAAGGGGACAAGCAGTATATCAGAGACAAGTGTAGTGAGGAAATGAAACAAGACAGGAGAGATGAGAAAAAAACAAATGGACAGCAGACACTTGAAAAAGAATTAGCAGAAGACATAGAAAGGCAGAAGAGAAACTGGGACCAACATGATGGAGAAACAAAATGTCCAGACAACAAAGGTAGAAAAAGGGTATTTTATTTGGGAATTTAATTGGAATTTGATAGTTTTGTATTATTCAGTAACATAGCCAGACGGGTGGGGGAAGGGTAGGGGTGGAGCCAGGGGGCCCAGTATTTGTGTGTCCAGGGCCCATCGAAGGATTAATCCTACCCTGATTGAACCACACTATTTGATGATCACGAAATGCCAAATAATCCACCCACCATAAAATTAGAAATACTCTCCCCATTGTAAGCACCAGGTACTAAATATCTCCATCTCACATGGATTCCACTACCAATTGCTAAAACAGTTCTTCTTGTAGTGAATCCAAGATCCCTTTGCTTCTAAATGACCCTGCAGCTGGGATGCCCAAATCAATGACTGGCATATTAAAATCACCTATTAGAAGTTCTATAAGCATGAAACTAACCTGACCAAAAAGAAATATTTCTCCTCCATTTTAAAATGCTAAGCAAACTCTTTCCGCCTGTATGACTTCTTGAGAAAACTTAGTAACAGGAAGACAATGCCTCTTATTCTCACAATTTCATCTACATAATGGATTTCACAAACAATCTTTCTGATAAGATTCAGGCCCTCTGTAATGGTTTTTAACCATTTTTACCATCAGATTTCCCCACACTGCCAGTTGAACTTGACTTTTAATTCAGAAAATTCAAGAAACAACATGTTTCAGGTTTATTCATAATGGGAGACCTTTAACTAAGACGTGCTAGCTGTTTTAGTGTGCGCTAAACGCTAACGCATCCATAGAATATAATGGACGCATTAGCATTTAATGCATGCTAAAACGGCTAGCACACCTTAATAAAAGAACCCCAATGTAACCTTAAAAAGTAGAGAAAAAATGTATCTCTGTAGCTTTAAGAATTCTGAGTGTACGAGTCACTTTTAGAATTCCGGACATCATAACTTTCGTTCAGGAAGTATTCTAAAACTGCCAGTGTGACAGTTTGGGGTTGGTTTTGTGAGGAAAGAAGCTGTGTGTTTTTTTCTTATCACCCAAAAACTTTGGGTTAGAGTGAGATATTTTCTGTGATCACTTCTCTTGAGAGACTTTGCTCATTTAAGTACCCTAATTTTAGCCGACTTCAAAAGTGGAGAGGTGAGGATTGTCGTTCAAGAGGGTGGGGTTATAATAACCTACTATTCCACCCATCTGAAATCAAACTCTGTTCCAGCTTAGGTTTAGCCAATGGAGTCCCTGTAGATGAGCCAAGCAATTAACAGGCTCATCCAGAACGCATCCATCCGACTAATCTTTGGCTTGAAAAAAATCCGACCACATCACCCCATACTACAAGAAACCTCATTGGCTACCTATCGAGGCCAGAATAATCTTCAAATTTGGTTGTCTTTGCTTCAAGACCCGCCTCAGCACCACACCCAACTACCTCCTGAAACACCTCACCTTACAGGACAAACTCCGCCTCTCTCGCAGAACACTACTGTTCACATTTCATTCTCCCAAAGGATGCAAATTCAAAAGATTCCTCACTAGGATACTCTCCTTTCAGGCAGGGATTTGGAACAACACCTTAAGCGACCTAGTCCTGAACGCACCAACATGCCATTCATTCAGAAAATCCTTAAAAACCCACTTATTTGACAAATTTATCTGATCCTTCAATTCTGCTCATCTCTTACCTCTTCTTACATGCTCTGTATTCCTACCCTACCACCCTGTTCACTCAACTGTCTTCCACACTTTCCCAAATCTAACTGATGAAACCTTGCTGTCCTTACAGCATCTCTTGTTGTATACCGTCTTGAACTGAAAAGGCATGACAGGATATAAATAAAGCTATTATTATTATTATTATGCGTTGCTTGCCTTTTTGTCTGCTGAGAGTAGACTGACTGAAATGAAGCCTGAATAAAGTTGGTCTTACTGTGACATACTTGTTTGTGTTGATTTCTGTATTTTGTTGAAACAATGGTACACATCTATGGAGAGTCTGCCAGTGAATACAACCCTGTAGTTCTAGAGCAAATTTAAAAAAGGGTGAAATTGAAGGGTTTCTTTCAATCTAAACCAACCATGTAATCATGAGCTACATACTGACAGCTCATGTAAAATAACTTTTCAGAAATCATGGGACATTTATTTCAGGTTGATCTACATTTCATTTTTTGGCAAAGTACAAAAAATTTATTGAACCTTCTCTTATACAACATTGGCCTGTTGGATAAACAAACAGAAAGGAGAAGGAGGGGACATGACAGAATAATATGCATGTTCTTGCAGCAAATAATCAAATTAAATGGGAGATTTTCAGCAACCACCAAATTAAAAAATTGCCGACTACAAAAAACGTCCTTTAATTGCAATTAAGAGTAGACATGCAATTTTTGCTTCTCTAGCTGTCTGGAGTTATTATATGTTTCACTAAGTGATCAACATCAATTTTATTTGATATGCCACAGAGTCAAAAGTATAGCTAAGCAGTTTACAATTATTAAACAAAAGATAGAATAAAGAGCAGAGACATTATCAAGACACTGCAAATGGCAAAAGTTTACAATCTGATTCAGTGTGCTGTACTAGCAGTGTAATATTAGCATTAAAAAGAGGGGCACACCAGGCAAGGGAAGTGAATCACTGCAAAAGTAAGCTCTATAAAGGACTCCATCCCGCAAGCTTCAATGACAACTTCTATAGTATTAAATATGAGCCCACAAAAACCCTACTATACTGTCATATAGGTGACATCATATCTGGCACCTTTTATGTGAAGTTCACAGCAGTGCCTGTCAGCCTAGAGGCCTATGGGAAATTATATCAATCTGACTCTGGCATGGGAAGGCAGATAGACCCTTAATGCAGGGAAACTGTTTTAAGTATCCCTGATATGTTTTAAGTTTCCCTGATTGAATCATGACTAGCTAAAAGGTGTTAATGTCTGATTAAGAGGGTGCTTAGGACAATGGCCTGCTTGAATGGGACAAAGAAGCTAGAGGCTAATCCCATCACCATGCTTGCATATATCACACTCTCCTTTGTCAATTAAATTGACCATTGTCTCAAACAGTTTGCAAGTTCTAAACAGAAAGATACTGGGAGATACAATATTTTCTCTATTCAGAATGATTCCAAGGTATAAAAGCCTGCTCTCTGCTCTATCAATATATCTCTTTTTCTATCAAGCTATCAGGAGAGGGGTCTTGGCCCTCTCTCTCTCTTTCTATCTAGCTATCTCTTGGCTCTTTGCTTGGCACTCTGGGTCTGTCTTGGCTCTCCCTCTCTCTGTCTATCCTTCCCTTTATCTATGGAACACGAAGCTTAGACCATCCCCCTTTTCTCTCTCTCTGGCTCTTCCTAGAACTGCAAGCTTCTATGTCCCTCTTTGCCTCTGAACTCTGTAAGGCAGGGAAACTGCTATGCTCTCTATTTAATTGTAATGCTTAATTGTAATGATTATAAATATTGCTTTTCTGTAAGACTATTTCTATAATATATTCTTTATGCAAACACCTCTGGCTATGCCTTCTTTATTCTACTTTCTGGTGAGTCATCTGTGAGGGAACTGAACCTGGGACCTGGCGTTGGTCAGTGCGCATTTCACTTAACCCCTACCACCATACATGGGGGGGGGGGGGACACTGAATTGAAACTTACATTTTGGGGGCTCGTCCGGGATTCTACTCCCTAATGAAACTTCTGTGAAGGTATTGAACTCGGGACCACGGATTGTAAGGCCGTGTCAAACATAACCCCTCCAAACTAACATTGTGGGGGTGCGACCATCCTTACATTTTATTATCCTTACATTTTGGGGGCTTTGTCTCGGTCCTTCCTGATGATTTCATTTGGGTAAGTAGAATTTAAGGTTTTTTTTAATGCACTGTGCAATAGGATTATGTATAGACAGAGTGATATAGAAATCAAAAGTCCTTGCAAAACCCTTAGATTGATTATACGTTAGACTGGATGACACACTGTTGAAAAGTTCCAGTAATATTGTGGGGTTTTATACTTGGTGAGATTTTATATATCAATTGACTTTCTATTTTGATTGATAGACAGAATGAGATAGAAATCAAAAGTCCTTTTGGAACCCTTAAATTGTTTTAGACTGGATGACACAATTGTGAAAAGTTTCAGTAATATTTTGGGTTTTATATTTGGTGAGATTTTACTATCAAAAGTCTTTGTAGTTTACCTGTGCCAGTTTGCATTGTATGATTTGTTATTATATGCTTGCTAGGGTGTTGCATGTAAGAATATTTGAGCTGCTCTGAAGAAAAGCAGGGTTCAAAGTGAAAACAGTCACTCAATTAAGACACGCCACATCTCTACTAATAACTTTTACTTTTTTTACCTTGTGCTTTTAATTCTATTTCTTGTCAGTCTCTGCCCTGGTGAAAGGCCCAGTGCACACTGGACTGGAATTGGCAGCTGACACCTCTGCTCTTCTAACAGACTTCTTATATTTTTTCTGCTAAACTTCTGCCTGTAAATTTCAGATAGTAACCAGTGTGGGCAAGTGTGGGCATAAGTGTATTATTTTATGCCAATGACTCTTGCCTAACATGCTTTACCTCGCTTTTCTACATATTAACTAAAGTCTCCCTCCTTCATAAGTGGGAGCATTTCAATCTCAAAGGCTACACACAGACAGGGACATTTAGAAGCCCATTCTCTCTGCCCACGAACCAAGGCAGACTTCTGCAGCCTCAAATATGAACCCTTTTGATTTTCAAGAACTCACAGATATTGTACACAAATATTTTGACAAGAAAGGGGGTCCATATGAGGGTAATTTTCCAGAACACACATGGCACGATATTCAGAAACAAATGGTTTCTCTTTCTCAGGAGTTTAGAAAGAAAACAGATAAAAGAAAATGCCTTTTCATTCAAGGCCTCTGTAGAGGACTTATTAGCCTAAGACAAGATAATACTGACTTGAACACTCAGTGCCATCAGCTGTCCAAAGACTTAGATGAGGCACAAATTAATATATCCATGCTAAGAACCCAAATTGTTCAGGCCACAAATTCCTTTTTAACTGTAAATGAACAATTAGAAGAGGCCAAGGCAGAATTAAAGTATTTAAAGTCAAAATATGCCTCACAGGGACAGGCTATTCTGCCGTCTGCACCTGTGCCACCATCACCATATAATCCATGTAGTCAGTTTATAGAGAAATAGAACACAGTTTTTGTAGCAGGTCAGAGAAAGGGTAAACTAGCCACAGATGTAGAACAGGAAGAAGAACCGACCAACGAAAGTGAGGAAAATTCATTACCAGGCCAGAGCAATACCAATAGTACCCCTATAAGTGACACAGCTCCAGTAACTGTAGTGCTGCAGGGACATATGAAGGACAGTGACATTGAAAGAATAGTGGAGTAAGTGGGCCCTATGCCTTTTAACATAAATGAATGGTGCAAATGGGCTACTGACATACTGATTCACTGGGGTCTAGGGAAATACAAAAGGAACAATTCAGATTTTGATAAGCTTATGCACCTAGCCCTGGGTCCACATTATTATAAATTTGGATCTCTTGTTCATCCATACCAATTTGTAAAGATGGGCATCGAACAACTATTTCGCTGCACCTCTTTGCAAGTACTTAGAACTCTTTCACCCCTGCCAAGTGATACACCAGAGCAGTTTGCATATAGAGTGTGGGTAATCAACGCGGTACTTAACGAACATGAACATTGGCCCATTTCCTCAGATTATGGCCAGAGAGAACATAAAGAATTCCTATTAGAATTATTATCTCCCGAGATTACTAAACACCTTCTGTTGTTCTCGGAGGACCCTAAAACTACGCCTTTTGACACTTTACTGCTCAGGATTGGGTCTGTGTGGAAGACCCAGCCAGCTCAAATTATTTCAGTCTCAGAAGCTAGAAGGTGGCGTGCTGAGGGAGCACCCCAATACAAGAACACACCACACACAGGAAATAGAGGGCATGTCAGAAGTAGTTACAGAAATACCTCCACTTACATTCCTTTCCATGAGCTCAGAGCACAGACAGAAGCATTAGAAAAAGAGAAAAGGAAATGGGAACAGGATCGGCACACAATGCATATAGAATTGGACAGGGTAAAAAGTGATTTAACAGCTAGGAACAACAGTGCTAGTCCATAGGGATGTCCTGACTCTCTGTGTCCAAATGCCAAGGTGACTCAGGCCTTCACAGCCCAGCCAAACTCCTTTCACTTACCTGTGGACTCACTTTTGGAGACGCAGGATAAGGGAAAGAAGTCAGACTCAGAATTCAGCTTGAGGTATGCGGCACCTTTGATATTGGACACTTCCGACTGCCCCAATGTTAATACTACCATAGAGGGTCAGGATAAATTAACTTTGATTGATACAGGGGCTGGAATCAGTTTCACAGATAGAGCGCCTCCTACTGGAGATCAGAAAAATATGGAAATTTGTGAGATTCAGGATCTAAATGACAAAGCTTCAAAGTATGTGTCTATCCCACAAAAGGAACAAATGAAAGATATTGTAGAAACTACTGCCAGCACAAGTGAGAATACAGGCAAAGAAATAGTTAAGGTGGCTGGTCTTGCATTAGGTACATGAATTCTAAATGCTTCTAAACTTTTGGTTCACGAGGTTATTCCTGTTCAGTTAGCCACACAGTGTAGCATGCCAGTGCTGAAGCACTCAGAGGCTGCAGATGTTTCAGTTTGGGCACAAAACTGTGGGAAAAGGTACACAGAAATTTTGTTGGAGGGCAAAGATCCTGAACCACAAACACAGCAACCAGTACTTCCTCCAGCAACAGAACTGGTGCCTAAGATGGAGGAGAGGGGTCTGAGTGGACCTATCCCTTTAGCATGTGGCTCTCCAACTGGGTCATTTGCTAAATCAGAGGGCTCTGTTAGGCTCACTATACACTCTCAGGCTCTAACTAAGATTTCAAAGCCTGTACCAGTGGCAGCCTCTTACTCTGACATTCCTGTGAAACTTAATCCTAAATGTGCATTTTTCTCTGTCCTAGATATGACTAATGATTTTTGGAATTTGCCCCTTGCCTCTGAATGCCAGGACACGACAGTGCAGACAAAAGTAGACAAGTCTGGCCTGCACCTGACTTCTGCACAGCAGTGCCCATTCCTCCGAGTGCAGTGGGACCCAGGTGGCAGACATGTGGTCCAGGTCGGCCTGAATGGAAAATTTGCTTTAAGTGACCTTGAGGATGCTGCTAATTTGAAATGTTTTTTTTTTTCTTTTTCTTAACAGCAGTTCGAAACAGTATAGCATAGCCATCCCAGACCAATTTTGGCACAAAGATATTTCTAATGTTTTCCAAGGTTCCTCTTTATCACTGCAGAGATAGAGACGTTCCAAAGAAGATATTAGCTTCATGCCTTTTTCTGAATATGAGATGGTTATGATATGCATTATTTGTACTACTCAGGTGTTCATCTTTGCTGTGTTTTTCTATAACAATGTGTTTATTTGCAGAGTTAAATTCAGCCCTGAACACTTGACAGATGGACGCCTAAAAATTTGTGTTTTATGTTGTCTGTGCCATGTGGTCTGTCTTTTGTCTATTTGTTTTAGTTTAGGGGGTACCCCAGGATACATAACATTGGCCATTTCTAGAGCTCTTTTCCCCATTTTTTTTTAACTAGCCCAATTGTGCAATGTTCTTTTTTCCCTATAATTTGCATATGCTAAATGTAGCTTAGTTAGGGGTTATATTTTTAAGAAAATGTTTTATTCTATATCTATACCGTGTTTATTCTATGCTCCTCATTAGATTCAGTACACATTTCTGACATAATTTTTTTATATATACATTCAGTACAGAATTATGGTCTCTCTGAAGTGCCATAATAGCTATATGCAGCACATAAAAACATATCTTTTTGGAATGTCTGATTAAGAACCTTAAGTATCTGAATATTGCCTCTCTTTTGCCATAACTATACCAAGTAAATGCATTAATATTGTTACATGTTGCCACATTCAGTACAGGCAACTGGTCTCTCTCTCTCTCTCTCTCTTTCTCTCTATACATTCAGTACTGGCAACATGGTTTCTCCTCCATTTTCTATCTCTTATTTGGATCACACTGGAGTACAGCTGCTGAATGATATCGGGACTCTTTTCAAATCCCTCCCTGTATGCACAGACATCATTTCATCTCAAGGGTGTCCAGTGACTGACAGATCCTGTGCAAACATCAGATCCTATGCAAACATCCTTTCATCCCAAGTGTGCATCTCACCAGTTTAAAGAGACTGCCGGTTCCTGCTGGACTAATTCATCTTCCTGCACCCTGACTGCAAAGACTTTTACACACATGCTGTACACGTTTCCTGTTCATCGGATATAGCCACCTTCCTAAGATCGCTTTGCTGTACAATTCCACCTATTTAACCTATTCCATGGACATTCCAGACTTTATTTCATATGCTGTGTATCCACTACCTCTTGGTATGGGGAATGAGACATTTCAAAAGCTGCTGATCTTTACTGAACTCCATACTTACATTGAACAACTTAAGAAAACCTCCAAAGAAGTGAATCATACTATCACTTTTTTAAATGGACAGATTGCACAAAATTTGCTACGAGACGCTCATGTCTTAGTTTGGGAACTTTTCTTTGGGTATTCGCCCACTGCAAACCACGTATTTAATGTATTAATTCACCCTATCATTATCTTAATTATTGTACAAATTTTGCTATGTATTATTATGATTTTTCCTTTGCTGTAAAGTGAAACACATGTACTTTTCTTTATCTCACAAGGTTCCTTCTAACTTTTCAGGCAGTTATACATGTATTTCCAGTATCTTCTCTGATACTTTCTAATTTGGTTCTAATTTGGTTTTAATTTGACATGGCCTATTGCATTACCATTACCAGGGTCAGATATAATATTATCCCATATCCCATACTCCCATACTCTCTCATGACATCTTGCTACCTTTATACCTGAACCTCCTGAAAAAGCTTCCTACATCCCTTATGCACCGTTCATTCGCTCAATGACGGGTAAGATATAAGCATACTGGGATCCCCTCCCAGATGATGGCCTATACAACCTAAGACAGAGGTTTGAACTCATAATGGGAACTGTTTATCTTCATAGCTTGGAGATTCTGCGACTATAATATTGGAGGTAAAAGAAGCATCTGCTAATTGCAGGCTGTTTAAAGAAGGGTACCACAAGCTTGCCCTCATTTCAAAAAATAAAAATAAAAAAAATTATGGGAGATGTCAGCCTAGAGGCCTATGGGAAATTATATCAATCTGACTCTGGCATGGGAAGGCAGATAGATCCTTAGTGCAGGGAAACTGTTTTAAGTATCCCTGATATGTTTTAAGTTTCCCTGATTGAATCATGACTAGCTAAAAGGTGTTAATGTCTGATTAAGAGGGTGCTTAGGACAATGGCCTGCTTGAATGGGACAAAGAAGCTAGAGGCTTGGCAATTAAATTGACCATTGTCTCAAACAGTTTGCAAGTTCTAAACAGAAAGATACTGGGAGATACAATATTTTTTCTATTCAGAATAAGATTCCAAGGTATAAAAGCCTGCTCTCTGCTCTATCAATATATCTCTTTTTCTATCAAGCTATCAGGAGAGGGGTCTTGGCCCTCTCTCTCTCTTTCTATCTAGCTATCTCTTGGCTCTTTGCTTGGCACTCTGGGTCTATCTTGGCTCTCCCTCTCTCTGTCTATCCTTCCCTTTATCTATGGAACACGAAGCTTAGACCATCCCCCTTTTCTCTCTCTCTGGCTCTTCCTAGAACTGCAAGCTTCTATGTCCCTCTTTGCCTCTGAACTCTGTAAGGCAGGGAAACTGCTATGCTCTCTATTTAATTGTAATGCTTAATTGTAATGATTATAAATATTGCTTTTCTGTAAGACTATTTCTATAATATATTCTTTATGCAAACACCTCTGGCTATGCCTTCTTTATTCTACTTTCTGGTGAGTCATCTGTGAGGGAACTGAACCTGGGACCTGGCGTTGGTCAGTGCGCATTTCACTTAACCCCTACCACCATACATTGGGGGGGGGGGGGGGGACACTGAACTGAAACTTACAGTGTCCTCTAAGGTGCTTCATTGCTCTGTTAGCATTTCTATGTGGCCAGTCCATTAGAATGGTGGCCCCTCCCACATCTAACATGGATGGTTTTGTGTTCAAAAATGGCGAATAAAAAGTTAGACATCCAAGTAGGTGATTTTTGTTAAAAAAAAAATTATTTGGACGTCCTGTTTGAAAATGGATGTGTCTTTGTTTCCGATTTTGGACGTTTAGTGGGATATGACCAAGTCGGGCTAAGACATTCTTTTCGAAAATGGCCCTCCATGTGTAATCTCACTGGGAGTATATATATATATATATAAACATTGTACTCGCAGCATACTCTACCATTCACATGAAAACCACAAATCCTCATCTGTGTCTACTACTAGGATACTCTTTTGAAGCCATTCTATCTATAATAGTGTACAGTCTGTGGAATCTGTCCTGTCTATTATGGGACCTTAGCCCAATTACTATAATCTATAATGAAGAAATCATGTTTCCTGTTGTCTTGTCTGTGGAAGCTCCAAATAACAAAATTCACAGAACTGACATCAGGATATACACACAGTGCACTACAGTTCTTTAGTCCTGAGAACTACAACATCATATCTGGCATAGTTTCCCCATTTAACTAAGTCTCAAACAGAGGGACACAAGCTATTGGCCCTAATGCATCTTTTTAAACTTATAGAATACCTAAAAGTGGGTTTCAAATTGAAATTTATGGACAAGGGAAATCAAGTTCTTTAGTATCATTATACGAGCATTATACTGGATGTATTTAACAGCAAAAGAATTACTGTTACATTGACAGAACATTTTTACAAACACAAGTAATTATCCTGTGTAAGTATAAAATATATAAGTTACCTGAAGCAGACATTGTTTTTAATAATGAACAAACAGCCTAAAAACTTCAGATAAAAATAGATGAATTAATCCTTATTCTATTCCTCTGAGAACTGTATCATCTGCTTCTTACTCAATCATTTTTTTTACTTACTACAAATCCATTTTCTGTCTTTCTTTTCTGGAGTTTCATTACTCTTGTTATAATACCTTGCTTCAGTGAGCAGTCTTTAATATTAATGGTGAAACTATGAATCTTTCAGCAGCTCACATACCTCACAAATCTCTGATATCGAGATCAGGGACCATAATTACAAAAAAATGAAAGCCAAAGGGCCTACATGAAGCAGTGAGTTTAATGGCAGGAAAAAAGACACAGAAAGTTGCAGATGTGAAAGGCACTTCTATAACTGGCCGCTTGCATTTATATACCCCTTTCATGTGTAGATTTACAGGATACTAGCATTTCATATGTAAGGGCACATTTGCACACATTAGTAGGAGGATGGTAATCTCTCATTCCAAGACTGGAATGCTCTGCAAGGTGTCCTGCGATTGTGTACTGCCAGATTGAGTTTTAAGAAAATGTTGAAAACACAATTGTTTGTAGGTGCCTTTTTGAACTGAGATCTTACATAATGTAAGTACCTGCTAATGTATTACCTGATTCATGATCAAATTTTATAGTATAGTTTTTGTAACTATGTAAAATATTTGTTTGTCTAACATTTATGATTCTGAATAGGTAAACCATATAGGTAATATACAATATATAAATTTTTAAATAAATAAATTGTGCAAGCAGGGCACCTAAGGGCTATTCTGTAAGGGCGCATCCTAGTGGCTTGGAGGGGCATTTTCATAAGGACGTTCAGAATAGGGTGTCCTAGTTATAATATCCAAAATGGACATCCATCTCACACAGCAGCATAGCAAGGAGGGCAGGGGTGGACCACCCCGGGTGCCTTCTTGGCAGGGATGCTAGCACCTTCTCCTCCTATCTGCCTACACACCTCTTCATATCTTCGCTGGTAGCGAATCTGTACTGTGTTTTAGTGATGTGTGTTTTACTATAATCTGTTTTCAATAAAAGCAGGATAGAAATAATAAACTATCTCTTACCTGCTACTTTTGCTGGTTTCAGCTCTGCTTCTGATGCTACTTCCTGGTTGCAAGAGAGAGAAACTGAGGCTGGCATGAACAGCAGATAGCTCACTGCCAGTGAAGATTTGCAGAGGTTTGTGGAGGAAGGGTATGCTAAGGGCATGGCGGAAAGAGTATGGGGGGGAGACGCACAGCGCAGCAATGCCAGGCGCCATCACCCTGGATACCTCCTTCCCTCACTACGCCACAGATCTCCCATGTATTTTCCATCAGGATATCCTGTTTGAAAATACGTGAGATCTGCAGCGTAGTGAGGGTGAAAGGCGCCCGGGGAGGTGGCACCCCACCCCTGCCCTCTTCTCCGGTCCATGCTCATTCCCTGCCCCCCCCCCTGTGCACAAACAGCCCTTCCCTTCCCCCATACCTCATTGACTTCCCCCAACATGAGCAGCAACACCAACTTGCTGACTGTGCCAGTTCTCCCTCCGACGTTACTTCCTAGGTGCAGGACCCGGAGGTGATGTCGGAGGGAGTAGCCAATGGTGGCACAAGCAGCAGGTTAGAGTTGCTGCTTGCGCTGAAGAGCTAGATGTACGAAGGTGGGGAAGTGAAGGCATGCGCACGGCGGGGGGGAAGGAGCAAGGGGCGGAGAGGAGGAGGGGTGATGGCGCCCTCACCAAGACAGCACCCGGGACAGACCGCTCCCTCCACCCTTACTATGCCACTGCGTGAGATGGACATTCATGTGCTGGAGATGTCCAGCAAGGACAGCCATTTTACAAACTAGAATATCCAAGATATGGATTTTTTTTTTTTAAAAACCAGGATCAAGCATGTCTATCTGGCAGCATTCTTAGAAGAATGACCACACAAGCATTTCTGCAAAGCATAGAGGCAGCCTAGTGGTTAATGCAATGCCCTTTAAACCAAGGGACCCAGGTTCATATCCCATTTTAACTCCAGGAACAGAAAAATGCCTACTATACCCCAATATATACCACTTCAATAGTCTTCAGGCTTGCAGGTGGCTTATATATTTAGATACAGTAGGTATTTTTCTGTTTCTGGAGGATTCACATTAAAAAGTAGAATTTGGACCTGGGTCTTTAGTTTACAGTCCACAACCACTAGGCCAGTGTATCGCAAACTGTGTGCCCTGACGAGACACTAGTAAGGAAGTGAAGCATCGGTGCGGGCTGACTTCTTATAGGATGTGCCTCTCACGCCGGTGTCTCTCCTCCTCTCCCCGCACCTCCCCTCCTCCAGGATCCTCCACCGAAGTGACAGGTTCAGGGTCGCGGCCAGACGGGCCTCTGCACGTGCAAGGATGTCAACATGATGTCACACATGTGTGTGATGTCATGGCATTGATGTCCATGCACTTCCGGGTGCCTTCTGTCCGGGGCACTGGGTTTAGTGTGCCTTCCAGCCAAAAAATTTGTGAGACACTCCACTAGGCTACTCATCAGTGTTGTCATAGAGTCTGGTATCCCTTTTCAGTTTTTTATTTTCAGGGGAGAGGGAGGGGGACAGCAACCACTGGGGGACTAATAAGGTATCATTCATTAATCCTTCCAGTGGTCAGCTGCTCAATCAGACCACCTTATTATATCCTAAACATGACTGAAATGAATCTGGCTTAGGACGTCCTTCTTTTTAGATTTGGACGTTTCTTCCTGTGTGATGTCCTGATTTTGGGCCCTCCCTAGTTTCATCCAAAACACACTCAGTGTACTGACTAAAATAGGGTTGCCAGATTTTCCAATCGGAAAATCCGGACCCCCCAGGCCTGCCCAGTTCTGCCCATCCCCACCCTGTAACACCCTAATCCCAACCCAGTCTCGCCCTAGCCCCGCCCCCTGCTCTTGTCGGGCAGGGAGAAAATCCGTGCATGCGCAGATGCCACGCAATGACGTCACGCACTTCCTCCCTGCCCCAACATGATTTGATGAGGCTTTTCAAAACCCGGACAAAGTGCCGGGTTTTGAAAAGCCATCTGGACCCCTGGACATGTCCTCAAAAGAAGGACATGTCTGGAGAAATCCGGATGTCTGATAACCCTAGACTAAATCATATTATACAGCTACAGCTCACTGTCTAGTCTCAGGTTTTTGTGCTGAAAGCAAGGATGCCTCTGAGTTACATTGACCACTGTACGAGGTTCCTATTCAGCCAACCCCTAATTCTGTAATCTTGGTGTCACCAGCCAGACTCTGAATTGAACAGTTTCTTTAATAAATGAAGCAAAACAAAGTTACAGTCAGATGGAGTCAATGTAGTTCAAGCCCGTTACTTATCTTCTTACTCTACCAGCATATCAGGGTTACGCTGGGAGTGTCCACCTTGAGGAGATGACACTGTTCTCGACTTAGAAATAAACCTAAGCTGTGTTAGATCGTTAGAACTAAAGGGGGAAAAAAATCTGGTGCGAGAATAATACTATACTCAGGTTCTCATCTAGGCATGTGCTCTACAATATGGCCACTGCTCTCTCCCAGACTGGAGAAGAAGGCGGGCTTATGCTCTGCGGAAGCAGCCTAGCTCTCAGGGAAAGCAAAGCCCTCTGGGAATTTTAAGTCCAAAGAGCACACATTACACATTATACAATAAACCCCCTCAAATTCGCAGTTCACAAATCGCAGGCTCAGTAATTTGCGGTATTTTCTGACTGCCTCTTCCTTATAGTACAATCATGGTTGCATCAAGCAGGAGCTGCTTTGACACGCTATCTGGTGTGTCATATCAGCTACTGACTGGTGTAGCCTGACTTTAGTAACAGGAAGAGGCAGTTGGAGCATACCGCAAGTGATTTTCTACACCCACTGGCGCCCCAGCTGTCCTCTCCTGCCTTTTCACAGGCGAAAAACTGCAAATTTCGGAGGAGTACTGTACACTTTCCTCTCCCCATTCGCGGTTTCACATATTCACAATTTTTATATTGGAGGGGTGGAAAAAACCCCTCATAGTTTATGACGTTCCCACCTCTCTCCAGCCTTCCTCCCGGCATCTCGGCTTACCTGGTGGTCTAGCAGGCTTTCGGGGCAGGAGCGATCTTCCTATGCTCCTGCCCCATGTAGATCGCCAATAGAAAATGGCTGCCGTGAGCTCCCATCATAGTCTCGAGAGACTACGGGAACTCACGGCAGTCATTTCCTATTGGCAATCTGCATGGGGCAGGAGTGTAGGAAAATCGCTCCTGCCCCGAAAGCCTGCTAGACCACCAGGTAAGGCCGGGATGTCGGGAGGAAGGCTGGAGAGAGGCAGGGGAGGGTCAGAGCCGGACGAGAAGTTATTCATGGTTTTTCTCACTTCGCGGTCCGGCTCTGCCCTTATCCCCTGCGAATACCAAGGGAGAAGTGTACATCTATTACAAACACTTAACTAATTCTTAAACAAGAAACTGAGCAAATGCCCACATAACACGTGGGCAGAACACCCAGAACACAACCCATTGCTATTTGGACGTCATTTTTCTACCTTTACAAAATGGGGATCCAGACATTTCAAGCACATTGTGCTATTTGGGCATTTTGAGACATCCATATACTTTGAAGCATCATGGTGTACGGTCCCGAGCTTGGGACAAATTTGTCTCCGTCCCCATAGGAACTCAATTTCCCCCATGCCGTCCCCACGAGTTTTGTCGCTGTCCCTATCCCATTCCTGTAAGCTGAAGCTCTGCCTTATGATTTTAAAGTGTACAAGGCTTCTGCAGTTGAAGACAGAGCTTGCAGGAACAGGGCAGGGACAGGAAAAGAAGTCGCTGGAACGGGACAGGAAAATGAGTTCCCGGAGAATGGGGAAAAATTTGTTCTTGTGTCATTCTCTAATTCAGACCGCTTAACAGTTAAGTGGTTAAAGTAAGGACAGCAAAAAGACTGTCCTAACTTTGGCTGCCGAGCTAACCAGGTACTGTCTGAATATTGGCCAGTACATGCTATGAAGGCAATTGTAATAAACTTCTTGTCAGGGGATTATTAATATTTTGAATTTTATCATGTTATAGATTTATGTGAAAGATGAGAAATAATTGAATTGATGTTTGAAAGTATTAGGTATAAAACAGCTTTATTGGACATGTAGATTTCTGTAAGATAGATATTGCAGAGATGAAACTCATATGTGTTATGGATAAGGCCCTATTTCCTACTCCCCACCTTTGCTGTCATCTGGTCCTGTCTTGCATACTGTACTTCTCTGACAAGACAGATTATGAAAGCAATGCAATCAAAAGTTAATACATTGTGCCATTTGATGAGCCATTGTTGCAGCTTTATAGGCAGATAAGAGAAATGTATTTAAATTATGCTTTATTTCTTCATAGATGACTACACTAAGGGAGGAATTCATCAACGGGTACTATGGGGCTGATTCTGTAAACGGTGCCACATTCCCTTTATTGCTGGCATAGTTGTTCCTTCCCCCACCCAGTGACATAGTAAGGGGGGGCAGACAACCCCGGGTGCCATCTCAATAGGGGCACCAGCACCTCTCCACCCCACCATGTCACACCATGCCATGCTCGCGCCATCCCTCCCCCCACCCCATACCTCTGTAGATCTTTGCCAGCGTGAGTAACTTCTCCTGCCTGTTTCTTGCATCAGCCTGGCTCCCCCTACGAATCACTTCTGGGTCGCAGGGCCAGGAAGTGACATCAGAGGGAAACCCAACGCTGGTGCAAGTGGCATGCTGGAGAAGCCACTCGTGCTGGCAAAGATTTACAGAGGTATGTGGGGGGAAGGGAGAGCGCAAGTGTGTAGTGGGAGGCGGGAAGGAGCAGGGGCGACACTACCCTCGCTATGCCACTGTCCCCACTCCAAGGATTTTAAATTGTTTTGTTCCAGTCACCTCATAGCCCACTTAAGCATCACCCCATATCTTCTTCATAAATCTCACCCCCAACTCCACTGCACTTTAGCTCCTAGCCAACTGAGTTACTTACTGCTTATGCAGAGAATGTCAAAAAATTACGATTTTCTTTTCTCAATTCCTGATAGTTCCAAGAAGAAACAGCATTAAGATGTTAAGGTATATTGCAAAGCAAGAGCTTATTTACCTGAGGGAGGAAAACTGAACCAAATTTTAAGGCAAAATATAGCTTCAGGCTCTGGAGCTTAGATACAAGAGACCATAAGGGGGGGGAGAGAAAGGTAAAAACTAACCCAAAAGGAAATTATAAGACACTCAACTATAAATATCCTGTTGACATGTGTAAGGGAAGCAGTTGGGTTGATTGCTTTTCAGTGTCCTTGCAGGAAAGCGTTATTTTAGTGTGTTCTTTTTTCTAAGATTACAGAGGGGAGAAAGAACCTGAGTACTGATAGGATTTATGGACTTATGCTGATGTCAGGAACACTAATGTATGCATAGGCACCTGACTCAGGGAACTGTACACCATAGATTCATTTTGGCTTTCAGGACAATGCAAATACTTTACTGCAGGTGGTTGCAGAGAATTTGATTTTTGAGTGTTTAATTATACATTGTGAGGTTATGATAATCATGATAATTATACAGTTCTCATCAGTATGATAATTATAACAAATATGTTTACATGCACACATTTTAAAAAATGCAAACAAAGATTTGTAATTCTAATTATTCCAGATGAGAATTGCAATATGTACAGCAAAGCCAGACTATTTAGACTTCTGATTGACTACCGTAATTAGATAGATATTAGCTCACATTTCAGCCCATTTTAACTTAAAGGGCAATTCTATAACTGTGTATGTGCAGCAGTACAAACTATTCTATAAGGTAGAATATAAATCTGTGTGGAGCCTGGGAAGGGCATGGATGTGTGTTCAATGTATGCACATAACTTATAGAATACTATCAGTTATGCAAATAGCATGGGGCAATAAGTGCATAAGTGCCAGCTCTAGGGGTGCTGTGGATGCCAAGCCCAATATTTTTGGGACCTCACGTGACCGCAGACACACTATTACTACTATAGTGGCATACCAAGAGAAAGATGCCAGACCATGAGGTGAGGTGAGGAAGGAAGGCGAGGAGAGATATGCCAGAGTATGGGAGGAGAGAGGAGAGAGAGAAATAGACAGAGGGGTGAAGCTGGAGTGAATTATGTAGAAAGGAGAGAGAGGGCATAGGCTGGATAAAAGGGGGAGAGGGTAGACAGTTTATGGATGGGACAAAGAAAGAGGACAGATGACATATGGAAGGGGGAGAGAGCAGACAGTGGATGAAAGAGAGCAGATGCCATATGGAAGGAAGAGAGTGAAGAGAAAAAGGAAAGCAGAAACCAGCAACAATAAAGGTAGAAAAAAATACATTTTCCATTTCCACATGAGGTACAAGGGGGGACAAATGTCACCCCAAAAATATCCCACAAAGTAGTCTCTCACAATTCACCCTCCATTGTCTCTCTCATGGATCAGTCCCCTATCCCATTGTGGTCTCTCTCATGACCCCCCACCCCACATCAAATCCCACACAGTAGTCATGATTCCCCCACTTCCCCCAACCATCTATATCATGACCCAAACCTCTCTATCCTACATAGTGGTCTATCTTATGACACTCCCCCCCCCCCACACACACACACCACCATCACCACCACCACCACCACCACCATCATCATCAAAACTTAAAACTTAAAAAAAAAGTCTCTGGTTTAACAACCTTACTAGAGATTAGAGACTTTTCCTCTGCAGGCTGTTCTGTTCCTGATTCTCCTCTCCTGCTGGCCCAACACTCCTCTCTTCTGCTCCTGCCAGTCCCAACCTCTTCTGGGTGCTCCCTCTGGATGTTGGGATAAAAAGGATAGAAGCAGAGGACAATGAAGAGGGTGAGATACAAAGGAAGGGGGCAAGTGTCTGAAGATAGTGAGAGAAGATGGAAATGGGGAAGTAAAAGGGGATATGGGAGTCTGTTTAAGGGCAAGATATAAGAAAGGGACTGGAGGTGCAGAGGAGATGAATGACAGAAAAGGAGCTGAGTCAGTGAGGACGAGAGGTGGAGATTGATGAGGCTGATTAGGCTATGAATACAGAGAATGGAAATAAAGAACAAGAAGGAGGGTTGAAAAGAACCAGAGAGTTCTCTAAAGTGAGTGAGAGATGTTGGAAATGAGACAAAGAAGATGGTGGAAGAGGGATAATGAGATGCTGAATGGGGATAAGAGAGAAAAATGGGTTTGAGATTAGGTAAAGGAGATGAAAGGCAGATGAAAGTAGGTGAGAGTTGATGGGGTAAGTACAGATAATGGAAAAGAAGAACAAGGATAGGGAGTAGATTAAATATAGAGGGCTATAGGACAAAGAAACAGGGGAGAAGGGGCGAGAGATGGAAAGCTAGAAGTGAATGAAAGATGAAAAGGTGAAAAACAGGAAAATGAGGGATAAAATAGATATGCGTGACTCGAGATGGAGATAGTGATGGAGAAAAAAAGGAAACTGTGTCAGAGACATCTAGAGGAAGAATGGAAGGAGAGGAGAAATGAAAAGGAAACCCTGAAAGAACCTAGAAGGCTAACATGAAAATTGGCCTCTCGATCATTGCGATCTGCCACACACTGATTTGGTTGTTCCTACTCACAAAAAATTACATTTAGAGTCTATGGAGAGCTAGTATTTTCTCATGTGCGGGATCTGCAGAATGGAATAAACTTCCAGTATATATTAGGTAACAAAAAGATCAGTGTAAATTCAAAAAGATGTTAAAGCGTCACCTGTTTTGTAAAATTAAGTATCATGAATGATGTTTATATATGTATTTATTTTGCTGATGTTTTTTCACGTCTGTTTTGTTTTATTTTAATTATGTATGTGTTACTCCACCTTGTTAAATAATAAACTATAAACTATGGGGTCAAAAACTCCAATTTAAAAATTATACCCCTTGACATCTCTATAATTGCTGGCAGCTTCCCAAAGCAGTACTTTGGGTCCCTGATGCGAATGGAATAATAATCAATCAGATGACTGAGCACTGTCACCTACATGACTGTTTTCAAGTCTCTTCCTCAAAAAAGGACAATAGGTTTTTTTGTGTAATTCCTCCTGATGTAGAAATGATTGCAGCACACACGAAAAATCAGCACTTAACAAAAGTATATTGCTGTACTAATTTTTGCTCAATTATTATGAAAATAATAATAATAACAGTTTATATACCGCAGGGCCGTGAAGTTCTATGCGGTTTACAATGATTAGAAAGATGCTACAAATTGAGTGGAACATATGAAAAATCAGCACTTAACAAAAGTATATTGCTGAACTAATTTTTACTCAATTAATATGGAAATAATAATAATAACAGTTTATATATCGCAGGGCCATGAAGTTCTATGCAGTTTACAATGATTAGAAAGATGCTACAAATTGAGTGGAACATACATAGTTAGAGATTAGTGACTAACAGTTTAAGGGATCAGTTTTGATGGGAAAGATTGTGATGGGAGAGATTGTACAGATTCATTACCTAGGTACTTCAAGAACAGGTATGTTTTTAGGTGTTTCCTAAATTCACCATAGTTATTTGTGTGAATAATCAGTTTTTCCAGATCTTTGCCCCATAAGGCTGCTTGATATGATAGAAGATGTTGGTGGTGTCTTTTATATTTACATCCTCTAGCCCAGGGGTAGGGAACTCCGGTCCTCGAGAGCCATATTCCAGTTGGATTTTCAGGATTTCCCCAATGAATATGCATGAGATCTATTTGCATGCACTGCATTCAATGCATATTCATTGGGGAAATCCTGAAAACCTGACGAATACGGCTCTCGAGGACCAGAGTTCCCTACCCCTGTTACAATAATCGAGATGGCTTAGTATTAGGGATTGTACCAGAATTCTGAATGATGAAGCATCGAAGTATGCTTTAATGGACCTAAGTTTCCAGAGAGTAAAAAAACCCTTTCTGACTAGGGAATCCACTTGGTCTTTCATGGTTAGGAAATGGATGTTAAAGAGCCTACTTCTGATGTTCACTAGCTAAGGTTCAGACCTTGATGATTGTTACTACTGCTCCCATCATTTTCTTTCTGTAGTATGTTCCAGCAGTCATCAATATTGTCCACTAAGACTGTTTCTGTGCTATGGAATTTTCCGAACCCAGATTGGTCAGGGGAGAGAGCATTCTATCTGTCGATGAAGGCCTGGAGTTGAGATAGTACAGTCTTTTCAGGGATCTTGAAGATTAAGGTAAGGTTGGAGACTGGTCTGTAGTTCCTGGGTTCATTCGGATCCAGGGTTGTTGTTTTTAAGATCGGCCTGGTTGCTGATTTCTAGCTTTGCGGTACTATTCCTGATTGCAGGGAGGAATTTATTAGAGGTAGGATTGATTGATAAAGGCGTCAAAAGATTCAGCAGGCATAGGTCGAGAATGGATCCAAAGGGCCATAGTGCAGTGGTTGTTTTTGCTAGGTCGATTGAGGGGGGGTGGGATTGTTCTTGGTATTTGACAGAAGTCCTTGTCTCTGCACAAGAATTTCATAATACAATTATTGCAGTTGTTTTGGGTCATCCAGCTTTTTATTTCAGAGAGGCAGTTGTGCAGTTTAGAGATTTGAGCATCTCAGTCAGCTAAGTGGGTCACAGGCATCTACTTGCTGAAGTGCAGGCCATGGCAGAATTGACGCACTGTCTGAGTTATGATTTGCAGGAAGTTGTTAACCAAGCTTTATTTGTAGTTATATACGCAGAGGCCTAGCTCCTAGACTAGACAGGAGCGAACCCTATTCACTCCTGCTCCTAGTGGCTCCAGCTATAAAATGGCCACCATGAGCTATGTGATCACCTTCTTGAGAAATGGTATTTCCTAACATTTCACTAGAGATCAAGAGATGTCATTCAATAAAAGAAGTAACCCTTTGTTAGGGGACATGTGAATGACATGTGGTGCCACTTTGGGAGGCGCAGGTAGGCGGCTACATTTTTTATTTAAATTGGATGTTAAGTGAATTTTATGGACATGGGTCACTTAAATTAGTCAGCAGTACAATTAATTTAAGGAGATTTTGCTTTTTACTTTTGCATGCTACACCTAGGCATGCCCACTTTTCTTTGCCATTGAGCTGGCAAAAATGGAAGTGCTCGTATTTACTTGCGCCATTATGGGTTTATGCTACACCCAGATGCAGTTATAGAAAAGGTGCGCCCCTCTGTAAACATAACATAACATAGATTCCTAAATACCGCAATGACCTCATGGTTCTGTGCGGTTTACAGATCAAGAAATACTAACAATTAGTAGATTTTAGTGAATTAATCATGATATTTACCAAAGAGATATGTTTTCAACATTTTTCTGAAAGCTGAATAGGAGGTGAAAAACGATATATAAGTACCAATTTGTTTTTCCCACAGAGCCGCCCGATATGCTCAGTTATAGAATGACCCTCAAAACCTTTAACCCTTTATTTGACATTGTTGCTCAGAAGCAACATGTGTTTTTATGGCTCTCATCTCCAAATGCATCTCCAAATGCCTCTTACTTGGCAATGTTGCTCTCGCTCAGCATCAAGTTTCATAAAACAGCCATTTTCACCATCTGCCAATTAAAGGGTTAAGTTGTGCCAGTGCACACAAACTTGAAGATTAACAAGATGCTTTGAATATTTGAATCTCAGCAGCTCAAGGCTGTTCACTCTTCACACATCTCCACACAAAGGGACAGTTGCAAAAGTTTAGGACAAAGCTGGCCCCTTTTGCAAACTTTTTTTTTTCTCAAATGCAGTGCCACACATGAAAGATCACAAAAACACTGTCATTGTGCACAAAGCCCCTTTTGTGACAGATTTTATTCATTAGTACATCAGCCTCTCTATTTCCCGTCTCCGTCCCACAATTATTTATTTCATTCTCCTCAGTATTTTGCAGTAGTCAAGCCAGCCATACAAAATTATGGATTAACAGCAATGAGGTATTGACCTTTTTTTTTGTAGGTTATAATGTAAAGGTTCAAGAAGAATTGTTGTACTGTAGAATACAGTCAGCACACTTACCTTCACAGTAGTTGCTTTAAGCATCTCAACTCGCTATTCTTTAGTGCTTTGTTATAGGTGAATAACACAGCTTGTGCCTCAGTGCAAATGAAAATCAACAACCAGAATTAGAAGCACCACAGGTAGTTACGGTTACAGCAATACAAGCTTGGGATAGCTTTATGGAGCATTCTGTCATGTGTTTGATTTTAAAAAAAACAAAACTAATAATTTTTGAAAAAGTATTCAAAGGGAAATATTTTGTAAAAAAAAAGAAAAATCAAATCGAAAGAAAAACAAGTTTCAATGTTAGTTCAAAAGTAGATGCAAACAGTAAAATTTTAAAGGTCTCAGTCTCTCTGCGGTCATTCTATATTCATTCTTCCAGCACTGTTTGTAATGAATTCATTTGTATTCATGGACTCCTAGTGCATGCTTTCATAGCTGTTTTATTACCAGGCAGGGTAAGTAGAGAGTTTATGCAGAAACTAAATTTGCAGATCACAATTTTAGCCAAAGATAAATTCCACATAGTATGGAAGAAAATTAAATACAAGTGCAACAAAATAGAATGAATTTAAAAACATAAAGAAACATCCATATATCATAAATCTACTATTCCCTCATGTTATTGAATAGTTTCAAAGCACTACAAAGTGGGCACTGCACTTTGCAAAAACGATGAAAGGAGAGTGCCTGCTCATTTGGCTTACAGTCTACAGTAGGAGATGACAGGCGGACATGAGAACATAAGAATTGCCGCTGCTGGGTCAGACCAGTGGTCCATCGTGCCCAGCAGTCCGCTCCTGTGGCGGCCCATAGGTCAAAGACCAGTGCTCTAACTGAGACTAGCCTTACCTGCGTACGTTCTGGTTCAGCAGGAACTTGTTTAACTTTGTCTTGAATCCCTGGAGGGTGTTTTCCCCTATAACAGCCTCAGGAAGAGCGTTCCAGTTTTCTACCACTCTGGGTGAAGAACTTACTTACGTTTGTATTGAATCTATCCCCTTTTAACTTTAGAGAGTGCCCCCTCGTTCTCTCTACCTTGGAGAGGGTGAACAACCTGTCTTTATCTACTAAGTCTATTCCCTTCATTATCTTGAATGTTTCGATCATGTCTCCTCTCAGTCTCCTCTTTTCAAGGGAGAAGAGGCCCAGTTTCTCTAATCTCTCACTGTACGGCAACTCCTCTAGCCCCTTAACCATTTTAGTCGCTCTTCTCTGGACCCTTTTGAGTAGTAGTGTGTCCTTCTTCATGTATGGCGACCAGTGCTGGACACAGTATTCCAGGTGTACCATGGCTCAGTACAGCGGCATGATAACATTCTCCGATCTGTTCATGATCTCCTTCTTAATCATTTCTAGCATTCTGTTCGCCCTTTTCACTGCCGCCACGCATTGTGCAGATGGCTTCATTGACATGTCGACCAGTACACCCAAGTCTCTTTCCTGGAGGGTCTCTCTGAGTACTGCACCGAACATCCTGTATTTGTGTATAAGATTTTTGTTATGACATGCATCACCGTACACTTATCCAAGTTAAACCTCATTTATCATGTCGCGGCCCATTTCTCGAGGGTGTTTATGTCACATTGCAGGTCTTCACAATCCTTCTGTGTCTTCACTACTCTGAATAACTTCATATCATCCGCAAATTTAATCACCTCGCTCGTCGTACCAATTTCCAGGTCGTTTATAAATATGTTGAAAGGCACGGGTCCAAACACCGAACCCTGTGACACTCCACTTGTGACACTTTTCTAGTCTGAGTATTGTCCCCTACTCTCTGTTTCCTATCCGCCAACCAGTTTTTAATCCACATGAGAATTTCACCCTCGATTCCATGGCTCGCAATTTTATGAAGTAGTCGTTCATGCGGGACCTTGTCGAACGCCTTCTGAAAATCCAGATATATAATGTCGACCGGGTCACCCTTGTCTATCTGCCTGTTTACTCCCTCGAAGAAGTGCAGCAAGTTCGTCAAGCAAGATCTTCCTTTGCTGAAGCTGTGCTGGCTGGTCCTCATCAGATTGTGTCCGTCAAGGTGATCAATGATGCGGTCCTTTATCAGCGCCTCTACCATTTTTCCCAGTACTGAGGTCAGATTCACCAGTCTGTAGTTTACCGGATCTCCCCTCGTACTTTTCTTGAAGATTGGCATAACATTCGCTACTTTCCAGTCTTCCGGAATCCTTCCCGATTTGATCGACAGATTGGCTATAAGTTGGAGCAGTTCAGCTATAGCCCCTTTCAGTTCCTTGATTACCCTCGGATGGATGCCATCCGGTCCTGGGGATTTATCGTTTTTAAGCCTATCAATCAGCCTGCATACCGTCAACCCTGTCAGTTTCTCATCTTCATTTCCTGTGTATAGCCTGTCGGTTTCCAGTATGTTGTGTATATCCTCTTCGGTAAATACAGATGCAAAAAATGTGGTCAGTTTGTCAGCGATCGCGTTGTCCTCCTTTAACACTCCCTTTATTCCATGGTTATCCAATGGCCCCACCGCTTCTTTCGCGGGTCGTTTCCCCTTAATATATCAAAAGAACAGCTTGAAGTTTTCTGCCTTCTTGGCTATTTTTGCCTCGTAATCTTTTCTGGCCCCTCTTACCACATTATGGCACCTGCTTTCATGTTGTTTGATGACCCTGAGGTCAGATGGAGATAGAGAGCAGATGATCAGTAAGGAGAAAACATGGACTGTGATGTGCAGAATGCGAGGCTGTATTTTCTTTTTCTTCTGTTAATTGCCTTGAAGGTTTATAGGCTAAAACCCAAAAAAGAAGCTCACCTGTACATCAAAGAAACCAAAAGAGTTTATTTTTTTTTCACATAAGTGACGTTTTATAATCTATTACAATAAATACAATGCAATAAATCAATTTCTAGACCGCATAACCAAGTAGTTCAATGCGGTTTACAAATGATTAGTAATATGTACAGGATGAAATAGTTAAAGAATTAGTTGCCTATGAATTTTTTTGAAAAGATGAGTTTTCAACTGCTTTCTAAATTGAAGATAAGAGTAAGAGGTTAGGAACAGATTCTTAAAGTCACTATCATGCAATGCAACTTGAAAAGAAAGTTGTCGCTCATGAAATTTTTTTCTTGCATCAGCTAACTGAAGGGAAAACAGCTAAATCGTGAGTTTTTCTTGGATTTTTCTGAATTGAAAAGACAAATGAATTGGTCATATATTGTGGAGCTTGACCAGTAGCGACTTTATAATAGAAACAGCCCAGCTTAAATACAATACACGCCTCCACAAGGAGCCAATGCAGCTCTCAATACAGTGGAGTAACATGGTCATGCTTCCTTTGATTATATATAAGTTTAATTGCCGTGTTCTGAATAATTCACATTCTTAGGATGTTTTTCTTAATTCCTGCAAGATATACTATGTTGCAGTAATTGAGTTGACTCAGAATTAAAGACTGAACCAGTCAATTGCCCTGAAATATCAAAGAAAAAAAGACACATTAATTTACCCCCTCCCCCCACTTTACAAAGCCATGTTAGGTTTTTTATTGCCGGCCACAGCAGTATTAGCTCCAACGCTCATAGAATTCTTATGAGCATCAGAGTTAATACCTCCATGGCCAGCGATAAAAAAGCCTAACTTGGCTTAAGGGGCCCTTAATCATGAATTTATAATAAATGTGACACAGTGCTTAAAGGTACAGCCTCAGTACCCTGAGGTTCAAATCCACACTGCTCCTTGTGATTCTGGGCAAACCACTGGGCTATTGCCCCCAGTACATTAGATGGATTGTGAGCCCACCAGGACAGACAGGGAAAAATGCTTGAGAACCTGAATAAATTCATGTAAATCGTTCTGAGCTTTCCTGGGAGAGAGATATAGAAATTGAATAAATAAAAATAATGTGTATAACTAATGGGCAGACTGGATAGACCGTTCTTCAACTTGGAAAAGAGGCAGCTGAGGTGAGATATGATTGAAGTCTACAAAATCCTGAGTGGAGTAGAACGGGTACAAGTGGATCGATTTTTCACTCCGTCAAAAATTACAAAGACTAGGGGACACTCGATGAAGTTACAGGGAAATACTTTTAAAACCAATTGGAGGAAATTTTTTATCACTCAGAGAATAGTTAAGCTCTGGTAAGAGTGGATAGCGTAGCTAGTTTTAAGAAAGGTTTGGACAAGTTCCTGGAGGAAAAGTCCATAGTCTGTTATTGAGAGGGGGAAGCCACTGCTTGCCCTGTATCGATAGTATAGAATATTGCTATACCTTGGGTTTTGACCAGGTACTAGTGACCTGGATTGACCACCGTGAGAATGGGCTACTGGGCTTGATGGACCATTGGTCTGACCCAGTATGGCTATTCTTATGTTCAGGTCTTTATTTGCTGTCATTTACTATGTTACTATTTTCAATATCAAAATAGCATTTCTAAGCATAGAACTTTTCAATTAATTCATTTTAAAGCATATTGCAAATCATTTTAGAAGGCTCTTGTGGTATTTGTATGTGTAAATAAAGGGGATTACAAGTGTAAGTGCCTTATATGTGTAAATAATGACTTTAGGAAGCTTCTGTTTACATATGGAGATCTATCAGATATACAGTTTTGAAGGGAACGTGTAGAAGTGAGCTTAAAAATTATGACCCTTGTGTTACTAATGACAAATGCATGCACATCTAAGGATCAGCTAACTGCTTGTTTGGTCCTGGAGTTTACAAAAGTCACTGAGGGGACAGATCTGCTTCCTTCTCTGATGTTTAAAACCACCTTTAAGATCCAAATCATAGTTCAGCTGCTTAGTTTGAAAAATCTGGCATTTACATGTTGAAGTGGTGGCACTGCTTTCTTTTCATGTGTTCCTTTGTGAAATGACTGTATTGTAGCTGCTGCAAACTTCAAGTGTATTTCCTGCCATTCAGCAACCCTTTTACAAAAGATTCAAGAAGCTGTCATGTCCACAGTTGGACATCCCTTTTCATACCTAGATCTGTTTGAAAAGATTGCTTTTGCATGGGTCACCGAAGTCTGGATGTTCACAGTTACCAAAGTATTTTATAAAAGGCTCAGTGAATCCAGAGCCTTTGTAATCTAACTATGAAGCGTGGGAAATATACATGTAAGTGCTGGTATGCACAGCTGGAGCACATATTTTACAATAAAACCCCAAAACAACCAGCAGCATAACTTGAGGCTCTGCATATAAAAAAAAAAAAATCCAGAACGTACTGTACGTATGTAAACAGCTGACTTTGCTGTTTATGCATGTATAATAAATGCTCCACTTACACATGTAAAGGCCAGATTTTACAAAATCAGATATCCAAGGAGGACTAATTAAATGTTTGTTTTCAGCTCCACTGAGGCTGAAGTATAAAGGTTCAGGTTTCCCAAAAACCTGTGCTAACATCATAATAGCGCTTTACAGAGCAATGGTCAGGCCACACCTGGAGTATTGTATCCAACACTGGTCTCCCTACCTAAAGAAGGATATAACCCTGCTGGAGAGGGTGCAGAGGCGAGCCACAAAGCTAGTAAAAGGTATGGGAAATTTGAGCTACAAAGAACGCCTCAGAAAACTGAGCTTGTTCACCCTTGAGAAGAGAAGACTGCGTGGGGATATGATAGAGACATTTAAAATACTAAAAGGATTTGACAAAATAGAGCAAGAAGCATCGTTATTCACGTTGTCAAATGTGACTCGGACGAGAGGTCATGGACTGAAATTGAGAGGCGACAGGCCCAAGACAAATGTCAGGAAGTTCTGTTTCACACAGCGAGTGGTGGACGCTTGGAACGCTCTCCCGGAGGAGGTTGTGACGGAGACCTCCATTATGGGATTCAAGGGCAAGTTGGATGCACACCTCCTTGCAAATCACATTGAGGGATACAGGTAAACAAGGTCTCATCCGGGAACACCTAGGTCTTCATCAGGAAGCACCTAGTTAAGCCTCCACGTGTGCGGGTTGCCGGACTAGATGGACCAAGGGTCTGATTCGGTGAAGGCATTTCTTATGTTTCTTATGAAGTAACCACTGTGTTGTGTCCATCCCCTTAAGGCTGTGTGTACATTTATATTATGACTTGATGGTAGATAGCACAAGAGAGCAGCACAATAATACTAATTTACAAGACTTTCCCTTTCAAACAGGCTCTAAGAGGAAGTTATCTATATGGGCTACCATTAAGATAGGTTATTTAAATGTTAACACAGGTTATTAGTAACTGTCTGGATGATAATCAGTGGTATTTAACTGGCCAGAAATGGTTCTGACCTGTTCAACAGCACTTAACTGGCTCAATTATCTCCGCTGAATATTCCTGATAGAAGCTACAAGTTAACTGGCTATATCGTTGTGACAGGGTGGAGTACTTGTCACTGGCCAATGGAGGGAGCCCGAGCAGTGGAGCTCATTGAGCCTGAGGGGAAAGCTGATTTGCATAAGAGCTGTAAGTGTTGCTGGGAGCTGTCCACTCATCCTGAGTGGATTGTGATGCTGAAAAGAATAGCTCCCAGCACAGAGTGCTCAGAAGGGAAAAAAGCTCCTTCGGGAGCTGGGTGACCCTATGGAGGAGGCATGCTGGCATAACTCCTGGTAGGGCCATAGCTGACCAGTGCTGACAGGGGGCCCGGTGCACTGGTAAGCAGTAGAGTGACCAGACTGATCAATCCTGACAGGGGGGACTAGTGCGGCAGAAAGATCTGACCCTGTAGAAAGGAAGCCGCCCCCCCCCCCTCCCTTTTACTATGCTGCTGGTTACTGGCTAAATCAGGCTGTGCAAATATTGTTCCAATCTTTGGCCACTATAAACTTAACTAGTCAGTGCTTGAATATTGACTTAGCCAGTTAAATTTATGCTTGCCAAAAATAAACTGAATGAATAGTCAATATCAGTAGTTGGAAAGAGCCCAGCATTAAAAATTCATGGTCACTACCAACCACAGGAGTTAGCTGGCCTGTCTCCCATGGTCTGAATATCTGTCGGTAGGTTTTGGTGCATAAAATGGAACCTCTGCTAAAATGGCACAAGTTGTGGTAAAATAACCCATCTCAGTGGTAGGAAATGTTGATAACTTCCCCCTGTAGATTCAGGGGCTCATTTTCAAAAGAGAAAAACGTTCAAAAAGTGGCATAAAGGGGCAGATGTTCCTTTATCTTGCCAAACCCTTCCTATTCGCTATTTTCTAAATGGAAATCTATGCTTTGATCAGTAGTTCATCTAAATCTGAAGGGGTGTTAGAGGCGTGGTGTGGGCGTGACCAAGACAGGCTTATGACTTGCATGTTTTTCTGCCATAATCGAACATTTTAGATTACGTCCAGGACACAAGTTAGCTGTCTGAGGCTAGACCTGTTTTAATAACAAATGTGTCAAAAAGGTGCCCTAAGTGGCCAGATGTCCACTGGAGGGATGTAACATGACCTTCATACATTCCCCCAGTGGTCGCTGACCCCCCCTCACCCCACCAAAGATGTGAATGAAACCGTACATACCTACCTGTATGACAGCTTCAGATGTTATGACTAGACCTAGTAGAACAGCAAGCAGGTGCCTGGAGTAGCCTAGTGGGTGGTGCAGTGAACCATTGTGACAAACCCATTGCTGGCTTTGTCCCCAGGATTAATAAAAGCAGAACACGGTCCCTGGTCAGGAGAGCTGACCAGGTTAGCAGTAATGATGTAGAAATGGCTGACTACTCCTCAGACAGTGAGGGAGAGCAGGAAAGGTATGGGCATGATGATATTCTGCAGAAAGTGCCATATCAGTTTAAATATGCCAGAAAGCCTGTTAGGACTAAGTGGAAACCTAGCCCTTTAAGGTATTCTCAGTATCAGCAGCCTAGGAGAAACTAGGTTCCACTTCTTAGGGAATTTCAGCCTAACCCCCCTCCTAGGAGAGAGGGGTATGACTATGATAGTTTAAAAACAGAGCCCTGAATCACAGACACCAGCAGGAGTGCAACCAGGAAGGGGAGGGGTGGAGTCTTTCCTGCAAACCTCACAGCAGTGAGGACGTGAAAATGGCTGAGGTCTTACCCAGTCTGGGCCCAGCTGCTGAGAGCTTGGTAGGAGCAAAGGCTATGGACACTTTTGAATTGCCTCAAGGAGCAAGCTTTAACCAGGCATGGATGGAGGTTAGTCCCTAAGTTAAAGGGAAGAAAAGAACCTGTCTTTTTGAATATAAGAACTGTGCTTGTGTTAGCTGGGTCTCTGAAAGTAGAGGTCAGGTGCCTTTAATTAAGCAGGGAGAACAAGCCTTTCTGTTTTCCCCATGTTTCTTTTTGCTAAGAAGCTGAGAAACTGAGACTGTGATGCTACCCTGATAAAAGCCTCTATAGCAGTGGTCTCAAACTTGCGGCCAGCCAGGTACTATTTTGAGTCCCTCGGTATGTTTATCATAATCACAAAAGTAAAATAAAACAGTTTCTTGATCATATGTCTCTTTAGCTATAAATTACAATATTATTATTAAGACTTTGCCAAAAGGAAAGATTTATAAACTATAAAGAGTTTTACCTCATGCAAAATTGCAATTTCTTTAATAAGACATTAACTATTTTTTTCTGAGGCCCTCCAAGTACCTACAAATCCAAAATGTGTCTCTCTGCAAAGGGTTTGAGTTTGAGACCACTGCTCTACAGCATAAGTAATTTGCCTTAAGCACCCTGCTGTGCCATGTTTGTTCAGAAGATTAAAAGTTAGTGATAAGCTCTCTAAGCCACTGTTCTTCAACCGCTGGTCCGTGGACCGGTGCCAGTCCGCAGGAAATTTCTGCCAGTCTGCACAGGGCCGGCGAGATTGATGAACTTCAATTTCCAGCTGGTCAGCGAGATCATGGGGAGCCTCTGACAGTGGCTTTCTCCCTTCCCAGCAGCTCTCCTTACTTACCAGTGCAGCGATTCACTAAGGCAGCCTTGGGGCTTTTGCTGAGTCGTAGCTGCCTCTGATGATGCTACTTCCTCTTTCCTCAGAGGCGTCGTGACCCATCAAAGGACCCGAGGCTGCCTTAGTGAATCGCTGCGCTGGCAAGTAAAGAAAGCTGCTAGGAAGGGAGAAAGCTACTGTTGGAGGCTGGGAAGCTGCTGGGCAAGGGGAAAAAAAAAGGGACAGCTGCTACTGGACCTGGAGAGGGAGAAGAAAAAATGCTGCTTGGAGGGGAGGAGGGAAAGTAGTCTTGGATTCTGCTAGACAAGGGGAAAAAAGGGACAGCTGCCACTGGACCTGGAGGGAAGGAGAAGGAGAGATGCTGCTGGGAGGGGAGGAGGAAAAGGAGTCTGGGAAGCTGCTACACAGAGGAAAAAAGGGACAGCTGCTACTAGACCTGGAGAGAGGGAGAAGGAGAGATGCTGGGAGGGGAGGAGGGAAAGGAGTCTGAGAAGCTGCTGGACAAGGGAAAAAAAGGGACAGCTGCTACTGGACCTGGAGGGAAGGAGGAGAGATGCTGATGGGAGGGGAGGAGGGAAAGGAAAGAGAGTTACTACTGGACAGGAGGAGGAGAAGGGAAGGGAGAAGGAAAAAAGGAAGGAAACAGCTGGCAGGGAGATTAGAGAAGGGGGAGAGACAGGCATGATAAAGTAGAGAGATTGATGATGGGAAGGGGTCAGCAAAGAAATAAGCAGAGAGGGACAACGATGCTAGATCTGGTGTAGAAGAGATAAAAATGAGAGCAGTGAAGCTGGAATAAATCATGTAAAAAGGAGAGAGGGGGAACAGGCTGTATGGAAAGGGGAGAGGTGCATAGAAAGAAGACAGATACCATATGGAAGGAGGAGAGGACAGACAGTGGATGGAAGGGGCAGATGCTGGATTGAAGAGACAGAGAGGGCAGACGCTGGAAGGAAGAGAGTGAAAAGAAGATGAAAGCAGAAATCAGAGATGACAAAAGGTAGAAAAAAATAATTTTATTTCTATTTTATCATTAGAATATTTCAGATTTGAAATATATATCCTGCTAGAGCTGGTGTTAGATATAACTGGGGACTGCAAAGCCCAGGCAGTGTTTCTTTAGCTTCCAGCTGGCTTAGGGCTCTCTCTGACCAGGGGGCAGTTGCCCTAGTTGTACTCCTCTAACACTATTCCAGTCATGTGTGACTGCAGTATTCTGTTTAAGTAATGTATACAGCAGTCCTTTGTACTGTTATGCTATCACTCGTGTTCTCCACAAACTGTACTTCATAACATATTCATTTATAATTTTTACTTATTCATTGGTCTTCAGAAGTGCCAGTATTAGCCAATTGGTTTGAGTGGCCAAATACTATGTGGCACTAGCCTCCTCATCGGACCGCTATGTTTTATATAAAGTGCTTTAGTGCATTAGTGCTTCTATACTTCAGTGCTTGAGTAAATAAATAAATAATCTTTCAATTTATCTTTTTTTCTGCATTTTCTGAGTTTTCCCTTTGTCAATAGTTATCAGGAAGGGACCTGTCATTCCGACATGTTTCGCCCGAAGGCTATATCAAGAAAAAGTCCCCCCTTTTGCTTTAGCTCCACACCATCCCGAAAATTTCCAGTTCAGGCTGCAAAGCAAAGTTAACTTGGCTGTGTGACAAGGAAAGCTAACTACTGTATAGAATATACCAAACCAGTGACTGAAGCCTTGGAGGTTTGACTTTGTTTTCCTATTTGGATGCAATGTTGGCCTTTTATGTTGTGGGTTTCTCTTTTGGATTTATTTTTCATGGCAATTATAGACTGAGAATATTATTTGCTACTTACCTAAACCCTGGTGAAGAGAACTGCTCTTTAACAATATAAAGTCCAAGGAAATTATAGTGAATGCCATACTTGAACTTTGTTCAATAGCAAATATCAATGGCTACAGCTTTCACTTAGAATTTCCTACATACAATTTCAACTAATACCTGAACTTTGGACATTGCTGACAAATGTTTGAACTATTTTGTTTTGTTCATCTTGGTTTATGAACTGCATGACTGAGGCTGGCTGTGCTTGGCCGAAATAGCCCAAAGCATCAAATAAAACCTAAGTTTTTGGATTCAGTATTACCTTGGCTGGGTCTCCCATTCTTTTGTGATTTTCACTACTCGGTGTGGCCTGGGCAGACTCGGCAAGTGCCTAGTCTTGTCTTACCTGAAGGGCCTTCCTCTTTCCTGGGGAAGCCACGCCAACAGGCCGGAAGAATCACTATTAGGACCACCTGCAGACCTAGGCAGGAGCCTAGCATGTGACACCATATAGATGGGGCCTCAGGTGCATACTCCACTCTAACACTATCCTTGTAGTAGAGCATGTGAACCTTCCAAACCCCATCCTAATCCCACTGTACCCTCATAGAAGTGATGCCCGCAGGCATAAGGGCTATTGGTGTGGTGTACAGTTGGGTGGGTGAGTGGTGTTTTGGAGGGCCTACAATACATCGAGGGCTATACACTTAGTCCAGTGATTTTTCCACTTTTTTCATTCCATCAGAAAAATATGGAACAAAAAAAAGTGGAAAATTGCTGGACTAAACAACCCTCCATAGCATGCTTTTTAGCGCCGGCCATGGCGGTAACAGCTCTGACACTCATAGGAATTCTATGAGCATCAGAGCTCCGCAACTGGCGCTAAAAAACCATGCTAGTCCTTCATGGAGACTTTGGTGGTTGCTCTGAGAACTTTTCAGCGGCACTTCTTATGTGGCTCCTTATATAGTTACCACCTAGGTGTTTACAAGCAAATATTGCTGATTTTGGTATTTGCTTTGTTTTGATTTTTCCCATTGCAATTTGCCCTTTTTCTTATTATATTTTGTAGAAACTGAAAAGAGAGAATCTCCAGTGGGAAAACATCTTGCCTTAAACCAGCGGTCTCAAACTCAAACCCTTTGCAAGGCCACATTTTGGATTTGTAGGTACTTGGAGAGCCGCAGAAAACAATAGTTAATGTCTTATTAAATAAATGACAACTTCGCATGAGGTAAAATTCATTGTAGTTTATAAATCTTTCCTTAATTGCTTCTGATAATTTCAGCTATACACAGCTGAAAGCAGTGCAACATGCAGAAAGATGCAGGAAAGCACTTGCGTGAGGTTCCAGCAGTGAGATGGGCAATGTTCCAGAATAATGGTAATATGGCCCCCCGGCTGTGAGTTTGAGACCACTGCCTTAAACTGATATGTTAGATATTAAATCTATAGCTGTGGTTCTTCAACCTTTTGACACCTATGGACCGGCAGAAATAAAATAATTATTTTGTGGACTGGCACCGGTCCATGGACCGGCAGTTGAAGAACACTGGGCTAAGTCGTGGGCCAGACCCCGTCCATCTCCACCCGACCTCCACCCCAGAGCCCACCCCATAATAGTACTAATTGTAACACCATTTTTTCCATTCATTTTTCATATATACACACACACACACACACACAATATAATCGTATTAACAGCACAATGGTTAACCACAAAATTAAAATACACAAAGCACACTGTATGCTTCTCAACATTCATTCCTACCAGAAAACAGATAACCCCTTGCAAATGCAGGACTAAAACTAAAAGTACTAATATTTACAAACAAACCCTAAGATGCAAGACTCTGCAAGCAGTACAACCCCAGAGGAAAAGAAACAAATGCATTTCTTCCTGAACAGACAGCAGATGTAAATCAATCACTAAATTTAAAAAAAAAAATTTCCCCTACCCTTGTTGTTTCCCTCCCTCCATGCTGTGCCTTGCCTTCTGGCCTGCCCCCCGGTGTTATCTTCAGGCCGGCTCCCTCTTCATGAGTGCTACAGTGCACAAAGCTGTAGGAAAAGGCTCCTATGTGCGTACCGCTCCTCATCTGGAAGCCTCCCCTCTGACGTTGCGACGTCAGAGAGAAGGCTTCAGGTTCAGACGCAGAACATGCATAGGAGCCTCTTCCCAATGCTTTGTGCACTGCAGCACTCAGGAAGAGGGAGCCGGCCTGAAGACAATGACGCATTGATTGCACCATGGATCGGCGGCTGAAGAGCACTGAATGGGGCCCAATGCATGTGCTGGCCCTTTGGACTGGCAGGAAATTTCTGCGGACTGGCGGTTGAAGAACACTGATCTATAGTAAATTTGTAATATTTATTTATGTAAAAAATCTGTATATATCCTCCTCTTGGCAAAATAAATTTGTAACGTTGCTATTAACAAATTCTTTTTAAAGTGCTCCTTAGCACTGAGTACCAAATACATTATTATTTTGTTTAAACATTCAAAATACTTCCCTACCAGGAGTGTAGGCAGTTTAAAAAAAAAGGTTTTCTTGTTAGAATACCTACTGACAGTTTTGGCACAAAGCCAATGACATTTTCATTTCAAATTCGACACAGTTGTCGAACACATACTTTTCATGCAAGATTTTACAATGACCACATAATTTGTATGAAAAGCTTTATTTATACCTCTGGAGATGTGTCAACTAGTTAGAAAACAAAAGTGATGCTTTGTAAAGCATAAGCAATAACAAGTTGCAGAAAAGAATATTTACAAATCCTGTGCCGTGTAATCTGATTGTCTAAACCACTAAACAAATCTTTGGGGTAAAAGTAGTGCTATGTACCAGCTGAGCTATTTACTATTGAATTATGCCTTTATGTTGAAACAACCTATGAAGGCTTTATGTTAAATGTTTGAATTTATCCATATGTATGCACCACATGCAATGCATCAGTCATGTTTCCCAGAATGCTGAAGCTCCAGGTAGAAGTAAGGAAATGGGGGGTGTGCAGGCAAATAAAATTAATTATGCTTAGTTTCCTGTCGCATTTATTTTGTGGTGCACATTAGGGCTTAATGCTCTTTAGTAAAAGGGCCCCTATGTAAATTAAATGGGCATTTAGTATTAGGGACCATGCTAGCATTTGCATACATAAGTGTGCGTATTCATATGTAAATGCTAATAGTCTATGACACTACAAATAATTAGAGAAAATAAGAAAATGCAATCAATAACTATACCATATACACAAATTCTTTGGCATTGCTTTGAGTGTCTACATGAAAATGGAGTGAGAAAGATTTTTTATGCCAAAGAGGTGCTTACCTTTAAATCCTTACCTCTGATACCTGGAGTGGAAGTGTGGTTCTGAGGCTTTTTCCTTCTTCTCAAATGTCCAGGAAAGATAATTTATTCAAATAGTAAATTTGAAGTACAGTACTCCCACTGTGAATTAAAAAAAAAACCACAAATGCGGTTTTGAGTCTGTAATAAGGCAGGAGAGGGCAGCTGGGGCGTCGGCGGGTGCAATAAATCATACCCGGTATGCTCCGGGGAGGAGAGGAGGAGGAATCAGCTGTATTTTCTGACTGGAAGAGACAGTCAGAAAATACCGCGAATAACTGAGTCCGCAAATCGCAAATTCGTGGGGGAACACTGTGCATTTCTTGTTCTCCAAGAACATCTGAGGTATTAGGTACCATACATTTTGTGTACATCAGTATAGGACCCCTGAGGAAGGCTAATTACTTGCTGAAACACGGACCATATAGGGTCTGAGTTTCACTTTCCGTGAGCTTGTTCAATCAGTGACACATTCTGTACCTAATAAATCCTGAGGTTGCTTTTACTTCAAATTGACTATTTGAATAAATTATCTTTCCTGGACATCCAGAGACTTGTGTTCCTCCTTGTGCTTTCGTACTTCGATTTTGTTTTGTTTGTAAGGACAGGAGATTAGTCATGCAAAGTATGAGGATTCTGCAAATGCTGTTTTCTGAGGTGTTTGATTCTAAACTGAATCTTCCAGTGTGTAGGCTTTTATTTATTGTGAGCTGACATCCGAGCACTTTGTAAGAGCAGGAAGATCTGTCAGACTCTTGCTGGAGGGAAGAAAGTGCATAGGAAACTGGATACAGTAAGAGAACAATTTTTTTAAAAAAGTCAGATCATGACAGTCAGACATGAGGCAGCCAGAGTGCTCTCAGTGTGATGTGTCTTTCTAGTTTTGCATGAGATAGTGCTGGCACCCCAGTACTACTGAGGGGCAGATAGGATCAAAAACAGGAGGCAGCAGGCAGAGTACTAGTAGTATAATTGGTGGAAATGCTTTTGTTTCACTCAGTGCAGCTCAATGACAAATTTCTTTGAACAGAGGCAGGCAGAGTATACTCTCATTGTGACTTGTCTCTTTCTTTTTAGTTTTGCTTGAGGCACTGTCAGTTCCCAGTGCTGTGTGTGTGTCTTAGCATAGTGCTTCTGAGGGAGCAGACAGAGCTAGATATAGAAGGCAGCAGGCATAGTATTAGTACACTCAGTGGGAGTATAAAGAAATAGAGAGAGAGACACACACACACACAGAGATCTTGTTCTTGAACATATAAACATCAATCATGCCCTTTCCAAAAAGGTGAAAATGAAGGTAGAAGAAGATGAGGGAAGGAAAACTATGGCTATTCTAGATAGCACTCATAATCCTGATAGTATTAATCCCCCAACACTCTCTTTTTTTAGATACCCAGTTTATGTTGAAGAAAATCTTTGAATCAGATGATGATGATAGCCAAGAATTAGAAATGGAAAGTTTCTGATGATATCTGTCTTAGCTCAGGAGATTATTGGCAGCCTTGTGTCTGAAAGAGGAAGAGGCTTCTACTACTGCAGATGTAAATAGTAACCCATGCTATGTAGGGTGACCAGGTTATCCATTTCAGAAGGGAGATTTTTTAGGCCAGTCCTGGTTTTAAAATTATACCCCAAAGCAGCGTAGTATTGGTAGCCCATGTGCTGCAGGTCCCATAATGCACCAGGATGAAGTTGGCAGAAATCCAGGACTGGCCAGAAAGTCTCCCTTCTGGAATGGGTAACCTGGTCACCTTAATGCTAGTACACCAGTATCTTCTGAAAACCTAGCCACGAGTGCTCCAGCAATATCAAAGAATTTCATAGGAATGGCCAAGTAAATAGGGAGGGTTCAAGAAAAAAAAAAAAAAAAGCAGATGTTTGGAGGTACTTTCATGCTCTGAAAGATCAATGCTTTGCAGAATGTCTACACTGTAAAATGCATGTGAGCCAGGAAAAAATAATTGGCCACTTTGAAATCTGGACCCTAACATATGACTACTGCAACATTATATACCTGGGATCCTTTAAGAAAACCATCAAACGTTTGAGAGTCATCCAGAATGCTGCTGTCCACCTCGTCTACGGACTCAAAAAGTCTGATCATGTAAGCCCATACTATAGAAAACTGCATTGGCTGCTGATGGAGGCAAGGATCATCTTCAAGTTCGCTTGCCTCTGTTTCAAAACCTTAACAGGTTTATCCCCAATCTACCTGTTGCACCATTTTGAATTTTCAGGCCCCACCCGCACATGTAGCGCCTACCTGTTTGCCTTCCCATCCTTAAAGGGCTGTCCTTGATAGATCTCTATCATTCCAAGCAGGCAAATGGAATAAATGTCTAACCACCCTCATTTCAAATGCATTCTCCTACCAAACCTTTAGAAAATCAATCAAAACCTATCTTTTTGATAAATTTCTCTGACTCCCTTCCTGCCTTATATCTCTGATATGCCTCTGGATATACCTGACTACTCTTGACTTGCTAAGGTAACCTGAAAGTCTTTCTGTATCATCGCTGTCTGTGTACAGTCTCTTCCTCTGTAGACCACTCTGAACTGTTGTAGTTCTGCGGTATACAAAAATAAAGTTATTATTATTATTATTATTATTATAAGTTGCTCCATTCCTATAATCTATTGTACCTGGCACCTTCCGTTTCATTATGTACCTCAAACTGCTTACAGGTGAATCTTTCCAAACTGAAAATAAATCCAAAGTATTAGGTGTTTTTTTTTTTTGTTGTTCAATAATGTTTATTAGAATTTCAGCCAAAATAATACAAGAGAAAAACACAACATAGAAACAGTGAATAAATGACACATTTTCACATATTACAGGTGTACATTATGTGAGTATTAAGTATGCAAGGTGCTATCCAGAAACTTGTATAACAGTACAGAATATCTCTAAACAATTGTTATATTGTCCCAGCAGGTGTTATACTAGACTCAGGAAGAACTATGAAGAATTAAGTTTCAAGTTTAATTATTTGATATCCCACCTATCATTACTTCTAGGTGGTTTACAATAGGTTAAAACAAAGTTTAAAATAATGGATTAAAAAAAAAAATAATTGCACTAGGACAAAAACAAGAGAACATATTAACTAGAGCCACAAAAGGGATGGTGGGGTGGGAAATAATACAATATTCAAATAAATAAAAATCAAAAGGGCTTACATAATGGGAGGGGTAAGGGTAAAGAGTTGCACTACCTCGGATCAAAGAATTCTTAAGGAGCAAATGTATCCTTAAATAAATAGAAGTCTTTAGATTCGTCCTGTATATGGGTAAGGAGGTTTCATTCCAGATATGGCTTGGAAGAACGTTCCATAAAGTAGAAGCTACTACAGAAAAGATTGTTTTATGTGTCGTGTCATAAAATATGTGGCATAGAGAAGGAATTGAAAGAAGATTTTGTTAGGAAGATCGTAATAGTCGCAATATAGTCTGAGGGATTAATAATCTGTCGATAAACGCTGGAGTGTTTTCTTGTTTTGTTTTGAAAACTAGAAGTATAATTTTAAAGGAGATGCGGTAGGGTATGGGCAACCAGTGAGTGTGTTTTAAGAGAGGGGTACATTTCCTGGTTAGGAAGGTTTTCCATTTGTTACACTTTTTAAGATATATTAAAACATCTTTAAACGACATTAGCTTTCACATGATAACTCAAGCTGTCTTGTTGCCTCTATTTGACTACTGTAATTCACTATATGAGGGCATCACAAAGAAGCATCAGTATAGAATACAGCTCTTGCAACATATGGCAGCCAGACTAATTAGTGGGCTAAAACAATTTGACAGAATAACTCCTGCACTAAGTGATCTGCACTGGTTACCAGTACATTATAGGATCTAATTCAAATTTGCTTTCATTATTTTTAAGGCACTGACTGACCATCATTAAGTGCAAGCTGTCTTCTATTTCATAATGTAGGCATCATGAGACTTCACAAGAGCAAAATTCTACTGTACCTATCATTAAAATCTGTCAAATATAAAAGACATCATGAACGCACCTCTTACTACTTGGGTGCTTAAATCTGGATTGATCGTCCAATGGTAATTAGAACTATATCTACCTACTGCATATTTTGTAAATTACTGACAACCTATCTCTTTGAAGAATGGACTTCACTCAAACTATGATGTTTAGCAGAGATGGATGTCCTAACTGAAATTGAGGAGGGGTAGAGAGTACCATTGGAAGGGGAAGGGAAGGGAGGGTTTGGGGAGGGAAGGTAGAGGGTATTAAATGATTTAAAACATGTAGTCATACATAGATTGAGTGGGGTTTGATGGGGGATGGAGGTATTTTCTAGGTTTATATGGGATGTATTTTACTCGATGCCTCATTATTATACTATAAGCCACTACTGTGATGACCACTTGTTAATACTCGTATTAATCCAGCCTCATGAATAAACAGTAACACCACCTTTAGTATAAGTGGTCTGGATATTATTCAAAGAATACAATCTTATATGTTGGTGTGCAAGACGCCTCAGCCCCACCACTCCACCTCGGTAAGTTATCAACATTATTCTAGTTTGGAACGGTATAATCATTTATGGGGAGGGGGCTGTTTCCAATTGTACATTACGGCTCCTGTTTCTATATACGTTTGTATATATTTTTCAGGGAGACCCTTGAGAAAGCACGATTCACGTGCGAAACATGTCGGGTCTGGCTCCCCTGGTTTGGCTGAGATAAGTACCATTTGCACTTTGGATTACTATCTATAAACATAGCAGAAAGCTGAGGCACTGCAGGAAAATAAAAAACGTTTAAAACAAACTAATAACATTAACAATACTATAATAGGAAAAGACAGCCAATGATGAAGCACCACACTATGCTTCCCGCGAGATAAAAATACTTTTTGCGGTGGAGTGGTGGGGCTGAGGCGTCTTGCACACCAACATATAAGATTGTATTCTTTGAATAATATCCAGACCACTTATACTAAAGGTGGTGTCGTTATTATACTAAGCACCTTGGTGTTGTATGTAATATTGACCACATCAATATGTTTATCATATTATTATATTTGATGCATCATCATTGTTATACAAGTTTTAATGTTGTATTTGTTGTTGTTTGCATCAGTAAAAATTGTTTGAACTTATAATTTTCAGTATTTTTGTTCTTAATTACCCTTTATAAAATTTGTAATCTTTTGTAAATTGCTTTAAATCCAGTAGGAGATATAGTGGTATATAAGACACCATTAGCATTAACATCCAGAGCCTTGTGATCTGCCTAAAGAGGTTCATTTGGTCATTTCCTCTTTTTTTCTGAGCTCATTAAAATCCAGTCACCAAAGTACATTTTCCTATTACCCTAACCATCTGAAATACACTTTCTGTCCTCCTAAAAGAAATTCTGTTCTGACCTGAAGACAAACCTTTTCACCTAGGCCTTTGACACTGCACTAGGTGCTGTGGACACAGAGTAGTATGGAATTCTTGCCTACCTTTTTGAGCCAGATTCTAATAGTAAAATAGCAGGACAACCTAGTAGAAATTGTCTCCTCCTCTGTGCCTTATTGGAGACATCCCCAAACATCCTAATTTGGAATTATGTTTTTTTTTTAAATGGCACCCAACAGTATCCAAAGAACACACACAGTAACCATTCTCAGTCTGCCAAGGCCAATTGAACGAATACATTTCCAGCAACCAAGTTCTCTGATTCTAATCTTTCATGTAAACAAGATATATCCAATGTGTCCATTACTTGACCTGATGTCGTGAGTCTCTTGTTGTTTTAATGTCATAGGAAGATAACACATTTTAGTGACAGGTGGCAATGTCTACTGGCAAATTTTTAAGACTTCCATAAGACATCTCTAAAATATTTCCTTTGGAGTTCACGCTTACCTTTTTCTGGTAGTACCCCCGGTGTTAGCTGAATGATGCAGCTATCCGCCTGATATTCAGTGCTATTTAACCACCCAGGAATAGCTCCTGACCAGTTAAATAACATTTGGCTGGCTAACCGCTAGTATTCAGCATGAGATAACCAGCTATCACGGCTGAATATTCGTGGTTAGTAGTTAAAACTTAGCAAGTTAGATCACGCAATAACTGTCAATATTGAGTGCTAACCAGTCATGTTTAGCAGCCAAATGAGGCCATGCAAATAACAGGTTTATCTTTTATTAACTTAATCAGCCAGTGTTGAACATTGACTTAGCTGGGTAAGTTTATACCAGTCAACCCCCCCTTCCCCGCCCCGCCAAGATATTCAATGCCAGTTAATGTAAACAGCCCAGCATTGAATATTCGGGCTTAGTGCCAGCCACGGAACTTAGCTGGGTTGCCTCCCATCAGCAGCGTAGCGAGGGTGAGAGACATCCAGGATGGTGGTGCCTCTACCCTACCATTATCTCTGTCCCCTGCTCCTTCTCCGATCCCCCCCTGCTGCTTGCACCCTTTCCCTTCCCCCGTACCTCTAGTTGAAGTTGTTGCTCACGGCACCCAGAAGTGATGTCAGCAGGAGAGCTGACAGGGTCACGAGGAGCACATTATTGACTACCACGAGCAAGAACTTCAACGAGAGGTACAGGGGAAGGGAAGGGTGGTGTGGGTGTGGCGAGGGGAGGAGTGGGAAGAGACGGGGTGGAGAGGAGGAGAGGAAGGGTGGTGCTGGTGCTCTCTTACTATGCTGCTTCCAAAACTCTGAATATTGGTCCTGGAGATATAGAAGGGGTGTACCAGTAGCAAGGAGCAGATAGGTAGTGCAGCACACCCAAGTGATGGCTGATAGCCATAATTTACCCTAATTTTTTTTTTCTTTTTTTAGTTCAAATATTTTTATTTATTTATTTATTTTTTAATTAATTCTTTATTCATTTTCAAAAATACATTAAGTGTTAAATATATTCATTCATATTAACAATAAATACATCACTTACAAACAATCATTGATATATTTCATAAATTCTTATCCCTTCCCCTTTCCCATCCCTCCCTCCCATATATTCCATTATCATAGAAAACATATAATAATAAACTTCCCCCCCTCCCTATACCTTAAGTTGATAAATATAAGGGAAACAAATTCAAATTAATCTTTACAATACTTTGTCAATGGTTTCCACACATCCTGAAACTTCTTAAAATATCCCCGTTGTAATGCAATAAACCTTTCCATTTTATAGATATGGCATAAAGAATTCCACCAGAATATTTTTATTAATTTTGTATAGTAATTATCAAGATATACAGATATTATCTAGGATAAAAGAAAAGCAAAACAATCCAACTATACAAATCATGAGTGATATATACAAAGCAAAACAACCCCCCTCCCCCCAAAAAAAAAGAAAAACCTTATAATTACATATCTAATAAATATACTGTGTATATATATATATATATATATATATATATAAGAACATAAGAACATAAGCAGTGCCTCCGCCGGGTCAGACCATAGGTCCATCCTGCCCAGCAGTCCGCTCCCGCGGCGGCCCAAACAGGTCACGACCTGTCCAAATCACCAGAAGGGGCCCCCATGCCACCTTGGTTTCCTATTGAGTCCTATCTTCCCATCAAAGTCCTAGCCCTCCGGTCTTGCACATGCACGACCTGGTCGGGTTTCTATACTTATTTTCTGGTTAGCTTTCTCAGTATCCCACGATCCCTTTATCCCTCAGGAATCCGTCCAGTCTCTGTTTGAATCCCTGTACCGTACTCTGCCCAATCACGTCCTCCGGTAGCGCATTCCAAGTGTCCACGACCCTTTGGGTGAAAAAAAACTTCCTTGCATTCGTTTTGAACCTATCTCCCTTCAGTTTCTCCGAATGCCCCCTCGTACCTGTTGTCCCCTTCAGTCTGAAGAATCTGTCCCTATCCACCCTCTCTATGCCCCTCATGATCTTGAAGGTCTCTATCATATCACCCCTGAGCCTCCTTTTTTCCAGAGAGAAGAGCCCCAGCCTATCCAACCTCTCGGCATATGGGCAGTGTTCCAGCCCTCTTACCAGTTTTGTTGCTCTCCTTTGGACTCTCTCGAGTACCGCCATGTCCTTCTTGAGGTACGGCGACCAATATTGAACAATATTCCAGATGCGGACGCACCATTGCTCGATACAGTGGCATGATGACTTCCCTCGTCCTAGTAATAGGATTTTCAACGAGCATTACATATTGACTTAATCCAAAAAAAAAAAAAAATAAAAGAGTAATTGATGGCATGCTGGCTATTAGAATAAAGAGAGAGAATTGTGGCTCCTGGATATTTTCTAATAGGGTCAAGAACAAGGTTAAAGCAGTAAAAGAGGAAAATTTTTATGGTGTTTAATAGCTTACACACATGCTGCACCTAGTAGTATGAGTCTCCTTAGGCACAGGGGGAAAGAAAAGTGGCAGTCCTATCCTGAAGTTAAAGATTGATAAATGCTGGGAAGTAGAAGATTATTTCCACCAGATGGTGAAGGGTGCAGAGTAGAATAGCTTAATACATCAGAATTGCCATACTGGGACAGACTGAAGGTCCATCAAGCCCAGCATCCTGTTTCCAACAGTGGCCAACCCCAGTGGCGTACCTAGGGTATGTGGCACCCGGGGCCCATAATTTTTTGACATCCCCCCCCATGTAAAAAAATATTTTTTGTAATAACCATGAAACTGAATAAATGGTCATAATAGAAACAGGCAGTGAAAATTTTCTTTTATTGAACCTCATATATGTAACCATTATTCCAAACATACCATAACATAACATAAATTATGTCTGAATTGTCATGACATCAGAAGTACATATGGAGTAGTTGCAGGTGATGCTTGGGACAGTTCTGATTGTGTTAGTTCGGTTTTATGTGTTTTTGAATAGAAGGGTTTTTATTTCTTTTTTGAAGGTTTTGTAGTTTGTGGTCGAGGTCAATAGGTTGTAGAGTTGGGGGTCGAGTGTTGCAGCTCGAATGGCTAGGAGGTTGTCAAACTGTTTTTTTCTTTTGACGTTTTTGGTTGGAGGGTGTGTGAATGGTGCGTGAGTTCTCCTATGTCTGGTTGAGGTGGATTGAATTATTTAGCTGAAGAAATTAGTTACCCCCTCATCCCACACACATTAATTCTCTTCCATTTTTGTTCCCATTATAAAAAACACTGATAAGTTCTCAGAAAAAAAATACATTAAAATAAGAAGTGAAAACAAAGGCCCCTACAGATGAGAACATAACATAAGAATAGCCTAACTGGGTCAGACCAATGGTCCATCATGCCCAGTAACCCATTCTCATGGAAGCCAATCCAGGTCACTAGTACCTGGTCAAAACCCAAAGAGTAGCAACATTCCATGTTACCGATCCAGGGCAAGCAGATGTTTCCCCCATGTCTTAACAGACTATGGACTTTTCCTCCAGGAATTTGTCCAAACCTTTCTTAAAACCAGCTACGCTATCTGCTTTTACCATAACTTCTGGCCACTTCATTTTTAAGCTGAGATCTTTCCTTCCAAACAGAGACTTTGCTAGATGTCAAATACAGCACAAGGTAACTTCAAACGGACTTAGCTGTGCAGGAAATGTGAATCTCCTCATACACCCACCATATAATGCAAAAATGTGCAAAGGTCTGGTTTTTTCTTTCGATCACTACATAGACTAATGCCACACAAGCAGCGCTGTTACAAACATATTCTGTAGGTCAATGCTAAGGTTAACAAAGTTTCCTTCCTTGGACCAGAAGGAGATACTGATAAACCACTGGAAGAGATCCCAAAACAACTACCCAGGAACAACACCCAAAGACCCACTCAGTGTGTGAACCAGTTGAGTAGAGTGGACTAACTGGGTGGTGGAAATGGGCCCGGAGTTTGCTCAGCAGAATTTCCCAGATCACCTCTTCCTCTCAACACATTGACACGCTGCTGCCACCACCACCACTAGGAACACCTTACCGGGTAGGCCAGCAATGTTATAAACTTTATAAAACACATTATTATATTTTCTTATAAAGCACATATTTTAACTGAACTCTCTGACATCCTCAGCCTTGCCATTCACAAAAATAGAAGGAAGAAAAGTTCCCATTTCCTGCTGTCTCATGTCCCCGGCCTATACAATATTTTTCTTCTGCAGAGTGCAGACCCTTCAAAAATCTGACCAAATCCTCATTTCACTTGCATTATAAAGTACTGAGGATGCCATCTCTCCCCAATCCCAGGTCCTAAAGTCTAAGACAGTAGCGCAAACTAGTGCTGCCAGATTCAGGAAAAAAAATTTTGATTCGATTCAGCCTATTGAATTGGTTTATCGATTCGATTTTCTTGCCCAATTGGGTGTTTTTTTCAAACATCCTGGTGGGTTTATTTTATAGCTTTTTCACCCCCCTTTGGCTTCTCCTATTTTATTTACACCACACTGCCGCTGTGGTGTAAATAAAGAAACAAAAAGGACTTTTCCTCTCTCTGTTAAATCCTAGCTCACGTTTGCAGTCTAACACCAGCTCTGGCAGGATACACATTTCAAATCTGACATATTGTAATCACAAAACAGAAAATAAAATTAGTTTTTCTACCTTTTTGTTGTCTGGTTATTTTTCAGATCTTGTTGGTCCAAGGCTCTGGTTGTCTTCTGATAACTTGCTTGCCAGGATCTCATTCTTTCTTCTTTCTCCATGCTAACCATCCATCTGCCATCTATGTCTTCCCCTTCCGTTTCCCTTCCCTCCCCCGGATGTCTGGCATCTTTCCTTTTTTTGTCTCCTCCACAGATCCACCTTTTCTTAACTACCCTTTCATCCAGCAGCTCTCCCTCCTTCCCCACCACCCCAGGGTCCACCATCTCTCCCTTTCTTTTCCCAACTACCCTCCTAATCAGTATCTCTACCCCCCCTCCACACCATCCCTTGTGTCCAACTTCTCTCCCTTTCTGTTCCTTCCCTCCCTAAAACCCATGTCCACACCTCTTTCTCTCTCCTCTATTTTCAGACCCATTATTTCTTCCCACCCACCCACGGCATATGCATGTCTCTTTGAACCCCTCCCCCTTCCCTCCGTGTACTTCTACACCAGGGCCCCCCCTCCCCTGAAGGCCTGTTCCCCCCTTAAAGGTCTGCATCCCACCCCTGAAGGCCTGTCCCCCCCTTGAAGGCCTGCCTGCCTGCTCCCCTTCAAGGCCTGCCCCCCCTGAAGGCCTGTCCCCCCCCTTGAAGGCCTGCACCCCCCTGAAGGCCTGTCCCCTCTTGAAGGCCTGCCTGCCTGTTCCCCTTGAAGGCCTGCCCCCCCTGAAGGCCTTTCCCCCTCCCCCCGAAGGCCTGCACCCCCCCTGAAGGTCTGCCTGCCTGCCTGTTCCCCTCGAAGGCCTGCCCCCCTGAAGGCCTGCCCCCCTTGAAGGCCTGTATTTCCCCTGAAGACCTACACCCCCCTCGAAGGCCTGTCCCCCTTGAAGGCCTGTCCCCCTGAAGGCCTGTCTCCCCCCTCTCCATAAGGTCTGCCTGCCCGCCCCACCCTGAATGCTGCTGCCCCCCCCACTACCTCGAAGGAACGCTCGGCCCCACCACCACCACCACGAAGCACTGCTCATTCCCCCGGCCTCCCCGCTTCATTTCTCTGTGGAAACAGCCTACAGCAAGATCGCGCGATGCCAGCGATCTTTGCTTGCTTCGGCTGTTTCCTCCTTCTGACATCAGAGGAGGGGCGGGACCGTGGCGGAGGAAACAGCCGAAGCAGGCAAAGATCGCTGGCATCGTGCGATCTTGTTGCAGGCTGTTTCCAGACGCGACACCCAGCGCAGAGGGGGGGGAGAACCAGACCGGACCGGGAGCACCCCCTCAGGGCTTGGCACCCGGGGCGGACCTCCCCCCACGCCCCCCCCCCCTCCTTGGTACGCCACTGGCCAACCCAGGTCCCAGGGTAGGAGCCAGAAGGCCCTGGTTCCAATGTCACAGCAGCTTTTTGTGGTCTTGGGCAAGTCATTTAACCCCCTTCATGTCTCCAACAATTCCAGTTTCTACCCCTTATGTAAAAATAATAAATTATACACAGCCAAGTCATAAGATACCATCGTATAAGTACTGATCCAAGAGACAGAGATAAACATTTCAAAAGCCTGAATGAATTCTTCAAACAGAAAGGCTACAACCCTGAAATAATCTCCGGGTAGACTGCCTTTTCATTTTAAACACTCAGAGAAAGCCTACTGCAGTACAAAAGAAATAAAACATCAGAAAGTCCATCAGATCTGGGAAAACAGAGAAAAAAAAAAAAATAATAATAATAAAAAAACTACAGCTACTACTCCAGGAAGATAAATTACTGAAAGTGATATCCTATGCTGCATCAATACTGTCCTTCCAACAAACACCAGAATAAGTTAAGTGTTGGTTAAAAGACCATAAAAGAGTTGAAATTAAAAAAAGATTATTAAAAAGAAAATTTAAAAGAATCCAGGAAGATAAGATGTTTGTAGAAACCTTTTCAAGATCCCTCGTATTTAGGACAGAAAGGATAGAAGGAAAGGGAAGGGAGGGGGGTCAATGTGGAAAGAGGGAATTGAACATCTATATATGTTGGTGTAGTATACAGGCAGAAGGAGCAGACAGATTTAATTGAATGCATTCATAATTTAGCTATGAAAGGGGAAATACTTCTAACAAGTGATTTCAATATGCCATATTTTGATTGGCATATCCCTGTTTCAGTGTCCTCTATATGTAAGGAGATCTGGATTCTCTACAGGGAGAACTGTTCCAGCTGTTGGCAAGTCATTTAATTTTCCACTGTCCTAGGTACATTAGACTGTGAGCCCACCGGTACAGTAGGGAAAATGCTTGAAATACCTGTATGTAAACCGCTTTGAGTGTGGTTTTATAACTACAAAAAGACATTATACAAAGCCCAATCCCTTAACCCCTTAATCCCCCTTAATGGAACCCATGTGAGACAGGATCATACTGTCCTAGTATTTACAAATAGGGAGAGTATTTTTGAGGTTTTAGTGCAGTGGTTCCCATATTGAGGGGACATTGAGGACCAGCCGCCGCCCCCTTGAGCAATTAGCAAATCCAATGGCCACTGATGGCAGCACTGTCGTCTTTATTTTGATTCTTCAACTTTTGACGCTTCAACTTTTTGCCGCCACAGCAATGTTCTCTCCAAGTCCCATGCAACTGCCTCAAACCTTCTCCTCTGATGCAAGCTGCCCAGGCAGAAACAGGAAGTGTGTCAGAGGAGAAGCTTTAGGGCAGTCGCGCAGGACTTGGTGAGAATGTTGCCGCATCTGGACACCTCAGAAAGAGAAAACTATGAAGAGCGTCCACGAAGGTGAGGGGAAGGGAGGAAGGTGACCCAATGAGGGGAAGAGGTTGAGTGGCGCTGAAGGGAAGTGGAGGGAGAAGGGGGAAGGGTAACAGATGCTGAAGAAAAGTGAGGAGGGGAGAGAGAGGGGAGCAGACACTGAAGGGAAGTGGAGAGAGAGGAAGGAGCAGACGCTAGATGGAAGTAGGGAGGGGAAGGAGAGGGGTGCAGATGCTGGTTGGAAGGGGAGAGAGGGGAATAGACACTGAATGGGTGGGCAAATATTTTAGAAGCAGGATCGCAAGTAGTTAGGGAAGAGGCAAGGCAGGATGTTGCACAAGTGTCAAACCTTAAAAAAGGAAGTCATATTGAGCACTGGAAAATAATAATAATTAACACGGCGATTTAAGATAATTGATGACAAAAATTACACCAAACATCGAAAAATTAGTGTCATCACATCAAGCTCAGTTCTCTCACTAATATTATATTCAGTTTTTTTAATAACATATATTTTTTTTATCATACTGTGAGCAATACATCAATATTGTTATTATCTTCTAATAAAATAATTTTAAAAATTTGTCCTTGTTTTTCAATATATAGTATGTACAATATAGTTTACCCAAGAGGGGCACTATCAAATCATTCTTTGAAAAAGTGGGCTCTGATTCAAAAAAGGTAGGGAACCTATGGTTTAGTGGGTAATCATAGAAATATATAAACATGACAGCAGATAAAGGCCAAATGTCCTATCTAGTCTGCCCATCAGCAGTAACCATTATCTCTTTCTCCGAGAGATCCCATGTGCCTATCCCAGGCTCTCTTGAATTCAGACAGCCTCTGTTTCCACCACCTCTTCTGGGAGACTGTTCCACGCATCTACCACCCTTTCTGTAAAAAAGTATTTCCTCAGATTACTCCCTAGCCTATCACCTCTTAACTTCATCCTATGCCCTCTCATTCCAGAGCTTCCTTTCAAATGAAAGAGACTCGACTCATGCACATTTATATTACGTAGGTATTTAAACATCTCTATCATATCTCCCCTCTCCCGCCTTTCCTTCAAAGTATACAGATTGAGATCTTTAAGTCTGTCCCTATACACTTTATCACGAAGACCACACACCATTTTAGTAGCCTTCTTCTGGACCGACTCCATCCTTTTTATATCTTTTTGAAGGTGCAGCCTGCAGAATTGTACACAATATTCTAAATGAGGTCTCACTCGAGTCTTATATAGAGGCATCAATACCTCCTTTTTTCTACTTGCCATACTTCTCCCTATGCAACCTAGCATCCTTCTAGCTTTCACCATCACCTTTTCAACCTGTTTGGCCACCTTAAGATCATCACATACAATCACACCCAAGTCCCGCTCTTCTGTCGTGCACATAAGTTCTTCACCCCTTAAACTATACCGTTCCCTCGGATTTTTGCAGCCCAGATGCATGACCTTGCTTTTTTATTTATTTTTTTCCATAAATTTTTTATTTTTGCAAAATAATAATTATTCGTATACTTTGTATATTTGTTTTGAAAAAATAAAAAAAATTTATGGAAAAAAAAAATTAGCATTAAATTTTAGCTGCCAAATTTCAGACCATTCTTCATGTTTCGCCAGGTCTTTCTTCATGTTATTCACACCATCCGGCGTGTCTATTCTATTGCAGATTTTGGTATCATCCTCAAAAAGGCAAATCTTACCTGACAACCCTTCAGCAATATATTTTATAAAAATGTTAAAAAGAATAGGCCCAAGAACAGAACCTTGAGGCACACCACTGGTAACATCCCTTTCCTCAGAACGATCTCCATTGATCACTACCCTCTGTCACCTTCCATTCAACCAGTTTCTGACCTAGCCCTTCACTTTTGGACCCATCCCAAGGTCACTTAGTTTATTTATTAGACGTCTGTGTTGAACACTGTTAAAGGCTTTGCTAAAATCTAAATACACCACATCTAGTACACATCCTCTAGCCAATTCTCTGGTCACCCAGTCAAAGAAATTGATCAGATTAGTCTGACAAGACCTACCTCTAATGAATCCATGTTGTCTCCAGTCCTGTAATCCATAGGATTCCAGAAACTTGACCATTCTCTGTTTTAAAAGCGTTTCCATTAATTTGCTTACCACAGAAGTCAGACTTACCGGCCTATAATTCCCTACTTCTTCCTTAGAAACATAGAAACATAGAAAGATGACGGCAGAAAAGGGCTATAGCCCATCAAGTCTGCCCACTCTACTGTCCCACCCCATTAAGTCAGAGTGCTGCTTGACCCACGTAGAGATCCCACGTGGATGTCCCATTTATTCTTAAAGTCGAGCACGCTAGTGGCCTTGATCACCTGCACCGATAGTTTGTTCCAGTGATCCACCACCCTTTCTGTAAAGAAATACTTCCTGGTGTCACCACCAAATCTCCCTCCTCTGAGTTTGAGCGGGTGCCCCCTTGTGACTGAAGGTCCATTAGGAAAGAATATGTCATTTTCCACCTCGACACGACCTGTGACATACTTAAATGTCTCAATCATGTCACCCCTCTCCCTGCGCTCCTCTAGAGAGTAGAGCTGCAACTTGCCCAGTCTTTCCTCGTATGAGAGACCCTTGAGTCCGGAGACCATCCTAGTGGCCATTCGCTGGACTGACTCAGCTCGAAGTACATCTTTACGGTAATGTGGCCTCCAGAATTGCACACAGTACTCCAGATGAGGTCTCACCATGGTTCTGTACAGTGGCATTATGACTTCAGGTTTACGGCTGACGAAGCTTCTATTGATACATCCCATCATCCGCCTTGCCTTGGATGAGGCCTTCTCTACTTGTTTGGCAGCCTTCATGTCTGCACTGATGATTACTCCCAAGTCCCGTTCTTCTGAGGTCGTAGCTAGTGTTTCTCCATTCAAAGTGTATGTTCTGCATGAATTTCTGCTGCCGAGATGCATCACCTTACACTTCTTTGCGTTGAAGCCCAGCTGCCATGTTGAGGACGGCCTGGGCCCTAGTGGGCTCTAGCACCATTTGTTTGAGCCGTACTCCCTTCATGGACGTTGATATCCTCCTGCTGTCACAAGTTGTCGCTGATAGTGTGTTCCAGTCTACATCAGGCATATTGAAGTCTCCTAATAGAACAGCCTCCCCCCGTAAGGTGATATTCTCAATGTCTTCAATTAATTCTGCGTCCTTTTCCTCTGATTGTCTCGGAGGTCTGTATACCACACCAAGGTATAGGCATTTTTCTCCACCTCTGGCCAAGTTTACCCAGATGGATTCCCCAGTATACTTGACATCTGTGATCCTGGTTGTCTTAATGTTCTCTTTGATATAAAGTGCTACCCCACCACCTAACTTACCCTCTCTATCTTGTCTAATCAGGATGTATCCTGGTATGGTTATATCCCACCCATGAGAATCTGTGAACCATGTTTCGGATATTGCTACTATGTCTATGTCTGCATTAACTATTTCTGTTTCTAGTTCTAGAAATTTATTCCCTAGGCTGTGTGCGTTAACATACATAGCTCTCCACTCTTTCTGTTTGCTAAGCTCCTGTTGTGAGCCACCCATTTGAGTCAAATTGTCTCCTAGAGATTCGTTTGCAGTAAGGGTACTTACCTCAGACCTAGAAGCGTAATGTTGGTTCGCTACATCTGGATTGTTACTTACTGCTCCGGTGTAAAAGTGGGTACCCACCCCCGACTTACCTAGTTTAAAGCCCTTCGAAGTAGGCGGGCTAGTCTGTGTCCGAAGACATTCTTACCTCTGTTGGTCAGGTGGAGTCCACTTTTGTGGAGATGGACCATATCTGCCCTTCTCCAGTTCTCCGGTACCACTCCCGACTCTAGAGATTCATTGAAAAGGTCAGTCAGCGGAGCTATCAGAACTTTCCTAAGTTCCTTCAGCACCCTCGGATGTACACCATTTGGCCCCATCACTTTGTCTACCTTAATTTTAGCTAGCTCCTCACGAACACAACCCTCTGAAAATCTATCAGGGTCTATTTCTCCTCCATCCCTATTCACGTTTGTCTTCTGTGGTCCCGCTCCTGGCGCTTCAGCCGTGAACACAGAACAGAAATATTTGTTAAGCAATTTGGCCTTTTCTTTATCAGCTTCTACATATTCCTCTCCTTCACCTTTGAGTCTCACAATGCCACTTTTGCACTTCTTCCTATCACTAATATATCTAAAAAATGTCTTGTCTCCCCGTTTTACCATGTCAGCTATTTTTCTTCCATTTGCATCTTTGCTTTCCTGACTACATGACCAGCCTCTCTTAACTTTTCCAGACATTTTTGCTTGTCTTCCTCTTTCTGCAATCTTTTGTAATTTATGAAAGCTAACCTCTTTATTGCTTACCTTGTCAGCTATTACTTTTGAGAACCAAAGCAGCCTTCTTTTCCTCTTACTTTTACTTACTTGCCTAACAAAATGTTTATCGCCCTTACAACTGCTCATTTCAGTTTTGCCCACTTCATTTCCACTCCTTCCAGACATTCCCACCCAGACAACAATTAATTGATGTAAACTCCCCATCCGAACAGAGTTAGTTTTTTTAAAGTCTAGAACCTTTGTTTTTGAATGATCCCCCCTCTATACCCATCTTAATATTAAAAATACCATGCAGTGATCACTGGATGCCAGATGATCACCCACTGTAACATCAGAAACACTTTCCCTGTTTGTAAGCACTAAGTCCAGTATGATCCCATCTCGCGTGGGTTCCATTATAGAGAATCCATGATCCTTATAGAGAATCCATGATCTCCCTACTTCTAGAAGACCTCGCAATAGAGATACCTCAATCAACATCCGGCATGTTAAAATCAACTATTAGCAAGACTTCCCCTTTTTAAGATATATTCTGAATGTCTACTATTAAATCTCTAACTACTTCTTCCGTCTGTGAAGGAGGCCTGTATATCACACCAATGTAAATATATTCACCATTCCCTCTTTCCAAATTGATCCACAGTGCCTCTTCCTTGCCCTGCAGATCCTGAAATTGTGTGGCTTTAATATGATATTTTAACATATAATGCTACTCCCCCCTCCTTTTCTTCCTACCCTGTCTTTCCTGAACAGATTATAACCTAGTATAACTACATCCCAGTCATAGTTCTCCGTGAACTATGTCTCCGTGATCGCCACTATATCCAACTCCTCTTCTTCCATCACAGCTTCTAGATCCAGAATCTTGTTTCCCATACTTTGAGCATTAGTATATACTGCTTTCCAGACATTGTCCCCTTTTCCCATCCATGTCGAGGTATTCAGTGATTTACTTACTTGAGGGCTTATACTCACCCAGGAGCTTTGATCACCCTGCCCCATTACTTCTAGTTTAAAGCCCTCGTCAGTAGATTAGACAGCCTGCCGGCAAAGACACTTCTTCCCTTCATTGATAGATGCACACCATCTCTGCTCAGCAGCCCTTGGTAAATCATCCCATGGTCCAGGAAGCCAAAATGCTCTTGACGAAACTATCCCCGTGGCACCCATTAATCACTAGAGGGTTTGGTTCACTATTAAGAATGCATGGAGAGTATTCATTCAAAAGTGAAGGTTTTAGACTTTAAAAAAATAAACCTGTCAAGTTAAGAGAATACCTGAAGGAGTTGTTAGCTGGGGGAACATCTCAGAGAAGTTGAAAGCAGTGAGCAAAACTGAAAGAAACTACTTTAAGAGTAATATACCTTTTTTGTTGAGAAGAAAAGGTAAATAGAACATAGACTGAACCATACTGAAATACTTGCTATGTATTTACCTACATCCAAACTTGAGAACATTCTCTGTTCTGTGATAAAAATAATAAAAATAGGCCCTAGTTCAACAGGTAGAAATGTTGAATTTTTTTAAAGTCACATTTTAAAGATTTGAAGAATTTATTTGAAAACAAAATCCCCTATTTTAAAAAGTTTGATGTAGTGTTGCCTGCTACAGGAGGATAGATTCCCCTTATCACCATCCCCACTTGCACTTTCATTCTCTATCGTGGTGGGTCATCATCTGTCCATTCATGCTATTATATGCAAAAACACCACATTTTCTGGCTCAAAAAATAATTTAACTGGCTCCAAGGGATAGTGACCTCGCATCAGTCAATGAAAAAAAAATCCTTTCTGAGCCCATAAAAAGAATCATCTTCCACTTAAAATCACTCATCTCCCTTGCATTGATGCTGAGCCTGGAAACGGCAGCAGCTCGGAATGATAAATTTTCTCTCAGCATGCAAGACCTACGGTATTTTGCAATGACAGATTAATCTGACTCCAAGTGCTATAGTAGTTGCTTGGAAATAGCATTTCTGTTCTGCCCAGGCTATTGCTGTTCTCTCTCTCTTCTGTATAGTTATAAAGTAGGTCACAGTAATTATAGCACAACGCATGTGCATAAAATCAGTTCTCCAAGAAGCCAAATAAAATCAGGCATCTATCAACCCTGAAAAGTGACTTTGGAGACAACTGCTGCTGGGCTGTTTTGCAGAATGTGCCCTTGGGTTCTACTGAGGGAATACAATTAATATATGAATTTAATAGACTTACCCATCTGTTATTTTTATTCTAAGTGTCTTGAAATGTGCATAGGACAATTTTCTAGAGTCTATGTAGGTAAACACACATTTATATGCATAGATCCAGAAGTTAAACAGTTGCTCCCTGCACAATAGAAAGATTAGGCTGTGTTGTTTCAGTACAGCTATAGGATATATACCTTCTGAAAAGTAGGTATTCGCAGGAATCAGTGTTGTGGTTGAGAATTTTCAAATAGCTGCATGTAGATACCAAGGGCTAGATTCACTAAGCAAACCGATCATGTACCGATTGGTTTGCAACCCTGACCCGATTCATTAACCTCATGGCCAATCCGATTCTGATCCATGCATGCAAATGAGGGTAGACGGCATGCATAGCAGGAAGGACGCGATTCACTGAACTTTTCCAGGAACACTGATTGGGCTGGCCGATCCAAAAAGAAGCGACTGGTGGGGACCAGTCACTTATGACCTTTCCTGCTCTTTGCCGACTTCTCTTGCCTTTCTGCCCCAACTCGCCTGCCCTGCTCAACCCCGACTCTCCTGCTCTGTTCAGCCCCGACTCGCCTGCCCTGCTCAGTCCTGACTTGCCTGCCCTGTTCAGCCCCAACTCGCCTGCCCTGTTCAGCCCCAACACTCTTGCCCTGCTCAGTCCCGACTCGCCTGCCCTTTTCAGCCCCGACTCACCTGCCCTGTTCAGCCCCAATGCTCTTGCCCTGTTCAGCCTCGACTCGCCTACCCTGTTCAGCTCCGACTCTCTTTCCCTGCTCAGTCTCGACTCGCCTGCCCTTTCCCACAGTGCGAGTCCGTAGTTTAAAGTGGATTAAAACCACAGGCTCATGAAGTAAAAAAAACAGTAAAGTATCTAAGTATAAAAAAGTAAAAAAGCTCTGCTGGGCACGAAGGGCCAGCGCATGCACAGACCATCTACAATCAAGGAAGATGGTCTGCGCATGCTCAAGGATCGCTCTCTCTGTGCGGTTAGTGGGGGGCGTGCCAACAATCGCCCCCATTTGCATGCAGGCCTTTAGTGAATTTGTCGGCCTGCCTGCAATCGCCCACAGATCGGACACGGAAAGGAAGGTTAGTGAATCTAGGCCCAATATTCTAAAGGTCTTAGGGGAGCCCTTTTTCTAAGGCATGCTAAAAGATTAATTATACGCTAATGATTAGCTTGTGCTAAATGCAGCATTGTATTCCTGTGCACACTGATTATTAGTGTATGCTAAATCCATTAGCAAACCTTAGTAAAAGGAACTCTTAGACATTTATGCATCTAATAAAAGTATGTTTGCTAGGCAATGATTTCAATAGCTCTATGGTACTTATTTTATGTATGTATATATTTATTTACTTATTTATTAGGATTTATTTATTGCCTTTTTGAAGAAAAACACCTGTGGTGGTGATAAGAAGAATAAGCTGGACAGAGGTAAAGACAATTTTATTAGAAAAAGATATTCAAATTACAGTACATAGTATGGCATTGTATAATAGACCATAGTATGGCATTGTACCGTAGATAGTTAACCGGCACCCATGAGGACTGATAGATGCCAGATAACTGTAGTTTCTGGTTGCTTGAGAGTTCTGGTTAATTGAGTTCCGGTTAACAGAGTCTACTGTATGCAACTTACAATGTCAATATAATATTGTTTTTACTCTATTATTGTTTTATTATTTTATGATGTTTATGATGTAAGATTGTGGCGGTATAGAAAAATAAAGTTATTATTATTATTATTATTTTATATGTTATCTGTATTTTGTGTATGTGATTTTGCAACCCGCTTATGTATTTTGTGTATGTGATTGTAAACTGCCTAGAAGTCGCAAGATTGTGGCGGTATAGAAGAATAAAGTTATTATTATTATTATTTAAGCTGGCTAGAAGCTTTATAAACAAGTGACAACACAATAAAATATGTTAATAAGCAGCACAAGGTGTAAACAGAGGTGGCAAATATAGACAAGGTAGAGAAACAGGAGTTCGAAAATAAGGGGACTAACTTAGAGGAAGTTGCACATGGAGTCAAAAAGGTATATGAATATGATCTCAGCTAGGGTAAGAGTGGATTTGGATGTGCCATTTATGCTGTAGACATGCATAAACTGACATATAAGGGAGAATTCATCGAGGGGCGCTAAACGATTATGTTATCAAGAAATGTGTCTTGTATCATATTGTTCGAATTGAAGTAAATGGCTTTTAATTAAAGATGCGGGGGGGTTTTGACTACTACTCCTTTATTGCCATGAGGGATTTTCTGATGGCCCTAAAGGTAGATTGGGTAGGTGTGAAAGTTTCAGAAGTGGAAATTATTGAGTTTTAGCACATCTGCCAATCAGGTGACACAGATTCTCAGAGCAACTACTACTGCTCCAACATGAATGTGAGGGTAATGATAACCCACAGAGAGTAAGACCAGACATATAATATTACCAAAATCTAATCTTTCCTCTCTGAACACACTGTCTGTGCCCTCATCACCTCACGCTTAGATTACTGCAACTCGCTACTCCCAGGTCTTCCGCATTGCCTTCTTTCTCCCCTTCAATCTGTCCAGAATTTAGCTGAACAACTCATATTCCTTGAGAACTGCTATACACATAGTCACGTTATCCCTCTCCTAAAATCACCTCATTGGCTTCCCATCCGTTTCCGGATACAATTCAAACTCCTCTTACTCGCCTACAAATGCATTCACTCAGCTGCCCCACATTATCTGTTTTCACTTCTCTCCCCTTATGTTCAATAAAATGAACCTGGTGCCACTAAAGGGTATAGTTATCAACATAGATTACTATTAAGATGGGAGATTTTATGACTAACTTGTGTTATTTTAGCATAGGTCCCATTTTATGCAATGAGATCTAGCTACTAATAACTGAGGTTACCGGTATAATAGCACATCCTAACGGAAGCCACATGTTAATAACTTTCCCTGAAGGGTTTAATTATTGGTCCAATTCTATACCTCTGTGATACTCTAGATGAGACTAATACCCCACTTGGGAAACTTGGTAAGCAGATCAAGGAAAATATTAACATGCATAATTTTATTAAAAAAAAATCTGTAGCATAGAGAAAGCAGTACCTATGTAGGTGTTTTATCCAGGGATAATAATTGACATTGATTATTGGTTCAAACCCATGAGTCAAACTTACTCAAGTACTTTGCTCCAGTGAGGGTACTTTACTCATTACCCCCATATAAAGCAACCCTGGGGCAGGGTGGTTGGGTTGGAGGGTGAGAAGGGGTGCACCTCATCTCTTAACCAACCCTCAATGGTGCCCCAGATCAGGTGGTAGTTTACCAGCGCTAAAGATGTCAGATTGCTCTTTTATTTTTTAACCTATGACAGGCTTACTAATGACCACGTGTAAATGCATTTAACTTTTGTCTGTGCTAATATTTTGAGCAACAGCACTGAAAACAGAGCATTCTACGTGCTTAATGCTGGCATTATTCTGACGCTAATTGCCTCTAGCGCCGGTGTTAGGTTTTGAGCATCAGCCCATAAATGCAGGAGAAAAATCAGACATAATTAAGATGCCGTATCTTCCTAGTTTCTCATGGCAGGCAAATGCCGTTTTTCCTTTCCTATTATTTGTAAGGGTGGCTTTTTAGCCTCATTTACTCAATAAATGAAAGATCAGTAGATTTATCTTCCTAGAGTAAGTTTAGTCTGAAATTGCTGGAATGTATCCTCATTTAGACATGTTGCTTTTTTCCGGTGCTTAGTTTCCAAAACAAAGGGGACTTGACTGTGGCATCCAATTATGCTAATCTTTTTCCACCAGCATAGCTGATAAAACTAAATTTATCAATCAGTTAATGAGTCCTTCTTCCCTGTTTGCATTTAACTGCTATCAGTGTTCAAAGATGGTATATTATTATTATCTTTTCATTTGATCTGGCTTTAAGGCACCAGTGCCTGAATTTTGTTTTCCTAACAAAAGCATATCATGACAATGTGAATATGTTATCCTTTTGTGTGAGCGCAAACTATATTAGTTTCTTGAACAGTGATTTGATTAAAACAAATAGGGCCCAATATTCAGAGATCCTAACTTTAGTTCTAAGGCTATTGCATGTTTACTTTGAAGCCTAAGGGGCAATTTTATTAGGCTGCTGAAAGTACTAACACGTGCATACCATGACTTAAAATGGCATACCATAGGGCAGGAGTGCCCACACTTTTTGGGCTTGCGAGCTACTTTTAAAATGATCAAGTCAAAATGATCTACCAACAATAAAATTGTAAAAAATACAAAGCACACTGTACGCAGAGAAAACGTTAATTTTCATTTATATTCCATGTTTTTTTCAAAGAGGTCAAGGCAAATGACTTTATGCAATGCCACCTCAGTAACAACCATACAAAAATAGACAAATATATCCCCTCCCTTTTTACTAAACCGCGATAGCGATTTTTAGCACAGGGAGCTGCGCTAAATGTCCCGCGCTGCTCTTGACGCTCATAGGCGGTTTAGTAAAAGGGGGCCATAGTGCAAAATATAGACAGCAGATATAAATTCTCAAAACAGACACATTTTGATCACTAAATTGAAAATAAAATCATTTTTCCTACCTTTGTTGTCTGGTGATTTCATGAGTCTCTGGTTGCACTTTCTTCTTCTGACTGTGCATTCAATATTTCTGCCCTTCGTTCAGCCTTCTCTTCGTTATGCTTCCTCTCCTCCAGACCTCATTCCCTCCCCAAACCTTTTCTTCCTCTATCCCTGCCCCCTCCCCTTTCTTTCTTTATGCCTGCCCCCCTTCTTTCTTTCTGTCTGTCTTTCTCTCTCCATGCCCCCTTTCTTTCTTTCTATTTCACCTTTCTTTCTTTCTGTCTCCCTGTCCCCCGTCCCCCCTTTTTTTCTTTGTCTTTCTTTCTCCCTACCCTCCCCCAAGCCACCACCACTGCCATTGGGGAACAGGCCTCCAAGCTGCCCGCCGCCGAGTTGTGAGCTCTCCCTGCTTCCTGACGCAGTAAACAGAAGTGCCAGGCCGACCAGCCTTCCCCCCGATGTCAATTCTAACGTCGGAGAGGATGTTCCGGGCCAGCCAGGCAGCAATTGGTTGACCCGGAACTTCCTCTCCAACATCAGAATTGACATCGGAGGGGGGGGGAAGCTGGTCAGCCCGGCGCTTTTGTTTACCACATCGAGAAGCAGGTAGAATGCAAAAGCAATGCGAATCTATCACAGAATCCCGGATGGGTGCTGCGATTGACTCACATTGCCTTCGCGATCGACCTTTTGGTCACCCCTGCCATAGGGTATGCTGAGGCATCCAATGGTACTTTTGAAATGTATATTTTTTTTCGCTGAAGGGGTGTGTCTGGGGGAGTCGGAGAATGGGTGTGTACATGCTAATCAGTTAGGACAGCTACTTTACTGTACATTAAGGTCTAGATTCTCAAAACTTTAATACCGTCGCTAAACTGTTTTCCGACGGTTTAGCCTGCAGGCATTTTAGCGGCAGATTATCAAAACGGCTTATCTCTGTGTTTAGCGAGTTTTCTAGCAGCCTCCGACACTGACATGCAATGGGCTTTTCAACACTGAAATGAGCACTCCGGTGGATTCTTAACAATTGCTGAGCCATTTTCTTAGAGCAGCGTCGGCTTTTGGCAACAAAATCAGCAACTGGTCCAGGGATGCGGTACAGTAACAGCACTGTTTAAAACCACAGCATGGCAGTGATGGAGACTGCTAGAAAGCCAACTGACATCCCACCCCAGGAGCAGGAGAGATTCCCACTCTGTCCCACCACAAACAACACTCCCCTGCAGTGGTGACGCCCCCCAGCAGCAGTGGGAGAGATGCCCACTCTGTACCACCTGATACCTCCTCCCTGCAGTGGCGACCTCCCCCCCCTAGCAGCGGGAGAGATGCCTACTATCTACTGCCGCCAAGCGACACCCCTCAGCAGTGGGAGATGCCTACTATCTACTGCCGCCAAGCGACACCCCTCAGCAGTGGGAGAGATGCCCATTCTCTCCCACTGCCACAATGACTCCCCCCACCCCACCCCTTTTCCCCTGACCTTGAATTAGTTGGCTGACCGGAGGGATGCCTACTCCCTGCAGCCAGCTGGCCTGCCTCTTCAAAATAGGCCTTCCCCTTCCTGGTGCTTTCTGGGATGCACTGGGGAGGGGCCTTAATCAACCTGGAAGACCTTAAACAACCTGGGCCAATCAGAGCCTCAGGCTCTGATTGGTCTGGACACCTAAGGCTCCTCTTATGGAGCATCCAGGCCAATCAGAGCCTTAGGAAATTTGCTTGTCTGGCCTTGAGACTGTAGGGTTCTCACACATTTGATGTTCTCGTATCAGTTCGTGAAGATATTAAAAGTTTGCCATTAGACAAAAAATTGTTAGAACAACACATAATGATTTCAACTTTATGAAAGCCTTCTTTGTAATTGGACAGCCTGACAGCGATAACGAAGATAAAGATGAAGATGCAAGTGATGCATTAGACAGCACTATTTCTAATGCAGATGATAATGACAATAATGATGATGAAGTATTCTTTGTCAAGTGTTTCAGAGATTTCCTTGAACAAAACCTGCAGACCCAGTCTGAAGACATCATGAATAAAGTTGCTGGGATAAAAATGTTAACTATTTTTACTTTTTACTCAAAAAGTAATATATTAGGCAATAACTTTTTAATTTTAACTTAAGTGCATTTTTAATGTGTTCTTCACTGTACTTTTACTTAAGTGTTAAAATATACATTTATTTTAACTCTTACTTAAGTACTTTGACCTAGTACTTTGAACAGCATTGATGATAGAGGCCTATAAAATAATGATGGATTAAAACAGGTAGATGCAAATTGATTGTTTACTTTTTCTAAAAATGCAAGGACTATAGTTCTTACAAGGAAAGCATCCAAAGGCTTTCCTCCTCACCATACGCACAGACTAAGGCAGTCATTTTAGAAACTTATTCACATTTTGGACATGCATAAGCTGGTATTTAGACATGTATATTTAAGGTGACCATACATCCTATTTTCAACAAACTGTCCCGTTATGGGACCGATCGTCCCGTTGTCCCGACCCACCACTTCGTGATGCTGAAATGTCCCGTTTTCAGGGACAGCGTCCCAAAGCTATGCGCGGGGACAAGGGACCAGTGATCGCTTCCCCTCCTGCACTAAAGCCTGCCTCCCTCCTTCCCTCTCTACAGCGCTGAAATGGTCAGGGGGGCCCGTCAGGTCCGGAATCACCCTTCCTATTCTCAGGGCCGGCATTAGTGGATGGCAAGGGGGCCCCGCGATCCAGGCAGCTCTCTTAGCTGCCATCGGCCCTGCCTTCAGCTGCACCGGTAATGCTAAACTGGACAGTAAAAGCAAAGAGAGACGCCGTGGGAGTTTTCTACTTGCCTGCATCGCTCGAAGTTCTGCCGCTCTCGATCCCGCCCCTCAAAAACAGGAAGTCACTTCAGAGGGGGGTGGGATCGAGAGCGGCAGAACTTTGAGCGATGCAGGCAAGTGGAAAAGTCCTGTGGCGTCTCTCTTAGTTTTTACTGTCCAGTTTAGCGATACCGCAGCCGAAGGCAGGGCTGGTGTCAACTAAGAATCGCCTCCAGTCTCGTAGCAGCACTGGAACACTCGCCTCTAAATTAAGCTGAGGGCTGATTCCCTGAGGGACTTCTATACCATTCCGGCCTAAGTTGGGGAAAAGAAGGGAGGTACTGTAATGGGATGTGGGAAGATGGTGGGTTGGTTGGCTCAGGAAAGGGGAGAAAGCTGCTAAATCAGATAAGGAAGAAAAAAAGGAGCACAGGAAGATGCTGGACATGGAGGTTATAGGTGAAGGAAAAAAAACATACATGATGTGAGTAGAAAGACAGGTGGGAAATGCTGGACATGGGGTGAATGCAGTAAGAAGAAAAAGGAGATTCTGGATATTGGAGTAATAGGTAGATAGGGGCATGCTGACACAGAAGGAGGGAGAAGGAAAAGGGAGAGGACTGAGAGATGCCAAGTCTATGGGAGGAAGGGACAGGAAAGGAGATATCAGTCCATGGAGGGGGAGGGAGAGATGCTAGGACATGGGGGGGGAGAAGACAGATGCCAGACCATGGGAACAGAAGGAAGGAGGGAGGGAGAAAGGAAGGAGAGGAGATGCCAGATAATGGACAGGGAGAGGGAGTTGGAAGGAGAGGAGAAATATGCCAGGGCATTTGGGGGGGGGGGCAGAGACAGGAAACAAATGCCAGACTAGAGGGAAAGGAGGGAGAGGAGGTGCCAGAGCATGGAGGGAGGGAAGGGAAGGAGATAGAGTTGCCAGACCATGGGGTGGAGTGGGAAGGAAGAATGGAAAGGAGAAGAGAGAGATTCCAGAGCATAGGGAGATAGAAAAATGGAGAGGGGTGAAGCTGAAATGAATCATGTACAAAGGAGACAGTTTATGGAAGGAACATAGAAAGAGGGAAGATACCATATGGAAGAGAGAGAGGCGGACACTGGATGGAAAGGGCAGAGAGGGCAGAAAATAGAAGGGGTGAGACAGAGGGTGAACAGTAGATGGAAGGGGTAGAGAGAGGGGGACAGACACTGAATGGAAGTGTGGAAGAGAGAAGGGACAGATGCTGAATGGAAGTGTGGGGGAGAGGAGGGACAGACACTGGATGGAAGTGTGGGGGAGAGGGGGAGCAGACGCTGGAAGGAAGTGAGGAGGAGAAAGAAAAAAGAGCACATGCTGGATTGAGGGAAGAGGATAGAGTTAGATACTGAAAGAGGTAACGGAAAGAGATGGCAAGCTATAGGTAGACACAATGAAAGATGGAAATTGAGGACTGAATAGTAAGAAAGAATTTAGACAGAGCCAGAAAATAAATTGAGAAGCAAGAACAGGAGGAAGGGAGCGGATAGAGAGATGCTTGAGCAGGGGGGAAGGGGAGGAGACAAATATCAGACCTAGGAGGAGGAAAAGAGGAAGGAGAAAAGGAGGCGACAGATATGTTAAAATCTGCTGGGAGGGAAGGAGGGAGGAAGGAAGGCAAGAAAGAGGCAGAGAAAGGGGTGACGCATTGTAAGCAGATTAGAAAGACTAGAGAGAGAAAGGCCTGAACCAAAGGGGAAAGACAGGAGGCAGATACAGGACTATAGGAGGTTCAGACAGAGGGGGAAAGACCCAGGGGAAGAACAGGGAGATTTAAGATCATAACAGAGGAGGGAGAGAGAGGGAGACCTGGAACAAAGGTACAAATGAGAACTGACACTGGATCTGGGGAGGGTAACAGAGGGAAAAGAGAGAGAGACCTGGACCCAAAGGGGATGGGACTGGATTGTGAAAGAAATGTTGGATTCGAAAGAAAGAAAGATTGGATGCACAGTCAGAAGGAAATTCAACCAGAGACTCATGAAATCACCAGACAACAAAGGTAGGAAAAATGATTTTATTTTAAATTTAGTGATCAAAATGTGTCCGTTTTGAGAATTTATATTTGCTGTCTATATTTTGCACTATATTTGTCTATTTTTCTATAGTTACTGACATTGCATATTTTAAAGTAATCTGCCTTGACATCTTTGAAAAAAACCTGAAACTCTTAAATGATAATTTACATTTTCTCTGCATACAGTGTGCTTTGTGTTTTTTTAAAAATTTTATGTTTACCATTATGAATGAATAAGATATTGTGTGTACATGAAAAATGAATGGAAGAAATTGGGGGCGGGGCTGGGGCGGGATTGGGGGCGGGGCTGAATATTAATAGATGTCCCGTTTTGATGGAAAAAATAAATGGTTATGTATATTGCATATGAGGTTGATATTCAAAGTGATTTATCAAACCAAACTTGGCTCCCGACTGTTGTATTATTTGTTTGGGGCTAACTGGTTATATTCATCAACACCTAGTTAGTGCTGCTAAATATGTTCATTTAGGGAGGGGGGGAATTCTAAAAGAGGCGCCTAAAGTTTGGTGCCTAGGCACCTAATTTAATTAGTAAATTGGCTCATCAAATTCATAATTGAAAATAATTAAATTTAATTGGGAGACAGGCATCTATCTTAGGTGCGATTCTACAAAAGATAGACAACTATCGCATGGCGCCTAATGGCATCCAACACCAAAGTAGGCATGTGTAGGAGTAGAGAAAGACTTAGATGTCACTAGGCGTGATTATCTAAAGGATTTAGGTGCCCATAATGTAGGCCTTTAAAACCCTGACCTACATTACAGGCACCTAAGCTTTAAGTTAGGCGCAACTAAGCACAATTTGGTAATGGGTGCCTAAGTGTGATTACCATGCAATAGGTGCCTATCTGTAAGTGACAATTACATAGGGTTACCAGATGTCCTGATTTCCCCTTACATGACCTCCTTGTGAGGACATGTCCAGGGGTTGGGATGTCTTTTCAAAACCTGGCATTTTGTCCAGGTTTTGAAAAGCCTCCTCAAATCATGTCAAACAGGGAGAAAATCCGCGCATGCGCAGATGCCACGCAACGATGTCATGTGCACATGCATGTGACGCCATTGTGTGGTATCCACACAAGCGCGGATTTCCTTCCTGCTCGTCAAGAGCAGGCAGCAGGGCTGGGGTGGGGCTAGGCCGAGACTGGGGGCAAGATTAGGGCATTATAGGGCGGAGATGGGCGGAACTAGTTGGGCCTGAGTCTAGGGGTCCGGATTTTCTGATTGGGAAATCTGGCAACCCTACAATTACAGAATCTGTTTCTCAGTGCCCAACTTGAAGACAGCTCTTTTGGGGGCATTCTTGAGGCAGAGTCAGTACTTGGCCAGTTAAGTGCCAATATTCATATTTAAACAGCCAAAGAAATCGCATAAATAGGACCGCATGAAAGTCAATCCTGTCTTTATGAGACTCCATTCCTGGTCCTTTTTGGTACAGATGAAATTGAATGAATCAAAAACAAAATTACTCTGGCTCGGCCCAAAATTAGAACACCTGCCCACCATCTTCACACTACCCTCAGGCGCTGCACTGCAGCTTGAGTTCTCAAGCAAGGTCCTTGGCATCATTATCGATTCTTCTCTCTCCCTCAATGACCACCTCAACTCCTTGGCTAAATCATGCTTTTTCAGCCTCCACATGCTGAGGAAAGTAAGATCCTATTTTTGCCAACAACATTTCGCCATCCTTGTCCAATCCATCATCCTCTCCAAACTAGACTACTGCAATACCATCTACTTAAGCCTATCAAAAAAAAGTCTTCAAAGACTCCAGCTAATCCAGAATACTGCAGCCAAGTTGATCTTTGCAAAACGCAAGTCTGACCATGTCTCCCCACTCCTTGCCAAACTTCACTGGCTCCCAGTGATTTCCAGAATCCATTTCAAATGCTCCTGCCTGGCTTTTAAGATCATTCACGGCATCCTTCCTCCCTTAATCCCACTATCTTATAACTCCTCGAGTCCTGACTCTACCAGACCTGCCCAAAGGTATAAACTATCCTTCCCCTCTCTACACGGTATTCGCTATGCAGGCAAACTGAGAAAATCCCTTCTCTTCAGAATCACAGGTCTTTGGGACGACCTTACTACCCTGCTGCGGAACCTGGGCTCCCTCCAATTATTCCGCAAGCAACTGAAAACCTGACTTTTCACTAAAATATAATTCTATCCCCCCTTACTCTTCTCTTCTATATATAAGTTCATTTAAACCTTTTTTTTCCTTCTCTTCCTATATTTTAAGTTCTTGTAAACCGTGCTGAGCTCCACATCCGTGGAGATGATGCGGTATATAAACTTAAGGTTTAGTTTAGTTTAGTTTATATGGTTCACCATAGCCGGTTAAGTACTGAATATTCTTGAGTCTGTAATTTTAATGCCAGAGCCCGGCATTGAATTTCCAGGGATAATGCCAGCACTGATTGCTGCTGGCTGAATATTGGGCCCCATATGTTTAGATCCCAGTTTTAGAAAGCCAAAATAGACATGTATAAAGCTCAGATAAATATATATGGCAGGAAACATGAACTAGGCATGTTTTGGGCAAGAGATAGGGCAAAAAGATAAATGTGTATTCTACATTTCAGAAGACGAAAGCACGTTGGGCTTTACATTTGCTTTTGGGGATGTCTGAGTTAGAGAAAAGTGTTTTATGCAGTGCTCCACTGAAGGGAGTACAAGTAGTTTCCTTCTTAATTCTCAATACTATAAATGACGTCTTAAGTTAGGCACTGGTAATTGCCCTATCAGCACCTAACCTAAGTGAAAAAAGCTATTTAAAAATTATAAAAATTGTTAAAAATATAAATATATAGGAGCTTACTGGCACCTAGAAAAATGGCACCTGAATCACGGCTACGGAGCTGCTTTATGACACCTAGTGCCACTGTAGGCATGGATAACAACAGAAGTGGCATTAGGCCATCATAAGTGTCTCTGTAGCCATAATCCATGTGAAAGGTAGGCACCAGAAATGTAGGCCTTTAAAACCCTGGCCTACATTTCTGGCGCCTACCTTTCACAAAGCCACAGTTCTAGAAATGGTGCCATTGTGTGACTGACACGCAATCAGTGGCTGTTTTTTTAGGCGGCCAATGATGAAGGTGCCATTTATAGAATCTGGCCCTCGGTGCTTTTTGTCTCCCCCTCTCTTCTGAAAGTGGAACAAAGTACTATATCGAAGGATATAGGTTTCTGTGACAGCTTTGGAAAAGACAGCCATAGACTGTGACTGTGACAGCCATAGACATTTATGTTTCCAAAATAACTGACCGTTCTTCCAAAGATAGCATAAATTCTACTACCTTAATATACCCTCATGTATACATATTAATGTTGTATTCTTAAGGATCCTCAGCGGCACCACTTAGGGCTCAATTCAATCTCATTGCCCCAAGCTTTACGTGTCAGATCTTCATCGGGTCCTATCTTAACTTAATTCAATCATTTTTATATCGTTTTTTACTTTTGTTAAAGTTTTTTATATATTGTAATATAGTATTTAAAAAGCTATACTTAGCTCTTTATCGTGTGGTCTCTGGCCCAGGGATTGTCATACCGACATGTTTCGCTATAAGTTAGCTTTATCAAGGATAATCCCCGTGCATTCAATCGCCAGCAACACGACCACTCTACCTATAGGGCAATGAGATTGAATTGAGCCCTAAGTGGTGCCGCTGAGGATCCTTAAGAATACAACATTAATATGTATACATGAGGGTATATTAAGGTAGTAGAATTTATGCTATCTTTGGAAGAACGGTTATTGATTTGAGTCCCTTGTGAAGAGCGTGTGTTGTGCTATTGCATAGATTCCAAAATAACTGAGACACATGTGTATGTTCTGAAATACCAAACAGAGCAAACAAAATCCACTGCTAAATGCCAACTGATATCTCAAAGCAATTATCTCAATTTAATTACCCTCTCCTTTACAAAGTCACGCTAGTATTTTTAGCACCGGCCACAGCAGTAGCAACTCAGACGCTCATATCACTACACTCCTGTTTAAGTCATTGGCAAAAAAACACCTCCGTGTAAAGTTCTTCATAAATAATTATTTTGATATTTTCTCATATGTTTTCCTCAAAATAACCTTAAAAGGTTTTTGTAATATCATGCTTTTCTATGCTGTGCAATTAAATAGGTATTGATCAATCATGCAATTTTCTACAGTTCATGCAGCAAAATAACTTATATATTGTATCAGTTCAACTGAGGATATTCTCGTTTTATCAGTACTATCCGCATAAAAAAATTGAACTTATCTCAGATCTTTCACTTCTTTGTGTAATCTTCAAAAGATTGCTTTCACAGTACCTGAAATTGTGAAAAATTGCAGGCAGACCTTAGGAAATTGGAAGACTTGGCATCCAAGTGGCTGATGAAATTTAATGTGGACAACCGTAAAGTGATGCACATTGGGAAGAATAATCCAAATCACAGTTACCAGATGCTAGGGTCCACCTTGGGAGTTAGCATCCAAGAAAAGGATCTGGGTGTCACTATAGACCAGGGGTGCCCAACACGTCGATCGCGATCGACCGGTAGCTCAGGAAGGCAACGTGAGTCGATCGCAGAGTCCATCTCCGGGCTCCGTGATAGACTCGTGTTGCCATCCCAATCTACCGGGCCTATCAGCCTTCCTCTCCCCGACGTCAAAGACGCCGACGCCGGGCATTAGGCTGTTTTTGTCATTTCGGGGGGGGGGGGGGGGAGCGTGGCAGCAGCAGCAGCAGCAGCCTGAAAAGAAATCATCCTGGCCGGGGTCGGTGTCATGCTCCGGAGCTTCTACAGCCTTCCTATCTCCCTCTCCCTTACCTGCTTCCGGCCACACCCCCTGCTCCGCGGCTCTCTTCGGCAACTCAGCAGCAGCGATCGACACAAGCTTCTGACGTCGGGGCCTACCCTCTGCGAGTCCCGCTTGTTTCAACTTCCTTTTCCACAAAGGCGGGACTCGTAGAGGGAAGGCCTCGATGTCGGCAGCTTGTCTTGATCACCGCTGCTGATGAGTTGCTGAAGACAGCCGCGGAGCAGGGGGGTGTTGCCAGGTGCAGGTAGAAGGGAGAGGGCCAGATGCAGGACTCGTGGGTGAGGGAGGAGAAGAGAGAGAGAAAGAAAGAGAGAGGGGAGGGAAACAAAAGGAAATATTTCATACTGGGCTGGGCCGGAGTGGAGGGAGGGTGGAAAGATTCTGGATACAGAGTGCAGTAACAAAGGAAAAGGGGAGAAAGCTGAAAATGGAGATAGTGACACAAAGAAGAGAAAGGGTAAGCAGGACCTACTGAATAAGGATAGAGATACAGAGGGGACATGAAGAGGAGGTGAAATAGAGACATAGAAGTAATGCTGAAAAAGTGGGGGGGGGGGGGAGATAAAGACATTGAAAGGGCAAATGGTGAACATGGGGTAAAGACAAGGACAGAGACAAATAAAGATTCTGAAAAAGTGGTGAGATAGGGATATAGGTGAGATGGACACAAAGAAGGGTGATGCCGGAAAATAGGTGGAATGGTAATTCTGACAGACACAGAAGGGAAATGCTGGATCAAGGAGAGATGGGGCTCAGGCTGGATGGAATGAGGAGAAATGCCTTGTTGGCCCAGAACTTCCTCTCCTACATCAGAATTGACGTCAGGGAGCGGAATGCTGGTCAGTTGGGGGAGAGAATGAGTCTGGAGGAGAGGAAACATACAGGAGGCTGAAAGAAAGGAAGAAAGATTGGATGCACAGTCAGAAGAAGAAAGTGCAACCAGAGACTTATGAAATCACCAAACAGCAAAGGTAGGAAAAATGATTTTATTTTCAATTTAGTGATCAAAATGTGTCGGTTTTGAGAATTTATATCTGCTGTCTATATTTTGCACTATGGCTCCCTTTTACTAAACCGCAATAGCGTTTTTTAGTGCAGGGAGCCTATGAGCATTGAGAGCAGCGCGAGGTATTCAGCGTAACTCCTTGTGCTAAAACCTACTATTGTGGTTTAGTAAAAAGGGAGGGGGTGTATTTGTCTATTTTTGTATTTTGTTACTGAGGTGACATTGCATAGAGTCATCTGCCGTGACCTCTTTGAAAAAACCCGGAATATGAATAATTAACATTTTCTCTGCCTTTCAGTGTGCTTTGTGTTTTTTTTAAAATTTTATTGTTGGTAGATCATTTTGACTTAATCATTATAAAAGTAGCTCGCAAGCCCATAAAGTGTGGGCACCCCTGCTATAAACAATATGATGAAAAACCTTCCTTCTAATGTGCGGTGGCAGCCAAAAAGGCAAACAAGATGCTAGGAAATATTTAAAAAGAGATGGTTAACAAGACTAAGAATGTTATAATGCCACTGTATCGCTCTATGGTGCGACCTCACCTGGAGTATTGTGTTCAATTCTGGTCTCCTTATCTCAAGAAAGATATAGCGCAGGGATCTCAAAGTCCCTCCTTGAGGGCCGCAATCCAGTCGGGTTTTCAGGATTTTCCAATGAATATGCATTGAAAGCAGTGCATGCACATAGATCTCATGCATATTCATTGGGGAAATCCTGAAAACCCGACTGGAGGGACTTTGAGACCTCTGATATAGCGGCATTAGAAAAGATTCAAAGAAGAGCGACCAAGATGATAAAGAGGATGGAACTCCTCTCGTATGAGGAAAGACTAAAAAGGTTAGGGCTCTTCAGCTTGGAAAAGAGATGGCTGAGGGAAGATATGATTGAAGTCTACAAAATCCAGAGTGGCATAGAACGGGTACAAGTAGACCGATTTTTTACTCTGTCAGAAATTACAAAGACTAGGGGACAGTCGATGAAGTTACAGGGAAATACTTTTAAAATCATTAGGAGGAAGTATTTTTTCACTCAGAGAATAGTTAAGCTCTGGAACGCATTGCCAGAGGTTGTGGTAAAAACGGATAGTGTAGCTGGTTTTAAGAAGGGTTTGGACAATTTCCTGGAGGAAAAGTCCATAGTCTGTTATTGAGAAAGGCATAGGGCAAGCCACTGCTTGCCCTGCATTGGTAGCGTTGAATGTTGCTACTCTTTAGGTTTTGGTCAGTAGTCTGGATTGGCCTAGTGAGAACGGGCTACTGGGCTTGATGGACCTTTGGTCTGACCCAGTAAGGCTATTCTTATGTTCGTCTTATGTTCTTATGAATATACTCGAATATAAGATGAGATTTTTGGGCCAAAAAATGGCTCCAAAATGGGGGTTTCAGCTTATATTCGGGCCATGGCATAGCTGCCCCCCTGCCGGATCTATTGCAGGCCTCCACAGGGCCTGCTGCAAGACTCAGTGGTCCAGCGGTGGGCTGGGACATGAGTGATCCTTCTGTCTCCCATCCCAGCTGAATTTAAAAAAAAATCCTCCGCCATGCACCACATCGTACCCCACCCCGACTTCTCGGCGGCCTTGCGGTGGACAGGAGGAACCCCATCTGCCTCCTGTGCCTGCCAAAATTTACAACCACACACCCCTCCCACCTTCTCCACATACCAATTGGGTCCCTGGTAGCCAGCCGGTGCATGGAGCAGGAGCGATCTTCCTGCCCTCCAGCTCCATTCGAGACCACTGACTGTTTAGCTGCTGCAAGTTCTCTTATGCAAGTTGTCACGAACCTAGCCCTAGAGCTGGGCTCGTGCCAAGCTTTACTAGTGCAAAAGCTAGTCCATTGGTTCAAAGGGCTAACCAGGGAGATAAGGTTAATCCCAGTAGAAGGGAAATGCTGAACTTCTCCTTTAACCCTGAAGCAAACAAACAGCAGGGGGTGGAGGGTTTAGAGAGGAACAGCTTAGAACAGCCTCTGAGTCATGCCTCTTCCTCTACTGTTCCCCAGCTGAAGGTGATAAGCAGGAAACCAGTCAAGCCTAAGCAGGCAGTGCAACTAACTCCTCCTCCTGTGAGAACAGGGCTTGGGCGGCTCTGCAATTTAGAGGCTGCTCTCAGAAGGAGAAAGTTAGTCTTCCCTGAGCCAGCTACAGGAGAGGGCTCACCTGAGGCAGTGCTTCATTCCCAGGATATTGAAATGCTTGAAGCAGATACTGACCTGGGGCTCAGCCAGCAAGCAGTTCCAGAGCCGATGGAATGTTCCCAACCAGATGAACTGACTGAGGATTTAAGCTAAGTAGCTGGGCTGGGTGATTAGCAAGGTAGCAGTAGTGCTCTGACTGTTTGTTCCTTAAACAAGTTCTTTTGGGATTGTTTACGTCTGGTGCTGCTGTACTATGCTGAAGCAAGAAAAAAGAAAAAAAAAACGTTTTTGTTTTTCAACTTTAAAGAGTCATGAAAGCATGAAGTTTATATATTTTTTCTGCTGAAGAATGTAACTGAGGGAAGTTAAGCAGGTGGGGGGAATTCACTAACAACTAGGTTGGGTTAGTGGGGCCATTCTTGGCATTCTGTTTTCAGAAAGTGTAATAGGGAATTCACTTGCTCCCCTCCCCCCATTAGTTTACCTGAGCTGATTGGGGAACAAGCCGGTCTAATCTGAGGGCTTGAACTCAGCACCGTAAAGAGTGCTATCAGGAATCTTGTTGTCCTGGTGAATTGTAAGGGCAGCAGCAATTTTGGACTTTCATTTGCTGACTTGGACAATATTAACTTTTGAGTTTGGTTAGGATTTTGACCTACCTGAATGAAGGTGTGGGCTGTGATATACCTTTTTGTAGCAGCCACATATTTGTGTTTTTGTTGGACTTACTGGATAGTGTGGAGTCTGAACTGGATGCAAGTAGACTCACATGCCAGTGCTCAATAAATCGTTTGAATGAGTACCAGGAACTGATTCTTTTGGATTGTTTCCCTGTATGGAGAAAGGTCCAGCAGGACTTCCTACCTTTAGGAAGCACGCAGGAGTGAAGGCAAAAGTGAACAGGGTCCAGCCCCATTAAGCATATTGAGCTGGGCGCTTTGTTACAAAGTATACATATGTTTATGTTGCCATGTTGATCCAGTTGATATTTTAGACACTGATGCTGGTAAATGGATGATATTGCCATGCATAATGAGTGCATACATGCTCATTCCTGGATATATTTTAAAACAGGCTCTACCTCAGCACACCCTATTCTTAAATTCTAGAACTTTACATATTCTAAACTGAACGTCTCAATTCCAGTTTCTAAAATCTACCACTCACCTCATAAACCTTCACTCTTGTTGGAAGGGTTCATTTCTAACTGAGGTAATTTTTCTGGCTTTTCGAGGGTCATTTCATAAATAATGCACAGGTTGGCAACATTGGGGAGTGTATGATGCAATTGCAGTAAACTTTGTTTCACTTTCACTTCAGTGCTTGAAGCAGCAGGATGTTTATCATAGGAGTTCTGTAGTGTACATTAGAGAATGACACGGTGACAAAATTCATCACCGTTCCCGTCCCCGCGGATAACTGCGGGAAATCATCTTTATGTCATTCTTTAAGGAGAGAGGGAAGAATCAGAGTATAATTGGGCACAACCACTGACCCGCAAGCTTTGCTTTGAAGAATGCTGGTGTAGAAGGACCGAGGTTGAAATAGACACTAGAAAATGACATGGGATTATTTCCCGCGGTTATCCACGGGGACGGGAACGATGATGAATTTTGTCACCGTGTCATTCTCTAGTGTACATGGTGTGGCTGTGACAAGTGTGGGAAATGGAGGCTGCAGGTGTCTCGGATACTGTGTCTTTTGACAATCAGAGGTCGTACGGTAAGATTGAAACTCTACGTGGCAAAAACCCGTCAGAAACCCACAGTGCGTTACATGAAGTTTGTGGTGCGTTAACAGTGGACCGCAGTACAGTTTCTTTGTGGGCAACTTGTTTTTCGAATGGTTGTGTGAGGATAGATGATGATACAAGACCAGGAAGGCCGAAATCAACAACCAATGAACGATGTGTGAAACTCGTGGCTGATGCTCATGAGCATAATTGTCGTGCGACATGCGAGGAACTTTCTGAAACCCACAGGGATTCCACCGACATCATTATACCGAATTAGAATCAGCTCCGATCCCCATAGGGAGGAGCGATGGCAAATCGGCCGAAAGCCGTTGCCAATAGTAGCCAGGGGGGGAGGGGGGCGGAGAAAGGGGGGGTAGATAAGAGAGGAGTGGGAGAGAGGCCGCCCCCTTTTCAGCGAGGCAAGAGCTTGGAGAAGGGGGCAGCATCCCTCTTACAGCTCCACCGCTACTCTCCTCCTTTCTTAGGGGTATTGGCCTTCGGTGTTCATCACCACCCTCCTGCTTCATTTTCAATCGTTCCCAAAAAAAAGTAAGTTTACCTACCAGTCGCGGGTGAGGGGTAACGGCACCCGCCACGCGGCGGCCGCGTCCTTCGCCAACGCCGGCCGCGCGGTGCCCCCCCCCCTTCACACCTCCGCCGATAGTGCCCCATCCGACGTTAGGCCTCGGTCGGCCGCGGGCTCCGATTCGGCCGCCGTTTTCCTCCTCCCTATATTGACTGACGTACACGCGGTCAAGGGGCGCGCCGCCCCGGAGCGCCGGTAGGATACCGTCGGTGCCGCAAGCCGCTAGCCCCAACGCGGCCTAGGAGGTAGGAAGTCGCTGGCCTTGAACGCCTACACGCGGTCAGGAGCGCGCCGTCGGTGCCGCGAGCCGCTAGCCCCAATGCGGCCCGCGGCCTAGGAGGAAGGAAGTCGCTGGCCTTGAACGCCTACACGCGGTCAGGAGCGCGCCGCCCCGGAGCGCCGGTCAGATAGCGTCGGTGCCGCGAGCCGCTAGCCCCAATGCGGCCCGCGGCCTAGGAGGAGGGAAGTCGCTGGCCTTGCACGCCGGTCGCGTGTTGTCTGTGAGACAGACGCGGCTTCCCTTCCTCTCATCCTCCACTGCCTTTGGCCACACCACAAAAAAAAAAAAAAAAAAAAAAAAAAAAAAAAATACATAAAACTAAAGCACGTGGCCCTTAGCCCTTCAATTTGTCCGGCAGCTGCCTTCTGCCGTCGAGGGCAGGGAATCAGGACTTCAAGCCGCGAGGGGGGGGGGGCCGCCCGCCCCCCACTCGCGTTTTGCTCCGCAAGCCTGGGCGCATCGCGCCTGCCCTTCCGCTCTGCTTCCGGCCTTTCTGCCCACATGCAGCTGAACGGCTGGGGGCGCTACAAGAAAACGAAAGTGGAAGGGTTCTGGCGGGAGCCTCGCGATCGGCTAGCGGCCGTTGCTGGATCGAGGAGGTCGGCTGCTCGCTCGCATGGGTCGCGGCACCCCCCCCCCCCTCCCTTGCCCTGCGGGACTGTGGCCGATTTGAGGCGTTGATAAGCACAGTTTTTCTGCCTGTCGACGCCTGCTGAGAGCTTACACAGCTCTAGGGAGAGAGGGTAAACCGCCCATGTGGCCCCTATCGGAAGAGTCAAGGCCTTGCTCGACAAGCCCGAGGGAGTGTGGACCACCCACGTGGCCCCGTCTAAGGTATGCTCTCTATGTACATGAAATCTTAAGGTATGCTCTCTATGTACATGAAATCTTGCTATTATGGCCATTACTTGCTATTAAGGCGGCTACATGCGATGCTATTTCATATTATGCTATTTATTATATGCTATAGAATATAATGCTATTTAGAGGCTTTTATATGCTAATTCGATGCCATTATATGCTTTATATGCTATACCTTTAACTTTGCATCAGGGCGATCTCTCCAGCAGGAGTTTTATCAGGGCGATCTCTCTAGCAGGAGTTTTTAGCTGACATGCTTTGCCATTAAGGCGGTTATTGACTCATTACGGCGAGTATATGCGATTTACCGCTATTAGGCTCTGTAAGGTTATTATTTGCTATTACATGCCATTATATGCTATTTGGAGGTCATTATAGGTTCTTAGAGGCCACCATATGCTTTTACTATTACTTGCTGTAATGCGCTGTTCTCCAACTGGAGTTTCTCATGGCCTTAGTCTTATATCGCTTCTTACGCTCGATCCCGAAAGAGGGCTTTATTTATACTAGGGACGATTTCGGGTTTCTTCCCTCGTACACCGTTACTGACTGCCTTTATTATTGTAGTATTTATTATACGCTCAAACCCAGCAATGCAGAAGAAGCCCGCGGCTACCAGTCAACGGAAGACGAAGACAACACGTGCCACTACAACAGCTGCGGCTCTCACAGCCCCGGCTTCTACGGCCTCACCATCAGCGGTGGCTTCTACGGCCTCACCAACGGCAATGGCTTCTACGGCTCAGCCCCAGCAAGATTTGACCGACGCTCTCTATCTACCGAAATATCTTGCTATTATGGCCATTACATGCTTTCTACGCTAGGCTATTAAGGCAGCTATATGCGATGCTATTTCATATTATATGATATTTATATGCAATTTATTATATGCTATGAATGCTATTGAGATGCTTTATATGCTATTTCAATGCCTTATACGCGATTATATGCTTTATATGCTATACCTTTAACTTTGCATCACAGCGATCTCTCCAGCAGGAGTTTTATGCTTTATATGCTATACCTTTAACTTGGCATCACAGTGATCTCTCCAGCAGGAGTTTTATGCTTTATATGCTATACCTTTAACTTGGCATCACAGTGATCTCTCCAGCAGGAGTTTTATGCTTTATGCACCACAGCGATCTCTCCAGCAGGAGTGTCATGCTTTATATGCTATACCTATAACTTGGCATCACAGCGATCTCTCCAGCAGGAGCTTTATGCTTTATATGCTATACCTTTAACTTGGCATCACAGCGATCTCTCCAGCAGGAGTGTCATGCTTTATATGCTATACCTTTAACTTGATCTCTCCAGCAGGAGTTTTATGCTTTATATGCTATACCTTTAACTTTGCAGCGCAGCGATCTCTCCAGCAGGATTATGCTTTATATGCCATACCTTTAACTTGGCAGCACAGCGATCTCTCCAGCAGGAGTTTTATGCTTTATATGCTATACCTTTAACTTTGCAGCTCAGCGATCTCTACAGCAGGAGTTTTATGCTTTATATGCTATACCTTTAACTTTGCATCACAGCGATCTCTCCAGCAGGAGTTTTATGCTTTATATGCTATACCTTTAACTTTGCATCACAGCGATCTCTCCAGCAGGAGTTTTATGCTTTATATGCTATACCTTTAACTTTGCATCACAGCGATCTCTCCAGCAGGAGTTTTATGCTTTATATGCTATACCTTTAACTTTGCATCACAGCGATCTCTCCAGCAGGAGTTTTATGCTTTATATGCTATACCTTTAACTTTGCATCACAGCGATCTCTCCAGCAGGAGTTTTATGCTTTATATGCTATACCTTTAACTTGGCATCACAACGATCTCTCCAGCAGGAGTTTTATGCTTTATATGCTATACCTTTAACTTTGCATCACATACCTTTAACTTTGCATCACAGCGATCTCTCCAGCAGGAGTTTTATGCTTTATATGCCATACCTTAACTTTGCATCACAGCGATCTCTCCAGCAGGAGTTCTTTATCAGGGCGATCTCTCCAGCAGGAATTTTCTGACATGCTTTGCCATTAAGGCTGTTATTGACTCATTACGGCGATTATATTCTATTTCCTACTATTATGCTTTGTACGGCTATTATTTGCTATTACATGCCATTATATGCTATTTGAAAGTCATCAGATGCTCTTCGATGTGCTGCAATGCGTGGTTCTCCAGCTGGAGTTTCTTATAGCCAGGGGCCTTAGTTATACTAGGGCCAGTTTCGGGTTCCTACCCTCGTCTGCCGTTACTGACTGCTTTTATTCTTTTAGTATTTAATATAGCCATGTAAGCCACGCTCAAAACCAACAGGCCAGAAGAAGCCCGCGGCTACCAGTCAACGTAAGACGAGGACAACACGCGCCACAACAACAACCGCGGCTCTACAGCAGCGGGGGCTTCTACGGCCTCACCAGCGGCAATGGCTTCTACGGCTCAGCCCCAGCAGGATTTGCCGACTTAATGGCGGAGTTCCAGAGGTAAATAGAGCAACACGGGATTCAAACAGGCAGTCGACCTTTGCCTGGAGGAGCCACCACAACCATATCCACCGCCAGCACAGGCGATCCTACCAGCACAGTCGATGTTGGTCCCAGGTGAGCCAACACAAGCTGCACGTACTCCGCTACACCACTGGGCGCTCTCCCGGAGACACTGTTGCTCTTGGGCTCCACCTTCTTCTGACCCAATGGTTAGCAGAAGCGGGGATGACATCACCTGTAGGGTAACCACGCTAGCTTCAGGTGTCCCTAAAGCAATAAAAGAGAAATTATGGAAGAGAGACTATGTAGATATGTTTTCCTGATGCACAAAGTCTGCAGGACTGTCAATGCCATCATTCCATAGACTCGCCAGCCACTTTGGCATTCCATTAGCCCAGGAGAAAACAGTATGCCCGGCGAGCGTCCTCACATTCCTAGGTATTGAGCTGGACGTGATTAACCAAGTTTCACGCCTACCGGCAGACAAAATCCATAAACTTCATACGACCATACAACACATGTGTACCCAAAAAAAAAATAAAAAAAAAAAACAAAAAAAAAAAAACCCTACGTTACGCCAATTCAAAGAACTGTGGGGCTTACTAAGGTTTGCTACCAGGGTGATTCCCATAGGCAGAGTTTTCGCCAGATGACTAGCTAGAGCTACAGCGGGAATAGAACAGCCCCATCATCACATTAGAATCACCGGAACTATCAGATAGGATCTCAGATTATGGGACTCATGTCAATGGACGCGTTTTCAATGGACGCGTTTTCGGATTCCTGACCCATGTCAATGGACGCGTTTTCAATGGACGCTTTTTCGGGCAATCGTCCACTGAAACTGCCTACGCCCTACAGCTCTATACCGATGCGGCAGGCAGCGAGGGATTCGGTAGGTACTTTCAAGGGGCATGGTCCGCAGCGAAGTGGCCTAATCTCTGGGTTACTTCAGGCATCACCAAGAACATTACTTTCTTGAGTGGTTTCCTATCACGGTCTCCCTACACCTATGGGGCAGATTTCTAACACATAAGTCCATAGCTTCGGTCGGACAACTCGGCGGTAGTTGAATCCATTAATAGGCTAACCGCCAAATCCCTACCCATTATTAACTTGCTAAGACACATTGTGCTGCTCTGCTTACGCTACAACATCTCAGTCAAGTCTCAGCATATACCCGGCTCCCAAAATGCCTTTGCTGATGCATTTATCTCGTTTTAAGATGACAACGTTCCGTTCTTTGGCCCCGGTAGCGGAACAACACCCGACGTCGATTCCAGAGGAAGTATGGCGCTTTGGACCATCTACTCGGTGCAGATATATTCAGCTGTTCAAGGACCACACCTTGGCGGCAGAGAGGGACTGTACACTTTAGGAGAGGATGGGAGTGCGAGCAGGCCGCCCTCCCTGACCGCCGCCGCCCTAATTCCCTCGACTACTTAGTCCTGATCCTACAGATATTACCGAAAGTATGCCTATGAAATGTCGTTGTTCCGTTGTGCCTATTCTCTGGCTTGTCACGGCGCCCTGCGAGTGAACTGGTCCCAGACTCCAAGCATCCGGGAGCATTAGGAGACATCTGGCTAGACAACATGCAGTTCATAGAGAACTTAAAACGACCAATTTGCCAGAGGAGTCTGGCTATCATTACACTCATCTACAGAGCTACGCGCTTGTCCGATACGCAATTTTCTACAGTATATGTCCCGGTCATCTCTTGCTACAACGGGTCTCCGCTGACCCGTTTTCAATTTGTCAGAATTTTGCAACTCTCCGACAATCAAATTAAAGTCCTGGGCAGATGGAAGTCTACAGCATTCCGCAAATACTTAAGACTACCCTCGTGCATTGAGCCCAGAGAAGAACTCAGGTGTGACCTGGGGGTGTTAATCTCGGATTAATCTCGGATTCCCGATGACCGAAGCAGTGGTCACCTGGATGGGGATGGGATCACCTCACGCCATCCATTCAATGGGCGCTACGGTCCCACTGCCGTCCCCACACAATCATACTACACCTAACGTGCTAATCATTAGAATGCAACATGACTGTTTGTCTGTGGCCGCAATGCTGCCAACTACCACCTTAATGTGGTCACACGTCATACCATGCTTGTACCGACAGGACGGGGTGCACCTCGCCGACATCGGTTTAGAAATATTCATCACTACCATGCAGGATGGCAGAGAAACGCAGTTGATATGCTCGGGGCCGCAGCCATAACACTTTGGGGGGAACCCGCGCTAAGCGAGGTTTCGCTAGTCACGGGTAGTGGAAGGTAAGCACAGCATATGTCTAAAAGGCATACATCTGGGCAGTGTTAAGAAATGGGGCACGTCACCTTGCTTGGACGGCAGGGAGGCCAGGCCATGAGCTTCACTGCAACGTAACGCTGATGAGAGGACACCTCCTTGAACGGGAAGGGTCCGGCGAGCCGGGGAAGCTTGTACGGCCCCCTACATCGTGCGGGGAGAGAGGCATAGGCTGTGCGGCTGTTGTTATGTTATTATGCTATGTTTACATCACGCATAATTGTTATTCTGTTCAGTTGCTGATAAGTTAATGTTATCTTGCGGTTATGGCTGCGGCCTAATAAATTCCACTCTGAGTTGAAAATGTCTGAGTGTCATTTTATCGGGTCAGACCTGCGGGGGAGAGCAACAAGTGCTGAGTGCACGATTTGCTGACAAATGATTTAAAAAGAGAAAAATCTCTGTGCGATGGGTCCCCCGCTTCTTGACTGCTGTACAGCAGCAGAGATGCCTGGACAATGCAACCGTGCTGAAACAAAGATTTGACCTTGAAGGTCAGGCATTCTTGAATTGCATTGTTGCTATTGATGAAACGTGGGTCAGAGACTTTAAGCTGGAGCTGAAATCACAGTCCAACGAGTGGAGAGCTCCATCTTCCCCACGACCAAAAAAATTTTGACGAGCTCAATCAAAAGTCAAATAAATGATGATTTTTGCTTATGATTATGAAGGCATCATCATCACAGACACAGTTCCATGTGGAAGAAGTGTCACAGCAGTGTATTATCATGATTTTTTGCAAAAAAAATGCACAGAAAAATGCACAAAACCCAACCTCAGTTGCTCTTGGCTGGGCCACTCATTCTTCACAACGCTTGCCTACACATAGGGAATGTCATCATTAAAAAACTACACAAATATGGCTGGGAGGTTTTACCTCATGCTCCCTACAGTCCAGACATGAATCCACCAGACTTTGACCATTTTCCAAAGATGAAACAGCCTATGTGTGGACATTGTTTTGCATCTCTGGAAGAGCTCTCTTCTGCTGTTACCTGAGCCATTCGGCAACTGAACAAAAACAGTGTGTTGGATGGAATAATGAAATTCCCAGATGTTGACACTCGGTCATTGCAAAGCAGGGAGACTATATTTAAGGACTGTAAAGAAATACTTGAAGAAAACCCCAAAAACATGTAAAAAAAAAAAAAATAGTGTGCATTATTTATGAAATGACCCTCATACATCAAGTGCTCTGCCTGATATTGTTACATGGAGGGGGATAATCAAAAGAAATGTCTAAGTCTGTCTTGGATCTAAGTCGCAAGTCACCAAAAATCAGACATGGGAAAAAGCCCATTTTTGAAAAATACATCCAACGTATTTTTTTTTCCCAAAAATTGTTCAACTGTATGTCCAGCCATCTGATCGCCCAGACCACTAAGTCATCCATCTTTATACCCCATTTTCATCCAAAAATTTGTCCAAGTCACAAACGCCTAGAAAAATACCTTTAGGACACGGGAGGGGCCAGAAAAGTGATGGACTGGACACCCAAACATGGCACCAGAGTAGTGAGGTACCTTACTGGGCACTGCTGTGAACTTCACAAAAGGGTCCCACATAAACATCTCATTACAGCTCCCTTATAGGTCATGGTGAGCCCTCAAAAACATCCCCAGAATCTACTAGACCCACCTATCTACCACCCCAATAGCCCTTATGGCTGCAGGAGCCACTTATATAGCAGTACAAAAGGGTTTTGGGGGATTTTGGGGGGTGCACATGTTTCACCATGAATGCAGTGAATAGAGTAACTTATGGGCCTGGGTCCTCCTCTCCATGGTTCACTAACCACCTCTGTGCATCTCTACTAAGCTTTCCTATGCCAGGCTGCCAGGTGCTGATGTTCTGGAGGTAGGTATGTAAAGTTGTTATTATGATTTTTAGGGGGGGTCAGTGATCATTGGGGCAGTGTGTGGGGGTCGGTACTTTGTGTCTGCAGTACTTATCTGGTCACTTTGGATATCTTCTTGTGACTTAGACCTGGTTTTAGATGGCCTAAGTTACAACGTCCAGGTTCCGTCTAGGCAGTGTTGTAAAACATTTGATTATACATGCAGTACGACTAAGTCTAGGACGGCCCACGTCCTGCCAAAATCCTGTCTTCGACACTCCTCCTGACACGCCCCTTTTAGCTCTGGTCGTTCAGCATCACTGTGAAGACCTAGATCATTTTTAAATACGTCTAAAACCTGGTTTGATTATCGGCACTCGGACGATCTGTCTCACTGATCATCTAAGTGCCGATTTAGGCCAGTTTTTAAACGTATTTACATTTTGATTATGAGCCCCATAATTTTTACATTACTGTTTAAGCTTCTTTGTTAAAGAAGCTCTATAGTATTAACTAGTAAATTTTCACTAGTTCATAGGGGAGGGAAAGGCCAATAATAATGTTTAATGTCACTACACAGCTGAAGCATTATTTAACTTTGGTTAGTATTCTAATTGAATTGCCAGGGAAGAGTTATTTTTTCTTGGGAGAGGGTGGCCTAAGGTTAACATGGTTGGGAACTAGGCAAGCAGATATATGTCATGCTAATTATATGCTTATCAACAAACGATTCCTTAGAATGCATCAACAGATTTCTAAGTACTCTGCAACAGCTGTCATGCACTGTGGATGACACTTTATATTTTAAATTCAATTATTACAATCCCTTACAGATGCTAAAGCAAATACACACATAATTGAGCTATTTCCCTATTTAAAGCTGTCTCAAGAGACAGTATTTCAACTTGACCGGATTCATATCTGCTATACGGTAGACATATACAATATACTGTACAATTTCCTGCAAAGCTTCCTGAAATCTCATCTGATGTTATGACAAAACAATTACTATAATTTAGCACATATCTTTCTACAATGTTGTATGATGAATGCCTTATTAACATATATTAGGATATGAAGATTTTTTTTCACTGTTATGTTTTATTGCAGCGATGGCGAACCTATGGCACGCGTGCCAACTGTGGCACGCGAAGGCCTTGCAGCAGGCACGCGCAGGGCCGCCATCAGGGCAGTACTACCAGGGGGTGCACAGGAGAGAGAGCTGAACGGGGACGATGGGGGACCCGCGGGGTTAAATATAACTTGAGCCGCAAGGCTCGTCTTCTACTCCGACTGCCCTGCCGCTCACACAGCTGATCGGAAGTCTTCCCCGACGTCAGCGCTGAAGTCGGGGAAGATTTCCGATCGGCTATGTGTGCGCGGCGGGACAGGCAGGAAATAGAAGACAAGCCTACGCGGCTCGAGCTACATTTTGCTGAGAAAGTTGCTAAGATGGGCTGGGAGGCAAACGGGGAACACAAAAGGGGGAGGGAGTGCGTTTTGGACACAAGGCATGAACTTGGGAGAAAGGAAGGGAGGGAAAGAGATGCTGAGGTGGGGGATGGAATGGGTTTTTGGACACAGAAAGCATGAACTTGGGAGAGAGGAAAGGACGGAAAGAGATGCTGAAGTGGGGGAGGGAATGGGTTTTTGGACACAAAAGGCATGGACTTGGGAGAGAGGAAGGGAGGGAAAGAGATGCTGAGGTGGGGGAGGGAATGGGTTTTTGCACACAGAAGGCATGGACTTGGGAGAGAGGAAGGGAGGGAAAGAGATGCTGAGGTGGGGGAGGGAATGGGTTTTTGGACACAGAAGGCATGAACTTGGGAGAGAGGAATGGAGGGAAATAGATGCTGAGGTGGGGGAGGGAATGGGTTTTTGGACACAAGGCATGAAATTGGGAGAGAGGAAGGGAGGGAAAGAGATGCTGAGGTGGGAGAGGGAATGGGTTTTTGGACACAAGGCATGGACATGGGAGAGAGGAAGGGAGGGAAATAGATGCTGAGGTGGGGGAGGGAATGGGTTTTTGGACACAGAAAGCATGAACTTGGGAGAGAGGAAAGGAGGGAAAGAGATGCTGAGGTGGGGGAGGGAATGGGTTTTTGCACACAGAAGGCATGAACTTGGGAGAGAGGAAGGGAGGGAAAGAGATGCTGAGGTGGGGGATGGAATGGGTTTTTGGACACAGAAAGCATGAACTTGGGAGAGAGGAAAGGAGGGAAAGAGATGCTGAGGTGGGGGAGGGAATGGGTTTTTGCACACAGAAGGCATGGACTTGGGAGAGAGGAAGGGAGGGAAATAGATGCTGAGGTGGGGGAGGGAATGGGTTTTTGGACACAAGGCATGAATTTGGGAGAGAGGAAGGGAGGGAAAGAGATGCTGAGGTGGGGGAGGGAATGGGTTTTTGGGCACAAGGCATGAACTTGGGAGAGAGGAAGGGAGGGAAAGAGATGCTGAGGTGGGGGATGGAATGGGTTTTTGGACACAGAAAGCATGAACTTGGGAGAGAGGAAAGGATGGAAAGAAATGCTGAGGGGGGGGGGGAGGGAATGGGTTTTTGCACACAGAAGGCATGGACTTGGGAGAGAGGAAGGGAGGGAAAGAGATGCTGAGGTGGGGGAGGGAATGGGTTTTTGGACACAGAAGGCATGGAATTGGGAGAGAGGAAAGGAGAGAAATAGATGCTGAGGTGGGGGAGGGAATGGGTTTTTGGACACAAGGCATGAACTTGGGAGAGAGGAAGGGAGGGAAAGAGATGCTGAGGTGGGGGAGGGAATGGGTTTTTGGACACAAGGCATGGACTTGGAGAGAGGAAGGGAGGGAAATAGATGCTGAGGTGGGGGAGGGAATGTGTTTTTGGACACAGAAGGCATGGACAGGGGAGAGAGGAAGGGAGGGAAAGAGATGCTGAGGTGGGGGAGGGAATGTGTTTTTGGACACAGAAGGCAAGGACTTGGGAGAGAGGAAGGAAGGGAAAGAGATGGTTGTGTACACGGGGAATAGAAGAAAGGAGAATTTTTGGTCATAGGGAGGGAGTGAGGTACAGACAGTGGCATACCAAGGTGGGGGTGGGGGCGGTCTGCTCCGGTTTTACGCCCCAAGGTGGTGCACAGCTGGCCACCCTCCAGTGTTCTCCCTAGGCTGGCAAACTGCGTCTCTTTAGCCACTTGAGTGCCACCGCCGCCATTGGGAACAGGCCGGTGCCAATTCTCCCTGCTTTTCCCTGTGGGGCCAACCAACTCTCGCCACCCGCGTCAATTCTGATGTCGGAGAGGACGTTCTGGGCCAGCCAATCGCTGCCTGGCTGGCCCAGAACGTCCTCTCCGATGTTAAAATTGACGTCGAGTGGCGAGAGTTGGTCGGCCCCGTGGGGAAGAGAAGCAGGGCGAACTCTGCGCCGGCCTTTTCCCGATAGCGGCAGTGGCAGCCTATTCCCCAGGGGCGGTGGCAGCATTTTCCCAATGGTGGTGGCATAGGGGAGGGCAAGGAGAAAGAAAGAAAGGGGGGGCATGGAGAGAGAGAGAGAAAGACAGACATACAGAATGAAAGGGGGTATGGAGAGAGAGAAAAAGAAAGAAGGGGCAGGGTGAAACAAAGAAAAAGTTTGGGGAGGGAATGAGGTCTGGAGGAGAGAAAACATACAGGAGGCTGAAAAAAGGGAAGAAATATTGGATGCACAGTCAGAAGAATAAAGTGCAACCAGAGACTGATGAAATTACCAAAGGTAGGAAAATGATTTTATTTTCAATTTAGTGATCAAAATGTGTCCGTTTTGAGAATTTATATATGCTGTCTATATTTTGCACTATGGCCCCCTTTTACTAAACCGCAATAGCGTTTTTTAGCGCAGGAAGCCTATGAGCTTCAAGAGCAGCGTGGGGCATTCAGCGCAGGTCCCTGCGCTAAAAACCGCTATCGCGGTTTAGTAAAAAGGGAGGGGGAATATTTGTCTATTTTTGTATAGTTGTTACTGAGGTGACATTGCATAAAGTCATCTGCCTTGACCTCTTTGAAAACCCGCGGAATATAAATGATAATTAACATTTTCTCTGCGTACAGCGTGCTTTGTGTTTTTAAATTTTTATTGTTGGTAGATCATTTTGACTTGGCCACAAAGGTAAGGGGGAGGGAGGGGAGCTGCTGAAAGAGTCTACCTTGACGTGGTTGCAGGCTTACAAATCTTTTGGTCAAAGAGTGCGGCGACAGAGAAAAGTATGTGTGTATTCGGCCCATGAATGAAATCATTAAAACATTATAAATTGCCAATAAATTGAAATGAAAACCAAAGGATTGTGAATCAAATTGATTCTCTGACAATACAAAGATTCCAACCTTTAAAAATGATGTTACATAGTTCAGGCAACTTTATAAAGAGTTTTTAGATACTAAAATCTTGTTATTAAGGTTTAATTGACGTGCTGGCACTTTGAGGAAATTCTTTGGTTTTGTGTGGCAGTTTGGGCACTCGGGCTCAAAAAGGTTAGCCATCACTGTTTTATTGTATATAAATGCACAGGAATATCAAATCAAAAGCAAGCAGCTATGACTGAAACATTAGATCCAGTTACTCACGTAATGAAGCTGCTGTCAATATATAGGCTTATGAGTTCCCTTTCCAGAATGACCAAGGCCGAAATTAGCAACAATAATAACAGCCAAAAAACCCTATAGTAAAACAGGAACAATTATAAGAATATTAGAAGACTGGCAGATGATGTTTAATGTGAGCAAGTGCAAAGTGATACATGTGGGAAAGAGGAGGATCCTGAACTATAGCTATGTGAGGCTGGGTTCTATGTTAGGAGTCACTGCCCAGGAAAAGGATCTAGGTGTCATTGTTGAGAATACCTTGAAATCCTCAGGTCAATGTGCAGTGTTGGCTAAGAAAGCAAATAGAATGTTACAGATTATCAGGAAAGGAATGAAAAACAAAGATGAAAATGTGTTAATGCCCTTGAATCATTCTATGGTATGACTGCACCTCGAATACTGTGGCCAGTTCTGGTCACCGTATCTCAAAAAAGATATAGCGGAATTAGAAAAGGTACAGAGAAGGGCGACAAAAATGATTAAAGGGATGGGACGACTTCTATATGAGGAAAGGCTAAAGTGGCAAGGGCTCTTCAGCTTGGAGAAGAGATAGCTCAGGGGAGATATGATGAAGATCTATAAAATAATGGGTAGAGTGGAAAGGGTAGATTTGAATCGCTTGTTCACTCTTTCCAAAAATACTAGCGCTAGGGGACCTGCAATGAAACTACAAAGTAGTAGATTTAAAACGCACTGGAGAAAATATTTCTTCACACAATGTGTAATTAAACTCTGAAATTTGTTGCCCAAGAATGTGGTGAAATCAGTTAGATTAGCAGGGTTTAAAAAAAAAAAAAAAAAAAAAAAAAATTGGCTAATATCCTAAAAGAGAAATCCATAGGGCATTATTGAGATGACTTGGGGAAATCTACTGCTTATTTCTAGGATAAGAAGCATAAAATCTGTTTACTTCTTGGGATCTAGCTAGGTACTTGGGACCTGAGTTGGCCACTGTGGGAAACAGGATACTGGGCTTGATGGACCTTCGGTCTGTCCCAGTATGGCAATTCTTATGCTCTTAAGTGTCAAATTTGGTCAGATCAGTGGTGCATCGTTCAGCAACCTGTCTCTGACTGTGGCCATTTTGAGATTTAATTCTATAAAGTAGGCACTGACATTTATTTGCCAGAGTATGTGGTAAAGAAGTTACCTTATCAGAGTTTTAAAAAGTCCACTGCTTATTTCTAGGATAAGCAGCAGGAAACCTGTTTTATTTTTTGGGGATCTTGCCAGATACTTGTGAGATAGATCAGCCACAGTTATAAATAGGATACTGGGTTTGATGGACCTTTGGGCTGTCCCAGTATGACAATGCTTATGTTCTTATGTTCTAATATCTCATGTATGCACGTATACAGGCCAGATACATGCCTACGTGCTATTCTGTAAATATATAAATATTTTATACGTTACATATTTTACAGGTAGGCATGAGCATGGGTGGGCTCTGGGAGGAGCATGGACAGTGCACATTCACACATATGTGGGGAATTTTATAAACTACGCTCAAAATTTGGTGCTGTAAAAAATTGGAGCTAAGCGTTATTCTGTAAAGAGGGTGCACCCTTTATTTAATTGCACTTAGCACTGATTCCAGTGACTAACTGGGCGCCAGACATATGCCTGCTGAAACCTGATATAAATGCTGGTGCCCAAGTTGGGTGCACCGAGGCAATATTCTGCAACAACTTGCATTACTTTTTGAAATGCCCCTGACATGCCTGCGCCCCTCCACTGGCTTTGCCCCCTTTTGAGTTCCATGCTATTGGAGTTAGGTACCCGGCCGTGTAGAATAGCGCACAGCCAGATGTGTGCATAAATCCTAATTGACAATTAACATCAATATTTGGTTATTAGGCTCCAAGTTTTGTTCTTTAATGGCTCATTAGTCAATTAAGATACACGTGCATCGTGGGAATGTGCATAAATTGAGGTGCCCAAATCTAGGCACTATGGGCCTGATTCTATAAATGGCACCTAAAAAATAGACATTGAGGAACAAGGTGCATAGTGCATGACAATCATCAGTGAGGCGCCATTTATAGAATTATGCCTAGGGGGGCCTAAAATGGACTTAGGTGCCTCCTATATATGCCAGGGTTTTCTTGGCCTAAATACCTTTGCCTACCGGCACCTATATCCATTTTAGGCCCCTTTATGGAAAACACACCCAAGATCTGCCCTTGATCACGCCCACTTTTTGATAGGAGCCTAACCAAAAGCAGTAGGCACCTGCCACTCAATTAATTTTAAACTTTTTTTTGCCAATTATGAGCTCATTATCGCTCATTAAAAGTGTAAATTAAGCTAATTAAAAAATTAAGTTAGGCATCTAGATCAGCTAGGCATGCCGAGCTAGGCACCTAACTTCAGATACCGTTTATAGAATCTGGGCCAATATATAGAATCCAGGGGATAACTTATTGAATACTAAATGATGCATATTACCAGCACTTCAAGGCACACTTATACCAACTCTATGGCTGGTGTAAGTGCTCAAGCCTAACCACATATGGGCATGCATACCTGGTTACACAAGTATTCTATAAAGGAAGGTAGGTGCTTGTTTTCCTTTGTAGAATATGCACCTAGGGTTATTAGATGTCCAGGAAAACTCAGACATGCCCTTCTTTTAGAGGACCGTCCGGATGCCTGCACTGATTTCCAAAACCTGGCAGTTTGCTCAGGTTATGGAAACCCCCGAGCTTGGGGCTACATCTAGAGGGTCTACGAGCATGCGCACATGCATGTGTCATCTTCGCGTTGCATCCAGACGCAGCCCTGACCTCAGGAAAGAAGAGTTTGTTTGTGGGGCATGACTGGGGGTGGAAGAGGGTGTATTAGGGTATGACTGGGGTAGAATGGGGGTGGGGCCACATGAGTCAATAGCTGATGGAGAAATCCATGTTGAATTGTTCTTGCTGTACACTGCCTTGAATGAATCTCTATGTAAAGGCGGTTAATAACTCCCAATAAATAAATACATAAAATCCCTCTTTTGCTGTTCATTTCCAGAGGAACAGTTCACAAGCATGCAGTGTCCATGAGGCCGTGAGGCAAGTAAAATGCAGTTTGAGCTCACTGTAGTTCTATTCACAGCCAGTGCTACCTAAAGTAGTTTAACGGGCATGGCTTATTTTCAGCAGTTTTATCACACAAGGAGACTTCTAACAGAATGACTCATGCCCTTTTTCTTCAGGAGGCTATACAGCATCTCCTTCAGCTTCAGATAGGCTTGAGTCCCAATGAAGCCTGTGCAATTGCCCTATTTGCACCACACCACCCCCTCAGTGCCCAGACCTGCCTAAATATAAGCTTTCAAGACTCCCATGCAATTTACAAGATGTTGATTTGGACAATCTGGGGTTGATTTGGCAGTCCTGCTGGCCAACCTTACCAATACCTCTTGATAGTCAGAAGTGGTCCCAGAGAATTAGTGATGGGCAGATGTGGGGCCTCTTCACAAAAGATAAGGTAAGGAGGCAGCTGAGAACTACGGGTCAGTTAATGTGACCTTGGAGGCAATTACATTAATAGTATTACTGTAGTAATTACTGCTAAACTAGAAGAAAAAACAGCTCTGGAATCCAAATGGAAAACGGGATCAGAGGCAGCATTGTTTGAGCAGGGATAGGTCTTGTCAGGCAAGTTTGATCAATTTCTATGACTGGGTTGTCCAAAGAGTCGGATCCAGGATCCCAGTCGATATTCAGTCAGAACCCGCATAAATGTCTTATGGAGGTTCTAGGTGAATATCAACTGGGACCTGCATAAGTTCCAGCAGCCATGGCATATCCGCTCGTAACTTGGATATTTAATGCTGGTGCCCAGAGATAGCCACCAGTTAAATATTGACCAGGTGACTTCCAATTTAAAAACCTCATCCATCTACTCATACAGCCCCATTCTTTCAGTTAGAAACATACATATGCTTTGTTTTTGTTTTTTTAATTTTAAAAATATCTTTATTCATTTTTAAAGAAACTAAAACAGTATGTATAGGAATATATACAGAAAAAGTTATAAAAACAGCACTGATAGCAAAGTTAGCAAAAAAAAAAAGTCTTAAAATCTTCATTAGATAAAATGTCAAGCTAGTGAGAGATAACTACAGAGCTCAACAAAACACTGAAAAGGCTAGTAAAGGAAGAAAATTCAAAGCAGAAAATCATGTAGATGCTTATACAAGTACAATTCAGGACGAAACTGAAAAAACACAGAATTCTGCATACATAAAAGATGCAAAATCAGAAAGAGAGAGTAAGTCAGTGTGCTACTTCTACAGTGCATCCCTACCCCTAAATCCACTCAGGAGATCCTGTTAGGGATGCACATTTATTATTTATTATGTATTTAGCTTGGTAGCAGGCCTTAAAATGTTCAGTGTAGGCAAAATCAATTTAAAGCGTGTTAGCCTACAAATTAACAGGCATCAATCTGCACACATTTTAAAGTTCTAACATGCATTAAAACAGAATTCATACTGTTTCTTGGTCACACAAATAAGATGGATCAGTCATTTGGTCAGGCCTTTTAAAGTCCCTACTCTTATAGTCCATTAAATTGCCCAGAATGCATTAGAACTCATTTGCTGTATTTCTAAATTGTGATTCCTGCAAGAAATGTCACCATTTCTTCTATAATGGACTGTGTAAAGGAACATTCAACCCCAGAAAGCTGGCTATTCTTGTTGCTAGGCAGCCCATCACCTTCTGCTGCATAGGTCCACCTGCATTAGTTATTAGTGGAGGATGTTCACTCACAGAGAAGCACTGAAAAAAGCAGCTAACAGCTTTTTATAGGGTATACTTTCTCTTGCTTCCCTACTATATCTACTCAGGGTTGTACTTCAGTTAGGCATATCAGGGTAACTGCTCCAGAGTCCAGACCCCATGATTTGGGGGGAGGGAAGTGCATGTGTCACCATTGTACCATCAACCCTCCACTATCATTTCCTGTTGGCAAGCAGGCAGAGTTGTGCACATCCATATTCCATGATGCCATTCTGCCTGATTCACCCTGAGCCCTTCTCATACCTGGGATCAACCATGAGTCCCTTTTCCCTCAGTGTACCTTCCCAGAAACCTCTTTGATTCCAGTCACCCTCCAGTTTCAGTCCTTTTCCTCCCTAGGCCTCTGAATATTAATGTAGTTTGTCTGTTTATTGTGGGAGGGCAAAAAGGCAAGGAAGTCATATTGGCAATGAGAAGACCAATTCAGCATTAGCACTTGTAAAATTTGGCAGGGAGGGGGCTACTGTCCTCCCCGTGCCCATCCTAAACTATGTCTAAGTATCTGGAGGAATAGCCTACTGGGATGGGAACTAGGAAAGCTATGGTTCAAATTCCATTTCTCCCGCTAAGACCCGTTATGATCTTGGGTAATCATTTAACCCTTTACAGTGCCAAGTATAACACTTAAATTATAATCACTCCTAGATAAATACTATATTTGTATATAGCTCACTATGAGCTCAGATTTAAAAATAACCAATGTAAAAAAAACAAGTACAAATCTTGGTCCCCTATCACTATTAATCAGCCTCTTCAATAACTCATTCCATTATCTCAACATGATATGTCAATGGTCCCTTCTTCTCTGCTCTGCCATCTCACTTCCCTCTACCACCCTCAGTAGGCCCAATACCTAGACTTAATCGTCCATCCTAGCTTCAAGAGTTCTCCAGTTTCATCATTTCTGTTGGAGGATGGGTGTGTGTACGTTTCTATGTCATAGATGTAGTTTGGTGGGTAATTTGGACGATAGCTTCTCAAATGCTTCTGATGCTGGTGCTGAATTGGCCCCACTCTTCTTTGTACCCATTTGATCTTTCTATCACTTTCTCCGAAAAAGTATGCAAAGTATTCCTATATTCTGTTTCTACTTCTACTTATCATTTCTGTAATGCTACTAGGTATACGGAGCGCTGTACACAAACATGTAAGAGACAGACCCCTGCTTAACAGAACTTACAATCTACCAGGGACTGCTGGAAAATTCTCAGCCCAACCATCAAAGTTGGGACAGTCTCCATTGAGGGCTGTACACTTAGTCCAGCAATTTTCCACTTTTTTTTTTTTTTCGTTCTGCATTTTTCTGACAGAAAAAAAAATTCATTCTTGCTTTTTGGAAATCAATATGAGGTCAAATTAATAATTTGGCATTATCCTATGACACTGTATTGTTTGGCATGTCAATGAGGGCTAAAAGCCAAATATCCTCTAATAATAACAGGCTTCTGCTCAATATGACAGGGGTTGCCATACAACAGATCACGAATAACTGGAAAAATTGGAAGAGGCTGAATTACAGCTTTTGGTGGAATTCATTATGCCACATATTCAAAATGGAAAGGATAATAGCTATACAACAGGGAAATTTCAGGTTATTTGAGAGCCATTAACAAAATTTTGCAAAGATTTGAAAGTATTTTATAGATTAAACATTAATTTTTTCCTTTGATTCATACACGTCCAGGGTGGGGCAGGAGGATGGGATTATTTTTTTTTCTTTGGTTTCTTTTAATTATGAATAAATATAGGATACAAGGGAGAAGGATTATTTGATATAGTTTAGAATTTGATATTATATTAAGTGTGATTTAAGTATAAATGATTGTATTATATGTTACATTTACTGGGAGCTTTAAAAATGAATAAAGATTAATTAATATAACAAGTTATGGGGAGGAGGTGGGGATAGGATTGTTTTCTGTATTAATTGTGTAGTTAAATGTGCCTTTTCTGTAATGTTTACATATAAATTAATTGTATGGCACTGTCAAAGTTTGAAAACCAATAAAGATTAATAAAAAAATAATAATAATTTATTTAAAAAATGGAAAATCACTGGATTAAGTGTATAGCCCTAAGTGGAGACTGTCCGAAATTTGTTGGTTGGGCTGAGAACTTTTCAGCAGCCCCTCATATTCATGACAAACAGGACAAATATGGAATTAGGGAGTTATATTTATGATTAAAACAATATAGGTATTAAAGAGGTTAAGATTTAAAAGAAGCCTCAAAATGGTGAGCTTTTAGCCTGGATTTGACTAGGACCAGAAATGGAACATGATATAATGACTCAGGAAGACTATTCTAGACATATGGCACAGCAAGATGGAAAGAACAGAGTTTAGAGATGGCAGTGGAGAAGAAGGGTACAGATAAGAGTGTCTTACCTGATGAACCAAACTCCCAGAGAGGGGAGTTCTTACGCTCCTGCTCCTACACAGTCAACATGAAGGGCATTTCTTCCTCCCCCTGGAACCCGATCTGTGGAGTCCCACAAGGCTCACCTCTCTCTCCTATCCTTTTCAACATTTATATGTCCTCCCTCAAACTCCTCCATCTCTCCCCCCTTGAAACACTTTACATTTACGTAGATGACATCTTTGTCCTCCTTGAGACCGACCAGAACCTCACCAACCTCTCTGCGAACATATCCTCATGTATATCGAACCTTCAATCCTGGGCCCACACTGAACGAATCCAAAACAAAACTTCTCTGGCTCGGCCCAAAATTGGACCAACTGCCCACCTCCATTCCTCTGTCCTCTGGCCCCACTCTGCATCTTGAATACTCAAGTAAAGTTCTGGGAGTCATCATTGACTCTACACTTTCCTTCAATGATCACCTCAACTCCCTAATAAAAAAATGTTTCTTCAGCCTTCACATGCTGAGGAAAGTGAGAACCTGTTTCCATCAAAAACACTTTGCCGTCCTTGTCCAATCCACAATCCTTTCCAGACTGGACTATTGCAACTCTATCTACCTAAGCCTAACAAAGAAAAACCTTCAAAGACTCCAGTGGATTCAGAATGCCGCTGCTAAGCTTATCTTCGCAAAAAGCAAATTCAACCTCATCTCACCGCTTTTGTCCAAGCTCCACTGGCTTCCGATAATCTCCAGAGACCACTTCAAATGTGCCTGCCTTACTTTCAAGATCCTACACGGCATCCTCCCCCCCTTTATTCCTCTTTCTTGGAGCTCCTCTCACCCCAATTCCACCAGATCCACCCAAAAACTGAAACTTTCCTTTCCCTCTCTAAAAGGTGTCTCCCTTGTAGGAAAACTAAGTTCCTCCCTCCGTTTTAGAATCACTGAGTTCTGGAACAACCTTACCTCCCCTCTTAGGATTCTGAGCTCCCTCCAACTCTTCCATAAACATCTGAAAACCTGGTTATTCTCAAAAATGTAACTGTTCCTCCCTCTCTGTTTACTCTAGTCCTCTACATTTCCTCTTCATCTTTCACTCCACTGGAGTTCCTTTCCACTCTAATTCTTGTTAACCGTGTCGAGCTCTGCGAATGTTGAGATGATGCGGTATACAAACCTAAGGTTTAGTTTAGTTTAGTTTAGTATACAGAGAGATAATAGAAGAGCTGCAGAATGAATGCACTTGTAAATCAATAAGAGTTTGAACTGTATACAGAAATGGATAGGGATCCAGTGAAATGACTTGAGAAGGGGGTTATGTATAATTGTAGTGATACTGGGGGAAGATAAGTGAGGGCAAGTCACTTAATCCCCTCATTGCCCCAGATACATTAGATAGATTATGAGCCTGCTGGGACAGACTGGGAAAACTGCTTGAGTACCTGAATAAATGCATATAAACCGTTCTGAGCTCCCCTGGGAGAACGGTATAGAAAATTGAATAAATACATACAGCAGAATTTTAAACAGATTAAAGGAGAGAGAGATGGTTTAGCGGGGGACCTGTGAGAAGCAAGTTTTCGTATTCTAAGCAGGGGTGATGAGGGTATGGATAAGGGTTACAGTAGTGTGCTCAGAAAGAAACAAATTTTGGTGATGTTCTAGAGAAAGCGACGCAATGTGGACCTTATGCTTAATGCGATCTTTGTGATTTGGTTTTTCTAGGCACTGACTGGTCGATATAGTCAAAGAAATGGCCACTGGCTAGTTAAATCACTTCAAAGAAATGGCCAGAAACGAGTACTGACTAGTTAAATCGCTTGTTTGAGCTATCTGCTAATTTTCAGAGGCACTTCATTGATTATTGTCACTGAAAATGAGTGGTTCGTGTCTAAGTGAAAACCAGCTGTTTTAGGGGCGTTCCAGGGATGGAGTGAGCACTTGGGCCAGTTAAATGCTGATATTCAGGATTGACCACTCAGGATAATGCATAAATGGCACTATATAAGAACATAAGAACATAAGCAGTGCCTCCGCCGGGTCAGACCATAGGTCCATCCTGCCCAGCAGTCCGCTCCCGCGGCGGCCCAGACTGGTCACGACCTGTCTGTATCACCAGAAGAGGCTCCCTTGCCACCTTGGTTTCTCATTTAAGTCCTGTCTTCCTATCGAAGTCCTAACCTTCCGGTCTTGCACATGCACGACCTGGTTTGGTTTCTATACTCATTACTTGGTTAGCTTTTTATACTTGTGTTAGATCCCAGCTCCTCCCTCAGTATCCCGCGATCCCTTTATCCCTCAGGAATCCGTCCAATCCCTGTTTGAATCCCTGTACCGTACTCTGCCTGATCACTTCCTCCGGTAGCGCATTCCAAGTGTCCACGACCCTTTGGGTGAAAAAAAACTTCCTTGCGTTTGTTTTGAACCTATCTCCCTTCAGTTTCTCCAAATGCCCCCTCGTATTCGCTGTCCCTTTCAGTCTGAATATAAAACACAAGTCAGTCTTTATGCAGCAACCCATGGCCAATTAACCTCCCCACTCCCTTTTACGAAGCCACACTGAATGTTCTGCGCGGCTCCAATGCTCATAGGAACTCTATAACCATCGGAGCAGCACAGAGCATTCAATGCACTAGCTGGTGCTAAAAAACCTCGCGCGTGTTTTTTGGGGGGTTTTTTTTATAAAGGGAGGTAAGTTCTGAATATCGACTTAACCAGCTATGGGTTAGCCAGTAATGCATACATTGGATGTTCAATGCTGAAGCACAGACAAGACTTAGCACTGAATATCCAAGAATAATGTCAGCAGTAGTCAACAAAATGTTCACTGCTGCCAGCTGAATATTTACCTTTGAATTTTCAATTCATGTCTTATCATATATCTATGAGACATCCACTACCTGTGTTTCATCGGGGGTCATTTACTTGAATTTTTTTGGCCTTTCCAGCTACCATGTATTAAGTCCATACACCCAGTTAGGACATGTCTCATAAAGAATAGAAGTTGCATTAGGAACAATTTGAAGCCATTTTATTCAGTTTCAACATGATTTTATTTAAATAACCTATTTTTCTAAAGGAGGCTTTGATGCTCTTCTTTTGCATCATGAACATTTAATTTTCAATAAAGCGGTTCCATGTGGACTCAGCAGTGAAATTGATTTGTGAATCTGTTGACATCTTTGTGACCTCACATGATGGACATTCATTGGTTTTAAATAGTCCTCTTTTCCATATGAGTTCTCTAGACCAAGGTGTTTTGAAATGAGCAGTGACCATTTTTGAACTATGTAAGTTTTCTTTGAGGATTCTCTTGTGCTTTGTGAAGAAATGTTTTGAATTAGCATCTCCTTTGTGTATTCCCAGTTATTTTAAGAATTGAGGCCCCTTTTTGCGAAGCCACATTAGGCTTTTTTTTTTTTTTTTTGCCGACTGCAGCGGTATTAGCTCTTAAGCATTCCTATGAACATCGGAGCTAATGCCACCATGGCCAGCAATAAAAAAGCCTAACGCAGCTTCATAAAATGGAGAGGGGGGGGGATAAATTTATACAAGACTGCTTTACCCTATCAATGCCCTTAATAACAGGCATTTTTTGTGTTTCTGAAATGCTGGGGTTGGGGTTTGACTGTCAACATAAACTTACCCCTCTTCTACAAAGCCGCGCTGTAACGGCCCCAAAGCCCATAGAGATTTAAAGGGCTTCGGGGCCGTTGCCGCACGAGGTTTTGTAGAAGAGGGGGTTAGTCATTTAGATAAATGCACTTTTTCAAAATTATTTTAAGTGTTAAATGATTGTATATTTCTCATACTTTTGATACTGTCTTTTGATGTACTCATACAATATGCAAACACAGTATGACACCCCTCACACATAAATAATATTTATATTTTTGACATTCATTTACCGTTCCCATTGTTTCTCCCTTGAATGTCTCTTTCCTTTACTTTATAGTAGTTCTCCCCTCTTCCCTTTTGTTTAACTGTATGTCGAGTCTGCGTATCTTGTTTGTACCCCTCTATTATTTTAAATTTTGTATCCCACTTTTTATCATTTTTATCTAAGATAGGCATTTAATCAAATTTTAAATAAACTTGTATCATCTTTTTTTAATAATCTTTATTCATTTTTTAAACTTTCAATAAGTGTAACATAAGATACAATCATTTTATACATTAACATCACTTCAACATCCTTTAACATCAAAAACGCATTTTGACTTATATTTGTATTTTACTGTGATGAGCAAATAATAAAATCATCTTTTTTAACATCCACACCCACAGGTTGGTTTTTTTTGTTTTTATCGTTGGATTGTTTCCACTGTAGAATATTGGGTCTTCTTTTTGTTTTTGTTGTGTTGCGCATCCCTCAGAAATAGAAAATGGGTGAACAGGAGAGGTGGATTTAAGGGGAAAGTAAGAAGCTCAGTGGGCAATGTTCAATTTCAGATGGTGGTGGGACATCCAGGCATCCCTATACCCCTCCCTCTTTTCAGACAAACAGGTTGAGATTTGAGCTTAGCCTCCTGTCAAAATTTCTGATGTGGAGCTAGGAGCAATGCTCCCTCCAATGAGTGGCCAGGCGCATGCACATTTTTTTTTTCATGTGAGCAACAAGTTCTAAAAACCAACAGTATTTGATAGTGCTGCCCGATTCAGGAAAAAAAATTCGATTTGATTCGATTCAGCCTGTTGAATTGATTTTTTGATTCGATTTGATTTTCCTGCCCAATTGGGTTTTTTTTAAAAAAAAAAAACATCCTGGTGGGTTTATTTTATAGCCTCTTCATCCCTTTTATAGCCTCTTCACCCCCTTTGCCTTCTCCTAACCACACTGGCGCTGTGGTGTAAACAAAATAAACAAACAAAAAAGACTTTTCCTTTCTCTGTTAAATCCTTTGCGATCTAACACCAGCTCTGGCAGGATACACATTTCAAATCTGACATATTGTAATCACAAAATAGAAAATAAAATTATTTTTTCTACCTTTTGTTGTCTGGTCATTATTCAAATCTTGTTGGTCCCAGGCTCTGGTTGTCTTCTGATAACTTGCTTGCCAGGGTCTCCTTCTTTCTTCTTTCTCCGTGCTAACCATCCATCTTCTATCTCTGTCCTTCCCTTCCGTTTCCCTTCCCTCCCCCGGAAGTCTGGCATCTTTCCTTTTATTCGTCTCAATCCACAGATCCACCTTTTCTCAACTACCCTTTCATCCAGCATCTCTACCTCCTTCCCCACCATCCCAGGGTCCACCATATCTCCCTTTCTTTTCTCAAATACCCTCCTATCCAATATCTCCCCCCCCACACACACCATCCCTTGTTTCCAACTTCTCTCCCTTTCTGTTCCTTCCCTTCCTAAATCCCATTGTCCACCATCTCTCTCCCTCTCCTCTGGTTTTAGACCCATTATTTATCCCCCCTAAAGTCCGGCATATGCACGTCTCTTTGAACCCCCCTTCCCTCCCTCCCTCCGTGTACTTCTACACCAGGGCCCCCTCCCCAGAAGGTCTGTCCCCCCCCCCCCCCCCCCGAAGAACTGCACCCCCCTGAAGGCCTGCACCCCACCCCTAAAGGCCTGGCCCCCACCGAAGGCTGTACCTCCCCCCCAAAGGACTGCACCTCCCCCCTGAAGGACTGCAACTCCCCCCTAAGGCCAGTTGTCCCCCCGGAAGGCCTGTGTGTTCCTCTCTGACCTCCCATGCATCCATTTACCTAATTCCAGCACGGAGCAGCCTGCAGAAAGGATCGCGGGTACTCTGACATCAGAGGCAGGATCACGGCAGAGGGAAGACAGCTCCTGAGGCCTATGGCAACTTGCAAGGATTGCTAAAGTAACTTTCTCCAAACACTGATCATTCCCTCTAGCATTACTGCAGAGATTTTGCACTTAATATGTGTTAAGCGCAAAATCTTACTGCGTTTTACTCTAAGGGCACCATGTGAGTTATGAATGAAATTCATTATAGAGAGAGGAAGGAAAACAGGGCAATGCCATATGAATGCATCTCAAGTTAGTTCTAGTCAATCAAGACAAATATTTCCTTTATTCAAGCTGTTCAAATAAAACCAGGGGAAAGCAGAGCCACTGAACAAGAAAACTGCCAAATACATTGCACATTTCTATCAGTCACTATAAAGAAGAAGAGATAACTGGAAGCAAATAGGGGAAACCAGGGAATAAGAAGAAAAAAGCAACACAAATGAAATAATGTGAGGGAAATGATCAATCCTCTGTACCCAGATAATTAGCAATTTACCTGGATCTGTTGACAGGACTGAAATGTTCACTCCTCTGCTTGCCTGACAATCTGCTCAGGCTTTCAAAATAGGACCACTTTTAGCCAGTCTAAAAAGAGGCCTTCTTGTGAGTATGATTTGTTCGGGAGAGTAAAATCGTACATGTGCATTCAGGAAGCAATAATCAATATCATCTTTCCGTGTTTGTTTTAAACACCAGCCGCTACATTTACATCATCTGCGGATATTTTAGTGCAGTTATCTGCAGAAACAGGGGCATTGACTATACTGTACAGTACATATTCGATACTGTCTGGAGTTAGTTATACTTAAGGTGACCATACGTCCCATTTTCAATGGGACAGTCCCGTTTTCGGTCCGATCGTCCCGTTGTCCCGACCCACCACTTCGGGACACTGAAATGTCCCGTTTTCATGGACAGCGTCCCGAAGCTGTGCGTGGGGACACCAGGACGGGCGATCACATTCCCTCCCTGCCGCGCCGATTCAAACCCTGGACCGCCGTCGCTGCTTCTTGGCTTCTTCCCGACGTCAATTTTGACGTCGGAGAGGAAGTTCCAGGCCAGCCAATCACTGCCTGGCTGGCCCAAACTTCCTCTCCGAAGTCAAAATTGACGTCGGGAAGAAGCTAAGAAGCAGCAGCGGCGGCCCAGGGTTTGAATCGGCGCGGCAGGGAGGCAGACTGGCAGGCAGCGGCAATACATGGAGGGAGGGATGGACGGGCGGGCGGGTGGGGGGGGGGTTGAATCGCGTGAGGGGGTTGAATCGCGCGGGGGGGTTGAATCAGGCACTGGAGGGAGGGAAGAAGGTAGGTAGGCTGGCTTTGGGGGAGAGCCAAAGGCAAGGGAAGACATAGGAAGGAGGCACTGGGGGCACTAGGGACACAGGACAGAGGCACTGGGGATATTATGGACATGGGAAGGAGGCACTGGGGCACTAAGGACACAGGACAGAGGCACTGGGGGCACTATGGACATGGGAAGGAGGCACTGGGGGCACTAAGGACACAGGACGGAGGCACTGGGGGCACTATGGACATGGGAAGGAGGCACTGGGGACATTATGCACATGGGAAGGAAGCACTGTGGGCACTAAGGACACAGGACAGAGGCACTGGGGGCACTATGGACATTGGAAGGAGGCACTGGGGACATTATGGACGTGGAAAGGAGGCACTGGGGGCACTAAGAACACAGGACAGAGACACTGGGGGGCACTATGGACATGGGAAGGAGGCACTGGGGGCACTAAGGACATAGGAAGGAAGGAGGGAGGGAATAGAAAGGGACAATTGTTGGGCCTGAGTGCAGAAAGAAAGAATGAAAGAAAGGATAGGAGGCACTGTGGGCACTAGAGACACAGGACAGAAGCACTGGGGACATTATGGACATGGAAAGGAGGCACTGGGGGCACTAAGGACACAGGACAGAGGCACTGGGGGCACTATGGACAAGGGAAGGAGGCACAGGGGGCACTAGGAACACAGGACAGAGGCACTGGGGGACTATGGACATGGGAAGGAGGCACTGGGGGCACTAAGAACACAGGACAGAGACACTGGGGGGCACTATGGACATGGAAAGGAGGCACTGGGGGCACTACGGACATAGGAAGGAAGGAGGGAGGGAATAGAAAGGGACAATTGTTGGGCCTGAGTGCAGAAAGAAAGAAATGAAAGGATACACAGTCAGAAAGAAACACAACCAGAGACTCATGAAATCACCAGACAGCAAAGGTAGGAAAAATGATTTTATTTTCAATTTAGTGATCAAAACGTGTCAGTTTTGAGAATTTATCTCTGCTGTCTATATTTTGCACTATATTTGTCTATTTTTCTATAGTTATTGAGATGACATTGCATATTTTAAAGTCATTTGCCTTGACATCTTTGAAACCCCCCAAATAAAAATTATAATTAACATTTTCTCTGCGTATAGTGTGCTTTGTAGGTTTTTTTTTTATTTTAAGGTTACCATTATGAATTAATATGAAGATAAGTGTACCTGAAAAATGAATGGAAGAAATTGGGGGCGGGATTGGGGGCGGGGCTAGGGCAGGGTTGGGGCGGGGCTACGGTGGGATTGGGGTGGGGCTAGGGTGGGATTGGGGGCGGGACTAACAATTAATAGATGTCCCCTTTTGATGAAAAAAATAAATGGTCACGTTAGTTATTATAATAATTGGTGATATTGAACCGCTATTCAGATAACTATATGGTATGTTAGGACAGCCTCTTTGCTTTTCAGTAGCGATCTGGATAACAGCGGAACATCGCCAACTAGACGTAGCATTAGATGAATGCCAAGGTGGTCTGTAAAATTTTGTAGCTCAGGAACAGCACACGCTCCTTCCATTGCCAGGCGTTATTGTTGAAATCAGATAGGTTTTTCCTTGTGTTGTGATTCCACAAGATTTGGAGACTGCCGCTCTTAAGCATTTAGGCGCAGATTCTGTAACCGGCGCTGTTGTCGGTGGTCGCAGATCCCGTGTCAATCATGAGATGGCGCTGGGTACAGAATCGCATCTCCAGCAAGAGTAGGCACTAGGAATGTAAGCCAGGGTTTTCTAGGCCCACATTTTCGGCACTAGCCACTTCGGCATTAGCCACGTCCACAGTGGTGTTAGGCAGCCTAAAGCACCTACAGAGGTGGAATTCCAGTGCCAATTTTATAGGTGCTGGTAGGTGCCTTGAAACTCAGTTAAAAACATCATTTAAATGGCTTTTTTTTTTTTTTTACTGAGCTTGGGCGCCTACCGTCGCCTAAAAATTCTGCGCCGGTTATAGAATCCGAGCCTTATAGTTTGGGCTCTAAGGCCCGGATTCTGTATAGGATGCCGGTCCGGGCATCCTATACAGAATTGGGCCTACACCCGCCCAAAGTTAACCCGATTCTGTAACCGACATCCATATACACAGCAGATATAAATTCTCAAAACTGACACATTTCAATCACTATTGAAAATAAATTCATTTTCCCTACATTTGTTGTCTGGTGACTTTATTTTTTTGTGCTTTTAACTATGTTCCCAGTTCCTTCTTATCCATTGACTATTTTTCTCTCTAACATTCAATTTTTCCATTTTTCTGCTTTCTTCTCAAAATCTACTTTTCTTTGACTTACCTTCCCTTCCTATCTCTTGCTCCTTCTCTCCCTATTTCTATGGTCTGACATCTCTCCTTCCCTCCTCCCCCCCCCAGTGGTCCGACATCTCTCTCCTTCCTTTCCCCCCTTCCCAATCTGGCATCTCTCTCCTCTCCTTCCCATAATCTGGTATCTCTCTCTACTACTATTATTACTATTATTATTTCTATAGCATTAACAGACTCCCCTCTCCCTTCCTTTAGTCATCTCTTCTCCCCCCCCCCAGTGTAACATTTCTCTTTCCCTTTCTCCCTTTTGGCCTCCCTCCCAGTTCAAGATTTCTCCCTCTTTTCCACCAGTCCAACAATTTTTACTCTCTTCGCCCTGCATGCTTCTCCTCTGGTCATCCTTCTCTCCCCAACCCAATATTTCTCTCTCTCTTTCCATGAGTCCAATACTTTCTGCCTCCTGCATGCTTTCTCTCTCTGTCCTTGCCTCTTCCCTCAAGTGGCATCCCTCCTTCCCACTCCCCAACCCAACATGCTCTCTCCCCATGCACTATCTCACCCTCCCCTCCAGTGTGTAGCACCTTTCCTTTCCTTCCTTTTCTGCCAGTCCAGCAGCACCTCTTCTCCCTTCCTTTTACCTCCTCCATGTCCAGCAATTCCCCTTCCCTCCTCCCCCCCTATCTAGGAGTTCCCCTTCTTCCTTCCCTCCTCCCCCCGTCCAGTAGTACCCCGTCTCCCTTCCCTGCTCCCCCTTTCCAGCAGTACCCCTTCTCCCTTTCCTGCTCCCCATGTCCAGCCGTACCCCTTCTCCCCCTCCCTCCTCTCCTCCTGTCCAGCAGTAACTCTCCTCCCTTCCCTTTCCCTCCTCCCCTGTCCAGCAATACCTCTCCTTTCTAGCCTAGCAGCAGCACACTGTGTGCTTTTTAACTTAGCCACAGAGCTGCCGCTAGCATTAGTATAGCCGTGGTTTCATCAGGCAGCCTTGGGGCATTTGCTAGGCCAGCCTGCCTCGTATCATCAAAGTGGGCCGGCCTAGCAACTAGTTCTCGATAGGTGGGTGATTTTGTAATCTACTGGCACAGTAGTTGAAATCTGGGGTCATCTTGCACACTACCAAAACCCTTAATCAAACCATTATCACTTTTTGCCTAGACTACTGCAACCTGCTTCTCACCGCTCTCCTGTTTAACCACCTCTCTCCTCTTCAATCTGTTTAAAATGCTGCTGTACAACTTATATTCTGCCAAGGTCACTATGCTCACATCACCTCCTTAAGTAACTTCGTTGGCTCTCTCTCCGTCTCCGGACTCCTCTTATTGACCTAGAAGTGCATTCACTCTGTAGCTCCTCAATATCTGTCCTCCCTTATCTCTTTCTATACGCCTCCCTGGGAACTCCATTTGCTGTGCTGTATGGCTGGAACAGACTGCCTGAGTTGGTACATCAAGTCCTGTCCCAGGCAGTATTCAAGTCCAGACTAAAAGCCCACTTTTTTCAAGGTTGCTTTTAACTCATAACCTCCTCACCGTAAAACAGCCACTGTAGTCTCCTTGTGACCTTGGGCAGGTCATTTGGCACTCCATTGCCCCAAGTACAAAAACTTAGATTTTGAGCCCGCTAGGGACAGAAATACTACCTGCATATGAATGTGTACAGCAATGTGTATGCCTAGTAGCACTATAGAAATGATTAATAGCATTAGTGGTAGTAGTGTAATTCATCGAGCAGATCTTTTATGATTTCAGTCTTGTTGACCACTAATCATAGAAACATAGAAAGATGACGGCAGAAAAGAGCTATAGCCCATCAAGTCTGCCCACTCTACTGACCCACCCCATTAAGTCTGAGTACTAATGACCTAGTTCCTTAACTCGACCCTCGTAGGGATCCCACTAGGACGTCCCATTTATTCTTAAAGTCAAGCATGCTGGTGGCCTTGATCACCTGCACTGGAAGCTTGTTCCAGTGATCTACAACCCTTTCTGTGAAGAAATACTTCCTTACGTCACTAATCTTGCATTAACAGCTCCACTTGGGATTAAGGTAAGTACGACTGTGAACTTCATGGATGTATTGGCGGTATACAAATAAAAATCATAATGTATTGTATTAGGCTGTCCAGGTTTGGTTCAGTGATGAGATTGTGGCCTGGTTTTTGGTTTGAGTGTTTATTTCACAGAGAATGTGTGGATGGGTGGTGTACTCAGAGACAAAGAGAGAGAGGATAAAAAGTGTAGAAAAGGAGGTAATTCTAAATCTTCTTTCTTTTCAATCGTGCACAGGAGATGAAAGTGCGGAGGCCACAGTATACCAGCTTGGGTTTCCTAAAATACAATAAAGGTTGATGTGCAGCTTTGGCTTGAATGTGCTTTAGTTTTCAGTGACTTTCTTCCCTAAAATTAGCAAGCAACTCCCTTGTGACAAGAAATTAAAATCTGCTTTCTTTGATAGCTTCAATCCAGGCTATTGATGCAGGAGTCTTATGCAACTGTTAGCTCCTCTGCCAAGTAAAAAGGACTGCTTGCCATAGCAACCCAGGCATTAGCATTCTGCTTCTCACTTTAAAAAGTTGCTTCTTAAGGAAGCCCATAGATACTGACAGTAGTCAATGAGGCATACATAAATTACTGCACAAATAGTCATTGACTGAATGCCAAATAATTTTAAAATCTTTTCAACAGAGGGCCGGATAGAGTAGTATCAATTCTCCCCTTCTGTGAGCGATTACTCTGTGAAAAATTATTCATTTGAATTATTATTTTTTATATCTTCTTTAATACAGTCCTGGTCTGTAACATACTTTAGGCTAGTTGCAATTTGCATGTGTAAATACTAGCATTCACACATGTATTTTGCATACACTTGTAACACATTTTTTAGAAAGCCGATATTTTAACATGGGAATCTGTACTATGTGTAGATTTTAAGGAGGCAAGGTGGGACCAAAATCTACAAATGTAATTCACCATTTCAGAAATGGAATGCACATGTACATCCCGATATTTCAGAATCAGGAATTATACGAGCTGCTTTTCGGACGTGTATGCTTTGGAAAAGGCATTCATTTCATCCAGCCTTTCATAGGAGACATTAAGAGAGTTCTTACCTTTAATCCCCTGTTATTGATTTCTCCCTCCAAATTGTGTATTTGACCCCCCCTCTCCCGAGGAGGTGGGAGGATCTAAGTTAGTAGAGCTGCCAAAGTGGGTGGAGTTGGAGGAAGCCCTGTCTGAGGAGGTGGGGCGGAGAGATAAATAAAAGTGCCAAACCCTATCAGAGTAGAGTCTTGGGTTGCCCAACCCTTGCCAAAATCCTGAGCACTGACGGGGAATCCCAGAGGTGGGGTGGTGAATCCTGTTACTTCTGATGAAGAAACCTCTGCCGGGGAGCAAAGGAGGTTTGTGTTTGGTTCCTAGTATGGGGACCGATGAGGAAAGGAATGAGTGACTGGTGGGAAAGGACACCCCAGGTGGGACAAGAATGGGTACGTAGGAACCCTGCTTTTGACAAGGCTTTGCCCAGGAGCACACAGGATCATTGGTCTGGAATGGGATGGACTTATAATTTAAGATTAACCGAATGTCTATGAACTGTAAATACGGTTCCTTTTCATGAACAGTTTTCTTTTTGTTTAGTTGATCAAGTAAAGAAAAGTTCAAAGTTCATCTGCTGTGTCTGCTACTTGTTATTTTAAGTGTAGCTTCCTATAGATATCCCGGGAGAAGGAGGGAAGGATACCCTTCAGCCTACCAGGATTTAGCCCAGCCCCAGCCTGTGCCCACCTCAACTCACTTAATCTATTTAGTAAATCCTGGCCCAGGTGCCTCACCTAAAGAGCTTAGCTGGTACCCAGGACTGTACTTATGAGACCAGGGTTACATATATAACTAAGATTGTCTTCCTCTGTTCTTTATTAGTTGTATCTGGCATATGTACATGAAGGTTTATAATATGGCAGGCACACACATACAAGTGCCAACATTTTCACATAAATATTGTTAAATAACAATTTATATATGTAAATGCAAGCACTTATACCTATAAGTTGCAAAAGTTCCTCAATTCAGTTTTTTTCACATGTATCTTTATACAATGGCCACTCCTGCAGCACACTGGCAAATTATACATGTCAACTCCTCCATATATTTTAGAGAAGTCTCTGCTTTGGTGTGTACTTTTATTTGAAAAGGAAATGGGTTTTGATTTGATATACTACCTTTTCTGTAGTTAAAATCAAAATGGATTTTTATTATATACAGGTATTTATTTTGTACCTGGGGCAATGCCCAGAATCAAGGAGCTGCAGTAGGAATTGAACCCAGGTCCCTTGGATCTCAAGCCACCTAACCAAAGGGAGGGCAATTGTACAACAGGGGCAAAAAAGATGAAGGGCAGTGCCTGCAGAAACATCGATGAAGTACCTACTTTCTTCATTGGTGTTTTTGGATGATTAAATAAACCTTTGAACCTTGGTGGACTTTTGAAATGTTTGTCATCACTCTCCTTGGTTGCCACCGCTCTTTTTCCATCAATTTACAACAGCTCATCTCTATGTTTTGCCCACAAATATGCTGTTGAGAATTAACATGTGTAGACTGGGTCTGTCCATCCTTCTTTTTGCATATACCCTTCCTTGTGAAGTCTTACATCAACCTGCTCACTCAACAAGAAAATACAGATTTAAAACTTGGATAACAAGGATAAAGTTTTATTAGCACTGATAACCACCAAGTTGCCCTTCAGCCAGGATGTCAAGCATTGGATTCAGAGAGAAACATTCTTAATTACTGTAGAATGAGGTTTTATCTAAAACCTTTTCATGTTCTGTGAATATTTGTTAACTGAGTCGAGCCCTATTGGAGGGATGAATCGGTATGTACCCAGTTTCCCCGAAAATAAGACAGCGTCTTATATTAATTTTGGGCCCAAAAAATGCACTAGGTATTATTTTTGGGATAGGTCTTATTTTTTTCATGTACAATTATCATCTCTCCTTTCCTCTCCTTGACCCCAATTCTTCCTCTTTCCTTTCTCTCCGCCACATGTGCAGCATCTTTCCTCCCCTCTCACCCATCCCCTTGTGCCTTCCCTCTGCAGCAACTTTCTATCCCTCCCTCCTTCCCATCCCCCTGTGCAGCAGAACCCTTGCACTGTGCACAGCATCTTTCTATCCCTCTCTCCCTCCCATCCCTCATGCAGCAGAACCCTTGCCCAGCTTCTATCCCTTTCTTCCGTGCAGCTGCAGCAGAACCCTTGAGCAGCCCCCCCCCCCACGCAGCTGAACCCCCTTTGACCCTCCAATCCTTCCATCTCTCCCTCCCATCCGAACCCTGCCAACTGTGAAACCTACATACCTTCCTCCACAGAGCAGCGTCAGCAGCACTCTAAACAGGCTGCTTGGCCTTCTCCCGCTGGGGCCTTCCATGTACCGCATTGCTGATGATATCATCAGTGATGCCGCAGAGGGAATGCCCCGGTGGGAGAAGGCTGTGAAGCAGTCTGTTTAGAGTGCTGCAGGGGGAGAGGGGAAGCATTGCTACCAGTAAATCCAGGGAGTAGGGCTTATATTAAGACCTACCCCGAAAGTCATGCTAGGGCTTATTTTTAGGGTAGATCTTATTTTCAGGGAAACACGGTAAAACCAAGGATTGGATTGGATTGAACTACCAGTTGTTTTTTTGTTGTTGTTGTTTTTTACCTCCATCTATACAGCTGATACTTTCTATTTTTATGTGGTTGATTAATAACACTGTGCCTTACCAGATTGCTCTCATTTTTCTCAAGAGGTCTATAGGAGAGCTGACTTAATCCTGACTCTTTATTGCATTGTCAATAACAAAATTGTGTGTTCAGAGAGGAGGAGGGGTATCAGTAATTTTCTGTTACAGTGCCGTCGTGAGAAATTAAACCAAATAAGGAACAAATTGTACATAACCACCTCATGACACTGCACTGTCAACATTTGTTGAAGTGTTGCCCCAATAGCACACGGTTCCTAGGTGTTTTTCCAGGCTAACACAGCATGGCTGAGCAAGTTCATTATGTTGACACTTTTCCAAACTGTCCACCTTGGAATGAAGAATTACGCATAGGGCCTGATATTCAAAATGAGTTAACCAGGCAGAAGTAGTTTCTGACCAGCTAAATCACAATGAGCAGATCAGGAGGGAATACTCTGTGGCACTTAATTGGACAGCAGTAGTATAATGGGTACACCTCATGTCAAACTGATTGACAGGTGAGATAAGATAAGGATCGACCAATCAGCGTTCACTTCCGGGTTAAGCCCCGCCCATTGTCCCGCCTTAGTCTCCGCCCATGGCCCCACCCCCACCCATGGCCCCGCCCTAGTCTCCGCCCATGGCCCCGCCCCTCCCATAGGAATGAATGGTGGTAGCCCCGCCCATGGCCCCACCCCACCCTTCACCTAAGCCCCGCCCCTCCCATAGGAATGAATGGTGGTAGCCCCGCCCATGGCCACACACCCCGCCCATGGCCCCACCCCTCAACCCCCGCCCCTGTCCCCACCCCTCAAGCCATGCCCCCACCCATGACCCCGCCCCCTCATGCCCTGCCCCCGGAAATGCACTTTTGATGACATCACCGGAAATGGGGGCGTGTTTAACCCCGAAAATACGCTTTCTGATGACATCACCGGAAATGGGAGTGCCTGCCCCCTACCGGAAATGCGCTTTTCTGATGACATAGGCGGAAATTGGGTAAATGACGCGGCGGAAATGCGCTTTTCTGAACACGTAGGCGGAAGTAGGGTAAATGACGCGGCGGAAATGCGCTTTTCTGAACACGTAGGCGGAAATAGGGAAACAGACTCAGTCAAAACCCCCACCCAGAAAAGAAGCGTCTTTATTTTAACAGTTTTTAGTTAAAAGACAGGGTTTAAGAGCTCACAGATAGAGCAGATCACAAAACAAAAGGCATTCACAAAATCTTTCCTGTTTTAAAACAGAGTAGGGGCAGAAATAAACGAGAAAAAAAAAAAAAGTTGCATTTGCTTTTAACACCCTTTTCAGTAGGAATTCTGAGCTAATGGTTAATGGGTCAGCTCCCCTATTGTCATGGTAACAGCTGATAAGACCCTTGCAACACCCCTCCCCCTGATAAAACCAAGGGGAGAGATGTGGAAGTGTGTTTAAACATGTCTGAACTTGTCCCGGCCCCTACTGTTGTCTTAACAATCTGAAAAAAAAAAAAAAACACAAAAGCAGATGTCACCTAACAGGGCTCTGTTAAAAAAGGCAAAAGTCTTTATTGAAGCAAATTTATTATGATCCACACGCGGCAGGAAGCTATGGAGGCATTAACCCTCTACTTCAAGCGGCTAAAAAGAGTGATATAACAGCCCGGAGAAAAGATGTGGTGGATTGGGTCACCGGTCAAAACGCATACAATTTACACAGACCGGGTAGTATCCATTTAAAAAGAAATAAAACAACAGACAGTGGCAAAGTGGCTTAGTCAACATGTCAGCCTTTGCCCCCCTTATAACAACGGTTACAAATACATCTTAACGGTAATAGATAACCTGTCAAAATATGCACGGGTCGTTTCTTTAAAAACAAAAACCGGTCGTGAAGTTACCGAAGCCTTTGAAACAATATTTAATTTAGGGCGTACATCTGAAAAACTTCAAACAGACAAGGGTAAAGAATTTTGTGACCCATAATGATGTTAAAGCAGCTGTAGTGGAAAGATTTAACAGGACTTTAAAATCCATAATACCTTTACTTACCAAGACGTCCTACAGGCTATGGTGTACATCCGTATGGGCACGCGTTTCCGGTTGCCGCGCGGCGGCACACGTACGGCACAAAGGAAACATAAGTTTAACCCCCACCCTGACAGGTAACACCCCCGGAAATACGCTTTCTGGTGACATCACAGGAAAAGGGAGTGCCTGCCCCCGACAGGAAATGCGCTTTTCTGATGACATAGGCGGAAATTGGGTAAATGAAGCGACGGATATGCGCTTTTCTGAACACGTAGGCGGAAATAGGGAAACAGACTTAGTCAAAACCCCCACCCAGAAAAGAAGCGTCTTTATTTTAACAGTTTTTAGTTAAAAGACAGGGTTTAAGAGCTCACAGATAGAGCAGATCACAAAACAAAAGCAGATGTCACCTAACAGGGCTCTGTTAAAAAGGCAAAAGTCTTTATTGAAGCAAATTTATTATGATCCACACGCGGCAGGAAGCTATGGAGGCATTAACCCTCTACTTCAAGCGGCTAAAAAGAGTGATATAACAGTCCGGAGAAAAGATGTGGTGGATTGGGTCACCGGTCAAAACGCATACAATTTACACAGACCGGCTAGAATCCATTTTAAAAGAAATAAAACAATTGTGTCAGAAGTTGACAGACAGTGGCAAAGTGACTTAGTCGACATGTCAGCCTTTGCCCCTTATAACAACGGTTACAAATACATCTTAACGGTAATAGATATCCTGTCAAAATATGCATGGGTCGTTTCTTTAAAAACAAAAACCGGTCATGAAGTTACCGAAGCCTTTGAAACAATATTTAATTTAGGGCGTACACCTGAAAAACTTCAAACAGACAAGGGTAAAGAATTTTTAAATAAGTCTCTGAAGAATTTATTAAAACAAAAAGGTGTTAGCCATTTTGTGACCCATAATGATGTTAAAGCAGCTGTGGTGGAAAGATTTAACAGGACTTTAAAATCCAAAATGTGGAGATATTTTACAGCCCATAATACCTTTACTTACCAAGACGTCCTACAGGCTATAGTGCACAGCTATAATTATAGTTTTCACAGAACGATACAGGCGAGGCCTGTAGATGTGACACCCTCAAACTCTTTGCAGATTTGGAAAACAGTCTACGGCAGTAACATCAAATGCGATCCCACCAAGGATCTCTTAATGAAAGGAGACCATGTAAGGCTATCAAAACTTAAAGGAAGATTTCAGAAAGGTTACGAACAAACATGGACGGATGAAATATTTATAATAAAAGATGTTTTAAACAGGGGTCAGAGAACAATATACAAGATACAGGATTACGATAGCGAAGCTATACAAGGTTCTTTTTATCCTGAAGAATTACTAAAAGTCAAGCCTCTAGAGGACAGAATATACCATATCGAAAAGGTTCTAAAGGTAAAAGGAGGGGGTAAGAACAAAATTTGTCTCATGAAATGGAAGGGGTGGCCTGATAAATTTAACAGTTGGGTGAAGGCCTCAGAGATTCAAGACATCTGATTTTGTCTTTTGAAACAGCACAGAGAGAGAAAAAAACAAAATGAATGACGGTGGCTTTTATATCACATTGCCTAGCAATGCTTCGGCAGCTATGTTTCCCCGTAATACCAGCTCTAATTTCACCATACAAATAGCTAGGCCTTTGGACTTACAGGGGCCGTGGGAAGCGGGGCTGGTGGAAATACAATACCCACATACTTGGGAAAATATTAAGGAAGACATAAAGTACGTTGTCACCTCTGCAGAAGGAAATGTACGCCAATTTATAATCAAGAGTGGATATTATGCGACCATGGGGAAGTTATTAGAAACCATGAATCATGATATTAGAAGCGCCTATGAGTCTGAGAAACCGCCGAGAATCATATATGACCCCAATACGCGAAGAATTCATGTAAAATCAGAGGATAAGTCTGTTATTTCTACAAGGGGTGATTTGGCAACCATTTTGGGGGTAAAGGCTAATGTTAATACAAGGCTTTCTCATTTCCCAGCAAATATAGAGGCCGGCTTTAATACCCTCTACGTGTACACCGATATTGTAGAGCACCAGTTAGTAGGTGACCATTTTGTACAACTGTTGCGCTGTGTTCCAGTTCTAGGGCCAGTGGATAAGTTTATCACCCTCACGTACGATAAACCGCACTATGTACCTGTGAACAAGCAGCACATCGATACCATCACATTTGAAATAAAGACGGATCAGAACAGGAACGTCTCATTTCGTTACGGGAAGGTGATCCTTAAGCTTCACCTGCGACCCAGGAAGACTGTAGTGTTTTAAAATGTTGGTGTCTAAAGATTACGGAGACCCCAAAGCATACAAAAATTATTACACAGCACAAGCCGGTTATGGACTTTCAGGATATCACGGAACCCCTGTCATGTACGGTGCCGGTGTAGGTGGCGTATTTCGTAGTCTCTTTAGAAAAGCAATACCTCTTTTGAGAAGGGGTTTTGAAATTATTAAACCACATGTGAAAGGAGCCGCAAAAAACATAGCTAAAGATGTCATGGGCCATGTCGCAACAACCGTTCTAAATAAAATAAACCATTCCGCAGAGCAGGCGGGGTCGGGTCTGGCTGTGGTTAGACGGGCTGTTAAAAGAAAGAGGACCCACCCTCAAGAGGTTCTGCAAGGGCCTCCAAAACCTTTTAAAAGAAAGAAACCTCAAGGTAACAAATCACAGAAGCTATCCAGCGGATCCAAGAAGAGAAGGACCCGTTCTACGAAACGTGATATATTCTAAAAAACCATGGCTTTTGTACACAACGGCTCTGAAGAATGCGTTAAATCAGAACTAGATCTGTTTGAGCTATCCCCAACCCAAACCAGTATCGAAAAAAGCATCTATGTGGAAATACCACCATTATCAGCTTTATCGGAAACAGCACCTTTGGACTTCTACATAGCGGGGCACGGTGAAGACTACATTGATTTAAACAACACTCTCCTGCATCTGACCTGTAAAATTGTGAAAGAAGACGGTTCAGACATTGACGCAGCCGCCAAAGTAGCCCTGGTAAACTACCCGATTGCATCTATTTTTAGCCAGTTGGATGTTACCCTGGGAGACCAGCTGATTAGTCAGAGTAATAACTGTTACCCCTACAGAGCCCTCATAGAGCTGATCCTCAATTACGGTGAAGGAGCCCTCAAATCACAGTTCACAAGCGGCCTGTTTTATAAGGATACAGCCGGACATCACGATGTTAGAGATATAGGTGCACGTAATGTGGGTTTTACCGAAAGGGCTCACTTTACAGCATCTAGCCACAAGGTGGAACTGTTGGGACATTTACACAGCGATCTATTTTTTCAAGAAAAGCTACTCATCAACGGCATAGATCTTAAAATAAAACTGTCACGTAACAAAAACTCTTTCTGTTTAATGAGCGGTGATGCTGACCAAAATTATAAACTCCTTATCTTAAACGCTGCCCTCTTTGTAAAGAGAGTTAAAGTGGCCCCTGGAGTACGCTTAGGACATGCTGAAGCTCTACTGAAAGCTAACGCCAAGTATGCGATAGACCGTGTGGGGTTGAAGGTGTTTAGCATACCGGCCGGCTCCCGAGTGACTAATCAGGAAAATCTCTTTTTGGGGCAGTTACCAAAGCTCATCGTGTTGGGTTTTGTGGATAACGACGCTTTCAGTGGTAATTACGCTAAAAACCCTTTCAATTTTAAACATTACGATATTAATTTTGCAGCTCTGTATGTAGATGGTGAACAAGTACCCGGAAAACCTCTACAACCTGACTTTGAAAATGGAAATTGTGTGAGAGAATTTTTGCAGCTTATTCAAGCGACAGGTAAACACCTGAAAGACAACGCCCTCCTGGTTGACCGTCAGGAGTTTTACAAAGGTTATATGCTGCTAGCCTTTGACCTATCGCCGGACCAGGAGTGCGCTGACCACTACTCGCTGATCAAAACCGGTAACCTGCGGGCTGAAATACGTTTTGCCAGAGCTTTACCACACACTGTGAACATGATTGTGTATGGGGTTTTCGACAACGTGATAGAAGTTAATCATAGAAGGAATGTTCTTTTTGACCATTCTTGAACATGAACACCGTGCAGATCTTCCGTGTTTTAAAGAAGGACCCCTGTGTTGCAGAATCTTTTTTAGATGTACTGCCCAGTGACTGGTTAACAGGATTAGAAATACCAAGGAGGCCTGTGGGAATTGTCGTGAACACACACCCACACAACCTACCAGGTGAACACTGGTTGGCCCTCTATGTGACCGGGGACGGGACAGGAGAATTTTTTGATTCTTACGGACAACCACCGGATAGTTTATTCTTTCCTAACAGCATTATGAACTTTTTCAATAAACACTGTAAAGCTGTATTATATCATAATAGACAGTTACAGCACCCGCTGTCTGAGGCCTGTGGCTATCACTGTGTGTTTTTTTTACATCATCGCTGTAAAGGGCAACCTTTTGAAAATATTTTAGAAATGTATTCTGAAGATTTAATGCAAAATGATGAAATGGTACTGAAATTTGTAAAAAATAAAAAACAAGTCATGTGTAGACCTTTTCAAAACCCATTTCATACACCCCAGGGTTGTGTTTCCTACCATGAATGTCATGCTGTTTCTAAATAAAAAAAAGTAAACCTTAAAATCAAAATGTCTGCAGTCTTTTATTTTCATTTTTAAAAAACATTATTTTATTGAAGACATGTTTTTATACACTCAGCCACCGGTAACTGGGTAATAATTTACGTCTTTTATGAGGAAGGAGTTCTTTGGTCTTGGCAGGTTTTGTATATAGTTCAGGAACCTTCATAGCTGGGCTCTCCTTGAGACGTAACAGTACCTCTCTGTTGGCTGCGTTACCTACAACCGAGGAAGGCATATTTAATTGAGCTAAGGTTTGCATGAATTCCCCCCAGCCTAGGGGCTTTCTTTGCCCTGAAAGAGCATGGGTCTGCGTAACACTGCGAACGAGGTCGAGCAGGTTAGAACCACTGATAGGTGTTCCTTGGTATACAAATGTACCATCTCCCACCCAGGATGCAACACTTTTGTTTTTTGACAGTTTGTTAAGCAGGACTTCGGCATTTTTCCTATAGCGCGTATTGATGCTGTTTAACACTTCTTGAACCACAGAGTCGGGTGGTATACTATTTTCTGGAGCGGGGGTTGTTGAAGTATCAACCGGTCCCTGTAGATACACATTTAGCTTTTCTTTTTCCATATCCCTTTGTCTGTTCAACACGAGATAACGTTGTAACACTTCTGAATAACGTTTAACTTTTTCATGGTCGGACATACCAGGGCTCTGCAGTATGTTTTTCATTTCCTTGTCTAACCTAAGTATGGTTGAGGTTCTAATATTTTCTTCCCGGTCTACGGGGTTTCTCAAGCGCTCGAGTTGTTGACTAGGGACCAGGTACATTTTTTCAGCGTGATGCATCAGCGGCTTGTCAGAAGACCCGTTATCAACGGTATAGCAAAACTTAACAAGGGCCCTATAAATCCGCCCGATTGTTTCACCAATTGCTTCTTTTTTTTCTTAAGGGTTAATCTTTTATCACACAGTCTTTTTATGGCGTGACGCTTCCCTTTTAAAACCTTTATCTGGTTTTGTGAAAGCGGTATGTTACCTTTTAGGGTGTTGAGAGCGATTTCAGCTATAGCAGCCACCAAATCATCAGAGGCTGTATTCAGGATGGCTTTTCTGTGCTGCGACGAGGCTTGGACTAAAAGTTTTAAAAGGGGCAGGTTTCTCTTTACACGGCTAGACATGTTACCTGAGACACGCCCCAACGTATATGAAGGGGTCTGGTTATGTATTCATAGCCTTTTACGGGTTGATTGTGGTTTTACACAATATACCGTTGTCCAGTCTGGCGGGAAAATATCCGTTCTCAATCTGTAAGCCTCAGGCGTTGTGGTATTTAAGTCCACACAGAGATAGCCGTACGGTTTTCTGGTGGCATCCTCGAAGGCTTCTAAAAAGAATTGTGATTTTCCAGGGTACATCTGCCTAGCTAGAATGGCTACCTGTAACTTATCTCTAGGATTCTTAAAGAGAACCATGTATTTAGTGTTTAAAGTTATAGTCCGGCTTGTTTTACCCTGGCAGAAAACATTCTGAACTATATATATGATGCTCAGGTTTCTGTGATGTACGTACTTAGTAAAGGCATTCTCTATTTCGCCGCTTTTACAGGCAGAATCCATTAGATCATCTATAATAACCAAGTTTACTTTATGGGTTGGAAACATTCGGTCATCGTTAAAAGTATCAGGCAAAATGTCCGTAAAAGTAATAAAAGGATATTTATTTAACATTTCTTTATACAAAGGCTGCCAACAACTATAACACCAAACAATATTGTCAGGCATGACAGACAATACACGGCCAGCGTGTTCTAACAGTTTTTTAACAAAGAAGCTCTTGCCTGAATTGGACGGTCCTGCTAATATACAAAAGAAAGGGTGCGACCAGCGGACATCCACCGTTCTAGTATCCGTAGGGTAGTGTGTTGAACCCATCCTCCTCCTTCACTCTTTTGTCATACACAACTTGCTGTGTTTTTTTAATCACGCCGGTCTCTATAGCCCACCTCTTTTTGTTTCTTATAATACCGGTTTGTTGCACCCCTATCTTTTTCTGGGGTAAACCCTCTGCACCCGGTTTGTAGTCAAAAACTAGATCTTTTAAACTAGTAAATTTGATTTTCAGGCTGTTTTCTACATTTAACGTTATCCCTTTCACATTCATACAGGTCTTTCCACTTGTCAGTTTGTAACCGTATGTTTTAGGACCATCTGATACATACTCTGTTATATGATTCTCGGCGGTTTCTCAGACTCATAGGCGCTTCTAATATCATGATTCATGGTTTCCAATAACTTCCCCATGGTCGCATAATATCCACTCTTGATTATAAATTGGCGTACATTTCCTTCTGCAGAGGTGACAACGTACTTTATGTCTTCCTTAATATTTTCCCAAGTATGTGGGTATTGTATTTCCACCAGCCCCGCTTCCCACGGCCCCTGTAAGTCCAAAGGCCTAGCTATTTGTATGGTGAAATTAGAGCTGGTATTACGGGGAAACATAGCTGCCGAAGCATTGCTAGGCAATGTGATATAAAAGCCACCGTCATTCATTTTGTTTTTTTCTCTCTCTGTGCTGTTTCAAAAGACAAAATCAGATGTCTTGAATCTCTGAGGCCTTCACCCAACTGTTAAATTTATCAGGCCACCCCTTCCATTTCACGAGACAAATTTTGTTCTTACCCCCTCCTTTTACCTTTAGAACCTTTTCGATATGGTATATTCTGTCCTCTAGAGGCTTGACTTTTAGTAATTCTTCAGGATAAAAAGAACCTTGTATAGCTTCGCTATCGTAATCCTGTATCTTGTATATTGTTCTCTGACCCCTGTTTAAAACATCTTTTATTATAAATATTTCATCCGTCCATGTTTGTTCGTAACCTTTCTGAAATCTTCCTTTAAGTTTTGATAGCCTTACATGGTCTCCTTTCATTAAGAGATCCTTGGTGGGATCGCATTTGATGTTACTGCCGTAGACTGTTTTCCAAATCTGCAAAGAGTTTGAGGGTGTCACATCTACAGGCCTCGCCTGTATCGTTCTGTGAAAACTATAATTATAGCTGTGCACTATAGCCTGTAGGACGTCTTGGTAAGTAAAGGTATTATGGGCTGTAAAATATCTCCACATTTTGGATTTTAAAGTCCTGTTAAATCTTTCCACCACAGCTGCTTTAACATCATTATGGGTCACAAAATGGCTAACACCTTTTTGTTTTAATAAATTCTTCAGAGACTTATTTAAAAATTCTTTACCCTTGTCTGTTTGAAGTTTTTCAGGTGTACGCCCTAAATTAAATATTGTTTCAAAGGCTTCGGTAACTTCATGACCGGTTTTTGTTTTTAAAGAAACGACCCATGCATATTTTGACAGGATATCTATTACCGTTAAGATGTATTTGTAACCGTTGTTATAAGGGGCAAAGGCTGACATGTCGACTAAGTCACTTTGCCACTGTCTGTCAACTTCTGACACAATTGTTTTATTTCTTTTAAAATGGATTCTAGCCGGTCTGTGTAAATTGTATGCGTTTTGACCGGTGACCCAATCCACCACATCTTTTCTCCGGACTGTTATATCACTCTTTTTAGCCGCTTGAAGTAGAGGGTTAATGCCTCCATAGCTTCCTGCCGCGTGTGGATCATAATAAATTTGCTTCAATAAAGACTTTTGCCTTTTTAACAGAGCCCTGTTAGGTGACATCTGCTTTTGTTTTGTGATCTGCTCTATCTGTGAGCTCTTAAACCCTGTCTTTTAACTAAAAACTGTTAAAATAAAGACGCTTCTTTTCTGGGTGGGGGTTTTGACTAAGTCTGTTTCCCTATTTCCGCCTACGTCATATCCGTCGCTTCATTTACCCAATTTCCGCCTATGTCATCAGAAAAGCGCATTTCCTGTCGGGGGCAGGCACTCCCTTTTCCTGTGATGTCACCAGAAAGCGTATTTCCGGGGGTGTTACCTGTCAGGGTGGGGGTTAAACTTATGTTTCCTTTGTGCCGTACGTGTGCCGCCGCGCGGCAACCGGAAACGCGTGCCCATACGGATGTACACCATAGCCTGTAGGACGTCTTGGTAAGTAAAGGTATTATGGATTTTAAAGTCCTGTTAAATCTTTCCACTACAGCTGCTTTAACATCATTATGGGTCACAAAATTCTTTACCCTTGTCTGTTTGAAGTTTTTCAGATGTACGCCCTAAATTAAATATTGTTTCAAAGGCTTCGGTAACTTCACGACCGGTTTTTGTTTTTAAAGAAACGACCCGTGCATATTTTGACAGGTTATCTATTACCGTTAAGATGTATTTGTAACCGTTGTTATAAGGAGGGCAAAGGCTGACATGTTGACTAAGTCACTTTGCCACTGTCTGTTGTTTTATTTCTTTTTAAATGGATACTACCCGGTCTGTGTAAATTGTATGCGTTTTGACCGGTGACCCAATCCACCACATCTTTTCTCCGGGCTGTTATATCACTCTTTTTAGCCGCTTGAAGTAGAGGGTTAATGCCTCCATAGCTTCCTGCCGCGTGTGGATCATAATAAATTTGCTTCAATAAAGACTTTTGCCTTTTTTAACAGAGCCCTGTTAGGTGACATCTGCTTTTGTGTTTTTTGTTTTTTTTTTCAGATTGTTAAGACAACAGTAGGGGCCGGGACAAGTTCAGACATGTTTAAACACACTTCCACATCTCTCCCCTTGGTTTTATCAGGGGGAGGGGTGTTGCAAGGGTCTTATCAGCTGTTACCATGACAATAGGGGAGCTGACCCATTAACCATTAGCTCAGAATTCCTACTGAAAAGGGTGTTAAAAGCAAATGCAACTTTTTTTTTTTTTCTCGTTTATTTCTGCCCCTACTCTGTTTTAAAACAGGAAAGATTTTGTGAATGCCTTTTGTTTTGTGATCTGCTCTATCTGTGAGCTCTTAAACCCTGTCTTTTAACTAAAAACTGTTAAAATAAAGACGCTTCTTTTCTGGGTGGGGGTTTTGACTGAGTCTGTTTCCCTATTTCCGCCTACGTGTTCAGAAAAGCGCATTTCCGCCGCGTCATTTACCCTACTTCCGCCTACGTGTTCAGAAAAGCGCATTTCCGCCGCGTCATTTACCCAATTTCCGCCTATGTCATCAGAAAAGCGCATTTCCGGTAGGGGGCAGGCACTCCCATTTCCGGTGATGTCATCAGAAAGCGTATTTTCGGGGTTAAACACGCCCCCATTTCCGGTGATGTCATCAAAAGTGCATTTCCGGGGGTGGGGCATGAGGGGGCGGGGTCATGGGTGGGGGCGTGGCTTGAGGGGTGGGGACAGGGGCGGGGGTGGGGCTTGAGGGGTGGGGCCATGGGCGGGGGGTGGCCATGGGCGGGGCTACCACCATTCATTCCTATGGGAGGGGCGGGGCTTAGGTGAAGGGTGGGGTGGGGCCATGGGTGGGGGGTGGGGCCATGGGCGGGGCTACCACCATTCATTCCTATGGGAGGGGCGGGGCCATGGGCGGAGACTAGGGCGGGGCCATGGGCGTAGACTAAGGCGGGACAATGGGCGGGGCTTAACCCGGAAGTGAACGCTGATTGGTCGATCCTTATCTTATCTCACCTGTCAATCAGTTTGACATGAGGTGTACCCATTATACTACTGACAGCACTGTTTTATATCTACTCTGTCCACCTCAACACTCACTGGTTAGTGCCAGGGCAGAGCTGGGAGTTATGTGGTCACTGCCAATATTCCGTGTTAGCAAATAGAGAGCTAGCAAGTAGCAGTCCTAACTTTGCCCAGTTAGCTAGGTAGATATGGCATTGAATCGACCATACCTTTCTGGATGCTGAGCAAGACCAGGATATTCAGTACCAGTGCCCAGAGTTGGCCCAGCATTGAGTTAGGTGCTGGTATATTAGGTCAGAGTTTTCTTGGCCTAAAATACCAGCACCTAACTCAATCCACCCCAACTTTATTTAGTATTTATATACCACTTATAGCCTAAGTGGTTTACATTCAGGTACTCAAGCATTTCTCCCTATCTGTTCTGGTGGGCTTATAGTCTATCTAATATACCTGGGGCAGCGGAGGATTAAGGTCACAAGGAGCAACATAGGGTTTAAACCCACAACCTCAGGGTGCTGAGGCTGTAGCTCTGACCATTGCACCACACTCTCCTCTGCCATGCCTACTTTCCAGGTAGGTACCACTAGGCACTTTGATATACTGTAGGTGCCTACATCAAAGCTGTAGGTGCCTACTGAGTTAGGTACCTGCTGACTAATTTTTTTAATTGTTTTTAAATCAGTTTTTCATGGCACTTTCAATTACCGGTGGCAATTACCAATTAAAAAAAAAATAATAAGTGCCTACTAGAGAATGACATGGGGAAAAAATTTGTCCCTATCTCCGCCCCGTCCCCGTGAGGTCGTCCCCATACCGTCCCTGCGAGCTCAATCCCCGTCCCATCCCCACAAACCATCTGATCCCATCCACACAAACCATCTCCCTTTTGTGATCCTATTTTCCCCATTTCTAATATCTCCCCTCTGTATCTGTATACTTACTCCTGTGTCCAGCATTACCCCCCCCCCTCCCATGTCCATATACCATCCCCATGTATCTCCCCTTTATGTCTCTGTCCCTATGCCCCATGCACATAATTCCCCCCCCCCCCCCATGTATCTTCCCTTTATGTCTCGGTCCCTATGCCCCCATGTTCAGAACAAAAGAGCTACCTGCAAGGGTTATGGGATCATTACTCTCTTTTTTAAAAAAATTTTATTTTTAATCAAATTTTACATTTTAAACAAGCATTTCAACTTGAATATAGATTAGAATTAAAATACAGGAAATCATTGATGGTTACCCCCATCCAAAGAAATTTTAAAAGAAAACATAAATATTCATTATTTCGTCCACAATGATCCAAGACCTAAGCAAATAAAAATGAAAGGAAATTACAGAAATCATTTATCAGGGCATAATAGAAGTAAGAGAGACCACTTCCGGATGCCAGTTCGCTAAACTGTAGGAATCACCATTGGTCCTAAGGTTACTCCCCCCCCCTCCCCACCTTCCTTGGCCACAATAAATTGTAACAACTGTTTGGGTTCAAAAAATAGAAAAAATTTCCTTCTAATGAGATACAGCACTTGGCAGGAAATTTTAATACAAAGGAAGCCCCCAAAGCGATTACTCTAGCATCCTGTTTTACAAAGCCGTGCTAGCGGCTGCTGTGCGGCAACAGCCCAGAAGCCTTTTAAATCTCTAAGGGCTTCGGGGTCATTACCGCGCGGCTTTGTATAAAAGGCCCTAGGTCTATAAACCAAAAAGTCTTTCTTCTCTTCTGCATCTCATGAGATATATCAGGAAATATACGAATTATTGAGCCCAAAAAAGTTTCATTCATATGTCGGAAATATGTTCGAAAAATCAAATCCCTGTCAAACTCTAAGGCAAATGAAACAATAACAGTAGTCCTCTCAGTTATTACTTCAAGAGAACTTTCCAGAAAATTTGTTAAGTTCAATCTACTTGCTTCTGGTCCTAATGGGTCCGTAGGAGTAGAGCTTTCTTCTGGTACTAAAATAACTTCTTTCAAGTATTTCCGAACCATTTCCAGACCAGAAATCACTGGGGACTTAGGAAAGTTCCAAAATCTTAGGTTATTCCTCCTCTGTTTATTTTCCATAAATTCCAATTTTCTATAAATAAAAAATCACTCTTTAATGGTTTCCAGTTCTCGTGTTTCAAGTGAATTGATCTGGTCATCCTGTTGCTGCATTTTTTCACCTTGCTCTCTTAATTTAAGTTCATGTTCCTTTAACTTAGATCTGACAGTACTACTATCCAAATGTAACAATGATACTGCCTTTTTAAGGTTGGAATCCATTGTCGCAATGTCTTCCCACAGGGTGTCCAAACTGACTGTTACAGGTTTAATTATCTCTCCAAATTGATGGTTAATAAGAGCAGAAATTAAGTTCTTACCATCTTCTGTGGTTGGTTCCAGCGAACTGGCTGCAGTGGGAGTCTCACCTTCCAACAACTCGGCTCCCACTGCTCCTCCGGGGTTCTCTGGCTGTCCTTCTCTTCGGGTCTGCAGGAGTACCTCTCCTTCCACAAAGCACCCGCTCCCAGGCTGAAGAGGAGCCTGTATTTCAATTGGGCTAAGAGAAGCCTGATCCATGCTGAGGTTCATCAAAGACTGGTGTTCCTCCCGAGGCCGGCTGGATCCCCCTCAGATGATGCGCACATCCCGCGTCCAACGTCGTCTGTATCAGATTACCGGAGCTTGTGGCTGCTGGAGGATTTGGCCATGTAGCTCCCTTCCTCTTCCCCATAAGTCGGCAGAGAATTACACGTGGTAGAAGCCACAAAAACAGCTCCGGAGACTGAGCAGGAGCAAAGAAACTCTCTGCTCTGCTTCTCTGAAAGAAAATTTGTCCGCTGCTGTCGGAAGAGGGGAAGTCAGAGGATTCTGACACGGAGCTCACCGCCAGACATCCGACTCAATCGCCATCTTGGATCCCGGGGATCATTATTCTTGCAGGCTGAATGCTGCTGCACGTGGCCCATTCCTTTAAATCTCATTGAAACCTCCCGAATTTCATCCCCACTGCCTACATCAGTAGGCACCGTTTATAAAAATCAGGGCCAATGCTTTTTGCCCACTCATTCTACAGGTAGGTACAGGGTGGGTGCAGTTCCTTCAGTGACACATAGAGGAATTATGAGGAGCTGAAACAAATGCATAGTCAGTTTCTAAATTAAGAAATTAAAGTTCATGAGAGGTAATATGCAAGCAGAAACTTTTTTCATTAGTTTTATTATGATCACTGGATTGTTGTCAGGGGTTAATGTTTCATTTTTGACCTCTTGGTGAAATTAGTGGAGGGGCACAATCAAAACAAACGTCTAAATCCTTTTTGCGCCTAGGGCGCTAGTCGCCCAAAGTTGGCAGTGTCCGAAGTCCATTCTTGAAAAATACATCCCACAATGTATTTTAAAAAAAAATCATTTACTTCTACATCCAGCCGTCTAATCGTCCAAACCGCTAGTGCATCTATCTTTATATTACATTCTTGTCTCAAACGCCTAGAACAAGACGTTTTGGACATGGGAGGGGCTAGCAAAGTGATGGACTATCCACCCAGACATGGCAACAGAGTAGTGGGGGGCACGTTACAGGGTACTGCTGTGAACGTCACAAAAAGGGTGCCACATAAACATCTCACCACAACTCCCTTGCAGGTCATGGTGAGATCCCCAAAACACCCCCAAAACATACTATACCCACCTGTCTACAACCCCAGCCCTTATGGCTGCAGGTGCCACCTATATGGCAGTACAGTAGGGTTTTGAGGGGGTTTTGGTGGATTCACATTTTCCATCATGAATGCAGTAGAGTGACTTATGGGCCTGGGTCTTCCTCTCTATGGTTTACTAGCTCACCGCCCAGGCTACTTAAGCCATCTCTGTGCAGCTCTACTAGGCTTTCCTATGCTAGGTGCTGATGTTCTGGAGGGAGGTATGTACATTTTTATTCCGATTTATATGGAAGTGGGGGTGGGGGATCAGGGATCACTGGGGGAGTGTGTGGGGGTCTGTCCTTTGTGTCTGCAGTGGTTATTTGGTCATTTTGGATACCTTCTGGGCACTTATACATTGTGACTTAGGTGATCTAAAAACAGGTCTAAGTTATGTCCAGGCAGCCTCGAAAAACTTTTGATTATCCCTGCAGTACGACTAAGTCTAGGTCGGCCCACAACCCACCCACATCCCGCCCTAACCAATCCTTCAAAAACACCCCTTTCAGCTTTGGGCGTACAGCGGGATTCAGAGGCCTAAAAAGTCTCTGGATACATCTAAAAACCCGTTTCAATTATTGGCATTTGGGCGACCTATCTTTTAGGTTGTCCAAGTGCCAATTTGGGTGGGTTTTTAGACATATGTCTGTTTTGATTATGAGCCCCATAGCATCTAGAGAGCCACTGGAATCATCATCTTTATAAACAACAACAAAATGACTATTTCAGCTAAAGATGGGAAGCAGCTGGGCTGGGAGCACTATAGCAGAAGACATCTGGTAAGAGTGAAGAGAGAATGGAAATGAGATAGTGCTTCCCTCTCCTTTTAAATACATAAATAACACACTGAGTTTTAGTGAAGTGTCAACATAAATGCCATGTAAAAGTTTGAAAATTAATGTAAGTGGTTTCCTGAGCATTTGAATATTGCTGAGATTTATTGCATTATTGATTAAATCATTTATGAATGTTAGCTGATATAGTGCAACAATACACAAAAAAATATGGCTGGAAGCACAGTAGGAAGTAAAGCAGTGAACAATGCAGTGCGATAAAATGGTTAAGGAACCACACCCCTGAAGAAGCCAGGAAAGGTGAAACGGGGATCTCGAGGAGTGTTCTTGTATAGATGACAAGATAAGTGTTGCTTAAGAGTTTTGTTGCTGGTGAGAAAGATTGGTGTGTGAGGAAATTTGCATTTCAAACAGCGGGGAACTGACTTTTAAATTGCACTTCAAGCATCAGGAGTTATAGAGAAGTACTGAAGGAATTAAGCTTCACATATATTTAAAAAAATATTTTCAAAAATATAGGCCAGCTTTTATAAAGCTGCACTAGAGGTTTTTAGTGCGGATCAGCACGATAAACTTGGAATTCCTATGAGTGTTGGAGCATTTTTACCTTTTCGGCCCATGATAGGTTTTTTAAGGACCAATGAATGAAAACTGCACCTAAATTGAGCAGAGATACACTACAGCAGGGGTAGGGAACTCCGGTCCTCGAGAGCTGTATTCCAGTTGGGTTTTCAGGATTTCCCTAATGAATATGCATGAGATCTATTTGCATGCACTGCTTTCAATGCATATTCATTGGGGAAATCCTGAAAACCCGACTGGAATATGGCTCCCGAGGACCGGAGTTCCCTACCCCTGCACTATAGTCTCCTTGCAATGTATCTGAGGTCCTTTTTCCTCTCTTTTATGCCTGCAGTTGGATTTAGTGGCAATTAGTGTTGTGTGCCTGTATTTTTATGGTTATGAAAAGACAGGGTAGCACCAATCCATAGATTTTTGTTAGATATTGTGTAGGGTTACCAGACGTCCGGAAAAGCCTGCACATGTCCTCTTTTTAGAGGAATGTCTGGGTGCCCGGATGGACTTCCAAAACCCAGCAGTTGTCCATGTTTTGGAAAGCTCTGGCCATGTGTGGAGGGCCTCTGAGCACGTGCGGATGACATCACACGTGGCCGCAAATGCTCGGAGGCCCCCAGACATTATCATTATTATACTAAGCTGCTCAGATGACTGTGCTTGATGGGCGGGGTAGTAAATCTCTAATAAACTTGGAAACTTGGTTGTGAATTGAAATGGTTTCTCTACCATTTCTCAAGGAAAATACTCATGCATAGGACACCTCTCTGAAAGGGCATATTTTCAGGTATCTGCTCAGTGCTTCTGTGCTGTCCATCTCTACCTTTCACATCCTCCTCTGAATATTTTTCTAGCATTAATAGTTCCAAAAGAAAAATGGTTTTTCTTGTTATAAATTTTTACTTTCCGAAGTAATATCTTCTCTTGCTCACCTCATATAAAAAAAATGAAAGGGATAGAACATATTAACAGTTTAAAAGATTTCCTTCATATATTAAGGGCTGCTTTTACTAAGCTGCGCTAACGGTTTTAGAGCGTGCTACAATGCCCCGTGTGCTAGATGCTAACGCCTCCATAGAGATGGTGTTAGTTTTTCCACATAGTGCGAGGGTTAGCGCACACTAATCTTCAGCGCGCACTAAAAACGCTACCGCAGCTTAGTAAAAGGAGCCTTAAGGGCTCCTTTTATCAAGCCGCGCTAACAGTTTAATGCACATAATAGCGTGCGATAAACCACTGGCTGCGCTAGCCACTAACGCCTGCCTTGAGCAGGCAGTAGTTTTTTGGCCAGCGTGGGGGTTAGCGCGTGATTAAAAGTTGCGCGCGCTAACCTCGCCAGCGCGGCTTGATAAAAGGAGCCCTAAGTGTTTGCTGAACTCTTCTACCTAAACCACTGTTGTTATGATGACAATTCTCATAATGATTTTTTCCCTCTAGGATAGCACCATCAACATTACTTACATTTTCCTTTACACCACGTTGGTGGTCACTGATCACCAGATACAAGTGGTTCCTCTTTAATCTCATTTAACCTCACACAATAATTATTCCATGTACTCTACTAGTTTATAACAGCCGGGCAATCAGATCGCAGAAGGATAGCGAGGAACTCCAGAGTGACTTGTGTCAGTTAGAGAAATGGGCGGAGAAATGGCAGATGAAGTTTAATGTGGAAAAGTACAAAGTAATGCATTTAGGCAGAAAGAACAAGGAACACAAGTATAGAATGTCAGGTGCAACTCTGAGTAAGAGCGAACAAGAAAAGGACCTGATAGATAGGACCCTGACACCATCAGCACAATGCGCGGCAGCGGCAAAGAAAGCAAATAGAATGCTAGGCATGATAAAGAAAGGAATCATGAGTAGATCGGAGAAAGTTATAATGCCGCTTTATAGAGCAATGGCCAGACCACACTTGGAATACTGTGTCCAACATTGGTCTCCCAACCTAAAGAAGGATATAAAACTGCTGGAGAGGGTGCAGAGACGAGCAACGAAGCTAATAAAAGGTATGGAGAACTTGGAATACGAGGAACGACTTAAGAGACTGGGATTGTTCTCCCTTAAGAAAAGGAGCCTGCGAGGGGATATGATCGAGACTTTCAAAATACTGAAAGAAATTGACAAAATAGAGCAGGAAAAAAAATTATTTACAATGTCCAGTGTGACACGGACAAGAGGACATGGACTGAAGATAAGGGGGGACAAGTCCAGGACAAATATCAGGAAGGTCTGGTTCACGCAACGAGTGGTGAACACCTGGAATGCTCTCCCAGAGGAGGTTATTGCAGAATCCATCGTTCTAGAATTTAAAAGCAAACTAGATGCACATCTCCTTATGAGAGGCATAGAGGGATATGGGTGACTAAAATTACGCTGGGCCTCCGCGTGTGTGGATCACCGGACTTGATGAATCGAAGGTCTGATCCAGAGATAGCAGTTCTTATGTTCTTATCTAGCTGTATGAACCTCTCCATATAGTTTAAAAAAAGACTGCATAACTGAAATGCTTAGAGGGGCATTTAAAAAAAAACAACAACAACCCAAAAACATCCAAGTCAGAATTGGTACATCCCCTCCCCCCCCCAAAAAAAATCTGAATTTCCTGTTGGAAAATACACAAAAAAGGATGTTCTTGCACTGAAATCGTCCAAAATGACCCGCCATTTTCCAAACTGAAATGCCCAAAATATGAATGCCAAAAAAGAAGGTGCAAAAATGTTTGACTGGCATCATCTCTACAAAAATGGCCACACAGATATTCCTGCAGAGCAGAGAGGCAGCCTAGTCAGTGCAGCAGACTTTAACAAATGGCACCCACAAAATCCCAACTTAACTTCTTTATTATCTATTGTGAACCCTCCAGGGACAGGAAAAAAAACCCCAAACTACTATACCTAACTGTACACATCTACAATAAGCTTCAAGACTGCAGGTATCTCATATATGTAGCTATAGTAGATATTTTGTTGTATTTTGAGACTAACAATTTCCACCAAAAAAGTTATAATGATTTTAAACCTGGATCCCTCCACCACACTGACCACTAACCTACTCCTTAGAGCTGCTTGCTGCTCTCTTGTGTATGCTCATAATATCTGATGCTGTCATTGTGCCTGGTCTCTCCTTTCAGTTTCACTTCTTAAGTGGATGGGAGGGGAGCAGCATCAACTGGGGGATTATGCCTTAATCCCTCCAGCGGTCAGCTGGTCAATCAAAGCACCTTTTTATTACTTGGGCGTGATTGAAATAAGACTGAATAGAAACGTACTTTTGATTTGACTTGGACATGTCTTCCTGTTCCATTATTGCTACAAAATGTCCTAATTTTGGGCTCACCTTAGTTCCATCCAAAACATTCCTCCAACACGCCTCCTTGCTATTTGGATGAAAAGAAAAAGACAAAGGCTGTCACTGTGTCATTTTTTGAATGCCCCCAACTGAGTCAGCAATCAATTGCCAGCTCACTCTACATCGCCCACCATTTTTACCTCGCATTTGATTTTCTTCTAACCTTGTGTGTACGTGCCCTAAGAATGGGTCACCATGGTAGCCTTAATCCTTGAAACTAGCTACATGTGGTCTTTGAGGAAGGCTTTGGTTATCTCAGGGCAAATTAAAATGAAAACTACTTAAAAAAAAAACAAAAACATCCCCAAGGCTACTTTTATACACCACAGTTTCATTATTAAGGTTTTTATTTTGTTTGTTTTTAGTTTTTAAAGATCTTGCGGTTTGTGCCATTCATCTACCAATCAGACAAAGCTTGACATGGAGATTAAAAAAAAAAAAAAAAAACCCAACTTGGGACACAAGGTGGTCAAGTTGAGGGGTCATATGTGAAATTGCTAATTTTCAGGGGAAAACATCCAAATTCCGCCTTTTCGAAAATCGTGATTTGGACGTTTACATAAGAAAATAATAGTTGTCATACTAGGACAGGTCATATGTCCATCAAACCCAGTATCCTGTTTCCAACAATGGCTAACCCAGGTCACAAGGACCTGGCAAGATCCCAAGGAGACAAACAGATTTTATGTTGTTTATCCTAGGAATAAGCAGGATAATTTTCATGGGCCATTTTGAGATGGCCATATGCTATGAAAATGAGTGTCTTAGCATTTTTAACAATATCTTCACTCCTCATCAAAGAATAAATGCAAAACCAGTGTGATTTTGCTAATTTGGATCTTTTCCAGCTAGTATTATGATTTTTAACTTTTTTTTCCCATGTGTGCCAATTTTTTGCTGTTTATATAATGAAAGAAACATATTCTGGTTTTAAATTTAGAATGATATAAAGAAATATTATCCAAACTTCATCAAACTTCGTTTGGGGAGAAAATTATTCATTTTAAAGATTTATATAAAAAATATTATTGATTGGGTTTTATGACTATTCAGACGAAGGTGGGCCTGATGGATGGAGGGAGGACTCGCCCATCAAAAAAAAGTTAGAGGGAGGTCTGGGGGTTGGGGTTGGTGGGGTCCAGGGGGGTTGAGATGGGGTGGGGGGGTCCTGATGTGGGTGGGGGGCTCTGGGGGGATGGAGGGAGATCTGGGGAGGTGGAGGGAGATCCGGAGGGGGGGGCTGGGCAGTCCGGCAGGGGTTCGGGGGGGTGTCCGGCAGGAGAGATTGGGCATCTCTCCTGTTGGTAAAGAACACGATCGCGTGGGAGTTTGGGGTTTGTCCAATGGGAGGGATTGGGCATCCCTCCTGCCAGTGAAGAGTGCAATCACGCGGGGGCTTTGTCCAGCAGGGGCGATTGGGCATCCCTCCTGTCAGTGAAGAGCGCAGTCAGGCGGGGGGTTTGGGGATTTGTCCTGCAGGAGGGAATGGGCATCCATCCTGCCAGTAAAGAGCACGATTGCGTGGGGGGTTCGGAGGTGGTGGCAGGAGAGATTGGACATCTCTCCTGCCATAATTGTTGTGAGGGGGAGGGGGGGAGGGGACGGATCCATGATTCTCTAACTGGCATTGTTTATAACAAACGTTGGTTAAAGAATCATGCTTTTAGGCGGACCGGCCCCTCCTTTGCCTAAAAGGTCTTGTTTTGGGCATTTGGGACTTGAAGCATTATTTTGGTCAGGAATGTGTTTTAAAGATAGATATAGTGGTGGTCTGAGCGATTAAACTGCTGAACATACAGGTAGGCCATTCTCGAAAAAACCCACATTTTCGACGTTTTTGTCGAGAATGGACATTTCCCTGCTGCCTACTTTGTGTGCATAGGGCCTTAGGCCAAAAGGGGACTGAGACGTTGTTTTTTATTATGCCCCTCCAAGTATAGCCCTTGATAGAGACTGCCCCAACTTTGTTGGTTAAGCTGAGAACTTTTCAGCAGATCCTCATATTCATGCACTCTCCATTTGTTATAACTTGATACCAGGTTGGTGTTTTCAGGTATACTCATTGATCTGGGTATGTACAATTTTAATCTATGTAGTGCCCGTATGTTACTTTTTATATGTTTGTTTATATTTGTTTAAAATATTTTACCTGAATAATTGAGACTCTCTCTTTTAAACTTTAAGTTGATTTATGGTATGTTTTTATGACCCCTTTTGAGTTTTTTAATCTCAGGCTGCGGCAGTAAAAGTTCAGACGCTCATAGAATTCCTATGAGTGTCGGAGCTTATATGGCAGTGACAGTCGAGAAAAAAATCCTAATTCAGCTTAGTAAAAGGGGGCCTATATTTTCAGCACATGCTTTGTTTTATTTATACAATTATGATTTTAATAATGTTGAGAAATGGGCCACGACATGACAAATGAGTATATCTAATCTAATCTAATCTAATCCTTAGGTTTGTATACCGCATCATCTCCACGTTCGTAGAGCTCGACGCGGTTTACAGTAGGAGAAATAGGAAGGAACTACAACAGAGGGTTAGAGGTAGAAGTGTGAAGATAATTTAGAGGACTTGGGATGCCAAGATATAAGAGTTTCCTTGGTTCCTAAGTTGGAGGGAGACTTACATTTTTTGAGAAAAGCCAGGTTTTCAGATGTTTGCGGAAAACTTGGAGAGAGCTCAAGTTCCGAAGAGGGGAGGTAAGGTTGTTCCAGAGCTCAGTGATTTTGAAGTGGAGGGAGGTCCCTAGCTTTCCTGTGTGGGAAATGCCTTTTAGCGAGGGGAAGGATAGTTTTAATTTGTGGGAGGATCTGGTGGTATTAGGGTTTGAGGAATTCCAAGAAAGAGGGAAAAAGGGAGGGAGGATATCATATAGGATTTTGAAACTTAAACAGGCGCATTTATAGTGGACCCTGGCGATTATCGGAAGCTAGTGGAGTATATATCAACCAAGATCAGAATTACAACTGAATTTATATGCTCATTACATATACTATTATTGCTCATAATCTATTGTGCATTGCACACATTATAAAAATATATTTCAAAGTATTTTCATTTGGCATCTTCAATTAACTCCAATTTTATTAAAAATATAAGGGATTAACATTGGTCCATAAAATCAGACTCATGAGATAACCTCCACTTCTTGCCTGTTACTTAGGGCTAGATTCACTAAACCTTCCAACCCTGTACCAATGATCGCAAAGCCAGTTTTACTGATTCCCCAACCCTGACCCGATTCACTAAACTACTGCCCAATCATTCTCCGCTCTGATTTGATTCTCCCTTGCAAATTAGCAAAAACCCCTGCAAAATAGCCAAGCGATTGATTCACTAACAATTGTTTGGCTATTTTGAATCGGGTTTTACTAGCCTAAAACCCAACTGCCGCAGACCTGTCGGTAACCCCCAAAACAAACAGCAGGAAGGATGCCTACTCCCTCCTGCCAGTGGACGCCCCCTCCCACTCCCGGTACCTTGAAAAGTTGGAAGCAGGAAGGGTGCGCAATCCCTCCTGCTCGACAATGATGGCCTTAGGCCACGCCCCGATATATCATCCGATGAACAGGGAGGAGCCTAAGGCCAACAGCGATTGAGTTGCTATTGTTAGTGAATCTAGGCCGTAGTCCCTTGTAGTGTCCATGTTTTCTAGTCCACATAACAAAACCTTTTGTTGTTTCCTTCTTTTCACTTGATGTTCCTGGATATCTTCCTCAATACTTGCCCCACCCTGTGAAATAATCTTCCCCTATACTTATGCAGCCCTTAAAACACACCTTTTCTTGCTGGCTTTTGGGACCCAACTAGGGACTTTGTTGTGAATGTCCATGTTATAGCACTGATCTTGTTGCAAACCATGTTTTTTCCCCTCTTCTGCTGTCTCACTCTCTTTTCTTTCAAAGATTTGTAGTTCCAACTTTTCCCGCTAGCTACTTTATCTATTAGTTTTATTACTGCTATAGTACACCCCTCCAGCAGTATATGAAATAAATGTGAACTTGAATTCTTCCAGGAAGAGCTATTCTGCCTTTGGGGATCTGGCTTTAGCCAGCACATTCATAGCGGTGCCTTGTATCTCTGGTAATCTTAATTCCTGATTTCTGATTGACTCAGCAGAGATCACCTCAGGGCAAGCTTAAGTGTTTCTGTCCCTCAAGTATATTCCCTTCTGTTTCAATATTGTTTGCTTGTCCAGATATATATTTGGTTCCTGTTTCTGCCTTGCTTCTGATAACTTGAGATTCCAGCTGTTTAGTCAAGATGTTTGTTTTAATTAATTTTTTCTCTTTTGTGATGGATGCATTTCTTGGCAGTATAGTGACACTAAAACTTACTTTGAATAATCCTAGTTTTCATCTTGTTCTTGCCTAGTATACAAACCTTGAGAGTTCATAACTAGTAAATGCCCACATACTAACTAAAGATCCTGTGACAGAATGAAGCAGCCAAAATAAAGGTGTTAATATATTGATTCAGTCACCTAAATAAAAATCCACTGATAGAAGGCCTCTGCTAAATTTTAGTGTCTACAGCAAAACTATCAAGTTACCTAATTCCTAGAGGGAGTCATTTTGGCCACTCCAGGATTTAAATTTACATCCCAAAATAGTATGAGATTTGTAGTTTTTAATTCTACCCATTTAAATCAGAGCTGTAGGTTCCATAATGCACCAGAATGAGGTTGTCAGAAACTGCCCTAAAGACTTACTCCAAAGACTTTTCATATGCCATGTTCCAAGCACTATAGGTCTTGGGGAAAATATTCTAGAACCCTTGTTAGCACCCAAGAAAAGGATCTAGGTGGCATTGTAGACAATACGATGACACCTACTGCCCAATGTGTGGTGGCAGCCAAAAAAGCAAACAGGATGCTAAGAATTATTAAGGGATGGTTAACAAGACTAAGAATGTTAGTAACAATTAAACAAGAATTATTAAGGGATAGTTAACAAGACTAAGAATGTATTGCTCCATGGTGCAACCTCATCTGGAGTATTGCATTCAGTTCTGGTCTCTTTATCTCAAGAAAGATATAGCGGCACTATAAAAGGTTCAAATAAGAGCGACCAAGATGATAAAGGTTAGGGCTCCTCAGCTTGGAAAAGAGACGGCTAAGGGGAGATATGATTGAAGTCTACAAAATCATGAGTGGAGTTGAACAGGTATAAGTGGATTGATTTTTCACTCTGTGAAAAATTACAAAGACTAGGGGACACTCCATGAAGTTACAGGGAAATACTTTAAAAACCAATAGGAGGAAATATTTTTTCACTCAGAGAATAGTTAAGCTCTGGAACGTGTTGCCAGAGATTGTAATAAGAGCGGATAGCGTAGCTGGTTTTAAGAAAGGTTTGGACAATTTCCTGGAGGAAAAGTCCATAGTCTATTATTGAGAAAGACTTGGGGGAAGCCACTGGATCGGTAGCATGGAATGTTTATACTCCTTGGGTTTTGGCCAGATACTAGGGACCTGGATTGGCCAACGTGAGAATGGGCTACTGAGCTTGATGGACCGTTGGTCTAACCCAGTAAGGCTATTTTTATGTTCTTATGTTTGTTTTTTTCCTTTTTGGATTCTCAGATTTACCATCTAAATCCCTGTGTGAAATTTACCATTACTTTTATACTACCAGATTTTACCAAGCTTACTCCACATCCTGGTTGTACAATTAATGATCCAGTTCAGAAATTTGGTAAACCATGCCTAGGAAAGTAAAGACTGCAATTAGCCCTTTGGCCTGTTAAAACACTAAAGTACGGTGATGTTTCCCTGAAAATGTTTGGTTGGACTCAAAAAGCATTAGCAGAGCTGCCAAGTTACCCATTTCAAGATATTGATTTTTGGTCAGTCCTAACTTTCTGACAAATCTATCATGATGCATTATAGACCTGCATCAGGAATTCAAAGAATCTGGGAAATAAGGAAAAGGGGAGTTGGAATGTTTGTGTGAGGGAAAGAGACAGAAGGCTATAGGTAGACAGAGTGATAAAAGGGATATTGAATGAAATCTGAATAGACAGAAAGGCAGAAGAATAGACGAAAACTGAAACAAAAAGATCAGTGTCAGAGAAGATTGTAGTAAAAGAAGTGATAAAAAACAGGAGGGGATAGAAAAATGACAACTGAACTGGAAACCCTGGAAAGAGATATGAGAAGAAATGAAAGGAATGAATAGAGACTGAGGTCAACATAATTAGAAACATTGCCAAACAATATAGCTAAAAGAAAAAATTATTTTCCTTTTTGTCTTGGAATGTCAAATTTTGCCAAATATATCTACTGTCTTTATGGTGTTGTATTATATGCAGAAGCATATCCTGTTGATTTTGTTGGAACAGAAGAAATTATGGCAGCAAACCCTTTCAGTCACTAAACAGAAATTAGGACCTCTTTTACAAAGGTGCAGTAGCAATGTTATTGCAGAAAATGCACCAAAGCTCATAAGCATTTACCAAGGCAGCATTGCTACCGCGGCTTTGTAAAAGGGGCCCTTACTCCTAGAGTTTCTTTTTCAGGTTTAGGAGTGGCTTAAGGACAACCAAGTTGAGTGGACAATTTAGGGGCGTGTACTAAAATCTCCCCCTCAAAAATTGGACCCCCCCCCCTTGACAGACCTGCAGAGTAGCACAACCTTATTAAGTTTTCAACGTCTGTTAGTATTATCCAGGACCAGTGCATGGATATACAAAATACAGCTTGTCAGGTGCCTCTTGCTAAAACATGATGTAAATTAATTGTTTGCAAAGATGACTGGAACATTTCTGTCAGTTCACTTAATATTCTTCCCAGGTCTTATAGTGAGGCTTCAAATCAGAATCCTAACTATCCTATTGTTTACTAAACTAACACTTATTTCCCACTTTAACAGTATCTGAGAACATGTGATAAAACTGTTATCATGCACTAACCTTTAATAAGTAGGGGTCTTGCTGAAAAATAGAGTGCTTCTGTCATGCTTTCAATTGCTTTGCAGGTGACAAAACAGCTAAATCAATTGCTAAAATATAATAAACAGCTTTTTGGATAATTTTACTAGGTATTAGAAAAAGGACTGTATGTTGGATTTTGGAGAGAGCAAAAGAAGGGGAGAAAATGAAAGCAAAAGAAGAGATGTGCTTGCAAGTTAATGCAAGCAGCGTCAATGTTTGGTACTTTATGGGAAACTAGCAGAGCACATGAAATTGAGAAATGACATGAGAGTAGTGTGGGCGGTGATAAAGCAGATGGGCTGCTGAATTCTGCAAGAGTTTGAGCAGGAGGAAGACAATTAGCAAACAAACCAATTGCAGTAACGCAGTGTGAGAAAGACGTATAGCAAGTGTCATGGAACAGAAAAGAAGGCAAATTGTGAATGCTAAACAGATGATGGTGTAGGAATGTTTAAAGGGAAGAAACGTATAGGTGGAGAGAGAAGCACAGGCCAGAGGTGATCGCTCCCCCTCCCCCCATGCTCATGATGAACTCAGAACTGAACATAAGACAAATCAAGATAAGTCAGAAAGCACAGGCCAAGACCGCTGTGAAGGCCTAAAGAGAACCTTGCCACTGCCTGCCCCGTCACCGGAGCCTCACACCACAGTTGGGGGGGGGGGAGGCCTGAGGATATGATGACGATGGGACCGGGGAGCTATTTTTGAGAAGGGGGTTTTTACATTTGAATGAGCTGAAGGTTGCTTTTCTGGTGTTATTTATCACATTAAAGATCATCTGTTGTTTTTTTTTTTTTTTTTTTTTAAAAAGGAAGATCATGCATAGCATCCTGTCACAAACATTATTTTGACGTTTTATCTACTCCACTGAGAGTCAGCCAGGGAAGATTACAGCATAATATTTATAATAAATCCATAATGTAATAAACATTGCTTTAACGGCCAAATCTGGTTCACTAGACATGAAAAAGGCACTCTCACATCCCTACATGTCTCATATCACTCAGTGTGTGATTTAAATCATAAAAGAGCCAAAACCCTGAATCAAACAGAGGAAATATGATTCTTTCCTCAGCAGTTACCAATAGTCTTGCTGCATTTGGCCCTCTTTTACTAAGGTGCGCTAAACGATTAGCAAGCGCTAAATGCTAACGCGTGCATCTTAGTCTACGGACGCATTAGCGTTTAGCGTGCGCTAATCGGTTAACGCACCATAGTAAAAGAGGGGGTTAGCTCTTATGCAGTCCTAAAAACACTATGGGCTCCTTTTACTAAGCTGCAATCGCAGTTTTAGCGTGCGCGTAGCGGGTGCTAAATTGCCACACGCGCTAGACGCTAACACTAGCACTGAGCTGGCACTAGTTCTAGCCGGGTAGCATGGGTTTAGCGCGCGCGGCAATTCTGCGTGCGCAGAAAATGCTTTCGCAGCATAGTAAAAGGAGCCCTATATTACATAGGGCTTAATATAATCATTGCCGCGAGGTTTACTTTGCCAAGAAGCAACCTCAGTCACCAAAAATGCTTAACCGCGGGAGAAATCAGCTAAGTGCTTTTTCTAACATCATTATTTTTGACATGGAGGAGGCTGCGATCTCTTCAGAGTTCCACATGGTAAATATATTTGTTGTATACAGTGTCTAAATTGTTCCTTTAACAAGTTTAAAATTAAAAATTAAATTTCGTTTTTGTGCACCTTATATCACTTACGTTTGATTAATTGCACACGGACGCACCCTAAGTGCTGGAATGGTGATTTTTTTTTTTTTTTGCCGGTTCCTCCCCGTATCAAAAATAATACTGAGGATACATTTCACATTATTATTATTATCATTGTTAAGGAGGCCATTTAGTGCTTTTTGTAGTCTCTCTGGATTGATCTATTGGCTTGGCTGCTCTTAGTAGTATCTTTCAAATATCTCTTGCAGCATTTGAGATTTTTCTATTTCTGAAGTATTATTCTGAAGTATTCTATTTCTGAAGTATTATTTTGGCAAAATCTACCTGCATAAACAAATACTGAATTTGCTGTAGCTGCTCATAAGCAATAAAACTCTGTCAGCAGTAGGCTTCTATACCCGCATCATCTCTGTTTGAAAGGAAACTCTGCAATGAGAGGGCATAGGATGAAGTTAAGAGGTGATAGGCTCCAGAGTAATCTGAGGAAATACTTTTTTTTCAGAAAGGGTGGTAGATGCGTGGAACATTCTCCCGGAAGAGGTGGTAGAGACAGAGACTGTGTCTGAATTCAAAAGGGCCTGGGATAGGCACGTGGGATCTCTCGGAGAGAGAAAGAGATAATGGTTACTGCGGATGGGCAGACTAGGTGGGCCATTTGGCCTTTATCTGCCATCATGTTTCTGTGTTTTGGCACTATTTATTGGGATTTATTAACCACCTTTATGAAGAGATTCACCTAAGGCAGTATACAGCAAGTACAGTTTAACATGAAACTTACAATTTTGTTAACAGCATAACAATAGTAAGATGATTAAAAAACAAATACAATCAACAAGGTAAACATGAAATCAGCAAATTGAAACCTAATAATAGGACTATAATGCAGTATCAAAAAAATACACATTTAACAAATAACAAAGATATTGCATCATACAATTTCTTTGGATTAGGGTACAGAAATGCTCCTTGAGAGGACCTTAAAGGTCTCAAAGGTGTGTAAAGGGCTAACTTGTTCTTTAGGTATTCTGGCCTATTTTGTCTGACGACCTTGAAAATAAGAGTTTTAAATGTAGCCCTTTAACACGCTGGTAGCCAGTATAATTGTTGCAGGAAGGATGTGATGTGGTCATGCCATTTGCAGCCTTCTATCAGTCGTGCTGCAGCATTCTGAATTAGTAGGAGCAGATGAACTCTTCCAATGTATTCATCCTCATCCAATTATTTATTGCTAGCAAACAATCTAACAGTCCAACCACCTGAGCCTCATTGATCATCTACAAATATTTCATAAAAGATCCCAAAAGCTGATTAGAATAGCAATTAAATAGATGTTAAATAATATGGGAAAAAAAGACAAGCTCCCAGAGTAATGACATAAGAACATAAGAATTGCCGCTGCTGGGTCAGACCAGTGGTCCATCATGTCCTGCAGTCCGCTCCCGCGGCGGCTCTTAAGTCAAAGACCAGTGCCTTAATTGAGTCTAGCCTAGTTTGCAATGGATATAACATTACCTCTGAACTGAATCCTAGGTCTACCCCAATCTGTTTGAACTTCTATTGCTTGTACACTGTACTCCATTCAGCTGCTTGTCAGAAGGCACATGCGTTCCTGCCCTGCTGCTAACCTGGTCGCTTGCTCGCTCTCTGCCGTGAGTTCTGGCTTCAGTCAATGAGTGGTACCTAGTAGGAGCGCACTATGGCGCTGCCGCTGCTAGGCGCTAAGCGGATTTCTGAATGGCTCCTGCAAATTATCTCGAGAATTCATGGGAGACATTCAGGAAGCCGCTCAGCGTCAAGCAGCAGTGCCAAAGCGTGCTCCTGCTCAGTACCGCTCAGCGACTGAAGCTGGAACTTGCGGCAGTGACTGAACGGGTTAACAGCGGGGGCAGGAGCATGTAAAGCTCGCTCCTGCCCGCTGCACCTCTGGACCATCAGGGATTCCAGCGGCAGAGGAGATACGATGGATAGGGCAGGGAGGGGGGACAAAGTGCAGAGCCTGGTGGACCGGCGGATGCCTGTAATAAGTCTGGAAGGGGATTGGGTGGGTGCTGGACGCTGGGCTGAATATAAACCAGGACACCTATTTTTGGGCCACTTTTGGCACCAAAATCCTGGTTTATATTCAAGTATATAAGGTATATAATATGAGAAGAATAGCAACTATCTGGTAACCCTAATTCTCAGAACACAAAATCCTACAGGGGAATTACTATCCTAAACAAGCACACTTCCATTCACACAACACAGAGTTACAGACAAACAAGACAGACCATTAGAATTCTGTGTTGACCATCAGAAAATGTGGCCCTGAAGCAATAGCCACAGAGTCAAGCTATGTGGTTTGGGAGTCAGTGTTTATACAATAGAATTGCTCATAGCATTGATCCAATAGGACAGCATGCATATTCATGAACTTACTGACCCACAGGTCAGCCATAAAACCTTTTTGTTCCTTGCTTATTTCTTTCATGTTTCTCATTTGGATCCTGACCCTAGTCCTTAGAAACAACAGACATAAAGATAAGCTTTCCAGGTAGGTGAGGGGGACTAAAAGGTGTTATCTTGGAGCACTTAATTAAATAACAATGAAAGTGAAGTTACTTACCTGTAATGGGGGTTCTCCGTGGATCAGCAGGATCAGTCAGCCACATATTGGTGACATCATCCGATGAGCTGCGGTCATGGCTGGCAGGCGCAGGAGCAACCATTGGTGAGCTGGGGGAGCTCCAAGGACCTCCAAGTGAACTGGGGCCACACGAGGGAGCTTTTCCATTGCCGGGCAGGCCTCAACCGATATTAGTAGAGTGGGCGGCTTGGTGGAAGGTGGTGTCACTGCTTTTGCCGTGGTTTTCTTTGTTCTTTTTTTGGGCTATTTCATTGGCCAAGAAGTCCTTCAGCATGTGCAGGCAGTGTTTTCTGGCTCTCTGCGACATTTGGAGGTACAGTGAGCAGGCAGCCATGAGGTGGGCCTCCCCTAAACACTGGACACAAACCTCGTTGGCATCTGTAGAGGACATCTTTCTATTGCATTGCAGGCATTTTTTTAAAAACCTGGCGTTGAGGTAGAGGTTTCTTTCTGAGTTTCTGCCATCTTCTAGTCTTTTTCTTTTCTTTTGGAAAGCAGAGTAGGATCCGACCATTGGGCTGGGCGGATAAAATAATCTGAGGCAGGAGGGCGCCTGCAATGGAGTATATAGGTGGGCTAGCACACGCTCAGGAGGAGGCCCCAAAGGCTCCTTCTGAGCTCTGGGAGGGCAAATCTGATTTTTGGGCTCATTGGATGACATCACCAATGTGTGGCCGACTCATCCTGTTTGTCCATGGAGAATGATGTATGCGTAGCCTTCTTCTCACGGCTTCAGGTGGCTTCCTGACCTGTCCCTGACTTAGCCATATGTTTATATTTATTAAGATTTGATATACCGCTCCAGCATGTCACTGACCTAAGCGGTTTACAATGCAACAATTGATTAAAGAAAAGAACTCCATTAAAGATAGGAAAGAAAGAGATAAGATATGTATATCCTAAGAAGCATTCAGTGAGGATGGAAACAAAGATTACATTAAAAATAAAAATACTAGTTAATTATAAATTAAAAAGATTAAGAAATTAAAATTAATTAATTAAAAAATAATAATAATAAATAAATAAATTCCAGTCAGATCCTAGTCCAGTGAAGACAAAGAGACTCTTCAATGCCGGGAAAGTATGGCAGGCAAACAGTAACTTGGAAGACAGTCAGGTCCAACTCCAGCATCCGATCCTCCACTTTTGGCCCCAGCCAGCTGTTTTCTCTCCCATCTCTGCCACCAGAATTGATTCCTGGACGAGCTGTGGTGGAAGGTACTGCCTCTGAGCTCACTTTGATGCACCATATGATTTGATTATCCACCTAGAATGGACACAGGGTGTGAGAAAAGAAAGAAGGAGTTGGAAATGGGCCTCCTCCCAGACTGCTAGGCTTCATTTTTTATTACAGGTTCTTATATATAAAAGGGGTCCATGGCAGAGCAACATGCAGGAAAAGACATATACAGTAGTTGTTAGTTAAATTCAGGCCAGGGGGGACCTAAAATAGTTAAGCATTGGTTTTAAAATCAAAGAAACCTAAACACAAGGTTAGAAGAAAATGATTTATTAGTAATGAAAGGTCACTTTGGGCAGCCAAAAAACCTAGAGACTTGAAGAAGGCACAGATAGTTTATTAGCATACGTATGCGGCTCCAAGCTGGCTTCAGAAGTGCCGAAAACAGGACGTTACAGAGATATTTATACATTCTTCTGGCTATACAACTGAATTCTAGAAAAAACTTTTCACGTGTTACTTTTCTTAACAATCATTGGTCCTCAGCTCACACTAGCAGGTCACTAGCAAGTCACTTATCTAGGCCCTGCAGTCTTTCTGTTGCATGTTGTTTATGCTGAGATAGCCATAAGAAGTTAGAATGTCCAAGCTAACACCCAGTATAGGCAGGCTAGAACATAAGATAAGTTAGGTCTGCAGCTAAACATAATTCAGCATTTTATTAAAGAGAAAACTTAGTTCAACACTTAGGAAAACCAGACCCAGACTCCTTCAGTACTTGGAAAACCAGTCCCAGACTCCTTCAGTAACATCAAAGAACAGAAAAGGCAAGTGTTTCTTTTCTCACAGCATTGCTTCACTGTTCAGTTCTTATCTTGCTGCGAGTAACACATTCCCTTTCCCAATTATGTCAACTTCAAAAGCCAAGAGGCTATCAGATCTGGGCCTGGTTTTTTCACTACTGAGTTAGAAAAAAAAAAATGGTTGTAGTAGAAGTGGTTCTGGGAAAAATTAGAATAGGCCAGCTATGATATTAAACTATTATAATAAAAACCCCTGCAGTTCTCTCTAGGTTTCAGCCCTACTCTGTCCTGTAGCAGCAGAAAGCCTACCGTTGGTCACAGTGCCAGGTGGTAAGAAAATCTCCCCAGGACAGAGCACACTTCCACCTGAATGCACTTCAGATGTCTCCCAAGAGAACATGGACCTCAGCCAAAACCTGGCAGAGAGGAGACTCACAAATTTTCAATAAAGCAATGAGCATTTATTGCTCAAACATGAAACATGTCCAAGAATTTGGATAAAGGCTCAAGGGGGGAATCACGCATAGATACAATAGGACGTCCAGGGGGGTTGTGTAGATGTTTGTGAATTTTCGGAAGAAAATAGATGACTGGAGTCCAGATGATCCTGCTATGGAGCTCAAAAGTGAAATTTCAAAATTGGTATCTAAAGCTCTCAAGCAAAAAATGATCACCGCCAGAGAAGCTGCTTTCCTCAATCCTGGATTCCATGTGACTCCAGTCATCTATTTTCTTCCGAAAATTCACAAACATCTACACAACCCCCCTGGACGTCCTATTGTATCTATGCGTGATTCCCCCCTTGAGCCTTTATCCAAATTCTTGGACATTTTTCTGAAACAACAGGTTTCCTCTATTAAGTCATACATTAAAGATACTAACCATATGCTCCGAATCATATCTGAGTTGGATGTCTATGAACCTCATTGGATTTTAGTCACATTGGATGTGACTGCTTTATACACAATGATCCCTATGGACAGAGCCTTGACCTTAATACATCAAATTTGTGTGGAACAAAAGATCCGACCTCAGTTATCTGCAGATATTTTGATGGAAATGGCCACCCTGGTATTAACCAGAAGCTATTTTTGGTTCCACAATGAATTTTATTTACAGAAGCATGGCATAGCTATGGGGGCATCATTAGCTCCTTCTTTAGCGGCCTTATTTATGGCAGATTTAGAAGAACGTTTGATCTATCCTATGCCATCTTTCTCTAAAGTCAAGATCTGGAAGAGGTTCCTTGATGATGTCCTGTGTATATGGTCTTCAACAGAGGATGAATTGGAATTATTCATAGCAGAACTAAATAGGCTCGATAACAATATCAAATTTACTGCTATTATAAATCATAGGGAAATCCCGTTTTTAGATATTTTGATTACAAAAGGGATTACTCATTTACAAACGTCCCTGTATAGGAAAAAGACAGACCGTAACAGTTTGTTACGGTTTCACAGCTTTCACCCGGAGAGCTTGAAAAGAAGTTTGCCCATAAGTCAGTTCTTGAGGCTACGCAGGATTTGCCACACTTTAGATGACTTTCGTTGCCAGGCGAAACAGATGAAAATAAGATTCTATCATCGGGGCTATCCTTATGATGTAGTCAAAAGGGCGTATAAAAGAGCTAAGAATGCCCATAGAGATTGGCTTTTGTATGAGGGGGAGCGGGGTGTACAGTCCCAGGACACAGTGGCCTTTGTGCAGGAATTTTCCTCCCTAGCCCATAGTGTATCCAAAATTGTCAAAAAACATTGGCATATTCCTAGGATGTTAATCCCTGACCTGGATGCAGCGCCTTTGTGCTCGTACCGCAAGAGAAAAAACTTGGGGGAGATGTTAAATCATTACAAATTACAGGAGAGAATCCCCCTTACCAGTGGGAATCATTCCCCGTGCGGTTCTTGCCAATGGTGCGAGTATACGATTCCGGGTGAATATTGGACTCATCCTACTACTGGGGTTATGTACAGGGCGAGACATAATACCACTTGTAGGTCTGAGAATGTGGTATATGTGTTGCAATGCCCATGCCCCAAATTGTATGTAGGCAGAACCACCCGTTCTATACGGGTTCGTTTAACAGAACATAAGTCCAGAGTCCGTACTCACTCGGAATCGTCCCCGCTGGTCCATCATTGGATTCAGTGCGGGCATACGTTAGAAGATCTGCTGTGGCGGGTCCTAGACCAAATTTTTGTAGGGTGGGAGGGAGGGAACACTGCCCGGAGGCTCAACCGGTGCGAACTCCGGTGGATGTTCCGATTAGACTCTATGGCCCCTAATGGGTTAAATCAAACTTCTGACTGGTTAGCTCAAGCGGATCTTTAGATCCTTGGTTAGCTAAGGGGTGTTGGTTTTTTCAGTGGTTTTTTTAGTGCTTGGCCCCTTTTACTACGTATGGGTCAGGAGTGTAATTCCCCGGAAATGACGTATTTTGGGGTAGGGTATTTAGTTCTCAGAGTCGGTGAACCTCGGCGTGCTTTTTTTGCCGATGGTTGGTATGTGACGTTTGTCCTGCATAAATGTAAGTTAAGCATAGAGAAGGGAATGATTTTGTTTAATGTGGTGTATGCGTGTGCTCCAATGTTATCTCTAATGTGGTGTATGTGTTTGTTTGGTATTCTAGTTCCCCAGTGCCCCCTTAAGTCCAGCATCTTCCTTCTGCATTCTTATTCTCTCCCATGTCTGGCCATCTTCTCTCTGTGTCCATAAACCCTCCCATGTCTGGCATTACCCTTCTGTGTCCATATGCAACCCTCATGCAGCATTCCCCTTTATGTCCCTGTTCCTATGCTCCCATCCATGCCCACCATCTCCCCTCTTTTTGTATATCTCTCTGTATCCAGCTTCTCCCCTCTCTTATTCCAATAGCTAAATAGCAACACTCCTAAATCATAAGGAATAAGATTCTTTATCTGAGATCCTTAGGGCCAGGCATATTTTGGTTTTTGGAATTTTTCGGATTTTGAAAGTGGAAATGTTAAATCAGAAAAAGATCTAATCTAATCTGGTATTTGTGCATCGCACTATGTATACTGAGGTTCAAGGCAATTTACAGCAGGAAAAGGAGACATTAATACATTGTAGAATACCTAAGGTAAACATTGCAATACAAGGATGCACAGAAGGAGTAAGAAGACTTTTAGGATTTTTCAAGGCAGAGAATGTCATTCCAGGTATTGAAAGAGAAGTTTGGTACTGCTCAGAGACTATGGGCCTGTTTTACAAAGCCACACTAGAAGCTGCCGCGTGGCAACAGCCCCAAAGCCCTTTAAGTCTCTATGGGCTTCGGGGCCGTTACCGCGGCTTTGTAAAACAGGCCATATATTTACTTACTAGTCTTTAAGCCCGTTACATTAACGGGTGCTAGAATAGATGTGTCTGTCTGTGTTTCTTTATCTCTCTCTCCTTGGCCGCTGTCTGTATCCTTCTGTCTCCCCCTCCCCCCACGAGCAAAGATATCTGCCCCCAGCACACACCTCCCCCCCAAATGTCTCTCCATGGCCCTCTTCTGTCTTCCCCCCAGAGCAAAGCTGTCTGTCCACAGCACACCTCCCCCCAAATCAGCCCCCTTTCCCTCTCCCTATCTCTCCATGGCCCCTTCTGTCTTCCCCCCCAGAGCAAAGGTGTTTGCCCCAAGCACACCCCTCCCACCAAAGCAGCCCCCTTTCCCTCTCCCGCTGATTCTCTCTCTCTGGCCCCCTTTCTCTGTCTGTCTTTCTGTCCCTCTCCCTGCCCCTGTGTCTTTCTTTCTTTCTGTCTCCCTCCACTGTCTGTCTGTCATTTTTCCCCATTTCCCTGTGCAGCAGCATTTCCATCCCACTTCCCTATGCAGCAGCAACAGCATTTCCCTCCTATCCCCCCCTTTCCTGTGCAGAAGCAGTAGCAGCATTTTCCCCCACCCCACTCCCTTTCCCTTCTCTTACCTTCTCCTTCCCTGCTCCATTCGGCCCCTCCCCCTTCTTTTACTGCCGTTGTCCTGCTCGATCTGGCCTGCTCCTGACCCTCCTACAGCCGACAAACCTCCGGGCTCCAGCCGCGTAGGCAGCACTTTAAATACGCTGCTTCGCGGCCTTCTACTGCCGATTTCCTCTCCCGCGTCTGTCTCCAATGATGTCATCAGAGACACGGCAGTAAAAATCGGCAGTAGAAGGGCGTGAAGCAGCGCGTTTATAGTGCTGCCTACGCCGCTGGAGCTGGGAGGTTTGTGGAGGGTCAACGGCCGGAGCGGGGCTGCTGTCCACCACTGGTGCTGCCTACGCCCTGGAGCCAGGAGGTTTGGAGAGAGCACAGTCGCGCGCCTTCAGCCACCGCGCACGCGCCTCCAGCCCCTGAAGCGCCATGAGGTGTGAAATAGAATACTGCTACAGAAGCACACCTCACGGCGCCAGGAATCACGAATTTTCAAGAGTGCATGCGCGCTCTAGGGTTTTATTATTAGTGATGCAGACGATATTTTCATTTTATTAGAAGTTGATCCTGATCTTAACAACCTGGTCCCTAGTATAGATTGCTGCATTTCTAAACTTCAGCTGTAGGCTTTGTCTATTCAAATGAAAATGAACGCTGCCAAAACCACATTGCTTTGGATTGGGCCAAGATTAGAAAACCTCCCTTCCTCTATCACATTGTAAACAGGTATCTCACTACATATAGATTTTTCAACTAGAGTTCTGGGTGTCATCTTGGACTCATCACTTACACTTCATGAACAGATAAATTCCTTGACAAAAAGTGTGTGTGTGTGTTTTTTTTTTTAGTCTGTGCATGTTGAGGAAGGTCAGATCACTATTCCATCAAGAACATTCTCAGTGTTGGTACAATTCACTGTGCTATCTCAGCTAGATTATTGTAGCTCAGTTTATCTGGGCATTAAGCAGGGCAGTCTAAAATGACCTCAGTTAATACAGAATACTGCAGCTAAGCTCATTTTTGGGAAACAAAAGTATGATCATGTTTCCCCTTTGTTGATAAAGCTTCACTGGCTCCCAGTTTGCTTTAGGATTCAGTTTAAATCTGCATGCATAATCTTCAAGCTTCTCTATGGAATATTTGATACTTTTGTCCCCTTATGTTGGAATACCCTTAGACTTTGCCATTTGAGAAACACACAAAGATATAAGTTAGCCTTCCCTTCCTTTAAGGGAATTAAATCTGCTGGGAAGCTCCGTCGATCTTTTGTTTTCAAGTTTTAGAGATCTGGAATGAACTTCCTGACTCCATTAGGCTTTTATGCCAGCTGCAATTATTTTGTAAATTCCTGAAAACTTTGTTGTTCTCGCAATTTTTAAATGGTTTAACTACAGTCTCAATGAAATGATAATATTTTAGTTATTTTTCTTATGCTTTTCTTATGTACTTTAATTTTTAATTAGTTCTTCCTTCTCCTATGTTTTCTGCTATGTATTCTAGTCTTAATTATATGTGAACCGAGTCGAGCTCCACTGGGAGATGACCCGATATATAAACCAAAGATTACATTACATTATATTACATTACATTAAGAGAGCATTTAGAGAGGGAGTTTAGTACAGCAAGAAAGTTAGTTTGATAAGATGAATGAAGTCAAGAGGTAGGAGACATTATGGACATTAGCTGGAGAGTAGCCAAATTCATTTCCAGTTCCAGTCATTAATTGGTGTGTAGCTGAGTGGTAGTAGGATGAAGAGTTCGGTGTTGAGAAAGTTGGACTTAGCTGCTAGTAGAGCATATGGAATTGAAAAGAAAGGTCTTCAGCTTTTTTTTTTTTTGTAAATCTTTATTAAATTTCCAAACTACCATAGTGCAAACAAACAATTTCAATATACATAAGTTTACACGAAATGCACATTAAACTTATAGACATTAATGTACAACTATTTCCCCCCCCCCCCTTCTCCCCCAAATAATCAACTTAAGCTTCTTATGAAATGTGATGTAATTAAGTTCTGTTCTGATGGTTCCAGATGGCCCGGATTCTAGTAACAGTGTTCCAAAGTTAGGCAGTGATAGGCATCCTACTATTCTCTAACTAACCAATCAGGATACTCTTGTTTTTAAAAAAATTGATGCAGCAAATGACAACTAATGAGACCACTAAAAAAATGATGAACCACCATTTGCGGGCCTAAAGAAACATCTAGGTATGCCTAAGGACGCCTGAGGCTGGTGTGGGCGTGGTTTACACTAGAAGTTGGCTTAGGTGGCCTTAGGCAACTCTAGGTGCTTCCGTAGATGTAAGACAGGCGCCTTAAATGTAGGCCTGGAAAATGCTGGCCTACCCTTAAGGCGCCTGTTTTAAAAACAGCCATGATTCTATAAACTGCGCCAATGTTTAATTGGCAACCATTTTTAGGCAGCCACCAATACCACCACCGTTTATAGAGCCAAGGCTTTACTGCCATAGGCTGGTTGGTGCTACGTAAAGAGACAAGGAACTGAATCTGCCATGTCTGGTATTTAAAATGACGAGACGTCCCCATTAAAATGGAGAACCTGCAGGCCATTCATTCTTCTCTAATGGAAAGACAACTTTATATTACTTAAGAAAATAGAAAATGATTTTAGCTGAATTTGTTTTTAAATTGTTAACTTTATGTGTGGATATTGATTGTGTTGTAAACAACGACATAGCCTAATGAGATGAACAGCCTATAAAAGTTGTCAGATAAAACAAATAATTAAATAAAGCGAGCAAGAACAGCAGCCTTCAGTTTCTCAGTTTATCTTTGCGGTTTAAGATTTCACCCGAGGCTTTGTTTGGAAAATATTTTCTGGCAGGTTTATTATCCTTGAGGTCGCATTACCACTCATGTCAAGTGTGCCATCTCCCTGTAGGCAGGCATTAAGAAGCAGAACTAATGGAGTGTGTGTGTTTGGGGGGGGGGGATGGTAAGCCAGCTCAGGATAACCTGGGGTTCATCAGTTTTTTAGTGGTCTCATTAGGGAAAGGCAACCTATTTTTTCCCTATGTTTGTTTCTTCATTTGATTATGGGGGAAGGTTTTCATTTGCTTCATAATTTATTTCTTCTGTTTAGAATAAAATAAACTAACCCCCCTTTTACAATGCTGCATTAGGCTTTTTTTTATCACTGGCTGCAGTGGTAATAGCTCCAACATGGTTCATAGACAAAATCGCGCGAGACAACGGCGTGCTGACAACTGAGCGCAAGGTTGATGGCGCGCCGAAGAAAAGCACTATTTTAAAGGGTTCCGACGGGGGGTGTTGGTGGGGAACCCCCCTATTTTACTTAACAGACATCGCGCTGGCGTTGTGGGGGGCTTGGGGGGTTGTAACCCCCCTCATTATACTTGAAACCGAACTTTTTGCCTGTTTTTTAGGGAAAAAGTTCAGTTTTAAGTATAATGTGGGGGGTTACAACCCCCTAAACCCCCCACAACGGCAGCGCAATGTCTGTTAAGTAAAGTGGGGGGGTTCCCCCCCAGACCCCCCGTCGGAGCCCTTTAAAATAGTGCTTTTCTTCGGCGCACCGTCAACCTTGCGCTCAGTTGTCTGCGCTCAGTTGTCAGTGCGCCGTTGTCTCGCGCGATTTAGTCCCGTCACCCTCCAACACTCATAGGAATTCTATGAACAATGGAGCTAATACCGCCGAGGCCAGTGATAAAAAAGCTTCGTAAAAGGGGGTCTAAATAAAGTGAATTTATTTCTTCAATGTAATATGTCACCTGACATTCTAATAATGATCTTCCGCTTTTTTTAAGGAGCACTGGTTTGCTTCTATTTTTTCGTAAATCTTTTAAAACCACTTTATTTGCAAAACCACTGAAAATTAATTTTCTTGAAATTTTGCCATTATTCCTATGGTTTTATTTGTTAAGATGACTATTGTAAACCGAGTCGAGCTTTCTTAGAATGATGATGCGGTATATAAAGCCAAGCATTAGATTAGATTAGATTAGATTAGATAATACTGTCTAACAAATCCCCCTATAATAACTATTACTATACAGTGGAACCTTGGTTCACGAGCATAATTCGTTCCAGAAGCATGATCGTAAACCAAAATACTCGTATATCAAAGTGAGTTTCCCCATAGGAAATAATGGAAACTCGCTTTGATACGTTCCTCCCCCCCACCCCCCGAGGCCAGTGGCACTGCTCCCCTCCCCCACTCGCAAAGACCCCCCCCCTCCGCGTGAACCGGCACACCCCCTCTCCGTGCGAACCAGCACCCCCTGCCCAAACAATGCATGCTCAAGACCAGCAGAAGCAGGAAGATCTTTTAGCGGCACCGGCACGTCCTGTGGGCTGCTTGCCGGTGCCAGACGGTGGGGGGGGGTAAGTTTAAGTTGTTTGGGCAGGGGGTGCTGGTTCGCGCGGGGGTGTGTGTGCCAGTTCGAGCGGGGGGGCCTTTGCAAGCGGGAAGAGCGATGCCGGTTATCGGCGGGGGTGCTCACAAATCGAGTCAACACTCGGTTTGCGAGACAAGTTTTGCAAGAATGTTTTGCTCGTCTTACAAAACACTCGCAAACCGAGTTACTCGCAAACCAAGGTTTGACTATATATTCATGTGATCCTCAACTGGCTCTTCAATCATGCATTATATATAATGATATACTCATGAGCCTTTATAATCACCGAATCATTTTTATCCAAGAAAATTATTTTAGAACATATTTTACCCACTTTTTTTATATAGAGTATATAAATAATAATTTATTATTTATCTTAGTTATTGGTTTTAACTGAGAGAGTTAAAAACAATAACTAACCCCCTCTTCTACGTAATTGCGTTAGCAGTTTTTAGCGTGGTGAGCCACGCTGAATGACCCGCGCTGCTCCCAACGCTCATAGAGTTCCTGCCATTAGTTCTAGAAGCGTAGCACCTTAGTAAAAGGAACCCTTAGTGCTGGAGCTCAAATGTGGCCTAGCATTGAATTTCTGGAGATAATGCCAAAGGCAGTCAGCAAGATATTGATCACTGCCGACTGAATATCGGGGCTCCTGTTATCCTATTCCATTGCCATCAGGGCTCTCACTGCCATCTTAAGCTAAATATGGCCAAGGCTGAACCTCCTATTTCCCCATATCTACTTCTCTCTCTCTCTCTCTGTCTCTAGGGTTGGTACTCTCATCCCTCTGATATTCTCGGCCTATAATCTCTAGGTCATCTTTGATGCATCTCTATCTTTATTATTTTTATTTATTGACTTGATATACCACTTTTACAAATCAAGTATCAAAACAGTGTACATAAAAACAAATCTAATTATAAAAAGAATGCCAAATAATGAAAGAAAAGATACATCATGCATCCAGGCCCATAAATAAATGAATCCTAAAATATATATTTAAAAAAAAAAAACCCTCAACCCAACATCACTCCCTGGTCTTGGTTAAAAAGAGAGTTAAAAAAAAAACCCCAGAAGGCTGCATGTCTGGTTAATTCTAAATGTGCCTTGGTTTGGACTAGGGATAGCCATTCTATTAGAGTCCAAAGAATGGAGAGCATCTGAGGGAACATGGGGGGCTGCAGAAGTAGAAAACTGGGATTGCCGGTATGGAAAACTCTAAATAAGGATAAGAATCTTGAGTTTAATTCTGAAGCGTATGGGGTAGGGTTACCAGACGCCTAGATTTTCCCTTTTCGAGGACATGTCCGGGGTCCGAATAGCTTTTCAAAACCAGGCACTTTGTCCAGGTTTTGAAAAGTTTCTTCTAAATCGTGTTGGGCAGGAGGAAATCCGTGCATGCACGAATGTCGCGCGCGTGACATCTTTGCAATGCATACACAGATTTCCTCCTGCCTGGCAAGAGTAGGCAGCGGGAATGGGGCGGGATTTGGGGTGGGACTGGGGCGTAACAGTGCAGGGATGGGTAGAACTGGGTGGGCCTGGGGGGACGGGTCTAGGAGGTCCAGATTTAATACAGTAAAATCTGGCAACCCTAGAATGGGTTAACCAGTGTAATTAATGGAGAAGTGGGGAAAAGTGGCTACATTTTGTTGTGAAATGGAAGCATGCTTAGGGTTGCCATATGATTCCAGAAAAAGGAGGACAGGGCCATGGTGAGACCTCATCTGGAATACTGCGTGCAATTCTGGAAGCCACACTACCGCAAAGACGTGCAGAGGGTCGAGTCGGTCCAAAGAATGGCCACCAGAATGGTCTCAGGGCTTAAAGGTCTCCCGTACGAAGCAAGACTAGACAATTTGCAGCTCTACACTCTAGAGGAGCGCAGGGAGAGGGGAGACATGATTGAGACGTTTAAATACGTCACCGGACGTATAGAAGTGGAAGATGACATCTTCCTTCTTAGAGGCCCCTCAACCACAAGAGGGCACCCGCTCAAACTCAGGGGCGGAAAATTTCACGGCGACACCAGGAAGTATTTCTTCACGGAGCGAGTGATTGATCGGTGGAACGGGCTTCCAGTGCAGGTGATCGAGGCCAGCAGTGTGCCAGATTTTAAGAATAAATGGGACGCCCATGTGGGATCCCTAAGAGGGTCAGGGCAAAACACTAGCTAATCTCAAGGGGAGGGTCTATAGTGGGCAGACTTAATGGGCCTTGGCCCTTTTCTGCCGTCATCTTTCTATGTTTCTATGTTTCTATGATTGCAAAATTCAGGTTTTACTTTCATTGATGGGCTAATAGAGATATCTGGGCTTTACTTCCAGTGAAAGCAATGGAAGTAAAACCTGGATGTCTTAATCCGTCCTCTTTTATCTGAAATCAAATGGTAACCCTAAGCATGCTGTACAGTTTTGTAATATTTGCAGATGTTTAATCTGGCCTGTTGGTAAACACCGGTGAAGTGAATGTTTATTCCTCTTTACCATTGCTAAAATCTGTCCTTTCCTTTCTGAACAGGCTAACAAAATGTTCATCTGCTCTATTTTCCCCACCAGTTTAGGTTCCTTGTGGATCTCCCACTGAACTATCTTTCTCCACTACAATCTATTCATAATTCAGCGGCATGATTTATGTTCCTTCAGTGTTGCTATGACCTCATAACCTCTCTTCATTTCTCTACAATAAATACATTTCTTGTAGACTGTCGTTTGTCACAAGCAGAGACTGTCATTTATGTATATCTGTACAATGTTGCATGTGTCTAGTAGCACTTTAGAAATGAAGTGATAATTATAGCAGTAGAAGAGGTCGTCTGTTGTACTTGGCCTTCCGGTGCCATAATCCAAAACTGACTGAGGGAATATGGGAATGCCAAGGATGGAGTTTGATGAAGGACTAGTGGGGATTTGGGAAATAAAATGAACAAAATGTAATTTACTTTTCTTTCTTTTAATTTTCAAAAGGGAATAAAATCTAACCATAGAGTAGGGTTTCTCAGGCCAGTCCTGTACTACCTCCTTGTCAGTCTGGTTTTCGCATTATCCACAATGAATATGAATGCAGTAGATTTCCATATATTGCCTCTATTGTATGCACATCTCTCATGTATATTCATTGGTAGACCAAATAATCTCTAAAATTGAACCACTTACTTATACAATGAACAGCCCCAATTGCTTAAATACACTTCCAGAAGAGGCTATTATTTAAATATGTTATTGAAACTTTTGTTTATATATAAAATTATATTTCTTTTTCAAAATAGTGCCTATTACTGAATACATTCATCAATAAATATCTCCACATTTAATCATAATAAAACTATTATAAAAACACCAAGAGCCTATTCTGCTTTCATCTACAAAAAATGAACATTCAAATTAATTATATATGCCAACAAACATGGACTACAAAAGATATGATTGCAATGGTTGCAAGAAGAAATGATGAGTGGACTTGGCATATATAATTACTCATAACTGCTATTAATCTTCAAAATGTAACTAAACAGTTCAAAGTACCATATCAATTAAATTGTTAAGTATCAACACAAAAATTGTAAAATACCTTCTCACGGCTAACTCATACCAGAAGGACTAGCAAAGACTGAACTGCTGTCAAGCGCACACCTCTCTTCCTAAAAAGGAGGACAGATTGAGACATCTGGGTTTTACTTCCACTGTAATGGCAATGGAAGTAAAACCCAAATGGCAGCTGGGGTGGAGTGAAAAAGGAAGTGAAAGGAGATGCTGAGGCAAGTGGAAGGGAAGATTGGTGGGAGAAATAGACGCGGACATACTGATCATAGGGAATGTGGCAGGGGAGATTAGAGGAGTGGTGGGCATGGGGAAGGTAGAAGGGGAAATTGAGGGAAGAATCTTGTCATGGAGAGGTGGAAGGATAGGTCAGGGAAATGCTGGACAAGAGGAAGGTGAGAAGGGTGATCAGAGAGATGCTCAACACATGGGAAATAGAAGAGGAGATTAAGAGAAATGTTGACAGGGGGGGCAGTGGAAGGGGAGATGGAAAGCTAAAGATAGAAGCATGCTCCCCTATGTATGGTCCTATCATATCATGGGGGGGATGAGATTAACAACAATTAAGGAAATGGGAGTGCACTATGTAACTTACAAAAACGAAAATGTTTTGTATCGCTGGTGTACATCTGTGGAGCAATCTGCCTGGACATTTGAGACTGTGCACAGATAGTGTTAACTTTAAGAAACTACTAAAGACACAACTGTTTGTTGAGGCTTAAATGTAAGATGTACGAAAATATCCATGTTACATTGTCATATGGCCACCGTATACACACAGATAATGAATGCTGTTTATGTCTTTAGATTTTATGGAATTTTATGAATGTTTGATGCTGGAAACCACCTAGATCTAGGCGGTATATAAATAAATAAAATGTACTGTCATGCTCTACATCAGTGGTTTTCAACCTTTTTACACCTATGGACCGGCAGAATTAAAAGAATTATTCTGTGGACCGGCATCGGTCCGTGGACCGGCGGTTGAAGAACACTGGGCTAAGTCGTGGGCCAGATCCCGCCCATCTCTACCCAATCTCCACCCCAGACCCTGCCCCCATAATAGTACTAATTGCACCTTGCATGTCCCGTGCCTCATCTGGAAGCCTTCCCTCTGATGTTGCAACGTCAGAGAGAAGGCTTCCAGTTCAGGCGCAGGATGCCTGTAGGAGCCACTGCCCATGGCTTTGTGCACTGAATCAGTTAGGAAGAGGGAGATGGCTCGAAAATAACGCTGCATCGATCGCACCGTGTACCGGCGGTTGAAGAACACTGTTTTGGGCCTGATGCATGTGCTGGCCCTGTGGACCAGCAGGAAATTTCTGTGGACCGGCACTGGTCCATGGACCGGTGGTTGAAGAACACTGCTCTACATTACCATACCCTGTTATGCCTTATTATGGGGCCCTTTTATTAAGGTGTGCTAACCGATTTAGCGCCCACTAAAAATTAGCACGCACTAAATGCTAAGGCATCCATTATATTCTATGGGCGCCTTAGCATTTAGTGCGCGCTAAATCGGTTAGCGCGTCTTAATAAAAGGACCCCTATATAAACCCTGTTATCAATTTAGGGCTCCTTTTACAAAGCCGCGCTAGGGCCTTAACGCGCGGAATAGCGCAGACTAAATTGCTGTGGGTGCTAGCCGCTACCGTCTCCTTTTCGCTAGCCTCCTTTGGCTAACTATAGTGCTAATCCGGTGCGTGCGCTAAAACGCTTAGCGCACCTTCGTAAAAGGAGCCCCAAATTAGTAGCAAGCTGTAATCTTTCTGACTGCTCTCTCTATGATAAGTTTTTGAGGCTTTTTCTCCACCTGATTTAATAAATACAGTTCTCCAATGGGTGAACCCACCGCTGGTTAGAAACATTATTGAATGGGACTTGGATAAAACTTGTTATGCTTTATTATGTATGCAAACTTCTAACCCATTATGATCTTTTCTGGGAGGACAGGATAGAAATCCAAATAAATACATGAAAGGAGGTATGGAATTTAAATGGGTTGAGAGGCGGAAAAATAAATGGAAGCAAGCTGAGCATGAAAGATCAATGTTAGAGGTAAATGCAGGGGAAGAAGTAAAGAAGAAAGAAGCAGAGAAAAGAACTGGTATAAAATATAAGATGATTTACTGTAATTCATTTAACTACCGAACTACAAAACTCTGGAATCTTCTACTCAAAGAGATTCGTACTACCATTATGTATGCTATTTGACAAAAGAAAAACAACATCAAAGGAGTGGGAAACTGAAATGCACAGTATAAATGACAAAAGGAAAAATCACCAGGGGCTTCCCGAATAGGGATAGCAGAGAAATATTATATTGCAAAAGCCCAATACGGGCCATGTTTCAGCATATAAGCCTGCATCAGGGTCACGTGTTATGATACTCAAGCATGAATGCTATCCAATAAGTAGTCAAAAATGAAGAAGCTCTTCGAGTGCATTGTCACTAACAGTTTACTTCCAAACCATGCCAAAACTACAATTATAGTCTGCTATTTACAATGTTAACAAAATGCTTATTAATACATCTTAATAGACAGCATAGAGCAGGGGTGTCAAACTCAATCACATAAGAGGCCGAAATCTAAAACATAGGCTAAGTCGCGGGCCAAATTTTTTTATTAAGATACTTAGGGGTCCTTTTATTAAGGTACACTAAATGCGCACCTTAATAAAAGGACCCCTTAGTCTTAGAAGTGTAACAATAATAATCATTTTATTCTTATATACCACCAAAGCCATAATAGTTCGAGGCAGTTTACAATAAGTACTGGACAATCAGTATAAAACAAAACAAATCAACTGAAACATATACAGGATAAAACAATACAAAAAATTAAAACAATGAATCCTTAGGTTACAAATCGATCAAATTGCGTTTTTACTAATTTTCTAAAAACAAAGTAAGATGGAGCACACATAATAATATTACCCAGCCAGTCATTCATTTTACCTGCCTAAAAAGCAAGAGTTCTAGCCAGAAATCTTTTAAAATGATAAGCATTTACTATTGGGTAAGCAAACATATGGATTCTGCATGTAGGCCTATTAAAACGGTCTAAAAAAATGAGAGACCAGATACGCAGGAGCCATACCAAATATTGATTTAAAACAGATACAGGAAAATTTAAACAGAACTCTTGCCTCCATCGGTAACCAATGTAGTTTTTGATAATAGGGAGTAATATGTTCCCATTTTTTCAAACCAAAAATCAGCCAAACTGCTGAATTTTGAATAACTTGAAGTCTTTTTAGGGTTTTCTTGTATGTTCCCAAATAAATAAGATTGCAATAGTCAAGCATACTTAAGATGGAAGACTGAACTAGCAGACGAAATGATACTACATCAAAATATTTTTTAATGGTTCGGAGTTTCCATAAGACCGAGACTAACACATCCATATGTTCTTCTAAGGTGAGATGCCAGTCCAATATCACTCCCTAGATTTTTATGGAATACTCTATAGGAAAATCCTGACCATTTAAAAATATTGACGTATCTTTGATTTTGTCATTAGGGCTCACCAGGAAGAATTTGGTTTTTACAGAGTTAAGTTTCAATTTAAATTCAGTCATCCACAATTCAATCTGAATTAAAATAAAAGATATTACATTACATTAGTGACTTTTATTCGGCCATTACCTTGCGGTTCAAGGCAGATTACCTAAGAGGTTATCTGGACATTTCCAGAAGAGTTACAGAGTTAAATGGTTTATTTCAGGGGATTGAAGTGCTTCCTGCGGTATTAGTTTATTTTGATGGATTTCTTGAATAGCAGGGTTTTTATTTCTTTTCTGAAAGTTTTGTAGTCTGGTGTCGTGATCAGTAGATTGGATAGTTGGTGGTCTAGTTTCGCTGCCTGCGTGGCTAGTATGCCATCATACATTTTTATGCATTTGACGTCTCTGATTGGGGTGGTGCATGAATGTTGTCTGTGTTCTCATTTGCCTGGTTGTGGTAGTTCAGATAAGGCAGTTGTTCATGTAAGCTGGGCTGTCTCCATTCATGGCTTTAAATAGTAGACAGTAAAATTTGACTAGTATTCTTTCTTGTATTGGGAGCCAGTGTGAGTCAAGGTATGCGGCGGTGATATGGTCGTATTTCTTCACTGAATAGATCAGTCTCAGTGCTATGTTTTGTACTGTTTGTAGTTGTTTTATCATGACTGCAGGGCATGGGAGATAGAGGATGTTGCAGTATCTAGAAGTCCTAGGACTAGGGATTGGACCATGAGCTGGAATTGTTTTCTGACAAAGAATTTTCTGATTTGCCTTAAGTTTCGCATCACTGCGAATGATTTCTGTATTGTTTTGTTGATTTGTGGTTGCATGGTATAGCATCTGTCTATCATCACTCCCAGAAGTCTTAGGGAGGGTTGAATGGGTATGTGATTGAGTTTGTTATGGCTGGGGTTTTGTTTTTTTCGAGAAATATAAATTTTGTTTGGTCTGGGTTCAGTTTTAGTTTGTGTTCTTTCATCCATATAGCCACTATTTCTAGTGTTCTATGTAGTCTGTCATGGAGGATGTTGGTTGATCAAAAGGAAGGAGGATGGTGATGTCATCTGCATAGCTATAAGAAGTTAAGCCTAATTTGTCTAGGCAGGTGCAGAGGGATGCAATGTAGAGATTGAAAAGTGTTGGGGATAAAGGCGACCCTTGGGGTACGCCATGGGGGTTGGACCATGATTCTGATTTTTCTTTATTTGTTTTTACTCTGTAGGTCCTGGATTGTAGGAATCCTTGAAACCATGTGTGCACCTTTCCTGTGATTCCTATTGTTTCTAGTATTTGTAGTAGAATGTCATGGTCTACCAGGTCAAATGCTGCAGTGAGATCTAGTTGTATAACCAGCATTTTTTTGCCTGTGTGGAGGTGTTGTCTAGCTTTGTCCAGGAGGGAACCTAGTAGTGTCTCAGGAGTCAGGTTAGTAAGAGGAACAACTATAGTGATATCATCAGCATAGATAATTTCACTGTTAGGTTTTGCAAAAAATTCCCCAGTGAAGCAAGATAAATGTTGAACAATGTGGGAGATGTAAACAAAATAAATAAAAAATATTTTTCCTCTCTCTTTTAGGTCCTAGTTCATGCCTGCTGTCTAACATCAGCTCTGGCAGGATACACATTTCAAATCTGACATATTGTAATCACAAAACAGAAATTAAAATTATTTTTTCTACCTTTTGTTGTCTGGTCATTATTCCAATCATGTTGTGGTCCCAGGCTCTGGTTGTCTTCTGATAATTCACTTGCCAAGGTCTCCTTATTTCTTCTTCCCTTCCCTCCCCCAGAGGTCTGGCATCTTTCCTTTTGGCCCTCTGTTCCTTCCCTCCCTCCATCCCGGCTTCCCAGTTTCATATTAAAGCAGCCTGCAGAGGATCACCAGTCAGCTGTAGCAGTCCTAGCAGGCTGCTATTGGTCTCCGCAGCATGTTCCCTCTTCTGTGGTCCCGCCCCTCCTCTTGACATACAGGACCGCGGAAACGGAACGTGCTGCTGAGGTTACGGCAGCCTGCTAGGATCGCTACAGCCAACCAGCAATGCTCTGCAGGCTGCTATAATGTGAGACCAGGAAGCTGCGTGAACCTACAGATGATGCGGCTCATGTACCTGTCTGCCAGCAGGCCAGCTTAAGTGAAATTTTGTAATTGTCTGGCGGGCCAAATTTTATTACACTGCGGGCCAGAGTTTGACATGTCTGGCATAGAGTGGAAGTGGAGGAAGAACATATAGAAAGAGTGACAAGAATTAGATGACTAATTTAGGGAAAGTTGATTGTAGAGTCAGAAAAGGAGAATGAAAATGATCTCAGCTAGAGTAGGTGTGGATAAGCAAGTCCTGCTACAGTATGTGCAGTCAGAGTTAGTTCTTGTGTGTGTGACTAACTAGTTAATTGCTTCCTCTGTTATAGTCTTGGGAGAAGAGCTACAAGAGTGTTCACCTGCTACCTGAAAGAGATAGTCTTGTATTATCCCTAGATAATTTAACCCCTCTTTTATGAAGCCGCGCTAGGGGTTTTATCACAGGCCACGAAGATAAAAGCTCCCACATTCATAGGAATTCTATGAGCATGGTAGCTTTTATCACAACGGCCAGCAATAAAAAAAACCTCTAACGTGGCTTCATAAAAGTGTGTGTGTGTGTGGGGGGGGGGAGTAGTTTGGTTTGCACAGGCACATTAGTTTGACATAGCTAAACTGTATTGGAGGGTACATAATTCTCATCAAACACTAATGCTTCCATTTTCTGTAAACTTATAAACAGCCAAAATAGAAGCTGGAAAACCACCATCATCTACTGAATAAGGTGCATACATTATACGCATCTTATCATCACCCTGTACATGTTATACAGTATTAAATGCCTGAAAGGCAGCACATAGGGGCTGAGGATAGATGTTAAGCAATAAGACAGAAAGTTCCAAGCTCTGTGGCATCCCATGTTCCAAAGAAAACCAGTCAGATATCTGGTCATGCACCTGAACCTGCTGCATCCCTAGAAAGGGTACAATTGAAACCACAATAGCACAGTGCCATGTATCTCCATTCACTTCAATCAATCCAACAAAAGACAGTAGTTTATTGAAGCAAACATAGCCAAAATATCTAAAAACAGCAGCAAGAAGGCAGATCTAGGCCTGTTTAACCCTTGGAACAACTGATCAAGCAGGGAAGCCATCAATGTTTCAACATTACACCACTTATAAAACCATGCTGTTGGTCATCAAAAAGACAACTGGTATCAACAAAATCCTGCAGCTGTACTAAAACCTCCCATTCAAGTAATTTAGATAAAAATAAGACTAGAGTGACCAATACGTGTTGGGCATCAAAGGATCCAACTCTGTTTTCATCTTAATAGGACGAATACTAGCCTGTTTCAAGGCAGAAGGCATCTTTCCACAAGAAAGGGGAAGATTAATCATCCACTGCAAAACACCAACAATATTGTCTTTCATAACGTTAATCCATCCCACAGGACAAAGACCAAAAGATGAAGTTTTGCTATAAATTGCCAAAATTATATGCCCCAACACCTGCTCTCTGACATTAGTCCCTAGACCTATGGCACATGCTGTATAAGCAGAAAATACCTCAGGGTTCAACAGCTTAATGCAGTCTAACTGGTCAGGCTCATCTACTGGTTCCTCCCTCTTCCCATGATCTAGGCTCTGCCTTCTGCCCCCCTCCCCCAAATATCCATGGTAATCTAATGGAGGTCTGTTGGGTCAGGAGTGATGCCCATTTGTTCCAGCTCAACAACATTTCATCTTAGACTTGTGGTACTAGGAGTCACAGTACCATAACACTATGGAGAAAGTCATAGCCCATATTTGATGAGGTATGGCTATGGGAAAGAATGTGTGGGCATAACTCATGCTGCAATCAACCCCACTAGGAATAAACCCAGGGGGCTAAAGGAAGTGCGGGCACAGGGAAGAGGGAGCATGGGGGAGATTGCTCTTGGCAAGGGGGGGGGCGGACTGCGAGGAGGAGGCCTTAGAAATTTTCATTTTGTGTTTTCTCCCTTGATGACAAAAAGGAAGTGGAGCGGGAACCCTTGAACAAAACAGAAATTTACATAAACATGGGATATGACACAAAATGCCCATCCTTAACAGTTATTAGCTAGGGAAAAACACATAGTATTGTAAGCCCTAGTTTAGGGACAATAATTTTAGCTACAGCATCCTCTATAATAAAACCCTTACCGCACATGCGCAGTAGAAAATCTGTGTTCCCTGCATCCGTGAGATCTGCCTCCTTGCCGAATTCAATTTACGGCGTGTGGGGCGGCTTGCATGTAGGGCGGCTTCAGCGGTGATGGCAGTTTGACTCCTGTGCTGCCACTGCCGGGATGCTTCTTTTCACTTCTGGACCAGCAAACGCAGCAGCCGTGGGGTATTTGCTAGGCTGGCACACTTCGATAATGCGAGGTAGGCCAACCTAGCAAAAGCCCCGAGGTTGCCCGGGCTAGCGGATGCTGGACAAGGGGATCAGGGAAAGGAAAAGGCTTACTGCTGGACAGGGGGATCAGGTAAGAGGTGCTGCTGGACAGGGGGGAGGTAAAAGGAAGGGAGAAGGCCTACTGCTGGACAGGGGGAGCAGGGAAGGTGTGTTGCTAGACACGGGGGAGGTAAAAGGAAGGGAGAAGGGCTGCTGCTGGACAGCGGGAGAAGGCAAGGAGTGGTGGTGGACAGCCGAGGAAAGAGAAAGACCAAAAGAAAGACAGACAGACAGCGGCCAAGGAGAGAGAGAGAGAAAGAAAAAAAGACAGACAAACAGAAAGCAGCCAAGGAGAGAGAAAGAAAGAAAGACAGACACACACATCTATTCTAGCACCCGTTAATGTAACGAGCTTAAAGACTAGTTAATGTGTATTCTTCTAGTGCTATATTTCATATTTATTCACTTGCATCGAAAAAAGTTGTGCATGTTTTCAGATCATTTTCAAGATTTTGTTTCATTTCCAGATATTTTTTATTTTTCATTTCCCATATTTGTTTTAATTAAAAAAATTTGCAACTATTATTACAACTTTTTCATGTGCATTAATTCATAGATTAATGTGCAATAAATCAAGTTAGCATGCACTAATTTTTTTATAAATCATACTATCAAACACAACAAGAATAAGCAAACGTAGGGGGTCACATTACTAACCTGCACTAAAAAGTGGTCAGAGCAACTTTTAATGTGTGGATTTCCCACGCACTGAAGCCTCTTCTTTTTAGCATGACTCTAAGATGGTCGTCAGTGCTATTTTCTTATTAATGTCCATGTACAAAATGAACAATTAGCATGTGGTCATTAGTACATGAATTCTCAATGCCATCTATTTAGTAGATCTTAAGTGGCATATTCTATAAATGACACCATAAGTTAGGTGCCAGTAGGTGCCCTACCGGCGCCTAGCTTAATGGCAAAGCCATTAAGAAATGATTTAAAAATTGTTTTAAAAAAATGTAGGTGGCTACAAAAATGGTATCTTCATCACATCTACAGAGGTGCCCTAGAATGCCTAAGATCAATGCCTGAAACAACCTTAGGCGCCTCTGTAAATACGATTCATGTCAAACACAGATGCCGGAAATGTTGGCCTTCAAAACCCTGGCCTACATTTCTGGTACCTATGTTTGAGGTATCCGCAATTCTACAAACTGTGCCATTGCATGATTGACATGCGACAGGCAGCTGTTTTTTAGGTAGCCACCGATATTGGGGCCTGTTTTAGAATCCGGCACTAAGGGGTCCCACATTAATTGGTCAGCACGCGCCATTGCCTACTCTTTACTCCCAAACACCCCCCCCCACACACACACACACACATTAAAGAATAAAGTGCACTTTTTAGCACATTGCTGGCATGCGCTAAGCTCACAGTTAGCACATGGTTTCTGAGCGTATGCCACTAGCACCATTTTTAGGTAGCTTTAAACACACATTATTGCTTCCCTCCCCTTAATGTGTGCAAACAAATGGATGTCTCTATCATAGATCCTTTTTATGCCTGTTTAAAATTTCAAGACTTCTGTAAAAATAAAACGAAATAAAATTAGGCTCTTACTTCCATGGCACGTTCCTTATAACAAACCCAAGCATTTTACCCAGTGGGAGGATGTTAACTGAAATTCATTTTCTCAGCTGGTCCATTTCAAACCATTTTAATCAAGCTAGGGTGCTCTAAGTGGACTAGCTATTCCATTACAGCTAAGAGGAAGGTGAACTCTGAACCACACAGAATCTCGGTTCACATAAATTTTCAAGATTGCCAGGGAAGAGAGCAATCAGATCAAGATGAGAGGCTGAGTCTTCCTTCCAATACAGATGGAAGCTCGCTGTCTTGCATTTTAGTCTTAGGTTTGCTACAGGTAAGAGGGATTTTCTTGCACCAATCTATAATAAATAAAGGCTAGCAAGGACTGGGAATGAACTAATAAAAAGCATTCATCAATGTATAAAGGTCATTTTACAATATAAAACATGTGTAACATGGTTTTCGAGTATCTCCCTCTCTCTCTCTCTTTTTTTCCCCTTCTCTTTCTAACTGCCGCATTAGGGCTATGCAGTTACCAACATCTAAAAGCCTCTATCCCTCCCAAATGCTGTGAACCTGCATGTTTTAGTGAGAAGATGAGAGTTAATATTCCCCATCATGCCTTTCAAAGCACCATCAAACTTCATGGCAGGCTGTCTGGTAAACCTCAGGTATCCACAAGGCTTACAAATCATCAGTCTGCAGCAGGATAGAGATGACAGGATTGCTGTACATTTCCAGCCAGGCAGAAATAGCTCAAGTGAAAAAAAAAATTGGGGAACCCTTTCGAAAGATGTGAATATTTCATACCATACCATACAGATACTTGTATCCCACAAATGTCGACTAGGAATTATTGTGGCTTACATAATATAGAAATGATTCAGAGATGAATACCACATGTACATAAGTATGTTGTAACAGATCAGTGCAGTGAAGAGCATAGATGTGTTTTGAGTGCCTTCCTGAATTGGAAGTGTGTGGTAAGTCATCGTAGGCTGCTTGGGAGTTCATTCCAGACTTTGGGTCCTTGGAATTCAAAGGTGGCCTCGAAGAGAGCTTTCCTCCAAACCTGGCCTGGGAAGGAGAGTAGTAGCTTCCAGCATTGAGTTATCCTCCAGTCATTGAAGGACTGTAAGACTGGGATGACAGAAGTGAGACCGGCTGAGTTTACTCCGTATATAGCTTTATGGACCATACATGCAATTTTAAACTGGACCCTGCTTTTATCTGGTAGCCAATGCAATTCCTTAAGCAGTGGACTTTCCCTCTCATATTTGGTTTTGCGAAGGATGAGCCTTGCTGCTTACATATGCATATTGGTAATAAATTCTAGCATTTTTATATATTTGGATCCTGCAAATTATAACTTAATATGTAGCTGATTAGAATATGCTTGGCTTTCAGCAAGCTGGAATTGGGCATAAGAACAGCTTGATAAGTGTGAAAAGAGTACACCTTCTGTTCTGCTCTCCATCAGGCATCTCTCATTTGTATGAGGAAATTGAAATTCAGATTTTGTTTTCTTACATGCACTGCTTCCTCCTTGTGAAAAATAAAAATAAAATAAACACACTAGTTTTTTCCTGACAAGAATAAAAGACTCATATCAAAATGAAACAGCATTTATTTAACCATAAGTAGCATACATCCATTTGGCCAAAGGCACTCCAAGGTGACTTACAAAGTAACATGAGCAAGATGAGGCAACAATAAAAATGGACCAATAAGGCTGTTTTTGAGGCAAACATGGGACGATAGCATGGAATGCTATTTAGGTTTTTGCTAGGTACTTGTGACTTGAATTGTCCTCCGCGAAGACGGGATGCTGAGCTAGATGGACCATTGGTCTGACCCAGTAAGTCTGTTCATATGTTCTTAAAAATAAAGAACGAATAAAAGAAATTGTAAGAAACAAAATAAATTGCCATTGTTACAGTGCAAGATTTTACAATACAGCCCACCTAAGGGAGGAAAGTTCTCTTGATCAGTTTAAGGGTAACTTAAAATGCTTTTTATTCAACTCCTTGAAGATGACTCCTTTAAATACAAATTAGATATTCACCTTCCATTCCCAATCTTCTCCTAATTTATTTCCTAGCCCGTTCCATATTGGGGTTTTTCCTTTTTTTTTTTCTTTCCTATCAAAATTGTTTTTCACCCCTTCTCACCTATTGGTTCTGTTTGTTTGTATTTAGTTTGTGATATTTATCATATTTGTTTGTTTGCCCCTACTTTTGTTACTATTTTAATTTTGCACATTGCTTAGAACACAGGTGTCAAACTCAAGGCCCATGGGCTGAATTTGGCCTGCTTGCTTGTTTTATATGTCTAACAGTCCGATGCCCCAGTGCTATCTTGTGGCCGGCTCCCTTCTCCTCACAGCCTCACGGCTCCTCGCTCATCCTGCGCCTCATGCAGAAGTATTCCCTCTGATGTTGCAACGTCAAAAAGAAGGCTTCTGGTTAAGGCGCAGGATGCATGAGGAGCCACTACACGGGGGCGGGGTCTGGGGTGGAGATTGGGCAGGGTCTGGCCCGCCACTTAGCCTGTGTTTTGGATTTCGGCCCCTTAATGTGATTGAGTTTGACACCCCTGGCTTAGAAGCTTGATAAGCAATTCAATCAAATTTTAAATAAACTTGAAACAAATTGTAAACTGTAAACTGTATATTATATATATTAGACCCCTAAGATATGTCAAGTTAGAATATAACTATACAAAGTAGGGTAAATATAATCAATTACTGATATTCAATTCATTAAAATGCTATACCAAGAATACCAAAACATAAAATTAATTAAATGTTTAATTTATTAATTTCTTTAATTCAATTCATATCCTAAAAACTAACAAAATTTATTTCATCTACATTTAAAATCTGCAATAACACGTAATACAAAGTGCAGAGTGCTACTAATGACAAAATCATAGGCTGGGAAAAGCTACAGGTACCATCTAAAGCTTTTAAACAGAGTCCATCAATCAATCTTCAAGGCTCTTAATGATGTTAAGTATTGAAGCCATTCAGACCCAACAAAGCTCACTTAAATTGATGATGAGTCAATTAAAGTCCCAATATCTCCTTGAGTTGTAATCCGTAGACTTGACCAAGCCAGTTTGTCCTTATATTCATGATCCAATAAGAAATGCTTAATCAGTTCTGAGGTTCTCTCTTTTTAATCTATAGTTTTCCAGTTTTAGTTACTTATATTGTTCAATCAGCATAAGCCTCCAACTCCAGTTGAGTTTCAGTTGAATCCATCATCAGGGAGGTTGAAGATATAAGTTCTGAAATTACTTCTGATACAGATCTCCGGCTGAGAGTTCCTGCTGGGAAACATCAAGTCAACCTCCCTGATGATGGATTCAACTGAAACTCAGCTGGAGTTGGAGACAGAAGGATCTTTCTCCCTGATGTCCAAAGGGCTCAAGAGTTGTTATAAATTATTTTGTACCATAAAGGCGATCCTTAAAAAAGAGTCCTGGAAAGCTAGTTGAAGCTCCAAAATTTTCCAATGATGTCTCAATATGTGTATAACTATTCTGATGTTGGCTGAATATTGTAATACATATGTAAGTGCCAAATCATTAGAGGAATGTTCCCGCTGTGAGAATAACAAATCCCTATTTATAAACTTAGCATGCTTGTACAAATATCTCAACACAGAAAGAGGATAACCTCTGTGTAATAGCCGACGGTACAAACCATGACCCTGGGTCTTATATTCTTCTATGTTCAAACATATACATCTATATCTACAAAAATTGAGAAATAGGAAGACTCCTTTTCATTGTTGCTGGATGATTACTAGAAAAAATCCAAAAATGTATTCCTTTTTTTTTCAGTTCAAAGATTTTTATTGATTTTAACATATAAAAAGTACAATACATGTTAAGGCAAGATGCAGATCAAAGGGCAAATTTAAAAGACTGTGGTCCTAGAACAAGAAATTGATGATGTCAGTAACCGTGCCTGGAGGAACAATCTGTGAATCCTTGGTCTGCCTGAGGGTAAAGAGGGCACTGACGTTATTAAGTTTGAGAGGGAATTTGAAGCAGAGCACACTGATCGCACACCAGCATTGAAGTCTGTTAACAGCAGATATCCAAGACCTCTGATATCAAAAATTTTGTGGTATCCGCAATTACTGCAAATAATGCAGAAGGCTGGATTGCAGGCTCCAATTCAATATGAAGGCAACACATTGCTTTTCATGCCAGACCTGAGCAAGAGAATGGCTGAGGCACGTAAGAAATTGCTCACCTACCATCCACAATTGAAAAATCTCAGAGCCCACATGAGATTCACGATCCAAAATTCCACAAGAGATTACAGCAATCCAAAGGATTTAGGGGAATTCATAGAAAAACAAAATTCAACTTCAGTTGACAAGGCTTGACACGTGGTGGGCCTGGCAAAGCTGTTGTCTTGATATGCCATGATGGTGTGCCTTGCATTTCAGTGGAAATGTTGCTCACAGCTCCTAATTGGAGCTGCTTCTGACCTTCAAAAACGCATTCCTATTATAAGAACATAAGAATTGCCGCTGCTGAGTCAGGCCAGTGGTCCATCATGCTCAGCAGTCCGCTCACGCAGCGGCCCTCCAGTCAAAGACTAGTGCCCTAACTGAGACTAACCCTAGCAGCGTACATCCTTGTTCAGCAGGAACTTGTCTAACTTTGTCTTGAATCCCTGGAGGGTGTTTTCCCCTATAACAGCCTCTGGAAGGGTGTTCCAGCTTTCTACCACTCTCTGGGTGAAGAAGAGCTTCCTTACGTTTGTATGGAATCTATCCCCTTTCAACTTTAGAGAGTGCCCTCTTGTTCTCCCTACCTTGGAGAGGGTGAACAACCTGTCCTTATCTACTAAGTCTATCCCCTTCAGTATTTTGAATGTTTCGATCATGTCCCCTCTCAATCTCCTCTGTTCGAGGGAGAAGAGGCCCAGTTTCTCTAATCTTTCGCTGTACGGCAGCTCCTCCAACCCTTTAACCATCTTAGTCACTCTTCTCTGGACCCTTTCAAGTAGTACTGTGTCCTTCTTCATGTACGGTGACCAGTGCTGTACATAGTACTCCAGGTGAGGGCACACCATGGCCCAGTATAGTGGCATGATAACCTTCTCCGATCTGTTCGTGATCCCCTTCTTTATCATTCCTAGCATTCTGTTCGCCCTTTTCACTGCCACTGCACGTTGCATGGATGACTTCATTGACTTGTCAATCAGAACTCCCAAGTCCCTTTCCTGGAAGGTCTCTTCAAGTACCGCCCCGGACATCCTGTAATTGTGCATGAGATTTTTGCTACCAACATGTATCACTTTACACTTATCCACGTTGTACCTCATCTGCCATGTCGCAGCCCATTCCTTGAGCCTGATTATGTCACATTGCAGATCTTCGCAATCCCCCTGCGTCTTCTCTACTCTGAATAACTTTGTGTCATCCGCATATTTTATCACCTTGCTCGTCATACCTATGTCCAGATCGTTTATGAAGATTTGAAGAGCACGGGTCCAAGCATCGAGCCCTGCGACACCCCGCTGGTGATGCTCTTCCAGTCCGAGTATTGTCCATTTACCCCCACTCTTTGTTTCCTATGTTCCAGCCAGTTTTTAATCCACATGAGTATTTCACCCTCTGTTCCATGGTTCGCAGTAGTCATTCATGTGGAACCTTGTCAAACGCCTTCTGAAAATCCAGATATACAATATCGACTGGTTCACCCTTATCTATCTGCCTGTTCACTCCCTCAAAGAAGTGCAGCAAGTTTGTCAAACAAGATCTTCCTTTGCTGAAACCGTGCTGGCAGACCATGTCCATCAAGGTGATCAACGATGCGGTCCTTTATCAGCGCCTCTACCATCTTTCCAAAAAAAAACAACATGGTATACAATACAAGTATATCTGTTCTTTTTGTGATCAATACATCAAAAAATGAAATTTCTTGTGGATAGTATGAGATATTAAAAACAAAATAAAACTGTGAATCAAAACTCAGACAAGGAAGTCCAAGTGCTCTGTTTGTTTCCTCTCAGCATTCAGCAGAAACATAGAAACATGATGGCAGATAAAGGCCAAATAGTCCATCTAGTCTGCCCATCCATTGCATCCACTATCTCCTCCTCTCCCACGCGTTCTTGAATTCAGTTTTTGTCTCCACCATCTCTATCAGGAGACTATTCCACACATCTAACACCATTTCTTTTTAAAAGAACTTCCTTAAATTATTCCTAAGCCTATCACCTCTTAACTTCATTCTATGCTCTTTCATTCCGGTGCTTCCTTTCAAATGAAAGACACTTGCTTCATGTGCATTTATGCCATGTAGGTCTCTATCATATCTCCCTTCTCCCACTTTCCCTCCAAAGTATATATATTAAGATCTTTAAGACTGTCCCCATATGCTTTAGGTTGAAGACCAACTACCATTTTAGTGGTTTTTTCTGGACCTACTGCATCTTATTTATATCTTTTTGAAGATACAATCTCCAGAATTGTACACAATTTTCTAAATGAGGTCTCACCAGAGTCTTATGCAGGGGCATCAATACCTCCTTTTTTCTACTGGCCATACCTCTCCCTTTGCACCCTAGCACCCTTCAAGTTTTCACCATCGTCTTTTCAACCTGTTTGTCCACCTTAAGATCATCAAATGTTATCAAATGCACAAAAGTTCTTCAGCCCCTACACTATACCGTTCCCTCGGGTTTTTGCAGCCCAAATGCATGAGTTTGTATTTCTTAGCATTAGCATGTGGTAAATTGTTTGTTAAATTGAGTCTTACAGGCTAAAAGCACATTCAAGCAACAGAAAGGAAAAAACTGCAATTACTTCTTCATTCATTCCTTACCTGGCAGCATAAATGCAATATATGTTCCATTTGTTGCTTCATTATCAATTCTTCTTTAAACAAAAACTGCATTCTAATTGCATCTATTAATATTAACTGCATTCTAATTGCCTCTATCAATCAAAAATCACTGTGTCACCAGAATTTAGACCAGAGGAATGGTTGGAGCCTTTCCTTTGTTCTGAACTAGATGACAAACATTCCAAAGTATTGTAGGATCATTCAGTCAGCCCTTCATTCAAACAGATGCTTCAGTAAAAGGAATTATTTAGAAGATATGATTCAGACAAGCGGGGTGGATAGCAACAATTTGCTGCATGAGTTCCTGCCGTGCACCAAACCTTGGACTGACATTGGCATATATCACACAAGATCGCTTACATTCCTGAAGAATACATGCATGTTTAAAACTTCCTGGAAACAGGAATGAAATGGGGATTCAGTTAGATGCCTGTGGGTCAGTATACAAAGGTGCTTAGGCATTTGCTGGTGGCCAATAAATATATAAGTTCCCTATCTATGGATATTTATTTATTTAAAAATTTATTACTTGCGCCATCCTCTAGTTCTGTGTGAGTTACAGAATAACATTCATAGTTAAAACGCAAACAACAAAATATCACACATATTGTACAACAGTACTATAAAATAATTGCTTGCTAAACAACCTTCTTACTATCCATATATTACATTGCACACTGAAAAACTATCTAACCACCATTGCATTAGAAAGATATGGGGCAATTCCATTAAATATGTGCAAATATTTACGTGTGTTATGGGCTGAAATGCATAGAATATTAGCATTTGCTCGTGTATATGCCAACATGCAGCCAAGTGCTATTCTGCAAATACCCATTTAATTTACCGAGTGCATATTTGCAAGGCAGCATACAAAAAGATGGAGCAAGGGATAGCTTTTTCTGGAGCTATATGTTAACCCTAGCATAGGAGGGACTCAGATTTACACGGATACATTAAGTTATATGCGTATCTGCGGTATTTAGGTTCAAATACTTATACCAGCTCTATGGCTTACAAGAATGACTAACGGATTAATTAGGAATTAATGTGGCCTGAAAAATATTTAAAAGCAAAACTCTAAATTATGTATGTCTGATATACACAGGTTCAGATATAAATGATGTATTATTAAACACTCCTCTACTCGGGAATAATAATCTAACACATCTTCACTACTTCCCAAGTATAACCCGTTCTTCAAGCACAACTTTGTCAGAGCTTTTTTTCAGGCCTCAATACCACCACTCCACCACTGTCAAAATTTCTTTAGCGGGAAGAATTATGTGCGAGACCCTCACTGGCCCATATTATTCATTCCCACTAAAGAGAATTTGATAGCGATGGAGAGATGGTACTGAGGCCCGAAAAAAAAGCTCTGGCAAAGTTGTGTTTGAAGAACGGGTTATACTTGGGAAGTGGTGAGGATGTGCTTGATATACATAGCATATAATTTTTCTTGCTGACAGGAGTGTTGGTCTGCAGATAGAGGAAGTAACAACAGTTGGAATAGACAGAGTAGACAATATAAACAGGCAGGCTAGTTGCCATATTGGCCAAGTTTGAGCAAAAGATGAGGAAGTGAGAGGCAGATATCTTGAGAAGCCATCCATTTCAGGTCTAGGGCTCAGGCATGTAGGCATTATACACAGGAAACATAAATAAATAGGAAACTTATGTCCAAACCAGTTTGGACTGGCTGAGAGTTAGACTTTCAGCACAACAAAGAAAAATGGGGAGACCCAATGATCCACAGTGAAAACAATCCACCGATGAAAACAAAAACTGTGGATACAGATGTTCTGGAGATAATTTATTAAACACTGACATATAAAACCATGAAAATTCAATTAAAAAAGTACAATGATAAAAAATACTGTGATAAAAATCCAACCGGACCCTACACGGTCCCTGTTTTGGCGAACATGCCTTCCTCAGGGGTCCAATGGTTTGCAACCTCACATATAGAGAATTGGACTGAAAACAGTCTATTGTCTTTAAACATGTGAGCAAAGAATACCGCAGACAAGCTGAAGTAGCAAAAACATGCTTTTTTTTTTTTTTTTTGCTACTTCAGCTTGTCTGCGGTGTTCTTTGCTCACATGTTTAAAGACTGTTTTCAGTCCAATTCTCTATATGTGAGGTTGCAAACCATTGCACCCCTGAGGAAAGCGTGTTCGCCGAAACAGGGACCGTGAGGGTCCGGTTGGATTTTTATCACAGTATTTTTTATCATTGTACTTTTTAAATTGAATTTTCATGGTTTTATATGTCAGTGTTTAATAAATTATCTCCAGAACATCTGTATCCACAGTTTTTGTTTTCATCTGGGAGTTAGACTTTGCAAGCATCTATGAATATGAATCAGTTCTAATTTAAGTATGTTGTAGAATTATATATAAACACCAATGTGGCTTGGGATCCAGGGGAGTTACACTTTCTGGATCAGACAGATATCTGGCATAGGGTATGTCCCCTTGTCTTGGTCTGTAGGGCAGTCCAGTATCCTTTATTTTGTCTTTCTATCCTGAGAGTTTGGGAGGTTACATGAGTGTAAGGAGTTTGGAAGTTTCTGCTACTGATCCAGCAGGAGGCACTCTTTACAGGCAGGATTGCTCATGTCAAAGGGGTCCTTTTATTAAGGTACACAAAATGATTTAGCGCGCACTAAAAATTAGTGCGGACTAAATGCTAAGGCATCCATTATAGTCTATGGGCGCCTTAGCATTTACCACACGCTAATCTTTAGCAAGTGCTAAATCAGTTAGTGCATCTTAATGAAAGGACCCCTAAATGTTAGGTTTGTTAATACTGAGGCTAATATTCTTGAAAATAAACAAAGAGCAGACCTTTAAAAAGTAGCCTTTATTTACTCCTTTAAAACTCCCAGGTGTTAAAAACAATGCTGCCTTATTGCTTTTTAATATTCTAGGAAGGCAAGTAGGTGCTTGCATTGTTCTACACAGAATAAGCTCCTACCAGGCACCCTTCAGGCATCTAATTGTAAACACTCACATCAATAGAAAAAGACCTTTCAAAAAATAGTGTAAATAAATTTACATACCACTGGCGTGGAGAAAAAATGATCCCGGAAGCCATAAAACAGCACCTTGTGAATTATAGTGCTTGTGATACCTGGTTAATAGTATCCTTAAAGGTCTTTTTCTGTTGATGTAGTGTTACATTTGGGACCTTTAACTACCAGTTGTGTGAGATCTAATTGTAAACACTGTTATACAACTGCCCCCATACTGCCAGGCATACATAGATATATTTTAGGGTGGCAATGGGAGGCAGTATAGTGCTAATATGGAACTATTCCTCTGGTCCCTGACAATATGACTTTCTTAGGGCAGAGTGAGGCAGAATGTCCAGCTCTGCAGATCGCAGCAATATTCAGGTGCTATCATAATAGCTGTGGTTAAATTTAAGCCATGAAAAAAGTATAAGTTGGCCAAAATTAGGTTAAAAAAAAGCAGTAGCAGCTAATGTCTTTTATTTTTAGATTAGTCAGTTTACAGTTAAATAAAACTCTTGTGTTCCATTTCTTTGAAAAAGAAAGAAGAAATAAATTTAAATGACATATTTTTTTATATTAAGACTTACGATAATAGACACGGAATAAATATAACAATTGCATTGCCCTCTATTTAGGGATTTCAACAGTACACTGTAAAGCATTATAAATGATCCAAAATTCTGCTGCAAGGTTAATTTGTGGGGTCAGAAAATTTGAACACAAAACACCTTGGTTGAAGAAACTGCACTGGTTACCCGTGCGATCACGTATTATTTTCAAGACATTAACCTTGGTTTACAAAGTCATTTACCACAGGATTCCTTGGAATCTATCGCAAATTATGGCTGTTTACCGACCGCTCAGAACTTTACGGTCTGAGGTTGCGATACAGTTGCCATTGATGGACTTTTCAAAAATACATTATGAGAATACGAGAACGTCTGCTATTTCCATCATGGGAGTAACGCAGTGGAACAAATTAACTGGACTGCAAAGAGCATTATCTGATATTTAGAAGTAAAAAAAAAAAGCTTAAAACTACACTTTTTATAGAAGCATTTTAATAAAAGATGTCTTTGCTTAATGCTGGTTTTAGGATGAGTGCATTGTTAGGATCTGTGAAACCATTGTTTACATGGAATGACCTGTAATCAACTATAATAAAACCCTTAGCGCGCATGCGCACTTCAAACGGCGTGATCCATGCTTCCGTGGCCTCGCATGCACAGTAGAGTAGAACTCTGCCTGCGGCGGTTTCCCCATCGCCCTCCCTCATTGACGCTGCAAGCGTCCCTGCCCCACTCCCGAAAAGGCCTGCCGACCAACCCACTCCTCCCGTGGCCCGGAGCACCTACCTGACAACCCCGGACACCGAGCTCCACAGACACCAGCTGCCTGCGGTGCGGTAGAGGCCTCGCACCAGAGTGAACTCGCGCTGTCACCCAGAACTCCCCCACTTCTGCTGGCCCGCACCCCGACCTGTCCCACAGGGATCCCCCGGCAATCCCGGCCCACAATAGCCGAACAGACACCAAGGCAGAACAGACACCAGAACACCAACAATGCAACAGGTACTCTAACGATGCTGGATGGAGTGGAAAAGGTGGAAATAGGAAAGGTAAAAGGGGAAATGGGAATATGGGTAGGTAAAAAGAAGGGAGAAGGGCTACTGCTGGACAAGGGGAGCAGGGAAGGGGTGCTGCTGGACAGGGGGGAGGTAAAAGGAAGGGGGAAGGGCTACTGCTGGATAGGGGTATCAGGAAAGGGGTGCTGCTGGACAGAGGGGAGGTAAAAAGAAGGGAGAAGGGCTACTGCTGGACAGGGGGGAGAGACAGAAATAAAGAAAGACAGACAGAAACAAAGGGGGGCAGGGAGAGAGAAAGAAAGACAGACATACAGAAAGAAAGAAAGAAATGCCTAAGTCTACACATCTATTCTAGCACCCGTTAATGTAACAAGCTAAAAAACTAGTGTGAAATGTCTGTATAAGTTTTGTTTATTCCATTCTGTGAATGTTACTTTTGTAAAGCCACCTAGGAATAGGCGGTTGCTAAATTTTTTAAATAAAAGAAATTTATTAATTAAAATACAAGGTGCACATAAGTAACATTGTCAATGCAGTGGAGCACCAGTCATACAAACACTGCTCACTAAAATCTAGGAAGAGGTTTGTAGAAGAAAAAAAATGACAATGGATGAATAGTTGACAGGTATTGTCACTTGGGTGAAACCTACGCTTGACCAAATTAAGGGGGTGGTTACTAACATTTAAGGGAATAACACTCAATATCTGCCTCTTGCATTAAATGGAAAACTGACATCATTTTACGATAATACATTTATTTTCAGCAAGATCCCAAAAAAAACCTACAAAACTATTGCTATGTAAGTGTCAAATGGAAGGCAGCTCATTAGAGACTCAGCGATACTTTAAAACAAAAGGGGAGACAAACAAGCCTCAAAAGACATCATGACAGCTCCATACACACAGTATCACAAGGCTGTCTCATATTCTCATTGGCATTAAAAAAAAACAACCCTCCACATCTTTCTTAACTGAAGCTCAAAATGAAACAAAGTCATCCATGTGCACCAAATGGACATCTTAATAACAGGAATCTGGTTCCAAACAGTATTCACTCTGGGACTGATTCTATAAACGATGCCTAAAATCGACTGGTGCCTAAAAAATAGACAAAGGCCATGTGTCAATCACACTTAGACGCTGTTTACAGAATCGCAGCTAGTAGTGTAGGGTCATGAAATAGTTAACTGTTGTTTAAAATATTGCTCTGGCCTACATAGCTGAAAACAGTGTATAATCTATTGACTGCATCTGCCTAAAATGTATGTCCCTACCTTACCACATTGTAAGCTGAATAGATAAGAGTTTGAGCCATGATGTACCCTGCCCTTCTGTACATTTATCTGTAAGAGTTAGATAGGTGTCCTGCTAGTGACCTGCTAGTGTGAGCTTAGAACCAATGAGTGTTAAGAAAAGTAACACGTGAAAAGCTTTTTCTAGAATTCAGTTGTATAGCCAGAAAAATGAATAAATATCTCTGTAACTTCCTGGTTTCGGCACTTCTGAGCCAGCTTGGAGCTCAGGGGTCCAGCATGCATGCTGTGAATAAAACTTGTACTTCTTCACGCCTCTGACTTTGTGTGTCCAAGTGACCTTTCATTTGGCGCCCGAACAGGGACTTGAAGGTCTCTTGACCACTGGTTACTCGATTGGTCACTTGTTTCTGGTCCTACGGCTGATATGTCTGCTTAGCCGGCTGCCTTCCTTTTGGGGGGTTGGCAGACCTCAGGACGTTGGACCGCTTCAACTGACTTATCTAGTCTCAGTTTAAAGTACAAGAATCTGTATCTGTATCTGTACCTGGAGTGGCCACTATCTGGTAAGTGGGGATTGATCATCCCTATCCTGTCTCTCGTCTCCTGCCTAGTAAGCCACGTGATCTGTCGCTGAAAAGTTGTGGGAAAGGGATTCTAGGAACTGTTATTTTCTGGTTGAGTAACTGAACTGAAATCTGTTGTGTTTTGTGTGTTTGAGAGTGTTTGAGACGTCCTTGAGGACGAAGCGAGTGTGGACCTGTTAGTACTGCGTTTCCCTAGTCCAGAGATGGGTGGGGCCAGGAATACAGGGAAGTGTTTTTGTCCTCCATTGCACAATGGGGGGATGTCTGTCTACCTGTGGGGATCTCTTGATATGTTAGCTAATTTTAAAAAAGGAATTTGTCTTTGATTATACTTAACAAATCAACCCTTATTTGTCTGTGCCAGTTAGAATGGCCGATATTTGGTGTGGGCTGGCCCCCTCTGGCTCCCTGGAAGAAAACATAACCCGTCAAGTTTTTATGCATTCGTTTGCTGTCGGTTCCTCTTCCAGTCAGCCTATTTTGCATTCCAATTGGAAAATCCTTCACCGTCCTTGCTTCAGACCTTGCCAAATTCTTCCCTTCATCTGATTCCCAAGTCCTGCAGTATCCCGGGTTTTTTTTATGAGTTCTGTCTGTCCAAATGTATTAGTGAAGTTTAAACTGTCAGTTGTTCACAGCATGAGAGGAGAGTACTTTTCCTTTTGTGCTGATAAGGGCCATGAAGTGTGTAGCACTTCCAATGTGGTTTCTCCTGAAACAGATAAGTGGTTTTGCATTTGAAGTTTTTGGCTATGTTATAAAATGTATATGCATATTCAGAAATGCATATAAACGAAAAATATGATTTCTGGAACTTATATTCCATGCTAAAAAGAAGTTCTTTGTCCAAATTTAGTAGTTATTTGTCTAAATTTAAAAGTTCTGAAAAGGACTACATCTGTAATTTGATCTCTTTGATCTTTAAGCAACTCTCTCTCCTTTGTGAAATTCTGTAGGAAGGGGGAGTAAGTCTCTACTGAGACCCATGTTGATTGTAAAAAAAAAAATAAAAATGAACAATGTTTAAACTTGTGAGTACAGTAAAACTTTGGTTTGGGAGCACAATTTGTTCCAGAAGTATGCTTGTATTCCAGGGCACTAGTGTACAAAAATATACATACTTGTATTGTAAGCCCTTGCTCGTTTGGAACAGTCACTGCATTCCTGCAGCGTCATATAGAGAGGAACCATTGGCTCAGTTGTGAAAATGTGATGCTTCTATACTGTATGTACGTGTATTGCAAGACGTTACTGGTATAGCAAGTTAAAATTTAATCATTGCTTGTCTTATAGAACACTTGCAAACCAAGTTATTTGCAATCCAAAGTTTTACTGTATATTCCAATCTTTGTTTTGTATTTCTGTATATAAAAAAAATGTAAGTTTAGGTATAACAATGTAATTTTTAGGAATGCTTTTGTATTGAAGTAAATATTTTTGCCAGTCAGCTGATAGTGAAGGGACTGCTGCTTTAGAGAGCGCTTGTGTCAGACTACCCTGCTTAGTGGGTGGATCCAGAACTGCATTTAGCTTAATTTTATAAGTCAGCTCTTTGGGGTAGGAACCTGATATAGAATAGGGATTGAGAACAATTCTTATGTGTTAGTGCACATCTTAAGTTCAATTATTTTGTACCTTCTCTAATCTTTTGTAAACCACATAGCTCTTCACGGTATTGCGGTATATAAACTGTTATTATTATTATTTATCTGAGTCTTTCAGATAGTGGGTCTGCCTTTTAAATTTTCCTGTGGCCATATTTACATTGATTTCAAGTATGCCTTCCTCGTGTCACCTACCTTGGCTTTCAAATCTCCAAGGGTACCAGGTCCCTTCCTACACCGAGGTCTAGGCTGTCTGTAGTCTCTCTGTCCCTGATAACTGCAAGGCTCTGAGCACCTTTCTCAGTATTGCAGGATACTGTCCCATCTGGATCCCTGATTTCTCTACTATTGCTCGTCCTCTGTATGATTCCACCAAAGGCGCTGACTCAGCCCCTTTTGTCTGGACCCAACTTCAGGAGCGGTCTTTTCGCTGCCTCCAAAAACTTCTGACTCAGGCCCCTGCCTTCTGGCCCTTCTGCCCAAGAAGCTGAGCTTTATGCTCTCACTTTTGCCCTGCGCCACTCTGCCTCTCAGTCTTGCAATATATATATACTGACTCCAAATATGCTTTCCTTAACTTGCATTCCCATAGGGCCATCTGGAAACATCGAGGTTTCTTTATAGCCTCCGGCCGCCTGATCCATCATGCTCCCCTCATTCTTGACCTTCTTGAGGCCGTACAACTACCCTCATGTGTTTCTGTTATGCACTGCCATGCTTACAGACGCGTGATGGACCTTGTCTCTCGTGGCAATGCCCTTGCCGACCGCACAGCCCGAGCTGCCAGTCTCTGCCCCCTCTTTCGGCTCCTCTGTATACAATCATTCCTTTTCTGGATTCCCTTACACCCCAGTACGCTTCTCAGGAACAGACTTGGGCATGCATTATTTTGGGCCAGTCTGTCCTGAAAGGGGGGTGGATACAAAATGCACCAATTCAAGTGCCAATCCAGACCCACACACTGATACTTCAAACGCAAGCACAGCACCCTCATAGTTATTCCTCAACACCTGGCCCTCACGATTGTCAAAAGATGCCATGATCTGGCACACTCTGGAGAACCCGCTATGAAAATTGACTCTCAAGAGACATTTCTTTATCAATCACCTTGATCAGCTAGTCCGGAATATGGTCCGACAGTGTGTTGTCGGTTCTAGAATAAAATTCCCAATCAGATGACTGCCACCTCTTGGATACCAACCTATTGGAATATATCCGATGCAGGTTCTGTCTGTAGATTTTACCCACATGCCCATTTCCGTTCCCTCAGTCACTTCCTAGTCTTCACAGACACCCTGACTAGATGGGTCAAAGCCTTCCTTACTTGCACTGAACGCGCCAGGGAAGTAACCAAACACCTCCTGAATAATTCCGTGCTTTGGTCTCCCTGTTTTTATAGGCAGTGACAATGGCCCTGCTTTCATTGTCAATGTTGTCCAACAAATTACTCAGGCCCTCCAAATTGAATAGAAATTATATGCTGCTTACTATCCTGAGAGCTCTGGTCAGGTCGAAAGAATAAACAGAACTCTTAAGACCCTTCTCACAAAATGAATTGAAGAAACTAATCTGTCCTGGCCTGTCCTGCTGCCTTCTGTTCTTTTTCAGATTAGATGCATCCCATCTAAGCCCCATTTGAGCTCATGTCCGGCCGGCCACCACCCATTGTGAACCCAGATCCTGGTTCCTTTGCTACTCTGGAATCAGATATCTTCCAGAGTCAGGTCCAGTCTTTAGCTAAAGCCCTTTAAGAGCTCCACAAATGGGTCCTGGAAAGGGCCCCACTATCGATAGCTACACAAGTCCATGGGTAATTCCCTGGAAATACAGTATGGCTAAAACTTGGAAGTCAGACCCCCTGAAACCTAGGTGGATAGGTCCTTTTACTGTCCTAATTTCTTCTCTTACAGTTGTCAAAGGTGTCCGGACATGAAACTTGGTTCCACTACAACACGGATCTTCAGCTGAAGCTTTCTAAGACCTCAAAAGTTCTGAATATTTACCACTGTACTTAGCAGGTGTTCTGAATATAATTCTTTATAAGTGTTTGAGTTTAATTGACTGCCTGTGGTTCACCACTGCCTTTAGCAAGTGTATAACTGTTTGAAGTTTTCTAAGTTGTGCCTGAAAGAAAAATGAGTTTCCTATGTTAGTATATATATATATATATATATATGATATTTGTGTTGCCCTCACTTATGTTTCTTTCTTCTGTATTTTGTACTTAACAAGTGCCCCTAGCCCTTTGCCTGATGTTTGTTTGCATGAAGGAGTTAAGTACAGAAAGTGTCAAACGTTTGAGGGTATTTTCTGTTTCCAACCAACTGGTGATGAAGTTTAAAAGTGGGCGGAAATCTGCATTTATAATGTTGAGGGTCCACTTATCAACTAGACTCTTATTGTAGACCCCACTCGCCCGGTGTCTTTGTATTGTGATACATGTGTGCTATTTGATGTTTCTCAAGGTCAGTTTTGTGTGGCTCCCTAGATTGACAGCGTTATTATACCAAATGTGCTAAGTATATAGGTCTGTATAACCTGATGCCTTTAAGAACTGCCCCTATGAGGAAACCTTCACTAATGGTGGAGCCTGTCCTTTATGAGAAAGAATACCCCGTCTGCCTCCCTTACTATAGGTCCTAGCTCCGGCCCCTTGTGTACTACAGGCTACTGTAATCCCATGGTTTTCACTATCACTGACCCATATAACTGGAATGCCAATGTCCAAGTCCAGAAGGCCAGAGACTGCATGGCATTGTATATTGATGGTAAAAGGTGAGACTCAGGTACTGATGTATATGTCCGAATTGTATCCCACTCATGTGCTCCTGTCTATCACTCTGTGGTGTTTCCCCAGTTTTATGAAATTATGAAAGTAGATACTAATATCCTGTAATCACTAGAAATCTGTTTATATAGTTTGCTGAAACTATAGGTCAGACTCTTAATGTTAGCAATTATTTTGTATGAGGAGGGACTGGTATGGGAGAACAGTGGCTATGGGAGGCAATGCAGCTGGACATGTTAAACCTGACTTCACAGACCCTCACTTTTACGTCAGGTCCACGACCTTCACGATGGGCCTTGTGAACCTCCATTGTTGCTTCCCACTGTCTTCAGCCCTTCAGACACTGCTTAATGGAACTTCCTATGAATGATGGTCAGCTCCTGATAGTTGATACTGGCTCTGTGATCTGTTTGCCTACTCTTGATTGCCTGCTAACTAGACTGGTACATGTGTGCTTTGCATGATCCGTCCCAGCTTCTTCCTGTTACCGCTGGCCGATGGTGAACACCTGGGAGCCCCTGTATTCAACACCAGAGGTCGCCAAAAGCGGTCTACTTCCACCAATTCCCTTAAAATAGGTGAATGGGGTGATGACTGGCCTGCAGAACGGATCATTGCAGCTTATGGACCTGCCACATGGACCAAGGATGACACCTGGGGCTATCGGACCCCAATCTATTTGCTGAACTGCATTATTTGTCTATAAGCTGTACTTGAACTGATAACCAATGAGACCTCCCGAGCTTTGAGTACCATTGGCAGAGCGAATGCTAAAATGTGCACTGCTATTTATCAGAATCGTCTAGCTTTGGACTATTTACTAGCTGCTGTGCCTGTGATAAATTCAACCTCTCCAACTGCTGCCTTGAACTTGAGTAAAGTGATTGAGAACGATGTGGATCGTATCACCAAACTGGCTCATGTTCCTGACCAGACCTGGCGTGACCTTACTGCAGACTGGATCTCTGGTACCTTCAGCTCCTGATTGCCCTCTGGTTCAGCATTGAAGATCATCTTGCTGGTTGCTGCCCTGTCTTCTCTGCTCCTTTGCTGCCTGCCCTGTGTGGTCCCCATAGCCATAAAGCTGCTCCACTGAACTATGGACTCTGTTGTCAAACGTTCCACTGCTGCATTGGCCCTCTCCCAGTATCGTCCCTTACCCACTGGGGACCCCGACTTTCCTGACCCCTAACTTTATTTTGTCAGGCTTGGCTCCTTAGGTACGCCAGCCTGAAAGGGGGGAATGTAGGGTCATGAAATAGTTAACTGTTGTTTAAAATATTGCTCTGGCCTACATAGCTGAAAACAGTGTATAATCTATTGACTGCATCTGCCTAAAATGTATGTCCCTACCTTACCACATTGTAAGCTGAATAGATAAGAGTTTGAGCCATGATGTACCCTGCCCTTCTGTACATTTATCTGTAAGAGTTAGATAGGTGTCCTGCTAGTGACCTGCTAGTGTGAGCTTAGAACCAATGAGTGTTAAGAAAAGTAACACGTGAAAAGCTTTTTCTAGAATTCAGTTGTATAGCCAGAAAAATGAATAAATATCTCTGTAACTTCCTGGTTTCGGCACTTCTGAGCCAGCTTGGAGCTCAGGGGTCCAGCATGCATGCTGTGAATAAAACTTGTACTTCTTCACGCCTCTGACTTTGTGTGTCCAAGTGACCTTTCAGTAGCGCCTATGGAAAAACATAGGCACCTGAAATGTAGGCAAGGGTTTTATAAGACTACATTTCAGGCACCTAAGTTTTGCACTTAGCGGCACCTAACTCATGCTCCTCCCATAGAATTGTCCACTTAGGCATTAGGAGCCGCTGGCCCCATCATGCCCCAAACCCCACCAAACACTCCACAACTCCAACCCTGACACTCTCGGGTACCCCAACACCTACCTGACACTCTCTGACTCCACACAGACACCCCCAAGATCACTCTGCTACCCCTGAACTTCCTCGAATACCCCATACATTTATCTGATAGCTGGAAAGAGGGATACCCACACACACCAGCTGACAGAACCCCACTGCAAAATGGTGGGCCTTCCCTTTCCCGGTGCATTCTGAAATGTACCGAGGAGAAGCCTAAGGCTCTGATTGGCTCAGATGCCTGACTCCTCCCATAGGAGGGGCCTTAGGCACCTGGACTAACTGGAGTCTTAGGCCTCCTACCCAGTGCATCCTAAGAGTGGTTTTAGGTATCTGGCCAATCAGAGTCTTAGGCTACTCCCAGTGTATCCCAGGATGCACAGGGAAGGAAGCTTAAGATTCCAGTTAGCCCAGGTGCCTAAAGCTCCTCCTAAGGGAGGTGTCATAGGCATCTGAGCCAATCAGGGCCTTTGGCCCCTCCCTGGTGCATCTCACAATGCACTGGGAAGAGAAGGCCCGCCATTTTGCAGTGGCAGACCTGCCAGCAGGTGGGCATCCCTCTTGCCTGTCATCAGATAAAGGTATGGGGACTTTCTGGGAAGTTCAGGGGGTGGCAGGGGAATCTTAGGGGTGTCACAGAGTTGTCCATGTGTAGTCAGAGAGTGTCAGGGGGATGTTGGGGTGTCAAGGAGTGTCAGGGAGTGTTTAGTGGGGTTCGGGGGATGATAGGGCCAGCAGCAGGAGGGAGTGAGCATCCCTCCTGCTGGCCAACTTTGCAGGGGGGATGGGTTCCCTACTGCAGCTGCTAAACTGATCATGGCAGAGATTCCCTTACCATGATTAGCTCAGCATCAATGCAATTCTCTAACTGGCACCTGTGAGATGGACGCTGGTTAGAGAATCTGGTTGGTTTAGATGTTATTCTATATAGGACGCCCATGTGCGATTCTCAAAAACTGATTAGGCAGCTGCTGAGACTGAGCGTCCTATATAGAATCAGGCCCAGAGTGAATACTGGTTGGACACATAATTCCAGTTATCAAGATAAGTCCCTTTGGTGCACATGAACGTCTTTGTTTCATTTTAAGACTCAGTTAAGAAAAATGTGAAGTGGAGTTTATTTTATGCCGATGAGAATATGAGACAGCCTTGTGATACTGTGTGTATGGAGCTGTCATGATGGTTTTTGAGGCTTTTTGCTCCACTTTTGTTTTAAAGTATCATAGAGTATCTATTGAGCTGCCTTCCATTTGACACTTACATAGCAATAGTTTTGTAATTTTTTAGATTGTGCTGATTTTTATTGCTACCTCTGTGTTATTTGTGTAATACATTTATTGTACCATAACATTCTACATAATGACATGCAAAGCCCCTCATTAGTAGTTACCATCCACCTCTGGCCTAGTTCACCCTTCCCAGATCTTCCCCTCGTTGGCACTTACCTCTCTGGGGTAGGAGAGCTGCCCTATTGCTGCATCTGGCCAGCCTTTCCCTCCTCTAACTAGGCACCAGGAACAGATGCTGTTCCCATCCTAGGAAGATGCTGACCAGGAAGATGATATTTGGTGCTCCAAAGTTTGGTTTCCTCCCTCTGGCAGCCATTGTGGGAATTTCCACTTGGCTGTGACATCAGTGCACATGGCATGTACAATTACACATCGATGCAAACATTGGTGTGGAGTTCCACACATGTTACCACAGATAAAGTAAGAACACACTTTTGCCTCCATTTATGTGACTCTTCTATAAGATTTGTGCCCACCGATATGCACTTTATAAAATACAGGCATACACCTAGGCAGTACCATATTTAGGCATGCTCAGATATTTAGATGTCCTATATAAAATTGCTCTCCACATGTGCCCCTTGAATACTCCAAGCACCACCAGCTTGTAACCAGATAAACTGGCCAATGAATTACTACTACTACTATTGATTATTTCTATAGCGCTACCAGACGTACGCAGCACTGTACAGTTACAAAGAAGAAGAAAACAGTCCCTGCTCAAAAGAGCTTACAATCTAAACCAGGGGTGTCAAAGTCCTTCCTCGAGGGCCGGAATCCAGTCGGGTTTTCTGGATTTCCCCAATGAATATGCATAGAAAGCAGTGCATGCAAATAGATCTCATGCAGATTCATTGGGGAAATCCTGAAAACCCGACTGGATTCTGGCCCTCGAGGACCGACTTTGACACCTGTGATCTAAACAAACAAGATGTCATGGATATGGTTAATCTGCTGGCTGGATTGGTGGGCAGTAGGGAGTAGGGTTATGGATTGAAGACTTGATCAAAAAGGTGGGTTTTCAGTGCTCTTAAACAAGGGAAGGGGTTTGACGGACAAACTCAAGTAATTTATTTCAGTCAGAGGGGGCAGCTAGATGAAAGGAACAAAGTCTGGAATTGGCAGTGAAAGAGAAGGGTACAGCTAAGAACAGCTGATCTGAGGAACAGAGTTCTCTGAGAGGTCTTTAAAGAGAGAGGAGAGATTGAGGACAAATTTTTTAACTATCAGCCCCAAGGTATTTGGATAGGTGACAATTTGGATAGGTGACAACTCTTTGTGGGGCCAGTGACAAAGCAGAACTCATAATGTAATATATAGACAGGGTTTGTCTCCTGCATTCTCAAAAAAAAAAAAAAAAAAAAGAAGAGAGAGAGAGCTCCCTGTATACATTCCCAAATCCCTCTTGATGATCCCTTAATGCAGCTGACCTTGCACCAGTACCTAGTTTCCACTCCAACCCACCTTGCGGCAGCAACCTGTGCCCACCCACGCTCAACTCACAGCCATGAGATAATAAAGATGAAATGAAATAAGGAATACAGTAATAGTATTCCTCTGAGATAATTAGAGACTAATTGAAAATGTCAGATTAATTTCTATTTTGTCAGATTAATTTTAATCATAGCCTCTACAGCACCAGGGCGATGAACTTGCTCTTTACTGCTTGGGTCACTGTAACAGTTCAGCACATTTACAAAATGGTAACCATGTCTACTTTTCCTGCATTTCAGAAAAGCAGTTTTTTCTTATATTTTGATTCATTTATTGTCTCCTATAATATGATACATAAGGATCTGAGACATACAAAAAAAAGGATTTTCTCCTTTATGGGTACAAATCATTAGGATTTTTCCCCATAGACTCAGAGAACGTCATTCTATAAGAAAGGCATCAATAGTTAGGTCCCACGAGGCTACCTCTCATGATTTAGATCATGAGAGGTAGCCTTGCTACCTCTAACGGTCAGCAACCAACCTGGAAATTCAATGCCGGAGCCATATCTAACAACTAGTATTGAATTTCTGGTTTACGGTATGTTAAGTTGCGGTAGACATAGCCAACCAAACTGAAATTCATTTGTTGGTTGGCTAAGTCATAGTGGCCAAAGATCAACCTGCTATTTAGGTGGGTCTATCTCAGACATGGGCAATTCCGGTCCTCAAGAGCTGGAATCCAAATCAGGTTTTCAGGATTTCCCCCATGAATATGCATTGAAAGCAGTGCATGCAAATAGATCTCATGCATATTCATGGAAGAAATCCTGAAAACCCGATTGGATTCTGGCCAATGAAGACTCAGGAGCAAAGGGGTCACATGGTCAAATTTACTTTTTCCAAAGATCAGCTTCGCAGCACTATTCTGGATTAATTGTAATCTTTGGAGACAGATCTTTGTGTTGCCAAGATAGATAGAGTTACAGTAATCTAGTCGAGATAATATGCTTGATTGGACCAAGACAGAGAAATGTTGATGATGAAAAAGATGTCTAACCTTCCTCAACATTCATAAACTAAAAAAGCATTTCTTGACCAGGGAATTTATTTGGTCCTTAAAGGTAAGAGAGGAATCAAAAAGGACTCCCAATATCTTAGATGAGAACTCAATCTGCAAAGAGACCCCAGATTCCAAAGCTACAGTAGGAGGAAGACAGTCCAATTTTGGACCTAACCACAGAAGTTTAGTTTTAGTTGTATTAAGCTTCATCCAGACAGAAAGAGCCCAGGCTTGAAGTTTGGAAATGCAATGATTTACTTTGGAAACTAAATTGGTAATATCCGAATCGATGTCAATCAGTATAAAGATATCATCTGCATAGGTGAACAGCATTTCCCAAGCTGACAGCTTAAAAGTATTCAATGTAGTCATATAGAGATTAAATAAAATTGGTGAAAGTGGAGAGCCCTAGGGAACTCCACAAGAAGGCCACCAGGAATTGGAGATATCACCTTCAAGTTTCAAGTTTCAAGTTTAATAAAATTTTTGATTAATCGCTTAATCATATTTCTAAGCGATGAACATTTTAAAATTACAATGTTTGGGGAACAATACAATACTTTATAATATTTTACGTCCAAGCGGACTAAAAGACAGACTTAACAAACTATAATGGAAACTCCCGTTATGGTCTCATGAGACCACAGGAACTCACAGCAAGGCTCTGCACAGGGCAGGAGTGTAGGAACATCCCTCCTGCCTGTGTCACTGCTAGAACACCAGGTAAGGTCCGGGGGTGGGTCAAAGTCGGCCCAAAAGTTATTCGTGAATTTTCCTTATTTGCGAGCTGGGTCTGCCCCTAACCCCCGCGAATACAGAGAGAGGAGTGCATTTCCTTCAGTCTATTTGGCCAACTCAGCTCAAATTCAAACATAATTCTAAGAGACTTCCCTTACAAACGTATTTAATCCATTTACCAAAACATGTCTTCATAATACCTGGGAGCAAGGTGGCTGGGCTTAAGGCTTAAGGCTCAGGTCAGTCTCAATTCCAGGCTCTCCCTAAGGCTATTTCAGATCAGAGCTGAAGAGTCCAGTGCATTCTGGTACCTGTAGTTTACCCCAAACAAAGCTCTATTTCCCCTTTTACCATGCTAAGGTAGGTTAATATTGTACTATGCTTAATTATGTTCACTGCAGAGACAAGCAACAGGGGCTTGCTTTTCAACCCTAGCTGTCAGAAAGGCAATTAAGCTTCCTCGGGGCAACTACCTGCTCTTTACTTTTAAACCTTCCCTGCATAAACGTGGGCTCAACCAGGGAAAAATCTCACCCAGCTCTCCCTGGTGGCACTGATGACACCAAAGGTATCAAAATATACATACAGAAGGGACAGCCATTTTACAAAAAATCCATAGCATGGCTCTACGCATGTTTATACTGGTTGCTATACATGCAAGTGCCACTCTTTCAACATATACAGTAGACTCTCTGTTAACCAGAACTCAAGCAACAAGAACTTTCAAGCAAACAGCAAAAAAAAAATCAAATAAATACTGTAATACTTTAAATAAAAATGAAAATAAGATTAATTTCTGTCAGAAATGTAAGTGTAAACTTGGCACGCTACACCTGATTATGCTCATGCTTTGCCTACCACATGTCCGGTAGTTTGTCTGGAACAGTATATGGTATGGCCTAGTATGGAGCATAGTATTAGTTAGGCTTATTTTTAATAGTAACTCTCAAGCAACCAGAAACCACATGTATCTGGCATCTATCAATTCCCATGGGTGCCAGTTAACTGAGAGTCTACTGTATGTGTATTTGCTGCCACTTAAATGAATAAATGATGAATTTAAAAAAACAAAAACCTATGCATGCAAAAGGAGCTAACAAGGAGCTTTATGAAATAATACTTTTTTGAGGTACTGTTAGACACCATTGAGGGAAACACAATTACCTCCTCTCATACTGGTGGAGATCCTATGTTCAAAGAAACAGGTAGCTAACATGCATGCCTCAGATCAGGTGTAAATACTAAAGGGAAACTTTATTTAAAAAAAAAATATACATTCCTATTATAAAATATGAGAAAACATAATTCTTTGGCCTACCTAAACCATATTTATATCACTAAACTCACTGGGACTGTATGTGCATTTGAACTTATATTTCCTTATAATAAAGTTAAATATTTTTTAAAATATATTATAAGCCCTCAGTGATCAAGTGCTAAATCCATCATGAGATCTGTAGTATACTCTTATATCATGGCACTTCACCTCCTTACCTAACCCTACACATAGTTCATAAAGAAACACTGTGAATGTGAATACAATGTATGTAAAATGTAGATAGTTATCCCACAGTGGTTTGCAGTCAGGGCCTTCAAGGCATTCTGTGAATCCTAGCCCACAACCATGCTTTTTGTTTGTTTGTTTACCTTTGCTTTATGCAAAGTTTTGATTGATTGAGCAAAAAGCAAAAAAGCATGGCTGTAGGGTTGGGGATTCACTGAGTATTGTATGCAAATAGATCTCATGAATATTCATTGTGGAAATCCTAAGAGCCAAGGTTGGTCACCCCTGGTCTAGCTCATCTACTGAATCCCCTGCTATAAATGTCACTGCACACCACTTTTTTATCTGACTCACAAATGGAGGGACTTATTCTCTGATTCCTGCCAAGATATCCATATAACACTAAAAAAGCTTTTTTAAAAAATATGGAAATATGGTTTAGTATGCTGATCTCTGAATTTGAGGAATTAAAGAGTTAAAGTGCAGATGGCCACAGAGAGGAGAATTAGCTCCACATTAGAACTGTTACAATGTTACCTCATGGTGCAATCAGTAGGTTGTGTGCCTACTGCACCCATGCTCTGAGTCTGAATCCTCCACTGAGACCTTTCAGGCAGCCAGCCTCTAACCAACTCATCCATCCATTCACTTTCAGTTGGTAAATAAGCACCCAATCATAGCTGGTGGAGGAGCTAAAGATGACTGGGGAAGACAATTTCAAAGCACCTTGTTAAATGTCTGCCAAAATAACCATTATGCAAGTGGTGTTCCCCATGAGTTGAGCCTGATGCATATTTACCTACCAATGCCACAATAAGCTTAATAACATAACTTTACAATCAGTGAGCTGCAATGGGAATCTTTTTAGAGGAACTGTATTTAGAACTGAGTTGCCTGGAGGAGAAACCATGTTGAAAATTGTCCTAAAATGGGTAGAAAAGAAAACAATTGTTTCTGTCAAATATTATTGTGTAGGTCTCAATATCTCATGGATAGGACCTTCAGTGACATCATTACAAAAATGTTAAAACAAGCAAAAAAAAAAGCCACTTGACTCTTCTAAGTGAATTTCTGTAAGAGCACTTAAGAAACTTGTTACAAACGAATGAAGACTTGAAGGAACAATGACTGGAGGCATGTGTTTTATTACACAAGTCTGTGACTGAAAAGCTGTTTGATTATTTTCATCTAATTTCTATGTATTTTGGTGTGCTAAAAACAAATAAAATATTGAAAAAACTCCTAGACATCATGATTTGCCACAAAATGCAAAATTGTCTTCAAATTTATCAATTTTTTTGTATTTTGGGTTTTAACCAAATTTAAAGTCCAAATTACTATTAATTAATTCACATAAGTGCATTTAAGATATAAAATGCCAAAAAAACCTTAAAGGGTTGTCCGAGTTAGGTAAAAAAAAATATATAGCACTGTAAATCTGATGGTCAGCAATATATACATAAGCTAAGCAAGTTTTAGGGAAAAAAATTATATTTCCTCATTTCCCTAGTTCTCTTCTGGCCCTTTGTTGTTATTTGCAGGTATACAATCTCTGCCCCTCCTCCCCCTGCAAAGGGGGGGGGGGAAAGTGCTGCTCTGAGTGACATGTCTGACTACTGAGATACTCAGCAACATGCTGTATGTGTAAGCCTCACTCCTGAGTCTATGCTTTTAATGGTAGAAGGGGTTAATCTTTCCAGAAGAATCCAGTGGGAGGGAAACTCTGGGCAGATAACAGCAGCTCCAGTCAGTGCAGGGGGGGCCTAGCCAGCATTGTGATGACTCATATAAAGACAAAGAGCTGCTCTCTGCTGCAGTCCACACTTGTGCATGAATCATCAGGTTCTTGGTTCTAGGTAGAGAATGACACGGTGGCGGTTTACCAGCGGCTACTGCGTTTAGCCGCGGGTAACCCGCCAAAAACGGGGAATGAAAATTAGCAGCCTCTGTGGGGACGGGGACAAGGCCATCACCGCCCCGTGGAGCGGTGAATGGTCTTGTCACCGCAGTGAGGCATAAAGGATTGTGCGGTCCCCACAGCCCCCACTCGCCCACCCGCACGCCGGCTCGATCGTTTAACCAGCTTCCTCTCTCCACCTCACCTTAATTTGCTGGCTTTCTTTTTCGGCGACCGGAACGCTTTCAAAAGAGCCGCGCATGCGCGGCTGCTCAGTATTCAATCTTCTGCTCTGACCCAACCGGAAACAGGAAGTTGCAGCAGAGCAGAAGATTGAGCAGCTGCGCGTGCGCGGCTCTTTGAAAGCGTGCCGGTCGCCGAAAAAGAAACCAGCAAACTAAGGAGAGCTGGAGAGCAGTAGCGTACCAAGAGGGGGAGGGCGGGAGGGGCAAAAAAGGTAATGGTGCCAGGCCTTGGAGCACCGAGGCAGACCGCTTCTCCCCCCTCCCAGCCGAACCCCCGCTGACCCTCCTCTCTCTCTCCCCCAAGTGAACCTTTCCGACCCTCCCAGCGAAAGCAGCAAACCTCCCTCCAGTAGCGTCGGCTTTCTCCCCCCTCTGCCGCATCACTAATGATGTCATCAGTGACGCGGCATAGGGAGGAGAAAGCCGCGAAGGAGGTTTGCTGCTCTCGCTGGGAGGGTCGGAAAGGTTCACGGAGGGGGGGAGATAGGAGGGTCAGTGGGGATTCGGCTGGGAGGGGGGAGAAGCGGTCTGCCTCATGCTCCATTACCTTCTTTGGGCAGCAGCAACGTTTACAATTCGCTGCTGTTGCCGGCTTCAGGCCTTGTTCTCTGCCGGGTCTTGCCTACTTCCTGTTTTCATGAAGACAGGACCCGACAGAGAGGAAGGCCTGAAGCGGGCAACAGCAGTGAATTGTGAATGCTGCTGCTGCCCAATGAAGTTCAGGACATCGGGGAAGGAGCAGGGAGAAATCGGCTGCAGGCTTGGGGGTGAGGGTAGGGAAAGAATCGTGGAAGTGGAGAAATTGGCACGATGGCTTTGTGAGGGCTATGGGGAGAGAGAAAGAAAGGAAAAAATAAAGAGGGGGGCAGGGGGAGAGAGAAAGAAAGGCAGAAATAAAGAGGGGTCAGGGGGGAGAGAGAAAGAAAGGCAGAAATAAAGAGGGGGTCAAGAGGGAGAGAAAGAAAGGCAGAAAGAAAGAGGAGGGCCAGGGGAAGAGAGAAAGAAAGGCAGAAAGAAAGAGGGGGCCAGAGGGAGAGAGAAAGAAAGGCAGAAATAAAGAGGGGGTCAAGGGGGAGAGAAAGATAGGCAGAAAGAAAGAGGAGGGCCAGGGGGAGAGAGAAATAAAGAGGGAGGCCGGGGGAGAGAGAAAGAAAGGCAGAAATAAAGAGGGGGGCCAGGGGGAGAGAGAAAGAAAGGCAGAAATAAAGAGGGGAGTCAGGGGAAGAGAGAAAGAATGAGGGGGGGGGCAGGAGAAGAAAGAAGGACCAGAGACTCATAAAATCACCAGACAAAAAGGTAGGAAAAATGATTTTATTTTCAACTTAGTGATCAAAATGTGTCCGTTTTGAGAATTTATATCTGCTGTCTATATTTTGCACTATGGCCCCCTTTTACTAAAACGCAATAGCGGTTTTTAGCGCAGGGAGCCTATGAGCATTGAGAGCAGCGTGGGGCATTCAGCGCAGCTCCCTGCGCTAAAAACCACTATCGCAGTTTAGTAAAAAGGGAGGGGGAATATTTGTCTATTTTTGTATAGTTGTTACTGAGGTGACATTGCATAAAGTCATCTGCCTTGACCTCTTTGAAAACCCGCGGAATATAAATGATAATTAACATTTTCTCTGCGTACAGCGTGCTTTGTGTTTTTAAAATTTTATTGTTGGTAGATCATTTTGACTTGGCCACAAAGGTAAGGGGGAGGGAGGGAGGGGAGCTGCTGAAAGACATCTAGTAATCCTTGCAGGCTTGACTGTGCAGGGAATTATTTTTGTAAAATCATGTTTTGTTATGTGACTGGCATTATCTAGACTTTAATTTCTATGAATGAATAGAATGAAAATGATATAAAATTACTTGCTTGCGGGGATCACGTATTCCGGCTCACACAAGGAAGGAGGGGGTGAAAGGGAAAAAGTTTCTCTTCCTTGGAAATAGATTCTGAAGTGACCTCATCAAAGAAGACCAGCACCAAATGTACAAGAAATCCCTTAAACAATGTCAAAAGAGCCCAAAATAGAAAACTGCTACTGCCTTGAGACTCCATTATTGAAGGAATCAACTTGAAATCACAGAAGAGACAGGAAAAGGTTAAATGCCTCATGGAATCCTCAGGTACAAAACACAAACCAAATTGTGAATGAAATCAGAGCAGACAGTAAGAATTATAAAATTGATGTCATTATCCATCTGGAAAAAAAGGCGTACTAGAAATAATGCCTCAGCAATACAATTTTCAGAAGTTCTATTTGCTCATGGTAAGGGAGAAGATAGACTGCTAGTGATGGTGGGGGGACTGATAGAAGATATGAAAGAAGGGTGGTAGAAAGGAACAGATGGTAAAGGAGGGAGGGAAGGGTGGTGGTGGAAAGGAATAGAACAGACATTGAAAGAGGGTAGAGAGGAACAGACCCTGAAAGGAAATGTGGAAAGCAGAGTGTGGAGAAGACGCTGGAAGGGAAGAAGACAGATGCCAGACTATGGTGGAGCGGAGGGAAGAAGATGGATGCTAGACAGGGACGGTGACGGGGCAGTGAATGGGATGGCAGTGGCGGTGAAGGGCGGTGAAAGGGATGGCGGTGACGGTGACGGGGCGGTGAAGGGAACGGCGGTGACGGAGCGGTGCAGAGGATGGTGGGTCGGGGACGGTGCAGTGACAGGGACAGATTTTTTCCCCGTGTCATTCTCTAGTTCTAGGGTGTTCACACTTTTTTATCGCAGTTCGTGTTAGTTCGTCATTCTTCAATCGTTATGTTATGGCTCCACGAAAGTGTATTAATTTGCCAGACAGTTTCTGTTTCATCTGTGGTGAATATACAGTATTGAAGCAACAGCAGAATATTACAGACTTTGTGAAAAAAATATACTTCGCATACTTTGGACTAAAAATTGGAGATCAACATAAAATTTGGGTGCCTCATAAAGTGTGCAAATGGATGTTGAGGACCTCCGAAACTGGTTCAAGGATAAGAAAAAATCTTTCCGTTATGGGATTCCTATGGTATGGCAAGATGTGAAAGGGTTTAATTCCAAAGGGTTTAATTCCAAATAGAAGCATTCCATTTCATACACCATTCTTCACTCAGCAATTCGTCCCATCCCCCATGGCACAAATATACCAGTACCCAAGTCCCCTGCTACATTGAAAGAGATACCTAGCTCCGATGAAGGTGAAGTCATACCTGAACCAGATGAATCAAGTTCTTACTTTGAAGATGATACAAGACCAAAATTGTTTTCTCAGGAGGAGATGAATGATTTGGTAAGAGACTTGAATCTTCCCAAAGATGCCGCTGAGTTACTCGGATCAAGGCTGAAAAGCAGGAATTTATTGTTGCCAGGAGTGTCATCTTCATGGTTCAGACATCGTGAAATGGAGTTTGTTCCTTACTTCGCCCAGGAAGACAAGTTGGTTTATTGCATCAATGTCGAAGGTCTGTTGGGTCAATTTAAAATCCAATATGATTCAAAGCAATGGCGCCTTTTTATAGATTCTTCAAAAAGAAATCTCAAAGCAGCTGTACACTTGAAGGAAACCTACGAGAACTTAGAATTGGCTCTTCATAAACTTAAATATGAAGACCATGGTTGGCAAGTATGTGGGAACTTGAAGGTCTTGTGCATGCTGCTCGGGCAACAAGCTGTGTATACCAAATACCCTTGTTTTCAGTGTCTATGGGACAGTCGAGACCGCCAAAATCACTGGACCAAGAAGAGTTGGCAGCCAAGGGTGCTAACAGTTGGTGAAAAAAATGTCCTCCGAGAAACTTTGGTACCTTCCCATAAAGTTCTTCTACCACCTCTCCACATAAAATTGGGATTGATGAAACAATTCGTAAATTCACTTTCAAGAGATAGAGAATGCTTCAAATACTTGGTCACCAAGTTTCCAGGCCTGTCGGAGGCAAAATTGAAAAAAGGTGTGTTCGTCGGACCAGACATTAGAAGGCTTATAGTTGATCAAGAGTTTGTCAATACCATGACGGATCGTCAAAAAGAAGGGTGGATTGCATTTAAAGAAGTCGTACAGAAATTTTTAGGCAATAACAAAGATCCTCACTACAAAAAGATCGCCGGACGAATGCTGAAAGCATTTAAAACTTTAGGTTGCCTGATGAGTTTGAAAGTGCATTTCCTCCAGTCCCACCTTGATTACTTTCCTGAAAATTTGGGAGCTGTGAGTGAGGAACAAGGTGAACGATTCCATCAAGACATTAAAGAGATGGAAAGGAAATACCAGGCAAAATGGAGCATTACAATGATGGCAAACTACTGTTAGATGCTTCAGAGAGACATTCCAGATGCTACTCACAAGCGTAAATGTACCAAGAGGAGCCTCACAGGGAAGAAGAATCGAGTTTAGTGTGTGTAGATGAGCTCATTTCAGTTCAAAAAAGGATTTTCATGAAAAAAATTGTAATAAACTTTAATTTTAGAAGTCTATTTCAATTTATTTTGAGGTATTGCCTTATTTAACATAGTTACCTAAATTGTCAGGAAACTTGATGTCCTATGACAAAATAGAGGTCATTTTTTGATTTATCACACCAAAAAACATAAAGAGTACGTGGAATAACCAAAACAGCTCTTGGAAAAAAATTTTTTGCAGACCTGTGTTATCTTTGGACTCTCACAAGCCTACTTTCAATGCATTTGTACACTGCAGAGAAAGGATGGTGCTCTTTCTTTCAACTTCCTCTATTTTGTTCCTTGTAACCTTCTTATAGGCTTAAGAAGAATCAATTGAATTACGCTTGTTTCGATGGGAAAGGAGAATAATGGAAAATGGTTGTATGAAGTGATACAAATGCTGCATCTATTTATCTCCAAGGCACAATGAATGGAGGTGTGAATTGATTTTGACTAGATGGCCTAAAGAGTCAAGGAGTTCCTATGAAACTTGAAAAGTAAGACAAATTACATTTTGCTCTGTATAGAATTATACCCTTTAAACTAAACACTGGTTTTGAGTAACAGTGTGGCAGGTTGCGGGATATAGGAAACTGATTTTAAGAAAGGGAATTGGAAAAACCACAAATTGCTTTTTTCACATATAAATAAAATGCAACGTCTATAGTCATCTACTAAGGTGTAGATGACATACTGTAGGTCATATGTGTTCTATTATCAGCTCAATATTCAGAACACTTTAGGGGAAGTTCAATATATGACACTGAATGTTAGATGCTGCATCCACATTAAATTTCTGGCTCAAAAAAAAGCATTCTAATAGATACAAGGCACTGAAAGGGGGCAAAAATTGCAGATCCGTATGAAAATCAGTCAAGCTGTGTAAGCCTCTTCTTACACTGTAATCTGCTGTCTGTGCTTTGGAAAATTGCGAGCTATGGAATCGAGGGTGAAATACTCACATGGATTAAAAACTGGCTGGAGCATAGGAAACAGAGAATAGGGGTAAATGGACAATACTCGGACTGGAAGAGCATCACCAGTGGGGTGTCGCAGGGCTCGGTGCTTTGACCCATGGTCTTCAACATCTTTATAAACGATCTGGACATAGGTACGACGAGCGAGGTGATTAAATTTGCGGACGATACGAAGTTATTCAGAGTAGTGAAGACGCAGGGGGATTGCGAAGATCTGCAACGTGACATAATCAGGCTCGAGGAATGGGCATCAACATGGCAGATGAGACTTAACGTGGATAAGTGTAAAGTGATGCATGTCGGTAACAAAAATCATATGCACAAATACAGGATGTCCGGGGCGGTACTTGGAGAGACCTCCCAAGAAAGAGACTTGGGAGCTCTGATTGACAAGTCAATGAAGCTGTCCATGCAATGTGCGGCAGCGGTGAAAATGGCGAACAGAATGCTAGGAATGATAAAGAAGGGGATCATGAACAGATCAGAGAAGGTTATCATTCCGCTGTACCAGGCCATGGTGCGCCCTCACCTGGAGTACTGCGTACAGTACTGGTCACCGTACATGAAGAAGGACACAGTACTACTCGAAAGGGTCCAGAGAAGAGCAACCAAGATAGTTAAGGGGTTGGATTAGCTGCCGTACAGTGAAAGATTAGAGAAACTGGGCCTCTTCTCCCTCAAACAGAGGAGATTAAGAGGGGACATGATCAAAATATTCAAGGTACTGAAGGGGATAGACTTAGTAGATAAGGACAGGTTGTTCACCCTCTCCAAGGTAGGGAGAACAAGAGGGCACTCTCTAAAGTTGAAAGGGGATAGATTCCGTACAAACGTAAGGAAGTTCTTCTTCACCCAGAGAGTGGTAGAAAACTATAAAGCTCTTCCGGAGTCTGTCATAGGGGAAAACACCCTCCAGGGATTCAAGACAAAGTTAGACAAGTTTCTGCTGAACAAGAATGTGAGCTGGTAGGGCTAGTCTCAGTTAGGGCACTGGTCTTTGACCAGAGGGCCGCTGCGTGATCGGACTGCTGGGCATGATGGACCACTGGTCTGACCCAGCAGCGGCAATTCTTATGTTCTTAACCCCCCATCTTTGAATGGGCTCATGTGTAATTGTAAATCATCTTGAACCTTTATAGGCATAGAGCAATCCACAAATCCTAGATTAGATTAGAACAGAAATGAGTTGGAACTGAATTCTTGAGTTGTGATTGGATACTATTCCTGATGTGATTGGACCTGACTTCCAGCTCCTATGGTCCATGAAAAGGGGAGATTCACCTAAACTCCTCCTGTTTTGATCACCGCTGGACATCTGCAACACAACTTGCTGGAATCTCCTCTGCATATAAGTTTCTATGCTCCTCTCCCAACTATTTTACAACTGACGAGCTTACCTTTCAGCAAGGGACCATCATCTCAAGCTATCATCTGCAATCCTTCACCCTTCTCACTAGAGGCACAATAAGAAGAAAGAATATTTTGGGCCTTTATCAGAGTGAGTTACTCATAATTCAGTTTAACAATATTCTATCTTTTGGCACATTTCTCTTGTTTAAAGATCTCTAAATTTTGGAGATCTATATGGGGGTCAAATTACTATGATCCTGGAAGTTCCATTATCATTGATTTATGATGTTGTGTTGTTTGGAACATTATTAATGCCCAAAAGTGCAAATCAGTATAGGCTACTTCTCGTCATGACAGGAGTTGCTATGCAGTTGAGCATGAAAAATTGAGATAATATAAATTATAGTTTTTGGTGGGGGACTTTATGCCAAATTTATAAATTTGAACATATGAATTTGTTAAAATTGGGACACTATACTAAATTCAAAGCAATTTGGGATCCATTAATAAAATTTTGTATTAAATGAACATACATATTTCCCTTTGATTTCTGTTATGCACATCCAGGAAGGGTGGGTGGGAAAGTACGGGAGGGGGGTGTTAGATATTTATTATATCATTTGATTGTATTGAATGCTGATTATTGTAATATTTGTTTGTTAATCTGTTGCACTTAATGTTGGCTTTTGAAAATGAATAAAGATTTTTTTAAAAATCTCTAAATTGTAACTAAAATTACTGCACTGCCTGCATAATCTTGTACATAAACTTGCTCAGTGAAAATAAAATTCTAATGCTTCTTTAAATGCTCTAAGTATCTGTTTTTAAATATTACACAGAGCTAAGTTATATGTAGGTAGTACCTTCTCCAGCCAAAGTTATCTGTTCTAAAATAGGTGGTGGTTTGGTGTGGGATGGAAACATCATTGTTTTTATTCATTCAGGGGTAAATTTTAGCTGCTGTCACTCATAAGCTTTTAACTCCAAAAGCATAAATGGCAAGAATAAATAGATAAGTTATTTATTTACAGTTCTGTGAGTGGCTATTCTTGTTCTTTAATGATCTTGTCAATAAAGAATATTTATTAGAGATATAAATTTGTTACATTTGATTCATTAGCATGTCTTAAATTTAGTGTATAAAAATCAATTGAACACATGTTAACCTATAAATTAATGTACATATACTATTCATTTCTGCATGATAAGAACTTTTTTTAATTAAAAAGACTATGGGATCCTTTTATCAAGCCGCACTAGCGGTTTGACGCGTGTAATAGTGCACGCTAAACCGCCAGCCGCGCTAGTTTTTGGCCAGCACAGGGGTTAACGCGTGATGAAAAGTCGCACGCGCTAACCCCGCTAGCGTGGCTTGATAAAAGGAGCCCTATGTGAAATTAACTGAAAAAAGTTGAACAATTGGAAACAGTGAAAAAGAATCTGAAAATAAAGGTGAAATGTTTTACCTGCTATTGGAGGGAATGAAGGCATAACCCCCCCTTACTCCCCCATTGGTCATTGACCCTCTCCCACCCCCTAAAGAAGTTGATGAAACAGTACAGTTTAATTTTTAGTTTAGTTTAGTTAACTCATGGGGAACACCACTTGCATAATGTTTCCCATGAGTTAAACTAAAGTAAAAACTAAATTGTACTGTTTCATCCACTTTTTTAGGGGGTGGGAGAGTGTCAATGACCAATAGAGGAGTAAAGTGGGGTCATGCCTTCATCCCTTCAGTAGCAGGTAAAATATTTCATCTTTATTTTCAGATTCATTTGGATTGTTTCCAATTTTTCAACCTAATATTATCCATTGCATTGCTAAGCTTCGGTCCTGGGCGATGATAATCCAGATTAAATTTCTAAGACCAAACTCTTATGGATCAGTCTAAAGTTAGATTCTCTTCCCTCAGCTGTGACCTTAGACTCAGGAAAATCTCTGAAAATTGAGTTTTCCTTGCTAATATTGGGTATTGTTATTGATTCATCTCTTACATTTAAGGATCAGCTAAATTCTCTTGTTAAAAAGTGTTTCTTTAGCCTCCGTATCCTGAGAAGAGTGAGAGCACTCTTTCATCAGCAACACTTCTCTGTATTGGTTCAGTCAATTATCTTGTCAAGGTTGGATTAGTGCAACTCTTTGACCTGGGTCTCTCAAAGGTCAATCTGCAGAGACTTCAGTTGATGCAGAGCACTGCTGCCAAGCTCATTTTTGATAAAAGTAAATTCGATCACATAACTCCATTGCTCAAGGAATTACATTGGCTTCCAGTTTCTTAGAGTTCAATTTAAGTGCATTTGTATTGCATTTAAAATTCTCTTAGGCATTTTTATTACTTTGGTTCCTTTAGATTGGAATGTACACAGATCTCATCTCGCTAGGAGTTCAGATAAATGAAAACTTACATTTCCTTCCCTTAGGGGTAAAAATAGAACTTTGAGCTCTGGAATGAGTTACCGCTTTCATTTAGAAGTCTAGGCCCCTTTGTTTTATTTCGGAAAGCTCTGAAAACTTTCTTGTTTACTAAAAAATTTGGAAACTAAGCCAGTCTAGATAACATTCTTCTTTTATATTTATGTACTAGACTTACATTATTGTAAACCAAGTCAAGCAACTTTTGGTTGAACACCCGGTCTACAAAATTAAGTTTTAGTTTAGTTTAATACATATCTGTCTGCATGAAAGCTTCAGATGTTAAGGCCAGTCCTATTGGAAAGCAAGCAGGTGGTGGTCGGTGTTGTGAACTAAGAGATGGGGATTCAAGCCCATATCGCACTCTAGCTATTACACTTATGGTGGAATATGTGAGCCTTTCAAACCCCACCATAATCTCACTGTACCTACATGTAGGTGACACCTGCAGGCATAAGAGCTTCAGTGTGATGTACTGTTGGGTCCGGAAAATTTTGGATGGGTTTGAAGAGCTCACCATACAATATAAGAGGGTTATGATGAAATGTGTACCTGGGCCTTTTTATGTGACGCCCTCTGCAGTGCCCCTTACTGTGCCCCACTAGGGTTACCAGATTTTAGTTGACTAAAATCTGGACCCATAGCCCTGCCCCCATTACATCCACCCAGCCCCACCCCATTACATCCACATCATGCCCCCCGTCCCGCCCCCTCAATCTGTTCTCGTCGGGAGGAAGGACATCTGCGCATATGCAGACTCAATACAATGTTGTCACTGCATGCGTGGATGCCCTCCCGAGATGGTCCCAAAGAAGAAGCTTTTCAAAACCCAGACAAAGTGCCGGAGTTTGAAAAGCCGCCCGGACATGCCCTCTAAAAAGAGGACATGTCCGGGTAAATCCGGACATCTAGTAACCCTATGCCCTACTGCTCTGCTGGGATACCTGTGTAGTCAGTCTACAAAGAATGCTAGTCCCTCTTATAACCCAATGGCTTGTTTTATGTGCTTTTTTTCGGAGGGGGGTTAATGGTTCAAAAAGATAGATACACTAAGGACAAACACTTCTGAGAAATGGCCATATTCAAAACAAAATGATGGGCATTTTCCAGTTTAGAAAATGGTCACGTTCACTACTGGAGTTTTGTATGTTTTCTGCAAAACATCTAAACTTGGATTTAGACATCATAACAAAAATACCCCTCCACGTGACTTTCTGAAAAACATTGAAAACCTTCCTTTTTTTCAAAAATTCTAGAAATGTAATCTTGTCTCACCTTCCATATTCTGTTATAAATTCCCAGTGACTGACTGGCTTCTTTATTGTGATCCGTGCGGTTTCGTAGAAGAGGGGGTAAATTTAATCTGCCATTTGGATGCCCAGTCTTCAAATTTCCTAGTCTTCTTGCAATTTTTCACAGGCAGGTGTTTTGACATCTTTGAATAGTGTTGTGTCATCTGCAAATTTAACCCCTCCCCCCCTCCTTTTTACGAAGCCGCATTAGGCTTTTTTTTTTTATCACCGACCATGGTGGTAACATGGCTGTAAATATGCATAAAGTTTATATGTGTGGTTTTGTGGAGTTTTTTGAGAGACCTATGATTTGTTTGTGCTGAAGTTTCGATTCTGTGGTCTCTTTTTCTCCACATTTTTTTGAAAGTTGCAGCAGACTTAACACAGGAGTCCGTGGAGGGGCATAATCAAAAAAACATCTAAGTCCCCTTTTGGCTAAGGTCTTAAACGTTGAAAGTAGAAGCAGGGAAAATGTCCATGGAGGGATTTTTTTGATAATGGCCTGACTCTACGTTCAGCTGTTTAAACACCCAGACCACCACTACGTCTACACTAACACCTTATAATCAACCTAAAAAAAACCTAACTCCTAAACGCCCAAAACAAGAGCTTTTAGGCGAAGGAGGAGCCAGTCCTTCGCCTAAAAGTTAGATTCTGTAACCGGTGTGTGTCAAAAACAACACCGGTTACAGAATCCCCCCCACCCCCAGCCCCCTACAATGATCCAGGCAGGAGGGAGCTCAAGCCCTCCTGGCCTGCGGCACCCCGACTCCCCGACTACATTCGGGGCAAGAGGGAGCCCAAGCCTTCCTGCCCCGCGGCACCCCCGAAGTCCCCGACAGGATCGGGCAGGAGGGAGCCCAAGCCTTCCTGCCCTCAATGCAAGGGCCCCCCCGAACCTCCCGAATGACCCATGACCCCCCCACCACCCAAAGACCCCCCACCCCCCCTCCCCATACCTTCAAAAATGTTGGTCAGACGGATGGGTGCCAAGCCTGTCCGTCTGACAGGCCAGCCATCCGTTGAATGGCTGGCCTTAGGACCTGATTGGCCCAGGCGGCTCAAATCCCGCACACAGGTGGGGCCTGAGACGCCTGGGCCTATTCCGGTTGGCCCAGGCATCTCAGGCCCCACCTGTAGGCGGAATTTGAGCCGCCTGGGCCAATCAGGTCCTAAATCCAGCCATTCAACAGATGGCTGGCCTGTTGGACGGACGGGCTTGGCATCCGTCCGTCCAACCAACGTTTTTGAAGGTAAGGGGATGGGGTGGGGGGGTCGTGGGATCGGCAGGGATGGGTTGCATGTCGGCGGGGGTCAATCGGAGGTTCGGGGGGGCCCTTGCATCGAGGGCAGGAGGGCTTGGGCTCCCTCCTGCCCCGGTAGTGTCGGAGAGGTCGGGGGTGCCGTGGGGCAAGAGGGCTTGGGCTCCCTCTTGCCCCGATCTTCATCTGAGGTCCGAGGGTGCCGCGGGGCAGGAGGGCTTGGGTTCCCTCTGCCCTGATCGTTGTAGGGGGGGAAGGGTGGATTGCGGCAGGAGAGATGAGCCATCTCTCCTGCCGCGATCATTGCTGTAGGGGGTAGGCAGGTTGCTGGGGCTGCTGAGCTGATCGCAGCAGCCACGATCAGCTCAGCGGCCACCGGCACTTATACCTGTTTTGACTTGGTCTAAATCAAAACGTATAAGTGCCGACTAGGCAACCTGCCTAAAGTTTTGGTTATACCTGCTGCACGTCTAGGTCATGGTCGGCCCCCTCCCGCTCACCGCCTGCCCTTTCCCCTCCTCTAAAAACGCCTCTTTTCTCTCTGTGCGTTTAGAGACAGGGGAAAGGCCTAAGCTGGTTTTAGATACGTCTAAAACCAGCTTTGATTAAGGGTACTTGGACGATCAGGCTTTTTGATCATCCAAGTACCCATTTAGGCCACTTTTTAGATGTTTTGGGTTTTTTTGATTATGAGCCCCATACAGTTTAAAGTACTGTTTTTGAGTTTCTCATTTAGATACAGTATAGTTCTTGTGATTTTCATTACAGGGAATGTTACATAAACACACCTCTTCAGAAAGGGTGTTCCAGGCATTTGAGCAGTATGATAGAGAGTGCAAAGATAAGGCTGGGCAATGGAGAAGGGTCCAGAGGAAAACATTTTGTTTGGCGAATACAATTTGGAAGGGGGAATGTGTAAAGAGATAAGAGAAGAGAGGTAATGAACCACAGAGTGACTGCAGTTATAAGTGAGTTCAAAAAATGTAAATGATATGAAGAAATGGATCGGGTGGTTTGTCAAATGTATTAAACGATTTGCTATAGACTTCAACAGAGAAAATAGCAGAATTCACCAGTTCCGCAACATTTCCATGACAAACATAAGCAGCACATAATTCTTTTTCTAGAATAGATTTTTTTTTTTATTCTGATCACTGATCTGATAAATTATATAAAGGAAGTGCAGCTACCTGTGGAACCTATCAGGAAGGCCTTTTATAAATTGTAGCTACTCAGAAAAAATTAGATCTAGCTTTCACAAGGAACATTTTAACAACCTGGTGCAAGCTCTTAATTTAAATCCTCTGGACTACAGTAGCATTCTTTAGGTTTACCATCCCAACTGCTATCTTTTCCACAACAGTTCTGCAAAAAGTATTTTTATATGTTATAGATTTGATAGAGCTTCATCATCACTGAGCAAGTTACAATGGCTACGTGTACAAGTGAGAATGATTTTTTCCATTGTTAATAGTCTTTAGATTACATACTAGCATGTATGCTTTTAAAAGAGATTAAAATATCTTTATGCTCTATTAATAAGCTGTCCTACTGTGAGGAATGTCCATTTTAAAAGTATGTTAAATTATTTTCTTATCAAACAAACTAGAATGGAATTCTTTACCTGATGAGGTCAGGATTATTACATTACATTACATTACATTACATTAGGGATTTCTATTCCGCCATTACCTTGCGGTTCAAGGCGGATTACAAAAGGTTAATTTAAAAAAGACAGAATTACAATGATTAGCTAGAGAGGTAAGTTGTAGATCTTAAGAGCATTTAGAGGTCGTGTTGTTATTGCTGTTTCAGGAATTTCTTGAAAAGTGTGGTTTTTATTTCTTTTCTGAATGTCCTATAGTCTGGGGTGGTCATCAGAAGGTTGGAGATCTGGTTGTCCAGTCTTGCGGCTTGAGTGGCTAGGAGGCCGTCGTGTAGTTTTGTTCTTTTTACTTCTTTGATTGGGGGGGGTATGAATGGGGAGTGCGTTTTTCTGTGTCTGGTACTGGGTGCTTGGGTGAGGCGATTGTTCAGGTATGATGGGCTGTCTCCGTGTAGGGTTTTAAATAATATGCAGTAGAATTTGAAATGGATTCTTTCTTGGATTGGGAGCCAGTGTGAGTTGATGAAGGCTTCAGTGATGTGGTCATGTTTTTTCAATGAGTAGATGAGTCTCAAAGCTGTATTTTGGATTGTTTGGAGTTGTCTTATCGTAGTTGCAGGACATGGAAGGAAGAGTATGTTACAGTAGTCCAATATACCTAGTATTAGGGATTGTACTATAAGTTGGAATTGTGTTCTTTCAAAGAATTTTCGGACTTGTCTCAGGTTTCTCATGATTGCGAATGATTTTTGAATTGTTTTATTTATTTGCGGTTGCATTGTGCAGCATCTGTCTATGGTCATGCCTAGTAGTTTTATGGTGGTTTGGATGGGATATTTGGTTGCGTTTATGTCTAGGTTGGTTGTGGTTTGGATCTTGTCATTTTCTAGGAGGATGAATTTGGTTTTGTCTTGGTTGAGTTTAAGTTTGTGATTTTTCATCCAGGTTGTGACTGCTTCAAGTGTTTGGTGAAGTTTGTCTGTCATGGTAGGTTTAGAATGATCGTATGGGACGAGGATGGTGATGTCATCCGCATAACTATAGGAGGTTATGCCTAGATTATCCAGATGCGTTCCTAGAGAAGCAGTGTAGAGATTGAAGAGGGTAGGAGATAGTGGAGATCCTTGTGGTACGCCGCAGGGGTTTGACCAGGATTCTGACTTTTCTTTGTTTGATTTTACACTGTAGGTTCTGAGTTTTAGGAATCCTTCAAACCAGGAGTATACTTTATCTGAGATGCCTATTGCATCTAAGATCTGTAGAAGGATGTTGTGGTCTACTAGGTCGAATGCCGCCGATAGGTCCAGTTGTATGAGTAGCATTTTTTTCCCTGTACTAAGTTGTTGTCTGACGGTATCCATAAGGGAGCCTAGTAGTGTCTCTGTGCTGAAGTTTGTTCTGAAGCCTGATTGCATGGGGTGGAGTAGGTTATGGTCCTCTATGTAATTGGTGAGGAGTTTGGCTACTAGGCCTTCTATAATTTTGACATATAGCGGAATTGAGGCTATAGGTCTAAAGTTAGATGGGAGGTTTTGTGGTGCTTTTGGGTCTTTTTGGATTGGGGTGATGACAATTTCGCTGAGGTCAGCAGGGAATGTGCCTTCTGTGAGCGTGAATTGGATCCATTGTAGAGTTATGGTGCGGAATTTTACACTAGAGGTGGTAAGGAGATATGAGGGGCAATGGTTGAGGTCACAGGAGGCATGGCTGTATTTTTTGTAGAATTTGTTGAATTCTGACCATTGTATGTTAGGGAATTGAGTCCAAATTCTGTCTGCTGCGATTGCCTCTTTTCCTGTAGGGTGGATTGTGATTGGATTTTGATGGGATGGGTTAAGGATGAGTGTGGCTCTGGTGTTGGTGATTTTGTTCTTGAAGTGTTCTGCTAAGAGGGTGGGTGATGGTGGAGGTGTGTTCGTGGTGGTAGTGTATGGTTTGGTGTCTGTTAATTCTTTCAGGATTTGGAATATTTTTTTGGAATCTTGGGTTTCCGTGCCTATGAGATTAGTGTAGTAGCTTTTCCTCTTATCTTTTAGTAGATTTGTGTATTGTTTGTTGATTTTTTTCCAGTCGGTTTTTGTTTGATCTTGGTTCTTTTTTCTCCATTTTCTTTCTAATCTTCTACACTGTCTTTTGAGTTGGAGTAATTCATTATCAAACCATTGGTCTGATTTCCTGCTGGTTCTGGTTTTGGTTTGTAGGGGTGCCAGATCATCAAGGATGTTGGTGGATACATTTTTCCAGTGGGAGATGAAGTTTTTTGGGTCGCAGTCTTGGATAGTTTCGTCTACCTTTGACCAGAAAATGGTTGGGTCGATATGTTTGCGTGAGGTATATGTGGTTTTTTTTGATTGAGGTGTGTGTTTGGTCTTGGTCCAATTGATGTTGAAGTTATAAATGTAGTGGTCTGACCATAGGGATGGGGACCATGTTCCGTTAGGAGTTTGGATTGCTGGATTGGATGGTTGGTGAGACATGAATGCAGCAATGTCCAGTTGATGACCTTTTTCATGAGTGGTTTGTGGGTTTAGGATCTGGAAGGATAAGGCATTGAGGAAGGATAGACAGTTATTTGCTGGTGTGGAGGTTGTGTCTTCTAGGTGTAGGTTTAAGTCTCCTAGGATGAGGTTATATTCAGCTGTTAGTGAGTTTTGGTAGATGAAGTTTTCAAATTCAGGTCTCACTGTGGTCCAGTTTCCTGGTGTTATGTAGCAGAGCAAGCAGTTTAGAGAGTTTTTTAGTGTTGGGTTTGTGAGTTGACACGCTAGGAAATCCATTTGTGGAGTGGATGTTTTCTCAAGTATGTTTAGAGTTAGGGAGTTCTTGAATATTATTGCTAGTCCTCCTCCTCTTTTTTTCTCTCTGCAGGTTACTGTTATTTTGTATCCTGGCGGGCATACTTCTTTTATTCTAGGGTCTGTGTCTGAGGTTAACCAGGTTTCAGTGAGGAATAGGCAGTCAAGTTTTTCTGTTTTTATCCAATTTTTTATGTTTTCTGTTTTGGGTCCTAGTGCTCTGATGTTAACATAGGCACATGTAAGGGAGGTCGTGTCAGTCTGGGGAATGTGAGTTGTTTCCGGGTATATGAGTGTTGTGGGAGATGGATGAGATTTTGTTTTCGGAAGTGTTGATCTTCTTCTCCAGGTAACAGTGATGGAGTGTTGAGTGCTGGCGTGGTGGTTCGAGTTTCTTGATGTGAGTATTCTTCTGTTGGGAAGTTGGAAGTTGGTTGTACTGGAGGATGTGGTTGTGGTGGGTAAGTTGTTTGCTGCTGCTTTCCAACTAGAAATGAGGAGGATTATCAAAAGGGTGGCTAGTGTGTGTGTATGCAGGGAGAGCTTCATTTTTGATGTCTGGTTCGGGGGGGCGGAGCAGGGCTCCCACGCCGGCCCGATCTGGCTGGCTTCTGTGAAGTGGTGCGCTGGGTCGTTTTTAAATGTAATATGTCCTCCGGCTGGATTGGGGGGGCGGAGCAGGGCTCCCACGCCGGCCCGATCTGGCTGGCTCGTGTTGGTGCTGTGCGCTGGCTTTTTTATGGTAAAATGTCCTCCTGCTGGATCGGGGGGGCGGAGCAGGGCTCCCACGCCGGCCCGATCTGGCTGGCTCGTGTTGGTGCTGTGCGCTGGCTTTTTTATGGTAAAATGTCCTCCTGCTGGATCGGGGGGGGCGGAGCAGGGCTCCCACGCCGGCCCGATCTGGCTGGCTCGTGTTGGTGCTGTGCGCTGGCTTTTTTATGGTAAAATGTCCTCCTGCTGGATCGGGGGGGGCGGAGCAGGGCTCCCACGCCGGCCCGATCTGGCTGGCTCGTGTTGGTGCTGTGCGCTGGCTTTTTTATGGTAAAATGTCCTCCTGCTGGATCGGGGGGGGCGGAGCAGGGCTCCCACGCCGGCCCGATCTGGCTGGCTCGTGTTGGTGCTGTGCGCTGGCTTCTTTATGGTAAAATGTCCTCCTGCTGGATCGGGGGGGGCGGAGCAGGGCTCCCACGCCGGCCCGATCTGGCTGGCTCGTGTTGGTGCTGTGCGCTGGCTTCTTTATGGTAAAATGTCCTCCTGCTGGATCGGGGGGGGGCGGAGCAGGAGGACAATTATTTCTTGTCCCATTGCTAAAGTGAACATTTTTATCTAGGAAATTCTTCTTATAATAATTATGGTTTTCATAAATCTTTAGTGCCTCTTCTACTAAACCGCGCTAGAGGTTTTAGTGCCGGAAGCCGCAGTGAATGATCCGCGCTGCTCCTGACGCTCATAAGAAGTCTATGAGCGTCGGGAGCAGCGCAGGCCATTCAGCACAGCTCCCCACGCTAAAACCGCTAGCGAGGTTTAGTAGAAGAGGGGGTTAGCCTTCTGTAAATGATAAATTTTGCATCAGTTTTATATAACTTTATATTTTTGATCCTCATTCCCATCAACTACCTAGCTATCTATCCCCCTCTTTTACTATTTTTATTTATTTATTTATTTATATTTTTTTTTACAAATTGTTAAACAATTTAGTGGAAATAAACAATTGAAATAAGAAACAAAATAACAAATTATAAAATAATTCCACATTAATGACTAATTCAAAGTCCACAAACTGAGAAGAGAGAATCCATCACCACCAAGGGAAGTTGGTTTTCAGGAATGGTTCATAATTAAATCACATTACAGAGTGCAGTTGGATTTAATTAACTAACTGCCTGGTTGAGAGACTCCATGGAGACCTCTGAAGTTCTTTCAGCTGCCTTACCCTCAAGAAAAAAGTTCAACTGATCAGGGTCATAAAATATATATCTAGTACTCTGATAGTTAACGCAGCATTTACAAGGAAAACGTAACTGAAAAGTTGCTCCCATACTCAAAGTTAACTGACGATAAGCCAGAAATTTCTTCCATCTGGCTTGCATCCATTTCAAAACATCAGGAAATATGGAAATTTTGAAGCCATGAAATTCCACATTATCAGTCTTATAGAATAGACAAAGAACTGCCTCCTTATCCTGGAAAAAAACAAACGTTACCAATAAGGTTGCTCTAGTAACTATTTCTTCTTGTTGAGATGTTTCCAACATACCAGTGAGATCCAAATCTCCTAGAACAGTTCCTTTGCCTTTATCTTCTTTAGGAATATTCAAATAATATAACTTTTGTAATGGTGGCATATTATTTTCAGGAAATTTCAATACTAATTTTAAGAAGGAATGAAATAAGTCTCTCGATGTTTGAAATTTGGATACCGGACAATTTAAAAGTCTAAGGTTCAAACTTCTATTGGCATTTTCCAAATTTTCCATTTTCCTAATAAACAGGCACTTTTCCTTCAATTGTGAATTAATGGAGACCTTCACTTTTGCCATTGATTTTACTAAATTGTCCATTCTATCAAACTGTTTTTGAAATTTCTCTTCAAAGGTTTTAAATTGAATGTTAGTGTTCTGTACTGAGGAAACAAATTGAGAACATACCTTATGTAGAGATTCCAGTCCACTCCAAATCGCTTCCATGTCGATCACCTTAAGTCTTGTTAAAGGAGCAGGAATAGATATTCCAGGAACTGCCCCAATGGGTTCCACCTCCTCCTTTCCTGCTTCAATGCAGGTTTCAGTTCCTCTGGTGTCGGTTGTAAAGAAGTCGACAAGCTGTGAACCGCATCCGGGGTCAGGGGTGAAATCTGCAACACCGACAGAGACATCAGCTCCAGCGCCTCCTGCGCTGCTGACGGCATTCCCGACATCCTCTCAGGACATGGAGGAACTCCAGGCCCCAGTGGGCTGAGAGACACCTCGCCCTCCAAGACTGAGGTCTGCCCACCTCGGTCAGTGGATAAGCCCGATCCAATCGGGACGGCGTATGCTGTTATTGCCTCCTGCCATGACAACGAAGTAGCAGAGGAGGCTGGAAGAACGCCTCTCTGTTTGCCCTTGCACGTTGGCATAGCAAGAGGTAAAAATATTGATAGAAATGCAAATAGCCAGTAAAGTGCAGGAGCGACTTCAGACGTGACTCACTCCATCGCCATCTTGGATCTCTCCTATCCCCCTCTTTTACTAAGGCGTGCAAGCTGATTTAGCGCACGCTAAACGCTAAAACGTCCATAGAATATAATGAACGCGTTAGCATTTAGAGCAATCTTATATTTAGTGCACTCTAAATCTACTAGCACGCCTTAGTAAAAGGACCCCTATGTGCCTAATGATTTTATTACTGATTAATACAGCTGTCCTAATCATTCCGCCTTGGGCAGAAGCCCCTTGAGACACATCCGTAGTATGAGATGATGTTGCATCTCCTGAATAGCAGGTTCTGGTTCCAGGATCGCTTCCTGCTGTAAGTTTTCCTCATCTTCTCTCCTTGATTGACTCCCACAAAATGATCATTGTGCTGGCATAACACTCTCCAGTTATGGTTATCTTGTGTGGCATGAACTACAGAAACAAAAGTCCATCATCATCCCAGCAGACAGTTGCCATGACTTTGCCTGCAGAATTTTCCTGCATTGACTTGAGCTTCCACTGCATTGACTCCGTTTTGGACTCAGAATCTCTGTGATAGACCCAAGACTCAACTCCAATTACCAAATGATTGGAAAAAAAAATTCACTTGGTCTTCACGGAGCATCTCCAAGTTCTGACTGCACTGGAGCCATGTCAGCATTCTTAGAACCCATCTTGCATTAACCTTGGACATGATCCAATTTTTGATTAATTATTTTCCAAACTGTACCTGCTGAGATGCCCATTTCATCTGTCTGACAAAATGAAATCCTTGACTTTTGCACATTTCTATGGAAGTAGCTTCCACAGTGTGAGGGTCATCTTCAATGGACTCACTATCCCACTTAAACTGCTTGCTCTAAAATTTTACTTTGCAGTCATGCATTCATGGTTCTCCTTTGACTTTTTCTGCCATTTTTGTTCTCTTTGCATTTTCCATATACTCAGTGCAACCCTTTGATTCTACAGTGTTAGTATGCACCATTTTATAAGAACCTTTCTGCCTCTTTAGTGGTATAAAATAAATATGTGTAGTACCAGCCCAATTATAGCTGCATATTGTTCCACACTAGTTACATGCAAAGTTCAACACTTTTAGAAGTCAGTGTCACTTTATGTTCCTGAGTGATTGCTTACAGTTTTGTTTCCTTATACAGTCAAATCTCGGTTTGCGAGTAATGTGGTTTGTGAGTGTTTTGCAAGACGAACAAAACATTCCTGCAAATTGTGCCTTGCAAACCGAGCATTGACTCGATTTGCGAGCCCCTCCCCCCCCCCCCCGCAATCAGGCATCCCCCACCCAAGCACCCAAACACAATCCCTTACCCCGATCTGACACCAGCACCAATGCACAGGACGTGCTGTTGCCCAAAGATAATCCCTCTTGCCTGGGCTGGGCCTTGAGCATCTGCGCATGCTCAAGGCCTTCTGATTCTTGCTCTCTCTGAGATTCTTGGAGATCTCCAAGAATCTCGGAGAGAGCAAGAACCAGAAGGCCTTGAGCATGCACAGATGCTCAAGGCCCAGCCCAGGCAAGAGGGAGGATCTTCGGGCACCGGCACCGACATGTCCTGTGCGTTGGTGCTGGTGCCAGATCGGGGTAAGGGCTTGTGTTTGGGTGGGTGGGGGATGCCGGATCATGCAGGGGGGGCACGTGCTGTGAGCGGGGGGGGGGGGCAATGCCAGTTCTCGGGGGGGGGGCATTCGCTGGTGGGGGGCGATGCCGGCTCTTGGAGGGGGTAGAGCAGCGCCAGTGGCCTCGGGGATGGGGGTAAGGTGGAATAGCACTGGTGGTCTCGGGGGGGGGAAATGAATCAAGCGAGTTTCCCTTACTTCCTATGGGGAAACTCGCTTTGATATACGAGCAATTTGGTTTATGAGCATGCTTCTGGAACGAATTATGCTCGTAAACCAAGGTTCCACTGTATATCCTAATAGAAAAAGTACTAATTGCAATTGGAAAAAATGGCTTATATACATTTTTAGTTCATTTTATATAAACACATACATACATATCACTCAGATCATATTTTGCAATGAGCTTACATATGGAGGTTGACAATTAAGTTCATGATTTTGTCACTGTGCGCTTATGTTGGCAGCATTGTACAAACAGCTCGGTAAGGTTTCATAACCTTGGTATATCAGCGTCTTACAGCTGTGTTTGTGGTGATGTGTGGCGGTGCCTTTTTCCTTTTTCCCCCAGTGTGAAAGTTTGATTTTGATTCAAATGGGATTTTGATTAGATTGATAATATCAAATAGGACTAAATGATGTATGGGGCAGTTTTCATTTAGACTCATGTTTAGTGCTGGTCACCTATGAGTTACTGCCCGAGCCCACAATCCCTCGTTTGTATGCCAGGGGCTCATACTGATGTCCATTATTTAAAGAACTTTTGTAATCATTTTGTATTTTTCTAAGTTCAAATATTCTCCCCGAGGGATTTTAGAGTGTTAGCCAATTATAGATTGGAATGCTGAATAGCGTTCATTATTCTTGTTGCATGTTTTTGTGTGCCGCTGCGAGAATGTCAGAGCTTGAATTAGAGCAACAAACATTAAATTTCTTGTGAATCTTGGCAAGAGTAAAAGTGAAATCAGTAGACATGTTAGTCCAAGTTTATGGGGATAATGGCATGAAGAAAACGGCAGTGTACAAATGGATTAAATGTTTTTCTGAGGAGAGAGAAAGCGCCACTGATGAAGAGAGAGGTCAGGGCAGCTAGCAAGGAGCAGAACTGGCAAAAACATAGCAAAAATGTGTCAAATTGTGCACCAAAATCCTCGGCTGTGAGAAGCATAGCAGGCCAAGTAAACATTGATAGAGAAACAGGAAAATATTAACTGAAAATCTTGGCATGAGAAAGGTGTGTGCAAATATGGTCCCTCTTGCATCATGACAATGCACCAGCTCACACAAAACTGTCTGTGAGGGAGTTTTTAGCCAGTAAACAAATAACTGTATTGGAACATCCTCCCTACTCACCTGATCTAGCCCCCAATGTCTTTTTTTATCTTTACCCAAAGATAAATAAAATATTGAAAGGAAGACATTTTGATGACATTCACGGTAATACGACGACAGCTCTGATGGCCATTCCAGAAAAGGATTCCAAATTTGCTTTAAGGGTGGACATGTTCGTGCATAGCTTCTCAAGGGGAATACTTCGAAGATGACCTTAGTGATATTCAGCAATGAGGTATGCTGTACTTTTTCTAGGATGAGTTCATGAACTCAATTGTAGCTTTGTTATTTTAATTTAAGACTTCCCTCTTTTTATGTTTTAGGCTTATATTGTTTATTTGGCATCATTGACTACATGTGTAGTTCGTTTGTCATTTGACATACAAGTCAATACAGCTTTCTGGGTCTGACAATGTCAACCATTTAGTTTGGTTGTTATAGTGTGATTTTACATTTTGACCTTAAATTCGTTATTAGAACAAGTATGTCATTAATGCAACTCTATATTAATGTAATCATTCATTATGTATCACATTATAGATGTAATTTGTCTTATGGATTTATTCAAGATTGTAATCTTCTGTATACTTAATGGACACAAAGCATCATTGTATGGTTTTTAGCATACTGGACTCCTGATAAAGATATTTATGCTGAAACATAGCTGTGCCATGTCATGCTTCTCCATCTGTGAGAATTCATTGTGAAGATGACTTCAAAATAAATTGAAAGGAGTAACTTATATATCTTTGGACTCCTTGGTTCTCTCTCCTGGACCTCACTCTAAAACTGCGACCATGGGTAGGTTCCTTACAACCTCCTCAGTAAGGACCAAAGAAAGAAATTAATTTAGTCTCTCTTCTATACTTGTCCTCTTTGACTCCTTCATGATCAAACAGTCCAAATGACTGTTTCAGGCGTTTTGCTTCTAATGGACCAAAACAGATTTTTATTATGAGCATTTGCCTCTATGGTAAGCTTCTTTAAGAACATAATATAACAGCAGCCACCCTGGGTCAAACCAATGGTCAATCTAGACCAGTCTCCTGTTTCCAACAGTGGCCAATCCAAGTCACAGTACCTGGCAGAAACCCAAATAGTTGCAAATTCTATGCTTCTGATCCCAGGCAAGCAGTGACTTCCCCCATGTCAGTCTCAGTAGCCAACTATGGACTTTTCTTCAAGAACTTGTCCAAATATTTTTTAAAACTAGCTATACTAATCACTGTAATCATCTCCTCTGGCAATGAGTTTCAGAGCTTAACTATTCTTTGAGTAAAACAATATTTCCTCCTATTTATTTTCAAAGTATTCACATGTAATTTCACTGAGTGTCCCCTAGTTTTCAAACTTTTGGAAAGAGTGAAAAATCAATTCACTCTTACCCATTCTACACTACTCAAGATTTTGTAGACCTGAATCATATTCCCCCTTAACTGTCTCTTGTCCAAGCTCTATAATCTTTCCTCATACAAGAGGAGTTCCATCCCCTTTATTATTTTGGTCGCTCTTCATTGAACTTTTTCTAATGTCACTATATCTTTTTTCAGATATGGTAACCAAAACTGTGTGCAATAGTCACATGGATGCACCATGGAGCGATACAGAGGGATTATAATATTTTTGGTGTTATTTGCCATCCCTTTCTTATTAATTCCTAGCATCCTTTTTACTTTTATTGCCACAGCTTCACACTGGGCAGAAGATTTTAGGGTAGTGTCTACAAGGACATCCAGATGTTTTTCTTAAGTGCTGACTCCTGTGGTGGACCCCAGTGGCGTACCTAGCATATGTGACACCTGGGGCCCATCATTTTTTGGCACCCCACCCCATCTGTATGAAAAACATGATTTTTACTAACAAGCCACACGTCACACATTAGTACCTAGGAAAAGGCAGTACAACATCAATACACCCATTGTAAAACTAAACAAGCCAGACTAGTACAGATCAATTCTACATCGTCAATCCTAACAGAAAACCATGTCTTTCGAACACACAGAACACAGAAAATACCTAGTATGGAATATGTCATCACTAACTAACCCCTCCCTCTTTTACAAAACTGTAGTGTGGATTTTAGCCACGGTGGTAACAGCTCTGACGCTCATAGAATTCTGAGCATCAGAGCTGCTACCACCACGGCTGGCGCTAAAAAACGCTCCACAGTTTTGTAAAAGGGGGGATAAAATAGAAATACATAGGCAAAGGTTAAATTGAACCAGCAAGAAGCTGGACTCTGCATACAATGCAACACCACAGAAACAGTGACACATGTCTCCTAAAGCAACAAATAAATAGAAAATTTTTGTTCTACCTTTGTCTTCTCTGGTTTCTGCTTTCCTCATCTTCTTGTAACTCTCTTCCTTCCATCCACTGTCTGCCATCTCTCTGCCCTTATATGGCATCTTCTCTTCTTCTATGCCCCTTCCAGAAACTGTATGCCTCCCCTTCCATCTCTCCTTTCACCCTCATTGGTCTGGCATCTCTCTCCTCTCCTTCCCTCTCCCACACCTCTCTTCTGCAATCCCTTTCTTCCCTCATTTTCCTTTTCAATTTATTTTCTGCATCCATCTAGATTACGTTCTTACTACCCTCTCATCAATTTCCTTTTTTACTGTCTACCTACAGCTCGCCACCTCTTTCCCTCACCCCCTCCAGTATTTCCCTAACTCCTTTTCCCCCATCATGTGCCCTCCTTTTATTTATCCCCTCCTTCCATTCTCTGTCCTCTTCTCTCTCTCCCTTCTCTCCACTTCCATCTCTGCCCCTTCTCTCTTTCCCCCACTTCCATCATCTGCCCTCTCCCCACTTCCATCATCTGCCCCTTCTCCCCACTTCCATCATCTGTCCCTTCTCTCTCTCCCCCCCCACTTCCATCATCTGCCCTCTTCTCTCTCCCCCTTCTCTCCACTTCCATCATCTGCCCCTTCTCTCTCTTTCCCCCATTTCCATCATCTGTCCCTTTCTCTCAATCTCTCCATCCACCACAGGCCCATCTTTCTCCCTCACCTTTCTGATTTTGGCAACAAGATCAGCAGGGCCCCCCCCCCCCGTGACGGCACTGAGCAGCATCAGCGCCCCCCCTCCGTGACGTCACTCAGCGTCATCGGCGCCCCCCTGCCCCGCAACTGCACTCAAGTTCAGCCTCCTTCTCCAGGTGCTCAGTCAAAAGCTTCCCCTGACTGAACTGCCTGGGCGGAAACAGGAAGCTGAGTCAGGGGAAGCTTTTGACTGAGCACCTGTTGCCGATCTGAAGTTCTGCTGATGCCGGGAGAAGGAAGCCGAACTTGAGTGCTGTCGCGGGGCAGGGGGGCGCCGATGCCACTGAGTGCCGTCGCAGCCCTGGAATTTTCCGGACCTGTCCGGCTGTGCACCCCCTAAGGCTGCACCCAGGGCGGACCGCCCCACCCCCCCTTGGTATGCCACTGGTGGACCCTAGCATCAGGTAACTATGATTTGGATCATTCTTCCCAATGTGCATCACTTTATATTTGTCCACATTAAATTTCATCTGCCATTTGGATGCCCAGTCTTCCAATTTCCTAAGGTCTTCTTGCAATTTTTCCACAGTCCTTAGGTGTTTTGACAACTTTGAATAGTGTTGTGTCATCTGCAAATTTTGTCCCCCCTCCCCCCTCCTTTTACAAAGCTGCGTTAGGCTTTTTTAATTACCGACCATAGTGGTATTTGCTCTGACGCTCATAGAATTCCTGTGAGCGTCAGAGCTAATACCACCATGGCATGCAATAAAAAAGCCTAACACAGCTTCATAAAAGGGGGTTAATTAACTCACTTGTCATTCCAATTTCCAGATCATTTATAAATATGTTAAATAACACCAGTCCCAGTACAGATTCCTGTGGCACTTCACTATTTACCCTCCTCCATTGAGAAATATAGCCATTTAACCCTACCCTCTGTTTTCTGTCCAATAAATAATTCCTAATCCACAACTACCCCCTATCCCCATGACTCTTTAATTTCTCAGGAGTCTTTTAGCATTCTTTATCAATGCTTTGCATCTAACTTGCCAAAGTTTCTCTGGCTGACTATGATAAAGTCTGAGTTCCTTTCCATTTCAGTACACAGCTCAAGTTTTAAGTTTGTTCAGTGGGAAAGAATTGCAAACTGGAAATGCAGTCTCTGCTAACATTATTCTTCTGTAAAAGTATTTTTTTTTCTTTCCCTCTTACATATAAATTTGATTTTCCTAGCCCCATATTATTTCCTTTTTTTTTTTTTTTTTTTTTACAATATTTTGCTGAAAAATATGTGTGATGGGTAATTTGGGAGAGATTCTATCTAAATATTGATGTTTTATAGGAGTAATAACACTACTACTCATTAGAAAACAGATTAATGTTTTTTGTCTCTGCATAGTATACAGTGACTTCCCAAAGACTGAAGCTTTTTTAAAGCAGGCACACAAATAACTCAGAACATGGAAGCTTTGTAATAGACTGTTCTCTGTGTAAATGTTATAAGCTTCTTAGGTAGGATCCTGCTGTACATAAGCACCTGGGTTTAATAGCTATTCTCCAAAGTCTTTTTCAATACATCATTCTGAAAAGGTAGAATTGCAGTTCCTGCAAGTTAGCAGCTTCAAAGATGGAGTAGCAGGAAAAGATAAGAGGAGGTATACACATACAGCAGGCTATAATGTATTCCAAGAGACTGCCTTCCATTATCATTCTAAAAAGTATTAAGTGGAGCAACGAAACCTGCTTATTGTTTCATATGAATGTGGAGGAGTTTGATGTATTAAAATAGCCCAATGTTGTTTATGACGTTGTCTATGTAATATACACCATCAATCCACAACGGCATATAATAAACTTCAAAGTGCCTACTTTCTAAGTGATCTTTTTTTCAGATAATACCTTTCTAAGTACCTCTATGGTCTTCAGTTCCAGCCAACCACCAGCCAAATTATTTGAAGGCTTGTTTTTCTTTCTGGCTTTTATTCATCATCAGACCTTTTTTTTTTTTTAAGTGCTTGTGCTCTATGTTCTATGTTTTGTGCAAATCGATAAACTTTTGTTATACAACTTTAAAACTTTTGTACTTAGCTTTAGCTATTTCTTCATTCTTTTTTTAAACCTCGGGAAGGACCTTAAGGTTCAACCAGTTTCGCCCAAAGGCTTTTTCAAGAATGGGTCCCCTGCTGATAAGAGGCAAGAGTTGGTAAATGCATCAGTTTCATTGTAATTTTACTTCTAAAACTAGAACTGCTAAGATATTGAGGGATTAGTTTAAAGTTTTAGAACAATGAAACTGATGCATTTACCAACTCTTGCCTCTTATTTGCAGGGGACCCGTTCTTTAAAAAGCCTTTGGGCAAAACTGGTTGAACCTTAAGGTCCTTCCCGAGGTTTAAAAAAAGAATGAAGAAATAGCTAAAGCTAAGTACAAAAGTTTTAAAGTTGTATAAGAAAAGTTTATCGATTTGCACAAAACATAGAATATAGAGCACAAGCCCTTTAAAAAAACTAAGGTCTGATGATGAATAAAAGCCAGAAAGAGAAACAAGCCTTCAAATAATTTGGCTGGTGGTTGGCTGAAACTGAAGACCATAGAGGTACTTAGAAAGGTATTACCTGAAAAAAAAGATCACTTAGAAATTAGGCACTTAGAAGTTTATTATATGCCGTTGTGGATTGATGGTGCGGAGGAGTTTGGCCATTTTGACAGCTTCTAAAGCAACATATACCCCCTTCTTTTACTAAGGCGAGCTAGCCAATTTAGCGCACGCTAAACGCTAACGCGTCCATAGAATATAATGGATGCGTTAGCATTTAGCGCATGCTAAATCAGTTAGCACGCCTTAGTAAAAGGACCCCATAGCTAGCTATGTGATACAGGGTTCCACATTAGGAGTCACTGCCCAGGAAAGCAATCTAGGAGTCATTGGTGAGGATTCTTTGAACCATTCAACTCATTGTGCAGAAGCAGCTAAGAAAGCAAATAGAATGTTAGGAATTATCAGGAAAGGAATGGAAAACAAAGATGAAAATGTTATAATGCCTTTGTATTGCTCACATTAGCACTTTGTAAGTGCTCACAGTAGCACTTTGAATAATGTGTGCAGTTCTGGTTGCCATAGCTCAAAAAATATATAGCGGAATTAGAAAAGGTACAGAGAAGGGCAACAAACATGATATGAGGATTGGGACAACTTCCCTATGAGGAGAGGCTAAAGCGGCTAGGGCTTTTCAGCTTAAAGAAGAGATGGCTCAGGGGTAATATGATAGAGGTCTATAAAATACTGAGTGGCGTGGAAAGAGTAGATGTGAATCGCTTGCTTACTCTTTCCAAAAACACTCAGACTAGAGGGCATGTGATGAAGATACTAAGTAATAGATTTAAAACAATCCAGAGAATATATTGCCAGAGAATGTGGTGAAATTAGTTAGCTAATCAGTGTTTAATTTCCTAAAAGAGACGGCCTTAGGCCATTATTGAGAGGACTTGGGGAAATCCACTGCTTATTCCTAGGATAAGCAGCATAAAATCTGTTTTACTACTTGGTATTTAGCTAGGTTTTTGGGACCTGGATTGGCTACTGTTGGAAACAGGATACTGGGCTTTAGTCTGTCCCAGTATGGCAATTCTTATGTTCTTATAACTGTTATGAATAGAATCCATGGTAGTGTTGCCTGTGCATAGAATTTTGTCTGTAACTAGGGCAAATTTATTTTTGCAGAAGACTAATACATTTGGCATTGTCTTTTCAAATATCAGACTCAATATGTCGGGCACGCAGTATATAAAATGCACACAGAAGGAAAATAATAATAACAAAGCTGCATCTTCCAAAATGTAAATGAAGTGATAAATAAAAAGGCAGATGGCCTTCTGGTACTTCATAACAAAATCAACAGAACCAGGGAATATGGCATAAATGCAGAAATCTATAGTAAACACGCTTCTAAGTATATACTTAGCAGGAGTATTTTCCTTCTGTAACAAACTATTTACTTAACAAAATAACACGAGTTTTATACCCCTCCTCCCTCACCCCCCCCCCCAAAAAAAAAGAAGGCCATCCTTCCATCTGGTTCCTAATTTATTTCTCTTCCTCTCTCGTTGCTTCAGGCCTCCCTCCCACCCATGTTTCTTTTTAGATCGGATAGGAAAGCTAGATACTGCTGTTTAATGCATTATCTCTAGAAAATGGTGATTAAAGCTCCACAGACTGCTCCAGCACAATCTGGATAGCATAAGGGTGGTTCTGGAGGCAGAGCCCAGGTGGATTTATGCAGAGAAGGGTAATATTTAGCACCAGCATTTAGATAACTTTCCAGATAATTTTGGACAGAAAAAAAAAAAGCTATCCTAAGTTATCCAGATCCATATTTGGATAATGGCATTGCCTGCTACAAATATCCAAATACAGTACTTCCCTGAAATTCATGAGGCTTTCACTCCAGGAATCCCCGTGAATTTTAAAAAAACACAAATGTGTTTTTTCACCTGTCAAAAGGCAGAGGAGGCAGGAGATGTCAGCTGGAGAGGCAAGAATGGGCAGCTGGAGAGTCGGTGGGTGAAGAAAATCACTCGCGACATGCATCCTTTTGCCTCTTCCTGTAGTAAAGTCGAGCTACACCAATCAGGAGCTACTTTGACACGCAACTCCTGATTGGTGTAGCTCGACTTTACTACAGGAAGAGGCGGTTAGAGCAGACCATGAATGAGCGAGTCCACGAACTGCGAACCACGAATTCATGGGGGAACACTGCAATCGAAATATTCAAGGGCATAGTTTTAGTTATCAATATGGGCTACTTTAAAGATGTATTATTTTACTGTCAAGCCCAGTTATTTATTAATAAATAGGTCTCATTACTTAACATGGGACCTGTGCTACAACAGCATGAGTTAGTGATAAAATAATTCATTTTAACAGTAGCCTATATTCAAAACTGATCTCCCTCCCCCAAATATTAAGCCAGTGGTGATCAGCGTGTTTTCATATGCTTATCACCATCGACTGAATTATCTAGTGATATTCAGTGCCTGGCCATGTCCAGACACTGGAACTGAATATCCCTGGATAATTATGGGCAGCCTGGCTGCCTGTAGTTTATGCGGTCCAGCTGATATTGGATTGGCCACATACAATTTTTTTCCTTAAAATAAAAAATAATAATCCCCACAACCGCCCTTGCTCTCCACCCTCCTAACCTCCCTGAACATGCCTCCTGCCCTCTCCCAAGCTGCAATAATCCCCCCTGGAAGGCAGATATTCAGTGCCAGTCACTGGAAGTAGCCCAGCATTGATATCCTGCGGTCTGAATATTGGCCTGAAGATCCCCAATCTCCAGCCCTCCCCCCCCAATATAATAATAATAATAATAATAATAATAGTTTATATATCGCAGGACTGTGAAGTTCTATGTGGTTTACAATGATTTAAAAATGTTACAGACTGAGTAGTACTAATGCTGCCTTTCAGCCCTCCTACCAGGACTCCTCCACTCCAGGTGCCTACAAGACTAGGGTTACCAGATTTATCAACAGAGAAAGCCAAACACATGGCCCCACCCCATTCCACCTCCAGCCCTGTCCCACACAAAGCCACATCTTTCTTTTCTAACCTCTGGGCAGCATCTGGAGGGCCTCTGAGCATACGCAGATGCATGTGATATCATCTGTGCATGCTCAGAGGCCTTCTAGACTTGGCCGGGAGGTTGAGGCTTTCCAAAACCTGGACAAACAACCGGGTTTTGGAAAGTCCATCCGGGCACCCAGACAGTCCTCTAAAAAGAGGACATGTCTGAGTTTTCCCAGACATCTGATAACCCTATACAAGACCTTCCTTTATGAACCAGTGGGTCAATGGATTACAGTGATCCTCAGTCACTCCTACCCCTGGTGGTGCCTCCACTCAAAAGGTCACCCCTAGCAGTAGTTTTATGGTACTTAACATGACCCCCTAGCAGTATTACCACTTTGGAGTCATTTTGTGAGGAGACACAGCCAAAGGCAGGAACACCTGGGGATTCCTTCTGCCCATAGACTCACTGGACCACCAGAGAATGGCAAGTACACTCCTGGTAGATGGGAGTCCTGTGAGAGGAACTTTTGTTCAGGGGAATAAGAATCAGATGATCTTGATTTGGAGGAACTAATATGAAAGGGGCTTATATTCAGAGGAGGCTAATGATATGTGGGGTTCAGTGGTGATATGTGTTCAGGGGTGAACAATGTCCAGAGGACTGGAGTGATCGATGAAGCACTGCAGGCCCCTTAGATGCAGACTGGGAGCATCAGGTCACAGCTTGCTACTACTGACTGCTGAGCTTCTAAGGTTTGTGAATGCAGGTGGTAGAGCAGCTCATAAGGCCTTTCTGGATGTGGAACTGCTATTGTACATCAATCTGTGAGTTACAGGAGATGAGAAGATATGAATGGTATCAGGGAATAGAGGAGCTTTAGGGCTCTGAAAGGGGAGTAAAAATATCATCCTTGCCAGAAAGGGTGAAGATAAAAACTTGAAAAATTAGATAAATCTGCCTAGGAGGGGTGAGGGGTGGGTGAGCCTAGGTTGCAAAATGTTTCCCCTGTAACCTAGGTTCACCCAACCTTACCCCTCCTAGGCAGGTGGGATGAGTGGTAGCCTAATGGAGGGAGGAATTAGTGGTAGTTTAAGGCAAATCAGGTCACTACTACTAGTGTTTATTATTTCTTTAGTGCTACCAGATGCATGCAGCTCTGTACATTGAGCACGCAAGAGACAGTCACTGGTCAAGAGAATTTACCATTTTTGCCTGGTACTAGTGACCTAGATTGACCTCCGTGAGGATGGGCTACAGGGCTCAATGGACCATTACTGGTCTGACCCAGTAAGGCTGCTCTTATGTTATGACAGACAAACAGGACAAAAAAGGTGAATCTATACAGAAGAAGTATAGAGAAGAAGTAGGGAGCAAAGAAGTGCTAGATGGGAGAATAGAGTTGGGGAGGAGGAGGGGTTATTAAGCATCCTATCCCAAAACAAAAGTCAAACTATGTATTGGGAGAAAGAAATCTGAGAAAATCATAAGATGAGAGGAGAAAGAAGACAAAGCAGGGAGAGGTTGAAAAAGAAGTGGGGATGGTGTGCACGGGTTAGTAGGGAAGGACTATTGAGGAGGGAGATAATGTGGGCTGATAGATGGGCCAGGGAGGACTGGAAGGCATAGCTTGAGTGAGGTGTAGATAGGCTGGAAGGTGGTAAATTGGAGCGGAAGATAGATTGGTGAGACTTGCTGTACTTTCCCTAGCATTTTTTTTTTTTTTTTGCCCACAAGATCTCTTTGTGTGTGCACCACCTGCTGTGCTCTGCATTTAAAGACATCCTGGCCATTTGTATCCTCAACCCACCATGCTTTATTTTTCTTTTTACGGAATTGTTAATTTGTGCCAAGTTGAGTATCCCCAATCATTTTGAAAAGCTGGCTCCTATGCTGGCATTGAATATCTGAGGTGCCTAGTTAAATTCCAGTTCCATCTTCAAGTCCTTTGTAAACCCCCTGGCAATAAGCAGATAGTGCCATGGCAGTCACTATCTGGTTAAATGCGAGGGAATATTTAGCAGTCAGGCCAGCCAGTGCTATTTAACCAGGCAGGAACCTCTCCTAGCCGGTTAAATGGTTTTGAATATTGGGGCTTTAAATTCTTAAATTTGTAGCTCATCTTTAATTGTGCTCTGACTTCAATTTCAGTTGGTAAGTTTCCAAGTTAGAATGGAAAACATGTTCTTACTAAAAAATTGAAATTTAAAGCAATTATTTTGAGTTCCAAAACCATCAGAACAGTTAAAATTAAAGGGCCCTTGTACTAAGGGGTCCTTTTATTAAGGTGCACTAATTAATTTAGCGTGCACTAAATGCTAAGGCGCCCATAAAATATAATGGACGCTAATCTTTAGCACGCGCTAAATTGGTTAGCGCGACTTAATAAAAGGACTCCTAAGCTGAGCTAAAAAGTGACCTGAACTATTATTAACACAAGGGTTTCCCATGTACTGAGGCCACTTTTAGCAAAACTGTAAAAGGGCCGCATTTCCCATTTTTCCTATTAATGGCCACGTGCTAATTTCCCAATTATCACATGACCATTACTGCGTTAGCCCTTACCACACCTATTTACTAGGTGGTAAGGACTCACTAAATAAGAATGTGCTAATCAGTTAGCACACAGCAATGTAGCTGTGCTAACCAATTAGCGCAAGGCATGCCTACTCTCAGCCTCCAAATATACCCCTTCCCACTCTAAAAAATAAAACCTATTTTCTAGTACATGGATAGCGCATTGCTAATTCCAAAGTTACATTACATTAGGGCATTTCTATTCCGCCATTACCTTGTGGTTCAAGGCGGATTGCAAATGGATTGTCAGGACATTAGAAGTACCGTATTTGCCGGCGTATAAGACGACTGGGCGTATAAGACGACCCCCCCAACTTTTAGTTAAAATATAGAGTTTTGTTATATACTCGCCGTATAAGACTACCCCTTCTTCCGCACACCTTCTCTACCGCCCCGGGTGCAGCACAGCCGGCCAGGTCCCCTTACTTTTGTGGCACTTCCCCGACCGACCGATAACAGCCCGGGTCCGACAAACCTCCCTGCCCTTAACCGCGAATCTAAATTACCTTCTTACAGCTGCTGTAAGAAGGTAATTTAGATTCGCGGCTACAGGGCAGGGAGGATTGTCGGACCCGGGCTGTTAATGGTCGGTCGGGGAAGTGCCACAAAAGTAAGGGAACCTGGCCGGCTGTGCTGCAACCGGGGCGGGGCGGCCGCCCCTCTCCCTTGGTAGCCACTCGAACCGCGAGGCTACTCTCCTTCTCCTTATCTGCCCTGCCTGCAGCACAGAGCCGAACGGAAGTCTTCCCGACGTCAGCGCTGACGTCGGAGGGAGGGAGGGCTTTGTTTAAGCTTTGTTTAAGCCCTCCCTCCTCTCCGACGTCAGCGCTGACGTCGGGAAGACTTCCATTCGGCTCTGTGCTGCAAGCAGAGAAGGTAGGGAGAAGAAGAGCCGCGTACATCCAGAAGACTGAGCATCCAGCCCCGCAGGAGCCCCGCGACCCTCGGAGGCATCCCCATGGGATCCCCGCGACCCTAGGGGGCGTCCCCACGGGATCCCCGTGACCCTAGGGGCGTCCCCGTGCAGCTCTCTAAACAGTACCCGGCGTATAAGACGACCCCCGACTTTGGGGAGGATTTTAAGGTACTGAAATGTCATCTTATACACAGGCAAATACGGTATTTAGGGAGTAGTTTGTACATTTCTTTGAGTTGCTAAGGATTACATCTGAATTGTCATGGTATTAGAAGTACATATGGAGTAGTTGCAGGTGATGCTTGGGGCATTTCTGATTGAGTTAGTTTGGTTTTATGTGTTTTTTTAATAGAAGGGTTTTTATTTCTTTTTTGAAGGTTTTGTAGTCTGTGGTCGAGGTCAATAGGTTGTAGAGTTGGAGGTCGAGTGTTGTAGCTTGAGTGGCTAGGAGGTTGTCGTACAGTTTTTTTCTTTTGACGTTTTTGGTTGGAGGGTGTGTGAATGGTGCGTGGGTTCTCCTATGTCTGGTTGAGGCGGATTGAATTAGTCAATTGTTCCAATAGGCTGGGCTGTCTCCGTTTATTGCTTTAAATAGTAGGCAGTAAAATTTGAAGTGTACTCTTGCTTGTATTGGGAGCCAATGTGAGTCGTGGTATGTCGAATTTCTTCAGTGAGTAGACCAGTCTTAGGGCTGTGTTACTGTGGAATACCTGAGTGCATCCTGTGATAGTGCCTTTTTAACCTCTAGTAAACTGCATAATCCTCAGTGAGGGATGCCATGGGCTTAGTCAAAAATCTTCAGCTACTAGCCTGAACATACAGTACTGTATACCAGTAATTAAAAGTAAAGTTTTAAATTTGCTACTACAGTTGCTAATAGATGATAGACAAGTTAAATCATAAACAAAGGAAGACCCTCTAGTTGATAATGTTTTACCACAGCTCAAAACACCACAGCAATCAAAGAAATAAGTTCTCATGTCTAACAGTTACCCAGTTTTGAACTGATTAAAATGCTATTCTTTCATCTGGTGAGCTACAATTACATAAAAATCAACTACCAAGCAAACTGTAACCATTTCTTAATATCTTACAGGAGCTATCAATGCCTGGAGAGTTAGTGATGAGACCAAAGAGTTGCCATGCCAACATCATGCCTGCAAGCTGCATTTATCCAACTGCTACATGAAGATTTAGATATCACACTTACAAAAAAAAAAAAAAGAGAGACATTGGTTTCAGTGGGTAGCCATGGATTTAAAAGTTACATAATGTGTGACACAGGATCCAAATCCCAGTGAAAATTTCAATCCCACAGATCCACAAGAGCATCCTAATTAACCTCCCCCTCCCCTTTTTTTAACAAAATCATAGCATGGTTTTTAGTGAGGGCAATGGCGGTAATAGCTCTGACACTCATAGCATTCCTACGAGCATCGGAGCTGATACCTCTGTGGCCGGCACTAAAAACCGCACTACGTTTTTTTTAAAAGAGGGGTAAATGTAGAAAGAAATAATAGGAATGTGCAAAACAAACCAAAATTATGATCAAAGAAACTAGTTTAACTGACTCGGATTACAAATATAATGGAATAAGCAATCATTTAATAAAAACTGTTCAAGGCATCAAGTATTTGGAGAACTGTTCTACAATTTTTTTTTAAAAAGCATAAAAGGAAGAAGACCCAAGATGGCAGGTTCCATGCTAAATACAGTATAGTCCTAGAGCATTTTTCATCTTTATCCTGCATCTTGGGAACATCTTTCGCCCTCAGGCTTTGGAACTGTGATGTAGCTTGAGGAAGAGGTTCACTAAGTTCTCATGCTGCTGTTGTCTAGAGTTCACCAAGGATAGTTATGGTGAATTACTGGGCATTGCAGTTTGGTTCTCTCTCCAAGGTGCTGGAAGGAGGTAAATGCTCAAGGTACAGTTGTTGTTCACCAGAAATAACTATGGAGACTAGAGACTAAAGGGTAGCCAGCCTGCTAGTGTTGAATGCTACCTAGAATGCCATTCAAAAGTCTGTTTTCTCATTAGCATTACTGATGATGGACACTCATTCCAAATTCATTTCTCATGCATCTGAGCATACCTTCAGAACAGTTATTTGGATAAAGCTAAGAAGGACAAAACATTGACTACCTCAAATTAGAGCACATTGACAATGCTGTTAGCATTTTAACTTGTGGTTCTTGAATTTTTCAATTGTTCCCTATTTCTCCCTCTGCAACATCTTAAGTGGTATTTTTAAAAAAGGTTCTGATACTTCCCATTTCAGTAAGATTTATTATTTCCCCCCTCTTTGAACAAAACCCCAAAAGAGGGTGATAGAGAAGGCAGGAGTCCAGTAGATGAATGCCTAGATAGTGTAGATCTTACCATCTTTATGGAGAACTGACTGTGAATCATTTCTACCCCATGAGCTAGACACCAAGGAAACCCTTGGTAGTTGCCACAGGAAAATGGGAACTGGGGATCTTAATCAGGAGGGAGGGGGTATGCTTCAGAGGGAGTGGAGGTGAGCTTCATTGTCACTGTGGGGAGAGTGTTCTCACTAAGTTATATGAGAGTCCACCACTACTTTCCTGTTGGCAGGGGTAATTCCTCAACATTATCAGTCATGAAGGACAAGCAGGTCCCCTGAGGTCCTGCAGAACCTGTCTGCTATACTCTCAGCCCCCTGCATCGAGAGAGGAGCGTGGGAGCCCTGCTCCGCCCCCCTCCCGACACAGGAAGCGGACCTTTTGAAGAAAAACTCCATCGGAGGAGCCTGTCCTCATTCTCAGCCCCCTGCATCGAGAGAGGAGCGTGGGAGCCCTGCTCCGCCCCCCTCCCGACACAGGAAGCGGACCTTTTGAAGAAAAACTCCATCGGAGGAGCCTGTCCTCATTCTCAGCCCCCTGCATCGAGAGAGGAGCGTGGGAGCCCTGCTCCGCCCCCCTCCCGACACAGGAAGCGGACCTTTTGAAGAAAAACTCCATCGGAGGAGCCTGTCCTCATTCTCAGCCCCCTGCATCGAGAGAGGAGCGTGGGAGCCCTGCTCCGCCCCCCTCCCGACACAGGAAGCGGACCTTTTGAAGAAAAACTCCATCGGAGGAGCCTGTCCTCATTCTCAGCCCCCTGCATCGAGAGAGGAGCGTGGGAGCCCTGCTCCGCCCCCCTCCCGACACAGGAAGCGGACCTTTTGAAGAAAAACTCCATCGGAGGAGCCTGTCCTCATTCTCAGCCCCCTGCATCGAGAGAGGAGCGTGGGAGCCCTGCTCCGCCCCCCTCCCGACACAGGAAGCGGACCTTTTGAAGAAAAACTCCATCGGAGGAGCCTGTCCTCATTCTCAGCCCCCTGCATCGAGAGAGGAGCGTGGGAGCCCTGCTCCGCCCCCCTCCCGACGCAGGAAGCGGACCTTTTGATAAGAAACTTCTTCGGAGGTGCCTGTCCTCTACCTCAGCCCCCTGCATCGAGAGAGGAGCGTGGGAGCCCTGCTCCGCCCCCCTCCCGACACAGGAAAGCAGACCTTTGAAGAAAAACTCCATCGGAAGAGCCTGTCCTCATCTTCAACCCCCTGCATCGTGAGAGGAGCGTGGGAGCCCTGCTCCGCCCCCCTCCCGACACAGGAAAGCAGACTTTTATTGTTTGTTTAAAGACTACTTGTTAACCCTCACACAAGCTGCATGCTCTCTAACAAACACAGCAGCATACACAACTTACTATAATCAACAACAGTAACTCTCTCAATCCTCTTTAACTTAACTGATTGCTCTCTAGCTCCTTCCTTTCCTGTCCTTTGCTGTCTCCTAGCTATCTCCTTCTCTACTTGCTCCTCCAGCTGCCCCAATAACACTTCAGCTCCAAGCTCCTGATCTAATTTTATCAAAACTGACCCACCAAACTTTAACTCAACAATAGGACCAAACCAAGACTTGATAGTGAGTTTCCCTGATTCCCTCCAACCTAACGCCCCATTCTCCCATCCTGCCATGCCTCTAATTACCCAGGCCACCACCCCCCCCACCCCTCTGCCCACCACCTTACAATCCACCCTCCTGCCCATTCCCACGCCCAGCACTCCCACTACACTCCTTACAACACTATACTTCACCATCCCCATTATTACAGGCCAAGGCAGATACAGTGATATCTCCCCCCAACCTAAAAAAAGCCGCTCCAGAAACCCTGCCAACCTCATCCCCATCCTTCCCTCTCCACAAACCCCCTCTCACAACACACTCAAACTGGCACTCATCAATACAAGATCAGTCAACAATAAATCCTTCCTCCTACATGACCTCATCTGCGACAAGACTTGGGACGCCCTCATGATCACTGAAACCTGGCTCCAAGACAACGAGGGGATAACGCTAAGCGAACTATGTCCTCCAGGCTACCAAGCTCTAACCTGCTCACGTACCTCGGGGAAAGGAGGTGGAGTGACTTCCATTATCAAAACCTCCGCCACACCAAAATTAATAAACTCCATCAACATTCCCTCCCTAGAAGCTATTGCGTTCACCTTAGGCCACAAACAAAAAACCGCCCTCATACTCCTCTACAGATCCCCCAACTCCCCAGCAGATACCCTAGAAACCCTCCTCGAATTCATCACTGAACTAACCATCTCACACAAACACATGACAATCCTAGGAGATTTTAACTTCCCAGACTACCCCAACACCTCAGGACAAATTGACAACTTCCTCTCCTCCCTCTCCGACCTAGGATTCCACCAAGCTATAACCACCCCCACACACTCAGCAGGCAATATCTTAGACTTGCTCTTCACCCTCAGAGACCCAACGGCAGAGCCCCAGCAAACTTACACCTCCACACCTGTCCCATGGTCAGACCACCACCTCATTGAATTTGAACTCCCACTCGATACTGCCCTAACCCCACATAAAGATCCCACCCCCCCCACCCAACGTCAACTCCCTAATTCAGTCAACCCTCAAGATATGGCCGCAGGTATTCGCACCCTAAATAAATCTTGTACCCAACATCCCCTATCAATTGACCAAGCAGCCGCCACATGGCACTCTAACATCCAATCCCTCTATAACAACCTGGTCCAGACAAAAACAACCAAAATAATCACCAACAAACCATCTGCTCCCTGGTACACAAATGACCTCCGATCCATAAAACGATCCCTGAGAAAAGCAGAAAGGATCTGGGCCAAACACCCGGACAATGAAACCAAAACCCACTGGAAAAGCATATCCACCACATACAAAACTGCCATTCTAGAAGCAAAAAAGACCTACTACGCTCGTCTCCTACAACAAGCCCCTTCTAGATCTAAACAACTGTTCACCCTCACCAACCATCTCTTCACCAACGCCCAAAGGAATAATCAAACCAACCAAACAGAACTCGATAGCGAAACTCTCTCGGACTTCTTCCAGTCCAAAGTACAAAAAATCCGAGATAACCTCGACGTCAACACCAAACCCAATCCCACTCAGCTCCAGCCAATTCTATATACCCCTCCTTCCACCACTCTCTCCCAATTTCATCCTACCACTCATGCTGAGGTCCTCGAAACTCTGAGTGAACTCAAACCCTCCAACACCATCCTCGACCCCTGCCCGTCCAGCCTCCTACTATCTGCCGAAGACGCCATGGCAGAATCCATCCTCCCCATTATTAACACCTCTCTAACTACTGGAACTGTCCCCCTCAGCTGGAAATCAGCTATTATCAAGCCCACTCTCAAAAAACCCTCCCTTGATCCTAACGAACCTGGCAACTATCGCCCAGTCTCCAACCTCCCAATTGTCTCCAAACTCCTTGAACGACTTGTGCTCCACCGCCTACACCCTTTCATTGAAGAACAAGCTGCCCTTTCCCCAGCCCAATCCGGCTTCCGTAAAGGCCACAGCACAGAATCAGTACTCCTTGATATCATCGACGACAGCTGGTCAATACTCGACAAAGGCAATGACGCCCTACTAGTCCTACTTGACCTTAGCGCTGCCTTCGACACAGTTGACCACCACCTACTCACATCTAGACTCCACGACCTCGGAATCAGAGACACAGCCCTCCAATGGTTCACCTCCTTCCTTCACCAAAGGACCCAAACTGTCCTACTAGGGACACATAAATCTAACCCTAAACCTATCAAATATGGTGTTCCTCAAGGCGCCCTTCTATCCCCCCTTCTATTCAACCTCTACATCAAACCCGTCATCGATATAGCGCAAAAATACAAAATCAAAATCCACTCTTATGCAGATGACATCCAACTGCTCCTCCCCTTAGGCGAAAACCGGCCATCCCAAATTGCCAACCTCGAACTCTGCCTCACTGACATGAAAACTTGGATGTCAAACAACAAGCTTCAACTTAACGCCTCCAAAACCGAACTCCTATGGATCAGAAACAAAAACACCAAATACCTACGACCTACACTAACATGGGATTCCACTCTACTAACAGCAACAGATCAAGTTCGCAGCCTAGGAGTAACCCTAGACGGACACCTATCCCTATCTGCCCACATATCCCAAGTAGTCTCCACCTCCTTCTACTACCTTCGCCAACTGAAAAGGATTAAACCCTACATCTCCACACCAGACCTCGCCCAACTCCTATACGCATATGTCCTCTCCAGAATGGATTATTGTAACTCCCTATTTAATGGACTAACCAAAAATAATATCAAACGCCTCCAACGGGTCCAAAATGCAGCCATCCGCCTCCTACACAACCTCAACTACCACGATTCCATCTCCCCGGCACTCCATGCTGAACACTGGCTCCCAATTAGCCAACGCTGTACTTTCAAAGCCCTGACAATTGCCCACAAGAGAATTTATTCCACCACCCCCTCCTACATAAAATCCAAGCTACCCATCTACAACCCTACTCGCACCCTCCGCTCAAAGTCAGAGACACGCCTATGCACCCCCCCCGGAAGATCCCTGCTCACAGAAACAGCCCACAAACGATCCTACAGCCACTTCATTCCACACCTTTGGAACCAACTCCCCCCCCAACTTAGACAACAGAACTCATTATTAACTTTCAGGAAATCGGTAAAGACCCTCCTCTTCAACTAAAGATCTCCTCTGTCTTCTCCCCCCTTACGCCCCCCTCCATTCCCCTTTCTCCTCCCAAAACTCCAAGCTAACCCTCTCTTACTCTCTCCACCAACAAATTGTATCTAAACGCATATAACTTTCCTTAAACTAAACTACTGTATTTCCCCCTTCTCTCTTTCTGCTATACTCTCCCTGTACTCAATTCTCTCCAAAATCTATAAATCCAATTACTAAACCTGTTGTATTACTTATATATCTATTTACTCTCCACTATGTATGTTCATTGTAGACCGTTCTGAGCTACTGGGAGGACGGGATAGAAATCCAAATAAATAAATAAATAAATAAATAAATAATATACCCATGGATGGAAATGAGAGGGACGAGGGAAAGGTGAGACTGGTGCTAGGCAGGACAGAAGGATAGACAGATTCAGTTCCTGAAGGAAAAGGGGATTGAAGGGTACAATTAGAGGGTTACTATACAGTACAAAATGCTTTGGAGCATTAGATCACTTACAGGTCATTGACCTGGGGGGCCGCCGCGGGAGCGGACTGCTGGGCATGATGGACCCGTGGTCTGTCTCGGCAGAGGCGATGCTTATGTTCTTATGCTTATGTTCTTATGTTCAAGGGAAGAGCAATGTGTACAGTGTGTTGGAGGAAGTGTTATATAAGGTACATATGATGCCAGTTGGTGACTATGGGCCAATCGCACATTCAGGCTCGCACAGCTCGTATGATAAGGTTTGTCGTTCAGCATGTTTTTTGTCATTTATGTATTCTTTATGAGCAGCAGCCTTTGTTTCTGTGAAATGGTATTCTGTTTCATATAGTATTAGTTTGTAGATATGATTTCTGATGGTTGTATGTGTGTCTGTTTTATCATGTTTTTACAAAATTATGTATGTAAATTATGTAAACCATTTAGTTTTAAATGGTATAGAAATTTTTTAAATAAATAAATAAATATAAGTACCGCTTTGGTTTATCATTGGCACACTCAAGTATTTTCTGACAGCTTGCAGAATATTGTTTATGTAGCACGGTTTAATCTTTTCGCTTGTTAGAACAATCCTCCATCCCTTGTTAAACAACATCAACGCAGGTACGATAAGGCGGTAAAAGGGGCCAAAAGAGATTACGAGGAAAAAATAGCCAAGGAGACGAAGAACTTCAAGCCGTTCTTTCGATATATTAAGGGGAAACGACCCGCAAAGGAAGTGGTGGGACCTTTGGATGACCATGGAATAAAGGAAGCACTAAAGGAAGACAAAGCAATCGCTGACAAACTGAACACATTTTTTGCATCTGTATTTACCGAAGATGTACACAGCATACCAGAACTCATCAGGCTATATGCTGGAAACGAAGACAGAAAGCTGACAGGATTGAAGGTCAGTCTAGAGGAGGTATGTAGGCAGATTGATAGGCTTAAGAGCGATAAATCCCCGGGACCAGATGGCATCAATCCGAGGGTCATCAAGGAACTGAAAGGGACCATAGCTGAACTGCTTCAACTAATAGCCAATCTGTCAATCAAATCGGGAAAGATTCCGGAAGACTGGAAGGTAGTGAATGTTACACCGATCTTCAAGAAAGGTTCGAGAGGATATCCGGGGAACTACAGACCGGTGAGTCTGACCTCTGTACTGGGAAAGATGGTAGAATCACTGATAAAGGACAGCATCATTGATCACCTTGACGGAAACGGGCTGATGAGGACCAGTCAGCACGGTTTTAGCAAAGGCAGATCGTATTTGATGAACTTGCTGCACTTCTTTGAGGGAGTAAACAGACAGATAGACAAGGGCGATCCAGTCGACATTGTATATCTGGATTTTCAGAAGGCATTCGACAAGGTTCCGCATGAACGACTACTTCGGAAAATTGCAAGCCATGGAATTGAGGGTGAAATACTCACATGGATTAAAAACTGGCTGGAGCATAGGAAACAGAGAGTGGGGGTAAATGGACAATACTCGGACTGGAAGAGCGTCAACAGTGGGGTGCCGCAGGGCTCGGTGCTTGGACCCGTGCTCTTTAACATCTTTATAAATGATCTGGACATAGGTACGATGAGCGAGGTGATTAAATTTGCGGATGATACGAAGTTATTCAGAGTAGTAAAGACGCAGGGGGGATTGCGAAGATCTGCAATGTGACAAAATCAAGCTTGAGGAATGGCCATTGACATGGCAGATGAGGTTCAACATGGATAAGTGTAAAGTGATGCATGTCGGTAACAAAAATCTCATGCACGAATACAGGATGTCTGGGGCGGTACTTGGAGAGACCTCCCAGGAAAGGGACTTGGGAGTTCTGATCGACAAGTCGATGAAGCCGTCCACACAATGTGCGGCGGCAGCAAAAAGGGCAAACAGAATGCTAGGAATGATAAAGAAGGGGATCACAAACAGATCAGAGAAGGTTATCATGCCGCTGTACCGGGCCATGGTACGCCCTCACCTGGAGTACTGCGTCCAGCACTGGTCGCCATACCTGAAAAAGGACACGGTACTAATCGAAAAGGTACAAAGAAGAGCGACTAAGATGGTTAAGGGGCTGGAGGAGCTGCCGTACAGCGAAAGATTAGAAAAACTGGGCCTCTTCTCTCTCGAACAGAGGAGATTGAGAGGGGACATGATTGAAACATTCAAGGTACTGAAGGGGATAGACTTAGTAGATAAGGACAGGTTGTTCACCCTCTCCAAGGTAGGGAGAACAAGAGGGCACTCTCTAAAGTTGAAAGGGGATAGATTCCATACAAACGTAAGGAAGTTCTTCTTCACCCAGAGAGTGGTAGAAAGCTGGAACACCCTTCCAGAGGCTGTTATAGGGGAAAACACCCTCCAAGGATTCAAGACAAAGTTAGACAAGTTTCTGTTGATCAAGAATGTGCGCTGGTAGAGCTAGTCTCAGTTAGGGTGCTGGTCTTAGACCAGAGGGCCGCCGCGTGAGCGGACTGCTGGGCATGATGGACCACTGGTCTGACTCAGCAGTGGCAATTCTTATGTTCTTTTCATTATTAAACAACATGATGGATTAACAATTAATGATCTCACTGCCTCGATGAGCCAATAATGTGCATGCTTAACTCCTATGTCAGCATGTCTAGGGTTTTTTTAAGTAAGCATTTAGGCAAACAGCATTCATTTTGGCGCAAAGCAGATAACATTTTCTTTGTCAGTTTCACTTTGGAGCATTCGCCATCAGTAAGTTTGATACCTTTTCATTTTCTGTGCTGGTTTTTTTTTTTTTAACGTTTCATGGTTCATCGATGCTTTTATTCCATATAAGGGGGGTGTATGTATGGTCGCTAAGTGTCACGTCGACGTAAGGGGATGGGCTTATTTAATGCTTTGGGTGGACGCCGTGGCCATCTTTTGATTGCCAGCAGCAAATGGAGATGGGATAAGTTTACCCTTCATCTTTGGTATGTATAAATTAGTTTAGTGAACAAAGGTATGGGATTCTTTGATGGTTGATAACTGTGTTTTTCTGGGTTTGCTTCGCAGTTCCCCCGACTTTGATAAAGAGAGACGAAATGCGTCAAAAAGGGAAACCAGGAAGGATTAAAGATGAGTCATTTGATTCAAAGATTTAAACGTATTGACTTTAATAATAAGAATAATTCTTAAAACTTAAAAAAGAAATGTTTAGAGCTGTGAAGGGAATAATGAAGAGTACCACTGTCACCAATTTCGTATGAAATGGTGGATTCTGAACTTTCTGATAGTCACTCCTTGAGTATTTAAGTATAGGAGTTTATTCCATACTGTCATTGTAGGATTATTCACAAGTTGGAGTTGAGGTATAGCAGTAGGACCTGCTCACAAGTTTTTTTTATGAGGTACATTTGGATTTGAATCCAATAAGGTGTTTTTGACAGTGTTGGTTTTAAGTGACAATGGCAATTCAATATTCATTAAGCACAAAGTTTTCTGATTTATTGTCTTTACCTGTAGTGCTTTGTTGATCTATTTTCAGTGTTTATCAACACAAATATGTCCTTTTAACCTTTTTGAAGGGCACATGTAGCTTATTATATGTTTTTATTATAGGAGACTTTGTTTAAGTAAATTATAATTTCTTCCTTTGTTGCTTGGAGACATCCTGTTTTTCCTCATGATGAATTCGTTTTTTAGGTGTTTCCATTTCATATCTGTTCAGTTGATTGATGAGTTTTTCCACTACCTTCATTTTAACATCTGCACAGTTATTTTTAAAAACACATTTTTCACAGCACCATTCACTTTATGCAACACTATCAAGTTCATTACATAAGGTCACTATATCAATTCTCATTCACTCGTGATTACCAAATCTGCGGTTATATTTGTGTTTTTATATAGAACATAATTTCCCATATATATTTTTCACACACATGACAACACTATGCATGTGACTTTATTGTTAGCTTTATGTGTAAATTGTATACTTATTTCAATTTTATGATTTGTCTGTTTTTTATATGTACTTTTATTTTATCCAGACCCCTAGCACAGGCAGAGACACTGAAACACGGCCCCTGTTGAGTCATAATAATTGAGTTTATTTCCCTATCTTGAAGGCCCTTTGTGCTTTTTATTTCCTGTGTGTTGGCGTGTACTTTGGGTCCTTCTCTTTTTTGTCATTCTTTTTCTGATTTCCTTTTCTGGAATTATGTTACTATTGCAAACTGCTTACATAAATATAATATGATTAGCAGTATATCAAGCATTGAAAAACTTGTGCCTTGAAAACTTTGGGATCTTATTACTAAGCTGTATTAAGCAGCTTGCATGGGTGCTATCATGTGGTAGACATTAGCATGGGCCTGCCCTAATATCTCCTGTATTGAAAAAGATAGCCTTGATGGTAAAAATCCTGCTCACCCTGAAACTCACTGTATCAGGCCCTGAACCTCCTGAAGCCAGACCTAACTCTCCCTGATGCCAACCCTCGATGTCAAACCCAGCCGGATCATCATAATCAGACCTCCAACCCTTCCAAGGACAATGTAAATCTCCTCAGTGCCAAGCCCCCTAATCTTACAATTCCTTCAAGAAGCCTGCCCCCAACAGAAAACCCACTTCCAGAACCCTACCCTTTTCCAGCCGTGACAACCACCCCCCCACGCACACACACACGCTTGCATAAGATAACTGTCATTTGCCAGAGTTTCTCTAGGGCAGTGGTTCCCAACCCTGACATGATATTGGATGAGGGGAATCTGAGGGATCCCTGTCAACATGGATTCACTAGGGGCAGGTCATGCCAATCCAATCTTATCAGCTTCTTTGACTGGGTGACAGGAAAGCTAGACATGGGAGAGTCTCTGGACATAGTGTACTTGGATTTCAGTAAAGCATTTGACAGTGTCCCACACCGTAGACTATTAAACAAGATGAAATCGATGGGGTTAGGTGAGAAACTAACGGCATGGGCCAATGATTGGCTGAGTGGAAGACTTCAGAGGGTGGTGGTCAATGGCACCCTCTGTAAGACATCGGAGGTGACTATCGGAGTGCCACAGGGCTCAGTCCTGGGACCATCCCTTTTTAACATATTCATAAGGGACTTGACCCGAGGGCTTCAGGGTAAAGTAGCGCTGTTTGCCGATGACGCCAAACTGTGTAATATAGTAGGTGAAAGCGATCTCACGGATGGTATGGCGCAGGATCTGATCAAGTTGGAAAACTGGTCTTCAACATGGCAGCTGGGCTTCAATGCAAAGAAGTGTAAGGTGATGCATCTCGGCAGCAGAAATCCATGCAGAACATACACCTTGAATGGAGAAACACTAGCTACGACCTCAGAAGAACGGGACTTGGGAGTAATCATCAGTGCAGACATAAAGGCTGCCAAACAAGTAGAGAAGGCCTCATCCAAGGCAAGGCGGATGGTGGGATGTATCAATAGAAGCTTCGTCAGCCGTAAACCTGAAGTCATAATGCCACTGTACAGAACCATGGTGAGACCTCATCTGAAGTACTGTGTGCAATTCTGGAGGCCACATTACCGTAAAGATGTACTTCGAGCTGAGTCAGTCCAGCGAATGGCCACTAGGATGGTCTCCAGACTCAAGGGTCTCTCTTACGAGAAAAGACTGGGCAAGTTGCAGCTCTACTCTCTAGAGGAGCGCAGGGAGAGGGGTGACATGATTGAGACATTTAAGTACGTCACAGGTCGTGTCGAGGTGGAAAACGACATATTCTTTCCTAAGGGACCTTCAGTCACAAGGGGGCACCCGCTCAAACTCAGAGGAGGGAGATTTGGTGGTGACACCAGGAAGTATTTCTTTACAGAAAGGGTGGTGGATCACTGGAACAAACTACCGGTGCAAGTGATCAAGGCCACTAGCGTGCTCGACTTTAAGAATAAATGGGACATCCAGTGGGATCTCTACGTGGGTCAAGCAGCACTCTGACTTAATGGGGTGGGACAGTAGAGTGGGCAGACTTGATGGGCTATAGCCCTTTTCTGCCGTCATCTTTCTATGTTTCTATGTTTCTATGACCACCAGCCAGTCAGGTTTTTAGGATAGCCCTAATGAATATGCATGAGAGAGATTTGCATATAATGGAGGTGGCGGGCATGCAAATCTGCTCCATGTATATTCATTAGGGCTATCCTGAAACCTGACTGGCTGGTGGTCCTCCAGGACAGGGTTGGAGACTACAGCTCTAGGGAACCAATTCATGGGGAGGACAATAGACTCTTTACATGGGTAAAACTGCATTTTGCCTGTGGAATTTGAGACTTTCATTAATGCCTAGGCACGGGTTGCTCTATAACGTGTATTTTACCCATTATGAAGAGGCATTCATTCCTGAGGGTGGCTGTAGGGTGGAGGATCAAACAGATCACCTAGTTTTCTATAATCAAGAGTACACCTTGTTTTACTAAATAAATAATACAACTGAGGCAGTTTTTACCGAAAGTGGATACACTGCCCAGTTTGATGGCAAATGCCGCTAAGATGAATGGTTGTTAAGGAGTTGCAGAAAGAATATTATCCACACCCTGAGATTTTATGTCTCATAAGAGAAGTGATAACAAATAAATAATGTGTATGCATTATGAACTAGAGAAGATCATTTTGTACTGTCTGGCATGAGCAGTTTTGCAAGATTAGCACCTTAATGCCTTAAGGGAATGATGAAATAACTAAATGCCATCCAAGTACCAGATAAATGATTGCATGTGAATGTACTACAGATAACACACAAAAAGGTCATGTTGTACAATTTTTATTAATGCTGCTGGTTGAAAAATAATTGAACCTTACAATTTTATTAAAGCTCTACTATGAACAGAAAGCCATGCGTATCCCATTAAGAAGTCACCCTGTAGCTCTAACCTCCTGGGATATTGCCATTTAGGGATGCCTAGCAGTGTATGCTGACACTGGATGAGGTAAGAAATGAAAATATACTGCCTCTACCTAATGAAAGCATACTTTTTATTTAATTATCTCTTTCTCCTTATTGGATTAGCCACCCTCGTATCCACAAAGCACTGTGTCTGAGTTCCAGGCTAAACAGTTATCTTTCTCTATTATCTTCATCACATATAGCTTTTCCTTTGTTCAGACATAGGGCTGGCCCATTAATTGGCTTATTGATAGTATGAGGTTTTGTAGATGACTAAAACTGCAGCTACATTGCCGTTTTGCTATGACTCTTGCAAACAAATATTCTGTTATTTTTTTCTGCATTTATAATTTGATGATAGTTGATACACCTGCAAAGCAGGAGTAAATGATTCTACAGAATTGCAGAAATTTATAATAATATGGAGGTCATTTTAGAATGGCAAGGCTGCAAACAGAGAAGCAAAACCAGACTTATCCTCCTTCTATAACTGTCAGAGCAGCGCAGCGCATTCAGCACACCGGCCAGCGCTAAAAACCTCTTGCACAGTTTTGTAAAAGGGTGGGGTTTAGTGTGTAGTCTAAGGTTCCCACATCTATCTGGTGACATCAAAAAAGGACATCTATGATTTAGAGATTGAATTTAGAGATTGAAAAAATTTGTTATCACTCATACCCATGACAGAAACATAAAAGAAATTGTTGCTCCTTCATGTTTCGCAAAAAAAACAAGGCAAAACTGCAGAACGTGTACAAGGTGCAGGAATTTATTTAATAAAAGCCATAAAACCAAATATATATTAGCATCAATAAAAGAAATAAAAATGATAATAAAAATCAAAATAGTAATTATATCCAAAGGCTGGTTCTTGTTGTAAAGCATGCTGGACGGTCCGTATTTTGAAAAACACTTCTTCTTCAGAGGTCCAGGAAGTTCAATACACTGAGTGCAGTGTAACTTAGGCCCTCTTTTACGAAGGTGCGCTAACCAATTAGCGCGCACTAATCGATTTAGTGCATGCTAAACACTAACACATGAATGTTAGTCTATGGACGCGTTAGCATTTAGTGCACGCTAATCAGTTAGTGCACCTTAGTAAAAGAGGGGGTTAGTACAGCTTCACAATCAGGAGAGTTCGTCGACTGATTTCTTTGCATTATTGCATAATTATTTCCACCATTTTGGTTCTTTGCATATTTTGTGTATTGAACTTCCTCGACCCCTGTTAGTAAATTTTTTTGCTTTGCTCCTTCAACTTTCCCCATATGTAGATCAATTGACCCTCCCATTCCTGGTTATTTTCCAAGTTGATTGTGCTCTGTTTGTCCTTCATCATTGTCAATACTTTTGTGCATCCACGTACTAGAGCTCCAGTCATAGTACATGGGCTTGTCATGCCACTGAAGCTTGCATTCATCTGAGAAGCTGAAAGCTATGCCATTGGTAATTTCACTACCAGCAGGGCCTCCCAAGGTGGACAGGTTTCAGCGGAGATGTCAGACTAACAATGTACCGCCCATCTGGGCAGGAGCAGATGGACAATGTTGGAGGTGGAGGATCGCAGCTGATGCGACAACAGCAACAACTTCGAATTTATAATGCACCAAAGAAAGGCCCGGCAATCTACTTCTGTATTCTGCCACGAAAACTTGACAAAGAAAGATCAAGTTGCTAGGACTTGAAAGTCAAGTCGATGAAAGTCAAGTTGCTAGGACTTGAACACAAGTCGATGGCACCTAACAACAACATACTAGAGAAACATTTGTTTTAAAAGACAGAACAGACCTCATTTAAAAAGGTGCTTAAAGATTTATAGCTGACTTCCTTCCTTACCTTCCTGTGGGAACTGTCCATACCCATATCTAAATCCTACCTTCTTACCCTTGGCACTCATATAACCATATTTCTTGCACACAAACTCCCCCTGGTAAGTCTTCTTTACTGAGCTTTGAGTTCCTAGGCAATTTTGACCATGCCACCATAGTCCCACAAGCCTTACAAGTCTGACAAGTCTCACCGGTCTAGGCCTAAGAAATTCTCCCATATCCATGATAGATTCTTTGTCTACCGAGGAGGTGCCTGGTGCCCACCCCTTCCCCTTCCCCCCTTCTCCTCCTAATACTGACTTTCCCCAATCTCTCTCTTCACCCTAAGCCACTGTACCCCTCACCACCACGTTACTCACATTTTCAATTCACCACCTCACCCTTCCTTTTGTCCTCCCTAAAGCTTCAACACTTTCTCCCTCTCATCAAGCCATTCCCCCTCTTCCTGTGTGCATCCCGAGCATGGCACAGCCCCCCCATGGCACAGCCCTCCCTCAGATACCTCCCCCATATGCCTCTCCCAGACCCCCCAGGAAAGAGGCTTGGGAGTACTGGTCGACAAGTCAATGAAGCTGTCCGCGTAATGCGCGACAGCAGCAAAAAGGGTGAACAGAATGCTAGGAATGATTAAGAAGAGGATCACGAACAGATCGGAGAAGGTTATCATGCTGCTGTACCGGGCCATGGTACGCCCTCACCTGGAATACTGCGTCCAGCACTGGCCACCGTACATGAAGGACACAGTATTACTCGAAAGGGTCCAGAGAAGAGTGACTAAAATGGTTAAGGGGCTGGAGGAGTTGCCGTACAGTGAGAGATTAGAGAAACTGGGTCTCTTCTCCTTTGAAAAGAGGAGCAGGAGAGGGGACATGATCGAAACATTCAAGATACTGAAGGGAATAGTCTTAGTAGATAAAGACAGGATGGTCACCCTCTCCAAGGTAGGGAGAACGAGAGGGCACTCTCTAAGGTTCAAGGGGGATAGATTCCGTACAAACATAAGGACGTTCTTCTTCACCCAGAGAGTGGTAAAAAACTGGAGGCTGTTATAGGGGAAAACACCCTCCAGGGATTCAAGACAAAGTTAAATTCCTGCTGAACCAGAATGTACGCAGGTAAGACTAGTCTCAGTTAGGACACTGGTCTTTGACCTATGGGCCGCTGCATGAGCGGACTGCTGGGCACGATGGACCACTGGTCTGACCCAGCAGCGGCAATTCTTATGTTCTTATTTGTATTTTCTTGCTCCTTCTTTTGCTTTCTGCTGGGACATTAATCCCTATCCTGGTATTCCCAAACAATTCTCACCTTACTCATGCGGGTCACACTGCAATGTCACCAAACGGCAGAATGTCACCAAACAGCACAATGTGCGGCAGCCTCAAAGAAAGCAAACCGAATGTTGGGTATTATTAAGAAGTGTATCACACGTTGGTGTGCCCACATCTGTAATACTGTGTCCAGTATTGGTCACCTCACCTCAAGAAAGACATGGTGATACTTGAGAGGGTTCAGAGAAGAGAGACGAAAATGATAAAAGGTATGGAAAACCTTTCATATGCAGACAGGCTAGAAAGGCTGGGGCTCTTCTCCCTGGAAAAGCGGAGACTCAGAGGAGACATGATAGAGACCTTCAAGATCATGAAGGGCATAGAAAAGGTAGAAAGGGACAGATTCTTTAGCCTACTGGCAACCACTAGAACAAGGGGGCACTCAGAAATTGAAAGGGGACAGGTTTAGAACAAATGCTAGGAAATTCTTTTTCACTCAGAGGGTGGTGGACACCTGGAATGTGCTTCCAGAGGCTGTGATAGGACAGAGTACACTACCAGGTTTCAAGGAAGGATTGGATAAGTTCCTGAAAGATAAGGGGATTGAGGGATACAGATAGAGGAAGAGATAGGCTATGATAGGGCATAGATAGAAGGATAGGGGGGCTTAAATGATTTAAACAAGGATCACCTTACAGGTCATGGACCTGGTGGGCCGCTGCGTGAGCGGACTGCTGGGTGCGATGGTCTGACCCAGCGGAGGCAACTTCTTATATTCTTATGTTCTTATTAAGGTTGCTCTCCTCCCCCTCCTCTCTGCCTTTCTCATGTGCTCTGTGGAATGCTTGTTCTGTCTCCAACAAGCTTACCTTCATCCATGACCTCTTTATTTCTCAAACTCTCCACCTGCTTGCTGTAACCGAGACCTTGCTCTGCCCTAAAGACTCTAACTTCAGCTGTCATCCTCTATCATGGAGGCTACCTTTACTTACATACACCACATCCAGTTGGCTGTTACTCTCGCAATCTTGTAGATTTCAACCATTTCTCCTACTTCAATCTCACTGTTTTTCTTCTTTGAAGCCTATGCCATCTATTCGTCCTGCTACCCCTCCACATAGCGGTCATCTACCAACCCCGTGATAAGTCCCTTTCCTTCTTTCTCACTGACTTTGACTCTTGGTTTTCATTCTTTCTTAAACCTTCATCCCCTTTCCTCATGCTTGGTGATTTTAAAATTCATAACAATGACCCCTCCAATTCTTAGGCTTCTAGGATTCTAGGCTTAACATCCTCATTCAATCTTCAACTGTGCTCTACCATCCGTAAACAACAAAATGGCCACTGACTTGATCTTGTCCTCTTCTCCAACTGCTCCAACAAAATTTCTCCATCACATTTCTCCCCCCTCTCTGACCATCATCTGATTACTTTCATGATCATCCCCACCCCCAGACCCGGCCAATCTTACACATTTATGAATCTCTAGGCTATTGACCTTTGCACTCTCTCCACCACCCCTTTCTCACAACCACTATGCTACACAAATCTGTTAACAAAGCTGTCTCCCCCTATAAAACCTTCTCTGCTCTATACACCCTCACTCTTCCCACTCTGTTCCATATGGTGTGTCAAACCCCAGCCCTAAAATCCGCTACCTACGTTCATGTGCCATGTCTGCTGAACATCTTTGTCTCAAATCCTGCACTCATGTTAACTTCATCCACTTCAAATTCCCCCTGACCTCCTTCCATTCTGCTCTTTCACTTGCCAAACAAGATTACTTCACCCATCTGACTGACTCTTTCGACTCCAATCCGAACCCTTCCATCACTTTCCCCCAGTCTATGGCTGACCACTTCTATGACAATGTTCACACGATCAACCTTGGGTTCTCAACTAAGCCACCTCTACTTATCATTTCTCCAGACCACTCATTCAACCCCCCCCCCCTTCAACCCCTGCCACTTTTTCTTTCTTCCCTGAAATCTCAGAAGATGAAATTGCATGCTTTCTTTCCTCCTCTAAACTTACCACAAACTGATCCAATTACCACCCATCTACTCGGCACCATCTTTTCCACTATCACCCTTTCCATCTGTTACATGTTCAAACTATCACTTTCCATGTCAACTGTCCCAGATGTCTTCAAACATGCCATAATTATACCCTTCCTCAAAAAAATATCACTGGACCCTACCTGCCCTTCCAACTACTGGCCCATCTCCCTCCTCCCCTTCTTATCTAAGCTACTCAAATGTGCTATCCACTACTGTTGCCTTGACTTCTTGTCAACCCTAACTATTCTTGAGCCATTCTAATCAGTCTTTTGCTCCCTACACTCCACGGAAACTGCCCTTGCTAAAGTCTCCAATGACCTATCCCTGTTCAAATCCAAAGGCCTCTATTCTATCCTCATCCTTCTTGATCTAGCCGCTGCTTTCGACACTGTTGACTACCACCTTCGTTTTGATATGCTGCCCTCACTTGGATTTCAGGGCTCCTTTCTCTCTTTGTTCTCTTATCTCTCATACTACACCTTTAGTGTATACAGTGGTGGATCCTCCACTCCTATCCTGCTATCAGTCGGAGTGCTCTAGGGCTCTGTCCTGGGACCCCTTCTCCTCTCCATTTATATTCATTTCCTTGGTACCCTGATCTCTTCTCATAATTTTCAATACTATCTCTATACTGATGATTCCCAAATCTACCTTTCCCCACCAGAAATCTCTACAGGTATCCAGTCCCATGTCTTAGTCTGTCTATCCAACATCACTTAGGCCCTCTTTTACTAAGGTGCGCTAATCGATTTAGCACGTGCTAAACGCTAACACCTGCATGTTAGTCTATGGACGTGTTATCGTTAAGCATACACTAATTCAATTAGCATGTGCTAATCGATTAGCGCACCTTAGTAAAAGAGTGGCAGAGGATCCACAATAAAATCAATGAAAAGGAAAAGCAATGAATGCAGCGGTAAATGCACAGCCAATAAAAAGAATAGAGAAGACATCAAAGTACCCAACAGGGAGAACCTAAGATAAGTCCTTTTTTGTTTTGATAAAAGGATAAGTGCTTTAAACCACTGTGGATCTGCTGGTTATGTGAGTTCTGATCATTCCTGAGGCTGAAACTCGTGTGATTTGGGTTCTACATACATTTGTATAACAAGTTTATATTTATTTGAGAACACAAACTTATTAAAGAGGAAGCAATGGAAGTCATCCTACATTAATATATAGTTTGTGAGATATAAGGGATAATATGTATTAATAATAGACAAAGATAAAAATAAGAAAAATAAATCACAGGAGTTTTATGCTTATGACTTCTTTCAAAGGTGCGCTAAGCTTTTTAGCACGTGCTAAATGCTAATGCGTGCATGTTATCCTATGGATGCGTTAGCGGTTAGAGCATGCATTGATTTAGCACATGCTAAATCCGCGCTAAAACGCTTAGCACACCTTTGTAAAAGAGGGCCCCAGTATGGGTACATACAAGTAGCTCCATGCTCTGAGGCTTTTTTACCCCATAAATCATAAATGATAAGAAGCATTACAAATGAATATTACAAAGAAGACAAGTGTAGGGCACAGTGGTTAGAGCTATAGCCTTAGCATCCTGAGATTGTGGGTTCAAATCCCTCGCTGCTCCTTGTGACCCTAGGCAAGTCACTTAATCCCCTCATTGCCCCTGGTACACTAGATAGAGTTTGAGCCCATCGGGACAGATAGGGAAATATGATATGATAAAGTACCTAAATGTAAACCACTTAGGATATAAGAGGTATATAAATGATTAAATAAATAATAGTGTGGTATATTTAATTCCATATTATTTGCTCTAGGACCACTAGGTAAGACATAAATTGTGTTTTGTCATACTCCAAATTCAAACTAGCTAGATAAGAAATAGTCAATGCTGGAGTTTGATGAATGCGGAGGGGAATAGAAGGTGTAAGTGCTATCCTCTGGGTATAGAAGTCTCCACACATCTAGCAACTTCGTTTAGCACATGAGATCCTGTATGCTACTCCAGACTCCAGTTTGTCTATACATAGAGTGAGATTTCCTGTCCCGTTTCAGATCTAAGATTTGATTAAAGTCACCTCATAAAATACAAGGGGTGCTTCCTAATGAGGATATCAGGTCTGTAATTGTGTAGAAGAAGGTAGGATCATCTACATTTGGAGCATATACATTGATAACTGTGAGTGGAAATGAGTCAACAGACAGATCCACCTTAACCCAGCGACCACTAGTGTCTGTAGTATGAGACAGAATCTTGATGTCAGAGCGTCTTCTTATCAGTGTAATGACACTGGTTTTTTCCCCAGAACAGGTGAAAAAAGATAGAACACAATATCAGGGTGAAATTGTTCAGTGTTGTGCTGTAGTTTACAACGCTTGAATGGATTATTAAAACCTTTTACATTCAAAGTAAAGCATGTAAAAGTCATAATATTTTAGGTCTGTGTGTACCCAGGTGCTCCAAGTTACAGGTAGCTTGACTGGCATAATAAGAACCTAACACAGCCCTTAATATAATTATGTGATGTACCCAGATGCTCACACATACAGGTGGTATTAAAACCTGTAAACATAAAATGCTACACAGGTAGGAACCATATGAAATTTTTAGCATGTGATGTACCCAGGTGTACAAGAATACAGATGGGATAGGGCATACGTTTATGTTGATAGCTGTCTTCATTAAGACACAGAAGTATACCTCCCTGTACCAACAAAATGGAGTGTAATTAGAATAAGAACAGCAGAAAATACATTCAACTAAGAGTATACAAGTAAGATCTATTAATGATAATAGTGAGAGTCATATATGCAAAATTGGACCAAAGAAATGTGGCAAACGCCTAGAGAGCTTCATGGTTGCACAGTAGTACACCAAAGTATTGAAAATAAAACTGAAAATTCTGGGAAGCAGCTTATTGTAATGCATCCAAAAAGTGATAAACTATGGGCTCCTTTTAGCAAGGTGCGCTACGGGGGTTAGCGCTAACCCCTGCGGCACACAAAAAAACTAACGCCTCATCAATGGAGGCATTAGCGACTAGCGCGGCAGGCGGTTGAACGCTCGGTATTCCAAGCGTTAACCGCCTACCACAGCTTGATAAAAGGAGCCCTATGTTGTACAATAGTTAACCTGTGGGGGGAAAGATAACAGTTGATATAACAATTGAGATAACAGTTGATATATCAAATTAATATAATACTCAATATAAGGAGCAGAGGAATAATTTGATTTAGGGAAAATTCTATGATGAACAAGGCTGCAAGAGATAGTATAATGACACATATCGTATGCCAAGAAAACAATAAATGACTTCCATTTACTATATAACAATTGAAAAGAAAGCACAATACATAATCATAATCAAAGCTGCACAACATTCCTGCAAGAAAATATTAGCGGGAAGAAACCACCAACAACACACCATGGGTTAGTGAGCAAGGAGGGAAGGACACAGTAATGATTGGGAGCCAGCATGGTTAAATCCATTATGTGAAAAACACCAAGATACGAAGTTAAGATGCAAAAAGTAGAGAACTAAAGTAGCCACGTAATATATAGCCAATATCTACCAGCAAAAGTTCCAGTGTGATTCGCGCTACATAAGGAATTGTGCAGACTGGGATGTTGGACTCAAAGTCATGTTTTGTCAGTGGAGGTCGGATGAACACTTTCAAAAAAGTCAGCCAGATCCGCGGGGTTGGTATAATCTTTGGTGGTATTGTTGTATGAGACATGCATCTGTGCAGGGTAAAGCATGTAGTGCTTGGTGCCTATCACTGACAGTTTAGGCCTGTAGGACAGGAGTTGTTTCCTTTTCTTAGCTGATTCCTTGGAGAGGTCAGGAACTAGGAGTAGCTTATTGCCCTCAAAGAGAATCGGCAAATGCGTTTTTGCTTTCTGCATGATGAGCTGAATTTGAGATTGGTGCAGCAAAGTTACAACAATCGGTCTCGGGAACTGACTATGGTGCAGTATCAAAGTCTATCTTCGTGTCCGCCGATATCGTGAGCAGTTTCGGTAATAGGGCCTCCAGAAAATCGGTGAGGTCGCAGGCTTCCCTACCCTCCGGTAAGCCGAGGAGACGAAAGCTGTTATGTTTTTCCCTGTTATTAGCTTCTTCCATGGCATGTTCTAACTGGGTAATACGTGAGGTTTGTTTGAAGAGAAGTTTAATAGAATCCTCCGATGATTACACCTTTACCTCTAGCGTATCCGTTCATTGTTTCACATTAGTAAATTCTTCATGAAGGTTAGCTAGATCCTCCCTCATATCTGAGATGTTTTGTTTTGTATCCAAGATCAAGTTGCGGATTGATCGTAGCTACTCCATAATGCAGGCCGAAGAGGCTTTTTCAGATTTTCCATCTGCATTTTTTTGCAGAGACGAAGGTTCAACACTTTTGCGTTTACTAGGTTTTGCTGTGGATATGTTCACATCCGCATAGGTATCTAAAATATTCCCAAAATATTGAATATATTGATGTTTTTCTCGATTGTTGTACGATTATCGCTGGAGCTCAATCACCATGCGTCCATCATGCCCGGTGCTCACTAGCGCCCCCCTCCCCCCCCATGACTCTTTAAATTTCAAGTGTATCGTTTTAAAAAAAAAGTGTGCACACTTTCAAAAAAATACTTAAAATCCACCTCTAACTCTTCAGGCCCTCCAGAGCTTTTTTACATTGGAGCTCGTGATGATCAGGAAACCTCACCACTGTCAGGAACCGCTCTTCAATGAAAACAGGAATCAGGAACCCTGCTCCCTATCTTTACTTACATTAAAAAAGGCAAAAACCTTATCTCCCTTAATGGTAAATTCTGTATGTTTCCTTCTCCAACAGTTTCCTAAATGTGCTACCTAAACTTCCCATGAAAATAAATTAAAATAATTTGCCCTAAGTTCCAACCCACCTTTAATGAAATTACATATACTGTATTTCTTTTCATTGATTCACTCACATCCAATACACAGTTAAGCTTTCTTCTCTTTCTCTATAGCTACAATGTCTTAAGCTGTATAGCTCAATCTAGAAATCAATCCTTTTTGTATAATGAAACACCCTTACTTTCATTTAATATTTAATTGGCCCTAACCTGTCTGCAATATTCAAGCACAAGCAACATTAACCCAATTAGAACCTTCACAGCACTGCTGCTAAGTCTCCTTATCTAACACAAGCAGTGCTCTGACATTCTTTTCCTCTCTTTAAACAAGCTAATAAGGTTTAATTTCTTAATAGTTTCCAACTTCAAGATTAGTATATTAAAACTAAATAGATACTCTCAGTATAGAAACAAATTCTCGATTAAAAAAAAAATAAATAAATAAAATTCTCAAATCTCTTGCACGGGGGGGGGGAAGGGAACCTTGTCACAGAATTCACTTATTTTCAGATACATCCCATTAAAGAAAACAGGCCTATTTTTGGAATACACAAGCAAAAACTTCCTCAGATAAGATTTTGTTTTCCTAAATCAACTCAATTGTCTCAAAATTACCTCCACGGCTTCACCATAGGCATCCTCAATCACTCCCAAACTGCCAATCAAAACAAAACAGTTTTTCCTTTAAATTTCAGCAAAAGACTCTTTAAAATCTCTACTTGTGCAGACAACATCCAGCACCAAACCAATCCAGATCTCAACTACCTCCAACTGTTTTTTCAGAACCTAATCATTCTCACTATTTCATGGAATGCACTCACTCACCCTTGGGTGCACACCACACAGACATACATACACACACACTAATCAGCTGTCTTCCTGCTTCCCAGCTGTCCCCAGCTTTAAAACTTGCCCCTGGACTTCTAGGCTAATGCTAGGAATGAGAATGACAGTCGCACCTTAAATTTATGTCCTACACTGCATGGAGTGCCTACAGAGTTCAGAAAATATCTTTCTGTACATAATATACAAACCACTTTGATTGTAACCACAGAAAGACCGTATATCAAAACTCACCCCCCTTTCCCTTAATATTTCTGGCAGTATTAACTTTGAATAATGCCTACTTTATCTACAGATCTTTGGTACAAGAATAGGTATTTTAGCACAGGTCCCTGGAATAGGCATTTTCTGGGATCTTGTGGCTGTGGGTTGGTCCCAGCTTGGGGATACTCATTTCCAGAGGTTTCTAGTTTGAGTATTCCATGCTTATTATTTAAGTTCTTCTTGGCTTCTGTTGAAGTCAATAGAATTTAAACTTTACTTCATCTCTGGAGGTAAAGTAAAGCTTCATCATTCAGCTTATTCAGTTTGCTGAATAAAAAATAGTTCCATATGCAACTCAGCATGTGTTTCCATGCTAATTATGGCAAGATTTAGGGGGGAATTCATCAACGGGCACAATATTAACACATGCTAGTACTAAAGATGCCCATTATATTCCTATAGGGGTCTTTAGTATTTAGTACATGCTAATCATTAGTGCACACTAGCACATGCTAAATCAGTTAGCATCCCTTGATGAATTCCCTCCTTAATAATAAGAATGGCAAAGAGGCAGGTGGCCAGTGGCGTAGTAAGGAGGAGTGGAGGGAGGGCGGTCCACCCCGGGCGCTCTCTTGTACTCCTTTTTGCCCCCTCACCCACTCCTTCCCTGTCTCCCCACTGCCGCTTCCCTTCTCCTGTAAGAACATAAGAATTGCCACTGCTGAGTCAGACCAGTGGTCCATCATGCCCAGCAGTCCGCTCACGCGGCAGCCCTCTGGTCTAAGACCAGCACCCTAACTGAGACTAGCCCTACCAGCGCACGTTCTTGTTCAGCAGAAACTTGTCTAACTTTGTCTTGAATCCATGGAGGGTGTTTTCCCCTATAACAGCATCTGGAAGAGCATTCCAGCTTTCTACCATTCTCTGGGTGAAGAAGAACTTCCTTACGTTTGTACAGAATCTATCCTCTTTCAACTTTAGAGAGTGCCCTCTTGTTCTCCCTACCTTGGAGAGGGTGAACAACCTGTCCTTATCTACTAAGTCTATCCCCTTCAGTACCTTGAATGTTTCGATCATGTCCCCTCTCAATCTCCACTGTTCGAGGGAGAAGAGGCCCAGTTTCTCTAATCTTTCGCTGTACGGCAGCTCCTCCAGCCCCTTAACCATCTTAGTCGCTCTTCTCTGGCCCCTTTCGAGTAGTACTGTGTCCTTCTTCATGTACGGCGACCAGTGCTGGATGCAGTACTCCAGGTGAGGGCATACCATGGCCCAGTACAGCGGCATGATAACCTTCTCAGTAACGTTCCTGACGTGAGCAGGAACCCCCAACCTGCTGTTGTGCCAGCATTGGCTCTTCCTTTGGACCCACACCTAGGAAGTGATGTCAGAGGAAGAGCCAACGCTGGCGCAATAGCAGGTTGAGGATTACTGCTCGCACCAGGAACGTTACAGAGGTATGGGGAAGGGAAGCAGTGCACATGGAAAAGGAGCATGTGGAGATGGGGGAGGAGAAGAGGGTGGGGGAGGGGCGCCATCACCCTAGGCACCTCTCATCCTTGCTACGCCACTATTGGTGACACCTTATAAATTAACCAATTTAATGAAGCATGGATGTTTTTGAGGACACATGTAGTTCAAGTAGTAGACCTTTCTCCTCAACTCAGTCCTCAGTTTTGCCAAACATGGCTTCTTCAGGAGGAGTAATAATTTAACTGGTACGCCGAGGAGCTCAGTGGCAGCCGTTCGCAGACCTGAGCGTGTGAAATGAGTACTTAACTTTGGACAATCCACATAACCCTGTGTTGTTTCAAGCGTCGAATATATGCTGTCCAGGAAATGAGAAAAACCTACTGTCCTTCAATGCAACTCACTTTCAACTCCTGCTGAAAAAGGCATGGGCTAGATTGAAATGAATAAAAATGAGACGTTCACGAGCTTTTGAGATCATGTGGGTTTCTTGTTCAGATGAAAAAAGTGTAATTGACAAAGCACTCTATTTTCTCCTAGGCTTTTATGGCTTCCAAAATGCTGTACCAGTCTAATTTTATGCACACCTGAGCGATTTTATAGCCAAGAAATGGAGAGAAAAGTGCAGGAGGGAGAAATATAGCAGAAAGAAAAATGGGAAGCTTGGACTTAAGTGAAGAAGATGAAAGGAGCCGGAAAAGTAGAGAATTAAAAGATCATAGTAAACTAGATAGAAAAGAAACCTCGGGCTTATTTTCTGAAGCAGTGATTTCCAATAGCTGAATGTAATTTTGCAATCAGGTGATAGACTGTCGGATTTCTTTTATTCAGCCAGTTTACCAAATATACTGTACCTCGGGTTCAAGCAGGCTTATTCAAAACAAAAGCAAGAAAAGTATAAACTCCACAGTGTTAACTAAAAGGCTTTAGCACCACAGCAGAAATATTCCTATTTAAAAATGTGCTGTCACTACAAATACACCAGCCAGGCAAATTCTGAACAAGACTGTGGGTGCACCGCTGTATATGGTTACTGTAGTAAAAAAAAGTCTTAATTGAAGGTTGAAGTGTATGGCCTGGTGTCTGAACCATCCAGGTATAAAATATAAAAGGCAGGGAGGAAATGCAAAGAAAAAAAAATTCTACTTCTCCCCAAGTAGTCAATTTTAGACTTTTCATAGTGATCCATTGGTCCTAGCTTATGGATCTCTAAATTAGTTTTTATATTAACATAAAAGAGCCTCTGATCTTAACAGCTGGAAGAAAACATTCCCATCGCTGAGTATCTATTTCACTATGTCGGACAGTCTGGCCAGAGAATTATAACAGCTGGAGCTGTTAAGCAGTGCTGCCACTTGATTGGATAAATCTCCTCCTTTTTGGAATGCTTATTTTTATAGTTCAAAGTTCTATCGTATTTATTTTAAACACTTTGCAGACTTGAAAATAAATGCTATAATATTGAGGGCCTTATAAAAAATTTTAAAAAAGAGCCATAAAAATAAGCACAAGGAGATCAGAGCAAAGCATTCATGTAACAAAATTAAGTTTTAATTATGTGTTGTAGCAAAAAAATGTAAGAACATGATGACTCATTTGGTATACCATTTGAAAAACATAGCTATGGAGAAATCATTAGATTCTGGGAAAGTATAATACTGACCTACCCTGGTATTCCTTGGCATTAGCATGGGATCTCATAAATCCTGTAATAACCACGTGGATGTTTACATCAACACACAGCATGCTGGCTCAAAAGCAAGGAAAGTAAAAGCAATAATTAGCAAAATGTTTCTGTATGATGCCTCACTTATGTAAATTATGCTCATCTTTTTGTTAAGCATTTCTGTATTGAAATTTTTGCTATTAATTTATATGGAGGGGTGTTACTACTTCTTATCATTCTATAGCACTTCCAGATGTATACAGCACTGTACATTAAATATGTAAGAGACAATCCCTGCTCAACAGAGCTTACAATCTAGTCAAAACAGACAAATAGGGATTGGGGAATGTAGCACACGGTTGGCGCACCAAAATAGGCTTATCATAAGACGTATTAAGCATTTTGAAGCACTTTTCCTGTTTGTGCACGCTAATCATGTGTTATTTGGGGGGGGGGGGTTAGGTGGCATGTCATGGGTTTGCAGAATGGATGTGGAAAAGTTATCCAGCTAGCTCATTCTAATTAGGGCATGCTAACTGGATCATGAAGACTTTACATATGAGCACTTAGAACCTCCTGCATTATCTTTTCTTTCAAGTCCCGTGCAAAAGAGTAAACAAGCAATTCACATTTACTCTTTTCACTCCATTCAGTATTTTATAGATCTCAATCATATCTCCCCTGAGCTGTCTCTTCTCCAAGCTGAAAAGTCCAAGTCACTTTAGCCTTTCTTCATAGGGGAGTCATCCTATCCCTTTTATCATTTTTGTCACCCATAAGAACATAAGAATAGCCTTACTGAGTCAGACCAATGGTCGATCAAGCCCAATAGCCTGTTCTCACGGTGGCCAATACAGGTCCCTAGTACCTGGCCAAAACCCAAGGAGTAGCAACATTCCATGCTACCGATCTAGGGTAAGCAGTAGCTTACCCCATGTCTTTCTCAATAACAGATTATGGGCGTTTCCTCCAGGAAATAGTCTAAACCTTTCTTAAAACCAGCTACGTTATCCACTCTTACCACAACCTCTCGCAATGCATTCCAGAGCTTAACTATTCTCTGAGCGAAAAAATATTTCTCCTATTGGTTTTAAAAGTATTTCCCTGTAACTTCATCGAGTGTCCCCTAGTCTTTGTAATTTTTGACGGAGTGATAAATCAATCCCCTTGTAACCATTCTATTCCACTCTGGATTTTGTAGACCTCAATTATATCTCCCCTCAGCCGTCTCTTTTCCAAACTGAAGAGCCTTAACTTTTTTAGTCTTTCCTTCTCTGTACCTTTTCTAAACCTTCTATATCTTTTTTGAGATGCGGCAACCAGAATTGCATACAGTATTCAAGGTGCGGCCATACCGAATCATTGATCAAGAACAGTATCAGTGAGCACATAGAAAAAAATAAGCTGATGAGAACAAGCCAGCATGGTTTCTGTACTGGAAGATCTTGCCAAACAAACCTACTGCACTTCTTCGAGGGGATAAGCGGACATTTGGACAAAGGTGACCCCATAGATATAGTATACCTAGACTTCCAGAAAGCCTTCGACAAGGTACCTCATGAGCGCCTTCTAAGGAAACTGTGGAACCACGGGGTGGAAGGGGACATACACAGATAGATCAAAAACTGGCTGGCAAACAGGAAACAGAGGGTAGGAGTAAAGGGACACTATTCTGACTGGAAAGGGGTCACAAGTGGCATCCCACAAGGGTCAGTGCTGGGACCGCTGCTATTCAATATATTTATTAATGACTTGGAAACAGGGATAAAGTGTGAAGTTATAAAATTTGCGGATGACACAAAACTCTCTGGTAAGGTTAGATCTGTAGAGGAATGTAAAAAACTCCAAAGGGACCTGGACAAACTGAGTGAGTGGGCAGATAAATGGCAGATGAGTTTTAATGTGGAGAAATGTAAAGTTATGCACATAGGGAAAGGGAACCTGATGTACAACTACACGATGGGGGGGATGACATTGGGAAAAGGCAACCTAGAAAAGGACTTGGGGGTTTTGGTGGATAAAACAATGAAACCGGCAGCACAATGCGCAGCGGCCTCAAAAAAGGCGAACAGAATGTTGGGCATTATCAAAAAAGGTATCACTACCAGAACCAAGGAAGTTATCCTCCCGCTGTACAGGGCAATGGTGCGACCGCATCTGGAGTACTGCGTCCAGTACTGGTCGCCGTACCTAAAGAAAGATATGGCGATACTCGAGAGGGTCCAGAGAAGAGCAACAAAAATGATAAAGGGCATGGAAAACCTCTCGTATGCTGAGAGGCTGGAGAAGTTGGGGCTCTTTTCCCTGGAAAAGCGGAGACTTAGAGGGGATATGATAGAAACTTATAAGATCATGAAGGGTATAGTGAAGGTAGAGAAAGACAGATTCTTCAGACTGGCGGGGGCAACAAAAACTAGAGGACACTCAAAAAAATTGAAGGGAGATAGGTTCAGAACAAATGCTAGGAAGTTCTTCTTCACCCAGAGGGTGGTGGACACCTGGAATGCGCTTCCAGAGGGGGTAGTTGAGCAGAGTACAGTTTTGGGTTTCAAAAAGGGATTGGACGAGTTCCTAAAGGGTAAGGGAATCCAGGGGTACAATTAGAGGGTTACTATACAAGACAAAATGCTCTTGAGTAATAGATCACTACAGGTCATTGACCTGGGGGGCCGCCGCGGGAGCGGACTGCTAGGCATGATGGACCTATGGTCTGACTCGGCAGAGGCAATGCTTATGTGCTTATGTGCTTAGAGCAGGGGTGTCAATGTCCCTCCTCGAGGGCTGCAATCCTGTCTGGTTTTCAGGATTTCCCCAATGAATATGCATGAGATCTATTTGCATGCACTGCTTTTGTTGTATGCTAATAGATCTCATGCATATTCACTGGGGAAATCCTTAAAAACCAACTGGATTGCGGCCCTCGAGGAGGGACTTTGACATAACTGCCATAGAGTGATACAAAGGCATTATAACGTTTTCATATTTGTTTTCCATTCTTTTCCTGATAATTCCTAACATTCTGTTTGTTTTCTTAACCACTGCCACACACTGAGCCAAGGGTTTCAATGTATCCTCAATGACACCTAGATCCTTTTCCTGGGCAGTGACTCCTAACATGGAACCCTGCATCACGTGGCTATAGTTTGGTTTCCTCTTTCCCACATGCATCCCTTTGCACTTGCTCACATTTCAAACAAATCTGTGCCATCAGCAAATGTAATTATCTCACTAGTTATTCCCATCTCTAGATCATTGATAAATATGTTAAAAAGCAGCGGTCCCAACATAGACCCCTGGGGAACCCAACTATTTACCACCAATAATACCTCTCCCGATTCAAAAAGTGTTATATTCCATAAATAAGCTCTGGTCAATAAAGAATCATTCAAATCAAGTTTCAAGTTACAAGTTTTATTTTAATTTGATGAGTCGCTTAATTTAATTTTTACTAAGCGAGTTACAACATAGAAAAAAAAAATAACATTTATTTTAACATAATGTTTAAAAATTTTAAAACAATAGTTAAGACCAACAGACATACAAACCAACCGAGACACTAGGTAAAAAAAGGGCAGAACTACAATTCAATATTTTTAGGGTACAGCAGAGAACCATAAATGGAAAAAAACATTAGGAGGGGGAAGGTGAAAACCTGGAAGGTAATGTAAAATTTTTGAACATAATTTATAGATTAAAAGCATCTTTAAAAAGAAAGCTTTTTAGATTACTTTTAAAATGACTCAAATTATTTTCCTCTCTCAATTGCTGAGGTAAAGTGTTCCAAAGTTGTAGAGCCATCACCAAAAACATATCTTGTCGTCGAGTTCCAATAATTTTCAGGGAGGGAACCACTAAGAGTTTATGGTTAGTAGGCTGAAGGGAACGCGATGTACTATAAGGAATAAGTGCTTTATTGATACTTAAATTGCTAGTAAAGGAGGAAAAAAGCCTCAGATCCCTGTATGCTGCAAATCTAAACACTGAGCAGTCATACTAGAGAAGGAAAGAACCTCATCGGCTAAAAAAACCTCCTACTTGAGCAATATCAATACAAGTGTCCACCCTATAAATGTTTTGAATATTTAAAGATGAAATAAAGTGACAAATTAGTCCTCAAAACTCTTAATAACAAAAATCAACAGTGAACTTATTTTGCTCAAGTAACTGTCAAAAGGTTCAATCTCTGTGTGTCTCTGTGTGTTGTGTCAGCCTGATGGATCTCAGGTCACATCTCCAATCCACTGCCGCTGTGTCTCCGGTCCACTGCTGATGATGGCTAGCTGCTGATTCACCCAAAGGCTGCATCAGGGCAAGATACTCATTCACTCGGCGCTTGTATTTCATGCTAACTAAGGTAGCAAGGGCATATAACACTTTTTGAATCAGAAGAGGTATTATTGATGGTCATTATTGTTTCTCTCTTCGACCTGCATATAATATAGTGACTATATCGAAACCCTACTATTTACCGTTCTCTATTAAGAACATTAACCATTTAAACCTAGTCTCTGTTTTCTATCTTTCAACCAATTCTTTAATCCATTATAGGACATTACCTCCTATCCCATGACCTTCTAATTTCCTCAGAAGTCTTTCATGAGGTACTTTGTCAAATGCCTTTTGAAAATCCAAATGCACAATATCAACTGGCTCACCTTTATCCACATGTTTCACTCACTTCCTAGTTTCTCATTTCCACCCTCACCTCCTTCCTAGCCCTCATCTTCTTTCTTCTGCTTTCATCCCCTCATCAACTCAGTCTCCTTCCCTGTTGCTCATCCTCTCATCTGGCTCCAATCCCTTTTCTCTGCCATCTTATGTCCTTCATGCAAATCTCTCTCTCACTCACTCTCTCGCTCTCTCTTTCTCTCTCACTCTCTCTCTCTCACTCCTTGCCTTTCCACTAGCTCATCTAGGTTTCCCTTTCTTGCTCCTTACCCGCAATCTCATTCCTGATAGGTCTCCCTCCTCATGTGGTTCTCCTCTGTAGAGGTATTCCTGTCCCTGCCAGCCTCTTTCTAATTTACATTACTTTAAATATTTTCTTTCTTCCTCCTCACCCCCGACCAGTCAAATACCTAGAATTTCTCTCTTCCCTCAGGGTCAGCAATAGGCAAAATACTTAATAGCATGTCAATTTCTTATGCCGCATGGGCCAATCTCACAGCATGAGTCACAAAATCCCACACCACAGACTGGCCCTAGGTAGCAAATAAACTGGCACACTATTAAAAGCCATTATTCCAGTTGACAGGAAATATTAATTCATTATTTGATTTTAGTATTTACCACTTATAGCCCACGTGGTTTGCATTTAGGTACTCAAGCATTTTCCCTGTCTGTTCTGGTGGGCTCACACTCTAATGTACCTGGGGCAATGGGGGATTAAGTGACTTGCCCAAGGTTACAAGGAGCAGTATGGGATTTGAACCCGCAATCTCAGGTGGTGGGAGGCATGTGGAAGTAGTAAGGAATAGAAATTCAAAGTACCAGCCTTTTTGCTGCCACCATAATCTTACCATCTGTGAGATCTATGCCTCTTCCAAAAAGATTTATGGATCATTTAGAGCCACGGTTCTTACAACTGATCACAAAGGACCATATTGTGCTGCTATTTATTTTGCTGCTTTGCCTTATTCTTTACTGCTCATGTGATGCTTTGAAACAAGGGAGAAATGTCTCTCCTTTTCCTATGAAACCTAAGCACTGGGAAAGGAAGCATGATTAAAGAGGTTTGAAATAATACGTACTTCTCTTCCTATTCATCTGCTGTTCCTCAGATTGGCTAGACAATGTCTATAATTTCCATGATAACAGAATTAAACCTATCCAGAGATATATTTAGAGTTAAATACGAACATACATATACAAATACATGAAGAAATTTAAATTCTAAAACAAGCTAGATACAAATGCATGCAGCGATTCTGGTGTTTCTTGCCGTGCAACAAAAATACTTTGATTTATTTGGATAAATTGCCTTGTCTGATGGATGCCTTCCTTTGCCCAGCCAGCAGTGTGAATAGGCTTCTATAGCATGCATAGTTTTAATAGGTTTCCAAAAGAGACATTCTCATGGGAGTATTTAATTGGGGGAGTAACTGCATGCATGAACATTCAATTTTCAAATGTACACATGCTATTTCTTTGGGTTTTATATTCTTAATATCCCCTTGTTTGCATCTATGGCATCCCAGGTTCCAGATCTCTGGCGCAGATAAGAGTACCCTGCCGGATTTAGCTGGCAGGGTCATAACATTAGCTGAACTGAGGAAGAGAAGGAAAGGGTATGGTTAGGGGGGAGAGGAGGGGGGAGGGTGAACTAATAGGAAAGATAGGCAAAGTGTGGGATTGGTGGAAATAGTTGTTAGGAAAGGGAGATAGTGGAATGAAGCATAGGGATTGGTTAACAGGGGTAGAGATTGGAATCTTGAGGAAAAAGGTTTTTGGCGGTTTAATTCATTTTCGGGTTTTGGTAGGAGAGGGTGGATGTGAGGGAGGAGGGGTGGAAGGAGTGTTTCCCGCCCTCCCTCCCTGTGATGGTCTGGGTTAGCTGCTGATTTTGGATAGGGTAAAGGGGTGGGGAGGGAGTGATGTGGTGGGGGGTGGGGCAGTCGCAGATGAAAAAAGGGAAATGTGCATAAAACATGGGGGATATTGTTTGATGTGGCTGAAAGGGGAATTGAATACATGTGATGGGGGAAATAAAGGAATTACTCATGGGCGTCACCGCCATGAGTTGGGGTGTGTGTGACCTGACGAAACCGTGGGTCATGCTATGGGGTAAAGTGGCAAGGAGTTGCCTGAGGGGATGAGCTAGTTTCGTCACCGAATGGCTCATGGGGGGAGGGAGGGAAAGAGGGGTTTCTGGTACAGCCGAGTTTACTGTCGTGAAATGTTACCAATGTAAGAATTAATTGTTGAAATGTTAAAGTTGGGGGTTCTAATAAAAGCTGCGGCCAAACATTTTCCAGTAAAACAGTGTCTGTGATTTATTAGAGTAAATGTCTTAAGGTTGACTGAAGATGATGAAATGTGAATGCTAATGTTAGACCCAGTAATAGCTTTTCCTCCTCAACCTCATTTAGGCTCTTTATCCCACTACCAAGGATGCCTTCTTGCTCAGATCAAGTCAGCTGTTCTCCAGTTGACCTTTATGTTATTGTTTATCAAGAACTTACAAATTAAATCACTTATATAATAAATACAGAGCGAGTTCTCTCCTTAAGGTAGCCAAACACTTAAAGAAACAATATTTAAGAGATTCAACTTCTTCCTTAGACCACTACTAAATTACATTACATAAATTCTTATATACCGCAGCAACCTTGCGGTTCAGTGTGTTTAACAGCCAAGAGATACTAACCATATGTAGTATGATCATAATAATTTAATCAAAATATTTACCAAACAAGTGGGTTTGTAGACACATCTCTTTACAGGTGGAAAATCAAAAAGTCATAAATGAGGGGGAGGGCAAAAAAAAAACTGAGGAAATCAAAAGGAAATTAAAAAATAAATAAAGGCATACTACCAAAGGCAGGACTGGCCACAATAGACTGAGTTCTCTGTGGGGAGAAAGAACGTCAAATGAAAATCACTTTTCTGGAAGGTGCTGATGAATTATATCCCAGCCTATAAATCTTCCAGGTAATTTCAAAATGTAGAAACATAGAAACATAGAAGATGACGGCAGATAAGGGCCATAGCCCATCAAGTCTGCCCACTCTACTGACCCATCCCCAAGTCTACTATCCTAAGGATCCCACTCCTGGTGACAGGTTCCCTTGGCTTAACCCTCTAAGGGATCCCACATGGGCATCCCATTTGCTCTTAAATTCTTGCACGCTGTTTGCCTCGATCACCTGCACCGGGAGCTCGTTCCAAGGATCAACCACTCTCTCGGTGAAGAAATATTTCCTGGTGTCGACATGAAATTTCCCACCCCTGAGTTGAGCGGATGCCCTCTTGTGGCTGAGGGTCCTTTGAGAAAGAGAATCTTTTCTTCCATCTCGATACGGCCGGTAATATACTTAAACGTCTCATCAAATTTTTGTTCCTGGGCAGTAAGTGTTATTTCCTAATTCCTCATGCATAAAAAAGTAAAGAATTATGTTTGGTTTTCCCATGAAATTTTGCTTTTATGACCAGGATAGTCAAATTGTGCAATTTATCTGTTTAAAACATGAAAACGCCAAATTTTCATCTTTCATTCTTATAAAATCATAAAAAGCAATATACGAATCACAATTAACATGTATTTATATTGAAGTTATACAAAGAGGACCACAAACAATTTAGAAGTGAGTCGTTTTTCGAGATTTGCAATTATGTCCCGTAGATGAAGTTTCCCATTATGTTCTCATTATATAGTCCTTGGTGGTGGTGTTTGAAGTCCAGTATATCCTGGTGGAAGCGCTCACCTTGCTCCTTTGAGTATGCTCCAATGCTTTCTTTGAATGTCATCAAGAATATAGACTTCGAGAGATATCACCCTATTTTACTATAATTCCTCACCAGATTCTCAACCAACTCCACATAGTTTCAGCCTTGTGATTGCCCAGGAAGCCCTGAAACACTGTGACAAAGCTATTCCAAGCTGCTTTCTCCTTCCTAGTTAGTTGTTTGGGAAATTTCTTGCACTCCAGGATCTTCTTTATCTTTGCCTCAGACAGATTAGGGAAGATGTTTTGAAGGTATTTGAAGACTGCTGACTCCTTATTTAGAGCTCTGACAAATTGTTTCATTAGGTCCAATTTGATGTGCAGTGGTGGCATCCACACCTTCTGGGGTTTTACCAGTGGTTCCCATTTGACGTTGTTTCTACCCACAAAGAACGTGATCTGTTGTGGCCAGTCCCACCTTTGGTAGTGTGCCTTTGTGTCCCTGCTATCCCAAAGGCAGAGATAGCAGGGAAACTTGGTAAAACTGTCTTATAGACCCATTAGGAATACCACTATTTTGAAGTCTCTGATGACCTTTCAGCCATACTCATCATACTTCAAGACACCTAGTAAGGTCTTGATGCTATTGTAATCCTCTTTGAGGCGCACTGAGTGAGCCAGTGGAAGAGATGGATACTTGTTCCCATTATGGAGCAGCATGCCTTGATGCTCCTGGATGAGCTGTCAATTAAAATACACTAATATTTCAGTTTACATGCTATTCCCATTGACTCAAACAGACTAGTCACTTTGTGGCAGAAGCCCATTTTGATGGGTGAAGAAGGTGGAAAAAACTTTGTGATGCTTCCTCTGATCTGTGACTTGCATACTTTCATCCAACAAGTTCCACTGCTTGAGCCTAGATGTCAAAAGCTTGGCACTGGACTTAGTGAGACCAAAATCTCTGATCAAGTTGTTGAGGTCTTTTTGGTTTAGATAGTATGGGTCTCTCTCATCAGCTGTACCACTGATATTGTAAATTGGATCTACAACATCTGCCTCACTCTCTGACTTGCTGCTCTTTCCTGAAGACAGCAGCTCTCTCTCTCTCTCTCTCTGGGGAAGTGGGTGTGGAGAACTCAGGGCAACGTAAAAGAGCTCCTAAGTTTACTCTGCTCGGAATCAATCTGTAATATTCTGCTAAGAAAGGTAAATTTCAAAATAGCAATGTCCTAGTCACAAAAACAAAGTTTGAGGGGAATGATGGCCATTTTCTATACTTTTGTGGCTTAGGCAATTAAGAAAGAACACTTATTACCCAGAAACAAAAAAAGAAATAAAATAAGTGTTCAGTGGTCAATCTCTTGAGGTCTAAAAAAGATCTAAGATGTTCAGTCAGAAAGAAAACACTTGTATCTTAATCCCAAGTATTTCACAAAACTTGCAAGGATATGCCAACAAAAAGATAGCTCCTAATTTCTTTGTTTCTTCTTTCATGACCAAAAATTCTTCTTTCCTGAGTGAATTGTCACATCTGGATATAATCAAATCCACTGTCCACAAAATATAGTTCCAGAGTCCTTAAAGTATAATCGCATGATAGCATTCAGATTTTGTTCAAATTTTGTTCAAAAGTTGCTCATTCAGATACAGTATATCAGAAAAAGATCTTTTCAACTCATTCCCCTGTAATATTTCATTCAAAGGTTAAATCACTGTAGTATTATTATTATTATTATTTAGTTAGTTAGTTAGGTATCATCGACTCATGCTCAAGTCCTAGTGACTTGATGAATTACAGATCTAAAAAGATGCCAGTTTTGTGCTAGTCCAGTAATGTCCTCCAGTGTCATCCCCATGGTTGTTTTCAACATGTCCAGCCATCTGATTGCAGATCGCCCTCTTTGCTTGGTTCCTTTGATCTTTCCAAACATAATGTCCTTCTCCAATGATCTTTCTCTTCTGACAGTGTGACCAAAATAAGACAGTCGTAAGTTCATCGTTTGGGCTTTGAGTGACATATCATATTTGATTGATCTCTTCCAGGATCAATATATTAGTTCTTCTGGCAGTCCCGTAAGGGCAGAGGGATCCATGATCACATTGCAAACTTGAGGTAGATCAAAGAAAAGGTGAGGGAGTACCAGAAGAAGCTCTTTCTTTGCCATTGATTATACCAAGGCTTTTGACTGTGTTGAGCATGACAAGTTTTGGGAAGCACTGAGTGAAGTCAGAGTGCCAGCGCACCTGATCAGGTTAATCAGATCGTTTTACTACAATCAAAATGCTACAGTGTAAAACCATGTATGGGGATACAGAATGGTTCAGGATCAAAAAGGGTATGACAAGGATGCATCCTGTCTCCTTTTCTTTTCATCCTCTATGCAGAAGTAATCACGAGAAAGCTGGACTCAGATGATTCGCGTGTTGGGGTAAAAATAGGTGGAAGAACCATTAGCAATCTGAGATATGCAGATGATGCTACCATGCTGGTAGAGATTGAGAAGTATCTCAAGAAGCTAATCCTGAAGTTGAAACAAGAAATCGAAAGATGGGTCTCAATAGCAAAATTTTAAATGAGATTATGAACTGTGCATGACAAGGTTTGCAAAAGCAAAATCCTGTTCCTGGTTTTGCTGTTTCATTTGTCTCCTCTTTTACCTCTTTTTAGTGCGTGATGCATATTAGCGTGCGCTAATCACTCGCTAAATGCTAACACGTGCATGTTATCCTTTGGATGCGTTTAGCGGTTAGCGCACACGTTGATTTAGCGTGCGCTAAATACGCGTTAAAACGCCTAGAACACCTTAGTAAAAGAGGGCCTTGGTTTACTGAAGAATTGTCATTTACATCTTCCAAAAGAACAACGCTTCTACTTTTACTTTTAACTGCAATAACTGAATAAAAATTGGCAAAATTATTACTTCAGTAAAAGTAAGAAATATTATCCTGTACTTCTTTACAAGTAAAGGTAACAAAACCTTTACTTAAGTATGTATAGTAACTAGTTACATTTACTAAGGTGCGCTATGCTTTCTAGCAGGCGCTGAAAAGCATAGTGCACCTTAATAAAAGAGGGGGTTAGTTACTACGAGGGGGTGCTGAAAAGTTCTCAGCCAATCCAAGAAGAGAATGATGTGGATTTGGTTTAATCAATGATCTGAAATAATGTCAAAACATAGAATTTTGTTTCTGCAAATTGGCACTTAGGGCTCCTTTTACAAAGGCACGATTGGGCCTTAACGCGCAGAATAGTGCGCGCTAAATTGCCGTGCGCACTAGCTGCTACCGCCTCCTTTTCAGCAGGTGGTAGATTTTTGGCTAGCGCACGCTATTGCACGCGCTAATCCAGTGCATGTGCTAAAACGCTTAGCGCACCTTCGTAATAGGAGCCCTTAAAGAAATAAGATACTCTTTTCTGCTATGGTGTCAAAATAACCCTCACAATTTAGGAAGTTGGTTGGTTGGATTGAGAACTTTCAGCGCCCCCTCGTATACAACACTGATTTTCAGCTAGCTTATTATCTGTCACTCTGTTGTTCTTTGGTTGCCCTACTGCAGTGGCGTACCTAGGGTATGTGGCACCCGGGGCCCATCATTTTTTGACACCCCCCCCCCCCCCCTCATGTAAAATTTTTTTTTTTTTTTTTTTGCAATAACCATGAAATGGAATAAATGGTCAGAATAGAAACAGGCAGTGAAAATTTTCTCTTTTTTTTTTCAAAGTATTTTTATTGAGAATGGCAAAAGGTCCAGACAAGCAACCATGGTCTGTACAGAAACTTATACATTATCAAAAAGAACACAGAATGAGAGTAACAGCAACAACAAGCATGAACAAGCCTCTCCCAAGAGAAAATTGCCAATGAGAGGCATAGCAATACACAACAAAAGGCCAAAACTTGGGGCAAGCAAACAAATCCCACCCCAGAACCCACAAGAATAATAAGCCGGACTAGACCCTCAGCCATATTTTATAATGAAAAAAAACCCCACAAGCAACAACACCCAGACCGCTCACCAGACACACCAATCCGCACAACAAGCACCCAAGAAACACCCAGCCACCACCCAGACAAAACTACCAGACACACCTACCCCACCAAGCCCAGACCCAACCCCCCCTCCCCAGAGAGTGCAAGCGCAAAGTGGACCGTGAAAAGGGCAGCTGCAGAAGTGGAAAGCCCCAGATAAGTAGGTTAGCTAAAGAAAGCCCACAGATAGAAGAAATCAGGATAACAGAAGTTCCAACAAATGCTCCCACAGAAAATTTTCTTTTATTGAACCTCATTTATGTAACCATTATTCCAAACATAACATAACATAAATTATGTCTGAATTGTCATGACATCAGAAGTACATATGGAGTAGTTGCAGGTGATGCTTGGGACAGTTCTGATTATGTTAGTTTGGTTTTATGTGTTTTTTTAATAGAAGGGTTTTTATTTCTTTTTTTAAGGTTTTGTAGTTTGTGGTCGAGGTCAATAGGTTGTAGAGTTGGGGGTCAAGTGTTGCAGCTCGAATGGCTAGGAGGTTGTCGAACAGTTTTTTTCTTTTGACGTTTTTGGTTGGAGGGTGTGTGAATGGTGCGTGAGTTCTCCTATGTCTGTTTGAAGTGGATTGAATTATTTAGCTGAAGAAATTAGTTACCCCCCCCCATTCCACACACATTAATTCTCTTCCATTTTTGTTCCCATTATAAAAAAACACTGATAAGTTCCCAGGAAAAAAATACATTAAAATAAGAAGTGAAAACAAAGGCTCCTACAGATGAGAACATAACATAAGAATAGCCTAACTGGGTCACACCAATGGTCCATCATGCCCAGTAGCCCATTCTCATGGTAGCCAATAGTGCTGCCCGATTCAGAGAAAAATATTTCATTCGATCCGATTCACCCTGTTGAATCGATTTTTCGATTAGATTCACTGTTAATGACACCGCTTTTTAAGTTTAAACAAAGTATAACAATAAATTTCACAACAACAATAAATTTCACAAAGTACTTTAAAAAAAAAAAAATCACATTTTTCCATTAAAGCAGTTCTGGAGACATTTGCTTGAACAGTCTTTTTTCCCAGTCCATAAGCAAGCAATATGAAAAAGATTTCCTTAATTATCTACTCAAACATTTTTGCTATTTACTTTCATTGTACCTAGACTATTATTCAGTAGAAAAAATTTAGTTTGTTCAATCAAGCAGAACATTCACTCATAGAAGTCCAATGTCCACACAGGATTTGATTGAACAAACAAATTTTTTCTACTGAATAATAGTTTAGGTATACTGAATAGCAAAAATGTTAAAGCCACACAGAAAAGCAGTAAAAGTCAATAGGTTCTCCAAGTGGGAACAACTGAGTGCACCAATCCAGGGCAAGCAGACGCTTCCCCCATGTCTTAATAACAGACAATGGACTTTTCCTCCAGGAATTTGTCCAAACCTTTCTTAAAACCAGCTACGCTATCTACTTTTAACATAACTTCTGGCCACTTCATTTTTAAGCTTAGATCTTTCCTTCCAAACAGAGACCTTGCTAGATGTCAAATACAGCACAAGGTAACTTCACATGGACTTAACTGTGCAGGAAATGAATCTCCTCATACACCCACCATATAGTGCAAAAATGTGCAAAGGTCTGTTTTTTTCTTTCGATCACTACATAGCCTAATGCCACACAAGCAGCGCTGTTACAAACATATTCTGAAGGTCAATGCTAAGGTTGACAAAGTTTCCTTCCTTGGACCAGAAGGAGATACTGACAAACCACTGGAAGAGATTCTAAAACAACTACCCAGAAATAACACCCAAAGACCCACTCAGTGTGTGAACCAGTTGAGTGGAGTGGACTAACTGGGGGTGGAAATGGGCCCAGAGTTTGCTCAGCAGAATTTCCCAGACTACCTCTTCCTCTCAACACACTGACATGCTACCACCACCACCAACACTAGGAACACCTCACCGAGTATGCCAGCAATGCTTATAAACTTTATAAAACACATTATTATATTTTCTTATAAAGCATATATTTTAACTGAACTCAGCCTTGCCATTCACAAAAATAGAAAAGTTCCCATTTCAAGCTGTCTCATGTACACTTTTCAAATCTAACATATTGTAATCACAAAACAGAAAATAAAATTATTTTTTCTACCTTTTGTTCTCTGATCAATATTCAAATCTTGTTGGTCCCAGGCTCTTGTTGTCTTGCTTGCCAGGGTCTCCTTTCTCCGTGCTAACCATCCGTCTGCCATCTCTGTTCTCCCCTTCCGTTTCCCTTCCCTCTCCCGGAGATCTGGCATCTTTCCTTTTTTTTGTCTCCATCCACAGATTCACCTTTTCTCAACTCCCCACCACCCCAGGATCCACCATCTCTCCCTTTCTGTTCCCAACTATCCTCCTATCCAGTATCTCTATCCCCCCTCCACACCATCCCCTGTTTCCAAGTTCTCTCCCTTTCTGTTCCTTCCCTCCCTAAATCCCATTATGCACCATCTCTCTCCCACTCCTCTGTTTTTAGACCCATTATTTCTAACCCCCAAAGTCTGGCATATGCACGTATCTTTGAACCCCCCCTTCCCTCTCTCCCTCTGTGTACTTTTACACCAGGACCCCCCTCCCCCGAAGGTCTGTCCCCCCTCCGAAGGGCTACACCCCACCCCTGAAGACCTGCACCCCCCGAAGGACTTTACCTCCCACCCGAAGGTCTGTCCCCCTCTGAAGGCCTAAACCCCACCCCTGAAGGCCTGCACCCTCCCCGAAGGATTGTACCCCCCACCCGAAGGTCTGTCCCTCCCTGAAGGCCTGCACCCATCCCGAAGGCCTGCACCCACCCCGAATGCCTGCACCCACCCCGAAGGCCTGCACCCACCCCGAAGGCCTGCACCCCCGAAGGCCTGTCCCCCCCCTTGAAGGCCTATCCCCCCTTAAAGGTCTGCCTGTCCCACCCCCTTGTAGGCCTGTCCCCCCTTAAAGGTCTGCCTGTCCCCCCCCCTTGTAGGCCTGTCCCCCCCTTGAAGGCCTGACCCCCCCTTGAAGGCCTGCCTGCTTGTCCCCCCTTGAAGGCCTGTCCCCCCCTTGAAGGTTGGCACCCCCCCAAAGGCCTGCACCCCCTTGTAGGCCTGTCCCCCCCTTGAAGGCCTGCCTGCTTGTCCCCCCTTGAAGGCCTGTCCCCCCCCTTGAAGGCCTGCACCCCCCCTTGAAGGTTGGCACCCCCCCAAAGGCCTGCACCCCCTTGAAGGCCTGCACCCCCTTGAAGGTCGGCACCCCCCCCTGAAGGCATGCACCCCCCCTGAAGGCCTGTCCCCCCTTGAAGGCCTGTCCCCCCCACTTGTAGGCCTGCACCCCCTTGTAGGCCTGTCCCCCCCCCCTTGTAGGCCTGTCCCCCCCTTGAAGGCCTGCCTGCCTGTCCCCCCCTTGAAGGCCTGCACCCCCTTGAAGGTCTGCCCCCCCCCCCCCCGAAGACCTGCACCCCCCCTTGAAGGCCTGCCTGCCTGCCTGTCACCCCCCTCCCCCTTGAAAGTCTGCCTGCCCGCCCGCCCGCCCCACCCTGAAGGCCTGATGCCCCGACCCACCCCGAAGGACCATTCGCCCCCCTGGCCTCCCCGCACTACCTATGAAGCAGCCGCAGCAGGATCGCGACGTCAGCTATATTTGCGCTACTTAGGAGCTGCTTCCTGCGTCGCGGTCCCGCCCCCTCCTCTGACGTCAGAGGAGGGACGGGACCGCGGCGCAGGAAGCAGCGCCCAAGCAGCTGAGGGATTGCTGACGTCGCGATCCTGCTGCGGGCTGCTTCATAGGTGTGCTGGAAGGTCAGTGGGGCGAGCGGTCCTTCGGGCGTGGGGGGGGACTGAGCGGCAAGGCCGGGAACACCCCCTCAGGGCTGGTACCCGGGGCGGCCCGCCCCCCCCCCGCACCCCCCTAGGTACGCCACTGCACCGAACCAAACTGATAGAAGGAGAATGAGCTTCTTCAGGGATCTGACCCAGTTCTAATACCTCTCCGTCTCCGTGCCGACCGACCCCCTCAAGGACCGACCCTTGGAAACATGTTTTCAGGCTTGGAATCCAGTTAAAAGGCAATAGACGCTCTGTCTATACCTGGGACCAAACTGAAAGAAATTTGTCCAGCCCTGGCAAGTTCAAACCCAACTCAAACCAAATTCTGCACTCCTGGGGAAGGGGGAGGTTTTGCTTCTGAGAAAGTGCTCCTTAGTACATCAGAATCTCTGTCTGCTTCTTGGCACCAGCACTGGAGAAATAATGAGACGCCCTACTTTCTTTCTGCATGTGAAGCCATCTGGAGGGGGGGGGGTGTGTTTGTGAGTACCAGAAGGCACTGCGAGGAAGGAACGGGGTATATTAGTAGATCTGTGTGTGATGGAGGGCACTAGGGCCAGCAGGAGTGAGGTACATAGTTAGAGCTGTAGAGGGGGGGGGGGAGAAGGAGGGTGTCCCTATTGCAAGGGAGGAGTGAGGTTTTCCCTCGCCTTTTCTTCAGTCCTAAAGTTCACATTTTCTGGCTTTGGCTGCCTTCAGCAGTCATGCGACCGGGTAACAAAGCCCCCTGACCCTGCACGCTGTCTGATTCGGCTGCTGTTGAACAGTTTGCGTGCCGGAACCCTTCTCAGGCTGAGTGGAATTTGGGTTATGAGCTGCAGGGAGTGGTTGTGAATTTCTCCGTGAGAACCTTGTGCATCCTCCTCCAGCTTGAGTTCCGATCCTCCCCGAGGCTGACGTATTTCCTGTTGCCTCAGCTTTCAACAGCAATCTGACCTGGAGGAGGGGAGAACAAGGCCTGGGAATGCATTTATCTGAGTTTGGGGTTTAGGTTTCTGCCACTTGGTGCTGAATGTAAGACGCGCGCACGAGGACGCGCACGCGTAGACGTCCGCACGTAGACGCCCGCACTAGACGTCCCCACGTAGACGTCCGCACTAGACGTCCCCACGTAGACGTCCGCACTAGACGTCCGCACTAGACGTCCCCACGTAGACGTCCCCACGTAGACGTCCGCACTAGACGTCCCCACGTAGACGTCCGCACTAGACGTCTAGTGCGGGCGTCTAGTGCGGACGTCTACGTGGGGACGTCTAGTGCGGACGTCTAGTGCGGACGTCTATTGCGGACGTCTAGTGGGGACGTCTATTGCGGACGTCTAGTGGGGACGTCTATTGCGGACGTCTATTGCGGACGGCTAGTGGGGACGTCTATTGCGGGCGTCTAGTGGGGACGTCTAGTGCGGGCGTCTAGTGGGGACGTCTAGTGCGGACGTCTATTGCGGACGTCTAGTGGGGACGTCTATTGCGGACGTCTAGTGGGGACGTCTATTGCGGACGTCTATTGCGGACGTCTAGTGGGGACGTCTATTGCGGGCGTCTAGTGGGGACGTCTATTGCGGACGTCTAGTGGGGACGTCTAGTGCGGGCGTCTAGTGGGGACGTCTAGTGCGGACGTCTAGTGCGGACGTCTATTGCGGACGTCTAGTGCGGGCGTCTAGTGGGGACGTCTATTGCGGACGTCTAGTGGGGACGTCTATTGCGGACGTCTACGTGGGGACGTCTAGTGCGGACTCAAGCTGGAGGAGGATGCACAAGGTTCTCACGGAGAAATTCACAACCACTCCCTGCAGCTCATAACCCAAATTCCACTCAGCCTGAGAAGGGTTCCGGCACGCAAACTGTTCAACAGCAGCCGAATCAGACAGCGTGCAGGGTCAGGGGGGCTTTGTTACCCGGTCGCATGACTGCTGAAGGCAGCCAAAGCCAGAAAATGTGAACTTTAGGACTGAAGAAAAGGCGAGGGAAAACCTCACTCCTCCCTTGCAATAGGGACACCCTCCTTCTCCCCCCCCCCCCCCCCTCTACAGCTCTAACTATGTACCTCACTCCTGCTGGCCCTAGTGCCCTCCATCACACACAGATCTACTAATATACCCCGTTCCTTCCTCGCAGTGCCTTCTGGTACTCACAAACACACCCCCCCCCCCCTCCAGATGGCTTCACATGCAGAAAGAAAGTAGGGCGTCTCATTATTTCTCCAGTGCTGGTGCCAAGAAGCAGACAGAGATTCTGATGTACTAAGGAGCACTTTCTCAGAAGCAAAACCTCCCCCTTCCCCAGGAGTGCAGAATTTGGTTTGAGTTGGGTTTGAACTTGCCAGGGCTGGACAAATTTCTTTCAGTTTGGTCCCAGGTATAGACAGAGCGTCTATTGCCTTTTAACTGGATTCCAAGCCTGAAAACATGTTTCCAAGGGTCGGTCCTTGAGGGGGTCGGTCGGCACGGAGACGGAGAGGTATTAGAACTGGGTCAGATCCCCGACCCACCCCGAAGGACCATTCGCCCCCCTGGCCTCCCCGCACTACCTATGAAGCAGCCGCAGCAGGATCGCGACGTCAGCTATATTTGCGCTACTTAGGAGCTGCTTCCTGCGTCGCGGTCCCGCCCCCTCCTCTGACGTCAGAGGAGGGACTGGACCGCGGCGCAGGAAGCAGCGCCCAAGCAGCTGAGGGATTGCTGACGTCGCGATCCTGCTGCGGGCTGCTTCATAGGTGTGCTGGAAGGTCAGTGGGGCGAGCGGTCCTTCGGGCGTGGGGGGGGACTGAGCGGCAAGGCCGGGAACACCCCCTCAGGGCTGGTACCCGGGGCGGCCCGCCCCCCCCCCCCCGCCCCCCCCTAGGTACGCCACTGCCCTACTGTCCTCCATCTTCCCACAATGCAGATCTTGAAGAGTTTACTATTGCTATCTATGACCTCTGAAGTCACTTTACAAACCCATTGTTCAGCAAATAAACCTACTGTAGATTAGGATATTCTCCTGGGAGCTATGTCTCCAATTGGGTTCATTTTGCTCACACCATGATAGTAATGAACCTCACTCCTAAGCTAGAGTACATGGAATATGATCTCAGACTTTTAAATTTATTGCTAACACCTGCTGTAGCTCTTGCCCTTATCCAAAGACAGCTTCTTTCTGGAGTTCATAAGATGTAATACAGGCAACTTATCAAAGTGTGCTTGAAATTTTATTTTAAGCAAGCCTGTAGCACTCAATAATAGAGGGGATTTTTTTTTTTCCGGTATCTTTCTGCCACATTTTTCTTTCTCTGACTGCATTGCTTGAGATCTGGAGATACAATAAAATCTTGGATTGCAAGTAACTTGGTATGCAAGTGTTTTGCAAGATAAGCAAAACATTTTATTGAATTTTAACTCGATATACAAGTAAGGTCTTGCAATACAAGTACATACTGTATACACACATCACATCATCACAACTGAGCCGATGGTTCTTCTCTCTCTCTCTCTGACACTGCAGGAGTGTAGTCACTGTTCTAAGCAATACAAGTACATAGTTTATGGGTCTTGGAGTTTCCATTATTTCTTATAGGGAAATTTGCTTTGATATACGAGTGTTTTGGATTACAAGCATGTTTTCGTAACAAATTATGCTTGCAAACCAAGGTTTTACTGTATTCTCTTTCTCCATTCTGTGCACAAAATAATCACTTGCTACTGAAACCTTTATTATCAATGCTGTTCTCATGTTTTTCTCCTGTACCACGATGTCTGCCTTTCTTGCATCAACCTTTTTATCATTTGGAATTGGAATGTCCCAGGTGATCATAACCTCTTCATTTTCCATAATTCTCCAAGAGTTGTGATCCCAATGTTTTTCTAGTACAGTTATGTTGTAACACTTACAAAATTTCCAGTGGATGAGATATGCCACACTATTGTGTTTTTCCATATATAAACTTTTCCCTTCAAAATGTTCTAGTCTCAATCATTTCTAGGTCATCCTTATAGAATCTACTTATATCGGTTTTCTGTACTTGATGTGAACTATTTTGTCCTTAATCCATTGTTCTGGGCTGCAACTATCAATCTCACATCCATTGGTTTCAGGTCATCTCTCTGTAACAATTCATGTGTTTGGGTTTGATCTATGTAGGATTCCTAGAGCAAAAAATTTGTATTGTTTTACAAATTCAACTGTTTCCTTCTCTTGTGTGTACTATTGAATTCTCATTCCTTTTCATGATGGAGACTGATTCTGAACATTTGCTTCCACGTTTTAATACATTTTGAATATTTGAGTCTGCTGAATCTGTTAAATAGGCCTGGAGGCTATGATAGTAGCTCAATATGTATGAGGGTCCATTGAAAAGTTCTCAGCCCAACCACACTTTTCCTGACACTTTTTGTTTTAATAATATGAAATAAAATGGTTCCATATTCTCTTCTTGGTTGGGCTGAGAACTTTGCAATGGCCCCTCGTATATGAGGCTCATTCCTCCTTCAGCTTGGGGAATGAACAGTCTTGGTATACACTGGTTCCTATAAATGACTTCATGGGCATGAAGGAGTTTTCTTGTTCATACATTCAGTTTTTGAAGATCCTTAAGAGGCCAGTCATCAATTCTAAAGCTGCAGCTTAGCAGGGTTTAAAAAAAGTTTGGCTAACTTCCTAAACAAGAAGTCTATAGACCATTATTGAGATGGCTTCAGGAAATCCACTGCTTATTCCTAGGATAAGTAGCATAAAATCTGTTTTATTACTTGGGATCTAGGTAGGTACTTGGAACCTGGGTTGGCCAGTGTTGGAAACAGGATACTGGGCTTGATGGATCTTTGATCTGTCCCAGTACGGCAGTTCTTCTGTTCTTATGAAACGAGTGGAAACTGCCAGCTGATTAATGGCTTACATTTTATTCTGTAATGTTAATGCATTCTTCAATATCAATTTTAGTTTCCTGTTACATTCTTTATTCATCTTTTCTCTCATTGATTTATGCTTGATTGTTGTTCCTTCCAGATATTTATAAACATCTTTGTGTTCAAGTTTCTTTATCTTGCAGTTTTCAGTTTTGCTCAATTTTCCTGTAAGTAAGGTTGCCTTAGTATATTTGTCCAGGCCACAAGCCAGGGCCACCATCAGAAATTTCTGGGCCCCTTACTGAGCAATCCTATTGGGCCCCCCACGCACCCCTTCCCCCCCCCCCCGACACTCCCCCCTTCTTCCATGGGTCGAATACACACATACTTTTCTGCTAATGCTCCACCTAAGCCAGTCCCTTAAAATCTTCTCACATCCATTGGGTGATTTGGCATAGAGGAGATATTCATAAAAAGAACGTCCGTCAAGATCTTTACTCATAGACTGTGCCATTTGCTTTAAATCATCTTCCATCATTAATCCAAATTGCACAATTCTTTCTCTGTCTTTGTCCTGAATGGCATCTGGCCACATTGCTGGATCCTTCCAGTCAACAAATTTATGAGCAGGCGCGGAGAACGCATTTTTAAACAAATGTAGTTTATCCTTGTACTCCTTATGTAATTTTAATCATCTATGGATATGTTTGTATGTTTATTGTTCAAATGGTTTTATTTATTTCCCCAAATTTATTTTTGTTATACGCATTGAAAATATTTGATATTGCATTTAAATCAAAATCTCAATAAACTTGAAACTTGAAACGAGTGCCCGTGAGATTGTGGGAGAGTTAAATACTCAAAACTTAGAAGAATAACAATTTACTTAAAGTTTTTGCTACGCCAGCTTTCTGGTATCTTTACATACAGTGGCGTACGTAGCATATGTAACACCCGGGGCCCATCATTTTTTGGCACCCCCCCCCCCCATCTGTAAGAAAAACATGATTTTTAGTAACAAACCACAAGTCACACATGAGTACCTAGGAAAAGGCAGCATCTTACATATTGCAATGAGCAGTACATCAATACACCCATTGTAAAACTAAACAAGCCAGACCAGCACAGATCAATCCTACACCGTCAATCCTAACAGAAAACCATGTCTTTCGAACACACAGAACACAGAAAACACCTTCGCCTAGTATGGAATATGTCATTACAAACTAACCCCTCACTCTTTTACAAAACTGTAGTGTGGATTTTAGCCACAGTGGTAACAGCCCTGACGCTCATAGAATTCTGAGCATCAGAGCTGCTACCACCACAGCTGGCGCTAAAAAACGCTCCACAGTTTTGTAAAAGCGGGGATAAAATAGAAATACACAGTTTCAACGCTCTAGCTCAGAGGTGCCCAAACTTTTTGAGCTTGTGAGCTACTTTAAAATGACCAAGTCAAAATGATCTACCAACAATAAAATTAAAAAACACAAAGCACACTATACGCTGAGAAAATGTTAATTATCATTCCTATTCTGGGTTTTTTTCAAAGAGGTCAAGGCAGATGACTCTATGCATTGTCACCTCAGTAACAACCATACAAAAATAGACAAATATACCCTCCATCCTTTTTATTAAACCACAATAGCAGTTTTTAGCGCAGGGAGCTGCACTGAATGCCCAGCGCTGCTCTTGACGCTCATAGGCTCCCTGCGCTAAAAACCACTATTGCGGTTTAGTAAAAGAGGACCATATTGTAAAATATAGACAGCAGATATAAATTCAGAACTGTGCATAGTAAGTGAAGGGAAGTTTTCATCTCTGGGAATTTACCCAGTTAACTATTAAGTTATTTGGGCAAATTCCTTTGAAAATTGTGGTAATACTGCCTCCACTTTGCTAAATTTAAAATAAAATCATTTTTCCTACCTTGTCTGGTGATTTCATGAGTCTCTGGTTGCACTTTCTTCTTCTGACTGTGCATCCAATCTTTCTTCCCTTCTTTCAGCCTGTATGCTTCCTCTCCTCCAGACCTCATTCCCTCCCCCAACTTTTTTTCCTCTCTCCCTTCTTTCTTTCTCTCTTCATGCCCCCTTTCTTTTTTTCTGTTTCTCTTCTTTCCTTCTGTTTCCCTGCCTGCCCCCTTTCTTTCTTTCTTTCTCCCTGCCTTCCCCAAGCCACTGCCACTGCCATCGGGGAACAGGACCCACCAATGGATAACAGGCCCCAAAGCCGACGCCGACGCCAACACATGCTCTCCCTGCTTCGGGCCGATCAGTCTTCCTCTCCCCGACATCAATTCTGCCGTCGGAGAGGAAGTTCCACCCAGCCAGGCAGCGATTGGTTGGCCCGAACTTCCTCTCCGACTGCAGAATTGACGTCGGGGAGAGGAAGACTGATCGGCCCGATAGAGTAGATCGCCAAGACAAAGTGAGTCCTGGGTGATCGACTCACTTTACCTTGGTGAGCTACTGGCACCCCTGCCTTAGAACACTGCCTAGGACCCTGGGGGAGCCCAGGCCCCCTGTCAGCTCCGGGCCCCTGAATGCAGGACTGGTAGTATTGCCCTGATGGCGGCCCTGCCACAAGCCTTCCTGATATCATCTGAAATGCTTTTCACTACATGGAGTTGATGTGGTAATTTTGGATCACATAAACTGTAGAGCTTCAAGTCATCTACAAACATTAAATGTGATATCACCTCTGGATTATTACCTTCCAAAGGATTAAGACAAACCCCCTGGTCCAAAGAAGAGCGACTAAAATGGTTAAGGGGCTGGAGGAGTTGCCATACACTGAGAGATTAGAAAAACTGGGCCTCTTCTCCCTTTAAAAGAGAAGACTGAGAGGGGACATGATCGAAACATTCAAGATAATGAAGGGAATAGACTTAGTAGATAAAGACAGGTTGTTTACCCTCTCCAAGGTAGAGAGAATGAGAGGACACTCTCTGAAGGTAAAAGGGGTTAGATTCCGTACAAACGTAAGGAAGTTCTTCTTCACCCAGAGAGTGGTAGAAATCTGGAACGCTCTTCCGGAGGCTGTTATAGGGGAAAACACCCTCCAGGGATTCAAGACAAAGTTAGACAAGTTCCTGCTGAACCAGAACATATACAGGTAAGGCTAGACTCAATTAGGGCACTGGTCTTAGACCTAAGGGCCACCGTGAGAGCAGACTGCTGGGCACGATGGATCACTTCCCGATAAACACTTCAAACCCATTAGAAATAAAAGATCTAAATACTAAACTAGATATTGTAAGTGATTGGCTTTTTTCTAACAAACTTTCACTAAACATTGATAAATCTTGTGGTATTCTGCTCCCTATCAAAAAATCTGAAACTTTACCTGGAACTGTTTATATCAAATCCACACCTTTAGCAATGGATACTAAAGTAAAACTATTAGGAGTAATTATCGACCAAGATCTTTCCTTTCATGACCACATAAGCTCAATAGTAAAAACCTGTTTCTTTAAATTACGCATTATCCGTTCACTTAGTTCTATTCTAAATAATGATTCAATTAACATCCTCATTCATTCCCTAGTCATTTCACATTTGGATTACTGTAACTCTTTGTTAAATGGATTACCTCAAAAAGAACTTCGACGGTTGCAACTTATTCAAAATACAGCAATAAAACTAGTCTACAAAATAGGTAAATATGAACATGTCACCCCTCTTCTCAAAGAATCACATTGGCTCCCAGTCACACATCGCATAACCTACAAAATCTTACTGCTTATCTTCAAAATCAAACAATCTCACTTACCTTTATTTCTCGATAAATTATTAATTCCCAAAAGTTCTCCCCGATCCTTACGATCCACCGATCAAAAACTTCTTTTTGTTCCGTCCCTAAAAGAGTCCTACTATACCAGGAAAACTAACTTTTCTATTACTGCCCCAACCTTATGGAATTCTCTCCCTCAATTTCTCCGTGATGAAATTCAGCTACAAAAATTCAAAACCAATCTTAAAACTTTCCTATTCCAAGATGCCTTTACCAAATCCTAATCCTTACTTCATCTATTAATCTTTCAACACTCTCTCGATTCTTATTTTCTTCATTAGGGCATCTCATAACATCACGCACAATTACCCTTCATGTTCTTTCCCTTCCCACTATATCATTTCTTCTAATATCATGTAACTTTTCCCCTCCTCCCCATCTATCCTCACGATCGTGTTTGTCTGTATATGTTTAATATGTTTCCCCTATACTCTTTAATACACTATTAACTCGTTCCTACTCTTCTATTTTAAATTTTTATTGTTAACCAGTCAGATATTTACTTTATGATCGGGATATGAAAAACTAATAAACTTGAAACTTGAAACTTGAAACACTGTTCTGACCCAGCAGCGGCAATTCTTATGTTCTTATGCGTTTTAGCACACGCTAACCGCTAACACATCCATAGACTAACATGCACATGTTAGCGTTTAGCACGTGGTTAGCACACGTTAATATTTAGTGTGCGCTAAAACGCTTAGTTCACCTTTGTACAAGGAGCCCTAAATCTATAGCCCAAAGAGTTAATAAGAGCACTCAGTGGATTGAGTGCTAAACAAAACAAAAGTAGCAATAGGAATGTTCTGTGAAATATGCCTCGCTGGATTTTGATGTTAGGAATGACAAACAGTCCAATTTTGTACTTCAGACGATTTGCCACGTTTCCATGGTGAACTTGATGTACTCAATCAATCCAGGGTTTATTTTGTACACTTTAAGGCAATGTATTATCCAGCAATGTAGGATGCTATAAAAAGCTGTTATAATCAATCCATGCTATGCGGAGATTTCTGCTGTTCCTAGCATTGGACATGATGGCTTTATTCAGCTTAACTGGTCCTTGATTCCATATGCTTCCTTCTTACTGCTTTTCTATTCTATTACCACGATATTATTGGGATAAATATGATTGTGTGGTGGGGCATTTTTTATATGATGTCTAAATCTGAGTTTAGATCTTTTGCGTAACATGCACAAAAATCCAGTACCAAACATACCCATTTTCAAAAGTGCAAGACGTCTACTTTGGTTTTTTCAAAAATGGATATGTTTGTGCTCAGTGCGTCTATCTTTATGAACCATTTTCAAAATAAATAAAATACTTCTAAAAGAACAATGCAAGAACAAGCCATTGGGATGTAGGAGGGGCCAGAATTTTTAACAGACTGGCCAACATCTCAGCAAAGCAGTGGAGCACCCTACAGGGCACTGTAGTGAACCTCATTTAAAAACTACCAGATACACATCTCACCATAGCCCCCTTATATTGTGTGGTGAACCCTCCAAAACCTACCCAAAATCCACTGCACCCAACCATATACCCTTATGCCTTCAGGTGACACCTATATGTGGGTACAGTGGGATTAGGATGAGGTCTGGAGTGCTCACAAATTCCACCTGAAGTGTAGTGGTTAGAGTGGAGTATGTGCCCGAGTTCCCATCTTTAAGGTTCACTTCATTGCCCACAAGATTACTCAGAGACTTGTTTTTTGCTCTGATAGGACTGGCCATAACGTATGAAGCTGTCATGCAGGCAAGTATGTTCTGTTTCATTTACATCTTTTGGGAGTGGAAGGTGATCATGCTTACATCCCTCCAGTGACCATCTATCAGTTTGGGCACCTTTTGGCACTTATTTGTTGTTTAATGTTTAAAAGTTGTTGTTTTTTATATACCACCTCTCATAAAATCATAGTAGCTCACAATCTGAAATCATAAATGGAAAAGAACTACAAATTCATGATAGGAGAGTTCAGAATTGGAAAACAAGCCTAGAAAGGCAGTTGAAGAGAGGGAGTGGAAACCACCAAAATTTTGTGAAATTTGTGCTAAAGCATTGCAAGCTTAAAAAATACTCAGCCCTCCCAGCCAAATTTAAACAGGTAAGTCTTCAAGAAGGTATGGAATTTTGGGTAAGAGAGTTCTTAGTGGAGTTTAAGCAGAAGAGCATTCCAGAGCAAAGGGACCATCACACAGAAAGCAGAGTAATGTGTGGATTGCAATTTAGTTAAATGAACCAATGGAACTGACAACTGATGACCAGTGACCGAACATAGGGGACAAGAAAGGATGCCAAGTAGCTAGGATGATCAGAATGCAAAGTCTTTAAAAGCTAATGAAAGAAGTTTATTCTGAATCTGAAAAGGGACAGGAGGCCACTGGTGTTTCTTGAGAAGAGGTGTTATGTGATCTGAACGTTGAGCATGTGTAAGTAGTCTAACTGAGGTATTTTGAATTGTCTGTAGTTTTTTAAGGGCAACTGATGATAGACCTATATAACAAACATTTCAATAATCTAATTTTGATGTGACAAGTGAATGTTGCGCAAGATGATTGATCTATGGATGGATGGATGCTACAGATCAGACAGAGGGAGTAAAACAGAATTTGGTTACTGAGGAAATCTGGTAGCAAAATGTGAGTGTGCAGTCTCTATGTACTCCAAGATAGTTTAAGGTGTTGGCTAATTTCAGCGGAGTGGAGTGGAGTGATTTTATATGAGATTCCTGAATAAAAAGTGCTAGTGGACTATGAAAAATGTTGAATAGAAAAAGTGACAAAATGGAACCCTGAGACAATCCATAACTAAGTTTTGAAGGTGCAGAAACTGAGGATGGCAAGGAAAACCAAAAAGATCCATTAAAAAGAAGAGAACCAGTATAGGATAGTTCAAGCTCTAATGATATGAAATAAGAAGTGAATGGCTAACCATATTGAAGGCTGCAGAGAGATCCATTGAAGTGAGAAGAACAGTTTTGCGGGATGATGCTATCTGCTGCTAGAGAAAGATGAGACGAACGTCAGACTAGTGAGAAGAGTTTTTTTAGATTTATTAGATACCTTTGAAATTAACTGAGCCTTTGGTTACACATATCCCCTATTTTGATAAGGGTACAGGCAATGGTATTCCTTGAAAACACCTTAGAGGTATTAAAGGTGTTTAGAGGGCTAACTTATTCCTTGAGTACTCTGGCCCATTTTGCCTGAGGACCTTGAAAATCTGAGTTTTAAATTTGACCCTGTAAGGTACTGGCAGCCATGTGTTGTTGTTTTTTTCAGAAAGGAGGTGATGAGGGTATACTGCTTGCAGTTATCTATCAGTTGTGCTGCAGCATTTGAACGCATGAGTGCAATACAATTGGGATATTATAAGAAATTCAAGGAGGTTTGGGACCCATTGACAAAATTTTGTAAATATTGATTTTTAGTTTTACCCTTTGATTATACACATCCAGAATGGGTGGGTAGGGGAAAGGGGGATATGCCTTTAATTTATTATTTGATCACACTTTTGTTTGTCTTGATCATTGGTGTTACTCTTGATTGTATTTATACTGTATGAAAGGATGGGTGGGTAGGGGAGGGATATGTATTTATTATATCATTTGATGAAATTAAGATAGAAGACATAGTGAGCTGCATCGACAGGATCATCGACAGTGTGGAAGAAGAAGATACGGCGGTTGTGATCCATGTGGGGACGAACAACCTGAACAACAGGAACTACAACAGAGAAGTACTGAAGGACCAGTTCCGGATGCCAGGAAGGAAGCTGAAGACCAGAACGCAGAGGATAGCATTCTCAGAGATCCTGCCGGTACCCAGGGCAGATGAGAAGAGACAGATGGAGCTGCAAGCAGTCAACGCGTGGATGTGGCGCTGGTGTGAGGAAGAAGGATTCCACTTCGTGTGCAACTGGACGACATTCTGGGGGAAGAGCAAGCTATTCAGGAAGGACGGACTCCATCTCAGCAGAGACGGAACAAGGCTACTTGCAAGCAACATCAAGAGAGAAGTTGAGAAGTTTTTAAACTAGCAAGAAGGGGAAAGCCGACAGTCGACTGAGAGAGAGGTTCGGTTCGGGAACCGGTATACCCAGAGGATACCGTGCAGGAAGATGGAGGGGAAGACTCACTAGATCGCAAGACAAGACAGACCAAAAGGGACACAAGAGAGAAGGACACGCAAGAAAGGACCAGGCTGCAAACTCAAGTGTATGTAGGTTTGTCACAACTCAAGTGTATGTAGGTTTGTCACAATATATATAGGTAAGATTCACATATATTTAGCTCATGTACTGTAACACCTTTACTGAAGCTCATGCAAACTACTCAGAACTGACTCTCCAGTCATTAGTAGTGGTATAAAGCTTCCAATAAACAATACTTGTATGTATTATACATATGTAAAAAGTGATATTTACATGTATGAATCATGCATAGAAAACTTCCAGGCTCACAGAACCAGATCCCAGCCATGCTACTGATTGTGCTGGAGAACTACAAGGAAGAGTCAAAAATCCAAATGAGCATGAATGAAGCCCCCATCCATGCCCAAAATGGCAGCAAAATGGATTGTCGCAGGTTGCTGATAGGCTAGAAGTCCAAAAAGAAAGATGAAACTGCCTGGCACAAAAAATGCAAGTTTTGTTCCTAGAGTTATAATAGCAAAACTAGAATTTAAACCTAATAATCTGGGGAAATCTAAGGCTCTCTCATAGTGCACCCCACGCACTAAAGCACCTGCTCAAATTAGCTTTTGCTGTGCTGCTCAGCTACAAACAAAACTCTTTCCTTTATTCCTGTTTGTTTTACTCTTCATTATTTCTGCCTTTGAACTGAGGATTTGCAGGACTGGAATCCCATTTTTCTCCACTTTATCTAGTAAAGAAATCAATCTCAGCTTGTTACAGAACTATAACATCTCTGCAAGGTTATCCATGCCAAATGCTGTGAGAGGAGCCATCGATGCATTTTGTAAAAAAAAGATGGCTCAAAAATAATAAAAGCACCAACTTCAGTGAGTCTTTATCCTACACAACAATGAATTGTTCAGGCTAAAAGGACAGATTACATTTTCTATGATTGTTGAAATTTTCATCTCTTTTGCCATTATATTAAATGAAATTATTTATCAATAAAACAAAGAACTCACTACTTAGAGCCATGGAGGGGCATTTTCGATAGGCTGTCTAAGTCCAACTTTGGACATTTTGAGAAAAAAGTCCAAAAATCAGGTGAAGATACCTTTTTATTTTGCCATTATCCAAAAAAGTCCAAAATAAAAACATCCATAATAATCCATTTGCATGTAGGAGGGGCCAGCATTTTTAATGAACTGGCCACACAGACATGCCAGCAAAGCTGAGGGGCACCCTAGGGGGTACTGCTGTGAACTTCACATTAAGAGTGCCAGGTACGCATCTCACTATAACCCCATACATTACTCATAGAAAGTGTTCCAATTGCATTTGTGTTCTATGAATAATGGGCCCAATATTCAGACTTACCAGAACCAGAATGGAATTGTCCAGATCAGAATGATGTGCACTAAAAAAGTGTCCTCCGATTCATCTGATAATATGAAGATCTTTATCCCTCCAATGACACAATAATACATTCAATGACTCAATGACTCGACATGTACATGTTTCGGCCAACAGGCCTGCCTCAGGAGTCTATAAGTACGTATATAAACATATAAAACAGTATGAATAACTTCATATTAAATAAAATCATTAAATCAAAATACATTTAAAAATATTATGAAGACATATATATATCGTAAAAACATTGATTAATACTTTAAACAACACTTTAATATTTTATCTGTGTATTCCCCCCTTTTTTCTTTTCTAATTTTGCATCACAAAGCAGTGGAGCTTGTTTGTCATACGCCTTAATATTTTAGTATGTTGGTCACCCCTTTTTTAATAGAACTTTTGTGTATAAAACCTTATCGATTAATTTATATATTTCCATGGTTGGATACGTTTTTAGATGGTCTTTTATCTTTTCCTTTACACAATCAGATGACACTTCTTTTTTGGCTGGTCCTTGGTCAAATCTATTGAATGGCAACATACTGTGAATATCATCGTTCGTGACTTTTAAGGTATGGTATTATTGTTTTACTGCTTTACTTTTTATGGTAATTGAGTGGTTAATGCATAATCAATTTTTCTTTTTAAATGAAATGGGTACTAGTGATTTATTCATGGAATGTATGGATTTTTTCCTACTCCTTTATCTTTGCATTTGTTAGTTTTATCTAATTTCACTATATAATGATTACTGTATCATATTTGTTGATGAATTTTATTGATATTAAAGTGTTGTTTAAAGTATTAATCAATGTTTTTATGATATATAATATTTTTAAATGTATTTTGATTTAATTATTTTATTTAATATGAAGTTATTCGTACTGTTTTATATGTTTATATACATACTTATAGACTCCTGAGGCAGGCCTGTTGGCCGAAACGAGTCATTGAGTCGTTGAATGTATTATTGTGTCATTGGAGGAATAAAGATCTTCATATTATCAGATGAATTGGAGGACACTTTTTTTAGTGCACATCATTCTGATCTGGACAATTCTATTCTGGTTCTGGTACATTTGTGTTTGTGGTTTTGTTTTCCCCTGGTTTTTTCTTCCCCCAATATTCAGACCGCAGGTGGAAGCCCGCCTAAGTCTCGCGATGAATGGTGAGCCCAGCTATTCAATGCTAGCCCATTTACGGTGACCAGCATTTGAATAGCTGGGGGGGAGGTTGACTGGCTATATCTTACCCCCTCCTTTGCAAAGCTGTGCTAGCGTTTTTAGTGCTGAGCACTATGGTAACAGCTCCGCCACTCATAGAATTCCTATGAGCGTCTGAGCTATTACCGCCATGGCCGGTGTGGCGTTGTAAAGGAGGCAATATTAAGTTATATTAAGTCAATATTAAGTTATAACAAGCAAAGACAGGACAGCTATTTAGGTGATCTGGTGTGCCCACTAAACTTAACCTGTCAGTGCTGAATATTGTCAGTTATGCAATATAGCTGGTTAACATTATGCCGCTAACTGCGAATATTCAGTGAAAATTATCTCATGCTAAACATTCACAGATAATCTGTTAAATGCTATTTAACTAGTCAGTGGTCATTTCTTGTCAGTTAAATAACTTTAACATAGGGGGGAATGGATATTATACAATTTTTAAACCTGTGGAACTTTAAAATAGTACCATGGATACCAGCTTCCCATTTGCTAATAAACCAATATATGTAAATGCTGCCAACTGCAAATGCAGATTCTTAATTCATGTCATCTACATAAGACTTACCTATAAGAGTTAAGGAACTTGCTTTCAATTTAGCCAACATACTCTGGGGTTTTTTTATTTGAAAATCTTTTTTATTTTCAACAAGAAAAAAGAACACAACTTCCAACCAAGCAAACACAAGAATCCATACCCATCCCATCCCCCAACTCCCACCCCTACAGAACCACTCCACCCTCCCATCCCGCAAAGATATAATAAACAACCCAAGGAATTTTCCAGAAAATTCAAATCACCAAATCATAAATTATTCAAAATCAGGCTGCGGCCTCTCGGAGGCATGCAACACATTCATATTTACTGCATCACAGTAACAGGGTTCTGCTATTATCTCGTGGTTTCAATTAGAATTCTCTTACAGTAGAAATGAATGCATCAATGTTAGATAAATCTCCTTTATCATAAGTTAACATGGGGAAAAGCTCTATTTCATTTGTGTGGTCAGAGCCATGTCCTTCTTCCAAGGTATGAACTGTAATATATATTATACTGTATAGGATAAGTTCATCTCTCTCTCTCTTTCTCGCTTCATCTTTTTGCCTTCTGGCATTTATAAGATAAATTACAGCATTTCACAGGGATGTTCTGCCAAGATTTAACTCTTTCCAATTACTTGCTGCTCCAAACATTTTAATTTTCTCAAGCAAGCTATCAATAAATTCTGTAAGATGACAAGTTCACAACTGAAATTATTCATCTCTCCTGCAAAAAATCACCTAAATGCTTCTCATCTTTTAAACTTGATAATTGTCTTTCCACTCTAATGTTCACTCAAGTAAATCCTAAATAATGCTCTAATTAGAAAGAAAAGGTATCCATACATTAATCTATTAACTAATGAAGTTTTGTGATTTCCACAAAAATTAAAACAAAAGATGACATCATTTTTTTTTAATAATATTTAACTTTAATTTAACATGAACAGTTCTTTTCTACTTTACCTTGCAGCTCCAGGCATATCACAGTTTCTGCTGTACTGCAGATCCCTAAACAATAGCTAAAAATATAAAAGTTCAAATAACGGCACTTTTACTAAAGCCGCAGCAAAAGTAGCCTTAGCGCACTCTTACTTCAGGTCTTTCCGGCACAAGTCATTTGTGTCATGGCTGGGAATATGGAAATTTTCCTATATACACAATTAACAATTATGTGCTAATAGTTCAACTGTAGATACAGATGTTCTGGAGATAATTTATTAAACACTGACATATAAAACCATGAAAATTCAATTTTAAAAGTACAATGATAAAAAGTACTGTGATAAAAATCCAACCGGACCCTACACGGTCCGTGTTTCAGCGAATACGCCTTCCTCAGGGGTCCAATGATTTGCAACCTCACATATAGAGAATTGGACTGAAAACAGTCTATTGTCTTTAAACATGTGAGCAAAGAGAATTTTCATCTCTTTTGCCATTATATTAAATGAAATTATTTATCAATAAAACAAAGAACTCACTACTTAGAGCCATGGAGGGGCATTTTCGATAGGCTGTCTAAGTCCAACTTTGGACATTTTGAGAAAAAAGTCCAAAAATCAGGTGAAGATACCTTTTTAGTTTGCCATTATCCAAAAAAGTCCAAATTTAAAACATCCACAATAATCCATTTGCAGACACCGCAGACAAGCTGAAGTAGCCAAAAAATGCTAAGAAGAGACTTGTTTTCATCGGAGGATTGTTTTCACTGTGGATCATTGGGTCTCCCCATTTTTCTTTGTTGCGCTGCACTAATAGTTCAACTAACATCTAGCCATTAAAAATATAACCGCATGAGCCCGTACTGCCACCGATTTTGTAGGCGGTAAGGGCTCACGCACTAACCCAGTGCTCATCAATTAGAATGAAGCGATGCGCCATGCTCTGATTTGGGCTGTCACATCCGCTCTCCAACCTCAAACATGACCCCTTCTGAGAAAATAAAAATGAACTTTATAGTGCGCAGTGTGTGCAATGCAAATTGCCAAATTTACAGCAGAACAGCTCAGCATATCCCATGGTAGCCCTTTTTAAGCTGCAATGTCTCTTAAACTTGGAGAAGCCACGGCACACTAAACGTGGAGGCCGCAGCTCGAGGGCATCCAGAAGTGTGCGGACATTGGCGCGATAACGTCACACGCATATGTGATTTCACCATGTCGACATCTGCACATAATTGAAGCCCTCCAGACAGGGCCCTGAACCGCCAGTGTGAGGTGATGGAAGAGCAGAGGCACAGAGAGGAGTGGCGCTGGCGCTGACTGACTGCCTACAGGATGTGCCTCTCACTGCGACAGGCACGTCCTGTAGGCGGTCAGCCAGCACTGGCATCTCCTCCTCCCCATATCTCATGGCACACAGTTTGCGATACACTGCATTAGTGTAATTACCACAACATAAAAGGACCCCGTAGGCCCAAATTCTCTATAGTGTACCATAAGTTAGGCAGTGGTAGGCGCCCTACCGCCATCTAATTTACCCTCCCTTTTACAAAAGCATAGCGTGGATTTTAGTGCCAGCTGTGGCGGTAAGAGCTCTGATTCTCATAGAATTCCTATGAGCGAAGGAGCTGTTACCGCCATGGCTGGTGCTAAAATCCGCGCTATGCATTTGTAAAAGGGATAGTTAATTGTTTTAACTGGTGATAAAAGGCGCGGTAATTGACCACATTGTTTTAAATCTAATTTAAAAGAAAAAAAAATCGAATTTAAAATCGAATTTAAATCTAATTTAAAAGAAATAAAATAACAGGCACTTACAAGCGCCTACCAATGACAGTGTCCATCTCCCATCCTTAGAGGTTTACGTCAGAAGTAGACATAGCCGCTAGTAGGTGCCTTCCTGGATGTGATTTTTTTGTAAATTAAGCCTGCAAAACCTTGGCCTATATTTCCAGCACCTACTTTCAACATAGCTGTGATTCTCTAAACAGCACCGTCACATAACTGACACGCGATTGGTGCCACTTTTCTAAGTGGCTACCGCTAACAGTGCCATTTAGAAAATCCGGCCGATAGAGTCTAAAACAGGGATGCTATTAATAGATACAATAAAACATAAACCGGACTTGATAAAATGGCTTAAAATACAAAAACAATTAAATATTACTCAGGGAGGAATTCCATTTTTAATCCATCGCCACATATACATATACATATACATTTTTTTTTCCAACGTCTATTTAGTCATGCATGTATAGTAGTCAGTCCAGATCCATGTGCCCTGTCCTCTACTACAAATTGAAGCAGGCATTCTTCTAGCTCAGACTACCTTGCTTTGCAACCACGATTTGCTGCCTTGTTGCATTCCATTAGAGAAGTGGTTCTCAATCTTTTTCTGTTGTGACACATCTGATAGATAATATTCATATGTGTGACACACTGAAGACTAAAATTCACAGCTAAACAAGAAAAATCTCCTAAATGTTTAATTGTTGACAGTAAATTTAGCTTGAATTTGTCTATCATTCAATCTCATATTAAAAAATTACATATTATGACAAACCCGTAGCCAGCTTTGTCCCTGTGATGGATAAAAGCAGAGCACTGTCCCTGGTCAGGAGAGCTGACCAGGTTAAAAGTAAGGATATTGAAATGGCTGACTACCCCTCAGACAGTGAGGTAGAGCAGGAAGGGTTTAAACCTAGGGTTATTCAGCACAGCATGCCATATCAGAATAAATACATCAGAAAGTCTGTTAGGACTTTTACTGAGAAGTAGAGACCTAGTTCTGCAAGGTATTCACATTTCCAGCCTAGGAGAAACCAGAGTTATTTCCCTAGAGATTTCCAGCCCAACCCCCCTGCTCCTAGGAGAGAGGGGTGGGGCTATGGCACACGTAAAAGCAGAGCCCTGAATCACAGAGAGAGAAGCAGGGACGGAGGTGAAGCAGGGGAATCAGGGCAAAGGTATGAGCAGCCAAGCAAACAGGAAGGTGAGGGGAGGAGTCTCTCTCCTCAGCCCCACAGCAGTGAGGATGTGGAAATGGTAGAGGACTTTCCCAGCCTGAGCTCAGCTACTGAGAACCTGGAAAGAGCTGAGGCAATGGACACAACAGAATGGTTTCTGGATGCCAACTGTAACCCAGAAAGAATGGAGGTTAGTCCATAATCTAAAGGGAAACAAAGTATCTGTCTCATTAAGCTGCATTTATCTGCTGGCTCGCTGTAACCAGAGATCAGGTGTCCTTGATTAGGGAGAGAAGGAAAACCTCTCCATTATACTCTGGTACTGCCCGGAGGTGATTGTTTGATAAAGGAGCTGTATCTATGAAGGTGTGAAGCCTCTGTGTTAAAGCCTCTGTAAAACTCACAGCTTATCTAATATCCTGCTGTGCTGCATGGGCTGGAAAGCTCAGCTGATGCTGATGAGCTCTATTGTAAGGCAGAGCACTGAACGGAGTCTGAGCTGGGAATTGTATTTCCAAAGTTTGCTAGTCTTTTCAACTGGCTAAGTTTATGCAGTTTACTTGCATTGATTTGGAATTTGTTTTCATGGCATTTCTGTTTATTTAAACCCTGGTGAAGAGGACTATCTTTAAAGCAGAAAAAGTCCAGGGAACTGCAACTCTATGCCATACTTGGTTCTCAAACCATTCGAACAACTGTAGGATATTCTTGCTTTGTGCTTAATTGATGCATTCCTTGAGGGTGGCTGACGGTGTTCAGACTAGAGGTCTGCACGGGAACGGGAATTGCGGGAATCTGGCGGGTCCCACAGGGTTCCCATGGGAATCCCCCCTAACCCATGGGACTCCCACGGGGACCCCCCTCTGGCCCACGAGACTCCCACGGGGACCCCTTCTAGCCAACGGGACTCCCACAGGGATGGAAGGCTTTGGAAACAGGCTTTGTCCATATAATATAATTGTCACGTCAGCCTTAGTAAAAGAGGGGGTTTATAAGTTAATTACCTGAACAGAAAACAAAAAAAGGGTTCCACCAAAGAGATTCCACAAAGAAAACAGCAGCGCAAACACAAAAGAAACTGTGGAATTGATGAATCTGTCAAAAGTAATTGCTGCTTTTTGTGGGGACGGGCGGGGATGGAGGTAATTTCTTGCGGAGACGGGTGGGGACGGAGAGGATCCTGGCGTGGACGGGCGGGGATGGGTGGGATTTCTGTCCCCGTGCAACTCTCTAGTTCAGACCCCCTATCAAATAAAGCCTGAGAATGAGATTTTGACCATACCTAAATTGTGTCTCTATTTATTGGCAAACGTATCTCAGTGTGGCCTGGACAGACTAGGCAGGAGCCTAGGTCTGTTTTACCTGAAAAGCCTTCCTCTTTCCTGGGGAAGCCACGCCGACAGGTCAGAATATAGCACAGCTAAACTGCCTGCCGGCCAGAGCAGGTGATACACTTAGGGCTCCTTTTACTAAGGTACGCTAGTGTTTTTAGAGCGCGCTGGATTGTCACGCGCACCAACCCCGTGCTACGGGCCAAGAACTAACACCAGCTCAATGCTGGCGTTAGCATCTAGCGTGCACGGCAATGCAGCACGCACTAAGCATGCGCTAAAACCGCTAGCACAGCTTTGTAAAAGGAGTCCTTAGTCCAGGTAGTTTCCAGTTTTTTCGTAAGCTATTTTTCATACGATACAAAAATAACTGGAAACTTGCTGGACATGGAGGGGCAATTTCAATAGGATGTCTAAGGGCTCCTTTTACTAAGCTGCATAGCAGTTTTAGCACGTGGGCAAGATATCCAGAAACCCAGCAGAAAAAATGTCCATTTTCAAAACTGACAGATATCTATCTTTTGTTTTTGAAAATGACTTATGTGTTTTTTGGCCATTTTCAAAAATAAAAACGTCGACATGAAAAATGCACAAAAGCAAGTTTTGTAGATATACCCAACTACCTTGTCTGATAGCGGCAGAGGAATCTCTGTCAGCTGAGTCGGTTTCGGGGATTCCAGCTGGCTCAGCTGACGAGGATTCCACCTACCAGGATCAGCTGAGCTGTGGTGTCTTACACCCCTCCTCCCAATACCCCCCAACATCCCGAGACCATCCTGCACCCCTCTGGATAAGTGCTTTTAAATTGAAACTAAATCCAGAAAAAACTAAATTTTTTCTTGCAACTCCTAACGATAAGATCAAAACACAATGATACATTTGATTGGACTTGACTATACTATAGAACAGTCTATAAAAATATTGGGAGTAACTATAGATAGATACCTTACTTTGGAACAGCATACTGATCTATTATTCAAGAAATGTTTCTCGGTGCTTTAGAAACTTCGCACCATTAAGAAATACTTTGATGAAGCGTCATTTCGTTTGTTAGTGCAGTCATCTGTTTTAAGTATCCTCGACTATTGTAATATCATCTGTCCGGGCACCTATAAGAAAATCTTTTAAAAAATTGAGAGTGGTTCAAAACACTGCAGTTCGACTGATTTTTGGCCTGAAAAAATGGGAGCACATTACTCCCTACTATCAGAAACTTCACTGGTTGCCGATTGAGGCCAGAATATTATTTAAATTTACATGCATTTGTTATAAATCAATCTTTGGCATATCACCAGGCTACCTTTTCTCTCACTTTTCTTTGAACCACTCAAATAAGCCTACACATATATATCGCTATAAGAGGTTTCTTGAGAGAACCCTCTCTTTTTCAGGCTGCTAAATTGAATGTTTGGTTTTGAAAAATCATGCTAGGAGCTTCTTCTTATTTCAATTTTAGAAATTTTTTTCAGATCTTTATTCATTTTTAAACTAAAATCTGTGCATACAGATATTCATACAATTTAAATGAAAAAACAACACTATCATCCTTCAATAATATTCATGAAAAACATTTTCACACTCTCCCCCCCAATCTCAATGTAATAAATAAACCATACAGTATTATGTCCATACAGTATTATGTCTATATACTTTGAAAAAAACAATCCCAATATATAACCCCCTCCCTCCCTGGATATGCAACTGATAACCAGAAATAAGGGAATAATGAACTATTCAAGTAGAATCAATTAAATTAGTCAATGGGCCCCATGTCAGATTGAACCACTTATTATTGCCTTTTTGATAAGAAAATGTCTTCTCATATTGGTAACATAAGCATAACGAATTTCACCAGAAGGTGAAATTCAGTCAGTTATAAGTTTTCCAATTTTTTGTAATCATTTGGATAGCTACCCCAGTCATTATGCCTAATAATCTGTTTTTATGCCTGTTCACTGGAGATTTAGGAAATAAAAGCATCCCACTTCATATGATAACGGAACCATAGTCTCCAGAATCAGATTAGTATGTCCCTAAATAGATCTCCAGAAGTTAAATATCAAAGGACAATAAAATAATAAATGATCCAGTGTTCCTATATCCAGATGACAGTACCAGCATCTATTAGATTTTGAACTATCTAATTTCTGTAAACGAACAGGGGTCCAAAAACTTCTGTGCAACAAAAAAACCAAGTTTGTCTCATAGATGCTGACACTGTACACCTCATTCTCCAAAATCAAATCCGTGGCCACTGAGATGCAGAAATCTGCTGCTTAATCTCAATGCTCCAAATATCTCTCAAACTTGTTTTTGGTTTCTTATTCATATAAATACTTCTACAAAAAAAGAGAATTTGCTAATTTGAAATATAATAAAAAATCTATGACATCAATCTTATAAATAATAGTGCTCAGTAAAAGCCAAAGTGAACTATAAAATACGTGAGTACAGGGTTCTATTAGTTCATCAAGCTTAAGTCATCATTGAACTCCTCCCTCCATACCAATAAATAAAGCAAGTAAAAACCAGCAGTAAATCAATAAGAGTAGAGGAGTACTTATCTCCACTAGAATTGTTGTATCCTCCTGTGCTCAGCTGCAAATCCAAAAGTGCATAGTGCTCCCCATCAAATCAAAACAAAACAAAAATCAAAATACAAAAATCACCATAAATGTTCAAGTTCATTCCTTTCAAAGTTCATTCATCCAGCTATAATTTATCAATTCAATCAGTTCATCTGTTAAATCCAGAGCTTCCTCAACACAGTATATGGTCTCCGGTGAGTGCTATCTTTAGTGTGAGTGCATAATCTTAATGGGGACATAAGTTGCCATTTTAGAAATAACCATTTTGGGGAGATGTTCCATAAGCTCAGGAAGGATCCAATACATACCCTGACACAATATGTAGGCCTGATGGTACCTATAAAAATTTGGGAAATTTACCCCACCCGCCACCATTGGTTTATGTAGAGATACTAAAGCTATTCTAGCAGTTTTACCCAGCCAAATAAATTTAGTGAGAATTCTATTTAATTTTTTATAAAAGGACCCCTGAAAATAAACTGCCAACATACCCATTTGGTAGCAAACTATAGGCAAAATCATCATCTTAACCGTTTGGACTCTCTCCCACCAAGAAAGATATAAGGGGTTCCATTGCTCACACATTTCTGTGAGCTTCAACAATAAAGATTTTTCATTTGCTCTCATTCCAGCATTGTTTGAATCCAAATACCTAAATATTTTATACCATCTTCCTTCCAAAGGAAAGGGAATGAATCAAATAATCATTTTCTACAATGTACATTTAGCAGAAGAACTTCCTATTTACTCCAATTTATTTTATATCCAGATAATTTTCCAAATTGGTCAATTAGATCTAGTAAATGCGGAATGGTGGATTCAGGATTCTTCAAATGAAGCAAGATATCATGTGCATAAGCAGAGACCTTATATTCCTGACCTGCATAAGGAATACCCTGAATCTCCTTTGCCTGTTGAATAGCCAATAATAAGGGTTCTAGAACAATATTGAAAAACAAAGGAGATAATGGACACCCTTGTCTAACTCCCCTCTCCAAACAAAACCATTCTGAAAAAGTATTATTAATGTATAATCTGGCAGAAGGGGAACTATACAAGGATTGGATCATTTGAATAAAACTGGATCCTAAACCAAACCAATCCATTGCTTGATACATGAAGGTCCATTCCACAGGATATCCAAGGATACAGAGAAGGCCGGATCTTCCATGGCTTTTGTTAAATTTAACATGTGAAAAGCCAGTCTAGTGTTATTTGAAGAATGTTTTTGAGCAACGAAACCCTTTTGGTGCATACCAATAATATAAGGGAGAGCCTTGGCCAAGCGTAAAGCCAATAACAGCCAGAAGTTTTCCATCCACATTAATTAAAGAAATAGGCTTGTACTTTGAAACCAACATGGGATCTTTATTTGGCTTCGGTAAAACAATAGTTAAAGATTCTGCCATAGTACCTGAAATATAACCTTTATTTAGTTGTGACTGATATAAATTTAAAAGATGTGGTAATAATGTAATTTGGAATGATTTATAAAACTCCACATTGAATCCATCACCACCTGGAGCGGATCCAACTCTAAGGGACTTCAATGCTGTTTGAAGTTCTTTAAGTGATATAGGCACTTCCAAACTTCCTTTCAAATGCTCGGGAACCCTTGGCCCCTTAATTGACTTTAAAAACTCTAATCCCTCAAGTTCTTTATTTGAATGAAACTCGGAAGAATATAAAGCTTTATAATAGTTCAGAAATTGTTTTACAATATTTCCAATTTGAGAATGAGTTTTACCCTTCTCATTTTTAATAGACACAATCTTTACTTTTCTTTTTTTAGCTTTAAGTTAATTAGCCAATAATCTTCCAGCTTTATTCAAGTTTCCATAATACAGAGCCTGTTGAAAAAAACAAATCTTTCCTAGACAGTTGAGAGGAAATCTCATTGTATTCATATTTAGCTTTTAAGAGGGCCTGTAAAGTAATTGGTTCCCATTTTGAGGCCAATTGTGACTCCAAATCCTTAATATTTTGTTACAAATTAGAAAATTCCATTTTAAGTTGTTTCCTAATGTGTGCTGAATACGAAATGATTTGCCCTCTCATGGTAGCTTTGAAAGCATCCCACAATGTTTCTAAAGAGATTTCCTCCAAGGAATTGAGTTGAAAATATTCATTCATTTTTAGTTGAAATTCCTCAAGAAAGATTGAATCTGCAAGCAATGTATTATCAAATCTCCAAACAGGTCTACTACAAACTTGCTCAGCAAATTTAAATTCAATCCAAACTCCAGCATGATCCGATAAAACAATTGAGTCTATGCTGGCTTTTGTAACCTGCTGAGTTAATTGATCTAAAACAAAAATGTAATCTATTCTTGAAAATGATTTATGTACATGGGAACAAAAAGAAAATTCCAGAGCATTAAAATGAAGAATCCGCCATATATCTTTCAATCCACAGGATTGTACTAAATTATCCAAACCCATTGATTTTAGTATCTTACTGGGTTGTTTATCCAACAAGGGATCCATAACAGCATTAAAGACCCCAGAAACTATTAAATTAGCAGTAGCCAGTGGCAGAATCAATTGTTAAAGAGTTTTTAAAAATTCAGCCTGATTTGAATTAGGGGCATAACTATTAAAAAGTGTCAGAATATATTTTCCTGAGCTCATGTGTACCTGAATCCATCTCCCCTTAGGATCTGCTGAAATTACACTAAATGCAGCTGAGCACTTTCTATTTACTAGGATAGCCACCCCAACCTTCTTTCCCACTGGAGAATTGAAAAATCTATGCCTGACCTACCCCCTTCAATCTTAGCTAATTCACTAGCAGATAAGTGAGTTTTCTGAATGAAATATATATGAAATATATATCCGTCTCCTGCTGTTTTAAAAAAAATTAAGGTTTTTTTTCCCCCTTTTTATGGGGTGATTGAGCCCATTAACATTTAATGAAAACAATTTAAAACTCATTATGAAATTTTAACAGAATGGAACCATAAAAAATAAACCAAAATTTCATTTATCTCTATCAACACCATTAAACCAGTGCACATCCAAAACCCCTTAAGAAGATACCCCTTTCCCCTCTCTCCACCCAATCCCAAAAGTAATACGACTGTTTGAAAGTGCACATGTGGACTAGTAGTTAGAACCTCCCTCTAGGCATCATAAAAACCAAACAACTGAACAACAGCAACGTATACCAATAAATAAATAAATAAATAATTAATAGAATAATTTCTGTGACATATTATAATAATAAATAGAGATGAAAAATTAAAATTGGATAAATAAAAAATAAATATATATATATAAATAAAAATAATACATGTGAAATCTAATGAAATTTAAAAATATTAATACGTTAAATTAACATATAAGACTAAGGGCTCCTTTTATGAAGGTGCGCTATGGGTTTTACCGCACACACCGGATTAGCGCATGCTATAGCGTGCTCTAGCCAAAAATCTACTGCCTGCTAAAAAGGAGGCAGTAGCGGCTAGCGCGTGCAGCATTTTAGCGCACACTATTCAGCGCATTAAGGCCCTAGTGCGCCTTTGTAAAAGGAGCCCTAAATACATTTCTATGCAGTATTTAAAATAATCCTATAAATCAGCTACATTGCTGGACCCCCCTGACATCCCCAGACCCTCTCTGACATCCCTCCCACATCCCCCAACATCCCTGTACCCCCTCTCCCATACCTGCCGTGAATCTCGGAGAGAGCGTGAACTCGCAGGCCTTGAGCATGCGCAGATGCTCAAGGCCCAGCAAAGAAGAGGAGGCAGATCTTCGGGCACCGGCACCAACGCACATGACATGCCGGTGCAGATAGAAGTAAGAAGCCTGTTCGGGTGGGTCTGGAGGATTTCAGATCGTGGCGGGGGGTGCTGTATTGCGGGGGAGAGGGTGCCAAATTATGCGGGGGGGGGCCTTTGGGGGGAGCAATGCCGGTTCTCGGGGGGGGGGTAGAGTAGCACAGTGGCCGCGGGGGGTGGGTGGGAACGTATCAAGTAAGTTTCCCTTAGTTCCTATGGGGAAACTCGCTTTGATATACGAGTATTTTGGTTTACGAGCATGCTTCTGGAACGAATTATGCTCGTAAACCAAGGTTTCACAAAGGAAATGAAGTAGCAAAAAACATAAAGATTGTGGAACAGAAGATCAGAGGTACCAGTTTGTAGTTTAATAAGTATCCAAATAACTTTAAAACAATAATCATAAAAACAATCCACAAATGGTGTATAAAGTCACAAGTGACCCGCAGGATAGAAATCAAATAATGTATACAATAAAAATAACCCAACACAGGCTGTGTTTCGACAAAATTAAAATGCCTTCCTCAGGGGTTTTCTAGGATCCTTGGACCTTGGCTGTCTTAAATATAAAAACATAAAAGTCACAATCTTTTTGTTTCTTTGCATAAGTCACATCCACTAGCTTTCACATAAAAATCTGTTACTTATAACCTGGAAATTGTGGTATATCCCAGGATGCTGAAAGATCTGTGGGACCAATGCAAAAAGTCACATAGTAGCGTGATAGGCCAACAGCTGAATGCATGGCTTCCACTGCAAGGTTAATGAGAAAATATTCCACAGTGATGCAGTAAATTAACGAGATGCAAATTCAATGCACACAAAACTTGCATGCTAATCTGGCAAAGCCTGCCTGACACAAGCACAAAAGTTCTGTGATAAGGCCGACTCACTGTGCCAGTATCCAAAGAAAACAGCAAGTGCCAGTACAAATCTGCACACGAACTAGAATGTTGTTCTGCACATAAATATTAGCCTTGCAAACATTTCATGCACATAACATTTTGCAAGGTTAATATTTATGCACAGAATAACATTCCGGTCCATGTGCTGGTAGTTTTGTTATTTCCTATCCTGGCTTTTAAAGTGGCAGATACTGATATGGTCACAGAAAACCAGAAAAAAAACTGGCATTAAATTCTCTATGCTGCCTTCAACCTAGCGATATATTTCTCAGGTTGTGCGTGAACTCCTGTTTACTTCTGTGCATTGTAGAGGAATACCTAATGCCCTCATTACCATTCATTTTAATACACTGTGCAGCCATGTGTACCATGCAAGTTAACTTCTGTGCTTATCTCTGTTGTGCATTGTACACTCCACAATGTCTGTGTATACATTGTGATAGCCTCTACAGCTTTGGGAAAGAAATTTCACCTACACCTACCTTTTCTCTTAGTAGATATGCGCTTTTACCTAGGATTACCATATGGTTCCAGAAAAAGGACAGATTGAGACATCCGGGTTTTACTTCCATTGAAAGCAATGGAAGTACAACCTGAATGTCTCAATTTGTCCTCCTTTTTCTGGAGCCTTATGGTAATCCTACTTTACCAAAAGTGGAATTTACTTTTTCAAAGGCAAGGAAAAAACTGAGATACTATGTCCAAGCAACATTAAAATAACTTGTAGAAAATAAATAAGGAAGACTGTTCCCCTCTTTTACTAACGCATAGCGTGGGTTTTAGCGCCGGCAGCAGCGGTAATTGCTCCGACGCTCATAGAATTCCTCTGAGTATCGGAGCAGATACCGCCGCTGCCGGTGCTAAAACCCGCGCTACGTGTTAGTAAAAGAGGGGGTATATTTGAAAGAGAATTAAAGCAGAAAAAAATAGCAAATTCTTTACACAAACATGCGCAGTGCCATTTTTGGATGTCGGCGTATAAACGTTTTACAAAGTCATTAGGCCATAGGGAATCGGCAACATACAGTGCAACAAACCAGACAGCGAAGTGGCCCCCTCGGATGAAACAACAAAGCCTAAGGCCCTCTTTTAATAAGGTGCACTAACCGATGAGCACGCACTAATCGATTTAGCGTGCGCTAAACGCTAACGCGTGCATATTAGTCTATGGACGTGTTAGCATTTAGCGCGCGCTAATTTTATTAGCACATGCTAATTGGTTAGCGCACCTTAGTAAAAGAGGGGGTAAGTTTATTCAAGGGCACGAAAGAGTCCATATTCCGGCATTCTTGCCTGTGTCAGAAGTCTAAATAATATTATAAAAGCAATATTTAGAATATCAAAAATATATTATATATAACACAAAGCAATTTAAAACACTGTGAAATAAGAAATAAGTTAAAAATGAATATCAGATATTAGCAAAGATCTCACAAAGGGGTCCTTTTTATAAGGCGTACTAGCCGTTTTAGCACATGCTAAATACTAACGCGTCCATTATATTCTATGGACGTGTTAGCGTTTAGCATGCGCTAAAATGGCTTAGTAAAAAGAGGGGGATAGCGAATTCCCACAATGATCAAAGAGTTATAATTCCAATCCTGGGATAAACTATATTGTCTAATACAGTAAAATCAATATAAATAATCACAAGCACAACATCATATAAAAAATATTTGTACTATAAGATAATAAAAAATACTTATGTTTGGCTCATGTCACCCCCCCAAATTGTTACATTCTTAGGCCCCTTTTGATTAAGCCGTGGTAGAGATTTCTACCCTGGCCCAGAGCTCTAAATGCTCCAAAGCTACTCCGATGAGAATTTAGCACTCCAGACCGCGGTAGACACCTCTACTGTGGCTTAGTAAAAAGGGGATTAATTCCAAATTAGAGAATGACATGGGAATAAATTTGTCCCCGTCCCTAAGGGATCTCAATATCCTTGTCCTGTCCCCTTGAGTTCTGTCCCTGTCCCATTCCTGTCAGCCTTGAACATTCATGATTTTAAAGTGTTTGAGGCTTGTGCGGATGAGGACAGAGCTTGAAGGAATGGGGCAGGGACAAGGACAGAGTTTGCAGGGACTGGACGGGTATAGAGAGATTTATGTATTTATTTTAAAAATGTATATACTGTTTAAACCTAAAGAGGGGCAAAATCAAAAGAAACGTCTAAGTCCATTTTGGCCTAACTCACAAGTCGTCCAAAGTCAGACACGGGAAAAGGTCCATTTTCAAAAAATATGTCCAGCAGATTTTTTCTTTTTTTTTCGAAAATCGTCCAACTCTATGTCCAGCCATCTGATCGTCGAGACCGCTAAGTCGTCCATCTTTATACCCCATTTTCGACCACAAATTTGTCCAACTCAAAAACGCTTAGAAAAAGATCTTTTGGGCATGGGGGGCCAGAAAAGTAAGGGACTGAACACCCAGACATGGCAACAGAGTAGTGGGGCATCTTACAGGGCACTACTGTGAACTTCACAAAAAGGATCCCACATAAACATCTCACAACAGCTTCCTTATAGGTCATGGTGAGCCTCCCAAAACACCCCCAGAATCTACCACCCCAATAGCCCTTATGGCTGCAGGAGCCACTTATATGGCAGTACAAAAGGGTTTGGGTTTATTTGGGGGATGCACATGTTTCTCCTTGAATGCAGTGATTAGAGTGGCTTATGGGCCTGGGTCCTCCTCACCATGGTTCACTAACCCACCCTCAAGACCACTTAAGCCACCTCTGTGCAGCTCTATTAGGTTTTCCTATGCCAGGCTGGCAGGTAGAAGGGAGAGGGAGATAGGAAGGCTGTAGATCTCCGGAGCATGACACCGACCCCGGCCAGGATGATTTCTTTTTCAGGCGTGCATCTTACAAGTCCGGCGTCGCGGCGGGAAATAGCCATGCTGAGCAGTGAGCTCAGCACTACACAGATGAAAGCCTTGCTTGCTGATTGGTCCGGCGGTAGACGGAGGGACCACACGGAGTCACCCACCGTACCACCCAATTCGGGTAAGCGCAGGTATCGGTGGATTCAAAATCAGAACTACTGTCAAGTACATAATGGTGCCAAATAATGATAAAATATATCAATCTTACTGCACCTACACTTTCTTCCAACTGAAACAATACAGTCAATAGTTTGAACCATTTAACTGCACCATGTCCTTAAATTTGTGCAGCAGTTGGAAAAGAGTATTGGTGCAATAAGATTGATTTTATTTATTTATTTATTTTTTTGCACTGAGATTGACATGTTGGGGTAGCTGGTTCAAATTACCCTCAGAATGATGCAAAATATTTAGCAGGGGGGCTTTATTTGGTTTTAACCTTTATTTACTCAGCACTGCACATAAACAGAACAAGGTACATATGCTGTTAACATATACAATATAAAAGGTATAAAATCACAGAAAGCTATTGAAATAAAAAGAATGTCATGCCACCCAAATCTTCTATACACAGCTCTGGCTCACATTTCAATACTGAGCCAGAGAACTGCCGGCAAGTTCAGAAACTTGGCTATACCATATAGCTATGTTTACATCCCTCCCTCCTAGATGGGGGGTTTTCAAGGCATATGTAAACGTCATGCTTGCCCTTTTACAAACTCTGGCAGAGACTGCATGGGAAAGTTTGTACTAGCTCCCCAAAGCAGCAGTTACAATACAATACAGTGTCTTATACAATATACTGCAACTGCAAGGGATCTATGTGGTTTACAATAAGAATTATTTATTTATTTTCATATTTAAATACGACTTATAGCCTAAGTGGTTTACATTTAGGTGCTCAGGTATTTTTCCCTATCTGTCCCGGTGGGCTTGTACTCTATCTAATGTCCCTTGGGCAATGGGGGGATTAAGTGACTTGCCCAGGGTCACAAAAAGCAGCATGGGATTTGAACCTCTAACCTCAGGGTGCTGAGGCTGTAGTTCTAACCATTGTGCTACACACTCCCCAATTAGATCAAGTTTTGGAAGTTAAATTTTTAGAGTAGGAGATGGTTGTTGGGAGGAAGGGGTGAAGATAAAAGAGTGGTTATAGGGAGAAAAGGTATGTCATTAGTTTCTTCCTGAAGCCAAGGTATGTGGTGGGTTGCTTTAGTTGTATTGGCAGTTTTTTCCAAATGTGGGGAGCTCGGTATTTGAAGGTGGTCTCGTACATCTTTTTCCGCCATATTTTTTGAGGCATTGTGTTACACGTGAATTGGAATGAGAGGGCATAGGATGAAGTTAAGAGGTGATAGCCTCAGGAGTAATCTAAGTTTCAAGTTTCAAATTTTATTGAGGTTTGTTGTACATGCAGGCCCTGATTCTCCAAAGTGCGTCCCGATTTTAGGCAGCTGTAGGCGTCCTACAGCTGTCTAATCAGCCAATCGGGATGCACGTTTTTTTAAAAAATGCTCCCCAGGCAGGCCGCCTATATTGAAGGCGCCTCCGGGAGCCTAGGGAGGCCCGCAAGATGCCTAAGCTCACCTAAAGGCCTTAGGCGGGCCTTAGGCAAACCTAGGCGGCCCTATGTGTCTCCATAGTAGAGGAAGAGACGCTTAAAATGTAGGCCAGCATTGTAAGTAGACGCGGCCGCTATATTGTACCATGGACGCTGGTTACAGAATCGGGGTTTAATGTAGGACCGATTCTGTATAGGACACCTCTCCTGGGCGGCCTATACAGAATCAGGGCCGCAATGTCTAATACTTCAATGCGCAGAACATTTTAAAAATAGGGTGGTAGATGCGTGGAACAGTCTCCCGATAGAGGTGATGGAGACAGAGACTGTGTCTGATTTCAAGAAAGACTGGAATAGTCACGTGGGATCTCTTAGAGGTAGGAAGAGATAATGGTTACTTCGGATAGGCAGACTGGATGGGCCATTTGGCCTTTATCTGCCATCATGTTTCTATGTTTCTAAGGTAAATGCACCTACACTCATACTATGAACATGTTTACATGTCCCTCACTGAGCAGGGTTACCAGACGTCCGTTTTCCCAGACATGTCCTCTTTTTCAAACTTTGTCCGGGTTTTGTAAAGCTTCCCGTCAAAATCCCGTTGGTAATGCACATTTTTTTCTGAAATAATGTCATATTAACTGTGCTACAATAATTACTGTATATACTCAAATATAAACAGATTTTAGGGCCAAAAAAATGACCCAAAAATGGGGGGGTCTCGGCTTATATTCGGGTCATCACCTACCCGCCCCCCACCCCCCACCCCCTCCTGGACTTGTTGCATGCCTCTGCTGGGTCTGTCTTATGGCCTGGTCGGGTGGGCCAAGACAAGAAGGATCCCTCCCATCTCCTGTCCTGGCCAACTCTGCCAATATTTATACCTCCCTCCCACTTTCCCCTGCGTACTTTTTTGAATCCCTGGTGGTACAACAGTGTACCAGGCAGGAATGAGTTTTCTGCACTCATCACCTAAGCTGAGCCCCTCCCTGAATGGCTGCCTTGAGTTCTCGCGGCCCAGTGGTGTACCGGGCATGAGAACTCACAGCAGCCATTCAGCGAGTGGCTCAGTGCCAGGCAGGAGCGAGGATAGCTCGCTCCTGCCCGATACACCACTGGACGACCAGGGATTCTTAAAGGTACACAGGGGAGGTAAAAAAAATTGACAGTCGGCCAGGACAAGAGACGGTAGGCCTGGTGGAGGCCTGCAGGACATTGGGAGAGAGGGGGGACAGGGGACAGGGCATGGACGGGGGCTGGGTGCAAAGCCTGGTAGAGCAGGGTGCAGAGCCTAGCAGGGAGGAAGGAAGGGAGAAGGGATAGGGTGGATAGCTTGGCAGGGAGTGAGGTGGGCTGAGTGCAGAGCCTGGCAGGGGAGGGAGGGAGGGGAGGGCAGGGCTCAGATCCTGGCAGGGCACATGAATATTAACCCCCCCCCCACCCCCATCTTATATTAAGTTAACCTTTTTTCCTCTTTTTGGGGGGATACCTCATCTTTTACTCAGATCGACTTATATTCGAATATATACGGTATTACCGTGTTTCACCGATAATAAGGCAGGGCCATCAAATAAGACAGCCCCCCCTTTTTAGAAAAAATTGTAAAATAAGGCATCCCCCCGCAAATAAGCCACCCACCGATACCTGCGCTTACCCGAATTGGGTGGTACGGTGGGTGACTCCGTGTGGTCCCTCCGTCTACCGCCGGACCAATCAGCAAGCAAGGCTTTCATCTGTGTAGTGCTGAGCTCACTGCTCAGCATGGCTATTTCCCGCCGCGACGCCGGACTTGTAAGATGCACGCCTGAAAAAGAAATCATCCTGGCCGGGGTCGGTGTCATGCTCCGGAGATCTACAGCCTTCCTATCTCCCTCTCCCTTCTACCTGCTTCCGGCCACATCCCCTGCTCCGCGGCTCTCTTCGGCAACTCAGCAGCAGCAATCGACACAAGCTTCTGACGTCGGGGCCTACCCTCTGCGAGTCCCGCTTGTTTCAACTTCCTTTTTCCACAAAGGCGGGACTCGTAGAGGGAAGGCCTCGATGTCGGCAGCTTGTCTTGATCACCGCTGCTGACAAGTTGCTGAAGAGAGCCGCGGAGCAGGGGGGTGTTGCCAGGTGCAGGTAGAAGGGAGAGGGCCAGATGCAGGACTCGTGGGTGAGGGAGCAGAAGAGAGAGAGAGAAAGAGAGAGGGGAGGGAAACAAAAGGAAATATTTCATACTGGGCTGGGCCGGAGTGGAGGGAGGGTGGAAAGATTCTGGCTACAGAGTGCAGTAACAAAGGAAAAGGGGGGAAAGCTGAAAATGGAGATAGTGACACAAAGAAGAGAAAGGGTAAGCAGGACCTACTGAATAAGGATAGAGATATAGAGGGGACATGAAAGGGTAAATAAGGCATCCCCCCGAAAATAAGCCCTAGAGCATATTTTGGCCTTCCAAAAAAAATAAGACAGTGTCTTACCATCGGGGAAACACGGTAGGAAATTATTATCGTTTGCACCATTTCTCTCACCGTAACAGGGGATAAATATGATCCTAATACTGTATGTGTGGTGCAGTGGTTAAAGCTACAGCTTTAGCACCCACGCTGCTCCTTGTGACCTGGGTAAGTCACTTAGGGGGTCTTTTACTAAGGCACACTGGCTGATTTAGCGCATGCTAAATCCTACACGCCCGTTATATTCTATGGACGCATTAGCATTTAGCACGTGCTAATATTTAGCGTGCACTAAATCGGCTAGCGCGCCTTAGTAAAAGACCTCCTTAATTCCCTCCCTCCCCCCTTGCCCCAGGTACTGTAGATAGATTGTAAGCCCACTGGGACAGATAAGGAAAAATGCTTGAGTATCTGAATAAATTCATATGAACTGTGCTGAGCTCTCCTGGGAGAACACTATAGAAAATTGAATAAATAAATGCCTTAACTACTGAATTCAACTGATCCCCCAATGTAACTCTTGAATCAATCATAACCTCTAAACTATGAATTTCTGATGATAAATTGATCCTAACATTTTGTATTTCTAGAGATTCTTTCCAGGGTTTTCCAACCTTAGGATTTCTGTTTATAACATGTTCAGTTTTTATTTCATTTTGAAATTATCAGTACTCATTATTACTAGTACTAGTAATCATTTCTATTGTCCCTAGTGAGCTCACAATCTGATTTTGTACCTGAGGGCAATGGAGGGTTAAATGTCTTGCCCAGGGTCACAAGAAGCTGCAGTGGAAATTGAACCCAGCTACCTAGGATCAAAGTCCACTGCACTAACCATTAGAGTACTCTTCCACTCCACAGAAATTTACATTAAAAAGTAATATAACAGAAGAAAGAGCACAGCATAAATCTTAAATTACATAATCCAGAAGAAGACATAGTACAGAAGTTAACTGTGTTGGGTCTGCTGGGAAACAGTGATCACAACGTGATCAAATTTGAGCTGAAACCGGGAGTAACGTCACAAAATAAATCTACTGTAGGGGCGTTTAATTTTCGAAAGGGCGACTATGATAAAATGAGGAAAATGGTTATAAAGAAGCTAAAAGGATCAGTCACAAAGGTTAGGACTGTAAATCAGGCATGGATGTTATTTAAAAATACCATCGTGGAAGCCCAGAGCAGATGTATTCCACGTATCAGCAACGGTGGAATGAAAAGGAAACGAGTGCCGGCGGGGTTATAAGGTGAAGTGAAAGGCTATTAGAGCCAAAAAAACATCCTTTAAAGAATGGAAAAAGGATCCAAATGAAGAAAATAAGAAGAAATACAAGCACTGGCAAGTTAGATGCAAAGCATTGATAAAGACAGTTAAGAAAGAATATGAAGAGAAACTTGCAAAAGAGGTAAAACCTCATAGCAATTTTTTTAGGTACCTCAGAAACAGAAAACCTGTGAGGGAATCTGTGGGACCATTGGATGATCAAGGAGCAAAAGGGGCGTTCAGGGAGGATAAGGCCATAGCGGAAAGACTGAATGAAATCTTTGCTTCGGTGCCGGGCAAAATGGTAGAAACAATTATAAAAAAATAAAATTATGGAACACGTAGACAAACATGATTTAATGAGACGGAGTCAGCATGGGTTCAGCCGAGGGAGATCTTGCCTCACCAATTTGCTTGACTTTGTTTTTTAAATATCTTTATTCATTTTAAAGCCAAAAATAAGTGCAACATATTATACAGACATTTTACCCTTTAACAGCACTTAAATTCTATCAAATTATATTTTATGACAAATACATATATCATCCCCCCCTTTCTACATATCCAACAATTGCACTCAAATTAAAAGTATTTCCCCACCCTGGACGTGTATGATCAAAGGGCAAAATCAACTATCACTCCTTATAGAATTTTGGCAATGGCTTCCAAGCATCCATAAATTTCTTATAATATCCCTGTTGTATGGCCATCAGTTTGCTTGACTTTTTTGAAGGTGTGAATAAACATATGGATAAAGGTGAGCTGGTTGATATAATGTATCTAGATTTTCAGAAAGCTTTTGATAAAGTTCCATACAAGAGGCTCCTGAGAAAATTAAAGTGTCATGGGATAGGTGGCAAAGTTCAGTTGTGGATTAGGAATTGGTTATCGGATAGAAAGCAGAGGGTAGGGTTAAATTTGTCATTTTTCTCAATGGAGGAGAGTAAACAGTGGAGTGCCGCAGGGGCCTAAGGCTCCTGGGCCTATTCTGATTGGCCCAGGCGCCTTAGGCCCCACCAGTAGACGGGGCTTTGGGATGGGCCAATCCGGCTTCATTCCATCGTTGGCTGCCTGCCGGACAGGCGGGTTTGGCTCCCGTCTGTCCGGTCAACTAAACCAAAGGTACTGGGAAGGGGGGTGGGGGTCGGCCAGGGGGGTCGCGGGTCGGCTGGGGGGGTGGTCGGAGGTTCTTGGGGGGGGCGGTCGTTGGGGGGAAGGGGGTTTGCGTCGATTGCAGGAGGGCCTGGGATCCCTCCTGCCTGTAATGTAGTGCGGGGTGGGGGGTAGGGGGTCGCCGTGGTCAGGAGGCTTTGGGCTCCCTCCTGGCCCGATGTTGTCGGGGGGGGCAGGATCGGCAGGGCCAGGAGGGTTTGGGCTCCCTCCTGGCCCGAACAACTAGCGGGGGAGGGGTTCGCCAGGGCCAGGAGGGCTTGGGCTCCCTCCTGGCCCGATATTGTCGGGGAGTTGGGGAGTCAGCGGGGCAAGAGGGCTTGGGCTCCCTCTTGCCCCGATCGTGTCGGGGAGTCAGGGGGGGGGGCAAGAGGGCTTGAGCTCCCTCTTGCCCCGATGTTGTGTGTGGGGGGAGTGATGCATCGCGGCAGGAGAGATGCCTCATCTCCCCTACCGCGATGCCATCACTCCTCTATCCGAACTGCCGCATGTCGCGGCAGTTCGGGTAGAAGAGTGAGGGCATCGCGGTAGGGGAGATGAGGCATCTCTCCTGCTGCGATGGTTAGGTTGCCGGGCCGCTGAACTGATGGCGCCAGCGGCCATCAGCTCAGCGGCCCGTTTTTCGGCACTTAGACCTGGTTTTATTTCGTCTAAGTGAAAAAGGTCTAAGTGCTGACTAAACTGTATTGGTTATACCTGTTGTACGACTAGGTGTAGGTCGGCCCACCTCCTGCCCACTGCCCGCCCTTTCCCCTCCTCTAAACACACCTCTTTTCTCTCTGTGCGTTTAGAGGCAGGGGAAAGGCCTAAGTTGGTTTTAGATACGTCTAAAAACCAGCTTTGGTTATGGGTACTTGGACGATCAGGCTTTTTGATCGTCCAAGTAGCCATTTAGGACACTTTTTAGATGTTGTTTTTTTTTTTATTATTACCCCCATAGCGTGCCTTTCTAAAAGAGGGCCACAGTGGTGCTAGAAAAGGTTCAAACAAGAGTGACCAAGATGGTAAAGGGGATGGAATTCCTCTCATATGAGGAAAGACTAAAATAGTTAGGGTTCTTCAGCTTGGAAAAGAGACAACTGAGGGGAGCTATGACTGAAGTCTACAAAATCCTGAGTGGAGTAGAACGGGTACAAGTGGATCGATTTTTTACTCCATCAAAAATTACAAAGACTGGGAGACACTTGATGAAGTTACAGGGAAATACTTTTAAAACCAATAGGAGGAAATTTTTTTTCACTCAGAGAATAGTTAAGAGCGTTGCCAGAGGATGTGGTATGAGCGGATAGCGTAGCTGGTTTTAAGAAAGGTTTGGACAAGTTCCTGGAGGATAAGTCCATAGTCTGTTACTGAGAAAGACATGGGGGAAGCCACTGCTTGCCTTGTATCGGTAGCATGGAATATTGCTACTCCTTGGGTTTTGGCCAGGTACTAATAACCTGGATTGGCCACTGTGAGAACGGGCTACTAGGCTTGATGGACCATTGGTCTGACCCAGTAAGGCTATTTTTATGTTCTTATGTTCTAAGAGAGGACAAAGCAAGGCAACAAGGGAGTATGTTCATATGGATATAAGGTTATCACAATCAAAAAGAAGGCATATAGTCAAGATTATGTCCTGTGCATTCAGAACTAGAAGAGTTCACAGGAATAAAAAGCAGTACAAAGTTATTCATCATTCCAGTTTTCTTTGAAGACTTTAGTTGTTTTTCACCAAAAGAGCTTCATTTTGTTCCAGCTTGTTAACCTGTTGTTCAAGTGAAGACACTTTCTCTGTCATGGCAGAAAATTGTTCGTCGTGAGATTGAAGTTTAATAGCAAGCTGTGAAATCTGAACTGCCAGATTTCTACTCTGATAAAATCTTACAATTATTAATCACCAAGCATAAGGCCTCCAGAGTTATAGTTCCTAGGCTTTTTTTAAGGAACCATTTCCACAGCTGTAGCAGCAGTATCAAATTGAAATTTCTCCTCTCATGACTGAAGAGCCAGCAATGACAGTTGAAAATAATACATGGTATCATAAATCCTCTTCTCTAGGAGAGCTCCAAACAACTGTACCACCAAACTGCACATCATCCAGCTTCCCTGTAGGTAGCTCCTGTACCATTATAGCAGGGTTAGAAAGACTTCATTCTTTGTGGTTTAAAGATGTCTCCAAAACTGGAGCTCCCTGTTTCAAATGGGACTCCTAGAAGCCAACTATTTGAAGATTCACAAGACTCGTCTTGGTGGGTGATGAAGGAATTGAGTCAGACTTTTGGAACCACCACTTGAGACACACTCATGACTTACCTTTCCTTACCCTAATTTAAGTAAGAGAAAGATATATAAAAAGATACAACACAAAGCTTATTTCTCAATATCTGCCATATGCTTTTCTTCTAACATGTTAAGTTTTAGATGCAATCCAGGCACCAATCGTAGTGCCTTTATAGTCTTGATAATGAATGAAATTCATCTTTACAATAGAAATTTATTAAACAAAGATTTCTAAGTACCTATACTCGAATATAAGATGATCCGAATATAAGTTGAGGTACACTTTTTCCCCAAAAAAGAAGGAAAAAAGGTTGACTCGAATATAATATTCATGTGCCCTGCTCTGCACCCAGCCCCCCCTTACTCCCTGCCAGGCTCCGTACCCTGCCTCCCTCCTCTCTGCTGTATGACCTTGTGGTCCAGTGGTAGGTCGGGACAGGAGAGATCCCTCCTGTCTCTTGCCTTGACCAACTCTGACATTTTTTTTACCTCCCTCCTGCCTTCCCCGTGTACCTTTTTGAATCCCTGGTGGTCCAGCGGTATACCGGGCAGGAGTGAGCTTTCTTTACTCCTGCCCATCCCTGAATAGCTGCCTTGAGTTCTCACAGCCCAGTAGTGTACCAGGCAGGAGCAAGCTATTTTGCACTCCTGCCCGGCCCTGAGCTGCTCCTTGAATGGCTGCTGCCAGTTCTCACAAGTCCTGCAAGAACTGGTGGCAGCCATTCAGTGAGTGGCTGGGTAAGAACGTAAGAAGTTGCCTCCACTGGGTCAGACCAGGAGTCCATCGCACCCAGCAGTCTGCTCCCGTGGCGGCCCATCAGGTCCATGACCTGTAAGTGATCCTTTGTCTAAAACCTTTCAATCCCCATTATTCTTCTATCTATACCCTTTCATAATCCTATCTCTACCTCTAGCTATATCCCTCAATCCCCGTATCCTTCAGGAACTTGTCCAATCCCTCTTTGAATCTCCTTAATGTACTCTGTCCTATCACATCCTCCGGAAGCGCATTCCAGGTGTTTACCACCCTCTGAGTGAAGAAAAATTTCCTAGCATTAGTTCTAAACCTGTCCCCTTTCAATTTCTCCGAGTGCCCCCTTGTTCTTGTAGTTCCCAATAGGCTGAAGAATCTGTCCCTTTCCATCTTCTCTATGCTCTTCATGATCTTTTAAGTCTCAATCATGTCTCCTCTGAGTCTCTGCTTCTCCAGGGTGAAGATCCCCAGCCTTTCTAGCCTGTCTGCATATGAAAGGTTTTCCATACCTTTAATCATTCTTATCGCTCTTCTCTGAACCCTCTCAAGTATCTCTATGTCCTTCTTTAGGTACGGTGACCAATATTGGACACAGTATTCCAGATGCGGGCGCACCATCGCGCGATACAGTGGCATGATGACTTCCTTCGTTCTGGTTGTAATACCCTTCTTAATAATACCCAGCATTCTGTTTGCTTTCTTTGAGGCTGCTGCGCATTGTGCCGTTGACTTCATTGTTGTGTCCACCAGCACACCCAAATCTTTTTCAAGGTTACTTCCCTCTAGTACTAATCCCCCCATTTGGTAGTTAAACATCGGGTTCTTTTTCCCTATATGCATGACCTTGCATTTCCCTACATTAAAGTTCATCTGCCATTTATTCGCCCACTCCTCCAGTTTGTTCAGTTCCTTTGTAGGTCCTCATATTCTTCCACAGTTCTAACCCTGCTACAGAGTTTAGTGTCATTCGCAAATTTTATAACTTCACACTTCGTCCCCGTTTCTAGGTCATTTATAAATACATTGAACAGCAGCGGTCCTAATACCGACCCCTGCGGAACTCAGCTCATGACCCTCCTCCAGTCCAAGTAGTGGCCCTTCACTCCAACCCTTTGCTTCCTGCCTGCCAACCAGTGTTTAACCCATCTATGTATGTCCCCTTCCACCCATGGTTCCACAGCTTCCTAAGTAGCCACTCATGGGGTACCTTGTCAAAGGCTTTTTGGAAATCGAGATAAATGATGTCTATGGGTTCCCCTTTGTCCATCTGGCTGTTTACCCCCTCAAAGAAGTGCAGTAAGTTTGTTTGGCACGATCTTCCTTTGCAGAAGCCATGTTGGCTTGCTTTCGTTAGTCCATTTTTTTCAATGTGCTCACAGATGCTGTCCTTTATCAGTGCTTCTACCATCTTGCCCGGAACCTCCCAAATCTGATCCCGTAAACTGTTAACCATTAATCTCTAACTATGAATGTTCCATTCAATTTGTAGAATCTTCTAATTCATTGTAAACCGTATTGAATCTTTCTAATTCATTGTAATTCATAGAATCTTTCTAATTCATTGTAAACCGCATAGAACTTCACGGTCCTGCGTTAATAGTATTAGTATTATTAGTATTGTACAAGCGGAGCTTCTAGGTTACCCGTATTAATCCTAGATTTATGTTCGGTGAGCTGGATATTAATCCTCCGACTCATCCTCCCTATATATATCAGTCGACAAGGGCATTTTATCAGATATATCACCAATGAACTACCCCAGGAGGTATTGGAAGCAGAGTAATACTGCTTGCCTGTTCCTGGGTCAATCCAAGAAGACCCAGACAAGGTAAGATCACACCATTGGCACTGCCCACAGGCAGTATGAGAAAAATTAGTACTAGTAATCTCCTGTATTTGTTTTTTCTCAAATCTATAGGTAGATAATATTTCACCTATAGTCCTATCTCTCTTAAAAGATACAATGGGGCTTTCCTGAAAAAGTGAGCTCAGCTGTAAAACTGACCAGTGACGTTTCAATACAGCAAAAAAGTTATTACTAAGAGCTGTATAAGGGAGAACACAAATCAAATGTTCATCTTGTGTCTCTCTAATATTTTCCTGTACAAGCAGAGATCTTTGCGAAAATTTAGCTCGTAAATAGGCTCTACGGGTAGCCTTATTAGGATACTCGCATTCACGAAAACGTTTAGTTAACAGTTCAGCCTGCTTCTCAAATTCCTCCGCCTCTCCTCCTGCGGGCGACAATGCCGTCCTCACTCTGGATACCTCCATAGGAGTCATGTGGTCACAAACTCCCGAATTGACCACTGCATATGGGAGAAAGTTCTTGCCGCCGAGGGATCCACTCGAATTATCCCCTTACGCTTAGTATGCAGTATTTCAGTGTTGAGGTAAAACTTTAATATGCTGTCAGGCCAGTTCAGGAGTGTGAGCACCTTGCTGCTACCATCTTGATTCCCTCCTCTCCAAGCCTATGCCTTTTCAATGAATAATAATAATAGTTCCTTAAATACTTAAAGGAACACTATTCAGGTATTAATTGGAATAAATACACTCTCCCCGTGGCTTAAAGTAATGCCACATGTTTGTTACCATAGTAATTACAGAGCTTGATTTATATAAGTTGGGTTGGTGATATAATATATCTCTTCCCTAAGAACTGATGAAACTGCAAGTGGTTGTCACAAGCAGACTGGCTCTGAAGACAAGCTCTCCTACCCAACGGCACCCCGACTCCCCAATTATGTTCGGGGCAGGAGGGAACCCAAGCCCTCCTGCCCCGCAATCCTCAAACAACCCCCCCCCCCCCCACTGAGTCCGATGGGGCCAGGAGGGAGCCCAAGCTCTCCTGGCCTGGTGACCTTCAACCCCCCTCCCCCCCACACGATCTGGCCAGGAGGGAGCCCAAGCCCTCCTGGTCCAGGGACACCCTCTAACCCCCAGCTCCACTAAAATACGGGCAGGAGGGATCACAGGCCCTCCTGCCCTCGACGTACCCCCCCATGACCGCATCCCGAACCCCTGATCGGCCCCTCACCGACCTGTGACCCCCCTGCTGACCCAATGACCCCCCACCCCCAATCCCCCCCCCATACCTTGCAATCGTTGGCCGGGCCAGCCAATCCAGGAATGGGGCCGGATTGGAACCAGGCAGCTCATATCCCGCCCACAGGAGGAGCCAAAGGCTTCTGGGCCTATTTGTGGGTGTGTGGTTTGACAGGGCAGGAGGGCTTGGGCTCCCTCCTGCCTGGATCGTTGTAGGGGGGAGGGGCGGATTCTGTAACCGGTGTTGTTTTTGACAGACACAGGTTACAGAATCCAGCTTTTAGGCGAAGGACTGGCTCCTCCTTCGCCTAAAAGCCCTTGTTTTGGACGTTTGGGGCTTAGGCTTTTTTTAGGTTGATTATATGGTATAAGTTTAGACGTAGTGGTGGTCTGGGCGTTTAAACAGCTGAACGTGGAGGCAGGCCATTATCAAAAAATAATCTCCTTTTGGACTTTTTTTTGATAATGGACATTTTTTCTGCTTCTACTTTCAACGTTTAAGGCCTTAGGCCAAAAGGGGACTTAGACGTTTTTTTAATTATGCCCCTCCACCTCTCTAAGGCACATAAATGTGAGACCCATCAGAGTGGCTGGGACAAGGACATTTCCTCGTTAAGGTTAGCCAGTGTGCCACTCTCCTGCCACCACCCCACTGGAGCTTCCCAATCCCCCCAACCTGTGGCACTTCCTCTCCAGATCCCCCTACATCAGTAGATCTCTCCAAATCTGTAGACTCCCTGGCACTCCTAAGCCCCCACCACCACCACACCCCTGCACCTTTCCCAAAGAGAGTCTGGTAGGAGGGATGCATCTGGGAAGAGGTCTGCTGGTGGCGGTAGCAATCCACTCCTGCCACCACTCCTTGCGTCTTCTCTCCACTGCGGCCCGCCCTCAGTGAAAACTTCCTGTTTTCGCTTGGGCGGCTGAATGGAGAGAAGACGCCCGGAGTAGCAGCAAGGTAGTGAATTGCATTTACTAACGCCACTTTTGCCTGGCCAGGGAGGAGAAGAGAAATACTTGCAGCCGGGAAGCAGAGAGCCGATCTGCACCAGAGACTTGTTTGGGATTTCCCTCTGCCACCGGAGTCCCTGCTTCGATGTAACTTCCGGTTTTGCCACCTTACTCACCTGACCCCTAATGACTTCTTCTTTTTTCCTAAACTTAAATCCACGCTGAAAGGAAAGCGATTCATCACCATTGAAGACATAAAGCAAAATTCAATGCAGCAACTTTTGGCAATTCCTGAAAATGCGTTTAAGGACTGTTGCCGGAAGTAGAAACAACGTTGAGGAAAGTGTATATGCAGGGAAGGGGAGTACTTTGAAGGGGACCCAAAGGAATAAGTTGTAAGATTGTTTAATGAATTTTTATAAAATCAGTCCTGGAACTTTTGGAGTAGACCTCATATGACACTTTTTTTCCTAAAGGATGTGTAGAAGCTGGTACAGAAGTCATGAAAGGAGAGCAACATATGTGTACACTGAACTGAGCAAGCGCAAGAGTGCCGGGATCTGTGGCTGAAGCAAGTGCCAACTTCCATGCTACTCAGGCAACACAGGTGGAGACTTTGGCAGCAGACCCCTTTGGCTGAAGAGGCTTGGGCATCCCTACCAGTCATTAAACTGGTGCTGCAATTTTGAAGGGGGCTTGAGCCTAAAGTTGGGGAACTCAGACCTCTGAGCCCCTTACCCCCTCCCCCCCACCACCACCACCACCACTATGGCAATGTTATCTGTATGGTCTCAGATTCCTAGTACTGTCTTCTGGAGGTTCCATGGTGCATATGTGGCACAGGAATGGCTCTATTAGCCTGAACATGAGGCACTGGTTATATCAGGGGCATCAAATTCAATCACATAAGGGGCCGAAATCTAAAACACAGGCTAAGTCGTGGGCCAAATTTTTTGTTAAAATATATAGTCTTAGTAGAAGTATAAATCCTTCCTCACCTATGGTGCAGTCAGGCAATTTGTTTGTTTTTTTTAACCGCCTTGAACTGTTTGTGGTATAGCGGTATACAAAAATAAAGTTATTGTTATTATTATTATTTCTCCCCTGCCCTTATCCAGGGTGAGTTACATATTAACATACAAAATAAGACATTAACATTGGTGATACAAATCAACGCCCTGCTCTAATCTAGCTTTTACACTGGGACTGGATCCTTCTGCCTGCAAATGGGTACTGAGGCAGCATGGTGAGGAGTGTGGAACGCTGCCAGGAGTAGGGCAGTGCGTTCAGGCACTTGGAGTGCCACTGGGGCTGCACAATCAGGCACGTAGATGCGTCACAGTTACCGCAGGCCACATAAAATGGCCAGGTGGGCCGGATTCAGCCCCGGGGCCTTGTGTTTGATGTGTGTGGGTTATATCATTGAACATTTCCCATGTTGTTTCTAATGACAATCCATCCCTAGTTACTATACGATTCAGATTTTTTTTTCTGTACAAGTATTTTGCTTGATTGATATTTGAAAATCTGTAAATAATTTTTTACGTGGCATTGCCAAATCCCTAGACCGAGATCCCTTTTAAGAATCAGCCACTGCTGTGTGAAAAGAGCCTCTGGCAGGCTTGTACCAGAAAAGATAACTATACATTATTGAAGCATGGAAGGATTATTTATTCATGTATTTGCTTACTTAATGCAAAAGAAAAACAGTCCACCGAAACTTTATTCACACTGCCATTTTCACAAAAAACAACATTAAAGGCCATAAATTTGTACTGCAGTAGTTCACTGAAGTTATATTTAAATAAATGTTGATGTGTAGTGGATGATGTGTGAAAGTCATTTACAAAACTGACCATTTCTATAATATTTTAATGCAAAAAAGGCTTTTTGCATTAAAATGCACAAAAAGGGCAAGCATTTCTGCTTTTTCAAAGTGCAAATTCCTTTTTTTTTTTTTTTGCAGTAAAATATCGCATCGGCATTTTAATAAATCAAGCCCTAAATGCATTCCTAAACTTCAAGTTTAGGTTTATAAAAATGCCACCATGAAAGTTATTGGAAATAAAATCCTATTGCATTGTCTGGGCTTGAAAGGAATGAATGACCTTTCATATCATCAATCAGGACACATGGGGCTGCTGTGAAATAAGATTGTCAGCGGACTGTTGTCAGTAAAGGTTATTTGGGAGGATGAGGGCAAGCCTTCTGTTCCTGCATTTCAATTTAAATATAATGGAATGATGGAATCTTTAATGCTGTATGGAAGACCCAAAGCATGATTTTGTTACATGAATTTGGAAAACACAAATAAGAGAGGAGGGTAAAACAGTAAATTTAAATAGCTTTAACAGATTTAACAGATTAAAATCAGGTTTACAGCATACTTTCCAATAACAGCAATAGTAATGTAAAGTAATAAAACATATTCTACTGTGACTAGTGTTTTCACAGAGACTCAGATAGTGATTGCTTGATAGATAAGGGAGAAAGATTAATTCTGCTCTGCCCTACAAATTTATCCCCTCCTTTATAAAGCCGTGCTAGCGTGTTTAGCGCCGGCTGCCATGGTAATAGAATTCCTATGAGCTTCTGGGCTGTCACCGCCATGGCCAGCGCTAAAAATGCTAGTGCAGCTTTGTAAAGGAGGAGGTTATTTAATAAATATACTAGACACAAGTCCAATGAGCTACAGTGGGAGTGAATCCCAAACTGCCCTCCTCTCTTCTCCCTATGCTGCCCCGCAGTCCTCCTCTGCAGACCCGAGGAAAGGGGGGTATAGCCGGTACATCGCTCCAGGGCCTATGAAGCTCCAGAGGGCCCAATGAAGCCCAAGAAACATCATGAAAACCGAAATGTGTCGTTGTCTCAAGAAGGAGATGTCTTTACAACCTAAGACAATGAATGGCGCGAGAACTTTCACGTTTCAATGCTGCAGTGAACATTTCTGAGAAGTTCAGCTTCCTCTGGAAGTACCTAACAATTCCTGTAGATGAGCTGAAAGAAAAATCAAAATCACTGGCAAATCAATATCCTGCTGATATCGGTGAAGATCTTGTAATGGAGATGAGTCATCTGCCAACTGTTCTTCGATCAAATTATGGAGAGAACCAGCTGAGCCCATTGGAGCTGCTGAATTGCTTGAAAAAATACAAACTGGAAGGACTCTTTCCAAATATATGCATCGTTCTGTGTATTCTGTTGACAATTCCTGCCAATGTCACCTCTGCAGAGTGCTCATTCTGCAAGCTAAAGCTGGTAAAAAAAATTTCTAGGATGGGCGGAACCGATGAGCCTAAGGCCTGATTGGTCCAGGATCTAGGAGCCTAGGCCAATCAGGCCTTATGCTTATCGTGGATGGGCAGACTCGCTAAACCTAAGGTCTGACTGGCCTAGGCTTTAGGAGCCTGGCCCAATCAGGCCTTAGGCTTATCAGGGATGGGCAGGGATGGGTGTACTTGATAAACCTAGGAGCCTGGGCCAATCAGGCTTTAGGCTTATCAGGGATGGGCCAGAAAGGGGCGGGCCTGCCTCATTTCGACAAGGCGGGCCTGCCGGCTGGACGGTAGCAAGACCCGGCTGGCCAGCCAACGATTAAAGGTTAGTGGGGAGGTTGGGGAGAAGTTAGGGGGGTTCCAAGGGGAGTGTTAGCACGAGGGGTCCTTAGGGAGGACATCCTCCATCAGGAAGGGTTGGGCATCCTCCTGCTGGCGATCGGGGTCATTGGGGGCATACTCTAGCAGGAGGGATTAGGCACCCTCCTGCCGGTGATAGTTGGGGGGGGAGGGGGAACAGGCGGCCACAGCTGCTATACTTATCGGGGCAGGGAGATTCCTTTCTGCGATAAGTATAGCGGTCGCATCTACTTACAATGTAGGCCAGCATTTTGCTGGCCTACATTGTATGCGTCTCCCACTCTTCTAGGGAAATGCATAGGGCCGCCTAGGTTAGCCTAAGGCTATCGCCTAGCCTTAGGCAAACTTAGGCAGTCTTGCAGGCCTCCCTAGGCTCCCAGAAGCACCTTCAATATAGGCAGCCTTCCTGGGGAGCATTTTTTAAAAAAAACGTGTGTCCCGATTGGCTGATTAGATAGCTGTAGGACACCTAAAACTGCCTAAAATCAGGACGCACTTTGCAGAATCCGGGCCATTTTCCCCGTACCAGCATCTACCTGATTCTTCATGGTCTGATTTTGGTCTAAAATTACACCTAGGATTTTAATTGTAGATTGAACAGGACAAGTTATGGTATTCACTGTCAATGATGTTTCAGTGCAATTCTGTCTACCAATCATTAAGGAAACTAAATCCAGCAAATAGGAAGGAGCTAGGCCATGTAAAATATTAAAAATCAATACACAAAGCTTATAAGCTATCCTAGCAGAAATTGGTAACCAATGTAATTGAACAAAGTAAGATGAAATCCTTTCATATTTGGAGAATATAACTCTAACTGCAGTATTTTATAGCTTGTAATCTCTTTAGGAGTCTTGTAGTACACCTAAGATAAATAGCAAATTTAGGTGCCAAAGCAATTGCTGTCATCAATAATGACTGCTTTAGTTGATCTGAATTTTGGCTGCGGACATCTCTGCCTTACGACTCTTTTTGTTTGCTCTTCTATATCTCATTTCCATTCTTTGTTACATAAGAACATAAGAATAGACCAATGGTCCATCTATCCCAGTATCCCGTCTTCACGAAGGCCAATCCAAGTCACAAGTAGCTGGCAAAACCCCAAATACAACATTGAGTCTATTGCAGTGCGTTTGGAAACAATATGATTCCGATCCAATCTGATGTTTCTCTCCTTCATCTTTATTTCATCTCCTTTGCATATAAATATATTTTTTTTGGATTTTGGGATGTTCTACAAGAAAATTTATTAAAAGAAATATTTTGTAAAGGTGTTATAATAGAAAATAAAAAACTTTCTATGATATAAAATCAGGGAGGTTCAAGTACCCACTTGTACCCGTTTTTCACAATTCAAGATTTTGTAGATTTCAATCATATCTCCCCTCAGCTGTCTCTTTTCCAAGCTGAAGAACCCTAACCTCTTTAGTCTTTCCTCTAACTCTAAGGCAGGGGTGTCAAAGTCCCTCCTCGAGGGCTGCAATTCAGTCGGGTTTTCAGGATTTCCCCAATGAATATGCATGAGATCTATTAGCATCCAATGAAAGCAGTGCATGCAAATAGATCTCATTCATTGGGGCAATCCTGAAAACCCGACTGGACTGCGGCCCTCGAGGAGGGACTTTGACACCTCTGCTCTAAGGGCTCCTTTTACAAAGATGCATTAGGGCTTTAACGCGCGGAATAGCGTGCTAGACCTTAACGCCGGCATTGAGCTGGCATTTGTTCTAAAAGCATAACGCGGGTTTAGCGCATGCTAAAATCCTGCGTGCGCTAAAAACGCTAATGCACCTTAGTAAAAGGAGCCCTAAATCTTAGGTTAAAATGCCTATGGAATAAAAATGCAATGGCTATTGTTGTTGTGGAATGTTACTGGAATTGGTGCTGCTCTGTGGTGTCATAGTTACATCTAAGGTGGTAACAGATTCCTATTCTAAAGTTCATGGAAATTTACTACATACCACAAACAAAGGTCACAGGGTTTAGACTGATCGGACTCAAAGCAGAAAAAAAGCTTTTACTTAGGGCTCCTTTTACAAAGGTGCGTTAGGGCCTTAATGCGCGGAATAGTGTGCACTAAAATGCCATGTACTAGCTGCTACCACCTCCTCTTGAGCAGGCGGTAGTTTTTTGGGTAGTGCACGCTATAGCGCATGCTAATCCGGTGCGTGCGCTAAAAATGCTAGCGCACCTTTGTAGAAGAAGCCCTTAGTTTATACTACACATGATTAAATTATGAGATAGATACGTTATGAGCATTATTCTCCAACAGGAATATTCTGCCCAGCCTTGTTCTAAAACCCCACTTACATTATGTCGTTTGCTAATGGCAATCACATCGCTGGGGGTTTTTTTTTCTGTTCGTATTCTTGCCAAAGGTATAGGATAGCTAACAAATCTGTCAATTTTAAAAAATAAAAGGTCACAGATGACAACAACCAATATGCCTTCCAACAGTGAGTGACTTTATTAATATTTAAAATGTACACTGTGGTATTTTCAAAAGATCAAATGTTTAAAAAGACATTAAAAAAAAAATGTCAGCTTCGGGGGGTCCCTTCTTCCCTGCCATCACCCAGCAATGCACTCAACCATATTCATGTCCAGGTTTGGATGTGTAATATACTAATTGTTCAAAATTGAATAAAAAAATTTACCCCCTTTTACAAAGCCGTACCTAGCAGCTGCCACACGACGATGGCCTCAAAGCCCTTTAGATCTCTATGGGCTTCAGGGCCGTTACTGCAGCAGCTCGCGCTAAATGGCTTCGTACAAGAGGCCCTTACCTTCTTGTTATGCTTGTGAAAAAAATCTGTTCAACAAAGGCAGCCAAACTACGTTCCTACTCCCACTTCATACCGACTCAGTGGAATCAACTGCCCCCACAGATTAGATCCCTTGAAGGACTCCTCAACTTTAGGAAAGCAATAAAAACATACCTCTTCACCTAACTTCCCTGTCCACGACCGAATGCAAAGTAGATTAATATAAAATCCCTGGTATGTGTCCCATTAGGATGAAAACTTGAACTGAAAAATCTTGCACTGTAACTATGGCAAATTTACACACTCACGCACCCTTTTTACAAAACTGTAGCATGATTTTTAGCGCTAGCTGCGATAGTAACAGCTCTGACACTCATACGAGTTCTAAGAAAAGGACTCATGGCCCCGCCCCGTTCCGCTCCCAGCATCGCCCCCACATGAACTTCGTTTCTTCTTCCCCAAACTCAGGGCCACATCTGGAGGTCCTCCAAGCATGCATGGATGTGATGTGATGACATCACATCACATCCACACATGCTCGGAGGCCCTACAAATGTGGCCCCCAGCCCGAGCTCAGCGCCATCCAATCCCCAGACAAGCTGCCAGGTTTTGGAAATTCCTCCAAGGCACCCAGTCAATCCTCTAAAAAGAGGGCAAGTCCAGTGTTTCACGGACATCTGGTAACCCTAGTTCAGGGGTAGGCAATTCTGGTCCTCGAGAGCCACAGGCAGGTCAAGTTTTCAGGATATCCACAATAAATATGCACAAGATAGATTTGCATCTCAAGGAGGCAGTGCATGCAAATCCATCTCATACATAGTCATTTTGGATATCCTGAAAACCTGATCTGCCTATGGCTCTCGAGGACCGGAATTGCCTACCTTTGCCCTAGTTCTATGTGCAAAGTGTACTTTAACCCTCATTTTGTATCTGATCTCATAACTTTAGCAGTTAACTTGATTAATGTAGATGATATGTTTTCTTCAAGATAACTTTGCTCCTCTTTCTGTGTGACCCTGTCAACTTCTGTGCTTATGTTCTGTATTTGGCAACTGTAATTTTGCACTGCAGCTACAGCTTTTTCTAAAGCTATTTCTTACATCTTATTTTAGAAATACACGTGTGTGAGAAAGGACCACAGACTAGAACAATGTGTTCAACACCTATTTATTCATTCAAGACCCAACATCAACATAACATTCAAGACATGCTAAAAATATTAAGGAGCAGTATTCTGTATGTATACATATATATCCAAGACAGAATGATATCACAATAAATCTTTATGATGTAATAAATTATAAAGCTATCCATAGTTGCTTATTCCTCTTAAAGTTGCATCCTTCTTTGAAGATCCCTTTCAGGTTTTTAGATTAAAAGTAACCTGTTCATCTGAAATTCATCACCTTTATTCATTAAGGTGGTCATTTTACAAGCATTATTTGTGGTTTTTAGCGCAGGGAGCCTATGAGCGTCGAGAGCAGCGCTGGGCATTCAGCGCAGCTCCCTGCGCTAAAAACTGCTATTGTGGTTTAGTAAAAAGGGAGGGGGGTGGTTGTTACTGAGGTGACAGTGCATAGAGTCATCTGCTTTGACCTCTTTGAAAAAAACCCGGAATAGGAATGATAATTAACAATTCTATGCGCACAGTGTGCATTGTGTTTTTTTAAAATTTTATTGTTGGTAGATCATTTTGACTTGGTCATTTTAAAAAGTAGCTCGCAAATCAAAAAAGTGTGGGCACCCCTGATCTATATCTAGATCAGTGGCGAGATTCCAGGTGTGCCACCAGGGATTGAGTCACTTCTGGCATCGGCGCCTCTTCTCTCCACCCCCATACAAACCTCATCTTGTTTTCCCTGAGCTTGGGGCTGTGTCTGGAGGGCCTCTGAGCATGCACGGACATCGAAGTGATGACGTCGGAGCATGCTCAGAGGCCTTCTAGAGATGGCCCCGAGCTCAGGGAAAATGAAACAAGGTTCGTGTGGGGCAGGTCTGGGGAAGGGGATGTCAGAACGGGGCGGCGTTGTGGGTGTGCCACAGAAAAACATTTGCTCCGTTAGTGTGCCAGAGCAGAAAAAGTTTGTGGGACACTGATCCAGATGGTTTCCATATAAAACAACGAACAACTAGACTAAGAATTCCACAATCCAAAATGCAAAATTGAAAACAAAAAATGGAATTCAAGACGTTAATAATGATTCATATCTTCTAATGTGCCCAATAAAATTATCTTGTTATTGTTTTAATGTATTTAACAATAAACGGGGATGAGAAAAGACCAGACTATTTACTAGTCATTACACGCCAGCCGAATGGCTGTTCAGCTAGTATTGTTATCATTGGTATTCCTCCACCCCCATTATTTAATCTGTATGTGTGTGATAGAATATGTGCTTAAAATTGCTCAACAATATAAATCAAAAAAACTTATCTTGTAGCTGCTGAAGCATTGATTCTAGATACTGATCAGTATCTAGAATCAATGCTTCAGCAGCTACAAGATAAGTTTTTTTAAAATTTATATTGAGCAATTTTAAGCACATATTCTATCTCATACATAAGATATAATGGACATGTTAGCATTTAGCTCGTACCAAAACGGTTAACGCACCATAGTAAAAGGACCCCATAGATTGAATAATGGGGGTAGAGGAAGACTGGTTATTACCATACTGTTTATACTAGCTGAACAGCAATTCGGCTGGCGTGTAACGACTAGTAAATAGTCTGAGGTCTTTTCTCCTCCCCGTTTATTGCTAAATACGTTAACACCAATAACAAGATAATTTTATTGGGCACATTAGAAGATATGAATCATTATTAACGTCTTGAATTCCATTTTTATTTTCAATTTTCCATATAAAACATGCATAGCATAAAATTAACATTACAAATAGCTGAGTCTTTATGACTTTTCTTGACCACTTCCATTTATTGCCTGTACAAACAGAAATCTTTCTTTCCATGAAAGCAGATACAAATAGCAGGTTTTCAATAGTTTATAAAATATTGGAAAATCCTGTGGCATTAACGTATGATACCATTTTATTTGGTACGTTGATGAGAGCTAAAAGCCAAATATCTGTTTGACATAACAAACTTCTCTTTATAATGACAGGGGTTGCCATACAACTCATTTTGAGGAACTGGAAAAACTGGGATTGATTAAGTTATACTTTTTGGTGGGAATCTCTGTGTTACAATTTAAAAAAATGGAATGTACGATGGCCATACAACAGGGACATTATAAGAAGTTTATGGATGTCTGGGAACCATTGGCAAAATTCTGTAAGGAGTGATTGTTGATTTTCCCCTTTGATAATGCACGTCCAGGGTGGGTAGGTGGGAGGGGGGTGGGGAGATACTTTTAATTTGAATGCAATTGTTGATTATGTAGAAAGGTGAGGATGATATATGTATTTGCCATAAAATATCATTTGATAGAATTTAAGTGCTGTTAAAGTGTAAAAGGACTGTATAACTAAACTAAACTAAACCTTAAGTTTATATACCGCATCATCTCCACGGATGTTGTGGAGCTCGGCACGGTTTACAAGAACTTAAAATATAAGAAGAGAAGGAAAAAAAAAGGTTTACATTAACTTATATATAGAAGAGAAGAGTAAGGGGGATAGAATTACATTTTAGTGAAAAGCCAGGTTTTCAGTTGCTTGCGGAATAATTGGAGGGAGCCCAGGTTCCGCAGCGGGGTAGTAAGGTCGTTCCAAAGACCTGTGATTCTGAAGAGAAGGGATTTTTCCAGTTTGCCTGCATAGCGAATACCATGTAGAGAGGGGAAGGATAATTTATACCTTTGGGTGGGTCTGGTAGAATCAGGACTCGAGGAGTTATAAGATAGTGGGATTAAGGGAGGAAGGATGCCGTGAATGATCTTAAAAGCCAGGCAGGGGCATTTGAAATGTTAACATGTTGCACTTATTTTTTTTTTTGGCTTTAAAATGAATAAAGATATACCTGTATAAAGTTTCAATCTGTCAGCACATAGGCGTAATTGCCCCATCAATGCGTTCCACATTTTAACAGCTGCAACACAAAAAGCAGCTGCTCTAGTCTCAGCATATTGCACTTTAGTCGATGTTTCAAGTAACATGGTATTTTCTGAACAGGACAGTATAACATCAGCAATCGCTTAAAATACAAAGGTATTGGATGGTAAAACGTCTGATGAACAATCGAGATAACTTTATATTAGACTCTCTGTGCTACTGGCAACCAGTGCAACTTCTGAAGAACTGGGATTATGTGCTCGTTTCTTGCAATGCCCATAACCAACCGTGCTGCTGCATTTTGGACCAACTGCAATGTACTGCTCCTTAGTTTAATTCCAAGATACAATGCGTTACAGTAGTCCAGTCTGGAGATAACCATTCCCTGAACTACAGTTCTAAAATCAAAAGGCATCAGCATCGGCTTTAAACGATATAGCACCTGTATATTTAAGTAGCTAAAACAGGCCTGAATAGTTTCATCAATTTGACACTTCATCATTAAACCAGCATTCAGTTTTACCCCTAATACTGTCATTTCCTTTTTGACCAATAAGTCTACACCCAATACATCCACTACCTCTGACCACATCTCTTCACCACCCTGTCCCACATGCATTATTTCAGTCTTTTGAAAGTGGTGTTTATGTTCTGTTATCTTTCTCTCTTCCTCTCCATAACATGAGCTGGAATATGGATGTTTACTGCTTATTTTGTTATTCTCTGATTGTAGATGAATTCTCTTAAGATTTCAGCTGGATTTCTTTAGTTTTTGTATACATTTAAATAAGTGCTGGAAAAGAAAAAAAAAGTGAAAACTCTAATGTGAAAATTTAAGTCTTAACTTTGTCCCTATCCTTATATCTAAGCTGAATATAAAGTTGTGTTGATTTTTTGTAACCTATAAGTTAGCCTAGCTGTCCAGAGTTGTGTGGTTTATTTACACCTTAATAAAAATAGAAATATTTAAAAGGTTAACCAGGTCATCAGTAATGCGGCAGAATGAATTCACAGGCGGACAAGGCCGAAGCAGCCTGTTAGAATGCTGCCAGCCCAACGCTGCTTAGGGAGGTATGTAGGGCTCGCTCGCGATTGGCAGGGTTTGGATGGGAGGGAGGGAAAGACGGGGGTTCGGCTGTGCGGTGGGGGGGGTGCTCGCTCAAGGGTTCTGCTGCACAAGGGATGGGAGGGAAGGAAGGGAAGCTGGGCAAGGGTTCTGCTGCACAAGGGATGGGAGGAAAGTGAAGCTGGGCAAGGGTCCTGCTGCACAAGGGATGGGAGGAAGGAAGGGAAGCTAGGCAAGGGTCCTGCTACACAAGGGATGGGAGAAAAGTGAAGCCGGGCAAGGGTCCTGCTGCACGAGGGATGGGAGGGAAGGAAGGATAGAAGCTGGGTAAGGGTTCTACTGCACAAGGGATGGGAGGGAGGGAAGAGAAGCTGAGCAAGGGTCTTTCTGCCCAAGGGATGGGAGGGAGGGAAGGATAGAAGCTGGACAAGGGTCCTGCTGCACAAGGGATGAGAGAGAGAGGAGGAAAGATGCTGCACCTGTGGGGGAGAGAAAGGAAAGAGGAAGAATTGAGGTAAAGGAGAGGAAGGAGAGATGATCATGTACATACCCCGAAAATAAGACCTAGTGCATTTTTTGGTCCTAAAATTAATATAAGACACTGTCGTATTTTCGTGGAAACACGGTATAAATAATCATATCTAAATTTTGTTCCACCAGCTCCAGTTTAGGCTGATATTTTTTAATGGCATTTTGGCATTTAGATGCTGTTAAAAAATTGGTATTCTGTATGTGGCATTGGTGCACCTCAATGGAGATGCCACATTATAGAATTTCCCCCCAAAAGACCAAATTCTATAAATGGCACTCCAAGTTGGGCGCCATTATAGAACAGTGCCTAGCGCTAGGATCTGTACCTTTTAGGCACAAGGATTTACATCAACAACAACCCGATGCAAATCCCTGTGTCTAAGTGAGGCATGGATCAGGCATATGCTACAGCAGTGCGCACAAATTCTTGGAATGCCCATGACCCGCCCATGTTCCTGTCATGACCCTGCCCCTTTTCAGTTCTGTGCACTAGAATTTTTTCATGCATCTGTAGTGATCACACCTAGTGAGATTCATGCGCAAATTCTAATTGTTGCCAATTAGCACCGCTAAATGATTGTTAGCACTCAATTATCTGAACTAATTGGTTTGTTAATCAATTAAATTGCATGCAAAAATTGAGCATGTGGCCAAATTTCTGTGCGTAATTTTGAGCACCATATATAGAACCTGGGGGAAAGTGTACTCATATTTCATAACCAGCACCTGTATGAATCAAGACTGTATCTGTTTCTCTGCTATTTGTCCATATCCATATGCCTAGATGGAATATTTCAGGTTACAGGGTTTGTGTCTAGACCTATAGTGAAGAAGAGAGTGCATTGTAGGAATTTACTGTTATGGCATATGGGGAGCTTTAGATCTGTCTGGTGTATAAAAAGTGCGGCGAGGGAAAGTGTTTAGCACAATGGGCAGTAGACCTGGGCCCCACCTGTTGAAGGAGAGATTGGGGTAAGTGGTGCAGTGGGTAGGAGCCCAGGTCCTATATGCTGAAGAGCAGAGGCCAGGAGATCTGAGAAACTTGGCAGGTGGGGAATCTAAGCTTCGCCTGCTGAACCTTGACAATGTACACATAGAAGAATAAGAGATGAAAAAAAGGAGTAGTAGGGTAAGATTTGAGAAAGGAATGTTTGTGTGTGTGTAGGTGGAAGGGGACAGAAAGTTGTAAGGAAATGATTGAGAGTTAGAGGTATCCAGAAACCATCTGTGAGTGGACTATTTTATCATTCCAATCACATACCTCGCTTACATTCTGCACTCACAAACATCCTCTTTATTCCCCTATCCACCCACTCACTTGTGCACACATACCTCATCCACTCACCATACCCCATTCATTCACTACAATACCCTACCCACTTAGGGCTAGATTCACTAAGGGCACGGATCCGATCCGATCCATGTCCGGGGGGCTGATTCATGAATTGCCCTTATGCAAATGAGGGCAATCAGAATCACACCCCCAACCGAGCGCCCGAATCACTCTATAGTGATCCTGAAGCATGCGTAGACCATCTGTAGATGGTCTGTGTGTGCGCTGGCCTTCTGTGTCCGGCAGAGCAGGAACCGGTTTTTTTTCTTCACAAGCCTGTGGTTTTAACCCGCTTTAAGCCCGCGGGTTAAAAACATGGGCTTGTACTGCGGGGAAGGGCAAGAGAGTCGGGGCAGCAGGAGAGATTCATGGTGAGAGTAGGGGATGGAGATTGGGGCAGGCAGGAAATCGAGGCTGAGAGCAGATCGGGGCAGGCAGGAGATCGGGGCAGAGAGCAGGGCGGCAGAAGGTAGGGCAGTCGGAATAGACATGAGTGACTGGACCTCAGCAGTCATTTATTTTTGGTTCGGTCAGCCCAGTCGGTGTCCCTCTTTTTTTTTAAGTAAATTGCTGCCTGCCTACATTTGAATGCCGTTCGCCCTCATTTGCATGTGCAGATCGGAGGATGATTGGGACAGAGGTTAGTGAATCGGGTCGGAGGGAAATCGGGTCGCTAAATGGTCGGAAGTTGATCGGTGGGCTTAGTGAATCTAGCCCTTAGTCACTCTATACACTCTATTCACTTTTACCCCCACCCCTCTCCACCCACACACACACACTGCCTACTCATACAAACATTCATACACCAATTTGGGCACAGAGCTGTAGTTATTCTGAACAGGGGAAAGGCACATAGGTGTAATACTTGTAGCATACACTTTACAACTTGTTCAAATCCATTTTGTAATTCTTCAGAATACCTACACATGATTCAACATAGCAACACAAGGGCCGATATTCAGGGGATCTTATCTGATTAGGAGAGGTTCCTACCTGGATACGTCCCACTTACTAGTTCCATATCTGGAATTCTAGGGCCAGTACCTATTAAGTATCTTGGTATTATCTGTGTGGTGCCAGGGGAGGAATCTGGATGGAGTTAGTGTCAATTTCCTGTCAACTAACAGGGTAACTACCCAGATAATGTCAAGACAGCAAAAAAAAAAGCTGCCCCAGCTTTATTAGTTTACTTCTCTGGGTCCTGACCTGTATACTGTTATCACTGGTAAATGGCTAAGTGCCAGTGGCTAAGAAAATAAAGATATACTTGGATTTTCTAGATATCAGTGGTGAATATCTGGATACAGAATAACTGCAGTAGTAATCATTTAAATCATCAGGCTGAATATTACTTGAATATTAAATAAAAGCAGATAATTACCAAATTGATTAATCCAGTCTGCCAGCAAGGTATTTGGGGTATAACTGATACTTTGCACAGGTTGTCCCATGCCTTCTATTTATGGATTTAGGATATATTTGTACAAAGATGCAAAATATTTTATTTCATTGTACAGATAACAAAAATTAAAATAAGAGATTCATAGCTCACACCTAGTTCCAAAGCAATTTTAATGTTTATTTTCTCATGCAGAAGGAGAGAAGAGATAATCAGGGTGGTTGATTAGAATAAAAAAGTATTTGCCATTTTGGAAAGAAAAGGAATATATTATTTGGGTATTTTTGGGTATAAGCCTGGCTGACACTTAGAAAGTGTGACTTAAGTCCCAGCAGACAGTGATTTAAATGTGAACAGATGGACTGGTATAATGTTTTCGAGAAATGCAATCCAAAGCTGAAAGAAACTAATCAGGAAATCAAAAGTACACTTTTGTTTTAAAGTTTACGTTTAAGCTAAGCAAAAGCAACATTTTTAGTTCTTGCTTCTTTTATTTCCAGAATAGGAAGCGTAAAAACACTTCAAGAAAGTCTATTGCTCATTTGAAGAAACTACTTTTACATCCTCTTTGCTCTGTCTTCAAGTTTTCAAGTTTGAAGTTTTATTTTAATTTGATGAATCGCTTATTTAGATTTACTAAGCGAGTTACAACACTAATAAAAAATATAAACATATGTTTAGACATACCATTTAAAATTTAAAAATGATGGGTTAGACCAACAGACTCACAGACTAATCAATTCACAAGGTAAGGAGGGATAGAACTACAATTAAATGCTTTAAAGTACAGAAAAGAACCATAGATGGAAAGAACATTAGGGAGGGAAAAGTAGAAACCTGGATGGGAACTAGTATAAAATTTGAACATAATTTAAAGATTAAAAGCATCTTTAAAAAGGAAACTCTTTAAGTTAGTTTTAAAACGGCTAAGATCATTTTCCTCTCTTACATGCTGAGGCAAAGTGTTCCAAAGTTGTGGAGCCATCACTGAAAACATATCATGTCGTCGAGTTCCGATAACTTTCAAAGAGGGGACTACTATGAGCTTTTAATTAGTGGACTGGAGAGAATGCGATGTACTATAAGGGATAAGAAATTTATTAATAAATTGTGGTTCATTAGTGGAAAGAGTTTTAAATACTAAGAGTAAAATTTTTAAAGGGATACGGTGGTTAATTGGGAGCCAGTGTGATTTAATCAGAAAAGGAGTGACATGATCATATTTTTACCGTTATGAATGAGTTTAACGGCAGTATTCTGGATTATCTGAAAGCACTTCTTTTTCTTTTTGTGACTACAACAGCCTATTTAAACTAAAATTCTTTAATTTAGAGTGAAGAGATTCCCTTTTTTAAAAAAAAAACCAATATTCATCCATACATAGAGTCCTTTATTCCAACATGCAGGGTTTGATTGCCTTCAGGACACACAAAAAGATTTTCAATAGTTTGTTTAGGCTCTTCCATGCTAGAAATCTTTTCTTTGTCTTGAATACAGTACCAGTTAACTGCTCTTCTGTACTTCAAACTGCTTTGCAGCAGTAATTACATTCCAGAGCAGCACAACAAACCATCACTCACTATCAGAAGTACTGTAACAAAATAATGATTCTCTTTGATAGTCCCTTCCCCCTCAATTAGAAGGAAAGCAGTTCCAGTTGGAATGCCATTTGTTGATCATAATCAATCTTGTCCCATTCCATTAATTTAGGGAGCAGATTGTTCACTTGGGGCACTTCCAGAGATGACCAACAGGAAGGTATCATAACAAAAATGTTATTCCCTCTTTTCAATTTCTCTCAGTCCAGATAGCTATCAAATTTTAGAGGTTTACCTTTCACTATCCTGATAAAACTCTAGGGGGCCAATGTTGCGCGCTATTTAGTTGGCTGGGAATCGCTTCCGGCTAGTTAAATAGGCTTAAGCCAACTAATTTCCGATATTCATTGAGAGATAGCTGGTTATCTCCGTTGAATATCCCAGTCACATGACATAGCCAGACAGTGCCAATATTTGTTGAACGATCAACTAACTCTAGTGGCCAGAGAGACCCACCTAAACTATGTCTTTTGGCCACTATGACTTAGCTGGCAAGCCATTGAATATTGGCTTTGGCCACTATGTCAAACGCAGCTGAATATATCCCAGAATTTCAATGCAGACGGCTGGATTCAGCCCCGGAATTGAATTTCCAGGTTCGCTGCTGACTATGGGAAGTAGTTGGGTTGCCTCCTAAGGTCTGAATATCACCCCCATGGGAGTTTCTCCTCTGATCCACAGCATTATTAAAATAATGCACTTCAATTTTTATCTTGCTTAGGGCCTTATGTACTAAAGTGTGAAATGACTAGCTCTGTCCCCCTAATTCTATTAACTTGATCATGCAATTGTACTCTTAATTGTTAAATTATGCACCAATTGGCTTTAAGTATCATTAATGAATCTTAATTGGTATAAAATAGCATTAGTTGGCACTAATTTGCAGTTACGTGCATCATTGCACTTAAGTCCTTTTGTACAAACATACCCCAGATTCCATAAAGGTTGCCCAAGTTTGGACACAATATAGAGATGTGTGGGCAACTTAATTGGTTAACAAGATATTAGCACTCAATTGAGTTAAGTTAACTAATTAAGTTGCCCACACAATCAATTGATGCTAATTGGCACCAATTAAGGTTAGTGTGCGCATCTGCCTGCATGCTATTTTATAACGATGGGCACCCAACTTTCATAGTGCATAACCCAAAAGGGGACATGGCTGGGTCAGGGGAGGGCATGAGTGGGTCAGGGGCAATCTGAATATTTGGGTTCAGCATTATAGAATATGGGGGATGCATGCCCAACATGATTTATACCAGGTTTCAGTCGGTATAAGTCCTCGTGCCCAAAGTTGGGTGCAGGAATCAGCTCTACTGTAAGTGCTATTATAACAGTAGTTCCCAACCCTGTCCTGGAGGACCACCAGCCAGTCAGGTTTTCAGGATAGCCCTAATGAATATGCATAGAGCGGATTTGCATGCCTGTCACCTCCATTATATGCAAATCTCCCTCGTGCATACTTATAATAATCATTATAGAAATGGTGCTTAGCGCCTAACTTTAGGCACTCAAAATTTAGGCAACCTTTTGAGAATTTAACCCCCACCTCCACCCCCACTCCCACGTATAAAAAGTAGCACAGAAATGCCTCAAAGTTTAAAAAATGCCAACATTCAAGTTTTTCTTGCTATTTTTCATGCAATGGGCACTTTTGCAAAGTCACTTTACTGTGGTAAACTTCTGTGCAGTCTGTGTACAATTTGCATTAATGCTTTGCAAACACATGCAAAAATCCCCATCATTAAAGTAATAAAAAAAATTACAATTTCTTAAAAAGGCACAATCTTTCAAAAATAAGTACAAAGACTAGGAAGCATTCTTTGAAGTTATTAAGTACCACATTTAAAACAAATTGGAATAAATATTTGTGGGAAAAGGTGACTAAAGTCACCAGAAACAAAGAAATGAGGGTTGGAGCAGGGAGATTATTAGGGAAGTTAGCACACCTGCCAGAGGAGGAACAGAAGCCATTCTGTGAAGGCATGGAATGGGCTGAAGCAGAGTCTCAGTTAATGTCAGAGCCAGAAGACAGAGACTGCAACTGGAACCACAAATCTTTGGCAATTTCCAGGAAAAGGTGAAGGGCAGCTGTGGGAGGTTACAGTTTACTAAAAGATGACTGTGAGCGGTAGGTGACCTGCCTCAGACCCTCTGGGTTACTGTAGAAGGTTTGTAGCAGAAGTTTCACTCGTGGAAGAGGAACATTAACTGTTAAACATTGCAAATGACTATTAACCTGGCTTCAAAGATTATATTTTGTGCAAAATATGATGCACTCTAGATGGGAAATTGAAGAACGGGCAGTAGTGCACTTTCTTTGGGCAGAGGAAGTGAAACCTGTGGAAATTCGCCATCGGATATTGACTCAGTATGGGCATAGCATCATGAATCAACAATAGGTTTATGAGCGGATAAAAAGGTTTAAAGTGGGAAGAACAGGTGTAACCGAAGAACGTCGTTCTGGTTGCCCATCAACATCGCACACACAAGAGCACATTGGCAAGGTGGATGCCTTGATTAGAGAAGACCAATGGGTAATGGTGTCTCAATTGGCAGCAAATTTGGATATCAGCTATGGATCTGCATTTGCCATAATGCATGATAACTCTCGTACATTTTGAATCATTTGAAAATGCTTCCAGTCACAAGATGCACCTTACAGATTGTGGATCTATGGAGGAAATATTAAAAAATTTATATACTGCATACAACTATGCATAAAATCTTGTTTCCCTACGATTATCACATATAACATAGACATGTCTAAACAACATCATTAATCATTCCTGTTATAAACAGGGATAAAGCGCAGGTTGTTTAAGGTCCCTCCCATAGGAAGGGCCTTAAACAATCTGGGCCAATCAGAGCATCAGGCCCCTCTCCAGATGCTTAATCAAAAATAGTACAAAAAAAGGAGAAGGATTAACTACTAATAACTAGCTCCACCAAAGGTTAATCTATTGAGCAAAAAACCATCTAATCAGATGATTTTAGTCAAGATGAAGGAAAAGATCTCAGACTTGCCACTCCCAGGATCATAATAATATCATCCAGATATGGAAATGTGGCGTGGGTATCTTTCATTGATTAAAAAACCTTCATATTTCGATTTTTGACTTAATTCATCAATATTCAATGTTCAATAAATGTAAATATTTAAACCACTCCACAAATGATGTTTTTTGGTAGTTTTTCTTAAAAAATAAATAGATAAATATTTTTTTATAATTTTTTAAAGAGCTGTGCAAGCAAGCATATTGCAAAATTGTGCAAATAGCAATTATCAAGTGGCTAGTGCAATAACTGGCCTAATGGTGCAAAAAAGCTGTGCAGAAAGCAAATATAACATCAAATAAAGCCAAATGCTGGCACTTATCTTATTAACTTGATGTTAAGTTATGATAGATTGTTGAACAGCGGCCTGAGCTATGTCGCTGCTCCAGCCCCGTATATCATATCCAATGGGAACTCGTTTCGCCACGGTCAGGCGGTTTCCTCAGGGTTTTGGATAAACGGGTATTAACGTAAATCTTTCCGGTAACAACAACCGGAAAGATTTACGTTATGCCTCGGCTCTGCCCTCAGCTCTACCCCACCCCCTCCCCCACTGCGTGTTCATCGGCAGGAAGGCATCCACGCATGTGCAGATGCAACGCAAGGACGTCACATGGATGCGTGTGTGCGTGCAACATCACTACATTGCATCCGCTCATGCTCGGATGCCCCCTCCCGATGTGATTTCTTTTCAAAACCCAGACAAAGTGCCAGGTTTTGAAAAGCCAGACCCCTGGACATGTCCTCAAAAGGAGGACATGAGGACATGTCCGCGGAAATCCGGACGTCTGGTAACCTTGCCCCTACCCCATTTCACTCCTCCAGAAGTAGCAGGGAAAGTGTAGAACCTATTTGTGAGCGTGGTGGCAATAATATGTTAAATCCTTCCCATATATCGTATCCGGAAAAAAAACTCCTGTATAAGGTATTCTAAATTAATTTTCCTATGTACTGTTTTCCTGCCTTCTTCTATTCTATGTTTATAGCCTAATTTATTTATTTTTCTCAAGTACTTTAGCAAGATTGTGAGCCTTTGGGACAGTCAGGGAACTCTAAGTACTTTTTCTTCATTTTAATTAATCTTACTTAATTGCATCTCTTCTGTATCTACTGTAAACCGCTTTGAACCTCACGGTATACAAGAAATAAAATTATTATTATTATTATTATTAATACTTGGTGGGTGAGCGCGTCTCAAATGGAAAGGCTTATTGGTTAGAGCTGAGAACTACCAAGTACCAAGGGAGATTCTGAACTAGTACTGAATCTCTGTAACCCTATCCTGATACATTATGGGATGTGAAGCACTGATTTCACTTGCTCCTGTTATATATAACTATGTTACACTCCTGTCTGTTTCCTCCTACTTCATACTCATGATGTAACTTAGCTGCATTCATGCAATCTCTCTTGTTGTAAACCGCCTTGAACTGAAAGGTATGACGGAATATAAATAAAGCTATTATTATTATTATTATTGGTAGTATCAAAGGCTACAAATAGCATACTGAATTGGAAGTTAAGTTCAACCAAGGGATTGCCCTAAAAGTCTCTCTCCTAAAACTGGGTAATTTGGCAGTTCAGCAGCAGTGAGTCAAGGACCAGAGAAGTTCTGCAAGCCATGTTCACATTTCATTGCCTCTGGTACAAAGCAGAGGTGCCAAGGGACAGTATAATTGAAGTAAACTGTATACAGTGGTGCCTCACACAACGAACTTAATTCGTTCCAGGAGCAAGTTTGTTATGCGAAAAGTTCGTTATGTGAAACGCATTTTCCCATAACAATACATGTAAAAAAAAATAATTCGTTCTGTAGCATAAAATATGCTAAGATGACATAAAAAAAGATAAATTTACCTTGTTAGAGCTGTTAGCATGATATAGAGGGGATATATGTGAAGGGGAGGGGAGACAGGGGTTTTGTTGATCCTTGCTGTGTATTATAATCACCCCCCACATACTCCCCAGTACCTTTTTTAATTCCTCCCATCTTTCCCAGCCAGTGGCGTACAGGCCAGAAGCGCAGAGATCAGGAGCAATTCCTCTGCACGCCTGTGTGGGCCCATGCCGATCTCCGAATGGCTGCAGTTAGTTCTTGTGAGTCCCGCAAGAGCTGGCTGCAGTTAGTTCTTGTGAGTCCCGCGAGAGCTGACTGCAGCCATTCAGAGATCAGCGCAGGCCCAGGCGGCGGGGGGGAGGTTTAAAAATATGCGGTGGCGGCGGGGGGAGGTTTAAACATATGCGGTGGCGGCGGGGGGAGGTTTAAACATATGCGGTGGCGGCAGGGGGAGGTTTAAAAATATGCGGTGGCGGCGGGGGGAGGTTTAAAATATGTAGCGCCAGTTAAGCGATGCAGCTCGGGCGACTTCGTTGTGTGAAACGAAGTCCGTTGTACGGATCAAGACAAGAAGTTCGTTGTGCGCAGCGTTCGCTGTGCGAGGCGGCCGTTATGCGAGGCACCACTGTATTTACAAAGTTTCACGTGTGAGAAAAGCCTCAAAAATGGAAGCAGCAAAATTAAAAATGTCACTTTTTTGAAAGGATATAGACAGCGAGAAGGCAGTATTAGGAAATTGCCCAGGAAACTTAGGCCCACTTTTATGAAGCTGTTAGGCTTTTTTTATTGCCAGCCGCGGTGGTATTAGCTCTGATGTACATAGAATTCTTATGAGCGTCGGAGCAGATACAGCTGTGGCCAGAGATTTAAAAAGCCTAATTTTCAGTCCCCTACGAGAATCAGGGCTTTAAAGTTCATTTTGCTCTAATCATTCAAAATATCAAAATGCTCATAAACTTACTGAAGTGGAAAGCAACTTATTAAAAAAATTAAAATTTAGAACAGCACAATCCACAAAAACAATTTAAATAACTTAACTGAAAATTGTAGTTCCAAAATTCTTCATAGGGCCACTTTTATCGAGCCGCGCTAGTGGTTTAACGTGCATAATAGCGTGTGTTAAACCGCCGGCTGGGCTAGCCGCTAACGCCTGCCTTGAGCAGGCGGTAGTTTTTTGGCCAGCGCAGGGGTTAGCGCATTATTAAAAGTCGCACGTGCTAACCCCGCTAGTGCGGCTTGATAAAAGGAGCCCTTAATCTTCAGCAAAAATGACACACACTCGCTTTGTAACATATTTAACTCTATACAAAATTCTATATAACAATATGTTGCCTGTAACCCGCCTACAACGCTAATTAATAAGGATTTGGTGTATAAAATTGCACATAACGTAACTCTCCACAACTGGCAATACCCAAAGGTGACTTGCTGTTCAGTCACACTTTCCTCTACAGCTTCCCATGCTTCATGTGGTCAGATCAGGAGGTCACCAAAGGGTGGTCTCCATTTTCTAGCATTAACCCTTCTTGGCAGTTCTGTGAGCAGCAGCCTTAACTTGATATTTATTGCTGGGATTACAGGCTAAGCAAGAAAGTGTGAAAAGATCCGCACTGCTGCTCCTTCCTGTAGAAGAATAGAAGATGTACAATGTACATTTGCTCATTGCCTGTCTGCACTGCATCTTCACCTCCTTGGAGCCCTATCCCACTCACCCGCACTCATCTACTACAAATCAGTTAGTTATCCCCTCTATGTCAATTCTATAGCTCATTCTCATCTAAATCTTCTGCTTTTCATTGTGTGGCCCCTAACTCTTTGGAACCAACTCTACGATTTGAACCCTCATTATCTAGATTTATTATACAAATTACTATTATTCTCTACCAATAAAATATATCACTCTCATAAAGAGGAATATATTTTATAAATAACTATTAATTTGGGGAAAGTTAGCTCGCTTGATTAAAACAGCTCTGTAATAATTGCTTATTCAAGAACTAAAACTCAGAACATTTATAAGCAAACTGAAAATTTATTTAAAAGCATTAAAAACCAAGCAGGTAGGCAGTTGTTACAAATGAGACCTTTTGAGCAAGGACAATGAGATTGCACAAGACAAATGTTGCTAAAACAGAAAGAATAATTTATCTGGAAAAGAAAAGTTACTCACAATGTGAATATAACTTAAAATGGAGCTGAGGCCGCATGATGATCCAGGGAGGAGAAGAATTGTAGCTTGATCCAGGCTGGTTCCAGAGAGAGAGTGAGCATCTTTCCCCTCTGAGAACGTATTTTGCTTCATTTTTATAAGGCTGAGACCAGTTCTAAAAATAGAATCCTAGGTCTGTTCTAAAAATAGAATCCTAGGTCTTTGGACCCATGATGCATAGCAGTTCAGCCTTTTTCTCTGTTCCTAGGTGGATGATGATTTAATTACAATGGCTTGAAAGTATGTTCCAATATAGAGTATTGTCACTTGTCCTTGCTGAATGTGATATGAATCAAGGTAAAATGTGGTTTAAAATGGAGTGATGAGCTTCTATTGTTCTTGCTGATTGGAGTAGCCCAGAGATGAATTTGGTGTGGAGGCTTCTATTGATTTTGCAGACCAGAGATGAATTTAAAGTTCTGTTTAGCTCTGGTATCTGAATAGGTGCACTTAATACTTTCTGAAGGTGATGGCTCAGTCCTTGCTTTTGTAATAGATGCATTTAACACAAAAATTAGCTTCTATTGTTCAGACTGGGGTAGTTCAGAGATGAATTTGGTCTTCTGGGGTCAAGTACTTAACACTTTCTGAAGGCGGTTGGCTCAGTCCTTTTTGTGTTCTATTGAATGGGGCATGTAACACCTTTCTAACAGATGGCTGTGCTGGCTCAAAGACCACATCAAAAATTATCTTTTAAATCCATCTTAACTCCAAGCAGAATTATAAACCCATATCATTTTTACTAAGTCCCTCAGAAAAAAATGATCTATTAGGTCAGGCAATAATTCAAATTCAAAATTCATAACTTCAGTTATATTAACTATATCAGGCTACATATGTTAAGATCATATCAGAATTATAAAATCATTTCATGCTACAGATTCAAGTTCGCTCTCAAAACTTGGATATTTGCTAAAGTGTTTTCCTGACCTTTTCACCTAACCTACAAGACTTTATTTCCTCCTCTTCACTTATGTCAGGGGTGTCCAATGTCGGTCCTCGAGGGCCGCAATCCAGTCGGGTTTTCAGGATTTCCCCAATGAATATGCATGAGATCTATGTGCATGCACTGCTTTCAATGCATATTCATTGGGGAAATCCTGAAAACCCGACTGGATTGCGGCCCTCGAGGACCGACATTGGACACCCCTGACTTATGTTCTGTAGTAATCTGTTACTGGAAATGTATTATTGTGCTATTTACTCCCTCTCTCACATCCTTTCCTTTGAGTCTGTTCTTTTCTGTTGTTATCAGAGTCCCTCCTATTTTGTCCCATCACATTATCCATTATGTACACCTCCATGATATCTTTTGAATGGCAGAATAACAAATATTGCATACATAAAATAAAAATAGATAAATAAACAGATACCCTGAAACAGGAAGCAATAAGCACCAGTGGAAGTAAAGGGGTTTATGGGTAACTTACTCAATTCCTCTGTATCTTCAATCTTACTAAGGCCCCCTTTTTCAAAGCCGTGTCAGGCTTCATTATTGCCAGCTGTGGAGGTATTAGTTCATAGGAATTCTATGAACATTGGAGCTAATACCACCATGGCTAATTATAAAAAAGCTTAACACGGCTTCATAAAAGGAGGGGGGGGGGTAAATTAGCTGTTGGCATTGGAAACACAGCAACACTCTCCTTTGTCAGGTTGCATTCTGTCTTGCTCTCTGCTGGAGATGTTACTGAGATTTCTACATCAGACTGTAATGCTCTTTGAGGGTTTTCAGATGCTCCTGCCATTGTGGGTCCTGACTTGAGAAGCCAGAATGCTGACAGTATCAGCAGCCACTCCCTCCAACTCCAGCTTGTACAGTGGGCTATGGCAGTCAGTGCAGTGTAGCCTCACAAAGATGGGACTCAGAATAGCCATAGTAATGTTAGAAATGCTCTGGGATATAATCCAGGATAGAAATGCCTTCCTTATTAGCATACTGTAGTGTAGTGTTTTCAGCTGGTGTGCCATGGCTGCTCCCCAGGTGTGCCACAGTAGACAGATAGGATTTGTAGGGATCCCACAGCAATCCCTCCAGGTCCTCAGGGATCCCATGTTTGTCTGACATTGCTGCCTGGATGTCCTGCCATCATCCAAAACTAAATATGTCCAAGCCTGAGCTGCTCCTCTTTCCTCCTAAACCCTCTGCTCCTCCTCCTCCTTTCTCCATCTCGGTAAATAGTACTGTCATTGTTTCAGTCTCCTCTGCTCGCAACCTCGGAGTCGTCTTTGATTCCGACCTCTCATGTTCTATGCACATCCAACAAGCTGCTAAGACCTTCCAAAATTTGCCCCTTCCTCTCTGAGCACACTACTCGGACCCTTGTCCAGGCTCTTGTAACATTATGCTTAGATTACTGTAATCTACTTCTAACTGGTCTCCCGCAGTGTCACCTCTCCCCCTTGCAATCTGTGCAAAACTCTGCTACATGACTCATCTTCTACCAACCTCGCTACGCTCATGTCACCCCTCTCCTTAAGTCACTTCACTGGTTCCCTATCCACATTCACATACAGTTCAAGTTCCTATTGCTGACCTACAAGTGTGTTCATTCTGCTGCCTCTCAATAGCACTCCTCTCTTCTCTCTCCTTATACACAAATTGGAAGTATTTATGAGTTGAAAGAATTGCAGTTTTCATAGGCTAGATGAAATGGTGTATAAAATAAACTCTCTTGAGTAGAACACAAGATAGACTTGGCACTGCTTAGGGTATACTTCCAGGTCTGTCTTTTCCTGATGCTATTTTTCTAGGTACCAGTTGTTCTTCTAACACTCTGAACTGTTCCTGAATTTAATTGCTGCCAAACTTATGCATATTTTTAAGGCTAAACGGTGGAAACAATCATATGGATCACTAATTATAATTAGAGGTACAGATTTGTCTTATGATTTGTTGTGGTTAACTTTGTCAAATTAAGGACTAGGGAATAAAAATAGCTAACAGTACAGCTCCATATGCTAGTCTTTCAGTAGCAAAATTAAATTAAATAACTAATTCTGAAGGTTACAGGTATGGAAAAGGATGGAGGAGATTACTTGCGGAGATAAGTGGGGATGGAATGGATCTTAGTGTGAATGGTCAAGTATGGATTTGAGCCATAGAAACAGAGAAAAATTAAGGAAGATAAAGACCACTTGGCCTATTTAATCATATCATCTACTATCCCTTCTTCTCCCTTACAGATCCAATGTTCTTGTCCCAAACTTTCTTGAATTCAAATACACTTTTTGTCTCCACCCAGTGAAATAGTGAGAATAGGAGGTACCCATGGCAGTGGCGCTCCAGTGCCCTCCTTTCTGCCCCCTGCTCCTTCCGCATCCCTTAAGCCACACACACATCCTCCCTTCCGCCCATACCTCTTTAAATCTTCGCCAGCACAAATCTTCGCCAGCACAAGCAGCCAGTAAGTGATTTCAGAGAGGAGCTGAGCCGGTGTGAGTGGAAGGCCAGTGAATTTGCTCGCACTGGCAAAGATTTGAAGAGGTAAGGGGGTAAAAGGAAGGCGCAAGCATGGTGTGGGGAGTGGAGAGGTGCCAACATCCCCACCAAGATGGTGCCTGAAGCGGTCTATCCCCACCACCCCTTACTATGCCACTGTCTCTACTATCTCTACTGGGAGGCCATTCCACACATTCACTACCCTTTCTTTGAAAAAGTATTTTCTGAAGTCTCTTCCGAATCTATCCCCTTTCACATTCATCCTATGCCCCTCATTCCATAGTTTCCTTTCCATTGAAAGAGACTCATCTCATGCGTATTTGTTATGTAATTATTTAAACATCTGAATCATCTCCCCTCTCTCCCTCCTTTCCTCTAAAGTATACATATTGAGATCTTTAAGTCTGTCCCCGTACACCTTATGATGTAGACCACCAACCATTTTAGTAGTCTTCTTTTGGACCATACTGTTTTTATCCTTTTGAAGGTGCAGTCTCCAGAAATTTACACAATATTCTAAATGAAGTCTTGTCAGAATCTTATACAGGGGCACCAATACCTCCTTTTTCCTGCTGGCCATTCCTCTCCCTTTGCAACCAAGCATCCTTCAAGCTTTTGCCATCACCATTTCAAACTGTTAGGCCACCTTGAGATCATTATGTTTATTACATATTATCACACCCAAGTCCCACTCCTTATCTAATCTAATTTGCCACGCACGCTAGACCTTAATGCCAGCATTGGGCTGGCATTAGTTCTAGAAGCATAGCATGTGGTAATTTCCTGCGTGCACTAAAAACGCTAGTGCACCTTAGTAAAAGGAGACCTAGGTCTTTAAAACTTTACAAAAAATAATATACGAATTCAGACTCTTATTTCTATAGAAAGACTGTTCCATGGTTGAACTACCTGATAAGAAAATGATCGTACCAGTTAACTCTTCCTAATTACTCTACAAACAGTTGGAAACTGAAGTTTAAAGCTACAGTTACTCTTTGTAGTAATAAAATTAACTAGAATACATAAAAGAGATGTTAATTGTTTTGGAGCACTACCATATAAAGTCTTATGTACTAGAATGATACCTTAAACTTAATCCTGTATCCAATCAGAAGCCAGTGCAATTTGTACAAAAGAGGTGAAGCCCTTTCAAATTTTCTAACTGAAAAGATTAGTCTAGCAGCTGTATTTTGAAACAACTGTCATCTAGTAAGAACCTTTTTAGATGCTCCACCGTAAATTGCAGTAGTCCAAATATGACAATAATAATTAATTTAATTTTAATTTGTTACCATATATTAGTATTTGAATAATAATCGATTGACAAAGTAGTCGAAAACTGGATTGTGATAAGATAAATCTTATAACTCTCAGTTGTCAAAGATGGAAAAAGAAATTTTTGAGAGCATTCTCATATGGACTGCCAGAAGAACTAACAAATCAATTCTGAAAGAGATCAAACCAGCTATGTCACTCAAAGTCCAGATGATGAAGTTAAGATTGTCACACTGTCAGAAGAGAAAGATCTTTGGAGAAGAACCTTATATTTGGAAAGATCAAAGGAACCAGGTGAATAGGGCAACCTGCAATCAGATGGCTGAACATGTTAAAAACAACTATGGGGATGACACTGGAGGACCATACCGGACTAACACAAAACCCATCTTTTTTTAGATGTGTAATTCATCAAGTCGCTAGGACTCAAGCACAAGTCGATGGCACCTAACTCTCATATGATGACTTCATTTTAAATCAGAATCCAGGATTACAGAATATTCTTAGATGCATTATCTATTCTCAAAACTTCGCCAGATATTAACTTTACTTCATTCATACAGATACTCTCTTAATTTCCAAAATAGCACAAGTTTTGACTTAGCTGTATTCAATTTTAAAAAGTTTTTCTTAGTCCAAGTGCTAACTTTACCTATAACTTGACTGATATATTCAAGTTTCAAATTTCAAGTTTTTTTTTGATTTGATGAATCGCTTATTCAAATTTACTAAGCGAGTTACAATAGAATAATATAAACTTTCATTTAGACATACTATTTAAAAATTTAAATATAATGGGTTAGACCGACAAACTTACAGACAAATTGATACACAAGGAATGAAGGAATAAAGTTACAAATTAATGCAATAAAGTAGAAAAAAAGAACCATGAATGGAAAGAACATAAGGGAGGGAGAAGTATAATCCTGGAGGGTAACTACTTCACTATTTAAGTATGATTTAAAGATTAAAAGCATCTTTAAAAAGAAAGCTTTTTAAGTTATTTTTGAAACAATTAAGATCATTTTCCTCTCTTATATATTGAGGCAAAATATTCCAGAGTAGCAGGACCATCACCGAAAACATATTATTATTATTATTATTATTATTATGTTCTTATATCCCGCCATACCCAAAGAGTTCTAGGCGGTTTACATCCATTACATTAGGATCCGGTCTGAACCCGGATTTACAAAAATTTTGTCGGAATTGCAGGTAGCGTGGAAGGAAGCAAAGTAGTTTTAGCACAGGTTTATCGTAGTTGGGTGAGAAGATAAAATGGAGGGTGTGGGAAACCAGAGGAGGGGGGGGGGAGAGGGAGGTGGGGGTGGGGGGTTGGAGTGTATGCGGGGGGTGAGGATTAAGGGTCTTGTTCACGGAAGAGGTGTGTTTTGAGAAGTTTTCTGAAGTCTAGGTAGGTCGGGGCCTCTAGCATCATTTGGGCTAGCCAAGGGTTCAGCTTGGCCGCCTGGAAGGCGAAGGTTTTGTCGATGAATCTTTTGAGCTGGCATGATTTTATGGAGGGGAAGGTAAACAACTGGATTCTGCGGGATTTCTTGTTGGTGCAATACATGTTGAAATGTGGGGAGAGGTATTTTGGTGAGAGACCAAATACTGTCTTGTAACAGATGCAGGCGAACTTGAAGAGGACTCGGGATTCGAAGGGTAGCCAGTGCAGTTGGTGGTAGAAGGGGGTGATGTGTTCCCATTTGTTCAGGCCGAAAATTAGGCGGACAGCTGTGTTTTGAATCAGTTTTAGTCTTCTGGTGATTTTCTTTGTGGAGCTTAGGTAGATGATATTGCAATAATCCAGTATGCTGAGGATAGAGGATTGAACTAATAGTCGAAATGCAGTGTCATCGAAGTATTTCTTTATGGTACGGAGTTTCCAGAGTGCTGAAAGGCCTTTCTTGACAGTGAGGTCTGTGTGATTTTCTAGGGATAGATGTTTGTCAAGCGTGACTCCTAGTATTTTTAATGTTTGTTCGAGTGGGAAAACCAATCCTTTCACCTGGATTGTGGTGTCTTTGATTTTGTCTTTGGGGGTGGCTAGAAAGAATTTTGTTTTGTCTGGGTTGAGCTTTAGTTTGAAGGAGAGCATCCAGAGTTCTATCTGGCTGAGTATGCTAGTTATGTAGTTGAGAAGATCCTGGGATAGACTGGTTAGAGGGATGACAATTGTGATGTCATCTGCATAGATGAAGAATTTGAGCTTAAGTTTGTGAAGGAGGTTACTGAGGGAGGCGAGGTAGATATTGAATAGGGTGGGGGATAAGGGGGAGCCTTGTGGTACACCGCAGGAGTTCACCCAGCTGTAGGAGAAGTTGTCATTTTTGTGTACCCTGTAGGATCTGTTTCGTAGGAACCCTTGGAACCAGCTGAGTACCCGGTCGGAGATTCCAATGTGGGCCAGGCATTCCAGGAGAATAGTGTGGTCAACTAGGTCAAACGCACTGCTTAGATCAAATTGTAAGATCAGGGCGCTGGAGCCCCGACTGAAGAGTATGTGCAGGTGGTCTAGTAAGGAGGCGATGATGGTCTCTGTGCTGTGGTCCGTGCGGAAGCCCGATTGATTGTCGCTTAGGATATTGAATTTTTCCAGGTATGCGGAGAGTTCTGCTTTTACTGCCCCTTCCGCGATTTTGGTGAATAGTGGTATGTTAGCTATTGGTCTGTAATTGGAAGGTGCGTTGGAAGAGTCCTTTATGCTTTTTATGATTGGGGTTATTAAGATATCATGGCGTCTGGTTCCGATGACTTTCAAAGAAGGGACTACTAAGAGCTTTTGGGCTGTAGATCGGAGAAAGCGTGATGTATTGTAAGGAATAAGCATTCTATTAATAAATTGTGGTTCGTTGGTCGACAGATTTAAAATACTAAGAGTAATATTTATGAACATTTATATTTGTTTCCTTAAATGAACAAAGCAGAAATATGTTATCTGCATAAGTATGTACTGTGTAGCCTACAAAGGTTCTTTATCCCCTAAACTGTCCAGTGGGGTGCCTTGACAATTTTGGCACCTTGTAAGTGTGTCACAAGATGAAAAGTTTGAAAATTACTGGTGGCTAATATTGGATAAGGGTGAATCTGGAATACTAGTGCAATTGGACATATTGGTGGGATTTGATTGGAAGGGGCCATGAACTACTGCTGAAAAAGTCAGATTCACTGGGACTTTCTGGTAAAGTGTTATTTTTGTTTACTGGCCTCATAAAGAAACATTGCTATAGATCAGGGGTCTCAAAGTCCCTCCTTGAGGGCCGCAATCCAGTCGGGTTTTCAGGATTTCCGCAATGAATATGCATGAGATCTATGTGCATGCACTGCTTTCAATGCATATTCATTGGGGAAATCCTGAAAACCCGACTGGATTGCGGCCCTCAAGGAGGGACTTTGAGATCTCTGCTATAGATGCATATGAGAAGACACTCTCTTTCCTTTATACTCTCTGGGTTATGGTGTCCCTCAGAGTTCCCTCTCCCCAATTCTGTTTAATGGGTTTTTTTATTCTTTAATTGTGCTACTTAAAAAGCTTGAATTGTCTTATTAAGTCCAGATAATCTTTCCTACTTACTTCACCGCTGTTGGAAACTTTAAGATTTATGAGCCACTGTTTTAATAAAATCCTAGAATGGTTGCTCTCTCATTTACTCTAGCTTAATGCAGATAAAACCTGTACAGTGGCGTACCTAGGGGGGGGCGGGGGGGGGGCGGGCCGCCCCGGGTACCAGCCCTAAGGGGGTGTTCCCGGCCTTGCCGTTCAGTCCCCCGCCACCCCCGAAGGACCGCTCGCCCCCCTGGCCTCCCCGCACCACCTATGAACAGCCGCAGCAGGATCGCGAAGTCAGCGTCAGCATCCCTGCGCTGCTTCCTACGACGCGATCCCGCCCCTCCTCTGACGTCAGAGGAGGGGCGGGACCGTGGCGCAGGAAGCAGCAGGGATCGCTGACGCTGACTTCGCGATCCTGCTGCGGCTGTTCATAGGTGGTGCGGGGAGGCCAGGGGGGCGAGCGGTCCTTCGGGGGTGGCGGGGGACTGAACGGCAAGGCCGGGAACACCCCCTTAGGGCTGGTACCCGACGCTGACTTCGCGATCCTGCTGCGGCTGTTCATAGGTGGTGCGGGGAGGCCAGGGGGGCGAGCGGTCCTTCGGGGTGGGTCGGGGCATCAGGCCTTCAGGGTGGGGCGGGCGGGCAGGCAAGCAGGCTTTCAAGGGGGAGGGGGTGACAGGCAGGCAGGCAAGCCTTCAAGGGGGGACAGGCCTTCGGGGGGGGGGGGGGTGCAGACATTCAAGGGGTGCAGGCCTTCAGGGGGGTGCAGACCTTCGGGGGGGGGGTATAGGCCTTTGGGGGGGTGCAGGCCTTCAAGGGGGGAAAGGCAGGCAGGCCTTCAAGGGGGGGACAGGCCTACAAGGGGGGGGGGCAGGCCTACAAGGGGGGGGACAGGCCTACAAGGGGGGGGGCCGGCCTTCAAGGGGGGGTGCAGGCCTTCAAGGGGGGGTGCAGGCCTTCAAGGGGGGAAAGGCAGGCAGGCCTTCAAGGGGGGGACAGGCCTACAAGGGGGGGGACAGGCCTACAAGGGGGGGGACAGGCCTTCAAGGGGGGGTGCAGGCCTTCAAGGGGGGGTGCAGGCCTTCAAGGGGGGTGCAGGCCTTCAAGGGGGGGTGCAGGCCTTCAAGGGGGGAAAGGCAGGCAGGCCTTCAAGGGGGGGACAGGCCTACAAGGGGGGGGACAGGCCTACAAGGGGGGACAGGCCTACAAGGGGGGGGACAGGCCTTCAAGGGGGGGTGCAGGCCTTCAAGGGGGGTGCAGGCCTTCAAGGGGGGTGCAGGCCTTCAAGGGGGGAAAGGCAGGCAGGCCTTCAAGGGGGGGACAGGCCTGCAAGGGGGGGGACAGGCCTACAAGGGGGGGGGACAGGCCTACAAGGGGGGGGACAGGCCTTCAAGGGGGGGTGCAGGCCTTCAAGGGGGGGTGCAGGCCTTCAAGGGGGGTGCAGACCTTCAAGGGGGAGACAGGCCTTCAAGGGGGGGAAAGGCAGGCAGGCAGGCCTTAAAGGGGGGACAGGCCTACAAGGGGGTGGGACAGGCCTTCAAGGGGGGGACAGGCCTTCGGGGGGGTGCAGACCTTCAAGGGAGTGCAGGCCTTCGGGGGGGGGTGCAGTCCTTCAGGGGTGGGGTTTAGGCCTTCAGAGGGGGACAGACCTTCGGGTGGGAGGTAAAGTCCTTCGGGGGGGTGCAGGTCTTCAGGGGTGGGGTGTAGCCCTTCGGAGGGGGGACAGACCTTCGGGGGGGGGGGGGTCCTGGTGTAAAAGTACACAGAGGGAGAGAGGGAAGGGGGGGTTCAAAGATACATGCATATGCCAGACTTTGGGGGTTAGAAATAATGGGTCTAAAAACAGAGGAGTGGGAGAGAGATGGTGCATAATGGGATTTAGGGAGGGAAGGAACAGAAAGGGAGAGAACTTGGAAACAGGGGATGGTGTGGAGGGGGGATAGAGATACTGGATAGGAGGATAGTTGGGAACAGAAAGGGAGAGATGGTGGATCCTGGGGTGGTGGGGAGTTGAGAAAAGGTGAATCTGTGGATGGAGACAAAAAAAAGGAAAGATGCCAGATCTCCGGGAGAGGGAAGGGAAACGGAAGGGGAGAACAGAGATGGCAGACGGATGGTTAGCACGGAGAAAGGAGACCCTGGCAAGCAAGACAACAAGAGCCTGGGACCAACAAGATTTGAATATTGATCAGAGAACAAAAGGTAGAAAAAATAATTTTATTTTCTGTTTTGTGATTACAATATGTTAGATTTGAAAAGTGTACATGAGACAGCTTGAAATGGGAACTTTTCTATTTTTGTGAATGGCAAGGCTGAGTTCAGTTAAAATATATGCTTTATAAGAAAATATAATAATGTGTTTTATAAAGTTTATAAGCATTGCTGGCATACTCGGTGAGGTGTTCCTAGTGTTGGTGGTGGTGGTAGCATGTCAGTGTGTTGAGAGGAAGAGGTAGTCTGGGAAATTCTGCTGAGCAAACTCTGGGCCCATTTCCACCCCCAGTTAGTCCACTCCACTCAACTGGTTCACACACTGAGTGGGTCTTTGGGTGTTATTTCTGGGTAGTTGTTTTAGAATCTCTTCCAGTGGTTTGTCAGTATCTCCTTCTGGTCCAAGGAAGGAAACTTTGTCAACCTTAGCATTGACCTTCAGAATATGTTTGTAACAGCGCTGCTTGTGTGGCATTAGGCTATGTAGTGATCGAAAGAAAAAAACAGACCTTTGCACATTTTTGCACTATATGGTGGGTGTATGAGGAGATTCATTTCCTGCACAGTTAAGTCCATTTTTTTCTACTGAATAATAGTATAGGTACAATGAAAGTAAATAGCAAAAATGTTTGAGTAGATAATTAAGGAAATCTTTTTCATATTGCTTGCTTATGGACTGGGAAAAAAGACTGTTCAAGCAAATGTCTCCAGAACTGCTTTAATGGAAAAATGTGATTTTTTTTTTTTTAAGTACTTTGTGAAATTTATTGTTGTTGTGAAATTTATTGTTATACTTTGTTTAAACTTAAAAAGCGGTGTCATTAACAGTGAATCTAATCGAAAAATCGATTCAACAGGGTGAATCGGATCGAATGAAATATTTTTCTCTGAATCGGGCAGCACTATTGGCTACCATGAGAATGGGCTACTGGGCATGATGGACCATTGGTGTGACCCAGTTAGGCTATTCTTATGTTATGTTCTCATCTGTAGGGGCCTTTGTTTTCACTTCTTATTTTAATGTATATTTTTCCTGGGAACTTATCAGTGTTTTTTTATAATGGGAACAAAAATGGAAGAGAATTAATGTGTGTGGAATGGGGGGGGTAACTAATTTCTTCAGCTAAATAATTCAATCCACTTCAAACAGACATAGGAGAACTCACGCACCATTCACACACCCTCCAACCAAAAACGTCAAAAGAAAAAAACTGTTCGACAACCTCCTAGCCATTCGAGCTGCAACACTTGACCCCCAACTCTACAACCTATTGACCTCGACCACAAACTACAAAACCTTAAAAAAAGAAATAAAAACCCTTCTATTAAAAAAACACATAAAACCAAACTAACATAATCAGAACTGTCCCAAGCATCACCTGCAACTACTCCATATGTACTTCTGATGTCATGACAATTCAGACATAATTTATGTTATGTTATGTTTGGAATAATGGTTACATAAATGAGGTTCAATAAAAGAAAATTTTCTGTGGGAGCATTTGTTGGAACTTCTGTTATCCTGATTTCTTCTATCTGTGGGCTTTCTTTAGCTAACCTACTTATCTGGGGCTTTCCACTTCTGCAGCTGCCCTTTTCACGGTCCACTTTGCGCTTGCACTCTCTGGGGAGGGGGGGTTGGGTCTGGGCTTGGTGGGGTAGGTGTGTCTGGTAGTTTTGTCTGGGTGGTGGCTGGGTGTTTCTTGGGTGCTTGTTGTGCGGATTGGTGTGTCTGGTGAGCGGTCTGGGTGTTGTTGCTTGTGGGGGTTTTTTTCATTATAAAATATGGCTGAGGGTCTAGTCCGGCTTATTATTCTTGTGGGTTCTGGGGTGGGATTTGTTTGCTTGCCCCAAGTTTTGGCCTTTTGTTGTGTATTGCTATGCCTCTCATTGGCAATTTTCTCTTGGGAGAGGCTTGTTCATGCTTGTTGTTGCTGTTACTCTCATTCTGTGTTCTTTTTGATAATGTATAAGTTTCTGTACAGACCATGGTTGCTTGTCTGGACCTTTTGCCATTCTCAATAAAAATACTTTGGAAAAAAAAAAAAAAGAAAATTTTCACTGCCTGTTTCTATTCTGACCATTTATTCCATTTCATGGTTATTGCAAAAAAAAAAAAAAAAAAAAAAATTTTACATGAGGGGGGGGGGTGTCAAAAAATGATGGGCCCCGGGTGCCACATACCCTAGGTACGCCACTGAACCTGTACCTGTATGAATTAGACCAAACTGTGTGCCACGGCACACCAGTGCACCTCCTGAGATTTCTGGTGTGCCACGACACACTGGCAAGGAAGAGAGTCATCCATGCCGGCTGACTGCCTGAATGTACGTGCCTCTCGCAGCAAGAAGGGGGGAGGAGGCATACATTAGGCAGAGAATGAGTGGGCTATGGGCGTATCTCCCAGTTACACATATAGAAGCCAATATTCAGACCGTGGGAGTTAGCCATGCTGAATCCTGTGGTCGACGCTGAGCTCAGATATTTAATGCCAGGCTATTTCCAGTGACCGGCATTGAATAACCAGTCTATCTTTGGCTGGATCAAACTTAACTAGCTAACCCTCACCCCCTTTACTAAACCACATCACACCGCTACTCAGTGATGCTCATTGGTTACCAGTTTCCCACCGAACAACATATAAAATATTCCTTCTCGTCTTCAAAATTAAACTCACTCACTCCCCAGCTTTCTTAGACAAATATCTCATCCCTTATTCAGCCTCTCGGGCTCTAAGATCCGCTGATCAGAATCTGCTGACTGATTCCCCAATCAAAGAACTTTTCTATACTCGAAACACCATCTTTTTTTGTCACAGCCCCTGTTCTCTGGAATGCCCTGCCATCATACCTCCGCCTTAAAAACTCCCTGGACAAATTCAAAATCAAACTTAAAACCTTCCTATTTCAGGATGCTTACCAAAATACAAGATAAGATCCTTTCCCCAATTACATCTAATAATGAACGAGAACTGCTTTTAAGAAGCGATCTCCCTTCCCTCCTTGTTCTTCCCCCTCTCCGCTTTACCTCCCTTCATTTGTGTGTTTTTTTAACTTCGGTGTAACTTTGAATCTTTCCCCTCCCCATTCCCTCTTGTATCAATTTTGTTTATGCCTTGTCCAATAATTAAGTTATTTACATATTGCCCCATTTTACTTTTATTTTAACTTAAATTTTAGCATTGTAAACTGACCAGATACTTGTCAATGGTCAGTATATTAAACTGTGAATAAACTTGGAAACTTAGATGTTTCTACTGTGGCCTGGAGCGCTAAATACTCTGAGGCTGCTCTGGGACATAGCAGAAACCTCTTCCTTGGCTTTGGGGTGGGGGGGAGTCAATATTAATTGCTGTCCAGCTAAGTTTATAGTGGCCAAATAAACTTATTATTTACACAGTCCCTTTTGGCCACTAAACCTAGCCATCTAACCGGCTAGAGCTTTGAATTTCATGGCTAGCTGGCTAAGATTTGCAATAGAGCTGGCTATAGCTAGCCATTAAACACTAATATTCCAGAGCTATCTTGTGCTGAATATTAGAATTTAGCCAGTTAAATACTATTTAACCGGACAGGAGCTGTTCCTGGCTGGTTAAATAGCACTGAATATTGGCCAGAGAGTTTATAGAATGTAATAAATTACATCATTTGGCACACTTAGGCACACCAATTTATGCCTGCCATTGACATAGAGTAAGAGGGTATACCTAAACAAGGGCAGGCCAATGTCAACATATGGTGGTATTCTATAATGGAATCCTGGCTCCAAGATGCCATTATAAAATTGACAGTGAGCACACAGCATTGGGGTGGCGTAGCTGAGGCACGAATTTATAGAATTGCCCTGTAAACCTATCCCAAACTTATGTTTTAATTTCAAAGGCAAGTTGAGAGCACTTTAGTCATTTGTAAGATATTTAGGTATGTGGCTTGATTCTTCTGTGAAAGGTGATGTACAAGTCCAGGCATCTGGACAGCTTTGCAAAACCCTGCACTTCGGGTTTTGAAAAGCTTTGAGCTCAGGGCTACATCTGGAGGGCATCTGTGCATGCGGCGATGCAATGCGGCGATGTTACATGCATGTGTGCTTGCATGTGATATCATCATGTCACATCCGGGCATGTACAGATGCCCTCCAGAGCCCAAAGAGATGAGGTTTGGGTGAGTCCGGAGTTGGGGGATAGAACAAAGCAGAATTGTGGGCGGGGGTGGGGCCAGGGGCTGAATGGGGCAGGGCTGCACGTCCTATTTTTGCCCAGCAAAAATCTGGTAACCCTATCCAGACACCCCCCTCTGATTCAGACCCCCAACCTGATGGACCGGTGGAAGTTTCTAGGCAAGAGCAATCTCCACTCATTCCTGCTCCTAGCAATTCCTTGTAGTAAAACGGATGCCGCAAGCTCTAGTGGTATTCATTCTTTCCTTCATCAAGAGAGGCCTACAATACATCGATCTATCTATCTTTCAACAAAAGAGGATCTGTAACTTTATTACGAACAAGAGAAACATATAATGACAATATCAGGTAACACAAAAGGACGGGAGTCTGGTGGCTTATTTTGTAGTCCATGGGTGCCTTCCTCTACCTCTGACGTCCTGTAGAATAAAGGAAGCACCTAAAGACGTTACTTTGTCATGGTGACCTAAATTATACCCTATAAGTTGGCCCAATTCTATAGTAATCTGTTAATTAAATAGGAAAAGGGTCCCATCTATGACCAGAAAATATAATCTTGACCACCAGCTAATTAGTTTGATATCTGTGGAGGAAAGGTGATATATCAAATAAAGATAACAATAACCATAACTTATTTGGTTAGTGAAGTTTCACATGCATGTTAAGAGCTGTTTATTTGGTCAGTGCTGTCTTAGATATTGCAGGGATAAACAAGTCAGGGTGCTTTATTTTTTTACAATTTAACAAAATAATTTTAATCACAGTCCCCCCACCCCCACCTTTTACAAAACCATGATAGCATTTTTTAGGGCAGACCAGCACGCCGAATGCTCTGCGCTGCTCCTGATGCTCATAGGTACTCTATGAGTGTCGGGTTTTAGTGCCGGCCTGTGCTAAAAACTGGTATTGCATTTTTTAAAAGAAGGGGTAGTATTTGGGAAGTGTGGCATGCTTGCTGCTTACGTGACTGGAAAATAGAATGAACAGATTCGCAGACTTTCATGTTCAGATCTCATAACACATTAGCTAATACATTTATGTGTTCAAATTAACATATATCCTATGAGAGATGCTTTTTATTATGAGACTAGTGTTTAAGCCCGTTACATTAACAGGTGCTAGAATATATTCCTGTCTGTCTTTCTTTATTTATGTCTCTCTCCCTACTCCTGTCTCTTTCTTCCTTTCTTTCTGTCTCTCTCCCTCCTGCAATTTTTTTCTCTCTCTCCCTGGCACCCTTTGTCTGTCTGTCTTTCTTTCTGTCTCCCCCTGGTCCCCTGTCTGTTTTTATTTCTGTCTGTCTCTCTCCCTAGCCTCCTTTGTCTGTCTGTATTTCTTTCTGTCTCTCCCCCCCCCCACACACTTTCCTTTGCAGAAGCAACAGTGATATTTCCCTTCCCCTCCAGATCCCTGTGAAGTAGTAGCAGCATTTTCCCCCACCCACCCCCCATTCCCTTCTCTCCCCCTTACCACTTTCCTTTGCAGAAGCAGCAGTGGTATTTCCCTTCTCCTCCAGGTCCCTGCTGAAGCAGTAGAAGCATTTTCCCCCACCCCCATTCCCTTCTCTTACCGTGAGCTGGCCTGCTCCGTTCGGCCCCTCCCCCTTCCCTTCCCGCGGGCTGGCCTGCTGCGGCTGAAGGTTTTTTTTCGGCGGCTCTTCTCACGATCCCCATGGTGGCTGATCCTCCTGTAAAGAACAGCCTGCGATGGTGTCTGGCTTTAGCGAACCGCGCAGGCCGCTCTCCAACTCGGTAGCATGTTCCCTCTGACACGATCGCGTCAGAGGGAACGTGCTACCATGTGGAGAGCGGCCTGCGAGGTTCGTTACAGGTTGAACAGGAGCGGTAGCGGTTGTTGCGGGAAGGGGGGGAGTCGGCGACGTGCAGGTCGCTGTGAACAGGAGCGGCAGCGGCGGAAGGACCATGAGCCCTCCTCCCGCCATCCGCCGCCAGCGCCGCTCCTGTCGCCCGATGCACCTAACTGGCGCATACGCCTCAAGCTGCGGCCACGGACGGACACAGCACACATCAGGTCCCCACAGGAGATGAGCCGCCGCTGCTGACGGCCAAGGTAGGTGCTGGGAAGAAGGCTGGGGACTCACGCATGCGCACTCATGCGGCCACGGAACTACAGATCATGGAAGCACGCAAATAGGAGTGTGCATGCGCGAGTTAGCCTTTTATTATATAGGATTAGTCTGTGAACAAAAATCCCAAAAATACCACAAGAAAGCATCAGGAGTTAACTACGTGGAATGTATTTAATATCGGTGCTTATATTCCTCTCTTTCAATTACAGAAAGTATAGCGCCGAGCCACATCAAGGTACTTCTCTGTCCCCAGAGGGTTTACAATCAAAATTTTGTACTATGTACTCCTAATCTTATATTTGATTGTTTTATTTTTGTTTTCAGTTGATCCTGCTCTGTTTATCCTCAGGCTTTATATGTGTGGGATCTGGACAAATACATCCTGAATTCAAAGCAATTTGTGTCCACTGTCTGCTATGACCCACCTCAGATGTAGAGGAATAATATTCCTGCTAAATGTTATTTGAGGTTCTTTCTGTTGTGGTTTCTTGTGGACCTCTGGGGGCAGCCGTGTTCAGAGCAGAGGCAGATATTAACCAGCATGGGATTGGATGTGCATGATTCCTGTTGTGCATGAAAAGTCATTTATAGCTTCTCACTCAGTGTAGGTCAATCTGATGTAGCCACTGTGATAATTTGAGGTGCTTACTGATGAGGCTGCTCTCCAGGATTTCAGGAGGTCGCTGTAATACAGCTTAAATTATTATAAAAAATATGTGACTATAAGTAGAGGCTCTTTGTGCTTGTGCTAACTTCATTCTGTGGGACTCTGTTAGAGAATGTTTTCTTTTGTGGATACATCCCAGGAGAGTATGCTACTGTGATTTATCAATAGTACTAGTGTGGACATTAGATTCTCTCATATGACCACATTAAGCATAGCACTGAGACCAACAACTTTGCACTAGTGCAGGAGTAGGCAATTCCGGTCCTCGAGAGCCGGAGCCAGGTCAGGTTTTCAGGATATCCACAATAAATATGCATGAGATAGATTTACATCTCAAGAAGGCAGTGCATGCAAATCCATCTCGTACATATTCATTGTGGATATCCTGAAAACCTGACCTGGCTCCGGTTCTCGAGGAACAGAATTGCCTACCCCTGCACTAGTACATTGATTTTGTGATGTTACATAGGGCAGCCGTTGTGAATCAGGTGTCCCGTTGACATCACAAGGTAAAGAAATTAGGTCAAAAATAATTCAAAGTTTCCACAAATCATATGGTAACACATAACCTGAACATCATTTGTGGAAAAAATATATATAATAAGAACATAAGAGTTGCCGCTGCTGGGTCAGACCAGTGGTCCATCATGCCCAGCAGTCCACTCACACGGCGGCCCTCCGGTCAAAGACCGACACTCTAACTGAGACTAGCCCTACCAGCGTACACCCTTATTTAGCAGGAACTTGTCTAACTTTGCCTTGAATCCCTGGAGGGTGTTTTCCTCTATGACAGACTCCGGAAGAGCGTTCCATTCTTCTACCACTCTCTGGTTGAAGAAGAACTTTCTTACGTTTGTACGGAATCTATCTCCTTTCAACTTTAGAGAGTGCTCTCTCGTTCTCTTAACCTTGGAGAGGGTGAACAACCTGTCCTTATCTACTAAGTCTATCCCCTTTAGTACCTTGAATGTTTCGATCATGTCCCCTCTCAATCTTCTCTGTTCGAGGGAGAAGAGGCCCAGTTTCTCTAATCTTTCGCTGTATGGCAGATCTTCCAACCTCTTAACCATCTTCGTTGCTCTTCTCTGGACCCTTTCGAGTAGTACCGTGTCCTTCCTCATGTACAGTGACCAGTGCTGTACGCAATACTCCAGGTGAGAGCGCACCATGGCCTGGTACAGTGGCATGATAACCTTCTCCGATCTGTTCGTGATCCCCTTCTTTATCATTCTGTTTGTCCTTTTCGCCGCCGCCGCCACCACAAATTGCGCGGACGGCTTCATCGACTTGTTGATCAAAACTCCCATCTCTTTCCTGAGAGGTTTCTCCAAGTACCGCCCTAGAAATCCTGTATTCATGCATGAGATTTTTGTTACCGACATGCATCACTTTACACTTGTTCACATTGAACCTCATCTGCCATGTCGATGCCCATTCCTCAAGCCTGATTATGTCGCATTGCTGATCTTCGCAATCCCCATGCATCTTCACTACTCTGAATAACTTTGTATCGTCCGCAAATTTAATCACCTCGCTCGTCGTACCTATGTCCAGATCGTTTATAAAGATGTTGAAGAGCACGGGGCCAAGCACCGAGCCCTGTGGCACCCCACTGGTGACACTCTTCCAGTCCGAGTATTGTCCATTTACCCCCCACTCTCTGTTTCCTATGCTTCAGCCAGTTTTTAATCCACGTGAGTATTGTACTCTCAATTCCATGGCATAAGTGAGCAGAAGAGGCACTTAACTGAGAAGTGCTGCTGAAATTGGTACTAACCGGCCAAATAAAAGCCAACCAGAAAAAGGGCAGTCCAAGGGTGAAGTCAGGGAGGAGCCGGCAGGTATGCAAGTACTGGAAATATTTAGTGCTGCTGCCTGCATACCTAAGTGGGTAGATAGGCCTGCATAAAAAGCACAGAATACTGGCCAGTACCCATATAATTTCTGGATACCGACCTTTAGCTGATATTTCTTAAATACCCCACTCCCCCCACTGATTCCAATCCCCTTCCCATTCTCCAAACACTGGAAGACCACCTCACAAGTCCCTCACCCTTCTCTGCCACTCCCCAAGTGACAAGTGGGCCCTCCTCGGCCTTCTGTACCAGACCTGCAGGCCAAACCCTGATTGATTTTGTTCCTAGTGGCTCCAGATTTAAAATGGTCACTTTGCCCTTTATCAGTAGTCTTGTAATACTACTGCTAGAAGCTGATCTCTAGAGGTAGTAGTACCATGAGACTACCAGTAGAGTTTGCAGAAACCATTTTAATTAGCAGCTGCTAGGGCCAGAGTTTGTTCTTGCCCCTGCCCCAACAATCACTAGACCACCAGGCCTGGGGGAAAAGGCCTTTTGGGACTTTGGGGGGGGTGATGACTGAGGGGATCTTTTGAAGAGTGATGGTGTTCAAGAAGGAGACCAAACATGTAAGGCGTCTTCTAGTGTTGAGAAGACATGAAGGAGAATTTGAGTTGGTAGCAGTGGGGAGAAGGGAAGAATGAAGTAGCTTTTTGAGTTTTAAGTCCTTAGGAAGACATTTAAAATTATGCTATTGTAAAGGAGTAAAAAGTGAAATCTCTTTTTTTGAGAACAGGATTTGCACTAAGGGTATTTGAGTTTATTGAAGCATGAAGAATCCCCTTATACAGGTTTTGGCCAATATTCAGCCAGGACCTATGTAAGTCTTTTGTAAGTTCCAGTTGAATATTGGCCAGAACCCACATAACTTCCCACCATCATGGTCCAGCATTAAATATCCAGATATAATTTAGCTGGAGATGGTCAGTGGAATATTGACTGGAAAGTTTTAATTGTATATTAATGTCACTGCTATCTCATATCCAGATATATCCTTAAGTTGAACTCTGTGGTTTTCTTGGCATGATACTGCAGTGATTTGCCATTACCTTCTTCTGTGCAGTGTGAGGCATCACTATGTTAGTACTGCTAGTTGCGTAGCCACGAGGGAACTTGGGGGCCTGCACCCCACCCCACCCCGGACCTCTCCAATGGCTGGTAGGGATGCCTAAGCCCTGCCAGGCAAAGAAATTCCCTGCTGAGCTGCCTCCTTGTGCTGCTGCAGTAACTTGTGAGATCATAGGTAAGAGAAAGAAAATACGAATTATGTAAGTTAGTGAGCTCATCAATAAGAATTATCTACTATATTTTGTTTCCTATAATGCTTTTCTCATGTTTGACTTTATACCAGCTTTAACACAAGGCATCACCTCGCCACAAGTTTGATTTGTCCTATCATTTCAATATAATTTGTACCCTATATTCACATCTCATTGGTTATCCTACTTCCACAGGTTCCCATATTTGTATTATGTAATGTAATGTAATGTAATGTAATTTATTTCTTATATACCGCTACATCCGTTAGGTTCTAAGCAGTTTACAGAAAATATACATTAAGATTAGAAATAAGAAAGGTACTTGAAAAATTATGTTTATATATCCAATATTTAATTTGACATCCAGACACATTACTTAAGAGGCACTAATATTTTCAAAACCATAGCAGTGAACAAAAAACCTATCTTCCAAAAATCTTATAGAGTTCCAAAGGAAGTAAAGTTTAAGATGTCCAAGCCTTAGCCCAGACATGGGCAACTCTGGTCCTCGAGGGCCAGAATCCAAATTGGGTTTTCAGGATTTTCCCAATGAATATACATGAGATCTATTTGCATGCACTGCTTTCAATGCATATTCATTGGGGAAATCCTGAAAACCCAATTGGATTCCAGCCCTCGAGGACCAGAGTTGCCCATGTCTGTTCTAGCCCAATAGTTTTAAACACCTGTTGACCAGGTAAATTCATGATTGATCCCCATAATTTTGGTAACAGTGCATCTGTTTACAAGGGAACTTTCTTATTTTTTATCATTTACATTTAAATTACAAATCAAAAATTACACTTTGATCAGAAATACCAGAAAATACAAAAAGGAAATTAATACCCTACCAGGGGTAGGCAATTCTTGTCCTCGAGAGCCAGAGCCAGCTTAGGTTTTTAGGATATCCATAATAAATACGTATGAGATGGATTTGCATGCACTGCTTCCTTGAGATGCAAATCTATCTCATGCATATTTATTGTGGATATCCTGAAAACCTAACCTGGCTCCGGCTCTCGAGGACCAGAATTGCCTACCCCTGCCCTAAACAACTTGTAAAGAAAATTATTAACTTTTTTAAAGTTCACAAGCAATCAGGAGCCAAGTGTCACTATTCATGGTACAAAGGATTTTAAAGAATAAGAAATTAAGGCAGGAGAAGTAGCTTGACATCCACACTGATGTGTATACTTCAATTGATACAGAACACAGCAATTAAACTGACCTTCAGTCTAAAAAAATACGACGCCATATCAGACTATTACTGCAAACTCCACTGGGTACCAATAAATGCAAAAATAGTTTTCAAACTATCCTGTACAATGTTTCATGCACTCCACACTAACACCTCAGATTCAATAACCCACCTATTCTCCAATTCCTTTTTCTCATCCTCCAGAATCCACAAAATGTACCAAATGATCATCCCATTCTCCAAAGGAGTGAAATACAAAAGAATATTCAGCTTCTTATTCACATACACAACCACCAGAACTTGACATGGCCTTCCATCATCCATTAGAACAGAAATTAACTATCTCAGCTTCCGAAAAAATTGAAAACTTTTCTATTTGATGGCTCCCATTAGAAACATAGAAACATAGAAGATGACAGCAGAAAAGGGCTACAGCCCATCAAGTCTGCCCACTCTGCTTACCCAACCCCTGTCCATGCCCTAATTACCCAATTTCCTTATATTGACCCTCGTAGGAATCCCACATGGGTATCCCATTTATTCTTAAAGTCTGGCACGCTGTCTGCCTCGATCACCTGCACTGGAAGCTTGTTCCAATGATCATCCACTCTCTCTGTGAAGAAATACTTTCTGGTGTCGCCATGAAATTTTCCGCCCCTGAGTTTGAGCGGGTTCCCTCTTGTGGCCGAGGGTCCCTTGAGAAAGAAAATATCATCTTCCACTTCGACACGTCCTGTGAGGTACTTAAATGTTTCCCCTCTCCCTACGTTCCTCGAGAGTGTAGAGCTGCAATTTGTTCAGTCTCTCTTCGTACGAGAGACCCTTGAGCCCCGAGATCATCCTGGTGGCCGTCCGCTGAACCGATTCAATTCTGCGCACATCTTTACTGTAATGTGGCCTCCAGAATTGCACACAGTACTCCAGATGAGGTCTCACCATGGCCCTGTACAACGGCATTATGACTTCAGGCTTTCGGCTGACGAAACTTCTATTGATACAACCCATTATCTGCCTTGCCTTAGATGAAGCCTTCTCCACTTGATTGGCAGTTTTCATGTCTGCACTGATGATTACTCCTAAATCTCGTTCTGCTGAAGTCCTAGTTAAAGTTTCTCCGTTCAAGAAGTACGTCCTGCATGGATTTCCGCTTCCGAGGTGCATGACCTTACATTTCTTAGCATTGAAGCCTAGCTGCCAGGTTGAGGACCAACTTTCCAATGTAAGCAGGTCCTGCGCCATATAATTCTGTAAACTGCATTCACTTACTATATTACATAGTTTGGCGTCATCGGCGAATAGTGTTATTTTACTTTGAAGCCCTTGAGTCAGATCCCCTATGAATATGTTGAAAAGGAGTGGACCCAGGACCGAGCCCTGCGGCACTCCACTGGTCACCTCTGATGTTTTAGAGAGGGTACCATTAACCACCACCCTCTGAAGTCTGCCACTCAGCCAATCATTGACGCATGCAGTTAGTGTCTCTCCTAACCCCATCGATTCCATCCTGCGGTGTGGGACACTGTCAAAAGCTTTACTGAAGTCCAGGTACACGACGTCCAAAGACTCTCCCAAGTCCAACTTTCTTGTTACCCAGTCAAAGAAGCTGATGAAATTGGATTGGCAGGACCTACCCATGGTGAATCCATGCTGACTGGGATCCCGAAGATTCCCTTCATTCAAGATCGTGTCCAATTTGCTTTTAATTAGTGTTTCCATGAGTTTGCACACTATTGATGTGAGACTAACCGGTCTATAATTCGCAGCCTCTGCCCTGCAACCCTTTTTATGCAGAGGAACGACATTAGCTAATTTCCAGTCCAGGGGAACTTTCCCCTTACTTAGGGAGAGATTGAATAGCTCAGCCAATGGTTTCGCCAGGACATCGCTCAATTCTCTGAGCACTCTTGGGTGCAAATTGTCTTGTCCCATGGCTTTGTTCACCTTGAGTCTTGCCAGTTCACTGTAAACTTCACCTGGTGTGAACTCAAAATTCTGAAACGGGTCTTCTGTGCTTTGTGTTGCCTTCAACTGCGGACCGTGTCCCGGTGCCTCACAGGTGAAGACTGAGCAGAAGTATTCATTCAGTAGTTCGGCTTTATCGGAATCTGCTTCCACGTAACTTCTAAGGCGTACTATCCCGCCTGTGTTCCTTTTTCTGTCACTAATATACCTGAAGAAGGATTTGTCCCCCTTTTTAATTTTTTTTGCCAGAATTTCTTCCACTCGAAGTTTTGCCTCCCTAACTGCCATTTTGACCGCTGTAGACCTGGTCCTATATTCTACCTTTGCCTCTCTTTTCTCCGTGCACTTGTAGGAGAGAAACGCTTTTTTCTTCTCCTTAATGAGGTGCGAGATCTCCGCGGTGAACCATTGGGATTTATTGTTTCTTTGTCGTTTATTTACTGATTTTATGAAGCGGCTAGTTGCTTCATGTATGGTTGATTTCAGTGTTAACCACTTAGCTTCTACATCATCGGTCTCCGCTTGGTCCTGCAACGTCCGATGGACGAAATCTCCCATGCGTGCAAAGTACCTTTGTTTTCGTGTTTGATCTAGGGAAGCCTTTCCTAAGGTTGAACCATACTATGTTGTGGTCGCTGGAGGCTAGCATATCTCCTACTGAGACCTCTGAGATGCTTTCCCCATTGGTGAGTACCAGGTCGAGGATCCCCTGGACCCTAGTGGGCTCCGTTACCATTTGTTTGAGACGTGCTCCCTTTATGGAGGTTAAGAGCCTCCTGCTACCGCTGGTTGTCGCTGAAAATGAGTTCCAGTCTGCATCAGGCATATTGAAGTCCCCTAGCAGTACAGCTTCTCCTCGTAGAGTGATATTCTCTATGTCTTCAATTAATTCTGCGTCCATATCTTCCAGTTGTCTTGGGGGTCTGTATACCACACCTAGATACAGGCATTTTTCTCTGCCTCTTGCCAGGTTTACCCAGAGGGACTCCCCGGTGTACTTGACATCTGTGATCCTGGTGGTTTTGATGTCCTCTTTACTGTATAGAGCGACCCCCCCCCCCCCCTCCTAACCTGCCCTCTCTGTCCTGACGAAGTAGATTGTAGCCCGGTATAGCCATATCCCACCCATGTGAGTCCGGAATAACTTTCATCAACCTAAAAAAACCTCTCAAACGCTTCTGAGCATCAACCACAAATGACAATACCACGAACACTGATATCACTATAAATCTACTCCGCCTACCCTGTACTCTCTTTCTACCTTTTGATATACTTAATGTTAATAACACTGTATTCTCCCCTTATAATGTAAGGGCCTCTTGATTGTAAATTGCCTTGAACCTAAATTGAATAAGCGTGATCCACAAATTCAGATTAGATTAGATTAAAGACTACCTAATACTTAACAGACCTGAATAAGAAAGAGAGAGTTGTAATTTAAATTATAGGGAATCACCTTTACATACAAGAAAGAAAACATAATGGATGCATTGATAAGAAATAAGATATTTACACAGAACTGAAAAGTTGCACCCCAAAATACTATAGGCTTTATAAGTTCCAGGATTTTTTTCCCTTCTTAAATGTGTCTACCTTGAAACATCAGGGAAGATTTGAAGTTTGGCACCAAGAAAAGTGGTATCACTGGCTCAGTAAAACAATTTCAAAATAGACTGTCTTGCAAAAAGACAAATGAAACTGAAAGAGTACAGTACTTCTCTTCACTCTTGTAAGAATTTCCAAAATAGCTGATGCATTTCAAAGGATCCCCACTTCCTTCTGGAGGTTGAAACAAGTAATATATCCTCTGGATAGGAGGGATAGATGTTCCAGTTTGCCCAAGCACTGTTGAAAGAAATTTATGAAGAAAATCTTTCACGGAAGTACGAGTAACCTTTGAGGATGGAAAATTAAGAAACCATAAATTAAGGGTCTCTTGTACTAAACCGCGCTAGCGGTTTTAGCACAGGGAGCCACGCTGAATGGCCTGAACTGCTCCCAATGCTCACTGAGTTCCTATGAGCGTCAGGAGCAGCACGGGCCATTCAGCGCGGCTCCCCACACTAAAACCGCTAGCGCGGTTTAGTAGAAGAGGGGGTAAGGTTTCTATTGGAATTTTCCGAGTTCTCAATTTTTCTCAACATTAATAACTTACCTTGCACTAATTTTAACTGCACTGAGTTTATTGCACCAACAGTCTTTTCAAGATCTTCAGCCCTGGAAGTTTCTTGTGGTACTTTTCTCTCCACCGCCTGCAGTCTAACATTGCTGGAAGTAGATTTTACAAGGGAAATTTAGTGCAAGATTCAGCTTTTGCCTTTTGTAGTATATTTTACTAGTTAAAGGAATCTAAAGATTCTAGATGGTTTTCTAAGTTATAAATTTCTGGCAGCCTGAGGCACCCTGTGTGTATGAAATAGAGAACATGGTGTATTATTGTCACACAGAATACTATATTTAGCTGTCAGAACAGAACACAGCAGACTAATTTCCCAGAAGTATCTTAGTGATGTTCTTTTCTTTAATTACAAGGAACTAATCAGAAAGGATAAAAAGCTTGTTGTTCATTGGAAAAGTGCTAACAACCAGCCTTATGAGTTTTTCTGTTCACATTTTATATTGCATTCCAAATAACTCATGGTCCCTAGTATGGAAGCTTCCCCGTGCGTCAATCTGGCATATATGTGTAAAAGAAAATGTAGGAAAAAAGCACGAAGAGCCTTCAAATATAGGTTAGCATCAGAAAAAATGTATTAGGAGACCTGACACAGTTCATGTTTCGGTGGAATGCCTTCGTCAGGGGTCTTATTAATTGATACTTTCTTATTCTCATAAAGTATATTCAATCAAAGGAATCCATTAAAGAAACAAATGGCAAAATTCCAACTGATCTCATTCAACTGCCAAAAAAAAGTATGGTTTGGTCCTCTTTACTTTGGATTCCCTCTCTTTTGTTCATCACATACATGAAAAGTTCTCAGCCCAACAAACCAACTTCCTCAATTCTGAGGGTTATTTTGCCACTGTAGCTGAAAAGTGTTATCTTATTTCGTTAAGTGCCAAGTTGCAGAAACGAAATTCTATGTTTTCACATTGTTTCAGGTCATTGATTGAACCATATCCATGTCATTCTCTTCTTGGCTGGGCTGAGAACTTTTCATGCCCCCCCCCCCTCCCACTAAAAGTCATTTTAGAAAAGGGGTTGTTTTCATATGGTGATACTCTCAACGTTTGCTTTGCCAGTATGTGTAATAGGGATGGAAAGAGGGACTGGTTTGAGCAGGCTTAACATATTGATGTGGAGTCCCCATTTTACAAGGCAAATTCACATTGATGGAAAAAAAAATTTCTAGATGCTGGCATTTATACCTGTCCCCAGACATGCATAAGTGCCTACTCTAGGCTCCCCTTCCCCTAAGTCACACAAAAAATCCTTTATCTTGCTCTTATTTAGTGGCCTGACCCCTAGCTTTATTGAAAACTCATCTATTTCACTTGGCCTATATGGATTAGGAATTAGAGCATCCAGCGGTAGAAAGTGCATATGTTTGTATTAGTGAAATTGTATATGAATATTGACTTCCACTGATATGCATGTTCATGCTAGTGAGATTGTTTCTTCCCTATTGAATTTTGTAGTTCTTTTCTTGATTAATGTAAGCCACTTTGAGCTATAATACAGCTTTAGCAGTATATCAAGAATAAATAATATATCATGAGATTACTAGTAGAATTCACAATGGCCATTTTTGAACCTCGGGCCTTACTAGTAGAAGCAAGCAAGTGAGTATTGCTCCTGCTCCTACTAGATTCAAGGGATTTCAGTCAGTGGCATAATGAGGGTGAGAGGTGCCTGGGGCAGTGGCGCCCCTCCACCTCCCTTGTCTCTGCTCCACGCTTCTTTCCCAATCTCCCCTGCTGCACATGCGCCCCCTTCCCTTCCCTCATACCTCTAGTTGTTCACCGCTGTGAGCAATAAAAACTTTAATGTGCTCCTCGTGACCCCATCGCGTCACCCAGAAGTGACATCAACAGGAGAGATGACATGGTCATGAGGAGAACGTTAAAGTTGTTGCTCGCAGAAGTGAACACCTAGAGCTATGGGGGAAAGGAAGAGGGTGAGGAGAGGTGTGGGAGGAGATGGGGCAGAGAGGAGGAGGGGTGTCAGCACCCCCACCAACTTTGTGCCCGGGGTGGACCACTCCTCCCTTACTACGCCACTGATTCCATTAATGTCAGGGATGAGGACTGAGTGTGTGGTAACGCGGGGTCTGCAGGGTGGCATTGAAGGATTATTTTTTCCCAAGGTGGACTGCAGTTAGATGGAGATCTTAGTGGCAGGGTCACAGTGGGAGGTGGGAATCAGATGCTTTGGGCTCACTCTTTCCAAAAATACTAGGACTAGGGGGCATGCGATGAAGCTACTAAGTAGTAGATTTGAAACAAACTGGAGAAAATATTTCTTCTCACCTTTTGTTTGAGTGGCTTTTGTTTGTCGGTTGAATATCCTTCTTTTTATCCTGAGGCAGTGCTTTTTAGCGAAACAAGGCTCTCGTTGAGAGAAAGGAATTTTTGAGGCAAGTTTATACCAAGTGGCTCCCTAGCCAGAAGTTGGATTACAAATTATGCTTGGGACTGTGTGGTCTAGAAGCCCAAGTAGATCCCAGCATGTGGACATGATTTCTTCTGTATGAGCTAAGTACTTAAGGAGCTTTTTGCTTAACTGTGTTCACTACTTTTAGTTTTTCAGCGTGTATTACCTGAAGCATTCGGAACTTTTGTTTGCTTGACTGGCTGGTGTGGTTGAGACACAGGTGTTTCTCAATAGGATTAGTTCCTTTGAGGTTTTTTTTTACTGCATCTCCCGCCACCAGATAAAGGAGCCTATGACTTAACTCTTTTGAAGCCTATTATGGCTCGATGGACTGGCAGTGACTTTATAGCCCTGCTTTCTTTTGTTAGCAGTGACTTTGCAGCCCTGCTCTCATTTCTGAGGTTCATTTATTTACCATTTGGATATGTTCAGCTTCTAGGTGGCCACTCAGTTTAAACTTTTACTTAACATTTTGGGCCAGCACACTCTTGTTCTGTCCTCCATTAAAGTACCAAAAAAAGCTGTTAAAATCTTCATTTCAATTCAAAATGGGTTTTTCTTCATACATTAACAACTCCTTGCAAAAACTTCCTTCTTTGCTTAAGGGACTGCACCCTAAAATTTTGAATCCAAACCATCCATTTGTGTTCTGTACTTGTCTACATGAGACTTCTCCAGACTTGTCCTTCTCTCTGTTGTCTACTATCTGGGGAAGTTTTCTAATAAGATTCAGGGCTAAAAAATTATGCCCCCCACCTTACTGAACAACCTGACTAGAACCTCTTAAAGCATTAGGTTCAGTCAGACTTAGCATACTTTCTCAGTGCCCTTTAAACTCAGGGTGACTTCCCAGGATCCCTCATTTCTCAAGGCATATGTAAATTAAACTTCTACCATTTAGCTTTATGCAGAGTAGCCTCCTTTCAGCCTCTAAGCTGTTCTATGGCTGTAAGTTCCTATTAATATGGTTTCTTCACAATGTGTTCTGTGCCTTGCCACTGAGCTCTTTCTAAATGGTAAGAGAAGTCTTTGGAACAGCCAGCACACTCCTGTCCTCTCCTCTATTCTTAGCTATTAATCAGAGTTCAAACAAAACTCTCAAAATTGTCATTTCAAAACAAAGTGGCTATTTCTCCATGCATTAACAACTCCTTTCATAAACCTTCTCCTTTGCTTAAGGGACCACTTCCCAGGAATATGAGCCCAAACCATCCGTGTTATGTACTTATCTGCATAAGCCTTCTCCAGACTTGCCCTTCTTCCTGCTGTCTGCTATCTGGGGAAAAGTTTTTTAATGAGGGTTTAGACCCAAAAGCCATGCCCCCTTTTAAACTGCTCACCTTTTGCCTCTGGAGACAAGATACCCTCTTTTACTGCCTGACAGGACTGCAACCTGTGTGAGCAGCAATGATAGTGTACGACTGCTTGAATATTAATTGTGGTACAATAGAAGTCTTATTTCCTTTAGACCATGCAGACCTACAAAAATTAAAATTGTGCTTTTAGTGACCATATGCAAATGAACTGTCTGATCTCATTCTCATCCACCCCCTGCTCAAAATTAAAAGGAAACTGCTAAAAAAAGATAATGCTTAGAGGGGCAAAATAAAAAAACATCTAAGTCCCCTTTTGGCCTATGTCCCTAGACGCAGAAAGTAGGCAGCAGAGTCCTTTGCCTAAAAGCAGTATTCTGTAACCTGCGTCTGTCAAAAACAACGCCTGTTACAGAATTCTATAACATAGAAACATAGAAAATGATGGCAGAAAAGGGCCACCGCCCATCTAGTCTGCCCACAATAATGGCCCACCCCTAACTACCTCCATGAAGAGATCCCACATGCCAATCCCATCTTTTCTTAAAATCTGGCATGCTGTTGGCCTCAATTACCTGTTGTGGAAGATTATTCTGGCGGTCAACCACCCTTTTGGTGAAGAAATATTTTCTGGTGTCGCCATGAAATTTCCCACCCCTGATTTTCAATGGATGCCCTCTTGTTGCCGTGGGTCCTTTAAGGAAAAAGAGATTCTCTTCCACCTCGATACGGCCCGTGACATGTCTCCCTTCTCTCTGCGTTCGAGTGAGTACAGCTGCAACTTACCCAATCGTTCCTCATACGGGAGATCCTTGAGTCCTGAGACCATCCTGGTGGCCATTCGCTGAACCGACTCAACTCTCCGCACATCTTTTTGATAATGCGACCTCCAGAATTGTACACAGTATTCCAGATGGGGTCTCACCATGGATCTGTACAACGGCATTGATCTCGGGCTTACGGCTGACGAAACTTCTACGAATACAGCCCATGATTTGTCTAGCCCTGGATGAAGCTTTCTCCACTTGATTGGCAGTCTTCGTGTCTTCGCTAATAATTACCCCCAAGTCACGTTCTGCTACAGTCCTTGCTAGGATCTCACCATTTAGGGTGTAAGTCCTGCATGGATTTTTGCCGCCAAGGTGCATGACCTTGCATTTTTTGGCATTGAAACTTAGTTGCCAAGTCTTTGACCAATGCTCCAGCAGGAGTAGGTCCTGCGTCATACTGTCGGGCATTGAGCTTTTGTCGGGCACTGTGCTTTCATCTGTTGTGCGGTTGCCTACTATGTTGCATAGTTTGGCATCATCAGCGAATAATGTAATTTTACCTCGAAGCCCCTCAGCCAAGTCTCTTACGAAGATGTTAAATAGGATCGGGCCCAAGACCGAGCCCTGAAGCACTCCGCTGATCACCTCCGTCGTATCAGAGAGGATACCGTTTACCACTACTCTCTGAAGTCTACCTCTAAGCCAGTCCCTAACCCATGCGGTTAATGTTTCACCCAGTCACATCGAACCCATCTTGCTCAATAACCTGCGGTGTGGGACGCTATCAAATGCTTTGCTGAAGTCCAAGTACACAACATCCAGGGACTCCCCTATATCCAGCTTTCTTGTTACCCAGTCAAAGAAGCTGATCAGATTTGATTGGCAGGACCTTCCTGTCGTAAAACCATGTTGATGGAGATCTCGTAGATTCTCCTCGTTCAGGATCGTATCCAATTGGCTTTTGATTAGTGTTTCCATAAGTTTACTCACTATCGATCTGAGACTCACCGGTCTATAATTCTCAGCCTCCATCCTGCATCCCATTTTGTGGAGTGGAATGACTGTCTCTCCCCCCCACCCCGTCCCGATTGCGGCAGGAGGGATCTCAAGCCCTCCTGCCAACACCCCCCCCAAACCTGTGATCACCTGCAGGAGGGATCACAAGCCTCTCCCCTAAACCCCGAATTCCCTCCCCCAAACTTGTCAATGGCAGAAGAGATCTCAAGCCCTCCTGCCAGCAAACCTCCCCCATGACCGGCCCCTACCCCACTATGGACCCCACCCCCACTACCCCGGACCCCCCCCCCAACTAACCTCAAAACTAACCTCAAAACTAACCTCAAAAGGTCCTCTCTCCGTCCATCTGGCAGGCTCACCTTCCTCGGGATGGTGGGCCTGCCCCTTCCCGGTGCATTGTGTGATGAACCGAGGAGGGGCCTAGAGCCTGATTGACCCAGGCACCTAAGGCCATGCCCATAGAAGGGGCCTTAGGCAACTGGGCCAACTGGAATTGTGCCAGTTGCCTAAGGCCCCTCCTATGGGCAGGACTTTAGGCACATGGGCCAACCAAAGATTCCTTCTTCATATTATCCACACCAAAATATGCAATAGATTAAAGGCAAACCTTACCAGACAGCCTTTGAGCAATATCACTTACAAAATGTTTAAAAAAAAAGCCGGTCCAAGAACTAAACCCTGTGGCATACCATTAATAACATCCCTGTCCTCAGAGTGAACTCCATTTACCGCTATCCTCTGTTGCCTTCCACTCAGTTTCTAACCCAGTCAGTCACTTTAGAGCCCATGTCAAGAGCACTCATTTTATTTATTAGCTTTCTATGCGGAACCATGGTCAAAGGCTTTGCTAAAATCTAAATACACTAAGAAATCTAATGCACTTAGAAAGTTTAATGATACATGGTCTGCTTTGAAGTCATACATTTTGTTACATCAACATGATTGATGCCATTTCTCTCATGCATTTTACTAACCCCTTTTCTCCATGGTTACTCCTTGTTTTCCTTTCTGGAACTTATTTGATTCCATGATTGTTATTATTATTTTTTTCACTTGTTATGTATGTTTATAATCTGAATAAATAAACTAAGACTACAAAAAAAAAAAAATCTAAATACACTACATCTGGTGCTCTCCCTTGATCCAACTCTCTGATCACCCAGTCAAAGAAATTAACTCGTAGATTTGTCTGACAGAACCTGTATCTAGTGAAACCATGCTGCTTTGAGTCATAATCCTCCTATTCTCTATTTTAAAAGCATTGCCATTGATTTACTTACCACAGAAGTCAGACTTACCAGCCTGCAGTGACACCCGGGGTCCATCATTTTTTAACATCCCTCAACATGATTTTTAGTAATAATCCACATGGCATATTAAAATTAGTCCAATAAAAGGATCCACCTTATTTCCATTTTCTGTTTAAAAATGTTTATCAATACAGCTACAATACTACTTTATCCTAAAGCAAAAAAATAAAAGAAATAGAAATAATTTTTCTATCTTTGTTGTTTCTGGTTTCTGCTTTCCTCATCTTCTCATCACTCTCTTCCTTTCATCCACTGTATGCCCTCTCTCTGCCCCTTTCATGTGGCATCTTCTCTCCTTCTATGCCTTCCAGAAACTGTCTTCCCCTTCCATCTCTCCCTCCACCCCATTAGTCTGGCATTCATCTTCTTCTCTTCCCTCCCCTCCCCCAATGGTCTGGCATCTCTCTCCTCTCTTTTCTGTCCCTAACCCCCCCACACCCAATATGTTTGGCATTTCACTCTCCTCTCCCTTCCCTTTCCTTTTCTTCCCTCATCTTCCTTCTCAATTTATTTTCTGTATCTGTCTGAATTCTTTCTTACTATCCAGTCAATTTTCCTCTTTTCGCTGTGTCTACCTACAGCTTGCCACCATTTTCCATCCCTCCCTCCAGTATATCACTAACTCTATCCTCTTCACCCCCTCCCATTCAGCATGTGCCCTCTTTCTCTACCTCTTCTATCCAGCATCTTCTCCTCTCTGTCCTCTCCACGTCCATCCAGCATCTTCCCCCTCTCTCCATTTCCATTTAGTGTCTGCTATCCTCTTTCTCTCCTCCCCACTTCCTTCCTGTATCTGCTCCCCTCTTTCTCTCTCTCCACTCCACTTCCTTCATCTGTTCTCCTCTCTCTCTCCTCCCCACTTCCATCCAACATCTCCTCTCCTCTCTCTCTCCCTTCCATACTTCTGTCCAGCATCTGCTCCCCCTCCCCTCCCCACTAACATCCAATGTTTGCCACATCAATGTCTGATGTCCTCTCTCTCCATCCACCCCACTTCCATCAGCTTCTTCCCCCCTCTCTCTCCCTCCACCACACTTCCATATCAGTATCGTGCTTCCTTCTCTTTCCCTCTACCCGAATGCCATCCAGTGTCCTGCCCCTTCACCTCCCCACCGCTGCTGTATGCTTCTCGAACCAGCAGCAGTAGCTGTAAACTTAAATGCACCATCACAGGACCTTCCTGCATCTCCCCACAGCTGCTGGCTCTGCTCTGGAATAAGGAAATGACCTCAGAGGGGGTAGACCGGCAGCTGCGGGGAGGTGCAGGAAGGTCCTGTGATTGCTGAATTTAAAGTTTACTCCCACTGCTGCTGGTTCAGAAAACCAGCAGTGGCAGAGCAGGGCGGGAAGTCTCGGACCCGGTGTGCTGGCTGTGCACCGCCTTAGAGTGTACACCGTTTTTGTTCAGTTGTCGAATGGTTCGGGTACCAGCAGAAGAAAGCTCTTCCAGAGATGTAAAACGATGTCCACGCATAGATTGTTTCAACTTTGGAAAAAGGTTGAAGTCTGGTGGACTCATGTCTGGACTGTAGGGAGCATGAGGTAACACCTCCCAGCCGTATTTGCTTAGTTTTTCAATGATGAATGGAGAGCTCCATCTTCCCACGACAAAAAAAAATTTGACAAGCTCAATCAAAAGTCAAAAAAGTTCCATGTGGAAGAAGTGTCACAGCAGTGTATTGTGATTTTTTTTGCAAAATATGCACAGAAAAATGCACAATACTCGACCTCAGTTGCTCTTGGCTGGGTCACTCATTCTTCACGACAATGCTTGCCCGCACATAGGGAATTCCATCATTGAAAAACTATGCAAATGTGGCTGAAAGGTGTTACCTCATGCTCCCTACAGTCCAGATATGAGTCCACCAGTATAAAAATGGTGTCTTGGATGGAATAATGAAGCTTCCCGGATGTTGGGACTTGGTCATTGCAAAGCTGAGAGACTATATTGAAGGATTGTAAAGAAATAAAAAAAATAAACAAAAACATGTAAACATGTAAAAATAAACAAAAACATGTAAAAAAAATAAAACATGTAAATAAAAAAAATAGTGTGCATTGTTTAAGAAATGACCCTTGTATTTCAGTTTTGATTATGAACCCCTCAGAATTTAGTAAGTTGATTGTTTGGGCTGAGAACTTTTCAGCACCCCCTCGTATGAGAGCAAATTTTATTTTTTATTTGGAACTAAAACATCCCAGTAACAAATCTTTTCCCTAATCTGTACTCCATATCCTAGAAAAACTCATATGTATGTGAATATGGAGAGAAATTAATTTTAGAACATCTCATGTATAAAAGCTAAGATCAATACATGGTACCAGTATATAAATCATATATTTCTAATCTGGAAAGGAAATGAAGGGAAATTGATTTCTTGAAATAACTAAGTGTAGTTGACACTTGTATTAGGTTCCCTGAAGGATGCATTAGAGGGAAGATTAATTACTCAGATTCTAATTTGTATAAGAGTGCCAGGTTTAAACCATTGTAGAGTCATTTAAAGGTTAAAATAGAAGTATGATATTTTCTAATAAAATTCTTCTCACACCAAAGATGACACCTGCATCTAACAAGTGCAAATAAGTCAGGAAAAAAAAAATCAAATCCATAAAGAAACTGCACTCTCTGTGTGGAACAACAAACAAGCAGTTTTTAACTAAGTCCATCAATATCAATACAAAAAAGACCCTCCTATGGAATGTAGAAATTTGGCAAACCAAAAATCCAAAGGAAGTGAGCTAATAGTACTGGGAATACACCTACATGAATTATATAAGTGTGTCTCAACTCGTGCCTGGAGTACCTCCTTGCCAGTCAGGTTTTCAGGATATCCACAATGAATATGCATGAAAGAAATTTGCATATAAAGGAGGCAGTGCATGCAAATCAAGTTTATGCCAATTCATTGTGGATATCCTGAAAACCTGACTGGCAAGGGGGTACTCCAGGACCGAGTTGAGAAACACTGAATTATAAAACCCAATCCCATTAAATTTTTGTATTGTGAATGTGTATCCTCAGTGTGTAGTCATAAGCCATGAGAGCACCCGCCCTGTAAGGACAATGCTCAATTGCTTTCGTTGCATTGACTTCCCAAGGGCTTAATAAACCACTTGATACATACCATCATAGGAAATACGCATCGTGTATGATGTTGTGAAATCTCAATCAAAATAAAAGTGACGTTTTAAATGTGCTGCAGTACATTAGTACACTTGTATTCCCAGAAAATTAACTTGAAACTTCAGTGAAACACGGTCTTAAATATCACTTATCGCAAGGTGATCAATCTTGGATGGCTGCAACGTTTTTAAGAAACAGCAACGTCCCGGTAAGGAAGCAGCATTTCACGCTGCAAAAACCCGCACTCAGGAAAAATAGGGCTCTATGGAGCGCTGTTTTGAGGATGACTTTTCCCCGTCAGAAACAGAAAATGATAGGGTGTCAAAATTCATCATCGTTCCCGTCCCCGTGGATAACTGCGGGAAACCATCCCGTGTCATTCTTTAGTGTCTATCTCAACCTCAGTTCCTTCTACACCAGCATTATTCAATGCAAGGCTTGAGGGTCAGTGGCTGTGCCCATTCATACTCTGATTCTTATGTGAGCCAAGTATAGGATAATGAAGCCATTGTGACATCACTGATGTGATTGGATCTTAGGCATTGGTGGAATGAGGCATTATGACATCACAATATCTGCTCTGGATACCAGAAACTGTCATTCTTTAGTGTCTATCTCAACCTCAGTCCTTCTACACCAGCATTCTTTAATGCAAGGCTTGAGGGTCAGTGGCTGTGCCCATTCAAACTCTGATTTTCCCCTCTCTTCTTAAAGAATAATATGGAGAAGGTTTCCCACGGTTATCCACGGAGATGGTGCTGAATTTTGTCACCGTGTCATTCTCTGGTCAGGAACCCAAAAGTGTATTTCTATTGCAATATGTATATAATGCATGCCACAACTGCATTGTGTTTACCGAATGTTGGGAAGTCTAAGCAATGAAAGCAATTGAGCATTGGTTTTACAGGGCAGGTGTTCTCATAGCTTATGACTACACAACGAGGATACACATTCAAAACACAAAAATTGAATGGGGTTGGATTATATAATTCATGTGGGTATACTCCCAGTAAAATTAGCTCATTTCCTTTGGATTTTTGGTTTGATAGATAAGTCCATCAATATGGCAAATATTTGAGGGAAATCCATTTATAAACATAAGTGCTTGAATGTTTGAAACATCTAGTTTCAAGTTTCTTTATTTTTGATATACCGTCTATCAAAATACATGTCTAGACGGTGTACTGTACATTATAAAAGATTATAGGAAACAATTAAAATAGGTAAATAAAAATAATAATTTATCAACTATTAAAAATACTGGACAAATTCAGATTAACATACATGAAACAAAAGGAAAGCAGGGGAGGGAGAGGTTGTTTAAATTAATAAAAAAGGACGGTAAGTGGGGAGTGGTAAAGACATCTCATGCCCCCAACTTTTCATTCTTTCTCTCCAACAGAATGGTGGACAAAAATAACACATGAGGGGTTGGAAATGTCTGAGGGCAAAATAACCCTCAGGAAATGAAACAGAATCAGATATGATATGGGCAAAAAAGTGTGGAAGAGACATATGGGGGCTTTGATTATAACCACAGAAAGGTGATATATCAAATCCCATCCCCTTTCCTTAAATTTATGTATATGAGTTTTATTCTGCACTATCAGTAAGTTTCTAGACAACACATTCAGGTTTTCAAGCATTCTTCCCTATCTGTCCTGGCAGGTTTAGACTCTATCTAAAGTACCTGGGCAATAGGGGTCACAAGCAGTGGTGTAGTGAGAGTGAGAGGCGCTCGGGGCAGTGGTGCCATTCCCTTGCCCTCTTCTCCACCCCACCCCCATCCACTCCTTCCCCGCCCCCTCCTGATGAGCACGGGCATCCCTTCCTTTCCTCCATTCCTCTTTAACGTCCGCAGCAACCCCAACCTGCTGCTCACTCTAGCATCGGCTCTTTCTCCGACATCATTTCCTTGGCGCCAGTCCAGGAAGTGACATCAGAGGAAGAGCTGACACTGGCGTGAGTAGCAGGTTGGGGTTGCTGCTCGCGCCAGGGACGTTATAGAGGTACGGGGAAAGGGAAGAGATGCACGTGCGCAGTAGTGAGGGGGCAGGGAAGGATTTGGGGCGGAGAGGAGAATGAATGCCAGCGTCCCCCGCCAAGATGGCTCCCGGGGTGGACTGCCCAAACCTCCGCTCCCCCTTACTACGCCACAAAGAGCAGTGCAGGATTTGAACCCACAACCTAAACACCAGGTTACACACTCTCCACTTATGTATTTAAGTGTACACTTATCTGCACAAGTTAAAGCATTCTGTACATTTGCACATACACGTTATATGAATTTCTCTTCACATAATACCTGTCAGGTGGCAGGATTTTTTCCTGGTTAAATTTCCCATTGTATTTCCCTCACTGGTTATGGTTGGTTAGTCTCATTGCAGAAATAGCTAATCATTTGCATAGCCATTATCATATTTACAGATGAAACAGGACCCATTTGATTATACCTTACTGTGCACTGATTTATTAATATGCGGGTCTATATATAGTAAACACATTTAATAGGTGATAAAGGTGTCTTTGCTCTTTCATCTATCTAAACCCCCTCCCCCTTTTACAAAAGTATAGCGTAGCTTTTAGCGCCAGCCACGGCAAAAACAACTCTGATGCTCAAAGGAATTCTATGAATGTCGGAGCTGTTACTACCGCAGCCGGCGCTAAAAACTGCACTATGCTTTTGTAAAAGGGTGGGAGGGGGGTAAATGTTTAGTTATTGAACATGAAATAAGCTATCAGTTGACTCATTTTTTAAAATCATCAGTAACCTCCTTAGCAATTCAGAATGCACTGCATATCCTTAATTAACACTCCATTGTGCACATACTGTGGCTGAATAATGAGAAAGGTAGGAGTTAACATGACCTAATAAAGATCTTTACTCTGACTTGTATATGAACAGCTGCTGTGTTCCAATTTGGCTTTCTAAGATGTGTTCTGTTGGCTACTTACAATACTATTTTATTTAATCCCTCCATAGCCACTTTAATTACCAGCATGCATATTCTCTGTCACACAAATCAGTCGCTGAGAAGCTTCCTACACAAGTCTTATTAACCAGAATCTCAGGATGACTACATACAGGTGGTGGTCAAAAGATTTTAGCCAACCAACCAACTTCCTAAATTCTGAGTGTTATTTTATTTCACTAAAAGGTTGGATAAGTTCCTGCTGGAACAGAACATACGCAAGTAAGGCTAGACTCAAATAGGGCACTGGTCTTTGATCTAAAGGCCGCCACGTGATTGGACTGCTGGGCACGTGGACCACTGGTCTGACCCAGCAGCAGCAAATCTTATGTTCTTATGACATTGATTGAACCATATTCATGTCATTCTCTTCTTGGTTAGGCTGTGAACTTTTCAGCACACCATCTTAATAACAATATATACATGCAAATATATATGTATAATATACAGGTCTTTGACTCAGCCCAGGCCTCCAAGCTCCAAATCAGTCAACCAAATGCCATCTGAAAATAATAGTACACGCTAAAAGTCAGTGTCTCTCAAACTGTGTGCCCCAGCACAGTGGTGTGCTCCAAAGAGATTCCAGGTTTGCCACAAGAGATTCCAGAATTTTATTTTAAAAATTTCCTTTACAAGTATATACTAGAATAGATGACATGTACGTCATGTACGCAAGAGTCTGTTAATGTTTTGAGTGTCTATGTGCATAAGGATACAACTGCCCAGACAAGCATCATTCTTTGACATGATTGGTCCTCAAAAACTAACAGCAATTAGTGAAATTATTTTTTATGCAATAGTTATCCTAACTTGAGCAATAAAACAATTAAGGCTTTACCATTTGGATCTTCTTATCTTTGTGAACCTGGATTTGGAAATTAAATCAGAAATAAGAGAATGACTGCAGATGGTGGACAATGAAATGCATGTTTGCTTGTTGACTATTGAGCCACGTTTTGAGTTAATTTGCACTCAAAAACAAGCACATCTATCACATTGATTAGCAATTCTATTCTTTCTACTTTACTCCCCCTTTTACTAAACCATGATAGTGGTTATTAGCTCAATGAGCCACGCTGAATGCTCCCGACGCTCATAGGAACTCTATGAGCAACAGGAGCAGTGCAGAGCATTCAGCATGGCTCCCTGTGCTAATAACCGCTATTTGGTTTAGTAAAAGGGGGATTAGTTTCACCATTGTTACAATTACCCATACTTAGCTTAAAGAACTTTAAATAAATAACTCTGAAATTGAATTTGTTGTTGGTTTTGCAATTTTATAATTTCAATTTATAATGTGCCATGAAAAACATTTGCTATGTTTAGTGTTCCAGAGCTAAAAAAAAGTTTGATGAGACATTGCTATAAGCACTGTACAAATGTATTCTTTGTGATGTACTGTGTCACATAGAAGTGGCACTTCTATTTATTATCAATTCTTCCCTCTCCTCCTTCCTTCACACAAACTGCCACAGAATTCTGAATTAGAGAATGACATGGGGACAGTTTTTTTTCCATGGCCACGCAGGAACTCATTTTCCTGCACCGTCCCTGCGAGTTCTTTTCCTGTCCTGCCCCATCCCTGCAATCTCAGTCTTCATCTGCACAAACACTCATCAAGCCTCAAACACTTTAAAATCATAAGTATTCGAGGCTGGTGCGGTTAAGGCAGAGCTTAGAGGAATGGAGCAGAGATAGGGATAGCGACAAAACTCACGGGGACGGAGAAATTGAATTCCTGCAGGGACAGGGAAAAAAACTGTCCCCGTGTCATTCTCTAGTCTGATTCCAACAACTGGGAGCAGAAAAAATCAAGACCACATACTGGAAAAAGAGGACCTGAGACAAAGGAAAGAGAGTAAATATGTAGAATTGAAGACAAAGAAGAAGGAAAAAAATGAATAGGGCAAGAAGAAGAAAAAGAAAAAATAAACAGGCCCTTTTACTAAATTTCATTAAGCACTAATGTGTTCTTAATGCAAGAATAATGACCTAATACAGGATGCAGTAAAGTGTTTTATGATAGTTTTGCCATTTGTTCTACTAACCATGTGGTATTTATTTATTTAGGGTCAGTGATGTAGCGAAGAGGGAACCTCTCCTCCTCTTGTCCACCCACTGCTTAAAATTTTTGTCAGGACCAAGATGTGACATCAGAAGGAGAGCTGAAACCAATGCAAGCAGCAGGTAGGAGATGTTGCTCCCTGCAAGCAAAGATTTGAAGAGGTTTGCAGTGGGTGGGATGTGTCTGGCGTGGCAATGCTGAGGTGCCAGCACCCTGGGCACCTCCTTCCCTCGCTACACTATTGTTTAGGGTATATAGCCAGCGGGCTTCGGCATCGAATACCAGTTTTTGTGGTGCTAGCTAACACACGGCCATTTAAGTCAATATTCAGAACTTAATCGCTTATGGGTTGCCAAAAAAGATAGGACTGTGTTTTATGTGGTCCCTTTTACATGGTTATCGTGGCTGGTTAAGTGCTGAACATTGGCATTTGACCATCAAAGTGTCAACTCCTTCCCCAGAATGCCCCCAAGATGGCCAATTTGCATTTAGGCACTAACTGTTAAGTGGTTAGCCCAGAACAAGTAATTTAATTAGTCAATGGCCACTTCTGGTCAGTTACATCAGTTTGACCATCTTTTACTAAGCCACGATAGAGGTTTCTACCACAGGCCAGGGCATTAAATGCTCTAGCACTGCTCTGGCACTCAGCATCAGAGCATATAGTACTCGGGCCATGGTAGAAACCTCTACTGCGCAGTGGCATAGTGAGGGGGGAGGGGTAGACAGCCCCAGGTGAAGCCTTGGTGAGGGCATTGGCACCTTTCCTCCTCTCTGTCCTCTGTCCTTCTCAACCCCTCCCCCGAAATGTGCACCTTTCCTTCTCCCCCCTCCCCATGCCTCTAACTCTTCACTGGCATGAGCAGCATCTCCAACCTGCTGCTCGTGCCAGCCTCAGCTCTCCCTCTGAAGTCACTTCCTGGTCACAGGACCAGGAAGTGACATCAGAGGGAGAACCTAGGCTGGCACGGGCAGCAGGTTGGAGATGCTGCTTGCGCCAGTGAAGTTAAAGAGGAATGAGGGAAGCAAATGGGTGCGAGTGCGGTGGGAAAGCAGGGAATGAGTCTGGGTGGAGAAGAGGGCAGGGAGTTCAGAGAAGTTGGCGGGGTGCTACTGTCCCAGGTGCCTCCTACCCTCGCTACTCCACTGCTACCACAGCTTTGTAAAAGTGGAGTTTGAATATTGACCAGTATATGTTTTTGGAGAGGGCATGTCAGAGGTGAAGAAAGTCCCACATTAGGATGCGCAGCTTGATAAAGGAGCCCCAAAATAAAGTAATAACTTGGGCACACAGGGCATGTAAATAGAATACTCCGTTCCATATCATCTGTCAGGTGGCAGAATTTTCTCCATCTTAAATTTCCTTTGTATTTTCCATTCTAGTTATGACTGCATGATGTTGATAAAGATACTTATTATTATCACCATATTTATTAATGGTCTTTTTTATAGTGCAGTTCCACCCCTTTGGAGCGTTAAGCAGCAGTGGGCATCAGTAAGCGCAATTATCACTCATGGCAGGCACTGGGAGAATAAGCATTTTTTATGTAATAAGCAGTAGATTTAATTGCTCATTGTAAGAGTGCTTGTGTTTTATCCTGTCTTTTTTTTTTTCACAGATGCAGCTACTTTGGGAATGGTACAATATTTCCCAACAAATCAGTACAGATTAGCCAGTCACCCATTCCATCAAATTTTATAGCGAAGCTCAATATGCTTCTCACAGACATTCAGGTCACAGTGGCTCCTATTGATTTTCCACTGGAATGAAAAACCAGAAACCCATTTTGATCAGGCTATTGCTTGTATACTGAATCCCAGCAGTTTGGCTATGAGGAAGACCAGCCCAGGTTTTGCCGATGACTGAAGAAGTGTAAAGCTGCCCGGATTAAACCTTCAACCAAAGGAAGGTTTATTATTGTCTAAGGCTGGTCTTTTCTTCCAACACAATAAATATGTTTTCTTAAGATTTTGCAAATGCGTTGAAGTTATTCTGTGCTATGTGTGTCAAGAAACTGCAATTAAAAAATTCTGAAATGTAAATATACCATTCCTGCAAAATTATGCAGAAAATAGTATTTTAACAGGTAAGAGGCAGCACCTTCAATAAAAGGCAGATCTCTTGCCAGGAGCCCATTCACACTGTCTGCTTCTGACTGATAGGGAGGTTATGACTCTTCTGTGGAAGTAAATACTACTATTTCAGACCCTTCATCTGGGTTTCTGCTGAGATTTCTACAAAAAGGATTCTATTATCCTAAAAGGGTTTGCAGTGCATACACACTGCAATGCTTCTTATCATTCTTGGCATTTTCTCCATTATCTTATATGCTTCAGAGGGAAAGGGAAGAGGTAGTTTGCATCCCTAAAAGGCAAGAATAAACTGCAGTAAATTAAAACTGGAATTAAGATACCCTTATCCATTCTTGACCCTTGTGACATCAAGGCCAAGGGGGTGCTGAAAAATTCTCAGCCCAACCATGGAGAGAATGATGTGGCTATGATTCAATCAATGATCTGAAACAATGTCAAAACATAGAATTTCATTTCTGCAAATTGGCACTTAATGAAATAAGATAATATTCTTGTCAGCTAGAGTGGCAAAATAACACTCACGAATTTAGGAAGTTGGTTGAGCTGAGAACTTTTCAGCACCCCCTCGTATGACTAGCTAGCTCAAACACTATGGGGGATATAGGCAAATTAATTTTATGCTAAATATTACCATCAGAAAATGGATTTTAAAAAATAGGATGAGGTCTATAATGTGTCTGGAAAAAAATAGGATCCCATACATAGTTTCCAAAATACTTTGCAATTGTTTCGATAATTAGTATGACCTTTGAGAATACAGCATTAGTATAATGGTCTTTTTCCTTAGTTAATTCATAAGTTGTGTTCAAACTGACATCCTTCAACCTTGACACAGCTGTTGGTTGAATGGTTTCTGGAGTTTCATTAATTAAGAGCTCAACTACGAGTATTTTGCAAGTTCAATGTGCTGTAGCTCCATCCTGTTGAAAAATAAAGTACTCAGAAATGTCTCGAACTTCAAGGAGAAGCTTCTGCTGTAGTAGGACATTTTGGGGTTATTTGGAAAAATGTTGGGGGTCCTGCTTTTTTTTTCAGGTATTCATACTTGTCCTACCTACTTGCCCCTTATACCCCAGCCAGAGCTTTCTGCTTCCTCAACGACAACCGATTTTATATTCCTTCCCAACAAAAAGGCCCATTATGAGACCACCCCAGACATTGCGACTTGTTTTGGATTTCTCCATCACCCTGGAATTCTCTTCCCTCTACCTACCATTCAACTCACAACTCCTACCCCAGATTCAAAGCTCTACTAAAAACACACCTATTTAGAAAAGCCTACTTGATCCAGCAGGGGAAGAACAATCGTCTGGGAGTTCACTAATCCGTTAACACATTATACAAGGACGCACAACATATAATGATTCAAAATGTTATGTGATCGCTGCACCGAGGTACCCCCCCCTCTTCAAACCCAGCATGCACCCAAAGAGAGGGAGAAAAAGCCTCAGACTAATGTAGCAGTATAGAACCAAAACGTACAAATCAAAACTGCTTTTGATACTCTCGCTGGCAAAATAATCTCCCTCACAGAACAGCTCAGATTTAGAAAAGGGAAAAGTCACCCGGAGGCATGTTCAAGGAGTTAGCTGACAAAAGACGACTTGAGCTCCAACGCTGTCACGTCTTCTCCAATCTTCTCTACTGGTACATTAGTCTGAGGCTTTTTCTCCCTCTTTTGGGGTGCATGCTGGGCTTGAAGAGGGGGGTACCTCGGTGCCACGATCACACAACATTCTGAATCGTTATAGTTCACTAGTCCACAATTTACTATACTACACTTATTCTCCATATTCATAAATACTGTACCTCAGCTTCTATTACTATTTCTCTCTCCCCCTCCCCTATTCTTTTTACATTGAAAAGGTGTTCCTTTTCTTTTCATCTTATTCGATTTTCAATGTACATCTACTTGTTGTTTTTTCAAGGAAAGACGATTCACCAAATCTCAAGGGGCTCATGGGGGCCCAAGGGGGTGGGGTGTTAGAGGCATGGTGTTGGTGGGACTAGAGTAGGCTTAGGACCTGAATGTTTTTCTGACCTGGGCACCATTTGGATGTGTGGGGCTAGATCTGTTTTATTTATTTATTTTAAACATTTATATTCCGCATATCCTGCAATTCTATGTGGAGTGCAATAAAACATCCAAATAAAAAAATAACAATTTCAACCTCCTCTTTTAACAATGAATAACGACTTCTACTACTATTTATTATTTCTATAGCGCTACCAGATGCACGCAGCACAGTACATTAAACACGCAAGAGTTGGTCCCTGCTCAAAAGAATTTACAATCTAATTATGACAGACACACCGGACAAAAATGGTGAATATGCAGTTCATGTAGGGAAATGCAAAGGGATGAAGAGGTAGAGAGGGTAAGAGACTACAGAGGGGATGATAGATAAATATGGTGCTTTACAAGTTGGTGTGGTTAAGATTTAAACGCAGCTTCGAAAAAGTGGGCGTTTAGACTGGATTTGAATACCGCCAGAGATGGAACGCAATGTACAAATAGTGAAGGTGTGAAGCTCCTTCTCACTTCCCTACCCACTATATTATGGGGGGGGAGGGGTAAATTTCGATTTCTTGTCTTCCTCAGGGTTTGACATCTTCTGCACAATTCTAAAATCATCCTGCTGGCTAACAATAAAAGATACAAATCACTATGAGCTGTTTTCACAAAGTGTTATAATATAATATCAAATGTAAGGCAGCAGACCATGGTTATAAGGCTCCTGGGTGGAACAGATAACCAAAGTGACGTTCTCCTGTATGAATTAGCATGCATCACTAAGACACTGGATAAGTCCTGGGAAAAGAATGTTCTTCAAATGGTCAGAAGCTGACTATCAATTCAACACAACATAACAGACGTAGAACACATTCTCTAGGGGAAGACAGAACACATTTATGTGTTAGTTGCTGCATTTTCATTTCCTCTGCAACACCAACGGGGCCATTTAGGGAACAGCAGCCGTAGCATTTCAGTCGGCCCAGCACACCAGCAGTATGAGAATGAATATGAACCAGGCACTGTGCTTTTCCATTCTGCTGTGGTGATATGCAGTTGTAATTATTGGTTTGTGGTAGAAGTTACTACGTGAAAGTGTAATGAACATGATGAAACTCGCAGAGTGCCAATTTAAGCAGTTTTAGGGTGTTGGGTTTTTTTTTTCTAATATCAGTCAATGTGTCCTTATGAGCAAATACCATTCACACCAATAACAGAAGAATCCCTAGGAGACCACTGGTCTTGCTGAAGTTACATTCTGCTTCAAGGCAAGCTTATTACAGTGCAGAGTTATAAAAGCAATGTCAGCATAGTATGATAACGAGTGCCCTGTTTTTTCACATCACCAGTCCAGTTGAAGATTTTATTATATGTTCTGCATTATAGGGAATTCTTATGAATTTTTAGAGCATAAACAGTTAAACAAATTGTCGCCTCAGGAAATGGATATCCGATTAACTCGAGCTGAGGAGAACATGTATGGTAACAATTCAAAGTCTGCATTCTGCCTTATTACCTTCTAATGAGCCATCAAGGAGCCATAGCCAGCGCTCTTGTAGACTCTGCTGCCCTTTGCTTTCATTTCTCTTCGGTCATTATTAAAATTGTTACATTGACTTGCTGCCCCAATCCCACCCTCCAATGTGACATAAAGACAGACTCTGTCGATTGCCCTGTTTCAGTAACTGGGCTTAAAGGTGCATATCCCTGCTCATCAGCTTTTTACCCAGACAATACAGAGCTTCACAAAACGACAAAATCTTAGAATCCACTTTCTGCACTGTGCCCTGTGTTTCAATTTTTGGAAGGTCTTATTTTTTTCACAACACCCGTTTGCTTTTTTATTTGCTCACGTGGATCAAAATAAATTTTTCAAATGCATGAAAACATCTTGACCTGTCTGCCAAACTGAAAGGAAAAGGGATTTAAAATTCTGTTTAAAAATTTCAGTTTTTCAAGCTCAAAATTTTAATCTTCTAAATATATTTTTGCCCCTTCCCTATGTGTTTACCTTTAATGTTTCTTCCATCTTAGATTGAGAAAATTGTAACTGTGCCCCTTTTTCCCTAATGTACCTTTTTCCCTAATGTAGTGATGTAACCCCTTAAGTTCTAACATTGTATGTTATAAATTTTTGCTCCTTAAAAATTTGTTAAGATGTTTTGTTTTTAATACTGTTTGTTATCTTATATGATGTTTTAAATTGTACATCGCTTAGAAAGTGTTATAGGCGATTCATCAGATAAAATTGAACTTGAACTTGAACATTGGGACTTGTATACCGCCTTTTTGTAGTTTTAAAACCACACTCGAACCAGTTTACACACAGGTACTTCAAGAAATTTTCTCTATCTGTCCCGATGGGCTCACAATTTATCTAATGTATCTGGTGCAGTGGAGAATTAAGTGACTTGTCCTGGGACACAAGGAAAGACAACTATCTGTTACAGGCTTCTCTGTACAATGAAGACAGATGCACATTTTTAAATAGACACGTTTAGTTCACAGAGCAAATATATGTTGATTCACCTATGCTCCAAGAACTGAATGTGATGCTCCAAGAACAGAGGGCTCCTTTAACTAAGGTGTGCTAGCGGTTTTAGCGCGTGCTTAGCGTGCGCTACAATGCCGTGCGCGCTAAACACTAATGCCTCCATAGAGCTTGCGTTAGTATTTTTTCACTTAGCGCGCGGTTTGCGCGTGCGCTAAAAACGCTAGCGCACCTTAGTACAAGGAGCCCTGAATGTGGCTAAGTTCCTTGGTGCAATTAGCTCAGCCTGTGACTCTTCAAAAATCTATGGGGTCCTTTTACCAAGCTGTGGTAAAAGTTGGCATTAGCATGTCCCTATGCACCCCACATAGAGGGCAATGTAGATGCCCTAACTGAATAGCACTGGGATACCCATTTTCTGCGCAAAAATTTTAAATATTTTTTAGCATGCAGGTAGTACATGCCGATTGGAAACTTACCACAGGATACCTGAGAGCGTCCCACGGTAACCCTTTTAAGCTGTGGTAAGCACTCACTAGTGCTTATTTTGACTTAGAAATAGGATCCCTTTGTGGATAATGACCTTACGAAGAACTGGACAGACCTTTCTCTTCAACTAAAGATCCAGCCGCAAACAATCCCCTCTAAACTCTCTCCCACCACTAGGACCCTCTGGCCCAATCTACTATATTACCTCCCCAGGAATTTCCTATGAATGTCCCCACCCAAGCTGTCCTTAAGTTATTGTACTGTCCAGCCTTGTCATTATGCTACTATATTGTATGGTATTGTATTGTAGTATATTGTATTGCATTAACTTGTAACCCGTTCTGACGGGATAGAAATCGAATTAAATACATAAATAAGATAAACACTGCAGATATCATTTAAAAATTTAAAACTAAACTTAAAACTTTCCTCTTTAAAGATGCTTTCATTCTCTAGCATCTGCCTCCACTTTCTAACTTCCTGATTCATATATAGTTTTGAAATATCTAATACTTCTTCTGAAGTGACCCTTCCTATTGTTTTTACCACTCCCCATTTACCGTCCTTTTTTATTAATTTTACTTCGATGTATTTAAACAACCTCTCCCTCCCCTACTATCCTTTCTTCTCATGTATGTTAATTTAAATTTGTCCAGTATTTTTAACATTTGATAAACTACCATTTTTATTTGCTTCCTTTAATTGTTTTTATAATTTTTTATAATGTACACAGTCTAGACATGTATTTTTATAGATGGTATATCAAAAATAAAGAATCTTGAATCTTGAAGGCACATTTGGCATGTAAAGCAGAAACAGTCGATCCAGGTATACACAGGGTAACAATTTGTTATAATGAAATAAAATATCCTATTTACTTTTTCTCCCTACTTTTCCCACCAAAGTAGCATAGTAAGAATATATTTTAGCCCATTATAAACAGTGAATATTAGAGAGAGATGGGGGCACATCATTACCATCTAATTTATCAGTCTTACCTATCATTTTTCTTTATGTTCTCCATGTGCATGAGACACATCCCATCATGTAAGCACATGTATACTACCCCTATAAAATGTACTGCCTGAACCAGACACCCCATCATCTAATTACAGATCAGCCCCCGTCCATTTTCATGAGTTCGTATTGACATCAAACAATCAGCAGTGACATCATAAACAAAATGGAGCTCTGCGGGTTTGTGGAATTACAAGTAGAAGTCTTACACAGAATCTTTACAAAGGAAAACTTGTAGACATGTTGGTATTGCTTTCTAAAGTAGAGATTGCAGCCTGGGTTAATGACAGGGGCTCAGTATTTGAAGAGGAAGATTAAATACCATTTGAGAAATGAGTAGAAAGTACGGTGGCTTCCTATTGTGAAGGGGAAAAAGATTGATTACAACCTGCATGTATTGTAATATGTTAATCTAATTAACATTCCCTCTATGGTTTCAAGCTTTGAATTTTTTTTTCAGAGCACTGAACCTATTTCTTGTTCTTCAAGGCCTTTGTGCCTTAATTCATGTTACAATGAAGAGGGCAACAGCACTTCGGTCTGAATATTTTCACTAGGGTTTATTACAATAAAGAACCAAATAAAGGTCTGGAAAATGTGCTAAAGGTTGACAAATGAGTCTTCTATTCAAAATAAATACAAATATGTTCCAATACTGTCCCAGAAAATTAAAGTCCAAATTGTTGCCACTGTCAATAAGTTCTTTCCAAAAATAATAATAAGCTAGAACGCATAAGCAGGCAGAATACTACAGAGGATGGCACATGATCAAAAAATCAATTTTATTCTCAAATTAAAAATCTATGGGGGTCATTCACTAACAGCTTGCATTGTCCACCGGAGAGCCCTGTGCCAGATAAATGAGCTCTGCGCTACTAATAAATGACATCACCTCGCCAAATGTTTTCTTGCAGTGAGGAATCTCTCGATAACAGTGTCTTACATTTTTAATGCATCTAAACAATGTCCCCCATTGCTCAGAATTGCATCACTGTATGAGTAGTGTGCCCCCCTCCCCTTGTGAAGCTTACCTTCAATGTGGGATTCTTTTACCCTCTGTCTTTATTTATTCAGTTTTCTATATCATTCTCCCAGAGGAGCTCAGAACAGTTTACATGAATGTATTCAGGTCCTCAAGCATTTTTCCCTGTCTGTCCCAGCTGGCTCACAATCTATCTAATGCCCAGCTCTCCAGGGAGTACCAATAGGAGTTATGCATATTTATTAAGAAAATATTAATATATTTCTTATGGAGCATTATTTTTAGAAGGCATGCCCCTTTTTTCCCTCTCTTTTATGATTGCATAGGTCTTTCTTATATGTTATGGAGTTCCTTTCTTTTTCTTATTGAATATGGGACTCATAATCAACAGTTAAAATGTCCAAAAACCGTCTATGTCAGCACTTGGACATCTGAATAGCAGGGACGTCCAAATGTCAATAATCAAAACCAACTTTCTGGACGTGCAGCTGTTGTGTGTCCAGAGATCAAAGAGGCATGCTGGGAGGTGTGTTATGGGTGGGAATCGAGTGGGCTTCAACTTGGACGTACCCCAGCCATAATCAAAGCTTCCCTAGAGGGAACTTAGAAGTTGGCAGATCTGTTTGAGTTGCGTACAGTCTTCAGACACACTTTGCTCTGGCTCAGAACTCCATTCCATAGCATTTTCCTGGTCACATAAATCATACTCCCTGTTCATCTACCTGCATGTGACCTTCTTCTTCATACACAGGCTCCCCAACCCCTACCTGTGGGTGCAACCATTTCTGTTAGCTCTTGCAAATTCCTCCTCAAAACATTCCCCACTCCAGGAAAGCCTCTCGCTGGGAGCCTGATACCTTACTTTCCTTGGGGTAGAGTAACTGATGCCCAAATTCTCTCAGAACTTTTCAGCATGCCTGGGAGATTTCTCTACTTTTGAGCTCTGGACTGCTGCTCCTCCCCCTGCAAGCTCTCAGCTGAAGGGACTTTATTCTCACAAGGTTCCTGCACGTCAGCCCTCCTGGTTCCACCTCTTTCTTTAACCCTTTGTCTATTAGCCAGGACTGCTGGAGGATTACAGTGGACTTTTCCAGAGGATTTATAAAAGGAATGATAGGGTAATATAGTGGAGCATTGGGCTACTGCTGCGTTATCCCCTATCACTTACAGAACCATGGTGAGACCTCACCTGGAATACTGTGTGCAATTTTGGAGACCACACTACCGAAAAGATGTGCTTCGAGCTGAATCGGTCCAGCGAATGGCCACTAGAATGGTCTCCGGACTCAAGAGTCTCCCATACAAGGAAAGACTGGACAAACTGCAGCTCTACACTCTTGAGGAGCGTAGAGAAAGGGGAGACATGATTGAGACGTTTAAGTACATCACAGGTCGTTTTGAGGCGGAAAGCGATATATTCTTCCCCAAGGGACCCTCGGTCACAAGGGGGCACCCGTTCAAACTCAGAGGAGGGAAATTTAATGGTGACACCAGGAAGTATTTCTTTACAGAAAGGGTGGTGGATCAGTGGAACAAACTTCCGGTGCAAGTGGTCAAGGCCACCAGTGTACTCGACTTTAAAAATAAATGGGACATCCATGTGGGATCCCTAGGGGGTTGAGCTAGGGAACTGGGTCATTAGCACTCAGACTTGATGGGGTGGGTCAGAAGAGTGGGCAGACTTGATGGGCTGTGGCCCTTTTCTGCCGTCATCTTTCTATGTTTCTATGTTTCTATGTGTTTGTAGCCTGTTTGCTAGATTTTAAAGCCCTATTTATTTCCTTAGGAATAGACAGTTTTGACATAGGATGAGCTAGCTGCAGGGTTTTGGGGCGTCACACACACACACATAGTGGCTGATTGAAAAGTAATGAGACTACCTCTGGTTTTCTTTCCGAGAAGCAGATGTGGCAATGCAGTGCTGGTTCTTGCAAAGCTCATATATCAACGTTTCTGAATCATTGTTGGATCATAGCGAGAGGAAGATGTGTCTGTGAAATTACGTCAGAGGTGTGTGACTGAATTTTGTGTTAAACTTGGAAAAAGCGGTAATAAAACTCTTGAAATGTTATGGCAAGGATATGGTCGTGAAACCCAAAATTAAATCACACACACATATATATTCATACATTATTAGTATTAATTTCATGCTTTTGTTGTTTACTTACTCTTTAATGCTAAGGCATTACAATATGGTATACTTAGTTATCTACCAATTCTAATCTACTTATTTCTCAATTATCTTATATTTTTTTAAATTATTGACATGTTATTTGTCTATGCAATATTTCATTGTAATGTATATGTGTTTATTCACATTTTTAGACTGTGTGACTCCTTTTGTTGAATTCTATATTTAACTGTTGGCAACACAGCAAAGGACTATTGAGTCCTATCCCTAATTGTATAAAATATAGCAAGAGTTTCTCTGCTCATATGAGCTTTTTATATCATTACATATTGGATACGCTTTCTGATTTTGTGATATTTTGGGGAATTACTCAGTTTCTTACCTGGTCCTTTGCTTTTATGTGTCTTTCTGTTTGATCTAGACTTTTTTTTTTTTTTTTTTGCTGATATTCCTATAGAGAAATTGTCCTTCTTTTTCCTTTGTTCAATAGCATGGCAGCAGCTTCATAATGGGATTCCTGAAGTTCTCTTCTATATGCTCCCATGGAACACAGGAAACACCACCTGTGTTTTGACATGGTAGGTAGAAATTAGGACACTTTTAGATTTTATCTTATGGAGCAGACACATAGAACCTTTTCTAGCTTAAACATAAAGATACACCTTATGGTTTGGGAAGCTCACTCAAATTCTTTTCTGAATATTCAAGAGGAGATGCCCAGCTAAGTGAAAAGAGGCAGAAGGCTAAAAGGAAATACATTTTCAGCATGGGTAGGAATTTTCCACTGTAAATAAAATGGACTCAAGACACTAGGAAACCCAAACAGTAGGTAGGTAGATTTCTTTCTTGCAAATGTTCTGGATTCCTGGCCAAGGGTCCAATTCAAAATTTTCTTGTCTCTATAAGTGGGAGATACACCTCACCACCACCACTGCTCCCTCTAAGCTGAGCAGAAGTCACCCCACTGCATTGCTGCCAGTAGGGGGTAGTGTTTCAATATCATGTTTTCAATTACTAGAGACAATCAGGTTCCTTGAAGTCCTGCAGAGCTTGCATGTCCCTCACCATTGAAAATGTGAAAGAGACATAGCACCCCCCACTGGCAGGACTGTAGATGGAGGACTCCTACTCAACTTAGAGGGAAAAGTGCTCACCATCCCTATAATCAGGAGGGGGCTACATATAATTTTAAATAAACTGTAAACTGTATTATAATTATTGTGTCAGTTAGCTGTAGAAATTATCATAGTCCTTTCCAAAACAAGTAGCAGTTAAGCACTGAAAGATATCTGCATGTAAAAAAAGAAAAAATTAATTTAACTGTGGCCCCCCTCTGGCTACAACAAGGGAGAGAGATGTCACTTTAGAATTTATTTTTAAATAAATAAATAGAAGAAGCAATCTTATACAATCCTATGGAAAGCCTACAGTGTGTACAAATTCATTTAACTGCAGAGGAAAGATAATTTTTTGGAGGACTCCCTGCATGCACAGAGCCTAGTATCTCTTCATAAAGATGTCCTCTAGACACTTGTCTCTTAATTCTATAAACTTGTCCACTCAAAGTTATGCCTAGCATGTGCTTTATAGAATAAGATCAGTTGTACTCACAACTTAATTTAATAATTGACTTTTACTTGGAGTTAGCAGCCAATCATTGGCTTAAATTAGTGTTATGTGGTACTAATTGCCACTAATTAGCAGTTGTGTATCCATCCACCCTTAGTCATTATTCTAGAAGTTACACATACAAATTCTAGCACACTCAACTTCTAAGAGGTGTGGATATAGGAGGGGCAAGGGCAAGTCAGGGGTGTACCAAGGAGTTAAATGCACAGGTTCTGGAATACTAGGAGATATGGGGAAAATTCAATAAGAGGCACCTAAAGTGCTAACTTAATTAATAAATCGGTTTCAATTATGAGCTTTATACACTAAAGCAACTTGCCTTAGGACAAAAAAAATGTCTAGTAAAGCAAGAACAAAGTGGAGCTCAAAAGGCTGCACCAGAGACATCTACCATGAAACGCTACTAACATCATAGTAGAACTAATACATATATATATAGTATGAAAATTAGATCTTCAATAATTGAAGTGTGCATGAGGCATGACAAAGCAATTAACCACAAGTACTGAAGAGCAAGTAGCAGTGTTCATAGATCGTCTATCCGTTCAGCAGTCAAATATATATGTTATCGTGTGCTGACTCAATATCACATTATAGAATACTAGCATGAGTTGGACGTGGCACATTTAACAGTTATGCCAATTCAATGGTAGTTGTAACTGTTACGCTTTACTGTGACCTAAAGAGCGTATCTGTTACGTGCATATTCCAGAAACATGCACATGAACCACCCACTCTGCCAGCAGGAGGAAGTGGGTATCCCTCATGCCACAGACAGTGGGGGAGTTGGGGGTGGCGGCGGGAGGGAGTGGGTATACCTCCTGCTACCCGATTTGCGGTGGGGCTTGGGAGTTTCCTGCCACGGCCACTCAACTGATTGCGGGTGGGAGATTCTCAAAATGACATCTGTGACATGGACGCCTGTTAGAGAATTGAGGTTGTTAGGCAGGGTTAGGGTTACAGACAGACGCGATTCGATATAGGTCGCCCATGTGCAATTCTTAAAAGCCGCTTAGGCAGCTGCTGAGACCGGGCATCCTATACAGAATCAGGCCCTTGGTGCCAATTTATCTAATTGCCCTTCACCTGTTCACCGTCAATATACAACATCTAAGCAGATAAGTTAGCCATTTCATTTAGAACTGCCAAATAGCAGGCTTAAATTAAATGGGCATTTGCCAGCAGAGCTCATAGCTTTGATATATATTCCATGAATATTGTTGTTAGGTGGCTCTGGCTGTCATTTTGAAACCAGGAACCACTGAAACAAGAACATCTAGGGCTCACTCCTGTCCCCTCCCAAACTACTTATCAGAGAGAATCATGACATAGGTTTTATTTCCTGCACTGGCCCCGATGTGATGCACTTAGCACCAATTCTGTAACAGCTTTTTGGCATCAAGATTACATTATAGCATAAGTTGGATGTGGCACATCTAACAGTCATAAAATAAACAATAATTGAGGAATGGAGGGAACTTAGACAAGAAACATAGAAAAGTCACTCCATTAAATTTAATCCACAGGGAGCCTAATATGATGCAATATCTAGCAAAAGAAAAAGCCTCAATTTATTGGAGAGGAGTACCCACACTCTTCCGCCCAGGCATAATCGGTAAAAAAAATTTTTAAATTGGTGCTAATAAGTAACCAGTGAGAAATTAAATTGAAGGGAATAGCCAAAAGGAAAAACTGTACTAAAGGAATCACTGTATACCAAAAGGTACAATGCAAACAATCATGCCAACGATTGTTTCATGGCAGGATGCCACTGCTTCAGGGCCTAAACAGATTCCCAGCTATCCTGCAAAAATACAAAAAATGAAAATACATTTGTATACTTTCCTTACGAGAGCAACCAACCAGGAACAAACATTCTTTTACTCACTGTGCGAAAATCTCAGCTTCTGCATATCACTACAAACTCACACTGACCAACAGCTTTTAACAATGCCCCCAGTCCAATCAAGCGCAACCAGCGTGTGATAGGTGAGGAGTGTGCCATACTAGCCAATCAGGGCACAGGAATCAAGTTCATTCGCAAAAACAGGAAATAAATGAACCAGAGTAAGATATAATCCTAGGGAATAAACTCTTATGTATGAATGAAAAACACACTCAAAGGCATGGAGAAAACGCTGCTAAAAGAATTGCAAACAATGAATCACATTTTTTTTTTTAATCTTTATTCATTTTCAAACTTACATTAAGTGTGTCAATATGTTAAAACAGATTAACAATAAATATATCACTTAATAATCATCAATAATACAGATGATATGCTCTTATCTCCCACCCTTCCCTATTATATAATCAAATACCTTATACAATATGTAATAATAAAATCACATTCTTAAGAATAGAATCAATCAATATTGGCATTCAGTCTATAAGGTTGGACACAGTGAAGGTTGAAGATCCAGCGTTGTTCTCTTCGAGGACCACACATTGGAGCTAGAAAAAATCATGATTATACGACATGCGGTGTTGTACCATGGGAGCATTCATTAATCCCCTTTTGAGAAGAATTCTATGCTCATTAAAATAGAGATTCTACTGCATAGAATATGGTCTCAATTCCCCAACATACAATGGCCTGAATTCAACAAATACTACAAAAAATACAGCCATGCATCCTGTGACCTCAACAACTGTCCACTATATCTCCTAAAAACATCCAGCACAAAATTCCGCACTCTTCTTCTAAACTGGATACAAATCTCACTAATAAACAGCCACTACCCTACCAACCTCAGCAAAATCATCATCATCCCGATCCTCAAAGACCCCAAAGGACCAATAGACCAAACAGCCAACTACAGACCCATTGCCTCTATTTCACTCTACGTCAAAATAATAGAAGGACTAGTTGCCAAATTCCTCTCCAATTATCTAGAAAACCATAACATACTCCATCCCACACAATCCGGCTTCAGAAACAACTTCAGCATGGAAACACTACTAGGATCTCTCTTGGACACAGCCAGACAACATCTCAGCCAGACAACATCTCATGCTCATACAACTAGACCTTACCGCTGCATTCGACTTGGTGGACCATAACATTCTGCTACAAATCCTGGATACAATAGGTATCACAGATAAAATATACACATGGTTTGAAGGATTCCTTAAATCAAGAACCTATAGAGTAAAATCAGACAAACAAAAATCTGAACCTTGGTCAAACCCCTGCGGAGTTCCTCAAGGATCCCCTATATCCCTGACTCTCTTCAATCTCTATACAGCCTCCCTCAGCTCTCACCTGGACAAACAAGGCATAACCTCCTACAGCTATGCCGATGACATTACCATTCTCATACCCTTCGATTAACCTGAACTCTCCATAACGAACACAATATACCAAACACTAAAATCAATAGCAACCTGGATGAAAGATCACAAACTGAAATTGAACCCAGATAAAACGAAATTCATCCTCCTAGAAAACAACAAAATACCAACCATAACCAACATTGAAATCAACGCAATCAACTACCCCATACAAACCACCCTAAAACTGCTAGGAATAACTATCGACAGATGCTGCACCATGCAACCGCAAATCAATAAAACAATACAAAAGTCATTCTTAGTCATGAGAAACTTAAGACAAGTTCGGAAATTCTTCGAGAAAACTCAATTCCAGCTCATAGTTCAGTCCTTAATACTAGGCCTACTTGACTACAGTAATATCCTCTACCTCCCATGCCCTACAACCATAACAAAACAACTACAAACTATCCAAAACACAGCACTAAGACTCATCTACTCATTAAAGAAACATGATCACATTACAGAAGCATATCTCCAATCGCACTGGCTTCCAATCCCAGCAAGAATACAATTTAAATTCTAATGCCTACTATTTAAGACTTTATAAGGAGACAGTCCAAACTACCTGAATAACCGCCTCATCCACAACACTGCAACTAGACATAGGAAAACTCACACCCCATTCTCATACCCCCCAATTAAGGAGGTCAAACGGAAAAAACTATATGATGGCCTCCTGGCCACTCAAGCAGCCAAACTAGACAACCAAATCGTCAATCTATTGACGGCATCCCTCGACTACAAGACTTTTAGAAAAGAAATAAAGACCATACTCTTCAAGAAAACTCTGAAAAAATAAATAATACCGCAAGTCTCAAACTCCACCTCTCACTAAAGCCAACTACCCCAAACAAATAACCTTACAAGTTTCAAGTTTCAAGTTTATTTAAATTTGATGTTTCGCTTATTATAATCTAAGCGCATTACACTAAAAATGATTTAACATATAACATTAGAATATATTATACTACATTAAAAATAGGGGCTGCGATAGACTGACAATACGGACAAACTAAGATACATTAGGAAAAAACAAATGGAGGTTAAAGTTACAAATTGTTGTTTCCCGTAGGGGAGAAAGAGGGGTTGTAGTAGGGAGGGTAAAACACTTGGATTGGGGTATGGTTATTAGAGAAGTACTCTATTTTAGATCATAGAGATTAGAAAAAGAGTGAGAAAATGGATATTTTTAGAGATTAAATGAGATTTTGAAAAGAAATGTTTTTAAATTAGTTTTAAATAAATTAAGATCCTTAATTTCTCTAATATATAAAGGAAGAGTATTCCAGGTAAGAGGTGCCATGACTGAAAAGATGTCATGACGTCTAGTTCCTATTACTTTCAATGAAGGGATCATAAGCAACCCTTGTGAATCTGATCGAAGGAAGCGATTTGAAGTGTGAGGTATTAAAAGCCGATCTATGAATTGTGGTTCATTGGTGGATATTGTTTTAAATACTAATAATGCTATTTTATATGTTATTCGTTGATTGATGGGCAGCCAATGTGATTTTATCAAAAAAGGAGTTACATGATCATATTTCTTCCCGTTATGAATTATTTTAATAGCGGTATTTTGTATTATTTGTAGGCGTCTTTTTTCCTTTTGGGTAATATTTAACAGAAGTGAATTGCAATAATCTAATTTGGATATTATAAGAGAGTGAATTAAGATGTTTAGGAATTGTGGTTCTAAATATTTAGACATTGAGCGGATTAAGCGTAGACGATAAAAACAGCTTTTAACTATATTGCTGATGTGCTCTTGATAAGAAAATTTGTCATCAATTATTACTCCTAATATCTTTAGTGATGTTACTAATTCGATAGTTGTATTGTCTATTGAAAAAGGGGTAGAAAGTTTTAATCCCTGTTTTGACGGGAAGAGTAATGCCTTTGTCTTTGATATGTTTAAGGCGAGTTTGTTTTGTGTGAGCCAATTTTTAATTTTTTCTAATTTTTGATTAATTTGAAATATTTCGTTGGAATTACCCATTTCTTACTCTTTTTGAAAATGACCAATTTTTTTTTTGTTTTTTGTAAGTTCTTGTTGTAATGCATCTTGGATAATTCTTTTGTAATCCGCCTTGAACTGCAAGGTAATGGCGGAATAGAAATCCCTAATGTAATGTAATGTAATGTAAGTGCAATGGATGAGACGTCTGACCCACATATGCCAAATTGCACGAACAAATGATGCAATAGACAACGTGGTCAGATTCACATGTAAACTAAACTAAACCTTAAGTTTATATACCACATCCACTCCATGAATATAGAGCTCGGTGCAGTTTACAAGAGCTTAATAAAGGAAAGTATAACATATTGAGTTTGGAGGTAGTGTAAAGGGGGGGAGGAGAGTATTACGTTTTTGTGAAAAGACTAGTTTCAGGTGCTTGCGGAATAGTTGGAAGGAGACCGGATTCCGCAGTGGGGTAGTAAGGTTATTCCAAAACCCTGAGATTCTGAAGAAGAGAGATTGTCCCAATTTTCCCGCATGGAAAATTGGGACAATCTCTCTTCTTCAGAATCTCAAAATGTAAATGATACTTTTTAATGTCGCCTGGATTGACAAAATCAGAACAGTTCATCATGATGGGACAGTTAGTACACTTGCCATATGGGCCATGTTTGCCTATGCGGGTGACAACTCCCTTCCTTTGCCCCAATACTGCAAGACTCAAAATTTATTTGAAGTTCAAGGCTCTTTTATAAGCAAACTTTAGTCGATGTTGTGGAAAGGCTGGCAATATTTTAACCCTGTCCCAGTGTTTCTGGATAGCTCTCCTCACTTGATGAACCTTTGAGTCATAGGTCAGCACACAAGTCACAGTCTTGTTATCTATAGGGTTCAAGAATAAATATTTTGGTTGGCATATAATGCATGCTTGTACACTTTCCTTATAACTGAAGTTGGATAACCCCTCTCAACAAATCTAGATAGTATTTTAGACTGAGCAATAAAAATGTTCATGGGAGGAGCAGATTCTTTGTACCGAAGAAACTGGGAAATGGGAAGGCTTTATTTAAGATGCAGGGGGGGGGGTGAAAACTTTCAAAATGTAATGTGGTGTTTCTGTCCATTGGCTTACAGTATATTGTGGTGGTAAGTAGGTTATTAGTCCTGTGTACTTCAACACCCAAAAAAGTAATGTGGGTAAGGCTACATCTAACAGTCACACATACAGTAAGCTCAGCAGTAGTATTATCATTCCATGACAATGCAGCTTGCAAGGTTAAAGGCAAACTGCATTATTCATTTTGCATAGTAATGAGCTGCTTTGTATGCATTTGCATGTTTTGCTTCTCATAATAATTTACCATGTATTGCATTAAAACAATTAAGCATTAAGAGCAAAAACAAATGACTGTGCCAATAGATGCACATTATTTGATGAAAAAATGTGCAAAGTTCACTTAGAACAGCCATAAACTTTCAGTTAGTATGCATATATACACTATATTAATTCAGAACATTCTGACTAGTTAGTAGTTGTGGGTAGTTTTCCTGAGATAACTTTCAAAGTCAGGCAAAGTCCATGGAATGTAAAGCAATTTTTACTCATGTGAGCAGTTATACGATTATCCATTGAGTTGTGGGAAAACCCCCTTAATCAAGCTCATACTATATTATGTAGAATGTGGTTTTGTTGGCACTCTGTATATCATGTATGTTTAATGCTTTTATTTTTTTGTTCATTAGCCATAGACTTCGCAGTCTTCAGAGTCCAAGTATTCATTGCTGCTCTTGAAAATTTAATGAAACATTAGTTTGGTCCCCACAGTGGCAAAAGCGGTCCATTTCAACTGTCAGTATTTAGCAGCATAGTTTCTATTTAGACCTGATTGCTCTACTTCTTTGGTTCATTGCTCCCATGTCAAGGAGTATACATTAATTAAAACCTAAACAAAGAAATAGACCACGTCTTCTGCTCTGTTATAAAATAAGCTTAAAGAAAAGGTATTTCTTTCATGTTGTCATAGCAACCACCAAAGCACACATTTCAAATTAATTACCCATTTTGGGTCATTTCAATTCTGAATTCAATTATCTAGTTGGCACACACATGCCCTCTGAGCCACTGAAGTACTTTCTATGCCATGGCATATTTTATGATTTTTATTTCCTGTTATGTCATAAAGCACTGACTCTCCAGCTGTAAATTCATCCCTCAACAGGAGTAAAATTTTGAGGTCAATTGGCTTTACAAAAAACACTGAACATTTTGAATTGTTTATAGTCCAGGTTGATGGCCCGTAAAACATTTTCTGCGTCCCTGAAAGTCCTTTGCTCAAGACCTTAACACTAATTTTCATCAGTAGGGAGCAGTTATCTTTGAAGTGGCACCTAATTCTGGGTACTTGAACTTAATAGCAGCAGATGGAACATGAAGCCAACTTCCAGTGAAGATCTTGAGTGACGACCGCCTCTTGCGGAAGGGTCCTGAGCTCAGCATCTGACCATAATAGTGTGTGCACTAAAGCATACATGGACTGGAAGAGTGGCCTAATGATCAGTGCAATGGCCTGAAAACCAGAGGAAGATGGTTCAATTCTCACCACAACTCCATATGACCTTGGGCAAGTCACTTAACCCTCCATTGTCCTAAGTACAAAATAAGTACTATGTAAATATGATTTAACTCCTACATACTATGAATTTCAATGGCTTCCAATAGAAGCTAGAGTTCAATTCAAGATATGCATTCTGGTATTTAAAATGCTATATAGACAAACTCCATATTATATATTGGAGTTCATAAAGAACACATAATTAATCATTGCTATGCGTCCCTTCTATTAGAAACATTAGACTTAAAAGGATTTCCTCATCCTCTTTTTCTATTAGGTAGTATTAATTTGAAATTCATGCCTGTATTGATAATATCTAACAGAAGCTATTCAAATTTCAAGAAATTGTTGAAGACTTTCTTGTGTAAAAAATATTTTAGCTACACAAATTTTTGTTTGTAATTGGATTATACAATGTAATTCCTGGGTAATAAGACCATAGCATTTTGTTCTTGTAATCCACAATGAGCTGTTGGTATGTATGGAATATAAGTTTCTGTATAATGTAATATAAATGTAGGTACCTACATATAATATGTAAACCACTTTGATTGTAACCACAGAAAGACAGTATATCAAATCCCATCCCTTTGAGTTAATCCTCATGTTTTTAAGTACATGTAACCTAAAACATGATCAGACTTGTCCACACACTCATTTTCTCAGTAGTCAATTATAGATGTGAAAACCCAACACTACGGACACAAGACATAAAGAAGATTGACTCATTTGAGCTTTGGTGCTGAAGAAGGATTTTATGTGTGTCATGGACCACCAGAAGAAATAACAAATCAGTTCTAGAAGAGATCAAACTGGCTATGTCACTCATAGCCCAAGTTATGAAGTTACGACTGTCTTATTTTGGTCACACCATCAGAAGAGAGAGATCACTGGAGAAGGACATCATGTTTGGGAAGACTGAAGGAACCATGTGAAGAGGGAGACCTGCAAGAAGATGGTTGGACATATTGAAAACAATCATGGGAATGAGGCTGGATGACCTTACCGGACTAGCACAAAACCGATTTCTTTTTAGATCTGTAATTTATCAAGTCGCTAGGACTCGAACATGAATCAGTGGCATCTAACATCCTAAGACATGGTGTTTCAGTAAATACAGTTTAAGCCTTAATGTTCATAGTAACATATAACATAGTAACATAGTAGATGACGGCAGATAAAGACCCGAATGGTTCATCCAGTCTACCCAACCTGATTCAATTTAAATTTTTTTAAATGTTTTCTTCTTAGCTATTTCTGGGCAAGAATCCAAAGCTCTACCGGTATTGTGCTTGGGTTCCAACTGTCGAAATCTCTGTCAAAACCTACTCCAGCCCATCTACACCCTCCCAGCCATTGAAGCCCTCTCCAGCCCATCCTCCCCCAACCAACCATATACAGACACAGACAGTGCAAGTCTGCCCAGTACTGGCCTTAATTCAATATTTAATATTATTTTCCAATTCTAGATCCTCTGTGTTCATCCCACGCTTCTTTGAACTCAGTGCTGGTAGTCTGTACTATGTGATTTGGGTAATGCATGGGAGTGTTTTATAGATGGCTTTTTCCACAATGAATGGCCAGAAAAGGAGTAGATGATTTCACTAAGGTCTGTATGTGATATTGACCAAGAAAGCAACTAGAACAATAGGAATTATTAGGAAAAAAAAGAGAAAAAATGCCTGTGCATCACTTCATGGCACCTTGAGTATTGTATGCAATTCTGATCTGCATATCTCAAGAAATTATAGAATTAGAAAATATACAGAGAAGGGTGTTCAAAATAATAAAAGCAATAGAACGACTCTCAATTGAGGAAATACTACAAAAGTTAGAGCTCTTCCACTTGGAGAAGAAATAACTGATGAAGGATATGTAAGGGGACCATAAAATCATGAGTGTGGTGAAACTGGTAAATGGCTTCATTCTCCCATCTACAGAGGCACCTTGCGGCACTTAAAGCCACCGTAGGCTTGGTTAATGGCACCATTAGGTACCTCCTTAGAGGCGAATGCATTTCCGGCGCCTACCTTTCACCTAGCCGCGATTCTCCAAATGGCGCTGTTGTGCGATTGACACACGATCAGCGCCGCTTTTGAAGGTGGCTGCTGATAATGGCGCTGTTTAGAGAATCTGGCCCTAAGTGGCTACTCACATGCACAAGGACCAACAGCAGCTGACGATCATTTCATGCGCCCTTTCTGATTTCATGGAAGAAGAGTGTGGCGCAGTGGTTAAAGCTACAGCCTCAGCACCCTGAGGTTGTGAGTTCACACCCACGCTGCTTCTTGTGACCCTGGGCAAGCCACTTAATCCCCCCATTGCCCCAGGTACATTAGATAGATTATGTATATTAGATACATTATGAGCCTACCGGGACAGACAGGGATAAATGCTTCAGTACCTGAATAAATTCATGTAAACTGTTCTGAGCTCCTCTGAGAGAATGGTATAGAAAATTGAATAAATAAAATAAATGTAGAATTTTTACTTAATGTAATCATTCTTATTTCTATCCAACTCCTTTTACTCTTATGTCCATATGTTCCATTTCTGCTTGTGTACCCTTTACTGTCTATTAAGGTGCTTTAATGTGTATTGTGTTTGCATTATACGTAACATATTATCAACTTGAACTAATATAAAAAGGGGCGCAAACAATAAACTATCACAAAAAAATATAAAATGTATTTGCTATAACTGAATTAGTTGAAACTGCAAGAGGAAAACTTTAACTCAAAAATAGAAAACAAAGCCTCAAAGCTTACCCAGCATATTATAGTACAAAGGCCCATAACAGCTTTCATGGGAGTCCTATTATTATCGCTGGCTTCGCTTTTTTAACTAGGAAAAATGAACAATAGGAAAAAAAACAAACAAACCATGTGTAGAAAAGCAGACTGTTAAAAAAAAAAAAAAACCTGGTAAAACACCTGCAGTCAAACCTAATATCATTAAAAAAAATATCAGAATTACACTGTGTGAGCAGTTCCAAAATATATTACGATGTGGTGTCTTTAATTCAAACAAAACAGCAAAAGGCTCAGCTCAAAATGTGAAGAAATCCATGTACTCCCAACTCTTCAATTCTCCACTCAGTTCAAATATCATTACCAAGATTGGAAGGCTTCTCCTTCACAAGGCTCATTCGACCAGCAAGACACCAGCTCCATCTTGAACGTACAGGGAGCCTGCCAAATACAAGGGATGTTGATTTGGGGGGCTAGGAAGTGGCACTAGACACCAGGGCTATTTTTTTTTTGAGGGATTAGATGATTTAAAGATGGGGGGGGGGGCATGTCAGGGAATCAAGGGTCTAGAAGGTGCAAGAAAGATAGAGCTATTAGCTTTTCTGCCCAGTGCTAAGGTTGAACTAACTTTTCAATGCCTCTTCAATCCTTTTTTGCATTATGCTGGCCTTAAAGGAGTGAATTCTATATATGGCACTGTGGTAGACTAGCCTGATTTGGTAGGCTAGCCTGGCTTGCTAGGAGTAATTAGCACACAAAACACCTTTCACAGGCAAAAACATTTTGCTTTATTGATTGCTTTATTGGTTGTCCAGTGACTCCAGGGCACTTAATCTCTTGTGCTTCTCTGACCCTGCCAGAATTCTGTTACAAGATCAGCCAGGTTTCTTGCCACTCTTGCTCCCAAATTCTCATTTTGGGTTCTCAGATTCTGGTATCTCAGCAGTATAACTTGGAGTACTAACTTTTAAAACCAGCGTTTCCCTGCAGTAATTCCACTGCTTTTATTCCACACTTAGGCAGCAGTCACAATTTCTAGAGTAAACACTTGTTTTCTTTTGGCAGCAAGCTGCATCTTCTCTTGCACAGCCTGTAGTACTGCCTTTATCTAGTAAATCCACTCCAAGATTTCCAACAGTTCCTGTTCCTTCAGCAGTTTTTCTCTGCACAACTCAGGTAGCTATTCCCAGCTGAATTCAGTAGGGATAATTAAGGCAGCTCTCACACTCTCACTAAATAAGAACATAAGAAGTGCCTCTGCTAGGTCAGACCAGAGGTCCATCAGTTCGCCCAGCAGTTCGCTCGCGCAGCGGCCCAACTGGTCCAGGACCTGTGTAGTAGAGCTCTATCTATACCCTTCTATCCCCTTTTCCTTCAGAAAATTGTCCAATCCCTTCTTGAACCCTAATATCGTACTCTGTCCTATCACGCTCTCTGGAAGTGCATTCCAGGTTGGATGAAGAAAAACTTCCTAGCATTGGTTTTGAATCTGTCCCCTTTCAACTTTTCCGAATGCCCTCTCATTCTTGTAGTTTTCAAGAGATTGAAGAATCTGTCCCTCTCCACTTTCTCTATGCCCTTCATGATCTTATAGGTCTCAATCATGTCCCCTCTAAGTCTTCTCTTCTCCAGGGAAAAGAGTCCCAGTTTTTCCAGTCTCTCAGTGTATGAAATAATAATAATAATAACAGCTTATATACCGCAATACCGTGAAGTTCTATGCGGTTTACAAAAGATTAAGCAAAGGTACAAATTGACTGACTTCAAGAGGGGAAGAAGAAAGAGAAGTAATTAGACAGGAAATTCATTGTTGAGGAGAAAAGTGATCAAAAGGACAGTGGGTCGCTATTGAGAGGAAAGAGATAAGTGGATCAGTTGTCAAGATGTTTTAGGAACAGGTGTGTTTTTAGACATTTCCTAAATTCCTCATAAGTAGAGGGCGAAAGTAATTGTTCTAGGTCTTTACCCCATGATGCTGCTTGGTGTGAGAGAAGGAATTCATGGTGTTTTTTCAGTTTGCAACCTCTCACTGGGGGGGAAACGAAGTTGGAATGTGAACTTCTCTTGTGTCTGTTGGTTGAGAAGGAGAAAAGGTCAGTAATGTATTTGGGGGCAAGTCCGTGTAATGCTTTAAAGCAGAAACAGGCAAATTTGAACTTTACGCGTGCCTTCATCGGCAGCCAATGTAGCTGCCGGTAGAAGGGTGTCACGTGGTCAAATTTTTAGTCCAAAGGTTTTCCATAATCTTTAACAAACGTGTCGCTCTCCTCTGAACCCTCTCGAATATCGCCATATCCTTCTTAAGGTACAGCGACCAATATTGGACGTAGTACTCCAGATGTGGACGCACCATCGTCTGATACAACGGTAGGATAACTTCTTTCGTTCTGGTTGTAATACCCTTCTTGATTATACCTACTATTCTATTCGCTGTCTTGGCAGCCGCTGCGCATTGTGCCGACGGCTTCATTGTCTTGTCCACCATTACCCCCAAGTCCCTTTCTTGGGTACTGTCACTCAATAGTATCCCTCCCATCGTATAGCTGTACCTCAGATTTTTGCTTCCTACATGTAAAACTTTACATTTCTCTACATTGAACTTCATCTGCCATCTCGTCACCCACTCCCCTAGCTTGTTTAGGTCCCTTTGTAATTCTACTACAATGAATAGATATGCTGCTGGTTTAGCAGGTGCCATCAGTGGTTTAATTAAGCATGTCAGTACACTTTAGCTGTACTGACAGGCTGTACTGAGTTCCATAGCCCAGTGCATGCTGGGACCTGTAGTTCCATATTTGATTAGTATCTCCTGATTCCTGGGGGTATAATATTTGCATGGAGGAGGTAAAACCCCTTAATCTGTCACGCGCCTAAAAAATTGGCACAAAAAAGCGTTATTTTTTAAACCACACATAAAGTTAGGCATAGCTTATAGAATAATGCTTATGCCCAGGAACTGTATCTAACTTTGGGAACAGCCATTTGTATCAACAAAAACATGCAGTAGTGCAAATGCCCACAATGCCCTCATTGTATAACAAGGCATGTAACATAAAGGAATGCCCCCCTGCCCATGACCCATACATTTACACATTCCCTTTTTTGACTTGTGCATTAAATTTAATTAATTCTAATTAGTGCCAGTAAGCACTTGTTAAAACATTAATTACTGGCACTAATTAGTTTGTTATTCAATTGGATATGTACTGAAATTTTCACATGCAATTTTCAGCACTTTTTTATAGACTTAGGTATTCTGCCCCCATACAGAGAAGCACACAGCAGATTTTCCCCATAATAGCCTAGTTAATATTTATTTTAATATGCTGTGAACCAATGTCTACCAGGTCAACTAATTCCTACATTTCGGTATCATTCGCCCACTAACATGTACATTGAGCTCTTTAACAGCCCGCTGTTGCTTGCAGTAGCTTTCCACATTGTGAGATTTTCTAAGGCTTGAACAACTTTGTAAATCTGGCTCTTAAAAAGTGTTTTGGCCGAAACTCTATTCGTCCAAGCACACTGAGATGTTTCAAAGACAGCACTTACAGTCTTTGTGGGAGAGAAAGAGCTTCAGTCCTTATTCAGCAGCAACTCCTAGTGGTCAGACATAGGTCCACATTAGCTGATTTCTGGAGAGAGCCATAGTTTGTAGCCCCTAGCTAAAGACTGTCATTGTAATGCTTGGGATGAGATAGCTATTTTAAAAATATATAGGAATTTAAAATAGGAGAAAAGCTCAAATGAAGGTTCATGGTACCACAACCCATTCAAAGCTGGATGCAGAAGGAAATTACCTTGTCAAAAGAAATTATAAAGTGTTTAGACTGTATATGTGTTATATAAAAGCACCAGAACAATATTTCTGGAACTGCTGAGAGTAGTAGCATTGACTCCAGGTGTGAGCATTAAAATGCCAACAATATTTGATGATTAGAGAAGTAAAGATGTAATTAAAAAATCAGTTTATTATGTTCAATCCCCACTACAAGCGTAAAACAAGAATATTTCCTTGTAAAGAGAATGAGAACTTTTTTCAAACTAAGTTGTAAAAATTTGCAGTGTAATCTCTGCTGCTATTCAAGTTTCAAGTTTATTAAAAAAAATGTTATACCGCTTATTCAAATTTCTAGGCGGTGTACAGTAATAATAATAAAAAAATATATATATATCTTAAAAGGAACAAAACAGTTGGAGTTAAAATATTATACAAAACCGTGTTAGGTTAATAGACACATACAAAAACATATATATTAACTGCACACAATTAGGAAAGAAGGGTAGAACTACAATCTTTGAGAAAAAGCACACTTAGGGATAAAACAGTAGGTAAGGGTAGGAGCTGTAATTGTTTTAGTCCTGAAAAGGACAGTTTTATCCAAAAGCTTCTTCAAATAAGAATGTTTTTAGTTTTGCTTTAAATTGCTTTATCGTGGATTCGATTCGTAAATGATTAGGCAGCGAATTCCAAAGAGAGGGTGCAGTGACAGCGAAGTTGTCTTAACGGGGGAAGAAGGGACCAGTGGTGTATTGTAATCTCTTATTATTTGTTAGGCCATGCTCAGGCTAATGTGGTACCACAAGTAGATTATCAGCTGGGAAACAGAGTACGATCAAATTAAACAGAACGGCCATCCTAAGTAAAAAGTCTCAAATGTCAAAAGAGACTTAAATTTGACCCTGTGAGAAACCAGCAATGGAACTGCATGATCAAAGTGTCTGCATACGTCAACTACCCTTTCTGTAAAGAAATATTTCTTTGATTACTTCATCCCTTGTTCCAGAGCCTCCATTTCATTAAAAAAGGTCAAACATAGAAACAGAGAAAAATAAAGGCAGATAAAAACCATATGGCTAATCTAGTCTGCCTATCCATGTCATCTATTATCTCTTCCTTTCTCTTACAGATCCAATGTACTTGTCCCAAGCTTTCTTAAATTCATTTTCATCTCCACCACATCCACAAGGAGAACATGCCACACATTCAGCACCCTTACTGTGAAAAATTATGTTCCGAGCTTACTTCTGAATCTGCCCCGTTTCACCTTCATCCTATGCCCCCACATTCCAGAAATTCCTTTCAAATGAAAGAGACTTACTTCATGTGCATTTAAGCCATGCAGATATTTAAGTATCTTATTTATAGAAACATGATACCAGATACAGGACAAATGGCCACCCAGTCTGCCCATCCACAGCATTCACTATCTCCTTCTCTTCCTAACAAATTCCACATGCCTGTCCCACGCTTTTTTTGAATTCAGACACAGTCTTTGTCTCCACCACCTCTACCGGGAGACTATTCCACACATTCACAACCCTTTCTGTAAAAAAGGATTTCCTTAGATTCAGTGGCGTACCTAGCATATGTTAGATAGAGTAAACACTTTCAACACTGAATGTGAAGATGTCCAAAAATGTAAGACAGGAACAGCATAGACCTAACTCAATCCTAAAAATGAAGGAAAAAGCCTCAGAAAGAGCCCTCCCACCTCACCAAAACGGCTCAAAGAGGTGGTCGAGTGTTTACCTCACTGGCACATTACAGCACAGCATAAGACTTTATCATATAATGAAGGTTTTTTTTGCCAGTGAGGTAAACGCTCGACCACCTCTTTGAGCCGTTTTGGTGAGGTGGGAGGGCTCTTAATCCTCCATAGCCCCAGGTACATTAGATAGATTGTGAGCCCACCGGGACAGAGAGGGAAAATGCTTGAGTACCTGATTGTAAAAACCGCTTAGATAACCTTGATAGGCGGTATATAAAATCCTAATAAACTTGAAACTCTTTCTGAGGCTTTTTCCTTCATTTTTTGGATTGAGTTAGGTCTATGCTGTTCCTGTCTTACATTTTTGGACATCTTCACATTCAGTGTTGAAAGTGTTTACTCTATCATACATTGGTTTTTCATCACATCTGGGTTACCAGCGGGTACCTAGCATATGTGACACTAGGGGCCCATCATTTTTTGGCACCCCCCATCTGTACGAAAAACATGATTTTTAGTAACAAGCCACATGTCACACATGAGTACCTAAGAAAAGGCAGCATCTTACATATGCAGTGAGCAGTACAACATCAATACACCCATTGTAAAACTAAACATGCCAGACTAGTACAGATCAATCCTACACCATCAATCCTAACAGAAAACCGTGTCTTTCGAACACACAGAACACAGAAAATACCTTCGCCTAATATGGAATATGTCATCACAAACTAACCCATCCCCCTTTTACAAAACTGTAGTGTGGATTTTAGCCACGGTGTAACAGCTCTGATGCTCATAGAATTCTGAGCATCAGAGCTGCTACCATCATGGCTGGCGCTAAAAAACGCTCCACAGTTTTATAAAAGGGGGGATAAAATAGAAATACATAGACAAAGGTTAAATTGAACCAGCAAGAAGCTGGACTCTGCATACAATGCAACACCACAGAAACAGTTTCATGTTACCTACAAACAGTGCTGAAAATTGGTCAGCCTTAAAGGAAAAGGAGAAAGAGAAGGAGGGGCTGTTCTCCCTCTCCCTCTCTTCACACACAATGTCTGACTCTAATCATTTCCAGATGTTGCTTTAGGATTTTTTTCATTAGTGTTCTTTTTATAAACTGTTTCATTTTTAATATAAATTCTTTCATATCCATTCATACTTGGGCCCAACATTCATAGCTCGGTCATTCATATTTCATAAATGTTATATCTCAGTTTAGGATACTTCTTCTTAGCCAGCCTAAGGCACATCTGGTATCAATTAAAAACACGTTGCTTAGAAGTGGGAAACTCTGAACAAAGACTTGACAGAGACAGAAAATCACTGACACAAAATGGAGTCCAAAACACAAAAAGACATAGAAAGACAGAGAACAAAATGGAGTCCATGTATATCCTGATTTCCTTCATGATCTAGCCTAATAGCAAAGTACATTTGCCTAAGACCTGCCTCTAGTGAAACCATGTCATTTTCAGGTCCTGTAATGCATTAGAACCCAGAAACTTCACTATTCAGACTTCACTATTCAGACTTACCGGCTTCTAGTTCCGTGTATTTTTACGCTGGAGATATTTAAATATCTATATTGTCTCTCTCTTTCCTTTCCTGCCTCTCATCCAGGTCTTTATATCTGTCTAATAGGCTTTATGACCATCAGCCATTTCAGTAGTTACACTGTGGACCAAATCCATCCAGTTTATATCCTTTTGGTGGTGCAGTTTCCAGAATTATACACAGTACTCCACTTGTGGTCTCACCAGAGACTTACACAGAACATTATCTTCTTATTTCTCCTGCTGGCCATTCTTCTTTCTATGCAAGGAAGCAGTCTTCTTTTTTCAGTTACCTCACCTGCCTGTTTTGACACCATAAAATAATCAAATATGATCATTTCCAAATTCCATTTATTCACCTACACTCTACCACTCCTTTGAGTTTTTACAGTCTAAATCAGTGTATCGCAAACTGTGTGCCGTGGCACACCAGTATGCCTCCTGAGATTTCAGGTGTGTCACGACACACTGGCGAGGAGGAGATTCATCCACACTGGTTGACTGCCTACAAGACGTGCCGCTCACGATGAAATGCACGTCCTGTAGGAAGTCAGTCAGCACGGATGACTCTCCTCCTAGCCAGCGACTCTCCTCTCCCCACACCTCCTGGATCTTTCCACCGAAGCGGGTTGCAGCCAGATGGTCTTCTGTGCATTTCCAGGTGCCTGCCAGCCAGGGTACTGGATTTAGTATGCTGCTGGCCGGAAAGTTTGCGAGACACTGGTCTAAATGCATGATCCTTTATTTTATTAGCTTTAAGGACTATGGTTTATATGTTTCTTGAAGGAACAATAAAACATGATATTTGACTTTTAAGTGTTAAATGACAAAAGTGGAAGAATAGCCTTGAAGTTAGACCACAGGAACTGACAACCTGGGAAGCCTAGCTCAAATCCTACTGCTGTTCCTTTTGATTTTTGCCTCAGCTACAAACTTAGGGCTGTTTTACATAGTTGCACTGGGTAATATTGCATGCTTGCCACAACAAGTAGTAGCATGAGCCATTTGGCTCCGGTTGGTAGCTCTGCAATACACAGAAGCTGTAATGAGTTTCCCCTCCTGAGGGAGCAGTAATCAGCGAAACTCAAATCGGGGGGGGGGAACCTCGATGAGTCCAGCTTCAGGAGTTTTGTTTTACTCACTTGAGGTTTAGCGCTGCTGCCTTTGTTTGTGACCTGTACCTAACCATCAAGGCTATTCAGATAAGTTGTTTATACTATTCTTTTATATATTGTGAAGTTTGATAGTATATACAGGCGGTTGGACTAACAGGTGCTGTGATGGCCCTACTGGGTAGCCACTTGCGTTCACATTAAGTTGCACATTAGTTGGTTGCGGGTCTGAGCACTGTTATAAATTATAAAATTATTCTATATTTTCAAACCATGATATGGATATTGTATATTTATAGAATCATGCCTAGAAGCCCTAGATGTCGCTAGGTGTTGTAGAGGTAGGCACCATTATATCTGGCCTAATTTACCAGCACCCAACTCCGAACGCCTTGCAATATCTAAGTCAACCATGCCTATTCTCCACCCCTAACCATGTCTACTTTTCAGGTAGGCTTCATTAGGCTTTGGAAGGTGCCTCAACTTAGGCATCGCTAGGTGTCGCACTGATATCCATGTGCAACCTAAATTGATAATTAAAATAATGGAGGTGCCGTCTATAGAGTCAACCTCTTACCACCTACAAAATAATTGGCAGTAAGAGCTCACACATAAATCTGTTTTAATGGCCATGTTCAAATGGCAAAATTAATGTATAGTCATTAGTACTAAAATATAGGAACTTCTGCCATTTTATCCCAGTGATAAAAAAAAATGCCTTAGTATGCAGGAAAGGCCCATGTAAGAGTGTGCTGATGGACCCTTAAATTGTGAGCCCTCTGAGGAAAATAACTAGTGTACTTGAATGTACATGTGTCGATGGCACCTAACACCTTGAATATGACTCACCTTGAGCTACCACTGAATAAGGTGTGAGTTAAATCCAAATAAATAAAACATCCGATCTTCAAAGATACATTTTGACTAAATGGCAAAGGCTATTTTGATTCGGTGCAAACCACCCTTGGTTGGCATGTACTGCTATACCTCATGAGACTTTCATAAGGAGATACATATTGCCTATCCTGCAGTCAGGATTTTATCACAGCATAAAAATAAGTAGGATTGTTTTCATGCTATAAATAATTTTTATAGAGCTGTTGTGGATACCGAGGTAATAGCAAGTTTAATTGCAGGAGTCTGAACAACAAAAAGCAATACAATGCCAGGTCTGTAGTAACAAATCTCAGAGAGAAAGCGGAGGGATGGCTGGGGAAAGGGGTATGGGGAAAAAGACAGAATGAGATGGAGGGAAGCAGGGTGCTACAACAAGATACAAAGGTGACTATATATATAAATGGGAAATGATGGAAGGGTGATACTGACAAAAAGATCAAGAGAAAGAAGAGAATGTGTGAAACATAGTTCCATCGTTTCTTTTCAGACTCCAGATCTGCAAGAGTAATCTGCTTCAGTTCCTCCCTTTTGAAGAGTCTGCAGTTAAAGAGTAGAGGGGGGGGTAAAGTTGAAGCAAAGCAGAGAACAGTCATTCTGCTCCATAGTCTAGCCCCTCTTCTCCAGTTGCTGCTGTCTCTGGCCTGTCCACCCTCTCCCCTAGAACCACAGCTCTACTTCCTTTTTGTCTACCTGTTTTCCTGCCTAAACTCACCTCTCCGCTTCCCTCGTACTTCGTCTCTGTAGACAACACTCATCCCTTCCTGTTTTGTCTGCTCATAATCTCGGGGTCATCTTTGACTCCTCTCTCTCCTTCACCGCCGATACAACATATTGCTAAAACCTCCTGCTTCTTCCTCTATATTACCAAATCTGACTCTTCCTCTCTGAGCACACAGACGGGATAGTACGCCTGAAAAAAACGGACGGGAATTACGCAGAATCGGATCCCGAAAAGGCCGAACTACTAAATGAATACTTCTGCTCGGTCTTCACCTGCGAGGCGCCAGGGTCCGGCCCTCAATTGAAGGCACAGTCAAACACAAAAGACCCGTTCCGGGATTTTAAATTCACACCCAGCGAGGTTTACTTTGAGCTAACAAAACTCAAGGTGGACAAAGCCATGGGACCGGACAATCTGCACCCCAGAGTGCTCAGGGAGTTAGGTAATGTCCTGGCAGAACCGTTAGCCGTACTCTTCAATCTCTCACTGAGTACAAGGACAGTCCCCTTAGACTGGAAAACAGCTAACGTCGTTCCTCTACATAAAAAGGGATGCAGGACAGAGGCTGCAAATTACAGACCGGTGAGTCTGACATCGATAGTATGCAAACTCATGGAAACACTGATCAAACGCCAATTGGACATGGTCTTGGACGAAGGGAATCTACGGGACCCCAATCAACATGGATTCACCAAGGGTAGGTCCTGCCAATCAAACCTCATCAGCTTCTTTGACTGGGTAACAAAAAGACTGGACGAAGGAGAATCACTGGACATAGTGTACCTGGACTTCAGTAAAGCTTTTGACAGCGTCCCACACCGCAGACTGTTAAACAAGATGAAATCGATAGGGTTAGGAGAGACTCTGACGGCATGGGTCAATGATTGGCTGAGTGGCAGACTTCAGAGGGTGATGGTTAACGGTACTTTCTCTGAGACATCGGAAGTGACCAGCGGGGTGCCGCAGGGCTCGGTCTTGGGTCCACTCCTCTTCAACATATTCATAGGAGATCTGACTCAAGGGCTTCATGGTAAAGTAACATTATTCGCCGACGACGCCAAACTATGTAATATGGTAAGCGAGGGCAAGCTACAAGATAGTATGGCGCAGGACCTACGTACATTGGAAAGCTGGTCCTCAACCTGGCAGCTGGGCTTCAATGCTGGAAAGTGTAAGGTCATGCACCTGGGTAGCAGAAACCCGTGCAGAACTTATACCTTGAACGGTGAGACCTTGACCAGGACTTCAGCAGAACGAGATTTAGGAGTAATCATCAGCGCAGACATGAAATCTGCCAATCAGGTGGAGAAGGCTTCATCAAGGGCAAGACAGATGCTGGGTTGCATCTGTAGAAGTTTCGTCAGCAGAAAGCCTGCAGTCATAATGCCATTATACAGGACCATGGTGAGACCTCATCTGGAATACTGCGTGCAATTCTGGAATCCACATTATCGCAAGGACATGCAGAGGGTCGAGTCGGTCCAAAGGATGGCCACCAGAATGGTCTCAGGGCTTAAAGGTCTCTCGTACGAAGCAAGACTAAACAGTTTGCAGCTCTACACTCTCGAGGAACGCAGGGAGAGGGGAGACATGATTGAGACGTTTAAATACATCACCGGACGTATAGAAGTGGAAGATAACATTTTCCTTCTCAGAGGCCCCTCAACCACAAGGGGGCACCCGCTCAAACTCAAGGGCGGAAAATTTCACGGCGACACCAGGAAGTATTTCTTCACGGAGCGAGTGATTGATCAATGGAACAAGCTTCCAGTACAGGTAATCGAGGCCAGCAGCGTGCCAGATTTTAAGAATAAATGGGACGCCCATGTGGGATCCCTAAGTGGATCAGGGTAGAACATTGGCTAATATTAAGGGGAGGGTCTATAGAGTGGGCAGACTTGATGGGCCTTGGCCCTTTTCTGCCGTCATCTTTCTATGTTTCTATGTTTCTATCAAAACAATTATCCATGTGCTCATCACCTCACACTTAGACTACTGCAACTTGCTACTCTCAGGCCTTCCATTTAACCATCTCACTCCCCTCCAATCTGTCCAGAATTTGGCTGCACAACTCATATTCCGGGAGAGCCACTTTACTCACGTTACCCCGCTCCTAAAGTCACTTCATTGGCTTCCCATCCATTTCCAAATACAATTCAAGCTCCTCTTACTGACCTCACTCAGCTGTCCCTCACTATCTCTCTTCACTTATCTCCCCTTATGATCCCCCCCGAGAGCTCCGCTCAGCTAAGTCCCTCTTATCTGTGCCATTCTCTTCAACTGCAAACTCCAGACTCCGTCCCTTCTGCATTGTTGTACTATGTGCTTAGAACAAGCTGCCCATATCCCTATAGTGGGCTCCGTCTCTGGCAGTGTTCAAGGCCCAGTTAAAAACCCACCTCTTTGAAAGTGCTTTTGACTCCTAATTCCTCTCACCTTGGGTTCTGCATCCCCAACCCTATATGTCATGTCTGTCTGTCCAAGTTAGATTGTAAGCTCTTCTGAGAAGGGACCATCAATAAATGTCAAAATGTACAGCACTGCATATGCTTTTCAGTGCTATATAAATGATAAGTAGTAGTAGTAATATGTATGTGATTAAAATGCATCAGTTATTAATTGCAGTATCTCCTGTTTCCTAACATCTCTTCTGCTCTCTTCCACTCTCAAACACTGTCCTCCACACAAACCAGCATCTTCCCCCCACTGCATTAATCTGTCTTAAAGGTGGGCTTCTGATGGTCCCCTGCTCTGAAGGTTTCCCTGTGACCCATTCTGCCCACGCAGAAACTGGATGTCAGAAGTGAGTGGGTCAGAGGGAAAGCTTTGGAGCAGGTCATAGGCAGCATATGTGCAACACTGGCACTGCCAGAGACCAACAGAAGACCACCTTTAAGGTAGATCATGGGAGGGAGATTGAGAGGGGGACAGATGCCAAACCCCAGCTAGGGAGTGACATAAGGGCCTGTGAGCAAATCTGGAAGGGCCACCAGTGGAAGCTATGTGTGAGACGGTAAGCTCCAGCAGCCCCAAGAAGAGCTTGGTGCTGCTCACTTCTAAGTTTGTGTTGCTTCTCATGGGGGTGGAAGGGAGGAAGGGAAGGAGGAAGGAGAGAGAGAGATAATGGACCTGGGGGAAAAGCAGAAGGAAGAAAGAAAGAGAAAGTGAGAGATGTTGGATCTGGGAATGGGAGGGATGCAGGGAAATGAAGGAGGATGGGATTTGATATACCACCATTCTGTGGTTACAAGCAACCTGTTTACTACTATTACTTATCATTTCTATAGCACTACCAGGCATACACATATTATATACGTGTACCTACTGTGTACCTGGAGCAATGGATGGTTTAGTGACTTGCCCAAAATCACAAGGAGCTGCAATGGGAAATTAATTAAATTAAATATCTCTGTGTGATTAATCACGCTTAAAATTTTTACTCAAAAATGCAGCCTTGGTATGTAGCCTTGGGGGGAGAGGTTAAAACCTTTTGTAATGACTGTAGCTTTTTCAGAAGTACTGCCTATATATGGAAAAGGAGAGGACAAAGTACTAAATACTGAGATCTTCAATAGGTTTGCTCAGGGCCTGGTGTTATCAAGAAGGCTTTAGGTACATAGGAGGATGGGGCAATACATGGAAAAACAAGAGACTATATTGTAATAATGGGCTATATCTTACTATAGTACAAAAAAGAAAAAACAATTAACCACAACCAATCAGATCCTCAAAAGTTTCAAGTTTCAAGTTTAATAATAATTTGATTAATCGCTTAATCTAAATTCTAAGCGATGTACATAATAATAAAATTACAAAATAGGAGAATAATACAATAAATAACAAAACTAAGACTAACGAGACTATTGACAAATTTAACAAAACTAGGAACATAAGGGAGGAGATGGATAAGAGTTACAATTTTGTTTAAAAGTTAAAGAAACAAATAAGGGAGATACATAAGGAGAGGGAAGTTAAAAATTACTTCAATAAAATTATAGAGAAAAAATAAAATTAGTTAGAAGACTAAATGACTAACTTACAAAGGCATCTTTAAAGAGAAAGCTCTTTAGTTTATCCTTGAATTTTTCTATATTGGGTTCTTCCCTTAAGTGGCTAGGGAGAGAATTCCAAGTTTGGGGGGCCGTGACAGAAAAGATCAATTGTCGTCTAGTATTAAAGGTTAATCTACCAGGAGATAAATTACTTAATTAAATGAAGGAAAGAATCTCAGAATTGCCACTCCAAGGATCATAGTAATATTATCCATATAAGGAATTGCGGCAGGAGTATCTTTCATCGATCCAAAACCTTCATATTTTAAAAGTGACTATATATGACACTTAATCAAAAGTTTTAATAATTACTACTCCAAATTTTGTTCAGATTATCTCATTCAATTTTGTGTTTATAAATTATTTTATTTCTTATATTAGAGAAAACTTTTTTTGAGAACTCTATAAATATTTCAGCGATTAAATATATGCAAATAGCATTGTGCAAATAGCAAAATTTAGAACAATCTCATTCTTTCCAGTGCAAATAGCTTTGTGCAAATGGCATCCTTTAAAATAGCCTTAATCTTTTGTATTCTTAAAGCACAGCCAACTATTGTGAACACAGCTAATGTAAAGGTGTTAGAACACAGCTAAAACTGTAGCCCGCAATAAAAATCCCTGAGGAAGCTGCTTGTTAGCGGCGAAACAGGTCCCCTTTGGACACAGTACATGGGGCTGTAGTGGCAGTTTGATCAATGCCGTTCTAAATGAACTCAAGCCGAAAGATAAGTACTTTTGTTCACAATAGTTGCGTCAGAGGAGAAGCTTCCGACCACACACACACACACGACTGCACGAACACTCCGGCAGCTTTCAACAAGCTACTCAAACCTTAAAATGCGCCACGAAGGTAAGAGGGAGGGAGGGAGATGCACAGACTGCGCGAGGGGTGCTGAAGGGCAGTGAGGTGGCGAGAGGGAAGGATGGATGCTGAGGGGATGGGGATGGGGCGGTGAAGGGGACAGCAGAAATGGGGACGGGGTGGTGAAGGGGTCAGCGGGGACGGGGATGGGGCGATGAAGGGGACGGCAGGGATGGGGCAGTGATGGGGACAGATTTTTTCCCCGTGTCATTCTCTAGTTTAGTGTCATCTGCAATTTTAATCATCTCACTCATAGTTCCAGTTTCCAGATCATTTATAAATAAGTTAAATAGCACTGGTCTTAGTACAGATCCCTGTGTCACTCTACTGTTTAAACTAAACTAAACCTTAGGCTTATATATCACATCTTCTCTATAACAGTAGAGCTTGGCACAGTTTATAAGAAATTAGAAAGGAGAACAGATTGTCACAAGTCCAATCCCAGTTCCGGTCTTGTGCCAGTGAAGAGCCCCAGGAATCGCCCAGTGAAATTAGTCAGGGCTGATCACTATGTGCCTGCAAGCCAGGAACTAGATCAGGAAGCGCAGGCTGTGTTTGAGCAGGGTTTAGCCCATAGACCTGTGAAAATAGGTCTTACCCCTTTAAATCCACCAACTTGGAAAGGGCTAGCCAAACAGGGTAGAAGGCAGCCTCAGCTTGAGAAAGCCCTTCCCCCGAGTACGGCTGGGCATGGCACAGCAGCTCTGGAACGTTTGGAGAGCTGGCTGTCTAGGAAGAAATGAGAGTTCAAGGAAGCTCCCAGGTGGAAAGAGCTTCCAATTCCTCCAGAGCCCATGTATGTGGAAATGCTGAACACAGAGCCAGAAGAAACAGCCTTGGTAAACCAGGAACATGAGAAAATGGACTGGAGTGCTTTACCAGAATTGGGGCTTAATGAAGAAATGGATGTAAGCTGATTGAATTGTGGGCTTGTGTTTTGCATAGCTTTCTTTTTGAGTGAACTTTCCTTTTTGAATTTTTGAATGTTTGACTTATGAGACAACAAGTGAATTCTTTGAGCGGCTACTTAGGAAGCTGTGGAACCACGGGGTGGAAGGGGACGTATACAGATGGGTTAAACACTTGGAGTGAAGGGCCACTACTCGGACTAGAGGAGGGTCACGAGAGGTGTTCCGGAGGGGTCGGTGCTCGGACCGCTGCTGTTCAATGTATTTATAAATGACCTAGAAACAGGGACGAAGTGTGATGTTATAAAATTTGCAGATGACACTAAACTCTGTAGCAGGGTTAAAACCGTGGAGGAATGTGAAGACCTACAAAGGGACCTAAACAAACTGGAGGAGTGGGCAAAAAAATGGCAAATGAACTTCAATATAGAGAAATACAAGGTCATGCATATAGGGAAAAAGAACCCGATGTTCAGCTACAGAATGGGGGGATTAGTACTAGGGGAGAGTACCCTTGAAAAAGACTTGGGTGTGCTGGTGGATACAACAATGAAGTCAACGGCACAATGCGCAGCAGCCTCAAAGAAAGCAAACAGAATGTTGGGTATTATTAAGAAGGGTATTACAACCAGGACGAATGAAGTCATCATGCCACTGTATCGTGCGATGGTGCACCCGCACCTGGAGTACTGTGTCCAATATTGGTCACCGTACCTTAAGAAGGACATGGCGATACTTGAGAGGGTTCAGAGAAGAGCGACAAAAATGATTAAAGGTATGGAAAACCTTTCATATGCAGACAGGTTGGAAAGGCTGGGGCTCTTCTCCCTGGAAAAGCGGAGACTCAGGGGAGACATGATAGAGACTTTCAAGATCTTGAAAGGCTTAGAGAAGGTAGATAGGGAACCACAAGAACAAAGGGGCACTCAGAGAAGCTGAAAGGGGACAGGTTTAGAACCAATGCTAGGAAATTCTTTTTCACCCAGAGGGTGGTGAGCACCTGGAATGCACTTCCGGAGGATGTGATAGGACAGAGTACACTAAGGGGTTTCAAAGAAGAATTGGATAAATTGGGGATTGAGGGATACAGATAGAGGTAGGGATAGGATTATGAAAGGGTATAGATAGAAGGATAAAGGGGTTTAAAGGGTTTTAGACAAGGATCACCATACAGGTCATGGACCTGATAGGCCGCCGCGGGAGTGGACTGCTGGGCGAGATGGACCTCTGGTCTGACCCAGCAGAGGCAACTTCTTATGTTCTTATGTTTTATGACGTATGCTAGTACATTGTTTTGTTTGTTTGGAAGGTTTTTCTTGAAGCCAAGATGGCTGCTGCAAGCTGTGGCCTGGCTACAGCGAAGCAACACTAGCAGTATCCCTCATAGAGTGGGAAAATCCTGAAGGCTGGGGCAGGATCTGAACAACATCTTAGTGGAGGGATTGAGGGTTATTTTGCTCTTTGTCCTAACAAGGAGCCAATTTTGCAAATCCGCCAACTTTCTGCTATTGAACTCGGAGGAGAAGGGAAGAGCTATAATATTGCAATGTGTTGTGTTGTTTTGTTTGAACTGAAGATTATGGGAGACTGGATTTAGTTTGTTCCATTGCACCCACAATGAAGCAGGACTTTCCTGGGACATAAGATATATGCTTTTGACTCTTTGACCATTTTTTGTTTTGCCCTAACTGAATGATAAATACATTTGATTTCTTTATGATACTTACCTGAGTTGTGCCATCATGACTATTACACACAGGGTAAGCTCTCCACAACAGGGACTTCCTCCCTTTTGGGGAAGCACGCCGGGACAATATTGTGGTTGTGTGCCGGTCCCTGCTATGCACTAAGGGATGGCCATGCTACAAGATACACTATGAATTTGGAATAGTATGGAGAGGAGCAGAATTTATTCTCCTCACAAATGGGGAAAGTGTCTCTAATATCTGAGTGAGTGCCCGCCTGGGTGATAGTGATCATCAAATGGTTTAGTTTGATATAACAACTAAAGTGGAGGGCAGCCACATATAAATCAAAATCCTGGATTTCAAAAGCGTGGACTTTAGCAAAATAGATTGTCCAAAGAAAGCTAATAGGATGGGAGGACATAAAGGAAGTGGAAAAACAGTGGTCCAAGCTGAAAGGAGCAATAAAAATGGCTATCGATCTTTATGTGAGGAAAATAAATTTAAAAAAGAGAAAATGGAAATTGATATGGTTCTCCAAACTAGTGGTGGAGAAAATAAAGGCAAAGGAGTTGGCATTCATGAAATATAAAAATACTCAAGAAGAGAAGCACTAAAAGGAATACCAGATGAAAATAAAAGAAGCCGAGAGAGATACATATGATGAATGCGCAGGCGGAAGAGCAAATGGCTAGAAAAATAAAAATGAAAAGATGAAAAATAGAATTGCAAGACTGAAGGATGCTATGAACAGCAACCCCCAAATGGCAGGAGGGATGCCCACTCCCTTCTGCCACAGACGCTCTCCCTGAGACTCCCCCCATGCCAAACTTTTAAATATGGCAGGAGGGATACTCACTCCCTCCTACCATCGCCCCCACCCCACGCTGAACTTAGATATGGCAGGAGGGATGCCCACTCCCTCCTGTCGCCCTCCCTCCGAACCTTTAAGTCGGGAGCAGGAGGAGTGCTCAGACAGACCCTCCTGCTTTTCCAGCCACTGTCTGCGTAATCCGGGCCTTAGGGACTTTCTTAGGGAAGAATTTTATGAGCATTGAAGCTGTTACCGCCGTGGCCAGCACTACAAACTGTTCTATGGTTTTATGAAAGGGGGGGGGGGTAAAATCCATGCAACACTAAATTCTTTTAATTGGTTAAATGGCATGCTAATTGACTATGCCATTAAAAACCAATTAAAAGACAATTTTTTAATACTAATTAAAGTTGTGTGCAGATATCTGTGTAACACCTAGCGATGCCTAAGTCCAGGTGCCCTCCAATACCCAATGATACCTACCTGAAAAGTAAGCTTGGTTAGGGGTGGAGAATAGGCACGGCAAACTTAGGTGAGATAGGTGCTGATAAATTAGGCCAGGTAAAACATGGCCTAATATACCAGCACCTACTGATGTCTAAGGACACCTAAGCTCTACTAGGCATGAGTCTATAAAGGATGCCTAGCAGTTGACTGATAACTGAGCGGACTGGCACCTACAACTTAGGTATGGTTAGGCCCCATTTATAGAATCAGGCCCTGTGCGAAGAAATTAGCAAGTCAGTGATAACTAGGGTCTACGGATCCTGTATAAGTGTACAAAATGACAGTAAGTTAAAAGTATAATAAAAGTATATAAAAAAACATCAAAGCCTCACTCCATCACCAGACTCTAAATGTTCCAAGCAATAGCTTCTCTGTAATCTTCTGGATATGACCAGAATCTCATCCTTTTGTAATCCACCTAGAATCGCAAGGTATTGGCAGAATAAAAGAGACTAATGTAATGTATTGTAAAGATAAGAGCCACTAATGAAGATATTGGAGGTTAATGTGAGAGAGAAGGTCTGGACTCGGAGTGGAGGCTAGCTGTGAGGGGAGAGGTGCTGCAGGAAGCTAAATTATTATTAAAATTGTAGTTCCAGTTAGTATGCCAGTATATAATGTAGAATAATAACTAATCGCTAATTATACTGCTATTTACATAATTTGCATGTCTGTGTAATGTAGATAATGTAGAAACATATTAAAATTTAACCCAGCTGCAATCAAATAATAAAGAGGTCAATGCACAAATCTATGGGATTTCCCACAGGTTGGCCGCCTTTCCATGCATAATTTTTATGAATGCAAATAACCACCATCAAAAATGTGCAGGCAAAATATAGCTATAGCTATAGAGCATCAGTTTAAAAGATATCTGCACCTATTAAGTTGTGGTCTTTTGTTGTTTTTTTTTTTTTTTTTCAAATCCTGGTCCGGGAATAAGACTTTTTCCATGATTTCTAAACCACTTGTAATTAATGAGCTCTTCTGCATGCTTTTATATAACAGTGGCTCTTTATAGATTTAAATAAACTTTCATGAATAGCCTGGCCCATGCAAAATTTTCTATGAAGAATCGAAATCTGCCATTCTTTTTGCAAGAGGTGCTTCATGTAAAATGGGAAGAAAAGCAAAAACCTCCCAGACCCCAAGAAGTCAAACCAGATAAGGGGGAGAGACAAGAGCAGGAATGGTAAACTACCCAGCACAATCTGTAAATAATTTTTATGTGTGCACGGGAGAGCCCTCAGTCACACAGCCACCCACTGGAAACTCCCAGCGGTACAGGCAGTCACTAGGCTTACACCCAAAAGAGTGTTAACTGTGAAACATCCCCGGGCTCTACTCCGTGTATTTAGTGAAACATCCCCGGGCTCTACTCCGTGTATTTAGTGATAAAGTGCACCCAATAGTGCTAAGTGTGAATAAAGATATAAATAAATCAAAAAAACACACTATACCATTCACTGCAATTGTCTCTACCCCGTATCCAGGGGCCAAAATATCAAACGTCCATATCCAGCAAAGCAAAAAATACCAACAGGAAGTACTTAGCTTCTCCGTGGAAACAAACAGCCAACAGATGTCTTAATTCGTCCGACGGGACTCGGTTTCGGGGGTGCACACCCCCTTCTTCAGGAACAGCTGGACTGCGCTGTAACCCTCCAAATCATCCGGCACAGCTTAGATTGACAAAGCGGGAAATGGCGCTGAACCGAACAGAACGTCTCCAATTTAAACTGCAGACACTGGAACAGCATTGGACGAACAAGTCACATGACTCCCAAAAACCACGGGGAAAGGAAAAATCACCTGAGCCCAGGTAAACTGAAAAATGCTAAGCACAGAATTAAAATAAGAATGATAATAATAAGAAAAAAATCAAAAAGTATGTTGCCATTCAATGTAATCATTATGTCCAATAGGGACCAGCGCTTGGAGTTCAAAAATCCAATACTGCTCCCTCCGTTGTAACCAGGATAGTTTGTCCCCCTGATAGTTCTCATAAACCTGTTCAATAATAGACCAGCGAAGATCTTGTAAAGCGTGCCCCAATTGAATACAATGAGGCACTAACGGAGAGCTCATCGATTGTGTATTAATGCGTGAGCGGTGCTCAATGAGGCGAGTCTTGATCTTTCTTTGAGTACAGCCCACGTATACCATACGGCAAGAACATGTGATAACATATATTACCCACAGTGTTTCCTGATACTTTGGGCAACCACCGCCGCTTGATCTGAAAAGGACAACACAAAGCTCTATTGTAAGCGTTATGAAGAACTCGTTACGGATAACCCCGCTCTTTATTTTTCCAGTAAAAGTAGGTTCTGCCTCATAGCTTCGGGCACGGTTGCACTGTCCACTACGTTGCATAGCTTAGCATCATCCATAAATAATTTAATCTTACCTCAAAGTCCTTGGGGCAGGTCTCGTACAAAGATATTAAATAGTATCGAACCCAAGACCGAGCCCTGCGGCACTCCACTGGTCACTGCCGACGTTTCTGAGGGAGTACTATTTACCACCACCCTCTGAAGTCTACCACTGAGCCAGTCTTTAACCCATGCAGTCAATGTTTCTCCTAGTCCCATTCTATTCATTTTGTTCAATAACCTACGGTGTGGGAAACTATCAAAGGCTTTACTGAAGTCTAAATACATTATATCCAGAGATTCTCCCCTATCTAGTTATTTCGTTACCCAGTCAAAGAAGCTTATAAGATTGGATTGTCAAGACCTTCCCTTGGTATACAAATTGCTCTAATGCATATTTATTGTACATATCCTGAAAGCATGGCCTGCCTGTGGACCTCGAGGACTGGCCTGGAGTAGATGCAAGATTAGTTCACAATCAGCAGCTTTCCCATGTCAGTGGAAGGGCCGATGCTGGTGTAAGAATAGCCTTACTGGGTCAGACCAATGGTCCATCAAGCCCAATAGCCCATTCTCATGGTGGCCAATCCAGGTTCCTAATACCTGACCAAAACCCAAGGAGTAGCAACATTCCATGCTATCGATCCAGGACAAGCAGTGGTTTCCCTCATGTCTTTCTCAATAATAGACTATAGACTTTTCTTCCAGGAAATTATCCAAACCTTTCTTAAAACCAGCTAAGGGTCGCAATCCAGTTGGGTTTTCAGGATTTCCCCAATGAATATGCATTGAAAGCAGTGCATGGACATAGATCTCATGCATATTCATTGGGGAAATCCTGAAAACCCGACTGGATTGCGGCCCTCAAGGAGGGACTTTGAGACCCCTGAGCTAAGTTATCCACTCTTACCACAACTTCTGGCAATGGGTTCCGGAGCTTAACTATTCTCTGAGTGAAAAAATATTTCCTCCTATTGGTTTTTAAAGTATTTCCTTGTAATTTCGAGTGGTCCCTAGTCTTTGTAATTTCTGACAAAGTAAAAAACTGATCCACTTGTGCCCGTCCTACTCCACTCTGGATTTTGTAGACTTCAATCATATCTCCCCTCAACCATCTCTTTTCCAAGTTGAAGAACCCTAACCTTTTTGGTCGTTCCTCATATGAGAGGAGTTCCATCCCCTTTAACGTCTTGGTCGCTCTTCTTTGAACCTTTCCTAGTGACGCTAAATCTTTCTTGAGATAAGGAGACCAGAAATGATCGCAATACTACAGGTGAGGTCCCACCATGGAGTGATACAGATGCATTATAACATTCTTAGTCTTGTTAACCATCCCTTTTTTAAATAATTCCAAGCATCCTGTTTGCTTTATTGGCTGCTGCCATCTATAGCTGAAAAGGTATGACGGGATATAAATAAAGCTGCTTTATTATTATTATTATTATTATTGGGTGGAAGGTTTCATTGTATTGTCTACAATGACACCCAGATCCTTTTCTTGGGTGCTAACCCCCAAGGTGGACCCTAGCATCCGGTAACTGTGATTCGGGTTATTTTTCCCATTTGTCCACATTAAATTTCATCTGCCACTTGGATGCCTGGTTTTCCAATTTCCTAAGGTAGATCCAGTGTGAAGGAAAGATGCCAAACTGTGAGCAGGAGAAGATGGACATGGAGGGGGATAGATGCTGGACTCCGGCTGGCAGGCTTTGAACTGGGACAGGATGTCAATGCTCTGCTGCAGAAATCACATTCTCTGTCAGATGGCAACTCCAGGAGTCTGTATGCCTGTACACCACTGCAAAATAGCATGTAAACTGGTAATATCACAACATGTTTGTGCAGTTTAGAAAGAACACTACCTGTAGACACACCTAATCAGTTAGGTTTGCATACATGAAGCCTGTTCATTAGAGATACATCTAGAAAAACAAATCTCATGTACACAGGACACCAGAATGTTTAGGTAAGCCCCCAGGACTGGTTTGGGAAACAGCACTTTATGGAAATAAGATCTGTGGGAAAGTATTCAAGCCATGAGAACACTGACAGCAGGCAGCAAGCTTAATACTATCAAAATAAATGGAAAATGATATAAAAGCTATCAAATTAATGCCACGTTCTATAATTTTTCTACAAAATACTTAGAAAAAAGTGTTATATCAGTGCATCTGTTGTTATGCTAATTAATATAATTGTCACTGTTATAGTTCTGGAAAAATTGATGCTTTAAGAGACTTTTTTGACTGCTACATACAGCCTTTTTCATTTTATGTCATTAAAATATGAAATATGTTTCTTTTTTTATCTGATTTGTCTCAGTTTTAGAAACCATTCTATTATCTTTCTGGAGGATTATTCCTTGCAATGAAGTCTTAGCAATACATATATTTCCTTGTTACTACTAAAAGATGCTAATGAAATAGTTAAATAAAAGTAAGCTGTAGAAATGATTCACTGTCTACTATGGGATGCTAAAGGTTGTCTAATTCGACAAAAACCATAACAGTTTCCAAGCTGCTGTAATGATTGCCTGTTTCTCAATTTGTTGGTACAAAGAAATGCAGTACAGCCATCTAGTGGACGAATGAGCAATTAGATTTTGAACAAGACTGGATGCATGGGATATTTTGGCAAGAAAAACATCTGCATGCCAATTTATGCCATTTTTTGATGTCTTAGTGTTTTGAAAATGCCCCTTATAGTAGTTAGATAGTAGTAGGCAGAGTATATTTTTCTTTTTTGGCTCCTTTGTTCCATAACCATCAATCTAAGATATCATAAGAACATAAGAATAGCCTTACTGTATCAAACCAGTGGTCCATCTAGCCCAGTAGCCCATCCTCACAGTGGCCAATCCAGGTCACTAGTACCTGGCAAAACCCAAATAGTAGCAACATTCCATGCATCCGATCAAGGACAAATAGTGGCTTCCCTCTTGTCTCAATAACACCTATAGACTTTTCCTCCAGGAAATTGTCCAAACCTTTCTTAAAACCGCCTACATTAACAACTCATACCACAACCTCTGGCAACACGTTCCAGAGCTTAACTATTCTCTGAGTAAAAAAATATTTATTCCTATTGTTTTTAAAAGCATTTCCCTGTAACTTCATTGAGGGTCCCCTAGTCTTTATAATTTCTCACAGAGTAAAAAATATAATCCATTTCTACCTGTTCTATAACCACTCAGGATTTTGTAGACTTCAATCATATCTCCCCTCAGCCATCTCTTTTTAGTCTTTTCTCTTATGAGAGGAGTTCCATCTCCTTTATCATCTTGGTCACTCTTCTTTGAACCTTTTCTAGTTCCACTATATCTTTCTTGAGATAAGAAAACCAGAATTGAATACAATATTCATTATCAAGAGAAACAGCTGTAAGTGGTCACACGGACAACACTGAGGAATCTTAGTCCTAGCATACAACAGCATAGACCAAAATATAAGATGCATTGTCTTTGTGAATAGGTGGACACCAGAAGGATCTGGAGATTATTTCTGTCTTCCTCATCCTCAGGTGGCCAGACAACTTGGAATCATATCTTCATTGAAGGTTTCCAGGTACAAGCAGTATCAATAAAGATCTGACCAGCAAAAACAGGACCTGCAGGTTCCTTATGAGGTAAGCCTAGATCTGCCTTAAGTAATGGAGTCAGATAGGCAGACTCTACAGGCCCAATGCCTGGATGGGTTGCATAGTCATACAAGGTTTTTCAACTTGTTCTGGAAACTCATGCAGATGCTGATTCAATTGTCCAAAAAGACTCACTTGCAAATTGTGTTTCCTCGAAAATAAGACCTATCCCCAAAAAAAGCCCTAGCATGATTTTCTGGGTAGGTCTTAATATAAGCCCTACCCCAAAAATAAGCCCTAGTCCCTAGATTTGCTGGCAGCAGCACTTCCCTCCCACCCACCTGCCACATAGCCGAACCCCCGCTGACTCTCCTATCTTTCCATGTCTCCCTCCCATCCAAACCCCGCCAACCCTCCAACCATGAGACCTACGACCTCCCTCCACAGAGCAGCATTAGCAGCACACTAAACAGACTGCTTTGTGGCCTTCTCCTACCAGAGCATTCCCTCTGCCGCATCACTGATGATGTCATCAGCAACGCGGAACACGGAAGGCCCTGGCGGGAGAAGGCCACAAAGCAGCCTGTTTACAATGCTGTCGACACTGCTTTGTGGAGGGAGGTATGTAAGTTTTGCAGTCGGCGGGGTTCGGATGGGAGGTAGAGATGGAAGGATGGGATGGTCAGTGGGGGTTCAGCTGCGTGGTGTTGGGGGGCTACTCAAGGGTTCTGCTGCATTCGGGATGAGAGGAAGGGAGGGATAGAAAGATGCTGTGTACAGTGCAAGGGTTCTGCTGTACAGGGGGATGGGAGGGAGGGATAGAAAGATGCTGCAGAGGGAAGGCACAAGGGGATGGGTGAAAGGAGAGAAATAATGCTGCACATGTGGGGGAGGGAAAGGAAAGAGGAAGAATTAGGGTGGAGGAGAGGAAAGGAGAGATGATCATTGTACATGAAAAAAATAAGACCTACCCCAAAAATAAGACCTAGTACGCTTTTTGGGCCCAAAATTAATATGACACTGTCTTATTTTCGGGGAAACACGGTAGTTAGGACTTTTATCAGCTTGGTAGGTCCATCAAACCCAGTACCCTGTTTCCAACAGTGGCCTATCTGGGTCACAAGTACCTAGCAAGAGTAAAACAGATTTGATGCTGCTTATCCTAGAAATAAGTAGTATTTTCCCAAGTCCATCTTATTAATGGCTTATGGACTTTTCTTTTAGAAAATTATCCAAACCCTTTTTATATACTACTACTACTACTGCTACTACATTTATCACTTCTACAGGTATAATGTTGAGAGGCATATGCAGCACTGTACATTTCACATTTAATAAATGGTCCCTTCTCAGAAGAGCTTACAATCTAATTTGGACAGACAGACATGACATATAGGGTTGGGGATGTAGAACCCAAGGTAAGAGTTGAAAGCAGTATTGAAGAGGTGGGCTTTTAACTTGGACTTCAAGACTTCTAGATACAGAGCCCAAGCATACAGTGCAGCAAGATAGAAGGGACGGAGTCTGGAGTTGGCAGAGGAGGAGAATGGCACAGACATGAGAGACTTACCAGCTGAGCAGAGCTCATGGGAGGAAAACATAAGGGAGGATAGTAGGGGAGCAACCTATTGAATTGTATTCAGAAACGGATGGAAAGACAGTGAAGTGTCTTTAGGAGAAGGGTAATGTGAGTATAGCGGCTCTCATAGAATATGAGTCATGTAGCCGAATTCTGGATGGATTGGAGGGGGGAAAGATGGTTGCGAGGATAACCTGAGAGTAAGGAGTTACAGTAATCTACGTCTTAGGTGATGAGGATGTGCTTTTACCACATTCTGTCAACGAATGCCAACAAATTCCAGAGTCACAAATCAAAAAAGAGAACATAAAATCCTATGAATATCCAAAAACAAAGTCAGAGTAGGGTAAAAAGGAAGACTTCTTACCTGGTTATGTTTCTTCAGCAACACCTTTATTCTGTATTCAAAATACCCAACATAGATTCATACTTTGGTATAGATCGCCTTCTTCAGCGGTACGGTATGAAAACACATGTAAGGTGTAGTTCCATAAAAACTGATGTTAAAAACCACATAGAAACATGATGGCAGATAAAGGCCAAATGGCCCATCCAGTCTGCCCATCCGCGGTAACCATTATCTCTTACTCTCTCTAAGAGATCACACATGCCTCTCACAGGCTTTCTTGAAATCAGACACAGTCTCTGTCTCCACCACCTCTATCAGGAGACTGTTCCACACATCTACCACCCTTTCTGTAAAAAAGTATTTCCTTAGATTACTCCTGAGTCCATCACTTCTTAACCTCATCCTATGCCCTCTCATTATAGAGCTTCTTTTGAAATTTGCATTTACGCCACATAGGTATTTAAACATCTCTATCATATCTCCCCTCTCCCACCTTTCCTCCAAAGTATACAGATTGAGATCTTTAAGTCTGTCCCCATACGCCTTATCACAAAGACCACACACCATTTTAGTAGCCTTCCTCTGGACTGACTCTATCTTTTTTAAATCTTTTTGAAGTTGCGGCCTCTAGAATAGTACACAATATTCTAAATGAGGTCTCACCAGAGACTTATACATGGGAATCAATACCTCCTTTCTCCTACTGGCCATACCTCTCCCTATACACCCTAGCATCCTTCCAGCTTTCACCATCACCTTTTCCATCTGTTTGGCCACCTTAAGATCATCACATACAATCACACCCAAGTCCCGATCTTCTGTCGTGCACATAAGTTCTTCACTCCTTAAACTGTACCTTTCCCTCAGGTTTTTGCAGCCCAAATGCATGACCTTGCATTTCTTAGCTTTATATTTTAGCTGCCAAATTTCAAACCATTCTTCAAGCTTCGCCAGGTCTTTCTTCATGTTATTCACACCATCCTGCATGTCTACTCTATTGCAGATTTTGGTATCATCCACAAAGAGACAAATCTTACCCAATAGCCCTGCAACAATATCGTTTATAAAAATGTTAAAAGATAAAGTATTTTGTTTCCCAAAGATAAGTTTCGCCGCCATGTTTTGTAACAACTGAAGACGTTGCAAGTTGCCTTGCTTGATACCCAGTTACACAGAATTACAATAGTCCAATTGAGCAAGCACAGTGGACTGTACCAACAATGAAAAATGTTCCTGATGGAGTAGTGATCTAACTTTTTTCAAAATCCACATACTGAAAAAGCACTTTTTCACTAAAGAGTTTATCTCTTCACAGAATGTAAGTGATGAGTCCAGGATAATGCCCAAAATTCTAGAAGAAAACTCGATTTGTATTTAGGTACCTGATTTCAATGTGACAGAAGCAGGAAGAATCTCCAACTTTAGACCGAACCATAATAGTTTTGTTTTAGCGGAGTTCAATTTCATTTGAATGGACATTGCCCTCGACTGAAGCTTAGAAACACAGCAATCTATATTTGAAACCAGATTATTAAGATCAGGGTCAACCTCCAGCAAAATAAAGATATCGTCTGCATATGTAAACATGGTCTCCACTGATGTAGGACATAAGCTTTTCAATGAGGTCAAACAGATGTTAAAGAGTATCTGGTTTGTTTTAAATTTAGTAGCTTCGCTATGTACCCCCTAGTCCTAGTATTATTGGAAAGAGTAAACAAGCGATTCATGTCTATCCATTCCACTCTACTCAGTATTTTATAGACCTCTATCATATCTCCTCTCAGCCATTTCTTCTCCAAGCTGAAGAACCCTAGTCATTTTAGCCTTTCCTCATAGGGAAGTTGCTCCATCAGCTTTATCATTTTTGTTGCCCATATCCTTACCTTTTCTAATCTGCTAAATCTTTTTTGAACTGCGGTAACTAGAATTGCGCACAGTGTTAGAGGTGTGGTCATATAAAGGAAGTTCTCATCAGTAGGGAGATCCAGAAGTAGAGCAAACTAGAACCATGAACAGGTTCTCCACAGAACATGGTCTCTGGGTCTAGGAAAGTATAGCACCACTTGCTCTTTAGGTTGAGCCCCATGGTGTTAGTCATCACCAGCTCTTAACTGCCCAAAATGAGAACCCAAGTAAAATAAGATAGCAGAAGAACTCCAAATAGAGACATAAGCTCAAGTCACTCACTGACAAAGTGCAAGGTCAAAGGACTGGAGAAGCAGTGAGAAAGACAAATAAAATCTGCATGAAGCAAGCAGCCAAAACAGAAGATGACAGCAAGTAATGCAGACCAAGCTTTAGTGAGGAAACCAAAGCGTATCTGGGTTTATATAAGAGAATAAACAAGAACAAAATGACCTCTGGCCAGCCTGACTCTGGGTTTATATAAGAGAATAAACAAGAACAAAATGACCTCTGGCCAGCCTGACTGGTGAAGCACATTAACACCAAAATCAGTTTATCCTAGCAAAACTCTTCCAAGAGCTGAATCCCTGCAGGCTGGTGGCAGAAACTCACAATACAAATCCAATGCTTGTGATCTACACCCAAGCAGACTAAGGCTTAGAGTAGGTGTCATAGTTAGAACATAAGAAATGCCCACACCGGATCAGACCGTGGGTCCATCTAGATTTTCTACCATATGCTGGGCATGACTGGAATTCAGATTATGAAGCCATATTGAACTCGTTGAAATAGAAAAAGGAAACAAAAAAAAATCAACAAAGAACAATGCTGAAAGTAGATTTAATTTCAATATCAAGAGAGCTTTAGTTATTGTTCATTTGACTGAACAAAACAAACAAAACAGAAGCTACAGAGCCCACTGCACATGGGAAGAGCTGTGCATGCTTAGAACATTGCACTAAATTTTGAGCTCTGGGAGACATGTTCTGTCCCAGCATTATGCAATAATATTACCTACTTGTAAGCCGGATCAATCCTCCTTATTAACAGAACACTTGTTAAAATTCTACTCAAGTGATGAGAGGGAAATTGCAGACAAGGAAGATTTGTTTCTTTCATATTTCTAGCCCACCTAAAAACTAGGCAGGTTACAATAAACACTCACAAACTAAATTAAAACAAGCAGCAAAACACAAACATACTCTTAGTCCCCATCATCACCTCTTCACCCCCTCAAAGTCACTACTCACGGGTTATTTTCACAATATGGGAATCCTTCACAATATGGGAAGGAAGCTCAGTGGGCAGGTGGCTTAAATTTACCAGTTAGTGTTGACTATCTCACTGACCCACTACGTGGAAAAAAAAACTTATTTTGGGAATGATTCTGGTTACCAGACCTGTGACTTGACCTGACTAATTTGGGCAGTCAGTGGGGGAGCATTTTCAGCCATTTAGATCTATCTGACTAAGGCACAGGTGTCAAAGTCGGTCCTCGAGGGCCGGAATCCAGTCGGGTTTTCAGGATTTCCCCAATGAATATGCATGAGATCTATGTGCATGCACTGCTTTCAATGCATATTCATTGGGGAAATCCTGAAAACCCGACTGGATTACGGCCCTCGAGGAGGGACTTTGACACCCCTGGACTAAGGGCTCCTTTTACGAAGGCGCGTTAGTGATTTGATGCGCGTATAGCGTGCGCTAAACCTCCGGCTGCGCTAGCCGCTACCGCCTCCTCTTGAGCAGGCGGTAGTTTTTCGGCTAGCGCGGGGGTTAGCACGTGATTAAAAGTCGCACGCGCTAAAGCCGTTAACGCAGCTTCATAAAAGGAGCCCTAAATTGAAAAGTGACTTCAGTTTTACTGTTTTTAATCAAAATGTTGTTATTGGCAGACTGTGCCCCCCCCACCCCCAATTCCATAGCCCACTAGATACAAAATGGGAAAACTCATGTGTGTTAAGCTTGTGCAAGGCAATTTAAGTCAGCTTCTCATTCTAGCAAAATGGCAAAAAAACATTTGTCAGCAACCTATTACCCAGGCATATAATTTTGCTTTTGTTCAAATTCAAATTTCTACTCATCGAGTGATGATTTTGCAATTCCAGCTATGCAACAAAGCCAAAAATGAGAAGGCAGTCAGCCTCCAAGAAAATTATTCAGAATTCCAATAATTATTTTCTAAAAAGAAAATGAAGTTATGCAATTCTGTTGCTAGGGTAATACAGACTTACTTATAGTATGTGTACTTCTCATAGCTTTTTCTGTTTTAACTACTGCATCTAAATATACGGACAGGTTACCAAACCTCACACATAGGTTTCTTAGGGAAGGTACCCTATGGAACCGAAAACATTGGAAACTCAATTTATGCAATTTCATCTTATGCATATTCAGTATGGATATCTTAATAACTGAGCCAGCTGCAGGGCAACAGGGTCAAATTTGAGAGCCATTGTTTGCTATTGTCAAAGTCAGCATGCTAGGCAAGATTAACCTTTTCATCTGGGCTAGTATATTATTGGGTATCTACTCAGTCCTTATCCAATTTATTTTCTGTTTTAAAAATTGTTGATTACTACCTATTCCTTGATACACTGTCTAATCTAATCTAATCTAATCTAAATCTTGGGTTTATATACCGCATCATCTCCGCAGATGGAGCTCGACACGGTTTACATGGTTAGGGAAGGAACGGAACTCCAGTGGAATTATATAAGTATGAGAGAAGAGAGGTTGGTGTGAGAGTGCCAGGAGCGGGACGGGGTTACGTTCTGGAGAAGAGCCAGGTCTTCAGATGCTTATGGAATTGTAGAAGGGGGCTCAAATTGTCCTCACTTGGATTTTAGGGTTCTATTCTGGCTTGGTTTTCTTCTTATCTTTCCCATTGCAATTTTTAGTCTGTGCTTTGGTGGTCCTTCCTCCACTGCTGTCCTATTATCAGTTGAAGTACCTCAGGGTTCTGTCTTGGGATCACTTCCTTTCTCCATATATACTTATTCCCTTAGGTACTCTGATTTCCTCCCATGGTTTTCAGTATCATCTTTATGCTGATGGCTTGATCTACCCCTCCACACCAGAAACTTCAGCAGGAATCCAGGCCCAAATCTTAGTCTGCCTGTCTGACATTGTTGCCTGGGTGTCTCTCCACCATCTGAAACTGGACAAGGCCAAAACAACTTCTCAATTTGCTTACCACAGAAGTCATACTTACCGTCCTGCAATTCCCTACTTTGTGGAGAGGGAACACATCCGCCCTTTTCCAGTCCTCCAGTACCACTCCTGACTCTAGAGACTCATTGAAAAAGTCAGTCAGTGGAGCTACCAGAACTTCCCTAAGTTCCTTCAGCATCCTTGAATGTACACTGTCCGGCCTCATCGCTTTTACCTTTATTTTAGCTAGCATCTTGTTTACTTTTTTGGCCGCCACCACACATTGGGCGGAAGGTTTCATCATATTGTGTACAATGACACCCAGATCTTTTTATTGGGCGCTAACCCCCAAGGTGAGCCCTATCATCCTGTAACTGTAAGATGGGTTATTCTTCCCAATGTACATCACTTTGCATTTGTCCACATTAAATTTCATCTGCCACTTGGACGCCCAGTCTTCTAATTTCCTAAGGTTTGCCTGCAATTTTTCACAATCTTCATGCGTTTTAACAACTTTGAACAGTTTAGTGTCATTTACAAATTTAATCCCTCACTCATCGTTCCAATTTCCAGATCATTTTATAAATAAGTTAAATCGCACTGGTCCCAGTACAGATCCCAGAGGCACTCCACTGTTTACTCTCTTCCATTGAAAAAATTGAAGCAGTACCTGAGGAGACCTGTTTTGACAATACTGGCCAGCCCTGGATATGATGCTGTGGAAGTTCTTCCCTTCCCTAAATGTAATTAAAAGCCCGAGGATCACAAAATCACAAATATTCACAGACTAGAGTCACTGTTTTCATAGAAAGTTTACCTTTACCCTGGTTCACACTAACCAACCTTTTTTCCCCTTTGTATATTTTAGCATTGTTTTTACTTTGTCCTACAAACCTTGGTTTTTTACCCTGATGTTTTTTTCATAAACTGCTTATTGTTCTATAATTATTGGAGTTATATCAAATAAAATGGCCAGAGTCTATGCAGCCTTGAGCACCTCTCATTTTTACAGACATTTATCAAAGAATTCTACCTAAGCATCATTTGCATGGGATGAAGAGGCTTCACATTCATCAGAAAAGCTCTTTGCTAAATGCCAAACTTTATTCTATCTGTTAGTAGCATTTTTTTATTTTTAGAATCCTGAACAAGTAAGTCATGGCAGGCCAGGGACAGACAGCATAGATAGTAATGATAAAAGGAAACACATGGGAAGATTAACCCAGGTTGCAACTAGCAATCAGACTTTGACACCTGCCTTCAAAATAATTAGAGCTACACATATATATTACATATATACATTCCTACTAAGCCTCTCCCTATTTCTGTCCATCTGTTACTTATCAGACATGCACCACAATGAAGGAAGAATGAGATATGAAAAGGGTAATTGTTGTATTCATAGAAGGCTCTGTGCTCTCTTATGTGCATACATCCTCATTCTAACCAGCGAATTGATACAAAAGATAAGGCAGATACATAATTTGATATTTTTTTTCTCAGTTTTTCCTATTCCTTACATAAACTGCATGCAATGGTCATTAAAAAGTTTTCCAAACATGAACTACAGAGAAATTAACTATACATGAAATTTTCTGTCACAAAGACGGTAGAATATATGTTTCACCATGCAAATCAAGAACATTAGAACATAAGAATAGTCTTACTAGGTCAGACCAATGGTCTGTCTTCACGGTGACCAATTCAAGTCACTAGTACCTGGCCAAAAAAAACAACCAAATAGCAGCAACATTCCATGCTACCGATCCGATGCCCACATGCAGCAAGCCCTGAATGACTTATGGGGTCCCAAGTGTGACAGTTTCAAAAGTAGGCCCAAAAGGGTTGTCAGCACCACCCTTCTATTCCAAAATGAGAGGCTTCATTTTATAGAACACACGTTTTACCTGTCATGAATACAGGCCCAAGTAGCATCTCTGTCTTGCGACTTTAATTTACAAGGAACAGAGCTCCAAAATACGTCTTGGAATCCACATATAGTACACAGAACTAAAGCTCATTGTGAGTTATCCATTACTCTATAGTTTTATGCTATGAACCCCTTTAGATTTCATGGTTATGTCTTCTGCTCCCTATGCTGGCTGGCACTAGGGTGCTGCAGAGTGTGACATTTCCGCTTCCCGAGACGGTCATGTCAAAGTGAAACCCCGGTCTCAGTCTCTTACCCGAGAACAGACTCTCACTGAGAAGGATCAGGAAGAAGATCCTGAAAGCCTAGCTGCCTATCCTGAGTCTTCCAGCCTAGAGCAGTGCCCTGAGTATAGGTTAACTGCCCGGCCCAGAAAAGCTTCCAGTCACACTAAGGGATTTAATCAAGCTCCCAGTGATATTCTACCCTGTAGCCTGAGGGGGAGCCCAAGAACACACAAGCTAGGCACACGATCACCCAGTGTAGGGCGTGGCCCTAAGCCTGTTAAGCAGCTCTCCAGAGCATTAAAGGAGGCTGCCCAAGAGAGTCTGGGGGAGAGAGTTCTCCGGGCCAGGAGAAGGCCAGACCTCACTCCAGAGCCAATGGAGTGTGAGGCTCCAATGCCTCAGGAACCAGCAGAGCAGCTGGATACACCAGAAAGCATGGACCTGGATGAAGGGTGTATGCTGGAGACCGTTATGGAAGAAGCCATGGATGTGGGCTTGGCAACTTTCCACTAAACACTACAGGTACAAGGCTGTACACGAATAATAGTGGAGAGGAGTTTTGGGAAGAACTGTTTTGATTGTTTGTGCTGTAAAAACAAGCTTAGAGCAGTGCTGCACCAGCTTGATTGGATTGCTACATTGCAGCTGTGCAGGAGCTCAAGAGAAGCCCAAAGGACTGTGAGCTAATCAGGGCTGGAAATTTAGGAGCCTGCAGTAAGGCTTCAGTTTTTGTCTTTTGTTTTTGCTTAAAGTTTACTTTATATGCAAGACTGTAAATACCTGGTGAAGAAACTGGACTGTGTTGGTTAGTAAGCCCAGGACTCCAGCTCAAGGCTGGATAAGTGCTTAAGAGACTAATTGTGCTGTGTTTTCAGAGACTGTGTGATCAGGTAGAGCAAGCCCTAAAACCTGGACTGGAAGCATACCTGATAGAAAGCTTGCTGTGCTTTCACTGGACTGGGGTGAAAGTTAAAAGTCTTTTTGTTTTCTGTTTTCTTTCTTTTTGCCCTTGTTTGGGAAGAAAGGAAACTTGGACTATAATAATAGCTGATATGATTTATGTGGCAAGTGACTAATTAAACTTTTCACATTATTTTTGTTCAACTTGACTCACGGTGCTTTATTTTTAGCAAAGCCCAAAATAGTGAGACACCAGTGAGGTCTCCCTCTTTGGGAGCCACGTCAGGAGTGCACTACCCTCTACCGGAGGTCTTCTTAACGTTACCATGACCCCGGCAGGTGACAAAATGGTGGCAGTGGTGGGATTTTAGCACACTCTACTGGTGGTTTCAAGTTTGAACCTAAAAAGGGGAAAAAAAAAAAAAACCGAAAATTTTGCAGTTTTTTTTTTGCTTCATAATTTTTCTTTTGGAGTGTTCCCGTGACACAGGACGACGCTGCCGGAACCACACCCGGCTATACTTCTGAGGGACCACCGGAAGGACCAGACCAGAAGGAAGTGCCTGAGTCGGGAGTAACAGGACGTACAAGCACAGCCAGAACGACTGGAGGCCAAGGAGGCCTATTTACCAAAGGCACAGACTCGTCAGTACCTCAGGTAAAGAGTACCTAGGGAGGGGACTGACGAGGATACGAGAGGTATCGGTTAAGATACTCCTCGGGGTTAAAACAAAGAGGGATAGTTTACTCTCTCTGGTGAGACCGCACTTGGGTTTCCTTTTTTGTGTTTGTCTTTTTACACAGGTCGGAGGATGGACCCACAGCAATTCCTAGCGGTGCTGGCGCAAGAAAGACGTCAACATTCAGAGGACATACAGAACCTGATAAAAGCGAATCAGGAGATGTGGCATTCTGGACAGCAAGCCGCGAGGCGGCAACATGATGAAATCCTATTGGCCATGGGCGAGCAGACCAAGGTCTGGGCTCAGACTTTACACCCTATGGTGACCAACCCAGGCGCAGCGAATCCGCCGGGTCCTCCGGCGCAGCCCATGGTAGGACAAATTCCATTACACACATTGAATTTGTGCAAAATTTCTCCTGGGGACGCGCCTGATGAATTTTTAAACGCCTTCGAGCGTATTGCAACAGCAGCCGGATGGCCCCCTGATCAGTGGGCCGTGCGTCTGTTGCCTTGCCTGGCCGGGGAAACTCTATCTGCCTTTCAGACTCTCAGTCCTGAGCAAGCTAGTAATTATGCCACAGTAAGAACACACATCTTAGATTACTTAGGATATACCTGTGAGCACTACCGACAGAAGTTTAGAGCCACGCAGTTACTAGCGAAAGAAAGACCCAAAGCGTTGGTACAGAGGCTGTCAAAACTGGCAGAAAGGTGGCTACAGCCTCACCTGTCGGATCCTAGAGCCCTCTTTGCGGAGGTTGTGAAAGAGCAGGTGCTCGAAGCAGTCCCCAAAGATTTGAGGGGATGGATCCGCAGGCAAGGCTGTCAGACTTTACCAGAGGTAGTGGAGGTAGCCGAAGCATTCATAGATGCTCAGAGCTCTTTTGAGGAAAGAAAAGCTGACAGGCCCAGTAGAGGGGAAACAGGGAGAGAACAGCCTCCATGGTCCAAGTCCCTGGATTCCCAGAATTCCCCCCAGAAGAAACCGCTAACCAGTACTCCTAGGAAGACAGGACAGGATACGAGCCTCCGGTGCTTCAAGTGTGGGAAGCAGGGGCATACCCAGCGATATTGCCAGGAAAAAAGGGATTATGTAGCCTCACAAGGGGTGGGGGCCGAAAGAGGGTATATGGTATGTGTTTCGGTGGGAGGTCAGGAAACAATGGCCCTAGTAGATACTGGTGCCGATCAGTCCATGATGGCCACCGGGTTTTGGAGAAAGCTCTTTCCCAATGAGAAGTTAAAAACAGAGACTCGTGCAGTTTCCATCCGGTGTATCCATGGTGACCAAGCCCGGTATTCCCTTAGGCCTACAACCCTGCTGCATGGAAGTAAGGTGTACCGGGTCCCTATAGCTTTAGTACCCAAAGCCCCTTTCAACCTCATCTTAGGGCGAGATTGGGCCGGGCTAGGGGAGTACCTAAAAGAGAGACAAGGTATGGTTAATACACGCTCTCAGGGACCGCTGGCCGAAGAGCCAGAAGGGGAGTTAGGAAGAATCTTCCCTTTCAAAGGAGAAGCCTTCCAAAAATATACCCCAAAACAAGCTCGTAGTTCTAGAGCTAAGAGAAGGAGACAGCAGCAAGAAAGGAGCCAGGCCCAAAAACAGGTAGCCCAAGATAAGGACGTGCCATGGCTGCCTAAGGAAGTGAGGGAAACCTTCCCGACCTTTGCCGTGGAGCAGAGGGCCGACCGCTCATTGCAAGAAGCTTGGCAGCAAGCCTCGGGCCCTCAAAAAGGAGTAACTACCTTTAGAATAAAGAAGGGCCTGTTATATAGGGAAGGCCCGAGAGAAGGCTCTGGGGGTAAAGGGGAGCAACTCATGGTACCTCTAGGGTTCCGTAAAATGGTTATGCAAGTGGCGCATGATCACCCCTTAGCGGCTCATAAGGGAGCCGAGGGGACCCAAAGACAGGTAACCCAGAGATTCTTTTGGCCAGGGGTTATACAAGATGTCATTAATTTCTGTAAGTCCTGTCCCGAATGTCAGAGGTTATCCCTAAACAAACCCCCTAAGGTTCCTCTCATTCCCTTACCCAGAATCGAGGAACCTTTGTCAAGATTGGCTATGGACATAGTAGGCCCATTAGAGCGGACGCCCCGGGGTTTCAGCTATATATTGGTAGTAATGGACATAGCTACCCGCTTTCCGTGGGCATTCCCCTTGCGAAAAACGACATCTACGGCTATCATGAAGGAACTGATGGGAATATTCTGTACTATGGGATTTCCTCGTGAGGTCCTGACAGACCAAGGGAGTAATTTTATGTCCAAAGACATGGAGAAGTTTTGGCAAGGGTTCAAGATTAGGCACATTAGAACCTCGGCCTATCACCCACAGGCAAACGGGGTAGTAGAGCGCTTCAATCAAACGCTAAAGCAAATGCTCAAGAAAGTACTGAAAGGGGACATGAGGGATTGGGACTTGTTTCTACCCCTTGTATTATTTGCAGCTAGGGAGAGAATCCAGGACTCCTTAGGGGTAAGCCCCTTTGAGATGCTCTTTGGGAGGCGTCCAAGGGGGATACTAGACATGATAAAGGAAGGATGGGGCACTACTACGGAAAGGGATGAGGACATAGTATCGTACCTGACCCATTTGAGGAACAGATTAGCACGGGTGGCCAAGATAGGCAAAGAGAATCTGGAGTGGAGTCAACGGAAGCAGAAGGTATATTATGACCGGAAGACTAAAAACAGACAGTTACAAGTGGGCGAACGGGTGTTGGTCCTTATTCCCTCTGATCCGCATAAATTCTTAGCCCAGTGGAAGGGACCGGCCACCGTCATCGAACTCCTAAATGAGGTGGATTATAGGGTTAAGGATGATAAAGGGAGAAAACAAACCTACCATATTAACCTGTTAAAACCTTGGAGGGATCGGGAAGTATTGGCCTTACTCGCGCAAGAAAGCCAGGAGGATGAATTTGGACCCCAGGTGACGGAGTTAGACCAAAAAGAGGAGGTCAATTTAGGACCTGAATTAGACCCTGGACAGGAACAACAAATGAGGGAACTAGTAGATAGCTTTGGGGATGTATTCTCCGTGACCCCTGGACACACACAAGTGGTGACCCACGATATAGTAACAGACCCGGGTAAAGTGGTAAGGGTCAAGCCTTATCGGCTGTCAGAAGGGAAAAGGAGACTAGTCCAACAGCTAGTGGAGGAAATGATAAGCCTAGGGGTGATAGAGCCCTCCACTAGCCCGTGGTGTAGCCCCATAGTAATAGTGCCCAAAGCGGACGGCACCCCCCGCTTTTGTATTGATTTCCGCCAACTGAATGAAGTGTCCAAGTTTGACGCTTTCCCGATGCCGAGGGTGGACGAGCTCTTAGATCGTCTGGGCCAGGCTCAATTTCTCACGACACTGGACCTCACGAAAGGTTACTGGCAGATCCCGCTCACTGAGACCGCCAAGCCCAAGACCGCTTTTAGTACCCCCAAGGGTTTATACCAATTCACTAGAATGCCATTTGGACTTCATGGCGCGGCGGCTAGTTGCCAACGCGGAATTAACGAAGTCCTACGCGAACACCACGACTACGCCGAAGCGTATCTAGATGACATTGTAATATATTCTCCGTCGTGGCAGGAACACTTGGTGCAGGTAGCAGCGGTACTGAGGGCATTAAGAAAGGCCGGGTTTACCATTAACCCAAAGAAATGCTTCTTGGGACAGAAGGAGGTGAGGTACCTAGGTTATGTTGTGGGGCAGGGACAGATAAGACCCTTGGTGGACAAAGTCCAATGCATCAGGACCTACCCACAACCTGTCTCCAAGAAACAGTTGAGGGCTTTCTTAGGATTAATTGGGTACTATAGGAGGTTCATCCCATCCTTTGCTTCCCGAGCCAGCCCGCTCACTGACATGTTGAAGAAGGAGAGAGCCGATAGGTTACAATGGGAACCCAGAGGTAGGGAGGCCCTGGAGGATCTCAAAAAAAGTCTATGCGCCCACCCGGTATTGGCAGCCATAGATTTTAAGAAACCATTAATTCTCCAAACAGACGCCTCTGGTAGTGGTGTGGGTGCTGTTCTTAGCCAAGAGATTGAGGGGATTGAACACCCGTTGTTATATCTCAGTCGGAAGTTACATCCGAATGAGAAAAATTACGCAACTGTAGAACTAGAGTGCCTTGCGGCCAAGTGGGCTATGGAAACTCTGGGGCATTATCTAGAGGAACGCGAGTTCACGCTGGTCACTGACCATGCTGCGCTGAAGTGGCTCCATACTATGCGCAATAACAATGCCAGGTTAACACGCTGGTATTTAGCCCTGCAAACGTTTAGATTCAGGGTAGTGCATAGGCCTGGGAAGCTTAACGCCAATGTGGACGTCCTGTCTAGAATGTACGAGACACCCCAGCAGAAGCCTCAGACTAGGCAGCCTTTAAGTGAGGGGGTATGTGACATTTCCGCTTCCCGAGACGGTCATGTCAAAGTGAAACCCCGGTCTCAGTCTCTTACCCGAGAACAGACTCTCACTGAGAAGGATCAGGAAGAAGATCCTGAAAGCCTAGCTGCCTATCCTGAGTCTTCCAGCCTAGAGCAGTGCCCTGAGTATAGGTTAACTGCCCGGCCCAGAAAAGCTTCCAGTCACACTAAGGGATTTAATCAAGCTCCCAGTGATATTCTACCCTGTAGCCTGAGGGGGAGCCCAAGAACACACAAGCTAGGCACACGATCACCCAGTGTAGGGCGTGGCCCTAAGCCTGTTAAGCAGCTCTCCAGAGCATTAAAGGAGGCTGCCCAAGAGAGTCTGGGGGAGAGAGTTCTCCGGGCCAGGAGAAGGCCAGACCTCACTCCAGAGCCAATGGAGTGTGAGGCTCCAATGCCTCAGGAACCAGCAGAGCAGCTGGATACACCAGAAAGCATGGACCTGGATGAAGGGTGTATGTTGGAGACCGTTATGGAAGAAGCCATGGATGTGGGCTTGGCAACTTTCCACTAAACACTACAGGTACAAGGCTGTACACGAATAATAGTGGAGAGGAGTTTTGGGAAGAACTGTTTTGATTGTTTGTGCTGTAAAAACAAGCTTAGAGCAGTGCTGCACCAGCTTGATTGGATTGCTACATTGCAGCTGTGCAGGAGCTCAAGAGAAGCCCAAAGGACTGTGAGCTAATCAGGGCTGGAAATTTAGGAGCCTGCAGTAAGGCTTCAGTTTTTGTCTTTTGTTTTTGCTTAAAGTTTACTTTATATGCAAGACTGTAAATACCTGGTGAAGAAACTGGACTGTGTTGGTTAGTAAGCCCAGGACTCCAGCTCAAGGCTGGATAAGTGCTTAAGAGACTAATTGTGCTGTGTTTTCAGAGACTGTGTGATCAGGTAGAGCAAGCCCTAAAACCTGGACTGGAAGCATACCTGATAGAAAGCTTGCTGTGCTTTCACTGGACTGGGGTGAAAGTTAAAAGTCTTTTTGTTTTCTGTTTTCTTTCTTTTTGCCCTTGTTTGGGAAGAAAGGAAACTTGGACTATAATAATAGCTGATATGATTTATGTGGCAAGTGACTAATTAAACTTTTCACATTATTTTTGTTCAACTTGACTCACGGTGCTTTATTTTTAGCAAAGCCCAAAATAGTGAGACACCAGTGAGGTCTCCCTCTTTGGGAGCCACGTCAGGAGTGCACTACCCTCTACCGGAGGTCTTCTTAACGTTACCATGACCCCGGCAGGTGACAAGAGGCACTGCTCACAATCCACATGGAAGAGGGACTGTCTACCATTGAACAAGTGACATCCAATGGCAGGATTTAGGTTCCAGAAAAAAAGTTGTAATTTGTAACTGAAGTGCTTAAATTGGGGTCTGGAGAACAAAAAACAAGAGGGGAGGGGAAGAGTTTTGAATGAACACTCTCATAGGGCAATCACCCAGTAGATGCTTGCTCCAATCAAGCCAGAATCCTAAAGGATAACAATGAAACGTCTAGGTAGAAAAACTTCGACTACAGAGCTGCAGTTAATTCTGCATTGAGCAGCCCTGTAACAGAATTTGTCATGCGCCTGTACTTTGATTTTATAGAAAGAATGAAAGCTTAGCTCTACAAATGCATCCAAGAAAGAAAAATTCACTCAATATTGAGCCTGTTTCAGTCAGCATTTTTTTAAACACTAGCCACCTGAGCTAGAAAAAAATATCCAGTTATTCAGTGCCAATATCCAGAAAGTGATTGTAACTGATTTTCTCACTGCTGACCAGTTAGACCAGCCCTTTCACTGTTCTAACTCTATTCAGATTGCTATCTGGTTAACAGTCAAACTCTGCCCACAGGCTACCCCAGCACTATCCGGATAGTGTGAAAGTGGTCAGAGGAAATATTCAAAGGCACCAGCCAGTACATGCTGCTAAATATTCCTATCACTGGTACTCCTACCCAGATAAGTGCCTTTGACTACAAGCCCTGTTAAGTCTAACCATCACCAAATCACTCAACAGCTATCCTTGTACATCTGTGATCAAATTTAACAGATAGAGAGTTAGAAAGGCAATTTTTAAATAAATCTGAAGTAAGGTTTTTAGTTGAAACTGTATGAGGTTTATTTCCCTCTACAGAGCAATTAGCAGAACCCTAAGCTAAGGCATTGGGGCAGACTTTATAAATCATACAGGTCTTCATCAGTTGTCATTTACTATGTTTCTTAATTTCAAAATATTTTATGCTGCATAGAATATTTATTTATTAGGATTTATTTACCACTTTTATGAAGGAATTCACTCAAGACTATGGGCTAGATTCACTAAGTTCACCGATCGTGTCCTGACCAATTTGCGTATGTTCCCCGACCCAATTCACTAACCTCCTGGCCGATCAACCTCCCACCTGACATTCTATATTTGGATTTTCAGAAGGATTTTGACAAGGTTTCGCATGAACGACTACTTTGGAAAATTGCAAGCCATGGAATCGAGGGTGAAATACTCACGTGGATTAAAAACTGGCTGGAGCATTAGGTGTTATAATTGATGAAAAATTAGAATATAGAGATCATATCAACAACATAGTTAAAGTCTGTTTCTATAAATTACGTTTGATTAGATCTATATCCAAATTCCTTGAATCCAAATCCCGCAATATTTTAATTCATTCTCTAGTAATAGCAAAAATAGACTATTGTAACTCTTTGTTACTTAATATTACTCAAAAACAAAAACGACAACTGCAAATTGTTCAAAACACTGCTATTAAATTAATCCATGATGCCAAAAAATTTGATCACGTAACTCCTCTTTTCATCGAATCACATTGGCTTCCTATTTGCCAGCGCATAGAATTTAAGGTCTTGTTACTTATATTTAAAAATTTGATATTCAATCAACCTCAATGCATTTCTAAAATGTTAATTCCCTATAGTTCCACACGTACACTTAGATCATCTTCCCAAAACCTATTAGTTGTTCCTTCCTTAAAAATAATAGGCACTCGAAGATTAGATATGTTCTCTGTAGTTGGCCCCCAATGGTGGAATTCATTGCCCCAATACATAAAAATTGAAAAAGACATTTTATCCTTCAAGAAATCCTTGAAAACATTTCTTTTTAAACAGGCTTTTAATATCTAAAATTTATTTTAGTTTATCAATTTCGCTTTTAAAATCCCCTTATTCCCCAATGTTTTTTCCTTAAATGTATTTCTCAACACAATAGATGTAACTTTAACCCCTCTTCCCTCCCAATTGTTGTTGGTCATGTTGGATTTCTATTGTTTATATATACTGTATGTTTTTTAACTCAATTGTATTTTATTATTATGTACATCGCTTTGTATAAAGATATAGTGATTCATCAAATATTTAATAAACCTTGAAACCTTGAAACAGAGAGTGGGGGTAAATGGACAATACTCGAACTGGAAGAGCGTCACCAGTGGGGTGCCGCAGGGCTCGGTGCTTGAACCCGTGCTCTTCAACATCTTTATAAACGATCTGGACATAGGTACGACGAGTGAGGTGATTAAATTTGCGAATGATACGAAGTTATTCAGAGTAGTGAAGACGCAGGGGGATTGTGAAGATCTGCAACGTGACATAATCAGGCTCGAGGAATGGGCATCAACATGGCAGATGAGGTTCAACGTGGATAAGTGTAAAGTGATGCATGTTGGTAACAAAAAGCTTATGCATGAATACAGGATGTACGGGGTGGTACTTGGAGAAACCTCCCAGGAAAGAGACTTGGGAGTTCAGATCGGTAAGTTGATGAAGCCGTCCATGCAATGTGCGGCGGCAGCGAAAAGGGCAAACAGAATGCTAGGAATGATAAAGAAGGGGATCATGAACAGATCAGAGAAGGTTATCATGCCACAGTACCGGGCCATGGTGTGCCCTCACCTGGAGTACTGCATCCAGCACTGGTCGCCATACATGAAGAAGGACATGGTACTACTCGAGAGGGTCTAGAGAAGAGCGACTAAGATGATTAAGGGGCTGGAGGAGTTGCCATACAACGAAAGATTAGAGAAACTGGGCCTCTTCTCCCTCGAGCAGAGGAGATTGAGAGGGGACATGATCGAAACATTCAAGGTACTGAAGGGAATAGACTTAGTAGATAAGGACAGATTGTTCACCCTCTCCAAGGTAGGAAGAATGAGAGGGCACTCTCTAAAATTGAAAGGGGATAGATTCCATACAAATGTAAGGAAGTTCTTCTTCACCCAGAGAGTGGGAGAAAACTGGAACATTCTTTCGGAGTCTGTCATAGGGGACAATGCCCTCCAGGGATTCAAGACAAAGTTAGACAAGTTCTTGCTGAATTGGAACGTACACAGGTAGGGCTAGTCTCAGGGTGCTGGTCTTTGACCAGAGGGCCGCCGTGTGAGCCAACTGCTGGGCACGATGGACCACTGGTCTGACCCAGCAGCGGCAATTCTTATGTTCACCCGATCCGATCCGCCCATGCAAATGAGGGGAAATGGCATGCAAAGTAGGAAAGCAGTGATTCACTAAACAGAAGAAGGAACACCGATTGGGCTGGCCAATCCAAAAAGAAGTGACTGCTGAGGACCAGTTGCTGCCGACTCTCCTGCTCTCTGCCGCCCTGTCCCAAACGACTCTCCTGTTCTCTGCCGCCCTGTCCCTGCAGTGTGAGCCCATGGTTTTAACCTGTGGATTAAAAACGTGTTCTGTTCCATATCTGGCTGCAGCATGTTCTGTAATCTGTTCCATTAATGTCCATTCAAAACTACAGCCACAACCACTTCCCTTGTTTTGACCTCACTTGTGCAGTCTGTGCATGCGTCTGGATCACTCTGCAGCGATCCGTGGGGTTGCTGAGGGGTGTGCCTCGGTCGCCAGGCAAGACTCGGCCATGGATCACCCACAGATCGGACAACAATGGTGAGCTTAGTGAATCTAGGCCTATGTACAGCAAGAATAAGTCAAACATAAGCAATAGACAATTAAAGCAGTAAAAATATTCAAATTACAGTCTAAGTATGGCATAGTATGCTACATTACAATGTCAATACAATACATGATATAACATTTTAATAGACAGCATAGGATGTAAACAATGATGGAGCATATAAATAGAGTAGCAGGAGTAAGAAAATAGCTAAAATAACTATAGACCATTACCCTGTTATTCTCTGTAATGCCTACACCATATGTTAGATAAAATAGGTCCATCAGTATTGTATTAAGGTGAGGGGTGGGGGGCGCGATCCACCCCAGGCACCCTCTTGATGAGGTACAAGCACCCATCCTCCTCTCCTCTCCCCTCCCCTCCTTCCCCGACCCCCCCCCCACTACCACACATGCATACCACTTCCCTTCCCCGTATCTTCTTAACGTTCGCAGTGCAAGCAGCAACCCCAACCTGTTGCTTGCGCCAGCATTAGCTCTTCTACTGACATCACTTCCTCGTTGATGGTTGGATAGTAAAAATTTAATAAACTTGAAACTTGAAACTTCCCGGAGCTGTGCCTAGAAAGTGATGTCAAAGGAAGAGCTTACAGGTGAAGGGAAGGGACTTGCACACACTGCAGGAGGGGGCAGGGAAGGAGGGGTTGGAGGCGGAGAAGAGGGCAGGGATGCCACCGCCCCAGGTGCCTTTCACCCTTGCTACGCCACTGAGGTCCATCATCTAATGTGTATTCTATAATCACTGAAATCATATTCCCAGTTCTGTTCTCAATACATGGCATACAATAAATGACTTGGAGAATAAAATACCTTGCCAGACTATACCGAATCTTTCTCATGCAGTTCCACCTAGTGGATTTTTCCAATATTACTACTGTAGTTCCTAGTTGATAAACCAAAATGGATAGAAGCTACTTCCAGCTGGCACGCATACAGGAATTTCAGCAGAAAATGTTCTTATAAGCAGAAAAGCCTAATATAATGAACTGATTGTTAGAAAGGAGATTATAGAGCAATCAATAGTCTTTAAAAGAAGCAAGTGGGAAATGGATATAGAGCATGTGTCAAGGAATTCTACCCCCTGCCCCCCCATCAGCATGTGTTTATCTGTTTTTCTATATTTATTTAAGTTTTTTTTTAAAAAAGCAAAACAGAGATGCATCAAAAAACAGCAAAAACAATTCCATGATAAGCAATGCAAAGGATATGCTGTGACTCTTCAGTATAAGGCAAAAAATAGATTACATATATGCCAGCATAGCAAAATGAGCCCCATTCATTATAAATTCAACACCCCCCCCCCCACACCCCCCAACAAGTCAAGGCACTGATGGTGAAACCGTACAAAGAAAGTATTCCAGCCTCTCTCCTGTTTATCTGTTTTGAATGTGGTATCTCTTTATTATGTTTGTGTGTCTTTGTGGACTAGTATACCTGTGCACATTCATATGTTTGTGACAGTGCATGTATATTTTATGTGTGCACATGTTTGCATGGACATGTTAGTATGTGTGTTGCGATAAGAACCCCTGGCCAACTCCTCAGGGGATGAAGGAAAACTAGACATTTTCTTTCTCCATCTGTCTCCCTTCTACTCAATATTAGGGGGGAAGGGCTTCTGGGAAAAACCCTCACCTTTTCCAAAACACTTTCTTTACTTCCAGATGGGGGACAGAACTTTCCTAGCAGGGCTCTCCTTCTTCAAAGGCAAGTGCTATCTTCTAGCTAACAGGGCCCTCTATCTGTCAACCCTTAAAAGGGCAAGACTTTCAAGCTTGTTATAGGCAAGGAATTAGAGCTCCCTCATGTGACCAATTGAGAATAAATGTAACCCCCTCTTGAAATAAGATTTGTTTTGAAGACATGAACACCTACGGTTAAACTGATACCTTTCCCCAGGAGAAGGGGGCGAATTACATAAACAAAATAATAATATATAATAATATGGTATAACCTTGGAATAAAAATATTTATTAAACATATAATAAAAGAGATATAAAGAAGCACTAAGGATTCAAAATTGAATATAGAAATAAAATTTATTAAACAAATGCTGTAAATCAAATCTAAACAAAGAAATTCTACTTCCCCTCTGTAAAGTTCTTCTTTTTCCCCAGATTTGGGTATTTGAGGCTTTATGTTCTTTCTATGGAGGGGTACCACGTAGGTGCGCTGTTGCTAGCAGAATCTCTTGCTAACAGACACTCTCTTCCTGGAACCAACCTACTACTCTGACTTAAAAAAACCAATAAGGGAAAACCCTATCCTAATCTAATAACCCAAAAGTTGCCTAAAATACTTTCTAAGTTAGAGAAAAAAAAGATAATTGATGTTCCCTATACTTTTTCCCTCCCCAGAATTTTCTATACAACAACAACCACAATAATCATACCCTCACTAAACATTTTATCCCAGGAAAACTTTCCAAATCAGTTCTACAGCTTTGCTTCACAGAGGATCTCAAAATTTTTCACAGGAAAATCTCACAGGACATCTCATAAAATAGCTTCACCATTCAGCTCCACAGCTTTGCTTCACGGAGAATCTCTCAGAGAAAATCTCACAGAACAATTTCACAAAATATGTTTATAGACTAGCTTCACAGAATCAGTATACTTCCACAGAATAGCTTCACAGGATCTTTTAGAGAAAATCTCACAGAACAATTTCACACCAATACCAAACTTCAAACCAGAACCTGAATTTCACAATCCTTCTCACATTTAAATAAAACCACCATAATTACCTTTTCATAAGGCACAGAAACCAAAACACCTCCACACAGATCCAAGTCACCCTCCCAACTGTCAAATCTGACAGTTAGAATGTTCAGACAGCTGATGCTGATCTCTGCGCTAGGACAGCAAACCTGTGCAGGAAATCAGCAACAGAAAACCAAAACTGTACCAATACAAACAATACACAAACCAAATCTCTCAAAATAGGAAAAACACACAATTCTCACATTCCAGATCCTCCCTGCTTCTTTACACCCTGTTTTTCACACTCAAGTATTTTAAAACTTTAACCCTGGTTACATAAAGCACCACCTGTCCCAGCATGACAGGACCTAGACCTGTTACTATACTGTATGTAAGTTTAGTACTCTTAGTGAATGACAGAGGAAATGAGAGGGGAAGATAGTTTGAAAGGTACAAATCCGTAATTGTTATTTTCCTGTGAAACAGTGTTTGTATGCTACATCTGTTATAACTGCTTTTCCTACATAGGGGTAGCTCCATTTCTCTTCTATCTTTCAACAAATGCAGACATTTTGAGGCAAATTCTACATATGATATCCCTATTGTAGGCAGCAGTAGGCGTCCTACCATTGTCTAACCAGCCAATCGGGAGTCATGTTTTCTAAAAAAACAAAAACACTGAGACAGGCTGCCTACACTATAGGTGTCTGTCACAGGTGCAGAGAGGCTCCTAGGGAAGCTTAAGCTTGCCCAAGGCTGGGTATGGGCTTGGTTTCACATGGAAGTGGCCTTGGGCAAATTTCAGTGGCCCTAGGTATCTTCCTAGGGCCACAATAGGCACCTGAAATGTAGGCCAACAAAAAGCTGGTCTTCATTTCAAATAGACGCAGTTGCTGAGTTGATCGCTGCAAAGAAATCTTCCTGCTGCAATCAGCTGAGCAGCTGTGGCATGGAATTCCCCCTGCGAAGTTGGCTGGCAGGAGGGATGCCCACTCCCTCACGCCGCCACCCGAATCCCCAACACTCCCCAACACCCACCCAATATTCTCCAACATTCCCCAACACCTACCCAACACTCCCCAACATCTCTCTGACATTCACCCAACATTCCCCAACACTCCCTGACATCACCTGACACTCCCTCATACCCCCAACATCCCCCTGACAACTCCTGAACTACCCCCCATACCTTTAGGAGATGGCCAGCAAAAGGGATGCTCACTCCCTCCTGCCAGCAGGCTCAACTCTTCCAAAATGGTGGACCTTCCCATTTCCAGTGTATTCTGGGATGTACCAGGCTGAGGCCTTAGGCAACTGGGCCAACTGGAGTCTTAGGGCTTCTTCCTAGTGCATTCTGGGATGCACTGAGAGTGGCTTAAGGCTCTGATTCGTCAAATACCAAAGGCCATTCCCATGGGAGTGTCGGGTGGGGGGTTGGGGGTGGCAATAGGAGAATTGAGCATCCCTCCTGTTGACCAAGTTCACGTGGGGGTTTTGGGGTTCCCTGCCGCAGCCGCTCAGCTTATCATGGCAAGGGGATTCTCTTGTTGCGATCAGTTGATGGGAAGAGATTAGGCACAGTTCTCTAACCAGCACCTGTGACATGGACAGTTAGAGAATCGGGACAGTTAAGAGGGATTGGGCATCTGTCCTTTAGGGCAGATGTGATTCTGTATAGGATGCCGGTGTGTGATTCTCAGCCACTGCTTAGGCTGAAGAAACTGGCATCCTAAACAGAATTTTCACCTTCATTTTTACATCACAGGAACGTGCCCCAGCTCACTACCTCTCTTTCTGTGACTAGAGCAGCCTCCCATTGCTACATCCCCTCAGCCTTCCCATAGGATGGATACTATCCCCAGTCTCTGCTAGGTACTCTGGAAGCAAGGAGAGCTGGAAGAACTGGAGCTCTGTTAAACTATAAAAGGTATCCAGACATGTTAGTCATCCTTCTATGAGGGGCGTTCAGTAATTTATCTACCTCAGTAGGAAAGAAAAGAGTTTATTTTAAATTGTATTTTTCAATATAGTCCCCTGATAGCTCCATACACTTCATCCACTTTTCCTGCAATGACTTTAACCCCTTTGAAAACAATTCTGTTTGACCTTCAAACCAGGACGTTACAGCTTCCTTGATGTCTTCATCATTTGAAAATAGCTATACATGGGAGCCAAGTCAGGACTGTAGGGTGGATGGTTCAACTCCTGAACTCACATTCTCGGATGGCAGCCTGTGATTGTCATGACATGTGCACCAGTGCATTGTTGTGATGAAGCAGCATGCCAGCTGTGAGTTTTCCTCGTCTTTTCTCCTTGATTGACTCCTGTAAAGTGATCATTGTGTTGGTGAAACTCTCCATGGTTATGGTTGTCTTGTGTGGCATGAACTCCAGAAGCAAAAATCTGTCACCATCCCAGAAGACAATTGCCATGACTTTGCCTGTAGATTTTTCTGTCTTGAACTTTTATTGGGTGGGGGAAGACTTGTGCTTCCACTGCATTAACTCTATTTTGGATCCAGGATCTATGGGAAATACCCAAGTTTCATTTCCAGTCACCAAACAATGAAAAAAATTCACTTGGTCTTTACAGAGGATCTCCAAGTTCTCCTGACAGCACTGGAGCCTTGTGGCCTTCTGACATGGTGTCAGCATTCTTGGAACCCATCTTGCACTAACCTTAGACATGCCCAATTTTTCATGAATTATTTTCCAAACTGTACCTGCTGAGATGCCCATTTCTTCAGCAATTTGGGAAATCTTAATTCATCTATCTGACAAAATTAAATCCTCGACTTTCTTGCACATTTCAGTGGTAGTTGCTACCACAGGCCGTCTAATGTGAGGGTCTTCAGTGGACTCTACCCCACTTAAACTGCTTGCTCCAAAATTTTACATTGTAGGATGATGGAGCAGACTCAGCATGGATATCCTTTGGCTTTTTTCCTTCATTTGTGAGAAATTTTATCACTGAGCAGTGCTCCAAATCTAGCAGTTTCTTACTTGATTTGCATGGGGACTCTCCTGACATCCTGTCTCTTGGAATGTTAGACTCTCACTGAGCTGTAACTGTGCATGAGTAACCTTGAGACATGTCACAACGTGCACAGACATGTTTCAACATGCTTGCTACTTTTGTTCATACTCAGATAGATAAATTATTGAATGCCCCTTGTAACTTCCAGGCACCAATGTAAACAGCAATAGATTCCTTAATAAAGACAGTCAGTTGTGAATCCTATCCTCCTGAATCCTGAGCATATCCAACAGGGCTACCCTGAACATGTTCCTAGATTGCCAGTGCCTTAATATAGCTCTGTTCATGGCAATAGATAGTAGTTGGAAATACACAGAGGCATTATCACAGCTAATGAATGTTTATTATCGGAAGCTTGATTGTGATCTTACTTTATCTCTGCAATATGATACAGATATTCTGGTTAATGCTAAACATGATGGCATTATTTCTCAAAAAGAATATAAAATGTTATATCAGCAATATCCTAAATCTCCTTACATTTATTTTATACCTAAAGTGCATAAATCAATGAGCAAGCCACCTGACCGCCCAATTGTGTTGGGTAAGGACTCTGAGGAAGATTCTCAAAACTTTAACACCGTCACTACACTGTTTATTGCTTTCTAGCAGTCTCCGACAATGATATTCAAATGGGTTCTTCAGCATTGAAATGAGCCCTCCGGTAGATTCTTAAAAAATCCCGAGCCATTTTCTAAAAGCGGCATCGTTTTTTTGTGACAAAAATAAGCAACTGGTCCAGGAGTGCTGGTCAGTGTCAGAGACTGCTAGAAAGCCTGTGTTGTGATGCAGCAGGAGAGATGCCCATTCTATCTCTCACTGCATCATAATATCTTTCTCCTGCAGCAGCAGCGAACATGCCCCCCCCCCCCGGAACATCAGTGGCACCTCCCCTGTAACATGAGAGATGCCCACTCTCCCCTCTACCAAGAAATGCCTACCACCACTCAGCCGCGTGCACCCCCTCCCCACGCAGTCGGAGAGATGCCCACTTTCTCCGCTGCCAAGACATGTGCCGCTGCTCAGTCGTCCACACTGGCCACAGGAGAAGAGATGCTCACTCTTCCCACTGCCATGTGACCTCCTCCCGCCTCTGACACCTCCTCCCCCTCACCTCAACATAGATGCATGGAGGGCGTGAACTCCCTCCTCCTAGCTGGCCTGCCTGCAACGTCTAAAATGGGACTTCCCCTCCCCAGTGTATCTTGGGATGCATCGGGGAAGACCGTGAGGATCTGACTGATCCAAATTGTATAAGGCCCCTCCCATAAAGGGGTCTAAGGCTCTGACTGGCCTGGATGTCTAAGACCCCTCCTATGGGGCGTCTGGACCAATCAGAGCCCTAGGCCCTTTCACGGTGCATTCTGGGATGGGCCTGATGCTCTGATTGGCCTAGGCTGCATTAGGTCCCTCTCCCATTGGAGGGGCTTTAAGCAACTTGGACTAATCAGAACCTCAGGCCCCTCCCCGGTGCATCTTGGGAAGGGGAGTCCCATTTTAGATGATGCAGGCAGGCCAGCATGGAGGAGGGAGTCCGTGCCCTCTGTGTATCTATGTTGAGGTAAGGGGGAGGGGGGCGGAGGCAGGGAGAGGTCACTTGGCAGTGGGGAGAGTAGGCATCTCTCCTGCTGCGAGCAGTGCACGCAGCTGAGTGGCAGCAGGTGGTCTTGGCAGCTGGGGAGAGTTGGCATCTCTCTCGCTGCAGGGGTGAGCGCGGCTGAGTGGTGGCAGGTGTCTTGGCAGTGGGGAGAGTGGGCATCTCTCCTGCTGTGGGAGATGCACATGGCTGAGCGACGGTAGGCATCTTAGCAGTGAGAAAAGTAGGCATCTCTCCCACTGTGGGCAGCGCACGCAGCTCAGTGGCAGCAGGTGTCTTATTTTCGGGGAGAGTTGGCATCTCTCATGCTGTTGTGTTTTGGGGGGGGTTTACACATTTTTTTCTGCACATGTGCTCATCGCTATCACCAGCGATGGGCACATGCAAATTTTGTGAATCTTCGCTGATGTCTGCCGACCTCATCTGCATGTGAGATTTTTTGAAAATGTCTCGCTTTTTTCAATTTGCTATCAAAACAGCTGCATTAGCAGACCATCGCTTTTTAACGTGTTTTTTTGAGAATCCTGGCCTCTGTTTTAGAGCCATCATTTTATATTGGTCAGTTCCTGAAGCCTATGGTTAATCAGGCATTATCTTATGTGAGAGATTCTTCACTTTTTTTAGTTACTTGAACAAGTTGCAGTACAGTCTGAGGAAGTTTGTTATTTAATTACAGCAGATGTAATATCATTATATACTAATATACCACAGGATTGGGAAGCTTAATATTTATCTAATACATTGCTTTCACATGAGAAACAAAGGATGTTAAAAATTTGTTAACATTTGTTGTGTGTAATAATTACTTCATGTTTGAAAATGAGTACTATTTGCAGGTTTAGGGGGTAGTTTTGGGAGCTACAGTGTCTCCCTCGATTGCTTGTTTATACATGTCTTTGTTTGAAGAACAATTTGTATATCCATCTCATCATTTCCATTATAATGTGGAAATGATTTCTTAATGATGTTATAATGATCTGGAAAGGGACTAGAAATTAGTTATTGATGTTTTTAGATTTAAACATATTTGATGTTAACATTAAATTCACATATAATGTGCAAACAACTAGGATTTCATTTTTGGATCTCAAAATTTATAGGTCTGACTTCATTTTTAACATCAATACATAGAAAAAAATCTGATAGAAATACCGTATTACATTATACCTGTTACCATCTGAGATCATTGCGAAATAGCATCCCAGTAAGCCAATGTTTTAGATTAAGAAGGATTTGCTCAAGCAAAAATTTGGGGTGATCATTTTGTGGGTATCCAAGATGCACTGGGACTAATGCCTATAAATGGGCCCTGTACAGTGATAGGAAATTGTTATTTAAATAATTGAAGAGATCTGTTTAGTCGCCAGTTGTATGCGTGCTCCTATACTCCACTGAAGCGAGATTTGTAAGAAATGCTATTTGAAAGTTTTGGCCCATTTTACATGTACAGGGTTTTAAAGAATTTCCAAAAATAGCATACACCAGGGATAGCAATATTGGGGAAATATTAATACCTAGGGCAGTAAGCAGTCATGATATGCAGGATTATAGTCACTTTAAATGTGTTCAATGTTCATATTGTCCACAGGTTATAGAGACTAATAAATCAAAATACCTAACACCAATCGATTTTATTATTTAAGAGCATTTTTAAATTGTAACACTGCAAGTGTTGTGTATTGTATTATTTGCCTTTGTGAACTATACTATATAGGACAAACTAAGCAGAGAGTTAAAATCAAAATAGCAGAGCATAGAAACATAGAAATAGACGGCAGATAAGGGCCACGGCCCATCCAGTCTGCCCACCCTAATGACCCTCCCCTATCTTTCCTCTGTGAATAGATCCCACATGTTGATCCCATTTGGCCTTAAAATCAGGCACGCTGCTGGCCTCAATCACCTGAAGTGGAAGATTATTCCAGCGATCAACCACCCTCTCAGTGAAAAAGAATTTCCTGGTGTCACCGCGCAGTTTCCCACCCCTGATTTTCCATGGATGCCCTCTTGTTGCCGTGGGACCCTTGAAAAAGAAGATATCTTCCTCCGCCTCGATACGGCCCGTGAGATACTTGAACGTCTTGATCATGTCTCCCCTCTCTCTGCGCTCCTCTAGTGAGTATAGCTGTAATTTATCTAGCCGCTCAAGGCAGATCCTTGAGTCCCGAGACCATCCAGATGGCCATTCTCTGGACCAACTCCAGTCTCAGCACATCCTTGCGATAATGCGGCCTCCAGAATTGCAGTATTAGAAATCGTAGGTTTGAAGCGCTATTGACTGCGCATTGGATGGAAGCAGAACATTCTGTGAATGATGTTAACTTTGTAGTGCTGCAGCAAATGCATTTATCCCTTGGGGTGACATATCTCACGTTTTTATTATATAATAAACAGCGATTTATATATAAGTGGAATACAATAGCACCTTTTGGGCTGAACACTAAGGTAGAATGGTATCAAATTAGATAATAAGGGGCTCATAATCAAAACTTAAACACGTCTACAAACCCACACAAGTCAGCTCTTGGATGACCTAAAAAAATTGGTATTTCATTATCAGCACTTGGAAGACCTATTTTCTGGATGTGTCATGGGACTTTTTAGGCCTCTGAATCCTGCTGTGCGCCCAGAGCTAAAAGAGGTGTATATGGAGGAGTGGTTAGGGCAGTATGTGGGGAGGATGAGGGCTGACCTAGACTTAGGGCTCCTTTTACTAAGCTGCGTTAGGGCTTTAAAGCGCGGAATAGTGCGAGCTACAATGCTGCACACACTAGATGCTAATGCCAGCATTGAACTGGCATTAGTTATAGCCGCGTAGCACGGGGTTAGCGCGCGCTAATCTGCTGCATGTGCTAAAAACGCTAGCGCACCTTAGTAAAAGGAGCCCTTAGTTGTCCTGCAGGGATAATCAAATGTTTTACTTGTTATCCTGGATGAAACTTAAACGTTGTGAGTTAGACCAGTGTTCTTCAACCTTTTTACACCTATGGACCAGCAGAAATAAAAGAATTATTTTGTGGACCGGCATCGGTCCGTGGACTGGCGGTTGAAGAACACTGGGCTAAGTCGTGGGCCAGATCCCGCCTATCTCTACTCGATCTCCACTCCAGACCCCGCCCCATAATAGTACTAATTATAACACTATTTTTTCCATTCATTTTTCAAAGATACACAATATAATCTTTTTAACAACACATAATGGTTAACCACAAAATTAAACTACACAAAGCACACTGACAGCAGATGTAAATTCAAAAATAAAATCATTCCCCCCTACCTTTATTGTCTCCCTCCCTCCATGCTATGCCTTACTTTCTGGCCTGCTCCCGCCTGCCCATTTTATGCTGCCCCCAGTATTATGTTCAGGCCTGTTCCCTCCTCCTCACTGATGCAGTGCATAAAGCTGCGGGCAGCAGCTCCTTGCGTGTCCCGTGCCTCATCTGGAAGCCTTCCCTCGGACGTTGCAACATCAGAGAAGGCTTCCGATTTAGGCGCAGGACGCACGTAGGAGCCACTGCCTGTGGTTTTGTGCACTGAATCAGTGAGGAAGAGGGATCTGGCTCAATGATAACACCACATCGATCGCACCGTGGACCAGCGGTTGAAGAACACTGTTTTGGGCCTGATGCACGTGCTGGCCCTGTGGACTGGCAGGAAATTTCTGTGGACTGGCAACGGTCCACGGACTGGTGGTTGAAGAACAGTGAGTTAGACGATATAAAAACAGGATAAGTGCCAAAACGTTATCCAAAGGGACCAGATACCCATTGCAGAGACAAAGAAAATTTTGTTTGAAGGAGTCAGAGTTTCTAGGTGTTTATCTCTATCTTGGGTCAGAGCAGATATGGTGGTATCACGTGGCTTGGCTGTGTATAATGGATCTTTTTATATGTGAGGGGTGGAAGCTGGAGTTGTGGAGGTAGCTGCATTTTCTGTAGGTTTCCTGTATACAGTATAGATGTTTGGATGTAACCATTGCTGATAGAGACTGTGATGTCTAGAAAATTGACTTTTTATGGGGAATAGTCCATTTTGAATTTGATTGTAGGGTGGTATGTATTGAAAGAGTTCTAAAATTGTTTGAGTCTCTTCTCCCTCAGTCCAAATCATAAAAATGTCATCAATATACCAGTTGTATTTCAGGAGCTTTGTCTGATATGTACTTAGAAATGTCTCCTCTAGTTCTGCCACGAAGATGTTTGCATATTGTGGTGCCATCCTGGTGCCCCTGGCAGTGCCCATGATTTGCAGATGCCATTGTTAAAGCGGAAATAGTTGCAAGTTAGGATGAATTTGCTCAATACTATAATAGTTTCTGGAGAGTGTCGGTGGTTTGTAGTAAGATTTATGGATGGCTAATCTATATATATAAAATCGGAGGTATGTATGTGTGTATGAATGTGTGTGTGTATGTGCCGCGATCACGCAAAAATGGCTTGACCGATTTGAACGAAACTTGGTATGCAGATCCCTCACTACCTGGGATGATATGTTCTGGGGGTCTCGCGGCCCACCTGCACACGTGGGCGGAGCTACAAACAGAAAATCAGATTTCACCCATTCATGTCAATGGACAAAATGTAAAAAGCTGCCATTCTCACAGTAATTCAAAAACGGCATGCCCGATTTGAACGAAACTTGGTATGCAGATCCCTCACTACCTGGGGTGATATGTTCTGGGGGTCTCGCGGCCCACCTGCACACGTGGGCGGAGCTACAAACAGAAATTCACATTTCACCCATTCATGTCAATGGAAAAAATGTAAAAAGCTGCCATTCTCACAGTAATTCAAAAACGGCTTGACCGATTTGAACGAAACTTGGTATGCAGATCTCTCACTACCTGGGGTGATATGTTCTGGGGGTCTCACGGCCCACCTGCACACGTGGGCGGAGCTACAAACATAATAACGGATTTCACCCATTCATGTCAATGGAAAAAATGTAAAAAGCTGCCATTCTCACTGTAATTCAAAAACGACTTGCCCGATTTGAACGTAACTTGGTATGCAGATCCCTCACTACCTGGGGTGATATGTTCTGGGGGTTTCGCGGCCCACCTGCACACGTGGGCGGAGCTACAAACAGAAAATCTTATTTCACCCATTCATGTCAATGGAAAAAATGTAAAAAGCTGCCATTCTCACTGTAATTCCAACTATAAAACACTTTCTATGACACTATAACCACTAGGGACATCGTTTCTATTCTACCACGGACACCATACATATAGAGTTTGTATGTTCTAACTGTGTTTGTAACTGTTTCCTTCATGCACCCCAGTTCATAATGTTATTACATTACATGAGTACTCACATATCCTGAACTAGGAACACAGGTTCCATTCTGAACCGGGAACAAACTACATGGAGTTTCTTTTCAACCTGAGTTTCCACATATTGAGTTGTTTAAATCAATACTGAAACTTTTGGATGCCACTTATTCCAACAGATCTTCCTTTTCAGTTTAAGAGATTGCAAATTCCAGTGAGACTTGCATTCTCTATCACAATCAACAAATCACAGGGACAGACTATTACATACTGTGGAGTGGATTTAAGATCCCCCTGTTTTTCCCATGGACAACTCTATGTTGCTTGATCAAGGGTGGGTCCACCCAAGAATTTATATGTTCTTGCTCCTGGAGGTGAAACTAAAATTGTTGTTTATAATCAAGTTTTGTGTTAGTTGTATTGTATTCATTTTGTCAAATATTTCACATTATAATTTGATTATTGTACTTTTTATAAAGCTGTAAAAAAATAATTTCATTCACCACTATAAAGTATCTTTATTTCAATCCATTTACTGTGTTATTGCTATAATTAAATATCCGTGCAATGCCGGGTCTTCAGCTAATCAGTTATATAAACTAATACGTGCCTGTCTTAGTCAGATGCTAGGGAAAACCATAATCTCCTTATCAGGTTCAGCAAGCTTTGCCTACTTACACAACATAGAGACCCAGGCTTTATGAAATACTTTTATTATGAAAATAGAAAAATATTATTCATAAGCCAGCAGCAATAACTAATTCATTCCTACCAGAACACCTGGCCTAGGTCACATATGCAAATACAGGACCACAAACTAAAAGTACTAATATATACAAACAAAACCCTAAGATACAAGACTCTGCATGCAGTACAACCACCAGAGAAATAAAAACAAATGCATTTCTTCTTGAACAGTGCTAAATATAGACAGCAGATGTAATTTCTCAAATCTGACACAATTCAATCAAATAAAATCATTTCCCCTACCTTTGATGCCTGGTGAGTGCTGCAGGGTTCGGTCTTGGGCCCGATTCTATTCAACTTATTTATAAGAGATATGACCCAAGGACTTAGAGGAAGGGTATCTCTGTTCGCCGACGACGCCAAACTTTGCAACATAGTAGGTGAAAGCATCTTGCCTGATAATATGACACAGGATCTACTGCTGCTGGAACGGTGGTCAGCAACATGGCAGCTAGGCTTCAATGTTAAAAAGTGTAAGGTAATGCACCTGGGTAAGAGAAACCCACACAGAACTTACGTACTAAATGGTGAGACCTTGGCCAGGACCACGACGGAACGTGATCTAGGGGTGATCATTAGTGAGGACATGAAGGCTGCCAATCAAGTGGAGAAGGCTTCCTCTAGGGCAAGACTAATGATGGGTTGTATCCATAGAGGTTTTGTCAGCAGAAGACCTGAAGTCATGATGCCGCTATACAGGTCCATGGTGAGGCCTCATTTGGAGTATTGTGTTCAATTCTGGAGACCACACTACCGGAAGGATGTGCTGAGAATCGAGTCGGTTCAGCGAATGGCCACTCAGTGGTTTTTCGTTTGTGTAATTTTTAATGATTTCCCCTTTTTATTATTGCTGTACACCGCCTAGAAATTTGTATAAGCGGTATAACAAACTTTTTAATAAACTTGAAACTTAGGGCTCAAAGATCTCACGTATGAAGAAAGACTGAATAAATTGAGGCTGTACTCACTTGAAGAACGAAGAGAGAGGGGTGACATGATTGAAACGTTTAAGTACATCACGGGCCGTATCGAGTCGGAAGAAGATATCTTCTACCTCATGGGACCCTCGACCACCAGAGGGCATCCGCTGAAAATCAGGGGAGGGAAGTTTCATAGCGACTCCAGAAAATACTTCTTCACCGAAAGAGTGGTGGATCATTGGAACAAACTCCCCCTGCAGGTGATTGAGGCCAGCAGCATGTCAGATTTTAAGAGAAAATGGGATATTCACATGGGATCTCTAAGGGGGTGAAATCAGGGGGGCGGGTATTTGGAATGGGCAGACTTGGTGGGCTATAGCCCTTTTCTGCCGTCATTTTCTATGTTTCATCTTTCCCAGTCTCTAGCTGCACATCCTTCTGTCTGTGCTGTTAACTGTATCCAGGGCCACCTTATCCATTTGCTGTTTTTTCTCTCCTTCACTTTCTGCCATACATCCATCTTGTTCACACAATGCACAGGGAAGAATTATAAAGAAAGTCAGCCAAAGTATGTGAAATAACAAAAATAAGAACTGACTGTACTGGAAACTAGTGCACAGAGAAGAATTATAAAGAAAGTCAGCCAAAGTATGTCACTCTCTCTTCAGAGTTTCACTTTTCTGAGCATATTTTTTATAAATCCTTCTTACTCTCTGTGCACTAGTTTCCAGTACAGTCAGTTCTTATTTTTGTTATTATACATCCATCTTGAGCATTAACTTTTAACATTCAACTTTCTTCTATTTTTTCTGTTTTCTTCTCAAAATCCACTTTTCCATGCCTTCCCTTCCCATCTATCCAGGTGTACCATCTCCTTCCTCTTTCTTCTCCCCTATTCCCATTTATCCATAAGAAGCATTTCTTCTTATCTCTTCCCTGTCGCACCCATCGCTATGCACCATCTCCTCCTTCTCCCATGGTCTGGCATCTCTCTCTCCTTTCCTCCCTCTTCCCAAGGTCTAACATCTCTCTCCTCTCCTTTCTATGGTCTGTCATCTCTCTCTCCCCTCCTTCCCTTCCATTTTGTGGTCTGTCATCTCTCTCTCTCTCTCTCTCTCTTCTTCCCATTCCAGTGGTCTGACATCTCTCCTTTCTTTGGGTCATCTCTCCTTCCTCCCAGTGTAACATTTCTCCCTCTCTCCTCTCCACCACTATTATGTCCAACAATTCTCCCTCTTTTTTCATTTCCTCATATACATCATCTCTCTTTCCCTCTCATGCCACACACCTATGTCCGAGTCCTGAATAAACCCGAAAAAAATGGGAGAAGAATTTATGAGCTCAAACGAAGAAAATCTCCCAAGCCCCAAGGCGGAAACTGAGATGAGAGGGAGAGACCACCCATAGAGAGGAGCGAATAGAATCCACTCAAAATCAATATTACATATATTAAATATTTGATAAATATTTGAGAGAGCCTTCAGTCACACAGCCATCCTCCAGTCCCCCAGAGGTAACGGCTGTCACTGGTTTGCACCCAGAAGGGTGTCAACTGTGAAACATCCCCGGGCTCTCTGTGAATTTTAGTGATAAATAACACAAAAGTGCAAAGGAGTGCGAACAAAATCAAAACACCCTCTCTACAAGTGGTCTATGCCCCTGATCAAGGGGGGCCGAACAAGAAAGTTCAAGTGTCCAAATTCAATAAAATAAAGCCAATGGAAGATACTTAGCTTCTCAGAAAAAACAGCCAGCAGATAACCAAGCGTCCTACGGGACTCCGTTTCGGGGGTGAACCCCCTTCTTCAGGAACGGCTGGCTCAGAGCAAGAGCCCCAAAATCATCAGGCTGTAGCAGTTTGGCGATAGGAGAAAATGGCGCTTGAACTGGAATGGACGCCTCCGATTTAAACTGCAGACCAGGAGACGTCACTGAATTGACACGTCACGTGACTAAACAGCTGCGAGCAGGGAAAAATCAACCAGCCTTCGCGATTGTTAAAAAATCCAAATGTAGTGGAAAGTAAAGTCCAAACAAACAAAAAGAAACAAAAACCGTGCTGAAGACACGTTAGATGGTTAGAAAGTGTGATGCCACTCAATGTATTCATTGTGTCCTATGGGGGACAGAGTTTGGAGTTCAAAAATCCAATACTGTTCCCTCCGTTGTAACAAAGATAATTTATTCCCCTGGTAGTCTTCATAGATCTGCTCAATGACAGCCCAAAGTAAGTCCTGAAATGTATGATTAAATTGTATACAGTGAGGCACCATAGGAGAACTCATAGATTTTGTATTAATCCGGCTCCGGTGTTCGATAAGACGTGTTCTGATGGTCCTTTGGGTGCGTCCCACATATAACATGTGGCACGGACACTCGATGACATATATGACCCACTTAGAAGTACACGAAGTGTCCGATTTATGAGGGTACAATTTCTGGGTCACTGGGTGTTGCTACGTGGGTCCTTCAATCGAAGTAGCACATATATCACAGCTGTCACCACATTTGACATGCTGACCTACACGCTGATTCAGAGTCCGGTTCGAAATATATCTGGAGTGAATCACATGGTCAGCAATGTTCTTGGGACGAGAGTAAGCAATACAAGGTAAGTCTTGGAAACTGGGATGAAGCTGGAGAATATGCCAGTGAGTCCTGATACTGCGAGCCACTTCAGAGGCATGATCTGAAAATGAAAGAACACAAATGGTCTTAGTGTCCTCACAGGAAGGAGCCTTTGAAAGTAACAGGGCCCTGTTAGCATACAGGGCTCTGTTATAGGCATGAGAAAGAACCCTGTGAGGATACCCCCGCTCCCTGAAGCGGGTGTACAAGACACGAGCTTGCCTACGAAACTCGCCAAGGTCTGTGCAAAGTCTGCGAGTTCGTAAGAACTGGCTTATAGGCAAAGACTGTTTGAGTTTGATGGGGTGGCAGCTGGTATAATTCAAATAGTTATTAACTTCGACTGGTTTTCTGTATAAGGTGGTAGTTAGAATGTTATCAGTTTTTTGAACCCAAACATCCAAAAAGGAGATTTTGTTGAGATCATATGACATAGTGAATCTCAAATTGGGGTCAAGGGTGTTGAGCCAATCCAAAAAATAGGGCAACAATTCAACAGGATCCGTCCAAATACAGAATACGTCATTGATAAATCTGAGCCATGCTTTGATGTAAAGGTGCCAGACAGATGGATACAACAGCCATTCCTCGAAAGAAGACACATACAGATTTGCGATACTTGGGGCAGCAGCCGTGCCCATGGCGACTCCATGGGTCTGAAGAAAAAATCGTTGGTCGAATTGGAAGTAGTTATGATAAAGGACCAACCGAGCTAGCTTAATAAGAAGATCAGCTCTGATACGTTCATGCTGTACATACTGCATGAAGATCCTAGAAATCAGTTCCAAAGCTGCAGATTGTGGGATGTTGGAATATAAAGATTCCAGATCCAGGGTCACCAGAATATAAGTATCTTGTATGTCAATAAATTGTTCAATGATGGACAAAAAATGTGTAGTGTCTTTGATATAAGATCTAGCGTTAGTCACAGAGGTTTTAAAAACCAGTCAATAAACTTGGAGAGAGGCTCCAAAACTGTGCCTCTCAAAGATACAATGGGTCTCCCGGGAGGGGGAAAGATGTTTTTGTGGATTTTGGGGACAATATAAATGATCGGACAGCGGGGGAAGGGTAGCTTCAAATATTTAGCTTCGGCTTTCGTGAGCTGACCGTCCTCGAAAGCAGAATCTACTATAGCAGCTATAGTACTGATCAAAGAGTCAGTAGGATCCCCCGTGAGTACCGAGTAAAAACAGGAGTCAGATAACTGTTTATGAATTTCCGCTACATATTGATGATTGTTCAGGACCACAATAGAGCCCCCCTTATCGGCCGGCTTGAAGACGCGTTGGGTATCATTTCCTAGTTCTATCAACGCTCTGTACTCTAAAGCAGACATGTTGGAATATCTCCGGGGTCTCTGTTGGAGGGATAGTTCGAGTGTATTTAAGTCCCTCATAACTAGCTCCCGGAAAGTGTGAAGGGCAGGATCGAGGGGACCCGGGGGTTGCCACGTAGAAGGTGCTCTAAAAATAGAGGAATCCCCGGTACCAGGTTGGTTCTGAAAAAATAATTTAATTTAGAGGGATCTAATGAAGCGTTCAATGTTACAACGAGTTGTAAAAGGGTCATAACGTGATGAGGGAACAAATGAGAGGCCTCTGTTTAACACCCTTAATTGATCGGGGGTTAAAGGGTTGTCTCCCCCCCCCTCCCTCTCATCTCAGTTTCCGCCTTGGGGCTTGGGAGATTTTCTTCTTTTGAACACACCTATGTCCAACAATTCTCTGTTCTTTTTCCCTCCTCCAACAGCAGCATTTATTTCTCTCCCTTCTCACTACTCTACCTGTGCAACATCTCTCTTTTCCTCCTTTCCTAACCCCCTCCCCCAGCCTGTGCATTTGTCCTTCCCAACCCTCTCCCAGTACGTGCAGTATCTGTCTTTCCCAACCCCCTGAGCATCTGTCCTCCCTGCATTCCCAATGCCTTACCCCCTGCACCCAGCCTCTCCCTGCCAGGCTCTGCACCTAGCCCCCTCCCTTCCTCCCTCCCTTGTCAGGCCTTGTGTCCAGTCCCCCTCCCTCCCTATCTGGCACTGCACCCCTTCTTCCCTCCCTTGTCAGGCTCTTCACCCAGCCCCCTTCCTTCCTTCCCTCCCAACCCCTGTCAGACTCTGCACCCAGCTCCCTTCCCTCCCAACCCCTGTCAGACTCTGCACCCAGCCCCCTACTTCCCAGGCTCTGCAGTGCACCCTGCCCCATCCTCATACCTCCTCCCAGTTGGTGGCAGCTGATTTCTTCTGCCGCTGAGGGACAACCAGCAGGAGCGCGCTTTGGCGCTGCATGCTCTGCGCTCAGCAGCTTTTTTGATTGGTGATAATTCAGGGGAGCCAATCAAAGAAGCTGCTGAGCACCAAGCAGGCAGCACCAAAGCACACTCCTGCTGGTTGCTGCTCAGTGGCAGAAGAAATCAGCTGTCATCGACCAGATTAGCAGCGGGCAGGAGCGCGGAAAGCTTGCTCCTGTCCGCTGCTCCCCTGGACCACCAGGGATCAAATTTTGGGGGAGGCCACGGCCCCTATGCCCCCCCCCCCCCGTTCCGGCACCTATGCTTATATATACTGATGTTGCCAACATTTATTTCTGAGCTGAGGAAGAAGGGGTTACCTTCAAAAGCTAATCATAAACTACATTAAGTTAGTCCAATAAAAAAGGTTTTATTTTTTCCTTTATGTTTTTATTTTATTTCTACATATTACCTTGAAGAGTGGACTAACACAGCCACCACACTCTTATTGGATAGAGAAACCACCCACCTCTTGAGTTGAGAGTATAATCTCTAATGAAAGATTTTGTTAATTAGGACATTGATTTGAATATGAGAGCAACCTTCCACTTCAAGTTTCAAGTTTATTAAAATATTTTTTAGACCGCTTATTCTGGTTTCAAAGTGGTTAATAATATAAAATTACATAGAAACAAATAATAAATTATATAAAAATGTATAAGAACAGGGGTAATAAATAAAAGATGAAAACGTACAGACTACACAACAATGGGATAGTAGGGAAGAACTACAATTAATATAGAAAAGATAAGACATAGAAGTTTAAAACAATCGGTTAGGTAAAAAGTCATAGAAATTTAAATTTAGCCCTTAAAAGGGCAGTTATTATCCATAAATATGACTTGGCATTAGTATGGTAATGTTTTGTTTATGTTTTATTGATGTTATGAAATATCCAGATTAACTTTTTTTTTACATGCTTTTGTTTTTACTAATACTAATACTTTTGTTCAGCATCTGCTCCCCATCCCCACTAACATCCAATATCTGCCCCTTCTCTCTCTCCATCCACCTCACTTTTATCAGCATCTGCCCCTTCTCTCTCCCTTCATCCCACTTCTATCAGAATGTGCTCTCTCTCTCTTCCTCCAACCCAATTCCATTTAGTATCCTTCCCCTTATGTCTCCCTCTCCCTCTTCTTGCACCCCAATTCCATCATCAACTGCCCTCTCTCTCTCTCTCCCTCCACACCATTTCCATCTCCATCAATTACCCTTCCATACTAGTATCCTAGTCCCTTCCACCAAAATGCCATCCAGTATACTGCCCCCTCATCTCCCCACCGCTGATGTATGCTTCTCAAACCAGCAGCAGTGGCTGTAAACTTAAATGCAGTCATCGCAGGACCTTCCTGCACCTCCCCGCGTCTGCCAGCTCTGCTCTGAAATAAAGAAGGGATGTCGTAGGGGGTGGACCGACAGCCTGGGGAGATACAGGAAGGTCCCATAATAGCTGCATTTAAATTTTACTGCCGCTGTTGCTGGTTTGGGAAAACAGCAGTGGCAGAATAGGGTGGGAGGACCTGGACCTGGTGTGCCAACTGTGCATCCCCTTAGAGCATGCACCCAGGGTAGACTACCCCCCTCTCCCCACCTTGGTACACCACTGTTCTCTCTACTTCAATATATTCAAAATTTTGCACTACTACACTTATATAACCCCTCTTGTCAAGTTGCTTCATTGGTTCCTTATTCATCTCCACATACAGTTCAAACTTCTCTAATTTATCTACAAGTGAATTCATTCTGCAGCTCCTCAGTATCTCGCCTCTCTTATATCTCCATACATCTCTCTAGTCATTGGGTAATCACTCTTATCTATGCCCTTCTTCACTAGCAACTCCAGGCTCCATTTCTTCCATCTTGCTAAACCATACACCTGGAATAGACTTCCTGAGTTGGTTCATCGTGCTCCATCTCTGACCCTATTCAAAGCAAGGCTAAAAGAACAGCTGCAGCTATAGTATACTAGATTTTATATCAATTTTAAACATTTTTATATATTTATTCTTATAATTTATTGGATTAATATCCAGCTGGCACTGTCAGGGTTTTTTTTTGTTTGTTTGTTTTTGAGGTTGGCTGCAGAGGTTAAAAAAATATCCAGGCCTCTTGTCTGCTACTTCTGCTGAACTCCCTTTTTCTCTGGTATCTCCCTCCCCTTCCCCCTTCCCAATTTCCATTCATCTCCACTGCTTGAAAAAAAAATTCACTAAAGCAGGAAGGGGTACTTTGCAGAACTGAGTTGCAGGGAGTAGTAATTTGAGCTTCTGAGTAGAGATCCAGACTATGCATGGAGCAGCAGGGTATGAGGAATTACAGGCCTATTTTTGGCCTTTTTAAAGAAAGAAAAGGAGATCCAGGAGCTAAAGTGTACTGCAGAGCAGCAGTGTGATAAGTCCTGCAGGGCATTGCAGGAATTGTTAGCACCCACTCAGCATAGGAATGGCAGCCATTTTGTGATCTGTCTCTCAAGAAGCCTTAGCTTCCCCAATTCTTCTCACCCTTGTCTTTGCAGGCCATTCTGTCTTATGTTGCAGTGAATGTGCGTCCAGCTAAGAGGGCATATTGGGGAAGAACTACCTTTTAGGAAAATCCAGGCACTACAAATCCTGAGTACTTCAAAACAGCAGGATACAGAAACAGAAGCCTCTGGAGTCCCTGTTTTAAAAAGTCTGCTCAAGCCCACTAAGTTGTATCTCTTTCAACAGGCCATAAGTGCCAATGTTCCCTCTAAGCTATGCGTGTATGCACATTAACACAAATCATAAATGCACACATGTGCCTAGCAACTGCATACACAGACTTTTGCTGACTTTATTATGAACATAGGTTATACTGAACAACACAACAATTCAAGGCTGAAAACTTGTGCATAAAGGCCCTGATTTTATATATTATACCTAAAGTTGGGTGCCTAGATCGGCACACCTAGCTGATCTTGGTGTGGACCCTTTGATGGTGGAGTGGTGTAACTACCTCTAAATATAAATTGGAGAAAGTGTCACGGTTTCTAACATGGTTCCCAAATAACGCCACACAACCAAGAGATTCAAAAGAAAAAAACTGTAAGATTTATTAAATAGAAATGGAAGAAGAATGTTGGGTAAGCTCTTCAAATAGGTACCAACTGGTACAATTAGACAGTATACGATGTTAATATTTTAGGGGTACATTACAGAGGTAATAGTATGTTACAGTCTACTCCTTTAAGTTGGCAACAGTACAATGGTTTGTTTAACTTCTATAACCTACAAACAGTTTTGTACACTTACACTCAAACCTTAATTATTATTTCATGCCCTTCAGTGATTCAACTACTAGAACCCAACTCTATGTCTAACAACCTCTAAAGAGCATAACATCTCTCTTTTTCTCCTCCCACAACCCGCAGCAATTTTGGGCCTGAAAGGGATTAGGTCCCAATTACTGCCTCACACACTCTGTCATTGGTAAGTCAGATGCATCTGGGGACAATATCTTAGAGACAACAGATGCCTATTATCTCCCAAACATGTCCAGTTTATTGTCAGCTTTACAACCATTTTTATATCATTTTACTTGATTCAGTGTCGTCAGCATATGACGTAAATACAAACCATATATGGACACAGATCACATGAAACTTTACAGAAATAACAAGCATCTTACTATCTAAAGGCCAAAGTCTAAAGGGGACTCTGCTTAACAAAGAATTTCCTTATCTAAAGCTTCTTACTAATACAGCTGCAAAGACAGGATAAGAAAACACATCTCTCAAACATAAAATGGCCTTATAGTATATCAACAAGAGAAAGAAAAACAAACAGGGACTGGTTTTTACAGCTTCAAACACAGTTGAAAGAAAAACTACAAGACACATGAAAAGCATGGAAGAATACTCTCTTGGAGGAAGATCTGGTGGAATCTGGAGGAAACGAAGACAGTATCCTTCCTTGAGGATAGACAGCACCCAGAGGTCTGATGTAATCATCTCCCAGCGGTGGTAAAAATGATGGAGATGACCTCCAATGGGAAGGGGAAAGGACAGAGGCAGAACAATGGAGGTTATGCTCTGTATTAGATGGACAAAAAGGTTGAGAGGCCCTAGGCACAGCAGGAGTCTGAGATTTTTGCTGCCTTTGCTACTGCTGCTGTTGTTGTTTCTTAGGAGGCGCTCGTGTATAAGGAGCTGCTCTCTATGGAAAAAGCCTTTGATAGATGGAAGAGGCCTGAAGCCTTTAGAGGTAGCAGGCTTAGGATTAGGACAAATGATGGAAGCAAACGATTTCTCATGTTCAGACAGTCATTTAGTAGCTGCTATGATAGAGTCACCAAACAATTCATTACCCTGGCAAGGGATGTTGGCCAGACGATCTTGAAGATTGGGGTCCATGTCTACAGTGCAGAGCCAGGCAAGCCGGCGCATTGCCTCTGAAAAGGCAGTGACCCTCGAGGAAAGCTCAAATGCATCAAAGGAAGATTGCAGGAGATGCATGCAGAGTTGAGTCAGAGTGATAATCGCATGCTGAAATCCTGGAAGATGTGTTGAGGAATATATTTAAAATATTCAGGCAGTGTGTCAAGGAAATGCTTGAAATAAGAAATGAAAACAAAATTGTAATTCAAAACTCTAGTTGCCCTATGAGAATTTTGATGCAGACGTCGACCAAACTTGTCCATGGTCCTGCCCTCTCTTCCAGGAGGGACAGTGGCATAAACTTTGGCAAGATTGGTCCTTTTCAGAGAATACTCCACGAGAAAGGACTGATGGGATATCTCAGATTTCTCGAAGCCCTTGCAGTGGACCATCCTGTAACGAGATTCCAGCTTTCCTGGTACAGCAGGAATGGAATAAGGTGTTTCAAGATTCTACTTGAAAGTTTGAGAAAGAAGTCTATTAATGGGTAATTTAAGAGACTCCGCAGGAGGACGAGACATACCCATTTCCTCTAAATACTCCGTAGAGTATTTGGAATCAGAGTCTAAAGTAATATTGAGGTCCTTACTCATTTGACGTAGGAAAGAAGAAAAAGATATCTGCTCCAAGGAAGGTTGACCTCGAGGGGAAGAAGGTGACCTCGAGGCGCCTCACAAGGCAGAGAATGAAGGTGAAGCTTCTCTGGAGTACTGATACCTGAGATCTGAATAGATGACTCACTGAGAGAATGGATAGAATCCCTTGCAGGGGAAAAAGTATAGGTGTAAAGCTCTGGAGGTGGTGTTCTCGACTTTGGAGTTGGAGGCCTCGAAGAGTCTCGAAGCCTGGAGAAACGAGGCCTGTCTCGAGTAGAGGATCTGTGCCTTGATGGATGTCTCAACTGATGTGGATAACTGTGCCTTGAACCAGGCAGGTCTCACTGTTGAGCCCTATGCCTCGGAAAAGGCGACGCCTTATTCGAGGGAGGAGGGCTGTAGCCTGGAGATCGAGATACCAAAAGGCATTGAACTCCTTGTGTCGAGGTATCTCGAAGCACTGACAAGGACTGAACTCCTTGAGAAATGTGCTGAGGCTCTAGACGAGACACTCGCAAAGACTCGACTCCTAGCATAGAGTGTGTAGAATCCTGTCGAGGCACTCCCAAGGACTCGACTCCTTGTTTAGAGTGAGTAACTTCAGCTTGAGGCACTGCCAAGGACTTGACTCCTTGTGATAGTGCTAAGTGCTCAGACTGGACTGCCGGAAACAGTCGAGGCAGGAGTATGTTTGGCAATTACCAAACTGACGATCCAAAATGGTCTGGATCGTAGCCTCCAAATGTGACACCGAGACTTGAGAATCTGGTACATTTGGTGTGGCTATAGTCTCCGAGGAAGAGGAGGAAGAACGACTCTTCAACTTGGAGACATGCTTCTTGGGCAGCTTGATAACTACTGCTGGTACCTGACCTGAGGGAGGTAGCGAGGCAAGCATCTCGTCAGGAGAAGACTTAGTAGATTTGCTTGAGGACGAGGACCCGCTGAATGAGGGGGTTTTGATTAAGGTCGAGGTCGAGGCAGAAGGCAGAACCCCAGTGAGAAGCTTGACCGGATTCGAGGTCAAGGTCAAAACCGGGGATCCATACCGCCAAAGAGTTTTTCCAACTGAACTCGATGATTGCACAGCAGGCATCCGACTCCGGATGATGGTCAGGTCCCAAACACTGAACACACCACCTATGTGGATCAGTGAGGGAGATTGCGCGCTGTCAACGGCTACACTTCTTGAAGCTTGTGACCATAAACTGAAAAATAGCCTCAGCGAGATCGAAGCCTGCAGGCTGAGGCCGCGAGGCAAGCCCCGCCGTGACAGAAAAGAAAAATCAAATTGTCTTTTTTAAAAAAAATAAAATGCGCAAGAAAAACACAGCGACCTTGTAAAGAAATAAATCACGAGCTGCGGTGAGAAAAGGCACGGAGTAGAACTGAGTCTAGTGCAGGGCGTCAAAATAGGACTTCTCTGCTCCGCGGAAACTGAGAACTGAGAACTGAGGAGACGCGCATCCTGCGTCAAGCAGAAAGGCATTCACGCATGCGCGGTGCGGCAGTCGTGAACTTTCTAAAAGTTCTTCAATCATGTCTGCTTGCGAAGCTGTCTGCATCTGGGCTCCGTCACCCATATGTTGAGAATAGACTGCCTGCTTGTCCTGGGATAATGTAATGTATTCTCAATAAATCATTAGTATAAAAGTAAAAGCTTTGTCTCATATGCATTAAGCTTTAATACATGCTTATTCACACATAAATGAATCACAGAAATGCAATCTTAAATTGATGTTTGAAAAGCTGAAGTAAAAGTGATTAAAACAAAAATATGTGCATAAGAACAGCAAAAAAAAAGCTTTGTGAATCCAAAACCAGTACAAAAACATAAGCATTGCCATATTTGGACAGATCGAAGGTCCATCAAGCTCAGTATCCTGTTTCCAAAAGTGACCAATCCAAGTCACAAGTACCTGGCAAGATCCCAAAGAGTAAAATACTCTTGTATACTGCTTATCTTAGAAAAAAAAAAACAGCACGTTTTCCCATGTCCATCTTAATAATGCTATAACAGAGCAGAAAAGGATTTGTACAAACACATGTATCACACTTTATATTATTCGGAACAAAAATAACTCTTTATTAAACAACAGGGAAGAGCTTGTTCCTTCCCAAGTTTCCCTTAATGGTTTCATATTTTCAGTAGGGCTTGCCACGCCCCAAACCAGTCTTTATCCCTGCTATCCCAAAGATAGAGAAAGCAGGGAAATTTGATAAAACCACCTTGGAGACCCATTAGGAATGCTACCATTTTGAAGTTTCCGATGACCTCAGTCTTTATCCCTGCTGTCCCAAAGACAGAGATAGCAGGGAAATTTGGTAAAAGCGCCTTGGATACCCTTTAGGAATGCTACCATTTTAAAGTTTCTGATGACCTCACAGCCGTACTCATCATACATCAATATGCCTAGTAAGGTATTGCTGGTGCTGTAATCCTCTTTGAGGTGCACTGAGTGAGCCAGTGGAAGAGATGGGTACTTGATCCTGTTATGGAGCAGCACAGCTTTGATGCTTCTGAATGAGTTATCTATGAAGAGATGCCACTCTTTTGGGTTACAAGCGATTCCAATTGCCTCAAACACGTCACATTATAGAAGAAGCAAAGCCCATCTTGATGGGTAAAGAAAGTAGAAAAATCTTGATGACATTTCCTCTAATCTGTAACTTGCACACTTTCATCCAAGTTCCACTGCTTGAGCCTAGATGTCAAAAGCTTAGCATTGTACTTGGTGAGTCTGATCAAGTCTTTGAAGTCTTTTTGGTTTGGATAGTGTAACCAAGTTTAAAAGTTGCCTGAGTGAGAAAAACAGGGTTTAAAGAAGATTTTAAAGGATTTTTAAAGCAAAGAAAATCTGGAATGTAAGACCTGTGTGTTTTTTCCTATTTTGAGAAGTTTGGTATTTTTTATTTTTTTTTGTATTGGTGAAATTTTGGTATTCTGTTGCTGATTTCCTGCACAGGTTTGCTGTCCAAGTGCAGAGATCAGCATCAGCTGCTTGAACATTTTAACTGTCAGATTTGACAGTTGGGAGGGTGACTTGGATCTGTATGCAGGTAGTTTGGTTTCTGTGCCTTGTGAGAAAGTAATTATAATGTAATGGTAATGGTAATGGTTTTATTGAATTTTGAATTGGAACTGGAGGTTTTGGTTGAAGTTGAGGTTTGATATATAGATTCTGGTATTTATCCAAGGGTGAAAAGATTTATATGCATGAAATGTTTAGACTCTAGAGCAGGGGTGCCCACACTTTTTTGACTCGCGAGCTACTTTTAAAATGACCAAGTCAAAATGATCTACCAACAATAAAATTAAAAAAAAACACAACGCACACTGTACGCATAGGATTGTTAATTATCATTCCTATTCCGGGGTTTATTCAAAGAGGTCAAAGCAGATGACTCTATGCACTGTCACCTCAGTAACAACCATACAAAAATAGACAAATACCCACCCCCTCCCTTTTTACTAAACCATAATAGCATTTTTTAGCGCAGGGAGCTGCGCTGAATCAGTGGCGTACCTAGGGTATGTGGCACCCGGGGCCCATCATTTTTTGACACCCCCCCCCCCCATGTAAAATTTTTTTTTTTTTTTTTTTTTTGCAATAACCATGAAATGGAATAAATGGTCAGAATAGAAACAGGCAGTGAAAATTTTCTTTTATTGAACCTCATTTATGTAACCATTATTCCAAACATAACATAACATAAATTATGTCTGAATTGTCATGACATCAGAAGTACATATGGAGTAGTTGCAGGTGATGCTTGGGACAGTTCTGATTATGTTAGTTTGGTTTTATGTGTTTTTTGAATAGAAGGGTTTTTATTTCTTTTTTTAAGGTTTTGTAGTTTGTGGTCGAGGTCAATAGGTTGTAGAGTTGGGGGTCAAGTGTTGCAGCTCGAATGGCTAGGAGGTTGTCGAACAGTTTTTTTCTTTTGACGTTTTTGGTTGGAGGGTGTGTGAATGGTGCACAAGTTCTCCTATGTCTGTTTGAAGTGGATTGAATTATTTAGCTGAAGAAATTAGTTACCCCCCCATTCCACAAACAATAATTCTCTTCCATTTTTGTTCCCATTATAAAAAAACACTGATAAGTTCCCAGGAAAAAAATACATTAAAATAAGAAGTGAAAACAAAGGCCCCTACAGATGAGAACATAACATAAGAATAGCCTAACTGGGTCACACCAATGGTCCATCATGCCCAGTAGCCCATTCTCATGGTAGCCAATAGTGCTGCCCGATTCAGAGAAAAATATTTCATTCGATTCGATTCACCCTGTTGAATCGATTTTTCGATTAGATTCACTGTTAATGACACCGCTTTTTAAGTTTAAACAAAGTATAACAATAAATTTCACAACAACAATAAATTTCACAAAGTACTTAAAAAAAAAAAAAAATCACATTTTTCCATTAAAGCAGTTCTGGAGACATTTGCTTGAACAGTCTTTTTTCCCAGTCCATAAGCAAGCAATATGAAAAAGATTTCCTTAATTATCTACTCAAACATTTTTGCTATTTACTTTCATTGTACCTAGACTATTATTCAGTAGAAAAAATTTAGTTTGTTCAATCAAGCAGAACATTCACTCATAGAAGTCCAATGTCCACACAGGATTTGATTGAACAAACCAAATTTTTTCTACTGAATAATAGTTTAGGTATACTAAATAGCAAAAATGTTAAAGCCACACAGAAAAGCAGTAAAAGTCAATAGGTTCTCCAAGTGGGAACAACCTGATGTCTCAGCACTTGAGGAAAAGACCACGTAATAATGTTTATAAGATAAATCATATAAATGATTATACTGAAGCAGGGTGTCCTCAGCGTGAGAGATAAGCGAGAGGAGAGAATTCTCCAGTGCTTTACACAATAAGGCTCCTCTGCCTGCAGTGCACACCATCATAGGACACCTCAGGTGTGCTCAAATTAATCAATGTGATAAATTAAACAGTGATAAACAATTGGTCAATCACAAGAGTGCAAGATCAAACAGGTTGTTCCCACTCAGAGAACCTATTGACTTTACTGCTTTTCTGTGTGAGTAGATAATTAAGCAAATTTCTGATAGCCTACAGAACTGATTCTCACCTTCCATCCCCAGCCCCCAAGACTTACCAGACCCCCCCTGCCGATGCATTTACTTACTGCCTGAACTGGATATTAAATCGTGGGGAAGAGAGGAGAAATGCGGGGAAAGAGCCAGCCAAAACTAGTATTTGTTGCTGCTGAGTGCACCAATCCAGGGCAAGCAGACGCTTCCCCCATGTCTTAATAACAGACAATGGACTTTTCCTCCAGGAATTTGTCCAAACCTTTCTTAAAACCAGCTACGCTATCTACTTTTAACATAACTTCTGGCCACTTCATTTTTAAGCTTAGATCTTTCCTTCCAAACAGAGACCTTGCTAGATGTCAAATACAGCACAAGGTAACTTCACATGGACTTAACTGTGCAGGAAATGAATCTCCTCATACACCCACCATATAGTGCAAAAATGTGCAAAGGTCTGTTTTTTTCTTTCGATCACTACATAGCCTAATGCCACACAAGCAGCGCTGTTACAAACATATTCTGAAGGTCAATGCTAAGGTTGACAAAGTTTCCTTCCTTGGACCAGAAGGAGATACTGACAAACCACTGGAAGAGATTCTAAAACAACTACCCAGAAATAACACCCAAAGACCCACTCAGTGTGTGAACCAGTTGAGTGGAGTGGACTAACTGGGGGTGGAAATGGGCCCAGAGTTTGCTCAGCAGAATTTCCCAGACTACCTCTTCCTCTCAACACACTGACATGCTACCACCACCACCAACACTAGGAACACCTCACCGAGTATGCCAGCAATGCTTATAAACTTTATAAAACACATTATTATATTTTCTTATAAAGCATATATTTTAACTGAACTCAGCCTTGCCATTCACAAAAATAGAAAAGTTCCCATTTCAAGCTGTCTCATGTACACTTTTCAAATCTAACATATTGTAATCACACAACAGAAAATAAAATTATTTTTTCTACCTTTTGTTCTCTGATCAATATTCAAATCTTGTTGGTCCCAGGCTCTTGTTGTCTTGCTTGCCAGGGTCTCCTTTCTCCGTGCTAACCATCCGTCTGCCATCTCTGTTCTCCCCTTCCGTTTCCCTTCCCTCTCCCGGAGATCTGGCATCTTTCCTTTTTTTTGTCTCCATCCACAGATTCACCTTTTCTCAACTCCCCACCACCCCAGGATCCACCATCTCTCCCTTTCTGTTCCCAACTATCCTCCTATCCAGTATCTCTATCCCCCCTCCACACCATCCCCTGTTTCCAAGTTCTCTCCCTTTCTGTTCCTTCCCTCCCTAAATCCCATTATGCACCATCTCTCTCCCACTCCTCTGTTTTTAGACCCATTATTTCTAACCCCCAAAGTCTGGCATATGCACGTATCTTTGAACCCCCCCTTCCCTCTCTCCCTCTGTGTACTTTTACACCAGGACCCCCCTCCCCCGAAGGTCTGTCCCCCCTCCGAAGGGCTACACCCCACCCCTGAAGACCTGCACCCCCCCGAAGGACTTTACCTCCCACCCGAAGGTCTGTCCCCCTCTGAAGGCCTAAACCCCACCCCTGAAGGCCTGCACCCTCCCCGAAGGATTGTACCCCCCACCCGAAGGTCTGTCCCCCCCTGAAGGCCTGCCTGCCTGTCCCCCCCTTGAAGGCCTGTCCCCTCCCTTGAAGGCCTGCACCCCCTTGAAGGTCTGCACCCCCCCCGAAGGCCTGCACCCCCCCGAAGGCCTGTCCCCCCACTTGAAGGCCTGCCTGCCTGTCCCCCCCTTGAAGGCCTGCACCCCCTTGAAGGTCGGCACCCCCCCCTGAAGGCATGCACCCCCCCTGAAGGCCTGTCCCCCCTTGAAGGCCTGTCCCCCCCCCCTTGTAGGCCTGCCCCCCCTTGTAGGCCTGTCCCCCCCCCCTTATAGGCCTGTCCCCCCCTTGAAGGCCTGCCTGCCTGTCCCCCCCTTGAAGGCCTGCACCCCCTTGAAGGTCTGCACCCCCCCCGAAGACCTGCACCCCCCCTTGAAGGCCTGCCTGCCTGCCTGTCACCCCCCTCCCCCTTGAAAGTCTGCCTGCCCGCCCGCCCGCCCGCCCCACCCTGAAGGCCTGATGCCCCGACCCACCCCGAAGGACCATTCGCCCCCCTGGCCTCCCCGCACTACCTATGAAGCAGCCGCAGCAGGATCGCGACGTCAGCTATCTTTGCGCTGCTTAGGAGCTGCTTCCTGCGCCACGGTCCCGCCCCCTCCTCTGACGTCAGAGGAGGGACGGGACCGCGGCGCAGGAAGCAGCGCCCAAGCAGCTGAGGGATTGCTGACGTCGCGATCCTGCTGCGGGCTGCTTCATAGGTGTGCTGGAAGGTCAGTGGGGCGAGCGGTCCTTCGGGCGTGGGGGGGGGACTGAGCGGCAAGGCCGGGAACACCCCCTCAGGGCTGGTACCCGGGGCGGCCCGCCCCCCCCCCCCGCCCCCCCCTAGGTACGCCACTGCGCTGAATGCCCAGCGCTGCTCTCGACGCTCATAGGCTCCCTGCACTAAAAACCACTATTGCGGTTTAGTAAAAGGGGACCCTATTGTAAAATATAGATAGCAGATATAAATTCAGACACATTTTGATCACTAAATTTAAAATAAAATCATTTTTCCTACCTTGTCTGGTGATTTCATGAGTCTCTGGTTGCATTTTCTTCTTCTGACTGTGCATCCAATCTTTCTTTCAGCCTGTATGCTTCCTCTCCTCCACACCTCATTCCCTCCCCCAACTTTTTCTTCCTCTCTCCCTGACCTTTCTTTCTTTCTCTCTTTTTGCCCCCTTTCTTTTTTTCTGTTTCTCTTCTTTCCTTCTGTTTCCCTGCCTGCCCCCTTTCTTTCTTTCTCCCTGCCCTTCCCCAAGTCACTGCCACTGCCACTGCCATCGGGGAACAGGACCCAAACGCCTGGCCCGAACTTCCTCTCCGACGGCAGAATTGACATCGGGGAGAGGAAAATTGATTGGCCCGATAGATCTCCAAGGCAAAGTGAGTCCTGGATGATTGACTCACTTTGCCTTGGCGAGCTACCGGTCGATCACAATCGACCTATTGGGCACCCCTGCTCTAGAGGAAGGATGAGTTTTGTGATTATATATAGGAAATTATGGGGAGGGAAATAGTATAGGGAACATCAATTATCTGTTTTTTTTCCTAGCTTAGAAAGTATTTTAGGCAACTGTGAGGTTATTAGATTTAGGATAGGGTTTTTCTTATTGATTTGGTTTTAGTTAGAGTAGTAGGTTGGTTTCAGGAAGAGAGTCTGCTAGCAAGAGAGAGTCTGCTAGCAACAGCGTGTCAACGTGGTACCCCTACACAGAAAGGACAGAAAGCCTCAAATACCCTAATCTGGGGAAAAATAAGAACTGTATAGAGGGGAAGTAGAATTACATTGTCTAGATTTGATATACATCATTTGTTTCTTAAATTTTATTTCTATTTTAAATTTTGAATCCTTAGAGGGGCATAATAAAAAAAAACGTCTAAGTCCCCTTTTGGCCTAAGGCCTTAAACGTTGAAAGTAGAAGCAGGGAAAAGGTCCATTATCAAAAAACACGTCCAAAAGGAAGTTTTTTTGATAATGGCCTGCCTCTATGTTCAGCTGTTTAAATGCCCAGACCACCACTACGTCTACACTAACAACATATAATCAACCTAAAAAAAGCCTAACTCATAAACGCCCAAAACAAGAGCTTTTAGGCGAATGAGGAGCCAGTCCTTCACCTAAAAGCTGGATTTTGTAACTGGTGTCTGTCAAAAACAACACCGGTTACAGAATCCTCCCCCCCTAACGATCGGGCCAGGAGAGAACCCAAGCCATTTTGGCCCCGCCGATTATGATCGGGGCAAGAGGGAGCCCAAGCCCTCTTGCCCCGCGGCACCCCGACCTTCCCCGACTAGATCGGGGCAAGAGGGAGCCCAAGTCCTCTTGCCCCGGCGGCACCCCGAACCCCCGACTACAATCGGGGCAAGAGTGAGCCCAAGCCCTCTTGCCCTGCAGCACCCCCCCCCCACACACCAATTACGATTGGGCAGGAAGGAGCCCAAGCCCCCCTGTCCAGGTGAACCCCCTACCCCCCCACCCCCACTAAGATACGGGCAGGAGGGATCCAAGGCCCTCCTGCCCTCGACGCACCCCCCTCCCACAAACACACACCCTGAACCCCTGATTTCACCTATGACTAATGGGTATGAGATTCTTGCAACATATTTCATATATGATACATTTTTAAACAATGAAGATATTAAAATTTAAATATTAAAAAAATTAAAGATTCTAAGAAATTTTATAGCAGAAAATTCTGCCATCCTAGTGAGAAACAAAATTGTTTTACTTTCCAGAGTTTTTTTGGGGGGGGCATTGCTCGCCTGTGAAGTGAGGAGCCCAAGGCTTGTCTTGATCCCCAAAAGTCATGCTGAAATACGCCTTGTAGGCATCACACATCTTTGTAACTGCTTCTATGGAGTACTTTTTCCCTCTTATCTTGATAAATTGGTCATATACATTGCAAAATGCATCTGCTGGATGTTTGCGCTTTAGTAAGAGGGCCCTTAAGTTTACTCAGTCTGAAAACAATCTGGAATGTTTTGCTAAAAAGGTAAATTTCAAAATATCAATCTCCTGGTCACAAAATTCTGCTGCATGACTCACAACTGAGTCCAAATATATTAAAAGTACCATTAAGTCTTTGATTCTTTCTGTTGTATTTCTCTTGTAGGTTCTGTTATCTGTCTTGCGGAGGGTACCTGCTTGATTGTAGTCCTCCTCTGATACCTACTGACCTATCTTAAATAAATCAATAAAGCAAACCCTATGGGGCTTATAATCAAAAAATAAAAATGTCTAAAACCCGCCTAAATTGGTACTTGGGCCACTACTCTGACTGGAGGAGGGTCACGAGTGGTGTTCCGCAGGGGTCGGTACTCGGACCACTGCTGTTCAATGTATTTATAAATGATCTAGAAACAGGGATAAAGTACGAAGTAATAAAATTTGCAGACGACACCAAACTATTTAGTGGAGTTAGGACTAAAGAGGACTGTGAAGATTTACAAAGGGACCTGAACAAACTAGAAGAGTGGGCGAAAAGATGGCAGATGAAGTTTAATGTAGAGAAATTGAGAGGAAGAGGGAAAATACGGTAAGCTCTGGTATGAAGGAAAATACATTCACAAAGTCCTGGTATGATACAGGTGAAGCCCAGTAAGTCCTTTGGATAACACTAAAGGTGAAGAAACCAGATCTCAAATGAAAAAACATCCCCTTTGTCCTCACCTGCTCTAACAACTCAAAATATATTAATAAACTTAAAAAACATTTCTGACTACACTTGCCAGCTATCACGTACTGGTTGGGAAATAGCTAGCCTAAGCAAAACTTATGAAGAGGAAACAAACCAGCAATACTTGACTCTTTTTGCATGGCAACAGAGCCTCACACCTGTTATGATGAACACATCTCATGGTCAAGAATAGAATTCTCGAGAATTGCATTTAGTAATACGTGTCTTGTGATAACAGGGCGGAGGGATGAGGCTCAGAAGTTGCTGATATGGTAGATTAAAGGGACACTTGCGGGAAAAGGATAGGCCTTACGGTAAACTGAACAGACGTATAGCGTGACACAAATGTATAAACCAATAAATGAATTTACAGATGTAATGGCGTGTAAGAAAAGAACCAATAAAGATTTATCATATAACTTAGACCAACATGGTGTTGACCACCAAGAAATGTATAAAACCAGGCCTTTAAGCGGAAGTGAACAGAACAGACATCAGAGGATCCTCAGGCCTGAAGATCACATTCTGTTACTCTATATGTTACTCTATATGTAAGCTGTTAATGATTTGTTAATAAATATACTTATTGCTTGATACCAGTATATAGAGTGTGATGTCTCTATCTCGGTGTAGGCTCCGACAGCAGCCTACTTCAAAATGTAAAGTCTTGCATGTAGGAAACAGAAACCTGATGTACAACTTTACGATGGGAGGGCTGGTAATGGGTGAAAGTAGCCTAGAAAAGGACTTGGTAGACAAGACAATGAAGCCGTCAGCACAGTGTGCAGCAGCCTCTAAAAAGGCAAACAGAATGCTAGGTATTATCAAGAAAGATATTATAACCAGAAAGAAAGAAGTTATCCTGCCGTTGTATCGGACGATGGTGCGCCCGCATCTGGAGTACTGCATCCAGTATTGGTCACCATACCTTAAGAAGGATATGGCGATACTCGAGAGGGTTCAGAAGAGAGCGACACGTTTGATAAAAGGTATGGAAAGTCTTTCATTCATTGAAAGATTAGAGAAACTGGGGCTCTTTTCCCTGGAAAAGCGGAGACTTAGAGGGGACATGATAGAGACTTACAAGATCATGAAGGGCATAGAGAAAGTGGAGAGGGACAGATTCTTTAAACTTTCGAAAACTACAAGAACAAGAGGCCATTCGGAAAAAGGGGACAGATTCAGAACCAATGCTAGGAAGTTCTTCTTCACCCAAAGGGTGGTGGACACCTGGAATGTGCTTCCAGAGGGTGTAATAGGACAGAGTACGGTATTGAGGTTCAAGAAGGGATTGGATAATTTTCTGAAGGAAAAGGGGATAGAAGGGTATAGATAGAGGATTACTATACAGGTCCTGGAACTGATGGGCTGCCACATGAGCGGACTGCTGGGCACGATGGACCTCTGGTCTGAACCAGCAGAGGCACTGCTTATGTTCTTATGTTCTTAAAAGACAGGTTGTCCAAGTGCCAATAATCGAAACGGGGTTTAGATGTATCTAAAAACAGCTTAAGCCTTTTCAGTGCTGCTGTACGCCCAGAGTGAAAAGGGGTGTTTTTGAAGGAGTGGTTAGGGCGGGAGGTAGGCGAGATGTGGGCTGATCTAGACTTAGTCGTACTGCAAGTATAACTGAAAGTTTAACGAGACTGCCTAGATGGAACTTATACGTAGTAACTTAGGTGATCTAAAAACAGGTCTAAATGCTCCGAAGGTATCCAAAATGACCAGATAACCACTGCAGACACAAAGTACAGACCACCACACACTCCCCCAGTGATCAATGACCCCCCACACACACACACACTGCCATAAAAATCAGAATAAAAACGTACATACCTGCCTGCAAAACATCAGCACCTGGCATAGGAAAGCCTAGTAGAGCTGCACAGAGGTGGCTTAAGTAGTCTGGGGGGTGGGCTAGTGAACCATAGAGGACCCAGGCCCATAAGCCACTCTAATTACTGCATTCATGGTAAAACATGTGCACCCACCAAAAAAACCCAAACCCTAATGTACTGCCATAAAGGTTTCACCTGCAGCCCTAACAGCGATTGGGGTGGTAGACAGGTGGGTATAGTAGGATTTGGGGGTGGTTGAGGGGCTCACCATAACCAATAAGGGAGTTGTGGGGAAATAGTTATGTGGCACACTTTGTGTGACATTTCCAGCAGTACCCTGTAAGGTGCCCCACTACTCTGTTGCCATAACTGGGTGGCCAGTCCATCACTTTGCTAGGCCCGCTCATGCCCAAAGGGCTTGTTCTAGGCATTTTTGAATTGGACAAATTTTTGGACAACAATGGGGTATAAAGATAGATGACTTAGCAGTCTGGATGATCAAACGGCTGGATGCATAAGTAGACGATTCTCAGAAAAAAAATATATTTTGGACGTATTTATCGAGAATGGACTTTGTACATTTCCGACTTTGGGCAACTAGCGACTTAGGCCTAAAATGGACTTAGACGGTTTTTTTAATTAAGCAAATATTTAAATGAATTTCTTTTCGTCAATAACTTGTATTTGTGGTCCTAACTAATTAAAATAAGCAAAACAATAGCAACATGGATGAAAGACCACAAACTAAAACTAAATCCGGACAAAATAAACTTCATCCTACTTGAAAATAACAAAACCCCAACTGTTACAAACCTTGTCATAAACTCTAATACATACCACTTCCAACCCACTTTAAAATTCCTGGGAATGCTAATAGACAGAGGCTGTACAATGCAACCACAAATCAACAAAATAAAACAAAAAATAAATAATTCGCAGTCATGAGAAACCTGAGGCAAGTCAGAAAATTCTTTGACAGAAAACAATTCCAACTCTTGGTACAATCCCGAATCCTAGGTCAAATAGATTACTGCAACATACTATATCTCCCATGCACAGCAACCATGATAAAACAACTGCAAACAATACAAAACACAACCCTAAGACTGATTTACTCACTGAAGAAATTCAACCACATCATAGAGGCATACCACGACTCACATTGGCTCCCAATACAAGCGAGAATACACTTCAAATTTTACTGCCTACTATTTAAAGCAATAAACGGAGACAGCTCAGCCTACTGGAACAATCGACTAGTTCAATCCACCTCAACCAGAAATAGGAGAACCCACGCACCATTCACACACCCTCCAACCAAAAACGTCAAAAGAAAAAAATCTGTACGACAACCTCCTAGCCACTCGAGCTGTAACACTTGACCCACAACTCTACAACCTATTGAGCATGACCACAGAGTACAAAACCTTCAAAAAAGAAATAAAAACCCTTCTATTCAAAAAACACATAAAACCGAACTAACACAATCAGAAATGCACCAAGCATCACCTGCAGCTACTACATATGTACCTCCAATATCATGACAACTCAGATGTAGTCCTTGCAACTCAAAGAAATGTACAAACTACTCCCTAAACACTTCTAATTTCCGGACAATCCATTTGTAATCCGCCTTGAACCGCAAGGTAATGGCGGAATAGAAATCCCTAATGTAATGTAATGTAATTTTACAGTCCAAAACTTTTCATCACAAAGAAACAACAGCAAAATTAATTCTGTTCTCCTGGCACCTGTGATGCCTGTGGCCTGCACTGCAGGCGGCCTTGAACTCCACAGAGCCCTCAGCCAGGGAAACTGTGAAACTTGGTAAACCTTTGCTAAAGGTGCAAATGTTCCTCTGCTTAAACAGAACCACCCTTTTGAGATCAAACAACCAGGTTCTCTTTCCCCACAAAGAAGTTTCACCAAAACTGTGGCAGCTTTTCAGAGTTCAATCCAGCAGGTAAGAAAGAAAAATTAAATAAACATAATTTCTTTCAAAAACCAAAAAACTTTGCCACTCCCAGTTGTAATCCTTCAAACTAGTTTCTAAAAGATTAAAAGATCACCCACTGGCTTAGTATCAGTTGGACTCCCATAATATTACGTTTCAACTACAATATCTAGCTTTCATGACAAAACAATTATTTCCTGCCACAAATGTTATCATAGATTCCATTATTAGGGTTCTCATTGAATTAGATTCCACCACCAAGAAAAATATGGATGGAGACCCTCTCACTCCCACTCTGGAATAATGACAAAATACTAATACAGGGTCAGCCAATATCCTGGAAAATTTGGCAAAACCATGGCATCTGGCAAATGTCTCAAATTTTTTTTTATGCTGAATGGACTCTTTTCCAGGACCTGTGTCATACATATGGCCTCCCTCTCAATCAGTTTTTCAGATGGCTGCAGCTTACTCATTGTCTTCGGAAACTTCTTTCTCTCATCCTCTTATCTCAAGAACTTCCTGACTTACTCTCTCACTACATGATAAGATCTCATTTAACAGAGGTGAAGCCTCAAAATGGTACCAGCTGCTACATTCCCACAAGTTCCTCCCTGCAACTGGCCTTAGAGAAGTATGGCATAAGGACACTGGAATGTCACTGGATGAATCTCAATGGGCTACTGTACGGCTTTGTATTCATAAGTTCTTGCATTCTCCATCAATATACCAGTCTGTTTTTTTGTTCTCAGTCATGCTCATTGGACTCAGCTCTCTGTTAATTCTCCAAATAAGTGTTGGTCCTGCCAAGTAGAAACAGGCACGCTGGATCACATACTTCTTAACTGCTCCTTGCTTCAACGTACCTGGCAAAGGATCTGGTCAACTATATGTGGCATTCTTCACCTCTGTGACTCACTTTACTTGCCGTAATTATTTATGGGGCGGTAGCTTTACAAACCTCACTCTCAGATGCTGAAAAAGTGTTATTGAGAGTGCTCTTATTGGTGGCACTAAGGACCATCTTATCCAACTGGAAGAATTTTTTAAATGTGTTCTATGCAGCTTGGTGGTCCAATGTATGTTTGATTGTGAAATATGAACGGGTATTTGCTGAAAAGCATGGTTCACTACACAAGTTTCATAATATTTGGGGCCCTCTATACGAGTATTGTTCAATATCCCCCTCTGCTTGACTTACCAATGTACATGTGTTACTATGCTATAGAGCTGAGTCTATATATTTTGGGCTATTTCATGATTTTCTTTTCTCCGTATGCCTTTCCTGTTACAATTGATGTATTTTGGGCTGTCACATTTCTTATGCACTTATTTTTCGATATGAAAATGTAATATATTACTACTGATGTTTTGCGCTATTTGGACATTGGATATCTGATACTGTTCTTTCTCGTTTCATACTCAGTTTTACTATGTTTTATGTAAATGTTGCTTAAAATTTCAATAAAAATATTGAACACACAGATCACCCTTAGCTGGTAATCAGTTTTCCTTTTTGTGTTCAGCATTGCTTTACAACAATCCCAGTAACCAGGAAAAAAGAAAACAAACAATGTCACTATCCAAACCACACATGTCAAACATAAGGCCCGGGGACCAAATCTGGCCCGCCTGGCCGTTTTACGTGGTCCTCGGTGATTGTGTCGCATCTAAGTGCCTGACTGTGCAGCCCCAGTCCCAGTGGTATTCCAAGCTCCTCACCAAGCTGTCTCAGTATCCATTTGTAGGCAGAAGGACCCAGTCCCAGTGTATAAGCTAGGTTGGAGCAGGGCGCTCCACAAGTGCCTGACTGTGCCCACAGGTGTTTCAGGGCGAGGAAGGATCTATACTTCTACTAAGACTAAGTATATGAATAGAAAACTTGGCCCTTGACTTAGCCTGCGTTTTAGATTTTGGCCCCTTAAGTGATTGAGTTTGACACCCCTGATCTAAACAAACAAACACAGACCAAATTTTCCTCTTCACAGAATGTTATTTGCTGTTCCAAACCACAGTTCAGGGCACAAGTTCTTAGTGAGCATTAACACTTACTCCTCCCCTCCCCCTTTTTACTAAACCATGATAGTGGTTATTAGCGCAGGGAGCTGCCCTGAATGCTCTGTGCTGTCCCCGATGCTCATAGGAACTTTATGAGTGTGAGGAGTAATACGGAGCATTCAGCGCAGCTCTCTGCACTAATAACCACTATTGCGGTTTAGTAAAAGGGGGGTTAGTTCACTATCTTGAAATTAGACAATGACATGGGGACTATTTACCGCGGTAAATCGTGTTCACCATAATAAATCCGCAGGAACGGAGACATTTGCAATTGGTTTACCGCAGGAATGGGGACAAGACCTTTCACCGCCCCATAGGAGCGGTGAAAAGTCTTGCTCCTGTGGTAAAAAAAATTGTACCAGTGTCAGACTCGGCATCTCCTCCCCAGTTCCTCTTGCCCCTATTTTACCTTCAGGAGCCAGCCCATGCCACGATGAAGACAGAAGGAACCCAAAACCAAAACCTGAGACCAATGTGATTTGAAGAATAAAATTGCCAGACAACAAAAAGTATAAAAAAATAAATTTATTTTCTATTTTGTGATAGAATATTTCAAATTTGAAATATGTATCCTGCTAAAGCTGGTATTAGACATAACTGGGAACCGCAAAGCCCAGGCTGTGCTCTCTCTCTGACTAGGGGGCAGTTGCCCTAGTTCAGGGGTAAGCAATTCCGGTCCTCGAGAGCTGGAGCCAGGTCAGGTTTTCAGGATCTCCATCATGAATATGTATGAGATGGATTTGCATGCACTGCCTCCTTGAGATGCAAATCTATCTCATGCATATTTATTGTGGATATCCTGAAAACCTGACCTGGCTCCGGCTCTCGAGGACCGGAATAGCCTACCCCTGCCCTAGTTGCACTCCCCTAACACTATTCCTGCCATGTATGACTGAAGTATTCTGTTTAGCTTGATTTTTCTATGTAGTATTCTGTAGTAATTTGGCTTCTTCAGTTTTCACAATAGTGGAGGGGATATTTGTGAAAGGGAGGGGAGACAGGGGTTTTGTTGATCATTTTTCTGTATTATTTGTCTTTATAAAATGACAATTATATAGAATATTGTCTTTTTATACTTTAATAAAATAAGTAATAAAATAAGTTCAGTATAAAATCATAACTATTCAAGGCTTGTGCAGATAGGATCTGACAGTTTGCAGGGCAGGGACTGAGCTAGTGGGGATGGGGCAGGGACAGGGACTGAGATCACGGGGACAGGACAGGGATGGGGACTGAGCTTGCGGGGATGAGGCAGGAACAGGGATGGGACGGGGAAATTTTTTCCCCGTGTCATTCTCTACTTGAAATACTCATTCTTTCAGAATTCCCCCATAAAAAAAACACACACAAAAAAATAAAACAACTCTTAAACAAGGAGAAACTGTTTCATTTTTTCAAAGCACTATGAACCCACCTCCATGTTGTCTGCTGGCTCTGGTAATTCCACAGGCACTTCTGAGGTATCCATTTCCTCTACTTCCTCTAAACTTGCAGCATGTTGAACTAGGGTCTGTTCACCCTTTTCTGCCATCTTCACCTCACTGCCTTGTCAAGCCTCAAGTGGACTGCTCAACTCCCCATTCTCCTGCCTCCCTTCCTGGCTCAGGGTTTTCTGCTTAAGATTCACAACACCATGCCCAAACCTTCCTGGAAGGGAGGTGGGGTTCAGCTCTCTAAAGACCTTTGTGTGCTTTTCCTTAGGCTCTCTATACTGAGACTGCCTTAAAGGCACAGGCTTTCCTTTAAAGCAAGCCAACTTCCATACTTTGTAGTGGGTTTATTTTTATAAGGGTCTCCCTGCCTATCTTCACTGTCCAACTGTCCAGAGGAGTAGGCAGCTGGCTCTGCATATTTATGATCAACTTGGTCAGCTCTTCTGGTCAGGGGACATGTGTTTTTTTTTTTCTTAATCTCACTGGGACAAAACCAGGGCTGGCATTGGATTTGTCATACCTCTCATTAGAAGTTTCTTACAAAGTTGATGTGCTTGCAATTTATATTCTTTATCACCCATACAGTTCCTTCTTATCCTCAAAAATTGAGAAAAAGGTTTATTAATATTTTGGGATGACAGCTGTTATAATGAAGAAATGTATTTCTATCAGTCTTTTTTTCAAAAACCTTAGTTTGGAAACTATGCTCATCTTGTCCTATGGAGACATCAAAAAACGTATCTCTCTATCAGTCATTACTAAGGTGACTATACGTCCCGTTTTCAACCGGACCATCCTATTATTTGACCGACCGTCCCATTGTCCTGAGCCAGCGCTTTGGGATGCCAAAATGTCCCATTTTCAGGGACAGCATCCCGAAGCGCCGCTGTATGAGCCTACACCGAGATAGAGACCTCACACTCTATATACTGGTTTCAAGCAATAAGTATATTTATTAACAAATCATTATTAACAGCTTACAAGAATAAATCATTCAGCATATAGAGTAACAGAATGTGATCTTCAGGCCTGAGGATCTGCTGATGTCTGTTCTGTTCACTTCCGCTTACAGGCCTGGTTTTATACATTTCTTAGTGGTCAACACCACGTTGGTCTAAATCACATAATACATCTTTATTGGTTCTCTTCTTATACGTCATTACATCTGTAAATTCATTTATTGGTTTATACATTTGTGTCACGCTATACATCTGTTCAGTTTACCGTAAGGCCTATCCTTTTCCCGCAAATGCCCCTTTAATTTACCATATAAGCAATTCCGAGCCTCACCCCCTCCCCTGCTTCGTTATCACAAGACACATCTTACTAAATGATATTCTCGAGAATTCTATTTCTGACCATGAGATATGTTCATCTTTTCATAATATCCTGGCAGGTGTGAGGCCCTATTGCCATGCAAAAGAGTTAAGTCTTGCTTGCTTGTTCCTTCTCATAAGTTTCGCTTAGCCCAGCAGTTAACTCAGCAGGGTATTTCCCAATCAGTATATGACAGCTGGCAAATGTAGTAAGAAATGTCTTTTAGATTAATATACTGATTCATTAGAGCAGGAGGGAGAAAAAGGTTTTTTTTTTCTTCTTTGAGGTCTGGTTTCTTCACCTTTAGTGTTATCCAAAGGACTTAATATGCTTCACCTGTATCATACAAAGACTTTATAAGTGTATTTTCCTTTATACCAGAGTTTTCCGTGTTTTTCCTCTTCCTCTCAGTCCCTCCAGCGCCAAACCCCCGCAGTGTTCTCCAAGCCTGGCTAATCCTGCTGCTGCCACCGATGCTCCTTCCCAGGCTGACTCCAGCATGCAAATTGAACCCACACTCTGGGGCTCTAACATGTGCATGCCGGCTTCCCTTCTCTTCCCTCCGAAACCGGAAGTTACATCCTGGGGGGGGGGAGGAGAAGAGAAGGGAAAACGGCACGCACACATTTGAGCCCCAGAGCAGGAGTTCACTACGGGCAGTGACAGACGGAAGCTAAGGGAGATACGTCAGCGATGGAGGGAAGCTTACAACTTGCTTTGGGCCTTCCTCGCTGCCGGGTCCTGCCTACTTTCTGTTTCTGCGAAGGCAGGATCCAGCAACGAGGAAGGCCCGAAGCAAGGAAGAGCAGCAAGTTGTAAGCTTCCCTCTGTCGCTGACCTATGGAAGATAGGTCAGCGATGGAGTGAAGCTTGCGACTCTGCCGATGGAAGGGATGGTTTATATTCGAGTCAACCTTTTTTCCTCCTTTTTTTGGGGGAAAAGTTTACCTTAGTTTATATTTGGATCAGTTTATATTTGAGTATATGTATATGGTAAGTGTAGAGTTGTAGGCTTTTTGTTTTAAGAGATCTGAACTGTGATTTCCTTTCTAATGTCTTTAGATCTCAGCATTTTCTTCTTAGTTTGTTTGTCAGAGGTCATGCATTGGCCAGCCTTGAACCTATGATTTTCAGGCTAGAAGTGCTACTCTGCCTTTTTGTTAGGAGTTGAACTCAGCCTTAAGAAATTTGTCAGTGCATGTGCTGCTTGCTGGCAGTCAACCAATCAGGGGGAAACATGGAAATATCACCTCATTACATGTTGGTATGAATGAGCAAGCATTGGTTGAATTGGTCTATGGCTAAAGGATGAGATAATAGGGAGCTATCTGTAATGGAAGAAGGTTTCTAGATAAGCCCTTTGGGATAAGGTAGCAATTGGGGTTGCTCTTTAATTAATCTCTCTGAGAGGTGTAGGGGTGCTAAGGGTTTTTCCAAACCATTATGGTCTCTGTAAGCACCCCTTCTTTTTCTAGGTTTAAATGCCTGCATTCAGGATAAGTTTATTGTCTTAGAATTCATATTTGAGGTGTCATACTGAGCATTCCTTCTCCCAAAGTTGGAGACCATGCCAGCCAGTGCCATGAAAGTTGTAGAGATCTGCCATCAAGAGATCAGATTTTGGTACAGTAGGAATTTGTCTGTACCCAGAAGGATCTAATTGTCAAAATTTATAACTAAGGGAGTGGAGTTTTTAAAAATGACAAGACAAGATCAAGCTTTCCTGTTTACAACCACTAGGCTACTCCTGACAGGGCAGAGAAATGCAGCAGCAATTATTTGTCAATGCCTTCATGTGCTAATGCTATTTTCTGTTAATACTTTCCCGTCCTATAAATGTTTTTATGGGATTTTGTCTTTCCATCTTGTAGGATGAATTTAAAAGAAAGTTTTAATAATGATATCATTAGTTAATGTTTTATTGTGTTTGTCTTGTGTAAACATGTTTAGCATTTTTAATATGTATGCGTGTAATTTTGTAAACTGCATAGTTTTATGTGGTATATAAATTTTTAAATAAATAAAATGTTGGTATCTATGATGCTAAAGCCCCATGGATCTCCAAAGTCAAGTCATCTGCTGAATTATTTCCAGTACAGGGGAATGAAAATAACAAACAGCAACAGTACTTTGGCACTTCTGATTTTTGTAGCAACCTGCAGAGCTCGCTAGAGCCACTAGGTGGTGCTGTGGTCTGCCTAGAATGAAGCACTGTGTGCTTTGTTTCTTGAGACTCCGCTTGCAAGCTTTTATCAGAGCCTTGCTTGCTAACATTATCCTCTGTGGTTAAAAGGCTGTGAGCATGGGCAGACTGGAGAACTACTGGGGCAGGGGGTGGGGAGGAGCAGCTATTTTCAGTCTTTTTGTTCGGGGATGAGGCTGTCAGAGAACCATGCTTGGCTCGGATTACGTCAGCCTGATAAGCAGGACTTCTGTTCCCAGGTCCTTAGGATCTCTCAAGCCATGCTTTTTAAACATCTCCCACAGAGACTGCCCTCGATACCCAGAGAAGCTGAGATGCATGTATTGGTAGTGCAAGAGAATTTGCAGTCCATGAGGACACAGGCTCTGTAAGGGGCTAAAAGTGTGAGCTGCCAGTATAATTTATTCATATGCAGGATCAGGAAAGATCTGTCATGTTGAGAGTCTTGCCCCTGCTTCCCAGGTTGGTAAGAAATGTCTATGGAGGGGTTTGCTGTCCCAGGCAGAGGGTCTGTCTAATCTGTGCAGCAGACGGGAAGATATTTGGAGTTGGACTCTTGCCAACACAGGCAAAGCAAGCGGTTGTCCCAGGCAAGGAAGCTGATCTTAAGTGCGGGGGTAGGCCGTTTCAATCATACTCAGAGTACCTTCTCTGTTGGCTATAGAAGTTTCTTTCTCTCTTTTTTTTAATAGAAAGAAAGCAAAATAATATACCTCTAACAAAGAAATTAAGCAAAAAGGGGAAGGGAGCAAAAGGAGACGTTTAGACGAGCACATTTCTTATGGACATAGCTCCAACACCGCTTCGCCGCTAACGGTACATCCCCGCCACCTCCCGTCCTCCTCGTTGGCCAGCGGCCAAGAGGTGGGCGGGCTCTGGAGCCAAGGCGCATCTGGGCCAGCCAATTAGGCTCGACGAAAGGACGTGGTGCGAGGAAGAGCTCGGCGGGGGAGGGATTTCCTCCTCCCTCCCCCCCCCCTCGCGAGGTGAGCGCCGAATCGTCTGCGCCGGAGTCAATTTTAACCCTTGCCGGGGAGGACTTTCACTGCTGGAGATCATTGATGAATTCATTGACCGGCACAAAGTTCAACTGATTAACTTAGTCTAAATAGAACAAAGTAAATACTGGGTCGAAGGTTCCTTTTCTTTCTTCCCGCCTGCCCCCACCCTCTTTTTTTTTTTTTTTTTTTTTACTACTGTACCTAATCACCTCAATTATTAAATATATTGGCAGGCTTAAGGTACTTCGCGAGGAATTGTTAATGGGTGGGGCTGAAATTGAATTACACCTTTGAGGGGTTGTTTTTTGTTTCCCCCCCCCCTTCCCCCCCTTTCTTTGACAATTTAAGACGCCGCTTCTGTGTGTCCTGCTGGTACCGAGAGAGAAACAACAACAACCACAGAGCTAAAGGGCTTTGACAACTGTAGCATCCGCCAACTCGGGCCACCATGGCCGTGGAGACGGCGGTCGTGAAGTCTTCGTGCGGGGGGTGTGGGCTCTTCGCCCGAGCCGAGGCTGAAGTGCCCCCGACTTCGGCGCTCCTGTGTGTCGAGTGCGAGTTGGCTAAACTGGGGCAGGAAAACGAGAGCCTGAGGGCGCAGCTGAAGGCTTTGAGGGAGTCCAAAGCCGACGAGCGGCTCGCTGACAGCCGCCCGGAGGGAATCGGCACGGCGTTTAAAAGCCCCGTGGAAGGGCTGAGCGGTCCCGCCAAGGGCCGCTGCGATGGGGCGGGGGGGCGGGCGTCGCTCGCTGCCGAGCGAGGGGGGTCTCTTCAGACGGCAGGGTGGCCCTCGGAAGGGGCGACTGAAAGGGGGGGAAGAGCCGCGAGCGCCCTAAGCTCGAAAGCAGAAGACCTCCCCGTGGCAAATCGTTTTGCAGCCGTCGGGGGACTCTCGCCCTCTGGGCAAAAGCTGCACGGAGGCCAGTCCTCCGAAGAGGCAGTAAAGTCGGCGGCAAACTTTGAAGAGAAAACGCTAAAAGCTGGAAAATATTCATGGCCCGTCGACGATGCCGCCCCTCGTGAAATAGTTACCTTGTGCAAAATGGACGGGGCGCAGAAATCTGTGACAAATGTAGTGGACGAGAAGATGGAGAAAATCATGGGGAGGGTGAATGATTTTATTCCAACTTCTGGATTGAATTCGGTAGCAGGTCATGCAACCATTGGCAGATTGTCACAAAAGGATGGAACATTAATCAAAGACCTTAAATTTAATTCTAACCTAGAAACGAGATCGGAAAAGGGTTCAGAGATTAATTCAGTGCAAAGGTGCAACCAGAACACTATAAAGACAGCGCAGAGGGTCAACAAGTTGGTGAGTAACTGGGGTTATTGGAGGAATTTGTGTTTACAGAAGGGGAACAGGATCCACACAAATATAGTACTGTACCAATACAAAGTAGATACACATGAACTTGGATGAGCTCAGTGTCTTGTTATAAATGTTTTAATCAAACAAATTTTTTTGTTTAACTGGAGGGAAAAGACCTTGTCAAAACATGTGGGCTGCCAAGATAAAATTTATATCAAACCCAATCCAAGGAAATAACCTCAGTCATTGGCCAAAAAACCTCCAAAGTAGTTTGTGTCAATAAGTACATAAGAAAACAGTACAGCACAGGGAGCTGTCTGGCAGAGGCTGCGCTGTGAACATGCAGCTTGCAGCTATACCCGCCCCGGGGCCTTCCCTCAGCCACATCACTTCTTGTAGATGGTGACCTGACAGAGGGAAGGCTTTGGCAGGGCTGGCCACGAGCAGCCTGTTCACAGCGCTGCCTCTGCCAGCTGGCTCCTGCTGTTCTGGAAGGCCTGCAGGTATGTCGAATATCACAGATTGGGGGGGGAGGGTTGGTTGGAGAGAAGCCAAACCTGCACAGTAAGGGAAAATAGATGCTAGACCTCATTTTGGGGCAGGAGGGAATATGGATGCTAGGCTCATAGAGGGGGGGGGGGAAGGAACAGGAGGGGACATGGATCCTGGACTGCTTGTAGGGGATTGGGGAGAGGAGGGGGTCATGGATCCTGGACTGCAAGTGGGGAGGGGAAGGAGACATGGATCCTGGACTGCAAGTGAGGGGGGGAGAGAGGGGGACATGGATCCTGGACCAGTAAGTAGAGGGGAAAGGGAATGAGAAGGAAACCCAGGCCAGAAAAGGGGGTGAAAAGGAAGAGATGCTTCATCATAGAGAGAGAGATGCCAGGTCATTGGGAGTGGGGAAGTGATTCAGGGTGCAAAAGAGAGAGGTGGTGAGTGGGGTGAGGGAATATGGATGCTGGACCCGCAAAGTAGGGGTGGGGGAGAGGTGGTAGAGAGACGAAGGGAGAGTGACCAAGACCAGAAATGGTGGGAAGGGAGGAAGAGATTCTTAGCCAGTGGAGAGAGGGTGAAAGAGATACCAGACTATGAAGGCCAAGGAGAAGATTCAAGGTGCAAGTGAGAGAGGGTAGGTTTTAGAGGGAGACAGAACTACAGTTGGAGTGAGAGAGGGAACTGAGGAGGCTGGAACCTGTGAGAGGAAAAAGCAGGAAGGCATTTCAGACCTCAGCATAGGAGAATTCTAATCAAAACACTACAAAACAACTTTACAGAATTTTGCAATATTGTGTGCAGAATTCAGCCAAGAGTGTTTTTGCTGTATGTCTTTTGCACTACAACTTTGGTACCCTTTCTTTGTTCATGTGTACAATACATGCAGTTATATGTTCTTATAAAATGTGTAAATCATGACTGCTCAAACACCTGCCTGAACATGTCTAGTGTACAGGTATGTGCTAGCACTGCATGTACTTCTAGGCATGGACTACTTTTTTATAAGAGCCCATTATGTACCTATCTTTTAACCGCACAGGTCTCATATTGGCTTTATGCGGATGACTTTGGATGTCAGTTCAGTGGCTGCAGAAGGTGATGACAGAGATGAATTGTAACAGATTGAAATTGAGTGTTCAGAAAACGAAGGTTATATGTTTTGTTAGTTCATTGGGATATGCTCTTCCTGATAAAATCGACCTATTAGGCACTACTGTTGCAATATCCACAGAGGTAAAATACTTAGGGGGTTTTACTAGATTCAGGGGGCATGTATGTGCATTGGTAAAAAAGGTGTTTTTTAAATTACATCTGTTGAATAGTTTGTGCCCATATTTGATTGCTTTTGTGTTTAGGATTGTCTTGTAGAGTGTGGTATTCTCATGCTTAGACTACTGCAATTTGATGCTTCTGGGTATACCTTCATCAGCACTGAGTGAGCTGTGGGTAGCCCAGAACGTGATTGTTTTAACTCTGTTTTGATTTAAGAAAGAGTGATCATGTGACAGAATGCTATACTGTATATCTTTGTATTGGTTAAAATTAGAACATCGAATCCTTTATAAATTACTGGTCATAGCACATCTTTGTATTCACAATAAGGCACCAAAATATTTGACGGATATTATTCGGCCATATGAACCACAGCATGTGTTGTGCTCGGTGACTCACAATAACCTACAAATTCCAATAATGAAACAGCTGTGGCTAGCCGTGTCTAGAGCTAGCATATTTTCGTGTTTGGGACCTCAGGAGTGGAATAAGTTTACAGGATATGTAAGACAGCAAACATGTTTGAGTAGTTTTAAGAAAATATTGAAGAAACATCTCTTCTTTAAGATGAAATATGGGACTTGATTTATAGTTTTTTGATGCGAGGCGCTGGTTGCCTTTTTGTAATTTTAGGAGGCTTTACATTATCACTATTGTGTTTTATTTATGTTCGATTTGTTGTACTGTATGTGATTCTGTTTGTGTATGTACTTTACTGTAACCCGCCAAAACTGCCCTAAGACTTATTTCCAAAGAATATGGATATTTCCAAATGGATATTCATGTGCTTGTAACATTCATATCCCAGTTTTGCAAAAATAAAGAAAGGGATGTCCAACTAACAATGGAAACATGTTGTGGGTGGGATTAGGAAGGACTCGGTATCAGGATGTCCAAGACGTGTAGAAATGTTCAAGGCTAAAAAAGGACATCCAAAATTTAAGCCTGTTCTGATTGAGCAGTTGATCACTGGAGAGATTAAGGCATGACACCTCCTTAATCCTTAAGCCTCTGGTGGTTGCTTCCCCCACCCTAAAAAGGTATAGAAGATGAAAAGTGAGGCTAAAATGGAAACAACCAAATCACAGCAATCCTCACTCAACAGGATCCAATATAGGATGGCAAAAGGGCTCACAAAGCCCTTCACATCAATACAAAAACCAAGTGTGGATATTTGGCTTGGCTCATATCTTTGCCTCCTTTATCAAATGCAGCTTATATGTTTACTTCTGTAATTTTTTCAGAAATAAAGACTAAAAAACAGCACAATTTATTTTTACTTATCGTTTTTAATGCAGTATCTCTAGCATTACAAAATACACTGAATGGTAATCAGTAGGGTTACTAGAAGTCCAGGAAATCTCTGACATGTCCTCTTTTTAGAGGACTGTCCAGACTCCCGGATGGACTTTCCAAAACCAGGTATTTGGCCAGGTTTTGGAAAGCCCTGATGAGCTCTGGCCGCATCTGAAGAGCTTCTGAGCGTGTGGATGTTGTCGCACATATCCATGCATGCTCAAGACCCTCCAGACGTAGCTGGACCTTGTCTGGAAGAAGAGAGGAGGCTTTGTGGGGGTGGGACTTGGGGCAGAAAGGGATGGGGTTGGAGGCGGAACGGCCATGTGTCTGGGGTTTCCTGGAGAAAAATATGGTAACCTTAGTAATCAGGTACTTGTAACTATTTTCCCCATCTGTCCCGGCAGTCTCACTATCTGGTACCTGAAGAGATTAAATACCTTGCTCAGAGTCACAAGGAGCAGGCTGAGATAGAAGTCATAACCTCAGACTGCTGAGGCAGCAGTTCTAACTACTAGGCCACACCTCTACTCCATTATAGACATTCATAGCAAATCTGAGGAGCAGCCTAGTAGTTAGTATGGACTTTAAACCAAGGAACTTAGGTTTAAATCCCACTTTAGCTCTTATTTGTTTATTGTGAGCCCTTCAGAAACAGAAAAATACATACTGTACCTAAATACAAGCCACCTGCAAACCTGAAGGATATTGACGTGATATAAATTCAAGTACAGTAGGTATGTTTCTGTTCCTAGAAGGCTCATAATTACAAAATAAGAGTTAAAGGGGGATTTGAACCTGTCTCCTTTGGTTTAAAGTCCACTGCATTAACTACTAGACTGCTCTTCAGGGATGTCTGTGTGGTCATTCTTCTAAGTTGCTTTTTTTTTTTTTTTTTTTTTTTTTTTGCTGTTCATAGACATGGTTCATCACCCATATACATCCTCAGAACAAAGTTGTTCATCTCATGTGTTTTCAAACAGGAAGTCATGAAATTTTCTGTTGGAACTTATATTTGAGGTGGACATTTGTTTTGAACATTATGATGTGAACTTCCATTCACAAATTGCTCTCTTGGTGTGTAGGGGGGGCATCTTAAAAGCCATATCTTCTTACCCCTGGATTTTATACATGGCGCCAAATTGTGAGTGCCCAAGATGCACATGCAACTGAGTTGATTTAATGAGCCCTTAACTAGCTAATTGGGTGGTAACCAATTGTTTTAGTTAATTGTCTTTCATTGGCAGTTGTGCACACATCCTGCAGTGCACTATTCTCTAAATATCCAGGTGCAACTTTGCGTGTTTCTGAAAAGGGGGCAGTACCAGGGTCATATTGGAGGTGCTCCCAAAAGTTGTGTGGAATTATAGAACTAAGGTTAATCCATGCATAAGATAGACACAAGCATTTATACCTGCTTTTAGAACATATAAGTCCTGTGTCTAACAGATCCATACCTAAAAATGATTCTATAAATCTTGCCCACCTTTTATAAAATTGCACTTTGCACCGATATTTTTGGGTGTGGAATATTGAATGCTATTTATGAATTCCTTCCTTGATGTCTAGTGCAGCTCAAAGATTAGTATAAAATATTATTTGGAATTTTTGCACTCTATAGTAATTTAAGTTGCTAAAATTTTTGCACATTGCACTTTTAGGAGGTTTTTTCCCTGAATGGAACCATACCTTGATGATATATATATGATGTATTTATAAATGATCTAGAAACAGGGACGAAGTGCGAAGTAATAAAATTCACAGAAGACACCAAACAAACTAGAAGAGTGGGCGACGAAATGGCAGATGAAGTTTAATGTAGAGAAATGTAAAGACTTGCATGTAGGAAACGGAAACCCAAAGTACAGCTGTACGATGGGAGGGCTAGTAATGGGTGAAAGTACCCTAGAAAAGGACTTGGGGGTGATGGTGGACAAGACAATGAAGCCCTTGGCACAGTGCACAGCGGCCTCTAAGAAGGCGAATAGAATGCTTGGTATTATCAAGAGAGGTATTACAACCAGAACGAAAGAAGTTATCCTGTCGTTATATCAGTCGATGGTGCACCCGCATCTGGAGTACTGCGTCCAATATTGGTCGCCGTACCTTAAGAAGGATATGGCGATCCTCGAGAGGGTTCAGAAAAGAGTGACGCGATTGATAAAAGGTATAGAAAACCTTTCATATGCTGAAAGATTAGAGAAATGGGGGCTCTTTTCCCTGGAAAAGCAGAGGCTTAGAGGGGACATGATAGAGACTTACAAGATCATGAAGGGCATAAAGAAAGTAGAGAGGGACAGATTTTTCAAACTTTCGAAAACTACGAGAACAAGAGGAAATTCGGAAAAATTAAGAGGGGACAGATTCAGAATCAATGCTAGGAAGTTCTTCTTCACCCAAAGGGTGGTGGACACCTGGAATGCACTTCCAGAGGGTGTGATAGGACAGAGTATGGCAGTGATGGCTAACCTTTTTGAGCCCGAGTGCCCAAACTGCCGCACAAAACCAAAGAATTTCCTCAAAGTGCCAGCACGTCAATTAAACCTTAATAACAAGATTTTAGTATCTAAAAACTCTTTATAAAGTTGCCTGAACTATGTAACATAATTTTTAAAGGTTGGAATCTTTATATTGTCAGAGAATCAATTTGATTCACAATCCTTTGGTTTTCATTTCAATTTATTGGCAATTTATAATGTTTTAATGATTTCATTCAATTTAATGAATTTAGGAAGAATTTGATTCAGTTACACAATATATTTTAAATGTATTATTCACATAACATGTCAAATGTATCCTGAGTAAAAAAAAAGATAAACTTCTTAAAACTGTTAACTGTGTCAAGACTCGGTGTGCATTCCCAAAGAGTCTATACATGTTTTTTTGTAAAATTTACAATCAAATTAGAAAATAGTTAAATCATTACATTTCTAATAATATGATGTAAAGAAAACAAAAGAGCTTTCAATTAAACCAACCATTTTTATTGGAAATTCCAGATTGGAATACAACAAGGCCATGTAAAGTCCCTTTTTTAAATAACATCTTTAAATAATATTTAAATAACTTAGAAAGTGTCTTAACTGCAAACTGAAAACACTGCTTCATGTAAACATATGCATTGGGCATGCTCTGAAAAAAATTAATGTGATTTTTGTTGTTGCATGCATGCTGATACCCTGTTTCCCCGAATATATGACACTGTCTTATATTTTTAAAAACTCCAAAATATGCACAAGGTCTTATTTTCAGGGGGATGTCTTATTTTTCCATGAAGAAGAATACAGTACACATTTATTGCTGAAAAAAAGACATTTATTACCTGTATATGGTACAGGTCATCACAAACCAGAAAAGCTGTATCACAAACCAGAAAAAACTGTATCACAAACCAGAAAAACATTTAAGGCCCTGATTCTCCAAAAGTGCGTCCCGATTTTAGGCAGCTGTAGACAGGAGGATGCCTGATGGCACCTTGGCCAATCAGGCCTTAGGATTAGTGGGGATGGGTGGACCCGCTATGCCTAAGGCCTGATTGGTCCAGGTTTCTACAGCCTGGGCCAATCGGGGCCTTAGATTTAGCGGGGATGGGCCGGGAAGGGGCGTGCCGTCTCATTTCCACGAGGCAGACCCGTCGCCTGGATGGCAGCAAGACCCGTCCAGCTGACCAACATTGAAAGGTTAGTTTGGGGAGGGAGATTAGTTGGGGCGGGGGGTCGTTGGGCTTTCCGGCAGGAGGAGTTGGGCATCCTCCTGTCGGCGATTACGAGTTTGGGGGGGAAGGGGGGTCCGGGGTTCCGACAGGAGGAGTTGGGCATCCTCCTGTCGGCGATTACGAGTTTGGGGGGGGGGGGGGGGGGGTCCGGGGTTCCGATAGGAGGAGTTGGGCATCCTCCTGTCGGCGATTACGAGTTTGGGGGGGGGGGAGGGGGGTCCGGGGTTCCGACAGGAGGAGTTGGGCATCCTCCTGTCGGCGATTACGAGTTTGGGGGGGGAGGGGGGTCCGGGGTTCCGACAGGAGGAGTTGGGCATCCTCCTGTCGGCGATTACGAGTTTGGGGGGGGGGGGGGGGGGTCCGGGGTACCGACAGGAGGAGTTGGGCATCCTCCTGTCGGCGATTACGAGTTTGGGGGGGGGGGGGGGGTCCGGGGTTCCGACAGGAGGAGTTGGGCATCCTCCTGTCGGCGATTACGAGTTTGGGGGGGGAGGGGGCTCGGGGTTCCGACAGGAGAAGTTAGGCATTCTCCTGTCGGTAATGGGACAGGCGGCCGCAACAACCGCGGCCGCTATACATATTGCAGCAGGGAGATCCCTTGCTGCCATAAGTATAGCGGCCGCGTCTAATTTAACCCGATTCTCTAAAGACGCCGGTTACAGAATCGGCGTTTAGTATAGGACGCCTCTCCCGGGCGGCCTGCCTGGGGAGCATTTTTTTTTTTTTAAACGTGCATCCTGATTGGCTGATTAGACAGCTGTAGGACGTCTACAGCTACCTAAAATCGGGATGCACTTTTGGAGAATCAGGGCCTCGGTGTACAGAGGCTGTTCCTGGGCTTGTTTTCCTGGACAGCGGAAGCAGGAAGTTGTGTGACCACCCATACAGTACTGTACCAGTACTCTGGATCGCCAAGACATGCTTGTCAAATAGTGCCTTATTTTCGGGGGGGGGGGGGCCTTATATTTCCCAGGTGAGGAAAAAAGGGGGGTGTCTTACTAAAGGAGGAGGTCATATAATGGGGGAAACACGGTAACTTGTCAATCCTTGGCTCATAGTGCGTTAATTTCAGAGCAACACATGCAGCACTCATGTCATCCGTTAATCTGTTTCTAGCATCAGATTTTATTTGATTCAAAGCCGAAAACAGCTGCTCACAAGCATAGGATGACCCAAACAAAGTAAGAAGAGCAATCCCAAGTGCTTTCATGGACTTAAAATTGTCTGGCAGAGAATTCCACGCTTTTAGGATTTCATTTTCAGAACTGCTAGCAGTGATTTCATTTGTCACCATTTCACACTCAATACGTTCATGAGCCGCACGCAGGTCATTGAATTTACTTTTCCAGATAGAGCTTTCTTGAAATTCCAGTAGCTCCATTTCCAAATTTTGAATATCCAACCACTGTAAGCAGGAAAGATCAAGATCTTCAAATGTGGACTTTTCTGGGGAAGTTATAAATGAAAGGGTTGTCTCCATCTTACGGAACTGAAAAAATATTTTACTAAAATTTTCCTTTGCTTCGGCTACAATGGTGGAATATGCTTTGTGGATTTCCTGGTGTTTTTTATGACTGTCCACAAATGTTGTAGAATTATCCAAATGTATTTTTAGGTTGGGAAAATATTTTAGCTGTCCACTCTCAAGGTCTTTTTCAAAAACATGCAATTTTCTCTCAAAAGCATTGATGTCACTAAACATGCTTTCTGCTGTTTTTCCCATGCCTTGTAATTTTTTGTTTAGTACATTAAAGTGGTTAGTAAAATCTGTAAAGAACATGAGGTTGGTAAGCCAGGCCATGTTGGTGAGTTGAGGATAGTCTTCCCCCCTTTTCATTCATAAATAGCCTAACTTCTTCCAAGCAGGCCACAAATCTCTCTAACACTCGTCCTCTGCTCAGCCACCGGACATTATTGTACATCAGTAAAGTGTTATATTGTGCCTGAACCTCATCAAGAAGGGCTTGAAATTGTCGAAAATTAAGAGCACGCGCCATGATGAAGTTCACCATTTTTGTTACATCTTTGAGGACATCGTCAAGTTTTTTGCTGCTTTCTTTGGCGCAGAGAGCCTCTTGATGTATTATGCAGTGAAATTGAATCAGTGGATGTTTTGCTTCCTTAGCAAAAAAATGAATGAATCCTGATGTTGTCCCCACCATGCTAGGTGCTCCATCGCTAGTAACTGAAACCACTTTTTCTGGACTTATGTCTAGTGATGAAAAAGCCTCCATCACAGCATTGTGGATATCTATCCCTTGTGTTCTTCCAGGCAAAGACAGCAGTTTTACCAGCTCTTCTCTCATGATGTCAACAGTAGCATAACACAAAATGAGTGCTAGTCTTGCATGGTTAGTAATATCTGTACTTTCATCCAAGCACATGGAGTAGAAGGGTGCTTTTTGTAAGTCGCAAGTAAGCTGTTGACTAACATCAGCAGCCATTCGCAGAAACCTATCTTTTGCAGTATTTCTGCTTAGCGGCATCTCAGAGATGCGCTGCACAATTTTATCCTTGTTTTGGAAATCATGGAAGAGTGAATTACTCCCAGCCAAAATTGCCTTTTTGATAAAATCTCCATCAGAGAGAGGCTTACCATGTTTTGCCATGCACAGTGAAATTTGAAAGCTGGCAACTGTAAGATGATTAGTTTTTGAAAGATAGTTGCTAAAACTAAGAGACTGGGAGTGATATTTCTTTAATTTTCCTACAAGGAACTCTTTTCTTTGAGCTAAACCAAGTTCAGCAACACTGTTATGGTTGGTCTCAAAGTGACGTTTGACACTTGATGTGCGAGGCACAACACTTTCATTACACATAATACGCAATGCTTTCCCACTGCGTTCAATCACTCCATATGTACTCTTGGAATGGTCTTCCACTATCTGTTTTTGCTTTTTTTGCTGTACTCATTTTCTTTGTTTAAGACTTCAAGTCTACAAAAAGATAAAATTTGTATAATAAAAAAAATCTAATGAAGTGCTGTATACAAATCCGTCCCCATAAAAAAATATGTGATTGGGGAATTTTACTAATTGTAGACATCCGTTTTGGTCAAAAAATATACTGTCCGGGTGAAAACCGGACTTGTGCAACCTGAGTGGATGGGAAAAGGACTTTTATTTTTCATTATTGGAGCCTTTGTTATTTTATTATGATGTTTACAAAAGCATTGTGAAGGGCCACATATACACTTTACTGTTTTTTGCTATATTGAGTTTTCCATAAGGTACAGCGCAGAGGATTAGTTGTTGGTTGTTCACAGAGAGCCCAGCCCTCCTCTCAGCTTACTGAACTTCTCTATGCAATCATCATAAGCAGCTTTTTTTATTTCCTCAAATTTAGCATGTCCCCCATGGAAGATACAGAGGTTTTTACAGAGGAGCACATTATTAGACACATTAACTTCCCCCCATATCCTCACCTCTCTAGCATGGGAGCACTAGGAACTGTTCCTGATTACAGATGTCACATGTGGAGTCACACTACAGCCTCACTGAGTTCCTGTGACAGACTCAGTGTGAAGCTTCTCTTCCTCCCCCCACTTCCCCCTCACACACTGCCTGGCTCATAGGATACTAAGGGGAAGACAGGCAGGCTAAACATCCACTCACAGGACTGCAGCCAGCACAGGAGGATGGGCCGCGGCCCACCGGGACAATGCCCGGTCCTCCCAATGGCCAATTCGGCCCTGTTGCCAGGTGAGCTGCAAAGCAGACACCGGCACACTCGCCTCCCGCCGCGCCGCATATCTTAATTGCGGACTAGAGAGTTGCGCGGGGACAGAAATCCCACCCGTCCCACCAAAGTCTCACCCGTCCCCACCCGTCCCCGTGAGGAATCCCTCCGTCCCCACCCGTCCCCCGCGAGGAATGTCCTCCGTCCCCGTGAGGAATCCCCTCCGTCCCTGCCCATCCCTATAAACTTCAGAAATAGTTATTTCATTTAATTATGCTACTGAATTAAAGGCTCTGGTAGAAACCCATTTACAAATAAGCAAAAAGACTTTATTAATTTGGAAATATTAATTGGGAAGAATACACACTTTGTAAACGGGTTTCTACCAGAGCCTCTTGTTTATAAATTTTTATCAACATAACTAATATACTACTTTATCCTGAAGCAAAAAGAAAAAAGAAATAGAATTCTTTTCCTACCTTTGTTGCCTGGTTTCTGCTTTCCTCATGTTCTCATTCAGTTCCTTCCATCCACTGTCTCTCTTCCTTCTGCGTCTTCCATTTGCTCTGTTACTGTGCCTCTCCCTTTCTCCCCCCCTTCCAAATTGGTCTGGCACCCATCTTCTTCCCTCCGCTCCCCCCATAGTCTGGCATCTCTGTCTTCTTCCCTGCCAGCGTCTTCTCCCCACTCTCTCTTCCCCATTTCCTGTCAGCGTCCTTCTCCCCCCTCTGTCTTCCCCATGGCCATTCAGCATCCTTCTCCACCCCCCTCCCATCTTCCCCATGGCCATTCAGCATCCTTCTCCACCCCCCTCCCATCTTCCCCATGGCCATTCAGCATCCTTCTCCACCCCCCTCCCATCTTCCCCATGGCCATTCAGCATCCTTCTCCACCCCCCTCCCGTCTTCCCCATGGCCTTTCAGCGTCCTTCTCCACCCCACCCCCATCTTCCCCATGTGCTTTCAGCGTCCTTCTCCACCCCACCCCCATCTTCCCCATGTGCTTTCAGCGTCCTTCTCCACCCCTTTGTCTTCCCCATGTGCTTTCAGCGTCCTTCTCCACCCCTTTGTCTTCCCCATGTGCTTTCAGCGTCCTTCTCCCCCCCCCCCATCTTCCCCATGTCCTGTCAGCGTCCTTCTCCCCCTTCTGTCTTCCACAAATGCTTTCAGTGTCCTTCCCCCCCACCCCGTCTTCCCCATGGCCTTTCAGCGTCCTTCTTCACCCCTTTGTCTTCCCCATGTGCTTTCAGCGTCCTCCCCCCCCCCCGTCTTCCCCATGGCCTTTCAGCGTCCTTCTTCACCCCTTTGTCTTCCCCAGTGCTTTCAGCGTCCTTCTTCCCCCTCCTTCTCTCCCGCCCTGGGTGCAGCACAGCCGTCCAGGTCCCCTTACTTTTGTGGCGCTTCCGCGACCGACAGACCGACAACAGCCCCGGTCTGACAAACCTCCCTGCCCTTAACCGCGAATCTAAATTTCCTTCTTACAGCTGCTGTAAGAAGGTAATTTAGATTCGCGGTTAAGGGCAGGGAGGTTTGTCGGACCAGGGCTGTTGTCGGTCGGTCGGGTTAGCTCCACAAAAGTAAGGGGACCTGGCCGGCTGTGCTGCACATGGGGGCGGGGCGGACCGCCCCCTCTCCCTTGGTAGCCACTCGAGCCGCGAGGCTACTCCTCCTTACCTACCCTGCCTGCAGCACAGAGCCAAACGGAAGTCTTCCCAACGTCAGCGCAGACGTCGGTGGGAGGGAGGGCTTTGTTTACCGACGTCAGCGCTGACGTCGGGAAGACTTCCGTTCGGCTCTGTGCTGCAAGCAGAGCAGGTAGGGAGAAAAGCCGCGCGACTTAGTACATCCAGCCCCGCAGGAACCCCGCGACCCTCGGAGGCGTCCCCACGGGATCCCCGCGACCCGTGCAGCTCTCTATTGCGGACCTTCCCGCGTTTCAGCTGCAAGGCCTTCGCGTGCCACAGCTGGCACGCGTGCCATAGGTTCGCCATCGCTGGAGTATGGTATTGAGGTTCAAGAAGGGATTAGATGATTTTCTGAAGGAAAAGGGGATGCTATACAGGTCCTGGACCTGATGGACCGCCGCATGAGCGGACTGCTGGGCATGATGGACCTCTGGCCTGACTCAGCAGAGGCACTGCTTATGTTCTTATAATAGTTAATGAATTTCTGTAATCTTTTTTTCCCCTCATGTTATTTACAGCAATTGTTTTGTTATTAGTGCACTAGACCAGGGGTAGGCAATTTCGGTCCTCGAGAGCCGGAGCCAGGTCACGTTTTCAAGATAGCCACAATAAATATGCATGAGATAGATTTGCATCTCAAGGAGGCAGTGCATGCAAATCCATCTCATACATATTCATGGTAGATATTCTGAAACCCTGACCTGGCTCTGGCTCTCGAGGACCGGAATTGCCTACCCCTGGTCTAGTGCACTAATAACAAAACAATTGCTGTAAATAACATGAGGGGAAAAAAAGACTACAGAAATTTATTAACTATTGAGGACTGGAATTGCCTACCCCTGCACTAGACCATGGTATGCTGTACAGTAACAACTTAGTACACAAACTGAACTTAAGTAAGAAAAAATTTAGCATATATGTGCTAAAATTAGCATATTTATATGGAAGTAAAAGGATGATGCATGTAAATGAAGCTTTAGATCAATCTTGTCAAAGTTCAGCCTTCAAAAGCTTCAAGCAGATCAGACTTTTTGTCTCCTAACTCCTCGCACCTTGGGTTCTGCATCTCCAACCCTATATGTCATGTCTGTCTGTCCAAGTTAGATTGTAAGCTCTTCTGAGCAGGGACCATCTATAAATGTCAAAATGTACAGCACTGCATATGCCTTTCAGCGCTATATAAGGGATAAGTAAGTAGGGCATGCAAATCTTAGGGCATGCAAATCTTAGGTACAGTATAATCTCATTATAACGGACTTCAAGGGACCTGGAAAAACAGTCCGTTATATCCAGAGTTGCATTTTTAAAAAACTTTATTTGGATCAACTTGAAACAACGTACAATCAATGAACAACATGCATATCAGCAACATCAATAACAAAACATTGGTATGGCACGAAATGATTGCAAAACCAGAACTCTAAAAGATGTTCTAAACTCTAAAGCATTATGTTGTACTATACTGGAAAGAAAAATAATCTGTCATTTTCTTCTGGGCTGCATTTTGATACTATATCACTGGCATGCCATGCGCCTTAAAGGCAGAGCCTGCATGTCCGTTATCCCAGGACAAGCAGGCAGCTATTCTCACATATGGGTGATGTCATTAACATCACCCATATGTGCCTGGATGCGGAAGCCTCGCAAGCAGACTTGCTTGAAGAAACTAGAAGTTTCGAGACGACTGCACCGCGCATGCATGAGTGCTTTCCCGCCCAGCGTAGGGCGCGTCTCCTCAGTTCTCAGTTTTCTGCGGAGCCGAGAAGTCCGTCTTTGACTCTCTGCGTTTAACTTCGTGCCTTCTCTCGACCGCAGTTTGTGGTTTTTTTTTTCTTCACGAATCGCTGTTTTGATTACTTTTATTTCCCCAAAAAAATTAAAAATAAAATTTTTTTTTAATTTTCTTACGTTCGGCTGCCAGGGCAGGCCGCCCGGCCGCGGCCCAGGGGCTTCGATTTTGAGGCGGCTATTTTTTCTCCTATGTCCCGGTCAGCTACGGGCTTCAAGAAGTGTAGCAAGTGCCAGCGATTTCACTTACAGACCCATACCGATGGTGCCTCAAGTGCCTTGGGCCGGACCATCAACTGAAGTCGTGCGAGCGCTGTGCTACTCTTCAACCTCGAGCCCTTAAACGTCGTCTTTTGGTGGACAAGCTCTTCGGGATGGATTCTTCCTCCGATCCCTTGACTTCGAAGGTGGCCTTGACTTCACCTTCGACTGAGCCTCCTCCTGCTTCTTCTGCTTCCACCTCGAGCCTCATCAGACCTTCTTCGTGTGCAGCAACTCTTTCGTCGACGACTCCTGCTGTATTTTCCCCTGTCTCCTCAGGTCAGGTAACTCAGCAGAAAGTTCCAGCAGTGGTTCTTAAGGTGCCTAAGACTTCCAAGACGTAGCACATTCCCACTGCCTCTGTGGAACTCCCAGCCAATGCAGGTGGGCCGGTTTCATACACGGTACCCTCCTCGCTGACTGCTCTCCAGACCATGTTGGAAAAGCAATTCATGTAGTTCCTTATTAATATGGGACCGAAGCTTCTTTCTCTTATCCAGCTTGGGCATTCTGCAAACTCCCATGAGGTCAAGCCGCTTCCTTTGCCTCAGTCTGAGCTTCGACACTCTTTGCAGGGAGCAGAGTCTCTGCGAGTGTCTGGTCTGGCATCCAAGCATGACATGCAAGGAGCAGATTCTTTGCCAGTGCCTCGACAGGAATCTTCACACTCTATCCAAGGAGCAGAGTCTTTGGGAGTGTATCGAGGTTCCTCCACTAAGCCTCTGGAGCTTCGCTCTACAGCCTCCAGTCCTACCCATTCGTTGGTAGCATCGGCTGCTTCTGTCTCCAAGGCGAAATCTCCTCGATCATTGAGATCTGCTTCCAAGCACCATTATCACAGAAGATCAAGGCATACTTCGAGGCATAGTTCTTCTTCTAAAGAACGTCCTTCAACCAAGCCTCGATCTACTCCTACTTCTACTAGACCGCCTACTCCTCGATCGAGGTCTCCACTCCCTAACCTTGAGGATGTCGCGGTTTCGATTTCTTCGTCCAAGTCTCCATATTCATTTGATACTTTTCTTCTGACCGAAGCTTCAACCTTGACCTAGGCTGCTTCGACAACCTTGAGTCCCTCTCGAGGCAACGCATTGGCCGATTAGCTAGCTTTTTCCTCCTTTCTTATTCAGATGGCTCTTGACCTGGATCTTCAATTAGATGCTGGCTCCAAATACTCTAAGGAGTATCTCGAAGTTATGCATCTTCCTCAACCTCCGGCAGAGTCACTTAAGCTTCCTCTTCACAAGCTCTTGTCTCAGACTTTTGCCAAATGCCTGGAGACTCCTTTTACAATTCCAGCAGTTCCAGGAAAATTGGACTCTAGATATAAAATTCTACATCGCAAAGTCCTCCTTAAAGAGGTCCCATCCTTCCAAGGTTTATGCCACCCTACCTCCTGGAAGGGAAGGGAAAACTATGGACAAATTCGGACGTCGCATCTATCAAAATGCTATGATGTCCTCTAAAGTCCTCAATTATAATTTTCATTTTGTTACTTAGTTTGAGTTCCTCATTAAGCTTTTGCCAAAATTTTTGAGTTATTTGGACACTCAAAAACATTTTGAATTCCAAGAAGTGATCGCTTCTCTATCTCAACTAAGACTACATCTCCTTCAATCATCCTATGATGCCTTTGAGTTGTCTGCTAGGACGGCTGCTTGTTCTGTAGCAATGCGCCGCCTTCCCTGGCTTCGTACTATTGACATGGATTCTAATCTTCAGGACTGCTTGGCTAATGTTCCATGTGAAGGCAATGACATCTTTGATGAATTCATCGAGGCAGTCACCAAGAAACTGTCTGACCATGAAAAATCCTTTGCTTCTATAGTCAGACCTAAGCCAAAGCCAGCTCCTGCTAAGCCTTCACGTCCTACACCTATATATCGGAGGCGTTTTGCTCCCAGGACAGCTCCTTACAATCAATCTCCTCCTAAGAAACAGCAGCCTCAGAAGCAACAAAAATCTCAGCTTTCTGCTGCACCTAAGGCTACTCAGTCTTTTTGACTGTTTACATCAGAGCATAACCTCCACTGTTCTGCCTCTGTCTTCCCTTCTCCCTATAGGAGGTCGTCTCCATCATTTTTACCACCGATGGATGACAATTAAATCCGACCTCTGGGTGTTAACCATCATCAAGGAAGGATACTCTCTTCGTTTCATTCAAGTTCCACCAGAGCTTCCTCCAAGAGAGTATCCTTTCAATCCATCCCAGACTGCCCTTCTTCTTCAGGAAGCTCAAGCTCTGCTTCGTCTCCATGCCATCAAACCAGTTCCTTCGGACCAGTAGAACAGGGGGTTTTACTCCCGTTACTTCCTTGTTCCAAAGAAGACTGATGATCTGCGGCCCATTCTGGATCTCAGGGTTCTCAACCAATTTCTGGTCAAAGAAAAATTTTGCATGTTGTCCCTGGCATCCCTTTATCCCCTTCTCGAGCAAAACAATTGGTTATGCTCTCTGGATTTCAAGGAGGCCTACACTCGTATTCCCATCCATCCGGCCTCTTATCAATATCTCAGATTTCGGGTGAGGAATCTGCATTATCAATACAGAGTGCTGCCCTTCGGCCTGGCTTCATCTCCCAGAGTGTTCACCAAGTGCCTAGTTGTGGTAGCAGCAGCTCTACGGACTTCAGGCATTTCCTTACCTCGAAGACTGGCTCATCAAAGATTCAACTTATCAGGGGATTATTGTAGCGACCCAACGGACTACGTGGTTCCTACAAAGTTTGGGGTTCGAAATCAATTTTCCCAAATCCCAACTTCAGCCCTCACAGAATCTACAATTCATCAGAGCTGTTCTGGATACTGTCCAACTCAGAGCATTCCTTCTACAACAACGTCTGGAAGCTCTTCTTCAACTCTGCCACACAGTGTCTTCCCGCTCTTCCATCTCAGCGAGACACATGATGGTACTCCTGGATCACATGGCCTCCACAGTACACGTGATTCCTTTTGCCAGACTTCATCTCAGAATTCCTCAGTGGACCCTGGCATCTCAATGGACGCAAGTTTGCGACCCTCTTTCTCGACACACATCAGTCACTCCTTCATTGAAGCAGTCTCTCCGTTGGTGGATGCTCTCTTCCAATCTCTCCAGAGGCTTGCTGTTCCAAACGCCACCCCATCAAAAGGTCCTAACGACAGATTCTTCGACCTACGCTTGGGGTGCTCACCTCGATGATCTCCGTACACAAGGCCACTGGACCAGTTCGGTTCGTCAGTGTCACATCAATCTGTTGGAACTCAGAGCGATCCTCAAGGCTCTCAATGCTTTTCAACATGACCAGGTAGTCCTTATTCGGACGGACAACCAAGTCGCCATGTACTATGTCAACAAACAGGGAGGGATGGGATCTGCCTCCCTTTGTCAAGAAGTTCTGAAGGTTTGGGACTGGGCAATCTGCCACACACCTTCTTCAAAGCTGTCTACATACAAGGGGCGAAAAATTGCTTGGCGGACAACTTGAGTTGTCTTCTGCAACCTCAGGAATGGTCACCAAGTCAAAGAAATTGGTCAGATTTATCTGACAAGACCTGCCCCTGGACGCACTCCAAGCCAGTCAGATTGAATATCCACTGAATGTGAATTTATCTCATGTATAGTCATGGTAGTAGTCCTGAAAACCCACCTGGCTTAAGAGTGCCTCAAGGAAGGGGTTGAAAAGCAATAGTTTATTGGCAGGAGAAGTCCAGGGAAACGAAGAAGATAAAAATCCCACAAGTATCACAATGAAGAAGGAAAAAGCGAGGTTATATGGACTCCTGACACAGGCAGACTAGCTGAAACTTTGCCATGTCAAATCTCATCAATTCCCTCAACCTTTGTTCAAAATAAAGTTTGTGCAAAATCCTGCTCTTCTGTGCGCCTTACTTTTTGCTTCTTCTTTGTGGCAGGAGCAACAGAAGAGGGACTGGATTAGAGAACAGATGTTTCCTGCTCTGCTTCAGCCTTTCACGTTCATTCCCCTCTTCTTTATAGGCTGCCTTGAAGAAAGGGGCTAGTGCAGAACACCTCCCACTGCTCGGTTATGGAAAGCAATGGAACTGCATTTCAAGCCATCCCCCCATCAATTAATCCCTGTTCTACTTTTTATTTAAGTATTACTTGATGTTGAGGGATTTTTTTTTCCCCCAGTTCAAATCATTTTATTGAGCATTTATAATATTTTGATTACAGTGCTCCCCCAAGAGTCACAGGGGTTCCGTTCCAGGAACCCCTGCAAATCTCGAAAAACCGCAAATACAGTTTTTCATTGGGGAGCCTGAAGAGGGCAGCGAGAGAGGGCAGCAGGAGAGCAGCCGGAGCGCTGCGAGTGCAGGAAATCACTCGCAGTACGCTCCGGCCGCCTCATTCTGCAATAAGTCGGGCCTTATCCAATCAGGAGCTGCGTGTCATAGCAGCTCCTGATTGGATAAGGCCCGACTTCGTGCAGGAAGAGGTGGTCGGAGTGTACTGCGAGTGATTTCCTGCACTTGCGGCACTCCGGCTGCTCTCTCCTGCCTCTTCCGCTGCCCTCTTCTTGTCAGTGGTTCGCGGTCAGAAAATACCGCGAATGACCGGGACCACAAACCGCCGACCGCGAACAACCGGGGGAACACTGTATTATAAATGATGTCGGTCTATGGCCTGGCTGTCCTGAGTAGGCCTGCTCTAACTATCATGAAGCTAAGCAGGGTCAGGTCTGGCCAATACCTGGATGGGAGACCACCTGGGAATACCAGGTACTGTAGGCTGATGGGCCCTATGTTGGGCAGCAGCAACATAGTGTCACATAGTGGGCAAAAGAAGTGCAATGGCAAACCACTCCAGAGAATTGGATGAAGGGAGCGTGCTAGATGCCGTATATTTAAATTTTAGCAAAGCCTTTGACAGTGCTCCACACAGGCATTTAATAAATAAACTTGAGTGACCTCTGTATGGGTCCAAACATGATTGATTGGTTTAGGAACTGGTTGAATGGCGATCATTTGGTCAATGGTGATCACTTTGAGGCTGAATTTTCGTCCCTTCCGGCAAACCTCACAGTATGCCGGACCCCCTGCAGCGGGACAGTGTTTTGGAGCATCCTCCAGACCTCACTTTGGAGGTGCAGCGCGCCAGCAGTCTTCCAACTCCCAACCTTCAATCCCTCCCAAAAGAAAATTATGATGCCAGGTTTCTGGTGAGGCCCTCCCGGATCGGAGGAGGGGGGAGGGGGCTTTTGGCCTTTCTTTCGGAATGGCTAAAGATAACCTCAGACCAGTGGTTTCTAGAGGTACTCAGGAAGGGCCTTCGACTACAGTTGTTCTGGCCGCCGACGGACTTCTTCCTGTCCTCTCCAGATGGAAATCTGGACAGGGCCAGCAAGGTGCGCGCTACGGTGCACCGGTTACTGAATCTGGCGTCCATAAAGCCGATTCCAAGGGAAGACTTGGGTTCCAGGAGATACTCTATTTACTTCATTGTGCCAAAGAAAGACTCTGAAGATAGCAGACCGATTCTGGACCTGAATGCAGTGAACACATTGCTGCGAGTTCCGTATTTCCAGATGGAAACTGTGCGTTCTGTAATGGAAGCAGTGGCGCCACGGGAGTTTTTGGCTTCCTTGGATCTCACAGAAGCGTATCTCCACATCCCGATATTTCTAGATCATCAGAGGTTCCTGAGGTTTCATGTTCTCAGGAGGCATTTCCAGTTAGCAATGCTACCTTTCGGTTTGGCATTTGTGCCCATATCTTTCACCAAAGTCATGATGGTGGCTGCCCATTTGCGATCATTGGGTGTGCTCGTACATCCGTACTTCTGACTGGCTGATCAGAGCTCCCTCGAGAATGCAGGGCCGCTTGGTGGTTCGCCAAGTGGTGTCTTTGCTGGAAAGTCTCGGATGGGTGATCAATCTGAAGAAGAGTCGCCTCGAGCCGACGCAGGTCTTAGAGTACCTAGGAGTCCGGTTCCACACAGGAATGAACCGGGTATTTCTTCCAGAATCCAGAAAACTCAAACTCGGGAGTGCAATTCAGGACATGTTAGCGGTCCCAGTAGCGAAGGCCTGGCAGTACTTGCAGTTGTTGGGGTCTCATGGTGGCGAACATAGATGTGATTCTGTGGGCAAGAGCTTGCCTATATCCTCTTCAGTTATCCCTTCTGACGCGGTGGAATTCCCAGAGAGATGTCTGTTTTATGAACCAATCGAAATAGTCTCTCTGCTTAAAACATTGCCACATATATTTGGCTTGCATCTTGAATTCCACTTCAGATGTGCAAATTAAAAAAACTGGCTGATTGGAAGAGCTTGTTTTAGCCTAGCCCCATACTGAGGGCTCTCCTTCACGATTTAAAGATTTACTTATTGTGGTAACTATTTGGTGACTCTCTATCCATATGGTATACAATTCCCCTGGCAAGCCTTTTCTTTTTGAATTGTGACTTTCAAGTATTTTGTTTTTCCTCTGGTTGCACTTCCTTCTGTCTGTGCTCTTCGACGTTCATCTTCACACAGGCTTCAGCATGCTTTTTGCGGTTTAATTTGACTCCTTTCCAACCTAGGACCCCTGAAGAAGGCGTGTACTGAAACACGGACCGAGTTGGGTCCTGTGGTTTAATTTTAAGGTGTTGTTTCTAACCACAATTACCGTATTTTCACGTAGATAACGCGCACCTGGGTATAGCGAGCGAAAAACACAAATTTATGTACAGAAATTTTTATATACCGCGCACACCCGTATACCGCGCATGCTGCCCGACTCTCCTTTCGCCCGCCCCGACTCTCCTCTGGCCACCCCAACTCTCCTTTCGCCCGCCCCGACTCTCCTCTCCCCCTTGAAGTCCTGTCCCCACCCTGAAAGCCTGATGCCCCCCCCCCGAAGTCTGATTCACCCCCCCCCGCAGGACCGCTCGTACCCCCACCCCGAAGGACCGCTCGCACGCACCCCCACCCCCACCCCGAAGGACCGCTAGCACGCACTCCCACCCGCACCCTGAAGGACCGCTCGCACCCCCACAGACTCCCGACCCCCCCCATCATGTATAAGCTCCTACCGGTGTCCTGCTGCTTCCTCTTGGCGGTCCCGACTCCCCGACACAATCGGGGCAAGAGGGAGCTCAAGCCCTCTTGCCCCAGCCAACCGCGGCACCCCCACACGATCGAGGCAAGAGGGAGCTCAAGCCCTCTTGCCCCCCCCCCCCCTGACTACCCGACACGATTGGGGCAAAAGGGAGCCCAAGCCCTCTTGCCCCGCCGACTCCCCAACTCCCCGACAATATCGGGCCAGGAGGGAGCCCAAGTCCTCCTGGCCCTGGTGACCCCCCCCCCCGCTAGTTGTTCGGGCCACGAGGGAGCCCAAACCCTCCTGGCCACGGCGACCCCCTACCCCCACCCCGCACTATATTACGGGCAGGAGGGATCCCAGGCCCTCCTGCCCTCGATGCAAACCCCCCTCCCCCCAATGACCGCCCCCCCAAGAACCTCCGACCGCCCCCCCAGCCGACCCGTGACCCCCCCTGGACCCCCACGACACTCCCACCCCCCTTCCCCGTACCTTTGTGTAGTTGGCCGGACAGACGGGAGCCAAACCCGCCTGTCCGGCAGGCAGCCAACGACGGAATGAGGCCGGATTGGCCCATCCGTCCCAAAGCTCCGCCTACTGGTGGGGCCTAAGGCGCCTGGGCCAATCAGAATAGGCCCGGGAGCCTTAGGTCCCTCCTGGGGGCGGGGCCTTGGGCACATGGTCGGGTTGGGCCCATGTGCCTCAGGTCGTGGGGGGTCGGCCAGGGGAGGCGGTCGGAGGTTCTTGGGGGGGGCGGTCGTTGGGGGGAGGGGGGTTTGCATCGAGGGCAGGAGGGCCTGGGATCCCTCCTGCCCGTAATGTAGTGCGGGGTGGGGGTAGGGGGTCGCCCTGGCCAGGAGGGTTTGGGCTCCCTCCTGGCCCGAACAACTAGCGGGGGGTGGGGTCGCCAGGGCCAGGAGGACTTGGGCTCCCTCCTGGCCCGATATTGTCGGGGAGTTGGGGAGTCGGCGGGGTAAGAGGGATTGGGCTCCCTTTTGCCCCGATCGTGTCGGGGAGTCGGCGGGGCAAGAGGGCTTGAGCTCCCTCTTGCCCCGATCGTGTCGGGGGTGCCGCGGTTGGCTGGGGCAAGAGGGCTTGAGCTCCCTCTTGCCCCAATCGTGTCGGGTTTCGGGACCGCCAAGAGGAAGCAGCAGTACACCGGTAGGAACTTCTACATGATGGGGGGGGGGTCGGGAGGCTATGGGGGTGCGAGCGGTCCTTCAGGGTGGGGGTGCGGGTGGTAGTGCGTGCGAGCGGTCCTTTTTGGGGTGGGGGTGCGGGTGCGTGCGAGCGGTCCTTCGGGGTGGGGGTGCGAGCGGGCCTGCGGGGGGGGGGGTGAATCGGACGTCGGGGGGGAACTATGTAAAAAAAATTTTTGTACAACGCGCTCACGCGTATAACGCGCAAGGGTATGCGCGGTACGTAAAAAACACGTATAATGCGCACGTTATATGCGAGAAAATATGGTATTTTAATAAACTTTGCCTGTATCATTTTACATGTTACTACAGTTCTCCTTGCATTTTGTCTTCGACCCTTTTACTGCAGATTTTGTTGGTTCTTCCTTTTAATATTCAACTTTCTTCTCAAAATCGAGCTACTTTTTTTTTCTATGTCTTCCCTTAACACCTATCAAGGTGTACCATCTCCTCCCTCTTTCTTCTCCCCTATTCCCATCTATCCATACGAGCATTTCTTCTATCTGTCCCTTTCACACCCATCACTATGCACCATCTCTTCCCTCTCCTGTAGTCTGACATCTGTTTTTCCCCTTCCCCTTCTCCTATGGTCTGGCATTTTTTCCTGTCCTTCCCACAGCCTGGCATCTCTCTCCTCTCCCATGGTCTGGCATCTCTCTCTCCTTTCTTCCCCCTTCCCGCAGTCCAACATATCTCTCCATCCCTTCCCCCTTCCCAAGCCCACTCAGAAATGATGCATCTTTGATGTGACTAGTGAAGTAGGCCGCTGTCGGAGCCTATACCCAGATAGAGACCTCACACTCTATATACTGGTATCAATCAATAAGTATATTTATTAATGAATCAGTAACAGCTTATCCTTTTCCCGCAAGTGTCCCTTTAATCTTACCATATCAGCAACCTCTGAGCCTCATCATTCCACCCTGTTATCACAAGACACGTATTACTAAATGCAATTCTCGAGAATTCTATTCTTGACCATGAGATGTGTTCATCATAATAGGTGTGAGGCTCTGTTGCCATGCAAAAGAGTTAAGTCTTGCTTGTTTGTTCCTCTTCATAAGTTTCGCTTAGTCCAGCAGTTTATTTCCCAACCAGTACGTGACAGCTGGCAAGTGTAGTCAGAAATGTCTTTTTAAGTTTATTAATATATATTGAGTTGCTAGGGCAGGAGGGGAGAAAGGGGATTTTCTCCTCATTTGAGGTCTAATTTCTTCACCTTTAATGTTTCCCAAAGGACTTATTATGCTTCACCTGTATCATACAAGGACTTACTGTATATATTTTCCTTCATACCAGAGTTCACCGTATTTTCCCTCTTCATCTCACTAGTGGCATTCCATAAGCCATACCAGTTTAAGATTCCTGGTATCTCTCCCTCCTTTCTCCCCACTCCACTATACCTTTAAAAGCCTTCAGTTCTTTGTCAGCAGCAACTCTCGCCTGCTGTTCATGCGAACCTGGAGCCTTTCTGCTGATACAACTTCTCGTTTGCATATAGGCGGAGTTCAGGTCAGAAGGTATGTGTTCAATGGGTATGAGTTGCTGTTTATTACCAGCAAAGAAATATGCTTTCAAAAGTATAGGGCGTATGAAGAAAGTTGAGAAATTCTGGGTCACCTGGGGTAGGGGGAGGAGAGATACCAGGCAGGGAGACGGGGATCTCTTGCCCACCCACTTTAGGCTCAGGTCTACCCAAGATTGAGTGTTTGACTATGGCCATGCTCTCTATATATGTCTTTGTCTGTCTCAGCTCTTCCAAGCCTGCTACTCTAACCTCTAGAGAGCGATTTCATTCTCTGAGAGCCAGGAATTCTTTGCAGTGAGTGCACGTATACAGCACCTCTCCAACTGTAAGAAAATCATACATGTGGCACTTGGTGCAAAAGAATGGATAGCTCCCATGTCACTGTAGATTTAGAGGTGGAGGATATTGAGTTCATGGGGAGAGAACTTGGGAGTAAAGTGGGGGAGGGCCGGGGGAACAGCAAGAGGGACTTGAAAATGAAGAACACAGATTTACACATTAGACAGTTTGCAGAAAATTGTGTGTTGGAATAAGCTGGTTAAATCAGTATGAATGTCACATAGCACCAAAACTATTCAGGATCTTTTGAAGCTGAAAAGTAAACGCTCAATGATTTTCCAAAGGAGTAAGTCCAGACTAATCCAGTTAATACACTTTTTATTTATTAGAGTGGCCTTCGTATCTGCAAAGTAAAATCCCATCACACTTGCTGGAAAGATACATTATTGCAACTGGCAATACAAGCCTCAGTTGCATAATACAGCATCCATTTTTGCTCGAAAAAGGAATATGCATGCATCAATGGATATGCAGTACACTGATGTTGTAGGACTGTTAGTCATGTCAAATATAACAACTACTTTGGGTTTGTTTATTCAACACTTACAGTTTCTGTTGTAACCATGGTTCTATCATTAAAGTAGATTAAAATCAGACACAACATTTTTTATGTATTGCTGGGAAGAATGTACATTAAAGGTTTAGGAATGCAAAAGTGAAACTAATTGCTTTGTCATAACTTGCTACCCATACACTTGACGCATACATTCATTATAGAAACCAAATAACCTATTATTATGCAATATTTATTTTACAAAAAGAGCATTTCTTAAATACACTAACTTTTGCAAATAGTTTCTACTGAAAAGATTAAAAGAGCTTCCCATTTGATCTTACTTATGCTTACTAAAGCTTTTTAAAATATGTCATGGAAGAAATTCTTTGTGCTCTTTCTCCCATCTCTTTTTCATAGCAACCATGTGCTTTTTTCACTAATTTTTGTTTCTCTCTTCTTTCTAATGTTGGTTATGTAAGGTTATGCGAACCGCTTGTTGGGGGTGCATGCCGCCAGGAATATTGCTTGCCTGCCCGCCTGTCTCCTCCTAAGACGCCTTTGCTGCTGGGGATCCCTCCTTCCTTCCGCCCCCCCCCCCCTCTGTCAAAGCCAATCCAACCCCAGTCCCCACTCCTCCCAGCTGGATCTGACCTCTCCCCAGTCCCGATTCCCTCATCTACCAGCTCCCTGCTGCTGTTTTTTTAAAAACTTTGGGCAGCCAGTAGCACAACGAAACCAGCCTCCCACCATCTTCCTGCCTGCCCTGGAAGTGTTATTTCTGCAGCATTCTGCGTAGGCTGCAGAAATAACACTTCTGGGGCTCTGATAGATAGCAGGAGGCAGGCTTTGTTCCCAATTCCCCCATCTATCAGCTCCCTGCCGTTGTATTTAAAAATCTTCGAGCAACTTAAGATGCAACGAAGACAGCCTCCCGCCATCTGCCTGCCCCAGAAGTGTTCTTTCTGCAGCGTTCTGCAGGCAGGCAGATGGCGGAAGGCTGGCTTCATTGCATTCAGACATCAATGTGCTAGTAACAAAGCAGTGGGAAACCTTGGAGGTTTCCTTATAGGTGGCAGACTATGTCTAGATTGTATCCCTTGGCTCCTGAATTTCAACAGCTCTCTGTGCAGCCAAAAGTGGATTCCATGGTGACCCAGGGGACAAAGCAGACCTCCTTAAATAATGAAAGAGGAGTGGTGTTAAATGATGCACAAAGATTGTAAGGTGGATGTTGTCCTCAAGAGGCAATTTGAAGCTTTAGACTTGGGAATCTAAGCCACAGTAGCGGCCTCGTTTGTGGCTTATGTCTGCCACACCAGATTACATCTGGTTCCAATGACAGAGAATTTGAGCCCCCAACAGGTTCTAGAAGGAGTGGAATATGTGGCAGATGCCTTATATGACATCATAAAACTCATGAGCAAGGTTTCAGTGTATACTGTTACTGTCTCCAGAATGCTTTAGATTCGGCAGTAGACGGGGAGTGCAATTTCCAAAACCACTCTAAGCAGACTACCTTTTAAAGGTCAGATGCTCATTAGAAAAGGGCTTGATGATCTAATGGCCACCCTAAGGCTCTGCCAGACAGCAGACCTAGGAGGCTCAGAGAGGCTGGTAGAAGTAGTTTTCAGGCTCAAGGCATTCTCATCAGTACTACGGAAGCTCCTCAATTCAGAGGTTGTATCAAAGATCCAAGCAGAGGTTTAGCAGTACCAGAAGGTCTCAGCCTTTGTTTATCACGTGAGTGCAGCCTTCAAGAAGTCTTCATGGCAGAACAGTTGCAGTGCCTCTGCAAATAGGAGGCAGGCTGTCTGCTTTCTGGGAGGCTTGGGCACAGATTTCCTCAGATCGTTGGTGCTAGATCTCATTCAAGAGGGACACAAAGATTGAGTTTTGTCACTTGCTACCAGATCTCTTCATAGATTCTCCAATTGGAAGACCAGAAAAGTGACGAGGGTTTGAGCGACAGTGCAAAGACATTTGGATATTCGAGCCATAGAACCAGTTCCCAATGAAGAATCGGGCTTGGGCAGATACTTCATATACTTTATAGTGCCCAAGAAAGGCTCTGATGATTGGAGACCAATTCTAGATCTGAAATCTGTAAATCGGTTCTGAAGAGTGCCTCACTTCCACATGGAAACCATTCGGTCAGTCATTGTGGCAGTCAGCCCGGGGGAATTTCTGGCTTCTCTGGATTTGACAGAGGCCTATCTTCATATTCCCATTTTCCTGGACCACAGGAAATACTTAAGATTCCATGTGCTGGAGAGGCATTTCCAGTTTGCTGCTCTACCCTTCGAGCTAGCTACAGCACCATGCACCTTCACCAAGGTGGTTGCAGTGCACCTTTGCAGGATATGGATCCAGATACACTTCTCCCCCCCCTTATCCATGGGGGTTAGGGGCAGAGCTGGCCTGCGAATATTTTAAAAACCACAAATAATATTTGGGCCAGCTCTGACTCACCCCTCACTTCCCCCCGGCATCCCTTAAGCCTTACCTGGTGGTCTAGCGGGTTTTTGGGGCAAGAGTGACCTTCCTACGCTCCTGCCCCGTGCAGATCACTCATATGAAATGGCTGCCGTGAGCTCCCATCATAGTCTCGAGAGACTACGGGAGTTCACGGCAGCCATTTTCTATGAGTGATCTGCAGGGAGCAGGAGTGTAGGAAGATCGCTCCTGCCCTGAAAACCTGCTAAACCACCAGGTAAGGCTTAAGGGGGGGGGAGGGTCTAAGAGGGTTTAAAAATAGCCCAAAAAATGAAAATGGATCTAAAAAAAAAAAAAATCACAAATAACCAAATCCATGGATGCTGAAACCGCGGATTCGGAGGGAGAGGTGTATACCCATACTTAGATAACTGGCTGATCAGAGCTCTGTCCAGGTTGCAGGGACAGCAGGCAGTGAACTAAGTTGTACAGCTCTTACAAGACCAGGGTTGGATTGTCAACTTCAAGAAGAGTCATCTAGAGCCGGGCTATAATATGTTGAGGAAAGACAGGGTAAGAAGAAAAGGAGGGGGAGTAGCGTTATATGTTAGAGATCAAATTAAAGCCATACAATTGCAGGATCTGCAGAGCAAGTAAGAGACATTATGGATCAATTTGGAAAGAGGGAATGGTGAATATATTTACATTGGTGTGATTTACAGGCCTCCTTCACAGACAGAAGAAGTGGACAGAGATTTAATAGTAGACATTCAGAATATATCTCAAAAAGGGGAAGTTTTACTAATAGGTGATTTTAACATGCCAGATGTTGATTGGAATATCCTTATTGCAGGGTCTTCTAGAAGTAGGGAGATCCTGGATTCTCTACAAGGAGAACTGTTTCAGCAGTTGGTAATGGAACCCATGTGTAAGGTGTCTATACGTCCCGTTTTGAACGGGATCGTCCCGTTTTTGGATCCCCTGTCCCATTGTCCCCACACAAACTTTGGGACGCCAAAATGTCCTGTTTTCAGGGACAGCATCTCCCTCTCGCTCACTGTCCTCTCATTACCTCCCTTGCTGCAAAAGGAGTGGGGAAAGAGAGAGAGAGAGAGATCCAGGGTGCATCTCTCCTACCCCTTCTACTGCCACATCCAACATTTCTCCCTCTCTCATTCCCCAGATAATGTATAGCATATTTCACCACAGCCCACCAGCCCCATGCCCATTTCTTTTTCTAGCACCCCTCTCCAGCACAATGCCACATCTCTTCCTCCATTACTATGTCCAACATTCTTCCTCTTGCAACCCCTTCAATTTATCCCTCTGTTCCTCTCCACCACCATATCCAACATTTCTCCGTCTCATCCATCTAGTCCCCCCTCGCTCCTCTCTCTATGTCCAATTTTTCTCTTTCTTCCTTTCACCATGTGCACCATCTCTTTCCCTCTCACTCACAAACTCATGCCCAACAATTCTCTCTTTCTATTCTCTCCATCCCTCCCTTTCTCTTATGTCCCAAGTTAGTGTCTCCTTCCTCCTCTCCCTTCTGTGTCCCAAGTTCATGCCCCCCCTCTCCCTTTGTCCCACAATCATGTTCTCTCTCTCCCTTACTTGCTTACTCCACTGCAACACTCACTCCCTTCAGAGCCGTCCAGCTGGGTTGCTCCTTCCTGCCTTCAGCTGCACATGGACGTGTGCAGCGGCTCTTACACGCTGCATGCTTCTGACCCATAAGCCTTCCCTCTGATGTCAGCCGCTGCCCACGTCCCTGTGCAACAGAAGGCAGGAAGTAACAGCCCAGATAGACAGCCCTGAAGGAGGTAACTGGGATCCCCCACTGACCTGGAAAGCTTCCCTCTGATGTCTGCTCTGATATCGGAGGGAAGCCTTTTGGGTCAGCTTTGACAGAGGGGGGGAATGCAGGAAGAAAGACATGGGAACCCCAGCGGTGGCGGCCATTAAGGAGGACAGGTGCGGGAGACTGGCGCAGTGCCGCATACCCCTAAGGGTATGTGTTCCACGTGTTGAGAAGCTCTGATATACAGGTACTCTTTCTGTCCATAGCAGGCTCACAATCTTAGGTGGTTTTTTTTTTTTGTGCGTAGGACAATAGAGGGATCCCACTCAATGTACAGGACAAGCAAGCAGCATATTCTCACGAATGGGTGATGTCACCAACAGAGCCCGGTACGGACCACTTTAAAAGTGCATCGCCACTTTAAGTCTTTAGAAAGTTTGCAATAGCCCAAACCGTGCATGCGCGAGTGTCTTCCCGCCCGACGCAGGGCGCGCGGTCCCTCAGTTTCTTAGTTTCTGTGGAGCTAAGAAGTCGCTTCATCAATGGCTGTTGATATTTTTTCGCTGCCTTCCCGCTCACGCAGCTTAGTTTTTGACTTTTTAGTCAGTTTTTGTTTTTTGTTTCCCTCCTTGCGCCTCGACTTTTGATTTTGTCGAGGCCATTTTTCCCTCCATGTCCCATCCTCAGACGGGTTTTAAGAAGTGCGGACGGTGTGCTCGCCCTATTTCCATCACAGATCCGCATCGCTGGTGCCTCCAGTGTTTGGGGCCGGAGCATAGGGCTGAATCGTGCACTTGTTCCTCACTCTGGAAGAGGACCCTTAAAAATCGTCTCATTCAACAGGGTCTCCTCTTCGGTTCCGCAATGGAGTGTGATTCGACACCAGCGCCGACGTCGGGGTCCGCACTGAAGTCGACTTTGCAACACCCGACATCGATAGATTCATCTTCGGTGTTGCAGGCATTAGGTAAGCCGGCTAAGAAGCCTTCCCCACCACTTCAGGCTTCCAGGTCACTTCAGCAGTGAGCCAAGTCCTGCAGACCTCGAGGAGACCCAAGAAACGATCGGCTCCTATATCTGTGAGTGCCTTGATATCAGCCGGAGAGCAGATCGGCACCAACAGTACCGGCAAAAAAGCCAGTGGTACTGTTGCCCGAACTCAGGCAGCAAATTCAACAACTGCTGCGAGAGGTGTTAAGGGAGCAATTACAGCTCTTAACTCCCTATTATGGCGACACCGGCTCTTCCGGTGCCAGTCTGGTCTGAGTCTTTCATATTGACACCGAAAGTTGCAGCTTCAGCGTCAACATTGCAAAAATCTTCCTCGGTGCCATCTGAGTTGGCTAAACACTCGATGTCGGAGACAGCTCGGCACCGTTCTTCTTTCCAAACATCTCCCGAGACGATGTCGGTCAAATCGGGTAAGGCTTTGAGGAAGATGAAACATACGGAATCATCGACACCCAGTGCTTGACACCGTATTCCACCCATTCGACACTCTGACCTCTGGGGTAATTCTGAAGAGTGTTCTGTCTGATGAGGATGTCTCTTCAGATGAAGACTCAACTTCCATCTTCTCAAGAACCTTCTCAACGAATGGATAAGTCTTCTTTTCCAAAATGTTTGAAAGACATGGCAGAGACGCTTTCTATACCTCTTGAAGCTGACTTAAAAAAATCTAAACAACTTTTGGATGCATTAAATTATGAGCAGCCACCTAAGAAGTTTCTTTGGCTTCCCCTTCATGTCATCTTTCAGGAGACCTTTTACAAGAACTTAGAAACTCCTTTGACCATCCCTGTGGCTCCTCACAAGCTGGATTCGCTATATAGGGTGGTACCCATTCCAGCTTTGAGTCTCTCCTGGTGGAGTCCACACTTAAAAAATCTGCTGGAGCCAGTATCTATGCTTCTGTACCTCCTGGCAGAGAAATTAAGGCAATGGACCATTTTGGCAAACAATTATATCAGAATGCCATGCTTGCCAACCGGTCTGGTAACTATGCTTTCCATTTCTCCTATCTCAAGCATTTAGTTACCCAAGTATCCACTTTTCAGAAGTACTTACCTGATCGCAAATTACCTGCTTTTCAAAATTACATTTCTGACTTGCTACAGCTGCGCAATTACATGGTACACTTTATCTATGACACTTTTGAGCTAACATCTCTTGCTGCAGCTATGTCTGTGGCAATACAATGCCTAGCCTGGCTCAGAGTCTCGGAGCTTGATGTTATCCATCAAGTTTCAAGTTTATTTAAAATTTCTTATACCACCTAATCAAACCTCTAGGCGGTGTACAATAATGTTAAAACCGTCTATTAACTAAAATACAGTTTAAAAACACACAACACTAGGGCAAATACTAACTTTAAAAGACTAATAAACAAAACAAAAAAAAATAAATTTTACAAACGGAGACAAGAGGGAAAGAAGGGCTAGAACTACAATATGTAAAGAAAAAGAAAACATGTAAGGGAAAAAAAAACAATAGGGAGGGGAGCGGTTATTAAGAATCCTTCTAGGTACTAGGTCGTCCTTAAAAGGACAGTTAGGTTTCAAAAGCGTCAAGAAAGAGAAATGTCTTTAATTTCGACTTAGTGTGTTAGTGTAAGTTTTTTCGCGTAGGTAGTTTGGAATACTGTTCCAAAGAGAGGGGGCGCTAACAAAAAAAATTGCAGACCTTAATGTATTTATGTTTCAATAATGGGATATTAAGAAGGTTTTGAGCTGTAGATCATAAAGTCCTTGTAAAGTCCTTGTAAGGTTGTAAGGGATAAGTCGTTTTATTAATGAATTCTGGCTGGTTGTTTTCTCTGCTAATAAAAGAATTATATAGATGATTCTGTGTTGTATAGGCAACCTGTGAGCTTTACGTAAAAGAGGGGTGACATGATCATATTTGTTTGGGCGATGAACCTTTTGGAGCTTCCTTAGATACAACCACCCAGAAGTTATCGGCTCACGAAACCAGGTGGGATACTTTGGTTAAAAACAAGAAAAAGCCTCCATCTGTTCACCATTTCAGACAACAGTCTTCATATCGGCATCATTTTACTGCAAAGCCTATGCCGCCACCTCAGTCTCAACCTTGCAGGCAGAGGCAGCAACAGCAGCAACCCCATCAACCCCAGCAAAAACAACAGGCTGTTCCACCTAAATCTACACAGCCTTTTTGACCTGTTTTTCAGGAGCATTGCCAATCTCAGCATTTCTCAGCCTTTGCCTCAGTCCATTGGAGGTCATCTTCAGCTCTTCATCAGTCGTTGGGAACTCATCACATCGGACCTATGGGTCCTCAACATCATTTGTCAGGGTTACTCTCTCCATTTTCAGACTCTTTCAGCAGACAATTCTCCAAGAGTTTGCTTTGGACCCTGCACAGTCCTCCCTTCTTCTGCAGGAGGTGCAATCCCTTCTTCTGCTGAATGCCATCGAGGAAGTTCCCCTCGATCAGCAGGTCCAGGGATTCTACTTCTGTTACTTCTTAGTCCCCAAGAAGACAGGAAGACTGAGACCCATCCTGGATCTCAGAGCTCTTAACAAATTTCTAGTCAAGGAGAAATTCAGGATGTTGTCACTCGCCCTGCTTTTATCCTCTCCTCAATCAGAATGACTGGTTATGCTCCCTAGACCTCAAAGAAGCCTACACACATCCCAATTAATCCGGCTTCCAGGAAGTACCTCCGGTTTCAAATCAATCGCTGTCATTACCAATACAAGGTACTTCCCTTTAGCCTGGCATCTTCTCCCAGAGCCTTCATGAAGTGCCTAATTGTGGTGGCCGCTTCTTTCCGATCACACAGCCTTCAAGTTTTTCCTTATTTGGACGACTGGTTGATCAAGGCTGTCTCATCTCGGGAAGTGGTCCAAACAACATCTCAGACCATCTCTTTTCTCCAGGTTCTAGGATTCAAAGTCAACTTCCCCAAATCGCATCTCATTCCGACCCAACATCTGCAGTTCATTGGGGCAATCCTAGACACCACTCTCATGAGAGCGATGCTTCTTCCAGATCGACTTCAGACTCTCATCCGTCTCTGTCAGCAATTGCTTCCTCTTCAAACCATCTCTGCCAGACACATGATGGTTCTTCTAGGCCACATGGCTTCAACTGTCCATGTCACACCACTGGCAAGACTACATCTTCACACTCCTCAGTGGACTCTGGCTTCCCAGTGGTCTCAAGCAACAGATTGTATCTCACAACATATATCTGTGACATCATCTCTTCTGCGGTCGCTTCAATGGTGGATGACCTCCTCAAATCTATCCAGAGGTCTTCTTTTTCATTTACCCCCTCATCACAAGATCATCACGACAAATGCATCCCCTTATGCATGGGGGGCTCATATGGACGATCTGCAGACTCACGGGTTTTGGATCGCCAGGGAATGGAAATTTCACATCAATTTCTTAGAACTCAGAGCGATGTTTTATGCCCTCAAGGCTTTTTATCATCTTCTTTGCCCTCAGGTCCTCCTCCTTTGCACGACAATCAAGTAGCAATGTACTACATAAACAAGCAAGGAGGCACGGGCTCTCTCCTGTTGTGTCGGGAAGCCCAAAACATCTGGGCTTAGGGGACGACTTGCAATCTGTTCTTGAAGGCAGTCTACATTCAAGGGGAGAAGAATTCCCTAGCAGACAACCTCAGCAGAATTCTTCAACCTCACAAATGGACTCTTGACTCTGCAACTCTCCAGTCCATCTTTTCTCAATGGGGCACTCCTCAAGTGGACTTGTGGCTCCTCACAACCACAAGCTGCCCCAGTTTTGTTCCAGACTTTATTCTCCACTCCATCTGGCAGCAGATGCCTTTCTCCTGGATTGGATGGGTCTGTTTCTATATACATTCCCTCCACTTCCTCTCATGTTGCGAACCTTATTCAAGGTGAAGAGGGAAGCAGCCACCATGATTCTCATTGCTCCACGGTGGCCCAGACAATATTAGTTTTCCCTTCTCCTTCAGCTCAGCTCCAGGGAGCCCATACCTCTTCCAATATTTCCTATTCTGCTCACTCAGAATCAGGAATCGCTTCTACATCCCAACCTTCAATCTCTACACCTGACAGCTTGGTTTCTTTCGGGCTGAATTCATCTGTCTTACGTCTTTCTCAGCCTGTTTGTCAAATTCTTGATGCATCCAGGAAACCAGCCACTCAGCAATGTTAGCAACAAAAGTGGACTAGATTTTCTTCCTGGTGTCTTATTCATCATCACGATACAACATCCTTGGCAGTAGAATTGATGTTGGATTATCTTCTTCATCTGTCTGATTCAGGTCTCAAGTCTACATCTATCAGTCCATCTCAGTGCTATTACAGCTTTTCACATGCCAGTCGAGGGAAAACCTCTCTCTGCTCATCCTTTGGTTCCAGGTTCATGAAGGGGCTTTTCAATGTTAAACCACCTCTCAAGCCTCCACCTGTCGTCTGGGACCTTAATGTGGTTCTTTCCAGTTTGATGAAGCCACTATTTGAACCAATGGTCACAGCTCATCTCAAGTTTCTTATCTGACAAGTGGTCTTCTTTATTGCTCTCACCTCTGCTAGGAGGGTCAGTGAGTTACAAGCATTAGTAGCAGATCCACCTTTTACAGTTTTTCATCATGACAAGGTGGTTCTGCGTACACATTCAAAGATTATTCCAAAAGTGGTCACTGAATTTCATCTCAATCAGTCAATTGTTCTACCAGTGTTTTTTCCTAAACCTCATTCTCTTGCTGGAGAAACTGCTTTGCATATTTTGGACTGTAAGCGGGCTTTGGCCTACTACATTGACCAGACAAAGTCACAATGAACATCTCCCCAACTTTTCATCTCTTTTGATCCAAACAAGTTGGGGCATCCTATATCCAAGAGAACGATTTCCAACTGACTGGCTGCCTGCATTTTGTTCAGCTATGCTCAGACTGGACTGGCACTGGAGAATCATGTCACAGCCCACAAAGTTAGAGCTATGGCAGCTTCTGTGGCTTTCCTTAGATCTATGCCCATTGAGGAAATCTGTAAAGCTGCCACCTGGTCCTCAGTTCATACATTCACTTCTCACTATTGTCTGGAATTTTTCTCCAGACGGGATGGGCACTTCGGCCAATCTGTATTACAAAATTTATTTTCTTAGGCCAACACTCCCACCATCCCATCTCTGTTAGCTTGGAGGTCACCCATTTATGAGAATATGCTGCCTGCTTGTCCTGAGATAAAACAAAGTTACTTACTGTAACAGGTGTTATCCAGGGACAGCAGGCAGATATTCTCACATCCCACCCACCTCCCCGGGTTGGCTTCTTAGCTGGCTTATCTTAACTGAGGGACTGCGCGCCCTGAGTCAGGTGGGAAGGCACTCGCGCATGTGCAGTTCGGGCTATCATGAACTTTCTAAAGACTTAAAATGGCGATGCACTTTTAAAGTGGTCCGTACCGGGGTTCCATCGGATATTCGTGAGAATATCTGCCTGCTATCCCTGGATAACACCTGTTACGGTAAGAAATTATGCTTTATTAGCCTATCTCTCTTTTTTTTTTTTTTTTTTAAATATTGATTGCAAGATATTTACTAAAATATTGAGCAAGAGACTCAACACTGTATACTAAAATTTTAAACACTCTCAGGGTTTATCAAAGGTTGGTATGTAGTGGACAATGAACATTGCCTTATCCTAGGACAAGCAGACAGCATATTCTCACATGTGGATGACATCATTCACAGAGCGCGGTGAGATCATTGCAAAGGTGTACTGCCTCTTTAAAAAACTGAAAAGTCTCGAGACTGCCCTACTGTGCATGTGCCAGTACCTTCCCACTCGACGTTGGCTTAGTTGATTGGAACAGGACAGGAGAGAGGAGCTGTGCCTAGCAATTGTGCTCTTCTGAGCAAGCGCTAGGCACAGTTCCTCCACCCTTTTACCTGTGATTCTCCACACAAGTAGCTTGCATATAATTTGCATGCTATTGTGCTGAACTTCACAAGTAAAAGGAAAATTGCTTCTACCGTGGGTTGTGAGGTGTTTTTTTTTTTTTTTACCAGGGTGTCGGAGCTTTGTGCATCTAGGCCAAGGTTTTCTTCCAGCTGTGTTTGACAGCATACCCACCATGAATTTCTATCTCTATGCCCTTCCTCACATAGTTCACAACTACTGTACTTTGATTCTAGCCTGCTGCCCCAGGTTACAATCTCGTATAGCAGTAATTGAGTCCGATGACGGTAGCCACCTCGGGGGACCCTTGACACAGCTCGTTTGTGGGCGAAACATGTCAGGTCTGACTCCCAGACGTTGGCTGTATATTAAGTTGAGCTAAGTACCAAAGCTAAGTACAAAGCACTTTATCTAAAGCTAAATACTAAACACTTTATATTTATATATTTAAAGCAAGATATTTACTTTGACGGAAAAACTAAGTAATTTTGATAGAGAGGATATAAAAATGGATGGCCAATGATGAGGCACCACGTAATGCTTCCCGCAGTTTCAAAGTTAACATAGCGGAGGAGTGGTGGGGCTGAGGCTTCCAAGGTTAGTCAAAGGATTGAGTTGTCTGGAGTATTTGAGATTTTAACATATATGGATTATTACCAGATAAAGAAATTACACATTTAGAGACACATTGCCAGAGATATTTATGCCAGGTTACAATCTGGCATTTCTCTGTTTCTACTGACCGCACACATCTCCCTTTACTAACACAGAGCAGTGTGGCCTAGATTAGAGAATGCTGTTTTATTTCTGTGAAGGAGACTGGAGAGGGAATAGCTGACACCAGCAGTAGGGAAAAGAGGGATAGAGCAGTTGCTCAGAAAGGTAAGGAGGAGCAAAGCTAGGGTTACCATATTTGTGAGGCAAAAAAAATAGAGGACATGTGGCCTTGCCTCACCCCCATCACTCCCCTTAAATACAGTGCACAGTCTCCTTGCCTTGCCTCCCACACAACCAACAGCTGTTCTGCTCTCTCTCTTCCCCCTCCCCCCTCTAGTGGAGAACAAGAGTGAATGACTGCATATTGGGCTGCTTCCTCTCTCTCTCTATGCCAGCCTAGAGAACAGACTGTTCTTGGGAACCACAGGAAGCCATAGATAACACTGTGGTTCACGAGCAGTTGACTCTAGATTGCTAGGCAGGCAAAGGAGGAGGAGCAGCCCAAGATGCATCTGTTCACTCTCTCCTCCTCTTGTAGTGCGATATCAGCAGGGGAAAGGGAAAAGGAACCCAGGACAATACCAGACTTTACAGTCTATGGCCCAGAAATATCAAAGAAGAGACAAGTTAATCTAATCATGTATTTTTTAATGGGTATAACTTATGGGCAGACTGGATGGACCGTTCAGGTCTTTATCTGCTGTCATTTACTATGTATAAACAGTGCAGTGCAGCTTCTGTGTGTGACAGTACGCCAATCTTGGGACTTACCAGCGCTATCATCAGGGGTAGGCAGGCACATCTCCAAGTACTGGCTCCGAGTCTTTACTAGCCCAGCATCTGCTTCCCCTTTCTCTCCTCCCCGTCCTTGTAGCCTTTCATCTCCCTGTCCCTTCTCTTTCCCCTCCTGCGCTTTCCCCCATAGTCCAGCATTCTTCCTCTCTTCCCTCACTCCCATTGTCCAGCATCACTCCCTTCTGCTTCTGGATTCAACATCTTCCTTGTTCTCTCCTCTCTGTCTCCTGTGTATCTCTCCCTTCCTCTCATCCATCCCATGTCCTATATCTCTCACTCCCTCCCTTGTTGTACCCCAGGCACATTTATTTATTCTATTCAATTTTCTATACCGTTCTCCCAAGACAGTTAAGAATGGTTTACCTGAATTTATTCAGGTACTCAAGCATTTTCCCCTGCCTATCTCGGTGGGCTCACAATCTATCTAATTATCTGGGGCAATGGGGGGGATTAAGTGACTTGCCCAGGGTCACAAGGAACAGTGTGGGTTTGAACCTACAACCTAAGGGTGCTGAGGCTGTAGCTTTAACCACTGTGCTACACACTCCCATATCTTTCCACTCCCCCCATGCATCATCTCTCCCTTCTTCCCCTCCACCATCTTATCCAATATTTCTCCCTCTCTCCTCGATTCACCATCTCTCTCTTCCTCCCTTCTACCATCTTATCCAATATTTCTCCCTCCCCCATGACTCTGTCCCTCCCCTCCATCTTGTCCAATATCTCTCCCTCCCCTCCCCCATATCTAACAAATTCTTCCTCTCCAAGCAGCATTTCTCCCTTTCTTCCCAACCAACTTCTTCACCCCATGTCCAGGATCTCTCCTTCTCTCCTTCAATTTCCAATTCCTACAACTCTCTTCTTGCTATTCAGCGGGTCAGTAGTAGCCGTGAAGAAACAGGAAATTGCCAGAGGGAGCAGGACGTGGCAGAGGGGAGGCTTCTGGGTTAGTGGCAGGCAACCTGTGACAATTGCTGCCAGCTGCTGCAGGCCCATTGAAGAAGAGCACTGCAGGAGCCCATGCTGTTTTCTTCACAACTGGCAGAAACCCAGACAAATGGTGGAAAATCACTTTAACTGCCCGGATGCCTGACAGCTGCTGTAAAGGAAGACATGTCCAGGAAAATCCAGACATATGGTAACCCTAAGCAAAGCAATCTGGAAGTGAGACATATAATAGCAGTAGCAGGGTTACTCTGACTCCAGAAAAATGAGGATGGATACAGACAGCCAGGTTTTACTTCCATTGAAAACCCAGATGTCTCAATCCGTCCTTTTTTCTGGAGCCATATGGTAATCCTAAGCAGTAGAAACCAGGGAAGAATAGCAGGCAGGACATCCTAGTGGCTGTGAAGAGACCATAAAGGACATTGGTCACAGTTTACCATCCATCAAAGCTAGTCACAAATGGATCCATATAATCCATCAAAGCTAGTCAGAAATACTATAAATTCAGTGAAGTTTTTTGTGCCGTAGCTGGGAGTAGGTAGAATCAGTGGAGAGGAATATTATACATTTAGTAGGAGGTTAACCCAGGCCCTGAATTAAGGTGTCCCGTCTCATCCTTCCCCCCCCCCAAAAAAAAACAACAACAACCCACAAGTGAAGCTAAACTAAAATAAACCTCATCTCTGTGGAGCAGAAACTATAACTGAATTAATTTTCATACAAATTTTTCTACATTATTTTTGGAGTACATTTTTCATAATTAGTGGAGAAATAGAATATTATTGTATGATAGAATACCAGTAAACGTGTGCAGTTGCAAGCTAGGCTGAAACAACCCTTCCCCCCCCTCGCATCATGCCTGAAATTAGATACCTAGCACCTGCCCAGGTTAGAAAAGAGCTGCTGTGGTTAAGGGGAAACCTGCTGTGTTCATATTCAGGCCCAGCATGGAGACAAGGACTGCTAAGCCGTCCAGTTACCCCAAGAAGTAGGAAAGATGGGCAGGGGAGGGGAAACCAAATTAAGGGGGTCTTTTACTAAGGCACACTAGCTGATTTAGCATGCGCTAAATGCCAACGCGTCCATAGAATATAATGGGCATGTTAGCATTTAGCACATGCCTTAGTAAAAGACCCCCCCAAAATAATTAAATGAAAAGTAAATATGTTATTTTACCAGACTCCTAAAGCCTGGCAGCCAAGTTTGGAAGTGCTTTTTTTTTAATCTGCTTGTGATTATTTCAGCTGTCTTTTATTTTGAAAAATGAATGCCTAGCATGTATTCTGCTGCAATCCCTTGTCATTTTTCTGTACCAATTCTGTGGTCCTGCCCTTAAACTACTTTTGATTAATTTATGGTGGGAAGTTTAAGTAGATTTATTTAGCTTTGAATAAACAGAGCAAGAAAAACGAAGGTGATTGACTCTAATTTTCTGCTTGCTATTGACTCCGATTTTGTGTTTGGGATGGGATGTCTGGGTTTTTGAAATGTAGCTGTATGTTGGAATGTAATTACACTCATGAACTCTAACATCACAAGCATTCATTCTGAAGTTCAGTATAAAGATTTGTGCTCTAGATCTGAAAAATCCATCCTGGGGAAGTCCAAGGGCCAAAACATATGTAGCTTTACTGTTTGTGCCTTACTGTGCTTTTTATATAGCCTCAAACATCCATCAAAGCGCCCACACGGTGAGCCCTGACCAACTGTTCTGCCTGTCAGACACACCCTTCCCAAGAAATTATATATTTGGAAATACTTTGTCTTTGCTTCCTTTTTTCAACATTTTTTCATGGTTGCTCCATTGAAATAAGTTTACTTTGCTGTGAATTCTTTTAATATAAACTTTTCCTGTAGCTATGACATAAGAAACCAGTTCTACAAGAAACGTTAGAAATTGTAAGGTTGCATGATAATGACTATTTTGCTGGATAAATAAAATTCAGTCATTAAAAAAATATTTTAAGAATTAGATTTTAAAAATTCTTAAATCAGATATCATGACTTTTAATCATAATTAATGTTACCCCCCAGGGCAGGATTAATTATTTGAGGGCCCCTAGGCATATGGGTATACTGGGCCCCCTTGGCCATACCCACAGCCCGCCCCCATTTATCTGTTTTCTTATTTACTTCTTTATTTCCACTTGTATTTCTTTTCTTTTTAATTCAAAACAAGCAAAGATTAGCATACCAGTGCACAGTTTCTCTTCTATGCAACCACCAAACATTTCTGAACAAATCCCCCTTCCTTTCCTTCCCACCGTCTTACCCAGAACTTTAACTCTGAACCCTTTCCATACATATATAAAAGTGTTCAAATATATTGTAAAGCAGTAACACTATCCAAAATATGTCTATATTTATAACCAAGCTTATTCAACTGCCTCACTCTGTCGACCAGCTGTAACCCATATGTATGTATAAACAACAAAATCTGTAACTCCTCTAGTATGTTCCACTCCATGTATGTTAACTTGTAACAAAACAACAAGGCAAGCAGTCCACCAAAGAATCCAACATGAAACAAAAGATTGGCAAAAAATAAGGAGATTCAAATCAGCAGTAGCCGTGAAGAAACAGGAAATTGCCAGAGGGGAGGCTTCTGGGTTAGCGGCAGGCAACTTGTGACAATTGCTGCCAGCTGCTGCAGGCCCATTGAAGAGAGCACTGCAGGAGCCCATGCTGTTTTCTTCACAACTGGCAGAAACCCAGACAAATGGTGGAAAATCACCTAAACTGCCCGGATGCCTGACAGCTGCTGTAAAGGAAGACATGTCCAGGAAAACCCAGACATATGGTAACCCTAAGCAAAGCAGTCTGGAAGTGAGACACATAATAGCAGTAGCAGGGTTACTCTGACTCCAGAAAAATGAGGATGGATCGAGACAGCCAGGTTTTACTTCCATTGAAAGCATTGGAAGTAAGGAGGACAGATTGAGGCATCTACGTTTTACTTCCGTTGAAGACCCAGATGTCTCAATCCGTCCTTATTTTTCTGGAGCCATATGTAACCCTAAGCAGTAGAAACCAGGGAAGAATAGCAGGCAGGACATCCTAGTGGCTGTGAAGAGACTATAAAGGACATTGGTCACAGTTTACCATCCATCAAAGCTAGTCACAAATGGAGCCATATAATCCATCAAAGCAAGTCAGAAATACTGTAAATTCAGTGAAGTTTTTTGTGGCATAGCTGGGAGTAGGTAGAGTCAGTGGAGAGGAATATTATACATTTAGTAGGAGGTGCTCCCAAGAACCATGCCCGATGCATTTTGCCAAACAAGGCTAGTAAGCGCTAACAGAAAACCATGTATTTCATACACACAGGACACAGTTACACCCTCACCCAGTATGGAATAAGTAATCACAAATTAAAAATAGAAATATGTAGATCACAGGTGTCAAAGTCAGTCCTCGAGGGCCGGAATCCAGTCGGGTTTTCAGGATTTCCCCAATGAATATGCATGAGATCTATGTGCATGCACTGCTTTCAATGCATATTCATTGGGGAAATCCTGAAAACCCGACTGGATTACGGCCCTCGAGGAGGGACTTTGACACCCCTGATATGTAGATAAAGGTTAAACTGAACTGCATACAGCAGGGGTGTCCAATGTCGGTCCTCGAGGGCCGCAATCCAGTCGGGTTTTCAGGATTTCCCCAATGAATATGCATGAGATCTATTAGCATACAATGAAAGCAGTGCATGCAAATAGATCTCATATATATTCATTGGGGAAATCCTGAAAATCCGACTGGACTGCGGCCCTCGAGGACCGACATTGGACACACCTGGCATACAGTGAAACACCACAGAAACAATGACACATAGCCCCCTAAAACTGCAAAATATAAATATAGCAGATGTAAATTTGAAGAAACTGACAAACAATCACCACTTTACAAATGAACAAATAGAAATAAAACAAAAATTGAAAATAAGAATATACCATTTTATTGGACTAATCCATTTTTCAATTAACTTTCAGAGGCCATAGCCTCCTTCTTATGGCCAATATAGTATACTGCTGTTACATTATACTGTCCTGACCTGAGAAAGGGGTTTTTGGCCCCTAAAAGTTAGTTAAAAATGTATTAAAATTAGCCCAATAAAAAGATTACCTTATTTTCTGTTTATAAAAGTTTTATCAATACAACTACAATACTATTTTATTCTAAAGCAACAAAAAAATCTTTTTCTACCTTTTGTCATTTCTGCTTTAATCATCTTGTCTTCACTCTCTTTCTAGACAGCATCTGTCCTCTCTTCCATGCAGCAGCATCCCCTTCCATCCACTGTCCGCCCTCTCCCTGTTCCATACGGCATCTTCCCTCTTTCTAAGCTTCTTCCATAAACTGTCTATCTTTTCTCCTTTGTACATGATTGATTTCAGCTCTGCCACCTCTCCATTTTTCTCTCTCTGTCACCACCCTCTCCCCTATGCTCTGGCATCTCTCACTTCTCCTTTCTTTCCTTCCCACTCCACGGTCTGCCATCTTCCCTTCCCTGATTCCCTGGGATCTCTCCCCATTCCTTTTCTTTCATCTCTCCCTCCTTCTCCATGCTCTGACATCGCCTCCTTCCTTTCCCCCTTTCTTTTCCCTTGGTCTGGCATACCTTCCTCCTTCCCTTTATGCCTTGGCATCTCTTCCTCCCTCTCTTCCCTCTATGCCCTTGCATCTCTTCCTCCCTCCCTTTCTTCCTCCAAGCCCTGGCATCTCCTTTCATTCCCTCCCTCATCGTCCTTTTCTCTCTCTTTTTCCCTCCTGTTGGGTGCAGCAATTCTCTCCCCCTCTGCTCCCTTTCCTCCTTCTGTCACCCATGGCCTGGCACCATTGCTGATCGATGCTGGGGGGGAGGGCCCTGTTGCCATTTGAAAATTTTTTTTTTTTCAGTGGTCTGTTTGCCCTCCTTCAGCGGGCCCTCCTGACCATTTTGGGCCCTAGGCACATGCCTACTGGACCTATCCTTTAATCAGGCCCTGGTTCCCCCTAAGGTAGGGTTGCCAGATCTCCTCTTTGAAAAGAGAGGACGTCTGGCCCCACCCCCACACAAACATCCCCGAGCTTGAAGGCCGCATTTGGAAGCCTTCGTGTATGTGCGGATGTCGGCGCAATGATGTCACATGCATGTGCGTATGATGTTATTACAGTGATGGCCGTGCATTCACAAAGTCTTCCAGATAGGGCATCCAAGCTCAGGACTTCCTAAAAACCCAGACAAATTGCTGGGTTTTGGAAATCGCTCAGGGCACCCAGACAGTCCTCTAAAAAGAGGACATGTCTGGGTTTTCCCAGATGAATGGTAACCCTGCTCATGTGAGAGAGCTTTTTTTTTTTGCGAGCAAAGTTGATGTGAGCAAAATTTTTCTATTACATTAACTTGATATTATACACACTGTACATTACAAATTAAGAATTACAAATATTCTATATATACTCAAATATAAACTGAGGTAACCTTTTTCCCCTCAAAAAGAAAGAAAAAAGATTGACTCGAATATAAACTGGGGGGGGGGGAGGTAATATTCAAGTGCAGTGCCTTGCCAGGTTCTTCACCCTGTTCCCCCATCCTCCAGAACTGCTATCTAATTAGCTGTCACAAGTTCTCGCTAGACCGCAAAAACTCATGGCAGCCAGTCAGCGGCTCTGCCGCGATTCACCGCTGAACCACCAGGGATACTTAAGTTACGCGGGGAGGCGAGAGGGAGATAAAAATAATTAGAATCGGGCTAGGACAGGATGCGGGAGGGATCCCTCCTGTCCCGACTACCACTGGACCACCAGGTCTCGTGGCAGGCCCAGTAGAGGCCTGAAAACAATTTCGGGAGGAGGGCGGGTCAGTGCTGACCTGAGTATAAACCGAGACCCCCATTTGGGGGCCATTTTTTTGGCCCAAAAATCTTGGTTATATTCGAGAATATACAGTATTCTGGAACTGATTAATTTAATATAGAATACCCCCACAGCTCTCGCTGGGGTTCAGCCCTACCCTGACCCAGTACAGCAGCTGGTTAAGCTGAGGTCACAATGGTGGGTGGTAGATGAGATTTCCCCCGGTCTGTTCCTCCCGAACACACTGCAGTAGTTATAAAAATTTTAAAAAGACTTTGCAACGGCTCTAATTGGTGTGAGTCTCAATGTACCTAGTATAAGAATATAACCTCTCAATTGCCAACTCAGAATAAATTAAAATTTGTGTTGCACAGAAAAACTCAAAAATGCACTGCATAATGTTAAAGTGCTTTTTATTAGGTTAAAATATCATTTAAAAAGCAGTATTAAAAGCATTCCCCTATGCTTGGTAATTAAGATTGAAAATTTAATAAATACATAATTTAAAAGTATTCCCCTTTTAAAGTGCAGGTTTGAATATTCCAATTAAAACAACTCCCTTTAAAATTTCTTCAAAATTCTTGTTAAGAACTCTCTTTTATATAAAGTGCTTAAATAAATATAATCTTTGTCTTCTGCAGGTCAGAATTAGACAAAGCCAGGAACTTTTCAGGTAAGTGTTCTTTCACATTACATTCTCTTTAAAAGCTACTTGTTTTCCAATTTTATATCACTATGAAAATGTTTGTCTTTTTTTCCCACAGGTAAACATTAAGGTAAATTACAGGTAAGTTCCCTTCCTTACACTCTTATATTCTCTTTACTCTTTATCTAATGTGTCTTTCTTTTATTAAACACTAATTGTTTCTTTTCTTTGCAGGTACCTATTTAAGGTTCTTCAGGAAGTGAATCACTAACCAAAATTATAACCACTGTGTGCACATAGGAAAAGAAAAATAAAACCTCCCCTCTGGTTTCAGGCTTTCTTGCTGTGGCTAGCATTAGTTGAGGAGAAACTTCATCAGGAAACTGGATTCTTGAAGCAGTTGGCACTGGAAGCAGTTGGCAGGATACACTGGAACCTGGATCAGCAGAAAGTCTTTCTGACAACTCTATGCTTATTTCTTCTATAGTGTATAACCAAAATTTTTTTTTTTTAAAGTTTTTGCCTCCCTCTGTGGTGGCAGACTAGCAGCAGGCTCCCCTCATTGCCAGTGCTGGTTGCCCGAAGATTCAATACAGCAGTTGGGGGAAAAGATAGGTGGTGGAGTTGGGAGAGCCAGCTAAACCCAGACAGACCCCCATTTTTTTTTAAAAGCCGTCTGGACACCCGGCCAGTCCTTTGGAAAGAAGACATGTCCAAGTTTTCCTGGATTTAGGGTAACCCTATCCTACTTCCAACTGGCTTATTCTGCTGGTCATGCCCATCAGCCTCAAGAGGTGGGTGTGGAAATGGGTGGTGGGGGTGAGACAAAACAGGAGTGGGTGAATCGGAGTTCATGCTTTGTGTTTTGCTCTCCAGGTTGCATTGATACAACCATGTCTTGTTGCCGGTGACAATTCTCTCCAGAATACTCAGATCTTCTTCATCCTGTCTCAGGAACTGGATCAAAACCTTCACACATTGTTTCTTGTGCAGATCAGTAAGCAGTTTGGGAACTCATCGTGCTCAGACTTTCCTGTATCCCAAGTCATCATGTATTATGGCAAATGCAGATCCATAGCTGATATCCAAAACTGCAGCCAAATGAGACACCATTATTCGTCGGTCTTCTCTAATCAAGACATCCACCCTGTAAATGTGCTTTTGTATGCGCAATATTAATGGGTAACCAGAATGATGTTCTATGCTCTCTGTAGATAATTGCTAAGGATGAACTTTAAATTATTTAAAGAAAAAAAATCACTGTTATTTATCCACCAACTTAGACTGCTGTGATTTATTTTTAACTACTTGTTCTGTGAAATGTGGGTAGAAATGCTTAGTTTCTTAGGTTGAAATAATATTTTAGTTGCTACTTAGCTTTTATAAATGTTTCATCGAGGGCTGGAAATCGCTTTTGCTATTAATATTGAACTTTATTGTAAATGGCTTATAGGGTTATCATTCCATGTGTTATGATGTGCTTTAGTTTCCTACTGTGTGCTTTCATACTTTTGTTTTAAAATCGAGTTTAAAATATATTGAATTAGTGCCTATTCTCTAAAGGCTCCTTTTATTAAGTTGGGATAGCCATTTTAACGCGGGCAGAATTGCCACTAGTTCTAGCCGCGTAGAGTGGGTTTAGTGTGCGCTAAAAACCCTATCATAGCTTAGTAAAAGGAGCCCTAAGTGTTTGTTCAAAAGTTTGAGACAGATTTTTGTTCTGTGCATTGTATGGCCAAAGCATTCTTGGCCATATTGACTTCTTGACAATAGGTGACTGGAATTTCCTAGTGGTAGGAAATGTTTTAAACTACACTAGGCATTAGAAAAAGTTACTCTGATCATATAGGTCCAATTTGTCTACAAATTCAAATTATGATTTTTAAAACTGCTTTGTATTTACACCGTTAAATGGTTCAAGAACGCTCATTGTTTACAAATTTTTCCTAATGCAGCGCTCGTTAGGTTTTTTGGGGGTTTTGGTTTTTTTTAAAGGTGAAATTTTTAAAGGTGAAGTTTTGGTTTAGAGAAAACTGATAAAAGCTAGCCATGCTCTGGGCTTATGAAAACTGTGGACTGATTAAGAAACTGGATTTAGATCTTACATCCTACACAGAACTGTTAAAAATGTATTTGTATGCTCCAGTCTTGGGATAAACATTTGTTTAATATTAAAAGATTGTTTAAGTACTTTAGGTATGCAATAGTTTTAGTGGTATGTTTTTCAATATCTAGTTTCCTTGTAGCCGCTGCCAGCTGCCTGAAGATTCAATGCAGTAACTGGGGAGGAGTTAGGTGGGGGAGTCAGGAGAGCTATAACTGATTCCGGGGTGGAGGATTGGAGAGAGAGGTCCAGCTGGGGGGTTTGAAAGAATGGAGAGAGACAGAGAGAGAAGCACTCGCAAGGGGAGGGGGGTTGGAAGGAGAGAGAGGTACCCATGGCTAGGGTAGAGAGAGATGCTAGCACGGGTGAGCTTTTGGGGAAGAGAGGGTGAAGAGGAAGAGAGATATGCCGGGATGAGGGGAAATTGAGAAAGACAGTAGATCTAGGGAGGGGGGGAGAGATGCAGTACCATGGGGAGGGAAAAGAAAAGAGATAGTGGTCCTTGGATGGGGGTACAGGAGAAAAGGTAAAGAAAGAAGATAAGCTGGACGGGATGGAATATGAGAACAGGGATAGAAGAGTGGTCATGGAGGCAAAGGAAGAATGGAGAGAGAGGGATGGAGCTAGGACTGATATGGTGAAGATGCAGTGGAGGGTAGATGAGGGCTAAAAAGGTATAGAGGACTAGAAAGGAGACTAAGGAAATGGGTGAAAGGTAGGGAGTGGGGCAGGGACAGGACTGGGACCAGTGGAAGGCAGGGGCAGGGACAAAGCATGGTGGGGGTGGGGGCAGGGTCATGTGTCCTCTTTTTTTTGTCTTCACAAATACGATGGGCATTCAATCATTTTTCTATCTTAGTATGAAAGAAAGTAGCAAGCATGTTGAAACAAATCTGTGCATGTTGTGACATGCCTTGAGGTTACTCATGCTCAGTTGCAGCTCAGTTCAAGTCTAACATTCCAAAAGACAGGATGTCAGGAGAGTCCTCATGTAAATCAAGTAAGAAACTGCTAGATTGGAGCACAGTTCAGTGATAAAATTTCTCACAAAAGAAGGGAAAAAGCCAAAGGATATCCATGATCAAATGACTTCAGTTTATGCTGAGTCTGCCCCATCATCCTACAAAGTAAAATTTTGGAGCAAGCAATTTAAATGGGATAGAGAACCCATTGAAGATGACCCTCACTAGATGGCCTATGGAAGCAACTTCCACAGAAATATGGAAGAAAGTTGAGGATGTAATTTTGTCAGACAGACAAATTAAGCTTTCCCGAATAGCTGAAGAAATGGGCATCTTGGCAGGTATAATTTGGAAAATAATTCTTGAAAAGTTGGGCATGTCCAAGGTTAGTGCAAGGTGGGTTCCAAGAATGCGGACACCATGTCGGAAGGCCTGAGCTCCAGTGCTGTCAGGAGGAGAATGTGGAGATGCTCTGTGAAGACCAAGTGCGATTCCCCCCCACCCCACCCCCGTCATTTGGTACAGTCAGCTTCCCTTTCCTCAAGAGGCCCTTCACCACCTCCCCAGCCGTTAACCCCTGCAGGAAGAGTAGAGACACCCTCCAATGTTGAGGATGTAGCCTCTTCCTTATAAATGTCGGATGTAACTGGACTTAATATGGATGGGTAAATAAGTGATGTGAAGACTAAAGGATTGACCCCTGTCCAGATGGTCATGGAGCCAACCCTTAAAGTTCTTCCTAAGGACAAAGTTATCACTTTAAATGATATTTGGCTAAGTGTTAATAGAATTGAGTCTTCTATTCAAAGCACTGTTTTGAAATTGTGTCAATTTTCCTCAGATGTAACAGTTAAAATGAATGAGCATGATAATCAAATAGTAGAGTTAGGAGGTAAATTGGATAAAGTGGATAAATCTGTGACTAACTTACAAAGTACTGCTCTATCTAACATTAAAGAGAGTGTATTGTTTCAGGCGAAAATGGAAAAAATGGAGAACTACATTAGAATTAGGAATCTTCGTTTCCTAAATTTCCTGATTACGCATTTCCTTTCTCCTTTGGAGCTAGTAAGAATGTACATGAGGGAGATTTTGCAATATTCTGAGGTGGATAATTTTGAAGCTGATAACCTCTATTATGTTCCAAGGGCCTCTGGGCAGGAGGGAGCGGAAGGGGAAATTGATAAATTAGTCTCCGCAGATAGTTTGGGTCTTTCCCAGTTTTTAGAATCATCTAAAGACACAATAACAAAACGTGCTACACTTTTGGTAGTTTTTAAGACAGTTAGAGAAACAAACTATTTTGCAACTTTACTTTACAAAAAACAGGCTCTGTTTTGTGGCTAAAGGATTCTTAGATTTCCTGATGTCTCTAAGCAGACTCAAATGAAGAGGAAGCAGTTTCTAACGCTCAGGCCCAAGGCCTTGGCAGTGGGCGCAACCTTCTTCTTAAAATTTCCCTGTAAATGCCTTATTTCATACGCAAGTGATAAGTATGTTTTATTAGATCCAGTCCAGTTGGAAGGTTTTCTGAAGGATAAACCAGTTCAAACAATATCCTAGATTTATTTGGTTACCTTTAATCAGGGTGGATAAGTGAAGCAATGTATAGAAATAGAGGCCACATTCTGCCTACTTAATTGTTATTTCTTTACTAAATTTATGTTGCTATATAGAAAGAACTGATGGACAGTTAATGTGGGCTAGATCATTGAATGATTTTATTTTCCTTTTGTAAATGTTTATGATGATATTTGTGGATTTTCTTGAGTTTGTTATATACATAATTTGTAACAAATGAATAAAAAGGAAAAAAAAAATAAGGTGAGATACTGATAAAGAAATTTCTCTGCTTCCAATTCTCCCCACGTTTGGCAGTACAAATAGTTACATTTATAGCTCTGAAACTGCAGATGGGGTAATTAATTAAGTCCAGTCAAGGAAATCAATAGATCAGGAAAAATACAAGGGGGGGGGGGGGTTGGGTGATTATATAAGATGCAGATGTTTTAAGGAAAGAAGAACATGTCTAATATGGCATTTTTCAACTATTGAAAATAAACATCTAATGGTTACAAACTGCCTGTTCAAGCTAAACATATTTGCGGTTTCTGAACAGAAGAGAAATCAATTAGCAAAAGTAATTATTTGTTTAGAGATAAACACTTGGTCAGCTACAGAATATCTGTTTCCACCATCCTGGGGCTCCTCATCAGTATAAATTTAGAAATAACTGTTCTTAAAATAAATTATTCTATTTTCACACATTAGTCCAGTACTAGCCTTTTTCACAATGTCTGGTGAAATCTGTTGAGACTTAAATTTGTCAGTAAGCCACTGAAGACTGTAGTTGGACAAGTTCCTGCTAAACTAGAATGTATTCAGGTGAGCCCTGGTCTATGACCTGGGGGCTGCCACGTGTACGGACTGCGGGGCACAATGGACCACTGGTCTGACCCAGCAGCGGCAATTCTTATATTCTTATGTTAAGACAATTTCTTATAATTTTCAGGCAAAAAAAAATTAATCAAAGTTTTCAATAGCCACACTACCATAACCCTGTGTGGTTACTGCAGATGGGTATACACATGTTACTGGCTGCACAATGCAGAAAGGAGTTGAGTGTGTGAGTAAACTTACACAGTATGCATGACTAATATTTTTGCACAGAATAACTGCAGACATGCTGGCACTTTGTTTTCAGATATGCAAACAAGAAGCTACACTTACCATTGAACCTTTGCAAGCATAGGCCCAGCAGGCTCCCCCAATTAGCCTCTAAGTTCTGCATATATTCATGAAATTTATATCTATTTAGCTTACTCCACGGTGTGGTTTTAAGTTCATGGTAGAAGCCATGCACAGTCATCCGCACATGGCTCTACTTTATGGGGTTTTTTTTGCATCGACCCCACCCCCACCTCAGTTCCCTTCTTGGCATCTGTACACTTCTCAGCCTAAGATGAGCTCCTCTCTGCAAGTCTTCATTTTCGAATGGCTTAACTTATCCAAGCATCTTTTTGGGCATATATGGATGTAGCACAATGGTGTAGTGATACAGTAGATTTGCAATGTACTACCTATATAAGGCTGACAAATATTAGAGATATGCAAGGCGTGCTTACAGTGTTAGTTTAGCCTGAAGTGACCGATTTCAGTAACTGAGCCAAGTTTTTCAAGTGACTCATGGCCTGATTCATTCTCCCACATGTGATTGAAGAAAGATTTTTGGACGTCAGTGGCAGGTTTAGCTCTTGATTCATATAAAAGGGGGGGGGGGGGGTTGGGTTTGTTTGTTTTGTTGTTTTTTTTTACTAGCTTGTCATACACTGACTGTACTGTTAGTGCATAATCCTTTCAAAGCAAAAAGTGCTGCTGGACCATTAATATTTACAGCTTATGCTGGACAAAAGCCTGTATAATATTCATTATTAAAACTAGGATGGAGGGTTTCCTCTAAGGCAAGTATTCCTAACCAGCGATGCCTATGCCCCCAAAGGCCGATGAGAAGGGTTTTGAAATCTGAGGCATTTTATTGACTCTTTCTAGATAGAATGAAGGCAATTACAGAGATGGGTAGTAACAACATACTTTAGGTTGTCCAGAAAAACCTAAAGTTGGAAAATCGGTGCAAATTATGAAAAAAAAATTAATAATTTTAAGCCCATCTTGGGGTTCCTCAAAGCCACTGATTACATAAAGCTATAAAAAAAATTAGAATTATTTAGTGATTAAGCAAAATCAAATTCATGGGAAAAACTTCAATTTGTACAGTTTTTCCAACTTTAGGTATTTCTGGACAATCCTAATTTGTACTTCATTAAGTACAGTTGACAGTGTCTTTCAGGGATCTCCTCTTTTACCTACATTGTTTAATGTTTACCGTAGGATCGTGTTTGAGTAGTTTGGATATTGTAATGTTCAGTTACGCCGATGACATCACGATTGTAATACCCTTTAACTCAGTTCTATCTCAGATCACCACTAAAAAAAAAAGGTAATTCATTAGAAGTAAACTGTACTTTGTAACGAAATACAAGTTTAAAAAGTTGGGGGTTTTTTTACGCATTTGTCAAAACCTTACCTCTGTTTGTCCTTTTCTACAGCTGATTTGGTCTGAATTTCACTCTTGTAAATGTTACTGGAAGACATGCTGCTGGACTGGTCCTCCTCATGCCATGCTAATGCCAGCAAGGGCGCAGGCAGGGAGAGAGTGGTCCAGTGCTAAAACGGAGATGGATGGATGGAGTGAGTGATGGGCCTGCAGCATATCGGGCTGCTTCCCATTCCTCTTCCACCTTGGTCACTGGCAGTTCTTGCCACATGGACCTTCCCTGCTGCTCGAAGGAGCTATCAGAGACCAAAGTGGCAAAAGAACAGGAACAATGTGCTGCTGGGCTTCTCCTCCTTGTGCTATGCTGACACTGGTGAGGGTGCAAGGAGGGAGGGGCCTGGAACATATGGGGAGGCCAGGGCAGGTAAAAAAAGACAGATGAGGCATGTGTGTGTGTGTGTAATAGAGATGGATGGAATGAGTGAGGGGCCCACAGCATGTCGGGCTCCTTAACATTGCTCTTCCGCCTTGGTCCCTGGCAGTTCCTACGACCTGGGCCTCCTGCACAACTCAAAAGAACTGCCAGACATAAAGGCAGCAGAGGAACAGGAAGCAACCCAATATGCTGCTGGGCTGCTCATCCTCGTACAACGCAGAATCCGGTGAGGGTACAGGGAGGGAGGGAGGGCCCAGAGCATATGAAGAGGGGAGCTGTGAAAAAGTTGGATGAGGCATGTTGGGAGGCTGGAAAAAAGGTGGCTGGTGTTTGTGTGTGTTTACGTGTGCAGGAAGGGAAGCCTGGAAAAGGTGAATGGAGTGATGGGGGGCTGCAGCATGGAGAAGGGGTTGTGAAAAATGGTAGATGAGACATGTGGGGCGGGGAGGGGGGCTGGATAAATAGATTTATGGAAGAAATAAGTAGCAATGTTGGGTACTGACAGGTCTGCAGTACTTGAGATTCCAGTGGAGACGTTATTTCAAGAATTTGCAAGGATTGCCTTTTTGAGGATCTCTTATTTTCTTCAAGGTATTTTGTGTGTGTGTTTGTTGTTTTTTTTTGTATACATGTTTTTGTTTCTTAATTTTACAATTTATGGACTCCTTATACAGGCCAATAGCTAACTAGTTCCTCTTAGAACTCAGTAATATAAATGTCAGCTAGATCCTCAGATGCACCACTCCACGTTCAAACTGCTTTCATAACGTTAAGCTTGACGTGCATAATCGTCACCGGATCACTTTCATGAATATTTTAACTAGTTAGATTCTTTGTGGTTTTACTAGTATTTTTAAACTTCTATATTCCAAATATAATCAATCATAAATATTTAATTTTAACTTATCTTTTTACGTTTGTGGTCTCATTGTTGTAGGGACTTTATGTAGCCGACATGTTTCGCTAAAGAAAGCTTTTTCAAGGCTGGGTCCCTGTAAAAAAGAAACGTGTTGTAGACAAAATACACATCGCCAAAAAAGTCTTATACTTTAAATCAGAAGCCTAAAACTAAGTTGATAGAAAATTTAGGATAAATTTACCTATATCGTTGTACGCCATCATCTCGACCACTGCTTTCATGTGAATGAAGATAGTGGCGGCTGATCCGTTCGGGAAGTAATATAAAAAGGGGGAGTGTAAGCACGCTGCCACTATCTTCATTCACATAAAAGCAGTGGTCGAGATGATGGCGTACAACGATATAGGTAAATTTATCCTAAATTTTCTATCAACAATGAGACCACAAATATAAAAAGATAAGTTAAATTAAATATTTATGATAGATTATTTATCCCAGGACAAGCAGGCAGCATATTCTTAACGCATGGGTGACATCACCGACGGAGCCCCGGTACGGACACTTTTAACTAGAAAGTTCTAGTTGGCCGCACCGCGCATGCGCAAGTGCCTTCCCGACCGATGGAGGAGTGCGTGGTCCCCAGTTTCTTCATTTCCGTGGAGCGAAGAAGACGCATGTGTTTTCAACTGCCGTTGAAAAATCAGTTTCTGCCTTCCCGCTCGCGTAATTTTTCATTTTTTTTTTCTCTATTTTCCCTTCGGGTTACTTCTCTTTTTATTTAAAAAAAAAAAAACCAAACTCGTCGGGTTTTCTTTATTTTTTCAGGCCGGCCCCGGCAGGGCCTGTTGCCACCATACAGGCCTCTGTCTTCGATTTTGCGAGGCCGTGTTTCCCTTCATGTCCCCTCAGCCGGGCTTTAAGAAGTGCCAGCGGTGTGCACGCCCGATCTCTCTCACCGACCCGCACAATTGGTGCCTGCAGTGCTTGGGTCCGGACCATCGGGCTGACACCTGCACCCGCTGTGCTACTCTTAAAAAGCGCACATTGAAAAATAGGCAGATCCAGCAAAATATTATTTTCGGTACCGGATCTGCCATGGAACCTGCCGCGACGTCGACAGCACCTCAAAAGTCGGCACCGACTACTTCGACGCCACCGGATCCTTCTTCAGGGTCGCTGGCCCCAGGTAAGCTGGCTAAGAAGCCTTCCACTTCCCTTGAGCGCCCTCCTGCCACAGCTGCGACTCCGGTCCTCCCGGCACCGCGCCGACCCCACAAACGCTCCGCTCCGATATCGGTGAGTGCCTCGTCATCGGCCTACTCATCGCCGGAGCGTGGAGCGGCGCCTATGGTACCGAAGAAGAAAAAAGCGGTACCGGTGCCTCCCCTGGAAGACCACATCGCGGCCATACTCCAAGCCCAATTGCAACAGCAGCTGCAGCAGCAACTCCAGCACCTGTTGCCGGCGATGTTGGCCCCACATCTTCCGGTACCGGACCGGTCAGAGCCTCGCACGTTCCCATCGGTGTCGACCCCCTCGGTACCGCTTAACACTTCCATGCCAGTGCTCTCGGCTGAACCACACCGTTCCCATCCTACGGTGCAGGTCCGCTCTGATACCAACCCTTCCCGGCACCCGGAACGGCGCCGGTCTTCCTCTCCCAGTACCGCCTCAGTACGCTCCGGCAAGTCTATCTCCAAGACCCGCCATGCCGAGCCCTCCACACCGACGTCCCACCGTGCGCACCCTGACATCAGGGACCCGGACTTATGGGAAGAATCCCCGCCCGGTACCGAGGAAGACGCTTCATCGACAGACAAGGAACCCTCGGTGGCTGATACCGGTTCAAAACCCGAACAGTCCTCTTTCACCAAATTCCTCAGGGAGATGTCGGCGGCTCTTTCCATTCCCTTAGAGTCCGACTCTAAAAAGTCCCAGGCTTTTCTCGATGCCCTAGTCTTTGAGCAACCTCCCAAGGAATTCCTTAAGTTACCCGTCCACGACATCCTACGGGAAACTTTTTACAAAAATTGGGAGAACCCCCTCACTGTCCCCGGGGCCCCTCGCAAACTAAATAGCTTGTACCGGGTCATTCCGATCCCAGGGTTTGACAAGCCTCAATTGCCCCATGAATCTCTCCTGGTGGAGTCCACCTTAAAGAAAACTCAGGGCTCCAGTGTCTATGCCTCCACCCCTCCTGGCAGAGAGGGAAAAACTATGGATAAGTTTGGCAAGCGCCTTTTCCAGAATGCGATGCTGGCCAACAGGGCAAATAATTACACCTTTCACTTCTCCTTCTACATGAAGCATCTGGTGCAACAACTCTCCTCCTTACAAAAATACATCCCTGAACGTAAGGTCCCCCTCTTCCAACAGCAAATTTCCAGTCTGCTCCAACTCCGGAAATTCATGGTACGCTCCATTTATGACTCGTTTGAGCTGACCTCTCGAGCATCTGCCATGGCTGTTGCCATGCGGCGTCTGGCCTGGCTGAGGGTTTCTGACCTCGACATCAACCATCAAGACCGCCTGGTTAACGCACCTTGTCTTGGTGATGAACTCTTCGGGGAGTCCCTGGACTCAACAACCCAGAAATTCTCGGCACACGAGACCAGGTGGGATACTCTGGTGAAACCTAAAAAGAAGACTCCGCCTGCTCGCCCCTACAGACAGCAGTCTTCCTACCAGCGCAGGTTCTGGGCCAGACCTCTCAACCCGCCACAACAGCAGCCTCGCCGACCTCGTCACCAGCATCAAACTCAGGCTCGCTCCCAGTCTCACCAACCTGCCAAGCCTTTCCCTCCATCAAAACCATCTCAACCCTTTTGACTCTTTTCTCCAGAGCATGGCCAGTCTCCCACCATCATTGCCTTTTCCTCAGCCTATCGGAGGACGCCTCCAACTTTTCCTCAGCCGTTGGGAGGTCATCACATCAGACCAGTGGGTCCTCAAGTTTATTCCAAGTTTCCAAGTTTATTAGTTTTTAATATCCCGATCATAAAACAAATATCTGACCGGTTAACAATAAAATTTAAAATAGGTTAGAAAGAAATAGTAGTTTGGTGTATTTGAATAATTAGAGTAAACATATATAACATATACTGACAGACCTGAAAGTGAGGATAAGTGGGGAGGAAGGGAGAAGTTACATATTATTAGAGGAAATGAGATAGAGGGAAGGAATAGAACATGAGGGATGGGGATACATGGTAAAAGTGATACGCGCTGAAGAAAAGTTAATTTTGAGAGTTACAGGTAAACTGCACTTAAAAAGAAATTTATAAAAAAAAAAATAAATTAGAGATTAAGATTTGTCAAAGGCATCTTGAAATAGAAAGGTTTTAAGATTAGTCTTGAATTTTGGTAAATGAAGTTCATCACGGAGAAATTGAGGGAGAGAATTCCATAATGTGGGGGCAGTTATAGCGAAATTAGTTTTCCTAGTATAGTAGGATTCTTTTAAGGATGGAATGAAAAAGAGTTTTTGGTCAGTAGATCTTAAGGAACGAGGAGAACTTTGGGGTATTAATAATTTATCAAGAAATAAGGGCAAGTGGGAGAGTTTGATTTTAAAAGAGAGCAGTATAATTTTATAGATTATACGGTGGGTGACAGGGAGCCAATGAGCCTCTTTAAGAAGTGGGGTGACGTGTTCGAATTTACCTATTTTGTAGATGAGTTTAATTGCTGTATTTTGTATGAGTTGTAAACGTCGAAGTTCTTTTTGGGGTAGTCCATTTAAAAGAGAGTTACAGTAGTCTAAGTGGGAAATGACTAAGGAGTGAATTAGAATATTAATCGAGTCAGCATTTAAAATAGAAATGAGTGAACGGATGATGTGTAATTTAAAGAAACAAGTTTTTACAACTGAACTTATGTGGTCATGAAAAGTAAGCTCTCTATCTAAAGTAACGCCTAGTAATTTTATTTTAGTGTCCATAAATAATGGTGCGGATTTGATGTAAATTGTTCCTAGTAATGATTCGGATTTTTTAATGGGGAGAAGGAGACCACAAGATTTATCAACGTTGAGTGAAAGTTTATTTGAAAAGAGCCAATCACTTATAGTATCTAATTTGGAGTTTAGATCGTTAATATCTGAAGGGTTTGAAGTATTGATCGGGTAAAGCAGCTGTATATCATCAGCATAAGCGAAAATTGAGAATCCTAATGATTGGGCAAGAGAAAGAAGAGGGGATAGAAAGATATTGAATAATAGCGGGGATAAAATAGAGCCCTGAGGCACTCCAAAAGTATGGGTTACCGAAGAAGAAGTTTGGTTTTTTACATGAACTTTAGAGTAACGTTCGTGAAAGTAGGATATAAACCATTTGAGAGCGTGACCTGTGATATTACAATCTATTAGTCTAGATAAAAGTAAAGAATGGTCTATGGTGTCAAATGCTGCAGAAAAATCAAGGGAAATTAATATAACAGATTTTAGATGATCGTGAAAATATTGTATAGTTGTAATAAGGCCGAGTAATGATAATTCAGTGGAATGTGAAGTTCGAAAGCCGGTTTGATAAGGATGTAGGGCATGTGTTTGATCAAAGAATTCTGACAATTGAGAGTGAATAATTTTTTCGATGAGTTTAGAAATTAAAGTCAAATTGGCGATAGGACGGTAGTTGTTGGGTAAAGAGGGGTCAGAGTTGAATTGTTTAAGTTTTGGGAAAACCAGAGCTGTTTTCCATACAGTAGGAACATAGCAATCAGAAAAAGATTTGGAAATCATTTCCCTTAAATAAGGACCAAAAAAGGAAAATAATTTTTTAAGAAGTAGAGGGGGAAAACTTTCGGTAATGTTATTGGGGGAATTTATAGATTGTAAAATGGTGAATAGTTGAGCTAGTGAAGGTACTTTGAAATTAGAGAAAGAACTGAGAGGTAGGAAAGTTAAGTCATTATTAGTTGGGGCTGAAAATGCAGGAAGTGAAGGTCCGAGGTGAGTTCGAATAGTATTGACTTTGGTGTCGAAGAATTGAGAAAGTTCATCGGCGGATGGTAAAGTTGAAACAGGAGGGGTGAGTTTTTTTTTAGAATATTTTGAAAGAGACTGAGCAATACTAAAGAGAGTGGATGAGTTACTAGTGGTAGAGATAAGTTTTGAATAATAGTCTTTTTTTGTCTGTTGAATGGTTTTTTTGTAGTAAAACGCTTTTTCTTTATAAGAGAGGAGGTGACTATTATAGAGTGTTTTACGCCATTTGTTTTCGGCTGAGCGGACCTGTCGACGGAGGAGAATCAAATTTTCATTAAACCAGGATTGGTGTTTCTTTGAGGAATGGTTAAGAGTGGGTTTATTATGTTTAACAGATTTAGGTGCTAGCGAGTCTAATAGGGATTTCGTTGCCGTTTCCCAATTAGAGGATTGTTCTGTGATGGAAAGAGAAGAGAAATCTTTGAGGTTTAGGTCAAAGGAAGATTGAATAGCGGGGAGAGTTATATTATTTAAATTACGGGTGAAAGGAGGATTATTTGTTTGTTGGATAAGATTTGAATGAGTTGGAGTATTAAATTGCCAAATAATCAGAGTATGATCTGACCATGGTACAGAGATGAAATCGAAATTATAGAAAAGATAAGTCAGGGTGGTTGGGCATAGAATCATATCTAGAGTATTTCCTGCAGAATGAGTAGGCATATGGATGAGAGGCGATAGTGATAAATCGGCAATCAAAGTTAAGAGTTCAGAAGTATTAAAGTGATTAGGGGTATTAAAATGGATATTAAAATCTCCCAGAATTATAGATTCGGGATAAGCGATATTGAAATCAGTTAAAGTGGAGATAAGAGATGAAAGAGAGGTTTTAGTTATTGGCGGGGGTAGATAGATAAGGAGAAAGTTAAGAGGAGAGGAAAATTTAATTGAAAATTGGAGAGATTCAATAGGAGTGTGAGAAAAAAGGTTAGAAGTGTTTACCTGAAGAGGAATTGAGGAATGATTCGCCACGGCTACTCTCAACTTTCAGACTCTTCCACCAGGCAGTCCTCCCATAGAGTCTGCTTTCCACTCCTCCCAATCCTCCCTCCTCCTGAGGGAGGTCCACTCCCTCCTTCTTCTCAACGCCATCGCAGAGGTACCCTCAGACCAAAGGGGTCAGGGATTCTACTCCCGCTACTTCCTGGTTCCCAAGAAGACGGGAGACCTCCGTCCCATCCTCGATCTCCGGGACCTCAACAAGTGTCTGGTCAAGGAAAAGTTCAGAATGCTCTCCCTTGCCACGCTTTACCCTCTTCTCTCTCAACATGACTGGCTATGTTCCCTAGACCTCAAAGAGGCCTACACTCACATTCCAATCCATCTGACTTCACGTCGCTACTTCCGATTTCAGATACAGCACTGCCACTATCAGTACAAAGTGCTACCCTTTGGCCTCGCATCATCACCCAGGGTGTTCACCAAGTGTCCTATTGTGGTGGCGGCCTTTCTCAGGTCTCACAACCTCCAGGTGTTCCCCTACTTGGACGATTGGTTGGTGAAAGCACCTACGTCTCCACTTGTGCTACAAGCCACTCAGCATACCATCTCCTTCCTCCATCTCCTGGGGTTCGAGATCAACTACCCCAAGTCGCATCTGCTTCCCACACAGCGACTTTAGTTCATTTGAGCCGTTCTCGACACCACTCTGATGAGGGCATTTCTCCCCTCCGACCGCCAACGGACCCTGCTCCACCTCTGCCGTCAGGTGCTCCTTCATCACTCCATTCCAGCTCGGCAGATGATGGTCCTCCTGGGCCACATGGCCTCGACGGTCCATGTGCTTCCTCTGGCGCGACTCCACCTCAGGACACCTCAATGGACTCTAGCCAACCAATGGTCACAGACCACGGATCCTTTTTCTCATCCCATCTCTGTGACATCGTCTCTTCAGCAATCTCTTCAATGGTGGTTGAACTCCTCCAATCTTTCCAGGGGTCTACTCTTTCATCTACCCCCTCACTCCATGATCATAACCACAGATGCCTCCCCCTATGCATGGGGAGCTCACCTGGGAGATCTTCGCACCCAGGGTCTCTGGACCCCTCAGGAGCGTCAACATCACATCAATTTCCTGGAACTCAGGGCCATGTTCTATGCTCTCAAGGCCTTCCAGCACCTTCTCTACCTTCAGGTTCTTCTCCTGTGCACAGACAACCAAGTCGCCATGTACTACATAAACAAGCAAGGCGGCACCGGATCTCCCCTCCTCTCCCAGGATGCCATCCGCATCTGGACCTGGGCCACGGCCCACAGTCTCTTCCTCAAGGCTGTCTATATCCAGGGCGAACAGAACTCCCTGGCCGACAATCTCAGCCGCATCCTTCAACCTCACGAGTGGACTCTGGATCCTCCCACACTCCGCTCCATCTTTGCTCGGTGGGGCACTCCTCAGGTGGACCTCTTTGCAGCTCCTCACAACCATCAGCTGCCCCATTTCTGTTCCAGACTCTTCTCTCCTCATCGTCTGGCCCCAGATGCATTCCTGCTCAACTGGACGGATCGGTTCCTCTATGCCTTTCCTCTACTGCCTCTGATGTTGCAGACGTTATTCAAACTCTGCAGGGACAGAGCCACCATGATTCTCATCGCCCCTCGGTGGCCTCGCCAACACTGGTTCGCCCTCCTGCTCCAGCTAAGCTCCAGAGAACCCATTCCTCTCCCTGTGTTTCCTACTCTACTTACACAGCAGCATCAGTCTCTACTGCATCCCAATCTGTCCTCGCTCCACCTGACAGCTTGGTTTCTCTCGGGCTGACCTCTCCAGAGAATCTGTCTCAGCCTGTCCGTCGTATTTTGAATGCCTCCAGGAAACCGGCCACCCTCCAATGTTACCATCAGAAGTGGACCCGGTTCTCCTCTTGGTGTCTACTACATCACCTCGATCCCACCTCATTGGCGGTGGAAACTGTATTTGCTCTCTCTGTCCGACGCTGGCCTCAAGTCTACCTCAATCAGAGTCCACCTCAGTGCCATCACTGCGTTTCATGAGCCTATCCTCGGAAAACCTCTCACGGCTCATCCCCTGGTTTCCCGGTTCATGAGAGGCCTCTTCAATGTCAAACCACCTCTGAAGCCTCCTCCAGTCGTCTGGGACCTGAATGTGGTTTTATCAGCCCTCATGAAACCTCCTTTTGAGCCTCTTGCCACAAATTCGCTCAAATTTCTTACGTGGAAGGTGCTTTTCCTCATTGCCATCACCTCTGCCAGAAGGGTTAGTGAGCTGCATGCACTGGTTGCCGACCCACCTTTCACTGTTTTTCACCATGACAAGGTGGTTCTGCGTACCCATCCTAAATTCCTTCCCAAGGTGGTCTCAGACTTCCACCTCAACCAGTCCATTGTGTTGCCTGTCTTTTTCCCTAAGCCCCATTCTCATCCTGGGGAACAGGCGTTGCACACGCTGGACTGTAAGCGTGCCCTTGCATACTACGTTGACCGTACCAGGGCTCACCGCTCGTCCCCTCAGCTCTTTCTGACCTTCGACCCTAACCGTCTAGGTCGTCCTGTCTCTAAACGGACGCTTTCCAACTGGCTTGCTGCCTGCATTGCGTTCTGTTATGCTCGGGCCGGTCTCTCACTGGAAGGTGCTGTCACGGCCCACAGGGTCAGAGCTATGGCTGCTTCTGTGGCTTTCCTCCGTTCCACGCCCATCAAGGAAATCTGCAAGGCTGCCACTTGGTCCTCAGTTCACACGTTCACTTCTCACTACTGTCTGGATACCTTCTCCAGACGGGATGGGCACTTCGGCCAATTTGTGTTACATAATTTATTTTCCTAATGGCCAACCATCCCTCCTTCCCTCTCTGTTCGCTTAGAGGTCACCCATGCGTTAAGAATATGCTGCCTGCTTGTCCTGGGATAAAGCACAGTTACTTACGTAACAGGTGTTATCCAGGGACAGCAGGCAGATATTCTTACGTCCCACCCACCTCCCCGGGTTGGCTTCTTAGCTGGCTTATCTTAACTGGGGACCACGTACTCCTCCAGCGGGCGGGAAGGCACTCGCGCATGCGCGGTGCGGCCAACTAGAACTTTCTAGTTAAAAGTGTCCGTACCGGGGCTCCGTCGGTGACGTCACCCATGTGTTAAGAATATCTGCCTGCTGTCCCTGGATAACACCTGTTACGGTAAGTAACTGTGCTATTTGGAATATAGAAGTTTAAAAATACTAGTAAAACCACAAAGAATCTAACTAATTAAAATATTCATGAAAGTGATCCGCTGACAATTATGCACGTCAAGCTTAACGTTTTGAAAGCAGTTTGAACGAGGAGTGGTGCATCTGAGGATCTAGCTGACATTTATATTACTGAGTTCTAAAAGGAACTAGTTAGCTATTGGATTATTAATGAATGAATGTCTAGCATTACTTTCCAAAGAATAAGTGCTGTGATTTGGCTCCTTATACAGGCAACATCAATCACACTTTGCTATAAATGAAGATTTGAGTTAGAAACAGTGGTTTCTGGTTTTCCTCTTTGATTTAGGGGAAGAGGCCTATTCCAATAAAATAATTTCAGCATAGGCTCACAAATAACTTTAACAAGCTTGTTAAGAAGGTTAATAAGCACATATGATCCTTGTAAATTATTGAAACAGTGTCTCTTTACTGCATCAGAAGTCATTGCAATATAGCATTGCTTGTGAACATATTAGCTTCTGTGGTCCAACTTGTGAAGAGTACTTTTTATGAAAAGTTAGTAACGCTGGGGCCATCTGATCCTGAGGGGTCCATCTTGAATCCTTCCTACAAATTGATGGATCCTCCTGTGGAGTAAATGTCTCCACCGACTGAAAAAATAAACGCAAATATAGTTTCCTCAGAAATCTGTAGAAGGCTCTACATGAATTAAGTTTATTACACATTTTCTAATGGATTAAGGCATTTCATAATCTACTTGCATATGTGCAAACTCTGCACACTCACTGGCAAAGTAATGCCATCATGTTATGGTGCGTACTTTTACATCCACTGTGATTTTGACAGATCATTCACACTCCTATGTGGCAGATACATACAGGAATACTACCATGTAATAGAGAATAAAATGGAGAAAAAATGTGTCCCCCCATCCCCCTGTCCCTGCAAAACTGTCTGATCCCATCTGCAAAAGCCTCAGATAGTTCTGATTTTATAATGAACGTATTTATTAAAGTATAAAAAGAAAGAATATTCTGTACAAATGTCATTTTATAAACACAAATAATACAGAGCAAGGATCAACAAATCCCCTATCTTATCTCTCCTTCACAAATATCCCCTCCACTATCGAGAACTGAATAAGCCAAATAACTACAGAATGCTACACAGAAAAATCATGCTAACAGAATACCGCAGTCACACATGACAGGAATAGTGTTAGCGGAGTGCAACCAGGGCAACTGCCCCCTGGTCAGAGAGCAACCTAAGCCATCTGGAAGCTAAAGAAGCATGGCCTGGGCTTTGCAGGCTCCAGTTATGCCTAGCACCAGCTCTAGCAGGATGCATATTTCAAATCTGATATATTCTAATCACAAAATAGAAAATACAATTTTTTTTTTTCTACATTTTGTTGTCTCATTATTTTATTCTTCAAATCATGTTGGTCTCAGGCACTGGTCTTTGTTTTCTTTTGTCTTCTCTTAACTCACTTGCCAGGGTATCCTGACCATTTAACATTTCTTCTTTCTCCATGCTTACCGTCCATCTTCTCTCTCTGTGTATGTATTGTTACCCATGTTCAGCATCTCCCTTCTCTGTATCCTATATGTCCCTTTCTAATATTTCCCCTGTGCCCATCTCCCTGCCTTCATCATCACACTATTCTATGATTCCTTCCCCCTGTATACAGTATCACTGCTCCTATGCCTGCGCTGTCCAGCATCTTCCTTCTGCGTTCTAATTCTCCCTCATGTCTAGCCATCTTCTCTCTGTGTCCATATACCATCCTATAACTAGCATTAACCCTCTGTGTCCATATAGCACCCCCAAGAAGCATTCCCCTTTTTGTCCCTGTTCCTATGCTTCCATCCATGTCCACCATCTCCCCTCATTTTGTATATCTCCCCTCTCTTACACCCTTACACCAATGTGTGTCTCGCACTATGTGTTTCCTCCCTCCCTCTGATATATTAAATATTTCACTCTCTTCCTTCATCTCCTTGGTTCAGCTTTTTTCTTTCCCTTCCCTTTTCTCTCTTCCTTCCTGCACCTCTCTTCCTTCCTCTAGCTCCCTTCCCATGGGTCCAACACCTTTATCCCCTCACTTCAGTGCCCATGTGTGGATCTGGCACCTCTCTCTTCCCTCTAGCTCCACTCCACCCTCCACAAGGGCCCAGCACCTCTTTCCCTTCCCCCTCCCCCTCCCCAATTCCCAGACCAGATCCAGCACCTGTCTCACTTCCCTTCAGCTCCAGCCAGTCTGACAGTCCAACCAAACATCCTCCTCTCTTCAGGGGTGCAGCAGCCTCCCTCTCGCAAGTCTGACAGCCCCCTCCCTCCCTCACGATCATGGGCCAAAAGCGGTACAAAAATAAACTTGTGACTTCCTTGGGTCAGCCCCTTTGCACCTCCCGGGGTGGGCCTACCAGAAGCTCTGTGGAAGAAGCGGTGACATCACATTTAGGGCTAATCCGATGTAAGGGTCAGTTGGGGGCGCGGGGTGGGGGGGGGGGGGTTAAGTTCAGTTGTGGAAGTCATGCCGCAGCAGGAGGGAGTGGGCATCCCTCCTGCCGATTTCAGTTTGGGGGGTCAGGGTTTGGGAGGGCCGGTGGCAGGAGGAAGTTTGCATAATTCCTGCTGATCCTCAGTTTAAGGGAGGAGGTCGGTTGGGGAGTTTGGGAGGGCAGGGGCCTGCAGCAGGAGGGAGTGGGCATCCTTCCTGCCAATTGCTATGTCAGTGGGAGGGAGGGACTGTCGGATGGAGGGGGGTTAATGAGGGCAGATATTGTGTGTGTGTGTGTGTAACACACTATTACATCTGTGCCATAACCCTCCCCCTCCCAAATAAAATAGCCCCGAACAGCTGAGTGGCAGGAGGCTGCTTTGGGGCTTCCCTTCCACTCAGCTGTTTGGGCTTCCCCAAAATGGCTCTGCGCATGTCAGTCGCTCTCTTGCTCTCACAGCGACTGATTAGATAGGATTCCGACAAGCCTCCATGCAAATCATTTGCATGGAAATGTTAGAACAGGGGTGTCCAACCTGCGGCCCAAGGACCACATGCGGCCCCGGTCAAGGGCGATGCAGTGTTTTCCTCTGCTGTCCCCGGGTGTTTACTGTCTTTCTGGCTCACTCCTCTGTCTTGCTGCAGCGTTTGCGCATTTTTGTGGCCCAAGAAACATTTTTTTCAGCCAAAGCGGGAAGCCAAAAGGTTGGACACCCCTGCGTTAGAACATCAGTTGCTGTTCCAAGAGTCGGCAAAAAAATCGGCCAATAGTGACTCACATGGTGCTAACGACCTTGTTTTGTGCATCTAGCCCTCAGACTTTGAGATCGGTAGGAACACCTGGTACATTCGTAGCTTTAGGGAATATAACAAGGGCTGCTTACAGCAAACAAACTTGAATATAAAAATGTATGCTATAATTTATATGTTATGCTGAGGAGAGTTTGATGTGGTATAAGGGAGGACTGGGAAGATGATTGTGGTGGTGCTAGGGAATCCTGTGTTTGATACATTTTATATCATGCTGTAGCAACATTAAAAGATGTATTCCCTGCCATATGGCAGCCAATATCCATTTCTTCACTTTTCTCAAGGTTATGCTGTGCTACCTCTACCACTTTATAGATGGTTGCTTTGCTTTGCTTGGTTTGAACTAAATGTTTTTCTTTCTCTGTAATAGTTTCCTAAAGTAGAAACATTTTTAAGTTTTTGCTCATGTTCTTGTCTATATTAAGAGACTAGACATTCTGTAATGTGTGGTTAGCACATGCCAGCAGGCTACTACAGAAATGCATTAGTGTTTTGTGGTATTTTGCCTGATCTCAGGAGACAAGCAGGGGAAATGCAGGCACTGTTGCTGGTGAAGTCCTCTGATTGAGCCTGCATTCTAGTGCTCTTCCCTAGATTCAGTAGATTTTTTTTTCTACTGAGCATGTGCGGGCTACCTTGCCTCTAAAACTGCACTCCTCCGATAACAATTTTTTCTTTGACTAGTGCCAATTCAGGACACAGCTCTCCCCCTTCTCCTTGCCTCTTCAGTCAGGTTAAAAAAAATATAATAATAATAATTTTGAATCTTCTTTAATCATTAGTACTATTTCTTCCTAAAAAAAACAAATTTCTTCCTTAAAATAACCCCAAAAAACAGAATAGGAAACTGACCTGAGGTTTCTTTAAAAAAAAAAAAAAAAAGAGAGAGAAAGAAGAACCTAACAAGTTACATAGAAACATAGAAATAGACGGCAGATAAGGGCCACGGCCCATCTAGTCTGCCCACCCCAATGACTCTCCCCTACCTTTCTCTGTGAATAGATCCCACGTGTCTATCCCATTTGGCCTTAAAATCTGGCACGCTGCTGGCCTCAATAACCTGAAGTGGAAGATGATTCCAGCGATCAACCACCCTTTCAGTGAAAAAGAATTTCCTGGTGTCCCCGTGCAGTTTCCTGCCCCTGATTTTCCACGGATGCCCCCTTGTTGCCGCAGGACCCTTGAAAAAGAAGATATCTTCTTCCACCTCGATGCGGCCCGTGAGATACTTGAATGTCTCGATCATGTCACCCCTCTCTCTGCGTTCCTCGAGTGAGTACAGCTGCAACTTATCCAGCCATTCTTCGTACGAGAGATCCTTGAGTCCCGAGACCATCCGGGTGGCCATTCTCTGAACCGACTCCAGTCTCAGCACATCCTTACGGTAATGCGGCCTCCAGAATTGCACACAGTATTCCAGGTGGGGCCTCACCATGGATCTATACAATGGCATAATGACTCCTGCGTATGCAACCTATGATTTGCCTTGCTTTGGATGAAGCTTGCTCCACTTGATTGGCAGTCTTCATGTTCTCACTGACGATCACCCCTAAGTCTCGTTCTGCTTCAGTTCTTGTTAGGATCTCGCCTTTAAGGGTGTAAGTCTTGCATGGCTGCCCAGGTGCATGACTTTGCATTTTTTGGCATTGAAGCTGAGTTGCCAGGACCTAGACCAGCGCTCCAGTAGGAGTAGGTCGTGCATCATGTTGTCGGACATTGAATTTATGTCTGTTGTGCTTTTGCCCACTACATTGCTTAGCATTTCTTTACTATTTTATCAGTAACTGGCAGTCCCATTATTTGGCGGTTGCTTGGACCGCAAAAATTTTCCTCATGGACAAGACAGCGACAATGGCGCTTCGCGCCTCTACTGAAAGGAAATCTCTGATGCCGCACTCTTCGCCTACAACTACTCTTCCTTAGGGCCCAAGCCAGGTACTGCCAAGGTAGAGAAGCCCTTTGCTGCCACTACTGTTGAAAAAAAGAAAATGGCACCTGCAGCCAGCATGAAGAAGAAGCAGACGATTAAAACACCTCCATAGCCAGTCTACTTAAAGCCGATGCATGGCCAGCAAAAACAGCCCGAATCTGTCTTAGCGACACAGAACACCAAACAGAGGCCTCCAGGGGGCACAGTTTCTGCCTCATAGTCCTCATCTGAGACGATGCTGGATTCTGCAGGTATGTCTAAAAAGGGAGCTGTCTCCAGCTGCATAGCTGTATGACCCCAAAACGTTTAGCTATGGCTTCTGTGGTGAATTTTATCTCACTCTTACAGGGTTTAATGAGAGATAGTGCTGCTTTGTTACATCAGCATTCCCCCTCTCAGGTCACCTCACAAGATTCTCTGCAGTATACTAGCTGTCCACTTCCAGACCCTGTGTGCTTAGAGCTTCCTTCTGATTCTCCAGATATGATTTGGTCTCTACATTTTGTCCTTTCCCGCAACAACAGATGTTTCCTACTCAGTAGTGTTATGATGCACCGGGGTCTACTCCTTTGACCACATGCAAATATAATTGCAACAGAATCAGCAGGAAGAAAAATTTTATCTCAAATTTCATCAAAAAGTTTCTAGTCTGCTAAGTCTTCGCAGGGCTGTCACACCACCTGGTAAGAAAGATTTTCAAGCAATCCTTCAGTCATGCCAGATCTACAGCTGGCTAATTCGCAAAAACTGCAATCGGTTTTCTCAGCTTCTAGAAGGCTAGAATTGAATACAGAGTGGAGAAGGTGCCGGGGCAAAATTTACAACAGCTGCTGCATCATTCTATGGTTTCAGAGTTTGCGATTTACAAATAAGTGTCCTCAAAGTCCCAATTCAGCTTGCCTCCTAGAAAAGATAACAGTTTCCTGGATTCCATCAGACAAAAGGTCTATCAGGGCTCCATGCTCACATCAAAAATCATGGCCCATCAACTGCAAATCCGACATTTCCAACATTCCATCCTACAGCAATTGGAAGCGGCTTCCCTGGAGGAAATTCCAAACCTCAAGGAGGCAGTGCATGCAAATCCATCTCATACATATTCATTGTGGATATCCTGAAAACCTGACTTGGCTCCGGCTCTCGAGGACCGGAATTGCCTATCCCTGCTCTAGAGCCATGCATGAGCTGTCTGCACACCTTATAGATCAAACCCAACCTTATCGCAAATCTGTTAATCCCTCATCTTATCGTAGATCAAACCATCAACAATTTTTTCAACAGTACCATCCTCGGAGGCGCTTCACTCCTTATGCCAGAATCGCTCCTATGATGACCCAGGCTTCTTCATTCGCTCAAAAGCAACGTCCAAGAGAATGTAAGCAGCCATCAGCTACCCTACTTCCTCCACTCAAAACAACTCCTACTGTTTGACCCTTTACCAGTAAGGAGGAGGGGGCAGCTAGCCAGTTTTTTCCCAGCATGGAAAAGCATCATAACAGACTCTTGGGTTCTCATGATATTTTCTCAGGGATACTCTCAATTTCCTTTAAACCATCCTCACTCTTTACCTTCTGCCTTCATCCAACATTCCGCATCATCATATACCTCAGTTGACAAAGGAGATCTCCCTGTTGCTTCAAAACAATACCATAGAAGAAGTCCCCAAACAGCTACATTACCAGGGATTCTATTCAAGATGTTTCCTTATTCCCAAGAAAACATATGATCTCTATCCCATTCTCGACCTTTGTCCCTAAATACATACCTCAAGAGGGAAAAATTTCACATGATTTCACTTCCAGCAATTCTTCCTCTTCTCAGACAACACGACTAGTTAGCTGCCTTGGATCTCAAAGATGCTTACACTCACATCCCTATTCATCCGTCCCATCGGAAATTTCTAAGATTTCAATTCCTTGACAAACATTATCCTTACAAAGTTTTGCCTTTCGGCCTATCATCAGCATCACGTGCGTTCACAAAGTGTTTTGCAGTGATAGCAGCCGACCTCAGAAGAAATCATCACATGGCATTTCCTTACCTGGATGACTGGCTCCTTTTAGCACATACCAGGGAGCAATTGCTTCTTACCATTCAAACCACAGTGCACTCTCTACAGGTGCTGGGTTTCATAATCAATTTTGACAAATCAAAACTCCAACTGACACATTGTCTCACGTATTTTGGGGCTCATCTAGACACAGTCTCTGCCAGAGTCTATCTACTGGAAGAGCGTCATCAAGTAATCATCACCTTGACAAACCAAATGGCACAAGCCTCCGCTCTCACAGCACACAAAGTTTTACACCTCTTAGGTCACATGGCTGCATCCCTTGCTCTAGTTCCATATGCCAGGCTCCACATGCGTCCCCTAAAATGGCATCTCAAACTCAACTGCACTCAGAGTATTCAGTTATTGACAACCTTGATTCCTCTGCCACCCAAGATAAAAAGCTTCTCTTTCTTGGTGGATCCACTCTCTGTTCCTTAAATAAGGATGTCCATTCAAATCTCTGCCTCCTCTACTCACCATCACCACAGATGCCTTAAACAAAGATTTGGAAGCACACCTCAATCACCTACAGACTCAAGGACAATGGTTAAACAGACAGCTCTGCTTTCATATAAATCTTCTGGAACTTTGAGCAATTTACTATTCGTTCAGTCCTAGGATTTGCAACCCATGACTCTTGATTCAAACAGACAACCAGGTAGCAGTGTTCTATATGAACCATCAAGGAGGCTCAGGGTCCTTAACCCTTTGCAGAGAAGCTTACCGTCTAAGGACTTTTACACTCTCTCTCTCTGGAAATGCAAGTGGTATATATTCCAGGGAAGATGCACATCATTGCAGATTCCTTGGATGCTAAACCTGGAAGTAGTCAATACATTTTTAACGATGGAGCACTCCCACGATCTGTTCGGTTCTGCAATCAACACTCAGTGTACCCAGTATTGTTCCATATGACCTGCTCAACATGCAGTCGCAAGAGATGCTTTTTCAATTCCATGGAATCTCACTCTGCTCTATGCTTCCCAATGATTCTGCTAATCTCCAAAGTTCCAAAGTTCTTCAAAAGACCATCAGAGACAGTGCCCAGATGATTCTCATTGCATCCCGTTGACCCAGACAAATCTGGTATCCGATACTCCTGAATTTTCTTGAGGTTCCCCCGCTCCCATTAGGGGATCATCCGTCTCTTCAATCCCAGCAGAACGGTTGGGTCACCTGTTACATCCCAATCTACGCAGTCTCAATCTCACAGCATGAAGATTGAACAGACAATCCTTGCTGAGATCCTGGTCTCTTCATCAGTAAAGAAGGTTCTCCTAGCAACAAGACGACAATCTACAAAGAAATCTTATTAATTAAAGTGGAAGCATTTTTCCATATGGGCCCACTCACATTATCAAGATCTGTTGCATTGCCCGATTGATCACATTTTAACCTACTTGCTACACTTATCAGATTTGGGACTTAAGACCAATTCTGTATGGCTCCATCTTTCAGCTATCTCTGCGTACCATTCCTTGCTGGATGGAAAACCAATTTTAAAAAATCATTTAATTTCTCGATTTCTATGAGGTTTTAACAATCTCTGTTCTCCACTTTGCACCCTACCATTGGCCTGGGATCTCAATGTTGTATTGGACTATTTGATGAAAGATCCTTTTGAATCTTTGGGGTCTACTAAACTACCCTTCCTTACATGGAAAACAGCTTTTCTCTTAGCTCTTACGTCAGCCAGAAGAGTTAGTGAATTGCAAACATTAGTCATCTATTCTCCGTACCTTCAATTTTTTCCTAATAAAGTGCTACTGCGCGCTCATCCAAAATTTCTTCCAAGAGTAGCAACAGATTTCCATTTCAATCAATCTATAATATTGCCATCGTTGTTTCCTCCTCCACATCCTTCATCAGCGGAACAAAGTCTTCACTCACTGGATTGCAGGAAGGCACTTTTGTTTTACCTGGACAAAACTGCAACTATCCATACCACTAATCAACTTTTTGTTTCCTTCAATTCAGCTACTTAAGGAAATGCAGTATCTAAACAGACTATTTCTTCATGGATTGCTCATTGCATCTTTTTGCTATGCTAGAGCTCGCTTATCTCCTCCAGGACAGATTGGAGCATATCATGTATGAGCTATAGCTTCCTCAGTTGCAAACTTGAGATCCCAATTCTGGATATCTGCAGAACAGCAACTTGGTCCTCTCTTCATACTTTCACTAAGCACAATTGGTTGGATCAAAGTTCAGCGCAAGATACACAGTTTGGACAGTCAATTCGCCAAAATTTATTTGCGCTATAAGTTATTTTCCTCTACTCATTTCAGTTTTAAGCTAGGGACTCACCAGCAAGTGTGCTTGCATTTCCCCTGCTTGTCTCCGGAGAAAGCAAAGTTGCTTACCTCCTAATAGGTGTTCTTCGTAGACAGCAGGGAAATGCAGCCACACTTGCCCACCCTTCATCCCCTCATACCAAATGGTTCTCTAAGCTAGTGACATAACTGTTATCGGAGGGGTGGAGTTCCAGAGACAAGATAGCCCGCACATGCTCAATAGAAAAAAATAATTACTGAATCTAGGGGAGAGCACCGATACTCGGGCTCAGTCAGAGGACTTCACCAGCAAGTGTGGCTATATTCCCCTGCTGTCTACAGAGAACACCTGTTACAGCCTCTCCAACCTCTCCTTCCCTCCCTCCAGCCCCTGTAGCAGCAGCAGCCACAAATCTCCCTCCCTCCCATCCCCTGATGCAGCAGTGGCAGCCACAAATCTCCCTCCCAGAAGTGGCAGTGGAAGCCACAATTCTCCCTTTCTCTCCCTCCCAGCCTCTGAAGCTGCAGTGGCAGCCACAAATCGCCCTCTCTCCCCTCATTCCCAGCCCCCAGAGCAGCAGCGGCAGCCACAAATCCCCCTCCCTCCCAACCCCTGAAGCAGCAGTGGAAGCCACAAATCTTCTTCCTCTAGCCTCCAAAGCAACAGCAGCAGCCACAAATCTCCTTATCTCCCTCCAGCTCTCAAAGCAGCAGCTGCAGCTATACCTAACACTCCCTCCTTCACTTACCTGAAACTGTAGCGGTAGCTGGTGAGCAGAGGCAGTGCTGTAAACAAGCTGCTTCTGATCAGCCCTGGCAGGGCCTTTACTTTGCCATGTCACTTCTGATGTGGCAGAGGAAAGGCCCTGCTGAGGTTAACCAAAACCAACCTGTTTACGATGATGTTTCTGCTCACAGGCTGCCACTACTGCTTCAAGTAAGTGAGGGAGGAAGTGGAAGACAGCTGCCGTTGTTGCTTTGGGGGCCAGAGAGGGTTTGTCAGCACCAGCTGTCGTTGCTGCTTTAGGGGCGGGAGGGAGGGGGTGTTGGTGGAACCAGCTGCTGCTGCTACTTTGGGGACCGGAGGGAGGGACATTTGTGGCTACCACTACTGCTTTTGGTGAAGGGGGGCTGTTGGCACCGGCTGCTGCTTCAGGGGCCAGAGGGAGGAGGGGTTGTCAGAACTGGCTGCTGTTTCAGGGATCAGAGGAATGGAGGGGTTTTATCAGGATTGGCTGCCACTGATGCTTTGGAAACTGGGGGAGGGAGGAGGTGTTGTCAGAACTGACTGCTGTTTCAAGTACTAATGGGAGGGAGATTTGTGGCTGCCACTGATACTTCTGGAGAGCCGCAGGCAAGTAAGGGGGGGGGCAGACCCATGCTGAAGGAGGGAGGGCAGACCCAGTGGCAGGAGGGGGAATATGGACCAAAAGTGTAAGTAATGAGGTTGGCCAGCTGTCTAGGCCTACCCCGAGATAAGAGACCTCACACTCTATATGCTGGTATCAATCAATAAGTATATTTATTAACAAATCAGTAGCAGCTTACAAGAATAAATCATTCAGCATATAGAGTATCAGAATGTGATCTTCAGGCCTGAGGATCCTCTGATGTCTGTTCTGCTTACTTCCTCTTAAAGGCCTATTTTTATACATTTCTTGGTGGCCAGCACCACATTGGTCTAAATCACATGATAAATCTTTATTGATTATTTCTTACACGTCATTACATTTGTTAATTCATTAATTGGTTCATAATATCTGTGTCATACCATATGCATGTCCTGTTTACCAGAAAACCTATCCTTTTCCCGCATATGCCCTTTCAATCTACCATATCAGCAATTCCAAGCCTTGCCCCTGTGCCTAAATAATATTCTTGAGAATTCTATATATGCTTCATCCTTTTATGATATCATAAAAGATGTTGTCAGGCAGAAGAACTGGATTTTTGCTTGTCATAAGTTTCACTTCTCCTAGCTCATGACAGCTGATAAGTGTAGTCAGAAATGTCTCATAAATCATTTTTTAGACTTTTAATACACTGATTTATTATAGTAGGAGAGGAGAGAGAATTTTTCCATTTTGAGGTCTGATCTCTTCACCTTTAGCGTTATCTAAAGGACTTACTGTGCTTCACCTGTATCATACAAGGACTTACTCAGTGTATTCTTCTTCATACAAGAGCTTACTGCATTTTCCTCTTCCTCTCAGTTTGAGGGGAGGAAGGGGCATGTATGCTGGACCTTCAGGGTAAAGGGCACGGAAGGGGAGATGGTTGGATCCTGGAACCATAAGTTGGGGGTGGGGGGAGAAAGTGACCCAGACCATGAAAGAGGGTGGGAAAGAAGAATAGATGCTGGACCTGGACCTACAAGTGGGGGAGGGGGATGATAGAGGGACTCAGACCAGAAAGGGGAGGTGGAAAGAGAGACAAAACTACAGTTGGAGTGAAAGAACGGAGGAGGCTGGAACCTTAGAAGAAAAGGGCAAAAAAGAATTTCAGGTCTTAGGAGAATTATTTGCTATTATTTACTGTATTCCAATATTGATATCAAGTCAATATAGAACTTATGATATGGAGTATACAGTCACGTGAAAAAATTAGGACATCCCATGAAATATTCTGTTCTTTTTTAAGAAATGTTTACATATCGATGTCAAATATTTTTTTATTTATCTCTGGAAAAGAAAGTGATATAATTTTTAGGTAAACAACAAAAACTTTCCTTGATTTACTCATTAAACAAAAGATATCCACAAAAATTTGAATTCTAACTGAGTAATAAATTAGGACACCCTAATAGCTAGTATTACACCCTTTGGCTGAAATAACTGTGGAAAGTTTGGCCTACTCCTCAATGCAGAATTCTTTCAACTGTGAGATATTTAAGGGATTTCTTGCATGTTTCAAATCACCCCCTAGCATCTCAATGGGATTAAGATCAAGGCTTTGACTCGGCCACTCCAGGACTCTCCATTTCTTAGTTTTCAGCCAGTCCCTGGTGGATTTACTGGTATGTTTTGGGTCATTGTCGTGTTGCAGGGTTCAGTTCTGCTTCAGCTTTAATTTTCTTATAGATGGTCTCACAAATTCCTCAAGCACCCTCTGATACACGGTAGAATTCTATGATGGTGAGCTGGCCAGGTCTTGCAACAGCTAAGCATCCCCAAACCATGACACTTCCACCTCCATGCTTCATAGTTGGTATGAGGTCCTTTTCCTTGAATGCTGTATTTGGTATACGCCAAACATGTCCTCTTTTGTGGTGTCCAAATAATTCAATTTTAGACTCTGATCTATCCATAGAACACTATTCAGAAGTCCTGGTGTTTGTCTACGTTCTCTCTGGCAAACTTCAGTCTGGCCTTGATGTTTCTCTTAGAGAGCAAAGCTTTCCTCCTTGCACACGTCCCATGCAAGTTAAATTTGTGCAGTCTCTTTCTGATTGTAGAGGCATATGCTTTCACATCAACAGTAGCAAGAGCCTGTGGGTCCCACAATGACATTTAAGGGTTTTTGGAGACTTCTTTTAGCATCTTGCGGTCTGCTCTGAGGGTCAACTTGCTTGGATGGCCTGACCTGGGTATGATGGCTAATGCTGCCCGATTCAGAGAAAAATATTTTGATTCAATTCACCCTGTTGACTCGATTTTTCGATTCAATTCGATTCACTGTAAAAGTCAATAGGTTCTCCGAGTGGGAATAACCTGATGTCCAGCACTTGAGGAAAAGACCACGTAATAATGTTTATAAGATAAATCATATAAATGATTATACTGAAGCAGGGTGACCTCAGTGTGAGAGGTAAGCGAGGGAAGAGAATTCTCCAGCGCTTTACACAATAAGGCACAGGTTAATCACCCTCTGCCTGCAGTGCACACCATCATAGGACACCTCATGTGTGCTCAAATTAATCAATGTGATAAATTAAACAGTGATATACAATTGGTCAATTGGTCAAGTGCAAGATCAAACAGGTTGTTCCCACTCAGAGAACCTATTGACTTTTACTGCTTTTCTGTGTGAGTAGATAATTAAGCAAATTTCTGATAGTCTACAGAAATGATTCTCAGCTTCCATCCCCAGCCCCCAAGACTCACCAACCCCCATTCCTTTTCTCAGTTTCCATCCCAGCCCCCCTGCCTATTCTGAGCTTCCATCCCCAGCTCCCAAGACTCACCAGCCCCCCTGCCGATTTCAGCTTCCATCCCCAGCCCTCCTGCCGATTTCAGCTTCCATCCCCAGGCCCCAAGACTCACCAGCCCCCCTGCCGATTTCAGCTTCCATCCCCAAGCCCCAAGATTCACCAGCCCCTCTGCCAATTTCAGCTTCCATCCCCAGCCCCCAAGACTCAACAGCCCCCCTGCCGATTTCAGCTTCCATTCCCAGGCCCCAAGACTCGCCAGCCCCCCTGCCGATTTCAGCTTCCATCCCCAGCCCCCCTAATGATTTCAGCTTCCATCCCAACCCCCAAGACTCACCAGCCCCCCTGCCGATTTCAACTTCCATCCCCAGGCCCCAAGATTTACCAGCCCCCCTGCCGATTTCAGCTTCCATCCCCAGCCCCCCTAATGATTTCAGCTTCCAGCCCCCAAGACTCACCAGCCCCCCTGCCAAATTCAGCTTCCATCCCCAGCCCCCCTGCCAATTTTAGCTTCCATCCCCAGGCCCCCTGCCGATTTCAACTTCCATCCCCAGGCCCCAAGACTCACCAGCCCCCATTCCGATTCATTTACAGACTGGATATTAAATCGCGGGGAAAAAGCCAGTCCAAAATAGTATTTGCTGCTGCCGAGGTCTGCTGCACGAGGTCCGCTCGCTCACCGATTGACTCTCCCACTCCTTTTATTTCTTCCAATGTAACTTCTGGTTTCGCAAAACCAGAAGTTACATTAGATGGGTAGAGTCTGGCAGCCGGTGGCGTAAAATATCCGAAACTCGTCTTGCAGCTGAATCGGTAAGTCCGGTTTTTAACAAAAATGAACCGATTCGAATTGATTCACCTGATTTGAATTGGTGAACCGATTCGAATTGTGAATCGGGCAGCACTAATGATGGCAGTTGTTTGGAAAGTCTTCCACTTGTACACCATTTTCCAGACCATGGAATGTCAAATTCATTCGAGATTTTTTTAAATCCCTTATCAAACTTATAAGCTGCTACAGTCTTCTTTCTGAAGGCCTCAGACAGCTCTTTTGATCTCACCATGGTGTTCATTCTCACCACAGCAGTCGTGAGCACACCAAACTATATGTCTGAGGTTTAAGTAGGGCAAACCTCCTTCAAAATGCTGAGTAACTATGTTCTAATCATGTGTACCTAATGTGATACACCTGTATGTGATTTGAGCCACTTTTAAGTGGGAGGATATGTGGGGGTATATACATTTTTGTGGATATCTTATGTTTCATGAGTAAATCAAAGAAACATTTTGTTGTTTACCTGCAATTACATCACTTTCTTTTCCAGAGATAAATAATACAAAAAAAAAGATTTGACATCGATATGTGAATATTTCTTAAGAAAGAACTGAATATTTAATGGGGTGTCCTAATTTTTTCACATGACTGTATAGTGAATGGAGCAGAAATTTGCTCTGTCTCCTCATGTTAAAACAAGGAAGAGCATATTCCTGCTGGTCTGGCAGGACTCAAGCAATAATAGTTAATCAGGTAAAATATAACTGTAATTTTCTGTACTTCCAGGAAAATGATACACCGAACGGTGACATCTACAAGAAACCATTTAATGAATCCTTTGAACCAGGACCACTACATATTGCGGTTCTTACATATCTGGGTTTTGGTGTCATGACTTTGTTTGGATACCTGAGAGATTTCATGAGATCCTGGAAACTAGAAAAATGCCTTGCGGCTACTGAGAGAGAAGAACAAAAAGTACGTATGAACACATGTTTCCTTTTTTAACACTAGGTATCCATTTATGTATGTCAGCCCGTCTTTTACTTATGGCATTGTACCTTGCATTGTACCTTGCAATGAGGTCAGCATTGTGTAGCTGCACACCTCCCTTTGCAATGAACTAGAAGCCACATTCAGGTCTGTTATGTGTTAAATTCTGTTTTAAGGCTTTGCCAAATGAAGTTATGGGCTTTCTTTGCTTTGAAGAATGAGCTGATTGCAGCAAAGTTTAGTGAGAAAGGAGGTGTTATTTGTAGCAAGAATCCTAAAGTTGTGATTTTCATGTGCTGTAATTAGCTAGTAATATTGCTTTTTTGGCCAGGGAAGTTAATAAGTTATAAATTCAATATGCTTGTATGGATGTGTCCTGTTTATGTGGTAGCTGAATCACAGAATAAAATCCCTGAACTATATTTAGAAGATCACTTCCACAGTCCACGTCCACAGTCTGCCTAAATCCTATTCAGAGAAACATCTATCTAAAGCCCAAACAAAACTCAACGGATGACCTACAGGGCTGCCTAAATAGCATCTATCCAACCAACATCTTTCTGAAGTCCAAACCACGTCTATCTAAAGCTCAAACAACGCTCAAATAGCTATTCCTTCTAGTACACCTAATTTTACAATTTCTATACAGCTTCCAATGTGGCATACAGCTTAAAGTTGCCCCCTTCTACGCTGATGTTTCTAGTTCAACTCCCAGTCAGTATCTCTCACTGAAAATAAAATATAAATATCCTTTTAAAGATGGCATAGTGTGTTACCCTTTTATTTTTATTATTTTTATCCTGAAATAAAGAAGAAAAAGAGTATGACAGGGCAGTGAGATCCACCTTGTTTTTTCTCCTGGCATGTATCCTAGCAGAATTAACTGCCATAATGATGCCTATGCGGAACAGTAAAATAGAACCAGAATTGTTATTGTCATTGTTATTGTCATTGTCTAGCACAGCAGATTAGCATGAAGGTTAGTGTGTAGGCATAATAATTCTGCAAACAAGACTTCTCAATATATATAGAACTCAGAATATAAATGTATAAAGTACATCTGTACAATATTCACATATACTCAGAAAATGTGTGATGCGACCAAGAGCCGAGACTCCTATAGCCGAACACACCGTCCCATCACCGTGTATGGCTTAGGTGTAAAAATACTGACTAAGACAATATGCTCTTTATATGTTGATAATAGTGATATTTTTCAGTGGCAAAAAGAGGGAAACATATTTTCACTTAACTTGAGGATTTACAGGTCCCGACATGACCATGTTTCGAGGGTCTTTTTCAAGGAACCCAAGAAAAGAGTAAATTGAACTTCAGATGCCAAAGAAAATTGTAGTGTGATTCGGACATGAAGTTGATTTCATATAATGAAAGGGCTCTTCTAATCTTTCATTCGAATTAAAACGGAAAGTTTATAGTTACATTTGGAATAAGCGGCCTCCCAGGGTGCGGGTGACAGCTATGCAACAACCCTGTGAGGCGGGGGGACATGGCAGTTCTGGATTTTTTGCTTACTATCAGGCTGCACAGAAAAAGGCCTGACAACTGTTGCACACATAGCGACTAAAACATCAGCTACCTCGGATTTTATCTTACCAGGTACTTTATTGGTATTACTTGAGAGAGAAAAACCTGGTAGTGCTGTAATCTTTGTTGCTGGCATCTGGTTTGCACAATAGTCCTTGTGAGCCCATAAGCCATTGGTTCCATCGCGTGATCTCCAAGAGAGAACTGTCTTGCATCTCGAGCAAAGTGCAAAAGGCACTTCTTTGGCATCAACCATTATCTTTTTCTCTCTCTGAGAGATCCCACGTGCCTATCCCAAGCCCTCTTGAATTCAGACACAGTCCCGTTTCCACCACCTCTTCTGGGAGACTCACTGGACATGGTGATGGGAGAGGAGTGAGGTAGAGAGAGATAAGAGAGAGAAATGTTGGATGTGGTGGTGGAGAGGAAACAGTGGGACAGATGGAAATGGATGCAAGAGGGAGGAATGTTGAACATGGTGATGGAGGGAATGGAGGAAGAGAATGTGGCATGGAGCTGGCTTGTATATAAGGACAAGGGGTAAGCACAACAAGACTGGGAAAACAGTAAAATGAATTCTAATCTGAACGCAAAGTCCTGGCCACACCTCCAAACAAAGACCAGAAGCCTCAAAGGCAAAGAGAGGAAGCCAGGAGGCTGGGCATTTCATGGTGACAGTGAGAAAAATACAGCCTGGCTTGTGAAATGTTCAGGATACATTCAGGAAACCCCCTCAACCTGCCAATATTTTGCAAAAGGAATACAATAAAATCAAGGCAATACTATACTCATTTTGACTGAGGTATGAAGGTAATACTCTGGAAACAGCAGGATCTCTTTGTTGCCTTTTTTATTTTAGGAATGACTGAGTCAAAACCGTGCCATCTGAGCAATATATAAACATTTATAGTATGTTAGAAGTCAGCTGCAAATGGGAATGGTGCTTTTATTTAAACTGTGAATGCATAATCAAATAAATATTGCTCTATTCTCGGTGGAAAAGAGGCGTCCTGACATCCAAGGCAAATATATATATTTGAATATACATATTTGCTTTGGCTGTCAGGACTCAGGATGCCTCCCTTGCCTCTATTGAAATTTGCAAACACATAAGCCCTGAAAGGAAGGAGGTGCCACTGAAAGCAAAGTTTGCCCTGGGTGCAGTTTTTTCACATAACTGTCCTGAAACAGGCTGCCTGAATCAATACGACATGCTCCATCCCTAGCAGCATTCAAATCCAAGCTAAAAGCCCACTTTTTAAAAAATCTGTTTTCAACTCTTAACTCCCACTCACTGCTGTCAGATACCTATACCCACTGTATCAGTTCCTCTACCATAATCGCACCAACCCTGAAATGTCTTATTGTATGTTAACATGTACAGCGAGTGCTGCGTATGCCTTTCAGTGCTATAGAAATGATAAATAGGGGTAGTAGTAGTAGATTTCTCCCTCTAAATCCTATAATGCAAAAGATTATGCCAACAAAAAATAAATAGGAGACATCTCCATGTCCTGCAAAATACCTTATGTTCTAGAAAAAAAATAAATAAATAAAGAAGGCAACCACCAAATTAGTTGAGTCAGGGCCTGTAGTGTACACAAACATAGCTCCCTGACTAGTCCATACAAAAAAGCTCAGATCCGGCATATATATGGTCACCCACACATACCCTCCAGGCATACAATACAACCCAATATCATTTCATACACAGTGCACACCCATTCTTTTTCTGAATCCAGGTCAGCAGTAGCATATGAAGTAGCATTTCAAAAGTATATCATACATAATGAGATAGTACATTTGTCCTAAATCAAACTAACCTGAAAGCTTTGGCTGTAATCTGGGCATGGTCCTCGTGGCTCAGGTCCTCCTCGGCTCCTCCTGGGCACAGCAGCTTGGGGCCTTTGCAGCTTGGGGCCTCCTCGGCTCCTCAGCAGCTTGGGGCCTCCTGGGCATGGGGCTGAATTCTAGGCTCCTCCTGGGCACAGCAGCTCAGGACCTCCGCAGCTCAGGTCCTCCTCGGTTCCTCAGCAGCTTGGGGCCTTCCGGGCACAGGGCCAAGTTCTCGGCTCCTCCTGGGTACAGCAGCTCGAGGCCTTCGCAGCTCAGGTCCTCCTCGGCTCCTCAGCAGCTCAGGGTCTCCAGGGCATGGGGCTGAGTTCTCCTTGGCTCCTCCTGGGCACAGCAGCTCGGGGCCTCCGCGGCTCAGGTGAGTTGGGTCCTCCTTGCTCCTCCCCAGCTCGGGTCCTCCTTGACACAGGGCTCAGGTCCTCCCCAGCTCAGGTCCTCTGCTCGAAAGGTTTCATGTCCAGTCGTTTCCTTCTCCTCCTTGGGTCCGGACTCTCAATCGGGACCTTTTGGGGGATCGGGTGGCTCACAAAATTTATGCCGGCTGTCTTCCCACTCAAGCCTCGCATGTGACACCTTCTGATCAATCCGCAGCAAGGCTCCCTGTCTGCGGACATGTGCAGACGAACGGTGACGTGTGTATACGTGCTGAGCTCACTACTTAGCTTGGCTGTTCCCACCGTGATGCTGGTCCGTTAATTAAATTTCAAGTGGATCGATGGAGGTCATGGAGTGTAAGGTATGCCTCGGGAAGCCCGGTTCCATCCCCGTGGAAGTCCCTTGGGCCTTGGGGGCATCCCTGTGGGAGTCCCGCTGGCCAGGGGGGCCCCCGTGGGACTCCCGTGTAGTCGGGGGGTTCCCCGTGGGGGACCTGTGGGATTCTCGCAATCCCCGTTCCCATGCAGACTTCTAATTCTAACTCTTAATAGCTTCCTTCACTTCACTCGTTGACCGTGCTGGCTGCCGTTTGGTCTTCCTTCCTCCTTTCTTAATATATGGAATATATCTAGTCTGGTTTTCCAGGATGATATGTTTGAATATATCCGAATATATCCATACCTGATATAAATTTTAACCTTTGCAGCTGCTGCTTTAAGTTTCTTTTTTTTACTATGCTCCTCATGTTATCATAGAATGCTATGTGTGACATTATAATTTGAGAGTAGAATAAACTATATTCAAGAAATTGCATAAGAACCAAACTATGATTCTTTATTCCTTTTACTAGTGTTTAAGCCCGTTACATTAACGGGTGCTAGAATATATGTCTGTCTCTTTCTTTCTTACTTTCTATGTCTCTTCCTGCCCCTGTCTCTCTCTTCCTTTCTTTCTGTCTTTCTCCCTCCTGCTGTCTGTCCTTCTTTCTTTTTGGTTCTCTCTCTGGCATCCTGTCTGTCTTTCTTTCTTCCTGTCTCTCTCCCTGCCTGCTGTCTTTCTGTGTTTCTGTCTTTCGTTCTAATGCGCTGCCTGTCTGTCTTTCTGTCTCTCCATGGCCCCCTTCTGTCTCCCCTCCCCCAAAGCAAAGCAAGATTGCTCCCAGGCCCCCTTTCCCTCTCCGTCCCCTCCACTTCCCTGTGCAGCAGCAGCATTTCCCTCCCACCCTTCCCTGTGCAGCAGCGGCATTTCCCCCCCACACACACACCACCCTGTGCAGCAGCAGCATTTCTCGGCCTTCCCTGTGCAAAAGCAGCATTTCCCACACACACACACACACACACACACACTTCCCTGTGCAGCAGCAGCATTTCCCACCCTTCCCTGTGCAGCAGCAGCATTTCCCACCCTTCCCTGTGCAGCAGCAGCATTTCCCACCCTTCCCTGTGCAGCAGCAGCATTTCCCGGCCTTCGTGTGCAGAAGCAGCATTTCACATAAACACACACCCTTCCCTGTGCAGCAGCAGCATTTCCCACCCTTCCCTGTGCAGCAGCAGCATTTCCCGGCCTTCCCTGTGCCGAAGCGGCATGCCCCCCCACACACACACACTTCCCTGTGCAGCAGCAGCATTTCCCAGCCTTCCCAGTGCAGAAGCAGCATTCCCCCCCCCCACACACACTCTTCCCTGTGCAGCAGCAGCATTTCCCGGCCTTCCCTGTGCAGAAGCAGCATTTCCCCCTCCCCAACACACTCTTCCCTGTACAGCAGCAATATTTCCCGGCCTTCCCTGTGCAAAAGCAGCATTCCCCCCCACACACACACACACTTCCCTGTGCAGCAGCAGCATTTCCCATTCTTCCCTGTGCAGAAGCAGCATTTCCCCACACACACACACACATTTCCCTGTACAGCAGCAACATTTCCTGCCGCCCCCTTCCCAGCCGCCACGTTTAAATTCTGAGAAAAGTGCTGCACCGCGCAACCACTGGCTTCGGCGTCTTCTGTCTACTGTGGCCAACCCTAGCGGAAACAGGAAGTAGTCAGAGAGGGCTGGCCACAGTGGACAGAAGACGGCGAGGCCAGCGTTGGCGCGGTGCAGCGCTTTTCTCAATTTAAACGCGGGTGAGAAGGAGGAGGCTTTGGCGGTGGTGGTTTTGGCGCTGAGTGAGGGCGGGAGGGGGGAGTCGCCGGCTGTGCTGTTTCTCCGCTTTCCCGATTGTCTAGCCACTGCATCCGCACTTCTGCTGGCCACGGACCAACTGATCACAGATCAGGGATCACGGAATTAGCAGGTAAGTGTGCATGCGCGGCTAGCTTTTTATTATATAGGATAGGGTCAGAACTGTTTTTATGCATGCTTAATGTTTTTCAGCTGTCATGCTGCTTCGTTTTTGAGTCTTCTGTAAGAGAGTCTCAAAATATAGGGCTGCTTTTACTAAGTTTATTTGGGCGTACCAAAGAAAGTTGTGAGAAAATTGAGAATAGTGCAGAATACGTCTGTTCGCCTGATTATTTGGGCTGAAGAAAAGCGATCATATCGGTCCTTATCGATTATTACATTGGCTACCAGTGGAAGCACGAGTAATAATTAAATTTTCATGCCTTTGTTATTGGCTCCTACCTACCTTTTATTTCATTTTGTGCTATATAACCCCGTGAGGGTAACCAAGAACTGTAACTTATTTGCATACACGAAGATTTTAGGCTGTAAATTTAGGTCTTAGATAGGATGCTTGAATTTCAAGCAAGTAAACAGTCTTGATTGGGTAACTATATTAGCGGAGCCATGCTGTCTTATGGCGCCTTCCGAAAATAAATTAAGACAGTACTATTCGATAAATTTATCTCCTAATTCAAGGTTTTATTCTCAACATAATAATTTTACTGTATTAACAAATATTTTTATTGTCTTTTTAGTTAATATGCTGTATTTTTACTATTAATATTTTGTATTTCTCTGATTGTCCAGTTTTCTCTCTCTTGTGTAAACGGCCTAGAATTCTTTTGATTGTGGTGGTATACAAAAATAAAGTTCTGTTCTGTTCTGTAAGGTGCGCTAGCGTTTTTAGCGTGCGCTAAAGATTAGCGCGCGTTAACCACGCGCTAAACGAAAAATACTAACGCAAGTTCTATGGAGGCGTTAGCGTTTAGCGCGCGCGGCATTGTCGCGTGCGCTAAAACCACTAGTGCACCTTAGTTAAAGGAGCTCATAGTTTCTGAAATCCAAATATCTCTCTCAACCTGTCCTGTTCAAAGCTGTTGATCAAGTTTGTTTGGCATGATTTTGATCTTTGCAATGAGACTTGATGGCATTTTACACTTTATAGAAGCAGCAGATGCTTTTCATTTCATGTGAAACCTGAATCTTTTCTTAAACAGCTCTACTGCATTACTATATCATGCTAAATGCATACTGCCTTTTCATCTTTCATTTCACTTTAAATAGTTAAGCAGTGTTTTGCACCCCTCACTGTATATGTTTTACATATTTTTCATTTAGGATTTTGTTCCACTTTATCAAGACTTTGAGGCCTTTTACACAAGAAATGTTTACATGAGAGTCCGGGATATTTTCAACCGTCCTGTCTGCAGTATGCCAGGTCCTCATTTTGACCTGATGGAACGTTTATCAGATGATTACAACTGGACGTTCAGGTGAGTCATTCTGCAAAACCGGTAAAGGATGCTGAACCCAAGCTGAGAAATACGCACTTTTTGCATCTTAAAGACCATAAATATTTTATGAAGAATCTCAGTAGCATAAATATTTCCACAGGCCACTGGGGCCATAGCCCCATCAATATTTTGCCCAGCAATTATTGGACTTGAGGGTCTGTCCCATCAACTAAAAATATGTTCTGCTGCCCCTGCCACCAGGCACACTTTCTGATACAAATTCTTGAATTAATCCTAGGTTAGAATTGCAATGGTAAAACAGAATTACCTGTTAGATTATTTGAAAGCAGATTAGAGTAGACTCACAGTTAACCAGCACCCATGGGGATTGATAGATGTCAGATAAATATCGTTTCTGATTGTTTGAGAGTTTAGCCTTTTTTTTTTTTTTTGTTAATGGGCACAGACGCTGTGCATGTTACACATGCACAATATCTGCCCCATTAGAAAAAAGCACTCCCCCTCCCCCTGCGGGTGACGGCCCTCCCTGACAAATCAGCACTGTAAACTGAACACACACACCCCCCCCGCAGCAGCAAAAACGACAGGAGGAGCACCCACTTCCCTCTACCATGCTGACTACCCCCACCCCCTGCAAAAGAAAATTGGAAGGAGGGATGCCCACTCCCTCCTGCCACTGGATGCTCTCCTGAATTTCCTCCCCCCCCGTACCTTTGTCCATAGGAAGGAGGAGAGAAGCACAGTCCCTCTTCCTTCAAGACCCGTCAATCCTAAATGGCGGGTCTTCCCTCTTTGGTGCATCTTGTGTTACACGGGGAGGGGCCCAAGGCCCTGATTTACTCAGATGCCTAAGGCCCAGGGGCAGGGTTTGGGGGAGTATCCAGTGGCAGGAGGGAGTGGGCATCCCTCCTGCATTTTATGGAATGGAGGGTTTGGGGGGAACCTCCATTGGCAGGAGGGAGTGGGCTTCCCTCCTACCAATTTTATTTCAAGCCGTAGAGGGGGGAGATGCCATGGCAGGAGGGAGGGGCCTGAGGATCTGATTAGCCCAGGTGAAGGCCCCTCCCCATAGGAGGGGCCTTAAACAACCTAGGCCAATTAGAGACTTAGGCCCCTCCCCGGTGGATCCCAGGATGCACTGGGGAGGGAAAGGCCCGCTATGTCGAAAAGGCAGGCCAGCTGGCCGGAGGGAGTAGGCATCCCTCCGGCCAGCCATCTAAGTAAGATAAGGGGGAGAGGTCGGGGGTCGTTGGAGGCACGGGGGGGTTGCGTGGCTGCTGGAGAGAGTGGACAACTCTCCACTGCCTGGGGGGTGGGATGTTGGAATGGGAGATGTTTGCTTGGCAGAGAAGGTGAGCATCTCTCCCGTTGCTGGGTGGGGGTTTGTGGCGTGTGAGAATGGGCATCTCTCCCACAGCTGTGGGATTGTTTGGGGTGTGTTGCTTGGTGGTGGGAGAGAATTGGAATCTCTTCCGCTGCTGAGGGAATGTTGGGAGGTGTGTTGCTTGGTGATGGTGGAGAGATGCAACATCTGCTTTTAACAAGCGAGCAAGCCTTTTCTCCCACAAAAACTACAATAATTCATAAGATATGGTTATAATACACGCGCTCAAGATGCATACTTTTACCATGCCCCCTGAAAAAGCCAAACTAATTTATGTGAATCATGTAATTTTTATTTGTTTCATTAGCCACAGTCAAAATACACACCACAAGATGCACTTTTAACAGTGCTGGCACTGTACTGGCACACTCTGACCAGTCGCTGATTTTTTGTCATCCAAAGCTGACACTGCACTTGGAGAATGTCTCAGCGATGTTAAGAATCCACTGGAGTACTTGTTTCAATATTCAAGAGCCCATTTGCATAGCAGTATTGGAGACTGCTAGAAACTTGCTAAAGACTGCAATAAGCCATTTTAATAATCCGCCGCTAAAATACATGCAGGCTAAACCAGCTAGAACCAGTTTAGCGACCGTGTTAAAGGCAACCTTAAGTTTTGAGAATCCTCCCCCTAGCCCCTAGGCTGGCTCCAGTATTATTCTCTTAAGGTATGCATATAGGATTAAGACAACTCCACAATATAATACCATATATACTTGAAAATAAACCGAGGTATCCATTTTTTTCCTCCAAAAAGGGGGATTAAAGGTTGATTCGAATATAAACAGAGGTTAGAAATTTGGGTTATCATGGTGAACCAATCTATAAAGATTGTTTACCCTCCCTACACATCAGCTACCTCATAAATCACTAAACATAATCTGTGTTGCATGTAGAAGTCACTAAACAAATATCTGTGATGCATATATCACAAGGCCCCTACATAGGAAAACGTAACTACAAGCAACCACAAACTTAAATAAATGTAGACAAAAATCAAACTTAAACCTCATGATTGGTAAGTTATGCAGTTCAACACCAGAGAAAGAGAAACAGCACTCTATACTTTGGAACATTAAAAAAGCAGTGCAAATTTACAGTAAAACTGCATTATTCCAGGACAAGCAGGCAGCCCATGCTCACATATGGGTGATGTCATCCACGGAGCCCGGATGTGGACAACCTCGCAAGCAGACTTGCTTGTAGAAACATAGAAGTTTCAAGTCAGCCGCACTGCGCATGCGTGAGTGCCTTCCCGCCCAGCGCAGGGCGAGTCTCCTCAGTTTTCTACGGGGCCGAGAAGTCCGTCTTTGACTCTCTGCGTTTAACTTTGTTACTTTGTGCCTTCTCTCACCGCGGTTTGTGTTTATTTTCTTTGCAAATCGCTGTATTATTTTCTTTCTTTACAGTTTTAAAAAACAAAAAAAGAAGACTTTATTTTCTTCGTTCGACTAGCGAGCCAGGCTGCTCAGCCGCAGCCTGCGGGCTTCGACTTCGCTGCGGCTATCTTTCCTCCTATGTCCCAGCCAGCAACGGGCTTCAAGAAGTGTAGCCAGGTTCCTCAAGTGCCTTGGGCCGGACCATCTTCCAAAGTCGTGCGAGCGCTGTGCTACTCTTCAACCTCGAGCCCTTAAACGTCGTCGGATTTTAGTGGAGAAGCTTTTCAGGATGGACTCTTCAGTCACACCCTCGACTTCGAAAGCAGCCTCGGTTCCACCTTCTACCGAGGGTCCTCCTGCTTCCCCGACTCCAACCTCGAGCCTCATCAGACCTTCCTCGTTTGGGACGTCTCTCAGCTCGAGTACACCTGCTGTATCTTCCCCTGAATCCTCAGGTCAGATAGCTCAGCAGAAAGTTCCGGCAGTGGTCCTCAAGCTTTCCAAGACTACTAAGTCGAAGCACATTTCCACTGCCACTTTGGAGCCTATAGCCGTAGCAAGTGGTCCGGTTTCAGACGCGGATCTATCTTTGCCGGCTTCTTTCCAGACCATGTTAGAGCAGCAATTTGTTCAGTTCTAACCAAAATGGGACCGAAGCTGTCTTCTCTAATCCAGCCTGGGCAATCTGCAGACTCCCGTGAGGTCGAGCCTCTTCCTTTGCCTCGAGCTGAACCTTCACACTCTATGCAGGGAGCAGAGTCTTTGCGAGTGACTAGTCTGGCATCTATGCACTCTAAGCAAGGAGTAGATTCTTTGCGAGTGTCTTGACTGGAATCCTCACACTCCATACAAGGAGCAGAGTCTTTGGGAGTGCTTGAGATTCCTCCATCAAGCCTCCTGAGCTTCGATCTACAGCTTCTAGCCCTATCCATTCACTGGTAGCAATGCCTGCTTCCGTCTCTAGGGTGAAATCTCCTTGGCCCTCGAGACCTGCTTCTAAGCACCACTCTCGTCATCGATCGAGGCCTTCATCGAGGCATACCTCCAGGCATAGCTCTTCTTTCAAAGAGCATCCTTCTTCATCTAAGCCTCAGTCCACACCTTCCAGTTCTTTCAGACCACCGACTCCTCGATCGAGGTCTCCGCTTCCAGACCTCGAGGACTCAGTGGCCTCCATTGCCTCGTCCAAGTCTCCATATTCTTTTGAGGATTATTTCCCCTTGTGAGGCTTCACTTTCGACCCAGGCCGCCTCGAGGTCATCGAGTCCCTCTCGAGGCAAGGCATTGGCGGATCAGCTGTCTTTCTCTTCTTTTCTTCGCCAGATGGCTGATGACCTGGAACTTCAATTAGATGCTGGTTCTAAATACTCTAAGGAGTATTTAGAGGTCATGCATCTCCCTCAACCTCCTGCAGAGTCACTTAAGCTTCCTTTTCACAAGCTTTTGTCTCAGACTTTCACACACTGCCTGGAGACGCCTTATACCATTCCTGCTGTTCCAGGCAAATTGGACTCCAGGTATAGAACTCTGCATTGCAAAGGATTTGAGAATTCACAATTGTCTCACCAATCCCTGCTTGTAGAGTCATCCTTAAAGAGATCCCATCCTTCCAGAGTTTATGCTACCGTTCCTCCTGGAAGGGAAGGGAAAACTATGGACAAGTTCGGACATTGCCTTTACCAAAAAGCTACGATGTCCTCCAAAGTCCTTAATTATAATTTTAATTTTGTTTCTTATCTCAAGTTCCTTATTGATCTTCTTCCCAAATTTCTCAGCTATTTGGATACACAGAAGCAATTTGAATTCCAAGAACTCATCGCTACTCGTCACAACTCAGATTATATCTTCATTCTTCTTACAATGCCTTTGAATTGTCAGCCAGAGCCACTGCTTTCTCTGTAGCAATGCGACGCCTGGCCTGGCTTCGTACCATTGACATGGACCCTAATCTTTAGGACTGCTTAGCTAACAATCCTTGTGCAGGCAATGACCTCTTTGATGAATCTATTGAGGCAGCCACAAAGAAATTGTCTGAACATGAAAAATTTTTTGCTTCCATTGTCAGACCAAAGCCTAAGCCAGCTTCTGTCAAGCCTTCATGACCTCCTCCAATTTTCCAGAGGCGTTATGCCCCAAGGGCGGCTCCTTACAATCGTTTGCCTCCCAAGAAACAGCAGCATCAGAAGCAACAGAAACCTCAGCCTTCTGCTGCACTTAAAGCTGCGCAGCCTTTTTGACTGTTTAAAACAGAGATAACCTCCACCGTTCTGTCTCTATCCTCTCTTCCTCCCATAGGAGGTCATCTCCATCATTTTTATCACCGATGGGAGACAATTACATCCGATCTCTGGGTGCTGTCAGTCATCAGGGAAGGATACTCTCTTCATTTCACTCAGGTTCTACCAGAGCTTCCTTCAAGAGAGTTTCCTTCCAGTACATCCCAGACCGCCCTTCTTCTTCAGGAAGCTCAAGCTCTGCTTTGTCTCTGTGCCATTGAACCAGTTCCTTTGGGACAGCAGAACAGGGGGTTTTACTCCCGTTACTTCCTTGTTCCGAAGAAGACGGGCGATCTGTGACCCATTCTGGATCTCAGGGCTCTCAACAAATTTTTAGTCAAAGAAAAAAATTTTGCACGTTGTCCCTGGCTTCCCTTTATCCCCTTCTCGATAAAAACGACTGGTTATGCTCTCTGGATCTCAAGGAGGCTTATACTCATATTCCCATTCATCCGGCCTCCAGTCAATATCTCAGATTTTGGGTGGGGAATCTGTACTACCAATACAAAGTGCTACCCTTTGGCCTGGCTTCATCTCCCAGAGTGTTCACCAAGTGCCTAGTGGTGGTAGCAACAGCTCTAAGGAACCATGGTCTTCAGGTGTTCCCCTATCTAGAAGACTGGCTCATCAAAGATTCCACATCTCAGGGGGTTATTGTAGCGACCCAATGGACTACGTGGTTCCTACAAAGTTTGGGATTTGAAATCAACTTTCCCAAATCCCAACTTCAGCCCTCTCAGAATCTACAATTCACCGGAGCTCTTCTGGACACTATCCAACTCGGAGCATTCCTTCCGCAACAACGTCTAGAAGCTCTCCTTCACTTCTGTCATGCAGTGTCTTCCCGCTCTTCAATCTCAGTGAGACACATGATGGTACTACTAGGTCACATGGCCTCCACAGTACACGTGATTCCTTATGCCAGACTTTACCTCAGAATTCATCAGTGGACCCTGGCATCTCAGTGACGCAGGCTTGCGACCCACTCTCTCGACACATTGCAGTCACTCCTTTCTTGAGACAGTCTCTCCGCTGTGGATGCTCTCTTCCAATCTCTCCAGAAGCTTGCTGTTTCAAACGCCCCCCCCTCCCCATCAGGTCCTCACAACAGATTCCGCGACCTATGCTTGGGGCGCTCACCTCGATGGTCTCCGAACTCAGGGCCACTGGACCAGTACAGATCGTCAGTGTCACATCAGTCTGTTGGAACTCAGAGCGATCTTCAATGCTTTCAAAGCTTTTCAACATCTTCTTCACGACCAGGTAGTCCTCATTCGGACGGACAACCAAGTCGCCATGTACTATGTCAACAAACAGGGGGGACGGGATCTTCCTCCCTTTGTCAAGAAGCTCTGAAGGTTTGGGACTGGGCAATCTTCCACAACACCTTCCTCAAAGCCGTCTACATCCAAGGGGCAAAAAATTGTTTGGTGGACAACTTGAGTCATCTTCTGCAACCTCACGAATGGACGCTCAATTCCTCACCTCTTCATCACATTTTTTTGCAGTGGGGAACGTCTCAGATAGATCTCTTTGCAGCTCCCCACAACCACAATGCCCCAGTTTTGCTCCAGGATATATTCTCCTTATCACCTCGAGGCAGATGCTTTTCTTCTGGAATGGACGAATCTCTTCCTGTATGCATTCCCTCCATTCCCTCTCATTCTCAAGACTCTTGTTAAGTTCAAGAACGATCATGCCACCATGATTCTGATAGCTCCTTGGTGGCCGAGACAACCCTGGTACTTCCTTCTACTTTAACTCAGCAGCAGGGAGCTGTACCTTGTACCAGTTTTTCCGCCTCTGCTTACACAGAACCAAAGATCTCTACTTCAGCCCAGCCTGCAGTCTCTACACCTGGTAGATTGGTACCTCTTAACATAACTCCTCTTCAGTTTTCTCAACCTGTACGAGACATTTTAAGTTCAATATTGTTTATTAAAAGTTTTCAGAAACAAAATACTAAATACAGACAACATAATAACAGCAAAAGTCTAGAAAAATACACTTTCCCAATCTAGCAGGTAAGTACCTTGATTTTAAAAGGTATACAACAAATATTCGAATAAGACGAAAGAAAAGACGAAAGAAAAAGAGAAATGCATAAACAAAATAATAAGTATACATAGACTAGTAGAGAAATGTCAATCATGAGTGCTGGTGCAATAATCCAAAACTCTCTGCCAGGTTTGGTTAAAAGAAAACAGTACATTAGTATTAAGGGCAACAGCTTTTTCATATTTTGCATACAAACAAACAGTATTCCACCATTCATTGTAATGTATCATTGAAAAGTCTTTCCAGTGTGAGAGTATTATTTTTATAGCGATTAGAAGTAAACATTTTAGTAATTTATCTTCATATTTATCTAATTGTAATGACAGTGCCGGAGCACCATATACGAGAATAGAATATGTAAAGGGCTCCGATATTGATAAAATATTGCATATAGTAGACCATATTTCTGACCAATAGGGGTGTAAAAGTTTACAGTGAAGGAGCATATGGTCCAAAGTACCAATTTGTTCCGAGCAAGACCAGCATAAGTTAGACGTATCCGAGGAAATTTTTGACAATTTGTGTGGTGTCCAATATGCTCTGTGATATAGAAAGAGCACTAGTTGCTTATTAGAAGCAGCTTGTAATGAACGAAATGAAGTAAGCCATATGGAATCCCATATTGTAGAATCAATGTTAGAAGCGGTATCATGTGCCCAAACATCATATAGAGCCAATGGAGGGGAAAATTTGTGTTTCATTAACAATTTATACCATGCAGAAGCTTCTCCTCTCTTCAATCTAAAGGTCATACACCATGAAAGCAATGTTGGTAGATCTTGAGAAATGTTAGAAGCACGTAGAAGGGCTTTAATTGAGTGCTGCAATTGTATCCATTGATAAAAGTGCTTTGGTAAGAGCGAATATTCAGAGGATAGTTCGGCAAAGGTGCATGGTTTATTGTCTTTATATACTTGCGAAACAGTCCATATTCCAGCCTTGATCCATGATTTCCATTCAATGTGCTTCCCTTGTATCGACACTTGTGGGTTAAGCCAAATAGGAGACATAGTAGTCATATTCCAACGATTATCAGCATAAGAGTCTAAAGTATTAATAGCTACTATTGTTGATTGTATAATTGGATTGTGGCGTAGAGTTGGATGTGGAGAACAAAATGGGAGGAACCTGAGCAATTCTTTATAATGTAATTTATATTCCAGTTGTAACCAAGTTGGTGACGCTGTCCTGTCCGGCATCAGAAGCCACTGTGATCCTTGTTTGCTCAGAAAGGCAATGTGATATTCATAGAGGCTAGGGAAATTTACCCCTCCATTACTTTTAGTACATTTTAGTTTTTTCAATGCAATTCTTGGAACTTTGTGATTCCAAAGGAATGCCGTTAAGAGAGATTCCATTTTCACATAAGCTTTAACAGGTAACAAACATGGTAACATCGAAAGTATGTACGTGATCTTCGGGGCCAAAACCATTTTTATAGAGTCCAATCTACCCCACCATGTAAGTTTTAAGGGGGACCATTGTGCTGTAACATTTTTAATAATTTGCATAATGTGGTCTACAGCATCGGAGCAGGTGTCTTCTATGGTAGGTGCAAAGTGAATGCCCAAATATTTCAATTTATCAGGAGTGTATCGTAAGCCCAATTTGGAAACAATATCACCACATGGCATAGAATTCAAGGGCATAACTTCTGTTTTTTGAGAGTTGAGTATATATCCTGAGATCTTCGAGTATTGATTGATAGTGTCCAATATATATGGAATAGAGTCCAATGGTGAATAGAGCAACACATCATCTGCGTAGGCCGACAACTTGACCGATAGATCATCTATTTGTAATCCCAAAATGTACGGATGAGCCCGTATAGCTATTAGTAAAGGTTCTAGTGCTATGTTAAATAATAGTGGTGAAAGTGGGCACCCTTGTCTTGTGCCCCTTGAAGGATTGAAAGCCTCCGAAAAGGTGCCATTAATTCTGAGTTTAGTTGAAGGGTGGGAGTATAACACTCCAACCATTTTAACAAATCCATCCGGTATACCAAACCATCTCATGGCTTTAAAAAGGAAAGATCACTCCACACGGTCAAATGCCTTCTCAGCATCTAATGCGATCGCAACTAATGGATACGATAAGGCTTGAGCGTGGAGTAATACATGAGTAAACAGTCTTGTATTGTCACTAGATAACCTGCCTTTCATGAATCCATTTTGATCAAGATGAATAATTTGAGGTAATACTTCACTCAGTCTGGAAGCCAGTATTTTAGCGAAAATTTTGGCGTCAACGTTAATTAATGATAATGGTCTATAATTTTGTACAAGCAGTGGATCTTTGTTTGGCTTGAGAAGTACTATAGTTAGAGCTTCTGTGAAAGTTCCTTGAGCTTCTCCTTTTTCAACGAGGTGAGAGAAATAATGCGTTAATATAGGTAATAATGAGTCCAGAAAGAGAGTATAAAATTCGACAGTCAGACCGTCTGGTCCTGGGGCCTTACGTTTGGACATAGAGGAAATTGCATCTACTATCTGAGAAGATAGTATAGGCTCCATTAGTGATTCAACCGCAGCATGGTCAATTACTGGATGATCAAGTTGTTGTAAAAAGGAATCACATTGATCCAGATTCGGGTTATCGGTAGTATACAGATCTTTATAAAAGGAGTAAAACTGTGAACAAATATCCTTAGTATCCATTTTAGTTTGCCCAAGTTGATCTTGAATAGCAGGGATTGTTGTTTTTTCCGTTCTTAGTTTGAGATAATTGGCTAAATGATGACCCCATTTATTCATGGTAGAGTAGTATGAGGCAGATTTCATGAAAACTTCTTTTGCAGCTTTGGTACTCAGTGCAAGATTATATTCATAGCTTAGCTTGTGGAGAGTGGTATGTAATTCCAAGTCAGATAAATTCTTGATATGAAGGTGTTCAATCTCTTGTATCTTCTTCTCCAGTTGCTTGATATGCAATTGTGATTCCTTGTTGTTTGTAGCAACATAAGCTATGATAATGCCTCTTATATAGGCTTTAAAGGTGTCCCATGTGGTATGCCAAGATGTATCAGCCACCTTATTTAAATCAAAAAATTCCTTAATATGTTTAGATGTATGTTCAACAAATACGGGATCAGAGCATAGCGATGAGTTGAACCGCCAGCAATTTTTTATTGTAGGAGCTTTACCAATATCCGTTAAGTTGAGTGTAATAGAAGCATGGTCTGAGATCATTATGGGATGGATATCAGCATGGACTACTTTGGAGATTAATGAGTAACTTGCAAAAAAATAGTCTATTCTTGAATAAGATAAATGAGGGGAAGAATAAAATGTGTAAGTGTGCTCATCAGGATGTAGAAGTCGCCAAATATCTATCATTTTCGTTACACACAACAGATCATGTAGATTAGACCAAGCTTTGGGTTGTCTGTATACTGCATTAGACTTCCTATCCTTTTTTATGTCCACAATTAAATTAAAATCACCTCCCAATATACACGGTGTATCCCCTGAAGACATTATCAGTTCAGTCAACGATCGGAAGAACTGGGGGTCATCAGTAGTCGGAGCATAAATATTAATAACCGTGATTGTGGACTTAGCTATACTGAGGTCGACCTTGAGCCATCTGCCAAACATATCCGTTGTGTGGGACAATATCTGGATATCAGGTCTTTTTCTAATCAAAATGAGGACACCATTTTTTTTCCCATCAGCTGGCGAAAAGAGAGGTGGGTAGGCCCATTTAGGACAGATTTTACTGGATTCGGTAGCAGATAGATGAGTTTCTTGATAGAATATTATATCTGGATGATATTGGTCAGTATAATTCAATATCTTTGTACGTTTGATTGGATTATTAAACCCCTTAACATTCAGAGAAAAGCAAATAAGTGACATGAGTTCATATAACAAAGATACTCCACAAACTGAGATAGTGCAATTGTACACATGTGATAGCAGAGTTGCTTATAAGAGGCGTGAAAATATATTTGTTGGATCAGAACATATGAATATACAACAATTTTCGATCTTTGATCCTCCTTCAAGTATATACTTTTAAGGAATTGCTGAGTGACCCTAATTGAGGAAGTTATACATATGGTGTTATGTATATCATAGGAATAATCACTAGATTGTGCTGACCCATGTATCATCCTGCTATAATTTGTAGTAATCAAGGATTCTAATTGGTAAGACCTGCTATGCATGTATAAATGATCAGTTTTAGCCAATAATAGTAAAACACACAAGCACAGTGAAACTATACCTAAATGCAATTGATAATCAAGAGGCATATACCTATCATATGAAATATAGTTAGCATCACCAATAGGGTGTATATGAGTCAACAGTACAATAGAATCATTATAGCAATTATGAACCCATTTAAGAATCTTATAGTATGGCAAGGCAGGATGGTGCGAGAAGATACAGTAATGGTAAATGTCACAGCGCATGGAATAATATCTAGAGCATATACAGAGAAGTTGGAATTTTTGGTTAGATGTACTAATTGTTAACATATAATACAGAATCATAGAGGTGGAGTCTGTAGGTGAGAGCCAGGTGTCAAAAGAAGAGAAAATAAAATTTGAGAGAAAAAACTGGGTCTGAAACTGTTCTATCAAATAATAATACAGTACTGAAAAAGAAAGGACAAAGAAAGCAGAGAATAAAAAGGTCAAATAGACCTTTCCAGATAAGAAATAGATTGACAATAAAAAGACAAAAACAGATGAAAGCTTGATATGAGTAATGAAAAATGTACAGATATCTATAATAAAACAGAAAAACAATAAGCACCCTATAGAGAGTACATATGTATACCAAAAAACAGAAAAAATACCAGCGAGAAAGGGAGAGTGAAGCAGGGAGATAATCCCGCTACGCTCCATGGGTAGGCAAGCAGGAAAGGAGGAACGTATGGTGAAGGAAGAACCAGCATTATAACAACTTTTGAAACAGAAAGAACACTGCATATAGTCAACATTTCAATATTAAACATTATTAGGTGAACCAGAAGCTACTAAATAGTAGCATGCAAGCTGAATAGCAGCACACAGTGTGAGTGAGAGTACATACAGCACGAGTTCCAGAGAATTCAGGTTTTATCAATAGCTGTTGGATGTACAGATTCAATGAAATCTGCCAAATCAGACGGATTGGTATAATCTTTAGTAGCATTATGATACGTGACCCGCATGCGAGCCGGGTATAGCATACCATGTTTTGCTCCAATCGCAGTAAGTTTAGGCCTGAATGCCAGTAGTTGCTTTCGTTTCTTCGCAGATTCTTAGGAGAGGTCAGGCACCATCAAAAGTTTAGTACCTTCAAATATAACAGGAGAAAGCGTTTTAGCTTTTTGCAGAATCAGTTGAACCTGGGATTGCCGCAGTAGTTGTATCACGATCGGGCGTGGAAAACGATCATGGCGTGCCACGTGCTGGGGCACTCTGTACGCCGTATCAAATTCCAGCTTTGTATCCGGTGAGATTTTTAACAGCTCAGGCAAAAGAGCTGCAAGGAAATCCTTAAGATCACATGCTTCTCTACCTTCCGGTAAGCCGAGTAGCCGAAATCTGGTGCGTTTAGCATTATTATTAGCAGTTTCCAATGCCAATTCTAGGTGGGCTATGCGGGTGGTTTGCCTGTGAAGTAGTTTGATAGAATCTTAAGCAGTTTGCACTTTCAATTCTAATACATCCGTGCGCTGTTTTACCGTGCCAAATTCCTCTCTGAGGTTGGTAATATCTTCTTTCATATCGGATATGTCCTGTTTCGTGTCTATGAGGAGATCTCTAATAGCACGAAGTTCCTCTAAGATGGTGGCTGAAGAGGCCTCCTCGATTTTATCATCCGCATTTTTCTGCGGGGAAGGAGGCTCGACAGACTTACGTTTAGTAGGTTTGGTAGTAGACATCTTCCGATGAGAAGTGCTCGTAAAAGCAATAGTGTGCTGTACTTTTAAAGCAGTGTTTTTCTCGATTTATTACTGAAAAATGCAGGAGCTCATTCACCACATGTCCATCACAGTCAGTGCTCACTGGTGCCCCCCCGTACGAGACATTTTAGAGGTTTCTAGAAAGCCTGCCACTAGACAATGCTACCATCAAAAATGGACTAGATTAAAAGACATCTAGGGGAATCAAGATGGCGTCGGAGTGAGTCGAGCTGTCAAGTGGCTCCTGCTCTGTTTGGCAATTTTTTCAACTTTTTCTTTTCCTTAGAGACTTATCTGCTATGCCTAAGCACAGGGGTAAGCAGAGGAGCGTGCTTCCTGCCTCCTCTTCGACTTCATTGATTCGGCAAGCGGCAATAACATCTTATGCTGTCCCAGTTGGAGTGGGCGCATCCGTTGACCGAGGAGGGCAGACCTCGGTCTTGGAAGGCGACGTTTCGCTTAGCCCATTCGGGCCTGGAGTTCCTCCGTGTCCCGGGATGATGTCGGGGACGCCCTCAGACGCACAGGAAGCGCCAGAATTGATGTCTCCGGCGGCGCTGCAGGTCTCACCCCTGAGCCCGGATGGAAACCACAGCTTGCTGACTTCCTTACAGTCAGCATTGGAAACCGGAGGACCTGAAAGTCAGCGGGAAGCGGGGAAGGTGGAGATGGATCCCATGGTGGAGTCCCCCGGAATAGCTACCCCTGCTCCCCTGATTAAACCTGCGGTGATTGACATGGAGGCACTATGGAGTGCTATGGAGACTTTACACAAGGTATGCTCCCAGATTGTACTTTCCACACAAAATTCTAATAGTAAATTTAAAACTTTTGAAGAGAAACTCCAGCAACAGTCTTTTAGAATGGACAAATTGGAGAAATCTGTGGCAGATGAGAAGATTACCACTAATTTACAATTTAAGGAGAAAGTTTTACTTGCTAGGAAAATTGAAAAGCTGGAAAATGCTAATAGGAATTTGAACTTGAGACTTTTAAACTTTCCTGTTTCCAAGTTTCAATCTCCTAGGGATTTATTTCAGTCTTTTTTAAACACCATTTTGAAATTTCCTGAAAATAATATGCCACCATTACAAAAGGAGGATAAAGGGAATGCAGTACCAGGAGAATTGGATCTCACTGGTATGCTGGAGACATCTCAAGAAGATTTAATGACTAGAGCTACTTTATTGGTAACTTTTGTCTTTCTTCAAGATAAAGAAGCAATTCTTCGTCTATTCTATAGGACTGATAAGGTGGAATTTCATGGATTCAAAATTTCTATATTTCCTGATGTATCTAAGTGGACACAAGCCAGACGTAAGAAGTTCTTGGCTTGTTGTCAGTCTGTTTTGAGTTTAGGGGCAACCTTTCAATTACGTTTCCCCTGTAAATACTGCATTACTTATCAGAGTAATAGAATTATGAACCCAATCAATTGCAGTTTTTTCTTGAAGGTAAAGTAACCACAAGAATTCCAGATACCTCCATGGAATCAGCTCAGCAGGCCATTAGTTAATAACTCCAACTGCACTCTGTTATTTGATTATTTTAGTTTATTTCTTGAATCCAACTACCCTTGGAAGTGGTTGATTCCTTCTCCTCTTAGATTGTGGACTTTAATCATAGTTACTATGTGTTATTATTTTATAATTAATATTTGTTTTCCTTATTGGATTGTTATATTTCCTTTCAAGTATTGATTGATTTGTTAATTTGTAAAAGTATAAATAAATTTAAAAAAAAAAATGGACTAGATTTTCTACGTGGTGCATCTCTCATGATAAGGAGCCTCAAGATTCCTCCTTATCTTCTGTTCTAGATTATCTTTTGCACTTATCCACCTCTGGCCTCAAGTCTACATCGATCCGAGTCCATCTCAGTGCAATTGCTGCTTTCCATCAACCTATTGAAGGGAAACCCCTCTCTGCTCATCCGGTGGTTTCCAGATTTATGAAAGGGCTATTTAATGTCAAACCTCCTCTTGAACCACCTCCAGTGGTTTGGGATCTCAATGTTGTTTTTGCTCAATTGATGAAGCCTCCATTTGAACCAATGTCTACAGCTCATCTGAAGTATCTCACTTGGAAAGTGGTGTCTCTCATTGCCCTCACATCTGCTCGAAGAGTCATTGAGCTGCAAGAGTTAGTTGCTGATCCACCTTTTACAGTTTTCCATCATAACAAGGTAGTCCTCCATACTCATCCTAAATTCTTACCTAAAGTGGTTTCAGAATTTCATCTCAATCTATTGTACTGCCAGTTTTTTTTCCAAGGCCTCATTCTCATCCTGGAGAATCAGCTCTTCATACTCTGGACTGTAAACGTGCTTTAGCCTTCTACTTGGAACACACCAAACCACACAGAACTGCTCCTCAACTTTTTGTCTCCTTCGATCCTAACAAGTTGGGACATCCAATCTCTAAGCGTACCATCTCCAACTAGATGGCTGCTTGTATCTCTTTCTGCTATGCCCAGACTGGATTACAACTACAGAGTTGTGTCACAGCCCACAAAGTCAGAACAATGGCTTTCCTCAGATCCACACCTATTGAGGAAATTTGTAAAGTTGCTACCTGTTCCTCAGTTCATACTTTCACTTCTCATTATTGTCTGGATGTTTTATCTAGACGGGATGGCCAGAGAGTATTACAAAATCTATTCTCCTAAGTTGCCAACGCTCCCCCCATCCCCTTCTGGTTAGCTTGGAGGTCACCCATATGTGAGAATGGGCTGCCTGCTTGTCCTGGGATAAAGCACAGTTACTTACCGTAACAATTGTTATCCAGGGACAGCAGGCAGCTATTCTCACAACCCACCCACCTCCCCTGGTTGGCTTCTCTGCTAGCTATCTGAACTGAGGAGACTCGCCCTGCGCTGGGCGGGAAAGCACTTGCGCATGTGCAGTGTGGCTGACTCAAAACTTCTATGTTTCTACAAGCAAGTCTGCTTTCGAGGCTGTCAGCATCCGGGCTCCGTGGATGACATCACCCATATGTGAGAATAGCTGCCTGCTGTCCCTGGAAAACAACTATTACGGTAAGTAATTGTGCTTTTTCTGTTAATTAAATTAAAAATAAAATTCTTTCTTTTTTCTACCTTTGTTGTCTGGCCATTTTATTCATGTTTATCCCAGTTTCTGGTTTCTTCTCTTTTCTTAGACTGCAGACCCTGGAAGGAAAGAAAATTATCTGCCTCCTCAGTCCTGTCTGTCTTCACTTCCTCTCCTACATCCATCTCCAACTTTTACCTTTTCCTTTGTTTTCCTCCATTTATTTTTCTGAATCTCTGTCTACAGCTTTCCATCTCTCTCATCCTATTATTTTCCAGGGGTTGTTTTTTTGTTGTTGTTTTTTTTTGCTAACTCTTCCCGCTCTCCCTCTTTGCAGTATCTTCTCTTTCTTCCCCCTTTATTTTCACTCTTCTGTCTTGCCCCCTCCATCCAGCTTATCCTCATCCCTCTTTCCTCTAACAACTCATCTTTCTCGTTCTCTCTCTCTCTCTCCACCTCCATTCAAAATCTTTCCCCATCACCATTTATCATTTGCTTCTTCCAACACTCGTATGAGGGTCTCTCATACGAGGAAAGACTGGGCAAATTGCAGCTGTACTCTCTAGAGGAGCGCAGGGAAAGGGGTGACATGATTGAGACTTTTAAGTACGTCACAGGTCGTGTCGAGGTGGAAAACGATATATTCCTTCCCAAGGGACCCTCAGTCACAAGGGGGCACCCGCTCAAACTCAGGGGAGGGAAATTTAGTGGTGACATCAGGAAGTATTTCTTCACAGAAAGAGTGGTAGCTCACTGGAACAAACTTCCGACGCAGGTAATCAAGGCCACAAGCATGCTCGACTTTAAGAATAAATGGGTCATCCACGTGGGATCCCTACGTGGGTCGAGCAGCACTCAGACTTAATGGGGTGGGTCAGTAGAGTGGGCAGACTTGATGGGCTGTAGCCCTTTTCTGCTGTCACCTTTCTATGTTTCTATGTTTCTACCTACCCAGGGCTCTGTGGAATGGAGTCGCAGGTCACGGTGCAGTCTGACATGCAGGCAGGCAGCTGATTTCTCCCACCGACGGTTGCGGCAATTCTCTATGCTGTTTACCGGAGCCAGTGGCGCATCCAGATTGCGAGCAGCCCTGCCTTCAGTCCCGGTCCCACTAAACTGGCAATAATAAAGCCAGACACTGCTGGGGCCTTCCCTTTTGCCAAATTGCTATAGGCTCTGCCGGTCTCAATCCCACCCATCAAAATCAGGAAGTAACTTCAGAAGGGGACAGGATCGAGATTGGCAGAGCCTATAGCGATTTGGTAAAAGGGAAGGCCCCCACAGTGTCTGGCTTCATTATTACCAGACATTTTTGCAGGATCGAGACCGAAGGCAGAGTTGCTTGCATTCCGGATACGCCACTGACTCATCACTCTCCCCTCTTCCCGACTATTCCCCACAGCCAGACCCCTGGTAGGTTTAAATTTTGATTTTTTTTTTTTTTTTTTTTAATTACAGTAGTTAGAGAAGTACTCAAGTGTACACTCGAATATATACAGAGACCCCCATTTTTGGGCCATTTCTTTGCCTGAATCCCACAAAGAAGGTAGCACTGAAGAGAAAAAAAACACAGAGAGGGTGGAGAAAATAAAGAAATTGGCAGCACTTTTTAAAACCTAACCTGTCAAATGTTACATAATATCTCTTAAATTTTGATCCTCTTATAGGTACACGGGCCAAGTTATCAAAGATGTGATAAATATGGGCTCTTATAATTACCTGGGCTTTGCGGAAAATAGCCCCAGCTCACTGGAGACAGTGATTGAAATGTTGAAGACCTACGGGGTAGGCGTGTGCAGCACCAGGCAGGAAATGGGTAGGTATCTGTACTGGTCAATGCATGTGGTCTGTAATACAAAATCTACAAAGAGAAGAGATCTGAGAGTGTGAAATGAGACAATTCATTGCTGCCATTGCAGTATGGGACGTTTCATCGTGGCCACGCTGGATCGTCCTCTCATCGTCACTATCAGTGACTCTCCTTCTCCGCTCCAGTGTCGTACTAATGGGGAATCGGTGTCTCATTTCCTGTCCACGTCCCCAAAATACCTCTTGAAAAGTTCACCAGCACGAGCAGCATCTTCCACTCCTTGTTTGTGCCAGCCTTGGCTCCCTTCTAATGTCACTTCCTAGCTATGGGACCAAGATGTCACATCAGAGGGGAGCCGAGGCCAGTGCAAGCAGGAGGTGGAAGATTCTGCTCGTACCAATGAACTTTTCAAGAGGTATGCAGAAGCATCAACAGCGGGAGGGGAGGGGTGCTCAAGTGGTGGGGAAGAGTAAGGGAGCATCCCTAGTTTGGAGGTGGTGTGGGGACATTGCACCCTAAATGACAAGTTCTGCTATGATGTCCCCGACCTGCCAGCTGGGTATAGGAAAATTCATCACGGCCGATTCAGCGCTGTAATGGCCATGCTGAATCGTCCTAGACCCCTGAGAGTTGCTAGCATAGCCTAAAAAATTCTGTCATATCATTTGGTCCTGCATACCTTTTTTCTGAAACATACTGATTTCTGAAAATAATCAATACTAACTGTGGTCTTCCCTAACTAAAACAGTTTGCTCATATTTTTGGATGGGCACACAGTTCCCTCCCCACTTTCCGGCTGCACCTTCTTCCCCTGCCGTTGCTCTAGTGACCCTTAACAAATAAATACCTGAGCTAGTGGGTATAAGCAAGCCCTGCAAGTTGGAAGAGGTCTTCCAGCGGCCAGAAAGGTCATTCTCCTACTTGCTGCAGCTGGCGGCACTGTCCACATGCTGCTGCTGTGCTGACCTCTCCCCTCCTGCACATGTTCAGCTTTCAAGCTTGCAGCCGGCTGCAGTAAGTAGGGAAATTACCTGTTTGGGCCATTGAGGAGCTCTTCAGCTGGCAGGTCTTGGAAATCTCCACCAGTCATAACAAAGATGTCAGAATTTTGAGCAGACCCAGACGCCATTCTTTATAGACAAGTGAAAGAAAATGAACACATTCAGAAAATACTCGGCTTCCAAGTGCAATAGTTTTAAACAGTGATGCACACACTGAGAACTATTATTTATAAAGGTGTCCCCATAAGCTTGACAGAAATCCTCTTGTGAACTGTCAACTCCAGGTAACATGCTTCAATAAATTCCAACCTTTCACATAGAGTCATTAGACCTCGAAAAGGTAGACATGCTCTGTAAACTATCCCTATTGAATTATCTAACCAATAACTTAAACAATGGAAAATTCCTCACCAACAATGGTCATATTATAATAACCCCAATCCCCAAAAATTGTAAAGAATCAGCAACATCAATAACCAACTATAGACCAATAGCATCTATTGCATTTATGGTAAAAATCATGGAAAGATTGGTACACACCCAACTAATGGAATATCTCAACCAATTCTCTCTTCTGCACAAAACTCAATCTGGTTTTAGGCCTCTATTTAGCACTGAAACAGTAATTACGGCCATTCTGGACAATTTGCGTTACTTATTCAGTAAGGACCTGAACGCCCTAATCATGCAATTTGACATGAGTTCTGCCTTTGATTTGGTGGACCATGGAAAACTGTTACAATGCCTAGACGCAATCGGAATCAGAGGAGAAGTTCTGAACTGGTTCCGAGGTTTCCTTATATCACGCACCTACCAAGTCCGTTTTAATCATGATCTCTCAGATACATGGAGCAATCCATCTGGCGTGTCACAAGGATCACCGCTATCCCCTTTGCTCTTCAATGTTTACATGTCCTCATTGGGTGCACAACTGTCCCAGTTGGGGATAAAACTATTTAGCTACGCTGATGACTTCACGATAATTATCCCATTCACCAATTCAGTCTCAGAAGTCACCCCCAAAGCAACAGAAGTACTAAATCGGATGGAGCAATGGATGACTGAATTCAGACTAAAACTAAACTCAGAGAAAACAAAATTTTTCATAGCATCGCCATACCCACTCGACACTAAAGCCCCAATATGCATCAATAACCTTAGTTATCCCATTCAACCCACTATGAAGATATTGGGAGTAACACTGGACCAGAACTTGACCATGAAAGACCAGGTAGACTCTTTGATCAGAAAAATCTTTCTAACCCTCTGGAAGCTTCAGTCCATCAGAGCTTACTTTGATGCCTCATCATTTCGAATTCTAATACAATCCCTTATATTGAGTCAACTCGATTATTGTAACATCGCCTACTTGGCACTCCCCCAGAAGTATATGCGGCGATTGCAACTAGTTCAAAATGCAGCGGTTAGACTACTTTGTGGGCTGAAGAAGTTTGATCATGTGACACCTTCCTATCGACTCTTACACTGGCTGCCGATGGAGGCATGTGTGAAATTCAAGTTTGGTTGTTTTTGCTTCAAGGTACTCTATGGCTTAGCCCCTAAATACATAACAGTCCTTTTCTCTTTCACAACCAACAGACACAAGCGAAGCTCACACCCGAACTTTGTTTCTCCACCGGTTAGAGGCTGTAAATTTAAAAGTCATCACCAACATCAAGCAGCATTATGGGGTAAAGACCTTGAACAATTACTCGTGCCTACTACCTATAGGGAATTCAGGAAACGCCTTAAAACACATCTGTTCCTGAAATACTTAGGAAACCAACCTATACAATCTTAATCCTCAACAAACGATCGCAAGAACTATCAATCACTAAGTCTGTACTTGTTTATTCACTCAGTCTGTAACATTTCTAATCATTGTAAACCGCATAGAACTTCACGGTCCTGCGGTTTATAAACTGTTATTATTATTATTAAAATGTGGGTAGTCAGTTTTCAGAGGTGCACAGAACACGTAGCTTGAAACAGTTAGTATATCTTTTTAAAGTTATGCAGATTATCAGTGATATTACTTAAGACAGGGGAAAAATTCTTGAGTACCTGAATAAATTCATGCAAACCATTCTGAGCTCCCCTAGGAGAATAGTATAGAAAATTGAATAAATAAATATGTATCTACATCAAACTTTAGAGAGTAATAAAGCTATTCAAGCTCTTTATGCATTTGTAGTTAAACACACCCTATTTTTTAAATGGATAATTTTAGCTGCTTAGCACTTTAAAACTATCTTGGGTTAATCTCTTCATAAAGGCAGCTAATATCTCAATAAATAAATAACCAAAACTATCCATATCGATGAACTTTTTAATTTTTATTTTAAAAAGGACCTTTTGCACTCTGCATCACTGAATAATGGTGTTTGTTGCATGCTATGTTCTCCAGCTGAGCATTGCTGAACAAGAGTGCTTATTGCTTGATGAATACTCCAGATAATTTGGGGGAGAGGAGAGGTGATGATCTCTTACTGGCTACTCCATGAGTCTCTTAAAGTGGGTTTGGTGTAGAATCATTGCATTCTAAATTAACTGAGCTAGATCTACTTACTAGCATGCCAATTTTCATAACCTACCATTGGTGGTAAAGTCAATTAACCTGGACATAGTATGCATATAAATCTGCTTGGAATGCTTAAGAGGGCTTTTGCGTGGGAACAGTGTATGTGGCACAGAAGACTGTCGCTGAAGTGTGCTTCATAATTATATTTGCCTGGCACATGTACACAACAGCTGTACTTACCACTTAGTAAAAGGAGCCCTATAAGTGACACCCATCTCTGCTGCACTTAGGACCCAGCACTTAGGCTAGCTCTATGGCTGGCATAAATATGAGTACCTAAATGTTAGCCACATTTATACTGGGCTACACTAGTATTTTTATAAAGAAAATTAGGAGCAAACTTTCCATTATAAAATAGGTTCCTACCATGCACCCTCTGGGAATAGAGGCATCCTGTTATAGAACTGCCCTCAGAGGATAATTTTATAACAGGGCTTCTAGGTTAATTAGGTAAGAAGACCTCTACTGTATTTTAGTGGTATTTTATAATGACACATAAGTACCTATGTTGTTTGTAATATACTAATATTACTCTGGCAGCAATAGCACCTACATTCAAAGCGCAGTCATCATGTCTGCTGAAGAGCAGATGTAAATGTTAAGTATGTACTTTATGTGCAAATTTTGAGGCTACCCAGACTCTACCCATGTGCACACCTCCTGTACTACTACATACCTGCTTGCATTGGGCATGCTGTTATGCCCATTTATGCATCTTAATAATTTTGTACATGAAGATATATTTTTTTAATTACCTCCATAAAGCAGACATTGGGGCCCAAGATACTCTTGGCAACATTTAAAGAACCTGAGGGTCTAAGCCAAAATCTTACCTGAATAATAAGGAAATACAGATCTCATAAGGCTGGAAGCTTTAACTTTGGCTTTATATATCTAACTAGTGTTTAAGCCCATTACATTAACGGGTGCTAGAATATATACCTGTCTGTCTTTCTTTATTTATGTCTCTCTCCCTGCTCCTGTCTCTTTCTTTCTTTCTGTCTCTCTCCCTCCTGCTATTTTTCTCTCTCTTTCCCTGGCACCCTTTGTCTGTCTGTCTTTCTTTCTGTCTGTCTCCCCCTACCCCACTTTCCTTTGCAGAAGCAGCAGTGATATTTCCCTTCCCCTCCAGGTCCCTGTGAAGTAGTAGCAGCAGCATTTCCCCCCCCCATTCCCTTCTCTCCCCCCCCCACTTTTTGCAGAAGCAGCAGTGATATTTCCTTTCCCCTCCAGGTCCCTGTGAAGTAGTAGCAGCATTTTCCCCCACCCACCATTCCCTTCTCTCCCCCCACCCACCACCACTTTCCTTTGCAGAAGCAGCAGTGATATTTCCCTTCCCCTCCAGATCCCTGTGAAGTAGTAGCAGCATTTTCCCCCACCCACCCCCATTCCCTTCTCTCCCCCCCCACTTTCTTTGCAGAAGCAACAGTGGTATTTCCCTTCCCCTCCAGGTCCCTTCTGAAGCAATAGCAGCATTTTCTCCCCCCCCCCCATTCCCTTCTCTTACCGTGAGCTGCCCTGCTCCATTCGGCCCCTCCTCCTTCCCTTCCCGCGGGCTGGCCTGCTGCGACTGAAGTTTTTTTTTCGGCGGCTTTTCCCGTGGTGGCTGATCCTCCTGTAAAGAGCAGCCTGCGATGGTGTCCGGCTTTAGCGAATCTCGCAGGCCGCTCTCCAGCTCGGTAGCACGTTCCCTCTGACGCGATCCCGTGCGTCAGAGGGAACGTGCTACCGAGATTGGAGAGCGGCCGGCAAGGTTCGCTAAAGCCGGACACCATCGCAGGCTGCTCTTTACAGGAGGATCAGCAGCAGCGGCGAGTTAGGGCAGGAGGTGTGTTCCCTGCTGAGGACGCGGGCAGGGAGAGAGCTTGCCTGGCTTCCATGGTGAGTGAGGGTGGGAGAAGGGGAGTGGCTGGGGACCCGCGCATGCGCACTCCTGCAAAGCCACGGACCTATATCTCACGGAACAGGGATTACAGATCACGCAGGTCTGAGTGCGCATGCGCGGCTAGCGTTTTATTATCTTAGATTATTCTGGCTTTCCAACAATTCCCAAATTTTACAAGCTATATAATACAATAAATGGAAACAACACTGAAACATAATGATGAAAAACTGCAAATAGCTCAGCAACAAATAGTTGGCATTCAGGAATGTAGCTACCACTGAGCAAGCCTGGCAAAGGTTGGACAGGTATGTGCAAATTTTTTGTGTTTGTGACCAGCATGTTCTAAAAATCAGATTTGCAAGTATTTTTGTGACTGCCCATGTAAAATTTGTGTGCGATGAACCTAGAATGTTTAGTGCCCAAAGTAATGTGCTATTGCTGAATAAAACTGATTGTTCTCTGTCTGACAAATAGGATTTGAATCATGTAAATAATGTGGCACAGATACCTGTTTTTGCCAGTCTTGTAAGCATGATATTATGATCTACAATGTTGAAGGCTGCTAAGATCTTAAGTTAGGTCTACAGTACAGTATGTAATTTTAAAACAATGAAGTCCAACTCTTATATCCTGCCCTTTGTTGAGCCAGGGTCTATAGCAGTGGTGTCAAACTCAAACCCTTTACAGGGCCACATTTTGGCTTTGTAGGTACTTGGAGGGCTGCAGAAAAAATAGTTAGTCTTATTAAAGAAATGACAATTTTGCATGAGGTAAAGCTCTTTATAGTTTATAAATATTTCCTTTTAGCTAAGTCTTAATAATAATTTATAGCTAAAGAGACATATGATCAAGAAACTGCTTTATTTTACCTTTGTGATTATGATAAACATACCGAGGGCCTCAAAATAGTACCTGGTGGGCAGCATGTGGCCCCTGGGCCGCGAGTTTGAGACAACTGGTCTACAGTGTATATATCTTCTCTGAGTGAGTATTTGATTGTAGCTTCTTATCCTTCTTTTCCCAATGACTGATTAAATATTGAAAAGCTTTAATTCAGATAAGTGTGTTTGTTGTCCAGATAAGTGTCTTAGCTGGTGTTGGCTGTGGATATTCAGTAGCACTATGGAAATAATGACACTGGATATTCTTACAAATTACCTTGGCACTGTCGGTGAGAGTAGAGCTGATAGACCTGGTCAGCGTTGACATTCAGATTGCTATCTAGATAAAGTTAGAACAGAAAAAAAACTGTCCTAACTTTACTGGTCCAGGAATTGGTTTGACTAATGCTGTTCTCCAGATAGCTATGGCACTCTCTACTCTACAATGATATTCAGTGTTGCTTGACCCTCTAGTGGTGGTATCACAGAACTATTTCATTTTAAAAATGTATTTATTTAAAGTAGTAGTTATCCACACTAACCACAGATCTAGGCAGGTACAATCAAAAACATACATAAGATCAAGTAGATGAAACAGGTTACCATTAGAGGTCGACTGGTGCTATTTTGAACCCAGAGTCAGATTCCTGATAAGTACTAGAGGTTGGGTTAGGGTTAAAGAAAAGGCTACAATCATGTATGGCTGATCTCCTTCCCCACTAAAACCAGCTTTTTGAAGTCTGGGATCTCCCCTATCCTAGAGAGCAAGGGACTTAGGAACTGTGGTTGCAGTGTGTACTAGCAGCATCAGCTGTATATAAACAGGAGAAGTTGTAGTAGTAGAATGCCAGAAGTTGGAGACCCTGGCCAATCCCCAGCACCCAACCAAAACGATAAATAGCAGTACCTCGGAATCCAAACACCCCAAAACTCGAACAACTTGGAATCCAAACTTTTTTTAAAATTCATTTTTGCTTTGGAATCCGAACGTACGGGAACTGCAAGCGTTGCTCAGCCCAAAGCTTTCCTCTCTGATGCAGCTTCCTGTTTCCACCTGGGCAGTTAGCGTTAGAGGGAAGCTTTGAGCTGAACACCGCTTGCAGTTGCCGTTGCCGATCTTACTGCCTGTGCCGGTGGGGGGGGGGGGGGTCCGATCTTGCTGCCTATCTAGGAGCATTGCTCACAGATTTTACATGGTCTCTTACAAAAATACTTACAAATCTGGAAAATTGTTTGGTTTTTACAACTTGTTGCTCACATAAAAATATTTACACACACCCGGCCCATCCTTAGAGGGAGCATTGGTCACAATCATGTTTTCATGTTCATAGTCCCACTGTATTTATTTTTTAGGTAACTTTGATAAGCACAAAGAACTGGAAGGTCTGATGGCTGAATTCCTACAAGTGGAAGCTGCTATGGTGTTTGGGATGGGATTTGCTACCAATTCCATGAATATCCCAGCACTGGTTGGTAAGGTGAGTAATCATAAAAATATTTTTTTTACAAAGCTTATATATTAAAGAATTTCCAAGGTAAAAAACATAACAAGTGATAAATAAGTATAAGATTAATTCAAGAAGCACAAACTAAGCTGCATCATACATAATGCTAACATGTTATCAATTTCCTTACAACCTCGAAGTATCTTGTCTTTCTTGTGCCTGAAATCCCCTCTGTCACTTAGATAAAAATATTTCTTATTTAAAGATATCTCTAGAGTGCTGAAGTGGAGTTAACTTAGTAACATAGTAACATATAGTAACATAGTAGATGACGGCAGATAAAGACCCGAATGGTCCATCCAGTCTGCCCAACCTGATTCAATTTAAATTTTTTTTTTTTTTTCTTCTTAGCTATTTCTGGGCGAGAATCCAAAGCTTTACCCGGTACTGTGCTTGGGTTCCAACTGCCGAAATCTCTGTTAAGACTTACTCCAGCCCATCTACACTCTCCCAGCCATTGAAGCCCTCCCCTGCCCATCCTCCTCCAAACGGCCATGCACAGACACAGACCGTACAAGTCTGCCCAGTAACTGGCCTAGTTCAATCTTTAATATTATTTTCTGATTCTAAATCTTCTGTGTTCATCCCACGCTTCTTTGAACTCAGTCACAGTTTTACTCTCCACCACCTCTCTCGGGAGCGCATTCCAGGCATCCACCACCCTCTCCGTAAAGTAGAATTTCCTAACATTGCCCCTGAATCTACCACCCCTCAACCTCAAATTATGTCCTCTGGTTTTACCATTTTCCTTTCTCTGGAAAAGATTTTGTTCTACGTTAATACCCTTTAAGTATTTGAACGTCTGAATCATATCTCCCCTGTCTCTCCTTTCCTCTAGGGTATACATATTCAGGGCTTCCAGTCTCTCCTCATACGTCTTATCCCAGGACAAGCAGGCAGGTATTCTCACTAGTGGGTGATGTCATCCGACAGAGCCCCGACACGGACATCTTGAAAGCATGTCTTGCTTGAAGAAACTTAGAAGTTTCGAGATGCCCGCACCGCGCATGCGCCAGTGCCTTCCCGCCCGATGTACCGGGCGTGTCTCCTCAGTTCTTTTCTTTCCGCGGAGCTGAGAAGTTATCTTCAATCTGCGCTGACTGAATTTCAGTTTTCTTTGCCTTCTTTACCCGCGTTTTGGTTTATTTCTTTGAATTCACTTTTCTTTACTTTATTTAAAAAAAAAAAAAAAAAAGTTCAAAATTATTTCTTCCGGCGGTTCGGCCGGCCCGGCCTCGTGGCTGCGGCCTACCTCTTTCGACATTGCAGCGTCGATTTTCCGGCCTATGTCACGGCTGATCACCGGTTTTAAAAAGTGCAGCAAGTGCCAGCGTGCGATTTCGTTGACGGACCCGCATCGACGCTGCCTCCAGTGTCTTGGTCCGGACCACGTTCCGAAATCGTGCAGGCCTTGTTCCACGCTCACTGCGCGCTCGTTCAAACGGCGTTGCTTACTTTGGGAGTCGATGTTCAAGATGGAGACTGCCAAGGATCTGTCTGCTTCTACATCTGCTGAGGTTTCACCGGTCCGCTCGAAACCAGCATCGACGACTTCCGCATCCAGCATCGTGAAGCCAGCATCGTTTACACCGGCTGCGGCTTCCAGTTCCGCTGCGGCGCCTGCCTCTGTCTCTTCGGTTCAGGTACCGCCTTCCACTGTCCCTCCCGTGGTCATTAAGGTGCCCAAAGCTACTAAGCAGAAGCACTTGGCCGCGAAGGAGCGCGAAGACCGTGCAGGAGGACCCCCTTTCGGTGCGGATCCCTCCATATCGGCTTCGCTTCGATCCCTGCTGGAAGCTCAGTTTGTCGAGCTTATGCAAACTATGGGACCCCGGCTTATCGCCAACATTCAGGGTGAAGTCCGAGCACCGGTTCCTGAGGGCGGTCCGCCCCCTCCCCCTCCCCCTCGCCGTTCGATCTCGCTGCTCGACGAGGGGGATCGGCGGAGGGCGGCGGATGCCTCCAGGAGGGCTTCCCTTCCTGATATGCCACCTTTAGAGCCCATTACTCCTCCTCAACAACAGGGCGCTGGGACGGTCCCTGATATTCGGAGTCCTGGGCATACTGCATCGCAGGAAGAGTTCTTCCGCACTCCATACCAGACTTGGGTGGCGCTGCGTGAGTCCGCGTCCTTGCCACCTCTGCGATCCACCGCTTCGAGCCCCATTCATTCCTTAGAGGCTTCGGGGGATCGTGCGATGCACAGAAGTTCTCGATCCCCATCCCGGCACCGGGAGGGGCATCGTTCTCATCACTCATCTCGACACTCCTCACGTCATTCGGAAGTGTCCCCACAGAAAAAGATGCAACGTTTGGGATACTCATCGTCTGATGTTTCCCAACCGGAGGGACCAGAGTATGAGGAACCATCTACCTCTTATTCTCCATGCCGGTCTCAGCTCTCCCTAGACCCGGAGGCTTCCACTTCGTCTAGTCCGTCTCGGCGGCCAGCCTTGGCGGACCAATTGTCTTTCTCATCTTTTCTCCGACAAATGGCGGATGACTTAGATGTGACTTTGGATACTGGCTCTAAATATTCTAAAGAGTATTTGGATACGATGCATTTGCCTCACCCTCCGGCGGAGACTCTTCGGCTTCCTTTGCATAAATTGCTGGACCAGACTTTCATGCGCTGTTTTGAGACACCGTATTCTATCCCTGCGGTTCCCAGTAAGCTGGATGCTCGATACCGCATCGTTCACCACAAGGGGTTTGAGGGAGCTCAACTTTCTCATCAGTCTCTTCTGGTCGAGTCTTCTCTCAAGCGTTCTCATCCTTCCCAGGTCTACGCTTCTGTGCCTCCGGGCAGGGAGGGGAGAACGATGGACAAGTTTGGTAGACGAGTTTACCAAAATTCGATGATGGCGACTCGAGTGCTCAATTACAATTTTTTCTTCTCTTCCTATTTGGATTTCTTCTTGCCGGTCCTCCGCAAGTTCGTCCCTTTCATCGATGCTGAAGCTCGTTTCCAGTTTGAGGAGATAGTGGCAACCCTGTCCCAGTTGCGGCTGCAGCTGATGCAATCCTCCTACGATGCCTTCGAGCTCTCGGCACGCGCTGCGGCCTGCTCAGTCGCCATGCGTCGCCTGGCCTGGCTTCGCACTATTGATATGGATCCGAACCTCCAAGACAGATTGGCTAATGTGCCTTGTGCGGGAGCGGATCTGTTCGATGAGTCTATCGAGACTGTCACTAAAAAGCTTTCGGACCATGAGAAGTCTTTTCAATCCATTCTGCGTCCTAAGCCTAAGCCTCAACAGTCTCGTCCATCTAGACCGCCTCAAATCTACCAGAGGCGTTATCAACCAAGGCAGGCTCCCCTAGCGAGACAGCCTGCGAAGAGGCAGCCTCCACAGAAGTCTCAGCAGAAGCCTCAGATGCCGGCTGCACCCAAGGCCACTCAGCCCTTTTGACTCTCTTCCAGGGAGCATAACCGACGTTCTGTCTTCCCTTGTTTTTCCCATCGGGGGTCGACTCCACCATTTTTATCATCAATGGGAGTCGATCACCTCGGACCTTTGGGTCCTTACCATCGTAAGAGAGGGATACTCTCTTCATTTCCAACGGGTCCCCCCGGACCATCCGCCAAGAGAGTATCCTTCCAACTCAATGCAGACCGCTCTTCTTCTACAGGAGGCGCAGGCTCTTCTTCGGCTTCGGGCCGTCGAGCCGGTGCCAGTCGATCAACAAAACAGGGGGTTCTACTCCCGGTATTTCTTGGTTCCGAAGAAGACGGGCGATCTGCGCCCCATTTTGGACCTTCGAGTCCTCAACAAGTTTTTAGTCAAGGAACGGTTCCGCATGCTGACCCTTGCCTCTCTCTATCCCCTACTCGAGCAGAACGATTGGTTATGCTCTCTGGATCTCAAGGAGGCCTACACTCACATCCCGATACATCCGGCCTCCCGCAAGTTTCTCAGATTTCGGGTGGGACATCTACATCTGCAGTATCGAGTGCTTCCATTCGGCCTTTCCTCTTCTCCCAGAGTCTTCACGAAGTGTCTGGTGGTGGTGGCCGCTGCACTCCGGAACATGGGTCTCCAGGTATTTCCATACCTCGACGACTGGCTCATCAAGGCACCGTCGGCTCCAGAGGTCATTTCGGCGACCTTGACTACAATTTCTTTTCTGCAGAGTCTGGGCTTCGAGATCAACTTCCCCAAATCTCATCTTCAGCCCACTCAGTCTCTCCCCTTTATCGGGGCTGTTCTGGATACCATTCAACTTCGAGCATTCCTTCCTCCTCAACGCATGGATGCTCTCCTTCTACTCTGCCAGTCGGTGTCTTCTCGCCCGTCCATTTCGGCGAGACACATGATGGTCCTCTTGGGCCACATGGCCTCTACAGTTCATGTGACGCCTTTTGCCAGGCTACATCTCAGAATTCCTCAATGGACCCTGGCATCTCAGTGGACTCAGGTGTCCGACCCGTTGTCCCGTCACATTTTTGTCACTCCTGCTCTACGGCAGTCTCTTCTCTGGTGGATGACCTCTTCGAATCTCTCCAGAGGTTTGCTGTTTCACTCTCTTCCCCATCAGAAAGTTCTCACGACCGATTCATCGAACTATGCCTGGGGGGCCCACCTGGATGGTCTACGAACTCAAGGGTTCTGGACCACTACGGAACGACTCCATCAAATCAATCTTCTGGAGCTCAGAGCCATCTTCAATGCTCTCCAAGCTTTTCAGCATCTGCTTCACGACATGGTGGTCCTTATTCGCACAGACAATCAGGTCGCCATGTATTATGTCAACAAACAAGGGGGCACGGGCTCGGCCCCTCTTTGTCAGGAAGCTCTTCGAGTCTGGGATTGGGCGGTTCGCCACAACACCTTCCTCAGAGCTGTCTACATTCAGGGGAAGGACAACGTCTTGGCAGACAAATTGAGTCGTCTCCTCCAACCTCACGAATGGACGCTCCATTCCAAACCCCTTCATCAGATCTTCGCTCAGTGGGGAACGCCTCAGATAGACCTCTTTGCAGCGCCCCACAACTTCAAACTGCCTCAGTTTTGCTCCAGGATCTACACTCCTCTTCGCCTTGAGGCAGACGCCTTTCTACTGGAGTGGGGGAATCGCTTCCTTTATGCGTTTCCTCCCTTTCCTCTCATTCAGAAGACTCTGGTCAAGTTAAGATCAGACCATGCCACCATGATCCTGATTGCTCCTCGGTGGCCCAGACAACCTTGGTTCTCCCTTCTACTTCAACTCAGCAGCAGGGAGCCAATACTTCTTCCAGTGTTTCCTTCACTACTTACTCAACATCAAGGTTCACTGCTTCATCCCAGCCTGCAGTCTCTCCACCTGACAGCCTGGTTCCTTTCAACATGACCCCTCACCAGTTCTCTCAAGCTGTGAGGGAGGTCTTGGAGGCTTCCAGGAAGCCTGCTACTCGACAATGCTATTCCCAAAAATGGACGAGATTCTCGACCTGGTGTATTTCCAATGCTACAGAACCTCAGAAAGCTTCTCTATCGTCTGTATTGGACTATCTTCTGCATCTGTCCCAGTCTGGTCTCAAGTCTACCTCTATACGAGTCCACCTGAGTGCTATTGCGGCTTTCCATCAGCCTCTACAGGGGAAACCTTTGTCTGCCCATCCTGTGGTTTCCAAATTTATGAAAGGACTTTTTCATGTCAATCCTCCTATCAAACCTCCTCCTGTGGTTTGGGATCTCAATGTTGTCCTGTCTCATCTTATGAAGCCTCCGTTTGAACCTCTCAAAACGGCTCCTCTTAAGTATCTCACCTGGAAGGTGGTTTTCCTGGTGGCCCTCACGTCAGCTCGCCGAGTCAGTGAGCTTCAGGCCCTAGTGGTAGATCCACCCTTCACTGTATTCCATCATGACAAGGTGGTTCTCCGTACTCATCCAAAATTCTTACCTAAAGTGGTCTCTGAATTTCACATCAACCAATCCATCGTGCTTCCAGTGTTCTTTCCAAAGCCTCATTCTCATCCTGGGGAAGCTGCTTTGCACACTCTGGACTGTAAACGTGCTTTAGCTTTCTACTTGGATCGCACAAAGCCTCACAGAACTGCTCCTCAACTTTTCGTCTCCTTTGATCCAAACAAGTTGGGACGACCTGTATCGAAGCGCACCATCTCTAACTGGATGGCGGCTTGTATCTCTTCCTGCTATGCCCAGGCTGGATTATCCCTTCCCTGTAAGGTCACAGCCCACAAGGTCAGAGCAATGGCAGCCTCTGTAGCCTTCCTCAGATCGACACCGATTGAGGAGATTTGTAAGGCTGCCACTTGGTCCTCGGTTCATACATTCACCTCTCATTATTGTCTGGATACTTTCTCCAGACGGGATGGACAGTTTGGCCAAACTGTATTACAAAATTTGTTCTCTTAAATTGCCAACTCTCCCACCATCCCATTGGGGTTAGCTTGGAGGTCACCCACTAGTGAGAATACCTGCCTGCTTGTCCTGGGATAAAGCAATGTTACTTACCGTAACAGTTGTTATCCAGGGACAGCAGGCAGCTATTCTCACGTCCCACCCACCTCCCCTGGGTTGGCTTCTCAGGCTAGCTACCTGAACTGAGGAGACACGCCCGGTACATCGGGCGGGAAGGCACTGGCGCATGCGCGGTGCGGGCATCTCGAAACTTCTAAGTTTCTTCAAGCAAGACATGCTTTCAAGATGTCCGTGTCGGGGCTCTGTCGGATGACATCACCCACTAGTGAGAATAGCTGCCTGCTGTCCCTGGATAACAACTGTTACGGTAAGTAACATTGCTTTCTGGCGCAAGCCTCCTATCATTTTCGTCGCCCTCCTCTGGACCGCCTCAAGTCTTCTTACTGTCTTTCTCCAGATACGGTCTCCAAAACTGAACACAATACTCCAAGTGGGGCCTCACCAATGACCTGTACAGGGGCATCAACACCTTCTTCCTTCTACTGACTACGCCTCTCTTTATACAGCCCAGAATCCTTCTGGCAGCAGCCACTGCCTTGTCACACTGTTTTTTCACCTTTAGATCTTCGGACACTATCACCCCAAGGTCCCTCTCCCCGTCTGTGCATATCAGCTTCTCTCCTCCCAGCATATACGGTTCCTTCCTATTATTAATCCCCAAATGCATTACTCTGCATTTCTTTGCATTGAATTTTAGTTGCCAGGCATTAGACCATTCCTCTAACTTTTGCAGATCCTTTTTCATATTTTCCACTCCCTCTTCGGTGTCTACTCTGTTACAAATCTTGGTATCATCTGCAAAAAGGCACACTTTTCCTTCTAACCCTTCAGCAATGTCACTTACATACATATTGAACAGGATTGGCCCCAGCACCGAACCCTGAGGGACTCCACTAGTCACCTTTCCTTCCTTCGAGCGACTTCCATTAACCACCACCCTCTGGCGTCTGTCCGACAGCCAGTTTCTGACCCAGTTCACCACTTTGGGTCCTAACTTCAGCCCTTCAAGTTTGTTCAACAGCCTCCTATGAGGAACTGTATCAAAGGCTTTGCTGAAATCCAAGTAAATTACATCTAGCATATGTCCTCGATCCAGCTCTCTGGTCACCCAATCAAAAAATTCAATCAGGTTCGTTTGGCACGATTTACCTTTTGTAAAGCCATGTTGCCTCGGATCCTGTAACCCATTAGATTCAAGGAAATACACTATCCTTTCTTTCAGCAACACTTCCATTATTTTTCCAACAACTGAAGTGAGGCTCACCTGCCTGTAGTTTCCTGCTTCATCCCTGTGACCACTTTTATGAATAGGGACCACATCCGCTCTCCTCCAATCCCCAGGAATCACTCCCGTCTCCAGAGATTTGTTGAACAAGTCTTTAATAGGACTCGCCAGAACCTCTCTGAGTTCCCTTAGTATCCTGGGATGGATCCCGTCTGGTCCCATCGCTTTGTCCACCTTCAGTTTTTCAAGTTGCTCATAAACACCCTCCTCCGTGAACGGCGCAGAATCTACTCCATTTTCTCGTGTAACTTTGCCAGACAATCTCGGTCCTTCTCCAGGATTTTCTTCTGTGAACACAGAACAGAAGTATTTGTTTAGCACATTTGCTTTCTCCTCATCACTCTCCACATATTTGTTCCCAGCATCTTTTAGCCTAGCAATTCCATTTTTTATCTTCCTCCTTTCACTAATATATCTGAAAAAATTTTTATCTCCCTTTTTTACATTTTTAGCCATTTGTTCTTCCGCCTGTGCCTTCGCCAAACGTATCTCTCTCTTGGCTTCTTTCAGTTTCACCCTGTAGTCCTTTCTGCTCTCCTCTTCTTGGTTTTTTTTATATTTCATGAACGCCAACTCTTTCGCCTTTATTTTCTCAGCCACTAGGTTGGAGAACCATATCGGCTTCCTTTTTCTCTTGTTTTTATTGATTTTCTTCACATAAAGGTCCGTAGCCATTTTTATCACTCCTTTCAGCTTAGACCACAGTCTTTCCACTTCTCTTATGTCCTCCCATCCTAACAGCTCTTCCTTCAGGTACTTTCCCATTGCATTAAAGTCCGTACGTTTGAAATCTAGGACTTTAAGTATCGTGCGGCCGCTCTCCACTTTAGCCGTTATATCAAACCAAACCGTTTGATGATCGCTACTACCCAGGTGAGCACCCACTCGAACATTAGAGATACTCTCTCCATTTGTGAGGACCAGATCCAATATCGCTTTTTCCCTTGTGGGTTCCGTCACCATTTGTCTGAGCAGAGCCTCTTGAAAGGCATCCACAATCTCCCTACTTCTTTCCGATTCCGCAGACGGAACATTCCAGTCCGCATCCGGCAGGTTGAAATCTCTCAACAGCAGAACCTCCTCTTTCCTTCCAAACTTTTGGATATCCACAATCAGATCCTTATCAATTTGCTGCGATTGAGTCGGAGGTCTGTAGACTACACCCACGTAGATAGAAGTTCCATCTTCTCTTTTCAGAGCAATCCATATCACTTCTTCCTCTCCCCAGGTCCCTTGCATTTCGGTCGCTTGCATAATTCCCCTATCTGTACAGTTTGGTTTTTTTGGGGTTTTTTTTTTAAATATACAGATACCGGTAATTCTCTATAGCTCTGGGATATGTGTACCAATATCAGTTCTATAGATTAGAAGATCAGTGTTTGTCTGGCAACAGTGAGCATTTTATACACTGCTGATGGAATTATCCCCAGATTCAAAGCTAGACTCTGTTGGGGTTTCAACTTTGAATATCCAGTTATTTTTAAGCTAGCTACCTCATAGCCACTTGAGTCGATATTCAGCAATTAAGCGCTCACGGATTAGCACATAAAGATAGGACACACCTGGCCACTTAAGGGCTGAATATCAGCACTTAAGTGGCCAAGTGCTGACTTCGCCCATAGACACCCTCCAGTATAGCCAGCTTTGAGTTAGGTGCTAACTGTGAATTTCAGTAGCACTTAGATGGTTAAGTGCCACTGGCTAGGCTCGACCAAGCGATTTAATCAATCAGCAGCCGGCTAAATCACTTTGGAATATTGGCTGGTAGATATGATACTCCTGAAGGAATTCTGCACAATGCACTTGGGACCAGATTCAGTAAATGTCATTCAAGTTTAGGTAAATAAATCAATGAAAATCACAAGAACTATACTACTTATTTGGGACAAGCTTTTCCTATGTATTTTGTTTGATTATATGATTTGAAATTTTTGAAATAGCTGTGTGTGAAACAAGGCTGCTATTGAGTCTGGCTGATGAATTTTTGTTTTTGTTTGCAGTTTTTCTACCCTTCTTTTGTTGGAACTGTCTTTTTTGCGGTGGATTAATTTGGTCCTAGTGTATTCCTATGTCTAAGATTTGGCTGCATTTATAAATGAACAATATTATGAACATTATGCATTGTGGTGTTTTTTGAGAGACCTATGATTGTGACTAGCCCCATGTAGCATAACTTGATTGTGCTGAATTATGTGGGTGCATTTATTCTGAGGTATCTCTCTCTCCACTTTTTTGGTGTTGCAGCTGTCTTATCATAGGGTCCATACTGTTTAAATATTGTTTTGAGTTTCTTACTCAAGTTTAGGTGCCAGGAAAAATCCATTCTAAGTACTATTACATAAAGGATACTCCAGGCTGAACACCCTTCATAAAATAGTGCTTAGTTTGAATTCCAATGCCCAACTTTGGGAGCAAGGGTTTACATTTGTAGAATCTCTCATGTGCAAAGTGGGCGTGTAATCCCGGTATTCTATAACATTGTATGTATGTATGTTTCATATGATACTTAAGAGAAAGAGACCTACTCTCAATTCTAGGAACTGTCTTGAACCTACAGACTTTCAAATTTGCACTGCTTAATTGATATTAGTTAGATACACCAAGAACTTCTAAAGATTTAATAAATAGCAGAGGATAGCTATCAGTTCATGGGAACATATTGACAAAAAGTCAGAGGTTAAATCTTTAGAAGTTCTTGGTGTATCTAACTAATATCAATTAAACAGTGCAAATTTGAAAGCCTGTAGGTTCAAGACAGTTCCTAGAATTGAGAGTAGGTCTCTTTCTCTTAAGTTTACATGTTGTGACCCTCTCTTGTAGAGTGGGGCTATTCATTACTTTGTTTTATATGATAATCATCTAGATATAGATGGTATATAAATAATAATAAATAATAATAAATAATAAATTGTACCCAAAATTTTGAAATGCCCCTGACCCTCCCATGGCTAAGCCTCCTTTGGGTTGCACTTAAAACAATTTAAGCAAGCAGTGTTATCCCAGGACAAGCAGGCAGCCTATTCTCAACTTGTGGGTGACGTCATCTACGGAGCTCAGATGCAGACAGCTTCGCAAGTAGACTTGCTTGAAGAACTTTAGAAAGTTTGTGACTGTCGCACCGCGTATGCACAAGTGCCTTCCCATCTGACGCAGGGCATGCATCTCCTGCAATCTTCCTAAGATGCATTTGAGCTTTCCTCGATGGTCACTGCTTTCTCAGTAGCCATGCAGCGGCTTGCCTGGCTTTGCATTGTTGACATGGACCCTAATCTTCAGGATCGCCTTGCCAACATTCCTTGTCAAGGCGATGACTTGTTTGATGACTCCATCGAGGAGGCCACTAAGAAGTTGTCTGAACATGAGAAGTCATTTGCTTCCATCATTCGTCCTAAGCCTAAGCCTAAGCCTTCCACCTCCTAAGGGTTTCAGGCCTCTACAATCTTACCAGCAGCGTTTCCCACAGAGGGCAACTCCTTATACCAGAGTGCCTCCTAAGAAACAGCCACAGCAACAACAACAGAGGCAGCAGAAACCTCAGACTCCTGCTGCTCCTAAGGCCTCTCAACCTTTTTGGCCATCTAGTACAGAGCATAACCTCCATCATTCTGCCTCTGTCCTCTCCCCTTCCCATTGGAGGTCGTCTCCATCATTTTTACCATCCCTGGAAGATGATTACATCAGACCTCTGGGTGCTGTCTATCCTCAAAGAAGGATACTCTCTTTGTTTCCTCCAGATTACACAGAGTATCCTTCCAATCCATCCCAGACAGCCCTTCTTCAGGAAGCTCAAGCTCTGCTTTATCCCAATGTCATCGAGGAAGTTTCCTTGGAACAGCAGAATAGGGGGATTACTCCCTTTACTTCCTGGTCCCGAAGAAGACAGGCGATTTGCGTCCCATCTTGGATCTCAGAGCACTCAACAAATTTTTCGTCAAAGATAAATTCCGCATGTTGTCTCTGGCATCCTTATATCCCCTTCTAGATCAGAACGATTGGTTATGTTCTCTAGATCTCAAGGAGGCATACACTCATATAACCATTCATCCAGCCTCTCAACAGTTCCTCAGATTTCAGGTGGGAAATCTGCATTTCCCAATACAGAGTGCTACCCTTCGGCCTGGCTTCCTCCCCAAGAGTGTTCACCAAGTGCCTGGTGGTGGTAGTAGCAGCTCTGCGGAGCCATGGTCTACAGGTGTTCCCGTATCTGGACGACTGACTCATCAAAGCTTTATCATTTCTGGGGGTTATTGTAGCGACCCAACGGACTATTTGGGCCCTTCAAAATTTGGGGATCGAGGTCAACTTCCCCAAGTGCCAGCTACAGCCCTCTCAAACATTGCAATTCATCGGAGCTGTCCTGGACACTATCCAACTCAGCATTCCTTATGCAACAACGTCAGGATGCTCTCTTTCGTCTCTGTCACAAAGTGTCTTCACAGCTGACAATTTCAGTAAGACACATGATGGTTCTCTTAGGTCACATGCCCTTTACAGTTCACGTGACTCCTTTTGCCAGCCTTCACCTCAGAATTCCTCAGTGGACCCTGGCATCTCAATGGGTGCAGGCTTGCGACCCACTCTCTAAACATATTACAGTAACTCCTTCGTTGAGACAGTCTCTCCACTGGTGGATGCTCTCTTCCATCTCTCCAGAGGTTTACTATTTCAACACCCCCTCATCAGATTGTCCTCACGACAGATTCCTCAACCTACGCTTGGGGAGCTCATCTCGATGGTCTCTGTACTCAAGGCCATTGGTCCAGCACGGATCATCTGTGTCACATCAATCTGTTGGAACTCAGAGCGAACTTCAATGCTTTTCAGCATCTTCTTCACAACCAGATAGTCCTCATTTTTACAGACAACCAAGTAGCCATGTATTACATCAACAAGCAGGGAGGAACAGGATCTCTCCCTCTTTGTCAGGAAGCTCAAAAGGTGTGGAACGGGGCAATTCATCACAACACCTTCCGGAAAGCAGTCTACATTCAAGGAGAGAAAAACTGTCTGGCGGACAAATTGAGTTATCTTCTGCGACCTCACGAATACCTTGCCTCTCCATCACATTTTTTCTCAGTGGGGGACTCCTCAGATCTCTGCTTCTCCCCACAACAACAAACTGCCTCAGTTCTGCTCCAGGATATACTCTCCTCTCCGCCTCGAGGCAGATGCTTTCCTTCTGGAATGGACGAATCAGTTTCTCTTTGCATTTCCTCTCATTCTCAAGACACTTGTCAAACTCAAACAAGAACATGCCACCATAATTCTGATAGCTTCTCGGTGGCCCAGGCAACCTTGGTACTCCCTTCTACTTCAACTCAGCAGCAGGGAGCCAATACTTCTACCAGTTTTTCCCTCTCTACTTACACAGAGTCAGGGGTCTCTGCTTCATTACAACGTGCAGTCTCTACACCTGACAGCTTGGTACCTCTCAACTTAACTACCACTCTACAGTTTTCTCAATCTGTACAGGACATTTTAGAGGCTTCTAGGAATCCTACCACTAGACTTATGCTACAATCAGAATTGGACTAGATTTTCTGCTTGGTGCACCATTCATCACAAGGAGCCTCAATCTACCTCCTTGTCTTCAGTTTTGAATTATCTGTTTATTTGTCTCAATCAGGCCTTAAATCCACATCTATTCGAGTCCATCTCAGTGCAATTGCTGCTTTCCATCAGCCTATTGAAGAGAAACCCCTTTCTACTCATCCAGTGGTTTCTAGATTTATGAAAGGAGTTTTCAATGTCAAACCACCTCTCAAACCGCCTCCGATGGTTTGGGATCTCATTGTTGTTCTTACTCAATTGATGAAGCCTCCTTTCGAACCAATGGATTTGGCTCATTTTAAATATCTCACTTGGAAAGTGGTTTTTCTCATTGCTCTCACGTCTGCTCGCAGGGTTAGCGAGCTACAAGGTTTAGTTGCAGACTCACCTTTCACAGTATTCCATCATGACATGGTGGTCCTCCGTACTCATCCTAAATTCTTACCTAAAGTGGTTTTAGAATTTCATCTACGTCAATCCATTGTACTTCAAGTGTTTTTTCCAAAGCCTTATTCTCATCCTGGAGAATCAGCTCTTCATACTCTGGACTGTAAACGTGCTTTGGATTTCTACTTGCAACGCACTCGACCACATAGATCTGCTCAACTTTTTGTCTCCTTCGGTCCAAACAAGTTGGGACATCTGATTTCCAAGCGCACCATCTCCAACTGTTTAGCTGCTTGCATCTCTTTCTGCTATGATCAGGCTGGACTGCATCTACAGAGGCGAATCACAGCCCACAAAGTCAGAGCCATGGCATCATCAGTGGCTTTCCTCAGAGCTACTCCTATTGAGGAAAGCTGCCACTTGGTCCTCGGTGCATACATTCACTTCACATTATTATCTGGATACTTTTTCCAGACGGGATGGCCATTTTGGTCAGGCAGCATTACAAAATGTATTCTCCTGAATTGCCAACTCTCCTTCATCCCAGTCTGGTTAGCTTGGAGGTCACCCACGTATTGAGAATAGGTTGCCTGCTTGTCCTGGGATAAAGCACAGTTACTTACCGTAACAGGTGTTATCCAGGGACAGCAGGCAACTATTTTCACAACCCACCCACCTCCCTTGGTTGGCTTCTCTGCTAACTATCTGAACTGAGGAGAAATGCACCCTGCGTCGGGCGGGAAGGCATTCGCGCATGCACGTTGCGGCAGTCGCAAACTTTCTAAAGTTGTTCAAGCAAGTCTGTTTACGAAGCTATCCGCATCCGAGCTCCGTGGATGACATCACCCACATGTTGAGAATAGCTGCCTGCTTTCCCTGGATAATACCTGTTACTTTAAGTAAATGTGCTTTATAGCAAGTGTAGTGGAACAGGAAAATATGAATTGCTTATTTACTCTTTTTTCCCAAACATACAAGGACTGGGGCACTCAGTGAAGCTACTAAGTAGTAAATTTAAAACAAATTGGAGAAAACATTTCTTCACTCAACATGTAATTAAACTCTAGAATTTGTTGCAAGAGAACGTGGTTAGAGTAGTTAATTTAGCAGGGTTTAAAAAAGGTTTGGCTAATTTCCTAAAAGATAAGTCCATAAGCCATTATTAAATTTGACTTGGAAAAATGTACTGCTTATTTCTGGGATATGCAGCACAAAATGTGTTTCATTATTTGGGGATCTTGCCAGGTACTTGTGACCTGGATTGGCCACGATTGAAAATGGGGTCCGTAATCGACCAACTTTGGGTGACAGAGTCCGTTAACCAACTTTGGGCGACCTATACAGTATAGTATCCAGGAATTATGCAGAATCCCATACACACAATGGCATCAGTGACTCTACTGCTACTATTAATTATTTATAGAGTGCTCCTAGACATACACAGTGCTGTACGGAGTCACAAAGGAGACAGTCCCTGTTCAAGTGAGCTTACAATCTAAATCAGGGGTCTCCAAAGTCCCTCCTTGAGGGCCGAATCCAGTCGGGTTTTCAGGATTTCCCCAATGAATATGCATTGAAAGCAGTGCATGCACTTAGATCTTATGCATATTCATTGGGGAAATCCTGAAAATCCGACTGGATTCGGCCCTCAAGGAGAGGGACTTTGGATACCCCTGATCTAAATAATCAAGACAGGCAAACAGGATGCTCTTCTTCCTCAGAGTTTGGATTTGCAAGAGGAAGAGAAGGTGAATGGCTGCACATCAGATCGCATCTTCCTCTGCTAGCCTAGACCCAAATGTTCATTTGAACCTCAGAGATGTTTTAAATCAAATATTTATTGTTAGAAATGGGCTATAATTAAATAATATCTATGTCCTGGTTTAAGGACAGAAGCAGTACTAAAAATTACCATTTAACAGTGATATTAAGCCACTAAGGGGGAAGTTATTAATTGTCAAATAACACTTCTTAAGTTATTAAAATGTTTTATTGATTTATCCCAGTTATTAGTAACTAGGTCTCATTGCATAAAATGGAATCTATGCTAAAACAGCACAAGTTGTAAAGCAACACATCTTGACAGTAGTCCACATTAATAAATTACTTAATGCAGTATACCTGTTTGATTTAAGTCTTTTGAATACTCAAGCATTTTTCCCTGTCTGTCTTGGGGGGCTCACAATCTATCTAATGTACCTGGGACAATGGGGAGATTAAGTGACTTACCTAGGGTCACAAGGAGCAGTGTGGATTTGAACCCACAACCCCAGGGTTCTGAGGCTGTAGCTTTAACCACTGTGCCACACTCACCCTTCAATAAATAAATAAATAAACAACATATAGTTCTCTCCAAGCTAAATGATCAATTAAAAGTGAACATGGTATATTAAGTGCAGTGCTGGTGCTTAAATTAAAAGGTGAATGGGCCAGCTTAATGTTAACCTAACAATCGCTTCCAAAAATGCAAAACTATACTAGCTTACTACTGAGAGAAATGAATCATTATATGAACTTGGTACCAGTTCACCCAGACTCTTATCAAAGTTAGTGGGTTCTTCCCAGCTTCCAGAACTTTACATATTTCTATCTTACCTCAGACTGCCAACAAATGCCAAAATAATGTTTCAGCTTATCATAGAATTAGATATGTATTTAAAGAAGAGATTAAGGCCCTCTTTTACTAAGATGTGCTAACCGATTAGCACGTGCTAATCGATTTAGTGCACGCTAACACGTGCATGTTAGTCTATGGACGCGTTAGCATTTAGCGCAAGCTAATCGGTTTGCGCATCTTAGTAAAAAAGAGAGTAAGAGGCTCATTCTCAAAGCGCACAGTCCTTCAAAGTTACATATGTTACTATGGAACTTTTTGAGTCTATGTGCTTTGAAAATGAGCCTCTAAATATATTTTCCAATAAGAGCTTAGTTTCATTTTGGGATTTTATTTATTTATTTATTAGACCATATAGTTTGCTCAGACTGGTAAGTATATTTGTGCCTTCTAATTTTGTCTTTGTTTGCCTTCTTTGCTATCAAGATGCTCTTCCTAACAGAGTTTTACATTTGCTCGTGTTCAGTTTCCATTTGCCATCTTTGTATCCATTTCCCTAAAGTGCTCGAATACCTTTGTGAATTAGTTATGCCATTTCATTGCATATCTTTAAACAGCACTATTATACAGGGTGCCCACAAAAACACTCCTTGATTTTAAATGGTTCTAAATCAAAACTTATTGGAATATGTTTATAAATAAGATGACGGCAAATAAAAGTCCCCAAAAGCATGGTTAACAAGATCTTACACAATCGCTTGCACTTTCACCTTTATAAGCTGCAGCTAGTGCAGAAGTTACAACCTTCAGACAATGCAATGCGACAAAATGACCAGGAGTTCTGCAAGTGGCCCCCGAGATCACTTTTTCCTTTGGGAGTACATACCTCCACTACCCGCAACTATGGATGATCTGCAGGAACTCATCACTGAAACCATAAATGCGATCATGCCGGATATGCTTCAGAGAGTCTGGTCTGAGCTCGATTATCGCATCGATGTTTACTGAGTAACAGGTGGGGCGCACATCAAATATATATAATCAACAGATACCATATGAAACTTTGAATTGATGAAACTGTAGCCTCAAAGGTGAAAGAATATTCCAATAAATTTTGATTTTGTAACCATTTAAAATCAAGGAGTGTTTTTGTGGGTACCCTGTATTAAGCTTAAAACTATTCAGCATAAGCACAAATACACAGCATATTGCTTTGGATTCCCCTAATGTTCACAGTTTACTTAAAATATCAGTGATTAGTTAAGACTCTCCAGAATGTTTCCATCAGCCAAAATGATATTTCTTGGCAGTGTTTCCTCTAAGCAGCTTTAAGCTGCACGGGAGTCCTCTTCTGGCATTCCTGCTGATGGGGGAGGTGCAATGTTATCACACTATCAGTCAGAAGGAAAGGCATATCTCTTGCAATCTGCCCGTTCCTTATGATTGAAAACACAACTGAAACACTTTTCCCCCACCAGCGGTGGACAACCCCTCCCCCCTACCATAGCTCAAGGCTGTATGGAGGGAAAATTGTTCATTGGGCAGCAGTGGCTCAGAGTGGATCTATTCCCATGGTTTGCAAGAAAATCTCATCATGACATCACCGAAATAAAGACTGCCCTTTCTCTGTGATGCACTGCTATATGATTGGATGTGAGATAGAGACTGCCCTTGAGTTTTGATGCATCCTGGGAATCCCCTCCCCCCACATCTATAAAGCATCAATACCATGCGGCCTTCGGTCTCTTTTTACTGGATCACAAAGGCTGGACACACTTTTCTCCCTCTGCAACCATGTACTTCTAAACATGTGCTGGGCCCTGCGGCCTTCTAAGACCTTTAATCTTAGAAAAATTTTGTCTATGTATTGCTTAATGATCTTACTGCTTCTATCGGCTTGATTGTAATTTTATACTTGCTCTAAAAAGAAAATAAATTTTCAGTTTGCTTGTAAATGTTCTGGGTCTTGGTCCTTGAATAGATATTCATATATATTTAATTATGGTTACAGAGCTGAGTGTTAATCAAGTGAGATAACTTTCCCCAAATTAATAGTTCTTTATAATACATATTTCTCTAAGCCAGAGAGGAATGTGTAATATTGGTTAAGTTCCATCCAGTCAATAATAATTTTATAACAGTTCTACACCATTCATGATTTTGTAGACCTCAGTCATCCCCCCTTAGCTGTCTCTTTTCTAAGCTGAAGAGCTCTAACCTCTTCAGCCTTTAATCATATGAAAGGGGTTCCATCCCCTTTATCATTTTGGTCACTCAGAACTTTTTACTACTACTACTACTACTTATCATTTCTGTAGTGCTGCCAGATATAGGGGAAGGAATAAAAGAGGAGAAACAAAACCACAAACTCAAATATACAGGATGTAGAGTGGAATTGTACTAATCAGAATAATGTTCACATAGGAAAATGTCCTTTAGCTCATCTGATGGTCCAAATAACTTTATTCATCCAGTAACTCAGTGACTCAATATGTACATGTTTTGGCCAAACAGGCCTGCCTCAGGAGTTTCTAGAGTCTTCAAAAAAATTTCAGATGATGTCATGGATAAATGTGTAGTCTCTCATGTAAACAATCTCAAAAACCATGCTGCCCGAGCAGCTGCCATTTTTTTGAAGACTAAAGCATTTACATGAGAGACTACACATTTATCCATTACATCATCTGACATTTTTTTGAAGACTCTAAAGACTCCTGAGGCAGGCCTATTTGGCCGAAACATGTACATGTTGAGTCATTGAGTTACTGGATGAATAAAGTTATTTGGACCATCAGATGAGCTAAAGGACATTTTTCTGTGTGGACATCATTCTGATTAGTAATTGCGGCTATTTTAGACAATCTGCGCCTACTGTTTAGTAAGGGCCTTAATGCCCTGGTTATGCAATTCGATATGAGTTCTGCCTTTGATCTAGTAGACCACGGGAAACTGCTGCAATGCCTAGACGCCATTGGTATCAGGGACGAGGTGCTGAATTGTTTCCTTGGCTTCCTTATGTCCCGCACTTATCAAGTACGTTTTAATTATGAACTTTCAGATACTTGGAGCAATCCATCCAATGTGCCACAAGGGTCTCTGCTATCTCCATTGCTCTTCAACGTCTACATGTCCTCACTAGGCACGCAGCTAACCCAGTTAGGGATAAAACTATTTAGTTATGCAGATGATTTTACGATCATCATCCCATTCGTTAATTCTATCTCTGAAACTATTCTTAAAGCTTCAGAAGCCATAAACGTAATGGAGCACTGGATGACAACCTTTAGGCTCAAACTTAATTCAGAAAAGACAACTTTCTTCGTTGCTTCGCCACATCCACTTGACACCAAATCACCACTATGTATCAATAGTCTTAATTACCCTATCCAACCTACCATAAAGATACTAGGTGTAACTTTGGATCAGTGCCTAACCATGAGAGACCAGGTGGACTCCTTGATCAGAAAGGGATTTTTCACTCTCTGGAAACTCAGATTCATTAAAGCTTATTTCGATACAACGGCATTCAGAATCCTAGTCCAATCCCTCGTACTGAGTCTACTTGACTACTGTAACATCGCCTATTTAGCAATTTCCCAAAAGAACATGCAGCGTTTACAATTGATGCAAAATGCAGCGGTCAAACTGATCTTTGGGCTGAGGAAGTTTGACCACGTGACACCCTACTACCGGCAGCTGCATTGACTGCCAATGGAGGCGCGTGTAAAGTTTAAATTTGCCTGCTTCTGCTTCAAAGCACTACACGGACTTGCCTCTAAATATATAACTGACCTTTTCGTCTTCTCAGCCAACAGACACAAGAGAAGCTCACATTCCAACTTCGTTTCCCCCCCAGTGAGAGGTTGTAAACTGAAAAAACACCATGAACATCTTCTCTCGCACCAAGCAGCATCATGGGGTAAAGACCTAGAACAATTGCTTTTGCCCACTACTTATGAGGAATTTAGGAAACGTCTGAAAACACACCTGTTCCTAAAGTATCTAGACAACTGATCCTCTCTTCTCTCTCCCCTCTATAGCGATTAACTTGTTCTATTGATCACTCTCTCCTCAAAAATGGATTTCCTGTCCTATTAACCCTCTTTCTTCCTCCCCTCTTAAAGTCAATCAATTTGTACCTTTGCTTAATCTTTGTAAACCGCATAGATCTTCACGGTATTGCGGTATATAAGCTGTTATTATTATTATTATTAGTAGTAGTATAATTCCACTCTATATCCTATGCTGCCAGATATACGCAGCACTGTACATTAAACATGTAAGAGATGATCCCTTCTCAATAGAGCTTACAGTAATCAAAACAGACAAATAGGGTTTAGGGAATTTCTCACAAAGGGAATGATAAAATAGACATGGATACTTTACAAGTGAGTAAGAGTTAGGAATTAAAAGCAGCCTTGAAAAAATAGGCTTTTAGTCTAGGTTTGAATACTGCCAGAGACTGAGCTTGATGTACTGACTCATGCAGTCTGTTCCAAGCATACAGTGAAGCAAGACAGAAGGGACTGAGAGCTGGATTCTCTAAGTTCCGACACCATGGGAAAAAAATACTGTGGTGAGAGTGATTTTTGTTTTACGGGCGATTGTCAGCACGATAGCATGCAAATTATATGTATGCTGTATGTGCAGAAAATCGCCGGTAAAGGGGGAGGAGGAGCTATGCTCGGAAAAAAAATCATTAGCTTAGCTTCTCCTCCTGCCTGTCAAAAATAAAAAAGCACCCCCTGCTCTCCCTGTCTGAACCGGCAAGCAGGGAGAACAGAGGCTGTTTTTTGTAATGGACACAGCTGTTATGCATGCACAACACACACAAGAGCTGCGCCTATAAAAAAAAAAATCCCTCCCATACACACACATACACACATGACAACAGGGTACTTTTTTGTGATTGGCAGGAGAAATGCCAACTCCCTCTTGCCACAGGGTTGGGGGGACATCCCCGATGGTAAGCTCCAACCCCCTGACAGCCCCCCACTACACAAACCTGGTGGTATAGTGAGCTGTCTCCCCCAACTACCATTTTTGTGGATTGGAACCACATCCTCCCTTCTCCAGTCCTCTGGTACCACTTCCAATTCTAGAGAAGAACTGAAAAGGTCAGCCAGTGGAGTTTCCAGAATTTCCCTAAGTTCTTTCAGTATCCTTGGATGTACCCCAACCAGCCCTATTGCTTTGTCCGCCTTTAGTTTAGCTAGCTTCTCAAGAATACAATTCTCTGAAAATTGATCAGGGTCTACCACATCTCCATCCCTACTTGCAGTTGTCTTGTTTCTTATTAATTCATCTAAATTGATAGGCAACTACCAGGTGCCAGGCTGCGTTATATAACTTTTGAAAACTAGCAGGAGGAGCCAAGGTAAAAGGACAACTGAGTGCAGTAGAATCTTGGTTAACTGGCACTCTCATCCAACCAGCAAAAAAATTGCTGGGGGGAAGGGAAGTCTCCCAAAGCAGCAGCAGTACTGAGCCGGAAACCCCACTCCCTCCCTCAAGTTCCGAAGCACTAGAAGCTGCAGCAATCCTGAGCCACGAACCTCACCTCCCTCCTGACCCGAAGCACCAATGCAGCAACAGTCCTGAGCTGCAAATACCCCTCCCTCCCTCATGCACCTAAGCCCTGAAGAAGCTGAGATGCGAACCCCCTTCCTTCCTGCCCTAAAACACCAGCATGACAGTGGGCCTGAGTCACAAAGACCCTCTCCCTCCCTCAAGCCCGAAGCTGCAGAAACAGGCTGCAGTCCAGAACTGCGAAGCCCTTCACTTGCTCACTCCTTCCCTCCCTTCCTTACTCAAAACAGCAACCAGTCATCAGGAGGCAGTGCTCAAAAGAGGATGTCTGCAGCCAGCCCTGGCAGGGCCTTTCCTCTGACACATCACTTCTGACATGTCAAGGGAAAGGCCCTGCCGAGGTTGGCCATGAGCAGAGGTTGGCCATGGCAGTTTTGAGTGCTGCCTCCTGTTGACTGGCTGCCAATTTGGTTAAGGCAGGGAGGGAGCTTCGGGGCTTGAAGGGAGCTTTGCGGCTCAGGACTACTGCTGCGCTGATGCTTTAGAGTGGGAGGGAGGTGGGGAACTGAGATCTGTATTAGACAAGGTTTTTAACAAACTTTAAATTAACCATAAAAACAGTTATATAACTTTATATAAAAACAGTTATATAACTTGGCATCTGCCAATCCCCATGGGTTCCGGATAAGTGATATTCTACTGGATAATGGGTTTATTAAAGTCATGCTATTTTGCTTGCTCCTGATAAGTAGTATTGGCCATTTAGCCAATGCATTTTGGAGTTTTTTGCATGAGAATAGCATGGATTGGGCCTCTTCTGACTCCTGCTGCAGTTTCCAGAGGTGTTTAGAACAAGCCAGATCTGTGGTCACTCTCATTTGGATTTGCCTTTCATTGTTCATCAGTGAGGTCCAGGAATCTGATCCTGGGCCTGTCCACTCTCTGCACCTGGCCTCGGCCTCTCCCTCTCCTCTGTCACCACCACCCCTAATAGGCGATCAACAAGTCCATGAAGAGCTCAACCATCTCTCTCCACATGTGGAAGTGGAGACAGGAGTGGTGCTACACATAGTAATGTCAAGTCGCAGTGTGAATAGCAAGATAGCATTGTGAAACATCTGCCATGTACCCTACCATTCAACCCTCCTCCCCTCTCACTTCATACTCCTTGTCTCCACTGGCAAACTTTGAAACAGAGGATTCTCTTGGAGGCCTCTCATAGAACAGCTCCCCCTTCACATTGCTTCCAAGCCCCTTCTCTCCCCCTCCCCGCTACCCATGGGTCCAGCAATTTTGCTTTACTTCTCTTAATCCCTCATGGTGTTGTAACATTTACATCAGTCGCCAGCAGCAGCATGACACGCTGCCTTTGAAGAGATTCTGGGTCTTCCCACTGCCACATCCTGCCTCCTCTGATTCAATTTCCTGTGGATGGGATATTGCAAAGGGGAGACCAGGGCTGTTCGAAAACAGTCCCTCATGCTGCTCCTGCCCTATGTAAAATTTATAACATAGCAGGAGAGTGAGAGAGGTAAGGATGCAAGGGGAAGGGGGAAGCCATAACATGTAAACTGGGTGAGCTCAGAGGCTGGGTATTTCGTCACCCTGGGCCAGGTTACACCAGGGATATGTAGGGTCCCCAGCTGCTGCTTTGGTATGTGAACCCATTAGAGTTCAGCACTAGGTTGCATATTTTGTGTTACCAGAGGAATCCATTAGCACTGTTTATAGAATAGCATAGAATGTAGTCCCAAGATCGGCGAACAACATTTAGAATTGAGGTTTTACACTAGAAACATAGAAACATGATGGCAGATAAAGGCCAAATGACCCATCTAGTTTGTCCATCCGCAGTAAGGGTCATATATTTCTCTCTCTTAGAGATCCCATGTGCCTATCCCAGGCCCTCTTGAATTTAGACACAGTTTCTGTCTCCACCATCTCTTCTGGGAGACTGTTCCATGCATCTACAACCCTTTCTGTAAAAAAGTATTTCCTTAGATTACTCCTGAACTTATCACCTCTTAACTTCATCCTATGCCCTCTCATTGCAGAGTTTCCTTTCAAATGAAAAAAACTCAACTCATGTGCATTTACATTATATAGGTATTTAAACGTCTCTCAAGAACACTATCGTAGTGACAATTTTTTGAATTTTTGATTTAAATGTCTCTTATCATATCTCCCCTCTCCCGCCTTTCTTCCAAAGTATACAGAGCTATACAGACTAGTTTTTCTTCACACATAATTTTGGCACTGATCTTCCAAATTAGTTAATATCCCTGGTCTACCCACAGTTTTTTTCAGGCCATGCCCCCCTTTAGAATTGCACGCTCTAGAGTTTCCGCTTATATCTTTAGAAGAATGCGTAAATGCCAATTAATGGTAATTAAGAACATAAGAATAGCCTTACTTGGTCAAACCAATGGTCCATCTAGCCCAGTATCCAATCTTCATGGTGGTCAATCCAGGTCACAAGTACCTGGCAAAAAAACCAAATAGTAGCAACTTTCCAATAATAGTTGGCACCCGGTTATTGGTGTTGATTGTTTTTTCATTTAATTAATACATGCACATCTTTGAGCGCCATATATAGAATCTGGAGAGTGGGTAAAATTACAGAAGGGTCTGCAGAAGTTTGGAGATGTACAGGGCTTCCACTTACATGTATAAGTTACAGATACTGTATTAATGTGACTCCAGTTAGCCAGGGCTCTGGTTGTTACAGTTTAAGGCCACAAAAGGAGGAGATAAAACTAAAGTAATTCCACAATATTGTGCTGGTTAGGCCTTTTTATGCTGTGACGGTTAGGTTTTATTCCTCACAAGACTTTGCAGTTTTTACAGTGCTCTGTTTTCATTGTAAGACATGTGTTGAATTGACATGGACTCCTCCTGATGAAGACCTACCAAAACACAGCCTGTGTTGAGTCCTCTGTCCGCATTGCCACAATAAGAGTTTATATCCCACTCGTCTAACTGGTGCTTCCCACTACATCATATTACCTTGGTACAATGTAAGGCCCACTAATACTGGTTTATACCGTAATATGCTTTAATGGAATCTGGTTGCTCAGATGTCATTTATAAAATAGGTTCTCACCATGCGGCCTTGGGTGCTTAAATGGAGCCACCCAGTAATAGATTTGCACCCTGAAGATTGTTTGCAGTTCTTTGAAGGACCAGTTGAATCTGGGAGAGGGCCTGAAATCTGCAGTGGCCACGGACATCCTTGTTTAATCAAAGGTCTGTGACCTTGAAACTTGGGTTGCTGTTTCAATTAATTGAAAATACAAATTCTTTATTCCTGATATGCAAATAATGACGACTTTGTGTAGGAAGTGTTGTTGGTTTATGACATTCTTCAGTAGCTATTGTATTTGAAACATTATCAGCCTTCTCATTTCTTCTGGTGTCTCTAGATCTCCACAGACAGAGTCCCTTCCAACTCCTAGTTTGTTTCTGATGAGATCCTCAGAAGAGCTGTTTTCTTTGATGTAATAATACAGCCAAATGTCTTACCAAATGCTCTGATGACCTTTTTGGAAGACCTGCCTCTCATGTTATATACTATAACACAATGGCGTAGTAAAGGGGGGGACGGGGGGTCCACCCCGGTTACGGTCTTCCTAAGAGTATGGCACCCCTCCTCTCCTGCCCCCGTGCCTCTCCTTGCAGCTGTGTGACCCTTGCCTTCCCCGTAATTTTTTTACTTCTCCGGTGCAAGGCTGCCCGCGTTGGCTTCGACGCTCTCTCTGACATCACTTACGGGACCTTTGCCTCAGAAGTGACATCAAAAGACGAGCCGACACCTACGTGGGCATGCTGCTCATGCTGGAGAAGTTGAAAGGGAAGGAGGCGCGTGGCACAAAGAGGGCAGGGAAGAGGTGCCACTCGCCCTTACTATGTCACTGCTATAACATCACAGCTCATGCGTGCCAAAATCTGAAATCCTTAAATACAGTTGAGGTCCTAAAAGAGAAGTCCATAGGCCATTATTGAGATGGTTTGGGGAAATCCACTGCTTATTCCTAGGATAAGCAACATAAAATCTGTTTTACTACTTGCTAGGTACCTGGGACCTGGGTTGGTCACAGTTAGAAACAGGATACTGGACTTGATGGACTTTCTGTCTGTCCCAATATGTTGATTTTTACAGTATGTTGTTGTTTTGTAAGGTTTGGGTTGATAATTTGACAGTTTGAGGATGGGATTGAAATTTTGGGGAACATTTTCTTAATTTTTTGATTGTAACTTGATATTTTTGTATTATGTAACTCTGCAGCAACATACCGGAACCCATAAGGCTCTATGCTGGAAACGAAGACGGGAAACTGACAGGGCTGACAGTCAATCTGGAAGAGGTATACAGACAGATTGATAGGCTAAAGAGCGACAAATCCCCGGGACCGGATGGCATCCATCCGAGGGTCATCAAGGAACTGAAAGGTACTATAGCTGAATTGCTTCAACTAATAGCCAATCTCTCAATCAAATCGAGGAAGATTCCAGAAGACTGGAAGGTGGCAAATGATACGCCAATCTTCAAAAAGGGTTCGAGGGGAGATCCGGGAAACTACAGACCGGTGAGTTTGACCTCAGTACCGGGAAAGATAGTAGATACGCTGATAAAGGACCGCATTATTGATCATCTTGATGGACACTGTCTGATGAGGACCAGCCAGCATGGCTTCAGCAAAGGCAGATCTTGTCTGACAAACTTGCTGCACTTCTTCGAGGGGGTAAACAGAGGGATAGACAAGGGCGATCCAGTCAACATTGTTTATCTGGATTTTCAGAAGGCGTTCGACAAGGTTCCACATGAACGACTACTTCGGTTGACTGCGAGTCATGGAATCGAGGGTGAAATATTCACGTGGATCAAAAACTGGCTGGAGCATAGGAAACAGAGTGGGGATAAATGGACAATACTCGGACTGGAAGAGCATCACCAGTGGGGTGCCGCAGGGCTCGGTGCTTGGACCTGTGCTCTTCAACATCTTTATAAATGGTCTGGAAATTGGTACGACGAACGAGGTGATTAAATTAGAGTAGTGAAGATACAGGAGGATTGCGATGATCTGCAACGTGACATAAACATGCTTGAGAAATGGGCTGCGACATGGCAAATGAGGTTCAACATGGATAAATGTAAGGTGATGCATGTCGGTAACAAAAATCTCATGCACGAATACAGGATGTCCGGGGCTGTACTTGGAGAGACCTCCCAGGAAAGAGACTTGGGAGTTCTGATCAACATGTCAATGAAGCCGTCTATGCAATGTGCGGTGGCAGCAAAAAGGGTGAACAGAATGCTAGGAATGATTAAAAAGGGGATCACAAACAGATCGGAGAGGGTTATCATGCCGCTGTACCGGACCATGGTGCGCCCTCACCTGGAATACTGCGTCCAGCACTGGTCGCCGTACATGAAGGAAGACACGGTACTACTCGAAAGCGTCCAGAGAAGAGTGACTAAAATGGTTAAGGGACTGGAGGAGTTGCCGTACAGTGAGAGATTGAAGAAACTGGGCCTTTTCTCCCTTGAAAAGAGGAGACTGAGAGGGGACTTCATCAAAATATTCAAAATACTGAATGGAATAGACTTAGTAGATAAAGACAGACTGTTCACTCTTTCCAAGGTAGGGAGAACGAGAGGGCACTCTCTAAAGTTGAAAGGGGATAGATTCTGTACAAACATAAGGAAATTCTTCTTCACCCAGAGAGTGGTGTAAAACCGAAATCTGTTATAGGGGAAAACACACTTCAAGGTTTCAAAAAAAGTTGAACAAGTTCTTGCAAAACTGGAATATATGCAGGTGAGGCTGGACTCATTTAGAGTACTGGTCTTTGACCTGAGGGCCGCCGCGTGAGCGGACTGCTGGGCGGGATGGACCATTGGTCTGGCCCAGTATCGGCAATTCTTATGTTCTTGCTGTATTCATAATGTGTGGGAGCTGGGGTTGAGGGATTTGGTTTATGCTGTTTTATATTATATTTTTAAATGATTATGCTGTAAACTATTTTGAGTTGCAAATTTATGCAAAAAAGGTAATTTATAAACATAAAAAATGAAAGTTTAAATGAAATGTGTTTTCAATAGTCTCTATAAATTCTGAAAAAAAGATTGCTCTAGGTCTCTGTTATATGGACCTTGTTGTCTAGCAGTTCATAATCTTTCTTTTTTTTTTGCAGCCCAACTCATCTTGATGGCTTTTAATTGTCTCCTCAGGGCTGCCTCATTCTCAGCGATGAGTTGAACCACGCATCTCTTGTCCTTGGTTCCAGGCTCTCAGGAGCTACCATCCGAGTATTCAAGCATAACAGTAAGTAGGGGTACCCTCCTTATTCAATCAAATTCTGGAAATAAAATTACCATAGTTGTATTTATTTAATTTTCTAGCCCGTTGTCCCCAAAGAGCTCAGAACGGGTTACTGGTTAAACATACAGTTATAGGTTACAATTTACACTGGATTTGCCATAATTTTAGTACAAGTTTACGATCTGTTTTTATCCTAACTAGACAACTGCTCAGGCAATTAAGGCAAAGTCTGTGGATACTTTTATCCTGTGAATTTTTCACCAGCTTTGAAAAGGAAAGTATTGGGCGCTTTTTTTCCTTTGAAATTGCTAAAAGAAAAAGAATTTATGGAGATCTGCACTTATTTTCTTTATGGGAATGTTTCTTGCTAAAAAAAAAAAAAAAAATCCAAAAAATCAAGAAAAGGATGCCCAAAATAAATCACAAAAAATTGCACCCTCCAAAATACAGGACAAAAAAGTCACCTTTCTTTACAAAAAGGGAGAAAAGACCTCAGTGTCTAATAGGGGCTCTTTAAGCTTCCCATATAGACAGGCTAGTTTTAAACAGAATTTAATCCTAGCAGACACATCCTTGGTCAGAAAAACTCCCAATTAGTAAGTGAACCTCTATTCTAATTTTCTAATAGTTTTATATATTTTCTTATAGTTTTATATATTTTTTTTAAACTTTTCTTCAAACAACAATTGTCAAAAATAGAAGTCACTTATCTGAGCACTTCGATATTCAGGTGTAGTCCTGGAGTAAAGCAAGCAGGAAAAACTGCTCTATGGAAAAAAGCTATCAGTCAAAACATTCTTCCAAAATATCCAACAGCCCTGTTTCGCAACAAAATGCTTCATCAGGGATTTGCTGTAAAACATGAAAGACACATTGTAGAAAGTTTTCAAAGAACTTGAGAAAACAAGCAGAAAAAGGATAGCTATACCCACAGCGATCACACACCCGCTTCCACTCCTGTCATAAAATGGCCCCTCAGCGTTCTCCTTAAATAGGCACCTCCCAGTGACACCACGTCAAAGTGTGATGACATCATCTTTATGCAAATCATGCAAAAAACGTGGTGACATCATATTACTGCAATTCTTATTGTTCTCATTGCAGACTATCAAAACCAGGCTTTCCAATCCACCCCACTATTCAAACCCATAGGGGTAAAAGTTTGCAAAGAAAATATCCAGCGTTGTTCCCTTTTCAATAAAACTTGTTTAAAATCACCACCCCGTGCAGACGGTGACACTCTCTCCAAAACCCAGCAGCGCAAATCTTCAAAAACATGTTTACAGTCCATACAGTGCTGTACCATGGGAGCCTCAAGCCTTTCTCGTGCAAGGCACGAGCGATGTTCAATAAGGCGTGTTTTCAAAGCCCTTGAAGTCTGACCCACATACAATTGCTGACACGGGCACTTGATAATATATATAACTCCACTAGTGGCACAATCAGAGAAATGATGTAGATAATACACTTTACGATCTGCTGGATTCACAAAGGATGTGCACACCTCCATAATATCACAGACAGAGCAATGTCCACATTTATCATGTCCAATGTCCATACTCCCATTCGTGCATTCATTCACAGGTACAATTGCCACACTACTCGTGGGACAAAGCTCCTCTTGGATGGATTTGTTTCGTGAGTAAGAAAACATCATAGTACAGTCACGAAAACAGGGGTGCACTGACAAGCACTCCCAATATTTCTTCAAACTGCGACCATAAGCACTCCCCTGCTGGGAATAGGGTAGTACACAGGTAATCTTAGAGTCCAGATCTTTAGATTTAGAGTATTCTAACAAACATTCCCTTGGATTATATAGTGCCCTAGTATAGGCATTCTTCACACATTTCTCAGAGTACCCTCTGGCATATAGTTTTTGTTTTAACACCACTGACTGGCGCTTGAATTCATCCTTAGTCGAACAGATTCGTCTATACCTCAAAAATTGAGAATGGGGTAAACTTTCTTTTAAATGTGTGGGATGGGAACTCGAATAGTGTAGAAAAGTATTTCTGTCTGTAGCTTTACAATAGACAGTAGTAAAAAAGTTAGAATCTCTAATTTCTACTAGGACATCCAGGAATGCAATTTGCTTCAAATCAAAAGAGCATGTAAATTTGATAGTCTGTGTATACCGGTTCAACTCATCCACAGCATCCATAAGATCTTCAACTGTTCCCTCCCACAGCATAAAGATATCATCAATATACCGGCACCATAACTTGGCATGGAGGAACCAGTTAGATGAATACACAAATTCAGTTTCAAAGTGGGACATGAAAAGATTAGCTAACGCGGGAGCACATGACGCCCCCATTGCAGTCCCACTGCACTGCTGATAAAAAGCATTCTGAAATACAAAAAAATTTTGTTTTAATGAAATGGATAAGAGCTGAATGATAAATGCCGAGGGGACAAAATGTGGACGAGGGCGAGATTCCAAAGCAAGATTTAATACTGCCAACGCTTCATCTTGTGGAATATTAGTGTACAAAGATTGTACATCAAGTGTCACTAAAATAGTGGATACAGTCCTGTATTTTGGAGGGTGCAATTTTTTGTGATTTATCTTGCTAAAAAAAACCATACATAGTCTTTAAAATTCAAAACTTAAAGTGATGGATGCAGATGGGAGACAGGGTGGTTGCAGCAGAGGGCACCATTCCCTCTGCAGTCCAGGTCTGGAGTGGGCAAGGTGGCTGCTGTCAGGGCGCCACGGGTCAACAGCACATCCTTTGCCAGCAGATCATGGAACAGGGGGCTGTTCTGCAGCTGTGAAATGTGGCTTTGGGGCAGGACTGGTAGGTTCTGCTGGTTTTCTCAGGTGGGGACCAGGCTGTGTGGGACGCACGCTGGTGGCTGGAGTGTGCTGTGTGGCTGTTGTCAGGGCGCACCAGTCAGTGGCATCTCTCCCCCCCCCCCCCCCCCCCCGTTTGATGGTATGCAGCAGAACTGATGCTGTTCTGCGGTGGTGGTGGGCAGAGCCAGGTGGTCCTGCGGTATCTTGGTGCCTTGGGGGGACGGGACCCTGTGGGGACAGGGGGCCCAAGGGTGGCTGGACGGACTGCATGGTTGATGTCAAGGTGTCACAGATCTGCGGCCTCCCCCCAATTCTATGGCATGCCGCAGAACTGGGGATGTTCTGTGGCAGTGGCTTTGGGCCGGACCAGGTGGTCTGGCAGTATATTGGTAGTTCGGGGGGTGGGGGCCCATGGGAGGCGGAGGTGGGCTGTATGGTTGCTGTAATGACACCATGGGTTGCAGCACCCTCCCCCCCCCTTCTTGTTGGCTGGCTTGGTCTAGTGGTCACTACACCACCTAATAGGCAGAGAAGCCTAAGACACAAAAAATTATTCCAATTACTAAAAGAACTCACAGACACCTAACCCCACCTGATCAATAACGACACCCTTCCCCCCCTCAGCCACCACACTAGCTGAATACTTTAAAAACAAAATTACAACTACCAGGAAAACCTTTACTGGAACCCCAACTCACCTAGAAGAGATCACAATGCCCCCCACAGAAAAAGAATCAACTGCAGCAGACAGAACCTGGTCACACTTTTCCACTATACAATGGTCTGACCTTAACAAACTACATAAAAAATACAGCCATGCAGCCTGCAACCTCAACCATTGCCCACCATACCTGTTAAAAACCTCCAGCCCCAAATTCTGTGCTCTCCTCTTACAATGGATACAAACCATGCTCACAGACGGCCTTTTCCCACAAGACCTCAGTGAAATCATCATCACCCCGATCCTAAAAGACCCTAAAGGAGCGACAGATCAATCATCCAACTACAGACCCATAGCCTCAATACTACTCTATGTCAAGCTAATGGAAGGCCTCTTAGCAAAACTCCTCACCAACTACCTAGAAAACCACAACTTACTCCACCCTACACAATCTGGTTTCAGAACCAATTATAGCACAGAGACACTACTAGGTTCCCTCCTAGACACAGCTAGACAACACCTCAGCACAGGCAAAAAAATGCTGATTATACAACTAGACCTCTCCGCAGCATTTGACATGGTGGACCATGACATCCTACTACAAATATTAGACACAATAGGAATCACAGGTAAAGTACACACATGATTTCAAGGATTCCTACAATCCAGGATTTACAGAGTAAAGACAAACAAAGAAAAATCAGAATCATGGTCCAACCCCTGCGGCGTACTCCAAGGATCCCTTTATCCCCCTACACTCTTCAACCTCTACATTGCATCCCTAGGCACCAGCCTAGACAAATTAGGCATAACCTCCTATAGCTATGCAGAAGACATCTCCATTCTCCTTCCTTTTGATCAACCAACACCCACAATGACACACTACACAGAACACTAGAAACAGTAGCTACATGGATGAAAGGTCACAAACTGAAGCTGAACTCAGACAAAACAAAATTCATACTCCTTGAAAATCATAAAACCCCAGCCATAACAAACTTAGTTATAAACTCAATCACTTACCCCATTCAACCCACTCTAAAACTTCTGGGAATGATGATAGACAGATGCTGTACCATGCAAACAATAAATCAACAAAATAATACAGAAATAATTCATGGTCATGAGAAACCTAAGGCAAGTTTGGAAATTCTTTGACAGAAAACAATTCCAGCTCATTGTCCAGTCTCTAGTCCTAGATCTTCTAGACTACTGTATCATCCTCTATCTCCCCTGCCCCTCAACCATAATAAAGCAACTTCAAACAGTACAAAACACAACATTAAGACTCATCTATTCACTAAGGAAACATGACCACATCACCGCAGCATACCTCAACTCACACTGGCTCCCAATACAAGCAAGAATATTACTGTCTACTATTGTCTACTGTCAAATTCTATTGTCTACTATTTAAAACCATAAATGGAGTCAGCCTAGCCTACTTGAACAACCGCCTAATCCAAACTACCACAACCAAACACAGGAGAACCCACACACCATTCACGCACCCTCCAGTCAGAGACATCAAACAAAAAAAAAACTGTACGATAGCCTACTAGCCACACAGGCGGCAAAACTAGACCACCAACTCTCCAATTTACTGATCACAACCCCAGGCTACAAAACTTTCAGAAAAGAAATAAAAACCTTGCTATTCAAGAAATCCTTGAAAACAAACTAATCACCACAGGAATCATCTCAATACCCTGAAGCAACCTGCTCTACTCTAACTCCTCTGGAAGTGTCCAGATAACATCCTATGTAATCTGCCTTGAACTGCAAGGTAATGGCGGAATATAAATCAATAATGTAATGTAATGGCGCTGCGGGTTGTAGCACCCTTCCCCTCCCCCTTTCCTGTTGGCTGGCTTGGTCTTGCGGTCTCTAGATTATTTTGGGGGATGGGGGCCCATGGGAGGCGGGAGCGGGCTGTGTGGTTGCTCTAATGGTGCCATGGATTGCAGCACCCTTCCCCCTTCCAGTTATCTGGAGTGGTTCTACAGCCATGCAGGTGAGTGGTCTCTGGGGTGGGCCTTGGTTTTGCGGTGTGGTGTAACTGTGGGAGGTGTACTAGGGCACTTCCTGGACAGGGGAGCGGTTCTGGGGGGTCGTGGCCCCTGACTTGTCTGATGTTCCTGCAGGATTGCACGGTGGTTCGCAGCGCAGTGGGGGTGGCCGGGAGGTAGTGGGTTTTTTGGGTGCGGCTGTGGTCGGTCCCTGCCTTGCTGTGGCGATCATGGTTTGCCGGGTGGCTCAGTCGTTCTCAAGGGGCGGGAGACAAGGCTTCTGTCTTCAAGTCGTGATGTCCCCTTGGTGTTGGGTTTGGGATGCTGTAATTTGTCGTAGCACTCATGGACGGGTGGTTTCTTTATGGGGTAGGGGATGGTTGTAGGGCATTCTTTTCGTCCTCCATGTGCCCAGTATTTGGGGGTTAGAGTGTTTTGTTTTTTGGCATGAGTTGGTACAAGGTGGCATGTCGAACTGTGGGGGTCGTCAGGATATTCACGGGGGGACTCTCTTGCCTGCCTCTTCAGGGGGTGGGCCTGCAGTAGACTGGAGGGTGGGCTTTCAACTCTGTGGCCCGTTTCTTGTGGGTTCTCGGGGAGTATGCGCTGGCCAAGGCCTTGGTTCCTCTCAGCTGGGGGCCTTCCCTGCGCGGGTTCCTCTATGTTAGTTCATGTGGTTGCAACCGGGTGCAGGGGGGCATCCTCTTTGGTGGTTTGAGGGTAGTGTAGGTGTAGAGTGTCGCTGGTCTGTTGCGAACAGTATCCGGGGAGTTCGGATTGATGGGTGAGCTGCCTCCTGATAGGTGAATCGCGGGACGACGGTTGTGCCGAGTTTATAAAGCCGGGACCTCGGAGGACCCGGTGTCTTCCTTGGTCCTTTGGGGTAGATTTTCCCGTCCACCCTCCCACCCCTTTTCTGGTTCGGTTGGTGAGTTTTGGTTCGGGTATGTTGTTCTCTCGAGCTACTGTATGGTGGGGCTCATCTGGAGATGAGCAGGGGGCCGGCAGGGAGCCGTGCCCGGGGTCTGGTGTCTCTGGTTAAAGGGGCGTGTTGGGACATGCCACCCCCAGATTCTTGCTGGCATGGCAGGGTCAGGGGCCGACTATTATTGGTAATGGTTTAATGTGTAGCTCGGGAAACAGTTTGTTATGTGAGTGTGCTAAATTAATGGGTTGTTAATCTGCGGTTAGGTTGAGGCATGGGTGTGGAGCTGACCTTGAGTTGGCAGTGGTTAGTACCGCTGTTGATGGTTCACGGATTAGTGGGTGCTTTGGGGGGAGGGAGCCTAGGGGATGATTAGCTGCTGCGCTGATTGATGGAGTTATTTGGACTTGTCAGGATCCCTGGGGGTCGCAGCTTTGTTTTTGGATGGGGAGGGGGGGCTATAAGTTACAGGCATGTGGCAGTAACCCGAGCTACAAGGTTTTGGCTCATCGGAAGATGAGCGGGTATTTGGCAGTCAGCTCAGTTGAGTGGTGATGCCACGGGTCAGGTGACCCTGTAAGGAGGGTGGGGGGTGCATAGCAGTCCATGCCTACACCCTAGGCTCATCAGGGGAGGAGCGGTTAAGGGGAAGGGAGCTCAAGCGAGAGAATATTCCTGTGGTGCGGATTAGGGGCATGGAGATCCATGCCACTCCCTAGGGTCAGGGGAATACAATTGTAAGTTTTGTAAAATTGCAATGTCTTGTAGCTTGGGGTGAAGCAATTGTTCATTGCTTATTGGTAGTCCCAATAAATAAAGCTGCGGTCTGATTATTACAATCAAAGTGTCTGTTTTATTTATCGTTGACATTATTGCTGAGGATATAAGTGCGTGAGTACAGCAAGGGGGTTTTGTAATCAAGGGGTTGGTGATGGGTTAGAGGGGGTGTGAGGGGTGACAACTTGGCCATTCCAGATCCATATGTTAAAAAGAGACCAAGAGCTTGTCTCGATGGGAGATTATAACAATGGGCTGGATGACCCAAATAGTCGCCCATGCTGAGACAGTTTGCAAGGGCATGAGAGAGGTAGTAGGGTAAGAGAAGATAGGAGATAGAAAGGAGGGACTTGGTTCCTGCCAGGAAGGGTTGGTTGAGCAAGGGGAAGCAGGGCATGATGGGAGGGGGGGGTTAGAGGTTGCATGCCTCCGAGGAACAGCGTTCATCCCTGTCCCTTGGAGGCAACTTTCCTGCCCACCCTCCCCTTTGGATATAGGGTTCGCTTAGGTGATTTGGGAGGTTTAGGATTGTTGCAGCAGCAGTAACCCGAGCTACAAGGTTTTGGCTTATCAGAAGATGAGCGGGTATTTGGCAGTCAGCTCAGCTGAGTGGTGATGCCACGGATCAGGTGACCCTGTAAGGGGGTGGGCTTGGCAGTCCATGCCTACACCCCTATGCTCATCAGGGGAGGAATGGTTAAGGGGAAGGGAGCTCAAGTGAGTGAATATGTCTTGAGGCCCGTGGCACGGAGATTCATGCCATCCCCTAGGCTCTTGCTGATATGGCAGGGTCAGGGGAATACAATTATAAGTTTTGTAAAATTGCAATGACTTGTAGCTCGGGGTGAAGCAATTGTTCATTGCTTATTGGTAGTCCCAATAAATAAAGCTGCGGCCTGATTATTACCATCAATAAAGTGTCTTGTGTTTTATTTATCGTTGACATTATTGCTGAAGATATAAGTGCGTGAGTACAGCGAGGGGGTTTTGTAATCAGGGGGTTGGTGATGGGTTAGAGGGGGTGTGAGGGGACGACAACTTGGCTATTCCAGATCCATATGTTACAAAACAAACAGAGTGCTTGCCTCGAGAGAGAACAACAAACAAAAGAGAAAAAAAAAGGCAAGGGAGATGTCTTAATCAACCAATATGAGACCTTTATTATGAAAATGTCCCAACAAGGATCCGAGTTTTGGCATCAAAAGATGCCTTCATCAGGGGACACTGAAAATATATAAAACATGAGTGACCATATCTATAAGATAACAAAAACAAAATATAGCAATGATGTTAAAATCATAAAACATTGCACGAAATTATAAATATAAATATCAAAACATTGTACATAAAGCAGCATAAGAAAATATAAAAACAGTATAATATGTGACAAAATTGTATGGACTGTAAAACACTGTAGCCAAATAAGAGTGAAACAGGTTCAGAACCATGGGACAGACAGAACCAATTGTCTATCTGCCCAAATGCAGATGAGACAAAGAGAAGCTGAAGAATATATTGCATCATATGTGCTTAGTAAGACATGAATATTGGTTAAAGAATATCAACAGAGAGTATAAAATATAGCATAATTTGTGCAAAATATGTGTGTGGGGTTTTAAAGCATCACCAGAAATATATATATATATATTTTTTTTTTTTCAATTTATTTATATAAACTTGGATAATCTTGGCTTGTAACAAATAGTGAAATGTGTACAGCAGGAATGCCAAAAAGAATTAAAAATACATATGCAAACAGTGTATACCACATTAAAATTAGACAAGTGAGAATGTATAATTCACAGTAAAGACTGGCATTTAATGGTACATGAATAACAGACTGTAGATGGACGGTCAATGGCAAAGAAACTAAAAAGGGAGAGACAAAAACTCAGCATGGACCAAACATCAAAGATAGGAAAGCCCAAATGTCAAAATGTCTGTTAAAAGGACTGTCTTAAAAGAAACCACCAAGAGAAAAAAGGGCTAATAAAGAGGTAAAGCAAAAGGGGGAACTTAAAGAACATTTTGAGAGTGTACCTGGGATGTAGTCACAAAAACATATCTGAAAAAACGGCAGGAGAAACGGAATGAAATATGCATTGATGGAAAGAACCAGGGTGAGCTGAAAAAAAGATGCTAGTAAAAATACTTAACATAGGTTAAGTCACGGCAGTGCTTGTAGCTGAGTTGAGCAGCGAGCAGTCAGGAAACTAAAAGCGAAAACCCGTGTAGACGTGGCACTGCTGTTAAAAGGAAGTTGATCAATGTATCATCATGATGAATGTAACGCCGTAAAGAGCTCGAAACTAGAGAATGACACGGGGAAAAAATTTGTTCCCGTTACCGCCCCGTCCCCGGCCGACTATCCTCTGCACCGCCCCGTCACCGTCACTGCCATCCCTTTCACCGCCCCGTCACCACCACTGCCATCCCATTCACCGCCCCGTCACCGTCACCGCAGCATGCATAAAAGCCTCAAACAGGTATGATTTTATATACTTATCTTTATTAACGTATAAAGGAAACATTCTTTACAACTTTACAACTTAGTTAACTATACAAAAACAAAACACAACCTGTACTTTTAATTGTCCTTATTTTTTAACCCGAGGATGAACAACAAATCATCTACACAAGTGGGTTAAAATGCAAACCTGCTACCATGAAATCTGATTTTTAAGGGCATGCATTCGTGCAATTGTGCCACAGCAAATGGACTTTGGTGCATTTGCCAAGGGAGAATCGCAACTGTGGCTTTGTAAAAGGGGCCCTTACTGAGTGAAGTCCATAGTCACCTAGACCAGTGTTTCTCTCAACCAAGTTTCCCAGGCCAATCTCCATCCCTGACCCCCATCCCCATCATAATAGTAAATAGTACTAATTGTAATGCAATTTCTTCCATTCATTTTTCATGTACACTACTGTATAACATTAATTCATTATGGTAACCACAAAATTAAAAGAAACACAAAGCACACTGTATGCAGAGAAAATATTAATTAATATTGTTTCATTTTTCAAAGAGGTCAAGACAGATGACTAAAATATGCAATGTCACTTCAGAAACTATAGAAAAATAGACAAATATAATGCAAAATTTAGATAACTGATATAAATTCTCAAAACTGACACATTTTGATCACTAAAATTGAAAATAGTCATTTTTCATACAATTTTTCTATCACTAATCTTCCCCCACCCCATATATATTCCGCAGGTTTTCAAAGAGATCAAGGCAGATGATTTTATGCAATGTCACATCAGGAACAACTATACAAAAATAGACAAATATACCCCCCCTCCCCTTTTACTAAATCGCAATAGCGGTTTTTAGCGCAGGGAGATGCACTGAATGCCCTGCACTGCTTTCGATGCTCATAGGCTCCCTGTGCTAAAAACCGCTATTGCAATTTAGTAAAAGGGGGCCATAGTGCAAAATATAGACAGCAGATATAAATTCTCAAAACAGACACATTTTGATCACTAAACTGAAAATAAAATCATTTCTCCCACAAGTGGACATGCTTAGTTACGTCAGCTCTATGGCTGCTTTAACTGTAAGGTGCCTGAATCTAAGGCTATATGCTACCATTCTGTAAAGGAACCTGGGAGCCCATTCACTGCTATAGAATAGCGTTCCCTGTACAGTCTCAGGGTGCCTATGAGGAAGAACCCACTTGGAAAATTGCCCCTTATTTTTTAAGGATTATAAAAACAGAAGCAATAATATGAAAAACAAAACCCAGCCTTAAAACAGGCTGAATTAATTTGTGAACCATTATTTAAAGGATACTCAGAAAAAATATTGTTTTCCCTTAACTTAAATGAAATAAATATATTCCTATCCATCATTTGACTATAGCTAAGGGCAAAAGAACCTCATAGAGCTGCAGTGAAATAGAAAAGTGATTTTGTTTTACTGTAATCTCTGCATTAAGTAGATTTGCACACCCCAAGCTCCTTAAATCCTGATGTACTTCTAGCTTTTCCTGTATCAGACTTTGCAAGATTAATAAATGGAGCATTCTTCTGCCTGCTAGTTAAAGGATGAAAAAAAAAAGCCTATAAAGTTCAAATCACAGCTTGACTAAACTCGAACTTTTTTGATTTCATTCTTCCTGGCTGACCACAATAAGCACAAAGGTTGGGGAAGGGGTAAAACGCAGGCCTCACGGACCTCGCGGATCTAAACCCGTACCGCCTTAAAAATCTTCGGTCCGTGTCCATGGCGAGAGCAAGCAGAATCAGGTCCAATGTCCGTGCGTTTTTTTTTTTTCTCAAATTGTATACCACTACACTTGCTGCTTTTACTTGCTTCGGGCCTTCCTCGTTGCCGGGACCTGCCTACTTTCTGTTTCCGCGAAGGCAGGACCCGGCAGCGAGGAAGGCCTGAAGCAAGTAAAAGCAGCAAGTTGTAAGCTTCCCTCCGGGGCTCTATTGTGTGCGTGCTGGCTTCCCTTCTCTTCCCTCCGAAACCAGAAGTAGCATCCCGGGGGGAGGGGGGGAAGAGAAGGGAAGCCGGCACGCACACGATAGAGCCCCGGCCCGGAGGGAAGCTTACAACTTGCTGCTTTTACTTGCTTCGGGCCTTCCTCGCTGCCGGGTCCTGCCTTCACGGAAACAGAAAGTAGGCAGGTCCCAGCAACGAGGAAGGCCCGAAGCAAGTAAAAGCATGCTGGCAAAAAAAGGCAGGCGTCAAACAAAATTTTCGGCGGCAAGTTAGCCCGGGAAGGAGCATCGGCGGCAGCAGCAGGATTAGCTGGGTGGTCATCTAAATCAGCCGGGGAGAACACTTACTTGTACCTGACGAAGTGAAACGAGTGAATCCAAGCGAGGCAGCGACTGCAAACAAAATTCAAATCCTGGGCTCGGCTCCGAAATCCAATCGCTACTGCTGCACTACAACCCATTAAATATCAGGTGTGGCAGTAGCGATTGGTCCCCTTCTTTGAGCAAAAAGAACTGACCAATGAAGAGCCTATATATTAGGGGGCGGAGTCAATGCGGCAACGTGCAAGTCGGGTAGAGACTAGAGAGTTGAGGAGACAGACCACACGGAGACAAACATGGCCGCCGGAAAAAATCTGACACCCGGTCCCGAACTAAAGACTCACGGTGAAGACAAGGTAAATAGCGGTACATAGAAGGGGGTACATTTGCCTGTGGGGACAAATCTTTTCACCGTTTTTGCGGGCGGTGAAAACTTTTGTCCCCGTGTCTGCGGCGATTTGGCTATGGAGTCTCCAAAGCCCGCAGCCAAACCGCAGCCACGCCGCGGCTCCCTGCAGGGATCGCTCCCCGTGTCATTCTCTACTCGAAACTTAAAAACCAGAACTAAAAAATCTTGCCGATCATAGAAAAAAATGTAAATTCTAAATGTAACTGGAACTAGATAGATAAGGCATGTGAGGTTAAAAGGGTAAAAATGCTAAAGTAAGAAGAATTAAAAATGACGACTTGAAACCGAGTATTGCATCCTAAAATGTGTGAATGGGAAGCACTAAAAATTGAAATTAAAATAAGTAAATGTTGAAAAGAATGCTAAACATAAAAAAGAAATTGTGTATGTGAGAAAAGAGAGCAGTCCAACATATGCATGATGAAAGGCGAACCAAACAAAAGGAAATGAAGAGAAGGGGGATAGAATGTACGATGGGGACACCAGTGTTGTCAGAGATGTACACTTGTCTGTGAAACATGTAAGGGTGTGTTATGAAACAACACAATATGTACATGGCTATATAATGTAAAATGATATTGGCAGAAAGAGGTGCAGAGAAGAAATAACAATGAGTTTCCAGAATACGGATAAGTTTATCTTAGTATGCAAACCACTTATGAAACATGAAACAATGTATATAGAGTCAGCACATCATGTATATCTAATTTATGAATATAAAATGTAAACTGAAGATTTCTGTTGTTCACAGAAAGAAAGCCAGTAAATTATAGGAATACAGTATATAGTCAATCTCGGTGTTCAAGCCTCTGGGATGTAGAGTTTGGAGGTCATGAATCGTACGTTCAACTTTCAAAAGTACATCATCAATGCTGCCTCCTCTTGGATTATTTTTTATTGTTTTGAATACCAAAAATTTGAGGTCTTCTATTTTATGATTGATTGTATCCCAGTGTGTGACCAATGAAGCTGTTTCTATTCCTCTCTTAATATTACTTCAATGTTATATGATTCTGGCTTGACTATGCATTTTGGTTTTGCCAAAGTACAGTAAGGAACATGGACAGATGATAATATATATTACGCATGATGTATTGCAATTGGATGAGTGTTCGAGCTGATGAAGCTTGCAAGTACATGGATGTACAGAGTTGGTGGTTTCTATACAATGGGCACATACAGAACATTTTCCACATTTAGTATGGCCAGTGTATACACTGCAGGTTGTAGTAGTTGACAGGCAATCTTGAGAAGACTAGTTAGTGCCTCTTAGATTCTTATCTCTGGAGTATGCAATAACCAGACTTTTATTTTTGAAATATTGGTGCCCCTCAAGAATCCTCCAGTTGTTGTTGATGATTTGAATATCTTTGGAGAGATGATTATAACATAAAGTACATACAATATCCAGAGTTTGTTTGATTGCGGGTAAGAGGTTTTGAGCATGCCTTCTGGTAACGATAGATGAGAGGGGGTATCCACGTTGCTTGACTCTTGTAGCCATTTTCTGTGCGTTCTCTTCGAAGTCTGAGTTCTTTGTGCAAATTTTCTTGAGTCTAAGAAATTGAGAATATGGTAAGTTATTCTTGAGAGCAGGATTGATTGGCTTGAATAGTGGAGATAAGCCTTGCGATCTTATATATTACACTCACTATATATGCGTATAATGAATACTCCTAAATTGCCCGTGTTTTATACACATGTAACCTGCTAGTTAGGAAAAAAAGATGGAGAATGGAGAGAGCCGTTGATTCAAATGTCCATTCGGCTTCAGCGCAAAGCCCACGCCCCTTTGATAAACAACACTTCCAAGGTCACACAATAACAACTGGCTGCAACAGTTGTGCCAGCCTAAAGGCTTACAGGTCTGTATTGAGAAATTTCCCTCCAACTTTCATTACCTAACTGCACAGCAATAAATCTTTGAAGTAAAATTGTGGAAAAAATGTACGTGATAGAAGAAAACTAAGAACAGTTCTGGAATCATCATAAAAAGTGAGGTAATTTCACATATTAGTTTTCAGTCATCTGATATCATGCAGACTAGTGTTATAAATGTTTAGAATTTTACTACTTTTACCCCTGAAACAAGCATGTGCCGAAGCATGGCCATGTTGGGTTTTAGCAGGAATGTTTTAAATTTAAGTTTTCTATATGGTTTTATTTATGTAGAATAGATTTAAATCTTACCTCTTTATGATTTATTACAATAATTGGCATTTGATCATGCCAATTACATTTTGTGTCATTTTTCTAAGGTACTGTGTTTACAATTTTTATATTAAAGCAAACCCATTAATATTGAAAAGATTATCTTTTTTTAGTATAAAGGTCATGCTAATATTACAAAGCTTTTTCTTATATACTTATATACTCATATGAATTAATGATTCTTAGAATTGCCAATGCATTTTATGTAGGTAAGTTTCAACAGTTGGATTAAATGGAGAAAGAGAAAATTTAATTAATTACCTCTACTGCTTAACTTTCTCTTTCTGTTGGATAGCAAATAAACTAAGACAAATATATTTATCTAAATCTTAAACAAATCTCTGCTTTTGATTGTAACCTATTTACAATTGCCTGATTACAATACTAAACTAAATAGAACAAAGTGATATGACCAGAAATTGGCCAACAAATGCCCTTTGTTACAGATATGTATTCTTCTCTGAAGTTCAAGTTCAATTTATTTAATATACCGCAAATATAAAACCAAAGGTAAATATAAGCAGTTTACAATAAAAGAATACTAGAATCCTATTACCTCTATCTTCTACATGTGTACAGAGTCATTACAGCATCATTTTAAACTTGATCTGTTATAAATTGTTATCTTCAATTTTTCAAATGTTTAATAAACTGGTTGTAAACTTACATCAAATGAGATTAAAGAATCCCTCTCTATTGTTTTCAAAAACAGTTCACTCCATACTACTCTACTCTTTCTTTTTTTTTTTTTTTATTTATACGATTTTGAAATTTTTACAAGAACAACTCTTGTTACAGAAATACAGAAAACAAATATTTTAAGGAAAAATTGTCACATGAAAAAGAAATTACATCTTCCTTAGACCACAAAAATGAACAAAGGGGGGTATTCCAGGAAAATATCAAGGAGATTATTAATTCAAAATATGATTAATCAAAAAGGCTTAAAAGGATATCCCGCATTCTCTTCATGTCTACAAATGCTTTAAGCTGGTCTGGGATGAAGAAAACATATTTTACACCTAAGTATTTTACCAAACACTTACAAGGATAGGATAATAGGAACAAACCTCCCAAAGAAATTACATCTGATTTCAATGCAAGAAATAATTTCCTACGGTCTTGAGTTTGTTTAGTCACATCTGGAAATATCCAATTTTTTTTCCCATAATACAACTTTTGAGAGTTACGAAAAAACAGTCTAAAAATATTGTTAACATCCTGTTCGAATACAAAGGACACCAACAAGGTTGCTCTTTCAGAATTTTCTGTAATAGTTGATTCCAATATATCCATGATATTTAATGCTGATTGATTTAAATTCATTTGCAAAGTCTCTGGGGTGGCTCCTGTTTCTTTTTTCATCGGTAAATAGTAGATACAATTTATAGGAGGTATATTTTCAGAAGAAAAACCCAAATTTTCAATCAAGTATTTCCTAAGCTATTCAATAGGAGACACACTCAAAGACTTAGGAAAATTTAATAGCCTCAAATTCAGTCTGCGATTATAATTTTCAAGCTGTTCAATCTTACGATTACGAATTATTTTTTTCTTTTACAATTTCAGTTGTTAGATCTTGTAATTTTTCCGCTTTGTCTGTGGCGTTCTTTATCTGTATGGAAAATTCATCCCTAGTCCCATCACATTTCTTCCCCAGAGCAGTAATAGTACATACTAATGTGGAAACTTCATTTGAAGATCTGGGAACTGAAGCATTCAAAGTCTGGAGAGCTTCCCAAATGCTCTCCAGCGTTATCGCCTTGGATGTTCCGAGTCGGGTAGTAGTTTCTCCTACTACTCCCAGCTGTCTCTGCTCCTTCACACTTTTCGCGGCTACTGCCCCTTGGATTGCGGTTTCCCCAGCCGAGACTCCCTCACTGGGTTCACCCATCAGAGCCGTGATGGGAGCAGGACAAGGCAGAGGCACAGAACCCGGCGGAGATAAGGAGATGTTAAAACCCAAGTCTAGGTTCTTGGCATCTCCTCCCACTGAGGGCACTGTATACTGACCGGTCACTTGTGGGGTTGAAGTGAAACCGAACTCCACCATGGACCGCTGAGAAGGTAAGGGTTGCCAAGGGCTCAAACCGAACACTTCCTTTCTTTTAGAATGCGGCATTTTGGATAAAGAATCAAAAAACGCCCAGAGTCCAAGTCGGGAGCGCTTCACTCCACTGCCGCCATCTTGGACCGCCCCCCCCCCTTCCCATAAAAACTCTACTCTTTCTTACATGTCTTCTTTCTCCCCTCTCCAAACCTATTATCACCACCTATTTGTTTTAGAAGGCCACAGCTTCATTAACATATCTCAAAATCTAACAAAATTGAAATTACTAAATTGTCATGAGTCTCATCACAGCAACCTTTCTTTACATTACAGCTTTCCCTCCGTATTCGTGGTGATAGGGGATTAACAGACCCGCAAATACAGAAAAACCGCAAATAACTTTTTTGTAATCACCATTGTTAAAAGAATGAGATCGCGAATAAGCCTGAGTGTCTGTCTTCTTACTACAACCGCGTAGGGCCTGCGAACCCACACCTTGCTACCCCCTCATTCCCTATGCAGAAACTTACTCTGGTTGCCACACTGTCCCAGCTGCAGGGTGATGATTTCCCGAGGCATTGTACTGCTTGAGTCTCAGCACAATGCTAACCAAATTCTCCTCACACTCACAGCACAGAAAAGCTCTTATCCAGCTATGGAATGCACTCAATTTTCAACACTCTTAAGAGCATGCGCAATCGTCATCTTGAAGCCTCACTCTGGCACTCTATGCGGACCTCCGAGATGCGATGATAGCGGAGGAGCAGGGAGAAAAGGGAAGGTAGATGAAAAATGATACGAGAGGGGGAAGGGGTGATCGTTTTCCTTCTGGGGTTTATGTTTTTTTAATCTGGTGTTGTGCTGCAGGTTGTAAATAACCTACAACTGGTAAGGGAATGGTGCTGAGCCTTATCCCGTAGATTTTATGCTTAAAGCGTTTTCTTTTATATTGTTGCAATGCTTTGATGGGGGAGACTTAAAGGATTAGCTCGTGCTGGTGGAGATCTTCCAGCTGCACCAGGGGAAAAAAACACTAAACTTTGTATTGGCACTCAGGGATGATGTAATTTGGGGGGAGGAGCCAGCATGCCAAAAATCCCGAATAAGTGAAATTACGAGTGCTGAAACCTCGAATACGTAGGGAGAAGTAATAATAATAATTTTATTTCTTATATACCACTATACCATAAGTTCAAAGCGGTGAGAGTATGAAATGTAAGGAAAAAAAAAAAACAACAATTCGAACTGGGAGACAAATTACAAATGGAAGAGAACCAAGTTGGTTTGAATCTAAAGGATGTATCTAGTCAAAGATTGAGGTACAAGAGGAAAACAATTTGGGTGGAATACAATTACAAATGGGAAGAGCATGAGTTAATCTAAAATCTAGAGAATTGGGGATTGGGATGAGGATAGCTGAGGGGGATTGGACAAGAATTGGGATTAGAATTTGTTAAACAGTTGGGTCTTCAGAGATTTTCTGAATTCAGCGTATGAAGTGGCCTCGAGTATGGGTTTTACAAGCCATGTGTTCAGTTTGGCTGCCTGGAATGATTACATTCTGTCAAGGAATTTCTTGTAATGGCATGATTTCAGGGATGGGTAATTAAAGAGATTTATTCTGCGAGAGCTCTTATTAGAGCTGTTGAGGATGAATTGAGAGACGAGGTAAGTTGGTAGCATCCCAAAGACAGCTTTGTAGCTGATGCAGGCAAACTTGAAAGAGTATTCTGGATTCCATTGGCAACCAGTGGAGTATCTGGAAGTATGGGGTGACATGTTCCCATTTTTTTAAACCAAAGATTAGCCAGACTGCAGTGTTCTGAATTAATCTCAGCTTGTTAAGTGTCTTTTTATAAGCATCCTAGATATGGAGCACAGGGGCAAGATGGCGGAAGGATTGTTAGGCTGAGAGCTTCGTTGCAGAGAGCTCTACCATTATTGTTATTTTTTTCTTCAAGAAACTTACTTTGCAGTATGCTGAAGCGGAGGGGCCGAAGCACATTTGGAGCCTCACGGCGTTCGGGTCCAGCCGGCTTCGGCTCAATGGATGAACTTCTCCGACGAAGCAGCAGGAGCGATCTTCTAGTGCTCCTACTTGGTGCAGAGCTGCTAGCTGAATCCTAGATAAACAACATTGCAGTAGTCTATCTGGGAAAGAATAAGCGATTGAACCACAAGTGCCTAATCAGGTTAACAGTCTGAATATGATTTCTAATTGGTTAAGTCCAGCTCCGCCCATGTTCTGTCAACAAACTGCCCCAGTTCTATCCAGACAGTACAGGGGCAGTCTGTGGTGGTATTCAGTGGCACTGTCTGGTTATGTTTAAATCTATTTTTAACAAGAAAGAACCACAAACGAACAATGGCAAAATGACAAACAATTTTCTCAATAAAGACTACTGCCAAAGAGGACTGTACTCTTATGTTCTCTAAGGCCACAGGAAAATCCCCCCCAGGCCCCTAACCCCTCCCCCAAGCATGGTCATACAGGTAGATTAGGAAACAACTGCAGTCTGTTCAAAATGCGACTACGACTTCTTGGAGGCAAAATGTTCAAATGAGACCAAATGTGGACAAAATCTCTTCTTCTGCGGTGAGAGGAATAAGCCATCCAGGCCTCCCAGCCCATCAGTTCATGGAGCTTGTTTCTCCAATACCAAAAGGAGGGAGGTTCATCAGCCAACCAGTAATTCAGAATATATTTCTTCCCCAGATATAGCATTTATTCAAAAACAGTTTTTCAATTGAGGTATACAGGTATACAGAAAACATGGAAAAGTGAGCAAACAACATATGTAGCGCAGAGCGAGGCACTGAGACATGCAGCAGGCCCTGCAGGAAAGAGGCCAGACCCCCCCCCCAGGTAGGCAAGGACCGATGTGGGTTAGTCAGAAAAACCAAGAGGTCATCAGCAAATGCTGCAACCTTAAAATGAGTAGCTCCCAACTGAAGGCCACTGATGTCCACATTAGATTGCAACTCTCTAATCGGAGGGTCTAAAGAAAGAGCAAACAATAGCGGAGAGAGAGGGTGGCCCTGACAAGTGCCCTGACGAGTCCCCCATTCACCAAGATCCGCGCTGCTGGATCACTATACGACGCTTGAATAGCATTAAAGAAAAAAGGGCCCATCCCTTATGCATGAAGCACAGCAAACAAGAACCCCCACCTCACCCAGTCGAAAGCTTTTTTGGCATCAAAGCTGATAAGTAAGGAGGGGGTTCTATCCACACAGGCCCTCTCCAAGGCCAACAAAATGCATCAAATATTCTTAGACACCGGTCAGTTGCGCACAAATCCCACCTGCTGTTCGGACACCAGAGAGGGCAACACCCAGGCCAGATGGTTAGCAAGGACTTTAGCCATCAGTAATGTCTCAAAATTCAACAAGTATATGGGCCAATATGACTCCAGCAGAATTGAATCCCGTCCTGGCTTGGGAAGCACAATAAGCTGGGCCATATTCAAATGTTGAAGGAGGAAGCCTTTAGCTACACTTAAATTAAAGATCTCTACCAACACCGGAGCAATTTCCTCAACAAACAGCTTATAAAATTCTCCGCGGTACCCATCCAGCCCCAGCGCTTTGCCCAAAGGGCAGGCGCAAATCGCCCACTCTACCTCCTCGGCAGTAATAGATTACTCCAACATGTCCGAATCCCGAGGGGATAGCCGAGGCAAATCCAAACTATCTAGATACACTCGCCCATCCAAGAGGTCTGGGCCCGGCAAGTCATACAAAGCAGCAAAAAAATTCCACAAAATAATACTGACATCCTCCATTTTATGATGAAGAGTACCCTGAGAGTCGCGCAGGGCTGTAATACCCATGGACCCTCGATGAGACTGAACCAGGCAGGCCAACATTCGGCTGCTCTTGTGGGCAAAATGAAATAACTGAAACTTATAATGGTCCCAGGACTGCTGCGCCCCTTGATGTAAGAGCTCATTTAATGCCTGCTGCGCCTCTAACAGCTGTGTCTTAAGCGCCAACTAAGCCCGAAGGGCATACTATCACCTCAAAACTGATACCCTATGCTCCAGCGCAACAATGGTTCTATAGCGTGTTTTAGCCTCAAAAGCCATGATTCCCCCCCCCCCCCCCCGTAACACTGCTTTTGCCGTTTCCCAATAAAGGACGGGATCCTCCCGGTGCTCCCAATTGTTATGCTGAAAATCCCTCCACTTGCTCAACAAAAAGTCCTGAAAACGCTGATTCTTATACAAATGACAAGGGAACTTCCATTGGGCACTACCCTCCCAGGGGGGATCCCCATCACCAATAAAGCCCTACCCACGCATGGTCAGAAATTTTAATGTGGCCCATAACAACCTCCTGTACAGCGGGAAGTAGCTCTCTAGAGAGTAGGATAAGATCAATTCGAGATAACATCCTATGGGCTCGAGAAAGGTGAGAGTAAACCCTCCAGACATCCAGAAGGCCCAAAGAAGAAGCCAATAACCCAGCCCCCATACAGATCTTAAAAGCCTCCCTCCCAGGGGAGGTACAGTGATCCAGGCTCGGGTCAGGAACCTCATTAAAATCTCCCCCAATGATCATGGGAATATTCCCAAATTGCATTAATTGGTTATGCAGTGTCCTAAAATATTGGCCAGGGGGATTGTTAGGAGCATAAAGATTATATAAAAGTAAGAGTTTATTATTAAGAGTCACAGAGTCTATGAGGTAGCGCCCCTTAGGATCCCTAATAACTTTGAGTTTCCATATGAAGACCCTTACGGATCAAAATCGCCACTCTCCCTTCCCCCCCAGAGCCAGGGCCTCCAAATGGTCACCCACCCACCAGTTACAGAGTTGAGCATGTTCTGCATAAGACAACCTGGTTTCCTGTAAAAAAAAAAAAAAAAAGCCAAAGATGTTTTCTTTAGGTTCAACAATTGTAGTATTTTATACTGTTTAATTGGGGAATGAATACCCCCCACATTCCAAGAGGTCAGTTTATATTCCAGAGAGGACAAAGAAAAGAGAAAAATGCAGCAACAAAGAAACCCATAGTAGGAGGCCAGAGGGGTGTCCCAGCCACCACCCCCTAGCTGCAAAAAATTTCAATGGACAAAACTGACCCTCACCTGTCTGAACCAATGCAAATACCTCCCCCCAGTAGCACCACCCTGCCTCCACCCCTCCCGCCCTCCCCAACTCCCCTCCAACCCATCCCAATCCAACCCCTACACCACATCCCAATAGGTGTCACTTCCAGGAAACAGTATACACCAACTACAGGATCTCCACAGTATCGCCCAAGAACCAGGCACCCTAGCTCCCTAAAAGAGCAGAAACAACCCTCAGAGTAGATAGCCCATGTCTCACGGAGGGAAAAAGAGAAGGAGCACAAGGCATAAAATATCACCAAAACAATGTAGAACAGACAAATTAAAAGAGAAGCCATGCCCCATCCACCCAGCGCTACAACCCCAATCCCCCACTATGAAAGAAGAGAGGGCAGGGTAAAACAAGCCAGATGGCAAGGGCAATGGTATACCAGTAGCAGAACTAACCACCAGTCCCCAAACTGACGTCTATCAGAGAGTAGCCAACAAATTGCTGCTGACCAAGAACCCCCAAACTGGCCGCCCCTACACACACCATCCATACAACACCCACTCACTCCCCTGGGGTCCTCGCTCCCACCATCTTCCAACAGGGAACACAATCAAACAAAGATACCTCCCACCAAAACATCCTAGACACGGACATGGCTCAGTCACACACCCCTCCCCCCCCTCACCAGCACACACCAAAGGCACCTAACAGCGTCTTGGTCCCCTCCGCTGAGGAATTCAGAGATCAGGGCCAACAAAATACAGGAGCAAGGCAAGAAAAGCCCAATTCAAGGAGTCCACTCAAAATGGCCCGTCATCCACAGTGCTAAATCCCTCAAGAGCTGGTCAACAGAGCCCACGTAAAGCCTCTAGAGTTCACAGGGTGCCCTCAGGAATCTTCTCCACAAAGCACTGGGTGGCCTCCAGAAAGTCAAAATGAAGTGCTTTGCCCGAGTGCATCACCCTCAAGCGTGCTGGATACTGGAGAGAAAAGGGGATGCTGCGGCGGGCCAGATGGTACATAGCGAGGAAAACTTGCGGCGAGCCTGGGAAACCTCCGCGGAGTAGACCTGGAAACAGGACAGGTTTGTTGTGCTGCAGCTTCTTCCCCTGACGCAAAGCACCTCGATCTTATGGCGGTAATTTAAAAGACAGCAGATAACCACCCTCAGGCGATTATCACCATCCCTTCGCTGCCCCAGGTGATGCGCCCGTTCGCGGCTTTTTGTAGGTTGCTTCATGGCAATCCCACCGCAACCCGCACCAAGCACACCAGGAGATCTGAGGCTTTTTCCCTGCAGCGGGTAAACAATATAGAAGGGTGAAATCGCCAATTAAGTGTTCGATCTGTAGCAAGTGTATCAGAACTGTAAAAGCACTTGACCATGCTTCTGCCGGAAGTCTAATACACTGGTTAAGTGCTTTCTGAATAAGGGCAATTAGACAGTCAGAAATGATTTACTACTACTGCTACTGCTGCTGCTGCTACTACTACTACTACTAGGACTATTTCTTCTCCTCTTCTCCTGCCAGGTCATGTTGAATATTGGACCCTTGAAAAAAAAAAAATAAGGCCATTCCTGTTACTGAACTAACAATACATGCCTTGCCAATCATTCAGGAGCTTAACACCTCTTTTCTCAAGTCAGAACAGAATAAGCAAAACATGACAATAGTAGAAAATATAAGTGAATCATAAAAAGCACTGTCTGTAGGGGAGAAGTGGGGAAAGAGGAAAGTTGATGGATGAACAGAAAGTGGCAGACAGGAGAATTTGATAGTTCATATGTTGGGATTTAGCAAAGAAATCTCTCTCTCTCCGGGGGGGGGGTCTTGTTGGGTCTAAAGCATCTTATCTTAATTCTGAAAGCATTTTTTTCTATTTTATTTTAAAGTATCTTTTGAATATCATAATCATGTAGTCATTGATGAAGTGAATTGGTCCTGAAAACTGCTTTCCCTGAAGGTGTCTGGTCTGTTTTTGTGGTGTCTGATCTGTTCATATTTTCTAATATTGCCATCTTATGTGGAATTTGCTGACCTGAGCCAAGGGGATGTTAACAAAAATTGTTGCCTGAAATTTGTGGTGTGAGTGTTGTTTAAAATTATAAACTTTATTTCAATTTATAAATTTATTCAGAAAAAAAGGGAGAATACAACAATTATATATCTTCACAGGAAAATTTTCATTTCTAAAGTACTGTAACTACTTTTTTTATAAAAATGATTCCTGGCAGCTTTAATTTATTTTTATTATTAAAGACATACAGAGCCTAGAGAGGTTACTGAGGGATGCAGTGGTGTATGGCCAACCTCGAAGCCATAGAGCCTGGAAGAAAATCCTAATCCTGGTCGAGGGCATCTACAGGTAAACAAAGTTTTCCTACATACTACACTTTTTATTACCATAAATTCTTAAATAGTGACTGCAGGAAGGAGGCCTTAACTGAAAAATATTATATTGCATCAGAAATCTAGTATGACTTTTCCTTGTTCATGTGCCCAAAATATTTTGGTTGTTAACCTTAGAGATAGATACACCAGGAAATTGGGGGGAATACAGTTTCAAGCTCTAGAATACTTGGTTAAGTAGTCTACAGTAGTTTGCTCTAGGTGTGAAATTTGCTGGTCAATGGGGAGGAGGGAGTGGCGAGTGACAGCGACGAGACCCGGCAGAAGAGAGTGGGCATCCCTCCTGCTATTTTGGCATGGGGGTAATGGCGCCGATGGTAGCTGGGAGTGGGCATCCCTCCTACCATATATTTTAGCACTGTGGGGGGAGCATCGGGTGGCAGGAGGGAGTGGGCATCCCTCCTGCCATTTGTGGGTCGCTGAGGGGGGGGGGCAGTGGTTTTTTGACAGGTCTGCCTCTCATTCAAATAATTCTACACTGGAGATACCAGTTGATCGTTACTGGTGTTCTTTTGACCCAGTTTCTGAATACCAAGTATTCAAATTATGTGAAAAGTTGAGAAAGTGTAAATGTTCATTGGACCCTTTTCCATCATATCTTTTTTTCAATATTCCTTCTCAGGTCATAACTTGGTTGACCATTTTATTAAATTATTCACTGGAAAATGGATACTTTACGCAATCTATGGGGCAAATAACTCTCCTTCTGAAAAAATCAGATCTAGACCCCATTATCCCCTCACATTATCGACCAATTGCTAATATACCATTGTTGACAAAGTTGTTAGAATCAATTGTAGCAGGTCAATTTACCAATTATCTGGAGAAATTTTCATTACTTCAACCTTTTCAATATGGGTTTCATTCTAATTTTAGTACCGAAACTTTATTGATCTCTCTTCTTTCTAAAATCCAACAACTACAACTTCAAAATAAATGTTCAATTTCGCTTCAGTTTGATTTGTCCGCAGCATTTCATGTAGTACATCATGACATTTTGCTCCAATTACTTTCAGGTATCGGTCTTAATTAGGTTGTTCTTGTTTGGTTTTCTAAATTTTTTATTGTCCCAATCTTATTCAGTTAATATTGATGGTAATATTTCTAATTCTTGGCAACCTCCTTGCGGAGTTCCTCAGGGCTCTCCGCTTTCCCCAATTTTGTTCAATCTTTACATGACAACTTTGAATATTTATACGTTGTCAGCGTGGGAAACACTTTTTACTTATGCGGATGACATTTTTATACTGATTGAGATTGATCCAAATATTACCAATTGAACTTTTAAAATAAATCACTGTACCTCTAAATTTCAAACTTGGGCTATGTCCGTCCAGATGAAGCTAAGTGCAATTAAAACTAAACTTCTGTGGTTAGCCCCAAAATTGGATCATCTCCCTTCCACTGTACTTTTGGATTCTGGAGCTTCCCTATAAATTGAGTTCTCTTCTAAGATTTTGAGAATACTTTTTGATTCTTCTCTTACTTTTAAGGATCAAATTAACTCTCTGGTGAAGAAATGTTTTTTGAGCTTATGAATGTTGAAGAAGGTCAGATCTCTTTTCTATCAATGTCATTTTTCTGTTTTGGTCCAATCTATTATATTATCCCGGTTAGATTATTGTAACACCATTTATCCTGGCATCACTAAGAACGGCTCCCGGTTTATTTTAGAATTCAGTTTAAGTGTTTATGTATTGTTTTTAAGATTTTACATGGTATCTTTGCTCCTCTTGTTCCTCTGCTATGGAATGTTTATAGATTTTCATATGTGAGAGGCATTCATCGATTTAAATTTTGTCTTCCTTCTAGGAAAGGAATTTGAGTTAAGAATTTTAGCAGCTCTGTGGCGTTTAAATTTCCCCAATTATGGAATGAACTTCCCCTAATTTTGAAGTGTCCCAGTTCCTTCCAACTCTTCTGTAAACTTCTGGAAAACATTTTTATTCGCTAAACATTTTGAAAACTAACTCTCTTGTATTTCAGTTCACTTTATTTTTTAATTTATTGTTAACCATGTCGAGCTTCCTTTGGTTGAAGACCTGGTATATAAGGTTAAATTTTAGTTTAGTTTAGTTTTTTTCTTCTTGTTTTATGGGGCAGATATTTTCGTGTGCAATACACGTAAAATATCTGTGCCATGGAAAAAGAAATGAAAAAAAAACAACAGGCAGACCTGTCAAAACACTGGCAGACCTGTCGGTACAGGTCTACAGCTGTCGGGTTTTAGCATCACAAAACCTGATGCAAAATAGCCAAGAAAATGTTAGTGAATCAATCACTTAGCTATTTTGCATGGGGTTTTACAAATTTGCATGGCCGAATCGGAAAATGGGTGATCGAAGGGAAAAACAGGCAGTGGGCCATTTTGTGAATCGGGTCAGTTAGCAGCGATCGTCACTAAAGCTGTAAAAACAGGTTTAGCAACAATCACTGACTTTAGTGAATCGGGGCCTAAGTCGCTAGGCGCAGAAAGTAAGCAGCAGGGGAATGTCCATTCTCAAAGAAAAGTCCAAAATGAGTTGTTTTTTTAGTATGGCCTACCTCCATGTTCAGCAGTTTAATCGGCCAGACCACCACTACGTATATCCTTACAATACATTCCCGACCAAAAAATCGCCCAAGTTCCAAACGCTCAAAACAAGACCTTTTAGATGAAGAAGGGGCCAGTCCTTCTCCTAAAAGCAGGATTCTCTAACCAGCGTCTGTCATAAACAACACTGGTTACAGAAACCTGGAACTGTTCCCCCCCCCTGCAACAATCGCGGCAGGAAAGATGCCCAGTCCCTCCTGCTGCGACCCCCCGGAACTTTCTCCAGAAGGAGAGATGCCTAATCTCTCCTGCCGTGATCACCCCGAACCCCCCCAGCTCTCCCTTCTAACCTTAGTAGATGGCCGGACAGGTCCTCTGGCCAGCAGGCCCGCCTTCCTCTGAATGGCGGGCCTGCCCCTTCCCGGTGCATTGTAGGGCCTGATTGGCCACCTGTCAAAGTTTTGGGTTATGGCTTCCAGTTGACTAAGTCTAGGTCGGCCCACCTCCTGCCCTATCCACTCCTCTAAAAATGCCCCTTTTCACTCTGAGCATGCAGAGGCAATTTAAAGGCCTAAGCTGGTTTTAGATATGCCTAAAACCAGTTTTGATTATCAGTACTTGGACGGCTTTTTGGACGGGTTTTTTTTTTGGTTTGAATTATAAGCCCCATAATGTTTAAAACAATACAAAAAGATAAACATCAGGATTTAAATTCACAATAAATCTTCGATCGAGGTGAGTCAGACCCTATTAAAAAGCAGTTCCAAACAATGGTGCTTTAAAGAATTTTCTAAATGTTTTTCTATCATCACATTTCCTTAACACTCCTACCAGCGAATTCCATAACTTTACCCCGGCACAACAAAAGGTCATTACACAAGTTTCTACATATTTCGGATTCACATTGCCCCTCAGCAAAGCTGAATTTTCAGAGTGCAAAGATATTTTAGGGTAGTAAACAGTCTCTTTGAAGATGTTACTAGAAGCCCGTTGTCCTAGGTAGAAGAAAACTAGATGTCCTATGTATGAAGATGTGCAGCTGCAGATACAGGGCATTTTGTAAAGACCTTGAGAGTTGATGCAAGGCAGAAAAGGAAGTAGTAGCACTCTAGAAATAATTAATAATAGTAGTAGTGATCCCTGTAGAGCTTGCAGTGAAGGTCTTGTAGGAGTTCATAGTAGGCTGACTTGTTCTCCCAACTGTGTACTGATGTTCTAGAACAGTGTTCTTCAACCGCCAGTCCATGGACCGGTGCCAGTCCGCAGAAATTTCCTGCCATTCCGCAGGGCTGGCACGTGCATCGGGCCCCAGACAATGCTCGTCAGGCCCCTGTCCACGGTGCGATCAATGCGGCGTTATCTTCGGGTCGGCTCCCTCTTCCTCAGTACTGCAGTGAACAAAGCCATGGGCAAAGGCTCCTACACACGTCCTGCGCCTGAACCAAAAGCCTTCTCTCTGAAGTCGCAACAAAGGCTTCCAGATGAGGCGTGGGACGCCCAAGGAGCCGCTGCCTCCAGCTTTGTGTACTGCAGCACTGAGGAAGAGGGAGTCAGCCTGAAGATAACACTGGGGGGTAGGCCAGAAGGCAAGGCACAGCATGGAGGGAGGGAGACAACAGCGGTAGGGGGAATTATTTTATTTTTTAATTTGGGGCTCCTTTTACAAAGGTGCGCTAGAGGTTTTACCTCACGCACAAGCTAGCCAAAAATCTACCGCCTGCTTAAAAGGAGGTGGTAGCGGCTAGCATACGTGGCATTTTAGTGCGCACTATTCCGCGCGTTAAGGCCCTAGCGCGCCTTTGTAAAAGGAGCCCTTAGTGATTGATTTATATCTGCTGTCTGTATTTGCATGGGGTTATCTGTGTTCTGGTAGGAATGAATATTGAGAAGCATACAGTGTACTTTGTGTAGTTTAATTTTGTGGTTAACCATTATGTGTTGTTAATACGATTGTATTGTGTGTATACTGTATATGAATGGAAAAAATGGTGTTACAATTAGTACTATTATGGGGCAGGGTCTGGGGTGCAGAGGGGCGGGGTCTGGCCCATGACTTAGCCAAGTCATACAGGGTGGCCGACTTAGCCAAGGCATACAGGGAGGCCGTAGAAAATCGCCAGCAACAGTGGAACTATCGGCCAGCACCAGATACACCTACAGGGAGTGAGGAAGAACATGAACGACTACTTCAAAAAATTGCGAGTCATGGGATTGAGGGTGAAATACACACGTGGATCAAAAACTAGTTGGCAGATAGAAAGCAAAGAGTGGGGGTAAATGGACAGTACTCGGACTGGAAAAGCGTCACCAGTGGAGTGCCGCAGGGTTCGGTGCTTGGGCCTGTGCTCTTCAACATATTTATAAATGACCTGGAAACTGGAATGAAGAGCAAAGTGATTAAATTTGCAGATGATATGAAGTTATTCAGAGTAGTAAAGACGCAGGAGGATTGCAAAGACCTGCAACAGGACATAAACACGCTCGAGAAATAGGCTGCGACATGGCAAATGAAGTTTAACGTGGACAAGTGTAAGGTGATGCATGTTGGTATCTTGTACACGAATACAGGATGTCTGGTACAGTACTCGGAGAGACACCCCAGGAAAGAGATTTGGGAGTACTGGTCGACAAGTCAATGAAGCTGTCCAAGCAATGTGCGGCAGCGGCGAAAAGGGTAAACATAATGCTTGGAATGATTAAGAAGGGGATCACGAACAGATCGGAGAAGGTTATCATGCCGCTGTACTGGGCCATGGTACGCCCTCACCTGGAATACTGCGTCCAGCACTGGTCGCCGTACTTGAAGAAGGACACAGTACTACTCAAAAGGGTCCAGAGAAGAGCGACTAAAATGGTTAAGGGGCTGGAGGAATTGTCATACAGTGAGAGATTAGAGAAACCGGGCCTCTTCTCCCTTGAAAAGAGGAGACTGAGAGGGAACATGATTAAAACCTTCAAGATAATGAAGGAAATAGACTTAGTAGATAAAGACTGGTTGTTCACCCTCTCCAAGGTAGGGAGAACAAGAGGGCACTCTCTAAAGTTAAAAGGGGATAGGGATAGATTCCGTACAAACGTAAGGAAGTTCTTTTTCACCCAGAGAGTGGTGGAAAACTGGAACGCTCTTCCGGAGGCTGTCATAGGGGAAAACACCCTCCAGGGATTCAAGACAAAGTTAGACAAGTTCCTGCAGAACTAGAACGTACGCAGGTAGGGCTGGTCTTGGTTAGGGCTCTGGTCTTTTACTTGGGGGCCACTGCGGAAGCGGGCTACTGGGCACCAAATCCAAGTCTGACCCAGCAGCAGCAATTCTTATGTTCTTATCTGCCATTCCGTGGACCGGTGCTGGTGCACAAAATAATTATTTTATTTCTGCTGGTCCATAGGTGTCAAAAGGTTGAAGAACACTGTTCTAGAATATTTGCAATGCTGACTTTTCATAAATAAGGTTAACACAGTTTGAATTCTTGGATTTGGTGCTTGTATGTTATGGCAAGCTTCTGAATGTCTGTTTGCAAAGTTTGGATTAACATAGTCTGATTGTGGAGAGAGTTTACATTGCAGTCACTGATGTAACCCCAAAGTTTGACTAGAATATTTCTGTATGTTGAGTTATAAATTGAGAATACTGAAAATAAGAGCCTTACTCTAAATGAGAGGGGTCAAAATGACTTAAAACTACAAAAACCAGACCAACTCTCTATTCTCCAGACACCTGAAGGGTTTCGGGCTGGTTTTTGGAATTGTAAATTGAAACATTCTATTATCCCAGGACAAGCAGGCAGCATATTCTCACATGTGGGTGACATCATACAAGGAGCCCCGATGCGGACAGCCTCGCAAGCAGACTTGCTTGTAGAACTTCTGAAAGTTTGCAACTCGACTACCGCACTGCGCATGCGCAAGTACCTTCCCGCCCAACCTAGGCGCGTCTCCTCAGTTCTCAGTTTTCCATGGAGCCAAGAAGTCTTCTATTCGACGCCTTAATTAAACCTTCCTTGTTTAGAAAATCCTCGTCTTCGAGCATATTCTCTCCTGAGGAGCAGCTCTCCCTCAGGTAAGATAGTTCAGCAGCCTCCTTCGGACATGCCAGCTTTAGAACGGGTAGTCCTGAAGCTGCCCAAGCAACATGTCTCCAAATTGAAGCATCATTCTTCATCATCTTCCTCGGTGACTAAAGCCACTGCAAATGTACCAGATCCTCAAGTCTCGGTGCCCCATATGCAGGCTATGTTCCAAGTTATTATGCATCAGGAGTTTGGTAGCATGCTTGCCAAATACACTCCTGCCTCAACTCTGCTTCCTGCAGTTCAGCCTGAGCACTCAGCAGTATCTTTTTCTACATTCCTCCTGCAGATGAGTAAAGATCTCAACATCACTTTGGAATCTGACGCCAAGTACTCTACAGAGTATTTGGAAGAAATGGGTATTCTTCATCCTACTAGATAATCTCTCAAATTGCCCATTAACAGACTTCTTTCTCAAACATTCAAACAAAATCTTGAGACACCATATTCCATTCCTGTTGTACCTGCGAAATTGGAATCTCGCCACTGTCCTCCCTGGAAGAGAGGGCAGGACTATGGACAAGTTTGGCCGTCGCTTGTATCAAAATTCCCTTATGGCAACCAGAGTTTCAACAGCTGACTCACACTCTGGCTCAACTACGCATTCATTTTCTTCAATCCTCGTATGATGCATTTGAACTTTACTTGAGGGTCACTGCTTTCTCGGTGGCTATGCGCTGGCTTGCCTGACTTCGCACTGTAAACCTAGACCCGAATCTTCAAGATCATCTGGCCAATATTCCTTGTCAGGGTAATGAGCTTTTTGATGACTCTATCGAGGCAGCTACCAAACGCTTGTCTGAATATGAGAAATCGTTTGCTTCTATCATCAGACCAAAGCCTAAGCCTTCTACTGCTAAGACTTCCAGACCTCTTCCATCCTATCAGAGGCGTTTTCCTCAGCGGGCAGCTCCTTATTCAAGGGTGCCCCCTAAGAAACAACTACAGCAACAGCAAAGACAAGCAATCTGAATATAAGACTGTTCAGTTATGCAGATGACATCACAATAGTTTTACCTTGTAATTTGGTTCTATCTCAGATTAGTACTCAAATTGAGACTTTAATGGAAAGGATGAATCTTTGGATGCAGCAATTCAAACTTAAGCTTAATCCTGATAAAACAAAGTTCTTTGTAGCATTTCCTACCAAATTTTTCATGAACTTTCTATCAATATACTTTCAACATCTTATACAATCCATCCAACGATTAAAATTTTAGGAATCATATTAAATAAGCATCTTACTATGAAAACCCAGATAAATGCTGTTGTACGTAAAAGTTATTTTACTTTATAGAGACTTCGAACAATTAGACCCTATTTTGAATTTTCAGCCTTTAAATTATTAGTCCAGTTATTACTGTTGAGTCTCCTTGACTATTGCAATATTGCTTATTTATCAGTTACTAAGAAGGAATTATTGAGATTATCATTGATACATAATACAGCAGTTAGATTGATTTACGGATTGAAGAAATACGATCATGTTGCGTTGTTTTATTGTGAATTTCATTGGTTGCCTGTGGAAGCTCGGGTATTGTTCAAGTTGGGCTGTTTTTGTTGCAAGGTTTTATATGGTGCAGCCCCGACTTATCTGGCTATAGTTTTTCCATGGCTACACACAAATGCAGTAGAAAAACTCATACTGTGTTCAATTTCCCTTCTGTAAAAGGTTGCAAAAGCAAGAAATTCTTAAATCACTCGCATCTCAGGCAACTTCTCATGAAAAAGAATTTCAATCATTGTTGCTACAGCTGTTTCTTACAGACATTTTAGAAAACAGATAAAAACCTACCTTTTCTCCAATACCTGACTAGCTGGCTCATTCAAATATACGATTATGTTTAATTTTTATAATCTTTTGTAAACGGCGTAGAACTTTTTGGTAACGCGGTCTATAAGTATAATGTTATGTTATGTAAATCTCAGCCTTCTGCTACACCCAAGCCCTCTCAATCTTTTTGACCATCTAAAACAGAGCATAGCCTCAATTGTTCTGCCTCTGTCCTTTCCTTTACCCATTGGAGGTCATCTCCATCATTTTTACCAATGATGGGAGCTAATCACATCCGATCTCTGAGTTCTCACAATCACCAGGGAAGGATACTCTCTTCATTTCACCCAGATTCCTTCAGATCTACCTTCCAATCCATCGCAGATCACCCTTCTTCTCCAGGAAGTGCAGGCTCTGCTCTATCTCCATGCCATCGAGGAGGTTTCTCTGCGACCAATCTTGGACCTCAGAGACCGCTGCTGTTCAATGTATTCATAAACGACCTAGAAGCGGGGACGAAGTGTGAAGTTATAAAATTTTCAGATGACACCAAACTCTGCAGCAGGGTTAGAACCACGGAGGAATGTGAAGACCTACAAAGGGACCTAAACAAACTGGAAGAGTGGGCAAGTAAATGGCAAATGCGCTTTAATATAGAGAAATGCAAGGTCATGCATTTAGGAAAAAGAACCCGATGTTCAGCTACAAAATGGGGGGATCAGTGCTAGGGGATAATAACCTTGAAAAAGACTTGGGTGTACTGGTAGATACTACAATGAAATCAAAGGCACAATGTGCAGCAGCCTCAAAGAAAACAAACAAAATGTTGGGTATTATTAAGAAGGGCATTACAACCAGGACGAAGGAAGTCATCATGCCGCTGTATCGTGCAATGGTGCGCCTGCATCTGGAGTACTGTGTCCAGTATTGGTCACCGTATCTCAAGAAGGACATGGCAATACTTGAAAGGGTCCAGAGAAGAGTGACGAAAATGATAAAAGATATGGAGAACCTTTCATACGCAGACAGGTTGGGAAGGCTGGGGCTCTTCTCCCTTGAAAAGAGGAGACTCAGAGGAGACATGATAGAGACTTTCAAGATCATGAAGGGCATAGAGAGGGTGGAAAGGGACAGATTTTTCAGGTTATTGGGAACCACAAGCACAAGGGGGCACTCAGAGAAGCTGAAAGGGGACAACTTTAGAACCAATGCTAGGAAGTTCTTTTTTACACAGAGGGTGGTGCACACCTGGAATGCGCTTCCGGAGGTTGTGATAGGGCAGAGTACACTACGGGGGTTCAAGGAAGGAATGGATAAATTCCTGAACGATAGGGGGATTGAAGGATACAGATAGAGGTAGAGATAGGTTTTAGACAGAGTATGGATAGAAGGATAAAAGGGATTAGAGAAGGATCACATTACAGGTCATTGGCCTGATGGTCCGCCGCGGGTGTGGACTGCTGGGCACGATGGACCTCGGGTCTGACCCAGCGGAGGCAACTTCTTATGTTCTTATGTTGTCTCTGGCATCCCTTTATCCCCTTCTAGATCAGAATGATTGGTTATGTTCTCTAGATCTCAAAGAGGTTTACACTCACATTCCCATTCATCCAGCCTCTCGCAAGTTCCTCAGATTTCGGGTGAGAAATCTTCATTTTCAATACAGAGTGCTACCATTCGGACTGGCATCATTTCCCAGAGTGTTCACCAAGTGCCTCATTGTGATAGCAGCAGCTCTGCGCAATCATGGGCTCCAGGTGTTTCTGTACCTAGATGTAAGATGAAAAAATGAATAAAGAATTTGAAAAAAAAAAATTTAACATCTCAGGGGGTTATTGTAGCGACCCAACGGATTATGTGGTTCCTCCAAAGTTTGGGCTTCGAAATCAACTTTCCCAAATCCCAGCTACAATCCTCTCAGATTTTACAATTCATCGGAACTGTACTGGATACTGTGCAACTCAGAGTATTCCTTCCTCAACAGCGTCAAGATGCTCTCATTCTACTCTGCCAGAAAATGTCTTCCCTATCTTCAATATCAGCCAGACACATGATGGTTCTCCTCGGTCACATGGCCTTTACAGTTTACGTGACTCCTTTTGCCAGACTTCACCTCAGAATTCCTCAGTGGATCCTGGCATCTCAGTGAACTCAGGGCTTTCAACTCACTCTCTCAGCACATTACAGTGACTCCTTTGTTGAGACAGTCTCTCCATTGGTGGATGCTCTCTTCCAATCTCTCCAGAGGTTTACTGTTTCAAACGCCCCCTCATCAGAAGGTCCTCATGACAGATTCCTCAACCTACGCTTGGGGGACTCATTTCGATGGTCTCCATACTCAAGACCATTGGTCCAGCACGGATCGTCACTGTCACATCAATCTGTTGGAACTCAGAGCAATCTTTAATGTTCTCAGAGCTTTTCAACATCTTCTCCACGATCAGGTCGTCCTCATTCGGACAGACAACCAAGTCACCATGTACTACGTCAACAAGCAGGGAGGAACAGAATCTCTCCCTTTTTGTCAGGAAGTTCAAAAGGTGTGGAACTGGGTAATCAATCACAACACCTTTCTGAAAGCAGTCTACATTCAAGGGGAGAAAAACTGTTTGGCAGACAAATTGAGTCATCTTCTCCAACCTCACAAATGGACACTCAATTCCTCACCTCTCCATCACATTTTTTCTCAGTGGGGAACCCCTCAGATAGACCTCTTTGCGTCTCCCCACAACCACAAACTGCCTCTGTTTTGCTCCAGAATCTACTCTCCTCACCACCTCGAGGCAGATGCTTTTCTTCTGAAATGGACGAATCAGTTTCTGTATGCGTTCCCTTTATTCCCTCTCATTCTCAAGACTCTTGTCAAACCATGATTTTGATAGCTCCTCAGTGGCCCATGCAACCTTAGTTCTCCCTTCTACTTCAATTCAGCAGCAGGGAGCCACTTCTTCTAACAGTTTTTCTGTCTCTGCTTACACAGAGGCAGGGATCTCTGCTTCATCCCAACCTGCAGTCTCTATACCTGACAGCCTGGTATCTCAACCTAACTGCCACTCTACAGTTTTCTCAATCTGTACAGGACATTCTAGAAGCTTCTTGGAAGCCTACTACTCGGCAATGTTACAACCAGAAATGGACTAGATTTTCTGCTTGATGCACCATTCATCACAGGAGCCTCAGTCTACCTCCTTGTCTTCAATTTTAGATTACCTGTTGCATTTGTTTCAATTTGGCCTCAAATCCACATCCATTCAAGTCCATCTCAGTGCAATTGCTGGTTTTCATCAGCCTATCGAAGGGAAACCGCTCTCTGCTCATCCTGTGGTTTCCAGATATATGAAAGGATTTTTCAATGTCAAACCACCTCTCAAACTGCCTCCAGTGGTTTGGGATCTCAATGTTGTTCTTGCTCAATTAATGAAACCTCCTTTTTGAACCAATGGCTTCATCTCATCTCAAATATCTCACTTGGAAAATGTTTTTCTCATTGCTCTCACATCTGCTCACAGAGTCAGTGAGCTACAAGCTTTAGTAGCGGACCCATCTTTCACAGTATTCCATCATGACAAGGTGGTCCTCCGTACTCATCCTAAATTCTTACCTAAAGTGGTTTCAGAATTTCATCTAAGTCAATCCATTGTACTTCAAGTGTTTTTTCCAAAGCCTTATTCTCATCCTGGAGAATCAGCTCTTCATACTCTGGACTGTAAGCATGCTTTGGCTTTATACTTGCAACACACTCGACCACATACATCTGCTCAACTTTTTGTCTCCTTCGATCCAAACAAGTGGGGACATCCAATTTCCAAGCGCACCATCTCCAAATGGACGGCTGCTTGCATCTCTTTCTGCTATGCTCAGGCTGGACTGCACCTACGGAGTCGAGTCACAGCCCATAAAGTCAGAGCCATGGCGGCATCAGTAGCTTTCCTTAGATCTACTCCTGTTGAAGAAATCTGCAAAGCTGCCACTTGGTCCTTGGTTCATACCTTCACCTTTTCAACATGTTTGACCACCTTAAGTTCATCACATACTATCACACCCAAGACCTGTTCCTCTGTTGTGCACAAAAGTTCTGCACCCCAAAACTGTACCATTCTCAGGATTTTGCAACCAAAATGCATGACCTTGCATTTTTTGACAATAAATCTTAGCTGCCAAATTCTGACCATTCTTCAAGCTTCACTAGGTCTTTCCTCATATTATCTACACTATCCAGAGTTAAAGAGTTGCCTTCATTGATGCATGCTCTCATAATCTGCACATATGCATGGATCCAAAATTTTTTTAAAAAAATACTGCTGTCCTAAAAATAGATAAGATACTAAACATAAGTTATTAGGTACACAGCATAAAACACATAGCAGCCTCAACAAGTCTTCATTTCCTTCTAAAAGTATAGAATAGGAATGTCAATTGACATCATAAATCATAATGGTAGTTTGGGGCTTATTGAACATTTAGGAGCACTGTTCCCTGTAACTTGAGCGGGAGTCCTCCACCTAGTTTTGACAGTTGGGGGGTGGGGTGCTGTTTCTCTATCACATTTTCAATAGAGAGGGACAGGTAAGCTCTGCAGGACTCCAAGGAACCTGCCTGTCTTTAGTGATTGAAACATAATATTGAAGCACCTCTCTTCCCATTACTGGCAGCAATGGAGTTGGAGGATTCCCACTACGAAGGAAAGTGTTTAGGGGGCAGTTCTATTTACACACATTGTGGTTAACATCTAAGTGCAGGCATTTGCACCTGCTTTTATAGGGTTGGTGTAAGTGGTCACACCTAAATGTATGTGTACTAGAGAGCTGGCGGGGACAGAAATCAAGGCCGTCCCCTTTGGAATCAAACCCATCACAATCTATCCCTGCTGAAATCTCTTCCGTCCTCGCCCATCTCCATAAACTTCAGAAGTAGTTATTTCATTTAATTATGCTACTGAATTAAAGGCTCTGATAGAGATCTATTTACAAATAAACAAAGACACTTTATTTGGAAATATTAATTGGGAATAATATGTACTTTGTAAATGGGTCTTGGCCAGAGCCTCTAATGTAAATATAAAATAAAAATACTCCAGTTGATGAGGGACCCTTGAGCTATTTCAGCTGAAGACTTCTCTGAAGGTGGCCAAAACTCACTTTTACCAAGCTTAGGCAGCAACAATGTCCCTAAAACACAGGTGCTGGCCCCTCAGTTGCTCAAGGACGCTGCCAGCAATTGCTTTGTTTGTTAGAAGGGAGTTCCAGTCACCTGTAGAGGGGATCCTCAGCTGGCAGTTCTTGGGGATCAATAGCAGCTAATGCAAGGGTCAGCAAGTACTTTAACACTGGTGAAATAAAACCAGAAATGCATTTCCTTTTCTGTTGAACACAATACAGACATCTGCTATTTACATTTCCCAAAGCTAATGTATTTCAGTCAATAAATTATTTTTTTTTTTACCTTTGCTGTCTGGAGATTTATTTTTCCATCAAGTTGGTTCTAGTTTCTCTTTTTTTCTGCTTTCCTGTTTTCAGCAAATTCTTCTTCAAGTAGTTACTGTCCATCAGACTTTTCTTCTGTCTCCTGTCTTGTTCCATTTCCTCACTACACCTGCTTCTGACATATTAACCTTTCCATTCAGCTCTTTCCTTCCTTTTTCTTTTCTACTCAAGTCTACTCCAATTTTACCATCTTTCTCCCTTCTCTTCTGTCAGATTTCCTGTCAGATTTCCATCTTCTCTCACCCACTCTTCTGTTCCCTTCCATCTTCAGTCTACTTCCCATTACCATATTTTCACCCACTATGATCACTATCTTCTGCTCATTCATTTCCCTGCCAACCCCCTTCTCTCCCCTCACCTTTCGCACATGGTGCCACCATTCCCACCATGCTGCATCTTTCCCTTCCTTCTTTCCATCACCATGGCCAACATTCCTACCTCTTGCATCACTTTCTATCTGTCCCACCCTTCTATCTCGGTAACATCCAATATTTCTCCCTTCTTCCACCACCATGTCCAATAATTTTCCTACTTGCTTCCTTTCCCCATGTGCACCATCTCTCTTTCCCTCCTGTTCCATGTACCAATGTCCAACCATTCTCCATTTCTCTTTTCTCCCCCAATGGCATCATTTCTTTTTCCTTCATGCCACACCTCCCAGCACATGCAGCATCTAACCCTCTCTTCCCACCTCCCACCCCTTCAGCATCTCTCTTACCCACCCTTCGCACCCTTTCAGCATCTCTCTTACCCTCCTTCCCCCCCTATATTTTGTAAAACACACCACCACCAGCAGTTCTTATGAGTTGCTGGCGGCTGACCTGTAAAGCTTCCCTTTGAAGCGTTTTGCATCAGAGGGAAGCCTTCCGGGTTGGCCGCCAGCAGTGTGTAGGCATGTTGAAGTTGCGTTGGACTACCAGACAATTATGCTAGTATTCTTTAAAGAATGGTAGGTGCTTCTCTTTCACTCTCACTCACTTTCAAAGAATTATTCCCTGTTGGGGATAAAATAGTTTGAGTACTTCCCCTTGCATCTTAGTGCAGTTTTTAAAAGCACACTAAAATGTTCTTCCTGTGACTATTGGGGGGAGAAGCAACTGTCAAAAACATGCATACGTTAGGCATAGTACATACATCCTGCATTCTTTTACGTGCATTTCTCTGGTTAGGTTAGGTTGGAGGAGATATCACTGTATGTAGTTTTATATTTTCAGAGCAACAGAAATTTCAGAAAAAGTAGGTACAATATTACAATATTTAGAGCTACCTTTTCCTACCCCACTGGCTTCAAAGTAAGTATTTCCATGTATTTTCCCTTTGAACACTGGGGCCTGATTTATGAATAAAAGTATCCACAAGTTTTGCACCTACATGCAGTGTTGAGAATTATCCATCCAGTTATAGTTCATAACTGTTAAATCCAGGATTTGTTTTTTCTGCTATCCAGTATGGAAGGTTCAATAGTGCGGTTGCCAGAGATTGTGGCCTTGAAAAAGAAGTACAAAGCCTACCTCTACTTGGACGAAGCTCACAGCATTGGTGCAGTAGGGCCAACTGGCCGAGGTGTGGTGGAATACTTTGGGATAAATCCCACAGATATTGATGTATTGATGGGAACTTTAACCAAAAGCTTTGGTGCATGTGGAGGTTATATAGCTGGGAAGAAGGTAAGCATAAAACTTCTTGTACTTGCTACATGTCAGTTTAAAAATACAAATGTACTGTGTACTCTACTATACTTGTTACAGGTATCAAAACTAGCAGTTAATTGTCTAAAACATGCAGCCTCCCCATTGCTCATTGAATTTTGGATTTTAAATATATTAGATCTTCTTGGAAGCCTGGTTTTATATTATTTGTATGGTATAGCCATAACATTATCAGGAACATAGCCACTACTCTGTGCATATTTCCTCAGTGCCTTTTTGTTTTCCCACTTTTTTTAGGAAACTATGTGGGTCATGGCTCATGGAATTTGGGGGGGGAAATGGAAAGAAGAAACCAAGCCTCAAACTACATTAGAGCAAGCAACAGAAAGAGGCATTGGAGATGCCAAATGCAATTAATGGTCACGAGTCTTTTATTAAAAGTAAAACATTAAAAGTATGAATGATCCGGCTTTTTCTGTATCTTTGGATGCAGAGAAAGCTTTTGATAGGGTTGAATGGAGCTTTATGTATCAAGCACTAGATTGGTTTGGTATAGGTCCTGGATTTATACAAATGATTAAAACATTATATAGTTCCCCTTCTAAAAGATTGAATATTAATAATAATTTATCTGAGCGTTTTAATTTGCAGAGGGGAGTTAAACAAGGCTGTCCTTTATCTCCTTTGCTGTTCGATGTTGTAGTAGAACCCCTATTGTTAGCCATTCAACAAGCAAAGGGGATACAGGGCATTCCGTATTCAGAAATGGAATATAAAGTTTCAGCATATGCAGATGATATTCTGCTTTATTTGAGAAATCCAGAAACTACCATTCCATGTTTATTGGAATTGATTGATACATTTGGAAAATTTTCAGGATACAAAATAAATTGGAGTAAGTCAGAGATTCTTCCTTTAAATGTGCATTGTTCTAAAGGATTATTTGATTCTTTTCCGTTCATATGGAAGGAAGATGGATTAAAATATTTAGGTATTCGGATTAAAAGCAATATGGATGATACAGTAAAAGAAAATGAGAAACTTTTATTAAAAAGAGTTACAGAGTTATGCGAGCAATGGAATCCTCTACATCTCTCTTGGTGGGGAAGAGTTTAAACTATTAAAATGATGATATTGCCTGTGGTTTGTTATCAAATGAGTATGATACCAATTTTTTTCATGGGTCCTTTTATAAAAAGCTTAATGGTATCCTCACAAAATTTCTTTGGCTGGGCAAAATGCCTAGAATTGCTTTAGCATCTCTTCAAAAATCAATTGAGGAGGGTGGGGTAAATTTTCCAAATTTTTATAGGTATCATCAAGCCTATATTTTACGTCAGGGTATGTATTGGATCCTCCCAGAACTCATAGATAATGCCCCGGATTGGCTGTATTTGGAGTGGCATCTCTTTTTTCCTTTAAATTTAGTTCATGTTCCTAGCATTAAAATGCCGAGAAGGTATAAGGATAACAGAATTTTATCTGATACATGGAAAACATTGAGATACATTAGTAACTTAACACCTATTCCAATTAGTAAATCAACGAATCAGTCTTTATGGATAAACTTCAAGATTCAAATTGGCGGATCTAAAATTTTATGGAAGAACTGGATTATTGCAGGTATCCAAACTCTGAATGATGTTATTTCAGATGATAAACTGCTTGAATTTTCACAACTGCAGCTTAGATTTAGTCTTAATAAATCGCAAAGTTTTAAATGGTTGCAGCTGAAGCAGGCTATTCAGGTGGGGTTCCCTGAATGGAAAACATTGAATAATCAGTATAGTCTAGAGTTCCTATGCTTTCAAGCAGACTTCCTGGGACATCAAGCCGCATTGTGGTATAAATTAATATCTGGATATATGAATAAAAAAACAAAAAATGGTCTTAGAGACATTTGAAGCATTGAGATTAAGCAGCAAATTTCTGCATCTCAATGGCCACGAATTTGGTCTTGGAGAATGAGATGTACACTATCAGCATCTATGAGGCAAACTTGGTTCTTTTTGTTGCATAGAGCGTTTTGGACCCCTGTTCGTTTACAAAAGTTAGATAGCTCTAAGTCTAATAAATGCTGGCATTGTAATCTGGAAGCGGGGACACTTAATCATTTAATTTACCATTGTCCCTAACATAGTAACATAGTAGATGACGGCAGATAAAGACCCGAATGGTCCATCCAGTCTGCCCAACCTGATTCAATTTAAATTTTTTAATTTTTTCTTCTTAGCTATTTCTGGGCAAGAATCCAAAGCTTTACCCTGTATTGTGCTTGGGTTCCAACTGCCGAAATCTCTGTTAAGACTTACTCCAGCCCATCTACACCCTCCCAGCCATTGAAGCCATCCCCAGCCCATCCTCCACCAAATGGCCATATACAGACACAGATCGTGCAAGTCTGCCCAGTACTGGCCTTAGTTCAATATTTAATCTTATTTTCTGATTCTAGATCCTTTGTGTTCATCCCACACTTCTTTGAACTCAGCCACAGTTTTACTCTTCACCACCTCTCTCGGGAGCGCATTCCAGGCATCCACCACCCTCTCCGTAAAGTAGAATTTCCTAACATTGCCTTTGAATCTACCACCCCTCAACCTCAAATTATGTCCTCTGGTTTTACCATTTTCCTTTCTCTGAAAAAGATTTTGTTCTACGTTAATACCCTTCAAGTATTTGAACGTCTGAATCATATCTCCCCTGTCTCTCCTTTCCTCTAGGGTATACATATTCAGGGCTTCCAGTCTCTCCTCATACGTCTTCTGGCGCAAGCCTCCTATCATTTTCGTCGCCCTCCTCTGGACCACCTCAAGTCTTCTTACGTCCTTCGCCAGATACGGTCTCCAAAATTGAACACAATACTCCAAGTGGGGCCTTACCAATGACCTGTACAGGGGCATCAACACCTTCTTCCTTCTACTGACTACGCCTCTCTTTATACATCCCAGCATCCTTCTGGCAGCAGCCAATGCCTTGTCACACTGTTTTTTCACCTTTAGATCTTCGGACACTATCACACCAAGGTCCCTCTCCCCGTCCGTGCATATCAGCTTCTCTCCTCCCAGCATATACGGTTCCTTCCTATTAATAATCCCCAAATGCATTACTCTGCATTTCTTTGCATTGAATTTTAGTTGCCAGGCATTAGACCAGGGGTGCCCACACTTTTTGGGCTTGCGAGCTACTTTTAAAATGACCAAGTCAAAATGATCTACCGACAATAAAATTTAAAAAAAACACAAAGCACACTGTACGCAAATGTTAATTATCATTTATATTCTGGGTTTTTTCAGATGACTTTATGCAATGTCACTTCAGTAACAACCATACAAAGATAGACAAATATACCCCCTCCCTTTTTACTAAACCGCAATAGCGGTTTTTAATGCAGGGAGCTGTGCTAAATGCCCTGCGCTGCTCTAGATACTCATATGCTCCCTGCGCTAAAAACCATAGTGCAAAATATAGACAGCAGATATAAATTCTCAAAATGGCCACATTTTGATCATTAAATTGAAAATAAAATCATTTTTCCTACCTTTGTTGTCTGGATATTATTCAAATCTTGTTGGTCCCAGGCTCTGGTTATCTTCTGATAACTTGCTTTCCAGGGTCTCCTTCTTTCTCCGTGCTAACCATCCATCTGCTATTTCTGTCCTCCCCTTTCATTTCCCTTCCCTCCCCTGGAAGTCTGGCATCTTTCCTTTTTTTCATCTCCATCCACAGATCCACCTTTCTCAACTACCCTTTCATTGAGCATCTCTCCCTCCTTCCCCACCACCCCAGGGTCCACCATCTCTCACTTTCTTTTTCCAACTACCCTCCTATCGAGTATCTCTTTCCCCCCTCCACACCATCCCTTGTGTCCAACTTCTCTCCCTTTCTGTTCCTTCCCTCCCTAAATCCACCATCTTTCACCCATTCCTCTGTTTTTAGACCCATTATTTCTTTCCCCCCAAAGTCTGGCATATTCACATCTCTTTGAACCCTCCCTCCGTGTATTTCTACAGCAGGGCCCCAAAGGCTTTCACCCCACCCCTTGAAGGCCTGCCTGTCCTCCTGAAGGTCTGCACCCCCCAAAGGCCTGCACATTCCCCCCTGAAGGCCTGCACATTCCCCCTCTGAAGGCCTGCCCCTGCCCTCCCCCTCTTCCCCCCCGGAAGACCTGCATGTTTCTCCCTGCCCTCCCACATCCTTTGACCTAATTCCTGCAGGGAGCAGCCTGCAGAGAGGATTGCTGGTACTTTAGCAATCTTTGCAGGTTGCCATAGGCCTCAGGAGCTGTCTTCCCTCTGCCCCAATCCTGCCTCTGACTCAGAGGAGAGGCAGGACCACGGCAGAGGGAAGACAGCTCCTGAGGCCAATGGCAACCTGCAAGAATTGCTAAAAGTACCGGGAGGCCAAGGAGAAAGCCGGATGTCAGCCAGCAGCAGCTACTCGCCCGACGGCTACAGCAAGATGTGGGCCAACGGGGCCAAGCCCAAACTCTCCGTGGAGAGCAACAAGGGCAAGCAGTCCTGTGCTGACTACATCAACGTGTCCCCGGCCAGCGGATCCATGACCTGCACCCCTCCTGATTGCTATCTAAACCCGACTCCCTTCCCCGCTCCTTCAAGCATGTCCACTGCTAAAAGGACGAGAGCGCGTTATGCCCCTCTGCTGCCTGCTCTGCGCCGAGGACTCCTCTTCCTTCTCCACCAGCAGCGGCAGCCTGGGAGGGCCTGGAGAGCGGCGGGGACTGAATGAGCTGACTTTTGATTGGCCGGCATTCTTCAAGAGGGGGGGAAAAAACAGAAGGGAAGGGAACCCGGCTCTGCGATCGACTGGGGTTGTTTGAGTGATCGACGTATTGGGCACCCCTGCATTAGACCATTCCTCTAACTTTTGCAGATCCTTTTTCATATTTTCCACTCCCTCTTCGGTGTCTACTCTGTTACAAATCTTGGTATCATCTGCAAAAAGGCACACTTTTCCTTCTAACCCTTCAGCAAGGGTTAGAAGGAAAAGTGTGCCTTTTTGCAGATGATACCAAGATTTGTAACAGAGTAGACACCGAAGAGGGAGTGGAAAATATGAAAAAGGATCTGCAAAAGTTAGAGGAATGGTCTAATGCCTGGCAACTAAAATTCAATGCAAAGAAATTATTTTAGAATTCAATTTGGACTCAAGTAAATTGTCTATTAGAAAACCATGTTGCATTTTCCTATGATACTATTCTGTTTGGCATGGCTTTGAGGAAAAAAAGTCAAATATCAGCACATAATAACAAACTATTATTAATCTTGACTGGGGTTGCTATTCAGCATATTACCAATAACTGGAAAAATTATACTAATCTTAATTATACATTTTGGTGGAATTCGGTATGCCATATTTTTAAGATGGAAAGAGCAATTGCAATACAGAAAGGGAACTATAATAATTTTATAAAGATCTGGGGGCCATTGGAACAATATTGTAAGGAGTAAACATCATTGTCCTTGGATGAATATATGTACACATTGGAGGGTGGGAGTGAGTTTTTCTGGAAATTTCACTATATTATGTGTTTATATTATATTTATGATATAATTGATTAAAATATTTGAAAGAAGGTGGGTGGGACGGGATATAATTTTTATGTTTGTAGAATTATATGAGAATTACAAGTGTTATTGTTGTTACTAATGATATATTCCTGTACACTTGCTGTAAGTTTTCAAAATGAATAAAGAATATTTTTTAAAAAAAGAAATTTTCTAGATTAAAAAAAAAAAAGTAAAACATCTTTTGGCATATCACTTGTGATATAGATATGTTCACATGCACTGTGCGCGGTACATTATAAGTTCATTATTGTCCCCTGAAACTTGGATCCTAGTCGGGACTTTGTTTCATATTTTTTAGATGTTTTACTTTTTTTAATATAATCTTTATTAAATTTTCCAACTATAATTGTGCATACAAATACCGTATTTTCACGTAGATAACGCGCACCCATGTAAAACGCGCACACGGGTATAGCGCGCGGGAAACACAAATCTATGTAAGAAAAATTTAATGTATACCGCGCATGCTAAAACCGCCTCCCGCCTACTCCGAACTGGCATCCTCCCCCCCCCCGCTCGCTTACCCGCGTTTTACAACTTTTTTTTTCAATCCGATCCGGCATCCCCCCAACGAACCGGCATCCTCCCCCCCCCCCCCGCTCGCATCACCCCCCCTCCCCCGCGATCCTACATCCCCCCCAGCACCGCAAAACATGTCTTACCCGATTGGGCATCGGCACCGGCACCAGCACCAATGCACAGGATGTGCCAGTGCCAGTGCTCCGAAGATCTCGGAGAGAGCGAGACCAGAAGGTTTTGAGCATGCGCAAATGCTCAAAGCCTAGTCCAGCCCGGCGCAGGAAGAAGGAGGATCTCTCCTGCACCACACCGCCCAGCCCAGCCCAAACCAACCCAAACCAACGAGGGAGGATCTTCGGGCACTGGCACTGGCACATCCTGTGCATTGGTGCCGGTGCCGATGCCCAATCGGGTAAGACATGTTTTGCGGTGCTGGGGGGGATGTAGGATTGCGGGGGAGGGGGGTGACTCGAGCGGGGGGGAGGATGCCGGTTCGCAGGGGGGATGCCGATCGGATTGAAAAAAAAAAGTTGTAAAACGCGCTCACACGTATAACGCGCACGGTTTGTAAAATCGTGTATAACGCGCGCGTTATATGCGTGAAAATATGGTAATTCATGTACATATAATATTACAAGAAAAGCACAATAAACTTACATATAGTAATAAGCAATTATTTTCACCTACCCTCCCACCTATTAATCAAGAAAATAAATACCCACAAGAAACTATCTAAAAATTCCCCAAAACAATTCCAGTACAAGCCCCACCCCCCTTCCTCCTCCCTTCCTCCCACTCTGGATGTGTATGTTTAAGGTTAGTAAAATAAAGTCAGTTATCATTCCTTACAAAATTTAGGGCTCCTTTTACGAAGGTGCGCTAGTGTTTTTAGCACATGCACAAGATTAGCGCGCGCTAGCCGAAAAATTACCACCTGCTTAAAAGGAGGCGGTAGCGGCTAGCGCACACGCTAAAACCGCTAGCACACCTTTGTAAAAGGAGCCCTTAATCAACGGCTCCCAAACATCAATAAATTTCCTGTACCTTCCCTGCTGTATAGCTATCAGATGTTCCATTTTAAAAGTATAACAAAGGGATTCCCACCAGAAAGTGTAATTTAACCTATCCCAGTTCTTCCAATTCTTCAAAATAAGTTGTATGGCAACCCCTATCATTACAAAGCAAAGTTTGTTATTCCTAGCAGATATTTGACTTTTAGTTCTCATCGGTAGATGTTTTACTTTTAATAAAAGACTCTCCCTTTTTCCTTCTTAATCGGAGTCAAGTTTGACATATGGTTTTTTTTATGTTTTTCATTTTCAATTTTAATTTTTCTTAGACATGTGCCATGGTGTACATATATACATATAAAATTTTTCCATTCTTTGCAATAATTAGTTTCTCACTTTTTCTTTTCATTCTAAGATCCAAGTAGATATTTATCTTGCATTTCTGGATTTTTCACATATTCCATCATTTCCTTTCTAGGCATGTTCAGTTCCTCTGTGCTGTCTATATGAATTTTATACATGTGGAGGGGCATAATAAAAAAAAAAAAAGTCTAAGTCCCTTTTTGGCCTAGGCCATAAAAGCTGAAAGTAGAAGCAGGGAAAATGTCCATACTCAAAAACAAAGTCCAAAAGGAGTTTTTTTAAAAAATAATGGCCTGCCTCTACGTTCAGCTGTTTAAATGCCCAGACCATCATTACGTCTACACTAACAACATATAATCAACCAAAATAAAGCCTAAGTCCCAAACGCTCAACACAAGAGCTTTAGGCGAAGGAGGGACCAGTCCTTCGCCAAAAATCTGGATTCTGTAACCAGTGTATGTCAAAAAGAACACCAATTACAGAATCCACCCTAGAGAGTTGCGCGGGGACAGAAATCCCACCCGTCCCCACCCGTCCCCGCCAAAGTCCCACCCGTCCCCACCCGTCCCCGTGAGGACTCCCACCCGTCCCCACCCGTCCCCGCGAGGAATCCCTCCGTCCCCACCCGTCCCCGCGAGGAATTCCTCCATCCCCGCCCGTCCCCGCGAGGAATCCCCTACGTCCCCGCGAGGAATCCCCTACGTCCCCGCCCGTCCCTATAAACTACAGAAATAGTTATTTCATTTAATTATGCTACTGAATTAAAGGCTCTGGTAGAAACCCATTTAAAAATAAGCAAAAAGACTTTATTAATTTGGAATTAATTTGGAAATATTAATTGGGAAGAATACATACTTTGTAAACGGGTTTCTACCAGAGCCTCTAATGTTTATAAATTTTTATCAACACAACTAATATACTACTTTATCCTTAAGCAAAAAAAAAAAAAAAGAATTTTTTTCCTACCTTTGTTGCCTGGTTTCTGCTTTCTTCATATTCTCATTCAATTCCTTCCATCCACTGCCTCTCTTCTCTCTGTGTCTTCCATTTGCTCTGTTACTGTGCCTCTCCCTTTCTCCCCCCTCCCAAATTGGTCTGGCACCCATATTTTTCCTTCCACTCCCCCCATAGTCTGGCACCTCTGTCTTCTTCCCCTGCCAGGGTCTTCTCCCCATTCCCTCTTCCCCATTTCCTTCCAGTGTCCTTCTCCCCCACCATCTTCCCCATGTCCTGTCAGGCAGCATCCTTCTCCCCCCTCTACCTTCCCCATGTCCTTTCAGCGTCCTTCTCCCCCCTCTGTCTTCCCCATGTCCTTTCAGCGGCCTTCTCCCCCCTCTGTCTTCCCCATATCCTTTCATCGGCCTTCTCCCCCCCTGTTTTCCCCATTTCCTTTCAGTGGCATTCTCCACCCCTTTGTCTTCCCCAGTGCTTTCAGGGTCCTTCACCCCCCTCTGTCTTCAACATGTGCTTTCAGCATCCTTCCCCCCCCTCCTCCCGTTTACCCCATGTCCTTTCAGCGTCCTTCTCCACTCCTTTGTCTTCCCCAGTGCTTTCAGCGGCCTTCTCCCCCCTTAAGCGTCTTTTCTTCTCCACTCCACCTTTCCTCACTCCCTGCCCCTTACCTTTGTGGCGTTTCCGCACCCGACCGACAACAGAACAGGCCCGGTCGGACAAATCTCCCTGTCTTGTAGCCGCGAATCTAAATTACCTTCTTACAGCAGCTGGAGTATTGAAGCTGCTGTAAGAGGTAATTTAGATTCGCGGCTACAGGGCAGGGAGGTTTGTCGGCCGGGCCTGTTGTCGGTCGATCGGGGGACCTGACCGGCTGTGCACATTCTTCGGGGCGGACCGCCCCCTCCCCCCTCTTTCGTTCGCCATTGCCTTCTTCCTATCTGCCCTGCCGCTCACAGCCGACCGGAAGTCTTCCTGATGTCAGCGCTGACGTCGGAGGAAGGGAGGGCTTTGCTTAAGCCCTCCCTCCGACGTCAGCGCTGACATCGGGAAGACTTCCGTTCGGCTGTGTGCTGCGACAGTGCAGGTAAGGAGGAGGAGACTACCCTCGCGGCTCAAATGCAGTGTACTGCGATCCAACCCCGCAGGAACCCCGCGACCCTCGGAGGCGTCCCCACGGGATCCCCGCGACCCTCGGGGGCGTCCCCACGGGATCCCCGCGACCCTAGGGGGCGTCCCCACGGGATCCCCGTGACCCAAAGGGGGAACCCGCGGGTCCCGCGGGATTCCCGTCATCCCCGTTCCCGTGCAGCTCTCTAATCCACCCCCCTTCCTCAGCAACGATCGCAGCAGGAGAGATAGCCAATCTCTCCTGCCACGATCCACCCACCCCCTGGATCAGATAGGAGGGAGCCCAACTCCTCCTGCCCCGGTAATCCAAGACACCCCCCCCCCGACACGATCGGGGCAAGAGGGAACCCAATCCCTCCTGCCCCGACGATCTGTGACCCCCCCGACATGATTGAGGTATGATGGAGCCCAAGCCCTCCTGCCCCAGCGATCCTCCTGACACGATCAGGGCAGGAGGGAGCCCAAGCCTCCTTCACTGCCAAAACACCTACCCCTCCCCCCACTAAAATACAGGCAGGAGGGATCCCCGGTCATCCTGCCCTCGATGCACCCCCCCCACGATTGCTCCCGAAGTCCGCAACCCCCCGAACATACCTTAACAAAGTTGGACGGATGGACGGGTCCCAAGCCCGTCTGTCCGGCACGCCCACCATCCTCAGAATGGCGAGCCTTAGATCCTGATAGGCCCAAATGCCTCAAGCCCCACTCAGAGGTGGGGCCTTAGGTGCCTGATCCAACCGGAATTGGCCCAGTTGCCTTAGGTCCCTGCCTGTATTTTAGTGGGGGTAGGGGGTTCAGCAGGGCAGGAGGGCTTGGGCTCCCTCCTGCCCCGATTGTGTTGTGGGGGTCGCAGGTCGCTGTGCCAGGAGGGCTTGGGCTCCCTCTTGCCCCGATCGTGTCAGGGGTCACCGGGGCAGGAGAGATTGAGCATCTATCCTGCCATGATGGCGATCGCTCCCCCGCCCACAAACTGCGGCACTTCGGGGTGAGGATCGCGATCCTCACCCCGAAGTGCCGCGGTTCGGAGGGGAGGGACAATCGCCTTCACAGCACGGGAGATGAGCCATCTCTCCTGCCATGATGGTTGCGGTGGGGGGTGGGCGGCAGCTGCAATCAGCTCAGTGGCCCCTTTTTTGGGGGCATTTATACCTGTTTTGACTTGGTCTTAGTCAAAACGTATAAGTGCTGACTAGGCAACATGCCTGAACTTTTGGTTATACCTGCTGTACGCCTATTAGAGAATGACACGGTGGCTGTTATCCACGGCTAGCCCGCAAAAATGGTGGGGAAAAAACTGTGTTCACCGTGTCTACGGGGACAAGCCATTCACTGCCCCATGGAGCGGTGAAAGTCCTTGTTCCTGTAGTTAATGGAGGGAACGCGCGTGGTCACCTATCGCACTCCCTCCCTCCTTACTGATCAATGCTGCTGCCGCTGCCCAGTCCCAACATCTCCCTACTCCCTCCCCCTTACCTTTGTGTGCGGCAATTTCTAAACTGCCTTCTTACCGCAGCCGGAGCATTGAAGCTGCATGTGGCTGCCGTAAAGGTCATCTCTGACGCAACCAGAAGTTGCATCAGAGACGACCTTTCCGGCAGCTATATGCAACTTCAACACTCCGGCTGCTGTAAGAAGGCAGTTTAGAAATCGCTGGCCATAAAGGTAAGAGGCAGGGAAGTTTGTTGGCACAGTTGTGCACTGCAAGCAGGAATCACTCCTGCCTGTCGGACCGAGGCCTGTTGTCCGGGGGGGGGGGGGGGGCAGGTACGTGGCGGAAGCGGCTAAGAGGTGTTCTCGCTGCAGGGGGGGGATGAAAGCGCCACAAAGGTAAGGGGCAGGGAGGGAGAAAGGGAGGAAAGATGGGGAGGAGAGGAACAGACGCTGAAGGGAAATGGGGAAGACAGAGTGGGGAGAAGACGCTGAAGGGACATGGGGAAGAGAGATTGGGAGAAGACGCTGAAGGGAAATGGGGAAGAGAGATTGGGAGAAGTCGCTGAAGGGACATGGGGAAGAGAGATTGGGAGAAGACGCTGAAGGGAAATGGGGAAGAGAGATTGGGAGAAGAAGCTGAAGGGAAATGGGGAAGGGAAAGTGGGGAGAAGATGCTGAAGGGAAATGGGGAACAGAGAGTGGGGAGAAGACGCTGAAGGGAAATGGGGAAGAGTGGGGAGAAGACGCTGAAGAGAAATGGAGAAGAAAGAGTGGGGAGAAGATGCTGGCAGGGAAGAAGACAGAGATGCCAGACTATTGGGGGAGCGGAAGAAGATGGGTGCCAGACCAATTTGGGGGGGAGGGAGAGGCACAGTAACAGAGCAAATGGAAGATTCAGAGAGAAGAGAGACAGTAGATGGAAGGAATTGAATGAGAAGATGAGGAAAGCAGAAACCAGACAACAAAGGTAGAAAAAAAAAATTCTATTTATTTATTTTTTTGCTTTAGGATAAAGTAGTATATTAGTTGTGTTGATAAAAATGTATAAACAAAGCCCTACCAGCTGAACATCTCTTTCTCTAGTTCAGCAGCCAGAACTTTGATTTATAAGGAAGGAATAAACTAAATATTGCAGTACTGGACGGGGCGGTGAAGGGGATGGCAGAGACAGGGACGTGGCTGTGAAGGGGACGGCGGGCCGGAGACAGGACGGTGAAGAGGATGTCAGGGACGGGGCGGTGAAGGTAACGGTGGTCTGGGGATGGGGCATTGATGGGGACAGATTTTTTCCCCATGTCATTCTCTAACACCTATGTCAAGGTCGAACCACCTCCCGCCCTTTCCCCTTCTCTAAAAACGCCAAGTACCCATTTAGGCCACTTTTTAGATTTTTTTTTTAATTATAAGCCCCATAATATACTGTTTTTAATAAAGGAATTACTTTTTGCTTTTATTTTTTACACTGGTGTACATATATGTTTATGAACATTTGTTTTTTGTTTTTTATTTCTCTAGTTTATTTTTATTTGCGGTTTAATTTGAAATCTTATCAACCTTGGTAGGTCCCCCAACTATATTTTATCATTTTATCAGTTAGCTTTATTATTTTATCATTTTGTTGTATATATCATCTGTTGTTAGCATATCTTTCCTTTTCTTTATCATTATATTTATCATCATCTCTTTTATTGACACCCCACACATAAGCACTATTATTGTTCTTGCAGTCTTACGATTCACCATTTTTCATTTTGTATTCTTCACTATATGGTAGTCCTACTCACATTTCACTGCTTTTAATCTATCATTATGCTTATTGTTCACATCACATGGAGTGGCACCATTTATTCAGGATTGTCTTCTTCCATTTGTTTTTTCATCATCTTGCATTTGTTTCTCATCACCTTACATTTGTTTATCAGCACACCACATGTCAAGTGTTTATACATTTTTATATCTGTAAATGTATATCTTTAGCTATTTTTATTTCCATTTGTTAGGACCCCTGATGAAGGCGTGTTAATCGAAACACGGACCATGTCGGGTCCCTTGTTTTGTTAAAAGGTGGTAAAGTTAACCAAATTTAATAATAGATACAATAAACCATAGCCTGCATCTTGTACGCTTGTCTACAGTTTTTCCTTGTTTTCCATTAGTTGGTTTTGACATCTCCAGTGCTTCTTTCTGTTGCTTACTCATGGAATTTTTTTTCCAGCCCATGTGTTTTGTAAAACTGTGAAGATGATGATCTCAATAAAAAATGTATTGTAAAAAGTCTTCACAAGTAAATGTGATACATATCATTGACAAGTCCTTGTAGTACACAGTGTTAGTGTTATGGTGTGGACCCGACATAGTCCGTGTTTCGGTTTTAAACAACCTTCTTCCGGGGTCCTTTGAAAGTATATACGCATGTAAGTATGGAGCTAGGGTGAACGAATGTGAGATAAATACATAGTGGTCATATGAAATATAAGACACTGGAAGTGATAAGATCTGATTGGAAGGGTGCAGTGTGAGTGTACAGTATATAATACGAAGAGGCTTGTGAGGTTTAACAAAGTAAACCAGTGATACTGAAAGAATAGACATGCAAAAAAGAAAAATATTAGGATTTGAGGAAGAGCAAGTACAAAATGAAGGCATACCAACAAGGACATGTGAAAGAATCATGAAATGGGTGTAAGGAGTAGTGAAATTATGAAGTGCAGGGGGGAGAATAAACATAATTAAACATACCATTTTGATGTAACCACAAAAAATAGAGATGTTTGAAAATCTCCAAAGCACTGTGTGCTAAAGGGCATACTGTATATATTTTAATATAAACTGGGATTTGGGGGCCCAAAAATGGGGGTCCCGGTTTATATTCGGGCTAGCGTCCAGCACACACCCGCTCCCCTCCCAAACTTATTGCAGGCCTCCGCTGGGCTGCAAGGCTCTGCACCCTGTCCCCCCTCCCTGTCCTGTCCATCTTACCTCCTCTGCCGCTGGATTCCCTGTCACATTCAGTTTCTTCCATTTTTCTGCCTCCATCTCAAATCTATCTTTCCAGCTTTTTCCCTCTTAATCCATATGCATCCTCTCTTCTCTTTTCTCACTTCCCTCTGTCCATGTGAACCACCTCTTTCTTTTTCCCCATCCCTCTGTCCATGTGAGCCACCTCTTCCCCTTCCCTCCGTCCATGTGCCACCATCTCCTTCCTCTCTGCCCCTTCCCTCCATCCATGTGCTACCATCTCCTTCCTCTCCTCTCTGCCCCTTCCAGTCAGCATCTCTTCCTTCTTGCTCCCTCCCCTTTCCCCCTCCCCCCAGCTCCACCAAATGTTCTCCCACCTGGTGGGAACAGGAAGTCCCTGTTGCAGGAAGAGTTCCGGGGCAGGCCGAGGTTAGAAGTCTCCTCTGACGGATACAGCACCGCGGCTGCCATAACATTTAAAACAATAGCGATCCGGGGGGGAGCAGGTGTGGGGAAGTCTGGAGCTGCAGGGCTGGCGTTAGAGGGAGTAAGAGCTGATGGTGCCGCAGAGTCCCACGGGGGGGGGGGGGAAGAGGAAGGAAGAAGAGGAAACGAAGCATAGCAATTTTGGGGGAGCAGGTGTGAGGAAGTCCAGGGCTGCAGAGGAGAGTGTACCCAGCTGGAGGGAGAAGGAAGATGAGGGAGGGAATGAAAGTAGATGCCAGGGCTTGGAGGGAAGGAGGAAGGTATGCCAACATAAGGGAAAAGGAAGGGGGAAATGTCAGAGGATAGAGGGAGAGGGAAAGATGGAAGAAAAGGAAAGGAGAGAGATGCCAAAGAATCAGGGAAGGGAAGATACCAGACTGTGCGATGCGAAGGAAAGAAAGGAGAAGAGAGAGATGCCAGAGCATAGGGGATGGGGTGGTGACAGAGAGAAAAAAATGGAGAGGTGGCAGAGCTGAAATCAATCATGTACAAAGGAGAGAAGGGGCACAGGATAGATAGTTATGAAAGGAGCATAGAAAGCAGGAAGATGTATGTAAGAGAGAGAAGGCAGACATTGGATGGAAAGGGCAGAGAGGGCAGTGACTGGAAGGGGCGAGACAGAAGGTGAACAGTAGTTGGAAGGGGTAGAGAGAGGGACAGACACTGAATGGAAGTGTGGGGGAGAGGGGGAGCAGACACTGGAAGGAAGTGGAGAGGAGAAAGAAAAAAAGACACATGCTGGATTGAGGGACGAGGATAGAGTTATATACTGGAAGGGTAAGTGAAAGAGGTGGCAAGCTATAGGTAGACACAGTGAAAGAGGGAAAGTGAGGACTGAATAATAAAAAACAATTTAGAAAGAGACAGAAAATAAATTGAGAAGGAAGACAAGGGAAGAACAGGAGGAATGGAACGGAGAGAGAGATACCAGAGCAGGGGGGAAGGGGAGGGGACAGATACCAGACCTAGGAGGAGGAAAAGAGGAAGGAGACAGATACTGGATCTGAGGGGAAAAAAGGAGGAGATATGCTAAAATCTGCTGGGAGGGAGGAAGGAAAGAAGGAGAGAAAGAGGTAGAGAAAGGGAGGGGGTGTTGTAAGCAGATTAGAAAGACTACAGAGAGAAAGGCCTGGACGAAGGGGAAAGACAGGAGGAAGATGCAGGACTATGGGAGGTTCAGAGAGAGAGGGAGGGAGAGAGAGGGAGACCTGGAACAACGGTACAAAGGAGAACTGACACTGGATCTGGGGAGGGTAATAAAGGGAAAAGAGAGAGAGACCTGGACCCAAAAGGGATAGAGCTGGATTGTGAAAGAAATGTTAGATGCAAAAGAAAGAAGGGAAGAAAGATTGGATGCACAGTCAGAAGAAGGAAGTGCAGCCAAGAGACTCATGAAATCACCAGACAACAAAGGTAGGAAAAATGATTTTATTTTCAATTTAGTGATCAAAATGTGTCTGTTTTGAGAATTTATATCTGCTGTCTATATTTTGCACTATATGTGTCTATTTTTCTATAGTTACTGAAGTGACATTGCATATTTTAAAGTAATCTGTTTGACATTTTTGAAAAAAATCCCTGAAACTCGTAAATGATAATTAACATTTTCCCTGAATACCATGTGCTTTGTGGTTTTTTAAATATATTTTATGTTTACTATTATGAATTAATAAGATATTGTGTGTACATGAAAATGAATGAAAGAAATTGGGGGCAGGGCTGGGGATGGGGCTAGGGCGGAACTGAATATTAATAGATGTACCATTTTGATGAAAAAAATAAATGGTCACATTAGTCTTACCTCCCCACTGCTGCTGCTAATCGCCGACAAGAAATCTTCTTTCCGACATCAATTCTGACATCAGAGAGGATGTTCTGGGCCAGCCAATCACTGCCTGGCTGGCCCGGAACATCCTCTCCGACGTCAGAATTGACGTCAGAAAGAAGACTTCTTGTCGGCGATTAGCAGCAACGGGGAGGTAAGACTGCAGCGGTGCGGACCGGGGGAAAGGAAGGAGAGGCTTTTTTTTTTTTCTGCAGCAGGGAGGGAAGGATGTAGGCAGGCAAGCTTGCTGGCTTTAGCACAGCAGGGAGGGAGGGAGATAGATAGATAGGTAGGCAGGCAGGCAGGCTGGCTGGCTTTGGGGGTGGAAAAAATCTGGAAGGCACTGGGGGCACTAAGGACACCGGACGGAAGCACTGGGGGCACTATGGACACAGGACGGAGGCACTGGGGGCACTATGGACACAGGATGGAGGCACTATGGACACAGGATGGAGGCACTGGGGGCACTATGGACACGGGATGGAGGCACTGGGGGCACTGGACACAGGACAGAGGCACTGGGGGCACTATGGACACGGGAAGGATGCACTGGGGGTACTATGGACACGGGAAGGATGCACTGGGGGCACTATGGACACAGGACGGAGGCACTGGGGGCACTATGGACACAGGATGGAGGCACTATGGACACGGTAAGGGAGGCACTGGGGGCACTATGGACACAGGACGGGGGCACTGGACACAGGACAGAGGCACTGGGGGCACTATGGACTTGGGAAGGATGCACTGGGGGCACTATGGACACGGGAAGGATGCACTGGGGGCACTATGGACACAGGACGGAGGCACTGGGGGCACTATGGACACGGGACGGGGGTACTATGGACACGGGAAGGGGGCACTATGGACACAGGACGGAGGCACTGGGGGCACTAAGGACATGGGAAGGAGGCACTGGGGGCACTAAGGACACAGTACGGAGGCACTGGGGGCACAAAGTACATGGGAAGGTGGCACTGGGGGCACTAAGAACATGGGAAGGAAGGAGAGAGGGAGGGAATAGAAAGGGACAATTGTTGGGCCTGAGTGCAGAAAGAAAGAAATGAAAGAAAGGATACACAGTCAATTAATAGATGTTCCCTTTTGAAGAAAAAAATAAATGGTCACCTTACATCTGACTTACTTTCTCTGCAGCAGAGTCGGCAGCCGCGCAGAGGTGCAGGAAGGTCCCCCGATGACTCATCTGCTGGCTCTGCTCCGGAAGAAGTAAGTTACGTTGGAGGGGGTGGACCCGGCAGACGCAGTCATTGCGGGACATTGCCGCAACTCCATGCGTCTGCTGGGTCCACCCCCTCTGATGTAACTTACTTCTTCTGGAGCAGAGCCAGCAGACGAGTCATCATGGGACCTTCCAGCATGCGGCTGCTGAGTCCGCTCCAGAGCAAGTACGTTGGAGTGGGGTGGACTGGCAGCTACAGTCATCGCGGGACCTTGCTGCATGAAAGGAGAGAAAGGAGCAGGACTGCTGGAATGGAAGAGGGGTGGAGGGAAAGAAAGGGGGCAGGGTGATATGGAAGGGTGGTGCTGATGGAATTGATGTACAGAGAAAGGGGAGAGACATAAGGGGGAAGGATATTGGAGGGAAAGAAAGGGGGCAGATGCTGATTGAAGAGAGGTGGATGAAGAGAGAAAGGGCAGACATTGGATGGTAGTGGGGAGCCTATGCTGGATGGAAGTGCAGATGGGAGAGATAGGGGAGAAAATGCATGAAGGAAATGGGAGGAGAGAAAGAGAGTAGCAGACGCTGGATGGAAGTGGACAGAGAGAGGAGAAGGTACTAGATGGAAGGGTTGGAGAAAGAGGGTACATGATGGAAGGAGGGGATAAATAAAAGGAGGGCACATGATGGGGAGAAAAGGATTGAGTTAGGGAAACACTGGAGAGGTGAGGGAAAGAGGTGGCAAGCTTTAGGTAGGCAGTAAAAAAGGACATTGATGAGAGGGTAGTAAGAACGTAATCTAGATAGATGCAGAAAATAAATTGAAAAGGAAAATGAGGGAAAAAGGGAAAGGGATTGCAGAAGAGAGGTGTGGGAGAGGGAAGGAGAGGAGAGATATGCCAGACCAGTGGGGGTGAAAGGAGAGATGGAAGGGGGCATAGAAGGAGAGAAGATGCCATATAGGAGAAGAGAGACGGCAGACAGTGGATGAAAGGAAGAGAGTTACAAGAAGATGAGGAAAGCAGAAACCACAGAAGACAAAGGTAGAAAAAAATGTTCTATTTATTTATTGCTTTAGGAGACTTGTCACTGTTTCTGTGGAGCATTGTATGCAGAGTCCAGCTTCTTGCTGGTTCAGTTTAACCTTTGTCTATGTATTTCTATTTTATCCCCCCTTTTACAAAACTGTGGAGCGTTTTTTAGCGCCAACCGTGTTGGTAGCAGCTCTCATGCTCAGAATTCTATGAGCGTCAGAGCTGTTACCTCCGTAGCTAAAATCCACACTACAGTTTTGTAAAAGACGGAGGGGTTAGTTTGTAATTACATATTGCATACTAGGCGAAGATATTTTCTGTGTTCTGTGTGTTCAAAAGACATGGTTTTTTGTTAGGATTGACTGCAGGATTGATATGTACTAGTCTGGCTTATTTAGTTTTACAGTGGGTGTATTGATGTTGTACTGCTCATTGCAGTATGTAAGATGTTGCCTTTTCCTAGGTACTCACTCATGTGTGACGTGTGGATTGTTACTAAAATTCATGTTTTCATACAGTTGGGGGGGTGTCAAAAAATGATGGGCCCCGGGTGTCACATATGCTAGGTATGCCACTGCATGTGGAACTCCCAAGCTGCCAGGATCATGCCTCTGAGAAGAGGGTTATGGACAACTATCATGAGCCTGGTGAAATGAAAAGATAGCTGGTTGAACTGATTATCCCATCTGGAATGATTCTCCAAACAGTAGTGACTGCTTTACAGATATCTTCAATAGGAGTGGAACATAAATGGGCTACTGAAGTCACCATTGCTTGAACTTTAAACAGTGACAAGGCCTTCAAGTGTCAGCCCAGCCCAAGCATAGGCAAAGGAGATACAGTCTGCCAGCCATGTGGAGATAGTTCTCTTGGTGAGCGGAGTTGCAAATTTGTTAGAATCAAATGATAGGAACAGTTCAGTGGTAGTTCTATGATATTTGGTTTGATCCAAGTAGTAAGCAAGAGCGCATTTACAGTCCAATGTGTGTAGTGGTGCATGACCAGGATGAGAATGTGATCTTGGAAAGAAGAAAGGTAAAATTATGGACTGGTTCAGATAAAACTCCAAAATGACCTTTGGGAGGAACTTTGGATGTGTGCAAAGAGCTACCTTGGCATGGTAGAATGTTATATAGGGTGGATCTGAAACAAGTTCTTGAAGATCACTAACCCGGTATGCAGACATAATAGCTAAAGGAAGATCATTTTCCAAGAGATGTTTGAGAGATGAAGATGAGAGTGCTTCAAAGGGAGGCTTCTTCAGTGTGGAAAGTATAATAATAAGGCTTGAGAAGTGGCTTGGTATGATAAAGGCCTTTTATTAATCTGGAAACCAAGGGATGTACAGATAGTGTTTTTTTGTCTAATAGACAATGAAAAGCATTAATTGCATTGAGATGAACTTGGATTGAAGTAGTCTTGAGACCAGAATTGGAAAGGTATAGGAGATAGTCCAGAACTGATGGAAGAGGACAAGTGATCGGATCTATTGAGTTGAGTTTACACCAGACTTTAAAGCAAGCCCACTTGAAATGATAGCAGCGCTGTGTGGATGGTTTTCTAGATGCTTCAATGGTGACTGACACTAGTGCAGATAGTGCAAAAGCATCTACTTGGTGGGAGAGAGATACTATGCTATGAGTGCTAATGAACATAGATTGGGATGAAGGCGAAAACCCTCATTCTATATCAGCAGTGTTGGAAAGATTTGAAGTGTGATGGGTTCCTGTTCGCTGAGTTGTAGGAAGAGAAGGAACCAAGGTGCTATGAGAATCATGGCAAAGTTTGAGTAGAGGTTTCCCAACTAGACATATTAGAGGGAAATACATGCACATTAATGCTGTACGGTATGTACTGTTATACTCATGTCACACTGGGAATCCTCAGAACACCACCTAGTCAAAAAGAACAGTGTGGCAGCACTCTTTACTGGTTCCCTATTTTTTTGGTGTATTTCTTTTTTTAATAAATATATAGCTTTATTTTAATATTATATCATTGTGCTACTTATTTTGGCTGTACTGTGTTGCTTAAATCCTTTAAATCAAAGTGAAAAGACTTAGCTTTATATAACATAACATCATACTTATAAACCGCACAACTGTAAGTTCAGTGCGGTGAACAAAAGATTAAAAATAACATAACCTAAGGTTGATTTAAATTAGTTTGCTAAATATTTTGAAAAAAGATGAGTTTTCAATTGAGTTCTAAAGTGCTTGTAAGAGCAAGCACTGCACAACAGTGGCCTAAATTCCTTGACATAGAAAGCAGCCTGAAATGCTAGTGTATATTCCAAGGATTTCTTGCTCTTACAACCAGTCCTCTCCGACGCGTTTCATACTTCTCAGGGTTGGGGGTACTGGAAGTGCAGAATTGCTAAGCTGTTTGCTTACTCCTACACCTGATATTCTTCAGCAACTGTAATGCCTGCAGCCTGCACTGCAGGTGGCCTTGAACCCCATAGAGCCCTCAGCCAAGGAAACTGTGGAACTTGGTAAATCTTTGCTAAAGGTAGCAAAAGTCCTCCGCTTAAACAGACACACCCTTTTGAGATCAAACAGCCAGGTGCTCTTTCCCTACTGTTTCACCAAAACTGTGGCAGTTTTTCAAAGTTCAATCCAGCAGGTAAAAATGAAAAATTTAAAAAAACCACACAATTTCATTCAAAAACAAAAAACATGCCACTCCCAGTTGTAAGTCTCTAAAAACATCCATAGATCACCCTTGGCTGGTAATCAGTTTTCCTTTTTGTGTTCAGCATTGCTTTACAACAATCCCAGTAACCAGGAAAAAAGAAAAAAGGCAAAAAGAAAACAATGTCAGTGTCTAAACAAACACACACAGACCAAATTTTCCTCTTCACAGAATGTACTTGTCTGTTCCAAACCACAGTTCAGGGCCCAAGCTCTCAAGTGAGCATTAACACGTAGCTCACTATCATGAAATACTCTTTCAGAATTCACTTAAAAAAAGACTCTCAAAGAGAAACAGGTTCACTCTTTCATGTTCTCTGCTGACTTCAGTAATTCCATAGGCACTTCTGAGGTATTCATTTCCTCTACCACCTCTGTTAGCGCTCCATCTCTTTGGAATAATATTCTGACCCATTTACGGGAAGAATCAATTCTTAATAATTTTAAGACGAAGTTAAAAAATAACATAAGAATTGCTGCTGCTGGGTCAGACCAGTGGTCCATCATGCCCAGCAGTCCGCTCACGCAGCGGCCCTCTGGTCAAAGACCAGCACCCTAACCGAGACTAGCCCTACCAGCGCCCGTTCTTGTTCAGCAGGAACTTGTCTAACTTTGTCTTGAATCTATGGAGGGTGTTTTCCCCTATAACATCCTCTGGAAGAGCGTTCCAACTTTCTACCACTCTCTGGGTGAAGAAGAACTTCCTTTCATTTATATGGAATCTATCCCCTTTCAACTTTAGAGAGTGCCCTCTCGTTCTCCCTACCTTGGAGAGGGTGAACAACCTGTCCTTATCTACTAAGTCTATCCCCTTCAGTATCTTGAATGTTTCAATCATGTCCCCTCTTAATCTTCTCTGTTAGAGAGAGAAGAGGCCCAGTTTCTCTAATCTTTCGCTGTACGGCAGCTCCTCCAACCCCTTAACCATCTTAGTCGCTCTTCTCTGGACCCTTTCGAGTAGTACCGTGTCCTTCTTCATGTACAGCGACCAGTGTTGTACGCAGTACTTCAGGTGAGGGCGCACCATGGCTCGGTACAGCGGCATGATAACCTTCTCTGATCTGTTCGTGATCCACTTCTTTATCATTCCTAGCATTCTGTTTGCCCTTTATGCCGCCGCCGCACATTGCGTGGACGGCTTCATCGACTTGTCGATCAGAACTCCCAAGTCCCTTTTCTGGGAGGCCTTTCCAAGTACCGCCCTGGACATCCTGTATTCGTGCATGAGATTTTTGTTACCGACATGCATCATTTTACACTTATCCATGTTGAACCTCATCTGCCATGTCGATGCCCATTCCTAGCTCATTTCTTTTTCTTGACGAATTTGAGACCTAAAGGTCCTTTTCAGGGCTACATAGCTTTATTTTATTTTTAGCCACCGTTCCTTTTGTTTTCTTCCCTATATGTTTTTCTCTCTACTTGATTATTGTAGTTCTTGCCCTTTTCTCTTTTGTTCCTGTTTGTCTTTGTTTTTAAAATGTCCAAATGCTGGGCAAGAAAGCCCCCCCCCCCCCCTCCCCGATTGTCATGATCCCTCGTGCGCACCCTGGGCAGCTTACAGTCCACCCCCGGATTTGCAGTGATATTTATGTCCCCACCCAAAACCAGATGATAGTCTGTGTGCTGAGAGATATGGGCCAGTACCGAGGAGAAAAATTTATAATAGTAAACATTGGGAGCATACAAGTTACACAGCATCAGCTTAAGGCCCCACAGCTCTCCCAGAACCATGACAAAACAGCCCTCTTTATCATGAATTTGTTTATGAAGATGGAAGGAAAGGAAGATTCTTATGTAGGAGGATTGCAACCCCCCTCTGGCGGCCCTCAAAAGCTGAGAAGAACACCTCCCCCACTCAGCTGCATTTAAGTTTGGCATGTTCCAGCCGAGAGAGATGTGTTTCTTGTAGATATGCAATATCAGTGCCTACTTTGCGAAGACTGGACAAAATTCTAGACCTCTTGACGGGCGATTTAATACCATTCACGTTAAACATGGTCACCTTGAGCTTAGCCATATTCACCCCTGAAAAAGTCAGACTGAAAAGTACTAACTCCAGCCACTCCATGGCCTCCTAGCTGAACCCCGTGGCTTTTCAGGAGAAGCCAACCAACTCTGTGTACACCTAAAATCCCCCCCCCCCCCCACTTGCACTCCAAGTACCACATACATACATCCAAACAAACCCCCAGCCATACCCTGAAGAACCCTCTTCCCGCCCACCCCAATCCCCACCTCGCACCCCTAGCCTTCCATGTGTACTCCGCACACATCCCCAAATCCTCCCCCACAGCCTGCCCAGAGGACACCCCCTCTCCTCCTTCCCTCCATTCCACCTCCCTCCAAAGCAAAGCAAGTAGAAAAACAATCAAACACCCCAAACACAGATCCCCACAAGGTGGAAAATAGTGATAACAAGCAGGAAAACCCCAACTCAGCAGAGCAGGGTCTGATTAGGGAAAGAGTCCCAGATCAGCAGGCCTCTGCAGATACAAACAGGCCCAGCAGAAGTCTAACGAGAGTTGGCCTGCCAAAGCAGATGCTCCACTAGACAGGCGAATACAGGACGATACAGCAGGCCCAGGGTCCCCAGAAGAAGTCTCTCAGCCTCAGCGCAGAGGAAAAGATCCTGAGTCCTCAGGTCCAAAGTACAGGCAAGGTGTTATGCAAGCCCTCAGAGCTGAACCACCTGTGACCGCGAGGGCGCCTCCAGCTGCACCAGGTCCGGCCTGAACAAAACAGGGCCCCTAACAATGAAGAACTCCCAACAGGTGAACTTGACCGTGATGAGCCAGAGAGCAGTGAGACTAGCCCCGAGAACTCCCAAGGCCAGCCGCAGACCTACAAATCCAAGCACCCTGATGGACTCCAAACACGCTCAGAAGGCCAAACACTGGCGTCATCAGAGGCCTCTCAGATTCAGGGTAGGAAAGAGTGCCTCAGGCTGGTAACTGGTCCAGATAGGCAGGCGCCTCTTCCACTGTGTTAAGGAGCACAGACCTGCCATTCTTCCAGACTCGAAGGCGCGCAGGGTAGGCCAGAGTGAACTGAACTCCTTTGTTGTGGAGAGCGGTGCAAAAGGGTGACACCAATTTTAACGGAGCCACCACCCACACTGAGTAATCATTGAAAAGGAACACTTTAGATCCTTTGTATTCCAACGCTCCGGACTGGCGGAAAGCCTTCAGTAGAAGCTCTTTATCTCTCCAATTACTGAAGCGGGCAATAGCAGTGCGCACCCGATTGCCATCCGGAGCCTTGATGCCAATGCGGTGGACTCGCTTACACTCAAAATGGTGGCCCGAACCAGACAGGCCAAGTTTGCCTGGTAGCCAGTTGCTGAAAACCTCATATAAGTCTGCATCCTTAACTGTCTCAGGCAGGCCGACCTAGTGCAGGTTGTTACACCAACTCCAGTTCTCGACCTCCTCCATCTGGTCCTGCATCTCAGCGTTCTACCGTTTTAATTCCAACACCTGTGTCTCTAGTGCAGCACACGAGTCCTCAGTGGTATAAACACGCTGCTCCACTTCCAGAATCCAGCGATTCTGGGAATCAAATTTTTCGTTCACCTCTTTCACAGCTGATTGGAGTTTGTTAAGGCGGTCCGCCAGCGCCGCCAAAACAGAGCGGGTAATCTCTTGGATCTAGTCACCTGTCTGGATCGTGAAATATGCGGGCTCCGCAGCTATCTTAACATTGGGTGACTGGAGTTTTTCTCGGGCCGGTTTGGACGTTCGGATTGGCATGCCCAGCACTGCAACTCCACTCAAACGCCGCCGAACAAACCCAGACAACCCCCTATCACTGTCGGAGGTATGGAGGAAGTCAGAAAGGGTAGGTAAATAGTAAAATATTGCTGATTTGGCGGGGGTGGGAGCGGAGCTCTTCTCTACTGCGACTTCTCAGGCCGGCTGCATCACGTGACCCCCTCTACACGCACATAGTATTGATCATTCATACTTATCAATAGCTGAGAGAAAAATAAGACTAGTATGACTGGATGGACAGCACATATGCTAACAATAACATAAAACATGTTACTACAACCTGATCCGGGATAGACGATCTGCAGATGCAGCCAGGAAAACCAAACCATTGGATGTATTGTATTGACTGTTTTTGCTGACAAAATCATCAGAAGATCAGATGAGCATAAACAGAATCTCCATGAGTCTTTTCACAAGTTTTGTCTATATGCCTGGGTGACACTTTTTCCAGATAATCCACCAAATTCAAGGGATTGGAAAAAGATCTTGTAGTATTGTTATAGGTAATTCTTTATTTTGCAGGTTAAATCATTCCATACTGTGCACCTATTTGCTTTAACTTGGGCCTATAATCAAGTAGCTGCTTTCTTCACTTTGCTGTTTTCTTACTTAAATCAGGTACCATCAAAATCATGTTTCCTTTGAACTTTGTGACCAGTCAGGCTCCGTGCCTGCCAAAGTCCCTGTGGTTTACCTGTTGTCCACCAGGGGAGCAAGAGAGAAGCCGGACCTGAAAGCAAACAAGGTCCTATTATCTAGGCCACCACCGGGGGAGCCAAAGAGAAGAAAAGATCCCTGCTGACTCAGGTAGAGCAGGGCATGTCACTCCCCTAGAAAGGCCAGCAGTCCTCAACAAACTGTTAGGCAGGATAGGGAGGGAGCTGAGGGCTCTCTCCCCCAAGGACCTCCCTGGCTCAATCAGGAGTAATGGCTGTGCACCCATGGAGGTGGAGGAAGCTGGAACCCCTCCAGAATTACTAGGAGCTGATGAAGAAACTCCCATGGAATTACAAGGAGAGTTGCCTGCTGAGGAGCTATGTGTGATTCCAGAACCGATGTATGCGGGAGTGGTGATCAGCTCAGACTGAGTAGAGACTGCGAGTGTTTGTTCCTATTTTTGTGGCTGGGTTCTTTTTACTGCTCCCAGTCATTTTGCAAGTACTTGCTGAACTGTGCAGTTTGAGTGAGAGTGAGATGGGGGGAGAAGTTTGCTTACATCCGGGAGGGATTTTTGAAAGCTGTTTTGTGCTTGTGGAAAGGCAAACTTATTGCACTCCTCTTGTCCCAGCCCAGATATATTTTAGGCTGAAGGCTTTATGTTTGGTATTTTTACTAAGGATTTTGGAGTGAAAAAGGATATTCTGCAGACACTGTTTTGGATACTGTGGACTACATTTACCTGAGCTCTGCTGTGGAGCAGACTTGGGGAGAAACAAGTTTGGGATATAAACAGCCCTGTGAGAGAATATATCACAGGCAGAACTGGATTATTGTGAGAGAAATCCTGAATGTTGGCAGGGTTTTTACCTCTGCCTTCATTTTGTTTTTGGTTTGAACATTTATGTACTACAAGGAACTCGGAGCCATTTTAATTGTTTGCCATTCTGACTTTATTTTGCAAAGTAAATTTTCTTTATTTGCCATTCAAACAACTGTGTGGGTGATTTATTTGAGTTCCTTAAAATCCTGCAGGGTGACTCCAGTCTGAGTCACATGCTGGTGTACTTTTTGTTGGTGGCCACTGAAGGCACTGCTGAGCTCCGGCCTAGGGCTCCAGTGTGGCTACAACTTCAATGATGATTTAACTCGATCTTGCTGCATAATTTCAGCTACTTGAGAATAGCACAATAATCGTGCCACTATAGGCCTCGGGTATTTTGCTTGGACATACACTTTCTATAAAAGCGCTCTATCGATTTCCAGATCATATTTAAATTCAATACTAAGAAGCTTAGGTCAAATTGATTTAAAAAAAGATACAGTATCGCAGCCTCTCGCCCTTCGGCAATGCCGAGTATCCTAATGTTATTCCTATGTAACCTGTTGTTGGAATCCTCAAGTTCCTGCTTTAGTATTATAAATTTCTTCATTTGTTTTTGCAGAGTTTTAATGTTTTCATCTGCGACAGCAATCTTTTGCTCTGCAGCATCCATAAGAGTGCTGAAGACAGATAATTCAATTTTAGTGGTCATTATTTCTGTTTTAATATCCTTCATGTCTTGCTTTGTACCTTCCAGAAATTCACGCATGGTATACAGGCCTCTTCCTCTGGTTTACTAGAAGTCAATTTTTGCATTGATACTGGCTCTACACTCCTTCACTTACCTGGTTTATTCATTGCCATTATGGTTAGTCAGCTAAGGGCACTGAAAACTTTAACTAGCAACCGTTATTATCGGCAATCTTGAGACTTTTAAAATGCTTCCCCCGGAGCACAGTTTCTAGGCTGCCATGTTCTGCAGTGCTTGCTAGCACCCCTCCAGTGTTGACCATTTTTGATTATTATAATTTGGTGAATTTAGGCCACTTTCAACAAATTTTAAAACTGTTGCAAACAGCACAGAATGTGCTGTCTGATTTATTCCCTGAAGAAAAATGATGCTATGACAGATTCATTTTAAACTGCATTGGTTGCTTGTATTATGTTTAGTGTGTTGAATGGCCTCGCCCCTTCATATTTGATTGAGCGTTTTCAATTTACTACCTTTATACACAACATCTCAAGATGGATCCGTGTGGTCATTTCTTCAGCCTTTATCGGAAGTGGAAAGCGACCGTCTATATCAATGAAGGCACTCTCTACTAGAAGTGTGGCTTCTTCATGGGCAGAATCTTCGGCAGTGTCCCCTCTGCATGGTCATCTCTCCATATGGTCACAAAGTTTTACAGGGTGATGTAGTAACCAAAATGGGCTCTGCATTCAGGTCATCCATACTGTCAGCAGGCTCATCTGTCCCACTCTAGGTTTAGGAATAATGTGTATGTTATATGAGAAGGAAAGATTAGGTTCTTACCTCAGTAATCTTCTTTCTAGTAGACATACAGATTCCTAAAGCCCGCCCTGTCAGGTATTCATTTGCCTGCTTACTGCTTCAAGTGTGCCAAGGAATCCAGACACCTTGTTTCTTTCCGTTATCCAGCATTGACAAGGCTAGAGGATGCCACTTTTAAGAATCTAGGGGGATATATGATGAATCTCCCACACTTGGTGCAAGTTGCACTCTGGTAGGTGACTTGTTTTGCTTTCACCTTGTTATGTATTGCAGATGTTTAAGTTTGTTTTATCTGCTTGATATTAATGATACAAAAGAAGACAGAAAAGGCAACCTGGGGTGCTCAATGTCTTTATTCACATTTAAGACCCGACACATACGTGTTTTGGCTATGCAGCCTGCCTCAGGGGTCCGATTCACAATGTGGAACACTGTGTCACAACTGACTTTTTATAATCACTCTACTAAGCGGTTAAACTCCAATGAATGATCATCTATTTTGTTTAATCTGACTATTGGTTTGTACAATTTGATTATAAGAAGTCAGGTGTGATACAGTGTTCCACATTGTGAATCAGACCCCTGAGGCAGGTCTTGTGGCTAAAACACATACGTGTCAGGTTTTAATTGTTAATGAAGACATTGAGCACCTCAGGTCTCCTTTTCTGTCTTCTTTTGTTCTACTGTGGAGAGATAGAATCTCCTGTTTGAGTGTATTGATATTTTTTTTGTTTGGAATAATTTTTATTGAACAGAAAAACACTGAACAGCCAAGGGAAACAATACAATGCAGATAGGGCAAGGAAGGAGCAAAACATCATAGCAAACAGGGGAGCACCCCCCCAAAGGAGGGGGAAACAAACCCCACGAGGCCCCGAGTAGGGCAAATCAAATCAAAAGCCACCCCGGCTCAGTCCGCATAAGAAAGAAGCACAAAGCGCATGCAAGCTGAGCAGTACAATTCAACTTTTTGTAATGAACATAACCCCCAAGAGAAACACAGGAATAAAAGAACCCCCAAAATTCAGCCAACTCACACACACCACAAATCCATACCCCATTCATACCCCAGGCATACCGACCCACACACTCACACACCAGCAACCATCCGAGCAAACGAAGAAACAGACAGCCCCCCCCCCTCCCAGTCCAGTGAAAGTGAATATGGGCAAGGAGTGTATTGATATTAATGATATGACATGTTTTCTCGGGGAAGGTCCCCATACCCCTCCCTATTCTGTTTCCTTTCTAGGGCTAACTATCTGCTTTGGTATGAACTGAGGAATTAAAGGACAGGCCAGACAGATGGGAGGCAGAGCAAAAATATGCTAATAAGGCTCTCTACAAAAATTCTCACAGAAATAGATTGACTACCCAAAGGTTCAGGAATAAAGTGTATGTCTACCAGAAAGAAGATTACCAAGGTAAGAACCTAATCTTTCCAGAATGCTGGGCATCATCAAAAAGGGTATCACAACCAGGACGAAGGAAGTCATCATGCCGCTGTATCGCGCAATGGTGCGCCCGCACCTGGAGTACTGTGTTCAATACTGGTCGCCGTACCTCAAGAAGGACATGGCGGCACTCGAGGGAGTGCAGAGGAGGGCGACTAAGCTGATAAAAGGTATGGAAAATTTTCCATACGCTGACAGGTTAAAAATGCTGGGGCTGTTCTCCCTGGAGAAGAGGAGACTTAGAGGGGACATGATAGAAACCTTCAAAATCCTTAAGGGCATAGAGAGAGTAAATAAGGACAGATTCTTCAAACTGAGAGGAGCCACAAGCACTAGGGGTCACTCGGAGAAATTGAAAGGGGACAGGTTTAGAACAAATGCTAGAAAATTCTTTTTTACGCAGAGGGTGGTAGACACATGGAATGCGCTTCCGGAGGAAGTGATAGGCCAGAACTCTGTACAGGGATTCAAGAAGGGTTTGGATAGGTTCCTGGAGGATAAAGGGATAGAGGGGTACAGATAGAATTTGAGGTAGGTTATAGAAGTGGTCAGAAACCACTTCACAGGTCGCAGACCTGATGGGCTCCGCGGGAGCGGACCGCTGGGCGAGATGGACCTCGGTCTGACCCAGTGGAGGCAACTTCTTATGTTCTTATGGATAGATGGGAATAGGAGAGAAGAAAAAGGGAGGAGAAAGTACATATGGATGAAGAGGATAGAAAGGGCAGAGAGAGAGAGAGTGCACATGGATAGATGGGAAAGGAAAACCTGGGAAAGTAGATAGATTTGAGAAGAAAGTTGAATGTTAAAAGTTAATGCCTAAGATGGATGTAGGGTAGAAAGTAAAGAAGGAGAAAAAAAAACAGCACATAGATAAGAAGACCCTAGAAACAAGAGTTAAGAGTACAGACAGAAGGAAGTGCATCCAGAGACTGGAAAAAGATGATAAGAAAAGCAAAATCACCAGGATAACAAAGGTAGAAAAATGTTTCGATTTAGTGATTGAAATAGGTCAGTTTTGAGAATTTACATCTGCTGTCTACATTTTACACTGTTCAAGAAGAAATGCATTTGTTATTATTTCTCGGTGTGGTACTGCATGCAGAGTCTGGCACCTTAGGGTTTTGTTTATTTATATTAGTACTTTAGTTTGTGGTCCTGTATTTGCACAGGGTTTATCTGTGTTCTGCATGTGTGACCAAGGCCAGGGGTTCTGGTAGGAATGAATGTTCTGAAGTGTTGGTGTCATGGCCCAAGTAGGAAGGTTTTTGTCAGCTCTCCTTCAGCCCTTTTGGAACCAAAACGGCTCTCACTTAAAAATTAGTAAAGACCATTGCTTTATCTACTTCTGAGGAAAAAGAGATCAAGAGAGTAGAATGCTGTGATACCTCATCCTGAGTGGTTTCTATGAATGCTTTAAAATTATCCAAAATATTTTCTCTAGATAAGACTTCTAGAGACTCATTTTCAAAGCAGTTAGATACACATTGTACCATAGAAACCTATGGTACTTTTGTGTTTCAAGTTTTATTAAAAATTGATTTAATCACTTTTCAAATTCCTAAGCAATGTACAAAAAGTAAAATGGGTACAATATAAAACATACGATCACATTGACCATTTACAAGGACAAAATAAACAAACTACTCAACACAAGGGAAGGAGGGCAGAAATACAATCGTAATATGAAAGATAAATATTGCAGGTAAAACAATAGGGTTGGGAAAATATGAACAGGTGGAGGGGCATAATCGAAAGGGACGTCTAAGTCCGTTTACGTCCATCTCGCAAGTCGTCCAAAGTTAAAAAGAGCCTAAGACACATTTTCGAAAGAGACGTCCAACTTTTTTTTACTTTCGAAAATCGTCTAATTATACGTCCTGCCGATCTGATCGTCCAAGCCACTAAATCGTCCATCTTTATACCACATTTCCATCCAACTTTCCGTCCAAGTCCAAAGCACCTAGAACAAGCCCTGTTGGACATGGGAGGGTTCTGCAAAGTGATGGATTGAACACCCAGACATGCCACCCTCTCTAAAACATCAGAGGTGACCAGTGGAGTGCCGCAGGGCTCGGTCCTGGGTCCACTCCTTTTCAACATATTCATAGGGGATCTGACTCAAGGGCTTCAAGGTAAAATAACACTATTCGCCGATGACGCTAAACTATGTCTTGATGGGCTGTAGCCCTTTTCTGCCGTCATCTTCTATGTTTCTATGTTTCTAAATAGTGGGGTACCTTACAGGGCACTGCTATGAACTTCACAAAAAGGGTGCCATAGCTTCTCCCTACAGCTCCCTTATAGGTCATGATGAGCCTACCAAACCACCTCCAGAATCCCCACTTATCTACTACCCCAATAGCCCTTATGGCTTCAGGAGCCACTTATATGCCAGTAAAAAAGGTTTTGTAGGTGTATAGGGGAGTGCACATGTTTAAGTATCAATGCAGTGATTACAGGGGCTTATGGGCATGGGTCCTCTTCTCTATGGGTCCCTAACCCACCCCCAAGATGACTTAAGCTTCCTCTGGGCTGGACGACTAGGCTTTCCTATGCCAGGCGGCCAGATGATGATGGTCTGGAGCAGGAGTGCCCAACACGTCGATCGCGATCGACCGGTAGCTCAGGAAGGCAACGTGAGTCGATCGCAGAGCCCATCCCGGGCTCCGTGATAGACTCGTGTTGCCGTCCTGATCTACCGGGCCTATCAGCCTTCCTCTCCCCAACGTCAAAGACGCCGACGCCAGGCATTAGGCTCTTTTTGTCATTTCGGGGGGGGGGGGGGAGCGTGGCAGCGGCAGCAGCAGCCTGAAAAAGAAATCATCCTGGCCGGGGTCGGTGTCATGCTCCGGAGCTTCTACAGCCTTCCTATCTCCCTCTCTCTTCTACCTGCTTCCGGCCACACCCCCTGCTCCGCGGCTCTCTTCGGCAACTCAGCAGCAGCGATCGACACAAGCTTCTGACGTCGGGGCCTACCCTCTGCAAGTCCCGCTTGTTTCAACTTCCTTTTTCCACAAAGGCGGGACTCGTAGAGGGAAGGCCTCGATGTCGGCAGCTTGTCTTGATCACCGCTGCTGACGAGTTGCTGAAGAGAGCCGTGGAGCAGGGGGGTGTTGCCAGGTACAGGTAGACGGGAGAGGGCCAGATGCAGGACTTGTGGGTGAGGGAGGAGAAGAGAGAGAGAAAGAGAGAGGGGAGGAAAACAAAAGGAAATATTTCATACTGGGCTGGGCTGGAGTGGAGGGAGGGTGGAAAGATTCTGGCTACAGCGTGCAGTAACAAAGGAAAAGGGGGGAAAGCTGAAAATAGAGATAGTGACACAAAGAAGAGAAAGGGCAAGCAGGACCTACTGAATAAGGATAGAGATACAGAAGGGACATGAAGAGGAGGTGAAATAGAGACATAGAAGTAATGCTGAAAAAGTGGGGGGGAGATAAAGACATTGAAAGGGCAAATGGTGAACATGGGGTAAAGACAAGGACAGAGACAAATGAAGATTCTGAAAAAGTGGTGAGATGGACACAAAGAAGGGTGATGCTGGAAAATAGGTGGAATGGTAATTCTGACAGACACAGAAGGGAAATGCTGGATCAAGGAGAGATGGGGCTCAGGCTGGATGGAATGAGGAGAAATGCCTTGTTTTCCCAGAACTTCCTCTCCTACGTCAGAATTGACGTCAGGGAGCGGAATGCTGGTCAGCGCGACGCTTCTGCAGGGAAAGTTTGGGATGGCGGTGGCTTGGGGGCTGTTCCCCGATGGCGGTGGCAGCAAACTGAGTGGCTTGGGGGAGGGCAAGGAGAAAGAAAGAAAGGGGGCAGACAGGGAGACAGAAAGAAGGGGGAACAGGGAGACAGAAAGAAAAAGTTGGGGGAGAGAATGAGGTCTGGAGGAGAGGAAACATACAGGAGGCTGAAAGAAAGGAAGAAAGATTGGATGCACAGTCAGAAGAAGAAAGTGCAACCAGAGACTCATGAAATCACCAAACAGCAAAGGTAGGAAAAATGATTTTATTTTCAATTTAGTGATCAAAATGTGTCTGTTTTGAGAATTTTTATCTGCTGTCTATATTTTGCACTATGGCTCCCTTTTACTAAACCGCAATAGCGTTTTTTAGCGCAAGGAGCCTATGAGCATTGAGAGCAGCGCGAGGCATTCAGCGTAACTCCCTGTGCTAAAACCTACTATTGTGGTTTAGTAAAAAGGGAGGGGGTGTATTTGTCTATTTTTGTTTTTTGTTACTGAGGTGATATTGCATAGAGTCATCTGCCGTGACCTCTTTGAAAAAACCCGGAATATGAATAATTAACATTTTCTCTGCCTTTCAGTGTGCTTTGTGTTTGTTTGTTTTTTTAATTTTATTGTTGGTAGATCATTTTGACTTAGTCATTATAAAATAGCTCGCAAGCCCATAAAGTGTGGGCACCCCTGATCTGGAGGCTGCAATTTAAAGTTGTGAATAAAATTTTTATGGGGGTGGGGGGGAGTTGGTGATCACTGGGGTAATGTGTGGGGGTCTGTGTTATATGTTTGAAGTGCTTATCTGGTGAGTTTAGGTGGGTTTGTGTGACTTAGACCATGTTTTACATGGTCTGTCACGACGTCCAAGTTCCGTCGATCCTGGGCTATATAACTTTCGGTTATACAGTGGTGCCTCGCATAACGGACGCCTCGCACAGCGAACGCTGCGCACAACGAACTTTATGTCTTGATTCGTACAACGAACTTCATTTCACACAACGAAGTCGCCCGAGCTGCATCCTTCCGCGCAGGCACTGCGCTTAACTGCCCTCTCTCCGCCTGGCTCCCTCTTGCCCCCCCCGACTCCCCGACACGATCGGGGCAAGAGGGAGCCCAAGCCCTCTTGCCCCCCCGACTCCCCGACACGATCGGGGCAAGAGGGAGCTCAAGCCCTCTTGCCCCCCCGACTCCCCGACACGATCGGGGCAAGAGGGAGCTCAAGCCCTCTTGCCCCCCCCCGACTCCCCGACACGATCGGGGCAAGAGGGAGCCCAAGCCCTCTTGCCCCCCCGACTCCCCGACACGATCGGGCCAGGAGGGAGCCCAAGTCCTCCTGGCCACGGCGACCCCCTAACCCCACCCTGCACTACATTACGGGCAGGAGGGATCCCAGGCCCTCCTGCCCTCGACGCAAACCCCCCCTCCCCCCAACGACCGCCCCCCCAAGAACCTCCGACCGCCCCCCAGCCGACCCGCGACCCCCCTGGCCGACCCCCACGACACCCCCAACCCCCTTCCCCGTACCTTTCTGTAGTTGGCCGGACAGACGGGAGCCAAACCCGCCTGTCCGGCAGGCAGCCAACGACAGAATGAGGCCGGATTGGCCCATCCGTCCCAAAGCTCCGCCTACTGGTGGGGCCTAAGGCGCCTGGGCCAATCAGAATAGGCCCGGGAGCCTTAGGTCCCTCCTGGGGGCGGGGCCTGAGGCACATGGGCCCAACCCGACCATGTGCCTCAGGCCCTGCCCCCAGGAGGGACCTAAGGCTCCCGGGCCTATTCTGATTGGCCCAGGCGCCTTAGGCCCCACCAGTAGGCGGAGCTTTGGGACGGATGGGCCAATCCGGCCTCATTCCGTCGTTGGCTGCCTGCCGGACAGGCGGGTTTGGCTCCCGTCTGTCCGGCCAACTACAGAAAGGTACGGGGAAGGGGGTTGGGGGTGTCGTGGGGGTCGGCCAGGGGGGTCGCGGGTCGGCTGGGGGGGCGGTCGGAGGTTCTTGGGGGGGGCGGTCGTTGGGGAGAGGGGGGGTTTGCGTCGAGGGCAGGAGGGCCTGGGATCCCTCCTGCCCGTAATGTAGTGCAGGGTGGGGTTAGGGGGTCGCCGTGGCCAGGAGGACTTGGGCTCCCTCCTGGCCCGATATTGTCGGGGAGTTGGGGAATCGGCGGGGCGAGAGGGCTTGGGCTCCCTCTTGCCCCGATCGTGTCGGGGAGTCGGGGGGGCAAGAGGGCTTGGGCTCCCTCTTGCCCCAATCGTGTCGGGGAGTCGGGGGGGCAAGAGGGCTTGAGCTCCCTCTTGCCCCGATCGTGTCGAGGAGTCGGGGGGGCAAGAGGGCTTGGGCTCCCTCTTGCCCCGATCGTGTCGGGGAGTCGGGGGGGCAAGAGGGCTTGAGCTCCCTCTTGCCCCGATCGTGTCGGGGAGTCGGGGGGGCAAGAGGGCTTGGGCTCCCTCTTGCCCCGATCGTGTCGGGGAGTCGGGGGGGCAAGAGGGCTTGAGCTCCCTCTTGCCCCGATCGTGTCGGGGGTGCCAGGGACCACACGGAGTCACCCACCGTACTACCCGATTCGGGTAAGCGCAGGTATCGGTGGGTGGCTTATTTGCGGGGGGGTGCCTTATTTTACATTTTTTTCTAAAAAGGGGGGGCTGTCTTATTTGATGGCCCTGCCTTATCATCGGGGAAACACGGTAGAAAAAAAAAAAAATGAACAGTTAAGTCCCAGTTTTTGCCGCTGAGACTCTGCCCTCTCTCACTGTAAAATTAGACTCTACTTAGTCTGTCTTTAAATTTAAAAAATGTGTGTTGTTTTAAAAAACAATTATGTTTTTAGATGTATCTAAATAAAAATAATAACCAAAAATTTATCTTTTTTTATGTCATCTTAGCATATTTTATGCTGCAGAACGAATTATTTTTTTTTACATGTATTCTTATGGGAAAACGCGTTTCACATAACGAACGTTTCGCATAACAAACTTGCTCCTGGAACCAATTAAGTTCGTTGTGTGAGGCACCACTGTACATGCTGTACGACTAAGTCTAAGCCAGCCCACGTCCCGCCCAACTCCCGCCGTAGACATGCCTCCCAAAACGCCCCATTTAGCGTTGGACATTGAGTGGCACTTGAAGGCCTAGGTCGTTTAGAAATACGTCCAAAACCCGTTTTTATTTTCGGCGCTTGGACTTTTTGAGAAATGTTCATCCAAGTGCCAACCGAGGCCGGTTTTTGGACATTTTTCTCTTTCGATTATGAGCCCCATATCATCTTAAGTACTGGTCCAGGACTGGCTCAACCTTTAGACCAGGTGAGGCACTGACCTGTGGTGCTGGTGATAAAGGGTACCAAAATCCCAGTCTGATCTACCTTCAAATTTTAGATGGATAGATGCCAAACTGATTTTGTCACTCTTTATCCTTAGTGCACAGAGCTAGTGCCTCACCTGGTCCAGCAGGAGGAGAAGAAGGGAAGATACCAGATCAGAGATTGGGGTTGGGGGAGGAGAGAGATCAGATTACAGGGGGAAGTGCCAATGCAAAAGTTAGCTTAAGATGCCACAATCCCTTGAGCCAGCCCTGTCCTAGTCCCTTTTTTATATCATCTAGTAATTACAATAGAATCAGCATTAGTTAATTCTTTCAAATATTTCCTCAGTAAAATTTCTGCAGATAATAATGGAAAGCTTAAAAATCTGAAGTTGGAAGATCCAATATGATCTTCTATCATCTCCAAACCAATTAACTTCCCTGACCGGTATTTTTTCCCTGTAAATAATAAAAAAAAAAATTTACCCTCCTATTGTACACTCTTGTATATTCCTATTGTACACTCTTGTATACTCCTATTTTACACTCTTGTATATAGTATACACTCCAAAAATTGTTAATTCCTGTCAACTTGAATGACATGTACATTCCAAAAATTGTTAATTCCAATGTTATCTTCGTTTGTAATCTTAATTAATTGTTGTGAACCGCCTAGAACTCTCTGGGTATGACGGTATACAAAATAAAGTTATTATTATTATTATCTCAAATTGCTTAAGCAAGTAGAGGTTATCCTTAATAGTGGAAGTGCCCATCTGCTGCAATATTCTAACGTGAAATTTAACCTTTACAAGAACATCCAGGGAACAAATTTTATTTTCCATATAATCTACTTTAGAGATGACTTGCTGAGAAAATTCACATAACTGCTGCACTGGTCCCTGATCTATTGCTTCAGTCCTTTTGAACATCTTTCATACATCTAACAATGGGACTTGCAGAGGTCAGCATCAAAGGCTGGAACTTCCTTAGGAAAGTCAAGCAGTTTAATAATAGTCACAGTAGAAGGGAGAAGATGGCAGCAGCTGCTGCCAAAGTTCCTCCAACCAGGAAAAAGCCTTGAGATTAATCCCCTAATGGGAGATTAGATGGGAAGCATCTCTTCTGAATTTTAATGAGGCACCAGAATCATTACCTATGAGGAGGGGGAGAGTGGAGATTTTTACTGAAAGGCATCAAATACTTCTCAATAGAACCCAGACTGGCAGGGGTATTTTCAACTAGATGTTTAGTTTTAGCCTTACGTTTCCCCATATCCAAATACTGCCACAAGAATTAAAAAGGTCTCAAAGTCTCCTTCTCACCAAGGCTCCACAGGGCTCACAAGGGGCATGCCATGTAGCCGTGCCACAGGGAGCTGCTGGCTTTTCAAACCAGGAACTGGCCCAAGTTGATGACATCAGTGTGTGGGCAGAGAGATGAAACTGCTGTAAACTTCAGCTCTCCAAGAAGCTCTTTTAATGCCTCCAGTCCTTCAGTACAAAATGCCCCTCTTCCTGCTTCCACGCCCACTTTTGAATTGTTTAATTTACAACATTGCATACATTTGACAGCGCTGTAGAAATTATTAGTAATAGTTGCGTGCAATGATTTGTAAGCAGATCTATGTAAATCATTGCTTAGCAAGATGCATGTGCAAATCCAAATTGTTGTCAATGCTAATAATTGATTGTTAGCACTGAGTTATTGGCGCTGGTTGGCTTGTTAACCAATTTGTTATGCATGTATCCCAGAATGGCACACAATTTTGTCCACAGAAATGTGTACACCTTTTATAGAATCTGAGATTGAGTCTGTGATGATGAGTGTTTATATTGATGGTTATCACACAAATTGCTGTTAGGTGCCATCAACTCATGTTCAAGTCTTAGCAACTTGAAAAACATCATCAGGTTTTCGTGATAGAATACAGAAGTAGATTACCAGGCCTTCTGTACAGTATAAATTTGATGTTGTCACCATTGTTGCATTAAACATGATCCTCTGCCTCCAACACTTCCCTTCCAATCTGCTGCTGCCCAGATGAGTGGTATATTGTTAGTCTGACATCTCTGCTAAAACCTGTCTGCCTTAGGAGACCCTGCTGGTAATGAAACTACAAACGGCATAACTTTCAGCTTCTCAGATACACACAAGCCCCATTGGCAGAACAAGCCCATGTACCATGACTGGGGATTGCACAAATTAATTATTTAATTCAATTTCTATCCCGTCCTCCCCAAAGAGCTTAGAACGGGTTGCAAGGCAATATTCACAGTAATTAGACAAGCAAGATACAGACAATTAGACAAAACGAGCTATAGTGGAGATCGTTTTAACAGTTACTCAAGCATATATGCATGATATAAATATGTCATACACAGATGTCAACAATTCCCTTCTGGATAAACCCATGTACTGTTACCTGAATTTATAGCTTGCTAAGTACCTGCAGTCCAAGGAACACTCAATATGCCTAAAGTCTCAAAACATTTCTCTGAGATCATGATAGGTGGTTTCATTAATCCAGAATTGAAAGGGTCTAGCTTGAAAAAAATCACAATGAACCACTTCTAGCTGTCCTTTCAGCTTATTCTTTAGAACCTGTAAATCTGAAATTACCCTCATATTTTTGTTAGTGAATTTTAATTTTAGCTGAAACCATTCCTATATGTAAACATTTGTTTTGAGCAGTTAAATGTCTTTTAAAATTGCCACCTTTGCTTTCTTATGTTAAGAAGTGAGTGTTCATACTCTAGAAAACACAGAGTTGATTCAATTAGCAAGTTTGTCTCCATTTCTTTTAAGGAACTTGTGGACTATTTACGAACTCACTCGCACAGTGCTGTTTATGGCACATCCATGTCCCCACCTGTGGCACAGCAGATCATTAGGGTGATGAAATGCCTCATGGGACAAGATGGAACAACCACTGGTAAGATAGCATTCATTCATTTTCAGGAACAAACCAAATTGCAAAACAGCTTCCTCTGAGCAACAGCTAACACCACTTTGGATGCATATGTATTTAAGTCTGTTGGTTTGCTCTTAATTGTGATCTGCAGGCCAAAACTACTGCTTTTGTTTTGATTCATTCATTTTCTACTGTAACTCCTTTAACGCTCAATCTGTGATGCAGCCTAACGCTTTCAGATCTAACTGTGTCGTGACCCTGGAGTTTGTGTTGTGATTACCAACACTGAGCTTATTGGGGAAAGGATTGTATGTAATTTGTTCTTCAGTGTCTTGGATTAGGACCAACAGAAGCATAAAAATAACTAAATAGAGCTGGGGACAGCCCTCAGCCACCTGCAGATTCCCCCAGATATCTGCAAAGCTCTTGTTTCCTACCTTCTGTTGTAGTGTTTTCCCAACCTGATCCTGGCAGCAGTATTATTTTCTGAATAGCTTCAATGATTGTGCTTATGAGAGATTTAAATACATCCGTTGAGCAAGTAAGATAATGACTAACGTTAGGCAGTTATCTTTAGGAGCACATTCAGCTTGAACCTAAACAGGTAGTTGAATATTCTCTGAATCTAGCCAGTCAAATTTTATTATACTATGCTAATGGATTTAGCGTACGCTAACAAATTAGCATGTATTAAGTGCTATGCAGCCCATAGGGATATAGTAGGTTGATTGCACTAAGATCTAGATGCACTAAAAATGGCCATTAAGACCGTGTGGGTCATTGTGGGCCGATTCTTGTGGCTGATTTCTATATGGCAATCGATGTTCAAACGGCTTCCCTATGTTCTCTAATTGTTTAAAACAAGTATAGTAAAACCTTGGATTGCAAGTAACTTGGTTTGCAAGTGTTTTGCAAGACAAGCAAAACATTTTATTAAATTTTAACTTGATATATAAGCAAGGTCTTGCAATACAAGTACATACAGTATACACACATCGCATCATCACAACTGAGTCAATGGTTCTCCTCTCTCTCTGTCTCTCTGACACTGCAGAAGTGTAATGATTGTTGGTTGTGGTGTTTCCATTATTTCTTATGGGGAAATTTGCTTTGATATACGAGTGTTTTGGATTATAAGCATGTTTTCAGGACAAATTATGCTTGCAAACCAAGGTTTTACTGTAATATGCTAAAATAACATAGGGGCCTTTTTAGAAACGGAGAAAAATGAAGGCTAAATGCTGAGAAGCCCATTTCTTGCCTATGGGCTTCTTATCATATAGTACGCTAAGCTTTAGTAAGAGGGCCCCTTAATGTAGAATTACTTTCAAGAAAATAATTACTTAACACTTTTGAAATCACGGTATTATTTGTATTATACTTGGTGAGGTACACTTAATTGACTTGTAGCATGCAAATATGAGCTCATTTTAAAAAAGTTGCAAAGAAGTAAGTTTTTAGGCACATAGGGTTGGATTCAGTAAATGGCACTGAAAATTCAGTGCCAAATGGTATTCTATAAAGGACCTCCACCCGGGATCAGAATATTGCTTCCCTTATCACTATGTAAACAACCTCCATCTGTAACCAGAATATTCCGTCCCTCAACATTATGTAATAATCTTCCTAATTTGTATGTATTGCTATTGTTATGTAAAAATTGTTATATATATGTTTTATACCTGATATGTAAACTCCCTGGAAATGTCCAGTTTTCACCCAATTTTGTAATCCGCTTAGAACCGCAAGGCACACAGGCGGAATAGAAATCTCTAATGTAATGTAATGTAATGTTCAGGGATGCTCTTTATAGAATAGTATATAGCACCAGGATTCGTGCTCAACTTTGGGCACAATGAGGTACAGCAACTTAAACCAGGTGTAAATCCCAGTGCGCAAGCTGGGCACTGGTCTACGCTATTCTATAATACTGTGCACATTGTACTTATTTATTTCTAAAATGTATACACTGCCTACAACTAGGCAGTTTCCAAAAGAGCCACACACAATAAAACAATAAGACAGACAAAAATACGAAAATCGCCAACCCCCAAAAATGTGATGGTACAACTATAAAAAAAAACAGTGACAAAATAATCGTATCTCCAGCAATATGAAATTTTAATGGGCCACTTTTGACCCGCCCATGTCCCTCCCATCATTTATTTATTTTTTTTTTAATTTATATTCCACGTATCCTACAATTCTATGCGGAGTACTATAAAACATCCAAATAAAAAAAAATGACAAATTACAGCCTTATCAAACTAAACATACTTGTAGTAATAAAAACAGCAAAAAAACCAACAAAAAAACCCACCTATCTCCCTCTGATTTTGCTTGATTGAAATTTAACTGTTGCCATTATACCCTCCTTTACAGATTTGCATGGAAACTTTCAAGTACTATTCTATAAATAAGCGTGTAAATGTGTTTTTGGCGCAGATCTGCAGTTTCTGCCCTGTTTTGGGGCCTTGGATCCGTCGGAATGCTTTGGTGCAGAAATTGCGCCTAATGTTGGGTGCCATCTTTATCTTTATTCCAGACTTGATGTATTGCCAAGCTGTGGCACAGCCAAATCTCAGTGATTTACAAATAAAATTATAAAATCAATTCTTGAGTCACGTGATGTGCTGAGCCGAGCAGGACGTGCACTGCTCGAGCTCCGGAGCCCCGGGTCCCTCCGCACCCTACCTGCCCTTGAATCCAGCTTTTCCCTCCACCATTTCGGATCGGGTGGATTATGGAGCACTTCCTCCAATCTCCCGGTTCTGCAATGAGCACCAAATCGAGCCGCGATCGGAATCCAAGATGGCGGCAGCTGAGGAGGGCTCCACGCTCCCTTTGTCGGCAGCTCACATTGAGGCGTTGTCCGCCTCGGTGGTGCGGGCTCTGGATGCCCGTTTCGACCAGCTTTCTGCCCAGCTGACTACAATGGAATCTCTGCTGTCTGATACCAATTCGCCGCACCGGGGAGCCAGAGACCCGTGTTGCCCACGTGGAGGAGGCCCACTCTGCTTCTGCAGTGGATCTCTCATCTTTGAAAGCACAACTTCGGCGCAAGGAGGACAAACTTGAAGATTTGGAAAACCGCTCGAGGCGCGATAACTTGTGCCTGATCGGTTTGCCTGAGGAGGTTTCCGATTCTCGCCTCCTAACTACCTTGGAGACCTGGCTCCAGGCGGAGTTGCCGCTCCCTGCAGGGATGGGGCCCCTTTGAATTGAAAGAGCCCACCGCCTTGGTCGTTGGGCTGAAGACCATACCCGGGCACGGGTAACCATTTTTAAAGTTCTCAACTCCTCTCATAAAGCAGAGCTAATGCGGCACTATCAGCGGAAGCGTAACACACTCACCTACGAGGGGGCTCCGGTCCGTCTATTCCAGGACTATTCCCCAGCCCTCCAGGAGCGGCGGCGCCGGTTCTCCAGAGTTTGCACGGCCTTGTTTGAGCGCAAGCAATGTTTCCAGCTCTCTTATCCTGCACTCCTGAAGATTTGGACTGCTACCGGGTGGAAGAGCTACACCTCGGCGGAGGACGCACAGGCCTACTTGGATGCTCTTCCGGGGGAGAGTGGCCCTTCTTCTGCCCCTTGAGGTTTCTATGCCCCTGTTCTGTCTCTGCCTTGATCTCCTCATGGCCCTCTTCCTTGGGGGGGTGCTCCTTGTTTGGATTTGCTAACATTGGGCCCTTGGCAGGAGTCCCCCCTTCTTTTGGAACTCAGTGTGTATCCGGGTTGCTGTGGTGCATTTCCCTGCACTTGGCTTTCCTTGATGCTGTGTGGGGTGGGCACGATCCTTGCTGGCTTGGAGCTACCTGTGGACTCCTAGATCACCTTCTTGCACAGTTTGTTTATAGTGGATCTAGTTGTGGGTGCTTCTGGATTGTTTGGGGGTCTGCTTGTGGTGGGTGGTTGTTTGTGTCTCTGGGGAACGCTTTCTTGCGGGAGTCCTTTATTCGAAAGAGGACTGCTTGAACCCTGACACTTTGGTTTTCCTCTTGTTCCGTGTGTCTGAGTGGGGGTGGGATTGGGGTGGTAGGTGAGTGGCTGGTGTGTTGTGTATGTGCATGAGGGGTTACTGTTTTGTTTAGCTTCTAGGGGCGGGTGGGGTGGGGGGAGGATTGGGGGGCCCTGTTGACATCTTTGTGTGGCTTCCTCTCCACTCCACGTCTGTAGACTGGGGTGCATGTTTGCAGTTGGGTTACTGGGTATTTGGGTTTTTTTTGGGTGGTTGGGAATGGGTGGGGGTTGGGTTTGGGTTTGGGCGGGTTGGGTTGGTGGGTCCTCCTTCAAAAGGTACTTTTTGCTTGCTTTGCTTTTGCCTTACTCCTGGTTTTTTTTTCAGGTTGCGCTAGTGGTGTGGGTTCCATGCTCTGGGGGGAGGCTGGGCCCCTGGGGTAATTCCTGTTCTTTCTTTTGTCTTTTCTACGATACTTCTGTCCTGACTTTCTGACCTGAGTACCTCTTTTAGACTAACCTGTTGGAATGTAGGAGGCATCACATCTCCGGTAAAGCAGTCCAAAATATTGGCGGCCTTACAGCGTTACCGCTCAGATATTGCTTGTTTACAGGAAACTCACCTGACTGACTCGGAGCACCTTAATCTGGCCTATTCCTGGGTGGGTGCGGTATATTTTGCTTCCTCTCAGGCCCGCCATGGTGGGGTAGCTGTGTTGTTCCGTAAATCTTCGCCTCTTGGGGTACAAGTACTTGACAAGGCTAGTAATGGGAGATCCTTGCTTTTGCGCCTCACTTTGGGGGCCCGATCCTATCTCTTACTTGTAGCGTAAGGCCCCAACTCGGGGGAATCCGCCTTCCTTCAACGTTTGCTCCAACTTTGGTCTCGCTTTTCTGGGGATCCCCTTCTCATTATGGGTGACTTTAATTTGGTCCTGCGCCCGAATTTAGATAAATCTGGAACCTCTGTTGCCTCTTTGGGGTCTAAGGGCTGCCTTCTTTCTGACTTTTGTGATACTTTTTCTGTGGTAGACCCTTGGCGTCTTTTACATCCTGAAGTCCGTGATTATACGCATCTATCTAGGGCCCATGGAACCTGGTCCCGAATTGATCATATCTTTTTGTCTTCACAGTTGTTCCCCTCTGTCCAGTCGGCGGAGATTGGTCCCCTGAATATTTCGGACCATACTCCGATTTGGGTAGATGTTTCTTTGGATTCCGAATATCTTCGGACCCTGTCTTGGCGCTTTCCTGCCTATCTTGCTAAAGATAAAGAATTTCAAGCCTTTTTGCAGGCCCAATGGGAGGACTACTCTACTCACAATGCTGCCCACTTGACTGATCCAATTTTGTTTTGGGAGGCTGGTAAGGCGGTGATTCGGGGACACATTATTTCTTTTTTGAGTGCTCGTAACAAGCGAATCAGTAAAGGCATCATCAACCTGGAGCGGGCTCTCCGAGTGGCTATAAGGTCCTTTCATTTGCATCCCTCCCGGGAGACTCAAGAATGCTACCTGTCTACTCAGAAAGTTTTAAATTCGTTGCTTCATTCCCACTCCCAACGATGGTTGGCTTTCCCTAAACATCGCTTTCAACGTTTTGGCAACAAACCTGGGCGTCTCATGGCCCGGATAGTTAAGGCTGAGACTAATAGGAAACCGATCTTGTCTCTCCGGACCCCAGGTGGGGGGGGGTGTCCAAAACAGCTGATATTTCCGGAGTGCTTTGTGACTTTTTTAGTCGGTTGTATGCTGCGCCTGATGACGTTTCTCCTGTATTATTGACGGACTATCTTCAGTCTTCTGGTCTCCCTCGCCTGTCTGACGAAGTAGACCTTCTCTTAATAGCCCCTTTAGGGTGGCCGAATTGGAATCTGCTATTAAAGTTCTTCACCCTGATAGAGCTCCTGGCCCGGATGGCTTTTCGGGTGACATTTATCAACTTCTTTATCCTCATCTTTGTGGCCCTTTGCTGGCTTACTTTAACGATGCTATTGCCCAGGGCTCTTTCCCACGTTAAGCCAATGAGGCCCTCATCTCGTTATTGTTGAAGCCTGGCAAGGAGGCTGACTCCCTGGGATCCTATCGTCCCATCTCCTTGATTAATGTGGATCTTAAGCTTTTTGCCCGCATGTTAGCTGATCGTCTCGCTCCTCACCTTCCTGAGCTTATTCATGAGGATCAAGTTGGGTTTGTCCGGGGGCATCAATCAGTCTGTAATGTCCGTAAGGTTCTCTTTGCGCTTGCCCACTGTCATTCCCACCAGATTCCTGATCTGTTTGTTAGTCTTGCACTAAGGCGTTTGATAGTGTCCATTGGTCTTTCTTGTTTCGTACCCTGGAATATTGGGTTGGGGGGCTTTTACCTTGCGGCAATACGCTCTCTTTACTCTAATCTCCGGGCTTCGCTTCTTGTCAACGGGACCCGCACAGATTCTTTTTCTATTCTTCGTGGCACCCGGCAGGTTTGTCCCCTTTCCCCCTTGCTGTTTCTTCTTTCCTTAGAACCTTTGCTGTGTACTCTTCGGGGATTTGCGGAAGTGAGGAGCCTCTGCGTTGATGGGATTGAGTTGAAGACGCTGGCATTTGCGGATGATATGTTTTTGATTCTCACTAGGCTTGAAGCTTCTTTACCGGCAGCGTTGGATCTCATTTCCGAGTTTGGCTTTTATTCTGGTCTGTCTCTTAATCTGGACAAGTCCCTAGCCTTGCCTTTCCCGCCCGAGCTGCGTTCCCGGTGGCGGGGTGTTTTTCCTCTCCGTTGGGCGGACTCAGCCTTGAAATACTTGGGAGTCCTTATCCCTCAGGACTTGTCCACTTTGTATCGCTTGAACATGGAACCGTTGTTTCAGGCCCTTCAGAATAAATTGCAGCTCTGGGGTACTCTCCCCTTTTCCCTCTTGGGTCAGGTGCATCTTTACAACATGCTTATTGTCCCCTGTTGGCTCTATGTTTTTCAGGTCCTCCCTCTTTATCTGTCTTCTCGAGATGAGAGACGCTTGGTCCGTTTGGTTCAGCGATTTCTTTGGTCTGGAAAGCGGCCTCGTCTGCCTTATCAGAGGACCGCGGTTCCGTGGTACAGGGGTGGATTGGGTTTATTGAACCTTCGCTATTTGACTGTCGGTTGTGGCATGCGCCACATTAATGACCTTTTTCGAGGTACTTCAGCGTTCACTAACACTTCTTTGGAACTTTTCTGTTTTCACTCTACTCACTTTAGTGTCTATTTTCATTCTCTTCCTTCTCTTGTGCCTGAAACTCTCTGCGAAAGTGCTTCACCGTCCCCTGCGGAAGGTTTGGCGCTGGGTCTGTAAGTTCTATGCTTTTTCTGCTTCTATAACTCCCTTCCTGCCTATCCGCTTTAATGGCTCCTTCCTACCTGGGATCGATGGGCCGAGTTTTGTTCGGTGGGAAACGAGGGGAATTCACTATGTATTTCACTTGGTTGATGATGATGGCACAATTAAGTCTTTTAAGCAATTGCAGGAGGAGTTTGGTCTCCCACCCACTGATTATTTTGCCTATATGCAAATTCATCATTATATTTCTTCTTTACCCTCTGGCTCTTTGAATGCCTCTTGTCATGAGCTGTTATCTACGGCCTTCACTATAGGTCCCAACTTCTAGTCCCCCTCAAATTCCATCATCGCCATTTGAAAGATGAGTCCCCCTTGTTTGATCATTCCTCATTACGGGATGCTTGAGCACGTGACCTGGCGGTGGATTTGCCGAATGATGTGCTTCTGCATGCTATCCGTAGATTGCCTGCCTTTCAGAAATATACCACTTTCTGGGAACAACATTATAAGTTGGATTTCCATTTGTATATCTCCCCCAAGAGGGCTTATTTATCCCACCTGCGGGAATCTGCTGCCTGTCTTCGTTGTCAGGCTCCCGAGGCGGGCTTGGGACATATGTTTTGGACTTGCCCCAATGTTCAGGCTTTTTGGAATGTTGTTTTTGTCTTTGTGGAGCGAATTTGGAACATTACCATCCGCCGCTCCCCTTTGTTATTGTTTGGAACTATTCCTCATTATTTCCCTCGTGTGAGGGGAGCTGCCACCTTCCTTAAATGGACTGTTCTAGTGGCCCTGAAGTGCCTTTTACTTACCTGGCTTGAAGCTGAAGCTCCAGATTACTCTCTTTGGAGATGCCGGATGATTTCCCTCTTGATGTGGGAATGACGAGATGTGATCGACCTTTCTTCTCCTCCAGGCCGTATTTTTCAGCGTACCTGGGAGCCGTTCTGGACAACTATGATCCCACTGGCTCGCAGCCGCTTGTTGAATTGTTGACTTTTTGCATTCTGTTTCCATTTGTTCCCTTATTTAAACCTGACAATTGTTTGATTTTCCGATTGTGTATTGCTTGGAAGGAGGACCCTGGGGGGAGGGGTTATTTATTTTAGGTAGGGTTGTGTTGGGATGGGGGGGTTATCTTGGGATGTTGCGTTCTGTGGAGTTGGGTACTGTTATTTAAAATGCTGAGCTTGCTTGTCTTTGGTTTATTTCCTGTTTGCTGCTTTGTTGTGCTCAATAAAATACATTTGACCATAAAATCAATTCTTGTACATTAACGTCTGGAAACTTCACCTGTGGGGTTGTGCATCTATTCCAGCCTTGGCTGCAGAACTTAGAAATAAAACCAACCTCCTCTGCGAGGTCACCTGTGTGGACATTCCCCTTGAAGCTCAGTTTGTTTCTGCGGCCTTGCTGAGAACTTCTAGTTTCTTCTGCTTGTGGTTTTATTTCTCAGTTCCTAGTCTCTTATTTTCTTCGGTGCCGCAGGCATTGCCCAAGTGCTGCGGATTCACTCTAAGAGTGTTCCTTTGGCGGGAGATCACTGACTTTTCCTTAAAGATTCTCTGCTTCTAGAGGGTACTCTGTAAGCTTAAACTGCAGTAAGCCCTCTAGACAGCCTGCAGATTGGATCGAGTCTCCGGGATCAGGAGCCATCTCTCCCCTGGTTCATCGACAAAGGTGTAGAGCGCAGGCTGCTGCGGTTCTGTGGAGGTACGCCGGGATCGGAACCGGACCGCATGTCTTCCTTAATTCCCCTGAGGGGACCTGGTGGTCGTGATCTGTGGTGATAGGGAAGATGAGGCCTGAAAAATCCAGTTTAATCAGACTCATGCCCCCCAGAAATCATGAAAGCGGCACCTTTAGTATTTAAACTATCGTTGATGCAATATTTGGCTCATAACCTAAAAACTGGGAAGTTCCTCTCTAATAATGGTCACATAATAATAACCCCAATTCTAAAAAATCGAAAAGAATCTTCAGCTATAATATCCAACTACAGACCAGTAGCATCCATTCCGTTTATTGTAAAAATTATGGAGGGATTGGTACACACCCAACTGATGGATTATCTGGATCAGTTCTCTCTCCTACATGAAACTCAATCCGGTTTTAGACCGTTATTCAGTACTGAGATAGTAATTGCGGCTATTTTAGACAATCTGCACCTACTGTTTAGTAAGGGCCTTAATGCCCTGGTTATGCAATTCGATATGAGTTCTGCCTTTGATCTAGTAGACCACGGGAAACTGCTGCAATGCCTAGATGCCATTGGTATTAGGGACGAGGTGCTGAATTGGTTCCGTGGCTTCCTTATGTCCCGCACTTAATCAAGTACGTTTTAATTATGAACTTTCAGAAACCTGGAGCAATCCATCCGGTGTGCCACAAGGGTCTCCGCTATCTCCATTGCTCTTCAACGTCTACATGTCCTCACTAGGCAAGCAGCTAACCCAGTTAGGGATAAAACTATTTAGTTATGCAGATGATTTTACGATCATCATCCCATTCGTTAATTCTGTCTCTGAAACTATTCCTAAAGCTTCAGAAGCCATAAACATGATGGAGCACTGGATGACAACCTTTAGGCTCAAACTTAATTCAGAAAAGTCAACTTTCTTTGTTGCTTCGCCACATCTGCTTGACACCAAATCACCACTATGTATCAATAATCTTAATTACCCTATCCAACCTATCATAAAGATTCTAGGTGTAACTTTGGATCAGTGCCTAACCATGAGAGACCAGGTGGACTCTTTGATCAGAAAGGGATTTTTCACTCTCTGGAAACTCAGATCCATTAAAGCTTATTTCGATACAGCGGCATTCAGAACCCTAGTCCAATCCCTCGTACTGAGTCTACTTGACTACTGTAATATCGCCTATTTAGCAATTTCCCAAAAGAACATGCAACGTTTACAATTGATGCAAAATGCAGCGGTCAAACTGATCTTTGGGCTGAGGAAGTTTGACCACGTGACACCCTACTACCGGCAGCTGCATTGGCTGCCAATGGAGGCACGCGTAAAGTTTAAATTTGCCTGCTTCTGCTTCAAAGCACTACACAGACTTGCCCCTAAATATATAACTGACCTTTTCGTCTTCTCAGCCAACAGACACAAGAGAAGCTCACATTCCAACTTCGTTTCCCCCCCAGTGAGAGGTTGTAAACTGAAAAAAGACCATGAACATCTTCTCTCGCACCAAGCAGCATCATGGGGTAAAGACCTAGAACAATTGCTTTTGCCCACTACTTATGAGGAATTTAGGAAACGTCTGAAAACACACCTGTTCTTAAAGTATCTAGACAACTGATCCTCTCTTCTCTCTCCCCTCTATAGCGATTAACTTGTTCTATTGATCACTCTCTCCTCAAAAATGGATTTCCTATCCTATTAACCCTCTTTCTTCCTCCCCTCTTAAAGTCAATCAATTTGTACCTTTGCTTAATCTTTGTAAACCGCATAGAACTTCACGGTATTGCGGTATATAAGCTGTTATTATTATTATTATTATTATTTGGTAGTAAATGTTTGTCAGGCTATAAAAGAAAATCATTATACAATCACCCAAAGTATATTTTTGCATGGATATAAATTAATATATAGATTAAAGTACTGTGTAATCTCTCCCACATTAGCAACTTTTCTTAAGATTTTCTAAGCAGTTGTAAAGGAAAGGGACTAAATAATGTGTGTGTATGCGCGTACACATACATGCTCATCTATTCAAACATGAGAACTGGACAGCAATTCAGTCTACAATACTCATGCTGGTAATTTTCTGAAAAAATGTTACTGCTCACTAAAAGAATGACGTTAGAGAATGCAGCATTCTTTGTAAATTAAATAGTGTTTGGTTTGTTTTTCACTGGAAGCAGGGCATTGTACTTTGTTCAAGCTTCCAAGTTGCCCTGGGCCACAGTTCAAAGTGGCTTTTGGTTTATTTGTTTTGGTTTTTGGTTTTTTTCCAATTTTTCTTCCATTTTCTGGCTTTGTCACAAGTTTTTAATTCAAGTCATGTTTTGTTCCAGGAGCCCAAAGAGTGCGCCAGCTTCTAGAGAATACCAAATATTTCAGGCAGAGATTGCACGAAATGGGATTCATTATTTATGGACATGAGGATTCTCCTGTTGTACCTCTTCTCATGTACATGATTAGCAAAATAGCGTAAGTATTGCTGGTCAAAAGTCCTTGTATAAAAGCTGTCTCTTTCTGAAGTTGTCTCATGTGAAGGAGTTGCCTAGTGGTTAATGCATTATCCTGAGAACCTAGGAAACTGGGGTTGATTCTCACTGTAGTTCCCTGTGACTCTGGGCAAGTCGCACAGCCCTTTATGCCCAGATTCTCTAACTAGAGCTCGACAGTGCCAGTTAGAGAATTGCACCTTATTCACACAAAGATAGGTGGCTGAAATGTAGGCTTAATACCTTGGCCTACATTTCAGCTGCCTACCTTTGCCGAGGGATAATGAAACTAGACCACAGCTTGTCATCAGCTGATCACAGATGGAGAATTTCCCCCAATCAGCTGAGCTGGCAGGACTCCCTGAAACTGCCGCTTCAGGAAGTCCTGCATCTCAGCTGACCAGAGGAAATTCCCCTGCCGTGATCAGCTCAGCCAACTGCAGCAGACAGAACACCCCCCCCCATGCCTGAGGGATAACCCCCCTCATGCCCGAGGCAGAATCCCCCATCTCCTCATGCTTGAGGGATACCCACTCCCTCCTGCCTGAACGACCTTCCCCATACCTTAAATGGTGTCAAAAGGAATACCTATTCTCTCCTTGCCAGTTGGCTCACCTCTTCAAAATGTCAGGTTATCCCCTTCCCGATGGACCCTGGGATGCACTGAGAGGGGCCTAAGGCTCTGATTGGCTCAGGCACCTAAAGCCTCAGCCATAGAAGGGATGTGGGGGGGTGGGTCATAACCGCAGGAGGGAGTAGGCATCCCTTTGCCACTATTCAAGATTTTGGGTGTTGGGGTGTCCTCAGGCAGGAGGGATTGAGCATCTCTCTTTCCGATTGGGGGGGGGTCTTCTGCCTGCCGCAGCTGGCTGAGCTGATTGTGGCAAGGTAATTTCCCCCAATCAGCTGAACCAGCAGGACTCACTGAAGTCGCAGTTTCGCTGATCAGGGATTCTCCTGCTGCAATGAGCTAATGGCAGCTTCAGTCTAGTTTCAGGATCCCCCAGCAAAGATAGGTGCCTGAATTATAGGACATGGTTTTCCAGGCATACATTTCAGTTGTCTATCTTTTCATGAATCATAGCCACTTTAGACTGCCTAACCACACTTCTGGCATTGGCCACACCTACTTTGGCATTCCTCGGCCTAAAGCAGCTACATAGGCGTAATTCTGGTGCCTTATATTTAGACATTGGTAAGTGCTTCAAACTTGCCGTTTTTATGCCATTGTAATGGCGTTTATCCCAGGACAAGCAGGCAGATATTCTATACATGTGGGTGACGTCATCCACAGAGCCCCGACGCGGACAGCTTTTCAAGCAAACTTGATTGAAGATTTCAAGTTTGCTTGTGCTGCACCACACATGTGTGTGCCTTCCTGCTCCACTAGAAAGCGCATCCCCTCCTCATGGTCTTCAGTTCTTAGTTTTCTGCGGAGCCAGAAAGTCCTGTCTCTCTTCTCTGCGTTCTTCTAAGTGCCTTTCTAGCACCGCGGCTTCTTTATTTTGTTCGGGAGTCACTGTGCATTTGATGATTGATCGTGTATTTTCTTTGTTTCCAAAAAAAAAAAAAAAAGGACTTTTTATTGTGTTTCTGCTGGTTTTCCACCGGCAGGCCCTTCTTGGGCCTCAGCCATGCTGCTAGGCCTCGTTTGGCTGCAGCTGTGTTTTCTTCTTCCCTGGCAGCTCAGTATCAGGGAGCCTCTGCTTCTACCTGTGTTTCCTTCTCTGCTGTCTCAGTGTTGAGGTTTTCTGTTGCATCCCAATCTGCAGTCTCTACACTTATCAGCTTGGTTCCTCGCCACGTGCCTCCCTCCTTCTGTTTCTCTCAGTTGGTGTGGATGTTCTCGAGGCCTCACGGAAGAGCTCCACTCGGCAATGCTATTCCCAGAAATGGTCCAGATTTGCTGCGTGGTATGCTGAGCACCGCATGGATCCGCTTTCTGCCTCCTTGCCTTCAGTGCTGGATTATCTGTTCCCCTTGTCTCGGTCTGGTCTCAAATCGACATCTATTCGAGTCCACCTCTGTGCGATTGCTGCCTTTCAACAGCCGCTTGATGGGAAGCTGCTCTCCGTCCATCTGACGGTTTCCCGTTTTATGAAGGGTCTCTTCAATGTTCATCCTCCGCTCAAGCCCCCTCCGGTGATTTGGGATCTTAGTGTGGTCCTGGCTCAATTGGTGAAACCTCAGTTTGAACCTATTGATAAAGCTCTTTTGAAATACTTCACCTGGCAGGTGGTATTCCTGGTTGGTCTCGCGTCTGCTCATAGAGTCAGTGAGCTGCAAGCTCTGGTTGCGGACCCATCTTTTACTGTATTTCATCATGACACGGTGGTCCTGCGTACTCATTCCAAGTTCTTGCCCAAGGTGGTTTCGGGCTTTCATCTCAATCATTCCATTGTTCTTCCGGTCTTTTTTCCGAAGCCCCACTCGCCTCCTGGCGAGGGGCGCTTCACACTCTTGATTGTATGAAGGCGTTAGCCTTTTACCTGCATCCTACTGAGCCTCATCGGATGGCTCCTCAACTGTTCATCTCTTTTGATCCTCATCGGTTGGGTCGCCCTGTTTCCAAGTGCACCTTTTCCAACTGGTTGGCTGCTTGTATTTCCTTCTGCTACACTCAGACTGGTCTCTCGCTGCAAGATCGGGTCACGGGGCATTATGTCCGAGTGATGGCGGCGTCTGTCGTTTTCCTCAGAGCCATGCCTATTGAGGAGCTCTGCAAGGCTGCCACTTGGTCTTCGGTTCATACCTTCACCTCTCACTACTATTTGGACGTTTTTCCAGGCGCGACGGACAGTTTGGCCAGTCGGGGTTGCGTAATCTGTTTTCATAATTGCCAACTTTCCCTCCGTCCCTTTTTGGTTAGCTTGGAGGTCACCCACAAGTAGAGAATATGCTGCCTGCTTGTCCTGGGATAAAGCACAGTTACTTACCGTAACAGGTGTTATCCAGGGACAGCAGGCAGATATTCTCGCAACCCTCCCACCTCCCCGAGGTTGGCTTCTTTGCTAGCTATCTGAACTGAAGACCATGAGGTTGGGTGCGCCTTCTAATGGAGCAGGAACGCACACACATGCATGGTGCAGCACCAGCAAATTTGAAATCTTCAATCACCCACATGTAGAGAATATCTGCCTGCTGTCCCTGGATAATACCTGTTACGGTAAGTAACTGTGCTTTTTCAATTAACCTACTACTGGCACCTAAGTTTAGGCGCTGGCTTTAAAATTTCATATCATATCATTGGGGTTTATCGTATAGGGAACAAGTGACTCTATTGCTAGCTGATTTGCATTGGCTCTCAGTGGCATGGAAGATTAGGCTTAAAATGCCGACATTAATGTATAAGGCTTTGCATCAAGATCTGTCTCTGGTAGTAGCTAAGGAAATTATACCATATGTACCAGTTCGTTCACTATGATGGAAGGTTAAGCTATTACAAAAGGGTTCATTCTCACGTGTTTTGAATGGCAGGTCCACAAATGTGGAATACTCTTTCAGTTCGCAGTATAATTTCTTTATCTTTTCGTAAACATTTGAAGGCATATTTTTTCTCTGAAGCCTTTTCAAATATGTAATGTAATTATATTGTTTTAAGTGAATTTTGGAAACAGATGAATGTAGAATATGTTTTAAATGTTATTTACATAGATTGTGAATGTTTTTGTGTAACCCGCTCAGATTTTGTGATGTGCGAGATATAAATATTTTAAATAAATATGTAAACTGCTTTGTTGGTAACCACAGTAAGGAGATGTATTGTTCCACCCCCTTTCCTCCTCACTTTAGAATAATATAAAGATCCTTTAGCCTCTACCTTATGGAAACTGTGCAATTGAAAGCTTGGCTAAGCTACCTTTTCCCCCAATGAATCAAGCAACCACAAGAACTCATAGGGTTAGCTTTTTCTGTTTCCTCCTCCCCATCCTTGACCTGCTGCTATTACTATTACTACTACTATTTATTAATTCCAAAGCGCTGAAAGGCGTACGCAGCACTGTACATTTTAACATGCAATAGACGGTCCCTGCTCAGAAGAGCTTACAATATAATTTAGATAGGACATTTCAAGGTTGGGGAGATTATGGTAGCGGAAATGATACAGTGGGTATAGTATCTGGCAGCAGTGAATGAGAGTCAGGAGTTGTAAACAGATTTTAAAAAGTGGGCTTTTAGCTTGAATTTGAATTCTGCTAGGGAGGGAGCACTATGTATTGATTCAGGCCGCCTGTTCCAGGCAAACGGCGCCGCAAGAAAGAAGGGACGGAGTCTGGAGATGGCAGTGGAAGAGAAGGGTACAGATAAGAGGGACTTGCCCGATGAATGGAGATCACGGGGAGGTGCATAGGGGAGATAAGTGAAGAGAGATATTGGGGGGCTTCAGAGTGAATGCACTTGTAAGTCAGCAAGAGGAGTTTAAATTGTATTCGGAGATGGATGGGGAGCCAATGAAGCGACTTGAGGAGAGGAGTAATGTGAGAATAGCGGCTCTCAGGAATATGAATCGCGCAGCAGAATTTTGAACGGATTGAAGAGGTGAGAGATGGGTACGCGGGATGCCCGAGAGAAGTATGTTGAAGTAGTCTAAGTGCGAGGTGACGAAAAGCGTAGACAAGGGTTTTGGTTGTGTGAGAGAAGAGGATGGATTTTGGTAATATAGAGGAGGAAGCGACAGGATTTGGCGGTTTGTTGGATCTGAGCAGAGAAGGAGAGAAAGGAGTCAAAGATCACCCCAAGATTGTGAGCTGACGAGACAGGAAGGAGGATTGTGTTATCCACTAAAATAGAGAACTGCGGGAGGGGGGAGGTGAATTTAGACAGAAAGATAAGGAGTTCAGTTTTAGCCATATTCAGTTTGAGATGGCAGCGAGACATCCAAGCTGCAATGTTGGACAGGCAGGATGAAATTCAGGCCTAAACTCCCATAGAGATATTCGGTGTGGAGAGGTAGATGTGGGAGTCATCAGCATAGAGCTGATATTAAAAATCATGAGAGGAGATCAGCGTACCAAGAGAGCAGGTATATATGGAAAAGAGGAGAGTGCCCAGGACAGCCTTGGGGTACGACGATCGCGGGATGGCAAGCGGAGGAGGATCCACCGTAACATACACTGAAGGTACAACGAGAGAGATAGGAAGAAAACCAGGAGAGAGCAGAACCCTGGAATCCTAGCGAGGACAACACGTTGAGGAGGAGGCAGTGATCAACAGTATCAACGGTAGCAGACAGATAGAGAAGAATGAGGATAGAGTATAGTCCATTGGATTTGGCCAGGAGCAGGTCGTTAGAGACTTTAGCAAGGGCAGTTTCAGTAGAGTGAAGAGGGCGAAAGCCCGATTGAAGCAGGTCAAAGGCGGTGAACAGCGCGTTATCCCAGGACAAGCATGTAGCCTATTCTCACATGTGGGTGATGTCATCCACGGAGCCCGAATGCAGACAGCTTCGCAAGCAGACTTGCTTGTAGAAATTCAGAAGTTTTGAGTCTGCCACACCGTGCATGCGCAAGTGCCTTCCTGCCCAGTACAGGGCACGTCTCCTCAGTTCTCAGTTTTTCGCGGAGCCAAGAAGTCCATCTTTAACACTCTGCGCTGAACTTAGTTCGCTTCGTGCCTTTTCTTCACTGCGGCTCGTGTTTTATTTTTTTTATTATCGAGTCGCTGTGCTTCTTTTTTTCGTTACTGTAAAAAAAAAAAAAAGTTTTATTTTTTCGTTGACTGACTGGCGGGGACTGCCACCCACCCTCAGTCTGCGGGCTTCGACTTTGTGGTGGCTATCTTTCCTTCTATGTCCCGGCCGGTCACGGGCTTCAAGAAGTGTAGCCAGTGTCAACATGCGATCTCCCTCACTGACCCCCACCACTGGTGTCTTCAATGCCTGGGACCCGACCATTGCCCGGAGTCGTGTGTTCGCTGTGCTACCCTTCAACCTCGAGCCTTCAAACGTCGTCGGGTTCAAGTGGAGAAGATATGAGGTATGGAAACTCCCTGTTACACCTTCGACCTCGATCTCTGACTCAGTCAAGCCTGCTGCGGGGTGCTTTTTGTCTCCACAACTCCAACCTAGAGTCTCACCATACCTTCCTCGTTTAGATCGTCTTTGGCCTCGAGTAAATGTGCCAAGTCTTCTCCTGAGCTTCCCTCAGGTCAGATATCTAAGCAGACGGTTCCGGCGGTGGTCCTCAAGCTATCCAAGCATCACTCCTCCAAGTCGAAGCATGCTTCCTCTGCCACCTCGGAGCCTTTAACCTCAGCAAGTGGTCCAGTTTCAGATTCAGATCCACCATTGCAAGCTACTATCCAGACCATTTTAGAGTAGGAATTTGTTCAGTTACTGAGCAAATGCAGTCCTGCCTCGACTCTGCTTCTTGCAGTCCAGCCTGGGCACTCAGCAGTCTCACTAGATGTCGAGTCCTTGCCTGTGCCTCGAGCTGAATTTACACATTCTATGCAAGGAGTTGAGTCTTTGCGAGTGTCTGGTCTGGAATCTACACACTCTATGCAAGGAGTCGAGTCTTTACAAGTGTCTCGACTGAAATCGTCACACTCCATACAAGGAGCCGAGTCTTTGGGAGTGCTTTGAGATTTCTCAATCTAAACCACTGAGTCTATGGGGTTTCGATCTACAGCTTCCAGCCCTATACCCTCACCAAAGGCATTGTCCATTTCGAAGCACAGGGCGAAGTCTCGACCTCGTATGAGACCTGCTTCCAGGCAGCACTCTCGTCACCAGTCGAGGCCCTCATTGAGGCATTCATCGAGGCGCAGGTCCTCTTCCAGAGAGAAGTCTTCCTCGTCCAGGCTTTCCAGTTCTTCCAGGCCTCCAACCCCTCGATCGAGGACACCAATAGCAGAACTTGAGGACTCAGCTGATTCCAATGCCTCGTCCCAGTCTGTCTATTCGTTGATATACCAATACTCCAGAGAGGCCTCACCTTCATTTTCCACTCGAGGTCGAGTCCCTCTCGAGGCCATGCTTTGGCAGATCAATTGTCCTTTTCCTCCTTCCTCCTTCCTCCATCAAATGGCTGAGGACCTGGATCATAAATTGGACGCTGGTTCTAAGTACTCTAAGGAGTATTTGGAGGAAATGAGTATGCCTCGGCCTCCTGCAGAGTCTCTCAAGCTTCCTCTTAATAGGCTTCTGTCTCAAACTTTCAAACGCAACCTGGAGACTCCTTATGCTATCCCTGCTGTTCCAGGCAAGTTGGAATCGAGGTATAGAACTCTACATTGCAAGGGCTTTGAGAATTCTCAACTATCTCATCAATCCCTTCTTGTGGAATCTTCATTGAAGAGGAGTCATCCTTCCAGGGTCTATGCTACCTTACCTCCTAGAAGAGAGGGCAGGACCATGTACAAGTTTGGCCATCGTCTTTATCAAAATTCGATGATGGCCTCTAGGGTTTTAAATTATAATTTCATCTTTACTACTTATTTCAAGTTTCTCTAAAGACCTTGGTCAGCATAGGCTTTTAGAGTTTCAGCAAGTCACTGCTACCTTGGCACAGCAGGTTGCATCTTCTTCAGTCATCTTATGATGCCTTGAACTTTCCTCGAGGGTCACTGCATTCTCGGTAGCATTGCGCCGTCTGGCCTGACTTCGCATCATTGATATAGATCCCAATCTTCAAGATCGTCTGGCTAATATTCCTTGTGAGGGCAATGACCTCTTTGATGAATCAGTAGAGGCCGCCACCAAGAAGTTTGCTTCTATAGTCAGACCAAAGCCTAAGCCAGCTCTTGCAAAACCTTCTCAACCTCTTCCATCCTATCAGAGGTGTTATCCTCCAAGGGCAGCTCCTTACACTCGAGCACCCCCCAAGAAACAACAACAGCAGAAGCAACAGAAACCTCAGCCTTCTGCTGCACTCAGCCTTTTTGACTGTCACACAGAGCATAACCTCCATCGTTCTGCTTCTGTCCTCCCCTCTCCCCATAGGAGGTCATCGCCATCATTTTTACCATCGATGGGAGACCATTACATCAAACCTCTAGGTGCTGTCCATAATCATTTTGCTCAGATTTCACCAGAGCTCCCTCCAAGAGAGTATCCTTCCAATCCATCCCAGACCACCCTTCTTCTTCAGGAAGCTTAAGCTCTGCTTCATCTCTGTGCCATCGAGGAAGATCCCTTGGAACAGCAATCTACGGCTTATATTGGATCTCAGGGCCCTCAACAAATTTTTGGTCAAAGAAAAGTTTTGCATGTTGTCCCTGGCATCCTTATATCCCCTTTTAGATCAGAATGATTGGTTATATTCGCTATATCTCAAGGAGGCTTCCACTCACATTCCCATTCATCCAGCATCACATCAGTACCTCAGATTTCGGGTGGGGAATCTGCATTTTCAATACAGAGTGCTACCCTTCGGCCCTGCATCCTCTCCGAGAGTGTTCACCAAGTGCCTAGTGGTGGTGGCAGCAGCTCTGCGGAACCATGGTCTCCAGGTGTTCCCTTACCTGGACGACTGGCTCATTAAAGATTCAACATCTCAGGGGGTTATTGGAGTGTCCCAACGGACTATATGGTTCCTACAAAGCTTGGGATTCGAAATCAACTTTCCCAAATCCCACCTTCAGCCCTCTCAGAACCTACAGTTTATCCAACTCAGAGCATTCCTTACTTAGCAACGTCTGGATGCTCTTCTTCAGCTTTGCCACAAAGTGTCTTTCCTTTCTTCACTCTCAGCGAGACACATGATGGTACTACTCAGTCACATGGCCTCAACCGTTCATGTGACTCCTTTTGCCAGCCTTCACCTCAGAATTCCTCAATGGACCCTGGCATCTCAGTGGACGCAGGCTTGCGACCCACTTTCTCAACACATTACAGCCACTTTTTTATTGAGACAGTCTCTCCACTGGTGGATGCTCTCTTCCAATCTCTCCAGATGTTTGCTGTTTCAGATGCCCCCTCATCAGAAGGTCCTCACGACAGATTCCTCGACCTACGCTTGGGGAGCTCACCTGGACGGTCTCCGTACTCAAAGCCATTGGTCCAGCATGAATTGCCAGTGTCATAGCAATCTGTTGGAACTCCTAACAATCTTCAATGCTCTCTAAGCTTTTCAATATCTTCTTCACGACCAGGTAGTCCTCATTCAGATGGACAACCAAGCATCATGTACTATGTTAACAAACGGGGAGGAACAGGATCTCTCTCTCTCTTTGCCAAGAAGCTCTGAAAGTTTGGACAGTCCTTCACAACACCTTCCTGAAAGCAGCCTACATTCAAGGGGAGAAAACTGTCTGGCGGACAAGTTGATCATCTTCTGCAACCTCAAGAATGGACACTCAATTCCTTGCCTCTTCATCACATTTTTTCTCAGTGGGGAACTTCTCAGATAGATCCCTTTGCATCTCCCCACAACCACAAACTGCCTCAGTTCTGCTCCAGGATATACTCTCCTCATCGCTTCAAGGCAGATGCTTTCCTTCTGGAATGGACGAACCTCTTCCTGTATGCGTTCCCTCCATTCCCTCTCATTCTCAAGACTCTTGTCAAGCTCAAGCATGCTCATGCCACCATGATTCTGATAGCTCCTCGGTGGCCCAGGCAACCTACTTCAACTCGGCAGCAGGGAGCCATACCTTCTACCAGTTTTTCCATCTCTGCTTACACAGAGTCAAGGATCTCTACTTCATCCCATCTTGTAGTCTCTACACCTGACAGCTTGCTACCTCTCAACATAACTCCTCTTCAGTTTTCTCAATCTGTTAGGGACATTTTAGAGGCTTCCAGAAAGCCTACCAGTAGACAATGCTACCATAAAAAATGGACTAGATTTTCTACGTGGTGCATCTCTCATGACAAGGAGCCTTAAGATTCCTCCTTGTCTTCCATTTTGGATTATCTTTTGCACTTATCTTCTTCTGGTCTTAAGTCTACATCCATCCTAGTCCATCTTAGTGCAATTGCTGCTTTCCATCAGCCTATCGAAGGGAAACCCCTTTCTGCTCATCTGGTAGTTTCCAGATTTATGAAAGGACTTTTCAATGTCAAACCTCCTCTCAAACCACCTCCAGTGGTTTGAGATCTCAATGTTGTTCTTGCTTGATTGATGAAGCCTCCTTTTGAACCAATGGATTTGGCTCATTTTAAATATCTCACTTGGAAAGTGGTTTTTCTCATTGCTCTCATGTCTGCTCGAAGAGTCAGTGAGCTGCAAGCTTTAGTTGCTGATCCACCTTTCACAGTTTTTCATCATGACAAGGTGGTCCTCTATACTCATCCTAAATTCTTACCTAAAGTAGTTTCAGAATTTCATCTCAACCAATCAATTGTACTTCCATTATTTTTCCCAAGGCCTCTTTCTCATCCTGGAGAATCAGCTCTTCATATTCTGGACTGTAAGCGTGCTTTGGCCTTCTCTTGGAACGCACCAAACCACACAGATCTGCTCCTCAACTTTTTGTCTCCTTTGATCCAAATAATTTAGGACATCCAAATTGTAAGCGTACCATCTCCAACTGGATGGCTGCTTGTATCTCTTTCTGCTATGCTCAGGCTGGACTGCATCTACAGAGTCGAGTCATAGCCCACAAAGTCAGAGCCATGGCGGCTTCAGTAGCTTTCCTCAGATCCACTCCTATTGAGGAAATTTGTAAAGCTGCCACCTGGTCCTCAGTTCATACTTTCACCTTTCATTATTGTCTGGCTGTTTTCTCCAGACGGGATGGCCATTTTGGCCAGAGAATATTACAAAATTTATGCCAACACTCCCACCATCCCATCCTGGTTAGCTTGGAGGTCACCCACATGTGAGAATAAGCTGCCTGCTTGTTCTGGGATAAAACAGTTACTTACCGTAACAGTTGTTATCCAGGGACAGCAGGCAGCTATTCTCACAAACCACCCACCTCCCCTTGTTGGCTTCTCTGCTAGCTATCTGAACTGAGGAAACGCGCCCTAGGTTGGATGGGAAGGCACTTGTGCATGCGCGGTGCTGCAGACTCGAAACTTCTGAGTTTCTACAAGCAAGTCTGCTTGCGAGGCAGTCCGCATCCGGGCTCCGTGGATGACGTCACCCACATGTGAGAATAGCTGCCTGCTATCCCTGGATAACACCTGTTATGGTAAGTAACTGTGCTTTCGAGTAGTTTAGATAGGAAGGGGAGGAGGGCATTATGTCTAAGTATTCAGGGAGAAATAGAGGAACTTTATCAGAATACATTTCATCATTTCTGCCTCTTGCCAAATTGATGGCTCAGTGCCCAGATCTTTAATCCTGCATTGTTTTGTTTTGGGCTGCTTTTGTCAATTCTTTCAGGAAAAGCCTGTGATTCTCTCAGTCAAGCAACTGGCATCAAAGTCCCCATGGTCCTCATTCTACAGCTTAATTTGACCGAAAGTGTAATCTTGCAGTGTGTCTTTATATTTATATATTTATTATTATTTTGTGAAAAGAAGATGTCATGGTGGTATGGACAGATCCGTTGTGTGTGTAGGGGGGGATTCTATATGCTGATATAAATACATACTAAATGGAACACTTTTAATCAATAATTAATCTTAATATATTGCAGTTAACATTACATTTGTTAGAGCTTCACCAAAAACACTGAAACTAAAGCCTCCAAAATCCTTATATCTTGAGCTTATTAACAGTTAAATGATTAATCAATTATAATGTTGATATTTTAGATAATTTAAATAAAAAATTGTCATTGAAGATTTACTAACAGAACAATTAGATAATTTTTTAAACAAACGCTACATCTTCTTTTAATCCACTTTTAAACACAATCAATCTGATGGGGGAAGTCACATACTGAAATGCCAATGCAATTTGTTGATGGGAGCCTGTTCTTATTTGATCTCTTAGATCCTTGAGGTTAGACCAGTTTTCCCACAAGGCCCAGTACAAAACATATGATACATAAACTGTTGCCTGGGATTCCTCTGTGTAGGGCTACGAGCTATTTTATTCTAAATTTTTGACCCAAGATTTACAAAGAGCCTAAATGGGTAGAGAAGGGAGTTTGAGATATGATTTTTTTAGAATGATATGGGTATACATTATGTATTTAATATAAAACCAAATCTTCAAGTACTTACAGAAAATAAAGAAAAACAATTTACTTAGACTTTTTACACTGTATTTATGCACAGAGTTGTTTCAAGTCCAACATTTCTCACTTTCTCATTTCCCGGATCCTGTGCCGTATCTTTGCCCCTGCCCACCAGCCCCATGCCCAAAATTTTTCCTATCACCCCTCTCCAGTATCATGCTACATCTCTCCCTCCATTCCCTTTACAGCATTTCTCCCTCTTGCATCCCTTTCTATCCCAGTATTCCCTGTCCACCACCACATCTAACACTTCTCCCTCTCATCGCTCTCTTATCCATGCATCTCTTCCTCACTCCTCTCCCACCACCATGTCCAATAATTCTCTCTTCCTCCCTATGCCCAACAATTCTCCTCTTTCTTCTTTTCCCCATGTGTACCATCTCTCTTTTCCTCTCATTCAGACATCTATGCTCAACATTTCTCACTTTCTATTTTCTCTCCCATCTCAGAATCACTTTTCCTCCCTTTTTCTATCCTTCCATCCTATGTCCCAAGTTCATGCCCCCACCTTTCCTCCATCCCTTCTGTGCCCCTGCGGTATGTACCTGCCTCCTGGTGGCCGCCTCCTCCTTCTTTCCAGGTATCTGCATTTGTTTCTTCACAGATCTGTGGGAAGCTGTTCCAACATGCTGCTCACGACTGACCCACGGGTTATCGACCCCTGGTGTAGAAGAAAGAGAATTCTCTATTACAAGGTGTATTCTTCAAATATTAAGCAGACCACAGTTTATCAATTCTCTCCTGGGCTTGACCCCTTCGGTTCCTCTCTTGTAACTCTAATGGAAGCCTGGTCTCTCTAGTCACTACCACAGTATTAGATGTTGGAAGTGCCTGCACTTCAGCCTAGAAACCTTGGCTCCTATTACTGGTGTAAACTTGGCCAAGGATCCCACCATCGAGCCTTTTCCTTTAAACTACTGCATAGGTTTTTTTTGGTTTGCTGGTCACAGTGTAGGTCTAATAAATAAACTGTAGCCCAGGAGTGGGCAATCTGAAACCTGCCATTGAATTTTATGCAAATATAGAAATTGGGGACAAGTTACACACAATGTAACAAGAGTGAAAAGGTACATGTATTAGATGGAAAAAATCACTCTATAGACCTGTTCAAAGGGTAAAGTTAATTGAATGATGTAACACAGTTCACCAAAACTTGCTCAGAATCAAGGAGGGGAAAACTGGGGCAAGCCCCAGAAAAACCACCTCACAGCCCAATCATCGCATGAAGGGTAAACGGTATCATTATATCATTCCATATATGCTTGTAAGTTGAAAAAATAAGCACTATAATGATTGAATAGATTTTAAAGTCCAAGAACTAAGCAAACTTAACTTGTAGCTTGCGGGTTCCGACGTGCACGTTTCGATCCTGCCTCAGGGAACACACAGGAATTGTTGAAAAAAACATGCGATGGGTATAGAGTTTCTGAGAAAAACAAAGTTAAAACGTCAATACTTTATTCAAAAATTAAATAAAAAGCTTTTTTCACATGAAAGTTAAAACAATTTAAACTTGGCTCACGGCTAAACAGCAAAGGGACTCACCAGGATTTAAATTGTTTTAACTTTCATGTGAAAAAAGCTTTTTATTTAATTTTTGAATAAAGTATTGACGTTTTAACTTTGTTTTTCTCAGAAACTCTATACCCATCGCATGTTTTTTTCAACAATTCCTGTGTGTTCCCTGAGGCAGGATCGAAACGTGCACGTCGGAACCCGCAAGCTACAAGTTAAGTTTGCTTAGTTCTTGGACTTTAAAATCTATTCAATCATTATAGTGCTTATTTTTTCAACTTACAAGCATATATGGAATGATATAATGATACCGTTTACCCTTCATGCGATGATTGGGCTGTGAGGTGGTTTTTCTGGGGCTTGCCCCAGTTTTCCCCTCCTTGATTCTGAGCAAGTTTTGGTGAACTGTGTTACATCATTCAATTAACTTTACCCTTTGAACAGGTCTATAGAGTGATTTTTTCCATCTAATAATTGAATTTTATGCAGCACGCACAACTGAAAGGAGTAATTGTAAGAGCGGCAAACCTTTTTTTGAGGCAAGTAAGTAAAAGTAAGAGGAAAAGGAAGGCTGCTTTGGTTCTCAAAAGTTGTAGCTGAGAAGGTAAGGAATAAGAGGTTAGCTTTCATAAAGAGGAAGACAGGCAAAAATATCTGGAAAAGTTGAGAGCCTGGTCGTGTAGTCCGAAAAGCAAAGATGCAAATGGAAGAAAAATTATCTGACACAGTAAAATGGGGAGACAAGACATTTTTTTTAGATGTATTAGTGATGGGAAGAAGTGCAAAAGTGGCACTGTGAGACTGAAAGATGAAGGGGAGAAATATGTAGAAGCTTATAAAGAAACGGCTGAATTGCTTAGCAAATATTTCTGTTCTGTGTTCATGGCTGAATCGCCAGGAGCGGGACAACAGAAGACAAACATGAATAGGGATGGAGGACTGGTAGACCCTGATCGATTTTCAGAAGGTTGTGTTCATGAGGAGTTAGCTAAAATAAAAGTACACAAAGGGATGGGGCTGGATGGTGTAAATCTGAGGGTGCTGAAGTTCTGAGAGTGCTAAGGAAGTTCTGGTGGCTCCACTGACTGACCTTTCCAATGAGTCTCTAGAGTCAGGAGTGGTACTGGAGGACTGGAAAAAGGCGGATGTGGTCCCTCTCCACAAAAGTGGAAGTAAGGAAGAAGTAGGGCATTGCAGGCCAGTAAGTCTGACTTCTGTGGTAAGCAAATTAATGGAAACGCTTTTAAAACAGAGAATGGTGAAGTTTCTGGAATCCTGTGGATTACAGTACTGAAGGCAAAATGGATTCACTAGAGGTAGATCTTGTCAGACAAATCTGATCAGTTTCTTTGACTGGGTGACCAGAGAATTGGATAGAGGGAGTGTGTTAGATGTGGTGTATTCTTCTCCCTCCATATTTGCTGTGATTGGGGATGAACAGTCCCGCAAATATGGAAAAACCACAAATAAGTATCGTCATAGAAAAGAAGGCAAAATGAAACGCGTGCAATCAGCCCGTTTTACCTTCCTTTGCTATCCTTTGTGGCAGCCACCCCATTAACACCCACTTCGCGCTCCACATTAAAACTCTCCCTCCTCAATGGTCAGGCCCCGAGGCCAAACCCACCTCCCCGCACACGCCCCACCCATTAGGCGATGTGTGCGTTTCAAGCCTGTCCCTGAGCAGCCTCCTTCACCTTTAATTGGACATCTGTAGGTGCTTGACTGGTTCTTGGCCCAGAAGCATGCGGGGGCTCGGCGGGTTTGGCACGTGTGATAACTAGACTCATGGCAGCCGCCAGGCGTCTTGCTGGAAACCAGGTGAGTAGGGGGCTTGCTGTATTTGTCTTCGCTCACTCCTTGGCTCTCCTCTCTTGTCATGTGGCTGTGAAAATTATTCTTGCTAACATAAAATGTGCCGTGGGGGGGAGGGAGGAGCCAGCATGCCAAAAGCTGTGAATAATCGAAATTGCGAGTGATGAAACCGTGAATACAGAGGAAGAAGTGTATTTAGATTTTAGCAAAGCCTTTGACAGTGTTCCACATACACATCTAATAAATAAACTTAGTGCCCTTGGGAAGGGTCCCAAAGTGACGGGCTGGTTCGAGAACTGGTTGAGTGGAAAGTGACAGAGAGTAGGGATCAGTGGAGATTGCTCTGAGGAAATATATGTTACCAGTGGTGTGCCTCAAGGTTCTGCTCTTGGGTCTGTTCTTTTTAACATTTTTATAAATGATATTACTGAAGGGCTGTTGGGTAAGGTTTGCCTCTTTGCAGATGATACCAAAATCTGCAATAGAGTAGACACCCAGGATTGTGTGAATAACATGAAGAAAGACCTGGCGAAGCTTGAAGAATGGTCTGAAATTTAGCAGCTAAAATTTAATGCTAAGAAATGCAAGGTCATGCATTTTGGCTGCAAAAAACCGAGGGAACAGTACAGTTTAGGGGGTGAAGAACTTATGTACATGACAGAAGACCGGGACTTGGGTGTGATTGTATGTGATGATCTTAAGGTGGCCAAACTGGTTGAAAAGGTGACGGCGAATGCTAGAAGGATGCTAGGTTGCATAGAGAGAAGTGTGGCCAGTAAGAAAAAGGAGGTATTGATGTCCCTGTATAAGACTTTGGTGAAACCTCATTTAGAATATTGTGTACAATTCTGGAGACTGCACCTTCAAAAAGATATAAAAAGGATGGAGTCGGTCCAGAGGAAGGCTCCTAAAATGGTATGTGGTCTTCATTATAAGGCGTATGGGGACAGACTTAAAGATCTCAATCTGTATTCTTTGGAGGAAAGGCAGGAAAGGGGAGATATGATAGAGACATTTAAATACCTACGTAATGTAAATGTGCATGATTCGTTTCTCTTTCATTTGAAAGGAAACTATGCAATGAGAGTGTGCATAGGATGAAGTTAAGAGGTGATAGGCTCAGGAGTAATCTAAGGAAATACTTTTTTACAGAAAGGGTGGTAGATGCCTGGAACAGTCTCCCGGAAGAGGTGGAGACAGAGAATTCAAGGATAAAGGATTTCAAGAAAGCTTGGGATAGTCACATGGGATCTCTTAGAGGAAGAGATAATGGTTGCTGCTGATGGGCAGACTGGATGGGCCATTTGGCCATGATCTGCCATCATGTTTCTATGAGAAGTAAACACAGAAAACATCATTGACCAGAGTGTTTGCAATTTTAAATACTGTATTTAACAAATATTTTCAGAATAGTCACTCTAGCAGTTTGTTTCCATTGTTTTTCAGTTAAATTTTTACTTTATCAGCGGTGCACAAGGAAGTGCCCCCACAATGCACAAGAGGTCCTGGGTCCAATACCCTCAGGAAAGGTTCAACAGGAAGTGAAATTAATAACAATGACAGCCAAGAGTAATTGCATAAAATATATTGTTTAGAAATGGGCAGTACTACAGATATGCAATGCTTAGAAGAAAGATACATCAAACATATGCTTGATACTAAGGTATAGGAAGATATTTTGTAAGAGAGCCGTTTCTGTGGAGGAAAACATATAGCTTTTCCAGAACAAAGAGAAACTGTGGTTTACCTGCATAAATGTGTGTCTGTGTGTGTCTTAGGCCTGAATAATGGGTGTATAGGTATGAATAGGCAGAAAGGGAGAAAGAGGCAGAGAAAGGGAGGTAGTCAAGAGAGGAGGCTTTTATAGGTTGGAATCTTGTTCTAAAAAATAGAATCTATTGTGGTTAAGTACCCATAATTTGGAAACTGTTTGAAACAACGGTAAGAATGGTGTGAAAGAGAAACAGGGACTAAGCTTGCCCTCGTAGACTTGAGTTTCTGCTATTTTCCAGTAAATTTCTGTGACAAGTTTCAAGTTTATTAGGTGACTTGATTAATCGCTTAATCAAATTTCTAAGCGATGTACACATTAAAATTTACATTTGTTAGGGAGCAATACAATACATACAAATACTTAAATAAGACTAAATTGCACTCAGTTTAACATATTCTAAACATTGGGTAAGGAGGGATGAAATACAATTCATAAAGTAAAGAAGAAACATTAAGGGAAGATACAAAAGGGTAATAAATAACAAAGGTATAACAAAGTAAAATGGAGTGATAAGATAATAAAATTAGGTTGCGAAGGCATCTTTAAAAAGGATTATCTATCTTTAAAAACATGGTCCTGGGGCTATTCTTTATCTTAAGCACCAGACCTTGGCACATTTATTGAAACTGTGGATCCTCCCAGCCTTCTGTCGGGGCTCTTTGTTAATTTTAAGCACTGATAATTTTCTAATGTCTTTCTGAGACTCAATGACCAGGAGCCATTACCAGGGTCAGATCTGTTTAATATCATTTCCCATAGGTCTTTGCTGACCTTGGTTAGGCAAATAAAAAATGGCTGACAAGGTGGTTGATGAAGCTCTATGCAATTCCAGTTCCATCATTATGTACTGTTGTGACCTTCTGTGTATAAAGTTTGCTCACCCTGTTACAACTCTTCCTTCAGACCTTGTCATGGCTGCTCCTGAGCTTGTCCTCTTTGTTTGTTCCACCCTATAAAAGCAACTTGACTGGAAGCACAGTTGGGAGCCCCTACTACTCTGTTATGTTGGCATCTGTGTAACCTACTACTAGTAATAATTTATATTTTTTTTATTGAAAGCTACTATACCGCTACTAATGACAGGAATCAATTCAGAGCAGTTTACATGAGCTTCAGTAATGGTGTTACAAAACATGAGCTTCTGTAAAGGCGTTACAGTACAGAGTTAGCATTTTTTGAGGTTTTCAATACAGACAGATTTATACTATAATCAATCATCCTACATATATGCACTACTAGATACGCAGCATTGTACAACTGACTATTTAGGCAAACCTTGGGAAAGGAACTCATGGTTAAAACAATGGGATCATGTGGAATAGTAATGAGAAATCTCTGCAAAGAGACTAATGTGAAAACTTCTTTTCACCAAAAAGTAATAAAGTTCCATACATACTACTAGAGGCATATCCCCATCATACAGGTCTATACAATTGGCTCGGCTATTTGGTTCAGACTTCTTTTGTTTTTCTTTGCAAAAAATATTTTTGAAAAGATAAACAGCCTATTGCTTTCTCCCTTTCTTCAGATGTTTTGCCAGGCAAATGTTAGAAAAGAAGATTGGCGTTGTCGTGGTCGGGTTTCCAGCTACTCCCATGGCAGAAACGAGAGCTCGATTTTGTATATCTGCTGTGCACACACGGGAAATGTTGGATGAGGTAAGAGTTACTGGATGCTCTGATGAACTCAGGAGTGAGTGGTGGCTGACACAAGGAATAAGAGACATTAGAAATCAGTTCACTGGAATTTTACTAGGGTTTTTTTTTATGATTTAAGTCATTTACTGTAAGAGTGTAGTGATGAAGTTGCATATTGAATGATAAAGATTCTAAAGAAGTCTAGAACAGTGATTTTCAACCTGGTCCTCAAGGTTCACCCAACCAGTCTGTATTTCAGGATATCCACAGTGAAATTGCCTGGTTTGTTTTGGACATTCTGAAATCAGATTGACTAAGGGCTCCTTTTATCAAGGCGTGCTACGGGGGTTAGCGCGTCGGACATTTCATCATGCGCTAATCTCCGCGGCAGCCTAAAATCCTAATGCCTCGTCAATGGAGGCAATAGGTACTAGCGCGGCAGGCGGTTTAATGTGCGGTATTCCGCGCGTTAAACCGCTACCGCGCCTTTGTAAAAGGACCCCCAAGTGTCACTGAGGACCGGCTTAAGATCCCACTGATCCAGAGTCTTGGCTTTTTTCACCATATATCACTATTTCATAGTGAAAAATACAGTGAGCCACAATTCTTTAGGAGGAGGGGAGGGATTATCTTGAAACCATGTTCTTATGTGCAAAGTCCACAGGTAATTTTTAACTTATATACCTTTGAAATTAATTCAGATCAACAATGCTTTTTCTTTGAAGTTGATGTACCAGCAGATCTTTCACCTAACATTTTTTAAAATTATTAAAAAAAAAAAAAAAACAACCTTTATTGATCAAAATACTGTGATAGAAGCTCTGTGATGGAAATATTGTGATGGAAACTCTGGGGCCTGTATAGAGCTTCCATTCCATGGTTAATTAGCAACAAATAAATGTCTTTATTGTATTTAGGTTCAACAGAAGCAATAATAATTCTGCAAAAACAGAAAAGGTTCATTGAAGCAAACCAATGGTCATTAAAATTTATTGGAACACTCCCAGGCCAGTTAAATGGTCTCAGCAACTCACTTTATTTTCCAGCACAGCAACAAAAAGATGTGACGTATTCTAGAGACTTATACATCAACTAGCAATATCCATCACAGTCCTGTCCTACTGTGCTGACAGCAGGGGCAGATTGATCACTGGAACAATAGGGCAGTGCCTGGGTGCTTGGATCCATGTAGTTTAATCATTTCTGATAGCTAGTTAAGGGCCCATGACACCTATTGCTCAGGGGCCGGATTTAGACTTGGTGAGGCCCTAAGCTATATAAAGCTTGGAGGCCCCTTGTTAATACGTTACACCATGTTGTATACTTTGGAAACAATAAGTAAATGGAATTTACGTGTGACTATGAATGAAGTCACCCTGCAGGGTTTAAAGGAACTATACAAAACCACCAACACAGTTCCAGGATGGTAACAAAAGAAAATTTACTAGTCAAAATAAAGGTCAGAATGGCTCAAAATCCACTGTAACATGCAAATGCACAAAACAAAATGGCCAGAGGAAAACTCTGGCAGCATTTAGGATTTGTACTCCTAATGGAAACAGTTCTCTCTGTGATTCAGTCCTTCACAGAGCTGCTTTTCAATAAAGTTTCCTATTCCCAAGTCTGCTCCTAGCAGAGCTCAGATAAGTACAGTTCAGAATACCAAAATCAGTTCCTGGAGAATATACTTTCTCATTCAAACATTCCTAGCACAAGCACACAAAAAAAAATCCTCCAGCCTAAAATGGAGCAGGGCTGGGAAAAGAGGAGTGTCTCAAGTTTGCTTGCAAAAAGCCCTAACAGCTTTTCAACATTCCCATCCAGATGGAAGCAAACTTCTCCCCACAACACTCCCAACTTTACAGAAAAGTGCACAGTCCAGGAAGTCCATGAAAGTGACTGGGACAGAAAAATATCCCAGCCAATAGTAGAAAAAAAACCTCATAGTCTTGTGCTCAGCTAGAGCTGGTTGCCACTCCTACTTCCATCAGCTCTGGAGCGCTGCACAAATCCTCAGCAGTAAGTTCACCTGGCAACTCCATGGGCATCTCCTGATCAGTTGCTAGTAACTCTGAAGTGGCTTCAGTTTCATCCACTTCCATGGACACAAAGGCATTACCCTCACTTGAGCCAGGCAGCTCCTCCTCAAGGAGAGCTCTAAGCTTCTCCCTAACCTGCCTAACAGCTTGTTGAGCACTGCTGGCTTTTCACGTGTGAAGACACGCCCTATTCTACCTGAGTTCAGTACCTTGCTGCTCCTCTCCTTGGCTCCCCCGGTGGTGACCTGGATAATAGTTATTCTGCTTGCTCTCAGGTTTGGCTTTACACTCCAGGGTTCTAGCTCTGCTGTATTCATGAGAAGGTTTGTGTTGCTCTGGGTTGCTAACAGGCTCAGGGAGATCCAAATAGTGGCGAGGCCGGGTCCTGGGCACCCTCTTTTTGGGTTTCTTGTCCCCTTTCCTTCCAGCACCCCCACAGACCTTGGCAGGCACAGAGCCTGACTGGTCACAGTGTATGTATACACACACACAGGGGGCCCCCTATATCCGCGGTTTCACTTATCTGTGGTTTATTGGTTTATTTGGGGCCCTCCTGTACTCTACCCCACTGTGCCCACAGCCCGATGGACCTCCTCAAATCTTCACCAGTAGTGAGCAGCATCTCCTGCCTGCTGCTCGCACCGGCCTGAGCTACCTTCTTCTGAGGTCACATCTGGGAGATGCTGCACGCATCCAGTGAAAACTTGAGGAGGTTATAGGAGCTCTCCTGTGAGTATGTGTATATAGATATAGATATAATACAGTACTGTATATATATAATGCTGAGAAAATTAGTAATTTGTATCACTTTATTAATATAAGTAATAATGAACTTGTTTGCAAAATCAGAACACTGATAAACCTGAAAACAGAGAATTTATTTTTATAATATTACCTAAATTCATTATGTATGAAGCTATTTTTAAAGTACAGGTGAAGGTAATTCCACCTCTGAAACATTTAAATACTTTTGATAAAAAGCCACAAAAAATTTTCTGAGACCCCACAAATTCTGAGCTTTTGTGAGGCCCTAAGCTGTAGCTTATTTAGCTTATAGGTATATCTGGCACTGGGACCAGATCACTTTGAGTCCCCACCCCTGGCTGGCAGCAAAGCTTCAAACTTCTGAACAGTCTATAGCTGATTTGGGATCTATCCAGAAGGCTCCTTTCTCTTCTCTCTGGGCCTTCCTGACTTCCTCTCACTCCAAGCTCTTATTTGTCCTGTTTAAGGCTTCCCTGCTCTGCCCTAATTAAAATGGCCTTTTGAGTGATATTTTTAAGAAGGGCCAGGGTTCTCCTATACACACACTCACAGGGAAAAATAATAGATGTACATTTTACAAGACACAACAACAAGAGATCTAAAAATTGCAAAGCAAATCCAATTAACTTGTTCTCTATCTACCAAAAATTAGAGGAAAAAAGTATACGTGTGTGTGTGTATATATATATATATATATTTATCGTCACCCCATATAAGGTCTGAATATCTTTCATTGGCACAAAAAAATCTCCATATAATAATCTTAACATAGCATGTGGTACAATTAAATAAGAATTAAATATAATAAAGATTTAGTCACAAAAATAGAAAGAATTGGTCTGCAAACCCTTGTCCAGAAGAACATCCATTCCTCCTCATCAACAGCTTCCCCTATATATGCTCCATAGTTACACATCCAGCAACAGTCTTGAACTTAAACTTTCTGTACACTGAAGATGCCTTTGATTTCTGTCCATACAATCCTACACAGAAATCACGCATATTTGTATCTCCTTTCTGCACCAGTCTAAACAATTTGGAATTTGGCAGGCAATGCTAAAGCTGCAACCACCGGTAATAATACAACATTCTAACTCAAATTCTCTGCTCATATTCACAAAAGACTTGAATTTACTGTCATTCATGAGCTGAGTGATGTACCATATACCCTTATCTTGCCAATCAGTCCAATTTATTATGTTTCCCTGAATTCTTATGTCGGAATTGTGCCATACAGATAAAAAAAATTCACATCCTGCTACAAGAGACATAAACTGCCTGTATTACTAAAGAAGACTTCCAACCTCAAAACCTGCATAGTACACACACATTTTAAAGGAAATGGGGACACTAAAGCCTGTTCCAATTCCAACCACCGAGGACCTTCTGGCATATACCAAGCCACTTCAGCAGCAGTTACAGATCTATTCTTCATCAATCTTGGGGTTTACAGTAGATCAACGGCTCATACTACCGAGACATCCTCTTAACACACAAGATGTTGACAGCGATCCGTTGCATGTCGGGAGATTACTTTATCTTCCAAAAGGACAATGCCCCAGCATATCAGGCAAAGGACACTGTAGAACTGCTACCTCCGACATAGGAGGGAAGGCTTCCGCTGCCCGTGGCTTTCTGAGGAGAAAAGACTGCAACTGGAAGGAGGAGGAAGCCGGCCAGAAGAAGGTAAACACTCAGGAAAGAGGCATGTACTTGGGGCACAGATTGGAGGGAGGGAGAAAGAGGGGCGCATTGGGACACAGGAGGGAGAGGGGCATGTTGGAACACCAAAGGTAGAACGAGGACCCCATTTGTAAATATGAGTAAGACGGACATTCGTAAAACAGGGACTGCCTATACCTGGGGCAACGGATGGTTAAGTGACTACCAGTAATTGGATACTAACAACCAATTAGAATTTGCACATGCAATTGGCTGTGTGTTATTCTATAAGGCTCAGAACCTAACTCTAATACGTATATCTGAAGAGGTGGCATTTCAAAAAGTTGCACGTAGAACTACAGAATTCACCCAAAGTTGGGTACTGCCATTTACATCTGCTTTTAGAAGTTGTAAGTACAATAGGGTTGTCTAGAAAAACCTAAAGTTGGAAAAACCATGCAAATGAAGTTTTTCCCATGAATTTGATTGTACTTGATCAGAAAATCTTTAAAAATTTTTAAAGCCCATCCTGGAGTCGCTCAGAGCCACTAATTATTACATAAAGCTCCGTTTTGCTTAAAATGTGCTCTATTTCATCTTTTCTAGACCCTAAATCTCTCAATATTCTAATCCATTCTTTAGTCATTTCCAGCTTAGACTATTGCAATTCCTTCTATCAGGGAATCACCCAAAAACAGATCAGGAGATTACAAATAATTCAAAATACAGCTATTAAAATAATCTATAAGGCAAAAAAAATTGACCATGTTTCCCCTCTTCTTAAAAAAGCCCATTGGTTACCCATCACTCACAGAATCTCATTCAAAACTCTTTTACTAACATTCAAAGTTCAACTCGATCACTCCCCCATGTTCATTGACAGGCTTTTAATTCCTTATGAATCCTCAAGGTCATTGAAATCACCTCCACATCTTCTGACCATTCCCTCAATCCGACAGCTTTTCTATGACACAACTCACAAAACTATTTACTTGGTAGTTGCACCAACACTATAGAACGTTCTACCCTTTACCCTAAGGCAAGAAACTAGTTTAAATAACTTTAAAATAAATTTTAAAACTTTTCTCTTCAAAGACGCTTATGAGATCTATGATTGATAATGTAATAAAAAATAAATAAAAGCAAAAGTGCTTGCTTTAGTCAACTCCCTTCCCTGATGTTTTTTTCCTGTACCTTTCCCTTTTATTTTTCATATTGTATCCTTACCCTTTCTCCCTTCGTTTCATGATGGACCACGTTTGACCCAGCAGCGGCAATTCTTATCCTATATAATAAAACCCTAAGGGTTTTGTGTTCCCTGCCGTCATGGTGTGTGATCCATGGCCGTGTTCCATTTTAGAACCCGGCGGCAGGGAACACTCTGGCCACTCCCCTCCTCCCGCCCTCACTCACCAACCGCTGCTGCTGGAGGAAGCTGCAGGCAAGCTCTCTCCCAGCGGCGCCAGAACGACATCATCGCCGCCCAGTACCACTGCCGACGCCGCTCTTCAAAGGAGCCTGGTGAGAATAACGGCCGCCTGTAACAAACTTTGCAGGCCGCTCAGCTCCTCAGTAGCACGTTTCCTCTGACGTACGCGATCGCGTCAGAAGGAACTTGCTACTGAGGTGCATAGCGACCTGCGAGGTTCGCTACAGCTGGCCGCTATCCTCACCAGGCTGCAAACGAACATGCTGGACAGGGGGAGCAGATAAGGGGCGCTGATGGGCCGGGGAGCAGGGAAGAGGGACAGGGGGAGCACGAAAGAGGTGCTGATGGGCCGGGGAGCAGGGAAGAGGGACAGGGGGAGCACGGAAGAGGTGCTGATGGACGGGGGAACAGGAAAGAGGCTGCAAACGAACATGCTGGACAGGGGGAGCAGATAAGGGGCGCTTATGGACCGGGGAGCAGGGAAGTGGGACAGGGGGAGCACAAAAGAGGTGCTGATGGACTGGGGAGCAGGGAAGAGGGACAGGGGGAGCACAGAAGAGGTGCTGATGGACACGGAGGACATAAAAGGAAGGGAGAAGGGCTACTGCTGGATAGGGGGAGCTGGCAAGGGGTGGTGGTGGATAGCGGAGGAAAAAGAGACAGACAGAAAGAAAGACAGACAGAAAGCAGCCAAGGAGAGAGAGAGAGAGAAAGACACATCTATTCTAGCACCCGTTAATGTAATGGGCTTAAAGACTAGTGTTCTTATAATTACTTTTAGTTTTTTTGTCTATTCCCCAGATTTTTAATTAATTATTTTAACACAGTAAAGATGTAAACCGCTTTGGAATGGAAAAGTGATATATCAAGACATAAAGAAGAACTTGCACTTATCTTCAATACATCTTCTGATAAATAAGATCTCCACTGCTCCTTAAATATAGCCAGTTTACTGTTCAAATCATGTTAGAGGTTTCTCTAACATGATTTGAACAGTAAACTGGCTATATTTACGGAGCAGTGGAGATCTTATTTATCAGAAGATGTATTGAAAATAAGTGCAAGTTCTTCTTTATGCATGCTGCTATTAACTTTTTACTTCATTTTTGAATCATGCTATTATAGTACTTTAATTTGACCCACGGAGTTTTTTGTGACCGAGGATGTGTTTTCTATGACAACTTAGTATTTGTCATAGTAGTTTCTTGGATTGACTTCCTTGAAACACTGAGATATTTTTCTCCGTGGTAGGAACCTGCCTTTTCTGCCTTCTGTTAATAGGTGTATTATTTGAATACCTTTTAGTGTTGATTTGTTATTTTTGGTATTCAGCTTGTACATTTTTTGTTATTTTGTCAGTATATAATCTTCCCATTCGGCTTTCAGTGTACTTATTGCTACAGTTTCTGGGTTTTTTGTTGTTTTTTTTGAATAATTTTTATTGAAATTTTTCTTATGTTTACATACAAAACTCAACAACAATTCAGCAGACAATAGCAGACCAAGCAAGGTCATCCGTGTTAATCCTTCATGGAGACCTAAGAGATCCAAACCCTGTACCGAAAGACCCTCTCCTCCCTAACCCCCTACCTCCAGTTTCTGGGTTTAATTACTGGGGGTAAATTCTAGCAATTTACTTTCAGAGTAAACAGATGTTTCAAAGATGGTAAGGTCTACAGCCAGGAAGCTTGAGGTTTTCTAGAAAAAAAAAAATCCTTAAGTTGGATAAATGTAAAAAATCAAAACATTTGGGGCAAGGAAGCTCCTTAAAAACACTTTGAATTCTGAAAGCAGTAAGGCAGAGTAAGATATTAGCTTCCAGTTTTGAGGAAATACTCTTCCATAGTTCAAGTGCTGGAAAAATAAGTGAAATAGATTCAGAATTGCTATTCCCTCTTTTAATCCCTTAGGTGTAGTCCACAGCAATAACCTCAAATGGCCATTCCGTAGATAATTAAGTTCCATTTGTATTCAGTGTGTGTTATCAAGTCCTGCAGTCCAAGAAACTTTGCTTATCAAAAGAATTGCCCAGTAATATAATTTAAAATCATGGAGCCTTACTATCGCTTTTAAGTTTCTTTGGGTTCACTAATTGTCAAGAAACTCCAGGGTTCTTTTGTATCCAAACAAGTCTCTTGAAAAAGATATTGGGATTGATATGGGCAACATATTTAGTAGAAATAATATACAAGGAAGGATACTTATCTTCAATGTTGCTATTCTGCCAAAACTAATTTTATTCAGCAGAAAGGGGGGATAACTTCATAACCATTCTTAGGATCTGCTGTTAGCTGCACCCCTAAATATTCTAAGGCTGATGCAGACTGTTTATAATTTATAATTTAGTGGTGAGGTCTGGCATTTCTCTTTGATGTCTTTATAACCTGGGAAGGAACTGAACTGCTGAATAAAGGCTGAGAGTGCTGGAAGGGTAACCTCTAGCTTTCTAATGTAACGTGCAACATGACACATAGATATTTTGATGGTCACTCACATATTACTGTATATGCATGTATAAATGGCACATAAAATTCCACACTAATAAAAGTACAACCACTTGCTGTAAACATGTTCTGGGATGGAGCTTTGGCAGAGCATGATGTAAGTGTATGGGAGGATTATTTTATTAACTGTGATATCTGCAGTTTTTTATGAAGATACATAGGCACATATACTCGTATATCTTAATAAAATAAGCTGCAAATATGCATCTTTTGCCTTCTCAATCCAGGTGATTTAGAAAATTGCCCTTTGTTTATTTGGGCTAGATTCACTAAGCAAACCGATCGTGTACTAATCGGTTTGCGACCCCTTAACGAGCAAGTTTTCCTCCGGCCTGATTCACTTACCTCTCCTGCGATCCGCTTTGAATCCGTGCATGCAAATGAGGAGAAACTCATGCAAACTGGACAGCGACCCGATTGACTACACAGAATTTCACATCGGACAGGGCTGGCCGATCAACGGAAGAAGCGACTGCTGAGGCGCAGTCAAAAACGTCCTTCCGACTCTCCTGTTCTATTGAAGTCCTGCTCTCTGCCCTGTCAGTGCCAATCTCCTGCAGCCCTGAACGCCTCCTGCAGCCCCGCAGTGCAGGGTTAAACCCATGGGCTCGCACTGGAGGGAAGGATGGAAGAGGCTGCCCCACTAACAGCACTGCCCTGACTGCCTGTGCAAGCCCATGGGTTTAACCCGAAGCAGGTTAAACCCATGGGCTGCAAAAGTTTAAAGTTGTTTTTTTTTTAAAGTCACGGCTAGGACGGGTCTGCGCATGTGCACCGATCGCACATGTGCGAGCTGTGCAGGCAGATGGGGGCGTTTCTCCGATTGCCCCTATCTGCATATTTTTGTTTTCTGAATTGGTGGGACCTGCCCGGATCGGGCCTGATCTGGCAGGTTAGTGAATCCTGGCCCATGTTCATTTCATCTGGCCCAGAAAGGTGAATTTTAATCATTGGTGTGAAGAGTTCTATTATTAATATGAATAGAAGAGAGGGAGCACCCTTGTCTTGTTTCTTTGTCTAAGGTCAATGATCTGATAAATATCCATTCACTCTAATCTATACTTTAGGATGACTGCAGAGGCAGAGGTGGCTCAAGGCAATCTGCTGCCTGAGGCGAGGGATGAGTTGCCCCCCTTCCCCCTCCGAGCATCTAAAATGTGGGTGGGGCAAGGGCTGCCCCAACTATTAGGCAAGACTGGCCAGCTGCCTATGGCAGCTGCTTCTTAGAGGGTAGTAGCTTCAGTAGTATAGTAAATGACAGACAAACTCAGTTTCTCATCACATATACTTGCTTTTCAGCAAAAGCTCAAAGGAGATATATGATGTTCAGTGGCGTACCTAGCATATGCGACACCCAGGGCCCATCATTTATTCACACCCCCTTCATCTATTTGAAAAACATGAATTTTAGTAACACTCCACTCATTGCACAACAAGAATGTACCTAGGAAAAGGCAGCATCTTATATACTCACCCACTGTAAAACTAAATAAGCCAGACTAGTACAGATTGATCCTGTACAGTCAATGCTAACAGAGAACCATGCCTTTCATACACACAGAACACAGAAAACACCTTCACCCAGTATGGAATATGTAATCACAAATTAACCCACCCCCACCCCCTTTTATAAAACAGTAGCACAGTTTTTAGCACTGGCCATGGCGGTAACAGGTCCATTTCTCATGAAATTCCTATGCGCGTCAGAGCTCTTACCATCACGAGCACCACTAAAAACTACGCTATGGTCTTGTAAAAGGAGGGGTAAAATAGAAATATATAGACAAAAGTTAAACTTGACTCTGCATATAGAGCAACATAGTAGATGCAACATCACAGAAACAGTGATGCACGTCCCCCAATATTGTGCAAAATATAAAGATAACAGATGTAAATTTGAAAAAACAGAGAAATAGCAATCATCATTTTACAAATTAACAAATAACCCCCTCCCCACCTCCCTTTTATCAAGCTGCATTAGGGCTTTTTATCGCAGGCCACAGCAGTAACAGCTCCAATGCTTATATGAATTCTATGAGCATCAGAGCTTTTACCGCCACAGCCGGCAATGATAAACACACACACCCTTTTATGAAGTCTCGTTAGCCTTTTTTATTGCCGGCCTTGGAGGTAAAAGCTCCAGCGCTCATAGAATCCTATGAGTGTCAGAGCTAATATTTGTAGGTAGATTTATGCTGTAATATACTAATTAGTGCAGATAAACATCTATCACATAAACACCTCGTGTCGAGCTTTAATCCACTGCTGTCGGGTTACGCCCTATGCCTCCTTACACGAGTAAACAGAGACCTAAAATATCTGAAATAGTTTTATTATAAAGATAGAAAAATATAGTCACATATAGCCAGCAGTAAATAACAAACTAACAATTATTCACAATATCTCTGAATGCATATATAAATGTCAGCACACAATTAGTACACAGTAATCACTTAGGGCCTCTTTTACGAAGCCGTGCTAATGGCCCTGAAGCCCATAGAGATTTAAAGGGCTTCGGGGTCATTGCCATGCGGCAGCCGCTAGTGCGGCTTTGTAAAAGAGGCAATAAGTAATTTAGTAAATATATGACTAATTTTTACACACAAAGTATACTTCCTTACAATACTGATTCTTGATTAGTTAGCAGCAATTTATTAGAGCTTATCACCAAAGGGGACCTAACATTCCCGTCCATACAAAACAAGATTCTATCTAACCCAGCAAGACTAAAAGATAATTCTGATCTCACCACTGGATAGAGCCTCAGCGAATCCGGAGAAACACATTTAGATCTGAGTTCACCCAAATCCAAAATTGTCTAACCCTGAGAAAAGCACCTCAATCCTTAGATCGTGTCAGATGACCCTTCAGGACCAATCAAAGTAGAACAGCAAGAATGAATAGTCTTCTTGTGCAGAGGCCTTGGTAGGTGCCACAGATAAGAGCACAAAGCATAGTTCATAAAGTAACACTCCTCAATGTTCACATAGGAGATGAACACGCTGGGATGGACAAATGTCCTTGATTGCACACACACAGTTCTTGTAAACACATCCAGACTGCTTCAGGACAGCAAAGATGGTTCATGACTTGAAATGAGTCTGAGGCCTACCATTAGGTGAAGCAGGAATCACCCCTACATCGCGGCTTCGTAAAAGGAGGCCAAAAGGGGGGGGGGGAATAAAACAAAACTGGAAAATAAGATAATTCATTTTTGTTTATTCATTTATAACCTGCTTTTTACAGAGCGGTTTACAGCAAAAACATATACACTATTTAAAACACATATACACACACACCATACATGGTTAAAACACCAATAAATAAGCAGCCAGTGCTTACACCATCATAAACTCAGTCCCCACATTTCATTTTACAGAGTAAGTGTCTTTTCAATAACCTCTTAAAGGTACATAAATTTCCCTGCTGTCATATATACATAGGTACTCGATTCCATTCTTGGGGACCCATACAAGAAAACATGCTTATTCTTGAAACCTTCAACCTCAAACACCCAACAGGCGGTATTTGCAAATCTGCACGATGGACAGAACGAAGCTTCAGTAATGGGACATAAGACAGAATGTTCTATATCAAACCATACATACACAAATAAACCATCACCAGCAGTCTATAGCGTATGCAATCCTCCAGTTTTAACCAATATAACTTCAAGTAATATTCTGTCACATGTTCAGTCCTCCCTAACCGAAATAGCATTCTGACTGTTTTACAAAACCTGCAACGCACTCTACATGGCTGCAGGCAGGCGACCAAAATGATAAAGGGGATGGAACTCCTCTTGTATGAGGAAAGACTAAAAAGGTTAGGGCTCTTCAGCTTGGAAAAGAGAAGGCTGAGGACAGATATGATTGAAGTCTACAAATCCTGAGTGGAGTAAAGCGGGTACAAGTGGATCGATTTTTCACTCCATCAAAAATTACAAAGACTAGGGGACACTCAATGAAACTGCAGGGAAATACTTTTAAAACCAATAGGAGGAAATATTTTTTCACTCAGAGAATAGTTAAGCTCTGGAACGTGTTGCCAGAGGTTATGGTAAAAGCGGATAGCATAGCAGATTTTAAGAAAGGTTTGGACAAATTCCTGAAGAAAAAGTCCATAGTCTGTTATTAAGACATGGGGGAAGCCTCTGCTTGCCCTGAATCGGTAACATGGAATGTTGCTACTCTTTGGGTTTTGGCCAGGTACTAGTGACCTGGATTGGCCACCATGAGAACGGGCTACTGGGATTGATGGACCATTGGTCTGACCCAGCAAGGCTATTCTTATGTTCTTAGTCAAGGCATGATAACACCATAGACTGTAGCATGATCTTAAATGTACAATCCCACAAATATGGCCTAATTTTTCTCAAGAGGCACAACCTAAAGAAAATTTTTTGTGTCAACACGGAGTCCACCAGGTCACCCAAATATTTGACTTCTTCTGAAAACCTTATAGAGGTATCCAGGAGCTGAATTGAGCCAGGGACGTCATTTACCTATGCCTTTCGAAACCACATCACTTTCGTTTTTTTAACATTCAACTTCAGGCAGCCACCCTCCATCCAATTTCTTACCCCCATCATCACCAACTGTAACCGGTCCACCACCTCTTCCAAACTTCCTTCAACAGGGAGCAACAGCTGGATGTTGTCTACATAAAGTCTAAAGGAGTCTCCCAAACCGTACAACAACTTAAACAAAGGTAGAAGGTACAAATTGAATAGCGCAGCTGAAAGCGCAAACCAGCCATTAATTCACTATGGTTGGATACCTGTCCATTTACAGCCACCTCCTGCCGTAATTCAAACAGGAACGACGCGAACTACGCCAAGACTGTCCCAAAAACACCACAAGCTTCTAGTCAGTTTAACAATATCTGATAATCTAATGTATCAAATGCGGCCAAGAGGTCAAGAAAAAAATGGCCAAATGCTGACCACCACTCTCCAATCCACTTCTCAATTCATCCAGCATCAAAAGGTCTGAGTTTTGTGATGCCAGCTGAAGGCATGTTGCTGACCATCAAGTATGCAATGATCCTGAATAAACTGATCAAGCTGTCTATAGACTAATTTTTCAAGTATTGTCGCCAATACCGGCAGCGAGGTATTGGTCCATTTTATTGGACTGATAACATTTGTCAATTAGCTTTCAGAGGCCAAAATCTCTTTTCTCAGGTCAGTAAAGTATACTGCTCTTACTATCCTATCCTGACCCGAGGAAGGGGGTTTTGGTCTCTGAATTAGTCAAAAATGTATTACAATTAGTCCAACAAAAGGATCACCTTATTTCCATTTTCTATTTATAAATAGTTATCAACACAGCTACAATACTACTTTATCCTAGAGCAAAAAAATAAATAGAATTTTTTTTTCTACCTTTGTCCTCTCTGGTTTCTGCTTTCCACATCTTTCACATTTGCTGTGTAAATATCAATGTAACAGTTTCAGTGAGAGAGAGACACTTGCATCCTAACTTGAGGAATTGGCTGTGACCTGCCCTGTACTACAACTGAAGAAGCACCAGTTAAGTAGAGTTAAATGCAGCTGAAAAGAAAGTTATTCTGGTTGATTTGTGGAACACTGCCACCTTGTGGCAATATTACTAGTACTTGTCATTGTGAACTATTAAACATTTCTAGTGTAACAGGAATATCAGTCTTTACCAACGGGTATTTACCCTCTTTTACTAAAAAGTTTGTAGAAAGCCTTATTTACATATTCTTCTGCTCCTCTCACTCTGGACTGTGCTGGATTTCCTCACTCTTTCCAGCAAAGTTATAGGAGCTTCTCTGTTCTGCTCACTTTTAATTCCTTTGTTTTTTAGGTTATTCTCCTGTAATCAAGGCTTTTGGTGCTGCACAGGCACTCAGTTCTCCTGAGACATCTCTGGCTGCAAGAAGATACAAACTCTCAGGGCAGAGGTCTGTAGCCCACAGACACATGCTTTGCATGATTCCTGTGTGATTGGCCTGCATTAATAGTCCAGAGGCTCAGGGACCGTTCCACTAGGAACAGGCTTGCCCTAAGTATCATCAGCAGTGGGCTTGAGTGCAGGCTATGTGGCTTTCGTGATGTTTTATGCCAGGATCAGGGCCGACTGCATTCCTCCCCCACAATGTTGTGCGGGTTGGGGAGTCTGAGGGTCCTGTCCTATGTGGGAACTGGACAGCAGTCCAAAGTAGTGCTGTCTGATTCAGGAAAAAAAATTTTGATTTGATTCAGCCTATTAAATTGATTTTTCGATTCGATTTTCCTGCTCAATTGGGTGGTTTTTTTCCAAACATCCTGGTGGGTTTATTTTATAGTCTCTTCGCCCCTTTTATAGCCTCTTCACCCCCTTTGCCCTCTCCTACCCACACTGGTCCTGTGGTATAAACAAACAAAAAATACTTTTCCTCTCTCTGTTAAATCCTAGCTCACATTCGCGGTCTAACACCAGCTCTGGAAGGATACACATTTCAAATCTGACATATTGTAATCACAAAACAGAAAATAAAATTATTTTTCCTACCTTTTGTTGTCTGGTCATTTTTCAAATCATGTTGATCTCAGGCTTTGGATGTCTTCTGATCAGGCACTCCTTCTTTCTCCATGCTAACCATCCATCTCTGTCCTCCCTTTCTGTTTCCCTTTCCTCCCCCAGAGGTCTGGAATCTTTCTTTTTTTCATCTCCATCCCCGACAGCTGCAGCGATGGATTCCACCATCCACAGATCCACCATCTCTCTTCTGTGTCCCTGTCCCTATTCTCCTCTCCAGTAGTGTCCCCCTTGTATCCCAGCATCTTATCTCTGTTTCATGTCTCTCTCCTTATCCAACTTTGTCTTTCTCTCTTCCTTACCTCCTGTATCCCCTTCCCCAGGTATAGGCTTTCTCCTACTATCTATCCTGCCATCCTGCACCCTGCCCACCTACTTTGGAGCAGTATCTGTCCCTCTTGTACCCTTCCCCTTGTGGTTTTGCATTTCTCTCTTCCTCTCTCCATTAGTCCAGCACCTCTCCTCTGCTTCCCTCCCCCTCTTTTTGGTTTGGTCTCTCTCTTTTCTTCACTTTACCCGAGGTCTGGCATCTCCCCTCCCCTCTCTTACCCCTTCCTCCTCCTCCCTCTGCACAGACCTGGTAGGCATCTCTCAATCTTCAACATATGAGTATAGCAAATGTGTTATACTGCCCCCCCCCCCCCCCGCAAAGGCCTGCTCCCCCCGTGAAGGCCTGCCTCCCTCCCCCCGCAAGCCTGCATGTTCCCCCAGCTTCCCCACTTTTACCTTAATCTAATACGGCAGCCTGCAGGATTACTAGTGCTATAGTGATCCCTGCAGCTGCCGTCGTCCTCAGTGGCACGTTTCCTCTGCCGCGATCCTGACCCTGACGTCAGAGGAGGGGTGGGATCATAGCAGACAGAACGTGCCGCAGAGGACGACAGGGAGCTGCAAGGATCACTACAGCACCAGCGATCCTGCAGGCTGCCGTATTAGCTTAAGGTAAAAGCGGGGAAGCTGGGGGAACATGCAGGCCTTTCCGACTGACCCTTCCCCCTCAAGCAGGACTGGCAGCAGATGGCCAGCAAGTGGCAGTGCTGCTGCTCTTCTTTTAGGAAGGCACGGGGGAAGGGTCGGTCATCGAGAGGCCGATTTTTTTTTTAATTGAATCGATTCAAATCGATTCACCTGATTCGAATCGGTGAATCGATTTGAATCGTGAATCACGCAGCACTAGTCCAAAGAAACAAGCCAGTTCCACATTGTCAAGCTTGTCTGAGGCAGAAATCTTCTCATAGCTCTGATAGAGCAGCGGTCTTCACTAATTTTTAACTAGGGTAATACAAATAATATACTATAAAACAATTAACATAAAAAGGACATAAAACAAGACACAAGACTGGACAAACAGGTAAAGAAGGTAAATAGGGAGAACTACAATATAATTTTAAGGAAAGGGAGGATACCAGGGAAAAACAAGAGGGTGGGGTAGTAACAAGTTAGTCCAATAAAGATAGACTAAGAAAAATTTAAAAATCCTTATAAGGACAGTTAAACTTGGAAAGCATCTTTGTTTCTCTTAACGGGTTCGGTACTGAGTTCCAAAGGGTGGGAGCGACTAGAGAAAAGATAGTATTTCTACTAGTATTTATATTGCTCAGGTATATATTATAGGTAAAAAGTAAGGAAAACAACAAAAGGTAATGGGAAAAAGTAAAAACCTTATATTAATCAAAGTAAAATAGATTTATAATGGAATTATTTCAAACGCCATTTTAAAGTAATAAGCGTTTAGTTGTGACTTAAAATTTTTAAATGATTTTTCAGCCCTTAAGTATAATGGAAGAGAATTCCACAAAGTAGGGGTCATTATCGAAAAGTTAGAGTAGCCTTGGGGGGAGGGGGTATAGAAAAATTGCACCCAATTGGGAGGAGGGAGGGGTAAGGAAGAAGGAAGGGAGAGGAGAGATTGATGCCAGACCATGGGGAAGGAGGAAGGGAAAGAAAGGAGAGGAGATGCCAGAACATGGAGGGAGGGGAAGGAGACATATGCCAGACTATAGTGTAGGGGGGTACAAAAACTAATTTTATTTTCTATTTTGCAATTACAATACATCAGATTTGAAAAGAGTATCCTGCCAGAGCTGGTGTTAGAAAGCGAGCATGAGCTAGGTCCTACTAGTGTTTGTTTTGTTTACACATGATGACACGGGGTTGGAGAGGGACGATGCCCCCCTCCCCATCCCTCGGTTTGGGAGGGGGAGGAAATGAAAAGGAGGCCAAATATACCTGCCAGCTAATTTTAAAGCTATTTTCAAATGGCAGATGAAATTTAATGTGGACAAATGCAAACTGATGCAAATTGGGAAGAATAATCCAAATCATAGTTACCAGTTGCTAGGTTCCACCTTGGGGGTTAGTACCCAAGAAAATGATCTGGGTGTCATTGTAGACCAGTGGTTCTCAACCCTGTCCTGGGGACCCCCCCAGCCAGTCAGGTTTTCAAGATATCCCTAATGAATATGCATGAGAGAGATTTGCATATAATAGAAGTGACAGGTATGCAAATCTCTCTCATGCATATTCATTAGGGATACTTTGAAAACCTGACTGGCTGGGAGATCCCCAGGACAGGATTGAGAACCACTGTTGTAGACAATTCGATGAAACCTTCCGCCCAATGTGTGGTGGCAGCCAAAAAAGCAAACAAGATGCTAGGAATTATTATAAAAAGGGATGGTTAACTAAACTAAGAATGTTATAATGCCTCTGTATTGTTCCATGGTACAACCATACCTGGAGTATTACATTCAATTCTGGTTGCCTTATCTCAAGAAAGATATAGTGGAACTAGAAAAGGTTCAAAAAGCAACCAAGATGATAAAGGGGATGGAACTCCTCGTATAAGGAAAGACTAAAAAGGTTGCTAGAAAGGAACCTAGAAAAGGTTCAAAGAGGAGCAACCAAGATGATAAAAGGGATGGAACTCCTCTCGTATGAGGAAAGACTGAAAAAGGCTGTTCAGCTTGGAAAAGATACGGCTGAGAGGAGATATGATTGGTCTACAAAATCCTGAGTGGTATATAACAGGTACAAAGACTAGGGGGGCACTCGATAATGTTGCAGGGAAATACTTTTCAAACCAGTAAGAAGAAATATTTTTTCATTCAGAGAATGTTGCCAGAGGTTGTGGTAAAAGCGGTTAACGTAGCTGGTTTTAAAAAAGGTTTGGACAATGTCCTGAAGGAAAGTCCATAGTCTGTTATTGAGACAGACAGGGGGGAATCCATTGCTTGCCCTGGATTGGTAGCATGGAATGTTGCCACTATTTGGGGTTTTGCCAGGTATTAATGATCTGGATTGGCCACTGTGAGGCGGACTACTGGGCTAGAGAGATCATTGGTCTGACCCTTAAAATTATTAATACTAGATGACAGTTGATCTTTTCAGTTACGGCCCCCCAAACTTGGAATTCACTCCCTAGCCATTTAAGGGAAGAACACAATATAGAAAAATTTAAAGGTAAACTGAAGAGTTTTCTCTTTAAAGATGCCTTTATAAACTAATCATTTAGTCTTTGAACTAATTTTATCTTTCTTTCTGCAATTTTATTGAAGTAATTTTTTTATCCTCCCTTTCCTTATGTATCCTCCTTACTTGTCTCTTTAACTTTTATACAAATTGTAATTCCTACCCATCTCCTCCCTTATGTTCCTAGTTTTGTCAAATTTGTCAATAGTTGTGTTAGTTTTAGTTTTCTATTTATTGTATTATCCCCCTTACTTTGTAATTTTATTAACATGTACATCGCTTAGAATTTAGATTAAGCGATTAATCAAATTATTATTAAACTTGAAACTATTCTTATGTTATCTTAGAAAACAAATCAAATAGTATTGAATCGAAGAGTCAATTCAATTGGCAAAAACGAATCAAAAAACTTTTTCCTGACTCAGACAGTTCTACTGCTGACCTGTATGTCAATGATATCTGCCCTAGCAGCCTGCCTTTAAACTTTTTATTTAGTAAATCTTCAAGGAAGTAGGCATTTTAAAGTAGAAACATAGAAACTTGATGGCAGATAAAAGCCAAATGGCCCATTCAGTCTTCCTATCCGCAGTAACCCATTATCACTTCCTCTCTGTAAGAGATCCCATGTGCCTATCCCACGCTTTTTGAATTCAGACAGTCTCTGTCTCCACCACCTCTTCCGCAAGACTGTTACATTTTCTACCACCCTTTCTATAAAAAAGTATTTCATTAGATTATTCCTGAGCCTATGCCTCTTAACTTCATCCTATGCCTTCTCATTCCAGAACTTCCTTTCAAATGAAAGAGACTCGGCTCATGCACATTATGCTACGTAGATATTTAAACGTCTCTTATCATATCTCCCCTTTCCTCCAATGTATACATATTGAGATCTTTAAGTCTGTCCCCTTACACCTTATGATGAAGGCCACGCATCATATTAGTAGCCTTCCTTTGGGCTGTTTTAGTCTTTGTTTCTTTTTCATGAAGAGGATGCTGATATAATTGTATATTTTTATCACATTATTTCTTTATTATATGTTACATTTAGACTCCTGAGGCAGGCCCTTACAGACCAAAACACAATATTGTCAAGTCCATTACAATAAAATAGACTGAACACCAATTGGTCACCTTTGTTGTTGTGTTTGCTGTTCACTGGTGTGAAGGCAGTTTCTCCTGTTTGTTTCCAAAACTCCAGAATTTTACACAATATTCTAAATGAGGTCTCACCAGAATCTTATACAGGGGCATCAATATCTTCTTTTTTCCTACTGGCCATATCTCTTCCTGTGCACACTAGTATCCTTGTAGCTTTCTCCGTCACCTTTTCAACCTGTTTGGCCGATCATCATATACAATCATACCCAAGTCCCGCTCTTCTGTCATGCATATAAGTTCTTTACCCCCTAAACTGTACCATTCCTTGGGTTTTTGAAGCCCAAATGCATGACCTTACATTTCTTAGCATTAAATTTTAGCTGCCAAATTTCAGATCATTCTTCAAGGTTCATGTTGTTCACATCATCCGGGATGTCTACCCTATTACAGATTTTGGTATCATCCACAAAGAGGCAAATCTTACCCGACAGCCCTTCAGCAATATCGCTTATTAAAAATGTTAAAAAGAACAGGCCCAAGAACAGTACTTGAGGCACACTACTGGTAACATACCTTTTCTCAGAGCGATCTCCTTTGACCAATACTCTCTGTCGTCCTCCATTCAACCTATTTCTGACCCATCCCATCACTTTGGGGCCCATCCTGAGGGCACTCAGTTTATTTATTAGATATGTTGAAGATTGTGTGGAACACTGTCAAAGATTTTGCTAAAATCAAAATACTCCACATCTAATGCACTCCCTCTATCCAATTCAGATTTGTCTGACAAGACCTACCTCTAGTGAATCCATGTTGCCTTAGGTCATGTAATTCACCAGATTCCAGAAACTTCACCATTCTCTGTTTTAAAAGTATTTCTATTAATTTGCTTACCACAGAAGTCAGACTTACTGGCCTGTAATTCCCTAGTTCTTCCTTCCTTCCACTTTTGTGTACAAGGACCACATCCACCCTTCTCTTGTCCTCCGGTACCACTCTTGACTCTAAGCATTGAAAAGGTCAGTCAGCGGAGCCACCAGAACTTCACTAAGTTCCTTCAACACCCTCAGATATACACCATCCAGCCCCATCGCTTTGTCTACCTTTAATTTAGCTAGCTCCTCACAAACACTGTCCTCTGAAAATCAATTAGAGCCTACCACTACTTCATTACTTTTCGTATTTGGCTACTGCAGTCCCATTCCCAGAGCTTCAGCCATGAACACAGAACAGTAATATTTGTTAAGCAATTCAGCCTTTTCTTTTTTTTTTTTCTTTATTTATCATTTTATTACATCCCATTTACAAAGATGTTAAAGGAAATATAAAAATTATAATCTTACTTAGTTAAAAAACTAAAAAACAAAAATAAACAATGAAAACAATCATCAAATACAGTCCACAATTAGAGGAGAAAAGACAAAATTAAATAAAGCCCCTCGGGAAAGGGGAACATATACCCAAGAAAATCACAAATTAGGAAATAGAGCGGTGTAAGATGTTATCCTATCCATTAATTAATACCGCATTAATAACCTGTTTCATTCGGACTGTTTAGAGATTCCTTTATCCTCCAGGAAAAAACCTAATTGGGCAGGTTCAAAGAAAATATATTTACTCCCTTGATAGGAGACAAAACATTTACAGGGAAATCTTAACTGGAACACTACCCCCAAATCAATCACCTTTGATCGATAAGTCAAAAATTATTTCCTCCTAGATTGTGTCCATTTAGAGACATCCGGAAATATATATACCCTTTCACCTAAATAGGTGACCTGTTTCAAATTAAAATACAATTTCAACAACATTTCTTTATCTTGTAGAAATACCAATGAGACTAATAATGTTGCCCGCCCCTGAGTTTCAATATCAGATTATTGCAAAATGGCAGAAACATCCAATTGTGTTTTTTCAGTTTCCACTGCTTTTTCCTTTTGCATTTGTTTTAAATAATAAATTTTTTTGTGTCGGGGGAAGAGTTGCTTCTGGAATATTTAATACAGTCAGCATGAAATTCTTAAACAGTTCTTGAGGCGGCATAAACTTAGCAACCAGGAAATTAAGGATTCAGATTTTTTTGTTGGTTTTCTAAGTTTTCAATCTTCCTCAAGATCATCATTTTATCTGTCATTTGTTTAGTAAGCAAATTCTTAGTCTCAGTTGTTACTTTCTCTAAATTTTTAAGATCCACTTGATGTTGTTGAATAGAAGTCTCTAAGGAACTTATCCTAGTGGTAGAATTCAAGGTAATAGAAACAAAGTTAGTGCATACCAAATGTAGATTCTCTATTGCAGTCCAGATAGAATCCAGTGTTACTGTCTGTGGTCTCACCAACGGCTTGAGGGAGGAGATAGCAGTCAGGTTTTTTGTAGTTTCTGCCCCAAGAGAAAGACTCTGGGCTCCTACAACCTCACTACCGCTCGCTGCCAAAGGCTCCACACTCCCTGAACGCTGCACCTCCGACACCGGGGTCAGCGTAGTTGTAACTACTTCCGGGTTTATCGCAGCAAACGAACATGCCTCTCTCCATGCACCGGGGGAGCTCTCCTGCATGTTCTGCTCCGCCGACGTTTCCCCAGGTTTGGGAGGGGTATGCGGTCCTCACGGGCTCAGCGAGAGAGACATTTCGCTGTCCAGGCTGTGAGCTTCCCGGCTCGCAGCAGCAGAATCACCCAAAGTGGAAGGTTGGACTGTAAAAGCAGTAATTACAGTCTGCCTCGGCGTCGAGGATCCTGAGGTAGGTGGAGGGACACCCCTCTGTTTCCCCCTTCTCTTTGGCATGGAAACAAGTTACTTCAAAAAAAAGATTTTTAGAGGAAAAATACACCTTTGAGATGGGAGTGATCCTCTCAGCGTCCTGCTCCAGAAGCCATCTTGTCTCTCTCAGCAATTCAGCCTTTTTTTAATCAACTTTTACATATTTCTCTTCTTCACTTTTGAGTCTCACAATGGCACTTTTGCACTTCTTCCTATCACTGATATATCTAAATAATATTTTTCTCCCCGTCTTACCGAATTAGCTATTTTTTCTTCCATTTGCATCTTTGCTTTCCTGTCTACTCGACCAGCCTCTCTCAACTTTTCCAAATATTTTTGCCTGTCTTCCTCTTTTTGCAATCTTTTGTAGTTTATGAAAGCTAACCTCTTATTCCTTACCTTCTCAGCTACAACTTTTGAGAACCAAAGCAGCCTTCTTTTCCTTTTATTTTTACTTACTTGCCTCACAAAAAGGTCTGTCACTCTTACAATAACTCCTTTCAGTTTTGCCCACTGCATTTCTACTTCCAGATGTTCCCATCCAGACAATTCCTTGACGTAATCCCCCATCTGAACAAAGTTCATTTTTTTAAAGTGTAGAACCTTTACTTTTCAATGAGCCCTCTCTACACCCATCTCAATATTAAACTGTACGATGTAGTGATTACTGGATGCCAGATGATCACCCAATGCATTCTCTTCATTTATTTTGAAGCAATTTTTTCTCCCATGAGCTTTGGTAGAGAGTCAAAGATAACAGAAAAAAAGTCAGCATGATGATGAGGCCTTCCACAGAGGATTTCGAGGGCTGCCATTGGCCTCAGGCCTTGCATTGAAGAGCACTGGACTAGAGGTTCTCTGTGAGCAGCTCCTAACATCCAGCTATTACAGCATATTGGAAAATTGGGGAGTTCCTTAAAAGTTAATTTTAGAGATTTCTGAGGTTAGGGACAGGGTTCCCCACCTCCAAAAAACCCTTCCCTGAATTTTTTGTGTTATTTTTTTACCTCCATGGGCCGTTTTAAGCACTAAAATCACTAGCGCTATGGCCATCTTGAATTTCCCAATTTTAAATCTTCTATCTGCCTCAAAACCCCTTGTGTTTGATTAAAAAGGGCATAGAAGAGCTCCTCAGGTAGAGATCCGCATGAGCGGACTGCTGGGCAGGGCCACCGTGTGAACAGACTGCTGGGCACAATGGACCACTGGTCTGAACCATCAACAGCAAATCTTATGTTCTTATGATTCATGTCATATTTGCGATGGATGCAAGTCCGAGGTGGGTCATTGTTCCACTTGTGGTGTAGCTTGTGAGAGGAGTGGTGCAAAATTGGGTTTTACCCCTTCTCATGCCTCTGGGGGAATTAGAGCTCATACAGAATGTTTCTTGGGCCAGAAATTTCAGCTGGAGCTGGAAACTGGAAAGTTTATGTCCTCGGCAAAACGTAACCACGTGCCCTGCTGACAAACCCAGAAGACATCATAGGAGGTCCTGCCAGGTCCCTCCGGGCAACCTGGGCAGTGCTTTGCTTCCAAATTCATACATATGATGTATGAAGCTCTTTCAAGCTACAGAAGCCGGCCTGGCCCCTTGGAGAGTCTCAGCGAGAGTGGCACCTGGGCTTCTCCCTACAAAGGGCATGAGGTCTCCTAGTCAAAACCATACTCAAGTGTTGGGAACCCAGGCAGCACAGAATTTGGACGAAGATGATTCAGAGTCCATGCCTCTGCTTTCTCAGTCAGGGTCCTCCATGCTTGGAGATTCAGCATCTCAGCTTGATGAGCTAGACCATAATCAGATGGCAGCCCTGGTCCTTGGAGAGAACCTGACGGTGTGCAGGCTGTTCAAGCTGTCTGCTCTGCAGGGAATCATTACAGGATCCCTCCAGGCATTAAAACTGGAGTCACCCCAGACCTCTGCTAAGCAATGTTCACTCATGAGCAGCACTAAGGCACAGATGACGTCTTTTCCCTCGCTTCCAGACATTACTAGAATGCTAACTGAATACTGGGAAATCTCTGAAGGGCTCCTGAGGATAGCCAAGTCTATGCCAATGGATGCTGAGTTCCAGCAGCTATTTAATACACTAAAGGTGGATTCCCTAGTGGCGCATGTTACTAAACTTATCTCCCTTCCCAGTGAAGGTGGAATAGTTCTGAAGGACTCCCAGGACCGCAATCAGGACTTTGTTGTTAAGAGACAATTTGAGTCCATGGCGCTAGGCCTAAAAGTGACAGCAGTGGTGTCATTTGTCATCCGTGCATGCCATTCAAAGCTCAGCTGGACGGGAGACTCGGACCCAGAAGACAGCATTGACCACCAGTTTCCTCTGGCATGGGTTTATTACATAGTGGATGCGCTGTATGACCTTTTTAGGGTCTTCAGTGAGGTCTCAGCATACACTATCTCTGCCTGCAGAATGCTCTGTATCAGGCAATGGGCAAGAGATTCAGCTTCTAAGGCAACACTGAGCAAACTCCCCTTGCTCTTTGGCAAGGATCTTGACAATCTGATGGCTAGTGTGATGGATCGTAAGCCAAAGTCTTTACCTGACAGCAGACCACAGGCCCCACAAGGATCCAGTTGGGGAAATTTTTGTGGCTCCAAGCATTTTTGATAGTACTTGGGAGTGTTGGCTTCCCAGAGAATATTCCAAGGCCCGAGACAGAAATTTAGGAGCACCAGGCACCCCAGGCCTCGGGATCTCACTTCACTGCAGCCTCCAAAAAGCAGCATGATGGGGACGGTATCAAAGGTGACCATTTCAAGATGGATTCGTCTGGCAGTTTCTTCGGCTTATATCGGGAGCAGAAAACAGTCTCCCATGGGAGTAAAGGCATATTCTATCAGAAGGGTGTCATTTTCCTAGGCTAGTGCTGTCTCGCCTGAAGAAATCTATAGGGCAGACATGATCTCACCTCCACACCAGTTTTACAGGGTGGATGTAGCAGCCAGAAGAGATGCAGAGTTTGGTTCTGTGATGTTGGCAGCAGGCTTATATGTCCCTTCCTAAGCATCTGTAGGAATATTTTGGTAAGTCCCGCTGGTCAAGACTGATATTCCTGTTGCACTAGAATGGAAGATTAGGTTCTTACCTTTGCTAATCTTCTTTCTTGTAAACAGGAATATCAGTCTTGATGCCTACCCTGTCAGTTTGTTAGCCTGCTTTCTGTCTCAAACATGTCTGGAGGGTCAGACATCTTGATTACTTCCACTGGCCCATAAGGTCAGGGAGTAAAAGAAATTTTATTACAGTAATGTAAAAAATTTTTAAAAATTGGCGATTGAGTATCTTTCGAATTGTTGATGCAGGTTGCACACAAATTTCATTTCATCTCGTTATGCATTGCTAAATGTTTTAATTAATGCTGCTTTTGTTGAGCAGAACATACTTGTGTTGTCTTGGGGAAAATTCTCACATCTTCTCTCTTTTCTGTACCTACTCTAGGGCTGACTAACTGCTTTAATACAGACTGAGGAAATCCAGCACAGCCCAGAATGAAAGGAGGAGAAGCAGAAGAATATGTAAATTAGGCTCTCTACAGACTTTGCTGTAAAAGAGGTTAAATACCCACTGGTCAAGATTGATATTCCTGTTTACAAGAAAGAAAATTAGCAAAGGTAAGAATCTAATCTTCTATTACTTAGAAAATTATGTAAAAAAGACTATTAAGTTGACAATTAAGACCATTCAAAAGCTAAAGATTTGTGTGGTAGCTTTTTGTAAAGTAATGTAGCTGCCACTGATGAAAATAGGTTGCCTGTGGTGTCTGCTTTTGTGTAGGATGTTGAGAACTCTGTCCATGTCAGACAAGGATGCACTAAGGAGGTATCTTTCTGTCACAGAAGCCAACCATGCAGAGTGGTCACTGGTATTCTAAGCTTGATTAAAACACAGGGCATCAATTCCCAACAAATGTTTGTTTGAAGCCTTTCTTTATTTGAAAACAAATTATTTTAAATTCACCTAACCCTCACTTATAGTTTTTACCTTCAAAAAAGGTTATGAGGTATACAAGGAGTAAGCTGATTTTAAATTAAATTCTGTGGTAACAATGGCAAGAAAGAAGCAGTCATAAAAGAAATGGAAAAATAGTAATTAGCTGTAGTATGATAAGACCAACGTGTGTGTGAGAGGAATTATATTCTTCTGGTACTCATGTAGCATTTTCAGCTTTCATCTCCATTAAGAACTTCACTGTAGAACCAGTGTGTTTGTTTTTTCCTAATATATACTTTTGCATTATACATTGTGAACCAGATAGTATACTGCTGAAATACTATTAAGGATATCATATACACATCACTATCCAGTAATTGCACAGCTAGAACCTCTCTCTATTTAATCTAACTTCTAATAATAGTAAGGCTCTCTAGGTCAACAATCCATTGTTTTGCTTAAATTATTTAGTTACTTTTTGCAACAGCTTATTTGCTTCAGGCATCAAAATAATACTTAGCAGCCTATTAATCTGATCTGACATAGTGCAATGATGTTTCAGGTCCTGAATGCTGTCGCTGAACTGGGAGATTCTATCCAGCTGAAACACTCTAGGCATAGGAAGTCCTCTCGTCCTGAACTCTACGATGAAACCAGCTATGAACTAGAAGACTGAGAGCTTCGACTCAGGCTGCAATGAGAAGGAATTTGGAAGAAAAACTAAAAATAATAGGAATGCATTTGTTTTGTGGGGACCAAATCAGTCTAATTGAAATGTCATGGTGTGGTACAATGTACTGGCCAATTTTGAATAATCTGCATTTCTGTGGGGCATGGAATAAATAAACTGAATGCCAAGGATAGATGAAAATCTGCCATAAGTGACCCATGATATAGAAATGGGAAGAATATGGTTGGACCTTATAGTCATAGAGCCCTGTTTTGGATGGGGGCCCTATGTGGTCTCATTATCAGAATATTTTACAAAAGGGACTGCTGAATGTGAAGCCTTTTGTTAATTACATTTCTAGTGCAATAAGAACATTAGTCTTGACCAATGGGTTTTAGCCCTCCATGCCTGTGAAGTGTGTAGAGAGCCTCATTTACATATTCTGCTCTGCCTCCCCTCACTCTGGGCTGTGCTGGATTTCCTCAGTCTTTCTCTCTACATGCGAAGTTGTAGGAGCTTGTCTTATCTGCTCAGGTTTATTTTCTTTCTTTTTTTTAATTATTTATTTATCAGTTTTTATCAATATCTTATCAAGTATCCACTTGTTCAGGTTTATTTTCTAAGTATTGTTTAGGGGTTGTTTTTTTTGTCCGATCTGATCATGAGGCTTTTCGTGCTGCAGAGGGTCTCGGTTCCCCCGAGACATCTATATCCATGAGAAGAAATAGACTCTCAGGTTAGAGGTCTCTAGCCCTCAGGCACCTGCTTTGCTGGATTCCTTTATGGCCAACCTGCTTCAACAGTTCAGAGGCTCAGAGACTGTTCCTTTGGGAGCAAGCTTGCCCCAGGTCTCATCTGCAGTGAGTTTGAGTGCTGCTTGGTTCCCATGGCGGTTTTGATCCTGGCTCAGTGCTGGCTGCCTTCCTCCCCCCCCCCACAACAATGCGCGGACTTCGGTGAGGGTCTGAGAGTCTAATCCCATGATGGGTCTGGATGGCAGTCTGAAGAAACAAGCCATTTGGACATTTCTAGGCTTGTCTGAGACAGACGTCTTCATACCTCTTTCTAGAGGTTCAGAGAATAGCAGCTCCTAGCATAAGCATGGCAGAGTGAGTAGGGCTAGTGCAGCGTGAATTTTGTAAGTTTCTGTGGTCCTCTCTCCTCTAAAAACCCCCTTTTTTAGTTTTTTTAAATTTGCATTGAGCCTCCATGGGCTGTTTTAGGCATCAGAATTGCTATCATGGCAGCCATCTTAGATTTCCTGATTTTATTTTAAAAGCTTCCATCTACCTTAAAACACCTTGTTTTTACATAAAAATTGGTAGGGCTGGACTCCTTTGTTTGGGATACTTCAGATTCATGCCAAATTTGTGGTGGATGCCTGTCAAAGGGTAGTCATTCTATGTATGGCACATGAGGGGGGAGGGTGGACGCTACGGGCTTCATCTCCCTTAAGTCCTCTGAGGTGATAGGAGCCCGGGGGATGTGGGTCCCAGGCCAGAAATTCCAGTTGGAACCGGACAAGGAATAGTTGGCATTCCCAGCGAAGTGCAGTCGCCTGCCAGTGGACAAGACTCAGAGGGCACCATGGGAGCCTCTACCAGGACCTGCTGGGCAACCTGAAAGGGTTTCACTCCCAAATTCATCCATATGATGCATGAAGCCTTTTTAAGTTACAGAGGCCAGGTTAATCTCTTGGGGGGCTTGGTGGGAGTGGCACCAGAGCTGGTGCCCGCTAAAGGTGTGGGGTCCCCACAGCAAATCTATGTGTAAGTGTCGGGGACCCAGTCAGGGCAGGATTCAGACAAAGATGCATCTAAGTTCATGCCTTTACTTTCTCAGTCAGGTTCCTCTACAGAGTTCATCATCTCAGGGGTGCAAGACCACAATCAAGTGGCAGCCCTGGATCTTGGAGTGGACCCAACTTTGCACAGACTGTTCAGACTGTCAGCATTGGTAGGAATTATCAGAGTTCTTTCAGGAGCTGAATTTGGAGCCACCTCAGACCTCAGCTGCTCAGAGTTCACTAATGAGCAATACCACGGCACAAATAACACGCTTCCCTTTACATCTGGATATTACTAAGATGCTCACGGATCATTGGGAGGTCTTTGAGAGACCCTTAAGGGTAGCCAGAGCTATGGCAAAACTCTATCTAGTAGACAATGAATTTCAGCAAGCTATTTAATATTCTGAAGGTAGATTCCTTGGTGGCGCAAGTTAATTTCTCCGCGCTGGACTGCCGGAGAAATTAAAGTAGGGGATGGGGGGGTTTAGTTAGAATTCGCTCCATAAGATGCACCCTTATTTCTACCCACTTTGGGGGGGAAAAAGTGCATCTTATAGAGCGAAAAATACGGTATTTTTTAAAAATCCTGATTTTGACCATAGAAGAAATTCCCTTTGAAACTGGCAGGCTCTAAATCTTATAGCTGTCTCCTAAAGCTTGTGCCTGTTTCCCAGGATTCTTTTTTTAATTTGTTATTTATTGGGTAGGTTTATGGGGAATTACTTTTGTGCAGGTGTTGAATTTAAGGAAGGCTCTTCAAGAAGTGCATGAACTGGGACAGCCATTCACAGAGCAGCACGGGACAAGGCAGGAAGCGAAAAATTCGCACCTGCCTGCTTGCCACTCTGCCGTGCCACTTGGGGGAGAGGGCAGGAGGCTGAAAGGTCCTGCTCTACAGCGCTGGACCGCAATTCACGGAGTGGCAAGGTAAGAACTGACGAGTCTGAGGGAAGAAGTGTGGCGGCTAAGAATTATCCACCTCAATAAAGGGTCCACTATGTCAAATACATCGACTAAAGTCCTAAATTTTAAAGGAACTAATTTTCAGGGCATGGGGGACTATGTCTACAAAGCGCTGCAAAACTAGAACATGACGGACAGTGTTAATTAAGGTGCTATGGTTGGCTCTGAAATCTACTCTCAACTAAACTTTAATGCCAAAAAATGTAAGGTCATGCATCTTGGTAGCAGAAATCCATGCAGAACATACACCTTGAACGAGGAGAACTTAACAAGAACTGTTGCAGAAAGGGACTTGGGAATAATAATCCGGGAATATATGAAAGCTGCCAATCAGGTGGAGAAAGCTTCAGTCAAGGCTAGACAAATGCTGGGTTGCATCAGAAGGAGCTTTATCAGCCGAAAGCCTGAAGTCATACTGCCGTTATACCGATCCTTGGTGAGACCTCACCTGGAGTAGTGTCCAGTTTTGGAGGCCACACTATCAAAAGGATGTGAAGAGAATGGAGTCGATCCAGAGAATGACCACCACTAGGATGGTCTCGGGACTTAAAGATCTCCCATATGAAGAACGTCTGAGCAGACTGCGCTTGTACTCTCTCGAAGAGCGCAGAGAAAGGGGGGACATGATAGAAACATTCAAATGTATCACGGGCCACATTGAGGTGGAGGAAGAAATCTTTTTTCTTACGGGTCCCATGGCAACAAGAGGGCATCCACTAAAACTTAAGGGGAGAAGATTTCATGGTGACAGGAAATATTTCACCGAAAGAGTGATTGATAGATGGAATGGTCTTCCACGCCAGGTAGTCGAGGCCAGTAACCTGCTCGACTTCAAGAGACGATGGGACCAACGGGTGGGGTTACTGCAGGGTTATACTTAAAAGATGGACTCTCAAAGGAGGGAGGGTTCTTGAGTGGGCAGACTTGTTGGGCCGCCGGCCCTTTTCTGCCGTCATACTCTATGTTTCTATGAAGTAAAAAACTTGCCTTCTTGCCGCTCCGACTCTGCCGCTGGGGAGAAAGCCGGAGGACCTACCTGCCTGCCTGCTTGCCTCAGGTTGGGGGGCCCTGTCAGAGGGTGGGGCCCTGCCACTAGGCCAGCCTCTCTGTCATTAGACCTGCTTGCCTGTCACTAGGCTGCTAGGCCTGCCTGCCTGTCACTAGGCCTGCCTGCCTTTTCCCTTTGCCCTGCCCTTACCCGGCCCCAGAGGGGGGCAGGATACAGAACCTGGCAGGGAGGGGCAACATGTGCAGAGCATGGTAAGGAGTGTGGGGTTGGGTGCAGAGCCTGGCAGGGAGAATTTGGTTCAGAATGGGTTTATTTCTTGTTTTCCTCCTCTAAATCTTGGGTGCGTCTTATGGTCAGGTGTGTCTTATGGAGCAAAAAAAATACGGTACTTTCATTCCAACTAGGAAACAAGAGTTCTCCTACCTATCCAGAAGTGATTCTTTTCCTATGTCCCTTCACTGTCCTTTCAGGTTTCAGAAGTATGTAAGCATTATATTCTCTGCCCCATCTACTAACCTCTTCCCTAAATTACTTTGCAACCAATTTCCTATTAACATCATACACTTATGTGACCTTATAAGCAATGCACAAGATTCTCACCTCCCCCAAACAAAAATTGGATGAGAAAATACAGACTCGGAAAGAGAATTTCAATCATGCATTGAAGATGAGGGAATGAAGATGTGGCACACAAAGTTACTCCTGCACTAGAAAATTCTCCCCCTTTCAGGTCATATTTTAGAGCCAAATACAATCCATTACTAGTCTTCTCTCTCCTACCCCACAAGTACAGCAAGATGTGCTCCTTGTAGGGGAGTGAAGGGGTGCTCAGGCATTTTATGGAACATGAAAGATTGGTGCTCCACAGTCGTCCTGCTCATTGTAGTAGAGGTAGCACTCTTGGTCACCTTGGACAGTGGGTACTCCCAAGATTCTGTTACCAGTGTTGGGATTCACACACCAGCACTCCCCTCGCTGGCCATTTAGGGACATCTTACACTGCTGTAGATTGAAAAGGCCATTCTTGTTACAGTTGGGTATGTGCAGCGAGTACAGATGCTCTGAGAGATGCTCACTAGAATGGAGCCTATTGGAGATATTTTCCAGAACCTGATCCAGATACTTCTGGCATAGAGTCCTGGTTGATGGACACTTGGAATCATCAGGGTTATAGGGGCATTTGTCTATTCTGATTATCTGACACTGCTGCTTAATGATTTTCTCTTTTTAACGCCTCTACCTTCATGCTACCTCTTGTGGGCAGTTCCCTTCTTAAAGCAGCTCTAGTAGTGCTAGTCCTGAGTGATCTTCAGTTTTCTGCAGTAGACATATCCTGGCCTTTTCACCCACTGGAGCAAGGAAGGAGAATAAGGTGCTGAAATCCTGGATGTTTAGAGAGTTTTCCTTCGTTACTTGGAAATAATAAATGAGTTTCAACTATCCGATCATCTCTTTGTGCTGCTGGGAGCTGTACGAAAAGATAGGCCAGTGACAAAGGCAACCATTTCCGGATGGATTCATATGATGATATCTTCAGCTTAATATTGGGAGTGAAAAAAATCTCCAGCGGCCTTCAAAGCATACTCCATAAAGGGTGTTACATTATCCTGGGTGGAGGCAAGATCATTCTCACCTGAAGTAATTTATAAGGTGGCCACATAGGCCAACCTTCATACTTTCAACCAGAGAGGTTCCACTGTACTGTCCCATCCTAAGATCCAAGGACTGCTTTGGAACATCCCATTGGTCATGACGAATGTTCCTATTGCACTAGAATGGAAGATTAGGTACCTTGGTCATCTTCTTTCTAGTAGATAGGAACATCAATCGATACTCGCCCTGTTAGTTGGTTACCTTGCTTTCTGTCTTCGATATGCCTAAATGGTCAGACATCTTGTTTACCTACACTGTCTAGCAGTCGGGAAAGAGATTTAATTCCTATAGAATAACAATTATAAGTGTTAAATTCTAGAACTGTTTATGTAGGATGCATACAGGGAGGGGGCATGTTCATTTCTACCTCATGTTTATTTTTCGTAGTGTCCTTGTTGAGCAGAACGGACTTGTGTTGTCCATGTCCCCTCTCTTTCTTGTATGCACTCTAAGGCTGACTCTCAGTTTTGATACAGATTGAGGAGGTCCAGTATAGCCCAGGGTGAGGGGAGATGGAACAGAATAATATGTAAAATAGGTGCTGTACATACTTCACAGATAAGAAGGGCTAAAACCCGTTGGTCAAGACTGATGCTTCTATCTACTAGAAAGATTACCAAGGTAAGTACCTAATCTTCCCATAAAGATGTATATTTGTTGGCACATACAGCAGAAACAGCTATTTCATAAAATTATACAGCATCAATTGGCATCTTTCCCATATAACTACCAGGAAGCAGCAATTTTACACCTTCCATATATAAGTATTGTGGCACTATTTTAAAAAAAAAACAAAAAATAGATTTATAACTGGAACCAGTTAAGCAGCAATTTTGCAAGAGGGTCATTTTTTTCATATTGATTGCAAAACTTTAAAACAGAATTAAAGAATTAGTCCCCCAATGCCTCTTGTTCATCTCTAGCTGAAATGAGCACTTTATTTGAAGTTGTATGTGACCTGGAAGAGATGTAAAACTTGACAGGAAAATTATTGAGGATATACATATTATTTCCTGTTATAAAATAGAAAATACACATTTTTTGGCCCACTCAAAACTACATCTGCGACATGCTGCCTTTGAATCTAGTTGTTTCAGGCTTCTATGCATATAAATAGTGGCTCTCTGAAATTGATATTTACACATGTTTTACCCATGTATTATATGTGTAAATGCTTTTAAAATGACTTTCTTTATCTGCCAACATGTTTTAGGTTTCTGTTGTTACAGGGCATGCACACACTTCAGTGTGCACATACTGTGGAGCTGATTTTCAAAATCTGTTATTAGGATATATGCTCTTGCAGTTGTTGCTATTTATAAAAGCATCTGATTAGAGGGTAAAACAGTGTGTGTACATTTGAAAATGAAATGTAGACTGGCCTTAGTGACAGTTCTGTTCACTGTCATATGGAAGGGGCCTCGTTCTGTTCCTGAATCAAGTCCTCCATTTTCCAGGTGGGCTGGGGCTGTGAATAGTGTGGCGGCATGGTCCTTGCTTGACGTTGACATCTAGTGCCAGATTCAGGGCCAGTGATTGAAGAGTTTCAGGGGGACCCCTGGAGCTTGGCCCCTGGCTGGTGCTGTCACTGTAATGATCAAAGTAGGTACAGTGAATGGAGAGAATACATAATAAGGGTTTAAATTCCTCAGGAGTTGACGATGGTGCCAAAATTGGCAAACCGGGCAGGTGAAATATGCCAAGTCTAACAAAAAAAGACAAAAAACACACATAATGTTCACTCTCCACCAGCCTTTTAAAACAGGGGTAAGGAACTCCGGTCCTCAAGAGCCGGATTCCAGTCGGGTTTTCAGGATTTCCCCAATGAATATGCATTGAAAGCAGTGCATGCAAATAGATCTCATGCATATTCATTGGGGAAATCCTGAAAACCCGACTGGGATAGGGCTCTCGAGGACCGGAGTTCCCTACCCATGTTTTAAAACATACAAACCCCCTGTCTGGCAATGCCTTCTCAACCTAGGGCATACGGCAGGTACAGTTTTAACCATTCTGAAGGAAGCAATTTTCAACCAGGATATGCCCAGGTAACTTTTTTTCTCTTTCATCCAAATGTACATGTAGTCTTCCCCAGTATGTAGGTTAAAGAGATGTCCCTGTGATATGTTTAGGCTGGCAAAAAATACAATACACTTATGGGTAAAGCATGCTTGTGCTTATATTAAACTTTGTAATACCTATTTTCAAAGAAAAATGCCATGAGCATATTCCTTTTGAAAGTTAGCTACAAGTGTGCATGCTAAAAGACTCTCATGTACTTTGCAACTAGGTATGCTATTTGCCATTTTCAAAGCCATATTGTTTCTGGTCTGTAGGTACTTTTTGCTGAAGTTCTTGTACCATTTCTGAGACGGAACATTAGTGCATACACTGTTTATGAAAACTGACTGAGGCAAAAGTATCCCTGGAGATTCCCACTTGCTCTTTCTGCAGATACATTTTTCTGAAGAAAATATATACATAGTTATGAAAATGTAAAACTCGGTGTATTGTTGCTTCCCTTGACCTAACCCAGCTTCTGATCCCCATTATTTTTACTCACACCCAAGGTGGGAACGTCTCAGACAGTTATTTTGCCCAAGTAAATGGCTTTTAAATATTGTCCTCTAAGAGGGCAAATTTTAAGAGCTCACTTAACTTTTATGGCAAGGTTGCACATAAGTTACACTGATTTTCAAAAGGAAAGAATGCAAATGCCTTTGTTTTGAACATTACCCACAGGAAAGTTAATACACTTGTATACACCTGCTATTTTCGTTACATGAGGAATGCCTTTGCTCAGTTCAGGTGAACTTACATGTATACAGGCCATATGAGCATATTTACATGCATATAGACTAGGCAGTTTTAAAAGAAGCCATTTCTGCACATTAGCCTATTTTATGTGTGTCAATTATTTTTTTTAAGTTATCTCCTATATGTTTACAGACATGAGATTTACTAATGAACTAAACACATTAATACCAGTTTTCATAAAGCTTATGGGATTGTGTCACTATAGTGTGCTGGTATGGATGCAAACCTTTTTCCTTTTTGTACCAGTTTCTTTAAATGATTGCCTTTCGCATTGCATTAGATAGACTTTATATGACAAATTCATTAATATCAAAGTATAAATTAGTCTGATTTTAACTTTTCCTCCAACAGTAATGTGAGCTAACTGTACATTGCATGCCTTTTTACTCTTAACCTCTGGAGGAGATAAGGTGTCCTGCCCCCAGATTCACAGAACCACCATTAACATAGCACCATGAATGTGTCCTGAGAATGAATCTCTTGGTTAGTCTATGACCATTGAGCTTCTCAAAATGGGATGAGGAAATCTTTCCTGCCATGACCCAGGCATTCTGCTGTCAAGGGAGGCACTTACAAAAAGGTTTGAAGCCCCTGTATGTACAGATGTAGCTTTCTGTGCTACAGTGGCTGAGAAATGAATGTAGTCCAGCCCGATGCAGAAAGGCACAAGAGTTCACCTTCACAACATGCAACTAGATCTAGCTGAACTGCGGGGTTATTGAGTTTTGTTTTTGTTCCAGCCTTCTCTTGTATTTAATCCTGGTTGTGACCAAATTTTAAAGGTTTCCAGCAGCTTTCTATTTGTGTTTGTCTTCTGTGGTCCTACTTTTGGATCTTCATTTGTGAACATAGAAGTATTGTTAAGCACTTCCACCTTATCCTTATAAGCTTTTATATATTCCTGCATACTTGAGTCTCACAATGCCAGTTTTACATTTCCTCTTATCACTAACATATCTAAAAGATGCTTATCCTCTCGTTTTACCCTATTGTCTGTTTTTTCTTTCATTTGCATATTTGATTTTCTCACTACTTTACATTCTCTGAATTTTTCCAGATATTGTTGCCTGTCTTCCTCTTTCTATGATCTTCTAACCTCTGTCTCCTTACCCTTTCAGCTACTACTTTTTAAGAACTAAAACAAACTTATTTTTCGTACTTTTTTCCTACAAAAATCTCCTTTCAGTTTTGATCACTGTTTTCCTACTTCTCCCAGATGTTCCCCATCAAGCTCAAAATTCATGAGATATTTCCCTATTTATTCAAAGATAAGTTCTTTTGAAAACAAGAACCTTTTAAATGAACCCTTTCCTCTCTTAGTATTGAACCACACCATCCAGTGATCACTGGATACCAGATGATCACCCACTATAAAATCAGAAACACTCTCCCCATTTGTAAACACTACACTTCTCCCTCCGAATCTGTGGTTTCAGCATCCGCAGATTCGGTTATTCACGATTTTTTTTATTTTTAAATTAAAGCAGTATTCCGGACCTTCCCTGCCTCCCTCCTGTTTTCCCCCAGAATCCCTTAAGCCTTACCTGGTGGTCTAGCGGGTTTTCGGGGCAGGAGCAATCTTCCTACGCTCCTGCCCCGTGCAGATCACTCATAGGAAATGGCTGCCGTGATCTCCCGCCGTAGTCTCTTTCACAGTTATTTTTTTTTTTTAATGACTTCAGTTTAATCTCTGTTCACTTCTACTTGTAGAGGAGGCCTGTATATCACACCAGTATAAATACAGTTTCAGGACTTCTGGGGTAAAGAGTCATGGTGAGTTAATCTGGAAAGAGGGAATGGAAACTGTCACTTTTATGTTGGTTTTAACATATAATGCCACTACTACTCCCTATTTTCCTACCCTGCCCTTCCTGAACAAATTATAGCTTGATATAACTATCGCTATCATGATTCTCCATGAACCATGTCTGTGACTGCAATTAAATCCAAGTCAGCCTTTTGATCCAAAACCTTATTTATCATACTATAGGCATTAGTATACATGACATTTCAGATATTGCCCCTTTTACCCCATTTCTATTGACGTTTTTAATGTTTTTCTCACCTGAGGGTTATTTTTATCTGGGGTCTTTGATCATTGAATCCTAACAATTCTGGTCTAAAACCACCTTCAGTAGGTTAATCAGTTTCCTGCTGAAGACACTTCTTCCATTCTTTGATAGTTGGTCCAAGTCATAATTCCATTTAGGAGCAGTCCTGGCATCGTGGAACAGAGGGACAAAAGGAATGGGCATAGAGAGACATTTAGGCAGGACCAGATTATCCTTTAGTGGGACCTATTCAAGTAAATGCATTGGGTTCCCCACTATAATATAAATATATTTTAAATATTCCACAAACAGAGCACTGCATGACCTTGACATGGTGCAAAGCCGGTTGAAGAAGGAAACAGCAGATTAGACAAGCTGCTTGCTGATCTCCTTGGGTAGGAGACCTCAGTGGGCAGCAGTGGATCTAGTCCTCCACCACCTCCCCTCCCCCCCCCCCCCCCAACCATACAGTTTTCTTTTTGCCTGCAGATGGCTGACGAGGGCAAAAGACTAACTTAGTAGCCACTGAAGTATATTTCTGAGAGGGTTTCTCATATATATTAGGGTCCTAGGCGTGTGCCTAGTTAATCTGCTTCTTTAATCCTATGCTGCATTTACTGACATAGGTATAGAATAGCCTTCATTTTGATGGTCCTATTTTTCATTTTAAAAATTGTATTTAGTTTGAGTACTAGTTTTCTGGAGAAGTTGTGTTTTGGGTTTGGTATTTTGTTATTCTTTCACCTATTTTAGGATGTTGGTATTTGATGCCAGTTTGGAGCTTTCTCTTAGCAATAGAGGGGGCAATTTTCAAAACCAGTTACCCAGGTACAAGAACTTTTTTAAAAATTGCCCACTCTTCTTGCAGGTAAAAATATATACTTTGTTCCAAAAAAAAAAAAAATGTTCATACCTACCTTGATGCAGGAAGTTCCTTGGGCATAGGAGTCAACTTTTTGAAAATGATTGGAAGTGCTTAATTTATGAATGAAACACAATATTTCCTTCACCCAGCCAAGAAAAGGAAAAAGTGTAGGGCTGGCTTTGAAAGGCAGATAATGGGGAAATGGGGAAGTGACCAGATCAATAGCTCGAGATCTGCCAGTCTCTCCTCCACCTTGCCCCCTGCAGCAAGTCTACATTATATTTTTTCCATTTCTATTCACAACACACGTACCCCTTTAGTCAGTCCTCACAAGTCTCTCTCAGCCCATCCGCACTGTACATTCCCTTTCTTCATATTTTCATTTCTCCTAATTTGCTCTTCCTCCTCTCTCCTCCATATTCTCTTTCTCCCTCCACACTTTTTAAAGTTTCTTGCACAGGCATAATTTTAGGGTTGATATTTGGAGGCAGAGTTTAATAACTTTCTGCCTGTTCCACATCTCACTTTCCCTCATTTCCCTCTGCTCCCCAACAGTCTCTAATGCATCTCTCTATAACCAATTGACCTTTCATGTTTCATATTTCTCATTCTCTGCAGGTGAAATTTCCTTTTATTTGCATTTCCTTTTATTTCTCTGAATGACACAGGCTTGGATCATTTCCCAGCTCTTTTCTGCCATCCCTGGCCCCAGGCACATCCCTGTTTTAGACTTGTCATGCTTCTCCATCCCCTGTGCTGCACTTCTGCTGGTACTCGCATTCTAAGTCGATGCAACCCCCCCTTCCTATAGAGTTCACATGAAATTCTTTGTCTGCCCTGGAAGTCCAGCAAGGATTATGGCTCAAAACCTCAGAGATTATATACAGTGGTGCCTCGCATAACGAACGCCTCACACAACGAACGCTGCACACAACGAACTTCATGTCTTGATTCACACAACGAACTTCGTTTCACACAACGAACTTCACACAACGAACTTCGTTTCACACAACGAACTTCGTTTCACACAACGAACTTCGTTTCACACAACGAAGTCGCCCGAGCTGCCGATGTATTGCATCCTTCCGCGCAGGCACTGCAGGCAGTCGTTAGTCACTGCGCTTAACTGCCCTCTCTCACTGTATACAGTCGTCCTTTTAAGATAAACTCAATATTTTTTATATATCATGGCTTCTAAAAAAAGCAGGAAGGTGATTTCTGTTGAAATGAAACGGGAAATAATTAGAAGGAGTGAATGTGGGGTAAAACAGTGTGACCTCGTCAAAGAGTTTGGCCTCAGCAAGACCACCATTTTCACCATTTTGACAAATTTATCTTTTTTTATGTCATCTTAGCATATTTTATGCTGCAGAACGAATTATTTTTTTTAACATGTATTGTTATGGGAAAACGCGTTTCACATAACGAACTTTTCGCATAACAAACTTGCTCCTGGAACGAATTAAGTTCGTTGTGTGAGGCACCACTGTACTAAGTAGGAGTAGGAACAAGGGGCAAACATTCCTCTATGAGTAAAAATATGTCAAGCTGAAGAAAGTAGGAGAAGACAAATTCAATTCCTACTTGAAAATTTGATGTAATATAAAATCATTGATGACAATAAGCTAGTAGATTAATAGGTCCAGACCCGTTCAGTATACCATAAAAATAATTATGTGCAACAGAAACCTAACTTTACAGACTTTACAAAGATCTATGTTTTGGTTATTAAAGCCTTCTTCAGGACTTTCAAGATCTAGCCAAGTAAGTGTCAAATCCATGTGTAGGAAACAGTATTTTGTTGAGTCTGCAAAGGTGAAGAACACACATTAGGAGACAATACTGTGAGCACTGCAAAGGTCAGAAACAAAAGCAATTCCTTTAAAGCACCAAAATGCTAATAACTTTCATATAGAAGTTCTTCAGATTATTCTAGAGAGGAGCTACAAGATTTCCTCTATATCCTTGCAATTCAAAAGGTTTCCATTGTCTGTCTTGGTGAACACTTGTTTTGTATGTACAGGCTTCACCTCTGACCTTTTCTTTGGCCCACCTTCTTAGTAAACTTCTCCAAGATTGCTATGCTGCTCTGTCCTACCATCTGTTCTGGACCAGGTTTTGCTACTCACAACATAAGTAAATTTTCTCAATACTGCTAGTTTTGTATCCCCTTGTTTCTAGTCCTATAACATGTAGGACTGCTCTCACATAACTGTATTCCCCTCAGGCCTGCTTTCATGTTCAGCTCCCCTTCCTTATTTTCTGGGGGCAAGCAGGAGCCTCTCTTTCTGGTCCTAATGTCCCCTTTTCTTACTGGGTTCCATTCTCATTTTATGAGAATAATCTTTTTATTTGTTCATCAAAGATTGAACAGATACAACAAAATCCAAATCCCCCCTCCATCTCTCCCCTCCTCCTAACACAGTGTAATATACAACCACAGAACGAAAGGAACCATGTTAGTGCAAGCTACATGTTCAAAAGACAGCTCCGTACCCGTGGGGGGTCAAAGAGTCCCAGAAGGCACTCCAAGGTCTCTTAAATTGATACAGTCTGGAACTCCATCCAACCACTCACTAGGTTTCTACAGTGGTAGAACACCCTACATTAATCCAATACCTGGAGGAACCTACTACCCCCTTTCTGGGTTTAGCTTGTTGCATGAAAGTAGGCCCTCTTCTCCAGTGCAAAAATCCTCTCCCCTATTAGTAGCAGGCCACACAGGCTAATTACCCCCTTCCATTGGCTCCTTGCACTTGAACACATAGACCAGGGATAGGGAACTCCGGTCCTCGAGAGCCGTATTCCAGTCGGGTTTTCAGGATTTCCCCAATGAATATGCATGAGATCTATTTGTATGCACTGCTTTCAATGCATATTCATTGGGGAAATCCTGAAAACCCGACTGGAATACAGCTCTCGAAGACCAGAGTTCCCTACCCCTGACGTAGACACTCTTTCTTTAAAAACAAAACTGCTAGGCCCCAAAGAACTCCTTTCTTCTTTTGGGTGCTAGGTCTGGAAACCCTACCCTCTTCCTTGTAAGCTGTTAGTAGCGAAAATTTTCTCCTTCTCTGGCCTTTACTGCCCAGGTTTCCAGCTATGAGAACAAGGCAGGGACTTGGGGGAGAAGTTCCCAACTGCCTGGCTTATGCAGGGAGCACCTCTACTCTTTCCCCCCGTTAACCTTTCTCCAGGAGTATCTCTCTCTTGCCACAACAGCAACTGTTTTAAGCTCCCAGTCTTACTAGCTTGCACTACTGCTAATTAGACTCAGCTGTGGAAAGTGCAAGCTGCCAAGGCCTTCTCGACATTGTTCCTTCACTAAAAATCCTAGGGGTAACTTTTGATACAAAATTATCATTTCATAATCACATTAGTACTGTTATTAAATCATGCTTTTATAAACTTCGGATGATCTGCTAAGTTTCCAAATTCTTAGAACCCAAATCCCTGAATATACTAGCTGCCAAGGCCTTCCAAGCTGAAAGGCTCGGTGCCTTCCAGGAAATGTAATTCTCCTTGTTTAAATTCTTCTGGCTTTCTAAAGTGAGTAAGATTTTGCTATGCTTTTTCCATTCCTGACTTGTAAAACTCTTGCTTGTCACAGAAGTGGAATACTGTCAAGAGATATGAATGATAATGTAGTTTGATTTTTAGTATTAACTGGGTATGCTCTATAGCAGCAGCAGCTAGACATTTTTATTCCATATAATTGCCAGGATCGTTTTCATCAGTACTGGCATTTGTGGAGCCTAGTAAGCAGCCAATTTGAAACACTTCTTTCACATTTTTATTAGAGTGGAGATGAAGGATTTGATTTTTTTTTTTTTTTTTACTTGTTTCTGTCTGCCTGAACTTCTTCACTGTTCTCTGCAAGGCCTTTCACTTTACAGATATCTTCAAGTAGGAACATTGGCAGAAGCTTCCCAGTTGTGGGGTTTGTTGTCATAGAGGCAGCAGTATAATTGGGACTGAAGCATGCTGCATGGGAAAAGAGAAACTGCTGTTAGTACCAAATTATTTATCCTTGCCCAAGACTGTGGTCATGTTGTCTGATGTCTGCCAGGGGATCATACTTAACAACAGTAGCTATTATTCCCACTCCTGCCAGAATCTGATAATCATTGTCTGGTGCCTCTAGTTTGGAAAAGATTACTGTTGAGAATTCCCTTGCCCTGCTGGCAGCGTTGCTATGGGACTGATAATCTTCACATTCTGAAAGGATAATGTTTTGTAAGCAGAACATATTCTCAAAGCCAAGAAGATGAGTACACAAAACAATATAAACCAATAAGTGTCTGATGTAGCAAAGACTTTCTCATAGGCTCAGGATGGAAGATAACTTTATGCAATAGGAAGCCATTTAGGTGCCTGTCCACATGAAGGTCATGATGCTGAGAGTTTAGGGAAACTAGTAATTCACTGTACCCCCCCCTTTTTTTTTTTTTTTTTACAAAACCACGGAAGCGGTTTTTAGCGCAGGCAGGTGCGCTGAATGCTCTGCGCTGCTCCCAATGCTCATAGGAACTCGGAGTGTTGGGAGCAGCGCAGAGCATTCAGAGCACTTCCTGCGCTAAAAAACGCTTCCGTGGTTTGTAAAAGTGAGGGGGGGGCATGAGGTGGATATGGAAACCAAATTACACTGTATAGGTGTCAGAGGTCTCTCTGCTCTAAGCAATAGATGTGCAGTACCAGATCCTGATGTCCTGTCAGTAATTGTTACACTTTCAATTCCTTTTATGTTAACAGGACTTGTTACTTTCAGCACCTCAGTACACTGCCAATGCCTTCTTACATCATGACCCTTTAGTACTCTGCCTGGATGTTGTTACACTGTTGCATGTTGTACTGCTAGTGTCATGCTGAATTACTGGTCCAGTTGCATTAACAGTAGAGGCCAACCGAACTTCGGTTTCAGTGCCAAAACCAGCCCAACATCTGTGTGTAGCCTTATTTTGGTTTAGGCCTAAAATGCGTGTGCAGTTTTGGCTGGAACCAACAAAATATGTGCACCCCCCCCCCCACCACCACCACCACTATCCAACAAGATAGGACAAGGAGGGGGCTGCAGTTGGCAGGTGAGTGGGAAAGGGCTCTTTTTAGTCATTTTTGTGAAAGAGAATTGGGACTGTTGGAGGGAAGCTGTTTCACTTTTGGCTTCAGTTTATGCTGAAACCAGTTGGCCAGTTTTGGTCACATATTCAGTTTTGTCAGAAACCGAAGATCCTGTTTTTGGCTGGGCTCTAATTGACAGAATTATCTTATACTGTCAAGTCTTTATATAATACAGTGCCAGCACCAAATTGTTCAGCTGTCCATCATGCTTACCTCTGTTATACATCCAGTCTTTTTCTCACAGCCAGTAATTTATTAGGCTGCAAGGCCTTGTTCAGTTATAACATTGGGGTCTGTTATACTGCAAGTCTTGGTGATACTATCAAGCCTTTGGTTTTCAGAAATCACCAGTGTTCTAGTAAGCAATAAACTTCAAGCAATGCAAGACATCACACGTGCATAAATCCCAAAATGTTTAACATGTTTTACAAACACTACTGTTTGACTCAATTGTCTTATGCATTAGTATCCACTAATTTAGATTAAGGGCAAAACCAATCTTGCTAAGATTCGGCTGAAATCTAGCCTTTAAGAAGCAAATATTTGCCTTAGAGTGTCCTATTTAAATTCAGCCTGGCTCAAATCTGAGTTGTCTTTTTTTCTTTGAGGGGTTTGAACATCTTATGTACAATGATTGTTTTGAGTTTTTGCTGAATGTTTGTAGATTAACACAGTTTGAAGATTGTACAATTTTAATTTTAAGTACTTAGTTCCAAATCCAAGCTCAAGACAAGTTGCATATTCAGATGTAGTGGGTAGGCCCCTGCCCTAGAGGGCTTACATCTTAAGTTATACCTGAGTCAGTGGAGATGAAATGGCATGCCTATGTTTACAGAGAGAAACAGGATTTGAACCTTAGCATCCCTGATTCTTAAATATTATGATATTTGGACAACACCCATATGAAATTGTGAATATTCATTTAAACTGGTCAAAAAGAGCCAAACTGCTAGGTTCTGCAGAATGAAACTGAGCCACAGATGGCAGGGATTTCTCTGAGATGGGTCACTCTTTGTCCCACTCCTACTCTGATTATTCAAATCCTCCTCCTTCCCAGATTGATTATAGTTTAAATAAGTCAAAACCAGTGTTCAAATTCTAAATAAAGACCAACATAGTGTATACATAATGTGTCCCAGTTTGTGTAAAGTAATGTATATGGACTGTAAACTAATAGGCTAAGCAGACAAACACATTTATTGTACTCCCAAGAATGTAAGTACCAGTACCTGTGATTGATTTTATTTTTCTGTTTGGATTCTCTTTTAACAGTACTGTGGCATGAAAGTACTTAAATTATTAAACTTTTCTTGTCAAGCTATTTGTCCTAGGATTTGGGAATAAAATCTAATATAAATCCATCAAAGCCTTTTCTCAGATTTAATGATTGAAAAGATTAGAAGTTTGGGGTTCAGCATATTAACATGAGCAGAAATGACATTTTGCTTTCTCCTGATTCTAAACTTTGCTCTGGAATCAAGAAAAGATGAACAGTTTTTGAGATCACTTAGGTCCAGATCTCTTCCGAGTCTAAAGAAGGAATGCAAATAGCTCTAATAATAATTTTTTATATTAACACAGTTCAGCTTACAGGTACTGCATATGTAGACTACTCCTTTAACTTATCTTTTTATAAATTATTTTGGCAATCCTTACACTTTACCCATCCAGGGCCAGTACAAGGATTAGAGACATAGAAACATGAAGACAGATATAAGACAAATGGCCCATCCAGTCTTCCCATCTGCGGCATCCACTATTTCCTCCTCTCCCTAGAAGATCCCACATATCTATTCTGTTTTCATATAGCGTGCTGCCTTAGTCCCAAACTCTCTCAACAGAAAGCTAAGCCTTAGCACACCAATGCATACACAGGTAGTCCTTATAGTTTTCTGAAATATACTTTGAATAAATATAGTTATTAGATTTTGGGATATTGCAGCTGGAGGTGAAGATTTGAAACTTTGTGGCAGAAGTAAAAGAATAATTAGATAGTATGGTTCTTCAAGTTCCAGAGATGAAATGCTGAATTGTTCATGCATGTGGTCAGATGGCTTCAGGTTAAAAAAAAAAACCTGATCTTTTATCAGGGACAACAGCTACATGTATGAGATGGAAGCAGAAATATAAGAGATTCTGAGCCAAAGGATTCTTGGGGAGTACCCAGAAGGCTAGGGGAGAGAAGAGGAGAGACCAATAGGGACAGAACTTTGCAACAGGTAGCAGAGAGAGGTCATACCTTTGCAAACCCATCAGAGCAGAGGTTGTAAAGGTGACCAGGAAATACAGCAGTGAAACAAAAGACTCTAGCTTAGATGAGAGGAAAAGAAGGGGTCTTAGGAGAAAGACCACTAGAAACGAGGCTGAAACATAAGCAGGAGTGGCTGCTGTATGAGACTACATTTCACATAATACTTTGCTCACACACTATGGCAGGAAATGACTGCAGCATTAAAGTTCTATGAAGTGAGAATAACTAAAAACATCTTAGAGTTATGTCATAAACTAGCATGAAGCTGCCAGGGGTAGAATAGTGCCTGTTCCATGTTTTCTTGAATTCCGACACAATCTTTGTCTCTACTACCTCTCCTGGGAGACTCTTCCAGGCATCTACCACCCTTTCTGTAAAAAAAATATTTCCTTAGATTACTCCTGAGCCCATCGCCTCTCAACCTCATTCTATGCCCTCTAATTCTGGAGTTTCCTTTCAATTGAGACTCGCCTCATATCTATTTATGCATCATAGATATTTAAATGTTTTTATCATATTTCCCCTCTCCCGCCTTTCCTCCAAAGTATACATATTGAGATCTTTACATCTGTCCCCATACACCTTATGACATAGACCATCAACCAATTTATTTGCCTTCCTCTGGACTGACTCCATCCTGTTTACATCTTTTTGAAAGTGCTTCTCCAGAATTGTACACAATATTCTAAATGAGATTTCACCAGAGTCTTATACAGGGGCATCAATACCTCCTTTTTCCTACTGGCCATACCTCTTCCTATGCAGCCTAGCATCCTTCTATCTTTTGCCAGCACTTTAAGATTATCACATACTATCACACCCAAGTCCTGCTTCTTTTTTGTGCACAAAAGTTCATCCCCTAAACTGTACTGTTCCCTTGGGTTTCTGCAGCCCAAATGCATTAAATTTTAGCTGCCAATTTTAGATCATTCCTCAAGCTTCACTAAGCCTTCCTCATGTTTTCTATACCATCAGAGTTGTTTACTCTATTGCAGATTTTGGTATCATCCGCAAAGAGGCAAATCTTACCAGTCAATGCTTCAGCAATATCATTTACGACTACTACTACTTATCACTTATATAGCGCTGAAAGGTGTACGCAGCATTGTACATTTTGACATTTATAGACTGTCCCTTCTCAGAAGAGCTTACAATCTAACTTGGACAGACAGACATGACATATAGGGTTGGGGATGCAGAACCCAAGGTGAGAGGAGTTAGGAGTTGAAAGCACTTACAAAATTGTTAAAAAGAACAGGCCCAAGAACCAAACTTTGAGGCACACCACCGGTACCATCTCTTTCCTCAAAGTGATCTCCATTGACCTTCCAGTCAACTAATTCCTAACTCAGTCCGTCACTTTGGGGCCCAAATTAAGGGCACTCAGTTTATTTATTAGACGCCTGTGTGTCAAAGGCTTTGCTAAAATCTAAATACACCACATCTAGAGCTCTCCCTCTATCCAATTCTCTGGTCACCCATCAAAGAAATTAATCAGATTTGTCTGACAAGACCTCTCTAGTGAATCCATGTTACCTTGGTTCCCTGTAATCCATTGGATTCCAGAAATGTCACTATTTTTTCCATTAGTTTACTTACCACAGACGTCCGATTTACTGACCAAGTAGTTCCCTACTTCTTCTTTACTTCCACTTTTGCAAAGAGGGGCCACATCCACCTTTCTCCAATCCTCTGGTACCACTCCCAACTCTAGAAAAGCATTGAAAAGGTCAGCCTGTAGAGCCGCCAGAACTTCCCTAAGTTCCTTCAGTACCCTTGGATATACACCATCCTGCCCCATCGCTTTATCTGCCTTTAGTTTACCTATTGAAAAAAGATTCTAAAACAGCATGCAGAATAGCTATAAGCAGTTTTACAGTTTCCACAGCCTACTTCAGGAAAGGAAGCCTAATTTATTTTAAAAATATATAACCCATATCATCTATGATCTGCTGCTTGACTTTGTTTAAGATCACAGCGGTGTACCAAATAATTCAAATATATAAGAAAAAAACAGCAAAAATTGAAAGTCCACACGTCTGACCATTTATACATAAAAACAGTTAAGAAATTCAAAATTGGTTAAAAGAAATAGTTACCCAGGCAACAAAGCAAATAATTTCCAGGGTGAGCAATGGCAAAAGCAACCATAAAGTAATGGGTCTTAAGTAGAGGCTTAAAATATCTCAATGACCTCTATTCTCACAATGTTGGGTAAAGCATATTCCATAGAAAAGGAGCTAAAAATTTTTTTTTAAGGCTCCTTTCCTAGTGGAAGCCAAGCAAGTCTTGTCCAAAGAAGGAACTGTTACTTTAGATGTAGTCATAGACTGTAATGCCCTCCCAGGCACATAAAAGATAAGTAATCCTAAAAGCAAATGAGGGACCTTTTTATTATCTGCCCTGTGTGTTAGGATCAATACCTTAAACAAGATCCTGTATTGCACAGGCAACCAATGTAAATATAATGGGGTAATATGGTGGTTTGGCTTTGTTTATTGCCTAAGGAAAGAACACACACACACATGTGTGCCTGCTGTTTCTGCAGATGCTTTAGTGAGTCTTAAAAGAGCAGAGTTTTCTATCCTGCCCACACCTCACCCTTGGGAATGCCTCTGAACAATGTGGTTAACATTAGGACATGCTGTATGTAATTTTACCCACACAGAGCATGGGTGGTATTCAAAGAGCCAGTTCTATTGGTAATTTTTTTAATCTGTGGGAATGTTTTTGAATATTGCTCTGTATAAGAGAACAATTAAGTCTCTTGTTGCAGTGATGCAGACAGTAAGCATACCAAAAACAGGCAAAACAAACTTTCCTCATACATATACAAACAGGAGAATTCTGTATATGGCACTTAATGTTATGCAATACTTCAGTTCTAAATTATCAGAGAAGGAAGTGAGATGTCACCACTGGGTGGGCCTATTTCAGTGGTCTCAAACTCAAACCCTTTCCAGGGCCACATTTTGGATTTGTAGGTACTTGGAGGGCCTCAGAAAAATTAGTTAAAGTCTTATTAAAGAAATGACAATTTTGCATGAGGTAAAACTCTTTATAGTTTATAAATCTTTCCTTTTGGCTAAGTCTTAATAATAATATTGTCATTTATAGCTAAAGAGACATTTGATCAAGAAACTGTTTTATTTTACTTTTGTGATTTTGATAAACATACCGAGGGCCTCAAAATAGTGCCTGGCGGGCCGCATGTGGCCCCCGGGCCGCGAGTTTGAGACCACTGGCCTATGCCCATGGCAAGCCCATCTCTAGCTACACCACAATAGTACATAAAGCTGATCTTAGCCATTCTAATAAATAAGGCTACTTGAACTTTCTAGTCAAGAAAACACATTAGAAATGGCATGTGTAGGTATAGCATGATCTTAGCCATTCTAATAAATAAGGCTACTTGAACTTTCTAGTCAAGAAAACACATTAGAAATGGCATGTGTAGGTATAGCGGTGCACATAGCTGATATGCATGCACAACTTAATTGATTGTCACAAATTGGCATCAATTAGAAGTTGCACAAAATGTCATGCGCCATGTCCAGTGGGTTTTAGCTGGCCTAAATAGGTGCGCCTAAAAGTTATGCATGATTCTATAAGATGTGCGTACATTTATACAATTTCTTAGCTCCTTACTAGTCAGTGCCAGTGAATGAATACAAATTATGGCAGTTGAAAAACAAAAATAGCTCCAAAAGCCTGACAGTATAAAAAATTTGCTTTGTTTTTGTTTTTTTTTAACTAAAACAGATATTTTTACTGGTTGGATCTTCCTTGTGCGACACCTCGAGAGATAAAAAGACAAGCAAGATTAGGTTTGCTTTTCTGTAAGGTTGTTTATAGCTATTCTGCATGCTGTTTTAGGTTCTTTAATATGTAATTTATCAATTTGTATTTTGAATTTATCTTTTCATTACTTTTTATTCTTTAATTTTCAATATTCTGTGAGGTACTCTGTGCTTAAAAGTATTCTTTCTTCTCAGTCCTACTACATAAAGGTCCCCTTTTACTAAGCAGTGTTAGCGGGAGTCATGCGGCAACTGCATCGAAGCCCATACAGATTTAAAGGGCTTCAGTGCGGTTACTGTGCCGACCCACACCAGCAGTTTAAGAACATAAGGATTGCCATATTGGGAAAGACCAAAGGTCCATCAAGCCCAGTATCCTGTTTCCAACAGTGGCCAACCCAGGTTCCAAGTACCTAGCTAGATCCCAAGTAGTAAAACAGATTTTATCCTTCTTATCCTAGAAATAAGCAGTGGATTTCCCCAAACCATCTCAATAATGGCCTATGGACTTCTCTTTTAGGAAATTATCCAAGCCTCTTTTAAACTCCACTAAGCTAACTGATTTCACCACATTGTCTGGCAACAAATTCCAGAGTTTAATTACACATTGTGTGAAGAAATATTTTCTCCGGTATGTTTTAAATCTACTACTTAGCTTCATCGCATGCACCCTAGTCCTAGTATTTTTGGAAAGAGTAAACAAACGACTATCATCTACCCTTTCCACTCCACTCAGTATTTTATAGACCTCTATCGTATCACTCCTGAGCTGTCTCTTATCCAAGCTGAAGATCCCTAGCCACTTTAGCCTTTCCTCATAGGGAAGTCACCCCATCCGTTTTATTATTTTTGTCACCCTTCTTTGTACCTTTAATAATTCTGCTATATATTTTTTAGATATAGTGACCAGAATTGCACACAGTATTTGAAGTATGGCTGTACCATAAAGCAATGCAAGGGCATTATAACATTTTCATCTTTGTTTTCCATTCCTTTCCTGATAATTCCTAACATTCTGTTTGCTTTCTTAGCTGCTGCCACATATCGCGCTGAGGGTTTCAACATATCTTCAAAAATGACACCTAGATCCTTTTCTTAGGCATTGACACCTAACATGAAACCCTGCATCACATAGCTATAGTTCATGTTCCTCTTTCCCACATGCATCACTTTGCACTTGCTCAAATTAAATATCATTTGCCATTTTGATGCCCAGTCTCACAAGGTTCTCTTGCAATTTTTCACAGTCCTCTTGCGATTTAATAACTTTGAACAACATTGTGTCATCGGCAAATTTAATTATTTCACTAGTTATTCCCATCTCTAGATAATTCATAAACATTAAAAAACAGCGTTCCCAGCACAGACTCCTGAGGAACCCCACTATTTAATCAAAAATATATATAGGATACAGAGAAACAATTAATAATCTCACAAAAATACCTCTCTGTCACACTTTAATAACTTCAAAAATGGAAACAGCGAGACATATTCTTTCGCTACACTTATCTTAGACAATCTTAGTCCATAAAGAATACTTTGTGCAGGGGAGAGCCATCAGATTCCCGTGCGTTGTCTGTAAGTTATCTCAACAACTGCACAGGACAGGGAAATAACCTCATCGGCCCTATCCCCCTCCTGCCTAGCAATTCACCAGTGCTATTATAGCTAAATGTTCAAAACAGTGAAATACAGAAAGCTTAGGCAGGGAACATTTTCATGATGAAATTCATGCTGATCTTTGTCGGTCTGCTCCCACCAACGTGAAGCTAGCTGACGTTTCGCTATATGGCTGCGTCAGGGCGGTAGACTTCTGTACAAAGAGAACAAAAAACACAGCAGCATCAGGATAAGAATAGCAAGAGGATACCTGTCACTGTATCCAAACTTACTCGGCGTCTGTTAGCGCTCTAATCGGCAAAGATGGCAGCTGCTGAAAACTGCTCCTATTTATTGACGTCTGACGTCCTCTTGTGGACTGGCATCGGTCCACAGACTGGCGGTTGAAGAACACTGGGCTAAGTTGTGGGCCAGACCCTGCCCATCTCTACCCAATCTCCACCCCAGACCCTGCCCCCATAGTCCTAATTGTAACACTATTTTTTCCATTCATTTTTCATATATACACACAATATAATCTTATTAACAACGCATCGATCGCACCGCAGACCAGCAGTTGAAGAACACAGTTTTGTGCCTGATGCACATGCCAGCCCTGTGGAACGGCAGGAAATTTCTGTGGACTGGCACCGGTCCATGGACCAGTAGTTGAAGAACACTGTTCTAGATCATGTGCCACCAATGACAAGAGGCGGAGATAGAAGACTTATTCTGATGCAGAAGGAACAAGAATGGATCTTCCGCATGAGTTCCGAAGAACCCAAAGGATTAAATGCTAAGATTGAGTGGCATTTATTTTTTTTGAAACATTAGCCGAACACAAAAAAGTACACAGTCAACACCTTCTGTCAGCCTTTATTTCTTAAGTATGAAAGCTTAAGAGCACCTTCTAACAATATCGATATATTCAGGTTGGAGTCACTTACATTAGAGTAATGATTGACATTAGTAAATCAGCTGGGGGTAGCCCCATGCAGTAGAAGAGGATGTCAGACGTCAATAAATAGGAGTAGTTTTCAGCAGCGGCCATCTTTGCCAATTAGAGCGCTAATAGATGCCAAGTAAGTTTGGATACAGTGACAGGTATCCTCTTGCTATTCTTATCCTGACGCTGCTGTGTTTTATTCTCTTTGTACAGAAGTCTACCGCCCTGACGCAGCCATATAGCGAAACGTCAGCTAGCTTCACGTTGGTGGGAGCAGACCGACAAAGATCAGCATAAATTTAATCATGAAAATGTTCCCTGCCTAAGCTAAGTTCTGTATTTCACTGTTTTGAACATTTAGCCATAATAGCACTGGTGATTTGCTAGGCAGGAGGAGGATAGGGGCCGATGAGGTTATTTCCCTGTCCAGTGCAGTTGTTGAGATAACTTACAGACAACGCGCGGGGATCTGAGGCCTCTCCCCTGAACAAAGTATTCTTTATGGACTAAGATTGTCTAAGATAAGTCTAGTGAAAGAATACGTCTCGCTGTTTCCATTTTTAAAGTTATTAAAGTGTAGCAGAGAGGTATTTTTGTGAGAACCCCACTATTTACCCTTCTCCATTGAGAATATTGACCATTTAAACCTACTCTCTGTTTTCTGTCTTTCAACCACTTTTTAATCTATAATAGGATATTACCTCCTATCCCATGACTTCTGATTTCCTCAGAAATCTTTCATGAGGTTCTTTGTCAAATGCCTTTTGAAAATCAAAACTGAGAACCAGTGGTAGCCCTTCAGGGAGCGGCGCAGGGCTGGGTGGGAGCTCGAAAAGCTCACTTCTGTGTGCCGGCCTGGGTGTGCTGCTGGCCAAGAGATCGGCAGGAGGGGTTCAGCGCAGGATACACCAGTGGACCACCAGGGAAAAGGAAATTATCCTGCCACTGTACTGGGCGATGGTGCGCCCGCATCTGGAGTACTGTGTCCAGTACTGTTCGCCATACCTTAAGAAGGATATGGCGATGCTCGAGAGGGTCCAGAAAAGAGCAACAAGGATGATAAAAGGCATGAAAAACCTTTCAAATGCTGAAAGGCTAGAGAAGCTAGGGCTCTTTTCCCTGGAAAAGTGGAGACTTAGAGGGGACATGATAGAGACTTATAAGATCATAAAAGGCATAAAGAAGATGCAGAGGGACAGATTCTTCACACTAGCGGGGAAAACAAAAACAAGAGGGCACTCAGAAAAATTGAAAGGAGACAGATTCAGAAGAAATTGTATAATATCGAGAGTAGTATGTAGGTTTGTAAACGGGCATATCTTAGTTGTAACCAGGAGAAAAATTGTGAGCTCTCCAAGCCAGATTATGATTTAATCTCTGAGAAAGTTTTCCAGTGCTTAATAGCAGGATCTATTAAAAAAAAAAACCACACACCTAATATCCCATATATTTTTTACTTGCCATTTAGGCCAGGAAATTATTTTCTTATCAATAAGTATTAATGGATTGTAAGATTTGGATATGGGAATTTCTAATTTGGAGTCTAGATATTTGAGAGTAGCATAAGAGCATTTTAGAACAGGATTACATTGACCTTTACCAAAAAGGGACATACCCAGCATCCTAGACAATGCAAATGGTTGGAGAAGAAATTGTTCAACATAGAGCCATCTGGGTTTAGAGCAGTGGTCTCAAACGCGCAGCCCGGGAGCCACATGCGGCCCGCCAGGCACTATTTTGAGGCCCTCGGTATGTTTATCTTAATCCCAAAAGTAAAATAAAACAGTTTATTGATCATATGTCTCTCTTGTAATAAATTACAATATTATTATTAAGACTTAGCCAAAAGGAAAGATTTATAAACTATAAAGAGTTTTATCTCATGCAAAATTGTCATTTCTTTAATAAGACGTTAACTATTTTTTTCTGAGGCCATCCTAGTACGTACAAATCCAAAATGTGGCCCTGCAAGGGTTTGAGTTTGAGACCACTGGTTTAGAGGGAGAAATATCATATAAGGTCCATTCTTTTTTTTTTTTAATTCATTTGTTACAAATTATATATATAACAAACTCAGGAAAATCCACAGGTATCATAAACATTTACAAAAAGGAAAATAAAATCATTCAGTGATCTAGCCCACATTATCTAGCCAATAGTACCTTCCTTTTGACAACATAAATTTAGTACGGAAAAAACAACTATGTAGGCAGAGTGTGGCATCTATTTCTATACGTTTCTCCAATTATCCTCCCTAATTAAAGATAACCAAAATTATAAATCTAGGATATTGTTTGAACCGGTTTATCTTTTAGAAAACCTTCTAACTGGACTGGTTCTAAAAAGACATACTTATCACTAGCATATGAAATAAGGCATTTAGAGGGAAATTTTAAGAAAAAGGTTGTGCCTATCACTAAGACCTATACCCTGACACAGTATAATGGCTTTGTAGTATAGAAGTAAGTCAGGAAAGTTAACCCCACCTTGATTTTAGGTGCTTTCAGTTTGGCCAATGAGATTCTGGGAGATTTATTATTTCAAAGGATGATAAAAAAAAGCTTTTCTGCAGAATTGTAAAATTGAGGGGGGGAATAGGATGGGAAACATACTTAATGAGTATGTTACTTTAGGAACTACCATAATTTTCAACGTGACAAGTCTACCCTACCACGATAAATTAAGAGGTGATCAAGGCTGCATAACATCTTTAATTTTGACCAATAGTTGAGATGTATTAAGCTTAGAGGTGAGGGGAACATCTCTACAAAAATGTGTGCCTAAGTATTTAATAGAGGAGGGGACAGATTGATCATTCAGAGGCATTAGTTTAATCTTGTCCCAGTTAATTTTGTAACCAGAGAAGGTAGAAAACAGGTTAATAGTGTCAATCAAAGCAGACATGGATTTTTCAGGGTCATTCAGATATATTAAATATCATCCACATATGCAGACCGTTTAAATTCCTCATCTCCAAAGCGGACACCCTTAATATCTATATTGTTTCTGATTGCAGTTAGGAGGGGTTTCAGAGCTAAATTAAAAAGGAGAGGGGAAATAGGACATCCTTGTCTGGTTCCACAATATAGAGTAAATTGTTCAGAAAAGTCACCATTGGTCATAATTTTTGCTTTTGGAAATGTGTAGAGCAATTTTAGCATAGAGATGTATTCCACAAGGAAACCAAAGTGAGACAGTACAGTAAATAAGTAATTCCACTCCACTCAGTCAAAGGCTTTCTCAGCAGCTGAAGAAACAGCCATTATGGACGAGCTCATGGACCAAGCGGAGTGGATCACCTGACAAAAAGATGGGTGTTATCAGATCCATTTCTATGCTTCAAAAAGCCAGTTTGGTCATTGTGTATTAAAGGTTGTATAACTGATTCAAGTCTAAAACAGGATTTTTGTGTATATTTTATAATCCAAATTTAATATATAGGGTGATAGTTCTGCACAAGATGAAGATCCCTGTCTGGTTTGGATATAATCACGATATTAGTTTCAATAAATCTGCCAAGATGAGTAGGGTGTGCAAGTAGATCCTGATACTAAAGTCAAAACTTAGGCACCAGAAGGAATGAAAAGGTTTTGTAGAATTCAGCATATTCCATTGGCTCCAGGGGCCTTCACGGTGCGGTGGGTAATACTTTTATAGCCGAAAACAATTCTGATGGTTGAATAAGTTGAGAGAGGTTATCTAGATGTTGAGAATCAACCTGTGGTAAATTAAGGTTTTCAGAAAGTCCTGTATAATACCATCAGAAACAGAACCTTCAGAAGAGTATAAGGATTGATAAAATTCACTGAAGGACTTTAGTATCTGAGAAGCAGAAGTAAGAATGGAACCTGATGGGGATTTTATGCCTTCAATCCTATGTTTAATATGTTGGCCTTTTAAGTAAGAAGCCAGTAGCTTTCTAGATTTTCTGGCCTCTGAGTAGAAGAAAGCGCTCTGTTTAAAGGTGATTGCTGAAGAAATGTTGAATAGAAGAGTATTATATTGTAGCTTTGGACATTGAAGTTCATGGTAGGTAGACTTGTTTAAGTTCAATTTGTTTTATTAGTTTTAATGAACAGTGCATAAAAGTACATATACTGAGTAGCAGAATATCAATAAGAAGTACAAACAGAAGATACTACAAAATACATTCCATTGATCATGTAATGCATGTAATAAATTCAAATAAAAAGATGAACAAATTATAACATAAAGGATGTCAAACACCTATAGGTATAAATACAGAATAGCGAGCCTCACCTAATAATATAATACTTCAAACTCGAACAATAACATCAGGTAGCCTCACTAAGATCATGTATACCTTGCCATATGTTGTTATAAGTATCAATATAGTTATATTTCACAGCGTGAGCCTTCTCGAATTTGGCTATCTGACATAACTGATTCCACCAACTGTTGTAAGATAAATTGGAGCAATGTTTCCAATTGGAAAGAATGGATTTTAGGGTAATAAGTAGAAGGCTCCTCAGGAGTTTGGCAACCCATTTGTTTACTGGTATCTGTAAGCCATACTGCCCATAAATGACAATAGCCAAAGTAATTTCCTCATTAATTTGCGTGACCCTGCTTATCGTGTCCCATACCTTACGCCAGTAGAGGTTAACATGGGGACATGCGAAAATCATGTGTGCAAGAGTTCCAACCTTTTTATGACAGGACCAGCAGCAGTTAGAGGTCGAGTTAGGAAGTTTGCTAAGCTTATAAGGTGTCCAGAAAGCACGATGTAGCAGATAATATGCTGATTGAGAGAAGCTGGCAGAATGAAGAGTGTGAGTCATCTCTCGCCAGAGCAATTTCCACTCTTTCATACTAATATCCTTTCCAGTGTCTTGAATCCAGCTATCTCGTAAGGTAGAAGTGCTTTGGAATTTGGTATCGGTTATGTACCTGTACCATCGTGCGGCTCTCCCACGCTTCAGGGCTCCAAACATAAGATTAAGGGAGACCATAGTTGGTTGAGATTCTTGAAGCACTGATACATCAAAAGAGGCCTTGATTGCATGACAAAGCTGTAGCCAGCAAAAATAATGGGAGCCCGGCAAACTAAATCGCTCCTGTAGCATTGAGAATGGAACCCATTGTTGGTCATGGTATAACTGATGAAGAGACCATATTCCGACATTCTGCCAACTTGACCAGTTTATAGGTTTCCCTTGAATCAATATGTTAGAATTATTCCAAAGGCAGATATGAGATGTTTCTTTCAAACGTAATGCAGACAGTTGATCCGTTTCAAGAATGGCACGTTTAGTGGAGGAATTAGGTTCTCTGCCCTTATTAATCTTGGTGTCCGGGGCAAACACAGCGGATCGCATGTCACTTATGCCAAGGACCCTCATCTCTAAAGAGGACCACATAGATGGTGCCTGGGACTGTACCACAGATAGCCATGCAGAGTTATGTCGCAGGATGAACGCAGTGTGATAATCCCGGAAGCTAGGGAATTTGACTCCTCCTTCAGCAACCGTACCCTTCAATTTTTTCAAACTAATTCTGGGCGGTGAATTATTCCACAAAAACTTAGATAGTTTAGATTCGATTTTAGTATAGACTTGATGAGGTAAATAAACTGGTAACATGCTCAGAACGTGGTTCACAACAGGAGTCACCATCATTTTAATGGTGTTCAGTCTCCCCCACCAGGACAAGCGCATCGGTGACCATATAGAAGTAAGAGAGTGTATAGATTCCATAATATAATTAATATTGAGGGCAACCGTTTCCTCTATAGTGGTACCAAAATAAATGCCCAGATATTTAATTTTGGCTGAGGACCACTGAAGGCCAAGTTTTACAATCTCAGTATGAGCTTCAGGGCAGTTAAGTGCAAGAATTTCAGTCTTCGTCAGATTTAATTTATATCCTGACAGGTTGGAAAATAGTGATATAACACTAAGTATCTGCGTGAGAGAGTCTGGCGTGACATACATCAGAACGTCGTCTGCATAAGCAGTTAATTTAATCTCCGATACTCCACAGGGTATGCCATGAATGTTTGGATGAGATCTAATCGCAATCAGTAGAGGTTCCAACGCAATGTTGAACAGCAAGGGCGACAGTGGACAGCCCTGTCTTGTTCCTCTGGTTGGTTTAAAAGAAGATGAATAGTAGCCATTGATAAGAATTCTTGTGTTCGGATTGGAATATAGAACTTTGACTAACGAAAGGAAATCATGTTGAAACCCAAACCACCTCATCACAGAGAAGAGGAAGGACCATTCTATACGGTCAAAGGCCTTTTCTGCGTCTAAGGCCATGGCTACCAGAGGCGCGTCAGTGTGGTTGGCATGGTCGATGATATGAGCAAACAAACCAGTATTAGCAGAACCAGCCGTCCTGTCATAAAACCATTTTGTTCTTGCGATATGATACTAGGAAGAACCTGTTGCAGTCTGGCTGCAATGGTTTTAGCAAAAAGCTTTGCATCAATATTTATTAGTGAAAGAGGACGGTAATTCTGTATCCTCAGCTTATCCTTGTTGGGTTTAGGTAGAACAATTATAGTAGCCTCCGTGAAGGATCCACTAATCTCCCCCGAGTCAATAAGGTAGGTGAAAAACGACAACAGGTGAGGGAGTAATAAGTCCTGAAACGACTGATAAAATTCTGTCGTCAGTCCATCCGGTCCAGGTGCCTTAGCTCTGGCCATGGAATCAAGCGCTGATTTCAACTCTATACAGTTGAGAGGTTTATTTAAGCTATCATTTTCGTCCTCAGAAAGCGTGGGATGAGTCAGTTAATTCAAAAACCCTGCAGCATCTATATCAGAGTCCACCTCTGAGGTGTACAGCTGTTGGTAGTAGGACTGGAATTGCTGTAAGATATCTGCGGGAGCAGTCAACAAGTTGTCGTCATTAGTTCTGATAGCTGAGATGTTGGTCTTAACATGTCCGCCCTTCAATTTTTGAGCTAGGCGATGACCACATTGGTTCCCCTCCATGTAATGGCTGGCTGAAAGTGAAGTAATTTGGTCTGCCGCTGTCGTACTTAGAATAACATTATATTTATATTTAACAGCTTGGAGTTGGCGAAGTATTTTCATGTCAGAAGTATTGCTACTGTGTGAAATTTCCAAATTTTTAATTTCATGTTCCAAAGAACGTAGCTCTTCAGTAGTTTTCTTTTTTTTGTGAGAAGCAAAGGAGATGACAATTCCTCTAATGTACGCTTTAAAAGCGTCCCACAAATTTCTCCAATTCGTGTCCTCAGGTTTGTTAATGTCAAAGTAGTCAATAATGGCTTTTTCGATAACTGGTTTGAAATCAGAGTCCTGCAATAAATTATTATTGAACCTCCATAGGTTACGCGGAGGGGGACTGCCTAGTCCTGTCAAAGTCAATATCACTGGCGCATGGTCTGAAATTGTTATTCTTGGAATGGTGGAGGAGTGTATATGTTCGACCAATGATTGTGTAATCAGGAAGTAATCAATGCGGGAGTAGGAATTATGTGGTGGGGAGAAGAAGGTGTACTCACGGTCCTTCTGGTGAAGTAGTCTCCATGGATCTGTAAGTTGAAACTGGACAGTCATTTCATGCAGCTGAGTCCACATTTTAGATTTCTTAAATGTGGGAGTGTGTGGCGTGGTGGTTGAAGCTACAGCCTCCGCACCCTGGGGTTGTAGGTTCAAATCCCATGCTGCTCCTTGTGACCCTGGGCAAGTCACTTAATCTTCCATAGCCCCAGGTACGTTAGATAAATTGTGAGCCCACCGGGACAGATAGGGAAAATGCTGGAGTACCTGATTGTAAAACCGCTTAGATAACCTTGATAGGCGGTATATAAAATCCTAATAAACTTTAACTTTAAACTTTAAATGAACATGAGGATTGTCTGTCAATAAGTGGGTCACAGATCAGATTGAAATCCCCTCCTAATATACATGGAATATCATTATATGTATATAATTGTTCAGCTACAGTGGAGAAAAAGTTCATATCATCGACATTAGGTCCATATATATTCATAATCATAATATTAAATCCCCCAACATCTAGAATCACAACAGCCCACCTGCCCTTATCATCATGAGTTTGAGACACAATCTGAATATCTGATCTTTTCCTGATTAAAATCAGTACCCCGTTTTTTTATCATATGCAGGAGAAGAAACACTGGGGAATGCCCATGGGACTGAAAATCTGTCAGAGTCATGTGCATTTAAGTGTGTCTCTTGTAACAGGACTATGTCAGGTTGCAAGTCAGAAATATAGGACAATATTTTTTTCTTTTTGATATTATTATTTAGCCCTTTGACATTAAGGGTAATGCATGTTAATGGCATATTAACATATAGTATATGGCTGTGAAAATTGTCAGTACAAGGTGAAATAATGAGGATAAGTAAGGCACATGGTAATAAGGCAAAACTGCACATTCTAAATGACATCCTATCAGAAAAACAACAGGTAACTTTAACATAGTGAACAGTAGAAAAAGTGAAGCACGGGTCAGTGAGACCGCAAGCAGTGCGTTCCTAGGGCTCTCAGCGCGTGCAAAAAAGAATTCTGTTCTTCGTCAAATAACAAGTCTCTGCAGACATATAAGACTCAACAGTAGAGAAACACAAGTCACAGAATAACAGTGCAACAGTACCAGTACCAATAGAAGTGCATAATAACATGGTGAGATCCAAGTATCGAATACTTATCAAGTGTGGTCAATGGTAGAGGGAGACAGCTTTTCCAAATAGTCGGCCAAGTCCATGGGTCTGACAAAGTCCTTAGTGCAATTATTGTATGTGACCCTCATTTTCGCGGGGTAAAGCATCCCAAACTTAGCACCCAGAGATTTAAGCTTCGGGCGGTATTCCAAAAGGAGCTTACGGTTTTTAGCCGTTTGCTTGGCTAAGTCTGGTACAAACAATAATGAGTGCCCTTCAAATTTTATAGGTGCATTAACCCGGGCCTTCTGCATAATATCAAGTACTTGCGTGTATCTTAGAAGGCGGATCACCACAGCTCTTGGATATTTTTCATTAAGATTCTGCTGAGCCAGTACCCTATGGGCCCTCTCGATCTCGAATGGGTGTGAAAACTCGAGCCCCAACAGCTTCGCGAGCGTAGATTCCAGGAACTTGATCATGTCCCTGCCTTCCCTTGCCTCTGGTAGGCCTAAGATCCGGAAATTACTCCTATGCGAACGGTTGTTCACGTCTTCAAGATCCATTTCCAAACGCTCAATTCTTTTAGTGTGCCGCTGCAAGGAGGATATATTTTCAGCATTTGTTTTAATCTTTATTTCTGCCGACTCCATCCGTTGGTTAAGGTCGGAGAGCTCCGCTCAAAACGTGGAGATATCGGATTTAATTTCCTCCATCAGAGAACGCATGGCGCGAATTTCCTCCAGTATGTTGCAGGCCGTCTCATCATCCACTTTCGGGGCCGATTTAACAGGTGAAACGGGGTCCGTATTCCTCCGCTTTCTGGTTTTGGTGGTAGCCATGCGGGCACTTGTTCCGCAGAGATAAAATTAAACAATATCGCTGTGATTAATTTGACGAAATTGAGACTTTGGTGCCGAACGCGCTGGAGCACGAGGATCAAGCGTCCATACCTTGCGGGGCTCACTAGCGCCCCCAGGTAGACTTGTTAAAAGCAGAAAACAAGGTAGATTCTAGGTTGCAGATTTCCTTCTTGAGGTTGTTGATGGATGAATTTTAAGTTTTATGTTTGTGGGCTGCATAACTGATAAATTCTTCCCTCAGGCAAGCTTTGTATGACTCCCAAACAGCTGCATAAGAGGAGGTAGAGTTTTCATTGAGTTGGAAATATTCCTGTGGTCATTTAGAGATGTGAGAGACAAAGTCTGCATCTTGAAGAAGAGAGGAATTTAATCTCCAAAGAGAAGAATTCTTTGAAGCTATGGACCAATCCAATGAGCAAGTAATGGCAGCGTAGTCCAAAACCAATATTTCAAGAATTTTAGAATCCTTCAGCATAGGCATAAGATCCTTGGATCCAAAGAAGTCTTGGAGGAATTTCTTTAGCATAGTGGGATCTTCAAATATTTTAGTGAAATTGTGGTGGGTAACCCACATTCTGGCTGGGTAAAAGTCTGTACTGCGCTCCCAGTGATTTCAATTGTGGATGCAGATCCAAAAATTGTTTGCACTTTTTGGCTGTGGCTTTAGAAAAATCAGGAATGAAGAAAATCTTACCCTCATATTTTAAATCGGAGACTGATTTAGCAACTTGTAATGTTTGTAGGATATGGGAGTAATGTAGCAGTTTAAAAATTAATGGCCTTGGAAGAGGGTTACTATGAGCATCAGGAGCAGCACGGGCCATTCAGCACGGCTTTCTGCACTAGAAACTGCTAGCACAGTTTCTTAAAAGAGGGGGTATGTGCTTGTTCAGTCTCAAGCGGTGGATCAAAAGAAAGTTTCAGCAAAGAAGGGAGAAAAGATTGCAAGAAGGAGATGGGATCTTTACCTTCAGCTAGTTCAGGTAATCCAAGCAGTCTGATATTCTTTCTTCTCATCCAGTTATTTATATCTTCCAGCTCCGACTGAAGAATATCTATTTGTTAAATTTTTGTTGCATGACCACATATTGTTCGTCATGCGCTGTAGCTCTTTCCTCAAGAAGTTCAGTTCTAGCATTAAATTGCACAATCAGGCCTTAGGCTTCGGCGGGATGGTCCGGGAAGGGGCGGGCCCGCTTCATTTCGACGAGGCGTGCCTGCCGGCTCAAGACGTGCAAGACCCATCTAAGAACAGGTTTGGTGGAGTGGAGGTTTGGGGGTTGTTAGCGCCGGGGGGGTGCGTCTTCGGGCAGGAGGGATTGGACACCCTCCTGCCAGCGAAAGATATTGTCAGGGGGGGAGATCGGTAATGTCGGGGGGGCGGTCGGTAGTGTGTGGGGGGGTGCGTCTTCGGGCAGAGGGTTTGGGCACCCTCCTGGTCAGGGGGCCACGGCTATACTTATAGCGGCAGAAAGATCCCTTGCGATAAGTGTAGCGGGCCGTGTCTAATCTAACCCGTTTCTCTAACCCGCGTCTGTAACATGGACGCCAGTTACAGAATCGGGGTTTAGTTTAGGCCGATTCTGAATAGGACGCCTCTACCGGGCGTCCTATTCAGAATCAGGGCCTAGGTGTCTTGCGGGCCTCGCCTTCAATATAGGCGGCCTGCCTGGGGAGCATTTTTTTAAAAAAATGTGCATCCCGATTGGCTGATTAGACAGCTGTAGGACGCCTACAGCTGCCTAAAATCGGGACGCACTTTTAGAGAATCAGGCCCTAAATGCTTTGACGCTCATAGTAGGGTGGACTGTAATAATGAATAAGAGGAAGTTTGTTCAACTATGGAATTAACTTCCTCTTATCTTAAGGGGTCCTGGTCCTGTTCAACTTTTTCGCAAATCTTTAAAACTATTTTATTTGCTAAACACTTCGGAAATCATTTACATTAATATTTTAACTCTTATTTTCTTTCTTGCCTTATATTTCTTTTACTTTCTGTTAACCAAGTTGAGCTCCATTTTGGTTGAAGACCTGGTATACAAAGCTAAGTTTTAGTTTTAGAATCAAAAACAGACGACCCTACATGGTCCATGTTTTGGCACATATAAGAGTCTTCATCAGGTGTCCGAACGGATCCCCATTTCTTTGGAGAGTATTTTATGTGCTTTTCCATTTTTTTAATCAACTGGATGGGGTCAGGATCAGACCCCTGATGGAAAGCTTTTATATGTGCCAAAACATGGACCGTTTAGGGTCTTCTGTTTTTGATTCATTATTACAGACTACTCTACTACTGCACCACCCATCAGCTGGTTCGCTATTTTGGATTTGCTGGCATTTTCTCTCTGCTTCCATTGATTATACAAGCATAAACTATTGATGCACAAATTGCCAATTGAATACTAACTGGTATTACTTTGGGACTATCCGTTGCTGTCGCCCATTATATCGCTATTGACTTTGTTGCACAAGCTGACGGTTGCCATTGTTTTTATCAGCCTGTGCTGTAATAAACTTGGTTGTTCCAGTTCATCAACTTCACTTCGCTGTTGTTGTTTTAAGATTACACTAAGCAACATCATCTTGTTTTGGGGAACAGAAAAGGAGTGGAGAATTTGTTTTATTACAGTAATACTTATTTGACTGTGGCAGCATAGCCGGGATTCATAAGTCTAGGTGTCTGGGTCTTTGTAGGGTTGTTGATAATTTTAGTTGTAAAATTCATTGAACAGTGTTAGCACAGAGTAAAAGCCTGAATGTAAAACTGTTTTTGCTAAGCAGAATACCAAACATTTATTCTGTAATAAAGCAGTTTTCTGGGTTCCAGTTCCGATTGGCAAGACTCTCACTGCAGCAAGTCCAACGCACCTTTGTAATCAACATTGGTTTTCTTTAAAGTGAAAATGAGCTTTTACTCCAGGGAACACCTACCAACACCACCATGAGCAATAGATCTTCCAGCTAATGCACTAAGAGAATACAGCACTGAAACTAAAGTGGTTCTACAATATCTCATATACTGTATTTGTTCTTTAGGAGCAAAATTCCTTAATGGAATATTAGGAACCATTTAAAAGTGATTATACCCATTAAATTCTATTTTGGAACAATAGGAATTATATACCTGGCAGATAATAGACAGACTTAGAGATCCTTTTACTAATCCATGGTAAAATTTGTAGTTACTGCTATATATTGCACCCAGATTTGTATGCAAATCAGGGGTATAGCCAAAGTTCTATTTCTGCATTGACCTGGGGATGGACTAGGTGGGCATAGTTTATACGTTTCCTCAAACAGAGAAGCCGGAAAAGGGGAGTAGCTGTACCAGCAAGTCCCAGGTTTATTGATATAGAATGATAAAAACAAAACACAAAGTAATAACAAATACATATAAATACAATGAAGGAATGCACTGGCTGTAAAATATGAAACAGAGTCCCAAATGCTGTGCCAATATGGTCAGTAGCTGATCGCACATTGGTGTCGATGTAAGTGGTGATGGTAGAATATAAATCCAAATGTAGCGAATCCGCTGACAAATAGTATAGCAGTGTGATGGATTTCAGTGGATGAGCTGAAGCAAGGACTCCATACGGTCCGCGTTTTAGCAAACTAATTTGCCTTAATCAGAGGTCCATTACTGAAATCAAACATCTGGATAAAGTGTGAATGCATACGTAGAAACTAGAAGGAATATAATCAAACTCCACAAGAAGGGATGGCTGAGGAAAGCCAATGCTATCCTTTCCTCTCCCTGAAACAGTACAAATTAATACCTTGGCTGGTGGGGATAAATGCTCCCTCTAAGGATTAGCTGGGTGTGTACAACCTTTTTTGTTTGTTTAAGCAGCAAGTTCTAAATGTATTTTTTCATATGAACAATTAGTTCAAAAAAACCCAAGTATTTTTGTGAATTACGCTCCTAGAATGTATGAGCAATTACTTTCGCTCTTCTTAGAGGGAACATAAGTGGGGATCCCTGAGGTCCCCCCCCCCCCAAGCTAGATTCATCTCCGGAACCTCCCTGAGCTGTCTAAAGCTCAGGGCAGTGGTGCATGCTTCTGGTGGCCGATGCCGAGATCTCCATGTGGTAGCTGCAAATTTAATATGGCAACCATGGAGGGGGGGGGGGCCTTCCCAGCATTTGCCAGATTAAATTTGCAGATAACACATAGTACTGTCCTTGGAGTTACCATGGAAGCACTTAATACCTCCTATTTTGAAGGCAGTAAGTGAGCCCCTGCTAACTGCAAAAGTGGTAATTAGCATGCATTATTTGCAGCAAACTAATTGCAAAGGGGATGATTCTATAAAGGGTGCCTAAAGTTAGGCACCTCTTAGACACCCAACTTAATTGACAAAATACCTTTAATAGCCTCAATAAATGGGGAAAAAAAACATTTATTTGGGCAATAGGCGCTTATCACATGGCACTTAGCAATGCCTAAAAAATCAGATCTCCAAACGCCAACAGTAGAAATCTCTTTGAATTAGTCAACAAGCTCTATGACATACAGGCCTTCTCATGTTCTACCCTAGATTCCCCACCATCTGCAGACGACCTGGCCGACTTTTTCAACAACAAAATCAACAATTTGAGATCTAAACTAACGGGCTCCACAACCAAATATTTGAACCACCCAGTTGCTCAACACAAAGAATAACCTAGGGTAGATATGATCTGGAACAACTTTACTACTCCATCCTGGCAACAATTCTCCAAATATTACATGAAATATGCCAATTCCTACTGCAGACTAAACAGCTGCCCCCCAAATATAATGAAAGTTGCTCCAGTCTCGTTCAAAGCCAAGTTATACGACTGGCTCTCCTCTCTCTTACTAACCGGTACCTTCCCTGAAAAATTAGGCCAGATTCTTATCACCCCAATCATCAAAAATCCTAAAGAATCTACCAAACTGACCTCTAATTACAGACCAATTGCGAGTACTCCCTTCTTCGTTAAACTGATGGAAGGCTTGGTAAACCAGGAACTAATAATGTATTTGGATAAATTTAGCGTACTGCAAGACAATCAGTCAGGTTTTCGTTCTGGGTTCAGCACTGAAACTGTCATTGCATCACTGCTGGATTTCCTTCATACCATACTCAGTCAGGGTACCAGTGCCCTAATTCTACAACTAGACCTGAGCAGTGCCTTCGATCTGGTCGACCATATCATTCTGATTGACTGTCTGGAATCAATTGGTCTTTCAGGTAATGTGCTAAAATGGTTTCAGGGTTTTTTGAGTAAACGGTCATATCAAGTCTATAGTGACAATAAAAAATCCTGCAGTTGGGTAAATTCTTGCGGAGTTCCACAGGGCTCTCCTCTATCCCCCACATTGTTCAACATATACCTTGCCTCACTAGGGAACTTACTTCAAAGCTTAAAAATTAAATTTTATATCTATGCTGATGATATCACCATAATTATTCCACTTACTACTCTGATCTCCGAGACAAAGATTCAAATATCATTCATTCTAGAACAAATTGAACTATGGATGACCGACTTCAAATTGAAGCTAAACACAGAAAAAACTAAATTTTTCCTGGCAAGCCCTAACGACAAAATCAAAGACTCATCAATCTCCTTGAAAGGTCAGGTCTTCCCTACTGACCACTCCATTAAAATTCTGGGAGTAACTCTGTACCGCCACCTTACTCTAAGTGCTCACACAGATTTACTGGTTAAAAAATGTTTTCCGTTACTTTGGAAACTCAGAACCATCAGAAAATACTTTGATGCAGTATCTTTCCGCCTACTGGTTCAATCTTCCATCTTAAGCATGCTCGATTATTGCAAAATAGTTTACTTGGGAGCCTTCAAAACCACCATTCTAAGACTCAGTCATTCAAAATTCAGCAGTTTGACTGATCTTTGGGCTGAAGAAATGGGATCACATAAGCCCCTATTACCAAAAACTCCATTGGCTTCCCCTGGAGGCGTGAATTCTGTTCAAGTTCTCTTGCCTGTGTTACAAATCAATACTTGGTCTGGCCCCCACTTACCTAGTTTCCCAATTTAATCTGGCAAGTTCTATTAGGCCCACACGAAGAATACATCTGTTCACCTACCCAACAATAAAGGCCTGCCACTATAAAAGATTCCTGCCCAGAACCCTCGCCTTCCAGGCAGGCAAATGGAATGACTGGCTGAGTAATGTTATCTCACACTCCTCAACCTACTTCAATTTTAGAAAATTGATAAAAACAAGTTTGTTCAATCGATTTGTAAACTAAGAATTCTATAGCACTGCAAATTCAACCATTAACCTCAAGAACTTTATAGCTTTCTACTTCTTCCATTATATAAGATTGTATAGATGTCTTTGAATTGTTGACCTCTTCACTGATTGTCCAGCGCTTCTTGTTGTAAACCGCCTCGAACTTTTCATGGCTTTGGCGGTATATAAAAAATAAAATTATTATTATTAAATGGGCATTTGTATGAGTGGAGCATGACTTAGGCACCGCTAAGCACAATCTTCCCATGTGGGTCTCTCGGATCTGATGTTTTGGCTGATTCAAAAAGAGTTAGTGATGCACTAAAAAGTTTGCATGCAAATGATTCATGCGGAAGTTCGTCATACATAAAAGAAAGCATATAATCGACAAGAATGGACACAGCAGAGATGTCCAACAAGCTGAAATCGCTATGGGTTAAATACCGGGAAGAAAAGGGCCTGAAATAAAGATGGGCCTATATTATCGTCCACCCGGGCAAACCAGAGATATCAATGAAGAAATGGAAGCCGAGATGAAGCGAGAATGTAAAAGCGGTAACACGGTTATTATGGGAGACTTCAACTACCCCAGGATAGACTGGAGTCTTGGAAGCTCAAGATGTGCTAGGAAGACAGAATTCCTGGAGGCTACACAAGATTGCTTCATGGAGCAGCTTGTTAGAGAACCAACGAGAGGAAATGCCACTCTGAATCTAATCCTAAATGGGTTAAGGGGACCTGCAAAGGAAGTGGAAGTAGTGGGACCGTTGGGAAACAGCGATCATAATATGATCAAGTTCAAGATTGAGGTAGGAATACCGAAAGGAAAGAGAACCATAGTGACAACTTTTAACTTCAGGAAAGGAAACTACGAAATAATGAGGGAAATGGTAAGGAAGAAACTTAGGAACACTTCCAAAAAATAGCAAACGGTAGAACATGCCTGGTCTTTTTTCAAGGACACGGTGAGCGAAGCACAAAATCTGTATATCCCCAGATTCAGAAAGGGATGCAAAAAGAATCGAACAAAAGACCCGCCGTGGATAACTAAAATAGTGAAGGAAGCGATAGGCAATAAGAAAAATTCATTCAGGAACTGGAAAGAGAACAGGAAGTATCAAAAAGAATGTCACCATGTGGTTCGAAAAGCCAAAAGAGGGTATGAAGAGAGGCTAGCCAGGGAAGCACGAAATTTCAAACTGTTCTTTAGATATGTTAAAGGGAAGCAGCCGGCTAGGGAGGAGATGGGACCGCTGAACGACTGAGGCAGGAAGGGAGCGGTGAAAGAGGAGAAAGAAGTGGCAGAAAGATTTAACATGTCCTTTTCGTCTGTATTTACAAACGAAGACACATCCAATGGAAATCAAGCAGAAAAATTAACATCCATGGAAGTGAGCCTTGAAGATGTACGCAGGCAGATAGAAAAACTAAAAACTGAAAAATCCCCAGGTCCATCCAAGGGTTCTGAAGGAATTGAACTATTGCAGCAAATTTGCAATCTATCCCTGAAAACAGGAATGATCCTGGAGGATTGGAAGATAGCCAACGTTACGCCCATCTTTAAAAAAGGATCAAGAGGTGACCCGGGAAACTACAGACCAGTGAGTCTGACCTCGGTTCCGGGGAAAATGGCAGAAGCACTGATAAAAGAAAACATCGATGAACATTTTGAAAAAAACGAACTTCTGATAACTAGCCAACATGGTTTCTGCAAGGGGAGATTGTGCCTAACGAACTTATTGCACGTCTTCGAAGGAATTAACAAATGGATGGACAGAGGAGACCCCATAGACATCATATATCTAGATTTCCAAAAAGCCTTTGACAAGGTGCCCCATGAACATCTACTCCGGAAACTGAAGAACCATGGTGGAAGGAGACATACATAGATGGATCAGAAACTGGTTGGCGGGTAGGAAACAGAGGGTAGGAGTGAAGGGCCACTACTCGGACTGGAGGAGGGTCACGAGTGGTGTCCCGCAGGGCTCGGTGCTTGGGCCGCTGCTATTTAATATATTCATAAATGATGGAGAAACAGGGACAAAGTGTGAGATAATAAAATTTGCGGACAACACCAAACTATTTAGTGGAGCTTGGACTAAAGAGGACTGCAAAGAATTGCAAAGGGACTTGAACAAACTAGGGGAATGGGCGACGAGATGGCAGATGAAGTTCAACGTTGAGAAATGTAATGTATTACATTTGGGAAGCAGAAACCTGAGGTACAACTATACAATGGGAGGGATGTTATTGAATGAGAGTACCCAAGAAAGGGACTTGGGGGTAATGGTGGACATGACAATGAAGCCGACGGCACAGTGCACAGCGGCCGCTAAGAGAACAAACAGAATGCTAGGTATAATCAAGAAGGGTATTACAACCAGAACGAAAGAAGTTATCCTGCCGTTGTATCGGGCATCTGGAGTACTGCATCCAATATTGGTCGCCGTACCTTATGAAGGATATGGCGATACTCGAGAGGAGAGCGACACGTGTGATAAAAGGTATGGAAAACCTTTCATACGCTGAGAGATTGGAGAAACTGGGTCTCTTTTCCCTGGAGAAGAGGAGACTTAGAGGGGTATGATAGAGACTTACAAGATCATGAAGGGCATAGAGAGTAGAGAGGGACAGATTCTTCAAACTCTCGAAAAATAAAAGAACAAGAGGGCATTCGGAAAAGTTGAAAGGGGACAGATTCAAAATGAATGCTAGGAAGTTCTTCTTTACCTAACGTGTGGTGGACACCTGGAATGCGCTTCCAGAGGACGTAATAGGACAGAGTACGGTACTGGGGTTCAAAAAAGGTTTGGACAATTTCCTGCTGGAAAAGGGTATAGAGGGGTATAGATTGAGGATTACTGCACAGGTCCTGGACCTGTTGGGCCACTGCGTGAGCGGATTGCTGGGCACGATGGACCTCAGGTCTGACCCAGTGGAGGCATTGCTTATGTTCTTATGTCATAATCCCCATCTCTCCCATCCGACTGATGGATATGAGAGCAACTCTCACACATGCGCAGAGCCGGTAGGGAAAGCCCGAAAAGCTGAGAGGCAGCAGAAGCCCTGAAAGCAGCCTCCTGACACTCAGCTGTTTAGGGCAGTAAACCTTTTTCTTTTTTAATGGGCACAATATCTGCCCGATTAAAAAAAACAAACACTCCCCCCCCACTGATGACAGCCCTCCCTGATAAACCAGCCCTGAGAACCGACACCCCCCCCCCCCCCCCCGTGGTAGTGAAAATGGCAGGAGGAATGCCCTCCTTCCATGCCAAACCCCCCCCACACACACACACACACACACACACACAAACACGCAAAAGAAAATTGGCAGGATGGATTTCCACTTCCTCCTGCCAAGGCAAATCCCCCACCCACCCACCCACAGGAGAGAAAATTGGGTTCACTCCCTCCTGCCACCCGCCATCAGATGCTCCTCCGAACCCCCCCTCCTCCCCAGTACCTTTTTTGTTGGACGCAGGAGGGAAGCATGATCCTTCCACCCTCACGGCCCGCCAATCCAAAATGGCAGGTCTTCCCTCCTCTGTGCATCATGTAATGCATGGGGAGGGGCCCAAAGCCATGATTGCCTCAGATACCTAAGGCCCTTACCCTCGACAGAGAGGATGGATGAGAATACCACCTGCGCAGCTGACTGCTTTACCTTCTCTCCCAGAGCCACAAAATCACTTTTGATACGTTCACAGGGGTACCTGGCAGTATCATTAGTGCCAACATGGATGAACAGCATTGGATAATAGTTATCAGGCTTGATGAACCTTGGCAATCTCTCTGTAGTATCTTGGATTTTGGCACCAGGCAAGACAGCATACCTCCCGGGACATCATGTCTGGTCTGCAGATGGACACTTCTGTACCCCTCAGAAAAGAATCACCAACCACTTACGCCTCCTAGTGGTCATGGATCCAGCAATTTTTGAGATTTTAAGCTTTGGTCCTTCCTCTCCCTGGGATGCTCTCATCTCCTCCACTTCCAGGGCTGCAAAAGTGTGACAAGGTTATTTAGAAGAGACAGTAGTTGATGTATTGCAATATCTGCAAAAGGTTCTGACAGCCACACAACCATAGCTCCCAGTGTAAAACACTGTAGGTACTGCTTTTCATCACAGTATTGGTCATGTGCAGTCTGGATTTTATGAGGCTTTTTAAACTAGTCAATAGGCCTTGAGGTCTGCTCTATACAAGTGCCTCCAGTGATGAACCAAAACGGCATCTAAATGGATGCCTATTCTATGTTGCTTTATAAAATACTAGTGTAACTGGGTATATATATATTTTTTCTGTCCTCTGCACTTTGGAATAGTCTTCCCTCATATCTCCATTCAGAACTGGCCTTTCCAAAATTTAAAACTCTGCAGAAAGCATATTTTTTTCAATTGGCATTCAACACCTCTTTGCCATGAGTGGAACTGGATGCTTGTTCGTCTCTGTGATCTCAAACTCGTGGCCCGCCAGGTACTATTTTGAGGCCCTCAGTATGTTTATCATAATCACAAAAGTAAAATAAAACAGTTTCTTCATCATATGTCTCTTTAGCTATAAATTACAATACACTTCTCCCTCCTTATTCGCAGGGGTTAGGGCAGAGCCGGCCAGCGAATAGGGAAAATTCACAAATAACTTTTGGGCTGGCTCTGGCCCACCCCTGGACCTTACCTGGTAGTCTAGCGGTGACGCAGGGCAGGAGTGATCTTCCTTCACTCCTGCCCCGTTCAGAGCTGTGCTGTGAGTTCCCATGGTCTCATGAGACTACAACAGGAACTCCCTGTTGTAGTCTTGTGATAACACAGGAACTCAAAGCATGGCTGTGAACGGGGTAAAATCATACATGTTTGAGGCTTGTGCAGTTAAGGCAGAGCTTGCAGGAATGGGACGGAGACAGAGCTCATACGGATGGGGATATTGAGATCCCATGGGGATGGGGACAAATTTGACCCCATAATCATTCTCTACTTCATTGCTCAGTTTGTGTCAGTGGCATAACCATGGGTGGGTCTGGGAGGTTCACACTTGGCCAGCAGCAGTGCACATTACTAGTGTAACAGGCAAAAATACCCAAGCCTCGCTAGCTAAAGAGTTCTTTCTGGAGCTTCCTCAAGCTGTCTAAAGCGTGGGGTAGTCGGTGGCATACTTCTGGCAACCAATGATGAGAGCTCCCCATGCATGATCAGTTAATACATGGGGGAGGGGAAGGCAGGAGGGGATTTCATGGTGGTGCAAAAACACTTAAAAATGCAGATATTTTAAAATTTTTTGCACAGAATTTCCTCAGGGGTAATATACATATTCTCAATAAAGAATATTCCACCTTCCTAGATGTTCTCAGGTTTTCTCTAAATTGTCAGATTACTGCATCTCTGTTGGTTTGGTAACAGCTACAGCTCTGAATAGTTTTACAGTTCTAGTTAAGAATGAGCTGCAGTGCAGATGTCCGTCACAAGCACTAGCAAAAGTAGTTCTGAATAGTTTTACAGCTCTAGTTAAGAATGAGCTGCAGATGTCTGTCACAAGCACTAGAGGTCAGCAAAAGCTCAGGCACACTTCAGGACATGATTTCCTGAAAATTCAATGTAAAATATGTACTGGTTTATTAGCAAGTTTAATAATTTATTTGGATTTAGCTCACAACTTATCAATTAGAGATAAACTATAAACACTAAAATAAATTTCAATTCCATTATGATTTAACAAAAAAAAACAACAAAAAAACCACCACACCACCACACGATTCCTCTCATCATGCCTGCAAGACCTGTAACATTAATTATTTCCCTGTTTACTATATATGTACAAAAAAAGGTTCAACAACTACATTGTAGGTTATATTACTGAAAGGCCCTGAAGCTGAAAAGCTTACTGGGCTTTCTACTGGGCTGATTACAAGAGCTTTGTCTACCACTTAGCTCTTGTGCACAGGTGCCAGGCACTCCCCTCGCCCCCTTTACCACAGATACTCAACACAAACATCATGCATATAATTTGCATGCTGTTTGTGTTAAGCATACCTGGTAAATTAAAATTTCTCTATAACCTGGTGTTTTCTGGGCAGTGCTGGGACTTGTGCATCTGCCCCTAACTTAGGAACTAATGCTCAAAACTACCGCCGGTGTTAACATGCAGTTAACGTCAGGTTTCTGTGCATGATACAAATGCACTGTGGGCTCGAGCACCAGTGTTAATTTGAGCACCAAAAATAGCCACATATTATACTGAAATTGTATTTAGATGGATGTGAATGAGGTCAAATGGAAGCGCTGCCTGCCCAGAAACAAATGAAGGCTTTTAATGCCAAAAACAGCACCAGCTCAGGGGTAGTGTTAATGGTTTTCAGGAGATTTTTTTTGTTAATTTATTGCATTAAACAACCGGTTTTGTCCTCTATTTTTTTTCAAGTGGAAGGAAGCCTGTGCAAATTTTTTTTTTTAAATTATAAATATGCAAATATACATATATGCAAATATACAAAAGATAACTCAAACATGAAACAGACTAGTTGTACATATCACAGTTAATAAGCGGGAAGATAGTATTAATTATAAACCAATACAACCAGTGTCTCATGTCAACCAAATCCAACAGGGCCAGTACATATAATTTCAGCTTAGAGTATACGTATAAAGCATAGAAGAAAATTCCCAATGAGCATCATACTGAGCATCCCAAGCGACTTAATTAACTGACAAGAAGTGACTCTATATATTTTATAAATATTACATTGATATTAAATTGAGATAATTTTATATCAACGGTCCAAGTCACAATAAAGTTGAATAGGTCTCCATACTTTGAGAAAAGAACTAATAGAATGATGTTTTTCAGCTACACACTCAAATTTGTTGGTTATGCATACCGTGTTCCACATACAATGTATTCTACCATAAATAAGTGCTTCCAACAGTGCAAGATGTTTTTAATAGCCAAGAATAATAAGATGTTAAGTAAACGAGCATTGGGCTCAGGCATAGAGTATGTGAGACCATGTTGTCCAAGAATAATCATTTTAAGAAGGGTGCAAATTTTAAGCACTGATAGTGGGAAAACAAATGTGTGTAAATCTAAGCAAAACTGAAGTGCACTTTGGCACCTGTTCTGTGCTTAAGCCTTTCAAAAATTTAAGTGCTCATAATTAAGCACACAAAACAGCACCAGTATGTGCTTGCATTTCTGGTTTTGTCTGGACTTGTGCAAAAGAGCCACATTTAACACTAAGGGCTCCTTTTACAAAAGTGCGTTAGGGCCTTAACGCGCAGAATAGCACACGCTAAAATGCCGCATGTGCTAGTCGCTACCGCCTCCTCTTGAGCAGGTGGTAGTTTTTCGGGTAGCGCACACACTAAAAACGCTAGTGCATCTTTGTAAAAGGAGCCCTAAGCCTTCCTATGCATCTGCCAGGTATGTTCCTCCCTAGGGTTACCAAATTTTCTGGTATAGAAACCTGACACCCTGTCCCACCTCCAGTCCCACCCATTACACCCTCAGCCCCACCCCCATAAAGATTCATCTTTCTTCTCCGACCTCCAGGCCATGTCTGGAGGGCCTCTGTGCATGCGTGGATGTATGTGACGTCATCATTAGCTATTTTTTTATGAGGCCCTCCAAGTATCTATAAATCCAAAATGTGGCCCTGCAAAGGGTTTGAGTTTGAGACCACTGGTGTAGATGGACTGGAGTGAGCGTTGATTGAGACTTCAGTAGCTGGAACCTAAGAACAGTACCGGGCAGAGCTTTGGATTCTTGTCCAGAAATAGCTAAGAAGAAGAAGAGAAAAAAAAACCCAACAACTTTTTGGTTGGGCAGACTAGATGGACCATTCGAGTCTTTATCTGCCATCATCTACTATGTTACTATGCTACTCAGCCAAGAGCAGCCTTCATTGACTACCACTGAGTGCAAATTTTCCTCAGCCCAGGTTCTTTGTCAGTTCCAGTGAATTTCATTCAGAGTGACACTTTAGACAGGTACTTATTTTGTACCCAGGGCAATGAAGTATTAAGTGACTAGCCTACAGTCACAAGGAACAGCAGTGGGAATCAAACTTATAACCTCAAGATGCTGAGTAGAGAATAAGATTGGGACAAAGGGCTAGATTCACTAAGGACATCAACCCGATTTTCCTCCAACTCGATTCACTAACCTCGTGGTCGATCATCCTCCAATCCGATCTGCGCATGCAAATGAGGGGAAACGGCATGTAAAGTAGGCAGGCAGCGATTCACTAACAAAACACTGGAACACCGACTGTGCTGGCTGATCACGAAACAAGGGACTGCTGGGGACTTTCTAACTGCATCTCCTGCTCTCTGCCCCAATCGCCGCCCTGCTTCTGCCCTGACTTTCCACCCTGCTTCTTCCCTGACTCGCCTCCCTGCTTCTGCCCCGACTCTCCTGCTATCTGCCCTATCGTTGCCCTGCTTCTGCCCCGACTCTCCTTGCCTTCCCTGCAGTGTGAGCCCATGGTTTTAATCCGTGGGTTTAAAGTGGATTAAAACCATGGGCTCGCAAAAAAAGTAAAAAACAAAAATGAAGTTTTCTTTCCAGCTGCTCCGGGCACAGAGTACCAGCGCATGCACAGACCATCTAGATATGGTCTGCACATGCATCAGGATCGCTGGAGAGCGATCTGTGTGGTTGGTTGGGGGCGTGATTCCGATTGCCCTCATTTGCATGACGGTGCTTCGTGAATCAACCCCCCGGCCACAGATCAGATTGGATCACTCATGGATTGGATCCGATCCGTGGCCTTAATGAATCTAGCCCAAAGTTTGTCCCTGTCATCACCACAGGGTCTGTCCCTGCCCCATCCCCCCAGACTCTGTCCTCATTTGCACAAGTTTCGAACACTTATGAATTTATATTTGTTAAGAATGAACAATTAACGCATTAATTGTTAGAGTGTTAAAAATTTGAATGAGTTAACATGGTCCAGCATGGTCCAGCCTACCTTTGTTAGTCCCTAGGATTCTCCATCGACAGTGGTGGCCAGCCTTTCTTTCCTATCATTTCCTGTATGGCTCCACCAGAATTGGTGTCAGAGGACATCGGAGGAATGTTTGGAGCTTCAGCCATTTGCCACCATTGCCTCTCACCATCTCCACCATTGCTGCTCACATCCACTGCTGCCCTGTCCCAGAAAGCCACTAGAGCTGCTTTGACCCCACCCTCCTCCTTGGAAAGCTACCACTGCTGATGTTGCCCTCCCCCTCCCCCCCAGAGAGCTGTCACTGATGTTATTGTTGTCCTCCCCTCCCCCCCCTTCAGAGCTGCCATCCTCTTCCCCAGAGAGCTGTCACTGCTCTTGTGGAACAGGAGGTCAGATAGGCTGGAGGGACCAAAACCAGGCGGGAAAGAGGTGGGCTCCAGGCAGGGAACAGCTTGGTTTGCGGCTTTAGGCCACGCACCTGAAGGGGGGGCAATGGCAGTGCTATTGGTGGCAGACAGGCCTGTGCTAGGGAAGCTCAAGGCCTATTCTGGATCCTGTTTTTCTGTCATCCAACCACTAACCTTAGGTACAGAATACATATGTGCCTCAGCATGCCCCAGCTTCTCTGGGACTGTACTGAGCTCCGATCATTTCTCCACAATCTTCTGTTGATCCTCATCTGTCTCTTGGCCTTCAGTCCTGCTCATCCCCACCCAGTTCAAAGTCAAACATGTCACTCGTATTGTTGCCAATATATATTCCTTTGCTTATTATTGTTTGTTAGGTGCCATTGACTCGTTTTCAAATCCTAGCAACTTGAATTACAGATCTAAAAATAAATCAGTTTTGTACTAGACCAGTAAGGATCGATCTGGAAGGTATTGCGGTCTAGAAATGTATTTTAATGTTAAGTAATGTCCTCCAGCGTCATCCCCATGGTTGTTTTCAGTGTGTCCAGCCATCTGGTTGCAGGTCGCCCTCTTCACCAAATGTAATCCAACTAATCTAAAAAGGAGGAAAACCTATAAGTGATCTGATTTTTTTTTCTGCCTGCTAAGTAGAGAATGACAAGGGGCCCAATTTTTCCCTGTGGGGACTCATTTTCCCATCCCATCCACACGAGTTTATTTCCTCCTGTCCCTGCCCCATTCCTGCAAACTCTGTCCTCATCTGCACAAACTTCAAACACTTTAAAATCATAAGTGCTGGAGGCTTGTGCAGTTAAGGCAGAGCAAGGGGCAGGGAAAGAGACAGCAACAAAACTCACGGGGACGGGGAAAAATTTGTCCCCATGTCATTCTCTACTGCTAAGGATTGATTGTGCAACTAGGTCTGGGAAGTGATTGTGGACTGACAACAGGACAAAAAAAAAAGAACATGCCAGCTAATTATTGACGTTTTGGTGCAGCCCATCTCTCCTCTGCAGCACCCTCAGTCTTTCCCTCTCTCCAACAGTACACATTCCCCACCCCCGTCCCGCACATGATTCACCTCTTTACTCCTCCCAATTCCCATTACACACACCTTTTTTTTTTTTTTTTTTTACTTTTCAGACTACGGCAGCTTTGCTCACTCTCTCTTCTCCTTACGAGCTGAGCTCCCACAGCAAGAAGAAGAGAATTGACCCACTGCATAGTGGGTTATTTCCTTTTCCTATGCTAACTTAAGACCCCACTGTTTATGTGAACTGCCACAGGATCACAGTTCACATAAACAGTCGAGTTTAAGCCAGTACAGAGGAGGAAGTGACCTGCTGGGCAGCAATTCACTTCCTCCTCTTCTTGATGTGCAAACCAGGGGAATAGAGAGCTGGAGAATTCTGCAGAAATACTGTGCAAAAAAAAAAAAAAAATGCAGCTCCTCTCTCCCTAACACTATAGCTGTGGACTTTTAGTTAGACTGATGACAGGTCAGGACCATGGCATTGTAATCTGAGTTTGTTTTTGTTTTAATTGTGGCCAGGCAGTTTGTCCTACTGTTCCACTAGGAAGAGCCTTAGCTCATACTGTGAAGAGAGAAAATGACATTGGACAGCAAAACGGTTTTCATGAACGGTAACTTTCGTTTCAAGGACAAGACAACTGTTGTTTGCAAATACTGTGGTAAGGATTTTAAATAACATTGAAACCTCATTATATTGAACTATCCCATTAAAAGGAAACATCCTTTTGTTCACTCATCAAAACAAGCTTTGGTTCCTGGAACTTAAGATTCAGATTCATCTGATAACAGGAAAAGCGAGACAACTAAAAATTTGAATTCTCTCTTCAGAAAATTCAAGTTGTAAGTAAGGCGAAAGCCAATGCAATTACTGATGGGTTGAAACAGTGGATTGCTAGAGACTGCCGACCAGTTAATATGATTTAGGGCAGCAGCAGAGACTTCTCTAGGTGTAGGGTTACCAGATTTTACTTTAGTATAATCCGGTACCCCTAGACCCACTCCCAAGCCCGCCCAGTTCTACTCATCCCCGCCTCGTTACACTCCAGTTCCACCCTAGCCCCCCCCCCCCCCCGCTTGCTCTCGGCAGGAGGACATCTGCGCATGCGACATCATGATGTCACACGCGGCATCCGCACTTCCACGGTTGCCCTCCTGCCCAACATGATTTTGAGGAAGCTTTTCAAAACCCGGACAAAGTGCTGAGTTTTGAAAAGCTGTCCGGACCCCCGGACATGTCTGGGGAAATCTGGATGTCTGGTAACTCTATCCAGGTAGCCACTTTTGACTCTACCGTGTTTCCCCCAAAATAAGACAGGGTCTTATATTAATTTGTGCTCCACAAAACACACTAGGGCTTATTTTTGGGAAATGTCTTTTTTTTTTCCATGTGCTACAATCATCTCTCCCTTCCTCTTCTCCACCCCAATTCTTCCTCTTTCCTTTCTCTCTCCCCAATGAGCAGCATCTTTCCTCACCTTTCACCCATCCACTTGTGCAGCAGCTCCAAGGCCACCACAAACAGCAATAGTGCTCTGAACGGGCTGCTTTGCGTTCTTCCCCGCTGGGGCCAGGCCTTCCCTCTGCAGTGTCTTTCTATCCCTCCCTCCCATCCCTCTGTGCAGGAGAACCCCACTGAACCTCCCACCATGAGCCTGACATACCTCCACTCCAAAGCCTCCACAACAGCAGTGGCAGCAGTAGCACACTGAACGGGCTGCCATGTCACTGATTGTAAGCTCTTCTGAGCAGGGCCTGTCTTTTACATGTTCTTTTTTTATTTAAATAATTTTTATTGATAAAGCAGCCAATACAAAACAGGGAACGGTAGTCATGAAGCATCATGACTTGTCCATAATACAAACATTCCAGGAATGGCAACGAAAACACAGTAACAGATAAACAACAAATATAATGCTCACATAAAGGATATATGCCAATTGGCTATTAGTGAGGGAAACCCCCTCATAATAAGGCATGAAAGAGTTATAAAGAAGTCACTCTCCTGGAGCTAACCAAGGCTACAATAACGTTTTTTAAATGTCAGACCTAACTCCCCTCCCACTCCCTCCCACCATCCCAGCAGACCAATCCATCCCATACAGAACACACTAGCCACAACATACATACCCCAAGCATACCACATGCATACACCAATCACACTAGCTTGAGAGAAAACAAACAGTACCAACAGATTGAAGCCCAATAGGATAGATCCACAAAATCCCTGAAAGCAGAGTCACAAAGAAACAAAGCTTTTTATAGCTATTCAGGGCACCAATGTAGTAGGTCTGTATCTCAAAGGTAGCTATCTCCCGTTTTTTATGTAGCCACTGGAAGAAGGAAGCTAACGTTACTTCCACCCAATGTTGTAGCAAGAGCTTTTTTACCACTAGAAGTGCAATATCTAAAAACTTCCGGTGTGGCAGGGCCTTCCTCCCCCAGCGATGGAGTTTATAGCGACAGAAATACAGCTCCTGCTCAGCCCGCTGTGTGAGAATCGCATCAACCTGTTGTCAAAGGCTACGCACTCTAAATCGATCAGCGTCTGTCAAGCTCCCCTGGTGGCGCCTCCGCAATCGTTGCAGCTCTCCAGATAGCATTAGCAGTTCCGCTTCTTGTTTCTTTTTTTTTCCAGAGATGTAGGCGATAATAAAGCCTCGTAAGACTGCTTTAGAAGCTTCACAGAAAAGGCCCAGATCGAGATCAGGTGCGTAATTAGTGCCATAGTAATCCAACCACTTAGCTCACAAATACTTATGGAAAGCAAGGTCCTTATAGAGATAACCCGGGAAGCGCCAGGTTCGCTCAGATGAATCAGCAGCGATTTGAAGAGATAGCACCACAGGGGAATGATCGGATAGAGGAACCTCCAAAATCTCTACCTCGGCTACCAAAGGCAGCAGAGAAGGGGACAGCAAGAAATAATCGAGGTGGGTGTAAAGATTGTGTGGGTGAGAAAAGAAAGTGTAAGTGCGCTCCGTGGGATGGAGCAGAAAATTTACCCCTTACCCATATGGTCTCTAGGGAAGCACTTTGTGGGAGCGCAGTCTTGAATGGGATTCGCCGTGATGTTAAAGTCCCCTCCCAGGATTAGTTGGTATTCCGGGTACTGTGTCAGCCTGGACATCACTCCTGAAAAAAAAAAAAAAAAACGATGATTGTAAACATTAGGGCATACACATTACAGAGTAATAATTTCTGTCCCCAGAGCTCCCCCAATACAATAACATATCTGTCTTCTTTATCCTGAATAACCCTATGCAGCTAGAACGGAAGCTGCTTATGAACCAAAATGGCTACCCCTCTTTGGCGGCTGCTGTAAGAAGAATAATACACCTCCCCCACCCAGTCCCTCCTAAGTTTCTCATGTTCTGCTGTCGTCAGGTAAGTCTCCTGGAGGAAGGCGAGGTCGACATGCTCTTTACGAAACCATGTCGGTACCTTTTTTCTTTTAATAGAGGAGTGTATCCCGTCCACATTAATGGTAGAGAGTTTCAATTTAACCATACTCTATCTGCCCATCGATATCATGTGTGTCAAATGTCATCCTTATAGCAAATGGTAAAAGCTAGACCTCCCCTCCTAGATGAGCAAAAAGGATTCACCCTCCGAGTCCCAAAGGACATCTGTGCAATTGCTTGCCAAAGTAGCCCAGCAGTCATTCCAAAGGCCTGCACTCAAATCAAAGCCTCTTACTCTCAAGCCACCACACATACACCCCACACTCTCTCCCCCAATCCCACCCAACACATTCCCCCCACCCACTCCCACCCTGTGCACCCCTCCAAAAACCCACCATCTATTCAGCCCCCAATCCACCCCACAGAAACCATGAAACAACAAGTAGCCCCCGATTCCGGAACTTGGAGACATAGGAAATGGCTGTGTAGCTGTTGAGCTGCCATCCTTGGGCACCCTTTTGTTGGTTTTCAGTTTTACAACTTTTCTCCTTAAAGGCAGAAAGTCTGGAAATTTTTCAACTAATGGCTTCTAATAAGCAATCTAAGCCTGAATCAGTTTCAAAATCAGGTGGGAAGGCAAAAAGACTAAAAGAAGATCCACCCACCCCTACCAAGACTCCTCTGCCTGTGGATGCTTTAGACATGATTGAGCTATTAGAGGAGTTGAGAAATAGTAGATCGGCTTTAAAGGAAGTCACAGAGCAGATGGTAGCGGTGAAGGAGGAAGTGGCAAATCTGGGGCATAAAATGGAAATAGTCCATACCAGAATGGGTCAGATAGAGACCAGAATGGAGAAAGTAGAGACTGAGCAACAGCACTGTAAAAAGGATCATAAGGTCATTCAAGAAATGGAAAAACAGATGTCAGATTATGAAAACCAGGCGAGAAGAAATAATGTGAGGATCCTGGGTTTAAAGGAAGGGGTGGAAGGAAAAAATATACTCCCCCCCCATAACTTAAAAGTGCCACTAGAAATAGAGAGGGAACATAGGATCCCGGAAAGGAGACCTCACGGCCTGCTATATTTTCAGCACATTTTAGAAATTTTAAGGGTGGCAAAGGAGACTAAAAATCTGTCTTATAAGGATTCAAATATTATGTTTGTCCCAGACTTTGCAAGTGCAGCAGTGCATCTCCACAAACTATTTCTACAAATGAGGCAACAACTAAAGGAGATTGGAGCAACATATGGGCTTTACTATCCTGCTATAATGAGGGTTATCTATAAAGAGAAATCCTACCAGTTTGAAGACCCTGAAAAACTGAAGGTGTTTCTGTCTCAACAAGAGACACCAATGAACTGAGCTGATGATCCTTTTGTGGAGGGCATAGTGGAAAAGGGTATATGGACTCTGGAGTGAATCAAATTTTTATTTATTGTTTTTCTTTTGATTTTTAGTGAAGTAAGGATGAACTTTGGTGATTTGGAACACTTGATTTATTTAATTAATAGTAACTGATTTAACTGTTTTGGAATTCCAACTGTCACAATACAACTGGACTTTTTTTTTACCTCGAGATTGGAGAGAATATGTTCTTTCTTCCTCTTTCAGCGAATGGTTGGTCAGCACGTGGATGAATCCCGCCCACTATGTTAATGAGGATCCTCAAGTCAGAAGTACGCAGACGGAAGTTGTTAGAGTGGCAACAGTCTTCCGGTCCACCATGGGAGCCTCTGCTGTCAGACGGAATCAGTCAGCCCTCTCTGCTCAGCCATTGTGTCCTTGGTCAGTTCTACAGAGTTGCTATGGCCATGAGATAGAAGGGAGGAGCTAAGTTAGATGGACCGGAAGCCATCTAACTTAGCTCCTGCCTAAACCTTTAACCCTTCTAAATGGGGGAAAGACAAAAATAGCCCGAGGCTCCTGTCGGGGCATTTTCTTGACTCGTTCTTCCTGTAATATAGGGACTATTGACGCGGTCTGCAGCTGGGAGTCGTTGCGGGCAATCTGGTTCCGTGGCTCGTCATTGCTTGGTTGTGTGAACTGGACAGCACAATTGTGAAGCCTGCGGGACCGAGGTGCACAGATGGGCGGCGTTTTTCTCTGGCTCCTCTTTTTGGCCCTCTGGTGGCACATGGGGATGAGAACGGTCACAGTGGCTAGGTGCATGGAGCAGACACTGGTGACAGGGGCGGAGAGTGGAGGCCCAGCCACTGCGGGATCAACAACTGACACTCTTTCACACAGGTGCTTCTGCAGTAACAGGCTCTGCATGATGACAGACTTGATCACAATTTGGAGCAGTAGTGATGACTCGATACAGGATGTCTGCAAGATTATCAGACTGCTTCCATGGAGGGAAGGCTGGGTGTTGGAGTTTTCAGCCCCTTATCGGTTGGGAACCAAGGGCTTCAGATCATACGACTGGGTGGAGGAGAATTGGCATCCATAGAGTATCGGTTCTAGTGAAGTATAAAAGAAGGGGAGGGAAGAAAGAAAGAATAAGGGGAAGAAAATAGAGAGAAAAAAATAAACAAGTGCCTAATATATGTGTTGTAGTGGCAGTTAGCCTCTTCCTCCCATAAGAGAATAAGAGTGGACATCACCTTGTTATATTAGTTAAGTAATTTCATTAATTTAGTGAATTTACACATATATAGGGAATGTTAGAAACATAGAAAAATGACGGCAGAAAAGGGCCATAGCCCATCTAGTCTGCCCACACTAAAGATCCCCTTCCCTAAATTTATTCTCCCAGATATCCTATATCTCATCGAGTTTGCCTATTCCGATGACTCTCCCCCCACTATTACCCTCTTAGAGATCCCACTGCGCATCCCATTTATTCTTAAAATCTGGCACGCTGCTGGCCTTGACAACCTGCACAGGAAGTCTATTCCAATGATCAACCACTCTTTCGGTGAAGAAATACTTCCTGAAGTCGCCATGAAATTTCCCGCCCCTGATTTTTAGCGGATGCCCCCTTGTGGCCGAGGGTCCTTTAAGAAAGAAAATATCATCTTCCTCCGCGATACGACCGGTGATATACTTAAATGTTTCAATCATGTCTCCCCTCTCCCTACGTTCCTCGAGAGAGTACAGCCGCAATTTATTCAGCCTCTCTTCGTATGAGAGATCCTTGAGCCCTGAGACCATCCTGGTGGCCATACGCTGAACCGACTCAACTCTAAGTACATCTTTACGGTAGTGTGGCCTCCAGAATTGCACACAGTATTCCAGATGAGGTCTTACCATGGTTCTGTACAATGGCATAATGACATCGGGCTTCCAGCTGACGAAACTTCTATGGATACAGCCCAACATTTGTCTAGCCTTGGATGAAGCCTTCTCCACTTGATTGGCAGCTTTCAGGTCTTCACTAATAATTACTCCTAAATCGCGCTCTGATGTGGTCCTTGCTAAGGTCTCACCATTTAGGGTGTAATTTCTGCACGGATTTCTGCTGCCAAGGTGCATGACCTTATATTTCTTAGCGTTAAAGTTAAGTTGCCAAGTCGAGGACTTTTTATGAATATATAATTATCAGAATTTGCTCTGTAGAAGATTCTTTATAACATTTCATACAAAAATATATAGGGCATTAATGTTTAACTTAAATATATTTTTTTTAAGCAACTTATTAACTTAAAGATTCCCTTAAGTATAAGAAAATTTCCTATTAAATTAAATAACTTAAGGGTAATAGTATAATTACTATAAGGAATTTAAGTATTCACTTCAAGGGTTAAACTAATCTTGATATTTAATCTTTATTTTTTATATTTGTTTTAAAATCTTAGGTTTCAGAGATCATTTAATACAATTGGAATCATACCCCCAACCGACTGCACGGATCGCTGAATAGATGGTCTGAATACAGATGGTCTGCGCATGCTTACAGAGCAGCGACCTTTTTTTTACTTATACTTCTCGAGCCCGTGGTTTTAACCCACTTTAAACCTGTGGATTAAAACCACGGGCTCGCACTGTGGGGAAGGCAAGGAGAGTCGGGGCAGAAGCAGGGCGGTGAGTCGGGGCAGAGAGCAGGAGAGTCGGGGCAGAAGCAGGGCAGCGATTGGGGCAGAGAGCAGGAGAGTTGGGGCTGAAGCAGGGCAGTGAGTCGGGGCAGAGAGCAGGAGAGTCGGGGCAGAAGCAGGGCAGCAATTGGGGCAGAAAGCAGAAGAGTTGGGGTAGAAGCAGGGCGGTGAGTCGGGGCAGAGAGCAGGAGAGTCAGGGCAGAAGCAAGGCGGCTATTGGGGCAGAGAGCAGGAGAGTCAGGGCAGAAGCAGGGCGGCGATCAGGGCAGAGAGCAAGAGCGTCGGGGCAGAGAGCAGGAGATGCAGTTGGAAAGGATGTGAGCGACTGGTCCCCAGCAGTCGCTTGTTTCTTGATCGGCCAGCCCAGTCGGTGTTCCAGTTTTTTGTTAGTGAATCGCTGCCTGCCTATCTATTTTACATGCCGTTTCCCCTCATTTGCATGCACAGATTGGATCAGAGGATGATAGGCCATGAGGTTAGTGAATCGAGTCGGAGGAAAATCGGGTCACAAAGTGGTTGGGACACGATCGGTGTCCTTAACAAATCTAGCCCTAAGTAACTCCATATCTTCACATAAGAAGAAATTTTGGGCTCCTTTTACAAAATCACGGTAGTGAGTTCCAGCACGGCAAATGTGGCGCAGCCTGTAGGAATTGAATAGGCTATGTAGCATTTGCCACGTGGGAATCAATACTGCGGCTTTGTAAAAGGGGTCCTTTTTGTTGCAACATAACCTGTAATCTTTTGCTTATTTTGTACCAATCCCAAATGAATAGTGGAGAGACTTTCATTGTGATTGCCTAACTATAGGTTAATGAGTGTGGTACTGTTAATGATTTGTGGTTTTATGGATGACAGTAAATTCTGCCGCAGGCATATCTATAGTTGCCTGCAGTTTAGTAGGTTTCTGTACAGTCAAATCCATTTTTGCAATCATACAAGATTATTTCACAATCTGGTCAGGGGATTATATTCTTAGCTCTGTATATACAAGGTTTACATTATTATTTTTCTCCCCATCTCTCCTAGTTTTTAAGCATGTTTCTTTGAAGCAACAGCGCCTGTTGGAGAAATTCCATCTGTTTGTCTGTCTGTCTGTATAGACACGTGCTGAGTGTTTACTAAACCACAGAAGAGCTTCTTACCATGGGTTGGTGAGGTAAAAGCGCTGGCACTCATCATCAGTTATATCAGTAAGATTAAAGTAGCCCTTGAAACATTTAACTTAAAAAAAACCCCTTATACAAAGTTAGTTAAAAATCAATAGTATTAAATTGACTATTGATTTTTAACTAACTTTGTATAAGGGTTTTTTTTTTAGTTAAATGTTTCAAGGGCTATTTTAATCTTACTGATATAACTGATGATGAGTGCCAGCGCTTTTACCTCACCAACCCATGGTAAGAAGCTCTTCTGCGGTTTAGTAATCACTCAGCACGTGTCTATACAGACAGACAGACAAACAGATGGAATTTCTCCAACAGGCGCTGATGCTTCAAAGAAACATGCTTAAAAACTAGGAGAGATGGGGAGAAAAATAATAATGTAAACCTTGTATATACAGAGCTAAGAATATAATCCCCTGACCAGATTGTGAAAGAATATAATCCCCTGACCAGATAGTATTAAATTGACTATTGATTTTTAACTAACTTTGTATAAGGTTTTTTTTTTTAGTTAAATGTTTCAAGGGCTACTTTAATCTTACTGATATAACTGATGATGAGTGCCAGCGCTTGACAAAAGTTTTGCATGAAACAGTGTTGACTTCTCTTCCCTATAAACACAGAGGAACACTCTTTAGATAAAGGATGGAATCCAATTAAAGCAAAACTTAAATGACCCCAAAACAAGACTGAGCTTTGACCGTAGCTTCAGAGGTTGGAAAGTATGACCATTGCCAGGCTAGTCTGGGTCCTGCAAACAGTAGCTTAGCTAGAACAATGGGTACCTGTGGGAAAAAATAATGAGGGGCTCCTCTCTCTGATGGCCCAGCCCCCCACCCACACAATGGACTCCCCTTCCCAACAAATCCAACAAACTAGTCTCTTAAGATCACCAGTCCTTCTTTTTGTAACAAGGGTTATTAAATGTTACCTGGGGAGACCTGGGTGCCAGGGAGTCACCTACAGACACGTTCACAAGTCTTTTGTCGGATCCGACGATCGCACCAGATCCACAGCAGTTTTGAGGGAGCTAGAGGCCAGGAGAGCAGATCAGGCAGTGTCGGCAGTGTTGGACTGGCTCAGGATGTCTGCACCATGCTTGTGATAGCATCGTGCATGTGTGGTTAGACCATTTTTGGCCTGGGTCAGAAAGAGCAAAATGCTAAAAATTGGGCTTGGGAGGCTTTTGAAGCACAGCTAATTAGAGAGATCTGCAGATGGGATGGAATTCAAGAATCTCGTACCATGCTCTATCACCCATAGGGTAACAGTCTATAGGACAGGTATAATCAGATGATGCATCCGATTTTGAGAATTCTATGTAATTAAAGAAAGACAGATGGTCAGATTTACTGGAGGTAAACCAGATATATAACAGCACAATTCACAGTGCCACAGATTACACCCCTGTGTATCTGTTATTGGGAAAAGAGAAGTTGTTGCCATATGAAGAAACGTTTAGCCTGGATGATTCAAATGAAATGAGTATGGATGAATGGTTCTGGGAGCACCAGATGAAAGAACAAGAAGCACAATTAATAGCTTTAAGTGGCCTTTGAATGAGCTTTACTAAAAACAAAGCTTATGACAAACATGCTCGTTGATCTGCTTAAGATATAGGTGAATGGGTTTGACATGAAACAAAACTATCGAGAACGGCACAAAATTCAAAACATTTGGGAAACAGTACCATACCAAATTATGGGAAAACAAAAAAATGGGATGGAGAAACCATTCCACCATAATCACTTGAAATTACCAGAGATCCCTTGGAATGTCAATAATGAAGTATATGATAGTTTAACAGACTCAATATAGAAACATAGAAACATGACGGCAGATAAAGACCAAATGGCCCATCTAGTCTTCCCATCCGCAGTAACCCTTATCTCTTTCTCTCTCCAAGATATCCCACGTGCCAATCCCAGGCCCTTTTGAATTCAGACATAGTCTCTGTCTCCACCACCTCTTCTGGAAGACTGTTCCACGAATCTACCACCCTTTCCATAAAAAAAGTATTTCCTCAGATTACTCCGGAGCCTATCACCTCTTAACTTCATCCTATGCCCTCTCATTGCAGAGTTTCCTTTCAAATGAAAGAGATTCGACTCATGCACATTTATATTATGTAATAATAATAATAACAATTTATATACCACAGGACCGTGAAGTTCTATGCGGTTTACAATGATTAGGAATGTTACAGATTGAATGGCATAAACAAAGTACAGACTTAGTGATTGATAGTTCTAGAGCTCATTTGTTCAGGACTAAGATTGTATAGGTTGGTTTCTTAAGTATTTCAGGAACAGATGTGTTTTTAGACGTTTCCTGAATTCCCTATAGGTAGTAGGCAGAGTAATTGCTCTAGGTCTTTACCCCATAGTGCTGCTTGATGTAAGAAAAGATGTTGGTGATGACTTTTAAATTTACAACCTCTAACCGGTGGAGAAACAAAGTTCAGGTGTGAGCTTCGCTTGTGTTTGTTGGTTGTGAAAGAGAAAAGGTCTATTATATATTTAGGGGCTAAGCCATAAAGTACCTTGAAGCAAAAACAACCAAACTTGAATTTCACACGTGCCTCCTTCGGCAGCCAGTGTAGAAGTCAATAAGAAGGTGTTACGTGATCAAACGTATTTAAACGTCTCTATCATATCCTGCCTTTCTTCCAAAGTATCCATAGATCACCAAATCTTCCCAGCATATCAAGACATAAACGTTCATAATACTATCTTGTAGACCAGGGCTGCCCAAGTCCGGTCCTCGAGATCTACTGGCAGGCCAGGTTTTCAGGATATCCACAATGAACATGCATGAGAGAGATTTGCATACCTAGAAGGCAGTGCAACAAATCTCTCTCATGCATATTCATTGTGGATATCCTGAAAACCTGGCCTGCCAGTAGATATCGAGGACTGGACTTGGGCAGCCCTGTTGTAGACAACTGAATATTTTTCTAAGGCAGGGGTAGGGAACTCTGGTCCTCGAGAGCCATATTCCAGTCGGGTTTTCAGGATTTCCCCAATGAATATGCATTGAAAGCAGTGCATGCAAATAGATTGGGGAAATCCTGAAAACCCGACTGGAATACGGCTCTCAAGATCCGGAGTTCCCTACCCCTGTTCTAAGGTGTGTAGAATCCTCAGAGGGCTCACTTTCCTTTATTTAGAGTTCATAAAAGGATAATATGAGCCACTATCTTCAATGGATCCTTTTTTTCTTATTTTTAAACTTTTTCTTCTTATATATAAAGTGAAAAATGTAGCAGTTTTTTGTGCAAACTTAGCAGTAATAAATAGAAGATGCATAAGAACTTATCTTATTCTTAAAGTGCATTGGGGGAGCGCCTCCACTGACATGCCATGTTTCAAAATTTTTCATCAGGGTCGAGGCTCCCAGCCCAACATTAGCAGGCAGTTCTCATGCTTGCGCCATTAAAAAGGTCCGGGGGGAGGGTCGGGAAGGAGCACGGGGGGGCAGAGAAGAAGGCTGGGAGAGGCCACACCACCCCAGGTGCCACTCACCCTCGCTACGCCACTGATGCCTGCCAATGAAGCCATCTGCGCAATGTGTAGCGGCGGCGAAAAGGGCGAACAGAATGCTAGGAATGATTAAGAAAGGGATCATGAACAGATTGGAGAAGGTTATCATGCCGCTGTACCGGGCCATGGCATGCCCTCACCTGGAATACTGCGTCCAGCACTGGTCGCCATACATGAAAAAGGACACAATACTCGAAAGGGTCCAGAGAAGAGCGACTAAAATGGTTAAGGGGCTGGAGGAGTTTCTGTACAGTGAGAGATTAAAGAAACTGGGCCTCTTCTCCCTTGAACAGAGGAGATTGAGAGGGGACATGATCGAAACATTCAAGATAATGAAGGGAATAGACTTAGTAGATAAAGACAGATTGTTCCTCCTCTCCAAGGTAGGGAGAACTAGAGGGCACTCTCTAAAGTTGAAAGGGGATAGATTCCATACAAACGTAAGGAAGTTCTTCTTCACCCAGAGAGTGGTGGAAAACTGGAACGCTCTTCCGGATGCTGTTATAGGGGAAAACACCCTCCAGGGATTCAAGACAAAGTTGGACAAGTTCCTGCTGAACCAGAATGTACGCAGGTGAGGTTGGACTCATTTAGAGTACTGGTTTTTGACCAAAGGGCCGCCACGGGAGCATACTGCTGGGCATGATGGACCACTGGCCTGACCCAGCAGCGGCAATTCTTATGTTCTTATTTAGGAGGCGGTAAGTAGTCCCAGGGATAAATGCAAAAGTGATTAGTGCAATGGTATGTGCAGTGAATTAACCATAAAGAGCCAGTTTCAGTAAACGCCACCAAAGGCTAAGCACCGTTATGATCTGTGCTAAGATACTATTCTGTAAAGGGCACTCGGAATGCAGCAGCCTGATGGTTTATAGTTTGTTTATTTATAATCCGCCTTTTACAAGGCGGAGTACAACAACACACACATATTAGTACGTCACAAACATTTCAGACATCTTACAAAAAAATTAAAATATACATCATATTCAACATAAAATCAAAATAAAATACCAGCCTGACAAAAATAGCAGCATCAATCACTTCTCCTACACCAAAAATCAATCTCAAGCAATCTAATCCAACTCAGGTTTTCAACGACTAACATCTCATACTGTGTATTTCATACAACAAAACAGATGGCCTTTCAACAATTTCTCAAAGGCATCCAAATTTTTTTTGATGTTTAATGTAAGACGGGAGACTATTCCACTAATGTGCATTCTGCTCCTAACTTTAGCGTCCTTTTACTAAACTGCAGTAAGTGCTAGTGTTCACATACCACACACATTAAAAAGGCTTACTGCAGGATGTGCACTGGCATTCCGCAGTAAATTATCCCTTTTGCACACGTATATGTGCTCTAAAAAAAAAAAAAAAAATTAGTTTCCTCTAAGGGAGTTTGTTAGGCGGCGGAGAGTGGGCGTGATAGCGCTAAGCAGTTGCGTGATGCGTTGCCGCCTGCTAATTGATTAGCGCAGGGATAGCCTACAAAATATGAGGCAGTAGGGCTTCAAGCGGTAATTTTGGTTTTTAATGGATACGTGTGAATGGCAAAATTAACGTTTGATCATCAAAATAGCAGTGAAACTTATCCACTATTTGACTACAACCCTTATATATAGAAATTCTATACAGGATCCTCAGCGGCACCACTTAGAGCTCAATAATATCTCATTGCTCTAAGTTTTACGTGTCACATACACAGCGCATATTACGTGGAAAATTAATGTTTGGTCATTCATTTGGAAAGTGGAAAAATGTGCCTTTTTCCAGTCAAGGAACAAGTGGCCTTAGCACGTGGGAAAGATCCTCAACCCTGCTAAAATCCGAGATAAATGCTTGCACCTAACTGATGGCAATTAGGCATGCAAATGTTAGTATTCTATAACATGGCATCTAATTTCTGGAAATGTCCCCAACCCCCAGGCCTTTATCAGGGCCACTTCCCCTTTTGAGTTACATGCTATGAAATTTAGGTGTGCATGGGACACAAGAAACTCGGGTATGTTCATGTACCCTACTCCGAAAGCCTGCCATTATAAAAGCTTTTTAGGCAAAACTCTAGCCTTTCAAGCGGGGAGAATGAACGCTTGGATGTGTTCTCCGATTGCCCACTCCCAATCTTACTATGAGTTTAGAAAATCACTGAAAATCTATCTGTTTGGTAAATTTATGCGATGACTTTGCTTTGCATCACTCCTCATTGTATTATGTTGTATTTTGTTGTATTTTATTGTATTGTATAGCATTGAATTCTACCGATTCCTACTGTATCTTGCATCTTCGCTGATATGCCTCAGTTCTCTTGCTGTTAACCGCCCGGATCTTCTGGTTGAGCAGTATATAAGAAATAAAATTATTATCATTATTATGCATGTTATGGAATAGGGCATAGGGCAGATCCATGCTGAATCCTAATTACTGCCAATTAAGTGCTTGTTAATACCAATTGATTGTAAGCATTTCATTGGCTAATTAGTTTACATGTGGATGTGGGATCCGGACCCAAATTTGGACGATCTATACAGAGTCTGGGGAAAATTACTTCCAAAGGGTTTGAGGCTTGTGCAGATGACGACAGAGCTTGCTGGGATGGGGCAGGAGCAGGCTTTGTAAAAGGAGTCCAGGGTAAATATAAAAACAAAACAAAACACTTAAGTCATAATCTAGAATAAAGGCCCACTTTTATGAAGCCACGTTAGACTTTTTTTTTAATCACTGGCTGCGGCAGAATTAGTTCCGATGCTCGTAGGACTTCTATGAGCGTCGGAGCTTTTACCACCATGGCCAGCGATAAAAAAAAGCCTAAAATAGCTTCATAAAAGGGCGGGGGAGGGGCGGGGAATCTTTAGAATTCATCCAGCTTCCTTCATAGAATCCCTAATAATCACACAAATCCCTAGCTATAATCATAAAACTCCCACTACAGCTTAACCTCATTCCTGATCATCTTTAAGAATCTTACTTGCCTCCAACTGAATACCCTTGATGAAAAATCCATGTTTTTAACTAGCTTTCTAAAAATCAGGGGGGGTTATATTAAGTCCTATCTACCAGGGTAGAAGAGACAGCTTTCTAGTGGAAAGGAAAGTGTTCACTTCCTTTTATCTGTATCTTACACTGTGACTGAAGAAAAGTGATAATGAGGAATAAAAGTTAATATGTTATTGTTACTTTGGTGTGCCTGCATTTGATGGTTAACTTGTTCCAGAGGAAACATGAAAATATCTTAGCAGTAGCACACAATTATGTTAAGTGGTGAATGCTTTGTGATCATTGTCAAGCACAGTATACTCGTAGTTAACACCTGGAAATTCCACAAATCCCTCCTAACCTGACCGGTATTTCAATGTTCTCATCCTCCTTTCAGCCGCTCCTCCCAGCCTCTCAGGGACACATTTGCCCTGTTGCTTGTCCCATTCTGTACAAGAATAGGTTTCTGGGTGTGAAGGGGGAGGGGCTATGTAAAACACAAAAAGTAATGGGTAACTGACAAATTTAATATGAAATCTGAAGACTGCTAAGATTCTTGGCATTGCGAACTGGAATTACCTGTACTTCTGGTACTCGTAAACCAAACTATACAAGAAAGCTCTGAATGAAGTCCTTTTTTAATTCAAAGGACCACAATGAAAATACAAGAAACCTCTGAGGGCCACCAAAAGATTACAGGCTTACACATTTATGTTTCAAACATAGAAACATGTTTATTGGAAATGAAAAGTCACAACAACATTCAAAGGTAAACAGAAGGGTTGACCACAACCTCCAGTCACAAAACAAAGGTAAGGTAGGGTACAGCTCCAAAACTAAAGACCATTTCCACAATTTTCAAAGCCTTATTACACATTTAAGCCTATACTAATTAAGGCCCCCTTTTATGAAGCCATGTTAGGGCTTTTCATTGCCAGCTGCTGCGGTAAAAGCTCCGACGCTCATGAGCGTCAGCGCTTTTACCGCAGCAGCCGACAATTTTTTTTAAAAAACCCACCTTAATGCGACTTCATATAAGGGGACCTAAATACATCATTGAAAATTCTATTTTCATCATGTACTCTTCTGTGGTTTTAGCAAAGCTTTGGTGTGGTTTCCACAATTCTTTGAACACAAGTGTTTCATGATTTCTATAGCTTTGTCATACCACTGCAGTACATGTACATCTACTTATGGATTCCGATCTTTGACCTTTTCTAAGGCCATATGTACATATGGCGTAGGCATAGTAGATCCTACACCCGATATATATCAACCTTTGTCAAGGCCTGGTCTACAGTAATCCTTTTTTCAGATATTTAGGGGGAATTCATCAAGGAGTACTAACTGATATAGTGTACGCTAACCGCATTGATGCATGCTAATGATTAGTGTGCACTAATGGCCTGATTCTATGAAAGGTGCCTAAATTGGCCGGAGCCTAGAAAAATGGTGGCCACGTGTCAATCACATTTAGGCGCTGTTTACAGCATCATGGCTACATTTCACGCACCTATGTTTTTGGAGAACCGCACTTAGTGGCACCTTAGTCAGGCTCCGCCCATAGAAAAGCCCACTTAGGCGTTAGGCACCGCTAATAATAATAATAATTTTATTTTGTATACCGCCATACCCAGAGAGTTCTAGGCGGTTCACAACAATTAATTAAGATTACAAACGAAGATAACATTGGGATTAACAATTTTTGGAATGTACATGTCATTGAAGTTGACAGGAATTAACAATTTTTGGAGTGTATACAATATATAAGAATGTACAATAGGAATATACAAGAGTGTACAATAGGAGGGTAAAATTTTTTTATTTACAGGGAAAAAATACCGGTCAGAGAAGTTATTTGGTTTGGAGGGTACAGTAGGGGGGGAAGGAGGAGGTTCATGTGTATTGAAGGTACAGTAGGAGGGGAAGGTGGAGGTTCATGTGTACTGAAGGGAGTAGAAGCAGCGAATGGGAGTGTTAGGGGTTCTGTCCGTGGAATAAGTGAGTTTTGAGTTTTTTTCTGAAGTCAAGGTAAGTGGGGGCGTCAAGTACAATTTGGGCAAACCATGGGTTTAGTTTGGCCGCCTGGAAGGAGAAGGTTTTGTCAAGGAACCTTTTGAGGTGACATAATTTTAGGGAGGGGAAGGTGAATTCTGCGAGAGTTCTTATTGTTGTGATTTAATTTAAAGTGGGGGATGAGGTAGCTTGGGGATAGACCAAACACAGTTTGTAGCTGAGGCATGCGAACTTGAATAGTACTCTGGATTCAAATGGTAGCCAGTGCAGTTTATGGTAGAAAGGGGTGATATGTTCCCATTTGTTTAAGCCAAATATAAGTCGGACGGCAGTGTTCTGAATCAGTTTTAGTCTCCTGGTGGTTTTCTTCATGGAGCCTAGGTAAATGATGTTGCAATAATCCAGGATGCTAAAGCACCATGCGAAAGGTGCCTATTGATCAATTAATTTCTTTTCTAATTATTGAGGCTATAAAGGGTATTTTGCCAATTAATTTAGGCGCTGTTTATAGAATATGGCCCTAAATGCTAAGATGCTCATAGGAATATAATGGCTAGCACCAGCTGATGAATTCCCCCTTAAATACACTGTCTGAGCAGGCAAGATTGACCTTAACTTTGCCTGCAGCCCTGGGTCCATGCAGTGGAGTCCACAGATATACAGCATTCTGTAAGTTACAGAAGAAATTCAGTAAACAGCACTGACACATAGGTGCTGAAAATAATTCAATGCTAAGCTCTATTCTACAGTATGCATCTTCTATAGCAGTGTTTTTCAACCTTTTGACACCTATGGACCGGCAGAAATAAAAAAATTATTCTGTGGACTGGCATCGGTCCGTGAACCAGCGGTTGAAGAACACGGGGCTAAGTCGTGGGCCAGACCCCGCCCATCTCTACCCAATGTCCACCCCAGACCCCACCCCCATAATAGTACTAATTGCACCTTGCACGTCCCTTGCCTCATCTGGAAGCCTTCCCTCTGCAACGTCAGAGAGAAGGCTTCCGGTTCAGGCACAGGATGCCTGTAGGAGCCACTGCCCATGGCTTTATGCACTGAATCAGTTAGGAAAAGAGAGCTGGCTCGAAGATAAAGGCGCATCGATCGCACCATGGACCGGCGGTTGAAAACCACTGTTTTGGGCCTAATGCACATGCAAAACCGGCACCGCTGAAACGGTGAGGGGGAAAAAGCGCTCACTGCGGATATGGGGACAAGGCCATCTACTGCCCCATGGAGCCGTGAATGGCCTTGTCCTCGCAGTTAAGGGAAGAAACGCGTGCAGCCCCCTCCCTCCTTCCTACCTACCTGAATCTATCTATCTCCCTCCCTCCCCTTACATTCGTGACGCGTTTTGAGTAACTTCTTCACAAAGCCGTTGGAGCCTGCAAGCAATGGCGTGCATGTGTGAGCGGAAGCTTCTCTGACGCAACTTCCGGTTTTTAAGTTCAAAGCCGCCGCTGCGGCTCCTCTCACGAGCCGCACCTGCGTCGGAAGCCTCTCTGACATCACGTCAGAGAGAAGGCTTCCGACGCAGGCGTGGATCGTGAGAGGAGTCGCCGCGGCAGCTTTAAATTCAAAAATAACTTTGGCAAGGGACAGTAAGGGAGCCAGCCAGAAACAAATAGAAATGCTACTTAACAGGGAAATGGAGGGGGAGGGAAATGCTGCTGGTGAGAAAAGGGGGCTGGGGCTGGAAGCTGAAAGGGAAAAGATGGGAGAAGGGGGCTGAGGGGGAAAAATGGGTTTGGAGCTGGGGCTGAAAATAGGGGACATGTGAGGGAAGGAGGCTTTACTAGCACCCGTTAATGTAAAGGGCTTAAACACTAGTGTGGTCATATTTAGGTAGTTAACCCATCCAGTTAAGTGCTGAATATCAGCCAAGTGCTGACTCTGCTCCTGGAATACCCCCCAAAATAGCCCATTTTGAGTTTAGCACTAACCGTTTGTTTTCAGTGGGACTAATTCGATTTATGCCACTGAAAATTAGCAGTTAGCTCCAAACAGGCGATTTAACCAGCCAGGAGCTATTTCTAGCTGGTTAAATCGCTTTGATTGTTGACCTCTAAAATTAAATGCTATTAGTAATATAAATATTTGGGATTTGTAGTTCTTCAGTCCAATTAATGCTCAAGGCTCATTACAGTGTTATTAGTATTCAGGAAGATTAAGACCCTGTCCTAAACAACTTACAATCTTCAGTGGGTAGCTGAGGCAACAATGACTTGCCTAAGGCCCCAAAGATAACAGGGGGAGGAAGATTTTTTTATTATTGCATTTTTACATTTGAACTCTGGGGTTCAGCAGTACTGATTTTCCCCAAGGCAAATGCACCAAAACCCATTCAATTCCTATAGGCTTTGATGCATTTACTGTGGGAGAATCACTACTGCGGCTTTGTAAAAGGGGGCCCATAATGAGAGTTAAGAGTAAAAAATAATCTAGAAAATAAAAAAAAAATCTATGCAAGATAAAAATAAATCTTCAGCAGTATCCAGCATGATATTAGCAATACCTATAATTAATCATCATTCAAAAAAACATATTTTGTAGAGAAAAATTTGAAATTTTTGATAGAGATCTTTTTCTCCTCAAAAATAATTTTTTTGAATGATAATTAATGGGTATTGCTTATACTGTGCTAGATACTAATGAAGATTTGTTTGTTTGTTTTTTATTCTGAGAAGATATTTTTTGATTCTCAGAACATTACCAAGCTCCTTTGCCTCACTGGCTTAAGTGTATTTAGCGCTTATTTGAAATATGGCAAGGGTTAGTAAACAAATATTTTGTCCAGTCCGATATAGTACAAATGAATGTGTAGTGTTGTCTGGACTATTGTACGGTTTTAGTGACTAGTTGTGATTCCAAAAAGACGCCTCAGCCCCACCACTCCACCGCATGTGATATTTTATACCGCGGGAAGCATGTTGTGGTGCTTCATCATTGGCTGTCAATTTTTGAATACTATTTGCTCCTTTTTATTCTCTTTTTTTGTTTTTATATATATATATATATATATATGTTGCTCTTTTCCAATGCTTTTAAGAAATAAATATTTCAAATACACTTTGCTTCTTCAATGTCATAGTGTATACGTTAAAAGTAAATGGTACTTATCTCAGCCAAAACATGGGGAGTCAGACCCGACATGTTTCACACAACCGAGTGTTTTATCAAGGGTCTCCCTGTAAAATATAGAGCAGAAGCTGTCACATACAATTGTGTCCTGCCCCTCTCCTATCCAAGTTATGTTCGAAAGTGGTCATAATATTATGCGTTGTACTCACCAAGGCTGCCGCTGTCATCCGACTCCAATTTAATTATGAGAAAAGATGGCGGCGGCGTCCTTCGCCTAAAGTTTAAATCCTCCCTCTCTAACAACAATGTATCCGCCCCCTGCAGCTCATTGGTCCCAACTAAAATTACATCACCGATCCCCACTCGATTTCACTATTCAGCCCGCGGGGCTCAACAGTGTCCAGCGAGAAAATAAATCTTTGCTCGCTCTCGTTAAGCTTGACCTGATCGCCCCCTCCATCCCACCCTGTCACTTTTTTAATGACACGCCATCTCAGGTCAGCGGTAGTATGTTTTACCCTCAGCCAATGTTCAACCAGAGGTGCTTGCATTATCCTATTTACAATGCGAGATTTGTGTTCTGTCAGCCGTGTTTTTATTTTCCTATTAGTACGACCCACATATATGAGGTCGCAAGGGCAAACGATGATGTAAATTACACCCTGGGTGTTACAGTCAGTGACATGTTTGGATTTTAAAGTAACTGGCCTCCCAGGAACCTTCCAAGTGTCCCCCTGGATGGCGGAGGGGCACCACTGGCATCTACCACATGCCCCATGGTGCCCCCCCTCCACCACCTCAGGACGAATCCCATATTTTTGGAAATTACACCGTTGACCTAGTGTACTCCCCCGAGTATACGCTATCCTGGGAAAAGACTCTTAAGGGTTTGTGAGGTTGTACAATAAACCAGTATTTTCTAAACATATCCACCATCGCTTTAGATGCTCTTGAAAAAGGAAGAACACATGTAAGCTGGTCATCCTCGCTTTGAATGTTAGATGGTTCCTGCAGGAGTAACCCCCTCTGTGCATACTTGCCCCTATTAAAAGCCTGCTTGATGGATCTTTCTGGGTAGCCCCTAGCCCGAAGACGGTCCATCAGTTTTCTAGCTTGTATTTTATACTCATCCATAGAGGAGCAAACCCTGAGTACCCGTAGAAACTGCCCGATAGGTAAGTTAAACCGTAGTTTAAACGGGTGAAAGCTGTTGAAATGCAGTATGGTGTTACGAGTAAGTGATTTTCTATAGAGGGACGTGGTAATGCTGCCCCCCCCCCCCCCCCCCCGTACTTGAACAGTAATGTCTAAAAAATCAATCTTCGTCTGGTGGCATGCCATAGTGAATTTAATATTCGAATCCACTGAATTCAAAAATTCTACAAAAGAATCAAGATTTTTTGGGGGCAGATTTTTGGATGATATTTTTTTCATTTGGCATAGCACTAAACAAGATCTTGATTCTTTTGTAGAATTTTTGAATTCAGTGGATTCGAATATTAAATTCACTATGGCATGCCACCAGACGAAGATTGATTTTTTAGACATTACTGTTCAAGTACGGGGGGGGGGCAGCATTACCACGTCCCTCTATAGAAAATCAGTTACTCGTAACACCATACTGCATTTCAACAGCTTTCACCCGTTTAAACTACGGTTTAACTTACCTATCGGGCAGTTTCTACGGGTACTCAGGGTTTGCTCCTCTATGGATGAGTATAAAATACAAGCTAGAAAACTGATGGACCGTCTTCGGGCTAGGGGCTACCCAGAAAGATCCATCAAGCAGGCTTTTAATAGGGGCAAGTATGCACAGAGGGGGTTACTCCTGCAGGAACCATCTAACATTCAAAGCGAGGATGACCAGCTTACATGTGTTCTTCCTTTTTCAAGAGCATCTAAAGCGATGGTGGATATGTTTAGAAAATACTGGTTTATTGTACAACCTCACAAACCCTTAAGAGTCTTTTCCCAGGATAGCGTATACTCGGGGGAGTACACTAGGTCAACGGTGTAATTTCCAAAAATATGGGATTCGTCCTGAGGTGGTGGAGGGAGGGCACCATGGGGCATGTGGTAGATGCCAGTGGTGCCCCTCCGCCATCCAGGGGGACACTTGGAAGGTTTCTGGGAGGCCAGTTACTTTAAAATCCAAACATGTCACTGACTGTAACACCCAGGGTGTAATTTACATCATCGTTTGCCCTTGCGACCTCATATATGTGGGTCGTACTAATAGGAAAATAAAAACACGGCTGACAGAACACAAATCTCGCATTGTAAATAGGATAATGCAAGCACCTCTGGTTGAACATTGGCTGAGGGTAAAACATACTACCGCTGACCTGAGATGGTGTGTCATTAAAAAAGTGACAGGGTGGGATGGAGGGGGCGATCAGGTCAAGCTTAACGAGAGCGAGCAAAGATTTATTTTCTCGCTGGACACTGTTGAGCCCCGCGGGCTGAATAGTGAAATCGAGTGGGGATCGGTGATGTAATTTTAGTTGGGACCAATGAGCTGCAGGGGGCGGATACATTGTTGTTAGAGAGGGAGGATTTAAACTTCAGGCGAAGGACGCCGCCGCCATCTTTTCTCATAATTAAATTGGAGTCGGACGACAGCGGCAGCCTTGGTGAGTACAACGCATAATATTATGACCACTTTCGAACATAACTTGGATAGGAGAGGGGCAGGACACAATTGTATGTGACAGCTTCTGCTCTATATTTTACAGGGAGACCCTTGATAAAACACTCGGTTGTGTGAAACATGTCGGGTCTGACTCCCCAGGTTTTGGCTGAGATAAGTACCATTTACTTTTAACGTATACACTATGACATTGAAGAAGCAAAGCGTATTTGAAATATTTATTTCTTAAAAGCTTTGGAAAAGAGCAACATATATATATATAAAAAAATAAAAAAACAAAAAAAGAGAATAAAAAGGAGCAAATAGTATTCAAAAATTGACAGCCAATGATGAAGCACCACAACATGCTTCCCGCGGTATAAAATATCACATGCGGTGGAGTGGTGGGGCTGAGGCGTCTTTTTGGAATCACAACTAGTCACTAAAACCGTACAATAGTCCAGACAACACTACACATTCATTTAAGTGTATTTAGAACATAAGTATAGCCATACTGCATCAAACCAATGGTACGCCTAGCCCAGTATCCTTTTCCAACAATGGCCAATCTAGGTCACAAGCACCTGGCAGAAACCCAAATAGTAGTAACATTCTAAGCTACTGATCTCTGGGCAAGTAGTGGCTTCCCCACACATTTGTCGCAGAAGACTATGGACTTTTCTCTCCAGGAACTTATTCAGACCTTAAACCCAGCTATGCTAACGGCTGTTACAACATTCTCTGGCAATGAGTTCCAGACTGAGCTTAACTATTATTCAGTGAACAAAATACTTCCTCTTATTTGTTTTAAAGGTATTTCCATGTAACTTCATTGAGTGTCCCCTAGTCTTTGTAATTTTTGAATACCACTCAGGATTTTGTAGACCTCAGCCATATCCCTCTCTCAGCTGTCTCTCTTCCAACCTGAAGAGCCCTACCACAAGATCCTGCTAGGGGGAGGGGGGGAATTGAGAAAGCACTCATGGGAGGGGGTTGAAAGAAGTGAGACAGAAAGAAGCATCCGTGGGGAAGGGGGGGGGGGGAAGAAGAGAGAAAGAGAGAGGGAAACACCCACAGGGGAGGGGGGTTGGAGGGAGAGTGAAAGTGAAAGTGAGAGAGAAGCATACATAGGAGAGGAAGAAAGGGAAGGGAAATGGAATGGGGGACTCGTATACCACAATAAATCAAAACTAGCCTGCTCCCAAAAAATGCATGCAGACAGTGCTCCTAGCAGATGCCGATTCATCGAAAAAGAGAGAACCAAACAACATAAACATAGGAGTGGAGGAAAAAACCTCAGTTCAGCTTCATGGATTTTGGGAAAAATTTCCACTCTTACTATGATGGATTGTTCTCAGTAGAACGCAGGGCTCAATAGGCCACTGTTGCTACTAGTGCTGCCTGATTCACAATTCGAATCGATTCACCAATTCATTTTGGGTGAATCGATTCGAATTGATTTACCCCGCCAAAAAATCGGCCTCCTGATTCATTGACTGACCCTCCCCACTCGCCCTCTAAAGCAGGAGCGGCAGCGCTGCCTTTTGCTGGCCTGCCGCTCCTGCTTTAGAGGGCGAGTGGGGAGGGTCAGTCGGGAAGTGGCTTACCCGCTGCTGTGCAGGCCTTCAGAGGAGATAGGCAGGTGAGGGGACAGGCAGGCCTTCGGGGGGCGATGCAGGCCTTCAAAGGGAGGAGACAGGCAGGCAGGCCTTCTGGGGGGATGCAGGCCTTCAAAGGGGAGGGGACAGGCAGGCAGGTCTTCGGGGGGATGTAGGCCTTCGAGGGGGTACAGGCCTTCACGGGGAGGTGCAGGCCTTCAAGGAGGGGACAGACCAGGGGAGGGGGGCCCTGGTATAGAAGTACACGGAGGGAGGGAAGGGGGGTTCAAAGAGACGTGCATATGCCAGACTTTGGGGGGAAGAAATAATGGTTCTGAAAATAGAGGAGAGGAAGAGAGATGATGGACAATGGAATTTAGGGGGGGAAGGAACAGAAAGGTAGAGAAGCTGGACACAAGGGATGGTGTGGAGGGGGGGATAGAGATACTGGATAGAAACATAGAAACATAGAAGATGACGGCAGAAAAGGGCTACAGCCCATCAAGTCTGCCCACTCTGCTTACCCACCCCCTGTCTATGCCCTAATGACCCAATTTCCTTATCTTGACCCTCGTAGGGATCCCACATGGGTATCCCATTTATTCTTAAAGTCTGGCATGCTGTCTGCCTCGATCACCTGCACTGGAAGCTTGTACCAATGATCAACCACTCTCTCTGTGAAGAAATACTTTCTGGTGTCGCCATGAAATTTTCCGCCCCTGAGTTTGAGCGGGTGCCCTCTTGTGGCCGAGGGTCCCTTGAGAAAGAAAATATCATCTTCCACTTCGACACATCCCATGAGGTACTTAAATGTTTCGATCATGTCTCCCCTCTCCCTACGTTCCTCAAGAGTGTAGAGCTGCAATTTGTTCAGTCTCTCTTCGTACGAGAGACCCTTGAGCCCCGAGATCATCCTGGTGGCCGTCCGTTGAACTGATTCAATTCTGCGCACATCTTTACTGTAATGTGGCCTCCAGAATTGCACACAGTACTCCAGATGAGGTCTCACCATGGCTCTGTACAACGGCATTATGACTTCAGGCTTTCGGCTGACGAAACTTCTATTGATACAACCCAATATCTGCCTTGCCTTAGATGAAGCCTTCTCCACTTGATTGGCAGTTTTCATGTCTGCACTGATGATTACTCCTAAATCTCGTTCTGCTGAAGTCCTAGTTAAAGTTTCTCCGTTCAAGAAGTACGTCCTGCATGGATTTCCGCTTCCGAGGTGCATGACCTTACATTTCTTAGCATTGAAGCCTAGCTGCCAGGTTGAGGACCAACTTTCCAATGTAAGCAGGTCCTGCGCCATATAATTCTGTAAACTGCATTCACTTACTATATTACATAGTTTGGTGTCATCGGCGAATAGTGTTATTTTACCTTGAAGCCCTTGAGTCAGATCCCCTATGAATATGTTGAAAAGGAGTGGACCCAGGACCGAGCCCTGCGGCACTCCACTGGTCACTTCCGATGTTTTAGAGAGGGTACCATTAACTACCACCCTCTGAAGTCTGCCACTCAGCCAATCATTGACCCATGCAGTTAGTGTCTCTCCTAACCCCATCGATTCCATCTTGCTTAGCAGCCTGCGGTGTGGGACACTGTCAAAAGCTTTACTGAAGTCCAGGTACACGATGTCCAAAGACTCTCCCAAGTCCAACTTTCTTGTTACCCAGTCAAAGAAGCTGATAAGATTGGATTGGCAGTAGAGAATGACACGGTGACAAAATTCATCACCGTTCCCGTCCCCGCGGATAACCGCGGATTCCCATCTCATTTTCTAGTGTCTATTTCAACCTCCGTCCTTCTACACCAGCATTCTTCAAAGCAAAGCTTGCGGGTCAGTGGTTGTGGCCATTCATACTCTGATTCTTCCCTCTCTCTTTAAAGAATGACATGAAGATGGTTTCCCGCAGTTATCCGCGGGGACGGGAACGGTGATGAATTTTGTCACCGTGTCATTCTCTAATTGGCGAATGACCCTTGGTGAATCCATGCTGACTGGGATCCCGAAGATTCCCTTCATTCAAGATCGTGTCCAATTTGCTTTTAATTAGTATTTCCATGAGTTTGCACACTATTGATGTGAGACTCACCGGTCTATAATTCGCAGCCTCTGCCCTGCAACCCTTTTTATGCAGAGGAACGACATTAGCTAATTTCCAGTCCAGGGGAACTTTCCCCTTACTTAGGGAGAGATTGAATAGCTCAGCCAACGGTTTCGCCAGGACATCGCTCAATTCTCTGAGCACTCTTGGGTGCAAATTGTCTGGTCCCATGGCTTTGTTCACCTTGAGTCTTGCCAGTTCACTGTAAACTTCACCTGGTGTGAACTCAAAATTCTGAAACGGGTCTTCTGTGCTTTGTGTTGCCTTCAACTGCGGACCGTGTCCCAGTGCCTCACAGGTGAAGACTGAGCAGAAGTATTCATTCAGTAGTTCGGCTTTATCGGAATCTGCTTCCACGTAACTTCCGTCCGGTCTTCTAAGGATAGGAGGGTAGTTGGGAAAAGAAAGGGAGAGATGGTGGACCCTGGGGTGGTGGGGAAGGAGAGAGAGATGCTGGATGAAAGGGTAGTTAAGAAAAGATAGATCTGTGGATGGAGATGAAAAAAAAGAAAGATGCCAGATCTCCGGGGAAGGGAAGGGAAACGGAAGGGGAGGACAGAGATGGCAGATGGATGGTTAGAACGGAGAAAGAAGAAAGAAGGAGACCCTGGCAAGCAAGTTATCAGAAGACAACCAGAGCCTGGGACCAACAAGATTTGAATGACCAGACAACAAAAGGTAGAAAAACGAATTATATTTTCCCATTTGTGATTACAATATGTCAGATATGAAACGTGTATCCTGCCAGAGCTGGTATTAGACCGCAAATGTGAGCTAAGATTTAAGAGAGAAAGGAAAAGTCTTTTTTGTTTGTTTATTTTGTTTACAACACAGCACCAGTGTGGTTAGGAGCAGGCAAAGGGGGTGAAAAGGCTATAAAAGGGGTGAAGAGGCTATAAAATAAACCCACCAGGATGTTTGAAAAAAATACCCAATTGGGCAGGAAAATCGAATCGCATCGAAAAACCAATTCAGTAGGCTGAATCGAATCTAAATTTTTTTTTCCTGAATCGGGCAGCACTAGTTGCTACTGCTTCATATGTACAAAAAAAATGAAGTTTTTCAGATGACTCACACAGGCAACTTGCACCAGGATAAGCACTGAAATGGCATAAAGAATTCACCACTGCCAAGTCGGTAATTACGCAGAATATAATACACAACACACTTTCATGAAAAAGTTTTTATATTGAAGTCAAAAAGTTAACCAAACTTATTTTCATATGATTTATATAATAAGAGACATGGAGGAAAAAGGGGAACTTCACCACCCAATCATTGCTGTACCTTCAGATAAACAGTAAGTTATTATTGTGCAAGGCATCAAAAAATAAACATCACTTATCTGTTAAATAGTGTTCTTTGGCCTCGACATGCCACGTTTCATTGTTTCTTTAGGAAGCCAAACAGAAATTTCAAAAGACACAAGTCTTTCTTTTGGTTGTCAGTCTCTGAAACACAAACCAAAATATAATTAATTATGAAGAAACTATCATACATAAACCGCAAATAGCACTCAAAAATACAAACTCATACTAAATCACTTCTAGCAAAATCGGAAGGGTACCTTTGGAGCTCAAAAAGTTTTAAGGAAAACACTCATCCGCTCGCAACGGCGAAGAGACGCCGACTGAAAATTTAAGGAGAGAAGCTTCACGCCAAAGAACGTAAACAATGACTTGACGCATGACGTTAAAAGTGTGCATTGCAAGTAAGGATATCCATGCAGGACAAAAACGCTTGGTAAAAAGCACTAAAAGTATAATCCACTCTAGGTGTCAAAAAACACTAGCACAGAGGAACAAAGGCAAAGATTTAAGATGTCAAAAATGCTTGCCACTCGATCTCATTGTTTAGGCCAGTTGGAGATAAGATATTTAACTCATAGATCCACTTTTGTTCCCTATTCCATAACAGACCTGCCAAATTACCTCCCCGAGGGAGGCACGGGACCTCCAAGACTGAGTACTGTAGATGTGATACTGGATGATTGTATTGAAACCAGTGCTGCACCAACGGAGCTTCTAAAACCTGGATGCGAATTCTACTGACATGTTCTCCTATGGTACATGTCTTATAGTGTGCCCCACATATAATTTCAGACAGGGACACTGAATGATATAAATGACACCGCTAGTCCCACAAGTTGAAAAACTACGGCCCACACTTTTATTAGCTCACTCAGGAAGATCCATGTCCCTCAAGGGGACACTATATTCACACATTTTACATTTGCCACAACAGGAGTGTCCTCTCCTGTCAGTACTGTCACCACTGCAAATCATCTTGAATTGAGATGTCATAAGTCTTTGGCGTAAATTTTTACCTCTGGAAAAAGCAAGGTGTGGAAAAGTTTGAAAAACAGAATAATGTAACACATTCCAATTAGACTTGATAATTTGTTTGATCTTAAATGTTGACATCTAGAGTGGATTGTACTTTTAGTGCTTTTTGCCCAGCATTTTTGTCCAGCATGGATATCCTTACTTGCAGTGCACGCTTTTTATGTCATGCGTCATGACGTTGTTTACGTTCTTTGGCGCAAATCTTCTCTCCTTAAATTTTCAGTTGGCGTCTCTTCGCCGTTGCGAGCGGATGAGTGGCATTTTTCCTTAAAACATTTTGAGCTCCAAAGGTACCCTTCTGATTTTGCTAGAAGTGATTTAGTATGAGTATATTTTGGTTTGTGTTTCAGAGATCCAAAAGAAAGACATGCTGAACGGAGGAAGGAAGGAGAAGCATCGGAAAGGAGCACTCAGGGAGGCAGACAGAAGAGCAGAAAGGAGCGGACAGAAGCCAGATAGGAACAGCAGCTTGGGGCAGAGGCGAGAGTTCACTCCGCCCATCCCCACCGCGTCAGAAACAGGGACGAAGTGTGAGATAATAAAATTTGTGGACGACACCAAATTATTCAGTGGAGCTCGGACTAAAGAGGACTGCGAAGAATTACAAAGGGACTTTAACAAACTAGAAGAATGGGCGATGAGATGGCAGATGAAGTTCAACGTTGAGAAATGTAAAGTATTACATGTGGGAAGCAGAAACACGAGGTACAATTATACGATGGGAGGGATGTCATTGAATAAGAGTACCCAAGAAAGGGACTTGGGAGTAATGGTGGACATGACAATGAAGCCGACGGAACAGTGTGCGGCAGCCGCTAAGACAGCGAATAGAAGCTAGGTATAATCAAGAAAGGTATTACAACCAGAACGAAAGAAGTTATCCTTCCGTTGTATCGGGCGATGGTACGTCTGCATCTGAAGTACTGCGTACCAGTATTGGTCACCGTACCTTAAGAAGGATATGGCGTTACTTGAGAGGGTTCAGAGGAGAGCGACAAGTCTGATAAAAGGTATGGAAAACCTTTCATACGCTAAGAGATTGGAGAAACTGGGCCTCTCTTCCCTGGAGAAGAGGAGACTTAGAAGGAATATGATAGAGACATACAAGATCATGAAGGGCATAGAGAGAGTAGAGAGGGACAGATTCTTCAAACTTTCGAAAAATAAAAGAACAAGAGGGCACTCGGAAAAGTTGAAAGGGGACAGATTCAAAACAAATGCCAGGAAGTTCTTCTTTACCCAACGCGTGGTGGACACCTGGAATGTGCTTCCAGAGGATGTAATAGGGCAGAGAACGGTACTGGGGTTTAAGAAAGGATTGGACAATTTCCTGCTGGAAAAAGGGATAGAGGGGTATAGATAGAGAATTACTGCACAGGTCCCGGACCTGTTGGGCCGCCACATGAGCGGACTGCTGGGCACGATGGACCTCAGGTCTGACCCAGCGGAGGCATTGCTTATGTTCTTATGAAATTTCTGTTTGGCTTCCTGAAGAAATAATGAAACGTGGCATGTTGAGGCCAAAGAACAAAATTTAACAGATAAGTGATGTTTATTTTTTGATGCCTTGCACAATAGTAACTTACCGTTTATCTGAAGGTACAGCAATGATTGGGTGGTGAGGTTTTGGGGGGAACTTTTTCCCTCCATATCTCTGAGCACAATCTTCTTATTAGATAAATCATATGAAAATAAGTTTGATTAACTTTTTGACTTCAATATAAAAACTTTTTCATGAAAGCGTGTTGTGTATTATATTCTGTGTGATTTTTTTCACGTTTTTCTTTTTGGATTGTTTTTCCTCTGTATTTTGTTTTTGACTAAGTCAGTAATTAAAGCAAGGACTTATCTGTTCCCGCTGAAGCACAACCATCCAGCACTCCTGAAAACAAACACTAAATTCCAGCACTCCTCAGGGCTGTCGCACAGGAATTCAGCTGTCCACCATACCCAACAAGGATAATCCCTGTTTCGCTCTTTGGCTGTGTCAGGGGTTTCAATGCAATCCCTCTGAATTCATAATAGCACTGGCAAACGTCTTGTCTCATCTACTGCAGGACTTGTATACCACCTTTTTGTCATGTTGGCATTTCAAAGCTGACATTCAAAGTGGTGGGTACTGGAGGATTAAATTACTCGCCCAGGGTCAGAAGGAGCACCCAGAGGTTGTGAGAAGGGGGTGGTGGAAGGAAAAAGAGAGAGTGTGAGAAAGAAAGAAGCACCCACGGGAGATGGGGATGGAAGGAGAGAGAGAAAGACAGAAACACCTGCAAGAGAGGGGAGTGGTTGAAAGGAAAGAGAGAGAAAGAAAGAAACACCCGCAAGACAGTGTGGTTGGGGGGGGGGGGGGGTTGAAGGAGAAAGAGAGAGAGAGAGAGAGAGAAAAGTCCCTACAGGGGACTAAAAGGGTACAGAGGATGAGAAGGGGGGGCTAAGGGAATGGATGAAAGGTGAGGGGGTGAGGCAGAGCAGGGGTGAGACTGGTGAAAGACAGGGGCAGGGCTGTGGGGGTAGGGTGAGTGTGGGCATGGTGGGGATGGGATTATGTGTCCTCTTTTTTGGACTTCACAAAAATGGTAACCCTAGACATGACCCCTCTGCGATAAAAAAATATTTTTTAGCCTGTGGTTTGTGAGGGGAGATCACAACTTAGTAAAAAGCTTAGCATATACAGTACTGTACTGCTTTTTAAGGTATTTGAAGCCAAAATTACAATAATATCCCTCAGCCTCTCCTTCCTCTCTCGATACCCTCCTGTAATTGAAACTGATGACCATTATACTTGTCAACCGATTCTATATCTTCGCTGTATATGTACAGTCCCTTACATCGTCACAATTGAATCTCTATATCTTCGCTGTATATGTATAGTCTATTGCATAGTGAACCGCTCTGAACTGCTTTGTCCCTGACATTGTGATAATTGATTCTCTGTATCTTCACTGTATATTGTGATAATTGATTCTCTGTATCTTCGCTGTATATTGTGATAATTGATTCTCTGTATCTTCGCTGTATATGTACAGTCTCTTGCATTGTGAACCGCTCTGAACTATTTTGTGGTATTTGCGGTATACAAAAATAAAGTTATTATTAAGTTATTATTATTATTTCCTGTGACTATAACAATATTTTAAATGTGCTTTGACACTGTCGGTACAACTAGAATTGCTTGAAGGAGCACAGAAGATAGGTATTTTAATTTATTGAAATATTTTATGTTTATTAATCGGATTTATTTATAAGAAGCCACATTTCAATACGACAAAGCATGGGTTCCTGGTAGAGAATGACACGGTGACCCTTTCCCATGGTAAACCATAGCAAACCGCAGTATAACAGCAAAACAGGTAAACATTAGATCTGTTTACTGCAGGTGCAGCTCCTAGAGTTACCCACCATCCCTACCCCCCTCATGGCTCCAGCCATCCCTCCCCCTCATGGCTGTAGCCCCCCATCACTCACAGGCTGGCAGCTCCAGCCCCTTCTTCACTCGCGGGTCCGGCTCCCTCCCTGCTGCTGGAACATTCCTTGTAGAAGAGCGAGCAGATCCCTACACAGGCCTGCTCAACAGTGCTCGTGGCCTTCCCTCTGCTAGCTCCTCCTTATGACACTAGTTCTTCTTTTCACAAAGACAGGAAGTTGCATCATAAGGAGGAGCTTGGCAGAGGGAAGGCCGCAAGCACCATTGAGCAGGCCTGTGTAGAGATCAGTTCACTTTATTCCAAGGTATGTGCCAGCAGCAAGGCAGGGAGGGAGGCAGGGTGGACCCACCGGACCCATGAGCGAAGGGGGTAGACTGGAGTCGCCGTACCTGTGAGTGAGGTGGGGGCTGGAGCCACCAGACCCATGAGGGGGGGAGCTGGAGCCATTGGCCCTGCGGAAGAAAGGGAGCAAATACAAGGTAAAGTAGTTGCTGGGGCAGAAGGAAAGGGTACATGAGGGGTCTGGGAATGGAGAGAAGGGCACAGGAGAGGGCTGGAGCTGAAGGTAGGGGAGAAAGGTGCTTGACCTATGAAGGGAAGGAGGAGGAGCTGGAGGGAAAGGGGAGGAGGTGCTGTACCTGTGGAAGGGGGGCTGCTGGAGGGAAGGTGGAAAGGTGCTGGACCTGTTGAGGGAGGGGCTGAAGAGAAGGGAAAAAGTGATGCCATACTAAGCAGACTAAGGACACACACCAGAGCGAGGGAGAGACACATGGAGGTATCAGAAACAGAGGGGAAATAATGGGCATGGAGAGGAGATAGGGGCAGGGCTACAAAGGGAGATGTTGCATGAGAATGGAACATGGATAGAGAGGGGGTTTATGGACACAGTGGGAAAGAACACAGAAGGAAAGGCTTCCCTAGATCACAAACAAAAACAAGGGTACTCAATTTCTGGGGCACTGACTTCGCACGCATGGGAGACTTCGTCCATCAGACGCTGCAGGTTCAAGAAGTAACAGATAATGTGGAGGCTATGTGGTCAACCTTGAAATTGACACTTCATGAGGCAACTATCTGCTACATAAAATCAGTAACTAAACAACAAAGAAAAAAGAAACCCCAATGGTTCACTGATGAGGTCTCGTACCTTGTCAAGGAGAAGAAAAGAGCATTTCTCTCATACAAACGCACGGGGGAAAAAGAAGCAAACATTGAATACAGGACAAAGTCTGCAGCGGTCAAAACAGCAGTCAGGGAGGCCAAACTTCGTATGGAAGAAACTCTAGCGAAGAACATTAAGAAAGGGGACAAATCCTTCTTCAGGTACATTAACGACAGGAAGAGGAACGCAAACGGGATAGTACGCCTTAGAACGCCAGACGGGAATTATGTGGAAACAGATTCTGATAAAGCCAAACTACTGAATGATTACTTCTGCTCAGTCTTTACCTGCGAGGCACCAGGGCACGGGCCATGGCTGAAAGCAAAGCAAAGCATGGAAGACCCATTTCAGAATTTTGAGTTCACACCAGCTGATGTTTACAGAGAACTGTCAAGACTCAAGGTGAACAAAGCCATGGGTCCGGACAATTTGCACCCAAGAGTGCTCAGAGAGCTATGCGATGTTCTGGCGAAACCGTTAACCATGCTCTTCAATCTCTCCCTAAGTACGGGGAGAGTCTCCCTGGACTGGAAAACAGCTAACGTTGTTCCTCTGCACAAAAAGGGTTGCAGAGCAGAGGCTGCAAATTACAGACCAGTGAGTCTCACATCAATAGTGTGTAAACTCATAGAAACTCTACTTAAAGGTAAATTAGACACGATATTGGATGAGGGGAATCTAAGGGATCCCTGTCAACATGGATTCACTAGGGGCAGGTCATGCCAATCCAATCTTATAAGCTTCTTTGATTGGGCGACAGGAAAGCTAGACTCAGGAGAATCTCTGGACATAGTGTACTTGGATTTCAGTAAAGCTTTCGACAGTGTCCCACACCGTAGACTATTAAACAAGATGAAATCGATGGGGTTGGGTGAGAAACTAACTGCATGGGTCAATGATTGGCTGAGTGGAAGACGTCAGAGGGTGGTGGCCAACGGCACCCTCTCTGAGACATCAGAGGTGACTAGCGGAGTGCCGCAGGGCTCAGTCCTGGGACCATACCTTTTCAACATATTCATAAGGGACTTGACCCGGGGGCTTCAGGGTAAAGTAGCACTGTTTGCCGACGACGCCAAACTGTGAAAGCAATCTCAAGGATAGTATGATGCAGGATCTGATCACGTTGGAAAACTGGTCCTCGACATGGCAGCTGGGCTTCAACGCTAAGAAATGTAAGCGGAAATCCATGCAGAACATAAACCTTGAATGGAGAAACACTAGCTAGGACTTCAGAGAAACGGGACTTGGGAGTATCAGTGCAGACATGAAGGCTGCCAAACAAGTAGAGAAGGCCTCATCCAAGGCAAGGCAAATGATGGGATGTATCAATAGAAGCTTCGTCAGCCGCAAACCTGAAGTCATAATGCCACTCTACAGAACCATGGTGAGACCTCATCTGGAATACTGTGTGCAATTCTGGAGGCCACATTACCAGAAAGATGTGCTTCGAGCTGAGTCGGTCCAGCGGATGGCCACTAGGATGGTCTCCGGACTCAAGGGTCTCTCATACGAAGAAAGACTGGGCAAATTGCAGCTCTATACTCTAGAGGAGCGCAGGGAAAGGGGTGACATGATTGAGACATTTAAGTACGTCACAGGTGGAAAACGACATATTCTTTCCCAAGGGACCCTCGGTCACAAGGGGGCACCCGCTCAAACTCAGAGGAGGGAAATTTAGTGGTGACACCAGGAAGTATTTCTTCACAGAAAGAGTGGTAGATCACTGGAACAAACTTCCGGTGCAGGTGACCAAGGCCACCAGCATGCTCGACTTTAAGAAAAAATGGGACATCCACATGGGATCCCTACGAGGGTCGAGCTAAGGAACTAGGTCATTAGCACTCAGACTTAATGGGGTGGGTCAGTAGAGTGGGCAGACTTGATGGGCTGTAGCCCTTTTCTGCCGTCATCTTTCTATGTTTCTAAGGTATATGAGTAATGCAGGACATAGAGTAGTGATGTTATATACAGAGAGATGGACACAGGGGAGATGCGATGCTGGATGGGGAAGTATAGGGAACACAGAGAAGGGAAATACAGGTACATAAAGATGGAACATGGATGGTGAGCACAGAGAAGAAGAAATGTCAAACGAGCAGGAGACCTGGCAAGTGAGTTAAGAGAAGACAAAGGGAAACAAAAAGCAGAGCCTAGGCCCAATATGACTTGAAAAATAAAATGACAAGACAACAAAAGGTAAAAAAAAAATAATTTTATTTTCTATTTTGTGATTAAAATGTATGAGAACTGAAATGTTTATCCTGCCAATGCTGGTGTTAGACATGGATAGGGCCCAGGGCAGAAATTTGGGAGGGGACTCCAAAGCCCACTACTTGCCTGTGCCATCTTCAGCTTCCAGCAGGATTAGGGCTTTCTCTAGGTAGGGGGCAGTTGCGCTAATTGCACTCCTTGGCCTAACACCATCCCCGGTATGTGCAATCTTTATATTTTGCACAGTATAGGAAGAAATGGATCTATTTCTTTGGTGATGTACTACATGGAAGGTATGGCTTCTTGGGATTTTGCTTTAATTTATGTTTATCATTTTTGGTCATCTATTATGTACAGTGGAATCTTGGTTTACGAGCATAATTCATTCCAGAAGCATGCTCGTAAACCAAATTGTTCGTATATCAAAGCGAGTTTCCCCATAGAAAGTAAGGGAAACTCGCTTGATTCATTTCCACCCACCCCCCCCACCCCCCGATGCCAGCGGCACTGCTCTACCCCCTCGAGAACCGGCATTGCTCCCCCCACTCAAGAAGGCCCCCCATGTGATCCGCCATCCCCCCCACACCCACCCATCCAAACACATTGCTTACCCCCATATGGCACCCGGCTCCGGCACCAATGCACAGGACATGCCGGTGCCGGTGCCCAAAGATCTGCCGTCCTTTTTGCTGAGCCTTGAGCATCTGCGCATGCTCAACGCCTTCGAGTTCCTGCTCTCTCTGAGATTCTCGGAGATCTCTGAGAGAGCAGGAACTCGAAGGCCTTGAGCATGCGCAGATGCTCATGTCCCAGCAAAAAAGACGGCAGATCTTCGGGCACCGACATGTCCTGTGCGTTGGTGCCGGGTGCCAGATGGGGGTAAGTAATGTGTTCTGGTGGGTGGATGCCAGATTGCGGCAGGGGGGGAGGGCCACGCGAGCGGGGGAGGATTCCGGATCGCAGGGGGGGTGTCAGATCGTGGGGAGCGGGGCGCTCATATATCGAGGCAAACTCAGTTTCCGAGGCACCAATTTTGCGAATGTTTTGCTCGTCTTGCAAAACACTCGCAAACCGGTGCACTCGTAAACCGAGGTACCACTGTATTTGGTATTTCTGTTCTGTGTGTGTGACCGAGGTATTCTGTTAGCATAAATTTTCTATAAGGCATTCAGTTTTCCTGATAGTGGAGGGGAAATTGTGAGGGGAGATGGGTTTTGTTGATCCTTTTGCTGTATTTTTTATTTATAAAATGACAGTTGTACAGAATATTGCTTCTTTGTATACTTTAATAAAATGATTTAAATATAAAATCATAACTATGGGCTTGTGTGGATGGCATCAGACTGAACTCACAGGGACAGAGACAGAGCTCACTGGGGTTAGGACAGAGACAGAGACTAACTGTCCACATGTCATTCTCTAATCTAGTGTATTGCAAACTGTGTGCCTCCTGAGATTTCTGGTGTGCCGCAACACACTGGCGAGGAAGAGAGTCATCCATGCTGGCTGCCTGCCTGTAGGACGTGCCTCTTGTGGCGAGTGGCACGTCATGTAGGAAATCAGCCAGCATAGATGACTCTCCTCCTGGCCGGCATCTCTCCTCTTCTCTCTGCACCTTCCAGATCCCTGTAACGGCGGAGTCCCAGCAAGATGGGCCTCCGAACATCCGCGCGATGTCTTCACATCGACTTCCGGGTGCCTTCTGGCCGGGGCACTGCATTTAGTGTACCGCCGGTCGGAAAAGTTTGCGGGACATTGCTCTAGTTCCTGGGCACAGTGCAGGAGTTTGCTTAATAGAAGAGTGGGGAGCGCTCAAGCACCCACAAAGCTGACATCCATGCAGCAAAGAGCACGTTAATAGAAACGTGGTGCTAAATAAGTCGAAATATATAATTAAAAGTTCCACTAAATAAGGACAGGCAGAGCAATATCTGTCCTCTCTTATCTCTCCCTATCCTCCTCCTAGAGAACTCCGCTCCTGGGATAAGTCTCTCCTACCTGTATCCTTCTGCCAATTTCAGGCTAAAGTCCCTTCTCTCTTGCTGCATCTTATGCCTGGAATAGTCTGCCTGACTGTAGTCGAGCTCTATTTCTGGGCTAAAAGCCCACATTTTTGAAATTGCTTAACTCCTAACTTCCACTTGCTCATAAAGCACCCATGAAGCACCATTATCCTTCTCTGAGGAATTCCTTGACCAAGTGGCGTAATGAGAGGAGGGGGGAATGGCTGACCGCCCCAGGTGCTGTGTTCGTGGGGGGGGGGAGGAATAATGGCAGCACCTCTCCTCCCCCTCACCTCTTTAAATGTTCACTGAGGCCAGCAGCATCTTCCACCTGTTGCTCGCATCTGCCTCAGCTCCCTTCTGATGTCATTTTCTTGTGGTGGGACCAGGATGTGACATCAAAAGGAAGTTGAGGCCGCTGTGAGCAGCAGGTGGAAGATGCTGCTCACGCTAGTGACCATTTCAAGAGGTACGTGAGGGCAAGTCCTCAAGGTAGGGGAAGAGAAGGGACATAAGGTGTGGCAATGCCAGGGGCCACTGCCCCGGACACCAACCTCCCTAGCTATGCCACTGCTTTTGACACCATACTTGCCCGTTTTGCTTGTATTGTATTGTATTTGTATTGTATTTGCTTGATTATATTGTAATGTACACGTCTCCCTCCGAATTCGTGGGGGATGCGGGCGGACCATAGGCACAAATACGGACAAACCGTGAATAACTTTTTAAATGTTATTTGCGGTTCTTAGAAAAAGCCTTTCGTTTTTATTATTGGACCCACGAATAACTTTTCTACAGCAATTTCTGGGAAGGCAAGCAAGCAGCGATTTCTGGGCAGGCATGCTGGGAAGAAGCCTTTCTCTCTATGGATGCTGGGAAGCAGCGTTTTTCTTAGTGCACACTGGGAAGCATGGAAGCAGCAAATTTGTGAGAGAAAGCATGGTAGCAGCGATTTTCAGAGTGAATGGTAAGCGATACACTTTTTTATCAGTACAGTAAAAGGAAAAAGAACTTTAATGATGATGTGATTTGGGGGGGGCGGAGTCAGCTTCTGAAAAATCGTGAATAAGCGAAACTGCAGATACAGAAACCGTGGATACGGAGAGAGAAGTGTAAACCCCTCCTCCTCAGACTGAGATAAAAGGTATCCCTTCTTGAAATAAAATTTGTTTGTAGTCGCAAGTGTCTGAGGGTTCAATGTATACCTTTCCCCAGGAGAAGGAGTGATTTACATTAAAAATAATAATAATATAATGTTGTAATGATGTGATGTGTGATGTAACCTGGTTCCTCCCTAAGACCAAATGCTCAGGAGAGACACCAGAATTACATCTAAAATGGTTTTTACCTTGAAATAAAAATGTTTAAACCATATAATAAAGTACCTATAAAGAAATACTATATACTAAGTTGAGAATAGTAAAATAATTTAATAAACCAATACTGTAAAACATAGGTAGCAGAACGCTTTTTTGTTTGGGGGGGGGGGCTTGCAAGCTCCGCCCCAGACCCCACTATAATAGTACTACTGTAATTGTAATACCATTTTTTCCATTCATTTTTCCATTCATACACAATATAATCTTATTAACAATACATAATGGTTAACCACAAAATTAAAACTACGCAAAGCACATCGTATGTTTCTCAACATTCATTCCTACCATAACACCTGGCCTTGGTCACATATGCAGAACACAGATAACCCCTATGCAAACACAGGACCACAAACTAAAAGTACTAATATATAAAAAATAACACCTAAGATTAAAAACTCTGCATGCAGTACAACCCCCAGAGAAATAGAAACACATGCATTTCTTCCTGAACAGTGCAAAATATAGACAGCAGATGTAATTTCTCAAAACTGACACAATTCAATCACTAAATTGAAAATAAAATAATTTCCCCTACCTTTGTTGCCTGGTGATTTTGGTTTTCAAACCATCTTTCCCAGTCTGGCTGCACCTCCTGTCTGTGCTCTGTGTATCCAGGGCCACCTTATCGATTTGCTGTTTTTCTCTCCTTCACTTTCTGCCATACATCCGTCTTCAGCATTAACTTTTAACATTCAACTTTCTTCCATTTTTTTGCTTTCTTCTCAAAATCTACTTTTCCATACCTTCCCATCTATACCATCTCCTTCCTCTTTCTTCTCCCCTACTCCCATCTATCCAGAAGAAGCATTTCTTCTTATCTCTTCCCTGTCGCACCCATTGCTGTGCACCATCTCCTCCCTCTGTCTCCCCTTCCCCTCCATCCCTATGCCCCATCTCATCCCTCTCCAATGGTCAGACATCTCTGTCTTCCCCCTTCATATGGTCTGGCATCTTTCTCTTCTCCTTGCCATAGCCTGCGATCTCTCTCCTCTCCTATGGTCTGACATCTCTCTCTCCTTCCCTCCCTCTTCCCGAAGTCTAACATCTCTCTCCTCTCTGTCCCTTCCATTCTATGGTCTGGCATCTCTCTCTCCTTCCCATTCCTGTGGTCTGATATCTCTCCCTTCTTTGGGTCCTCCTTCTCCTCCCTCCTCTCTACCACTATTATGTCCAATACACTTCTCCCTACGTATTTGTGGTTTCAGCATTTGCGGTTTCGATTATTCACGGTTTTTAGCTTGCTGGCTCCTCCCCCCAAATTACATCAGCTTGCATAGAGAAATCGCTGATTCCAAGCGTTTACAGAGAAAATCGCTGATTCCCAGCACTTTGTTCACCATGCCTCTCCTTCAGAAACAGGCCAGGTCTCCCACCATGTTATTTGCGGTTTCACCATATTCATGATGGCTTTTAATACAAAATAGCAAACAACATATAAAAAAAAAGTTATTCACGGTTTTTCAGTATTGGCGGTTCTGTTAATCCACTTTCACAACGAATACAGAGGGAAAAGTGTATTCCCTCTTTTTCCTTTCTCCATATACATCATCTCTCTTTCCCTCTCATGCCACACACCTACAGTATGTCCAACAATTCTCCGTTTTCTTTTCCCTCCCCCACCTGCAACATTTATTTCTCTCCCTTCCCACAGCTTTGCTTCACAGAGAATCTCTCTGAGAAAATCTCACAGAACAATTTCAGCATCAATACCAAACTTCAACCTTAACAAGAATTTCACAATCCTTCTCAAAATTAAAAAAACCACCATAATTACCTTCCCACAAGGCACAGAAACCAAACCACCTCCCACACAGATCCAAGTCATCCAAACCTATGCAGGAGATCAGCAACAGAATACCAAAACTGCACAAATACAAAAGATACACAAACCAAACTTCTCAAAATAGGGGAAAAACCCCCACATATCTTACCTTCCAGATTTTCTTTACTTTAAAAAAACCTTGTTCTTTTCACTCAGGTAACTTTTAACACTAGTTACAGTAAGGTCTAGTGAGTAGGGACTGTCTCCTGAATGTTTAACGTACAGCGCTGTGTAGTATAGTAGCACAACAGAAATTATAAGTAGAGGACAAAACCCGCCTGGAAAAAGCAAAGGACCTGTTGTTTCGCCACGCGCGCACATTTAATTAATAAAGGAAGGCAGGACACGACGTCACAGAAGAGACGGGGATCCCCCCTCCCAAGAAGCGCGATCCAATTATTGCCTTTGTGGCTCCTCCCTTCTCTCCTCGTTTCGGGGTTTTCCAAGCTCCGCCCATGCCGGCCCATGGGCTAGGCGAGAGGAAGGGGGCGGAGCTTCGGGACTGCCCAGGCAGTGGCTGCCTTCAACGTCTTGCCCTCCCTTCCTCGTCTCCAAGGTGAGCGGGAGCAGAAGCTGGGCGGACTGGTTTTGCACGGTGTCTGGACTGTGCTGGTTGTACCGGGAAGCTAAATGGCCGCTTCAGCGTGTAACGCAAACCACCGTGGTTCGAGCGAGAAGTTCAAAAGCAAAGCGTACGGGAGGAACGGTATCCGCAAGGCGCTGCAGGTGAGTTTCTTGTGCTCTGTTAATGCCCGCGTCTTGCGAGGAAGGGCAAGAGCCCCTAGGATGTATTCGATGTATAGTCAGGGCACTTGGACTTTGAGTTGAAAGTTGTATTTTGGTTAACTGTACTCTCTATGGGAGGTGAGGGAAGTGCTATGAAACGGGGGGGGGGGGGGTGAGAGAGAGGAGGAGGAGGGTAGTGTTTCCTATAGGCGCCGCTATTTCAAAATTATTGGGGTGCTAAAACACACTATAACTTACCTATGTCTGGACACACTGTAGGAGCTTGCTCAATATTAATTATGCTCGGCTCCTAATGGCACCATTATAGTGCTTCCTGTCTTGTCCAGTTCAGCGGGCTTCAACCAAATTCTGCTTAGCTGGGCGATGCTTTGTGCCTATTCTGAACTATTCTTTTGGGATCATACTCGCAGTGACTTTTTTTGTCGCATTGCTGTTTTTCTTTGCATTTTATTGGCTTAAGAATTCCTCTCTAGTGTAAAACTCTTTGGTTGTTTATGGCTCCACCTGAGAGCTGCTTTTCAGTTCCTAAGGTGAAAGTGCAACAGAGTGACTAACTTGGAATGGGTAGAGAAATGAAAGATTGAAATCTGTGGTTCTCAGTAGATTGTATTCTCATCACTTGGAGTAAGTTGTGCTGGTTTTGGGGGGTTTTTGGAGGGAGGAGGGCTTTTATAGTCTTAGTTCAATCCAAAAAGCAAATTTGCAACTATCTGGAAATATAAACCGTCCAGGAACAGTTAAATGCTTACTGTATCTGAATGTAACTTGCTTTGAGCTACCAATGAAACAAGACCTAAGCTAAAACCAAATATGTTATGTTAACCTTTTTCCTTATAGCGATAAATCAGAATTATTAGGGTTAGTCTAGTTATTTAGGGGTGTAAGTCCTGTGCACCTGTCATAGACAAGGTTCCAATTTGAACACTAGATCAGTCTTTCCACTTCCTGGATCATCTACTGAAAGTGTTAGAGATAATATTCACAGCCCCAGAGGAGTGGGGGAAGGGAGGGGGCAAAGAGGAGAGCTGTCATTGCATAAGGGTGGCATTTTAGTGGCTGAAATTATAGCCGGTAACTACAGTATGCCGAAAGGAGCAATCACTGGTCCTTCCTTGACTTCCAGGGATCATTAGAAATCACTCTTGGGAAGGAGTGTCAAAGTTCCTCTTTGAAGGCCACAATCCAGTCAGGTTTTAAGGATTTCCCCAATGAATATGCATGAGATCTATTTGCAAGCACTGCTTTCATTGTATGCTAATAGATCTCATTGGGGAAATCCTGAAAACCCGACTGGATTGCGACCCTCGAGGAGGGACTTTGACACCCCTGCTCTTGGGTGACTTGCTCAAGATAACACAAAAACTTTGGGATTTGAGCACTGGCTTCCTTGTTCTCAGCCAGCTACTCTAACCACTAGACTACTTCTCAATTGTATTTATCTAATAACATACTAGATTTGAAGAGAAGACACTGTAGTGTGCATGCAAACCTCCAAACAAGACCCGGGGTTCTTATTAAAGCATTACTTCGTCAGATTGACAGTTATAAAAATACTGTATATTCTGCCCTTGTGGTATTAGCTCATGTGTTACAAATATACACTTGATTTTAAAGCAACAAACAGAGAAGGTGCAGATTTTTGGAGAAGAATCTTCATCCTAATATGCTGTGCTTCTTCTCCCCCCCCCCTCCCCCCCCATAAGAGGTTAAACAGGTTAGGGCAGTTTTAGCTTGGAGAAGAGATGGCTGAGAGGAGATGGTTACCTGTAAATCATAGAATTATATATAAAATAACACTACTTACACATAGAATTTTAAGGAATAAAGCTCCTGCATTCTTAGAAAGGCTTTTAATCCCTTATATTCCTACAAAATCCTTAAGATCGGAAGAGAAATCTCTCCTCTTAGTCCCTTCACTGAAACTCATTTATTCAAGGAGAGACACGATCTTTTCCATCACGGCCCCTCAAATCTGGAATTCGCTCCCAATCAATATAATGGAAGAAAAATTACTTAGTAAGTTTAAAAGGCTCCTGAAAAGCTGGCTTTTTAAGGACGCTTTTAACTGAGTTATGCAAATTTTATATATTCAGGATGTGTGTTAAGAGTACTAGTAATGCTGATAGGTGAAAATTGAGCAGTTATCCTTTTCCCCATCCTATTGTTTCATCACCTCGCCCTTTTTATTTGTTTATAAATTGTATTTAACCCTTTATTTATTATTTTTTACCTTATGTGGTTGGTTGGTCTAAAGTTTTTTAACCATCTGGTTTGATTAATGTGTTTTTCTTTTTTACCCCAATTTTATCATTATTTGTAAATCGTATTGAATTATGATTTTGCGATCAAATCAAATTTTTATTAAACTTGAAACTTGAGATATAGTACTAAACAAGAGGACATTCCATTAAACCAGTTTGTCGCAAACTGTGTGCCACGGTACACTAGTGTGCCCCAGCAGATTTTAGGTGTGCCCCGACAAGATGCTGGTAAGGAAGAGAGGCGCCGGTGCTGGCTGACTGCATCTAGTATGTGCCTCTTGCGGTGAGAAGCACGTCCTGTAGGCAGTCGGCCGACACTAACAACTCTCCTCCTCGCCGGCGTCTCTCCCCGCACCTCCCCTCCTCCTGGATCCCCCCCCCCCCCCACCAGAGACAGCTCCAGAGGCAGCTAAGGGCCTGCACGCATTCGCGTGGATGTCAAAGGGATGATGTCACGCATGTACGTGATGTCATCACGTCGATATCCCGTACACTTCCAGGTGCCTACCAGCTGGGTCACTGAGTTTAGCACGCCACCAGCCGGAAAAGTTTGAGGGACACTGCATTAAACTAACGGCACATTTTACGTGTTATTGCAAAGGTTACAATCCTTGCACAAGTTTTTGGTGTTACAGGTCCACGATTGTGGAATGCACTCTTTGAGCAGATTCATCAGATTCCTGTATTGTTATCCTTTTGTAAGTGTTTGAAGGCTTATTATTTTCAGGAATCCTTTGGTAGTGTATAGAGAATATATTACAGTTTTGTAGTTATTACTCTTTTGGGAGATTTATAAGGGAATGTTTTGGAATGTTTTTGTTATAGTGCATATGTTCGGCTGTTTGTCTAATTATTCTTATGTATGTTTGTTCTAACCCGCATAGATTTTGCGATATGTGGGATATAAATGTTTTAAAGAAAATAAACCGGGCAATATTATTTTTCACTAAACAGTTTTTTTTTATTTTCAAAATGTAGTCAAGGTGGCATTGCAAGGTTTAAATAAGGGTTGGGACTTGTATACCGCCTTTTTTGTAGTTATATAACCCAGGGCTGGATTAATCAATAGGCCCAGTAGGCACGTGTCTAGGGCCTGAAACTGTGAGGGGGGCCCGCTGAAGGAGGATGACTCACCTTGATATTTAAAAAAATGCCAATGCCCCCCCACCCCCCGCAGCAACAACAACGCGACCGAATCTGTTACAGGAAGGTCCGGCGATGACTGCTTCTGCCGGTCTATCCTCCTCCGATGTCACTTCTTCCGGAGTAAGGGGGGGGGGGGCATTGCCATTGCTGCGGGGGGGGGGGGGTTGCCGTGGGTGGGGGGGTAACATATAAAGGGGAAATTCTCTATTTTTTTTCCTTTTAGCTCTCCTGTATTTCATGCTTGTTTTACTTTTAGATTTTTGTTGTTGTTGTTGTTATTGTTGTATAATCTGGCTCCCTACTGCTTTTCTGTAAGGTTAAGAACAGCCCCAAGCCTGCTGCAGAAGTTCCTAAGTCAACACCAATTTTTAGGCTCTCATGCAACTGGACACCTAAGAGTTTTTGTCCCACTTTGTTTTACCTTCCTTGCCCTTATTACTGGCCTACTGAATAAGTCCATCTGCTGGAAAAGCAGACGGTACAGAAAGACTAGTTGAGGAAAGAAAAAAGTGGTACTGCTGGTTATCAATGATAGTAGAGGGACCAAGGCCACTTTAGAAGAGGGGGGGGGGGGCGTTGCCGTCAGCTGTTCTAATGCTGCTTTCGGGCAAAGGAGCTCAGCGGGCAGAGCCGACAGCTGCAATGTTTGGAGGGGGAGAAAGAAAGGAGCATGGAAAGGTAGTGGAGGGAGAGAAAGGGGGCAAGGTGGTATGGAAGGGTTGTGAGAAGGATGGTATGAAAGGGTGGTGGAGGAAGAGAAAGGGGGCAGGGTGGTATGGAAGGGTGGTGGAAGGAGAGAAAGGGGTTGATGGAATTGGTGTGCAGGGGAAGGGAAGAGATATAAGGGGAAGGATACTGGATGGAATTGGGTTGAAGGGAAAGAAAAGGGGCAGATGCTGATGGAAATGAGAGGAAGGCAGAGATGAGAGTGAAATGCCCGATCATGGGGGTGTGGGACAGGGAAGGAGAGAGATGCCAGATCATTGGAGGAGGGAAAGGAAGATGATGGATGCCACACCAATGGGGAGGGGGAAGAAGAGATGGAAGGGAGAGGCAGACAATTTCTGGAAGAGGCACAGAAGGACAGAAGATGAAAGGAAGAGAGTGAAAAGATGAGGAGAGCAGAAACCAGAGAAGACAAAGGTAGAAAAATTTCAATTTATTTATTATTTTGCTTTAGGGGATGTGCATCGCTGTTTCTGTGGTGTTGCATTGTATGCAGAGTCCAGCTTCTTGGTGGTCTTATTTAGTGTAAATCTGTTTTTTATTAAAGAAGGTCAAACATACAGAATATTTAAAGATAAAGGCGAGAAAAGGACCAGAAAGTCAATAAACAAGCTATGAAAAAGTACAGAGCTTATCACCCTCTGTCTGGTTGACATGTATACCGGAAACAATTGGTTGACGGAGCACATCAGAGGCAAAAAAGTCAATGAGTACAACAAAGAATACACGGGTGCTCCAAAGGCCGTACAGCAAATATATCCCAAGCCCCATAACCCCCCCCCCCACACACACACACATACACCATCTCCCAGCCCATCATCCCCCTTCCCCCAACAACAAGAACAGAGAAAGAGAAGATTTTTTTTAAAAAACAACCCCCCAAAACCTCCATCCAGCACATCCAAGGTGGGAGGACAGAACAGGCACTAAGCAGAAACATAACATTCAGGGCATTGGACTCTAATGAGCCCCAAAGAATCAGAAAATGAACCTCCCAAGGAAGAAAGAGAAAATGGAAAAAGAGAAAGGAATAAAAAGTAAGAGGAGAAAGAAAGAAAAAAGAAAAAAAAAAGGAGGGGAGGTGAAGAAAAGCCGGGAGGAGGCCACCCCAAGGCTGTGAACCCCTTACCACTCAGGAATCAAATAGGCAAAGTATTAAGAATCAAACTGCAGGCCCGAGGGGACAGAGAGTAAATATAAGGACCCCATTCCTGCAAAAAAAACCTTCGATTGATGCAAAGAATTACGCACTCGACCCCTCTCAAGCAGCATCAGAGCATGCAAGCGTTTACACCAAGCCCAATAAGAAGGAGCCCAATCTGAAACCCATTCCCCCAAAATAATCTTCTTAGCCACTAAGCTAGCCTTCGTAAAAATAACCGACCCACCCCCAGGGGAAAACGAAAAGCCTCATATTTATCCAATAAAAATCCCGCCGGTGTAAGAGGTATAGAGCAGCCCAACAAAAGATCCAAGTAATGAATCACCTGTCTCCAGAAGGCCTGGACCACAGAAGAGCTCCAAAAGGCATGGAAAAAGGATTTAGGAGCACGGGAACATTTCTCACATTGCGGCGATTCTGCTAAACCCAAGTGAAAAAGTTGGACTTGCGTAAAATAAGCACGATGTAACACCCGAAACTAACACTCTCGGAGTTCAGCTGAAACCGTAAGGGTCGGAATACGCTTAATAAGGCAGGCCACATCCAGATCCGTGGGCCGTAAGTCCAAGTCCGGAGCCCAGCAAGCACATAGGGAATCCCACATCTGAGGCCGGGCAATAGCATGTAGCGCTTGTTGTAATGCCAAGACCGACAGGCCGTCCTCCGAGAAGGGAGCAAAAAAGGCACGAAGCCTACCACCCAAACCCAATTGCAGACCTTCCACTGCCAAAGAGCGCACATAATGATCTAATTGTAAGTAAGCAAAAAAAATCAGTGCTACGAATCCCTTCGCAAAGCCGAAAAGTATGCCAAGGTGGAAGCGTGCCCTCCGGGGTAAGGACGTGCTCCAATACAGTGAAGCCCAAATGAGTCCAGTATCTAAAGGATGCAGACATCTGGCCAGGTAAGAACTGAAGGTTCCCCTGCAGGGGTAGAAAATCAGACACTCCCAGGTTCCCCCCCCCAGGCCAAGCACCAGAACCCAGCAGAAGACTCGATTGCAAATGGGACGGGAGAGAAGATCGAGGAGCATGTAACAAAGAAGACAGATGCCAAGGATGGTAGAAGGCAAATTCATAATCAAAACAAGTGTAGGTGTGTTGCTCCAAGATCCAATCCCCCAAGTAACGAAGCAAGCAAGCCTGATTGTATTTCTTCAAATTGGGAACCCCCATGCCGCCCCTTGACCAAGAGCCCAACAAGTAACAAAAAGCCATGCGAGGCTTTCTCCCCCCCCCCAAATAAACCAAGCGAGAAGCTGATGCAGTTCATGGAGATCCTTCTGCAGAAGGCGGATGGGTAACACCTGAAGAACTTAAAACCATTGAGGAAAAAAACCATATTAAAAAGGTGAATGCGACCATGTACCAAAAGGGGAAAGAATCTCCAGCCCTCTAGGTGGTGACATGTTGTGTCAAATAGCAAATACAAATTAGCCTGTTTAATGGAAGAAACTGAAGAAGTCAATTGGATGCCAAGATAGCGAAATGATTGGTCAGCCCATTTCAGTGGGAAGACCCCCCGGCCAGTTGTCCCGAAGCCCGGGAGGGAAGGAAGGGCCAAGGACTTCTCGAGATTCAGCTGAAAACCCGAAAAGTCCCCATGTTCAGCCATCACCATCAAAAGAGCAGGCAGAGCTTGGACAGGACGAGTAAGATGTACCAGAAGATCATCCGCAAATGTGGACAATTTAAATTCCACCGTACCAATGGGGACCCCAAGAATGTCCGGATTGCGCAGAACATCACACACTAAAGGGTCTAAGGTAAGAAAAAACAGCAGGGGGGACAAAGGGCACCCCTGCCGAGTGCCTTGCTGAATGTCAAAAGGGTCAGAAAGCCTATTAACCCAAACAGCTGCCAAAGGCGAAGCATAAAGAGTGGAGACAGCATCAAGAAACAATCCCTCAAAACCATAATGCCGCAACGTGGCAAACAAGAACTTCCAGGAGACCCTGTCAAAAGCCTTCTCCGCATTGAAGCTGACCAACAGGGAAGGCAATCGAGCAAGAGCCACGTATTCCAAAGAAGTTAAGATACGGCGAATAGAGCGGGTCACCCGACGATTAAGGACGAAGCCTACCTGAGAATCAGCGATAAGATTGGGGAGAACACGGGCCGTCCTGTTAGCCAGGATCTTAGCGAAAAATTTTGCCTCTGTATTAAGAAGGGAGATAGGCCGATAAGAACTAAGCAAGGTAGGATCCCGTCCCGGTTTCAACAGAACCACGATATGTGCATCCCGCAGAGACTGATAAAAACCCACTCTGAGCATACGCATTGAAGGTAGAAGTCAGCACCAGTGTAATTTCCATAGAGAGCAATTTATAAAACTCCGCGCGATAGCTATCGGGTCCCGGGGCTTTCCATAGAGCGCTAGACTGGATCACCGAAGCCACCTCCTCCATCGAGATAGGGGCATTCAACATCTGTTGCTGAATGGCTGATACACGAGGAGTCGGGATGTTATCGAGATACAACTCACTCGGCATCTCCAGGACCGCAGAGCGGGCATATAACCTCTGATAGAACTGGCGAAAAACTCTCACAATCTCCACATCAGTATAAACCGGCCCCACCTCCTCCTCCATTACCCGGATCACCCTCCGCGGACCATCAGACGTACGGATCAGGTTAGCTAAGTCTCCCGCCCTTATTACCATGAAGATGAAATTGATGTTTAAAATATTGAAGGGAGCGGGCGATATGGGCCTGCGATGCCTCTCTGGGAAGGGGTGAAGGCGAAGAATTTCCCTATCGCGCGCTTTTTTCTTAAAACTAGCATAAGCAATAATCTCACCATGCAAAACTTCTTTAGCTGCCTCCCAGTATAGCACTGGATCCTCCAGATAAGCCTCATTATGGATTTGAAATTCCTTCCATTTCTGAAGTAAATGATCAAGAAACCCAGGATCCCTATAAAAAGCCAGAGGGAAGCGCCATCGACGGGTGCCGCTTCCACCCGCCTCCACACTCAAGGTGCACCAAACAAAGGCATGATCCGAAATACAATATGGACCGATCCCCGCCACAGTCGTAGATGAAAAAAGATAAGTAGACAAAAGCCAGTAGTCTATCCGAGATTGAGTGCCATGAGCATGGGATAGGTGAGTGTAATCACGCTCCCCAGGATGGAGAGCGTGCCAAACATCCACCAGATCCAGAGTCGAGCAGAGGTAAGGAATCCCCGTAGAAGAATCAATGTGGTCCTATGGATGGGGATCATGAACAAGGTTAAAATCGCCCCCAAACACCCGAGGCAAATCAGGAAAGTCACTCAAAGCCTTGAACAAAGAAAGGTAAAAAGCCTTATCATAAACATTTGACGCATAAATATTACAGAGAAGCAAAGGTGTACGATCTAAAAGGATAGAAACGAAGACAAAACGACCAGACGGGACTGCATACACCCTATTCACTGTCACATCCAGGGTTTTCCGAATGAGAATCAAAACGTCAGCCATCTGCTACAACGCACAAGCCCCCACCACCCATCCAACCCACCAGCGAGCAAATTTATCATGTTCCTGAGAGGTCAAGTGCGTCTCCTGTAAGAAAGCAATGTCCGCCCCGTGACGGTTCAAGGTCTGCAATATCTTTTGTCGCTTAACAGGGGAAATAACCCCATTAACATTCCAAGAAATTAGTTTAACCATTGAAAACCTGAGGAATTAAAAGCAATGATGAAACAGCAATAAAAGGGGAAAGGAGGACCAGCTTACGGTGGTCTTATTTAACCGTTATCTACATATTTCTATTTTATCCCCCCTTTTACAAAACTGTTGAACATTTTTTAGCACTGGCCATAGCTAAAAACCATACTACAGTTTTGTAAAAGGGGGAGAGGTTAGTTTGTGATTACATATTCCATACTAGGCGAAGGTGTTTTCTGTGTTCTGTTTGTATGAAAGACATGTTTTTTTGTTAGCATTGATTAGCCTTATTGGCGAAATGCATCAGGCATGGTTCTTGGGAGCACCTTGAATTAACCTGATTTGAATCTCCTTATTTTCTGCCAATCTTCTTTTGTTTCATGTTGGATTCTCTGGTGGACTGCTTGCCTTGTTGTTTCGTTGCAAGTTAATATACATGGAGTGGAACGTACTAGAGGAGTTACAGATTTGGTTGTTTATACATATGGGTTACAGTTGGTTGATGTAGAGTAAGGCAGTTGAGAGGCGTTGTAAACTTTGTTATTAATATAGACTTACATTTTGGATAGTATTATTACTTTACAAATATTTGAACACTTTTATATATGCATGAAAAGGGTTCAGAGTTAAAGTCCTGGGTAAGTAGGTGGGAAGGGAAGGAAGGGGGATTTGTTCAGAGATGTTTGGGGGGTTGCATAGAAGAAAAACTGTGCACTGGTATGCTAATCTTTGGTTTTGAATAGAAAAAAAGAAATACAAGTGGAAATAAAGAAGTAAATAAGAAAACAGATAAATGGGGGCGGCACATGGGCAGGGTAGGGGTGTGGCATGGGCGGGGAAGGGCCAGGGGGGCCCAGTGTACTTGGGTGCCTAGGGGCCCTCAAAGAATTAATCCTGCCCTGATAAAACCACACTCAAAGCAGTTTACATACAGGTACCATCTGTCCCAGTAGACTCACAATATATCTAAATCATGGATCTCAAAGTCCCTCTTTGAGTGTCGCAATCCAGTCGAGTTTTCAGGTTTTCCCCAATGAATGTGCATTGAAAGCATTGCATGCACATAGATCTCATGCATATTCAGTGGGGAAATCCTTAAAACCGGACTGGATTGTGGCCCTCAAGGAGGGACTTTGAGACCCCTGATCTAAATGTACCTAGGGCAGTGGAGGGTTAAGTGACTTGCCCAGGATCACAGGGAGCAGCGCAGGGTTTGAACCCACAACTTCAGGGTGCTAAGGCTGTAGCTCTAACTACTACCCCACAGAGGCTACAACTAAGAATGTACCTTTGTTAGCTATTCATGCCGTAAATCCTGTTAGGTATACAAAAGAACTGAATGAATGTGTATGAAAATCAGTGCACATGTTTAGGTATACAAGTTCGCATGTGTGTACAATGTGTGCATTAAAAATGAATGTGTGAAATGAACCCCAAAAGCAGGAAAACGTAAAAAAGAAACCCCTCCCCCTCCAATGCTCTTCATATCCCCAGTTTTAGACAAGTTATGATGGAAAAATCCATAAACAGTGTCTTATACAGTATTCATTTGGGGCCCAAAAAAGGCACTAGGTCTTATTTTTGGGTAGGGCTTATTTTTATCATGTACATGATCATCTCTCCCTTCCTGTCCTTCACCCCAATTCTTCCTCTTTCCTTTCCCCCACATGTGCAACATCTTTCCTCCCCTTTCACCCATCCCCTTGTGGCTTCCCTCTGCAGCTTCTTTCTATCCCTCCCATCCCCCTGTGCAGCATAACCCTTGCCCAGCTTCCATCCTTCCCTCCCTCTTGCAGCAGAACCCTTGAGCACCTGCAGCCGAACCGCTGAACCCCCGCTGACCCTCCATCCTTCCCTCCCAACCAATCCCCACCAACCGTGACCATAAATACTTTCTGGCAGAGGAGCGTCGGGCCAGCAGCCCTCACAGGCTGCTTCGCGACCTCGCTGGGGCCTTCTGTGTACTGATGAGAAGGCCGCAAAGCAGCCTGTGAGGGCTGCTGGCCTGACACTCCTCTGCTGGAAGGTATTTATGGTTTGCAGTCGGCGGGGATCGGTTGGGAGGGAAGGATGGAGGATCAGCAGGGGTTCAGCTGTGCAGCGGGGGACGTATTGGGCTGCTGCCTACGACTAGGGCTTATATTAAGACCTACTCCGAAAATCATGCTAGGGCTTATTTTCGGGGAAACACGGTATTACTAGCCATGCAGACCTGGAAAAAGCAGATATGAATAATGATAAATCTTGCCAGATATTTGTGAGCTGGATTAGCCACTGCTGGAGTCTGGGCTTCATGGGTCTTTTCAACTGCTCTAGTATGTTACATTTTGTGTTCTAAAAATTTAGAAGCACTAAGCTTTATTGCCTTTCTAATAAGGAAAGCTTTTTTAAGTAATTCACATCTATAATAATAAAACCCTAGAGCGCGCATGCGCTGTTAAAAGATCGTGAGTCCTGGTGGCGTGAGGTGTGCTTCTGTGCCAGTGCTCACGGCGTCGGCGCTAGCTGGAGGCGCGTGTGCCAGCGACTCCTCCCTCCTGCTGCCGCTCCTCTTCAAAGCGGCCTGCTGAGGTTCGCCAGCCGCTGTAGCTAACCTTGAAGGCCGCTCTCCACCTTCCCGACGGCGAGCAGTACCGGGGCAGGACGCCGGGCCTGCTGCATGATGGTTTGCGCCGAGAGGTCCAGCTCCAGTTGGAGACATGGAGGGAGGGTAAGAATGGGAGGGGGGGTGGAAACGGAAGGGGGCCACAGAGTAGGCAGGCATTGCACAACAGGGGACCAGAGGGAGAGGGAAAGGGGGCTGCTTTGGTGGGAAGAGGGCCATGGAGCACGCAGGCATGGAAGAACAGGGTACCAGGGGAGAGGGAAAGAGGGCTGCTTTGGGGGAAGGGGGCCACGGAGCACGCAGGCATGGTAGAACAGGGGACCAGGGGAGAGGGAAAGGGGGCTGCTTTGAGGGGAGGGGTATGCTGGGGGGCAGACAGCAATCATTGGGGGGGGGTCAGAAGGGGGCCACAGAGCACGCAGGCATGGCACAACAAGAGGAGAGGGAAAGGGGGCTGCTGGGGGGGGAAAACAATCATGCTTTGCTCTGGGAAGGGGGGGACACAGAAGGGGGCCACAGAGATACAGGCAGGCATGGTGCAACAGGTAGGCAGGGGGCCAGGGAGAGACACAGACAGAACGAATGACAGACAGACAGCGTCCAAGGAGAGAGAGACAAAGAAAAAACCCCAGACAGACAGACATCTCTAGCACCCGTTAATGTAACGGGCTTAAAGACTAGTTTAAAATATTACGGTACATGTTAAAATGTTTAAAAGGAAAAAAAGTCGGCAACACTTCAAATAAATCTGTTTAAGGGCTCCTTTTACTAAGATGCACTAATGGTTTTAACGCGCGCTACATGCTAACGCCTCCATAGAGCTTGCGTAAATATTTTTCATTTAGCGCGGGGTTAGCATGCATGCTAATCTTTAGCGCACGCTAAAAATGCTAGCGCACCTTAGTGAAAGGAGCCTTAAATGCTACAAAAGGACCATATAGAACAAATGTTTTAAAAAAAAGTTGCTTGAAGAGTTGTGAGGTTCCAAACTGTGTAGAAATAAATTCTGTTCTCGCATTTTTTTAACTAAACAAATTAGTATGTCTGGTGTTTGCAGAACAAAATATCAGGCCTATGTTTTATTAATAGTTATACAGGTGTTGTTTTTTTTTTTTTTTTTTTATAAATATATAAATTGTGTAGCTGGGTTTTGGAACTTGAATTATTTAGAATTTGTAGACTACACATTCAAAGTGAACTGGCCTGATCTGTTCAAACTGATGCTGGCTTGGAGTTGGGTGGGGAAAGAGACATGTTCAGGAAAGAGTTGCTGGGAATTTGTTTGGCTAGTGGAAGGAAATGAGTTCTATAACAGACTGTATGGTAGGCGAGAGGGAATTTGGAACGAGATTTCCTTTACAAATTATTACTAAAGCAAGAAAGACTCAGCCTGTGTAAAACGCCTGCACTGCCAGAAAAAGTAGGTGTGTTTTGAACCTGTTTTTCACAGCTTCTGAGCCTTTGTAGTTGTACAGTGAAATTTCTGTACAATAAAATACCGAGGCCTTGGATTTCAGCTGCGTTTATCCAGATCTTATCTAGATAAGTGCTGCTCACTGATGCAAGAGCCAGACTTTGCAGCATGGTTATCCAGATAATGTTGAAAATCCTTGCTGCCAGAGCAGAGCCAAGGTAGACTCTGAAGTTATCCAGATACCACTGATATTCGGTGTTAGGACAGTTATATTTGGGGCCCCTTTTGCAAAGCTGCGATAGTACAAGAGCCCCAGTATGGCAAATGCACCACAGCCCATAGGAATTGAATAGGCTGCATCACATTTGCTGTGTGGGAATCGCTACTGTCTTTGTAAAAAAGAGAGACAAACAGCAAAAGAAGTCCAACAAGGTCTGCAGTGCAGAAGCGGCAAGCGAGAAGCAAAAAGAAAACTGCAGACTAGTATGTACAAGATGCAGGCTGTGTTTTTTATTATACCAAATATTTAATGCAGTTAAATGTTACCACCTTATTACAAACCAAGAGACCCGACACGGTCCGTGTTTCGGAGAACATGCCTTCTTCAGGGGTCCATGGTTGACAAGGTTTGTAAAAACCTTAATAAAATGGTATTAAACAATTGCCTTTTTAATAAAAGGTCATCGGCCAGCAGCGCTAAATAAAAGGGGCCATTATTTAGGTACTAAATTGTCTGGATAGCTATCTGGGCTGTGGCATAGCGAGGGTGAGAGGTGCCCGGTGCACTGGTGCCTCTCCACCATCTTTTCCACCCCTCCGCTCCTTCCCTGCATCCCTTTCTTTCTCCTGTACCTCTTTAACTTCCCCGGCGCGAGCAGCATCACCAACTTGCTGCCTGTATCGGCATCTGCTCTCCCTCTGATGTCACTTCCTAGGTGCGGGACCCAGAAGTGATGTCGAATTGGAATTGCTGCTCACACAGGCGAAGAACTAGAGATATGGTGGGGAGGGGGGAGCGGGTGGGGCAGAGAGGAGGAAGGGTTCTGGCGCCCTCACCAAGACGGCACCCAAAGTGGACTTCCCCCTTACGGCCCAGTGAAGCCAAAAAGTTGGACACCCCTGTATTAGACTGTAAAGTGATTACACATTTGCAAGGAAACTGAAGGAAGAAGTTAGTACCCAAGGATGTAACACCTTCCATTTCAAAAATTAATTGCAACCTAGTTCCCTGCCCAGCTGTGCAACCAGGGCTCTTTCCAGCTATTCCGTAGACACCTGAAAACTTGGCTATTTTCAAAAAATGTAAATTTCCACTTCCCCCTTTCACCAACTCCCACTGTACTTTCCTTTTTTAATTTTGGTAAATCATGTCAAGCTCTATATTTATAGAGAAGATGCGGTATAAGAACATAAGAATTGCCGCTGCTGGGTCAGACCAGTGGTCCATCGTGCCCAGCAGTCCACTAACGTGGTGGCCCTTGGGTCAAAGACCAGTGCCCTAACTGAGACTAGCCTTACCTGCGTACGTTCTGGTTCAGTAGGAACTTGTCTAACTTTGTCTTGAATCTCTGGAGGATGTTTTCCCCTATAACAACCTCTGGAAGAGCGTTCCAGGTTTCATTTAGTTTAGTTATATGGACCTAGCCACATCTGGAAAAATCCAGATGGGCTGGCCACGAAACAGAGAATTTTTATTTTGAAAGTATTTTTTCAAAACATTTATTTTATGGAGATTTAATAATACATTGATTGCAGACTCAGACTTTCTAGAAGAATTCCAATTAAAAATGAATGAATATTTCCAAATTAATGCCTCAGAGGAGATCTCCTTAGGATGCTTGTGGGATGCTTTTAAAGCTACCATGAGGGGGCAAATCATATCATTTTCTAATTTGGAACAATGTATTAAGGATTTAGAGCCAAAGTTGGCTGTGAAATGGAAACTTTTCTAGGCCCTCTTAAAAGGTAAATATAAATACAGTGGTACCTTGGATTACGAGCATAATCCGTTCCAGGAGCATGCTCGTAATCCAAAATGCTCGTTTATCAAAGCGAATTTCCCCATAGAAAATAATGGAAACTCGCTTTGATATGTTTCCACCCCACCCCCCACCCCCGATAACCGACATCGCTCCCCCCACTCACAAAGGCCCCCTTGCTCCAACCAGCCCCCCCAGCGCGAACTTACCCCCGCCCGAACAACTTAAACTTACCCCTCTCCCCCTGTCTAGTGCAGGCACAGATCGTGTGCCTAGAAGATCTTCCAGCTTCTGCCTTGAGCATGCATCTGCGCATGCTCAAGGACTTCTAATTCTCCCTCTCGCTGAGGGCAAGTTTAAGTTGTTCGGGCGGGGGGGGGGTGCCGGTTGGAGCAAGGGGGCCTTTGCGAGCGGGGGGGGCGATGCCGGTTATCGGGGGAGGGGGTGCTCGCAAATCGAGTCAACACTCAGTTTGTGAGTCAAAAGTTTGCTGAGTGTGTTGCTCGTCTTGCAAAACACTCGCAAACCGAGGTTTGACTGTACAATGAGATCTCCTCACAACTGGTCAGGAAAGACTTGTTTTCTCAACAGGCTTTGTATTATGGTAATTCGAATAAAGCAGGAAGATTACCGGTATTAGCTAATTACCTTTAAAGCTAAAAAACGAAAAGCAAAAATTGTGGCAATTAAAGATGAGAAGGGTGAAACTCATTATCTAATTGGAAATTTTAAAACAATTTTTGAACTTTTACAAAGCTTTATATTCTTCTAAGCCTTATTCAAATAAAGAACTAAAGGGTTTAGCGTTTTTACAGTTGATCAAGGGACCAAAAATTCCCAAGCATATAAAAGGAAATATTGAAGAGCCTATATCACTGAAAGAATTACAAGCAGTGTTGAAGTCCATTAGAGTTGGATGATGGGTTCACTGTAGAGTTCTACAAATCATTTCAAATTACCCTATTACCTCATCTATTAAATTTATATCAGGCTCAACTAACTAAAGGTTGTATTACAGGTACTATGGCAGAATCTTTAACTATTGTTTTGCCGAAGCCAACTAAAAAAATCCTATGTTGGTTTCAAATTACAGGCCTATTTCTTTGATTAATGTAGATGGAAAACTTCTGGCTAAGTTATTTGCTTTACGCTTGGCCAAGGCTCTCCCTTATATTATCAGTATGCACCAAGCAGGGTTCATTGCTCAAAGACATTCTTCAAATAATACCATATTGGCTTTTCACAAGCTAAATTTAACAAAAACCATGGAAGATCCGGCCTTCTCTGTGTCCGTGGATACAGAGAAGGCCTTGGATCGTATAGAATGGACCTTTATGTATCAAGCAATGGATTGGTTTGGTATAGGATCCGGATTTATTCAAATGATCCAAACCTTGTTTAGTTCCCCTTCTGCCAGATTATATATTGATAATACTTTTTCAGAATGGTTTTGTCTGGAGAGGGGAGTTAGACAAGGATATCCATTATCTCCTTTGCTGTTTGATATTGTTCTGGAACCCTTGTTATTGGCTATTCAACAGGCAAAGGAGATTCAGGGTATTCCTTATGCAGGTCGGGAATATAAGGTCTCCGCTTATGCTTCATTTGAAGAATCCTGAATCTACCATTCCCCATTTACTACATTTGATTGACAGGTTTGAGAAATTTTCTGAATATAAAAATAATTGGAGTAAATCAGAGGTTCTTCCGCTAAATGTACATTGTCCAAAAGGATTATTTGATTCATTCCCCTTTCTTTGGAAGGAAGAGGGTATAAAATATTTAGGTATTTGGATTCATAAAATGCTGGAAGAGACGATGAAAGTAAATGAAAAATCTTTATTGCTAAAGGTCACAGAAATGTGTGAGCAATGGAACCCTTTACATCTGTCTTGGTGGGGGAGAGTTCAAACAGTTTTGCCTGTGATTTGCTACCAAATGGGTATGTTACCGGTTTATTTTCAGGAGGTCCTTTTATAAGAAATTAAGTAGTATTCTTACTAAATTTATTTGGCTGGGTAAAACTGCGAGAATTGCCTTAGTATCTTTAGAAAAACCAATTGCAGCGGGTGGGGTAAATTTTCATAATTTTTATAGGTACCATCAGGCCTATATACTGTGTCAGGGTATGTTTTGGATTCTCCCTGAGCTCATGGAAAATCTCCCTGATTGGTTGTATTTAGAGTGGCAACTTGTGTCCCCATTACGTTTGTTTCATGTGTTGAGTATCAAGTTACCCAGATATGTTAAGGGCAATAGTATTTTACTGAACACCTGGAAAACCTTGAAATTTTTTAACAAATTAACAGATATTCCAGTAGAGAAATCCACTTATCAATCCTTGTGGCTAAACTCCAAGATTCAAATTGGCGAGTCTAAGATTGCCTGGAAGCATTGGATGCAAGCAGGTATACGTACACTAGATGATGTTTTATTAAATGGGAAATTGCTTGATTTTTCACGACTGCAACAATTATTTGGTATTTCAAAGTCTCAAAAATTATAAATAGTTGCAGTTGAAGTAAGCCATTCAGAAGGGGTTCCCTGATTGGCGAAATCTAAAAAATCATTACAGTTTGCAGGTCCTATGCTTCCAGACAGATTTCCTAGGACATCAGGCCGCCCAGTGGTATAAATTAATATCTGAATTCTTGAATAAAAACCCAAAATCTAGTCTTAGAGACATTTGGAGCATTGAAATAAAGCAGTATATTTCTGTGTCTCAATGGCCACAAATTTGGACTTGGAGGATGAGATGTACAACATCAGCATCTATGAGACAAACCTGATTTAACTTGTTACATAGATCTTTTTGGACCCCTGTTAGGTTACAAAAGTTAGACAGTTCTAAATCTAATAGATAATGGCACTGTCATCTAGACCAGTGGTTCCCAACCCTGTCCTGGAGGACCACCAGGCAAATCGAGTTTTCAGGCTAGCCCTAATGAATATGCATGAGAGAGATTTTCATATAATGGAAGTGACAGGCATGCAAATCTGCTCCATGCATATTCATTAGGGCTAGCCTGAAAACCCGATTGGCCTGGTGGTCCTCCAGGACAGGGTTGGGAACCACTGATCTAGACATTGGGACGCTGGATCATCTGTTGTTCTATTGTCCTTTGATACTTAACTTTTGGAAGTCGATATGGGGTCAGATTAATGTTGTACTTGAGTCATCAATTCCATTGACTTATGAAGTGGTAATATGTGGAACATTATTACATATTAAGCCCCCATGGATCGTTATAAATGCCGGCTTTTCCTAATTATGACTGGAATAGCTATGCGGATGGTAACATGTAATTGGAAAAATTGATCGCCTCAATTTTTCTTTTTGGTGGGCGAACTTATGCTCCAGTTATAGGCATGAAAAAATGTATGCTGAAATGCTGGGGCATAGTAATGTATTTAAACTGGTTTGAGGCCCATTGACATCTTTTATTACTTTTCTATAGTCGTCTTTGTCTTCAAAACTTTTCGAAAAGAAATCAAAACTCTACTTTTCAAAAAATTTATCCAGATATCTTAATCCAACCCTTCCCCCTCCTCCTAGATAAATTCTCCCCCAAAACCTCCACTTAAATAATCTCTTCCTCCCCAAAACACCAACCACTATTCAGATCCCTGAAATGTAATGTAATCTTATTTGTACTCTAACTGTAATCTATTTGTTATATCAATTTGCAAGTTCTTCCGGAATTAATCCAGCTACCTCTCCTCCCTTGAAACAAAAAAAAAAACCACACAAAAACACCCCCCCCACAAAACTGTTGTAACTTCACTGGAAATGTCCAGTTAGCTCTTTTGTAATCTGCCTTGAATTGCAAGGTATAGGCGGAATAGAAGTTCCTAATGTAATGTAATGTATCTATCGACCTGTGAGCCTCACTTCGGTTCCTGGGAAGATAATTGAAACACTGATTAAAGACAACATTGTACAACATTTGGAGGATCACAACCTAATAAGGGCTAGTCAACACGGATTCAGGAAAGGGAAGTCATGTTTGACAAATTTATTACAATTCTTTGAGAAAGTGAACAAACAAGTGGGTAGTGGAGATTCAGTGGACATAGTTTAATTGGACTTCCAGAAAGCGTTTGACAAGGTTCCGCATGCAAGGCTTATGAAGAAACTACTAAGCCATGGAGTAGGAGGAAAAGTGCACAGATGGATCGGCAAGTGGTTGGAGAACAGAAAGCAGAGGGTTAGCATAAATGGGAAATTCTCGGACTGGGAGAGGGTGACTAGCGGAGTGCCCCAGGGCTCGGTTCTTGGGCCTATTTTGTTCAATATTTTTATAAACGACCTGGAGGAGGAAACAACTTGCAATATAATAAAGTTTGCAGACGATACAAAACTATGTCGGGCTGTTGACTCTCAAAGGGACTGCGAGGAACTCCAGAAGGATCTGAACAAGCTGGAAGCCTGGGCAACAAGATGGCAGATGAATTTTAACATAAACAAATGCAAGGTGATGCATCTAGGAAAAAAAACAAAGAACACGAATATAAGATGTTGGGGGTGACATTAGCAAAATGCGAACAAGAAAGGGATTTGGGGGTACTGATTGACAGAACCCTAAAGCCTTCTGCACAATGTGCGGCGGCGGCGAAGAAAGCAAACAGGATGTTGGGCATGATTAAGAAGGGGATCACGAGTAGATCGGAAGATGTAATAATGCCACTTTATAGAGCAATGGTCAGACCGCAATTGGAATACTGTGTCCAACACTGGTCTCCATACCTCAAGAAAGATATAATTCTGCTGGAAAGGGTACAGAGGAGAGCCACAAAACTTGTCAAGGGATTGGAGAATTTGAGCTACAAAGAGCGCCTTAGGAAATTGGGAATGTTTACCCTCGAGCAGAGAAGACTGAGAGGGGATTTAATAGAGACTTTTAAAATAATAAAGGGATTTGATAAAATCAATGAAGAAGAAGCATTGCTAACTTTTTCGGATGTGACACAAACAAGAGGTCACAGTCTGAAACTGAGCGGCAGCAGGTTCAGGACGAATATCGGGAAGTTCATTTTTACGCAGCGCGTGCTGGGAATTTGGAATGCTCTCCCGGAGGATGTTGTGACAGAGATTACTGTTCTGGGATTCAAGCGCAAGTTGGATGCACACCTTCTTGCAAATTGTATTGAGGGCTATGGTATATCTGGGTCTCCAATCAGGAGTACCTAAATGGGCCGCCGCGTGTGCGGATCACCGGACTGGATGGACCTCGGTCTGATCCGGTGAGGGCTTTTCTTATGTTCTTATGTAATGTAGTTTCTGTGCCATTTCCTTACACATACAGGGGGAGGGGGGGAGGGGAACGAGATTGTATTATTATATTATTTTAAATAAGAGTAGGTTATTGAAAGAGTATATACATTTGTGTTATTGATTAATCAATAGGTGGGTGGGATAAAATAATGAATGTGTTTTTCTTGACTTGTTATATGTTCTTATACCTGTGTATTGCATTGTTAATATTTGAAAATCAATAAAGATTAAAAAAACAAACATTTATTTTCTCCTGTTCTGTTGAAAACCGTTGCAAGGAGGGTTGATGTAGTAGCAAATTTCTCCTGTGAGGATTTAAGGAAATCTGTTAAATTAATAGAATCTTTAGCTTCCTCCTCTGCATCACCTTCAACAGCCTCAGCTTTTGGCACATAAATATACCTACAATCAGAAATAGCTAATTCTTCAACTTTATCCCAAAGTAATACCTCCTTCAAGTATCTGCATAATAAAATCTCAGGAGAGAATAGATAACAAATAGGAAAATTCAATAGATGTAATTTTTTAGCTCTCATTTGATTTTCAAGAAATTCTAATTGCCTATGTATAATCAGACTATCTTTAATGAAAGCTGAGGAAACTGATTGGTAATTAGGCAAATTTAAGGATACCTGAGATAAGTTTCTGTTTCCTACGTGTAAGACTTTACATTTCTCTACATTGAACTTCATCTGCCATCTCGTCTCCCACTCCCCTAGTTTGTTCAGGTCTCTTTGTAAATCTTCGCAGTCCTCTTTAGTCCTAGCCCCATTAAATAGCTTGGTGTCATCTGCAAATTTTATTGCTTCGCTCTTCGTCCCCGTTTCTAGATCATTTATAAATACATTGCATAGCAGCGGTCCAAGCACTGACCCCTGTGGAACACCACTCGTGACCTTCCTCCAGTCCGAGTAGTGGCCCTTCACTCCTATCCTCTGCTTTCTGCCAGCCAACCAATTCCTGATCCATCTGTGTACGTCTCCTTCCACCCCATGGTTCTTTAGTTTCCGAAATAGGCGTTCATGGGGTACCTTGTCAAAGGCTTTTTGGAAGTCTAAGTATACAATGTCTATGGGGTCCCCTTTGTCCATCCGTTTGTTAATTCCTTCGAAGAAGTGCAATAAGTTCGTCAGGCACGATCTTCCCTTGAAGAAGCCATGTTGGCTTGTTTTCATAAGTTTATGCCTCTCTAGATGCTCCTCGATACTATCTTTTATCAGCGTTTCCGCCATTTTCCCCCGGAACTGAGGTCAGACTTACCGGTCTGTAGTTTCCAGGCTCACCTCTCGATCCCTTTTTAAAGATGGGCGTAACATTGGCTATCTTCCAGTCCTCCGGGATCATGCATGTTTTCAGGGATAGATTACAAACCTGCTGTAGTACCGTATTTTCGCGGATATAACGCACGCGTTATACGCGTTTTTACCTACCGCGCATACCCCTCGCGCGTTATATGCGTGAGCGCGGTATACAACTTTTTTTTTTTCAATCCGATCGGCATCCCTCCTACGAACCGGTATCCTCCACCCCCCCCCCGCTCACCCCTCCCCCGCGATCCTACATCCCCCCCCAGCACTGCAAAACATGCCTTACCCGATTGGGCACCGGCACCAGCACCAATGCACAGGATGTGCCAGTGCCAGTGCCCGAAGATCCTCCCTCGTTGGTTTGGGTTGGTTTGGGCTGGGCTGAGCTGGGCGGTGCGGTGCAGGAGAGATCCTCCTTCTTCCTGCGCCGGGCTGGACTAGGCTTTGAGCATTTGCGCATGCTCAAAGCCTTCTGGTCTCGCTCTCTCCGATTTCGAGAGAGCGAGACCAGAAGGCTTTGAGCATGCGCAAATGCTCAAAGCCTAGTCCAGCCCGGCGCAGGAAGAAGGAGGATATCTCCTGCACCGCACCGCCCAGCTCAGCCCAGCCCAAACCAACCCAAGCCAACGAGGGAGGATCTTCGGGCACTGGCACTGGCACATCCTGTGCATTGGTGCTGGTGCCGGTGCCCAATCGGGTAAGACATGTTTTGCGGTGCTGGGGGGGGGGGTGTAGGATCGCGGGGGAGGGGTGTGTGACGTGAGCGGGGGGGGAGGATGCCGGTTCGTAGGGGGATGCCGGATCGGATTGAAAAAAAAAAGTTGTAAAACGCGGGTAAGCTAGCGGGGGGGAGGATGTCGGTTTGGAGTAGGCGGGAGAGGTTTTAGCATGCGCGGTATACGCGTGTGCGCGCTATATTAAATTTTTTTTACATAGATTTGTGTTCCCCGCGCGCTATACCCGTGTGCGCGTTTTACACGGGTGCGCGTTATATCCGCGAAAATACGGTAGTTCCGCTATTTCCTCCTTTAGTTCTTTCAATACTCTAGGATGGATTCTGTCTGGGCCCGGCGATTTGTCAGTTTTTAATTTTTCTATCTGCCTGTGTACGTCTTCAAGGCTTACTTACATGGATATTAATTTTTCTGCTTAGTCTCCTTTGAAGATTTGTTCAGGTTCCGGTATGTTGGATGTGTCTTCTTTTGTAAATATGGATGAAAAGAACATGTTTAGTCTTTCCGCTACTTCTCCCTTCCTATCTCTATCATCCAGTGCTCCCACCTCCTCCCTAACTTCAGATATTTATATTTTCATTCATAGTTAAAGGTTTTGTGTACTCATTTTTATTATGTGAAACAAGATATATTTATTTATATCACTTTATTGCATACATATATTTGCATTCTCATTTTTCTTGGTTAAATGCCTGTGTTTTTATGCATCAGTACTTTTATACTGTATGTTTAAAGTCATTTGCTTATGTTTTATCATTTATTCTTTGTTTGACTAGATTGGAAAAATGCTTGAATACCTGAATAAATTCATGTAAACTGTTCTGAGCTCCCCTGGGAGAATGGTATAGAAAATTGAATGAATGAATAAATATTTATATTTATTCTTGTATTTTCATTACAGTTTGATCTTTGTATATTTACCCCCTCTTTTACAAAGCCACGCAGCAGGAGCCCCATAGCCCTTTAAATCCCTATGGGCTTGGGGCAGTTATCGCAGCGGTAGCTGCTAATGTGGCTTTGTTAAAGGTGGTATCTTAAATAATAAAATGCTAGCCGCGCATGCGCACTTGCCTCGCGTGTTCCCTGATCCCTTTTCTGTCGGGATGTGGCAAGACAAGTGCGCATGCGCGCTTATTACGTCACTGACGGAAAGCAGCGAATGCAGGAAGCGGAGTGGCCAGGTAAACAAAAAAAAAAACAACCGAGCGAGCCGGGCCGCTGAGAAAGCGCGGGAGACCTGCGGACGGGTAAGGAGCTGGGGCAGTGAGCCTTCCCTGCTGCTGAAATGGAGCCTGGCCACCCTCCGCGACAGACCACAGGAGTCTGAGTCCTTTTCCGCTCACCCCCCTTCCCGCGTACCCGACTACCTTGGCGATTCAAGCAGCGTGTGCACCAGTCTTCACACGCTGCTTCGGGCCCTTCTACTTCCCTGATTTGCTCTGCCGCGTCTCTAATGATGTCATCAGGGACGTGCCAGAGTAAATCAGGGCAGTAGAAGGACCCGAAGCAGCGTGTGAAGACTGGTGCACACGCTGCTTGAATCGCCGGGTAGGTAGTCAGGTCCATGGGAAGGGAAGGGGGGGGCGCAAGGACTCTGGGGAGAATGGCAGACACCGGCCCTGTACTAACTCCCGTGGACAGGGGGAGCAGGAAGGGGTGCTGATGGATGGGGGGGGGGGTAAATGAAGGGAGGCCTATTGCTGGACAGAGGGAGCAGGAAGAGGTGATGATGGACAGGGGGGGAAAAAGGAAGGGAGGCTCATTGCTTGACAGGGGGAACAGGAAGAGGTGCTGATGGACGGGGGGGAAAAATGAAGGGGGCCTACTGTTGGACAGGGGGAGCAGGAAGAGGTGCTGATGGACAGGGGGGGGAAATGAAGGGAGGCCTACTGCTGGACAGGGGGAGCAGGAAGAGGTGCTGATGGACAGGGGGGAAATGAAGGGAGGCCTACTGCTGGACAGAGGGAGCAGGAAGAGGTGATGGACGGGGGAAAGGAATGGAGGCCTACTGCTGGACATGGGGAGCAAGAAGAGGTGCTGATGGACAGGGGGGGGAAATGAAGGGAGGCCTACTGATGGACAGAGGGAGCAGGAAGAGGTGATGATGGACACGGGGGAAAAATGAAGGGAGGCTTACTGCTGGACAGGGGGAGCAGGAAGAGGTGCTGATGGACAGGGGGGAGGTAAAACAAAGGGAGAAGGGCTGCTGCTGGATAAGGGGAGCAGTGAAGGGGTGGTGGTGGACACAGGAGAGGTAAAAATAAGGGAGAATGGACAGGAAAAAGCGGCTAAGGAGACAGAGAGAGAAAGAAATAAAGACAGACACACATATATTCTAGCACCCGTTAATGTAACGGGCTATAAAGCTAGTTAATTTATAAGCTAGTTAATTTATAATCTGTTACATTTGCTTGTAATGTAAAAAAGAAAAAAATATATAAAATATAGATATATTTCCTTGGCATCAGCAGCAGATGAATCCAGAGACTAGTGGGATTACGTCCATCTACCAGCAGGTGGTGATAGAGAGAACTGATTTGCTTTTAGCCTTCTTGGATGCACAGCCTCCTGGCCAACCAGTATACTCTACCTCCAGCAGGCTGATGGATGTGTTTCTCAAAGCTCCTGGTTTCTGCTTATTGAGTTGTCTAGGCCTTGCTCAGTTGAACCGAGGGGTTTTCTGGCTGAGCAGTGCCAGCTTTGGAGGTTATACCTGGGACCCCCAGGTCCCTTCCTCATCCTCTTGAGGGATATACCTGCTCATCCCAGGTCCCTTTCCCTACCTAACAGTCTGGCTTCTGTGCTTTCTCCTTTCCCACATTAAAAAATAAAAAAAGCACAAGAGAGTTTGTACTACCTCACCGGCTATAACTTCTACCATATCGAAGGAGATATCGTGGTTCCTGCCAGAGGTTCTCCTACTTTGGCCATCGATTGAGTAAGTACCCTGCTTACCAACCCTGTTGGTTTTCGGTGGGTTAGGCTGTTTCTGAAAATCTATGATGGCTCAAGAATCAATACAGTTCGAGGGTTATACGGAAGAGCAGTTCAAGAAGGCACTATTTAGACCTGCTCTTCTTGATGATGAATCTGCCCCCCCGGCGGAATCCTCTTGGCTGGAGCTTGAGAATGTAATGAAAAGAGCTATAAGGGTGGAATTGCACTGTAGTACTTTGGTACAATACCTTAAAAACACTATGATTCCTAGGGGACTTCGTATCCTCAAAGAACCCAAGATGATCTCCACAGACAAATCCTTCAGTGAACGCTGGACAGCAATTTTGAACAAATGTTCGAGAGATCTTATGATCCTCCTAGTGGAAACCACAGAGGCAACTGAGAAGGAACTATGCATAAAGGTGAGCGGGATTGAAAGCGATCTTCATCAGCGGCAAGAAGTTACTGACTTTGACCAGAAATTGAGGGATTTAAAAGCATCAATGGCCAAATTCAGGGAGGAGATTAAGATTAATAAGATCAAGAAGTGGAAAAGGGATGAACGTGATTATTTGCATGATCACATTTATTCATGGCAAAGGAAAAGCATGGTGATCCCACAGAAGAAGATCGCATTCGATAGTTCCTCAGGAGACTCAGAAGCCTCTAGTGAAGGTTCGACGGAGACCACTAACGAGAAACCAGGGGAGTCCTCCAGCTTAGATACTCGGGGACGAGGACGTGTGCGCCAGCAACGCACGAGGGGTACAGTTCAACAAACGACTCACAAAACGCGGACGGGAACAGCTCGACAGTAATTAACCTGTCTTCCACACAGTTGACGGTTCACCAAATGGACATTTTAGAGAAAGGTTTGGGCTTTGTGATGTCTCATCCACCGGATTTTTTCAAGCTACACAAGGCGCTACATAGTTTCATCAGGAAGATGCAACTTAAGGTTTTTTTTGAGAACACGGATACCATTCAACAGATAGAGGATGATAATGATGATCAGGAGGCTCTAACGGATACAACTTCCATTCCAATTTGCAGGACTAAATCTTTTTGGACCCCCCCGGGCCCTATGGACCCTTTAATATTTACTTTTTCTGAATTGGTCACCAAAGATTTGAAGGATCTTCAGAAATTTTGGAAAAATCAGGGTCCGTTCAATACCACTAGGGCACAAAAGGAGGGTTTTCAGGAACTTCTGGATAATAATGACATTGTCATTATCAAGGCTGACAAGGGGGGTGCCACCGTTGTTCTCAATAGGAGAGATTATGAAAACGAAGCACTACGCCAACTAGCAGATACACAGGCTTATTGCCTTTTGACAGAAGATCCCACTACATCTTTGGGGATTGAAATTTTAGAATTTTTGAATAGACACCGGGAGGAGGGTACTATCACAATGAAAGAGTATAAATTCCTGTTTGAAAAACATCCGAGGATTCCGAGGATCTCTTTTGTTCCCAAAGTGCACAAAACCTTACAAAATCCTCCTGGTTTTCTATTCTGGAGCCCCTTTCTAAGATGGTGGATTTCTTCCTCAGGGAAGAAGTTCCTAAGATTAAATCTTATATTAGGGATTCTTCCCATTTTCTAAGGGACTTGACTAATTTGGAACTGGATATGTCTGACAAATGGTTGGTAACTTTAGACGTTGTGTCTTTGTACACTCAGATCCCGCAGGATGAAGCTCTCCATACCATTCGTCAGACACTTCAGGCTATGACCCCCCACCGTATATCTACTGACTTTCTTGTACAACTGGCTTTCTGGGTGATCAAGAGAAACTATTTTCAATATCATCAGAAGTTTTTTCAACAAACCCAGGGGGTAGCGATGGGGGCTACTCTGGCCCCCTCTGTCGCTGCCCTGTATATGGCAAAATTTGAGGAAACCTGGGTTTACACCTCTGTATGGTACCCCAATATTTTATTCTGGGGCAGATTTTTAGATATTTTTTTCATTTGGGATAGTACGAGGCAAGAATTGGAAGCATTTTATCAGTATTTGAATTCTGTTGACACCAATATCAAATTTACCATGGTATGCCATCAAACCATGATTGACTTTCTAGATATTTCTGTCCAGGTACAGGAGGGTTTGATTTCCACATCACTTTACAGAAAGCCAGTGACTAGAAACACTACACTGCATTACAATAGTTTTCACCCTTATAAACTTAGGTACAATTTGCCCATTGGGCAATTCTTGCGGATTCGCAGGATTTGCTCCTCAGTCACTCAATACAAAGCGGAAGCTAAAAAATTGGGGGATAGATTGCGGACTAGGGGTAATCCTGAAGGTTCAATTAGACAGGCGTATATAAGGGGGAAATATACGCAGAGGAATCTCCTTTTGCAAGAACCGAGAGATACTCCCCAGGGAGATTAAAACCAACTGACTTGTGTCTTGCCCTTTTCCAGGGCAACTCCAGCCCTGGTAGGCATGCTCAGGAAATATTGGTACATAGTTCGGAGTCATAAATCTTTGGAAAATTTCCCCTTAGTTGCTTACTCTCGGGGGAGATCACTGGGGCAACGTTGTAACTTTCAAAGATATGGGACGAGACGGAGAATGGTGGGTGGACGCCACGGCAGTTGTGGAAAATGCCAGTGGTGTCCACTCACCATTCAGGGCGACAATTGGCAGGTTCCAGGGAGAGATCTAATTTTAAGATCCAGAATTGACACTGATTGCAACTCACAGGGGGTTGTATATGCAATAATTTGCCCCTGCGACCTTATATACATCGGTCGTACTAATCGCAAGATCAAGTTACGTCTTAACGAACATAAGTCCCGCATAGTGAATGGGGTAGCCCAGGCTCCCTTAGTGGAACATTGGGCTAAACATAAACATTCTGTGGAAGAATTGAGATGGCATATTATTTATAAGATCAATGATGCTGGGGGGGAGGGAGATCTGAGACAGCTTAATGAAGAGGAGCAAAGGTATATTTTTAAGGTTGATACAGTTGAACCCCGCGGGTTAAACAGCATGATCAAATGGAGTTCTGTGATGTGAACAACTCATGAGTTCGGCCAATGAGCTGCAGGGGGGCGTGAACTAGAAGGGGAAAAGGAAGTATTTAAATTGAGTTCCGAGGACGCCGGCGCCATCTTTTGCTCATTTAAATTTTTGTAGTCGGATGACGGCGGCGACCTCGGTAAGTTGTAGTTTATTACATTGTTTTTTAACGTTGCAATTTTCGGTAGGGAGGGGGCTGTACACAATTGTATGTTTACGGCTCCGTTTCTATATTTTCCAGGGAGACCCTTGAGAAAGCACGGTTTATGTGCGAAACATGTCGGGTCTGGCTCCCCAGGTTTGGCTGAGATAAGTACCACTCAAAATTTGGATTACTATTAATAAGTGCAACAGAATAATGATGTGTTATTAGAAAACTAGATAAAAAATATAAAAACAAAGTAAAAACACTAAAGTTGGAAAAGGCAGCCAATGATGAAGCACCACACAAGGCTTCCCGCGATTTAAACTTCTTTTTTTTGCGGTGGAGTGGTGGGGCTGAGGCGTCCTTTCTAATACTATATATGACACGATTAACAACATAATATCCAGACCACTTATGTAAGTGCAGTTTCATTGATGTTTACAAGGCTGGATTACTATTATATGATAAGTGGCCACTGCAGCAGTTTCTGATTAGAGGCATGTATTTCAAACGCCCGTGATTTCTGTTCTTGGGTATTTTATTAATCTGTCTTTTATTTTCAAGTCCGGGTGCATGCCTTCTGGCGCCTCAGGCGACTGCAGTTGTGGGCGCTCACTGACAGAGGAGGGCCCTATTTGTACTTGTATAGCAACTCTATTAAAAAAATAAATAACTAAATAAACTTTTAAAAAGACCTTGTTCGTGGGGGAACACTGTGAGTGCCGCCGAAAGTATGTCTTGACGGCTGTTTGAACTACTTTGCTAAAACACCAGGTTGGCAAGTTCTGGACAGTTTCTGGCGAGGAAAGGGCCAGCCGCTTCTCATCCTGTTTATAAGTGGTTCCCGCCTTTCCGGTTGAGAAGGCTTACCTTGCCATTCCCCTTGATAAATTTGGGGACTTGTGCGCGCTCAGGGTTTGAAACTTTTTTTTTTTTTTTAACCAGAAATCACTTTATTAGATGCAAAAATGTTACAGCATGGATAAGAACTCAGTCCTATTGGGAGTAACAGGACATTATAGGCTCATGCAATTGAAAGCAGACTGGCTCACAGGGCAAAGCATATGTAGCCCATTTAGCTTGACTCCTCCCCCAAGGTGTGCTTGTCAAACAGGTATTCTGCCATGCCATTCTGTGGTGCTCCCATTCTGTGGAGGTTAGTCACATTGTCACCAAGCTCCTTGATGGCTTTAACTTGCTCATCCAGGTAATGGTTCTCCAGGAAGTCACACAAATGTGGGTCATTTCTATCCGTTGACAGCTTGTGCATATCCAGGAGTGACTGGTTCACATTCTTCTCTAGCTGCAGAGCACAGTCCAATCCCTCCACACCACTGCCCCATTCATCCCGTTCTGGTTTCCTGATATCATGCAAGACAATACGGCCGCCCCTCTGGTTCTGAAGTTTCATCAGTTTTTCAGCATGCTCTCGCTCCTCGTGGGACTGGTGCAGGAAATACTTGGCAAAATTCTTCAGAGCAACATCATCTCTATCAAAGTAGTAGGACAGGGTTTGAAACTTAATATAAAAATAAGTAATTAAATGAAGTAGAAAGGTGAATTTCCTTTAAGACCCCTGTTTTACCTACTATGGGTTTTCTGGCTTCACATTGCTTGTTTGCTCCATGTGTTTTTGCTTATTTTCGGATCCCACCCTGTAGTTCCAGCCCTAGTCTCAGGATAGGGTGGCCACTCTGGGTATCGATGGACCTTGAAGTTGGCTCCTTTTTACTCTGCCTTCCCTTCTGGTCCAGTTGGGTGCAGACCGGATCCGTTATGGGTGATCTTTGAGAGTAGTTTTTTTGGGGGGAGCAGAGGCCCACAGGGCTGCTGTTGTCACAGCTCTATGAATCTTTAGTTACCATGGTATTTCCTTGGGAATGGAAGAAATTGCTTTGGGATTCCTGCAGTAATATAGTCAAAATCTCAGGTGACATCAGAATGAGGCTAGGATTGTCTAGAGAGGCAACTGCAACACCTGACTGAGGCTTAGAACACTCTTTGATTGGATAGTGAATACCGTTTAAAAAAAAAAAACCAGAAGACTTTTGGGGTTGGGAGGAAACAGAGGGCTGCAAGCATGTAGATGGTAGCATTGACTCCTTTAGGTATGGGTGGGGATGGAGGGAAATTAATTGCAAGAATGGAATGGATCTTAATGAGGGTAGGTAGGTATGGATTAGATTCCATTGGGGATGGATGGGGTTGGGTGAAGTTTCTGTCCCTGTGCAACTCTCTAGTCCATAATCTGCCCATGTGTATGGTGTGAGAAGATACCACTGTGCCCTTGTAATGGCAGAAGAGGAGAGGCCAACCTTATGGCACTAAATTCCCACTTTATTATAAAGTAAGCTAGAAAAGCCGACCTATTTTCAGTGGGAGATCATCTCCTGTTGGGGAGGAATTGGGATCTCCTGCTAAAAGACTTCCCTTTCCAATGACAGTAGGAATTGCCTTCATTAAATGTCAGCTCCTGCTGCCATTGGAAGAGGAGGCTAGTTCTGAGGACTTTTGGTCTCAAACTAGTGTGTGCCATAGGTGGAGCTATGGTGGAGTGAGCAGGGTTAAAGGCTGGTCATAGAATCTCCTGCTCGGAAGGTCAGCCCCTTTGGTAGTTTTAGAAAAGGGAAGTTTTTCTTCAAGCAGCGGAACTTCAAGTTGTGTGGTCAATAGAGCCAGGAAACCTGGAGAAAGCCTGCTGTTCCTGCAAACTAACACCTGTGTTAATTAGTTATAAACTGCAAAATATCTGCGGTACATCAAACTGAACTGAACTTGTTGCCAGGAAATCAGCTATTCTAATGCCTATATAAATAGCTTATACCTAGCTGTTCAAGAGGAATTTAAAAGAAGTGTTTGAGGAGAAAGGTATTTTGTTTATTTAACAGATTACAAAAAGAAATCCCAAACATAATCATAAAATAGAAACATCAACAAACAGTATAAAATAGAATACAGAAAAACCTTGGTTTGCAAGTAACTTGGTTTGCAAGTGTTTTGCAAGACAAGCAAAACATTTTATTAAATTTTAACTTGATATGCAAGCAGTGTCTTGCAATACAAGTACATACAGTATACACACATCACAACTGAGCCGATGGTTCTTCTCTCTCTGACGCTGCAAGAGTGTAGCAACTGTTCTAAACGAGCAAAGTCTTGCAATACGAGTACATACAATATACACGTGTCGCATCATCACAATTGAGCCGATGGTTCTTCTCTCTCTGACACTGCAGGAGTGTAGTGAATGTTCTAAATTAGTGAGGTCTTACAATACAAGTAAGTATAATATTTTGTATTAAAGTTTTTGGGTTGTGGAACAAATCATCTGAGTTTCCATTATTTCCTATGCGGAAATTTGCTTTGATATTCGAGTGCTTTGGATTACAAGCATGCTTCGGGAACGATGTATGCTCGCAAGCCAAGGTTTTACTGTAAATTAAAAACAATACACGAGATATAACATTTCCATTAATCACTTAATTCCTTCAGTCACTGCTTCTTAACTATTTAAAAGCTTCTACAAAAAGAGATGTTTTTAATTTTTTTAAACTCTGATAGTTATTGTTCATTCTCAATTGTCCAACCAGATTATTCCAAAGCTTCACTCCTGCCACCAAAATAGCTATAGCTCTGTTACTAGCATACCTCACATGCTGTAACACATCAACAAATAAACTCATCGTGCTTTCCGATCATAAGAATTGACAGGGCTGATATAACATCACAGCATGTAAAAGATACTGCGGTATCCCTTGGTGAATTGCTTGAAAAATCAATACCAACACCTTAAACGCTACGCGAGATTTAAAAGATAGCCAATGCAATTTTTGTGGTAAAGGTGTCACATACTCGAATTTACTGCTGCCAAAGATTAAATGTACTGCAGTGTTCTGAACCACTTGATGTAATGAATTAAACTTCCCCCTCCCTGTTCGCAGTTTCGATTAGTTGTGTTTTTTTTCAACAGCTCCCCCTCCCCCCCGGGAATCGCTTGTTGGCATCGAAATAAACCAGCCCCGGGACTTGGATCGGGGCAAGGAGGGAGGCGATCGGAGGTGACAGGGGGGGGGGCGATCAGAGCATGGTGATGCGGGGCAGGAGCGATCTTCCTACACTCCTGCCCCGTGCAGAGCCTTGCTGTGAGTTCCTATGGTCTCACGAGACTACAACAGCCTTGCAATTATACACTCATTTATTTATTTTTAAAATTTATATACCGTCTATATCTAGATAGTTTCCATATAAAAAAATATATTGCATAATAGGCAAGCAACCTATCAATTGCACCACAAGGCCTCATTTGTAGTGTGATAACTCTCTTTCAGTTTCTCTCTCTCTCACTGCTGCCCTCACCATGTCTCTGAGATAGGTCTCCACAGTGCCGTAGTAAGGGGAGGGGGGGTGCCACTGGTACCTCTCCACCCCGCCATACCATGCCACGCACACACTATCCTTCTCCCTCACCCCGTACCTCTGTAGATCACCAGTGCAAGCAACTTCTCCAGCCTGTTGCTCACGCTGTCCAGGTTCCCCACTGAATCATTTCCGGATCGCAGGGCCAGGAAGTGACATTAGTCGGAAACTCAATGCTGTCGCAAGCAGCATACTGGGGAAGCCACTTGCGCAGGTGAAGATTTACAGAGGGAGTGGGGTGGGAAGGAGCGGTGGGGAGAGAGGAGGGTACAGGGGGATGCCTCCTACCCTTGCTATGCCACTAGAAGTCCAGTCATTCTGTGTTACGCCATAAGGAGCACTATGGAGTTCAAGAAGGGACCAATTAGCTATGCTGCTTTGGGTCTGGATGTTTGAATATAGAAGAACCTGGCCATGGGACATCAGAGGCCACAGAGGAGAGAGAAGGGGCAGGCCTGGGAATTCGGGAGAGTCGAAGGGAAATTGGGCTACTGGTGCACTAAAGGAAACATCATAGACCGTACCAGTCAGCCCTGCTATAGTAGTATTGGCTCTTATACCAGAGAAGAAGCTCTGGAGAGGAGGGGAGAAAGATGGGTTAGGAATAAAAGCAACCTGTCTATAAACTCATGAAGTACCCTATCCAAGTTGCAGTGAAGTGAGAAAGCTCTATGTTGTGTAGCACCTTCTCTGCTGTGCTTGGAGTCTTGGGAAATGTACAGTGCCAGAGAGAAAAATTCTGAAGTGAGATTATTGATGTAGCTGTAGACAAGTTGGTTCACTCCCCTCTGAGGGTGATCTTCCCCCTTTATAGCTTTCTTTCATCCTTATGGTACAATAAGTTCTCTGACCAAACAAAAGACTTCCTCCCTCTTCATCAGCAGGCAGCAAATTCTCTGACAGAGGTATTTTTGCTTCCCTTGAGTATTGTGGCCAGTGGCACTGGGGTGACTTTTCATACTATTCCTGCTTCAAAAGGCATTTCCACTTGAGATGTAGTGGCGCAGATAAGCATAAGTTGGGGGAAGAGAAAGCAACCTCCTGACCACGTGATTCTTCCTGGCTTGTGTTGTGACAATCTGCTGGTTGGCACTGCTTTGAGTTTTTTTTATTTTTTGGAGGTCTCTTTATCTTTGACTCCTTCAGCATTGCTCAAATATTTTCTTTATGGCCACATTCCATTACTTAAAGTTAACTCACTCCCCAGTAATTCAGCTCATCATTTAAGGATCATATTAAATACTAATCTGCCTTTTAAGTCTCTAGTCATAAAGAGGAATTGTTTAATAAAGCTTGTAAATAACATGTATTTGTATTTGTTTTCTCTCTTTAAAAAGAACCTAATAATTCTTCTTGCTTTGTACACGTCCCAGCTTCTTCAGATTAATATCTATTGCTCATTGAGTTCCTTGGCATTCTCAGTTGCACCTTTTTTAACTGAAGGACCTTTAGTTAATGAATGTTTGTTCTGTTTTAGCATGCCAATTTCCTCATAAATTAGTAATGACTAACTACGATATTGGGATGCAGGAAATGTTTGTTACACAGTGGTCTGTTTTTTCATTATTTCTTAGTCATGTTTTCACTTAATCGATTAGTGCTTATTGGGAAGCATATGCCCACCTTGTCTGTCCATCTGAGCACATAGGTTTGTGTATATATGTACAAACAAATCTAGTTGTATTGATAAAGCTGAGGAGAGGAGGAAGCATCGAGGTAATTAAAGGTCTTTCAGTGCCCTGTGGAATATCCACTCCATCTCCAACAAGCTTGCTTATATCCACGACCTCTTGAACTCTCCACCTGTTTGCACTAAGACCTTCAGTGTTCTTCCTAGGGCCTTTTAGCCGGGCGCTCCACCTGGCTAATTTAGATGACTGCCCAGCTGTCACTCGATCGTGAATCCTGCTGCTGCTGCCGCCGCCGCTGCTCAAGATTTTATTTTTTTTTTACCCTCTCACCGGCTTGGACATTTCCCGGGCACAGCCTGAATCACCACCGAAAGTGTTTGATTCTTGCCTGACTTTTTTTTTTTTGCTAAAGTCTCCTAAGACCTGTTCCTGGCCAGATCCAAAGGCCTCTATTCTATCATCATCCATCTCGATCTATCCACTACTCTTGATACTGTAGACCACCACCTTTTTCTTGATACTTACTTGAATTTCAGGACTCTGTTCTTTCTTGGTTCTCTTATCTCCCACATTGTACCTTTATTATATATGCAGTGGTGGATCCTCCTCCACTGCTAGCCTACTATCAGTCGATGTACCCCAGGGCTCTGTCCTTGGACCCTCTTCTTCAGCTATACTCATTCCGTTGCTGCTTTGATCTCCTCCTATGGTGTTTTTGTTTTTTTAAAAAATGTATATTCAGATTTTTATTGAGCTAAAAGAAGCAAAACAAAGTAATGACAGTTATACTTCCATTGTGTAGATCGGTAGTTTGATGCAGAATCAAAAGGGTACCCCCTATCCCCAGAGTCCATAGTCTAGAAAGTCATTCCAACTTGGCCATAGAGAAACAAATAACAGAGTACATTTGCAGGTAACGAAAAACATCAACAATTTAAGATTCTACTGTTGCCTGGAAGCTAACTCTGTGTATAGAGAAGAAATCTGTTGTATCTTGCCATTCCCAAGCCAGCAAGTGTATCGGCTGAATCCTCCAGAGCTGAATAGTGGGGTTCAGTGTCTAGCCAAAAATATACTTGATAGCCACCAATATTGACTGTCTCAGGAAAGTGCCTACCCCTTTGATCTTTGGATGGTAAGCACTGCAGGGGTAAGGAAGGTTAAGTAAGCCGAATAGTGACTGTCAAGATAATCTCAATAAAGATGGAGACTTGTGGCCAAAAGGTGGCTATAGGAGAGCAGGACCAAAAGATATGTCCCAAACTCGCCTCTGGATGGCCACACTTAACACTCTGAATCCAGTCAAATCTTTTCAAGATAAGCCCTCCTAGCGAGACATATAAACGTAACACAACTTATACTGCATTTTCCATAAGTACATATAAGAGTGCAAACAAATAGTCCCAGCTTTTTCAGCATCTAGACTCACCAAAGCTGCTGGAATAGAGTGGGATTTACAATGGGCCACAGACAGCAAGACTTTGCGGACATTCACCACAGATTGATGTCCTTTGACAAATCCCACTTGTTCTGGGCAGATAAGATCCAGGAGGAGTTCTGATAGCCAATCAGCCAAGATTCAAGATAAGATTTTAAGATCAACGTTCAGTAAGGATATAGGCTGATAAAATTCCGGGGAGGTGTGATCTTTACAGGGATTAGGAATCAGGGTTATAAATGCCAGATTAGATCCCAAAGGGAGCCCTCCATCCAAGACTACCTGCTCAAAAGTGAGGGAACAATATTTTGTAAGATTCTGATGTAAAGCCATCAGGGCCTGGAGCCTTAGAATTGCACAGTTGCTTCACCGTGTGTTAAAGTTGTCTCAACTGTGTGGTAGTTAAATGGGAGAGACCCGAGTCTTCCAAGTAATCTACCAATTCAGGGCCCCAATTAAAAGCAGGTAAGGAGTACATAGATTGAAAGAAGGAGTGAAATATAGTGGCAATATCTTGTGTTTTGTGCTGTAACACACTCGTGTTGTCTCGAATCACAGAGTTATATGTTAGGCCCTGCCAGGCTTTTGCTATCCTTGCTAACAACCGATCCAGCTTATTACCAAATCTATGGAAGTTAAATATCCAATGGAGTAATTGGTTTTGGGTACGCTCATGAAGCAATGCATTTAAACCTGCTTGTGCTGATAAATAGGTTTCCTTTGTAAGGCTAAATGGCTGACGAATACAACGATGTTTCGTTTTTCACAATTGTTGCTCTGTATATAATGCCCTGTGTTATGCGTTGATCCCTAGAGATAATGTATTGGATGATATCTCCCCTCAAGACAGCTTTCATTGTTTCCCAGTATAAAGTTGGATTATCTGTGTGTTGTGCATTGTGTTTGGAATATGCCTTATGTTTCTCCTGTAAATCACAAGTGGAACCCCCGTGCAGCAACTGAAGGCATGACAAATTCTACCCCACAAATAGCATGGTCTGAAGCGGCTATGAGTCCTATGTCTGCGGTAGAAATATGAGAAAAAAGTTGCCTAGACGTCAAGATATAATAAATTAGGACAGAGAGTGCCGTGCGCACAAGACATATAAGTATAATTTCTGGCAATTGGATTAAGGAGACGCCAAGGAACCACCGAATCTAATGCCTGACATAAATATGACAAACGTTTACGCGTGCTCAATTGATCCCACTGTGACATACTATACTTGTGATCTTTATTTTTTCTGCCTAAATGCATCACTTTGCATTTTTCCACATTAAAATTCATCTGCCATTTATCTGCCCACTTCTCCAATTGATTCAAGTCGCTCTGGAGTTCCTCACTGTCTTTCTGCAAACATGAATGTGTTTACCCTTACATCAACAACGAAGAAGGAACAAATTATGACTTTGAATTGGACATCTCTACTGATCAGAAGTTCATTTGGTAACTGTGTCAGCGGCACATATACCATGTTTCCCCGAAAATAAGACACTGTCAATATTAATTTTAGGCCCAAAAAAGGCACTAGGTCTTATTTTCAGGTACTTATTTATTTTCATGTACAATGATCATCTCTCCCTTCCTCTCCTCCACCCCTATTCTTCCTATTTCCTTTCTCCCACATGTGCAGCATCTTTCCTCCCCTCTCACCCATCCCCTTGTGCAGTATCTTTCTATCCCTCCCTCCCATCCTCCTGTGCAGCAGAACCCTTGCAGCTTCTATTCCTCTCTTCCTCCCATCCCCCTGTGCAGCATCTTTCTATCCTTCCCTACTCCCCCCCTGCTGCCACCACTGTGCACCCCACACCCTGACCTCCCTTGCTGACCCTTTCATCCGAACCCCAACCGCAAGCCAAAATACCTGGAAACAAACGGCAGCACAGGTTGCATCGCAGCCTGCCCTTCCCATGTCTGAATGTTCCTCTGCTGCATCACTGATGATATCAGCAGCGCGGCATGGAACAGCTGGGCATGAGAAGGGCAGGCCGAAATGCAGCCTGTGTTGCTGACGCTGCTGTTTGTTACCAGGTATTTCAGTCTCATGGTTGGGGTTCAAATGGGAGGGAGAGATGGAAGAGTAGGTGGGGGAAACACTGCCGCCGGTGACTAGGGCTTATTTTAAAGGGTAGGACTTATATTAAGACCTACCCTGAAAATCATGCTAGAGCTTATTTTCAGGGAAACACTGAATGCTGAATATTCAGGTGGATTTTTCCAGCAGTTACTGTCTAGATATTGGAAAGTGGATGCTGTTGAAAAGGCCTTCAGCTCAATAAAATATCACTTGGGTTCTCTGTGCATAGATCTCATAACTTCCAGAGTCAATGTAAAGGCTCCAAGATTCTTCAGTTACAGAAAAGAACATGGGATGATTCAACCATTGCCGATCGATGCTGGAGGGGCCCATCGCCGTTTGGAAAAAACAGTGTTGATGCCCTCCTTCATCGGGCCCCCCTGACCATTTTGGGCCCTGGGCACGTGCCTACTGGGCCTATTGGTTAATCCTGCCCTGGGCAGGTCATTTTGGTAACCCCAGCTTCACAGACTCTGGTATGTGGAATTGTTTTGTCTGACCATTGATCAACCTCTCAGCAACAGGGGTCTATTGTTTCAAGGTCCAATTAATCATGGAGGATCCAAAGCCATTGTGCTTGTGAAGACATGGTTATTCAGAGGAAGTATTATCAGCTTTGTCACAAGCAAGAAAAAGGTCAACTTCATTAGCATATGTAAGATTTTGGTGTATATTCAAGTAATGGTGTGTAAATCAGTTTATTTCTCCCTTGTTATCTGCTATTACAATATTCAGATTTTAACCTTTCTTCAGTATGATTTTCATAATGGACCTGCTCTTAAGTCATTAAAGGTTCAGGTGGCAGTCTTGACCTGTTTTCAAGGTAGAATCCAATATCTTTCCTGGAAGCACATCCTGATGTACAGTAGTACGTTTCCTAAAGGGAGTCAGTTGCTTTAAGCCACCTGTAAGATCACTGTGGTCTGATCTTGGGAGCTTTGGCTCTTCCTACCTTTGAACCTCAGAAAGTGCGACAAACTTTTTAGGATCCTTTCATTTTAACCATGTCTTCTAATCAGAGTTTGAGTTGCAAGTTCTTTCTGCTGGGGTAAAGGATTATGGATTTGATGTACCACTTTCATGTACAAAGCAGTTTTTCCTTAGCAACAGCAGCAGATGAATCCAGAGACAAATGGGATAGCACACATCAACCAGCAGGTAGAGATAGAGAAACTGATTAACAGTTGGTCTTATTGGCTGGCACGCCTCCTGCATCTTCAGTATGCTCTATCTCCCAGCAAGTGATAGTTGCTATTCATGTAGCTCCTGGATTCTGGGCAATTATTTTCTCCTGTTGAGGTTTCTCTTTAGTGAGACGGCAATTCTCTAGACTACGGCGGGAGCTCACGGCAGCCATTTCCTATTGATGATCTACATGGGGCAGGAGCGTAGAAAGATCGCTCCTGCCCTGAAAGCCTGCTAGACCGGTAAGGCCGGGATGCCGGGAGGAAGGCAGGAGAGAGGTAGGAATGTGATAAAATATGGGTTCCCCCCCCAAAAAATCATGAATTTGTGAAACCGCAAGTGTGGAAACCATGAATGGGGAGAGGGAAGTGTAATTTTTGCTTTAGATTAGGTGGTTGTTAGAAGGCCAGCATTTGTAGAGCTGGGAAAATCTTTTCATAATTCACCCTCCTGGAGTAGTGACAGTAAAATCTTTATGATTCTTCTCAGATTATCCAGCCCTGTATGTTTGTTACTATAAGGGACACTGTGTTTTTCTTTTCTTTGTACTGCAGTAGATTTTTCTTGGGTGTATTTTAAGGGAAGAGGAAATCTTGAAGACTATTTTGGGTTTGTAGCCTGTTTTTATTTGAAGGATATAGTCAGGAACTTGAGGTGCTTGGAATAGTCTCCCTGTAGAAGTGGTGGAGACAAAGACTGTAGGGTCCTTATATCAAGCCGTGCTAGCGGGGTTAGCACGTCGGACATTTCATCACGCACTAACCCCTGCGGCAAGCAAAAAAACTAACACCTGGTCAATGGAGGCGTTAGCGACTAGCACGGCAGGTAGTTTAATGCGCGGTATTCCGCGCGTTAAACCCCTACCATGCCTTGATAAAAGGACCCCAGTGTCTGAATTCAAGAAAGTGTGGGACAGGCACTTGGGATCTTTTAGGGGAGGAGGAGATAATGGATGCTGTGGATGGGCAGACTGAATGAGCCATTTAGTCTTTATCTGCCATCATGTTTCTATATTTATGTCCTGACCCAATAAACAGAAAGATACAATGTTATTGTGTGGCTTGGCTGTGCATAAAGGACTTTTTTGTATATGATGGGTGGAAGCTGGAATTGTAGAGTTAGCTGCATCTGTCATTTGATTTCCTATATATAGATGCTTGAATATAGCCAGTGATACAAACTGTGGTCCCTAGAAAGTTGACTTTTTCTTTATATTCAATTTTGAATCTGGTTGAAGGATAGTATGCATGACAAGAACTATAAAATTGTTTGAGTTTCTTCTTCCTCACTCCAAATCATAAAAATATTATCAATATACCAATAGCATTTAAAGGGTTTAGTCCAGTGGTCTCAAACTCAAACCCTTTGCAGGGCCACATTTTGGATTTGTAGGTACTTGGAGGGCCTCAGAAAAAATAGTTAATACCTTATTAAAGAAATGACAATTTTGTATGAGGTAAAACTCTTTATAGTTTATAAATCTTTCCTTTTGACTAAGTTTTAATAATAATATTGTAATATGTAGTTAAAGAGACATATGATCAAGAAACTGTTTTATTTTACTTTTGTGATTATGATAAACATACCGAGGGCTTCAAAATAGTACCTGGCGGGCCACGAGTTTGAGACCATTGGTTAGTCTATGTATTCAAAAATATCTCTTTCAGTGTTGCCATGGAATCGCCAATACAGTATATTGTGGTTCAGTCCTGGTACCTGTAAGCAATGGCCATGATTTGCTGATAGATGGCATTCTCTCAGGACAAGCAGAACATAATGTTTTCTTACCTGTGAATGATGTCTCTTATGCTGCCCAGTGTACTGATCTTTCCAAAAGCCTATGGCAGGCTGGACTGGATCATGCAACTGCATCTTCCTACCACCTGACTAGCACGGAACCCACAGTTTATTTGCAGAGGAGTGAAGACATGTCTTCTCAGTTGCTTGGTTGTTTCTACTTGGAGGTTTTCCTGGCCTTCTGCACTTTTTGGGTGAGACACACAGGACCTTTTCTTGTTTGTTATATTTCCCCTTTTTCTTATACTTTTTAGCTATTTTTGGTCCTTCAAGTTTTCTTATTTTCTTCCCACGGCTCATGGCCTCCTCAGGCCTGAGCTCCCAGATGGGGTTTGATTAATTAAAAAACCAGCTGATTTTGACAATTTTGCTTTGGCTAGAGCTGCATGTCCCAGAAATGTTCCAGTATGTTCAAGTGGGACAGACCCACAAGAATTTGCTTACCTGCCTGGGCACTGACCATAATTCCTCGCATTGTTCTCTTTGTGCTCAAATGCAGAAGAGAACACAGGAGACTTGGCATGGAAGATTTTTTGATATGCAGAAAATGGTCTGTTAACTTTGGCATTGATGCTTTTGGATTCTGGAGCTTATGGCTTCTGAACACTGGATTTCGACATTGATGAGGTCTCCCCCTGCTTTTCATAAAGGACCTGCTCTTAAGTCATTAAAGGTTCACCGAGGACTTGCAAGGGTTCTGTAGTATTCTTGTTGGCATCGAAGGACCCTGATGCTGGACAAACAAGCAAAGGTGTAGGAACTGAATTCGAGGAGGACTCTGTCTTTGGGAAGATGGCACAAGGAGGGGAAGCGGTCATCTTGGCCCTGATGCTTCTCAAGTACCAGTGAGGCTGATGTCCTGGAGTTCTTAGAAATTTTTTAAAATAATTCAGAAACATAAGACTTTTGAAGTTAAAATGATGTAATATTTTGCCAGCTACCAGAAAAGACTTAAGATCTGGGTTTTCTACCACATTATAAACCACAAAGCTTTGTCACCCTCTGATTACTTATCCATCTCTCCCTGTTTGCACCTCCCTCCCCCCAACCACCTTTCTCTGTGAGATTGTCATTGGAATGATTTTATGTTTCTGATATTGGTCATCTTTTGTTTATTTCTGATCTGCTGAACAAGGTATTGCCTTCAAAAGCTGGACAAAAAAAGTATCTTATCTTTTGCGTTAGTTCACATTTTAAGGTAATAAATAGAAATAACACAGCTAAAAATACAATGCATTCAAATATACACTTGTGAGAGGGACTCTGACTAGTGAGAACAGTGGAGAAAAAGTCCTCAGTGTCACACTGGATAAGACAAAAACCATATCCTGAGGACAATCTTGCTTCAAATAAAAATTTGAAGAAGACAACACATCCCTAGTCATTAAAAAAAACTCCAATTTAGCTGACTTTTTACTATTTTCAAAATAGCATATAACAAGTTTTTCAGAGTCTATAAATATGATGGAAGAAGAATAAATCAACAGTGCTTATCTTCAGCATATATTTCTTCAACACACAGCTTCATGTAGGAAGGAAAGGAGGTAGCCAACCTTTGTTTCTTATTGAAAATTAGTCCACTTCTGGGTATCTGTTTAGCGATCTCACAACAGGGCCCCTGTTTCGCAAAACACTTTGTCAGGGGAACCACTATGCCAAAACACAAATAATCAAATAACTAATACTAAGCAAAAACATCTATTCAAAACTCACAACTCAAAAAGTATCTCGCAATTGAGCTTAACGCTTCAAATCTTCCTAAACCAAAATGGCTTCTTGACGTACCAGATTTAAGCTCTCCGTGACCTCATCACATCAAAACAAGATGACATCGACTGACGTTTAATATTGACAGAAAAGTTTCTCAATTCAAATCAACAGCAAAAAACTTATTCTTAAGCAATGAAAACATTAAAAGATTATCAGAAAAAAGCCCTCCATTCAATCATGGAGACCTGTAGGGTCGCATGTTTTCAAATCAAAAATCCTTCTTTGCTCCCGATGTCTTAACAAGCATTTAAAGTCACCGCCATGAACGGACGGTGTTGGTTGCTCTATAAGCCAGCATTGCTATTCTTTGAAGGAGTGCTTCGATAGTAGACAATGTTCCACCATAGACGCTTCTATGCGTTTACAGGTTAGGCAAAATTTATGCTCTTTATATGGCAAAAGAATTGCATTCTTTAGTGTTTGTACAAATGTTGCAGTGACCACATTTAAACACTAACACAGCTGCCATACCATTTTATCCAAGAATATTTTTTTTAAATGCATCTACTTTTCTTAATGAGTGCTAAGCATCTAAGCAAAAATTATCTGATTTAGTCTGCCATACACATTGTTTAGAGCTTCTGTAGCAGGGAAGAATATATTACCAAACATTTGATGTGGAACTTGGATCTTTGGAATCTCAAATAATTTTTCCTTGTTGCAGAAATTTTTGAAACATGGTGCCATGTCAAAATAATGACAGACAAATATGGAAAGTCTTGCCCAGAAGCTCAGCGCTCATTAAGACAAGTGCAATTTAAAAAAAAAAGTTTGAAATTTGATTTTTATGCTTACTAACTTTGAAACATTTTAAAGAATAATGAACCAGTGATTGTACAGAAAGGTAGGAAGTTGGTTAAAAATGCTGTTTCCATTATGAACAATCTCCTTTCTATGAAGGTCAAACACAAAATATTAAGATTTAGGGTTTGTTTTGAATATTTTGGGCCATGGTGGTATATTAGTTGATTCCCAGACATACATTTTTTTTAAAGGTTGAATTTGTTTAGCGTTCATTTGGAATGTAATTACATGTCATTTTTAATCCAAATATAGGAGGACCCCCTCCCTATCTGATTTGGAATTTTCCTCAAGTGAGTAGGGCACCAAACTAAACTAAACTAAGCCTTAGGTTTATATACCGCATCATCTCCATGGAAGTGGAGCTCGGCACGGTTTACAAAGTTTAAAAAATAAGAAGAGAGGAGAATGATTTACAAGAGTATATGAGTGGGAGGAATATAAACAGGAGAAGAAATGATCTTATGTTGGAAAAAAATGATTATATGTTAGAAAAGAGCCAGGTTTCAATTGTTTGCGGAATAATTGGAGGGAGCCCAGGTTCCGCAGCGGGATAGTGAGATCGTTCCAAAGGCCCGTGATTTTGGAGACGAGGGACTTTCCCAGTTTGCCCGCGTGGAGAATACCGTGCAGAGAGGGGAAGGATAGTACACTAAAAGCTTGTAACATGGGAATTAAACAAAACCAAAAAATATTTCTGCATATTGTAGCAGGGTGTGCAATCTGTTCCTCAGCTTTATCAATCCTAATTGAAAAAGAGCATAGTATGGCACTAGGGAATGTGGGTGGATATTTGAGTCTCTTGAACACTATGGTTACTATGAATGGGATGTTCGTGATGTACTCCTATGACTAGGAGACATCATTGAGCATCCTGCCTGAGGATATTTGAAACCTGCATTAAGGCCCTGATTCTCCAAAAGTGTGTCCCGATTTTAGGCAGCTGTAGGCGTCCTACAGCTGTCTAATCAGCCAATCGGGATGCACGTTTAAAAAAAAAAATGCTCCCCAGGCAGGCCGCCTATATTGAAGGCGAGGCCCGCAAGACACCTAGGCCCTGATTCTGTATTGGGGATGGGCGGACCCGCTATGCCTAAGGCCTGATTGGTTCAGGCTTCTAGAGCCTGGGCCAATCAGGCCTTAGGCTTCGGTGGGATGGGATGGGCCGGGAAGGGGCGGGCCCGTCTCATTTCGACAAGGCGTGCCTGCCGGCTGAACGTGCAAGACCCATCTGGCCGTAAGAACAGGTTTGGTGGAGTGGAGGTTTGGGGGTTGTTAGCGCCGGGGGGGGTGCGTCTTCGGGCAGGAGGGATTGGGCACCCTCCTGCCAACGATCGATATTGTTGGGGGGGGGGGCGGTCGGTAGTGTCGGGGGGGCGGTCGGTAGTGTTGGGGGGGTGCGTCTTCGGGCAGGAGGGATTGGGCACCCTCCTGCCAGCGATCGGACAGGCCTCGGCCCGCTATACTTATAGCGGCAGAGAGATCCCTTGCCGCGATAAGTATAGCGGCCGCGTCTACTTACAATGTATACCAGCATTTTGCTGGCCTACATTTTAAGCTTCTCCTCTACTAGGGAGATGCGTAGGGCCGCCTAGGTTCGCCTAAGGCCCTTAGATGAGCTTAGGCATCTAGCGGGTCTCCCTTGGCTCCCGGAGGTGCCTGCCTGGGGAGCATTTTTTTAAAAAAAACGTGCATCCCGATTGGCTGATTAGACAGCTGTAGGACGCCTACAGCTGCCTAAAATCGGGACAGCACTTTGGAGAATCAGGGCCCTAAATGTTTAAATTAGAATTTTAGATCAAAATAAAAAAAAACAACCAAAACACAACACAGCAGCAGAGAACCACCATACGAGCTTTGCATGGAAGCTGGAAAGCTCCTTTAAATTTAGAGGATTGGTTCAAATTTGTCCAGTGCTAGGAAGAAATAAATACATAGAAAGGGAGATAAACAATTGGCATGTACAACATGATCTTTTTCCTTGTTGCAAAATAGGCACTGCCTGCTTGATGCGAAGTTCTTATCAATTTGTGCTGTACAAACCATGCCTGGGAACAACTGAGCCATGTTTGATGCTGTATCCATAGCAAAGACAAATGCTAGAAAAGCGTCTCTGCTTGGATCCTTTTGTTGGTGATGTGTAATGTGACCCTGCTCTAACTTTTGTGTTTTCACACTGTGCAAGCAATAGCAGGTGCCTTCCAACTCTTAATTGCTGTGTATCTGGTTTGATTTTAATTCAGAGTACGCAGACTGGAGTATTGCTCTTGGGCACTTCCTGATTGTGATCAAGGTGCAAGCTAAAAGCTGAGGATGGTCACTTAGAGGGTAATTATATACAGGGCACCTAAAACGTTTGCGCTAAGTGCAGTTCTGATGAGGATAAGCTTGAGCTGTTGATTCCCACTTCCTGTGAAACTTCAGAAGGGTATCACTTTAAGAACCTGAAACTCCTCCCCTTCTGCATTGGAGAACAGCTCTATCCTCAGTTTTTCCTGGTGTAAGGGAACTCAGGTATGTTTTGTTTTGCTTTGTTCTGCTTCTTTTTGTTATTTTCGGGTATTTTTCCATCTGATTTTTTGAAATTCTTCTTGACTTTGGTGTTCACAGGTCCCCTGCTCGGGCATACTTTGTTGGGAAAAGGACACAATCCCGTATGGGAGGTCTGCTGCTCCCAGGCCAATCTCATAAAGTACTCATGGAGCCAGCCTGTTTTCCTTCTGGAGCTCAGGGTTTGTCCCCCAGGGAGTGGCCTGACTGCTGATTTTATCAGAGGCTTGATTACAGGCTGTGTCTCTCCTGAACAAGAACCCTCTGGATATCAGGAAGCTGGCTGCATAATTTCTCCCCCTATTGCTGCATGTGGAATCTCGGGAGTGGAAGTCAGTGGTCGTGATCTGTCCAACTGGCATCCAGAATTCCTTTAACGGTTGAGGTCTGTGTAATTTCTGAGGAAGAAATCCTTTCCCTGCAGCCAGGCTGATTCAGGCATACAGGCACCAGAAGTCACAGTAATCCAGTTATTCCCTTGGGTGGTTTGAGGTTTCTGAGGTTTGAATTTTCTGAGGTTAGAACTCTGGTTCCCCTCCTTCAAAACCCTAAAATCACAATTTTTTTATTTTTTGATCTGTCTCCAATGGCCTGTTTTTAGAGCCAACATAAATGGGAACAGATCTCGGATCTTGTCCAACTACTGAGTTCTGGACATTATCAGGGAAGGACACAGGATCGAGTCTTCGTAGCCCCCTCCAGATCTGTTTCTTGACTCTCACCCTGGATGTTTGGAGAAAGAGGCCAGAGTCGGAGCCTTAGAACCTGTTCCCGAAGAAGAATCAGGTCCAGGCAGATACTTGTTCTACTTCATAGTGTCACAGAAAGACACGGAAGATACGAGGCCCTAAAGGGCCCACGCTTTTGTATGGAAATGGTCTGCTCTTTCATGGTGGCAGTAGCTCTAGGAGAATTCTTTGCTTCTCTGGATTTGACGGAGTCGTATCTTCACATTCCTCATCTTTCTGGCTCACAGGAAATATCTGAGATTTCACGTGCTCCAGCACCACTTCCAGTTTTTGGCGTTTCCCTATGGTTTGGCCATGGCTCCCCACACCTTTAAAAAGGTCATGGTAGTTGTATTGGCCCACCTCTGCAAGATTAGTGTCCAGGTGCATCCATAACTGGACAATTGGCTGATCAGGGCCTCTATCTGGAGGACTGCAAGCATGCAGTCCAGCAAGTAATTATCCAGCTACCTGGGCTGGATAATTAACTTAAGAACAAAAGAATAGCTTTACTGGGTCAGACCAATGGTCCAACAAGTCCAGTAGCCTGTTCTCAGGTCATTGGACCTGGCCAAAACCCAAGGAGTAACAATAATCCATGCTACCGATACAGGACAAGCAGTGGCTTCCCCCATGTCTTTCTCAATAACAGACTATGGACTTTTCCTCAAGGAACTTCTCCAAACCCTTCTTATGCTATCCCCCCTTTTTCTTGATACAGCCTTCGGGCAAAATATGTCGGAATGACAGGTAACTATTGACAAAGGGAAACTCAGAAAATGCAGAAAAAAAGATAAGTTGAAAGATTATTTATTTATTTATTTATTTATTTACTCAACCACTGAAGTATAGAAGCACTAATGCACTAAAGCACTTTATATAAAACATAACGGTCTGATGAGGAGGCTAGTGCCACATAGTATTTGGCCACTCAAACCAATTGGCTAATACTGGCACTTCTGAAGACCAATGAATAAGTAAAAATTATAAATAATTATGTTATGAAGTACTGTTTGTGGAGAACACGGATGCTTTATTTGTAAACATACTTTACTCATGTGTGCATCTTTGTTTTGTTTTTCTATAACAGTGTGTTTATTTGCAGATTTAAGTTTAGACCTGACAGATGGAAGAAAAGTTTCAAGCCTACTATAACTTTGTGGTTTTTGTTTTGTCTGTGCCATGTGGTCTCTGTTTTGTCTTTGTTTTAGTTTATGGGGCGCCCCAGGATACATAACATTGGCTATTTCTAGAGCTCTCTTCCCACTTTTACTAGCCAAATTGCACAATGTTCTTTTAACTATAGTTTTCATAGCCTAGGTCTAGCTTAGTTAGGGATTATATTATTAATAAAAGGTTTTATACAATGTTTATTCCATCGTGCTCACTAGATACAATCAATTCAGTACACATTTCTGACATAATTTTTATAATACAATTGGCACATAATTATGGTCTCTCTGAAGTGCTAAAATAGTTGTGTGCAGCACACAAAAACATATCTTTTGGAATGTCCGATTAAGAGCCTTAAGTACCTGAATATTGTCTCTCTCTCTTGCCATACCTATACCCAATGCATTAATATTGTCACATGTTGCCACACTCAGTACAGGCAACATGGTTTCTCTCTCTTTTTTTTCTTTCTCTTATTTGGATCACTTCACTGGGGTTCAGCCACTGAATGACACCTGTACTCCTTTCAAGCTGGTGTATCATAAAAATTGAACATAAGAATTGCCACTGCTGGGTCAGACCAGTGGTTCATCGTGCCCTGTATGTGCAGTTTAAAGAGACTGACAGATCCTGTGCAGACATCGTTTCATCCCAAGTATGCACCTCACCAGTTTAAAGAGACTGTCAGCTCCTACTGGACTAATTCATCTTTCTGCACCGTGACTGCAAAGATCTACTACTTCTCTATTTCCTCACACATGCTGTATTACCTCAGAGCTGGACACTTTTGTTTTCACCTGTTCTTTCCATAACATGTTTCCTGTTTGTTGGATCCCCGGATTTATGACAGCCACCTTCTAAAGATGCTGTGCATCTACTCCCTCTTGGCATGGGGAATGAAACATTCCACAAGCTGCTGAATGTTACAGAACTCCATGCCTACATTTAACAACTTAAGAAAACCTCTAAAGAAGTGAATCATACCATCACTTTTGAAAATGGACAGATCGCACAAACTGTTGAAAATTTGCTACAAGACACTCGTGTCTCAGTTTGGGAACTTTTATTTGCGTATTCACCTACTGCAAGTCATGTCTGTAATGTTTTGATTCACCCTATCATTATCTTAATTATTGTACAAATTTTGCTATATATTATGATTTTCCTTTGCTGTAAAATGAAACACGTGTACATTTCTTTACTATGCATGTCCCACAAAGTTTCCCCTACCTTTTAAGACAGTTGTACATGATTTTCCAGTATCTTCTCTAACACTTGCTAATTTGGTTCTAATTTGGTTGATTTGGCATGGCCTATTGCATTGCATACCAGGGTCAGACATAATATGTGATCTCATTTCCCATACTCTCATATGCATGGCATCTTGGTACCTTTAAGCCTGAACCTCCTGAGAAAGCTTCCTGCATCCTTATGTATTTAATTCGCTCAAAGACGGGTAAGATATAGTATATTGGGTGTCCCCGCCCACATGACTATACAACCTAAGACAGAGGTCTGAACTCATAGTGGAAACTGTTTATCTTCATATCTTGGAGATTGTGCAGGACAAGGGGCGTACTGATATAATGTTGCAGGTATGAGAGGCATCAGCGAAGGGCAAACTGGCTGTTTACAAAACAGTTGCAGAAGTGTAGGTCATATAGAAGAGTACCACAAGCTTTCCTTCACTTTAAAGAATTAAAAAAAAAAAGTATGGGAGATGTCAGCCTAACATTGCTAGCAGTCAGCATTTTCGGTTGGCCTAACCAATGTCAGCAGAGGCCTATGGGACATTATATCAATCTGACATAAGAACATAAGAGTTGCCACTGCTGGGTCAGACCAGTGGTCCATCGTGCCCAGTAGTTCGCTCAAACGGTGGCCCTTAGGTCAAAGACCAGTGCCCTTACTGAGACTAGCCTTACCTGTGTACATTCTGGTTCAGCAGGAACTTGTCTAACTTTGTCTTGAATTCCTGGAGGATGTTTTCCCCTATAACAGCCTCCGGAAGAGCGTTCCAGTTTTCTACCACTCTATAGATGAAGAACAACTTCCTTACGTTTATACGGAATCTATCCCCTTTTAATTTTAGAGAGTGCCCTCTCATGCTCTCTACCTTGGAGAGGGTGAACAATCTGTCTTTATCTACTAAATCTATTCCCTTTTTCTTGAATGTTTTGATCATGTCCTCTCTGTCTCCTCTTTTCAAGGGAGAAGAGGCCCAGTTTCTCTAATCTCTCACTGTACAGCAACTCCTCCAGCCCCTTAACCATTTTAGTCGCTCTTCTCTGTACCCTTTCGAGTAGTACTGTATCCTTCTTCATGTACGGCGACCAGTGCTGGATGCAGTATTCCAGGTGAGGGTGTACCATGACCCGGTACTTCAGCATAATAATCATTCCTAGGATTCTGTTCACCCTTTTTGCTGCCGCTGCGCATTGCGCGGACAGCTTCATTGACTTGTTGACTAGTACTCCCAAGTCTCTTTCCTGGGGGATCTCTCCAAGTACTGCACTGGACATCCTGTATTCGTGTATAAGATTTTTGTTACCGACATGCATCACCTTACACTTATTCACGTTAAACCTCATTTGCCATGTCGCAGCCCATTTCTCGAGCATGTTTATGTCACATTTCAGGTCTTTGCAGTCCTCCTGCGTCTTCACAACTCTGAATAACTTTGTATCGTCTGCAAATTTAATCACCTCACTCGTCGTACCAATTTCCAGGTCGTTTATGTTTAAATATGTTTATTCATTTTCAACGTGCATAGAAACATCCATATCAAACACAAGAAAATTCTTGTGCACCAATACAATTCCTCCCTCCCACCCCCATCCCCCCCGAATAGAAACACAAACATAATAGTCCCTGAGCACAGGGAGTCAAGCAAATTACAAGTTCAAGAGTCTACTCTGAGCCATAGGAGTAAGAGTCAACCCAAATCGCTCCCAGATCAAGGTAAATCGTTGACCCGGCCCAGTGTCAAAGTCAGTAAAATGTCTACGTTCCAAAGAGGCATGTATGATCATCAAAGTTCTCCATTGACTAAGTTGGGGCGTCACTGGCCAGCCACTGTGTCAAAATGGCTTTTTTTTCCAAGCAACATTGCTCGTGCCACGAAAACTGAAAGACCTTTAGGTTTAGGTGTGACAATATCATAGAAACCAAATAATGCTCTGGGTGTCGGGGACCACCGCCGACCCCAGAGAGAGGTAATATAGGATCCCAAACAGTGCCAGAACTGAAGAATGTGAGGGCAGGACCAAAAACACATGTCCCAGCGAAGCGTGCGCCTGAGAACATTTAGGACAGTGATGGAGCTGGGTGATGCCCATCCGGCAAGCTTGTATAGGTGAAATGTAGAGGCGAAGCGTAAACTTCAACTGCAGTTCCCAATGTTGAATATTGGGGGGGACACCTTTCTCAAGTTTTTTACCACACGCTGTAGCTGGTGGGAGGTAAGAACCCACTGTAAATCCTCAGCCCAGGTTGCTGCTAAAATGACAAAGTTAGGGCCAGATTGACCGTCACGAATGCCCACACGATGAAAGCGGAGAGGGATCAATTGTTGTGCAGACAAACTAAACATTTCAGAAAGAGTTTTCATGACAGGTGTCCGTCAAATGGCAAGCAGGCAGAGAGCGGACATAATGACGGGCTTGAAAATATGCAAAATTGTCTACATCAGGAAGCCTAAATGTACGCTGTAAAAAAGCAAAAGAAGCAAATTGACCCTCTTCTGTATACATCTGGAAAATATAATGTAAGTCCAAAGTTGCCCACCTCTGAAAAGATGCAGATTGTATACCCGGCAAAAAGTCCCCATTTCCTTGAAGGGAGAAATCTTAGAAGACAGTTTCAAACAATGGCACACCCAGCGCCATGTCTGCCTCGCCGGGGCAAATATAAGGTATTGTGCCACCACAAGAAGGAGGGGCAGGGCTGCTTCATGTAATAAATAACTAATATGATAGGGAAGTAACAAGGACAATTCTATTTCAGTAGCAGAAAAATAAGAAGTACCCCGAAAGCAATCATTAATATGTCTCATTTGGCACGCCATCGCATACCACTGATTATTCAATAGGCTATATCCCCTCTGTTCTTTTGGAAGGCAAAGCCTATGATAAGTCATACAGGGTCTCTTGCCTCTCCAAACAAACCGCTGAAGCCCTCTAGTAAGTTGGATCCGATGGGCATGAGACGACAAGATGGGAAGTACTTGAAATTGGTACACTTAGGAAACAGCACCATATTATGCAAGAACACTCATCCTGCCACCGATAAGAGGAACACCTGCCAGGTTTGTAGTAATTTCCCCAATAACGGGGCCACGTTGCAAGCATATAAAGTGGAAAGATCACGAGGTATCCACACTCAAATATTTGATGGAGGTCTGTGCCCAAGCAAACGGGAAATAATAATAATAATAACCTTATTTTTCTATATCGCCATAATCTTGCAACTTCTAGGCGGTTCACAGTGAAGAGAGCTGTACAATCAGCGAATTACAGTGTACAAATAGTGAAGGTGTCACTGAGCAGTCAGTGATTACAAATTAGCAAGAAAAGGATATTAATGGGTTGCAGTATAAATTTAACATGATACATTAAAGGGGCTGGAAAGCCAGCGAATTACAGAATACGATTGGTGAAGAAGATACTGAACAGTCTTTGAAAACAGAATACCGTTAGATGAAGATACGTAGTATCAGCATGAAGAGTGAGAGCTTTTTAAAAAGAAAGGGGGGCGTTTTTTGACTAGGAATTAAATCACCCAACCAGGTATCTTGTATAGTAGAGGGAATAGCCAGGACTGTAGATTTTTGCTAATTGAGCGTAAAAAGTCTGAGTAAAATTGAAATTCTTCTAAGGAATACTGCAAATGAATGATGGAACGATGTGGCTGAGTCAAAGTAAAAACCAAGTCATCTGCGAAGGCCAACGCTTTAACTGTCTGGTTGGAAAAAGCAACTCCCACTATGTCCGGGTCGGTGGATATTGTGCTTAAAAATGGCTCCAAATAAAGCAGAAAAAGAAGTGGGGATAAGGGACACCCTAGTCTTGTTCCCCTGCCAATAGGAAAAGCATCTGTTGTAATCTCTTTAACTAAAAGTCACGCCATCGGGCCCCTATACAAAGTCTTTACTGCTCTTGCATACCAGCCTGTTACACCTAAGTAATCCAGTACCTCGAATAGATAATTCCAGTCTACCTGATCGAAAGCATGGGCCACATCCAAACTGACTAATAACATGGGTATGTCCTGAGATTGAGTATGGGCAATGGTCAATAACACTCTACGAACATTCTGCACCGCTTGTCTACCCTTAACAAAACCCACTTGTTTCGGTCCTATAATTCCAGGAAGGAGAATAGAAAGTCTATCTGCCAATATCTTTGCTAATATTTTAATGTCCACATTAAGAAGTGATATAGGGCAATAAGCGTCAGGAGAAGTGGCATCTTTGCCTGGTTTTAAAATAAGCGTTATAAGAGCTTCATTGGCTCCTGCTGGAAAACTCCCCCCATCTATTACTTCTTCATAATAATCACGAAGCAGGTGACCGATCTGAGAGGACAACAATTTGTAAAATTCGGCAGTAAAGCCATCAGTTCCGGGGGCAGAGTAATTTCTCTGCCCCCACCCAGGATCTTCCCAACTTAGCATGTTCAAGATCTGTTAATCGGAGTTTCTTGCAAACAAGCTATGTCAGCTTTAAGGCGCTTAAGCTGATTTAGGATTTTCGTTCATTTAACAGGGGATGTAATGCCCAATACATTCCAGGACGTAATCCTTAAAGTATGTGCTAGGGACATGGGTAACCGATAAAGTCAAAATATTGTCTTGCAAGAACTAGACCCACATAACTATCCCAGATACGCAGCCCTACCAGGATAGACAAAAATACAGAATAGTATCAGCTATCAACATAGTCTGAGGAAGTTGTGTGGTCTCCCCAGCACCCCAGGCCAGCGGACTAAAAGGCCCGACGTGCCAGGAATCCAACCCAGCACCAGGAGCAACACTCAAGATTCTATTTGGAGCAGAACCCCTCCCCTCAGGGATGAATAAAATGAGAGGGAATGTATGCAAAAAAGAATACCCCATTTAATCCCCCCCACCCCCACCCCCCTGTCCAAACCCCCATCCCTCTCCAACCCCTCCCTCTGTGCAAGACACATCAACAGAACCACCCCAAGGTGATTCTGCAGGTGTGTAAGGGCACAAAAAGGATGCCTCCCCAAGCCCCGAGTCAACAATTTTCAGGAGAGCAAAGTTTCAAAACTGAGAAGACAGTATATATAAATGTGCAAACAATAAGCAGAATAACGTAAGTAACATGAAAACAACATTCACAGCTGTAAAGTGTTAGGTGGTCCAAACAAAGGCCAAAAAGAGCCATTCCAGTGCCGCTAGCAGAATGTCAGTCCAGCAAAGGTCAGCCAAAGTATCCATCAACGGCTGCCTCAACCCGTGGGACTTGGTGGTTGCAGCAAATGAGTATTGAGGTAGTCGGCCGCTGCCACAGAAGAGTCGAAAGAGTGCCACGGGCCCTAATGTTGCAATTTCAGAGTGGCTGGGTAGATGAACATGAAATGCACTTTCTTCCCACCCAACGTGAAACAGAGGAGATAGAATAGTTTTTGCTTTTCCTTTAAGGCTGCAGAGTAATCCTGAAAAATGCGAATCTCTGCGTCCCCATATTTCGACTTGTCTCGTTGTTCATATTGCTGCAGGATTTCAACTCTATGATTATAGTTAAGCACTTTGGCAATGATCATGCGCAGTCTAGCTTCTCCAGTATGTTCCCTGCCTATGAGGTGTGCATGTTCTATACGGAGGGGGCCCACGTCTCCCCTCATTGGGAACGTATCCCGTAACCAGGCTTCCAGGGTTTGTAGCAGTGTCGAGCCCGCTATTGTCTCAGGGAATCCCAGAAATCTAAGGTTGGATCGACGTGGCCTATTTTACAGGTCTTCCAGGCGTTCTCCCTGTTGGCGAGTAAGATCGGTCAACGCCTGTAAAGTAGTAGTCTGTATTCCCTGAGTATCTTCCAGTCCTGAAACCCTGTTTTCTAAGTCAGTAATGCGGTTGGGCTGCTTCCATGATGATGGATTCCAGCCTCTAGCTGTTTGGAAAGGCAATCAAGGCTGGGCTGTAGCGCCAGCACCACAGCCTGCATGATATCCCGGAGAGCTTTGGGAGAGAGTTGGCTCATCACTGCCGAAGTTCCGGCCACCATCTTGTCCTCCACAGGTTTCGGACGGTCGCAATCTTTTTTTTGCAGAGCGGGAAGCCATTGGGTGTGTCAGCGACACTAAATACCTTTCCATGCGCCTCACTGTCGGTAAAGGAGAGCGGGCAAAGGCTCTTTGTGCCCCATTAGGCAGGGAAAATGCCGAATTTGGACTTGGGACCCGGGACTCAGGCTAGCAACGTCTGCCTGAGCTTACTGCATCACGTGACCCCTTCCAGGTCATTTATAAATATGTTGAAGAGCACGGATCCAAGCACCAAACCCTGCGGCACTCCACTCCACATCGCAGGGGAGGGGACATAGGCATCCTGGGACTGTCGGCCAGAAGAAGCCCTTTCTGGATACGTCAATCGCTCCTCCTAAACTTACTTGCTCCACTTCATCACTGACGCTGACCCATTCTGCTTCTATTCCTTTCTCTCCTCTCTTCTACCTTCCAAAGTATTTAGATCAATGCTGTCTTTTTAAAATGTTTATTTTATTTTTATTTTTCCTCTAACTCTACCTTTCACTTCACTATTACCCTCCAGGTACTTTAGTTAGATTGTGAGCCTTCGGGACAGTAAGGGAATTTTCCAAGTACCTTTCTTATTTCTAATCTTAATGTATATTTTCTGTAAACCGCTTAGAACCTAACGGATGTAGCGGTATATAAGAAATAAATTACATTACTTGTGACTCTGGAATGTTGATGCAGATAGACCCTAAATGCTCCTGCACAGAATTCATATACTGTACATTAAGCATCCAGCCAGACTGGATTGTTTATCAAGAAGATAGGCTACTTGAATGGGACAAAGAAGCCAGAGACTAATCCCATCTACCCTTCCTGTAAGTGTTACACCTCCTATCAATCTGTTGAAGTCTCCTGAGATTCAAGGGTGGAATGTGCAGCCATTTCCAGAAGCTGGCTTTTAGAATTTGGTGTACGTGAGAAACAGTATGAGCAATGAACAATGAATGTCTTTTAATTTTATTTATTTATTTTGTTACTGTAATCTGCTCTATATGTCCTACAGGATAAAGGGGTAGAACATAAATTTTTATATTATACTAAAACTAAAACACTATGGGACGAATGATGGCCGAGCAGGAACATAGGGCTAGATTCACTTACCTTTCCGATCGTGACCGATCTGTGTCTGATCCGTGGCAGGCTAACCAATTCACGACGGGAGAATATTTAAATGGGGCGATTGGAGGAACGCCCCCCCCAATGACCGCATAGATTGCTACTGAGCGATCCCGATGCATGTGCAGACCATCTCTGTGCCTGTCGATGGTCTGCGCATGCTCTCTTTGCGCAAGGAAGACATTTTTTGCAGGCAGGGAGGGAGGCAGGCAAGGAGGGGGGGTACAATCAGGCAGAACACGTGAATCCTACTGGGCCTTAACCCGCCCCGACTCTCCTGCTCTCTGCTGCCTTCCCTACAGTGCGAGCCCGCAGGTTTAAAGTGGGGCTGCACTGCGGTGTGTTCTTTAAACCCACGGGCTCACACTGCAGGGAAGGCGACAGAGATCCAGAGTTAGGGCAGCAGAGATCAGTCTGGACAGCAGAGAGCAGGGGGAAGTGGAGATTCATTAATTCCTAGCCTAACTTGATTGAATAGCACAACTGATTGAAGTATGTTTTTTTAATTAAAATTATTTCATATGATTGGTAGCATTTGTCTTTGATGTCAGAAACGGAGAGGGAGCGTGACTGTGTGATTGGTATGGTAACAGTAATCAGCGTCTTACAGAAATGCCAGCACCATTTTGAGGGTTCAGTGTTTTTTATTCTTAGATTGTGAGCTGAGTTTAGCAACGGCATTTTGGAACCGAGCAGGGCTGGAAGATTGGGGCAGAATGCAGTGCGGCAATGGAGCAGGAGAGTTGGCAGCGACTTATGTGACTGGTCCCCAGCAGTCGCTTCTGTTGATTGGCCAGCCCAGTCGGTGTCCCAGATTTGTTTTGTGAATCACGTCCCTGCCTACTTTGCAAGCTGTTTCCCCTCATTTGCATGCATGGATCAGAATTGGATTGACACAGAGATTAGTGAGGTTAGGAAAATCGGGTCGCAAACCGATCGGTACATGAACGGTTTGCTTAGTGAATCTAGCCCATAGTGAGCATGTGTGATCCTCTTTCCTTTTGGTACTCTTCCCCTATGTTGTTTCCCTTTTGTAAAAAGAAGTAAAGGCATGGGGAGGAGGAGAATGAGAAGGAATGTTTGTGGCATACCAATACTTTGGCTTGTGGCATTCTGTTGATCTGACTTTGAGAAGGAAGTCAGCCTTTTAAATTTGACATAGTTTTCACTACTACTAAATTTAGTGTTCCCAAAGTGCCGTGCTATACAGATATACTGACAGTCCCAACTCAGTGGAGCTTAGTCTAGTCAACAGATACTGAGGACAGAGGAACAGCAAGGAGGAAACGCAGATCCTGAATTGTAACCAGGATATTGGGCCAGCCTTTCCTCTTTTCTTCATCCCTTTTACTCAATAACAGACTGCTAGGTTGCAGTGGAATCTGTAATAACTTATATTGGAGAGAAAATACATCAAAAACAGCTTCAGTTACAGCAGGAAGCAAATCCTGCAGTCACTTTGCATGCTTGCAGGAGGCAAGAGTCCGAGGCTTTTTCCTCCTTCTTAGGAAATCATGGAGCTTAACAATTAAAGACTAGTTAAATTGTTGACAGTCTTTTTATAGAGAGATTAGCAATCTTTTTGAAAGGATTTTTGGTTTGAAAGTGGTCTTTGTCCCAGAAGACCTTCAACAGCATTATGAGTCACTGGGGGCATCCGGCGTTTGATGTGATTGTGTCGGCAGCTAACAAAATTTTTAAAAAGGGCTCTTAGTTCTTCAGCCAAAGATCTGAATCTGGAAGCGCCAGCATGGATGCTCTAGTACAACCTTAGACAGAAGAAGGGCTGTTATACATGTATCACCCATGGCCCATGATAAGTCAGTATAGATCTCAAAGATATCTTCATTCAATTGTAATTCATATGAGCTTAAAGAACTTCATAAATATTTTTTATTCTAATATATCTCTAAAATTCATAATAAATAATTCACCATACATTTGTTGTGTACTCAATTTTTCAACTTCTTATTTTCTAATTACGGGATAAGACCTCAGTGGCTACATCTGTACAGAATCAATGCTCAAAAAATATAGGAGGGATCTTTCGCAATGTGAAAAATAATGTGTGGACAAATAGGGAGGGATTTCACACCACATGCGATAATTGTCAATGGTGTGAGACTAGTATAACTGGATCCTCATAGATGGACCAGAATTCAGGTAGAGAACTTCACTCTAGAGAATACTCTGATTGCAATAGCAAATACGTAGTTTATATGATACTCTGCAATAAGATTTATATAGGCAGGAACAGTTGCCAAATAAAGACATGCTTAACTGAGCATAAATCTCGTATAACTACAAAAAATTTACAAGCTCAGATTGTAGCTCACTGGCTAGAGGCAGGTCATACTGTTGGAGATATCAAATGGAGGATATAAAAGTAGGGTGGGAGAGTGGCAACATCAATAGTTATTTGAATATTCGTGAGCAGAAATGGATCTTTGATCTTAATTCAGTTATTCCTTTTGGATTAACTAGTGAGGTAGAATAGACGTCTTTGATGTAATTTTAAATTTTCCGGTGCTCTGCTTAGTACTTTACTCTGATTGGTTTAGACAGTAATGTGATAAGTAGATAGTTAAACAGCTTTTCAGATGCTGCCGCCATGTTGAAAAAGATTTGAAGCAGGTGGCGGGTCTGAATATCGGTAAAAGAAAAAAAAATATGTTTGCATAATCTTAGTGATGAATGTTTCATGTTTAAGATATTTATTTCCTAACAAATTTTTCTGATGTATCTTTCTATTTAGAGGCATCTCCTTGAAAAAGCACTAGCGAAACGTGGATCCATGTCGGAGTCCCGTTTAAACGCCAAAATGATATGAGAAAGCTAAGTTTAAAAACTAATTTATTTCATAAAACTAATATATAAAATCAAGATTATTTAACAAAAGAAGGAGTAGGGATATGACCAATGAGGAGGCTAGCTACGTTGTGAACTCTGCATTTAACAGATTTGATTCTGTACAGATGTAGCCACTGAGGTCTTATCCCATAATTAGAAAATAAGAGAAGTTGAAAAATCGAGTATACAACAAATGTATGGTGAATTATTTATTATGAACTTTAGAGATATATTAAAATAAAAAATATTTATGAAGTTCTTTAAGCTCATATGAATTACAATCGAATGAAGATATCTTTGAGATGTATACTTTCTGAAATAAACCTCATTAAAGTTGGACTTTAAAAATAAATTGCCATTAATCTATCCATGATAAGCCAGTTCATTCGCAGAGTAGCGACCAACCTGGAGTTGGTAATCTTGGTTGCTCCAGATTGGCTACGTTAATCATGGTACGTGGATCTGGTTCAGCGAGGGACAAGTGTTTCAAGCTGTCACTTCATAAGACTCTTCTCTTGTAGGCTGTAATTGCCTTGAAAGATCCAGAGTGCTTTGAGCTTATGGCTTGGCTCTTAAGTGCTTAACCTTAGCATGGAAGAGCTACTCGGAGGTGGTCTTAGCTACCTCCTAAGAAACCATCGGCTGTTGCAGCCTATACTAAGGCTTGAAAAATGTTTCAGCACTGGTGTGCTAAACTAAAGGTAGAGACCTTTAAAGCTTCGATGTCAGTAGTCCTAGCTTTTCTTCAAGATGGACTCGAGAAGGACCTGGAGGATGGTTCCCTCAAAGTGCAGGTGGCAGACCTCTCATGCTTTAGGGCTCAAGTGGAGAAAGTTTCATTGGCTTTTCAACCTGCGGTAGCCAGATTTATTGAGGAAAGAGTTGTGGCTGCGTTCTCCTGTGTGACAGCCATTTCCGATGTTGAATCCCTTACAAGTGGCATCGCTGATAGATGTTACCATTAAGATTTGTTTATCCTAGTAGCTATCACCTCAGCGAGAAGGGTCTCAGAGCTGTAGGCTCTGTTGTGCAGAGAGCCTTTCCTCAGATTTACGGAGGCTGGAGTCTCGCTGCACACAGTACCTTTCTTTCTGCCAAAGGTAGTTTTGATCTTCCATATAGATCAGGATGTCTGGCTATCTGTGTTCCAAACCATGGGTTCAAAGAAAAAGGACATGTTGCTGGATGAGTTCTTCTCCTTTACCTAGATGTGATTCATTTTCATCTCTAAAATCATATTTTTATACTAACGAGTCCTGGCCATCTAGGGAAGATGGCTTCTAAGGCTTACATTTCTTCAGTGTATATCAGGTATGGTAAGCAACCACTGATTTCTTTGAGAGCACACTCTACGAGGAGTATGGCTTCTTCATGGGAGGAGCCTGGGCAGTTCCATCTGAGGGGATTTGTAGGGTGGTTACATGATCTACCCGCCATACTTTTATGAGATTTTACAGGATGGAAGTAGCAGAATGACCGGATGCTGCTTTGGATCCTCTATGCTAGCAGCCGGCTCATCTGCTCCTCCCTAGACTCACGGGACTGCTTTAGTACATCCTACTGGTTCAAGACTTTATATGCCTTTTGCAATAGAAGGGAAGATTAGGTTTTTACCTCGATAACCATCTTTGTAATAGAAAAGCATATGAGTCTTGAAGGCCGCCCTGTCAAAATGAGGAGATGCAGCCCAGCCCAGTGATACAGGAGGCAGAGCTGAAAAATGTAAATGCTGCCTTCTACACAACTTGTGATCAAAGTACTTCCATCCCTCTGGCATCAGAGGGAAGGCTTCCGGGTCAGCGGGCCCATGCATGAGCTGCCGATCACAGCTTTGCAAGACCAGGGGACCACTTGCTGAAGCCACCACTTGCAGCTTTGACAACAGAAGTTCAGCTGGGAGGAGGGAGCCGGCAAGAGGAAATAAATGTAGGAGGCACGAATTTGGTACATCCAGTCTGCCAATCTGCAGCATCCACTGTCTCTTCTTCTTCCTAAGAGATCCCACAAGCCTGTCCTGTGCGTTCTTGAATTTAGACAGTGTTTGTTTCCATCACCTCTACTGGGAGACTGTTCCATGCATCTGCAACCCTTTCTGTTAAAAAAAAAAAAAAAGTGTTTCCTTAGGTTACTCCTGAGCCTATTACCTCTTAACCTCATTTTATACCTTCTCAATCCTGAGTTTCTTTTCAATTGAAAGAGACTAGCCACACAGGTATTTAAACATCTCACATCACCCTTCTACTTTGATATTCATGAAAAGTAAACTCTTTCTTTCTATTTACATTGATACTTAATTCTTATATTTTTTTCTTTTTGGTAACAGTAACCTCAAGTGCCCACGGTTGTTCGACTTAAGAACTGGTTTTGAGCTATCACAGGTCTCTTGTATCCCCCTATCTCACACCTATATTAATTGATTCCTGCTTGTATAAATAATTTTTTGTTTAAAAATAACCCAATGAATTAATTATTTCTTTTTCATTAGATCCTTAGTCAATTTTTACTATGGATACAATCCATTGAGTTGAGAGACAGACCAATTATGATGGCAACATTAGACATAGTATCTTTGTATACTTCATTACCTCATTACCGCAGACATCATGCCTTAATATTGTAAGACAGGCTATGGATATGCATATCAGGCCACACCAATGCCCTACAGAATTTTGGATGTCCCTGTTGAAGATAGTGCTAATAGAGAATTTCTTTACAGATGGTCAACAACTGTTTTTGCAGGTAAAAGGGATGGCTATGGGGATCACTTGTGCCCCCTCAGTAGTCTGTCTTTATAGGAAGGATTTTGAGACATGTCATCTACATAGGAACATCTGGGACCAGCACATCCTTGGATGGAAAAGGAGTGTGTGGCGCAGTGGTTGGATCTACAGCCTCAGCACCCTGGGGTTGTGGGTTCAAACCCCACGCTGCTCCTTGTGACCCTGGGCAAGTCACTTAATCCTCCATAGCCCCAGGTACGTTAGATAGATTGTGAGCCCACCAGGACAGATAGGGAAAATGCTTGAGTACCTGATTGTAAAAACCGCTTAGATAACCTTGATAGGCGGTATATAAAAAATCCTAATAATAAAAAAAAAAAAAAAAAAATACATAGATGATGTCTTTCTGATATGGGAAGGGTCCATTGAACAGTTGATGCAATTCAAAAACTGGTTAGACACACGTGATGACAACATTAAATTCCAGTCTCTCAAACAAGGTAGTTTTCAATCCAAACCCTATGTGAAGCCCACGGACACCAACAGCCTGTTGCAATATGATAGCTGCCATTCGGTTGCTCTGAAAAATAGTCTACCCGTGGCACAATTTTTGGGACACTGAAGAATTTGCTCAGACATAAAAGATTTTAAGCAATCTTCGAAGTTACTAGCTGACAATTTGAAAAGTAGGGGTTATGCAAAACAAATAGTAAAAAGAGCATATCAAAGAGCAAAATTTAATCATAGGGAATGGCTCTTACAGCAACCTACCCAATCATCATCAGTTCATGAAACACAAGAAGAGAAACATACTTGTGTGCTTCAGTTCAACACAACATCCCATGAAATTAAAGATATAATATACAAGCATTGTCATATTGTTCAAAGGTTCCCCAGTTTCCAGGATTCCAGTATACGGATAGCGTTCAGTAGGACAAGAAATTTAATAGAAGTCTTAAGTTTAAAATCCGATGGAAACAAACTACGAGAGGACAACATCTTATCTGTGAGAAGTACAAATTAGCCCTAAGACCATGACTGGTCAAACTTTTGTCAACCCCATTAATCAAAGGACTTACCTTCAACATCAAACAAACTGCAAAAGTGATTTTGTGGTTTACTTAATCGTATGCCCATTTGGAAAGTTTACGTAGGCAAACAAATTATGCGTATTGTATGTATAAAATGTATATAGCAGATATATAAAGCCAGTACACGCAATTATCAGCACATGGTATGCCTGCAGACATACAAGCATATAAGAGAACTTCCAACGAGCAGCATATAATTAAGAGAAAATGATCAGTGTAATCTTTATAACATATGATCTAAAATACAGATTGTCAATGGTCTAAATTACAGTAAGATTGGACTGGCCTCCAGATTTTAAGGTATGATCTAGTGGAATGATGTTTTTCTGCTATTACGCTTTTAAATTTGTTAGTAATACAAAACTGTTCCATCATACTATGAATTCTACCTTGGATAAATTCTTCCAGCAGTGTAAAATGTTTCGGATAGCCAGAAACAGTAGAATATTAAGTAAACGAGTGTTGGGCTCCATTAGGGGTTGTGTGAGACCTTCAGCATCTCTTTAACAAACCACTCCCTAACCCAGCATATATGCCTCTTTTACATAAAGCTCATTGGTTACCTTTAGAGCATAGGATCACCTACAAAATTCTGCTACTAACCTTTAAAATGAAAGTGAATAGCCAGCCAGAATTTATTAATAATTTGATTATCCCCTATAATCAAACTAGGACCCTACGATCTACTGCTCATAATCTCCTTATCAGTACAATGAGGACCACAATTTTTTCCGTTACTGCTCCTTTTCTCTGGAACAGTATCCCTAACTACTTGCGGGAAAATACAGCACTTAGCAATTTTAAGGTAAAGCTAAAGACGTTCCTTTTCTGCGATGCCTTTGTAACCTAAACTATCCTTTTAAGGACGACTTAGATTTAAGAAATATTTCTACTTTCAGTTCCCAACCTTTTGTTCTTCCCCTTAAATGTTTTCTTTTCTTTCTATTAATTGAAGTTTGAATCCCCTCTTTCCTTTTGTTCCCGTTCATCTTTGTCCTTAAATTGTCTTTTCCCTTGGTTTGTTTTTGATTAAATTACATTTGAATTGGTATATTGTTATGGCATCTTTGTGCACCACCTAGAAGGCTCGAGTGGGCGGTATAATAAATTTTAAATAAACTTGAAACTTGAAAGTAAAAGCAAAACACCCCTAACATTACATTACATTAGTGATTTCTATTCCGCCAATACCTTGCAGTTCAAGGCGGATTACAAAAGATGTTACCTGGCCAATTGAAGAAAAGAGCGAGTTGCTGCAGAGAATTGGGATGAGTTTTGCGGTGACTGTGTTTGTCTTCAAGGATTTCTTGAATAGCATGTTTTTTATTTCTTTTCTGAATGATTTGTAGTCTGGGGTCATTATCAGTAACCCAAGCAACATACAACCAGTCCACCTAACTCTCTGAAAACCTTGACTATATGCGGATTTACATTGTCGCTCTTGATTCATCAGCTACCTAATTCAAACCTACTAAAATTAATTACACCAAAACTTCAAGAACGGAGTCAAATTATAATGAATTAAAAATCCTTTGCTGTCTCCAGTGTACTCTAATCTCATGAAGGGGAGCATAACGGGACATGCCCCTTTGTTGGCATGCCACGGGGGCATCACTTTCAAGTCCCAGTATTGCAAATCGGTGATATTACCCTCAAGCTGGAGATCACCAAGCCTGAAAACAAATAGTGTACCATGCTTAAATTTTTTTTTTTTAAAATATATATTTATTGAATTTTCAATATAATCAAGTATAACTTGTACAGAAAGGAAATTCAGCAAGAAAACATTATAAAACATCAAACATCAAATAGAAGCTTAAATTTCAACTCAAGTCCTCAAATAAGATCCAAGTTGGATGATAGGTGAAAATATAAAGAAAATTTAAATTACAAAAATATACTAGTTGACTAAGGTCAGTACACCCTTTCTTAAACTTAGCACTCATGTTCCATCTTTCTCCAAACACGAAGTTGAGAGAAAGGTTGTCAGTTGAGATGGCTCAAAGAAAACAAATTTATGTGAACGATAATTAATTACACATTTACATGGATGTCGCAAGTAAAATGTAGCCCCTAGAGCTAAACACCAGGTTTCCTTAGTAAGAATTCACGTCTCCTTCGCTGAGTCTCCTTAGCCAAATCTGGAAACATCTGTATTTTACAACCTAAGAATTCTTTCTGTTTATTTTTAAAGAAAAGTCTCAGCAACCAGTTTTTATCTGGTGCGAGAGCTACTGTTAAAAGTAAAGTTGCTGGAACCGCTAGTTCTTTATCAGATGTTTCCAAAATATTAGATATATTCATTGAGTCATGTCCCAAATTCTGTTGTTGTTGATCCTGTGTCTTATTTGGAAGGTAATAAACCTGTGTGAATGGAGGTAATGTTTCTTCAGTAAGCTCCAATATTTCCATCAAATAGCGTTTTATCATTTCTCTAGGGGCTATCATAGGCACCCTGGGAAAGTTAATCAGTCTAAGGTTATTATTCCGGGAAAAATTTTCCATTGCCTCCATCTTCCTTCTTAAGTTAATATTATCTTTAATTAATGTCTCAGTAATTTGTTTAGAAACCTTTAATTCTTGGTAAACATTTTGTATTGAGGTCTTAGAGTCCTCAATTCCAATCTTCAAGTTTTTAATCTCAGTCTCACGATGATTAAATTTATTTTCAAGTTGTTGTAATTGTGGGTTTATGGACTTTGCCAAATTAGCCACAAGATCCCACAGGGAGTCTAATGTTACCTCCCGGGGCTTCTCTATCTGAAATGGGTGTAAATTAAATTTACTTAGCTCACCCATTGGCAATCCAGCTCTTCGAACGTCCTGTTGGGCTCCTGCTTCTCCCTTCGCTTCCTCCTCAGTCTCAACATTCGGGCTTCCCTGTAGCAACAAGGACCCCGGCAACACAGTTCCCCCTTCGATCTCCTTAGCCTCCGAGTGGAGGTAAACTCCAACATCCGGGCGTACCTCCGCTCGCGGGGAACTGGTGGACTGAGGGCGTGGGGGAGGTGCTCTCACATCTGTGCTTAATGATGTTTCCAGCCCTATGGAGAACGGCACAGATTCGCCAGCACTGCGCATCTCCTGCAGGGAACTCCCCGATGGGGTCAGCGTTTCCTGCATTCTCCTCATCAGCTCTTCAATATTGCCGAAGACGGCCGTCCTGGAGCGCTGTGAGGCTACACCAGCGCTTCGTCCTCTCCTCTTCGGCATTTTGAAACCAGGTAATGTTCTTGCAGGCAAGTAATTCCAAAGAGAGCCAGGGAGAATGAAACTTAGACCTCCTAGCTCTCGGCCATCTTGGATCAGCTAGTCTGTTCTACCATGCTTAAATTTGATATAAAAATAGCAGCAAGTCAAAAATAGCATAGAATGGTATGAAAAGGAACTCAGCTCTTTGGTTGGTAAGAATATTGCATTTATGCCCCGGAGATGAAATTTGAGCTGGATATCCCAGAGCCCTTCTGTTTAAGAATTACTAGAGAGGTTACAGGAAATATACTTGGGATCTCATACACTGTTGGATAAGAGCTTAAGTGAATGCATATCCACCCAAGATGTCGGAGAACAGCTTGTCACTCTGTGCCTTGGGCTATGTAAAAGAACACTAATAGCATTCACCAACTTATAAAAGTAGATAAATTTAGTAGAAATCGGGGAAACAGGATGCTGTCATGAAAGTCAAGGAATGTCCTTATGTTGTGACTTGTCCAAATGAAGTAATACTAGTCTAGCACGCTCCAGGATATCTGCATATTTAACTAATTAGGTTGCTTATATATAAACAGTTTATTCCCATGCATTAGACATGTTTTAATTACAAATTATTTGTATTTTCCAGCAAAATGGAGCACCGAATGGAAGTTTCTACAAGAGATCATCTAATGAAACGTTTGAACAAGCACCATTGTACATTGCTGTCCTTACTTACCTGGGTTTTGGAGTGGTGACACTCTTTGGCTACCTGCGAGATTTTTTGAGGGCTTGGGGACTAGAGAAATGCCATATGGCTTCAGAGAGAGAAGAACAGAAAGTACGTATGAATGTAGTTTGTGCTACAATGATTATTTTCTTTAGGGTCATCCCTACATATTGTTGGCCAACTGGGGCAGTGAAGTTTGTAATAATGCTCAATAAGCATAGATTTTTATTGTAGAATAAGAAAATGTTTCCTTCTTATCTATCTTATCTGGATGCCACTGTAATGAACCCCTTTTGGAACTGGAAGAAAATGACTGCTGAGGAGAGAGAATACCTTAATTAATTGGGAAAGAAGTACATTTTAACTAACAGCACATACCTCTTGTTCTTCCCCCACTTTATGTGGGCATTTACTCACTTTCTTGTGTAAGAACAAGTTTAAGTGTTTATGCTAAGATGTATAAGTAAAGTGTGCTTTATGGACTTAAATGCCCAGAAAGTTTGCTTTTCTCAAAGAGCTAGGCTGCAACTACAGAGCTTAAGCCTGCCCTTCAATTTGAGAGAGAACAGTTGCCATGGTTGTAAGACCTCACGGCTGCATGAGAACTGGTGTCTAGCATTGTTTTCCCACCAGGTTTTTACCTTTATTTCTAACAGTCTAACACACCTTAGGTTCTATCTAAGTCTGGAATACAGTATCATTTTCCACAAGGTGTGTGGACACACTCCCAGCTTACATTACATTACATTACATTAGGGATTTCTATTCCGCCTGTGCCTTGCGGTTCTAGGCGGATTACAATAAAGATGATATCTGGGCATTTCCAGTAGAATTACATTACAGGAGAAGAGTAGATTACAAGTAACAGTGAAGAGTTACAATACATTCAATATCGCAGCAGATGTAACATAGCCACGGATTACAATAAAGAAGATATCTGGGCATTTCCAGTAGAATTACATTACAGGAGAAGAGTTAATTACAGTTTATATTGAAGAATTATAGTACATTCAATATCACAGGAGATGTTACATAGCAACTGAGTCAATTTACAACTGGTGGAGAATAAAGAATTACAATATATTCTAGATTACAAAAGATGTTACATGAGCTGAGTCAAGTTTCTTCGGATGGAGAGTAGCATCATATGCCTATAAGCGGAGGTGTATTTATTGTTTTGATGATTGCATGATGTTGGTTAATTAATGTTGATGATATGGACAGTAGGGGTGTTTAGTTTGGGTTGGATAAAGAGATTCTATTCCCAAAGGAATTGATTGGGAACTCATTAGATGGCGGTTTAGATTGATGGGAGATATTTTTTGAACAGTAGTGTTTTTATTTCTTTTCGGAACTCTTTTATGTCTGTAATTTCGATCAGTAATTTTGAGATGTCGGAGTCAATATTAGCTGCCTGTGTCCCTAGTAGGTTGTCATAAAGTTTCTTACGTCGAGTACCATTGAGAGGAGGGTAGGTGAAAATGTTCTGTGTTCTCCTTCTTCTGGATAAGAGATAGTAGTGAAAACGGTTGTTTAGGTAGCTGGGTGCCGCGCCGTGGGTTACTTTGAATAGGAGACAGTAGAGTTTGAATTGTGTTCTTGCTTTTATTGGTAGCCAGTGAGATTCTAAGTATGCTTTGGTAATATGGTCGTATTCCCTTTGAATAGAATATGCTGGTAGTGAGAAGATTCTGTGAAAGTTGAACTGCTTTGAAATCATCAATTTAAGTGTTTATTCTTTACTTCATGTTATTAAATAAAGTTGTTCAAGAACTGCAGAGTCTGGCTGATAACACTAAGATTGCAGAGTCTGGCTGATAACACTAAGATAACAGAAGTATGGGTTAACTGAATAGGAGACTCATACAATTGCCAGTATAACTCAGTGAGTTCAACAGTGTTTGGCCATTCAGACGAGTCCTTGTTTTTCAGTACAAAACCTGAGAAAAGCTATAGTGAAGACTGTTCAGTAAAGCTATAAACTATCCAGTAAAAGCTATAGTCGGCACAGTGAAAATCTGTAGTGAAAACCCTGTGTGAAAACCTGTAACAGACATAGGAACATAAGGATAGCCTTACTTAGTTAGACCAATGATTCATCAAGCCCAGTAGCCCATTCTCACGGTGGCCAATCCAGGGCACTAGTACCTGGCCAAAACCCAAAGAGTAGCAACATTCCATGCTACCGATATAATTTAAGTTTTAAGGGATTACCAGAGACTGACGAGTTTACATAGTAACATAGTAAATGGTGGCAGATAAAGACCCGAATGGTCCATCCCCTGAATGGTCCATCCAATCTGCCCAACCATACATGTTCCATAAATTAATTATTTAGTTTAAATGGTCCTTTTTCTTAGATATTTCTGGGCCAGAAACCCAGAGCCCTGCTCAGTTGTGTCCTTAGGTTCCATCTACTGGAGTCTCCATCAAATCTCACTCCAGCCCATCTTTACCATCCCAGCTATCAAAGCCCTCCCCAGCTTGTCCTCAACTGAATATCCATATAAGGGTTGCAGGCCGTGCAAGCCTGCCCAGTACTGGCCTTAGTTCCTTCAATGTATACCCATTATTTTCTGATTAGAGATCCTCTGTGTTCATCCCATGCTTCTTTGAACTCTGTCACCGTTTTCTTTTCTCCCTTGAGAGCGCATTCCATGCATCAACCACCCACTCCATAAAGAAGAATTTCCTAACTTTACTCTTGAATGTACCACCCCTAAACCTCAAATTATGCCCTCTGGTTTTACCATTTTCCTTTCTCTGGAATAGAGTTTGTTCTACATTAATACTTTTCAAGTATTTGAACATCTGAATTGTATCTCCTCTGTTCCTCCTTTCCTCTAGGGGAGTGGTTCCCAAACCTGTCCTGGGGGACCCCCAGCCAGTCAGGTTTTCAAGATATCCCTAATGAATATGCATGAGAGAGATTTGCATATAATGGAAGTGACAGGTATGCAAATCTCTCTCATGCATATTCATTAGGGATATATTGAAAACCTGACTGGCTGGGGGTCCGCCAGGACAGATTTGGGAATCACTGCTCTAGGATATACATATTCAGGGCTTCCAGTCTCTCCTCGTACGTCTTTTGGCACAAACCTCCTACCATTTTTGTCACCTTCCTCTGGACCGCTTCAAGTCTCCAAAATTGAACCCAATACTCTAAGTGGGGCCTCACCATTGACCTTTACAGGGGCATCAACACCTTCTTTATTCTACTGGCCATGCCTCTCTCTTTACAGCCTAGCATCCTGGCAACAGCCACCGCCTTGTCACACTGTTTCTTCACCTTTAGATCTTCAAACACTATCACTCTAAATAGCATGCAAAATGTTTTTGATTTGTTTATTGTACTGGCCATCTTTTCAGTTGTTGCAGAAATAGGAACACAGTTTTTCTTAGTATGGTGGTGTCAGATTTGTGCCATGCATAAATACAGGGACTCGTCAACTTGCGACCGCAATTGGTTCTGACTGATAGGTCGTAAGTTGATCGGGACGTAAGTTGACCTATGTTAAATTAACTGCGTTCACACTGCACAGGGAAAATATTGTAAGAAAAAGTCAGTCCAAAATATATGTAATAAAATCTATACAAGACCTGACTATACTGAAAACTAGTGCTAAGAGAGTGACAAGTGCTTTATAAGGTATGCTCAGAGAAGTGAAACTCTGAAGAGGGGGTAAAAACCCTCTCTTAGGGTAAGAGTTTACCGTCCAATCACTGCATAGGGAGTTCAAAGTCACTCTCTGAGAACTGAAGCAGACCACGAAACGGGGCCACGTCGAGACCCCCAGAGAAACAAGTTTATTTCTACAAGATAAGCACATTCTACAGTACATTTATGATCTAGTGAGATTTATTAATTTTTGAATACAGTATTGAAAACAAAATTTTTTTAGAATTTTCCTAGTTCTCAGAGAGTGACTTTGAACTCCCTATGCAGTGATTGGACGGTAAACTCTTACCCTAAGAGAGGGTTTTTACCCCCTCTTCAGAGTTTCACTTCTCTGAGCATACCTTATAAAGCACTTGTCACTCTCTTAGCACTAGTTTTCAGTATAGTCAGGTCTTGTATAGATTTTATTACTATGTTAAATTAAGGCAAAAATATTAGACTGGGTAATGATATTTTATTAGTGCTGCGTAGCGAGACTTGGGAGTGCGGGAGACTGGTGCTCCTAACAGCTGGTGAGGGAAACTGTCGAAACGCGTCATAAAGTAGAACAGTCGTAACTTGCATAGGTTGTAAGTCAATGAGTATCTTTAATCTAATCTCATCTTCAATTTATGAGTTGCTCTATGTCTAACTAGGTTCAAAAGGATGTACAATTCAAGAGATATACTATATGTATAGAAGAGTACAGTAGTTATAAGAAGAAAGCAGCAGAGTAGTAATCCATATTTCCTTAAATCTGGGCTCCAGTTGATTTCTACATAGCTGTTTGTGAATATTGATGGAACGGGGTCATGGAAATTGATAAGTTTAAATTCATGTGTTTTTGGAGCTGGTGAAATTCATTGTTGTTGGCCTGTTGGATGTTTTTTTGCTATTTCAGTATTTATATTATAACCCTAGAGAATGAGGAAAAATACAGTATTTAAAATGAGGAGACGGACATACCTTTATTGGACTTTCATTATTTTAAACTTCTTCGAACCAGGATTTTGTGCCACTTTATCAAGACTTTGAGAATTTTTACAAAAGAAACCTGTATATGAGACTCCGTGATAACTGGAACCGCCCCATCTGCAGCATGCCGGGACCTCAGTTTGACTTGATGGAACGCTTGTCAGATGACTATAACTGGACATTCAGGTGAGTTGACTTTGTAGCTGATGAAAACAGGATAAGCAGAGGGTCTTGAACACCACACAGGGAGTTCGTTGTGCTTGATTTGTGAAACATGCCTTCTGGATATTCAGTTGATCACAAATTAATATAATATTGATGCCACACAATGGATGCCACTAAGGTATGCAGAAATTAAGGTCAACAAAATAAAGAATTGCCTATAGTTTGTTTGATCACTTTAGGTCTGCATTCCCATAAATGGCAATATTTGAAAGTAATCTAAAACACTTTCACAAAAAAGATGTACAATGTCTGGTGGATACCAACAGCACAATTCAGGCTTAATCACAATATGCAATTTGAAAAAAACAGAGGAAAAAGCCTCAGACTGAGGCCCTCCCACCGCCACAAAGGATGCGGAGATGCATTTCGGCATCCCATTTAAAGTTTGATTGGATACGTTACACCCTGAGGCAGTAGACTTGTGAAACGCTGGCCACCGTTGGTGTACCGATCAAACAGAAGATAAGTGGAAATATATTTTTTCTTCTATCTTTAAGCACAAATAGCATAAACAGCACCGTATAAGGCTTTTATCTGTCTGCAATGAAATAGAGGTTTTTTGCCAGTGAGGTTAACGCCTAACCACCCTTTGTGGCGGTGGGAGGGCCTCAGTCTGAGGCTTTTTCCTCTGTTTTTTCAAATTGCATATTGTGATTAAGCCTGAATTGTGCTGTTGATATCCATCAGACATTGTACATCTTTTTTGTGAAAGTGTTTATTAGATCTATTGGGTTTTCACAATATCCGAGTTTCTTTGGCTAAATATTTGAAAGTAAATCATTTAATTGTGGCTGAGTGTTTCCTGAACTTCTGTGAGCTGGATATAGTCTATTTTTACCTGAAAGCAAAAGTGTTATATGTGCCCTGCTTGCAAAACCAAGAAAATGAGAAGTGGAGTTTAATGTACTGTTTATAAATCAATAATATATCAAATTTTAATGTACTGAATAGTAATGTAGAAAAATTTGAAAACATTTTGGCATTTAGATGATTTTTCAGCAGTGTACTGAAACTCATTTCATGCAAAAATTACAAATACAGTGGTACCTTGGTTTACGAGCATAATCCGTTCCAAGATCATGCTCGTAATCCATTTATCAAAACAAAGTTTATCATTTATCAAAACAAAGTTCCCCATAGGCCTTAATGCAAACTCAGAAGATTCGTTCCACAACCAAAGTTAGCAATGGTGGCCCAGAGGTGAGTACCTGCCTGCGGGTGCTGCAGCGGTTCCAAAGTGGTGCCTTCCTTCCCTCAGGGTACCCGTGCGGCTGCCATCCCGCTTCGGCCAATGCCTCTGCCATCCGTCAGCGCCTCCCGGCTCCCATCCAAGCCAGCCGCCATCCTGAACGAGCATGTGCGCAGCTTCACCTCTCCTCTCCTCTCCTAAGTCAGCCGCTGCCCCGACAACATGCTCACCATGTACAAGCACGCAGGACGTCCTGCGTGCTTGTACATGGTGAGCGTGTTGTCGGGGCAGCGGCTGACTTAGGGGAGGAGAGGTGAAGCTGCGCACATGCTTGTTCAGGATGGCAGCCGGCTTGGATTGGGAGCCGGGAGGCGCTGACTGACGGCAGAGGCATCGGCCGAAGCGGGAGGGCAGCCGCACGGGGACCCAGAGGGAAGGAAGGCACCACTTTGGAATCGCTGCAGCACCCGCAGGCAGGTATTCACCCCTGGGCCACCATTGCTGAGTGCTCGTTTATCGGGGCAGTGCTCGGTTTACGAGACAAAAGTTTGCTGAGTGTTTTGCTCGTCTTGCAAAACACTCGCAAACCGGTGCACTCGCAAACCAAGGTACCACTGATATGACATTTTTGTTTTCAGGTGATAGTTTCTACAACATGTGTCTAAAGAACTCTATATTCTGCTTTTGGTTTCTCATTGCCTGCTTGCTTTGTTTTGTCAAACACACATTTTATACAGAGAAAATCATAGGGGATTGTCATTCTCACACATTCTGCTACAATCTAACACTTGACTGTGTCAAGAGAATATTACTGAAGACCCCAGGGGGATTATGCTGCTGTGCTGCATTGGGTATTCTGTGTACATAAGTTGATGCAGAAAGAGTTCTACACTAAAGCTCAGTGCTGGGTTTCCTAATGCATGTGGTTAAAGAAGGGGCTCCCCAATGCAATATCCAAGTAGTAAGGTGGAAGGGCTAAAACGTGTATTATCGTGCCAGATGCATGTGCACAATAGTCTGCTCTAGTACCATTGTTTTGTCACCCAGAGTTGCATGCATCTCTATGTACTGGAATGCTATTCTTCACAGATAGTTTTTGCAGTAATGATTCTTTTATAGAGTGGAATTCCATCATATGCACAGATGTGTGCGCTGCAATTCAGGTGCAAATACATAATTTTTGCAAATACCACAGCATAATTTTGTTTTGTTATTCTGCATAATTTCCCCCTTCTGTTCCCTCCTCTTCAAAGAAGCCAGAAAAAGGTGCTAGTCCCATATGCTTTTCTAATAAAAAAAGCAGAAACTGGCATAAAAGAACTAACTAGCTCGTTTTCAGACCTCATATTAATCCCAGCTTTAAAAAAAACAAAACCCTGCACTCAGACTTCTGGTTTTCTATGTACTTCTCTGCATTTGTGCTAAATAGGTAGTACCTTCATTACAGTGGGATTTAAATGTCTACCCAATGCATTGTGCACCACTCGTGCAAAATCTGTTTCAACATAAAGTACCTACAAAATTATGCATAAAAGCCAGATTAACCTTTGTGCTGAGCTGAAGTAAGAAACAGGGCTTGACTTTGTTGGAACACATTGATATTCGAGGATTTTCTCTCTTTAGGATGGTACTGATACTGCAATAGTGGCTCTCTTAATGAGTAGTTTTGTTAAGGCATTAGCTGTGGTATGTATTTTTTAAGCTACAATATGTTTTATTTATTTGTTGGGATTTATTGTGGGACTTTATAAAGACATTCACCGAAGATGGTGTAATATCTGACAATTTTTGATTTTTGATGCTTTGTAGCATCTTGAATATGGGATTTCTTTAAAAATGCTTGACCCAACCAAATTAGAAGAAGGAAAAGAATAACTAAGACATAGGTTTTAATCAGAACTAGCTAAAGTGTTGAAATGTCTTGTTTGCAACAGAATTCTGAGAGAGAACATTTCTTGAAATGCTTATCCTGCAGGCACACAGGTCAACCTATCAAACATGTAATAAATATGGGCTCTTATAATTATCTGGGCTTTGCAGAGAATAACCCCAACTCACTGGAGACAGTGATGGATGCATTAAAGATCTACGGAACTGGTGTGTGCAGCACCAGGCAGGAAATGGGTAAGTGTTGTAACTTATGCAATCTCTGTTGTGGCTGTAGTCATTATATCCTCTGATGTATACACCAGAATCCTGTGTTCTCTTATTTTTGCTATGCATTGAAGTATATATCTAATATTGAAGAACATATCTGGCAGAACTAATTAAATCATTTTTAAATAATTATTAGATCAGATTTGATTTGGCATAGTGGTTAGAGCTACAGCCTCAGTACCCTGAGGTTGTAGGTTCAAACCCCATGCTGTTCCATGTGACCCTGAGCAAGTCACTTAATCCTCCACTTCCCCAGGTACATTAGATAGACTGTCAGCCCTCCGAGACAAGTAGGGAAAATGCTTGAGTACCTGACTTGTAACCTATTCTGAGATCTTTTGTAAGTGTGGCGCAGTGGTTAAAAGCTAAAGCCTCAGCACCCTGAGGTTGTGGGTTCAAACCCATGCTGCTCCTTGTGACCCTGGGCAAGTCACTTAATCCCCCCATTGCCCCAGGTATGATAGATAGATTGTGAGCCCACTGGGACAGAGAGGGAAAACTGCTTGAGTACCTGAATAAATGCATGTAAACCGTTCTGAGCTCCCCTGGTAGAACGGTATAGAAAATTGAATAAATAAATAAAAAATCGAATAAATACAGTAGAGACTCAGTTTACCGAGCCTCACATAACTGGCAAAAAAATCACTGGTGTAAAAAAAAAAAAAAAATCTCCTGAAGCACCAGCATCCTGAGCCATAAATTCTCCCTCCCTCAAGCATCAGAGGAAAGGCCCTGCTAGGGCTGGCTGTGAGCAGTTTGTTTTGAGGCTGCCTCCTGCTGAATGGCTGCTCTCTGGTAAGGAAGGAAGAGAAGAAGGGAGTGAGGGAGTTTGCAGCTCAAGACCACCGCCTGCTTCTGCCACTTTGGAGCTTGAGGAAGGGAGGGAGGAGGGATAAGGTTTCTAACACACTCTCAATTAACCAGAAATTCTGTTACATCCCTTCTGGATTCCATATGCTAGGTGTTCAATCCCAACTCGCAGTCCGGGTATTGCAGAAATCCACAACTTTTCTGAGCACATGCTCTACCCCCCCTTAGCCTGAGAGCTGGTAAACAAATCCAGTTTCACATTCTGCAAGCTGTGTAGAAGTTTTTTGCAGTTGCTCTGCTTCTATTTCTTATTTTTTTTTCTTAAAGTTCATTTTCTTGGTGGCTTCAGTGCCTTGAGAACACTTCCCAGAGGTCCCCTGTTAGAAGAAAGGACGCAGATCCGCGGTGCTGGACTGCAGCTTCACATAGAAGCTCTGGTGGATATGTAGAGCCAGCCTGCTGTGTGCCACCACTGTTTATAGATTCAGGGTTCCTTCCCCTGGTAGTCTGCTGGCCGGTGACCTTCTCACAGGTTTCAGGCACAGATTTTTATCCATCTGGAGTGAAACCCACCTAGGTTTCAAGGCACAGACTGCCTTTCCCTCCCCTGACCGCATGATCGAGAATCTGTAGGGGCGGCGGTCATAGTCAGTGGCTGGCAGTCCAAAGGTCTTCCATTCTGGTCATTTGGAGAAGTTTCTGAGGCAGAAAGTCCATTCTCTTCATTCAGCTGATGTTAAAATCGTTGACAGACAAGGCACCACAAAGACTGAGTACTTCCATTATTTCCTATGGGAATGTCAGAGGTGGCTTGTAAAACCATTTAAAAGTTGATTTTCACAGTTTCTGAGAGTAGGGTTCAGATCTCCCACCTTCCAGACCCCAAATTGCTATTTTTTTATTTTCGGATTTTGTTTACTGTTTTTGGTACAAATTTCATGACAGCAGCATTTTGGATTTTAAAATCAATCTTTTTTGTAACTTTTATTTCTGCCTCAAAAACCCCTCAATTTGACTCAAAATCGATTGGGATGGACTCCTAATCTATTGAATGTGAATATTGCGCCAGATGGGTGCCTGATCAACGATTGTGTATCATAGGACACTAGGGGAGTGGGCGGGAGCTTCTGACTTCACCTCCTCTTTGTTCCCTCCTCTGTAAGCTGGGGAATCGCCCTGAGTCCAAGCTTTCCAAAGGCTCGAAGGATTGGAGACATACTCTAGATCTACAATTGGTCACCCACTTCTTGCAAATTTCCTTTTTTCAAATGGATAACGGAGTACACGGTGCTAGTTGTCTCCAGGGGAGTTTCTAGTTTTCCTCCATATTTCCATCTGCCCAGAACATCGCAGGTTTCTGTTTTTCAATGTTCTTGAACAGCATTTCCAATTTGCAGCTCTGCCCCTTGGGCGTCACGACAGCTCCCACACTTTCATCAAAGCGCTTGTAGTTGAGGCAGTTTTCCACTTGCAGGAGGTCCAAGTCCAGCAGGTGATCTGGGCTCCATTTCGTTGGGTACGAAGATGCGGTGAGGATGGTAGTATCTGCTGCAGGCATTGGTGAATTCAGGAAGAAATGCTTAGCATCCTCCCAGTCCTCGGAGTTTCTGGGGCTTCTCTTCTCCAGACAGGGTCGTGTTTCTTCTCAGAGACAGTGGACAAACCTTTGTCAACAGATCATAATTCTCTTGGACTGTCCGGCTCTCTCGGCCTGGTTTGTCTGCAGGTTCTGGGGTCTCAGGCAGCCTCCTTGGAGGTGATCCCCTAGGCCAGGTTGCCCAAGCGCCCTTGATTGGCATCCCTCCTATCTTGGTGATCTCTGCTGAGTTTTCCACTTCAGATACCGCTTCCCTGGACGGAGCCACATGGCAGCAATTTGAGCTGGTGGCTTCAGGGGTGGCTCTCGGCCAAGGCTGACTTCTTCGGTTTTCTGAGTGGATGATTCTTATGACGGATGTTAACATGTTGGGTTGCGGGCTCACTGCGGGGCTCGCTCCTGGTCCACAGCATTGGTTGACCAATCATCTGGAGCTTTAGCAGAAAAGACCAGTGGTGCATGTTTCTTTGACGTCACAGTGATAGCATATGTGCATCATGAGGGAGCCCTAGCATTCTATCTCTTTTAGGCCAGAAAGATTGGTGGCGTTCCACTGGATGGAAGCACATCTTCTGCCTTTCTCAGCAGCCCATGGGGCCGGAGTCGACAATAATCTGGCAGTCTTCCTTCGCTGACAGTTCCTGGTCTCAGGAGCATGGTCTCTCATGCAGAAAGCATTCCATCTGATCATACGAGCTGGAGTTTTTCCGAGGTTCTTGTTGGCTTCAGCAGAGATCTCAAAGGTCAGGGGCCTTTTCAGTTGTCTACCAACGAGGAATCTAGGGCCAGATGCCTTGGTTTGGCCCTGGCTGGCTCACGAGTGCCTGTGTGATATTCCCTCCGTGGCCTCTAGTCAGGTCATCCGCTGGACAGCGATGCATCCTGGCCAGGTGTCTCTAGTGGCTCCGGATTGACCTCGCCACCCGTGGTATGTGGTTCTCGTATATCTTCAGCGAGATAAGAAGCTCGGCTCCCTTTTCTTCGATATCTTCTCAATCAAGGACCGGTGTCCATGCAGATCCTACATTTTGGTCTTGCAGCATGGCTCTTGAGTGCTCCTTGATGATTCGTGGTTATTTGGAGATAGTTATTTCGACTCCTTTGTGCTCTAAGTAACCCTCTCCTCTGGCTTCTTCTGCCAAAGCCTGGAAGGTTTTCCCACAGTGGGGTGCTTGGAATTAGGTGGAGCCTGAGAAGGCTCCCAGTTCGGTAGTCCTGGCTTTCCTTCAGTGGCAGTGGCTTCCCTGAAAGTTCCGGTTGCAGACCTTTCATGTTTTTGAGCACGCAGGGGTAGAGAATGACACGGGGAAAACATTTATCCCTGTCACTGCCCCGTCCCCGCAACCATCGTCCCTGTCACCGCTCTTTCCCCGCAGCATCCATACAAGCCTCAGTACTGCAATATTTAGCTTATTCCTTCCTTATAAATCAAAGTTCTGGCTGCTGAACTAGAAAAAGAGATGTTCAGCTGGCAGGGCTTTGTTTATAAATTTTTATCAACACAACTAATATACTACTTTATCCTAAAGCAAAAAAAGAAAATAAATATTTTTTTCTACCTTTGTTGTCTGGTTTCTGCTTTCCTCATCTTCTCATTCAATTCCTTCCATCCACTGTCTGTCTTCTCTTTGCATCTTCCATTTGCTCTGTTACTGTGCCTCTCCCTTCACTCGCCCCCCCCCAATTGGTCTGGCACCCATCTTCTTCCCTTCGCTCCCCCCATAGACTGGCATCTCTGTCTTCTTTCCTTCCAGCGTCCTCTCACCACTATCTGTTTCCCCATTTCCGTTCAGCGTCCTCTCCCCACTATCTGTTTCCCATTTCCCTTCAGCGTCTTCTCCCCACTATCTGTTTCCCATTTCCCTTCAGCGTCTTCTGCCCCACTCTGCCTTCCCCATTTCCCTTCAGTGTCTTCTCCCCCACTCTGTCTTCTCCACTTTTTCCCATCAGCATCTGTTCCTCTTCACCCCCCCCCCCCTTAAGCGTCTGTTCCTTTCTTTTCCACCACCACCCTTCCCTCTCGCCACCTCACCGCCCTTCTGCACCCATTGTGCGGCCCAAGAATCTCTCTTTGCGGCGCGTTTTAAGTTACTTTCCAGAGTAACTTGCTGAAGCCAGCCGAGCCTGCCCGCAGTCGCATGCATCTGTGGGTGGAAGCTTCTCCTCTGATGCAACCGGAAGTTGCGTCAGAGGAGAAGCTTCCGCCCACAAACACACGTGACTGCAGGCTGGTTTGGCCGGCTTGACGGGCTAGCCACAGGTAACAGCCACTGTATCATTCTCTACGCAGAGGTGCTAGTTTGTTTACTGCTCTTCCAGATGTGTCCATGTATATGGGGGGAGGGGGTGCTTCGTCTGCGTTCTCTCTTGTGTCTTCCTTTCGTAGAATCTTACCATTGTTTTGCAGGACCTTGGTGAGGCACCTTTTGAGCCACTATAGGATGGATTTCTTCTCAACCTAAAGTTCAAGTCAGTTTTTCTGGTCACCATTGTCTTAACATGGTGTATTTTGGAGCTTTATGCTCTTTTGTGCAGGGAACCCTTTCTCCGTATTATAGATGCGGGTGTTTTTCCTCCATATTGTACCTTCCTTCTGGCCAACAGTGATCTCAGTCTTTCATGTCAACCAGGAGGTTACAGTCGTGGCAAAATTAGGGCACCCCATGAAATATTCAGTTCTTTCTTAAGAAATATTCACATATCACTGTCAAACATTTTTTTTTATTATTTATCTCTGGAAAAGAAAGTGATGTAATTACAGGTAAACAACAAAAGTTTTCCTTGATTTACTCATGAAACAAAAGATATCGACAAAAATGTGTATTCTAAATGAGGAATAAATTAGGACACCCTAATAACTAGTGTTACCCCCTTTGGCTGAAATAAGTGCAGTGAGACGCTTCTTGTAGCCATCTACCATTCTCTGACATCGGTCTGAGGAAAGTTTGGCCCACTCCTCAATGCAGAATTCTTTCAGCTGTGAGATGTTTGAGGGGTTTCTTGCATGTACAGCCCATTTCAAATCACCCCACAGCATCTCAATGGGATTAAGATTAGGGCTTTGACTCTGCCACTCTAGGACTCTCCATTTATTATTTTTCAGCCAGTCCTTGGTGGATTTACTGGTATGTTTTGGGTCATTGTCGTGTTGCAGGGTCCAGTTTCACTTCAGCTTTAATTTTCTTAAAGATGGTCTCATGTGTTTCTCCTCTGATACACGGTAGAATTCATGGTGGATTCTATGATGGTGAGCTGGCCAGGTCCTGCTGCAGCAAAGCATTCCCAAAGCATGACACTTCCACCTCCATGCCTCACAGTTGGTATGAGGTCCTTTTCCTGGAATGCTGTATTTGGTGTACGCCAAACATGTCCCCTTTTCTGGTGTCCAAATAATTCAATTTTAGACTCATTTGTCCAAAGAACACTTTTCCAGAAGCCCTGGTGTTTGTCTGCGTTCTCTCTGGCAAACTTCAGTCTGGCCTTGATGTTTCTCTTAGAGAGCAAAGTTTTTCTCCTTGCACACCTCCCATGCAAGTTAAATTTCATGCAAGTTAATGTTTCTGATTGTAGAGGCATACACTTTCACATCAATAGTAGCAAGAGCCTGTAGGTCCCACGATGACATGTAAGGGTTTTTGGAGACTTCTTTTAGCACCTTGCGGTCTGCTCTGGGGATCAACTTGCTTGGACGGCCAGACCCCTGGGCATGTTGGCACTTGTACATTATTTTCTGGATCGTGGAATGGCTAATGTCAAATTCTTTCAAGATCTTTTTAAATCCCTTACCATACTTTTAACTACTACAATCTTCTTTCTGAAGACCTCAAACAGCTCTTTTGATCTCACCATGGTGTTCACTCTCACTCACCAATCTGCTGGTTTCGACCACAGACTACAAAACCTTCAAAAAAAGAAACAAAAATCCTACTCTTCAAAAAATATATAAAATCAATATAACACAACCAGATTGGTCCCAAGCTTCACCTGCAATACCACCTACTCCTTAGCAAATTAGAAAATGTTCAAACTATTCCTTATGTACTTCTTAATATCTTGACAATTCTTATGTAATTCGCCTTGAACTGCAAGGTAATGGCGGAATAGAAATCACTAATGTAATGTAAGTAGAGCAAACCTCCTTCAGAATGCTTAGTAACGATATTCTAATCATGTGTACCTGATGTGATACACCTGTGTGTGATTTGAGCCACTTTAAGTGGAAGTATATTTGAGGGTGTCCTAATTTTTCCTCAGTTAGAATACATTTTTGTGGATATCTTTTGTTTCATGAGTAAATCAAAGAAAATCCTTGTTGTTTACCTGCAATCTGGTTGTGACGGTGCGTTCTGATGCTGTTTTTTGGAACCTCTGGTTTGAGAACAGGCTCTTCTGTCTCTCCCTGGCTAATGTGACTTTGGTATGTCACCTAGCGTATGGAATTCGGAAGGGACGTAGCAGAATGGAAGTATTAGGTTTATACCTTCGATAATCTTCTTTCTGTTAGTCCCTGGAGGATTTCATATGACTTGCCCTATCTATATTCACTCAGTTGTTTGGAGTAGCCTGCTCCTTTCTGCCTCGGTTACTCTCATTACAGGCTTGAAGATTTTCCAGCCAACTGCCAGATCCTGCGGAAAGTTTCTGTGAGTATGTACATTACCGATGCCTTTCCTGGGGTGCTCGCTGCACACTGCAGGTTAGTACTACATTGTTCCTTAATGTTTTTCTCAGTTGCCTTTGTGCCTGTTATCACTTGTTAATATTTTACAGAGCAAACCATTTCATGAATTGCTTCTGTTGATGGGGATTCCCTCCTGTACCCCTGTGTCATTGATTTGTTCAGGTATGTTGCTTGACTTTGGGACTTAACTGGATTTGTTTACTAGCTCTCAGGCTAAGGGAAAGTTGTGGATTTCTGTGTACTTGGAAAAGTTGTGGATTTCTGCAATACCTGGACTTCGAGTTGGGATTGAACACTAGCATATGGAATCCTCCAGGGACTAACAGAAGATTATCAAAAGTATAGACCTAATCTTCCAAACAGTTATCCGGTATCCCTGTGGTTGCCAAATAACTGAGATTCTACTATAAATAAATACTACTTTCTGTGTTGGTAGAATGGAGCTTCTCGTACTGTCTTAATTCAAATGCCTGAGAGAGACAGAACGTCCTGACTTGTCAATATTTCTTCATTGTCCATGAACATACTGTATTCTTCTTAAATGTACATATTAAAGCAGTGCTTAATTTAAGTGGTTTTCCTTCCTTTAAATCCTTCTTGGTCTAGTTCCCAGAAGACAAAAATATATTTTTGGTCTGTAGCTGTCATGATTGGGTTTCCTGTTCAATGCGTGTGGTCTGGTTAAAACAAAACATAACATAAGTTTATTTTTATATATCGCACAAATGCCTTTCGGTTCAAAGCAGTGTACAAGAATACATTAAAAAAAAAAAAAATGGTTAACATTAAAGACAGGATAAACCATACCAGGATACATAGACATTCCCTGTTTGTCCCAGATGGGATCACAATCTATGCTTAGTAGTCTAAAGGTGAATGTTAGGAACTATATGCATAAATATTAAAATCACAATAAAGAAAGGAAAAAAATTGTTAGCATTAAAGACAGGATAAACCATACCACAGCACATATATATTTCATATCTGTCCCAGACAGGATCTCAATCTATGCTTAGAAGCGTAAAAAAATGCTTATAAAAGAAGAAGAAGACAGTAGAAAAACACTATAAAAGAAGAAAGAAAAATGGGAAGGAAAGCAGAATGTAATTAAAAATTTTAAAAACATGAAGCAAAATAAAAGTTCGATTCAGTTCAGTGTAGGGCAGTCGACAGCACCACATCTCAGCGCGGCAATCTGGCCATAGAGAGAAGGCAGACCATAGATCAGGGGTAGGGAACTCCGGTCCTCGAGAGCCATATTCCAGTCAAGTTTTCAGGATTTCCCCAATGAATATGCATGAGATCTATTTGCATGCACTGCTTTCAATGCATATTTATTGGGGAAATCCTGAAAATCCGACTGGAATATGGCTCTCGAGGACCGGAGTTCCCTACCCCTGCCATAGATGATCCCTCGATGTCAGTCCACCACTGGCCACCATCAGCAGAAGGAGTCGAGCCAACAGAGAAAAAGTCCCAGGGCCGCATAGCCATCTCCTCCCATCAAGGCAGATCCTTCGGAATGCACCACCAGCGATCTACCAACATCAGGCCTACCTGCCCTGCCGAAGCAGACCCCACCCAATGAGCAGGGCAGGGCCCGATGTTAAGACATACAGCACAAATGAACGGAGACTCCCTGCTACTGCCCCAATCTCTTGCCGCCTCCATCTCTCCCACCGAACAGGGCAACAGCGCATCAACCAGGCACACAGTCTGAGGGAGAAAGGAGGCCAGAAGCAGATCTCGCCCCAGCATAAAAGGAAGGGCCCAAAACGAAGGCGCACATCCGAGGAACAGTCCAACAGTGGTGAGAAAGATCATTAAAGGCCAAGAACAGGTGTTTCAGTTGAGAACATAAAATGATAAATAAGGTTAATAAATCAGAAAGAACTAAAAGAATAAGAAAAAAAATAACCTAAAATGTTAAAAATAAAATATAAAGATATAAAAATAACAGAAAATAAAATAATAAAAACAGAAAAAGAAGGCACCACAACTCACTGCCTAACCAAAAAAAAAAAGGTGGCTTCTAATCAATCTAATATGTTAGGTTCCAAAGCTCAATGTACATACAAAAAGGCCAGCACCAATACTGCATCTTATGGATCATTTCTCAGTCACTTTGTGGTCAAGATCCTAATGTAAGACCTGATGTATAATTAAACCTGCTATTTTAAATAAAACAAAAATCTAACATGACCAATCAATTTTTAAGTAGTCAAAATACTTGTGTAAACCACAAGCATAATTTCACACCTTTTATTATTACAATCATGTAGGGACGCCATTCTGAAACAGGGTGAGATCGACACACTGATTTCACCGCCCCTGTGAAAGAATTATGAGCCTCTGTGAAGAATTATGAATTATTCCCATTCCCTCTCCCTTCTTGCCATGCAGCCATTCTAAGTAAAGCATCTTATCACAAGACCTGTGTCACAATTAACCTGACACAGGTTTACCCTTATCCCTTATATGGGCAACAATCAGACTTTGCCTACAGCTTAAGGCTAAGGAGCATGCATTATAACCTTTGGACTGTCACATGCTTATCTTATTTGAGCTGTCCTTATTTGGTAAGGGCTTCAGCTGACAGGCATTGCACATGTGCAAAGACTCAGGCTCTGTCCACGTGTTAATCAGGTCCTTGTCTAAGTGCTGAGTTGGAGGATGATCACGAGGAAAAAGCACAAGGTAAAGGGAGGGTGATCACGAGGTAAAAGCATGTACCTTCTCTTTGTATCCACCAATGTAAAACCTTTGTACCCACCAATCATGAGATGTGTAAACGAGGGAGTTACTATGATGTCATTAGCTTAGAAGCATAATAAAAAGGGACTCAGAGCTAGCCCTTGCTAGCGCCTCCTCCCGATTCTAAGACTGCATGTGTGTGTTTCCTTTGTGGGGCATTCCTACACAATCAAAGAGAAAAATCAGAAACAATTTCATGGAGGGGCTTTAATTATGCATTGAAGAAGAACAGTGTAGCAACTGAGTTCTTATTTGAATTTTGTACATTTTTGACTTTTAGAATTACTTCCCAGCTTTGTTGTATCCCATTGTAGCTAAATAAATGGAAATTATTGAGTTAGAAAGGGTGTACACATAATGAGGGACCTACTTTTGCAGATGGCTTGTGAGGAACTGCCTGCTCTATGAATACAATGTCTTGTTGGGAACTGTTTTTAGTCAGGCTTCTAATTTCTTGGTGATCTTAAAGTAGTGGTAGATGAAAGTAGTTTAATTAGGTGAGATAATCCTCGATTATATTATCCACATAGACGAGTTAGAGCACAAGAAAAGATCATCAAGTTGGAACACTGCTATATGTTTTTTGCTGGACAGCTGGGTGATCTTGAACAAGCTGAGATGCAGGTTGCTGGGTAGCTTCAGTGTTGAGTAGGAACCTTGTTTAGTACTTTATGAAATAGCTGCTGGAAGTGTTACTGCTGTGGTTCAATGGTGGGCTACGCAAGAAAGATTGCTCACAGAACACTTGCCCAAGTCCAGCTAAAGGCAGCAAGTGTAGAATGATTATACCACACCTGCACAACTTTGGAACCTGCCAAGAACTTAGATGAACTTAACTGCAACAGCAACTGCATCTCGATCTACCAGGATTATATGTGGGCTTCAGCAGTTTAACAAGGTCAAGAAGCAGACATAGAAGCACAGACTGAAATACGCTATGCTGTATCCAGCTAAGTTGCTTGTCAATTATGATGGGAAATACATATTTGTCTGTAGAGGGTATGTAGCTCATAACTCGTGTTAGGTATGTAATTCCAAGACACTTAAAAACCTTTCAAAGGCCCATTGAAATGGATGATAAGGATTAATACTCTCAACTAGTACCTCCTGGGAAATTTGTTGGCATCAATAAAGGCTTAGGGCTGGATTCTCAGAAAAGCCACCAAAAATTAGGCACCAGCAGGCGCCTAGATTGTGCTTGCCGGTGCATAATATTAGTGTTTTATTTGGTTTTAAGTGGCTTGATAATTGATCGTGCCATTGAAAATAGATTTTAGACAAAAATTAGCAGCCACAAGGTGGCCTCCGGGACCAGCAGCTGGGTCCATCGTGCCTAGTGACTCCGAAGCCCGGAAGTGGGCATGTTTATGGGTGGTGCTGGACTTTGTTGTCAATTCTGCAAGGACCCTAGGCACCGGAAATGTAGGCCTATAAAACTCTGAGCTACATTTACGGTGCCAAGGGTCCCTGCTAGCCATGATTCTCTAAGTGGCACCTGTCCATGATTGATACGTGGCAGGTGCTACTTACGGAATCAGACCCTTAGTTTCATTCATCTTGTAACTTTAAATATGGCAATAACCTCAAGAATACTGGAAGGGTGTGCAAAGGAACCTTGGTGAAAACTAAAGCATTGTTCTTGTACAAAACCATTTTATGGACCCTCCCCCCACACATGCACTTATAAACCAGCTCATGCTCTCTGTTCCTGCTGTCTCACAAGACTCACAATTCTGCATTTTTCTCCTTCGTGTCTACACTTTAGAACTTCCTTCTGAATTACATACAGAATCTTATATGATATTTTGGGTCCTTCTGAAGAGCTACTTCTTCGATCAGGCCTTCACAGGATGAACATGAATTATGGGGGAGTTTGGACAGGCATTTTGCGTACTCTTCCTTTTGTTTTCCCCTCTTTCTATTTTCTCCTATCCTGTGAATGTTGTAGTTCTTTTCCATTTTCTCTGTGTTGTACACCACACTGCTTGTAATGTGAAGAATGGTATATAAGATTTTCTATAAACATAAAAACTATGGGAATAAGCAAATTGCCTCAGCTAAGCGCTTTAAAGCCAATGCAGATATAGCTTTTAACTGCTGCTTCCCACTGTGATTGACAGAATGATACATCAGAAATAAAAAAATTATACTAAAATGCTGGATGGTGCTCAAGCTTTTGGATTATTATTCCCCCGCTCTTCAGTTTGCATTGGTTATGCCATGAGCAATCTTTAAATTATGCTCTTTAATCTTATCTTTCAGGAACATTCTCCAGGTTGTATGCACAATTTGATTAATTTATCCACTAGAAACTCCAACATAGACTTAAAAAAATACTTATCCTATTATTATCCAAATCCTAAAAAGGTCATTTATAAGACAGTATTTTCATCTCTATTTTCTTATCAATTAGCTAGATGGTAGAATTTATTATCAATAGAAATTAATGTCAAAATATTTATGAAAAATTTCACAAGCTATTGAAAGCTTTATAGATATAGATTTCTGAGAAGTCTTATTTGGTAAAAGCAAACAAGGTATCTCTCTTATTTTTTATAATTCCTGGGAATGCATGGTCTCTTTTTTTTAATAAAAAGGCCAAAAATGAACCAAAATATGCCAAAACTAATAAATTACAAACTGAACAAAAATTTGGCAAAACTTCAAGTCCCCTTTCAAGACGAGCACAGCAATAATTGAAATTAATAAGTTAATAAGAGGACAAATCAATATGGGCTGCGAGAACCACAAGTCCCGTGAGAACTTATGGAAGTGTTTCAGTCAGCGGCATAGGGCAGGGTGGGAGTTCTAAAAGCTCGCTCCTGTGCGCTGCTGACTTCTGACATCGGTAGGAGAGGCTCAGGCAGGATACACCTCAGGACCACCAGGGAAAACGTACGCTTGCCAACTTCCAGGGTGGTAGGGGAGCTTTGTGTTCTGCTCTGCCTATATGGCTTCTTTTTGTTCTTTCTCTCTTTTCCCCTTTCTGGACTGCTGTGGGCAATGCCCTGATCTTTTGGGATAGCGCACTTTATATGTACTCTGGGTTTATTGTACTATTTTACTTCTTGCATTGGTTGTGGCCCGGGGCTACCTGTTTGTTTTCATTTCTGCTTGGGTTGTGGCATGCCTTGTTCATGTGGGGGATCGGGGTTGGTATGTTTGGGGGGTGGAGAGTGTATGGGGGGGATATGTGTGGTGGTGTATTTATGGGAGTGGTTTTTGATTTTGTTTCCGTGGAATGCCTGGACACCAGGACACTCTGGGCTTCTTGTCAATTTGCAGTGTGGGTACTTATGGAGGGGAGGAGGATCTTGCTGTTACCTAATGGCTCACTTAAATGTCAAATCTCTTAATGTTGATGGAATCCATTCCCCAATTAAACGTATCAAGATTCTAGCATATTTAAAGAAGTGTAGGAAGATTTATGGTAGATACTAATCAGTTACATAACAAATTACGTCTCTGATAATGCTGTCTAGGGAAAACCATAAACGCTGATCCATGAACGCTGGTTCAAATTTCTTGGTCTATTTATACGACACAAAACCCAGGCTAATGAGAAATATTTTTATTATGAAAATAGAAAAATATAATTCACAAGCCAGCTGCAATATCTAAATATTGTTCACAAAATATCTGATTACACAAATGAAACTCAATACATAATTATCACAATACACTTGTTAGCAACTAAGTAAAACTAATTGTTACACACACACTACACAATTCCTTATAATAATAATAATCTCTGATTAGCAAATGATTACCGTATCACCAAGGTAACTTTACAAACCTTGTCCCATATCACAATTGGATCCTTATCTAACCCCAAGCTGATAAGACATTAAATTCCGTATGCTCACCCTTGATCAGGCCTCCAGCACAAATTAGGTAAAATGGAAAACTTTCTTGTTGGCTTCAGGAGATGCAAGAAATTCCTTGTAACAGGCACACGTGTTAGTCAGTCCTGGGTAAGGCTATAATTCATCAGCAGACAAGTTCCTTTTAGTGCTGAATTCAGAGCTGTATTAGAGTCCGAATCTCTCTCTCTGAGGCAGAGAGTCACCCGAGGTAACTTCACAGGTCTAATTATTAAAAGAAAAGGTCATGTGCAGAACACCTGTGGTAAGATGTGAGCTTCCTCTCATCCCAACACAGACTAATTATTAATTAGCACCTTCTCACTTGGATCTCATCAGATGACTTTCTCGGACCAATCCAGAAACAGAACTTAGATGAATAGCCTTTCTGTGTAAAGTATCATATAGGCTGGTAGACCCAGGGCCGTTAGACAGATAAGAACAGGATAACTTCTCCAAGAATCACACAGTCCCATTATGAAGGCACAGATGGATGTCCTTGAGTAGAATAACATTCTGGTACATACCCTTAATGCATCAGGTAGAAACAGTAAAGATGTGTCTTCTTTCTTCTTGCAATTCATGCTGGAAAGATTTTTTGCAGAATGGTTCAGAAAGATTTCTTGCAGAATGGTTCAGGCTTTGATGAGGTCAGAGAGGCCTAATCTTCAGGTGCAAATACGGAAACACCCCTACAGAAGGAACATGCTAAGCTTCGGAGGGTTGGGTGGGACAAGTGCACCATGCCCTTACAGTGCAAGGAAATATGGGGTTGCCATACTTATACACAAATTGCTGATGCTACGGGGAGATATCTCATTTTGATAGGGGAACTCTGGGGCCACTTTCTGGTTTTGTGTAATGTATATGCTCCTAATATTTACTCCTATGGATTTTTCTTCTCACTGGTGGGACACTTAGCCCTCCTCGGTTCCAACTCAATCATAATGAGCAGGGATTTTAATATGGTGGCCAATCCAGCTTGGGACTGCAAACCTGCGAAGCCTGCCTCAAAGAGTCACTCTTCTAGGGGGTTGAATTTTTTCTTATCGGAACTGGGGCTCGTAGATGTGTGGCGTACCCTTCACCCGGACGAGCGTGACTTTTTCCTTTTACTCTCATCCCCATGCGGTGTACTCTCGGATTGATTACTTTTTAGCTTCTGAAGCGCTTTTTCCTAAGTTAGCTGCTGCTTCCATGGGGGCGCCTGTGGTGTCCGATCATGCCCTTCTAGGGCTTACTCTTCAATTCAACCCCTCTTCTACTGACTGTGTTTGGCAGATGTCGCCCCATCTCTATATGGACCCTAATTTTCACACTTATCTTCAGCAAAAGTGGGATGATTATCTACAAACTAATTCTGTGGCTGACACCGGACCAGTTATTTATTGGGAGGCAACCTAGACGGTCATGAGGGGGCACATTTCAGGCTTATGCTGCTTTGCGGAAGAGGCGTGAACTAGAGCTTCTTTCCTTGACTCGGGAGTTGACACGCCTGCGCTGCTTACATATAGCGCGCCTGGATCCAGCGTCTAAAGAGGGCATTGGTTGGACTAAGGCTCAGATTAATGATCTTTTGAGCCAACATGCAACTCGTAGCATTTTTTGCTACAAACATAAATTACATCAGTGGGGAGACAGATCGGGCCGTTTGCTTGCTTATTTGGTGTGACCTCCCAGAGCTAAACACATTATCATTTCCATTAAGGACCCTCAGGGTAGACTGCATCGCGATCATCCAGCCATTACCTGTCAGTTTGTATAGTTCTACACCAATCTGTACACTGCCCAGCCAGGCGCTGATACCGCCAGAACAGACTTCTTTCAAATCCTCTCCTTTCCTTCCTTATCAGAGGTGCAACAAGCATCCCTCAATGAGGCCATCACCGGGGAGGAGATACAATTGGCCATTCGCAACCTTAAATTAGCTAAAACGCCAGGCTCTGATGGGTTAGGCCCTGAATTTCATAAACTCTTGGGGTCTGGGGCGCTCTTGCCCTTACAGGCTTACTTTATGGGTCTGCATACCACAACACCGCCCGGGGACTAGCACAATATAGCACATGTCATTATCCTCCTTAAACCAGGTAGGTCCCCAGACGCTCTCAATCTCTCTACTTAATCAAGACATTAAGATATTGGCCAGCATTCTTGCAGCGTGTCTTAATGTCTTCCTTCCCCAGCTCATTCACGAAGACCAAGTTGGCTTCGTACACTTCCATGAATCTGTTAAAAGTACTGGCTGTTTTACAGGCTCCTCATGCCTCTTCTGAGCGAGCCTTGATCACTAGCTTCGACGTTGAAAAAGCTTTGACATGGAATCATCTTTTTTGGGTGCTGGGGTGCTTTGGTATCCAGGGCGATTTTATCACTTGGCTGACTGCTCTATAGCACAGCCCACACAGATTTTGGTGAATGGGGGGAGTTTCCATTCCTTTTCCATTGTGCCATGGGACGCGGCAGGGATGTCCCCTCTCGCCACTCCTTTATCTTTGGAATCTTTGGAACCTCTGGCGGCTCGCATTCTGCAAGATTCTGGCTTAGACGGTTTGCGGGTTGGTGCCCGGGAGTTCCGCATAAGTCTGTTTGCGGATGATATGTTGTTATATGTTAGGCATGCAGATTGCACTATGCCTGCCCTTTATGTCTATTATTAACTAGTATGAGCAATTCTCGGACCTCAAGATCAGTTTCAATAAAACAGAGACCTTGCTGCTGGGGGCGGACATTTCTGAGCCCGGGTTGGGCATCGGTATCGCCCCCAGGAAGTTGAAAAACTTGCGCATTGTGTGTTATCACGACCCAAAAAAACTGTATGCTGCTAATAGTTCGGCCGCCATTGGGAAAATCAAAACTTTATGTCACAAAAGGCGTGTGCGTCCGCTATCTCTTATGGGGTAAGTAGCCTTGGTAAAGATGGTTCTGTTCCTGAAGCTCCTGTATTCACTCCAGACCATTCCTGTATGGATCTTCCGCAGCAATGAGCTTCTTTTTCGTTCAGTGATTCGCACGTTCATTTGGAGGGGTAGGGCGGCCCGTATTAGCTTTCTCAAATTGACTCAGCCAAAGGACAGGGGTGGATTAGGCTCGCCCGACATCCGCCTTTATAATGTTGCAGCCCTCCTCCGATGGATACATGAACATTTCGTGTCCTGCCGGCGCTACTCCCCCCCTGAACTTCTTCGTGGACGTCTGCTCGCCTTAGACTCTTTCTTTCTTTTTTCACGGTTTTGGGGGAGGCAGGGTGGGAGGTCCGGCTTCGGTGTTCTCCTTTCTTGTGCCCTTGTGTAAGGCTTGGCGGTGGTGAAGGCTCCAGCAGGGTAGATCGCTTGTTGCCTCGCCCTTTCTGTCTCTCCTTCATAACCCTGATTTTGTCCTGGGTCTCCATGGCTTAGCAGGTTTGGGGGGCAGGGGGGAGAGGGATCTCACTTTGGGGGTGGCACTACTACTGGGAAAGGGGCAGTTCCTGTCCCTATCCCAGGTACAGGAAGCTTGGGACTTACTTATTGCTCATTCATATACCTATTTACAAATTTGGCATTATTACCAGTCTCTGGTATGGGTGGCTGGGGACAAATGGCCTTATGGAATCCTTGATTTGCTATTTTTATCTACTCCCTCTCCCTTTAATAAGATCTCCACCTGGTATGCAGTGGGTAGGGACTCTCAGAGGAAAGAGTGTCTATTTTCTTTGCACGAGAGTGGTCTGCCAAATTGGGCATGGGGGTCTCTGTTCATGATCTTCACCAATTCTTTCAGACACTTTACTCTTATATGACACTTTACTCTTATTTCTCTTTACAGGAAACCCAATTCAAAATATTACACAGAGCTTATCTTACTCATTGTAGGGGATATGTCATGGGGCTTTGGGCAAGATAAGCCAGGCAAAGAGACAAGGTAAATTTCCTCACTCTCTCCCCCCCCCCCAGTCCCACCCAAATATCCAGATACAAAATAATAACAGTTGAGCTACAAAGAACCTAAATTCAAGTGAGGATTGCAGATTCAGTAAATGACTCCAAGCAGCAGTAAACAATAAATTCTAAAAGGGTTCCCAAGTAACTTGTAGTTGTTTACCTCCCCAAGAATCCATATCAGTCACCATCTGTTGTCCAAACCTTTTTTAAAACCAGCTACATTAGCCACTCTTACCACATCCGCTGTCAGTGTGTTCCAGGACTTAACTATTTCCTGAGTGAAAAAAAATTTCCTCCTATTGGTTTAAAAAGTATTACTCTGTAACTTCGAGTGTCCCCTAGTCTTTGTAAATCTTGATCCAGTAAAAAATCGATAAACTTATACCAGTTTTACATGACTCAGGATTTTGTAGTCTTCAATCATGGGTTCCCCTAGTTTTTGTAAATCTTGATGCAGTAAAAAATCAATCCACTTATACCCGTTCTATACCACTCAGGATTTTGCTGCTTCCGTGGGGCGCCTCTGGTGTCCATTCATGCCCTTCTGGGGCTTACTCTTCAATACAACCCCTCTTTTGCTGACCGCGTTTGGCGGATGTCGCCCCCATCTCTATACGGACCCTAAATTTCACACTTATCTTCAGCAAAAGTGGGATGATTATCTACAAACTAACTCTGTGGCTGACGTCGGACCAGTTATTTATTGGGATAGTTTTTGTAAATCTTGATGCAGTAAAAAATCGATCCACTTATACCCATTCTACACCACACAGGATTTTGTAGACTCCAATCATATCTCCCCTCAGTCGTCTTCTTTTCCAAGCTGAAGAGCCCTAGCCCTTTTAGTCTTTTCTCATACGAGAGGAGTTCCATCCCCTTTATCATCTTGGTTGCTGCTCTTTGAACCTTTTCTAGTGCCGCTATATCTTTTTTGAGATAAGGAGACCAGAACTGAACGTAAAACTCAAGATGAGGTCGCACCATTGAGCGATACAGAGGCATTATAACATTCTTAGTCTTGTTTAGCATTCTTTTTCTAATAATTCCTAGCATCTTGTTCCCTGTACATGGGATGGAGACCGGGATGGCGACAGAGCTTACTAGTTTGCCGGTCCACAAAACAATTCTTTTATTTCCGCCGGTCCATAGGTGTAAAAAGGTTGAACGCTGATCTAACTGACTTGCAGGCTTCATGCTTCAAATATACCTGACATAATTATAATTGAGTTTTTGCTTCCATGTTAAACTTCTTTTCAATTCTTGTTTGTCTGCCTAGTGCAGGGGTAGGCAATTCAAGAGCCGGAGCCAGGTCAGGTTTTCAGGATATCCACAATAAATATGCATGAGATAGATTTGCATTTCATGGAGGCGGTGCATGCAAATCCATCTCATACATATTCATTGTGGATATCCTGAAAACCTGACCTGGCTCCGACTCTCAAGGACTGTAATTGCCTACCCCTGGCCTAGTGGATTGGATGTCTTTATCGATTAGTCAAGGTGAATTACATTCAAGTACAATAGCCATTTGCTTTGTGTCTAATTGCTAGTGCTTATTCTGTTTCCTGCATTCTCCATTCAAATTGTTTTGCCATTTTTTCTTTTTTTTTAGGGGGGGAAGCCATTATTTGGCTAAAATAACATTTTACCTCACCATTGAACCCATGTTGCCAGGCTGAACCCCAGATTGAGAGCTTAAACTTAGTAAAAGATATTCTCTTGAGTCTGCGAGCTATTGATTGTTGGGGAAGCTCCTTAGTATAGCAGCAGTTAACTTAGTAGCCTTATAGTTGCCCAGAGTGACATACTATTAGGAATAGCATTGATGATATCAGATCTGCACAGTGTTTTCATTTTCTGTTTACTTTGTGATATAGCTTGTGATTGTGTACATTGGTGAAGGCTTGTGAACCGCTTTCGTTTAACAATTTTGTTAATAATTGCAGTATAGCAAATAAAGTAAATTTACCATAGATGTTTTTCCTCTTTGGTTTTCTTACTGGTCTTCCTGTCTGCTTGCAGTATGCTGCTTTGTGACTCAAGGCAAGGAGTGAATTAATCAGGTCAAGTACCTTTTAAAATCTGCATACAAGTGTGGTGCAGTTATACTAAACCTACCAGCTCTACTCCTGCAGTCTTGGGTACTCTTTTTTTTTTCCCCCTGAAACTCAAGTAATTGTTGATTTCCCCTGTACCCTCAACAGACTAGTTCTTCATGAGTCTACCATGAATAATTGCCTACATATGACTTCAGAGTATTGCTGAAGTATAATGTGCTCAAATTTATGTTGCCAGCATAATTCCTTGATACAAGCGCATTCTTGGTCTGTGTACTGAATGGCATATAGGCCAGAAAAACTGAGAAGAACCAAACCACTCCCACAGGCAGCCGACAGCAGAGAAGAAAAAAGAGGTGGGAATGACCACAGCAAACCAGCGCAGGATGACGTTAATAGATCTTTATTGTCCATTGTTGAGTGTAGAGCAGAGGCACCAGTATGGACCCAATGGGTCTGTCTTTAAAATTGTCTTCTGTCAAGTAGATACACAACTACGGACCCAACACAGGCCATCTCTCAACTTTAAGCGTTCCTCAAACAAAGCTATAGTATATGGAACCTCCTATGAAAAAGCAGGCAAGCTGGCCAAACATTCAAATCAATTTATTTCTCAATTTGAATATTTGGCCAGCTTGCCTGCATTTACATAGGAGGCCCCCTTGTTTCTTTAATGGAATGGATATTCTTTTACCAAACATCCTAGCAAATAGCATAGATGTGATTTTTTTTTTCCATCAAAATAGTGACTATAGTGTAGTATTTCATATATAGGAGAATGTAATTTTGGAGGCATTGAAGAAAGAGCATTTAACCTCTGATGCAGGGAGAGGTCAAGGAATCTGACCTTCATGGCTTCAGGGAACTACAGTTACTCAAGAGAGGGAAGTAGGCAGAAAAATATGCAGGCACGAGCCTTCTGAATTCTTGTACATAGGCTCTGAAAGGAGACTGCTTTGATTGCACCCTCAGTACAGGTAGATTAAGAGAGCTGTGCATTAACCTGTATTCCTCCTCCATTAGGCTCATTGTAGAACTAGGAGCTCGCTAGTAATGGGCAAAGCAAGTGGATCTGGAACAGTCTATCCAACTAGCAGTATCTTAAAAAATGAGGTGAGAGGGTAGCAGTGTATATGTATTTAATACAAAAAGTGCAGATTTGAGTTTTATTATATAATTCCTTGTTATATAGGTAACTTGGATAAGCATGAAGAAATGGAAGCACTGGTGGCCCAGTTCTTGAATGTGGAAGCTGCCATGGTGTTTGGGATGGGCTTTGCTACTAATTCTATGAATATTCCAGCACTGGTTGATAAGGTGAGCATTATTTTTTTTAAAAACACTGTCTATTGGCTGAGTAGGCCAGAATATCTAAGATTTGGTAAAAGTGCTAATATGCTATAGTACCTTAATATAATGTAAAGATGGATGCTATAATGCAACGTAACTGTGAGTGTTACTTTGCAGACAATCACAGAGCCTGGAAATACGCTTGCCTAAGTCAGAAAGAAATGCTCCTTGCTTAGCAATCTTCTGGACCCATGTCTAGGGGGAGTGGTCCCATAATAACCACAAAACTGGAGTCTAATCACACTAGTAGTATCGAATGAAATAATATCCCAAAGTGGAAAATATCTATAGTTTTATATAATAATAATTATTATAGAAACATAGGCCATATGGTCTTTATCTGTCTTCATTTTTCTATCTAGTCTGGCTAGCCATGCCATCTACTATCCCCTCCTCTCCTTTAGAACAATGTATTTGTCCTAAGCTTTCTTGAATTCAGAAACACAATTTGTTTTCACTACCTCCACCGAGAAGCTGCTCCAAGCATTCATCACCCTTCCCGTGAAAAAGCTTCTTCTGAATCTATCCTCTTACACCTTCATCCTATACCATTTCACTGGTTAAATTGTTCCATAAACAAAACAACCAAAAAAAGTAATAAAGATGCCACAATCCAAAAATCAAAATGCAAAACCAGAAGTGGATCTTATTAATAGCCAAAAATTAACCAAAAAACTGAAAATTTTAAGAAAATGAATTTTTACTATTAGTAATCAATCAACTTTATCAATAAATAACTCCCAAGAGTTGTGGAGAAAGGATCTCTGAAAGGTTGTTGATGCATACAAATCAGCTGGAATTGCTGTTCAGCTAAAGCAACCATATTCTAATCATTGATCCTCCGCCACCTCCATAAGGTTTTTTTGTTAATTTTTGGCTATTAATAGGATCCACTTCTGGTTTTGCAAATTGTTCCATAATACACCTGCCATCGAAATTACAGATGCTCTGGTACTTTCATAATATGCCTGTAATAATTCATCTGTTGCAAATCACATGGTTCCCTCAGATCTTAAAGATCTAACTGGATGGTATAAACTCATCATTTGTGTCGGATACCAAGGAACCTTATAAAGAATAACTTTAAAAATCAATACTAGAACTTTAAAAACAATGCAAAATTTAACAGTTAACCAATGAAGCCGTTTCATCAATGGCCTTACCAGGGTACTTTACAGCACATTAAGAACAGATGCAAGAGGTACAGAGAGAGAAACAAGATGGCAACGGGAGCGGACGCCTGAAAAGGCCTGAAAAGTCCATTTTGGACTGCCAACGTTTTTTTTAACTTAAAGCTGCAAAATGTGGCAAAAAATTATTACTATATTGTCTATCCAGTCAAATCTTTGTTGATGTGAAAATAGTAATTGTCTGGATGCAAATAAAGCTCTCTTTCCTTTTCAAAAAGACGCCTCAGCCCCACCACTCCACCGCTTAAAGTATTTCATATCGCGGGAAGCATATTGTGGTGCTTCATCATTGGCTGTCAATTTTTGAAAAAAAAGTTTTATACAATTTACTTTTTTCTTTTAATTTTAATTAGTTTATCATTGAATAAATATTTATTTCAAGCTAGTTTTGCTTAGTAGCTAGTTTTGCTTAATAGTAAATAGTACTTATCTCAGCCAAAGACCCAGGGAGTCAGACCCGACATGTTTCACACGTCCTGGTGTTTTATCAAGGGTCTCCCTGCAAAATAAATAAAATAAGAAGAGCTGCTACATACAATTGTGTACTGCCCTTAATAGGTAAAATATTGTGACTTCTAAATATATCCAAAACAATCGCTCACCAAGGGTGCCGCTGTCATCCGACTCCTATAGTTATGAGAATAAGATGGCGGCGGCGTCCTTCGGACAAAATTTAAATAGTCTCCTTTTCAATGCAAACTCCGCCCCCTGCTATTCAATTGGTCCCAGCAAGAAATTACAATGTCCCCCATTCGATCTCGCTGTTGAGCCCGCATGGCTCAACAGTATCCAACGAAAAAATGAATCTCTGTTCACTTTCATTGAGCTTAATTTGATCACCTTCCCCAGCCCATCCCGTCACTCTTTTTATGACCCGCCATCTAAAATCGGAAACGGAGTGTTTACACCGCATCCAATGTTCTACATGGGGTGCATGTGTGTTCTCATTTAGAATGCGAGATTTATGTTCAGTCAATCTCGTCTTTATTTTTCTATTAGTACGTCCCACGTATACGAGGTCGCAGGGACATACAATAATGTAAATGACCCCCTGTGAATTGCAGTCCGTCTTGTGCTTAGATTTTAGAATCACCGATCTCCCAGGGACCTGCCAAGAGTCCCCTTGAATAGCAAAGGGACACCATTGGCATCGACCACATATACCATGGTGACCCACCTCCCCTTCCTCAGGACGGACTCCGTATTTTTGGAAATTGCATCGTTGCCCTAAGGTGATGCCTCGTGTGTATGCTATCCTGGGAAAAATTTTTAGGGATTTGTGGGGTTGTACTATGAACCAGTATTTCCTAAATAAATCTACTACTGTTTTCGCTGCTCTTGAATAAGGAAGGACACAAGTGAGCTTATCAATCTCGTCTGGCTCACTAGATGGTTCCTGCAGCAACAGATTTCTATGTGCAAATTTGGCTCTATAGAAAGCTTGCTACCCAGAGAGGTCTAGGAAAGGAAAACCTTGTTAATAACTCTTGCTTTGGAAAGTGATAGAGAATATGTACTACATTTGTATTTTCGTCATATTAATGACCAGTTTTTAGGTTCTAATGTTCAAATATTTCCAGACATGTCTTTAAGATCCCAGAGGTGTAGAAAGGAGTTTTTGGCCAAGAGTCCTAGCCTTGGGAACAAATTTTTTGTTAAGATTTATAGAATCAAAAGAGCAAGTAGTGCATGTAGCTGAAAATGTATAACTTGTCATAAATGGCTGTAGTAATTGCAGATAAGTGCCGCTTCCTAGGTTGAATAAGATTTTTTTTCTTTTTCTTCTATTAATATTTTTCTAAAATCTCTCTCAATAAATATGGTGGACTAAATAGGTTGATTTAAAGGAATAATCTAAATCACTGAATTAAGTGGAGTTGGGTTTATAAATTGCCGGTTAATAATCTTTGTAAATTTGTATACAAGTATTTGATTTGCTTGTTTGAAATTTGAAAAACTGAATAAATAAAAAGATAAAACAAAAACAAACATGTACAAGAAGGCTGGCTGAGGCAACAAATACTTTATATCAAATAATTTATTTTATTTCTTTCTAGTTATAATTATATTGTACATCACGTGCATGGTTCATCTATGGGGTGGTTATGTCAAATAGACTAGAAATTAGGGTCCAAGATCACCAGGAGTGTCTGTCATTCCCAGCCTATTACCGTATTTTCGCGGATATAACGCGCGCGTTATACGTGATTTTACGTACCGCGCATACCCCTCGCGCGTTATATGCCTGAGCGCGGTATACAAAAGTTTTTAAACATAGTTCCCACCCCGCCCGACGCCCGATTCACCCCCCCAGCAGGACCGCTCGCACCCCCACCCCGAACGACCGCTCGCACGCGCTCCCACCCGCACCCGCATCCACGATCGGAGCAAGAGGGAGCCCAAGCCCTCTTGCCCGGCCGACTCCCCGACGTCCGATACATCCCCCCCCCCCGGCAGGACCACTCGCACCCTCACCCCGAAGGACCGCCGACTCCCCAACAATATCGGGCCAGGAGGGAGCCCAAACCCTCCTGGCCACGGCGATCCCCTAACCCCACCCCGCACTACATTACGGGCAGGAGGGATCCCAGGCCCTCCTGCCCTCGACGCAAACCCCCCTCCCTCCAACGACCGCCCCCCCCCCAAGAACCTCCGACCGCCCCCCCAGCCGACCCGCGACCCCCCTGGCCGACCCCCACGACCCCCCCACCCCCCTTCCCCGTACCTTTGGAAGTTGGCCGGACAGACGGGAGCCAAACCCGCCTGTCCGGCAGGCAGCCAACGAAGGAATGAGGCCGGATTGGCCCATCCGTCCTAAAGCTCCGCCTACTGATGGGGCCTAAGGCGCGTGGGCCAATCAGAATAGGCCCTGGAGCCTTAGGTCCCACCTGGGGGCGCGGCCTGAGGCACATGGGCCAAACCCGACCATGTGTCTCAGGCCGCGCCCCCAGGTGGGACCTAAGGCTCCAGGGCCTATTCTGATTGGCCCACGCGCCTTAGGCCCCACCAGTAGGCGGAGCTTTAGGACGGATGGGCCAATCCGGCCTCATTCCTTCGTTGGCTGCCTGCCGGAGAGGCGGGTTTGGCTCCCGTCTGTCCGGCCAACTTCCAAAGGTACGGGGAAGGGGGGTGGGGGGGTCGTGGGGGTCGGCCAGGGGGGTCGCGGGTCGGCTGGGGGGGAGGGGGGTTTGTGTCGAGGGCAGGAGGGCCTGGGATCCCTCCTGCCCGTAATGTAGTGCGGGATGGGGTTAGGGGGTCGCCGTGGCCAGGAGGATTTGGGCTCCCTCCTGGCCCAATATTGTCGGGGAGTCGGCGGTCCTTCGGGGTGGGGGTGCGAGTGGTCCTGCCGAGGGGGGAGAAGAATCGGACGTCAAGGGGGGGCATCAGGCTTTCAGGATGGGGACAGGACTTCAAGGGGGACAGGCAGATCTTCAAGGGGGACAGGCAGATCGGGGCAACCAGAGGAGAGTCGGGGCAGTGCACCGAAAGTCAGGGTGAGTCGGGGCAACCAGATGAGAGTCGGGGAGGGCGAAAGGAGAGTCGGGGTGGCCAGAGGAGAGTCGGGCAGCATGCGCGTTATATGCCTGAGCGCGGTATAGAAAAGTTTTTGTACATATCATCGTGATTTCTGCGCGCTATACCCCTGTGCGCGTTTTACAATGGTGCGCGTTATATCCGCGAAAATACGGTACACCTAGCATTAGGCAGTTACTGCTGTTGTGTTATATTTAGGGCTCCTTTTACAAAGGCGCGCCATCGTTTTTAGCGCACGCACCGGATTAGCCGAAAAATTACCGCCTGCTTAAAAGGAGGCGGTAGTGGCTAGTGTGCCTGGCATTTTAGTGCGCGCAAATCGCTGGCACACCTTTGTAAAGGAGCCCTTAATGTAATCCCTTCACCAAAATAAGGAACCAACATAATACCAGGTCAATCTGTAAATTCCAAATAATGACAAACAGGACATAAGCACATAAGCATTGCCTCTGCCGAGTCAGACCATAGGTCCATCATGCCCAGCAGTCCGCTCCCGCGGTGGCCCCCCAGGTCAATGACCTGTAATGATCTAGTACTCAAGAGCATTTTGTCTTGTATAGTAACCCTCTAATTGTACCCCTGGATTCCCTTACCCTTCAGGAACTCGTCCAATCCCTTTTTGAAACCCAAAACCGTACTCTGCTCAACTACCCCCTCTGGAAGCGCATTCCAGGTGTCCACCACCCTCTGGGTGAAGAAGAACTTCCTAGCATTTGTTCTGAATCTATCTCCCTTCAATTTTTTTGAGTGCCCTCTAGTTTTTGTTGCCCCCGCCAGTCTGAAGAATCTGTCTCTCTCTACTTCCACTATACCCTTCATGATCTTATAAGTCCAAGTACTGCAAAATTTTGCATCAAGTCTCTATCTGAAGCCGACCACAGATTCTCCTTCTCCCTCCATATGGTATCCCATAACTTCTAAAGACATTGAAAACTTTCATTTGTATTAATAAATGTACTGAGCAGAGAGCTAGTGAGCTGTAACCAGTTTAACACTTCATCCTTCTGCCTGATTATTACATTTACTGCACATATATGTCCGGATTCCATATAGAACGTCCGGTCTCAGAAGCCAACGGGCGTCCTATATAGAATCGGGCCTAAGGCCGCCTAAAGTGAACACAATTCTCTAACCGATATTCATGTTAATGACGCCGGTTAAAGAATCGAGTTGTTGTTGTAGACGCGGCCACTAAACTTATTGCAGCATGGGTTCTCCCTGCGATAAGTTTAGCGGCCACATATGCAGCCGCCAGTCCCCCCCCCCCCCCCACCGACCGAATGTGGCAGGAGGGATACCCAATCCCTCCTGCCCGGAACACCCCCCCCTGTAGATTGCTGGCAGGAGGGTGCCCAATCCCTTCTGCTGGAACAACCCCCTCTGTAGGTCACCAGCATCAGGGTGCCTGATCCCTCCTGCCGGAACCCCCACAGCCCCCTCTGTAGATTGCCGACAAGAGGATGCCCAATCCCTCATGCCAGAACACCCCCCACATTCCCGGACTCTCCTCTAACCTGTAACCCCCTCTCCCCGACCCCACCCCCCGTCTAACCTTTAAAGATGGCCGGACAGATGGGTCATCCATCCAGCAGGCCCGCGTCTGTCAGAATGAGGCGGGCCTGCCCGTTCTCGGTGCATTGTGGGATGCACCGGGGAGGGGCCTATGGCCTGATTAGCCCAGGCGCTTAAGGCTCTGCCCATAGGAGGGACCTTAGGCACCTAGGCCAACCAGAATCTTCAGTAGGCCAATGTGCATAAGGTCCTGCCCAAGGGGGGGTGGTTCCGGCAGAAGGGATAGGGTACCCTCCTGCTGGTGATCTACAGGGGTGGGGTGAGGGTGTGTTCCAGCAGGAGTGATTGGGCATCTCTCTGCGTTTGTTCAGGGTGGGGTGGGGGGACTGCGGCCGCTAAACTTATTGCAGCAGGGAGATCCTTTGCCGTGATAAGCTTAGCAGCCCGTCTTCTTACAATGTAGGCCAGCATTCTGCTGGCCTACATTGTACGTGTCTCCCACTGGCCTAGGGAGATGTGTACAGCCGCCTAAGTTTAGCCTAAGGCTACTTCCAGGGCAAACCATGCCTGTGCCTAGCCTTAGGCGGGCATGTGGGCCTCCCTAGGCTCCTGGAGGCGCTGCCTCAGGAGCTTTTTAAAAAAAAAAAAAAAAAAAAAAAACTCGTGCATCCCGATTGGCTGGTTAGATAGTGGTAAGATGCCAACCTCTCCCTACAATCGGGATGCCGTTTACAGAATGAGGGCCATAGTCTTTTCTTTTTCTTAGACCATCACTAGTGAATTAACTTTTTTTAAAAAAAATTTCTCTTTAGGGCTGCCTCATTCTCAGTGATGAGGTGAACCACATCTCTCTTGTCCTTGGTGCCAGGCTATCAGGAGCTACCATCCGAGTATTTAAGCACAACAGTGAGTATGGGTACCCTCCATATCCAATTGTATTTTGTGTAACCACAGTTCAAATAAATTACAACTGTCCCACTTCATTATGGCCTGTCTTATTCACAATGTTAAACTTGTAAAGACAGTTTGGTGGAAAAAGAAGTAAAATCCCAAACTGTGTCTATGTCCAAATACAAATGTTAGCTCAAAGATGAGTGGCATTTGTTGCCATGTGGCAAAGGGTCTTTTGTGTATTAACATAAGAGATCTGACCTGATGCTGGTTTTATATCCTTAATCTGACCCTCATCTGTCATTGATATTTTCCCAGAACTACCATAGTTGCTTGCTTGCCTTGCTCAAAAGCTAGGGGCTTCTGTAGATCATGGTTAAAGTGCTCTGAATGAGATTTGCATAGCAGCTGTTCACTTTAGCCCTGTAGCTTTACTTTCTAATTTGTTTCTCGATCTTATTGACATTCAGATTCATAAAATAACTTTATAGAAACTTGTTGAAAATAAACTTGTCCTTGTACTGTGCATCCTATTTCCTAGGTTGTTTGCATTTTTTTCAACTGATAGGACAATTACAGGTTTTTCTTTTCTTTTTCCCCTCTTCAGATGAAGGTTTAATCCTTCTGGTTTTGTGGAGCTTCTGAGGGAAAATATTAAATCTCAACTCTCCCCCTTATCTATTGTAAAGGCTGTGTCTCAGCCAAAAAGGGCAAGACAGCTAATGACTCACATTTAACTTGGGTTAATATTGTATGGTACAGAGAAAAAGGACTGAACTGTAGTTAAGTGAGTCAGAGATAACATTGTCTGTACAATATTGTACTTCATGGGATCCCAGAAGAAGTAGATGCATAAAGGTGTAAATTCAGAAAAAAACCAGCCCACTGCTTTGTGTCCTTGTTGGCTCAATAAGTCAAGACACAGGACTAAATGTGAAACTGGAAAGTATCATTCACCAATAACCAAATATAACTTTGAGTTCAAACAGATGAACTGAAGTATATAATAATTGCACCCTTTATATAGCACAAATGTAATAGGAGAAAAAGACCTCAGAGACCTTTTTTTAAATAAATCTTTATTGATTTTATCAAGCATATAAAACGTGCAACACATATACATTCAAAAATTCAATAAACAGCACTTACATACTTGCAAATTACTGAAACAATTTACCCCTCCCCCCCCCATCCCCCCTCTGCACCAATTAATAGAGAAATAAGTAGTTGGTCATGTCCCAATCATTGGTCCAAAAACTCCTTGTTTGTAAATTAAACTCAAATTTAAATGGTGCCTTGTGAACAAACTTAAATTTAAAAACACTCGAACTACTATGGCTTTGGCGGTATATAAGAAATAAAATTATTATTATTATTATCTTGACAGAAATGTCAGATGCCACTGCATTGTCAGCAACCAGATTTCTATGCTCTACGGGGCCTCTGTTTCACTGTTCAGTGAGGCTTCTTCAGGAGCTAACTGGAAACATGGCTTTCAGTTGGTATTCAAAAAAAATGGTGCCATTTTGTTCACAAGACACCATTTAAATTTGAGTTTAATTCACAAACAAGGTGTTTTTGGACCAGTGATTGGGACATGACCGACTACTTGTTTCTCCATTAATTGGTGCAGTAGTTTAAAAAAGGTCTCTGAGGTCCTTTTCTCCTATTACATTTGTGCTATATAAGGGGTGCAATTATTATAAGTATCCCAAGTGCCTTGGTCTCTGTCGATTTCCTCTGTTTTAAAAGATGAAAAGTCATAGTCAGCAGTAGAAGCAGGATTTGAGCTCTGGTTACATGGTTTCTAACACATTTCTTTAACCCAGTGGTCTCAAACTCGCGGCCCACCAGGTCCTATTTTGAGGCCCTCGGTATGTTTATCATAATCACAAAAGTAAAATAAAACAATTTCTTGGTCATATGTCTCTTTAGCTATAAATGGCAATATTATTATTAACTTAGCCAAAAAGGAAAGATTTATAAACTATAAAGAGTTCTACCTCATGCAAAATTGTAATTTCTTTAATAAGACATTAACTATTTTTTTCTGAGGCCCTCCAAGTACCTCCAAATCCAAAATGTGGCCCTGTAAAGGGTTTGAGTTTGAGACCACTGCTTTAACCACTATAACTACTTTATTCTTTCTCATGCAACACGACATGGCATTTTAAGCGGTCGTAGGACTCTTCCTTTTCTTCTATTTTGAATTTTTTTAATGGAAAATTATCATCTTCCACAAACAAGTTGCATAGTTTAATCAAAGAGCAAAAATACTTTTGCAAAATTATTTAAATCTGCTATCTATTAATTTAATGACAGGCCCCTTTGTCTTGGTGCTGTTTGAAAGAGTAATCAACAGCCCCTTATTTACCTCCCCACCACACTTAATTTAATAGACCTCTATCTTACCTGCTTTTAGCTATCTCTTCTCAAAAGTCAGAGCTTTATTTATTCTTTAAGGGAGTTGCTCCATCCCCTTTATTATGGGGCTCATAATCAAAAGTTTAAAACTTCCAAACACCAGCCTAAGTCGGCACTTGGTCATCCTAATAGGGACGTCTAAGTGCCGATAAAACCAACTTTCTGGACGTGCAGAAGCACATCTAAGCTGCTGTGCGTCCAGAGAACAAAGGGGCGTGTTGGGAGATGTTCTATGGGTCGGAATCAGGTGGGTTTCACTCTGGACATACCCCAACCATAATCAAAACTTTCCTAGATGGAACTTAGACAACGGCAGTTAGACCTGTTTGAGTTACATCTAAGTTCCACAAAGGTGCCCAACCTGACAAGAAGACCACTGCAGGATTTAAGGCATGACCTTTCCTTACTCCCCCAGTGGTCACAACCCCCTCTCACCACCCAAAGAACAACAAAAAAAAAAATCTGTAGACTTCCCATCAGTTGATCACGGCAGAAGGAATCCCCATCATCAGAGCCGGTTTTCAGGAGATTCCTAGTGGCTCAGCTGATGGGGATTCCCCCTGTTAGGATCAGCTGAGCCACAGAGTCCTACACCCCACCCCCTGACATCCTGTACTTCCCCCAACATGTCCGCCCCACACATACACACACACATCCCTCCAACATTCATGGGCCCCCCTCCCACATCCCCAGACCCCCCCCCCCCCGATACCTTTGGAAGAGCAAATGGCAGGAGGGAAGCTCACTCCCTCCTATCTACAGGGTCGCGTGCTGCGATGACCAGGAATTCCCCCTCCCACTGCATCTTGGGAAGCCCTGATTGGCCCTGCACCCTACTAATTTCTTTCTGGTAAAAAAAATTTTTGTGTGACTGTCAAAACAAGAGCAGCGTCGGTGAGGCCAGGGTGTTTGCCCACTTCGCTATGTGCTTCTCCCTTTGAGGTGGCGCTGTTCTCGGTTGCTTTTTTATTGGCCTTCTGCAGAGCCATGCGAGTGGGCGAAATAGTTACTCAGTCCAAAGCAACAGTGGGTCATACGGGGCTATTGGTCCATGATGTCCTGCTGTAACACTCAGTGTTACTTTTATATATTCACCAGTCTAAATGTGATTAGTTGGGAAAGGGTGCTTGGTTGCATCTGTGGCGCAGTTGGACAAGGCCTACTTGTCCAGTTTGTTGGGCAAATTATTCCAAGCTGCTTCTGGTGGGAGATCTTTATTGGCTGGTTCATCTGGATAGGCAACCATTAATAAGTTACTAGTTTGTGATGATCTTCAAAAATATTCTGGTGGGAGGTCTTTATTGGCTGGTTCATCTGGATAGGCAACCATTAATAAGATACTAGTTTGCGATGATCTTCAAAAATGTTCTGGTTGTAGTATGTTGTGAACCAGATGACTATGGCATCCATTCATTTAGAACTGGGGCTGCTTCTGAGATAGCAGTGGCAAGGGGGGTTCAGTGGGCTTGATTAAGTTGGATTAAGGATTAAGTTGGATTAAGAGGGTGGGGTGGTGGAGCTCTGGATCTTATAAGATTTATATTAGACCTTGCACATTAACCCTTCCTCTTCTGTATTTGTTCCCTTCTCTCCTGCGTATAGAAACATAGGAACATGATGGCAGATAAAGGCCAATTGGCCCATCCAGTCTGCCCATCCGCAGTAACCATTATGGATCTGTGGCCACTCATTTGTCTTTTGGACAGAGTGGCAAGCCATGGAGTCTTACTGGGGGAGACACCTGTGCTTAGCGGCACATGGCTGGGGCATATGGAATGCAATAGGAGCAGCTGATACTGACTTTTTTGCATGCACAGCATTTTTCCTATCCTGATGTTGTAGTTCATTTGGGTGGAGGGGGGGTGATGCCCTGTGCTGTATAAAAGCGGTCAGTTTGATCTGACACATGAAGCGGCATATGCTTGTAGTCTTCTCTCAATGCCCTTACTCCAAAGTAATGTGGTCCCACATAATTCCTAGTTTAATATGGAAGAGGGCAAACAAACCTGAGTCTATTGAGTGCCTGTGTGAGTGAATCGTAAGGTGTCAAGATTCATGATAGCTATGGGCAGGTTCATTCTGGCGCACAAACTACTCATAGTGGAATGCCTGGGGTTATATAGAACGGATGGCATCCATTTATCTGATATCGGGTTGGATATCTTCTTGAGTACTTTCCAAGACCTTCTGCAATTGATGGTGTGCTAATAATAGGCAACAGCTTTCCCATATCCAGTTTGAAATAGAATTATTCCAACATAACCTGCAGAAACCATTTTCCAAACTAGTTTGCAAAGCAGTAATCGCCATGCTGCTTTATTTTCTTCTTGCTACTGACAGTGCGATAAGCAGAGCTATCAACACTTTGGCAGGGAATAGGACCTTACCAGGAGGCCATTTAAGGAAAAGTGTGTGTGTGTGTGTGTGGGAGGGGGGTAATGAAATGTAGAAGTATGGGTTTGGCGGTGACACTGCATTGACCCAAAGCAAGGTCTTGGTGTCACCGCAAGGCCTGCCTTAAATGGGGAAATGTAAGACAAATGGTTGGAGGTGGTGTTTGGGGCGAGGAAGGGAGTCTAGGACATCACCATCTAGCCTTCTAATTTAGAGGAGGGTAGGACAGGCCATCTGACAGTTTATGAGAGTAAAGTTAAGTGAGTGTAATGTTAAAATAAATTGTTAATAAAATAGCTGTGGCCAATTTCCCCAAATAGTGGGTCTGTTGGTTATTTGGTGGTGGGTGCTTTTTTTTGGCTTGGGTGCAGTACAAGTGCTGAGGTTAATTTTTAAAATTGTTTTTCATTGGTTTTTAATGCCGCTTTCAATTATCAGTGCCAATTAACCAATTTAAAAAAAATTTAAGTTAGGTGCCTAACTCAGTAGGTGTCTTTTATAGAATCAGGGCCTTTGTGACAAGCATACAAGGATTACTGGTGAATGCATGTGTGCTTGCTGACATATACATAAGAAACGGCAGTTTAACCATATGCTTATACCTAGTTGGATTAAGTTTAGCTTTCTGTTTCAATCTAAATGCTAAAATCATTTTTTGATGGCTTTTGATAGATATGCAAAGCCTAGAGAGGTTATTGAGGGATGCAGTGGTGAATGGCCAGCCTCGGAGCCATAGAGCCTGGAAAAAAATCTTAATCCTGGTCGAAGGCATCTACAGGTAAACTTTTTTCCTACATATCGCACTTTTTTTGTTGGCAGAAATTTAATGAATAGCGAATGAAGGTAGGAAATCATGACTGGGGAAATCCTAGAGCACTGTGTTAAAGCAAATTGTGAACTAGAATAGCATTTTCACGAGCTGCTTAGAATCTTGATTTGTGCTGGAGTTCAGAGCACCAGTATTCTGTAAAGATTTCATTCCTGTCCTCTGCATTGGTAGAAAGATGTTTATGGCTGACAAAGCTCCTCTGTACTAGTTATAGCATACTCTTAAAGAAATTACTAGTAGGCTAAACTAGAAGTAGTTTCTGTAACATAGAGCAGGACCACAAAAGAGTGACTTCAGAGCCATCCTCCAGAACACAAAAAACTGTGTTGGAGAGGTGAGATGGGTTACTGTATAAATTAATGGTATGGAGATCCTTAAGGTTAGAAACTCTTTTCAGGAAGCCAGCATATTCTATGTCCATTGCAGGTAGTTTTCCAATGCCGCAAGTTGCTGTGTTGGTAAAAGTGAGATGTAAGCATAGCTTACTATTGAGAATCCCTGGCTTTACTGGCCACATGATTAATTTTTTTTTTTTAATTGGTGGTTTTAGAGCCTTGATTATAATGGTGTAGTGTTTGGCAGCCTGCTGGAGTGCACAGCTCTCTGGAGCCTCAGTGCTAGCTCTGTCATACTGGATCCAGATTTTCCTCTGCTTTAATTTTGGACAGCTGTCGCTGCTCAGTCAATTTATCTCTAGATACTTCTTGATAACTTCAGAATCAAATGACCACTAGGCTGCTGCAGTGCTGGCCTGAATCTTCTCCATAGTTTGAGATAGAATTATTCCAACATATAGCCTGAAAAATAAAAATCTAAAATTCAAAAAATGTTTGCAAAGCTGTGACATTGCTGTGAACAAGGCTGCCCTGTGAACTTCAATAAGATAAGTTGCTCAGCATTTCATATTCTGCTCTTTTCACTGGTTTTCAGCATTATATCTGCTTAATTTCTCTTCTCCTCCCTGTTTCTTACTTTAAAAAAAACAAAAAAAGCACAAAAAAATAAACCCTTCTCTTTCCTCTGTTAAATCTTATTTCCTCTTCATAGGAATAAGGGTAAGACTTTTATTAACTCTAATTAAATCCTGGTGCCTGTGGCTCAGGATGACTAAAGTAGGGAAAATCCTGTTATAAATCCTGTGTTTTAGGGTAGCCACTGATTTGTTATAGAGCCTGCATTTTTGTTTAAAATACTGTGTTTTAGGTGGTATAGAGCCTATATTTCTGACTTACTAGTTTTTAGCCATTGTATCTGCCGATTAGGTGGAGAAGGGAGAGGCTCTGTTTTACTTCTAAAGTTAACTGCATTATCTTTGGGACAGTGCTGTGAACAAGGCTGCTCTGTGAACTTCAAAAAGCTAAGTGCTCAGCATTTCATATTCTGCTCTTTTCACTGGTTTTCAGCATTATATCTGCTTAATTTCTCGTCTCCTCCCTGTTTCTTACTTTAAAAAAACAAAAAAACCACAAAAAAAATAAACCCTTGTCTTTCCTTTGTTAAATCGTATTTCCTTTCCCTTTCCCTTCATAGGAATAAGGGTAAGACTTATAGTCCCACCATATAGAGACCCAAATAATCAGGACTACTCAAATCAAGTCACTTCACAACCAATCAAGATGACCTTTATTCTATGCAATCACTGTGGTGCTTTAATTCCAAGACACACTATTTGGAGGCTTAAGGCTTGCCCCATCTGTCTTCAACTTGCTAGTATTAAGGAGGAGCTCTGCAAACTTAAACAGGAATTGAATACAATTAAAGCAGCTTTTATCACTCCACAAAATCATACCAACTTACCACCTCTACCTCAAAGAATAAAATAGCCCAGGAATAAATGGGTCACAGTAGGCTCAGGAAGACTGCTATATGTAACACAGAAACATCCACCTTCACAAATATTACCTCTACAGAATTCCTTTGCTCCACTAGTGCACTGCGATACTCAAGAAAACAGAAGGGAGGTGGGACTGAAACCAATGAAGGTAACTCAAGAGAACAAGCTCACCCTAAGCACAAATAAAAAAGCCAAAAACGAAAAACTATTACTGTTGGGGGATTCCATCATCAGAGGCATTAACCTTGGAACACAAGGCGAGGAAACCAAAATAGTGAAATATCTTCCAGGATCCTCAGCTACCAGGAGTTCCAGGCAAATATTGTTTATTGTTTGTTTATTGTTTAATTAGTTTTTTGATGAAACGCTTTATCGATTCTGCAAAGCGTTGTACAGAGCATTAAATAAAATAACATTTCAACAAACATAAATTACAATAAAACATACTTTCATAAAAATCTATAAGACGAACTATTACACATACTAGGTTGATTAAGGACGAACGAACAAAAGACACGTGAAGGAAAAAGGGGAGAAATACAATAGTTATAGTAAATGAGAGAAACATTAAGGGTAAATACAAAAGGGCAGGAATTAATAGAAAGAGGAAGACTAAAATAACTTTAGTTAAAATCAGCTTAAAAGAGAAAGAGAAAAAAAAGGGGTGATAAAACTTTAGTTAAAAGCATCTTTAAAAAGGAAACATTTTAAGTTACTTTTAAATGTTTTTAAGTTATTTTCCGTTTTTAGATACAGTGGAAGAGCGTTCCAAATCGTAGGGGCTGTTACGGAGAAAATAGAAGTTCGACGTGTGCCAATTACTTTTAAGGAAGGAATGACTAGATTAGACTGGGATATGGATCTCAAAGATCTCGGTGGATCATAAGGAATCAATACTCTATCTATGAAAGCTGGGGAATTAGTCTGCATAGTTTTGAAAGTCAAAAGGGCTATCTTATAAGTTATCCTATGTGAGATTGGTAACCAGTGGGCGTCTTTTAGCAGAGGGGTAACATGGTCATACTTATTTGCTCTGAAAATTATCTTGATGGCCGTATTTTGAATTAGTTGCAGACGTTTCAAATCTTTATGATATATGCCTTTTAGAAGCGAATTGCAATAATCTATTTTTGAAATTATGAGTGAATGAATCAAAATGTTAAGAGAACTGGTGTCGAGAAAAGGGGCCAATGATCGAATCATTCTTAGTTTGTAAAAACAGTTTTTAACCAGAGCACTTATACAGACTATAATTAAGGAAGAAACTAAGGATTTTAACACTGATGTTGTCATCCATCTGGGAACAAATGACCTGGCCAACAACTCCACACTTGCAGCACAGAAAGCTTTTCGGGAACTTGGTGAGGGTGTGAAACCTTTTGTAAACACTTTAGCTTTTTCTGAAATACTGCCTGCATATGGAAAGGGAGAGCAAAGAGTGAAAAACACAGAGGACTTTAATAGATGGCTCAAAGCCTGGTGTCATCAAGAAGGCTTCAGGTACATAGGAAGATGGGGAAATACATGAAAGGACAAGAAGCTATATTGCATTGATGGGCTACATATTACTACAGCAGGAAAAAGAAATCTTGCAGAGAAATTTAGACAATATTTTTCTAGGCATTTAAACTAGAAGGTGGGGGTGGTGTATGTATGAAGGACAATTATAGAGACCACCCCCGGCAAAAGAAAAGATGTGATAGTAGTAAAGACTGCAACATAAGCAATATCAGCAACTCATTTCTTAGTATTGCAACGGAAAGTGAAACGAAACAAAAATCCATACAAGATAAAGAAGCACTCCTTCGCCTTTTTTTTAGGCTGAAGGAAGTTCACTTTTTGAATATTAAAATCTCAATGTTTGCAGATGTATCCAGAACTACACAGACAAGAAGGAAATGATTCCTAGAAATGAAAGATAGCATGAAAGAATTGGGAGCAAAATTTCAATTGTGATATCCCTGTAATTGTATGATCTATTTGGATCAGAATTCCTATATATTTTATGAACCCTCCCAGTTACAATTTTTCTTAGTACGCAAGCCTATATCATAAATGGGGATGTGTCACTACTTTTCCTAATAACTTTTTGTTTATAATATCATTCCTTCTGATTGTGAAATTGTCTCTCTCCATAATGAGGTCTATTACAAGAGTATTGATGCAGTGTAAGGAACTGTTGATTTATTTGCTTATAATTTCTTATTTTTTTAATGTTTAAGACTCTTGTATCTTTTCAATATGTATTTTATTGAAATATGTTCAAATTGATAAAAAAAGAATACATATAAATGATAAATAAACTGAAGAAAGAAAGATTTAGCACACCTGTAAAATGAGATCCACAGAACAAAATAACTCCTTTATCAGTATGTGAATCTATAATGTGAAAAATACAGACCGTTTAAACTGGATGCATTAAAAACTAATATATAGCTCAATGAACTCATGCTTGTGAATATAAATTTGAAAACCAAAAATATAACTAAGCATATGGAATGATATGAGAATGATATGAGAATGATATGGAATGATATGAGAAATAATAAACATAATGATGTGTAGATGATCAACAAACATGATTATTAAAAAAGGTGCAGTGTTAAGAACATGCCATATAAAAAAACAGAATACATTATATCAGTACATATTGACAATGCTGTATACAAACTGCAAAACAATCAATATGGAAAAACAATTCAACAAACATTAAAGATAATAAAGCCATGATGAACTATATCATATTGTACAAAAACACTGCAAATTTTGGGATGGATATATATACAGTGGTACCTCGGTTTACGAGTGCACCGGTTTGCGAGTGTTCTGCAAGACGAGCAAAACATTTGCAAAATCAGCACCTCGGAAACCGAGCGCGCTTCGATTTGCGAGCGCCCCCCCCCGTGAACCGGCACCCTCCCCCCCCCCCCGCGATCCGGCACCCCCCGCTGCCATCGGGCACCCCCCCGCCGCGACCTGAGGTCCCCCAACCCACCCGAACCCTCTTCTTACTTTGCTGTAGCCTCCGCAGCGGCAACGGCACCAGCATGTCCTGTGCGTGGTGCCGGTGCCTGAAGATCTGCTTCCTGTGCTGGGCCTTGAGCATGTGCGCATGCTCAAGGCCTGAGAGTTCACGTCGAACGTGAACTCTCACGTCGAACGTGAACTCTCAAGGCCCAGCACAGGAAGCAGATCTTCAGGCACCGGCACCACGCACAGGCCCACTATCCCACCACGTAACACGGGGCAAACCCCATTGTCTCAGTGTCCCTCGGTTCACTTTCCTCACAGGAAAAAGGCGATTAAACTTCCAAAAAAACCAAACTTCAAAATAGAAGTCCTTGCTCAGTTTCAGCGATGTATAGGGAGGGTGAGGGGTTCTGGTGGGGGGATGCCCACTATGTTCAGGGAGGGTGAGGGGTTCAGTCAGGAGAAACTGGGCATCCCTCCTGCCAGTGATGTAAGGGGAGGGTTTTCCATTAGGAGAGATTGGGCATCCCTGCTGCTGGCAATGTATAGGGAGAGTGGGAGGTCTGGCGGGGGGGACGCCAGCTATGTTTGGGGGAGAGGATTCCGGCCGGAGGGACTGGACATCCTTCCTGACGGTGATGTAGGGGAGGGTGGGGGCGGTCCGGCAGGAGGGATGCCCAGTCCCTCCTGCCAGCAATGTACAGGAGGGACGGGCAGCCGCTAAACTTATTGCAGCAGGGAGATCCCTTGCCACGATAAGCTCAGCGGCAACCCAATTCTCTAAGCAGCGCCTGTGAAATGAACATCAGTTAGAGAATCGGGTTATTAGGCGGTTTTAGATGCAATTCTCTATAGGACACCCGTGTGCAGTTCTCAAAAACCGCTTAGGTGGCTTCTGAGACTGGGCGTCCTATACAGAATCTGGGCCAAAGTGTTCACCCCTAGCTTTAACTCAAGTCTTCATCACTTTGGGACATTTTTAACAGCCTTGTCAATTGGTCCCTGTGGTAGGCTGTCCAAGATCATCTGCACTGCTTCCTTGAGTTCGGCGATTTTGTGGCTTTGAGTGGAGCTTGTAATTGGGCTCCAACATTGCTCCCCCAGCTTGGCTCTATGTTTGCTAAGTTTGCCCCTGCCTCGACCCTGCTTCCTGCGAGCCAGTCTGAGCGTTCTGTCAAGGCGCGAGGAGCTAAATCTGTCAGGTCTCGACCTTTGTCCTCCAGTGACTCCTCGCCTCATCCTTCCAAGTCCAGGTCTCCAGCTACTCAACCTGCTCGAGAGGTGGTGCAGAAGCCTCGATTCAGGTGTCATTTGAAGCATTCCTCTTCATTGAGGCACCTGTCTTCGAGGAGGGATATGAAGTCTTCTCTCCCTCGTTCTTTGAGGCCCATCGAGACTCCCTCCAAGCCCAGTCATAGGTCTCGAACCAGGAAGCCTTTAATGCCTCGTTCTTCTCCACTTAGAAGCTCATCGAGGCCCCAGACTCCTCTGTCGAGGCATGCTACGAGGGATCCTCGTTCGCTGGTTTCTACGAGAGATGAATCAAGGCATTCAGTCCCTCACACTCCTTAGACCTCTCCATCATGTCCTGCCAAACATAAGAACTCTCTGACTCGGGGGGGGGGGGGGGGGTCACGTGATGCAGCCTACCTAAGAGGACGCCTGTGAGGAGAGCTCCCGCCCCGTCCCTCTCAAATCGGCAATTTTTATCTGCTTACCGGGTCTTCCCTTGGAGCTTTTTCTGCTGCTCTGCTGGGGATCAGCTGCTGCCCCTACCCGGGTGCTTTGCTGATCGTTTTGAGCACCAGGTATGCCTATAAAATCGGCACGGGGTTCCCGGGAAAAATCTTTGTCTACCCCCTCCAAGATGGCGGCGGACCAGGCCACCTTCACGATCCCGGCTGGGGACTGGATTACCGACATCACCAAATCTGTATTGGCAGCGCTGGCGGATAGACTGAACAAAATACAGTCCGTGGTAGATGAAATGAATGAAAAATTCGACTCCCACACCCGACGCCTGAATGAGGTGGAGCAGCGCATGTCTGACCAGGAAGACACGTGCTCGAGCATGGCGGCGCAGATGTCGGCACTACAACAACAGACCAGGGAGTTAACTGTCCAACTGGATGACCAGGAAAACCGCAGCCGATGAAACAACTTGCGGCTGGTCGGGATTCCGGAATCGGTCACTGATGCGGAGTTATATGAGACCTTTAGCAAGTGGCTGCCTACCGCTCTGGGCATTGCTGAAAACACCATGCAATTTGCCTGCGAGCGGGCCCACCGTGTTGGAGTGCGTGTTTCTGGGGCCGGGAGACCTCGCGTGGCTATTGCCCGCTACACGAATTGGCGGGAGAAGGAATTACTGCTCCGCGCGTTCCGGAAGGTGGGGGCCCTGGAATATGAAGGCTCCAAAGTACTGGCTTTTAATGACTATTCGATAAGAGTGGCTGCTTTACAAAAAGCCATGGCACCCTGCTGTACAGATCTACATAATCAGGGGATCAAGTTTGCCTTAGTATTTCCAGCTCGACTGCGGGTGTGGCATGATGGGCAGACCCACTCCCTATCTACGGTGGAGGAGGCTCGGGTTTTCCTGACCAAGTTACCTGCCTGAGCTCACATCGCAAGACATCGCTTTCCTGATTTGTTTCTGCTCTGGCCTGGCGAGGCTCTTGGGTTCCTTGGTACTTGCTGAGCTGATAGCGGGAGTGGTACCTCGGAGCCCGGAATAGCACTCCTGGTTTATCTGCTTTGGGTCTACAGGATTTCTTGTTATGCTGCCTGGACTGCTCTGTTTCTGGAGTGGATTTGGCCTCAATCCTTCCTGCCCTTCGTATAGCTGAGTCCGTTCTGTTATATGCTGGCTGGGGGTTGCGAGGGGACTATGCGCCCTGGGACCTGCACTGAAACCTCCCCAGAATGCTGGGGTTTGGAGCCCTGAATATTACTGAACTTTTTTGACTTGTCATTAGTCTGCTCCACATATCACTTCGTTGTGCCTGTTCGACTTTGTTGCATTTTGGAGAGTAGGGGACATGGATGGGGGGTGGAGGGGGGGTCTCCGGGTAGGTTGGGGGTCTGTTTCTGGGAGTGCATGTTAGAAGGACTGGCGTGCGGGGGGGAGGGAGGGGGGTGGCGTTAATGGGAGCGTATGGGGTGTATGTGTGGAGGATGGTGTGTGTTTGGCTGGCGTATATGAGAGCGGGTCGGGGGAGGGTGGGGGATTGCTGGATTCTATGGGTGCTTTATTTAATGGGGGCCGGGCCTAGCTGGGGGGTCTGGTCTCTTCATCCATTTTCTCTTTTTATATTGTGGCTCTATTGGTGGCTTTTTATGCTGCATAGCTATGGTTAATTTGACAGTGGTAACTCTAAATGTTGATGGTATTCATTCTCCTATTAAAAGAAAGAAAATTCTCACGTGGCTCAAGCAGCGTCGGGTGGATATTGCTTTCCTTCAAGAGACGCACCTTACGAGTGCTGAGCATGAGAAGCTGCGCAGGGAATGGGTCGGGGATGTGAGGTATTCAGCCTATAATGGCGGCCAGAGAGGAGTGGCTATCCTGGTTCATAAAAATTTGCCCCTACATATTCATAAAACAATTCAGGATAAATAGGGCAGATACATAGTGGTCGCAGGGGACCTCTGGGGTTTTCAGTTTCTTTTTTGCAATCTGTATGCCCCGAATGTTTTTTACTCTGGGCTGCTGGGTATCATGGCTCATTTCCCTACTTACCAACTGATTGTGGGAGGTGATTTTAATGTCACAGCCGACCCGAAGGTTGATTGTTCTCCTGCCAGGCCGCGGCCTCGGAATCGTGAGCAACAAGGGATGAATTTCTTCTGTGCTCACTTGGGGGGGTGGATACCTGGAGAACTCTCCAACCTTTTGATAGGGAATTTACATTCTACTCTCATCCCCATTCTATGTATTCCCGACTTGATCATGTTTTGATATCTCACACCCTTTTTCATCGTATGGACAGGGCTTCCATTGAGGATAATACTTTGTCGGACCACTCGGCAGTCCTAGTGGCAATAGAAGTCACGGAGCGCAGGGGTGACAAGTTATGGCGATTCCCGACCTCCCTTTACGGCGACCAGAAGTTCAGAGACTACCTGAGGGACAAGTGGGTGGACTATGACTTGTATAATAATACCCCTGATGTAGATCCGGTAGTATTCTGGGAGGCCTCAAAGGCTGTATTGAGGGGTCATATCATCCAATATGTAGCCGCACAGCGGAAGCAACAGGGGGAGAAACTTCTTGCCCTGACGGGGAATTGACCGAGCTTCGTAAGCGCCACCGAACGACGTTACAGGGTTCAGATGGTCAGCAGATCCGCGCTTTGCGCTTTCAAATTAATGAGATCCTGGACGCTAGGGCTCGACAGGATATTTATTATCAAAAATTTCATCTTTATCGATGGGGTGGAAAGGCGGGCAAACTCTTGGCGAATTTGGTCCGGCCTTACCGGAAGAAGCAAATTATCCGTGTAGTTAGGAATACGAGGGGAGAGACTCTTACCCAGGAATCTCAAATCCGAGAGCAGTTTGTTGACTTTTACAAGGCACTTTATGCACAGAGGGACTTCACGATAGAGGAGCGGGATTGCTTCTTTCAGGATTTACCTATCCCGCGGTTGTCAGAGGATCAGACGGAGCAGTTGAACGGCGCCATCTCATCGGAGGAAATCCAGGCGGGGATTAAAAAACTAAAACTCAGTAAATCGCCTGGTCCGGATGGCTTAGAACCGCAAGGCACAAGCGGAATAGAAATCACTAATGTAATGTAATGTAATGTAATATTACAAACTTATGCCTGACTTGCTTTTCACAACCCTTGGGTAATTATTTTAATTTCCTTTCCACTGACCCCAAGGGCGTTCCGTGTAATCTAGCTCATATTACCTTGCTTCCGAAACCGGGAAAGGACCCCGCGCAGGTCGGTTCGTATAGGCCCATCGCCTTATTAAATCAGGATGTTAAGCTGTTGGCCTCTATTATGGCAACTAGGCTTAATGTGTTTCTCCCTCAACTTATCGGGGATGACCAGGTGGGTTTTGTTCCTCAGCAATATGCATCGATGAACCTTCTTAAGGCACTGACTGCGATCCATGAACATAGGGGGAGAGGGGGTACTTCCGCGATTGTCGGGCTTGATATGGAAAAGGCTTTTGACAGTATTTCCTGGCAGTACCTTTTTTGGGTGTTGCAGGAATATGGTGTGGGGGGGACTTTCCTTGCTTGGATACGGGGGCTTTATACGAAGCCGCAAGCTCGGCTCCTTATTAATGGCAGCCTTTCACAGCAATTTCCACTCTGCCAAGGTACTCGCCAGGGTTGTCCCCTCTCTCCCCTATTGTTTGTTTTAGCTATAGAACCGCTAGCTATTAAGATCCGTACCAGCCTTGCCTTACGGGGCATCCGCATAGGTAAGTCGGAGTGCCGTATTACCTTATTTGCAGACGATATTTTACTTTTCCTGGACCTGGCCCCTATTCATTTGCCGGTGGCGTTACAATTGGTATCGGCGTTCGGTGTTCTCTCCGGTCTCCGGGTGAACTGAACGAAATCGGAATTGTTACCTTTGTCGGGGCTTGGGTGGGAACCTTGGCACTCTGGTCTGCAGTTACCTCCGGTGATAACTCCCATGAGGTATTTGGGTATCTATTTGCACCCAGAACCTGGGGTAATGTACCAGAGTAATATCTTGGCTGTACTTGATAAGATTCAGGCTTTGTGTCACGCGTGGCGGGATCTCCCGCTGTCCCTCTTGGGGAGAGCGGCGCTCATCAAAATGATCTTATTGCCTAAGCTACTCTATCCTCTCCAAACGGTGCCCTTTTGGATTTTACAGCGCGATGTCCGGAGGCTTCGCTCTCTCTTTTCAGTATTTCTTTGGCGTGGCCGGACAGCCCGTATTGCCTATGTTAAGTTGACTCTTTTTAAGCTAGAGGGAGGGCTAGGGCTTCCGGATATCCGTGCTTATAACGTGGCGGCTTTGATGCGCTTTATTCACGAGGGAGTGACGGGGTCGGCCAGATTCTCCCCGGAGGGGTGGCTGGAGGGATGGAGTGCGCCTTACACTTTCTTGAACCTTCTGCACTCCCCGGGGGGATTGCGAGGCGACTTGTCTTCTAAATTTCATTTTTTGCGCCCTCTCCGCCAGGCATGGAGGTGGTGGCGTCGGGTACAGGCAAGATCTCCCCGGGCATCGCCTTTTCTACAACTGCAGGGCAATCCGGAATTTTTACCGGGAGCGGGAGGTTCCCCCTTTGCTGATTGGGCGGCTTGGGGGGCTTTGACGCTCTCACACCTGATGGATGCGGACACGGGGGTATTTGATTCTTTTGCCCAATTTCAGGATAAGTAGAATACATACCCAAAACTAATTTCTTTGCTTATTTACAGGCCCGTCACTACTTTCAGAGTCTTTGTTCGCGCTATGGTGCGGAGTGGTCTTGTGGCAACCTCGATGTACACTTATTGCGTATTCCGTCTGCCCTGAGCTCTCTCTCGCTCTGATATCGGGTGGTGCGCTCGTCTGTGTCTCAGGGGCATCTGACTATGTTATGCGATGCTTGGAACAAGGACTTGGCCTCCCATTATACCCCTGATTCTTTTCTGACGCTATTTCACTCCCTTCATGCTTTTGTGAAATCTGCGGCCTGGCAGGAGACCCAATTTAAAATCCTTCATAGAGCTTACATTACTGCAGCTCGGGGTGCTCGGATGGGTCTATGGGAGGAACCCACATGTATTAAGTGCAGTGGAGCCCCAGGGACATTCCTCCATTCTTTTTTGGAATGCCCTGAGCTTGCTTTATGGAACTCCTCCTTTGCGCAGCTTCGGCTGGTTCTCCAACGCACTATTGATTGGGATTATAAGACATTGTTGCTCGGTGATCAGACTTTATTGGAGGAGCAGGGCCTCACGGTTCCCCAGAGGCGCTTTATCTACCTGACGCTGCTGACAGTTAAACGTCTGATCTTGCAATATTGGACTCAGACGGGGGCTATTCCTCTGGACTGTTGGATACATCAAATGCATGAGTTAGCCCGCTTTGAGCTTGGTTACTACAAGCACTCTACCAAGCCTGAGGTACTGGCTTACCTGGCCTTATGGCGGGTTTATTTACAGCTGCCTATAGTCTCCAGCATGGGGGGTTCAGGGGGGGTGTCTAGCTGATGGGGGTATGGATGTGGAGCATGTTTGTATGAGAGGGTGGAGTGCATGAGTGGGTGATTGGTTAGATTCTGGTTTGGGGGCTTCGCTGAGGGATTTGGTTGTTTGTTATATATTTGAAAAAAAAATTTTGTTGGGGTTGACCTGAGAGTCATACCATTTCTGATATGGAATATGGAATATGAACAGCGATTACATCAGTTGTGTTTTACACTTCTGCTTAGCTTCTTGTATGCTTGTTGCCTATTGTTTTATTTTCTGTTTGTACTACTGGTCTCTCTTGTTGACTCCTCAATAAACATATTTTTTAAAAAAAAGAACTTTCTGACTCTGCCTATATCAAACAGACAGAAAGAAAGGGGATATAGAAACATAGAAACATAGAAATAGACGGCAGATAAGGGCCACGGCCCATCAAGTCTGCCCACTCCAGTGACCCTCCCTATCTATCTTTGCGGATAGATCCCACATGTCTGTCCCATCTGGCCTTAAAATCTGGCACACTGCTGGCCTCAATAACCTGAAGTGGAAGACTATTCCAGCGATCAACCACCCTTTCAGTGAAGAAGAACTTCCTAGTGTCACTGTGCAGTTTCCCGCCCCTGATTTTCCACGGATGCCCCCTTGTTGCCGCGGGACCCTTGAAGAAGAAGATGTCTTCTTCCACCTCGATGCGGCCCGTGAGATGCTTGAATGTCTCGATCATATCTCCCCTCTCTCGACGCTCCTCGAGTGAGTAGAGCTGCAATTTCCCTAACCGCTCCTCGTACGGGAGCTCTTTGAGTCCCGAGATCATCCTGGTGGCCATTCTCTGGACCGATTCCAGTCTCAGCACATCCTTGCGGTAATGCGGCCTCCAGAATTGCACACAGTACTCCAGGTGCGGTCTCACCATGGATCTATACAGTGGCATAATGACTTCAGGTTTACGGCTGACGAAACTCCTGCGTATGCAACCTATGATTTGCCTTGCTTTGGATGAAGCTTGCTCCACTTGGTTTGCAGACTTCATGTCTTCCCTGACAATCACCCCTAAGTCTCTTTCTGCTTCAGTTCTTGTCAGAATCTCGCCATTTAGGATGTAAATCTTGCATGGATTTTGGTTTCCCAGGTGCATGACTTTGCATTTTTTGGCATTGAAGCTGAGTTGCCAGGACCTAGACCAGTGCTCCAGCAGAAGTAAGTCATGCACCATATCGTCTGCCATTGCTTTTTTGTCTGTGCTTTTGCTCACCACATTGCTCAGTTTGGCATCATCGGCGAATAATGTTATTCTACCTCGGAGCCCTTCTGTCAAGTCTCTTATATAGATGTTGAACAAGATCGGGCCCAGAACGGAGCCTTGTGGCACTCCACTTATCACCTCCGACATTTCGGAGGGGGTGCCATTCACCACCACCCTCTGAAGCCTACCCCCAAGCCAGTTCCCAACCCATTTGGTTAATGTGTCGCCCAAACCTAAAGAACTCATCTTGCTCAGCAACCTGCGGTGTGGCACGCTATCAAATGCTTTGCTGAAATCCAGGTAGACGATGTCCAGGGACTCACCAACATCCAGCTTCCTCGTCACCCAGTCAAAGAAGCTGATCAGATTGGATTGGCAGGATCTCCCCTTAGTGAATCCATGTTGGCGGGGATCCTGTAGATTCTCCTCGTCCATGATCCTATCCAATTGGCGTTTGATTAGGGTTTCCATTAGTTTGCTCACTATTGAAGTGAGACTCACTGGTCTGTAGTTTGCCATCTCTATCCTGGAGCCTTTCTTGTGTAGTGGAATGACATTAGCCGTCTTCCAGTCCATCGGGACGTTACCTGTACTAAGGGAGAGATTGAAGAGCGCAGATAGTGGTTCCGCCAAGACATCACCCAACTCCCTGAGTACCCTAGGGTGTAGGTTGTCTGGCCCCATTGCCTTGTTGACCTTGATTTTTGACAACTCGCAGTAGACGCTGCTGGGTGTAAATTTGAAATTACTAAACGGGTCTTCTGATTTAATCCTTGTCTGTGGTTGAGGGCCGATTCCCGGTGCTTCGCGGGTGAAGACTGAACAGAAGTATTCATTTATTTTGAATACTTGGGCTTTTTCCGAGTCCGTTTCTACATAGTCTCCGTCTGGTTTTCTGAGTCGTACTATCCCGCCCGAGTTCTTTTTTCTGTCACTGATATACCTGAAGAAAGATTTATCTCCCTTATGGATGTTCTTTGCTAGAGACTCTTCCATGCAGAATTTGGCCTCCCTAACTGCTGCTGTGACGGCTCTTGACTTGGTTAGATAATCTTCTCTGGAGTCCTGTGTCCCTGATTGTTTGTAAGAGATGAATGCTTTTTTCTTCTCTTTGATGAGGTCCGAGATCTCCGTAGAGAACCACTGTGGCTTGTTGTTCCTACTCCGTTTGCTTACTGATTTAACATAGCGGTTGGTTGCTTCCTGTATGGTGGTTTTCAAAGTTGACCACATTTCCTCCACGCTGTTGGTGTCTGCTTGGATTTGTAGCGCCTGGTGAACGAAGTCTCCCATGTCTTGGAAGTTTGTGTCCTTGAACCTGAGAACCTTGGTCAGTGTGGTAGATTTCGTGAAACCTTTCCTGAGATTGAACCATATCATATTGTGGTCACTGGAGGCCAAAGTTTCACCCACCGAGACCTCTGTGATACTTTCTCCATTGGTAAGTACCAGGTCCAAAATTGCCTGATCCCTTGTTGGCTCAAATACCAGTTGCCTGAGTCCTGCTCCATGCAAAGAGTTTAATAGCTTCCTGCTGCTGCCGGAGGCAGAGGAAAGCGTGACCCAATCCACATCGGGCATGTTGAAGTCACCTACCAATACTGTGTCCCCCTGCAAGGTGATATTCTCTATATCTCCGATTAATTCCATATCTAGGTCTTCTTGATGTCTTGGGGGTCTGTATACTACGCCAAGATACAGGCATTTGTCCTTCCCTCTGGCCAAATTTACCCAAAGGGATTCCCCAGTGTACTGTACATCTGTGATTCTGGTGACCTTAATGTCATCTTTAGTATATAATGCTACCCCACCTCCCATTTTGCCCTCCCTGTCCCGGCGAAGCAAGTTGTAACCTGGTATGACCATGTCCCACCCGTGGGAGTCTGTGAGCCAGGTCTCAGATATCGCCACCACATCCAGGTCGGCATTCCTCATTTCTGTTTCCAAGTCTAGGATCTTGTTTCCCAGATTGTGGGCGTTGACGTACATAGCCCTCCATGTTGTGTGTTTGTTATATCTCAATGGGGACAGTCCCTCTTTATCAACTAGGACACCATTAGTATTTTTCGCGTGTCTCTTACACTCCCTAGACCCAGAGTTACAGCGTATACCTATCCTGGACTCCCCATGACTGCAGTGTGCTCCTATTTCAGACTCGGTAATGTGTGTACCCTGTGGGGGTATTCCCGTTTGGGCTACTTGAGCTCCTTTAGTGCAATTTGCAGCGTGTGCACTCTCGCTGGTCCCAGAATTACAGTGTGTACTCCCTCTAGACCCAGAATTGCTATGTGTACTCCCCCTAGACCCAGAATTGTAATGTATCCCAGAAATGTAGTGTTTACTTAGTTCAAACTCTAAAGAGTATTGGTAGCCCAAACCATCCCCCAACTTACCTAGTTTAAAGCCCTATGTAGTAGGCGGGCTAGACGGTGTCCAAGGACGTTCTTCCCCCTCTTGGTCAGGTGTAACCCGTCTGGTCCCAGCAGTCCTTGCAGTGCCTCTCCGTGGTGCAGGATCCCAAAGTTCATCTCCTTGCACCATTCCTACAGCCAGTCGTTCACCCTCCGGACTCGATCCTCCCTGGCACTGCCCTTGCCCCTCACTGGGAGGATCGAGGAGAAGACCACCTGCGCATCCATCCTCCTCATCTTCTCTCCCAGGGCTCTGAAGTCTTCGGGTATGCTCTCCGGGGTGCCCCTGGCAGTGTTGTTGGTTCCGACATGGATGAGAATCATAGGGAAGTGATATTGGGGCTTGATGAGTCTGCTCAGGCTAGCAGTTACATCCCGGATCCTGGCCCCTGGCAAACAGCAGACCTCTCTTGATTGCAGATCTGGTCTACAAATTGGTTCCTCGGTGCCTCTTAGCAGTGAATCCCCGATGACCACAACTCTGCGCTTCCTAGGGGTGGGCCGACCTGTGGACTATGGAACCGGAACCGTCTGCTCAACCACTTCTTGTACTTCATTGTCAGGACCTTCCTGTAGCAGCTGGTATCTGTTCTTAAGGGGGATATGTGGTGTCGATGTAGAGCTGCCATGTATGTGAGAGAGAGAAACAGAATTAGGTTTTTTGCGTTTTCCTGTGGAGGAAGTCACCAGCTGCCAGGAATCAGCGTCTCCAGTGACTTCCTGAATTCCGACGGTTGGATTCAAGTCTGAAGTTCTGGAAGCTTTGGGTGTCTCAAGGATGGTCAAGTCAAGCTCTCGTTCGGTGATCTGAGACAGTTCTTGGATTATTCCGTCGATGAAGGTCTCGTCATCACGGATGCTCCTTAAGCGTTGAATCTCTTTTCTCAGACTCTTCAGCTCTAGCAGAAGGCTTTCCTCTGGCTGATCAATTGGTTCCGTCTGAGTGGAGACTGAAGACATCTTTGAGGGGATGGCCTCGGTCTGTACAGAGACCTCTGCCCTCTGCCCAGGCTCTCCCTCTATCTGTACGAAGACCGTAGCCATCCCCTGGGTACTCTCGGCGACTGAGCTGCCTGTCTTGACTGAAGTCTTGCTGCCTCTAGTTCTGCCTGCCATATATAAAGGTTTTTTTATTATTATTTATTTATCTTTTTTTTATTTTTATAGATATGTCAGAATGGGGGCTGTTAGGTGTTGGTCAGAATGTGTTGAGGTTGGAGGGATAAATTAGTTAGTTTGTTTAGGTCAGAGGGATATACTAGTATGTTAATTGATAGGTTGCCTGTTATGAGCTAGAGAGGACAGACTAATTTAAATATTATTAAATATTAGAGGATAGATGATAGCGTGGTCTGCCTGTTAGAATAGAGTGGTTGGTGTAGTCCACCTGTTAGGTGTGCTTGTAGGTTAGGTAGAAGTAGAGAGTTGAAAGACCCGGAAGAAGGAAAGATTAAAGAAAGACTGAAGTTGATTGGTAAATTAGCTAGTTGTAGGATTTTAGAGACCAGCTGAAATTGATGGCCCTTCCTTGATGCCCTTCTTGAGGCCCTTCGCAAAGGCGCTCTCGCTAAGGCAAGCGCCTTTGCCGCTCGCCTTCGCCGCGCGCCAAACGGCCGCGCGCCGTTGGCTTGAGCCCTTTTATGGGGGGGAGATCTGCTGTGACGTCGGGGGGGTGGGCGGAGTTACCAGCGCGTCCCGTCCGCCTCCGACTCTGGCGATTTCAGCGCTTCTCTCCGCTCCCCTGCTTTGCCTCCTCCGTCCCTTGTAAGCTCCTCCGCTGCTTTTTCTGACCCTTTCTCTGTCTCCTCCGCTCCTCCGTCAGAATGGAGAGAGAAAGACAGACAGACAGAAAAGAGGGCAGGGAGACAGAAAGAAAGGGGGCATGGAGAGAGAAAGAAAGAAAGAAAGAAAGAAAGGAGGGCAGGGAGACATAAAGAAAGAGGAGGGGGCAGGGAGAAAGAAAGAGGAGGAGGCAGGAAGAGAGGAAGAAAGAGGAGGGGGCAGAGAGGAAGAAAGAGGAGGGGGCAGGGAGAGAGGAAGAAAGAGGAGGGGCAGGGAGAAAGGAAGAAAGAGGAGGGGGCAGGGAGAGAGGAAGAAAGAGGAGGGGGCAGGGAGAGAGGAAGAAAGAGGAGGGGGCAGGGAGAGAGGAAGAAAGAGGAGGGGGCAGGAAGAGAGGAAGAAAGAGGAGGGGGCAGGAAGAGAGGCAGAAAAAGTTGGGAGAGGGAATGAGGTCTGGAGGAGAGGAAGCATACAGGAGGCTAAAAGAAGGGAAGAAATATTGGATGCACAGTCAGAAGAAGAAAGTGCAACCCAGAGACTCATGAAATCACCAGACAACAAATATAGGAAAAATGATTTTATTTTCAATTTAGTGATCAAAATGTGTCCGTTTTGAGAATTTATATCTGCTGTCTATATTTTGCACTATGGCCCCCTTATACTAAACTGCAATAGCGGTTTTTAGCGCAGGGAGCCTATGAGCATCAAGAACAGCGCAGGGCATTCAGGGCAGCTCAGTGCGCTAAAAACCGTACAGTGTGCTTTGTGAGGTTTTTTTTATTTTATTGTTGGTAGATCATTTTGACTTGGTCATTTTAAAAGTAGCTCGCAAACCCAAAAAGTGTGGGCACCCCTGTTATAGAGGGTAAGGAAACAGGCAGTCCTATGTTTCTTCCATAATCTTTCTGCACAGGGAGTTAAAATACTCCAGAATGACCAGAATGAAACCATCTCGGCCAGGGTTGATTAGAAGAAGGCCTAAAAGAAGGGGATACCTTAGACACCAGAACTGAGTGCTGAATTCCAGACTGGGAATCCAGAGAAAGGGTGTCAGTCAGACGATAAAAAGGAACAAAGAGGAAGGATTGAGTCTTGGAACAGCTAAAGGAGAAAGATCTGGGAGTATAGCATTAGTGACTAGTGCAGTGATTTACACTGATGTAAATGTGTTATGCATGTTTAAATCATCTCAAAATGTAGCGAATCAGCTCCTTAATTTTGTCTGTATTTCAGCCTCTGTGCAGGAGGGAAATGCTTTTCATGATAAATATACAGTATACATGGATAGCAGGGGCAAACCACTCTAGTCAATAGTATCTAAATGCAAGGTGTTTTCCTACTCCCTAGCATGGAAGGTTCGATTGTGCGACTGCCAGAGCTGGTGGCCTTGAAAAAGAAGTACAAAGCCTACCTGTACATGGACGAAGCTCACAGCATTGGTGCAGTGGGGCCAACAGGTCGTGGTGTGGTGGAGTATTTTGGGGTGGATCCTGCCAGCGTCGATGTATTGATGGGAACTTTCACTAAAAGTTTTGGTGCAGCTGGAGGTTACATAGCGGGTAAGAAGGTAAGATAAAATTTCTTGTACTCTCACAATAGCAAATTTTTTAAAAAAATGTATTTGTGTTAATTGTTGCTTAGTATAATCTTTGCCTGAGCATATTTTAAGATGTGTGAGTTCTTTCACAAATCCAGCAATTAGCAGCAAAGAAGCAGCAATATATATAAAAAGCACAAGCTGAAGGAGATGAACCAACAGGAAAACTATATAAGCAGTATATATTTTTAATTTATCCCCCTCCTTTACTAACGCATAGCATGGGTTTTAGGGCCAGCAGCGGCGGTAACTTCTCCGAAGCTCATAGGAGTTCTATGAACGGCGGATCTGTTACCGCTGCTGCCAGCGCTAAAACCCATGCTACGCATTAGTAAAGGAAGGGGTTAGTGTTTTACAAAGAATCATCCTAAACAAAATACTCATATGATGAAATAGACCTGACGCTGCATTGTTTAAGCAAATTGCTTGTTTTGGGCTATTTTTATACTTTCATGTCATGCGAGTGATAATGAAAAAAGAAATAGAAAGTATAATTGTTAAAATATTACATATGTTTTCTTATAGTGGTTTTTATGATTATTGTATGAGTAGTCAGTTTTGAAGCTCTATTTGCTTTTTATGGGATTACAAAAATTATACAAGTATACATTTGAAAGGTAAATTGAGAGCTTCCTTAATATAAAAGAAAAATAATTTAACAAATCAGGAACAAATGCAGTTATAATAAGCATTCAAAACTAAAGACCACTGACAGGACAGGACCACTGACAGAGGACAGGAGAATGCATAAATGAGGAAAAAAAAAACGTAAATCAACACAGCTTGAGAAATAACCTAAGAAGATGCAGGCTTAAAGCAAAACATCTTAAATTTCTGGTCACTTCAGGAAAGGAAACTACCAAGCAATGAGGGAATTGGTAAGGAAGAAACTTAGGAACACTTCCAAAACATGGCTAACGGTAAATCATGCCTGGTCCTTCTTCAGGGACATGGTGAGCGAGGCGCAAAATCTGTATATCCCCCAGATTCAGGAAGGGGTGTAAAAAGAATCGAACAAAAGACCCGGCGTGGATAACCAAAACAGTGAAGAAAGCGATAGGCAATAAGAAAAAATCATTCAAGAAATGGAAAAAGGACAAAACTGAGGGGAACTGGAAAGAGCACAAGAAGCATCAAAAAGAATGTCACCATGAGGTCCGGAAAGCCAAAAGAGAGTATGAAGAGAGGCTAGCCAGGGAAGCAAGAAATTTCAAACCATTCTTCAGATATGTTAAAGGGAAGCAGCCGGCTAGAGAGGAAGTGGGACCGCTGGACGACGGAGACAGGAAGGGAGTGGTGAAGGAGAAGGTAGTGGCAGAAAGGCTTAACATGTTCTTCTCGTCTGTATTTACAAACGAAAACACGTCCAACATACTGGAACCTGAGCAATTCTTCAACGGAAGTCAGGCAGAAAAATTTACATCCATAGAAGTGAGCCTTGAGGACGTTCGTAGGCAGATAGAAAAACTAAAAACTGACAAATCCCCGGGTCCGGATGGCATACATCCAAGGGTTCTGAAGGAATTAAAGGAGTAGATAGCGGAACTACTGCAGCAAATTTGCAACTTATCCCTGAAAACAGGCGAGATCCCGGAAAATTGGAAGATAGCCAACGTTACGCCCATCTTTAAAAAGGGATCAAGAGGTGACCCGGGAAACTACAGGCCGGTGAGCCTGACTTCGGTTCCGGGGAAAATGGCAGAAGCACTGATAAAAGAAAACATCGATCAACATTTTGAAAAACATGAACTTCTGATAACCAGCCAGCATGGTTTCTGCAAGGGAAGATCGTGCCTAACGAACTTATTGCACTTCTTCGAAGGGATCAACAAACGGATGGACAAAGGAGACCCCATAGACATCATATATCTAGATTTCCAAAAAGCCTTTGACAAGGTGCCCCATGAACGTCTACTCCGGAAACTGAAGAACCATGGGGTGGAAGGAGACGTACATAGATGGATCAGAAACTGGTTGGAGGGTAGAAAACAAAGGGTAGGAGTAAAGGGTCACTACTCCGACTGGAGGAGGGTCACGAGTGGTGTCTCGCAGGGCTCGGTGCTCAGGCCGCTGCTATTTAATATCTTCATAAATGATCTAGAAACAGGGACGAAGTGCGAGATAATAAAATTTGCGGACGACACCAAACTATTTAATGGAGCTCGGACTACAGAGGATTGCGAAAAGTTGCAAAGGGACTTGAACAAATTAGAAGAATGGGCGGCGAAATGGCAGATGAAGTTCAACATTGAGAAATGTAAAGTATTACATGTGGGGAGCAGAAACTCGAGGTACAACTATACAATGGGAGGGATGTTATTGAATAAGAGTACCCAGGAAAGGGACTTGGGGGTAATGGTGGACATGACAATGAAGCCGTCGACACAGTGTGCAGCGGCCGCTAAGAGAGCGAATAGAATGCTTGGTATAATCAAAAAGGGTATTACAGCCAGAACGAAAGAAGTTATCCTGCCGTTGTATCGGGCGATGGTGCGCCCGCATTTGGAGTACTGCGTCCAATATTGGTCGCCGTATCTTAAGAAGGATATGGCGTTAGTCGAGAGGGTTCAAAGGAGAGCAACACGTCTGATAATAGGTATGGAAAACCTGTCATTTTCTGAGAGATTGGAGAAGCTGGGTCTCTTTTCCCTGGAGAAGAGGAGACTTAGAGGGGATATGATAGAGACTTACAAGATCATGAAGGGCATAGAGAGAGTAGAGAGGGACAGATTCTTCAAACTTTCGAAAAATAAGAGAACAAGAGGGCATTCGGAAAAGTTGAAAGGGGACAGATTCAAAACAAATGCTAGGAAGTTCTTCTTTAGAGAATGACACGGTGAAAAAATTGGTCCCCGTCACCGCCCCGTCCCCGTCTCACCATCCCCGTCACCGCCCCGTCCCCGTCTCACCATCCCCGTCACCGCCCCGTCCCCGTCTCACCATCCTCTTCACCGCCCCGTCACCGCCACTGCCACCCCATTCACCGCCCCGTCACCGCCACTGCAATCCCATTCACTTTTCTTTATTTACGTATAAAGGAAACATTCTTTAAAACTTTAAAACTTAGTTAAATATTAGTTAATAACTATACAAAAACAAAACACGCAGAGAAAAAATTAATTAATATAAATTCTCAAAACTGACACATTTTGATCACTAAATTTAAAATAGTTATTTTTCATACAGTTTTTCAATCACTAATCTTCCACCACCCCTGGGGCTAGCAATGCAAAAACAAACACGACATGTACTTTAAATGCTGCCGTGATTAGCATAGTGACCGCGGCTACGGCTGCAAGTCTCCCCTCCCCCCAGCAATCACGGCAGGAGGGCACCCAACCCCTCCTGTAGACCCCCCCAACGGCCCTCCTGACAATCGCAGCAGAAGGGTACCCAACCCCTCCTGCCGGTCCTCCCAATGGCCTCCCCTAAGATCGCCGGCAGGAGGGTACCCAACCCCTCCTGCTGGACCCCCCCCCAACGAACCCTCCCACCCCGGAACCCCCTTAGTCTTACTTTCCAAGTTGGACCGGACGGCTCCTCACACGTATGGCCAGCAGGCTTGCCTCCGTCCAAATGAGGCGGGCCCGCCCCTACCCTGCCCAACCCACAGGATCCTAGGGCCTGATTGGTCTAGGCACCTAAAGCCACTCCCGCTATAGGAGGGGCCTTAGGTGCTTGGGCCAATCAGGCCCTAGGATCCTGTGGGTTAGGCAGGGGAGGGGAGGGGCGGGCCCGCCTCATTTGGACGGAGACAGGCCTGCTGGCCAGACGAGCGAGGAGCTGTCCGGTCCAACTTGGAAAGTAAGACTAAGGGGGTTCCGGGGTGGGAGGGTTCGTTGGGGGGGGGTCCAGCACCCTCCTGCCGGCGATCTTAGGGGAGGCCATTGGGAGGCAGGGGAGGGGAGGGGCGGGCCCGCCTCATTTGGACAGAGGCAGGCCTGCTGGCCAGACGAGCGAGGAGCTGTCCGGTCCAACTTGGAAAGTAAGACTAAGGGGGTTCCGGGGTGGGAGGGTTCGTTGGGGGGGGGTCCAGCAGGAGGGGTTGGGTACCCTCCTGCCGGCGATCTTAGGGGAGGCCATTGGGAGGACCGGCAGGAGGGGTTGGGTACCCTTCTGCTGCGATTGGCAGGAAGGGTTGATCTGACAAATGAGGAGCACGGTGAAACACAGGTAAATAGCGGTTCCTAGAAGGGGGTACATTGGCCCGCGGGGACAAAGCTGTTCACCGTTTCCGCGGTCGGTGAATGGCCTTGTCCCCGTCACCGCAGCGACTGCTAGTTTTCTTCCCCGTTTTCGGCGGTGACCCGCGGCTTAAATGCGGTGGCCGCGGGTAAACCGTCACCGTGTCATTCTCTATTCTTCTTTACCCAACGTGTGGTGGACACCTGGAATGCGCTTCAAGAGGACGTTATAAGGCAGAGTACGGTACTGGGGTTCAAGAAAGGATTGGACAAATTCCGACTGGAAATGGGGATAGAGGGGTATAGATAGAAGATTACTGCACAGGTCCTGGACCTGTTGGGCCGCCGCGTGAGCGGACTGCTGGGCACGATGGACCTCGGGTCTGACCCAGCAGAGGCATTTCTTATGTTCTTATGTTCTTATGAGGCTTGCTAAAATCTGTACCATCCACAGACCTATCCGAATTTAGGTTTATCACGTAAGAACAAAACCAATTAGGGTAAATAAAAATAGATGTATTTTACATTCATATACTAACACATTCACAGGGAAACTTCAATAGGAAAAATGCTCCAATATGTTTGAATCCTCAGTATGAGGTGGAAAAAAATGTTGCTGCCTCTTTTGGGTATCTGTTGATACTTCTGGGAACACCCATATCTGAGAATCATAAAAACATTGATCTTTGTACTTAAAAAACAATTTCAAAATACAGTTACAGTTTAATTTGAAATACTAAAGAGGCCATTAATATAGCATAATTAGTAATTCTAGTTAAATAGATGTTTCATTCTGGACAGTATGTTATTCTTGCCATGCTCACGAGCATAGGGAGAAGGAATCCATGTGCCGTGCAGCACGTGAAGGGGGCGTGAGCATTGGGCTTAGCCTCCCCTTTGGGCTCTATGACTGAGAATCCTTCGGGATATCTGTATACTTGAAGAAAATCCCTATTGGAGCCCCTGATCAGCAGCATACCTAAGCATAAGAATTGTCAGTCATCACAACAGTGGCTCCGAGAAATTCTAGCTTCCCCTAGACTTGATGGAAGCCTGCACATTTCCATATTTCTGGAGCATAGGAGATTCCATGTGCTGGAGAGACAGTCAGTTCTCAGTACTTCCCTTTGGGTTGGCAACAGTACCCCCCCCCCTCGCATGTTCACCAAGGTGATGGTGGTGGTAGCAGCGCATCTCCACAGGGCACTAGAAAAAGAGATTAGGTTCTTACCTTGCTAATATCTTTTCTAGTAGATAGGTGTGTCACCCTGCCTATATCTCAATCAGGAAGTTCGAGTCAAAGCTGAGATTTTGATGTCAGTCAGACATAGGGGTATGAAGAATAATCTATTGCTATAACATACTGGAGGGGGGATGTTTGAACTCCATAAATGTTTGATTGTTATGGTATTTCAATGTTTCAGTGGCTCAATTAAAATGTTTTAACATGTTTGTTATACTTTCAGAGCAGAACAGATTTGTAGTTTGGGGAGTCACCCCATATCCTATATAGGGCTATTTCCTGCTTTGGTACAAACCGAAGGAGGCAACAGAGCCCACTGAAGGAGGAGGAAGAGTTGAAAACCTGGAATAGATTCCTTTTACATGGCTCACGAGCATGGGGAGATTACTCTACTGTCCAGAATGGCATACCTATCTACTAGAAAAGATATTAGCAAGGTAAGAACCTAATCTCTTTTTTCTTTGCCCTAAGAGGATTCAAATTGCCACCATATCAGACATAAAGCTAAAGATATCAAACTATATAATTTATATAAAATATAACTTTAAAAAGTATATAAAACACTGTACACTTAATTTATTATAGCCCCTTTATGACATAAGTTTAAAAAAAAAAAACCAAAACTAAATACAAGTATTAACATAGACATCCATAAAAAGCCAAATACATTATGTAGGAGGCACAGTTGTATATATACATTTCATATGTAGAGTGTTGGCATGAGGTTATGATGAACAAATTTTGGTTGCCAAACATAAACTTGCCCTTTGAGCTTCTAATAAATTTTACCAAACCATATAACCTCAACTTAGCTGAACCTGCTTGTGACATGCATTTTTCAACATGTTTAGACCTATGCTTCAAATTTACTTCATACAACCACAAAAAACAGGGAGGAATGGAGGGAAGTATAATACAAAAATTCAAAAATATCACTCCAAAACAAAAGCATCACACAAGCCAAGAAAGTTATCTTATTACTTAAGCAAAAGAAAAGCCTCAGACAAACAGTGTGAAAGAGTGTGGGTACACCTCTCTGTTTATCTAAGGCTTTTGTTTTGGAGTGATATTTTTGAATTTTTGTATCAAATTTACATCATACAACAATTGCTCAGATCAGGTTAAATACTGACACTGTTGCCTCCAATAATAAACACATGCCACCTTTGCTTGAAACTATGTTTATGCTGTACTGTTTGGCAAATAAATACAAATTTAACATTAAAAATTGTGACTGGAAATAGGTGGGCTCTATTATAGGCATTGTTATGGCAATTTTGGGGTGTGGGAGCAAATTAGCTTTGCTTTGATAAAGCTTATGAAGACTTGCACAATTCAGACTTCTTTGTTTGGTTCCTAATTATTTTTTTAGATAATTATTTCATGTTGAAAGTAGTGCAAGTTGGTAACCATGCTACTCTTATTTTAATGCTTTATGTATAGTAACTTTAGGCTGCAGAATGTGAAATATGCAAAGAAGTGAAGATTTTTTTTTAAATATAAGTAGTGTTACATATGTAGTATGTGGTTGCTTTATCATCTTTTCTAACAATTGAATACTGAAATTTTTTTTTAAATGCACTATTAGTGGTATTGCTGTTCAGTTTTAGAACCATGCAGAAGAGTATCTGATTCAAGATGGTTGTTAGCAAGTTTTTGAGCTTACTATATTGCTATATTATAAATGGGGGTTGTGGGGGAAAGAGGAGGTAGTTATCCATTTTTTTAAAATCTCTGTCTCATCCCTCTACAGGGACTGATGTAATACGCCTTACCTTTAGGGCTACCTACTGGTGCTTTCTAATGCTCACATAAAAACCTTTTTTTAAAATTACCAATGCAGTAAACAATTCATATGTGAAAGAAAAAGCAAATGCAAAGCAGCATGCCAACTGCCATGGAAACATGCATATATGAATATTCTAGTGCATCAGGCAGTGTTAGCTGCAGAATTAATATTTTGAAAAGAACATGTTCTGAGTCTTACAGGAATGTTATATGCACATAGAAACATAGAAAATGAACGCAGAAAAGGGCCACAGCCCATCAAGTCTGCCCATACCAATTTCCTACCCCCCTGACTTTACTCTCTTAGAGATCCCACGTGAATATCCCATTTTCTCTTAAAATCTGACACGTTGTTAGCCTCAATCACCTGCTGAGGTAGTTTGTTCCAATGATCGACCACCCTTTCGGTGAAGAAGTACTTCCTGGAATCACCATGAAATTTTCCTCCCTTGACTTTTAGCGAGTGACCTCTGGTGGTCGAGGGCCCTATAAGACAGAAGATATCATCTTCCACCTCTATACACCCGTGATATAGTTTAAGTTTCAAGTTTATTAAAATTTTTGATTAATCGCTTAATCTTGCTTCAAAGCGATGTACATACATAAAAGAAAATATTTAAATTACAACTTTAAGATAAAATTGCATTTTTTTAAAATTAACAATAAAACATTAATTAATATATAACCATTAAATAAAAGGAACTGTATACAAATTAACAAACATGAATGAAGGGAAAAAGGGGAAATGAAATACAATTTATAATAGAAAAGAAGGTAGGGAAAAACATAAGGATGGGAATTCAAAGAAATGTCGAAAGCAGCATTATTGAATTCAATGGAAGAACTTGTTAATCAAATGCATCTTTAAAAAGGAATGTTTTTAAGTTAATCTTAAATTTCTCAATATCATGTTCTTTCCTTAAATATATTGGCAGAGAATTCCAAATTTGTGGAGCAGTAACAGAGAAGATAAATTGTCTTCTAGTATTAATGATTTTGAGAGATGGAATTGTTAATAAATGCTGTTCATTGGATCATAATGTTCTATTTGTAGAGTAAGGAATTAGTGTTTTAAAAATAAATGCAGGTGTTTTAAAAAAACATCGCTTTAAAAATGAGTAAACTTATTTTATATGTTATTCTATGGGATACTGGAAGCCAATGAGCTTTCTTGAGAACTTAAACATCTCAATCATGTCTCCCCTCTCTCTTTGTTCCTCCAGCGAATACAGCTGTAATTTATTTAGCCTTTCTTCATACATGAGATCCTTGAGCCCCAAGACCATCCTGGTGGCCATTCGCTGAACTGACTCAATTCGCAGCACATCCTTCCAGTAGTGTGGTCTCCAGAATTGAACATAATACTCCAGATAGGGTCTCACCATGGATCTGTACAGCGGCATTATGACTTCAGGTCTTCTGCTATCAAAACCCCTACGGATACAGCCCATCATTTATCTTGTCTTAGAGGAAGCCTTCTCCACTTGATTGGCAGCCTTCATTTCATCACTAATGATCACTCCTAAATCACGTTGCGCCGTGGTCCTGGCCAAGGTCTCACCATTTAGTGTGTAAGTTCTGCACGGATTTTTTTTACCTAGGTGCATCACCTTACATTTTTTAGCATTGAAGCTTAGCTGCCAAGTCGATGACCACTGCTCCAGTAGTAGTAGGTCCTGCGTCATACTGTCTGGCACACTGCTTTTACCTACTATGTTGCATAGTTTGGCGGCGTCGGCAAACAGTGATACTTTTCCTCTAAGCCCTTGGGTCATATCTCCTATGAATAAATTGAATAGAATCGGGCCCAAGACAGAGCCCTGTGGTACTCCATGTTTTGGAGGGGGTACCGTTTACCATTACCCTCTGAAGTCTACCGCTTAACCAATCCCTAACCCATGCAGTAAGTGTATCCCCCAATCCCAGCGATTTTAGCTTGTTTAACAGCCTGCGGTGTGGAACGCTATCAAAAGCTTTGCTATAGTCCAAATATATTATGTCCAGGGACTCCCCGGCATCCAGTTGTCTAGTCACCCAGTCAAAGAAGCCAATTAGGTTAGATTGGCAGGACCTGCCCCTGGTAAATCCGTGTTGGTGGAGATCACGTAGATTTTCCTCGTCTAGGATATTGTCGAGTTTCTGTTTGATTAGTGTTTCCATGAGTTTGCTCACTATGGATGTGAGACTCACCGGTCTGTAATTTGCTGTCTCTGTCCTGCAGCCCTTTTTGTGGAGTGGAATTACATTAGCCGTTTTACAGTCCAGGGGGACTCTTCCCGTGCGTAGGGAAAGATTGAAGAGCACGGATAGTGGTTCCGCCAGAACTTCACACAACTCTCTGAGCACCCTGGGGTGTAGGTTGTCTGGTCCCATGGCTTTGTTTACTTTGAGTCTTGAAAGTTCGTAGTAGATGCTACTGGGCGTAAACTCGAAATCTTGAAACAGGTCATTTTGGCTGTCTCTTGTCCGTAGTTGTGGACCAGCTCCTGGCGCCTCACAGGTGAATACTGAGCAGAAGTATTCGTTTAGTAGTTCTGCCTTGGTAGAATCAGATTCTGCGTAGTTTCCGTCCGATTGCCTAAGGCGTTCTATCCCATCTTTGTTTCTTTTCCTGTCGCTAATATACCTGAAGTAGGATTTATCCCCTTTCTTAATGTTCCGTGCTAGATCTTCTTCTGTTCGGAGCTTGGCCTCTCTGACTGCCTTTTTGACAGCTTTAGATATGACCAGATAGTCTTCTTTTGCCTCCCTTTTCCCAAGATGTTTGTAGGCGATAAATGCTTCTTTTTTCTTTTTAATGAGGTCCGAAATTTCGGTACTGAACCATTGTGGTCTTTTGTTTCTCTGGCGCTTGCTTACTGTTTTTATGCAGCGGTTTGTTGCTTCGTTCAGGGTGGATTTTAGAGTTGACCACATAGTTTCCGGATTGTCAGTTTCTGCTTGGTTTTGCAGCTCCCGATGGACAAAGTCTCTCATGTGGTCGAAGTCTGCGCCTCTAAAGTTGAGGACCCGCATCGCTGTGTTTGATTTAGAGAAACCTTTCCTGAGGTTGAGCCATACCATGTTATGGTCACTGGAGGCCAGCGTGTCTCCTACTGAAACCTCTGAGACGCTGTCTCCATTGGTGAGTACCAAGTCCAGTATTGCCTGTTCCCTAGTGGGCTCTAATACCATTTGTTTGAGTCGTGCACCCTTTACGGAGGTTAATATTCTGCTACCACATGTAGTCGTGGAGAGTGTGTTCCAATCTGCATCTGGCATGTTGAAGTGCCCTAACAGTACTGTGTCCCCGCGCAAAGTGATGTTCTCTATGTCTTCAATCAATTCTGTGTCCTTGTCTTCCTGTTGTCTTGGAGATCTGTATACCACACCGAGGTATAGGCATTTTTCATTCCCTCTGGCCAGGTTCACCCAGAGGGATTCCCCTGTGTATCTAACCTCTGTGATTCTGATAGTTTTGATGTTTTCTTTAGTGTATAGTGCTACCCCTCCTAACTTGCCGTCTCTGTCCCGACGAAGTAGATTGTAGCCTGGTATAACCATATCCCATCCATGTGAGTCTGTGAACCATGTCTCGGATATTGCTACCACGTCAAGGTCGGCATTCATTATCTCAGTCTCTAATTCCAGGATTTTGTTGCCCAAGCTGTGTGCGTTAACATACATAGCTTTCCAAACCTGTGAAGAGATGCCCTTCCGTGTTAGTGTGGCTCCTACTTTTTTGTGTATATTATGGGTACTTACCTTAGGCTCAGAAGTGTGAGTGCGACTTGCTTCCTCAGGGTGGATCCTTACTGCTCTGGAATGTGAGTATGTATCCTCCCCCAACTTACCTAGTTTAAAGCCCTCCGAAGTAGGCGGGCTAGTCGATGTCCGAATATGTTCTTGCCTCTCTTGGTCAGGTGTAGTCCGTCAGCTCCCTGTAATCCTTGGAGCGCCTCTCCGTGGTCTACACTGCAGCACATGACTATCTGGTTATACATATTAGATGTGCCTATGGAATGCAGTTGAGGGCATTTCTCATCGTTTCTCAGCTGCAACACCTCCATCTTAATTCTGCATTCAGCCAAGTAATACCTCTACTCCCCATAGCCCAATTTTTTTTCTATTTTTATTCAGTAGATTGTCTAACAATTTCTTTCAATAGAAGAAAAACGTTTTGAATACATCATGCTGGTTCAAGAATAGAAACTGGCTAATGCTACCCGCAGAAACTGGCTAATGCTACCCGCAGAAAAGCAAGATGATTTTATTTCAGATCCCAGGCTAAATCCCTAGTGATAGACAGCCTTCAGGCTTTGCAGCTGGGATGATTAGCTAATGTCTTCCTTATCATTGGATTTAAATGAACAGTGCACTGATATCTAAGCAATTTCATGGATGCTTTTCTTGTATTGACAACTCCTATGTATAGGTGACCATCACAGTATAGAACCTGCACTAAACTATATGCTAAGCCAGGGGTCTCAAAGTCCCTCCTTGAGGGCCGCAATCCAGTCGGGTTTTCAGGATTTCCCCAATGAATATGCATGAGATCTATGTGCATGCACTGCTTTCAATGCATATTCATTGGGGAAATCCTGAAAACCCGACTGGATTGCGGCCCTCATGGAGGGACTTTGAGATCCCTGTGCTAAGCCTATTGTACTTTATCACATCAAGCCCTCGGAACCAAAGTCAGGATCCTGATGCCAAGAGCTTCAATTGCAAATGCATGAGGATTTTTCCAGTATTTTGATTTAACACCCTTATTCCCCCTATTCAAATGTACCTGGTCTAGTTATTGCAGTGGTGGTTCTGGGTCAGGCCATCAGAAACTTTGCAGTAGTAGGTCTGAACCAATGACAATGACTCTCTTCTTCTGGGAGCCATGAGAGCTTCCTTTTACAGCAGCCCCTTCAGATCCAGGGAGCAGAAGACCTGACCTGGGGAATGAACTAAGGACCATCTTAATAGGATCTGATTGAAATATTTAATCATCATCCGTTAGATTAATGTGTTGTCTAATCCCTGGTCAGTAGCTGCTGGAAGAAGTAATTATTTTCAACACAAAAAGAAATCATTGATTCTGTTTATTTTCTTAAGGAACTTGTGGACTATTTACGAACACACTCACACAGTGCTGTATATGCAACATCTTTGCCTTCTCCTGTGGCACAACAAATCATTAGAGTGATGAAATGCATCATGGGAGTCAATGGAACCACAGTAGGTATGGAATATTTTGTTATACCCAGCTTAGCTTTAAAATTGTTGATATCCATTCAACAGTTCAAGGTATTTTCAGTCATTATAAGACTGGTGAGTACTCATTTTATTGGTGACTAAGAGCCAGTGATATGTAATACTCCCTTCTGTAAAAATGGCCTATTTACTGTTTGCTTTTCATGACCCATTTTTCTCTGTCAGAGATACCTTATAATCTTAAGTGACACACCTTAACGTTCTTATATCCTCTTATATTTGTGTGTTTATCTCAGACTTGTACACACGGCTGATAAGCTTGTTAGTTGGGTTATGTTATTATTTTTTGTATACTGTTTTTTGTTGTTATGTCATGGACCACCTGTATTTACATCCTGTAAAGACATATTATGATCATGAGGTCTGTGTTTGTATATCCTATAACAAAATGTTAATAAAACTGATTGAACTTTAAAAAAGAGATTATAGTTTGGATTGCGTTCAGACTGATATAAAGTAGCACTAAATTTGTGGAGTGAGTTCTCCAGCTAAAGGCCCCTTTTATTAAGGCACCACCAATGACCAGCATAGCACTAAGTAACTTCAGATTCTGGAGCATGCTGACCTTTTAGATGTTTTTCAGTGCTTGATATGTGTGTGAAATTATTCTTCCATAATTATCAAAAAGATCCTTTAGGGTAAAGCTCAGGATCAAATTTGGAATGGAGGAAACCCCATTGAGAAGATTCACTGAATTAGATAAAATTGGATGTTCTGGAGAAATCAGTTACCCCAAATAATGGCTCGGTGGATTTCTATGGGAGAAGCAGTTCCTGCTTATGCAACATAGAAACATACAGTGAAACATCACACTCCTGGTACCTAAAACAAATCCACCCTTCCCAAAGCTGTTTTTCTGAAAGTTTAAACAAAGGAGGACAAGATTTGCTTCCGTTAATCTCTGAAAACAGTTCAAATTGGGACTAAAGAAAAAGAGAAATTGTATGATTACACCAAAGACCCCTGAGGCAGGCTAAGAGCTGAAACACTGACAGTGTCAGGTCTTGAGTCTTTTTCATCTGGAATAAAGAAATATATGTCCCAGCTCTTCAAGTGTGTAATTCCCTTTCTTTGTGTATTGTATTGAATAGCTAAACAGACACACACATGTGTGTGGAGAGTTTGGAAAAAATGTTCTGAGCCATATTCCTCATGCTTTCTTCATTTGTTTGAATTGCAGAAAATGCCTGGGTAGAAAAGGGGTAGAGAATGCACTTCTGATTCTAAATTTGGTGTTTGCTTCCTTGTGAAAAAGGAGAACTGTCCCTTGCCTCCTCCCTCATTGCATTTTTACACTCATTGTCAAATTGGGGGAGGGAGATCTCTTTTTTTTTTTAAATTTAAGAACCATCAAACCATATTAAAGGGCCATTTGGTCCAAAATCCTTTTTCCAACATTGTGTACGTAGAGTACATGAGAAACAGAGTTTGTGAGGGAGGTATTATAGTTAAGCTCTTCCAGTTTCTAGTAGTCATAGTTTGGGGATGCCTTAAACTTGGACTGACATCCCTAAATTTGACTAATCTCTTGTTGAACTTGATTAAATTTGGTTCCTCAATCATTCTGTGGCACTGAACCCCTCAAATATGTAAGCTTTGTGTGATGAGTAGTTGTAGTAGTAAAGAAGTATTTTCTTTAGATGACTGTAAACCTGATGTACAAGTATCATCAGAACGCTTTAGATTTTTGCATTGAGGAGCTCTGTAAGTCAAAATGCTCTCTACACTGGGCATATCAAGTCCAGATGTTGGGCTTTAAGATTAGACTCTACTTAAGTATTTAAAACAATGTACAGTGGTGCCTCGCATAACGAACGCCTCGCACAACGAACGCTGCACACAACGAACTTCATGTCTTGATTCACACAACGAACTTCGTTTCACACAACGAACTTCGTTTCACACAACGAAGTCGCCCGAGCTGCCGATGTATTGCATCCTTCCGCGCAGGCACTGCAGGCAGTCGTTAGTCACTGCACTTAACTGCCCTCTCTCACTGTATACAGTCGTCCTTTTAAGATAAACTCAATATTTTTTATATATCATGGCTTCTAAAAAAAGCAGGAAGGTGATTTCTGTTGAAATGAAACGGGAAATAATTAGAAGGAGTGAATGTGGGGTAAAACAGTGTGACCTCGTCAAAGAGTTTGGCCTCAGCAAGACCACCATTTTCACCATTTTGACAAATTTATCTTTTTTTATGTCATCTTAGCATATTTTATGCTGCAGAACGAATTATTTTTTTTAACATGTATTGTTATGGGAAAACGCGTTTCACATAACGAACTTTTCGCATAACAAACTTGCTCCTGGAACCAATTAAGTTCGTTGTGTGAGGCACCACTGTATAAGAATTGCCACATTATCCAGGTTTGAGAGAGACACTTTATGGCCAGTCCTGGTTTTGAACTTACAAATATCACACACTGCATTGGGAATGTCCTAATTCTGTCCATTGAAAGCAGTATTGGCAGGTGAAGTAGCCCAATAGTTACAACAACAAGTTGAGAACCATTGCAGCTCCTTCTGATCTTGGACAAACCACTTAACCCTCTTCTGCCTCGAGTACAAACTTAGATTGCAAGCTCTTCAGGGATGGGAAAATTCCTATGGTACATGAATGTAACTCCATTGAGCTACAGCTGAAAATGGCATCATCTAAACCCCAAATCCATCCTCTCTTTTCCCTTCATTAGTGCATCACAATAAAATTCTCAGAATTCTGGGATTGTCCAGAAATCTTCCTCTAAGAACTGGGTAGCTTTTGGCAGCTTGGGTGGTTCCTTTCAGCTTTTTTTTCTTTGGTTTCATTGTCTGTATATTCTTTAAGGCAAACACATAAACAAAATAACTTCTATGAGCAACAAATGGGTGGTGGTTCTTTCTAATCTTTACTAGTTAAATTGAGCTGTAAGTTCTAGGGACTTTGTTTACATTTATATATCTCCTCTATTCAAAGACATCAAAGGATAATTCTTACGATCTGCCTCTCCAACATACCAAAATTAGAAGGCAACCTAATTTTGGCTTTGGTTTAAGCATCAAAACAAGCCCCAAATCCTTTTTCTTTCTGGTTTCAGTTTTGGCCAAAAATTACCCAATGTTTTCAGTGGAAGCTGAAAAATTTGTGGCTTTGTCTCCTCACTCCCCCCCTCCATTCGTAAGCTATCCTGGGCCTAGTTTGCAATCTCTGGTGATCTAGGGATTCCCTGTTTCTTCTGCCCATTCCAGGTCTGCTCTCAAAATGCTGCTGCAACTGAAGAATCACTCCTGCCTTGACTATACCCCTAGACCAGTATCCCCTAAACATTTTGCGGCCGTGGCACACTAAACTCAGGGCTGCGACTGGCAGGCATCTGGAAATGCACAGACGTCGATACAGTGGCCGCACATTCATGACAACATCACATCGACATCAGCGTATGCGTGGAGGCCCGCCAGTCAGGACCCTGAGCCTGCAATTGCTATGGCGCTGGGAGGGGTGATGGAGGAGGAGAGGTGCGGAGAGTAAGGAGAGGTGTCGGCGCCTGCTGACTGTCTACAGGATGTACCTCTCACCATGAGAGGTACATCTGTAAGCAGTCAGCCGACGCCGGCATCTCGCAACACACCTGGAATCTCGCTGCAGCACACAGTTTGCGATACACTGCCCTAGACCATCAGGGATTGGTAAAGTAGTCTGGGAAGGGGGACGATTTTTCTTTATTTTTTCTTTGTTTTCCTTTGTTCAATCTAAGTGCCCACATAGTTCACACAATCTCTTTAATTTTCCATTTATCAAAGGCTGTCGTCATAAAAAAAAAATACCATCAATGTTTGCTTTCTTATCTGGGATAAGCAATTGAAGACACATTTGTTTACTAACTAATCAAATCTTTCTAACCTGTATTATTTTTTAAATTTATGTTAACCACATTGAACTTACCGGTTATGTGGTATAGAAATTATTTGTTATGTTATGTTACCTAATGCAGTTATGAACCTTGCACAATAGTTTATATGATAAATAGAGTGCTCCAAATAAATCTGTTTACTCTTTTGGAATCTTGTCAGGTACTTGTAACCTGGTTTGGCCACTATTGGAAGCAGGATACTGGGTTTGATAGACCTTCCTAGTATGGCAACTCTTTTGTTCTTAAAATTTTAGCAGGAGTTTAAGTCTGTAATTTGGAATAAGTTCCTTAGGAATTATTCCCTCTGTAGAGTTATGATGTCTGATGTCACTCTGAGTGTGGTGCAGTCAGCCACTGTAAAAGAACTGTGACTTTTAGTTTGTTCTCAGTCAATGTGTGTAGAAGCTATTTTGCCGAAGGTAATTTAGGTCTTTCATTATTTAAATTATTATATTATGGCTTAGATACTGTGGTTGTAACAGAGGGATGAAGACTGCAAGTTCTTGTACAGTCTCTTTGGAGGCTAAACTGACGGGCTCTTGCATCTCTGATAGCTTCAGCTGCAGGGCAACTAAAAGATCCCTCCCCTTTTGGGCTACCTGCCCAGGAGCTTCCTGACCTGCTCAATTTGTTCCTGCAGCTTCACTGCATGGTTGAATTTAATTCTGCTCATGATTTGTTTTCAATTCCTAGTCTTTTTTTTTAATTTATTTTGCGCGTTTGGCCATGTGCTGCGGATCAACTCTGTGCGTGTGATCCTTCGGCGAGAGATCGCAGACATTTTAAAGTTTGTCTGCTTCTGGAGGGTGCTCTGTAAGCCTGAAACTGCAGTAAGCTCTCTGGACAGCCTGCAGATTGGATCGGGTCTCCAGGATCGGGAGCCATCTCTCCCCCTAGTTCGTCCGCAAAGGGGTGGAGCACAGGCTGCTGCGGTTCCGAGGATGTATGCCGGGATCGGAACCACGGCGCGTGTCTTCCCTGATTTCCCTGAGAAGTCCTGGTGGTCGTGATCTGAGGTGACAGGGAAGTTGAGGCAGCCAGAAGATCTGAAAAATCCAGTTTAATCAGCTCCTAAGGTAAAGATCTCCCTATGCTTGCACTGTGTATTGCTGGCTGCCATTGAAATGCATCGCAGCACGTGTCTGTGGTGTCTGTGAGTCACAGATTTTGCCGATTTTGGGGGGGTCCTCAAGTCGGGGTTTTGGGGGGTTTCCCTTCATGCCTTGATCCCCGCCCCCCACCTGTAAAATCCTAAAATCACCGTTTTTAGCGTTTTCCTGCGTTTTTAATGGCTGTTTTTCTGTCAAAATTGGCACCCGCAGCGGCCATCGTGGATTTTCCTTAAAGTTTTTAAAACTATATTTTTGGGACTTAGAAGATTTGTTTTTGCTCCAAACTTCACAGATGGCCACTTCAGGACAGGATGGCATGGATTCATGCTGTAAATAAGGCGGATGGTTTGCGGTTTCACAGCCGCATAGTCTGTGCACCATGGCCAACAAGGGGCGTAAACCGTACATGGATTACACACTATCCTCCTCCAGAGAGGACCTGCTTTCCTCCATTTCCATCAGAGACGTGATTCCAGCGTCCAGGACACCAAAATTGGGCGAGGAGGGCGTTTTCGCAAAACACAAGCACAGTTCCAGGGAAAGTCTCATCAGTCTTCAAACCATTTCAATTCTAAGTCCCACTGATCAGCTCTGGCTACCAAGGACTCATTTCGCCTGAATTTGTGGCTATGATGTCTCAGACTTTCATGAGAAAGCGGGTTATGCCTCTGTCTCCCTATCAGACTACGGTGTGGCAGTCTGTGCAGCCTTTGAATTCCAGCATGTCCATCTGATCCCTTGCTGATATGCCTGAAAGTCAGCGGCAACTTCCTGCTATTGTGTCGGTGCCTGCGTCACTTTCTATGCTGTTGCTGTTGCATGGTGCTTCGGCAGGCCCCGCTGACGTGGCTAGCCTAGCAAATCTCGGGGCTTCCCAGAATACTTATTCTCACGATGTGGGAGAGGATCAGATGGTGCGCAGGCTAAGTCCATTTGCCGTCCTGATATTATTTCTGAATCCCTGCGGTCATTGGAACTTTACTCATACTCTGCAGTTCAGGCAGAGTGTTCTATCATGTGTTATATGCACCCACTCTCTGCTGCATTTCCAGCTCACGTGGACTCGGCATATATGCTCTTGGAGATTGGGGACCCCAGAGGGGCCCCTGAAGTGCGCTAGGGCCAAGGCTACATTGTATCCCATGGTTTCGGAATTTTCCAAACGCCTAGTCCCACCGAAGAGGATTTGGTGGTGGCTCATGTCTCTAAACGTATCTCCTTGTCCTCGGCTGGAGGGGTTGTCCTGAAGGATGTCCTGGACCCAAAGACTAGATTTTTTATGAAACATCTTTTGATTCTGCTGCGACGGGAGTGCGAGCTGCAGCGGCCACTTTCTTTGTGGCCTGAGCATGTCATGCTACACTTCGTCAAGTTCCTGAGGAGGTTGTCCTTCGGGACCTCAGCTTCCTGGTTTCTGGAGTGAATTATTTGGCAGCCGCACTCTGTGATATTTTGACAGTGTTTGCTAAGCAGGGTGCTTATTCAGGAGAATGTTATGGATTCACCAGTGGTTGGGTGATTCTTCATCCAAGTCTGTGCTGAGCGACTTACCCTTCAACGGTTTGCCCTTGTTTGGCCAAGGTTTGGATGATCTGATGGCAATGTGGAGGACCATAAGCCTCAGGTGCTTCCTGGCTCTGGACCTTGTCTGTCCAGGGGGACGGAACGGCCGATTTTTTGGCCCTCCTGGTGAACCTCAGTACACCGGACCCCCTATGGCGGGGAGGTGTTTCGGAGCATCCTATAGACCTCGCTTTGAAGGTGCAGCGTGCCTACAGCCTTCTACCTCTCGATCTTCTGTCCCTTCTAAGAGAACCTTATGACGCCAGGGCTCTGGTGAGGTCCCCCCAAATCGGTGGGGTGGCTTTTGGCCTTCCTTTCAGATTGGCTAAAGCTGCCCTAGGACCAGTGGGTCCTAGAGGTTTTAACGGATGGTCTTCAACTGCAGTTCTTCCAGATGCCGCCGGACTTCTTCCGGTCCTCTCCCGAGGGGAATCCGGACAGGGCCAGCAGGCTGCATGCTACGGTGCACCGGTTATTGGATTTGGCGGACATGGAGTCCATTCCACGGGATGCCTTTGGCTCCGGGAGATACTTGATTTTCTTCATCATACCACAGCAAGACTCCGATTGCAGACAGATTCTTGACCTGTAAGTAGTGTACGCATTCTGGTGAGTTCCGCATTCTGAATGGACCCGGGGCATGCTGTCATAGCAGCAGTGGCACCCGGGGAGTTTTTGGCTTCCTTGGATCTCACGGAAGCCAATCTCCACTTCCCGATATTCCCAGATCGGAGGTTCCTGAGGTTTCCTGTTCTCGGGAGGCATTTCCAGTTTGCGGTTCTCCCTGTCGGTTTGGCATCGGCGACCAGAACCCCTTCCCAAGATCATGGTGGTGGTGGCTGCCCATCTGTGATTTCTGGGTGTCCTAGTGCATCCGCACTTCAACAACTGGCTAATCAGAGCTCCTTCTTGGATGCAGGGTCGCTTCTTGATGGTATTGGAGGCTCCGATGCTCTTTGCTTGGGTGGAACGTCAAGTCTTGGCTTTATCCGTAACTCATGTGGCCAGCGTTGGCAACATTCAGGCAGACTTCCTCAGTCATCAGACTCTGGACCAGGGAGAATGGTCCCTGTCAGGGCTGGCGTTCGAGGCCATAGTGCGCCGCGGGGGTCATCCCCCCTTTGATTTGCTGGCATCATCGGTGACCAGGACGGCAGCCAGATTGATTCAGCCACCAATGAGAGGTCGGGCGGCCATGTGGGCTTCCCTTCATACCTTTTCCAGGTTTTACAGGCTTGATGTGGCGGCTACGGGTGATACAGCCTGTTCTTGTGCCAGGCTCATCAGGCCCCCTCTGAGTTTTGGGACAGCTTTGGTGCGTCCCGTCAGTTCGGCCTCCAGAGAGATTGTACAAGAATATAAGATTAGGTTTTTTACTTCTGCTAATCTTCCTTCTTGTAGATCTTTGCTGGAGGCTGAACTCCCGCCCATCTGTTTTGTCCGATTTGCAGGTCGCCTCTTCAGTAACTGGTAAGCTGGATTTCTGTCTTTGACCAGCCTCACTAAGAATTACATACGTATTCCCCTTTGTAAGATTTAAGGGTTGGTGGGGGTTCCCCGCGGGGAGGGGGAGTTGTCCCTTCTGATCTTCAGATTTTCCTGGGTTTTGCAGTTTATAATGTTTACATTATGTGTTTGATGACAGTTGGCCATTTTTGGCCATAGTTTTTAGTATAATACAATATTGAGCAGATTAACTGGTAGCGGGAGTTCCTGGCCCTCTCTTTCTTTTCTTCTGTTTCCTGTTGCCATAGTAATGGAAGACATCAACGTACCCTTAAAAAAAGGGTAAGGGAAGTAAAACTTATTAGAACCATTACATCTACTAGACCTATCGTATCCACTTCTGTTCCTTGTGCATATCTTAATACTAGATCTGTTAGGAATAAAGCTTTTTTAAATCAAAGATTGGATCATCAGCAAGCAAATAGCCTGTCTTTTTCTAATGGAAACATGGCTATTGTCTGAAGAGGATCCAATAATAAATGACCTTCTACCAGATAATTTTAAAATTCACATGCTAAATCGTGATGGCAGAAGAGGGAGAGGATTAGCAGTTGTTTTTAAGGAAGGATTTGAATTTGAACTATTGGATTCCAAAATGACCAATCAGTTAGAAATATTAGCCTGTAAAATTAGCAATAAGGAACTAGAAGAATCCCTTTCTTGCATATTATTTTTTGTCCCACCAAAAAGTTGGACAAAAGGTAGAGAGGACTTCTGCAAATTTGTTCTACATAATTCAATTACTCCTTCATATATTATTTTTGCAGGAGACATAGGGCTCCTTTTACTAAGCTGCGATAGCAGTTTTAGTGTGCGCTAAGCGCACGCTAGACCCTAACGCCAGCATTGAGCTGGTGTTAGTTCTACCCGTGTAGCGAGGATTTAGCGCGCGCTAAAATCCTGTGTGCGCTTAAAACACTATCGCAGCTTAGTAAAAAGAGTCCGTAAACTTGCATTTAGATGAAGAGGACAATCCAGATGAGAAAGATTTTTAAAACTTTCTATCTTTGCTTAATTATAATCTCCCTTTACCCACACAAACACATGAAAAAGGCCATCATTTAGATGTGGTAGCTATGTCCACAAAGGAGATTTTGGATCCTTCCATCTCTCTATCTGATGGTACTCAATGTCGTATCTGGTCTGATCATTTTACTTATTATTTTAATTTAATCTGGACTCATGTAAAATATAAAACACATCCAAGGATAAAAAAGAACATCTCACAAGGGGTCATATCAATCCAGAAGGATATTGGTCACAATATGAATTACGAGCGGAGATAGGAGAAGGGGTTGATTTTTGGGATCACTGGATGAAAACTAGCACATCCATTTTAGATAAAATTGCCCCTATACAAAATAGTAAAAGCTGTTCAAATAAATATAATAAATAGTTTGACACTGAACTTTTAAAAATGAAACAATTAGTAAGATGATCTGGAAAAGGATCTGGAAAAAAATGGGAAAATTGTCAGACAGGAACAACTGGATTAATTTAGTTTTTATTTATTGTATCTTTAATGCATCATTTTTGTAAACCGCTTAGAAACCTCACGGTTATTAGCGGTATATAAGAATTAAATTAAATTAAAATAAAAATCTACAAACAACTGATAAAAGAAAAACATAAAGCATTTTACTCATCCAAAATTGACTCATCCAATACCAGCTCGAAAGGAATCGATACAAAAGAACTGTTCAACTTGGTTACGAATTTATTTGACACCATACGCTACGCTCAATTCATGCATAATATTAAGCTACCTTCAGCAAATGATTTAGCACAGCATTTTGATTCAAAAATTAAAAACTTAAGAAATAACTGTTCAACAAATGACATATATGAACATCAAATAGTTAATATACAAGGAAAAGAAATACCAACAGATATGATTTGGAGTTCCTTTTACGATTTAGAATGGAATAATTATATCAAATTATATAACAAGTACACTAAATCAAACTGCGTTTTGGACTCCTGTCCCCCAGAAATTATGAAAGCAGCTCCATTAGTTTTTAAACTAACTTTGTTGAATTATTTGACCAATAATTTAAAAAAATGGAACATTCCTTACTAATAATGGTCACATTATAATAACCCCAATTCCAAAAAATTGTAAAGAATCATCAGCATTAGTAACTAATTATAGACCAGTAGCATCCATTCCATTTTTTGTAAAAATCATGGAGGGATTGGTACATACCCAATTGATGGAATATCTTGATCAGTTCTCTCTTTTACATGAAACTCAATCTGGTTTTAGATCTTTGTTTAGCCCTGAGACTGTAATTGCGGCCATCTTGGATAATTTACGTTTCTTGTTTAGTAGGGGCCTTAATACCCTGATTATGCAATTTGATATGAGTTCTGCCTTTGACTTAGTGGACCATGGGAAATTGTTACAATGTGGAGAGGTGTTAGACTGGTTTTGAGGTTTCCTTATGTCCCGCACCTATCAAGTCCATTTTAATTACAATCTCTCTGATACCTGGAGTAATCCATCTGGCGTTCTGCAGGGGTCACCATTATCCCCATTGCTTTTCAATGTTTACATGTCATCATTAGGTGTGCAATTGACCCAGCTGGGGATAAAATTATTTAGTTGTGCAGATGACTTTACGATCATTATCCCATTCTCTACCTCTCTCTCTGAAGTTACTTCTAAGGCAACAGAAGTACTAAATTTGATGGAACAATGGATGACTGAATTTAGACTGAAGCTTAATTCAGAAAAAAGCAAAATTTTTGTAGCTTCGTCACACTCGCTTGATATTAAAACATCACTGTGCATCAATAAACTTAGTTATCCTATTCAATCTACTATGAAATTTTTGGGTGTAATACTGGACCAGGGCCTAACCATGAAAGACCCTTTGGTTAGAAAGGATGTTTTTTTACTCTCTGGAAGCTTCAGTCCATTAGAGCATATTTTGATGTTTCATCATTTAGAATTTTGGTACAATCTCTTATATTGAGTAAACTTGATTACTGTAATATCGCCTACCTGACAGTTTCCCAAAAGAATATGCAGCGATTACAACTGGTGCAAAATGCAGCAGTCAGGCTGATTTTTGGGTTGAAGAACATAAGAAGTTGCCTCCGCTGGGTCAGACCAGAGGTCCATCACACCCAGCAGTCCGCTCCCACGGCGGCCCATCAGGTCCATGACCTGTAAGGTGATCCTTGTCTAAAACCCTTTATTCCCCTTTATGCTTCTATCTATACCCTTTCATAATCCTATCTCTACCTCTACCTCTATCTGTATCCCTCAATCCCCGCATCCTTCAGGAATTAATCCAATCCTTCTTTAAAACCTCGTAATGTACTCTGTCCTATCACAACCTCCGGAAGTGCATTCCAGGTGCCCACCACCCTCTGAGTGAAAAAGAACTTCCTAGCATTGGTTCTAAACCTGTCCCCTTTCAATTTCTCTGAGTGCCCCCTTGTTCTTGTGGTTCCCAATAGGCTGAAGAATCTGTCCCTCTCTACCTTCTCTATGCCTTTCAGGATCATGTCTCCTCTGAGTCTCCGCTTTTCCAGGGAGAAAAGCCCCAGCCTTTCTAACCTGTCAGCGTATGGAAGGTTCTCCATACCTTTTATCATTTTTGTTGCTCTTCTCTGAACCTTCTCCAGTACTGCCATGTCCTCCTTAAGTTCGATCATGTAACACCTTCCTACCGACTTCTTAATTGGTTGCCGATGGAGGCACGTATGACGTTTAAGTTTGGATGTTTTTTCTTTAAGGTACTATTCAGTTTAGCCTCTAAATGTATAACTGACCTTTTCTCTTTCTCAACCAATAGACATAAGAGAAGCTCACACTTGAATTTTGTTTTTCCACCAGTTAGAGGATGTAAATTAAAAAGACATCATCAACATCTTTTCTCACATCAGGCAGCATTATGGGGTAAAGATATGGAACAATTGCTTATGCTTACTACTTATGGGGAATTTAGGAAATACCTAAAAAACATATCTGCTCCTGAAGTACTTAGGTAACTGATTTGTACAATCTTATTCCACAATAGCTGATCTCTAGAGCTGTTAGTCACTAGCTTTTAACTTTGTTAGTTCTACTCAGTTTGTAGCATTTTTAATAGAACTTCACAGTCCTGCGGTATATAAATCGTTGTTGTTATTATTATTATTACTATTATAAAAAGTTAAATATGTTGCTATGTAACTTTGAGTGCTTTGAACATGAACACCAAAACCTATCTGCCAGAAGAGAGCACACTTGTACCACAATGTCTGCAGATTTTGTTCACCATGTCTGTGGTTTCACAAATCTGTACTGTGGGTTATATTTTTAGCTTTGGAAAGCCATGGAAAAGGAAAGAAGAGCTTAAGGATCTGTATGATTTAGACCATGCCAAGCTCAGAGGTTCTAAAAAGAAATTTGGGGAGGAAGAGGGGGATTCAGCACCAACCTGCTGATAGGTGAACCAGCCCTAAATTTTGAGTAGCGCTCATTGGCAAAAAAAAAAAAAAAAACCCCAAACCTGGGGAGTGTGTTTGTGTCCCTTGCTGTGGACAATTAGGGGTTGGCTTTTACATTTTGCTCACCTTTTTCTAACCCCAAACACAAGGTGAGTTAAATTTGGGTACACAAGTTATTTCTATGCCAAAGTATCATAGTAAATGATGGCAGATAAAGACCTATGTGCATCAAGTCAGCTCAATATCACTCATTATTTGTAGGCTCCAAAGGGTGGTGGTGAACGGCACCCCCTCCGAAATGACGGAGGTGATTAGTGGAGTACCACAGGGCTCAGTCTTGGGCCCAATCCTATTCAACATCTTTATAAGAGACTTGGCAGAAGGGCTTCGAGGTAAAATAACATTATTCGCCGATGACGCCAAACTGAGTAATGTAGTGGGCAAATGCACAACAGACGAAGATTCAGTGCCCGACAACATGATGCACGACCTACTCCTACTGGAGCGATGGTCTAGGACATGGCAACTCAACTTCAATGCCAAAAAATGCAAAGTTATGCACCTGGGCAGCCAGAATCCATGCAAGTCTTATACCCTTAATGGCGAGATCCTAGCAAAAACGGTAGCAGAACGAGACTTGGGGGTAATCGTCAGTGAGGACATGAAGTCTGCCAATCAAGTGGAGCAGGCTTCGTCCAAGGCAAGACAAATCATGGGCTGCATATGAAGGGGTTTCGTCAGTCGTAAGGCGGAAGTCATTATGCCATTGTATAGATCCATGGTGAGGCCCCACCTGGAGTACTGTGTGCAATTCTGGAGGCCGCATTATCGCAAGGATGTGCTGAGACTGGAGTCGGTGCAAAGAATGGCCACCCGGATGGTCTCGGGACTCAAGGATCTACCATACGAAAAACGGCTTGACAAATTGCAGCTTTACTCGCTCGAGGAGCGCAGAGAGAGGGGGGACATGATCGAGACGTTCAAGTATCTTACGGGCCGCATCGAGGCAGAGGAAGATATCTTCTTTTTCAAGGGTCCCACGACAACAAGAGGGCATCCGTTGAAAATCAGGGGCGGGAAACTACGAGGTGACACCAGGAAATTCTTTTTCACTGAAAGAGTGGTTGATCGCTGGAATAGTCTTCCACTACAGGTGATTGAGGCCAGCAGCGTGCCTGATTTTAAGGCCAAATGGGATCGGCACATGGGATCTATTCACAGGACAAAGGTAGGGGAGGGACATTAAAGTGGGCAGACTAGATGGGCCGTGGGCCCTTATCTGCCATCTATTTCTATGTTTCTATGTATTAATTCATAATTAAACCAAAAATGAATGTGATAAAATATTTGATCATGGTCTTTCTTTGGCATTTCTGGGACAAAGACCATAGAAGTTCAGCTATTGGAATTGCTGTCAAGCCCACTCCAGCCTAACCAAATCCGTCTTGCTGTTTGTGGGTCACAGGTCATAAAGCTCTGCCAAGCGGAGTAGTTAGGGCAGGAGGTGCCCAGGGCAGTGGCACCCCCCCATGCCACTATCTTGCTCTCCCCTGTACCTGTTTAAATCTTTGTCAGTGCGAGCAGTTTCTCCGGCCTGCTGCTTGTGCCGGCATTGGCTTTTTCTCTGATGTCACTTCATTATATTACATTAGTGATTTATATTCTGCCGTTACCTTGCGGTTCAAGTTGGATTACAAATGAATTGTCTGGACATTAGAAGTGTTTTGGGAGTAGTTAGTACGTTTCCTTAAGTTGCTAAGTATTATATCTGAATTGTCAGGACATTAGAAGTGTGTTGGGAGTAGTTAGTACATTTCCTTAAGTTGCTAAGTATTATATCTGAATTGTCATACATAAGGAGTAGTTGCAGGTGATGCTTGGGGTAGTTCTGACTGTTAGTTTGGTTTTATGTGTTTTTTGAATAGAAGGGTTTTTATTTCTTTTTTGAAGGTTTTGTAGTCTGTGGTCGAGGTCGATTGTAGAGTTGGATGTCAAGTGTTGCAGCTCAAGTGGCCAGGAGGTTATCATATAGTTTTTTTCATTTGACGTTTTTGGTTGGAGGGTGTGTGAATGGTGCGTGGGTTCTCCTATGTCTAGTTGAGGTAGATTGAATTAGTCAATTGTTCCAATAGTCTGGGCTGTCTCCGTTTACTGATTTAAATAGTAGGCAGTAAAATTTGAAGTGTACTCTCGCTTGTATTGGGAGCCAGTGTGAGTCGTGGTATGCCTTTGTGATGTGGTCAAATTTCTTCAGCGAGTAGACCAGTGTTAGGGCTGTGTTTTGTAGTTTGTAGTTGTTTCATCATGGTTGCTGGCAAGGGAGATATAGTATGTTGCAATAGTCTATTAGACCTAGGATTAGGGATTGTACCAAGAGTTGGAATTGTTTTCTGTCGAAGAATTTTCAAACTTGTCTTAGCTTTCTCATGACTGCGAATGATTTTTTTATTGTTTTGTTGATTTGTGGCTGCATTGTACAGTCTCTGTCTATCAGTACTCCCAGGAGTTTTAAAGTGGGTTGAATGGGGTATGTTATAGAGTTTATGACCAGGTTTGTTACTGTTGGAGGTTTTATTATTTTTGAGTAGGATGAAGTTTGTTTTGTCAGGATTTAGTTTTAGTTTGTGGTCTTTCATCCATGTTGCTACTGTTTCAAGTGTTCTGTGTATTGTGTCTGCCATGGATGGTGCTGGTTGATCGAACGGAAGGAGAATGGTGATGTCATCTGCATAGCTGTAGGAGGTTAGGCCTTGTTTGTCTAGGTAGGAGCCAAGGGAGGCAATGTATAGGTTGAAGAGTGTGGGAGAAAGAGGTGATCCTTGGGGTACACCACAGAGGTTGGACCATGGCTCGGATTTTTCTTTGTTTGTTTTAACTCTGTATGGTCTGAATTGTAGGAATCCTTTAAACCATGATAGTACCTTACTACTGATTTCTATTGAGTCAAATATTTGTAGAAGGATGTCATGGTCTACCAGGTCAAAGGCTAAGGAGAGATCTAGTTGGATAATCATCAATTTTGCCTGTGCTGAGGTGTTGTCTAGCGGTGTCCATGAGTGAGCCTAGTAGGGTCTCAGTGCTGCGGTTAGTTCTGAAACTAGATTGTGTAGGGTAGAATAAATTGTGGTTTTCTAGGTATAAGTTTAGGACTTTGGCAACTAGGCCTTCCGATAGCTTTACATAAAGTGGTATTGAAGCTATGGGTCTGTAGTTGGATGGTTGGTTTTTTTTTTTCTCCTTTGGAGTCTTTCAGGTTTGGAGTGATGGTGATTTCACTGAGGGCTTGTGGGAAATGACCGTCAGTGAGCAGATTTTGTATCCATTGCAAAAGCAGGGTGCAAAATAACGTACTGGAGGTTTTCAGTAGGTATGGGGGTTAGTGGTTGAGATCGCAGGCTGCATGGCTTTATTTATTATAGAGTTTGTTGAGGTCTGACTATTGTATTGGTGAGAAGTGGGACCATGTTCTGTCTGCTGCAACTGCTTCATTTTCTATGGAGGGCATTGTGATCTTTTCTAGATGCGCAGGTATTCCTTTGAATGTTGATCTTAGGGTTGCGATTTTGTCTTTGAAGAATGTCGCTAGGAGGGTGGCTGTGGGTGTGAGGGCGTTGTTGCTTGTCAGGTAGGGTTTGGTGTCTGAGTTCTTTTAGTAACTAGAATAGTTTCGTTGTGTCTTGAGTTTTTTCACCTATTTGCTTTGTGTAGTATGTTTTTCCTTTTTCTTTTAATTTTTGTTTGTATTTTTGGTTCAGTTTTCTCCATGCTGTTTTTGTGGAATCTTGACTGCATTTCCTCTATTTTCTTTCTAGTTGTCTGTATTGTCTTTTTAGTAGGAGTAGTTTGTTGTTGAACCATTTGTCAGATTTTCTATTGATTCTGGGTTGCTGTGACCAGGAAGTAATTTCAGAAGGGAGCCAGGTCAGCGTGAGCAGCAGGCTAGAGAAGTTGCATGAGGTGGGGGTGCGGAGAGGTGCAGGAATCCCCATCATGACAGTGGCCGGGGCAGTCCGCCCCCTCCGCTCCCTCCCTACGCCATTGGGTATGCCCACCACTAACCTTACATTCCAGCTACTGAAGCTACTATTGAAACCCTCTCTAGCTTTTCCTAAACCAGATTGCCATATATGGGGCACAGACCATAGAAGTCTGCCCAGCACTAGGGCTTAATAATATGTTAAACCTGAGGCAATGAAGTGTAAAATACTTTGTCTAAGGTCATTCCTTCTGTTTTAATTAAGAAGTTTGAACTACTCTTTTTCTATCATATGTCCACAATTTGATCGTTTCAGTATGTGTGATCGTGTTACACTTTATATTCTTGTATGCTATTGGATCTTCGGAAGTAACACAGTAATCCTTCATAGTTTTTTCCATAGAAGAACTGCTTAAATCATCATTGATCCATTTTTTACTTTATTCATTTAATTTAACTTATTTGTATAACTTACTTAGTAAAAACTACTTTGCTTAAGCACTTATCTTTCTTTATCAAAGGTTCTGTCGGCTGGGGACTCCTGCCAACATGTTTCACCTCTCCGACTGTATCAAGGCTGTCCCCTATGCACAAAAAATTAGCATTATTCTTCTTATCTAACTAAGTCACTAAGGCCCCAAAATGGGGGTCCCGGTTTATATTTGGGTCAATACCCCCTCCCAGAATTTTTTAAGGCTGCCGCCACCGCAAGGCTCTGCCCTCTTCCTCCCCCCCCCCCCCCCCGCCCTATCTTCATACCTCTGCCGATCCCTGATGGAGGTGTAGCGGGTCCTCTGTTGATCTCTGGTGGAGGTGCAGCGTTAGGAGCAAGCTAACGGCTGCGTGGATCCACTTTGTTCATCTCAGTGGTACGAGCAGCAGCGCGATTTGGTGCTGCTTCTCAGTGCTAAGCGGCTTTCTTACTGGCTCCCGCGAATTCTCACTTACAGATTTTTGGCTCTTGATCATGAAAATCACATTTAAAATTATGTATCACGTACCATTTTAACAAAAAAGTATGTTGTTATAATTTCTTATTATACTTTCAGGCTTATGAAAATTAATTCTTAGCTTAATTCTTAATATAGGCCTATTATACCTGTTATAGGCTCACATTATACCTTGCTGGATATAGTGTGGGCATGTCCAGGCGTAAATTCAGGGCAGATTGCATAACATCCATGGAAATTTTGCAGTTTGGGCATGCTTGTACAACGGCTTGATGGATTCTGCCTGAAAAGGCCATATAAAAGCAGTTCGCATATAGAACATAAGAATAGCCCTACTGGGTCAGACCAGTGGTCCATCAAGCCCAGTAGCCCTTCTCATGGCGGCCAATCCAGGTGACAAGTATCTGGCCAAAACCCAAGGAGTAGCAATATTCCATGCTACCAATCCTGGGCAAGCAGTACCTTTCCCCATGTCTTTCTCAATAACAGACTATGGACTTTTCCTCCAGGAACTTGTCCAAACCTTTCTTAAAACCAGCTACGCTATTCGCTCTTACCACAACCTCTGGCAATACGTTCCAGAGCTTAACTATTCTTTGAGTGGAAAATAAATTTCCTCCTATTGGTTTTAAAAGTATTTCCCTGTAACTTCGAGCGTTCTCTAGTAATTTTTGACGGGGTGAAAAATTGATCCACTTGTACCTGTTCTACTCCACTCAGGATTTTGTAGACTTCAATCATATCTCCCCTCAGCCGTCTCTTTTCCAAGCTGAAGAGCCCTAACCATTTCTCTTTCCTCATAGGAGAAGAGTTCTGTCAATTTGGGTATATTTTGATGCTTCAAGGCATATAGGCCCTGATTCTGCAAAGTGCGTCCCAATTTTAGGCAGCTGTAGGCTTCCTACAGCTGTCTAATCTGCCAATCGGGATGCACGTTTTTAAAAAAAAATGCTCCCCAGACAGACCGCCTATATTGAAGGCGCCTCCAGGAGCCTAGGGAGGCCTGCAAGACCGCCCAAGCTTGCCTAAGGGCCTTAGGCGAACTTAGGTGTCCCTACGCGTCTCCCTAGTAGAGGAAGAGACGCTTACAATGTAGGCCAGCAAAATGCTGGCCTACATTGTAAGTAGACGCAGCCGCTATACTTATCGCCCGCTATACTTATCGCGGCAAGGGATCTCCCTACCGCGATAAGTATAGCGGCCGCAGCCACCTGTCCGATTGCCAGCAGAAGGGGGCCCAACTCCTCCTGCCAGAAGGCCGGACCCCCCACGCTAACGCATCCCCCCCCGACGCTACCACCCCCCCGATGACCCCCCCTAACCTCCCCCCAACTAACCTCTAAATTGTTGGACGGACGGACGAGTCTTGCTGCTGTCCAGGCAGCAGGCCCGCCTCATTGAAATGAGGCAGGCCCGCCCCTTCCAGGCCCATCCCCACTAAGTCTAAGGCCTGAATGGCCCAGGCTCTAGGAGCCTGGACTAATCAGGCTTTAGGCTTATCAGATACGCCCATCCCCACTAACCCTAAGGCCTGATTGGCCCAGGCGCCTAGAGCCTGGACCAATCAGACTTTAGACTTAGTGGGGATGGGCGGACCCGATAAGCTTAAGTCCTGATTGGTCCAAGCTCCTAGAGCCTGGGCCAATCAGGCATTTTAGCGGGGATGTGGCGGGCCCGCCTCATTTCGACGAGGCGGGCCTGCCGGCTAGACAGCAGCAAGATTCGGCTGGCCGGCCAACAATTTAGAGGTTTATTTGGGGGGGAGGATAATTGGGAGGGGAGGATAGGGGGGCCATCGGGAGGGGTGGTAGCGTGGGGGCGTTAACATGGGGGGGTCTGGAGGGGGTGCGGCACCCTCCTCCCGGCAATCGGACAGGCGGATGCTATACTTATCACGGCAGGGAGATCCCTTGCCACGATAAGTGTAGCGGCCGCATCAACTCTAACCCGATTCTCTAACTGGCGTCTGTAGCATGGGCGCCGGTTACAGAATCGGGGTTAGTGTGGGCCCGATTCTGTATAGGATGCCCCTCCCGGGCGTCCTATACAGAATCAAGGCCATATTGTCTATGTAAGTAACTTTAATTAGTAAGCCAGTTAATTATTAATTGCTATAGGATATCTGACAGCAGAAATGTCTCGCCAAAGTCGCAACAGCTGTGATACATTCTTCTACATTTGTGGCGAGTACATGCTTAAGCCTCAAAGACACACCATGACTCAACTTGTTAAGAAAGCATATGAGCTGTACTTCAGTTACAAGATTGGTGATCAAGACAAATCATGGGCTCCTCACATTTGTTGTGCAAGATGTGCTGTCGATCTTGGAGCTTGGCTTTGAGGTACTTGGAAGTCAGTGCCATTTGCTATCCCTCCCAATGATATGGCGAGAACAGAAGGATCACTTGACAGGCTGTTACTTCTGTCTAACAAATGTATCTGATTTCTCTAGTAAAAATAAGAAATCAATTGAAAATCCCAATCTTCCTTCAGCCATGAGACCAGTGCCTCATCATGACAGTCTTCCGGTACCAAAGCCACCAGAGAAATGGATCTTAAATTAAACCAATGAAGAATCTGCAATGCACCAGCCAAGCACTGACAGTGACATTGATCCTAATTTTGAACCATGTACGTCTGGTGAGCCACATCTTATAACGCAGTCAGAATTAAACGATCTGGTCAGGGACTTAAGTTTGATAAAAGCAAAAGCAGTATTATTGGGTTCAAGACTGCAGGGATGATGTTCACTCTCGCTAGGTATGAAAATTTCTGTCTTTTGAAACCACCAAGATGATTTAACAAATTTCTTTGCATAGGTTGAAAACCTCTGTATCTGCACTGACATTGAAGGGTTGTTCATAGCTTTGGTTTGTTCATATGACCCACAAGAGTGGTATCTTTTATTTATTTGTCAGTGCTAAGCCTCAAGGCTGTTTTGTTACACAGTGGCAATGTCTACCCATCGATACCTATTGGCTATGCTGCACACATGAAAGAAACATATGAAAACATGAACCTGCTGTAAAAACATATCTAGTACACAAAGTACAACTGGAACATCTGCAGTGATCCACTTGTTGACCCGACAAATATATTTTTTGCCTCCTCTTCACATAAAACTTGGCTGATGAAAAATTTTGTAAAAGTGATGAACAAGGAAGGCAAAGGTTTTCTTTATGTAAGACAGATATTTCCAAGAATAATTGACACCAAGATTAAGGAAGGCATTTTTGTTGGTCCACAGATCAGACACATCAATGATGAGAGATTTGAAGATCTGTTAGTTGAGCCAGAGAAAATTGTCTGGAAAGCATTCAAGGATGTTGCTGAGAATTTTCTTGGTAGTTACAGAGCACCAAACTATATTCAGCTGGTTGACAAACTTCTTAGAGAATCCAAACCACGAAGTGCAAAATGTCACTGAAGATGCACTTTCTACATTCACACTTGGACTTCTTCCCCGCGAGTCTTGGTGCAGTCAGCGATGAACATGGCGAAAGGTTTCACCGGGACATTGCCACTATGGAAAAAAGATGTCAAGGTAACTGGAATCCATCAATGCTGGATGACTATTGTTGGACACTGCAACGAGATGCACAGACATTGAGTACAAATGAAAATCAGCAGGAAAACACATTGTCAGGGCGAGCTATCATAGCATATCACAAACTTTGTGCATTAAAACATGTTATAGTCAATTAAAGATACCATCATATTTCTCAAAATTCCTACGTGATAGTCAGTTGGAAATTATATTTGTGTTTATTTTGAAGGGGTCTATCATAATCACCAGTTTGTTTTAAGGAAGCAGATCTTTTGGAAAAATTTGTTGTCCAGTGATATTGAAAATCAGCCTGGGTCCACTGTGTTCTGGAGTAGCTGCAAACATTTATATTCTTTCTCTGAGGAACTGAAGTATATGATCTTGCGGTATGCAGGGACAAGCCTCAGATTATGGAGTAAATCTTCCCATTCTGGGATTTCTTTCGAGAGAAAGGAGACTTCTTTTTTTCTGACTCTTAGTAACATCACCAGCTTAAACCCAACCTCCCTACCAACTTAATTACTTATTCTGTATTAATTATACTACTTTTTTAAAATTCATAATTCTTACTTTCTTTAATTCATAAATATTACTGTCCAATTTTATTTCACTCTTATTTTATTCTCTAATTAAATAATCTAATATAAAAACTCTTAACTCAATAGTTCATCATGGTATGGGATTCATTTATCTCTAAAAAGTCTACATATCATTTTGACACTCGAAACCAACAAAAGAACTATTCTGTAAATATAAAGTGCACTAATGCTTCATAAGTGCTTATATGCTGTAGATACTTCAATTCAGTTCAAATTCATTTAGTTCAATTCTATTCAGTTCAGTTTTCTTCCACTGCTTAAAGTACTTGGCTCAGCTTTTCTCTTTTAAAGTGCACTAATACTTTATAAGCTGATCATTTTAAGAAACATACAAGAAAACTTTATAAGTTGTGGTCAAGATCGATGGCGTTTCACTACTAGGGACCCAGCCTTGAAAAAGCGTTTGTCGCTAAACATGTTGGCAAAAGCAGTCACTAACAGTGACCAAAAAACTAAAGCTAAGTATTTATAACTAAGAATAAATTAAGAAATAACTATTTATTAAGCTAATATAGTATTGAAAATTAGTTAAAATATTGAAAATTAATTGATCCAGGGAAGATTTTGCACATAAAGCTTAACGTGATGAAATGATTTGAACGTGGAGTGGTGCATCTGAGGATCAAAGTTAGCATTCAGGTTACTTGATTCTAAGAAGGATTGAGTCTGTGGGGGGGGGGGGACTCATTTAGGAAAGTCATTGATTACTGATTACAGTTGGATCTCTGCTTAGAGTAACTAATTGCTTTGTCTTTAAAGATACCACATCCAAGAATACTTATGATAAGTCTTATGGTACATGAAGAGGTAAAATATCTATCTTATACACAACCCTAATATGAATATTGCATAACTTCATCTCTTGATGCTTATTTCAAGAAGGCTTGTCCAACTCAAGTTAACCACATCCTCTGTCATGTCATGTGCTAATTACTCTTCAAAAGTAATTGATTACAGTTACTGGGATAGTAAATAAGCAGTTAGCTACAGTAATTACTAATAACTCAATATCGTACAATACTGTGTACAGTGCAGCTTCTCAAAAGCTGCTAGAATAATCTAGGCTAAAGAAGCTTCTTTGCTTGGGCTCCATTGGATGGCATTGCTCATCATCAAGGACTTGTTTCCTGCTATCCATGGAGAACACCTACTACAGTTAAACAACTTGGGTTTCAGGCTATGTGCACAAGAGACCCCAGTGTGCCGATATGAATGAGGCAGGAGTTTTTGGACACACCCTCCTTTTCTGAGTATAAGATTTGTTCTAGTGGTTTCAGAAGAACATCCTTTTGTGTATTACCATCTGACAATCTGTTATCATTTTAAGAAACATTCAAGAAAACTGCTTTTCCTAAAGGCTTTCAGATCATTGGCATTTAAGTAATACATAATACATCCCAGATGTACTGAACTATGAGCTGTCTCCTTTTCAATGGAAGGACTGACATGTTAGGTGATTAATAATCTTATCTTTAATAATAAATACAATCCTGGGGCTTGTAGTAAAACAGTTCCTGTGGTAATCTAGGACTTTTACTACACATTTTCATGTGATATAGATTACTGTTTTGTTAAATTGAAATTGAAATAATGAAAATGGATCCTCCAGTAATAGTGCACAGTATGTTCATGTGAATGGTCGCTTTCAATCCCTGTAGATTTTATGCAGTATAAGGACGGTTGTAGTTGCTATTTATTTAAATGTTAGTATGCTCTGAATGTTTTGAGTATGGAAGGGGGTGTTTTTCCTAATTAAGAGTTGAAAGAAGTGAAAAGTCCAGAAGCTTCATTTTGGGGGGCTGGGAACACTCATAGGGCTAGATTCACTAACCTGCCCGATCTATGGCCAATCCGCAGCAGGCCGACAAATTCACTAAAGGCCAGCATGCAAATGGGGGCGATCAGAGGAACGCCCTCCACCAATCCTGAAGCATGCGTAAACCATCTTCTTTGTCTGTAGATGGTCTGCGCATGCTTTCAGAGCTGCGAGATGCTTTTTTTTCCGTTTTTTAAAACTTTTTTATATACTTTGCGAGCCTGTGGTTTTAACCCACTTTAAACCCATCAGTTAAAACCACGGGCTCACACTGCGGGGAAGGGCAGGAGAGTCGGGGCTGTGCAGGGCAGGCGAGTCGGGGCTCAGCAGAGCTGGAGAGTCGAGGCTGAGCAGGGCAGCAAGAGAGAGTTGTGTCAGAGAGCAGGGCAATTGGAAAGGACCTGAGCGACTGGTCCTCAGCAGTCACTTATTTTTTGATCAGGCAGCCCAGTCGGTGTTCCTTAATTTTTTTTGTGAATCGCGTCCTTCCTACATGCGCAGATCGAAATCGGATCGGCCAGAGGTTAGTGAATCATGTCAGAGGAAAATCGAGTCACAAAGGGGTTGCAAACTGATTGGTACACGATCGGTTTGCTTAGTGAATCTAGCCCATAGTTCATCCCAGGGTTTCAATTGTGGAAGTCCCGGGGCTATGCCAGCCTGAGGCATCTTTTTGATGGGGGTACGGGGGTTTTCTCCACTTTTGCGCACCTACAGTCCTGTTGGGAGCTCCCTGCTACACAGTTCTGGGCCTACTTGCAGGTGCAACATTATTATTTTTCCTTATCACGCAGATGGGGAGAGCAGTGGTCTCTTGGTCGGCTAGATGCCCACCTGGCTCTGCTACCCTCCTGGATGAATACCTTAGCCACTTGGTATAGGATCCTTAAGACTGCTCTCCCAGTCCCTTATTTGGCCCGGGTAGCTGCTCAGTGGTCTCGAGACCTGGCCATTGACTATACCAGCACTCAATTTTTGAACCTTTTTGCTAATCTTTTTCACTTAGCTGGATCTACAGACCTAAGGGAGATGCAGTTTAAAATCTTGCACCGTGCTGGCCTGGGGTAAATATATGTGCCTCTGGGATGACGCAACATGCTCCCATTGCCAGAGGGCTAAGGGCACACTAGTATCCATGCTTCTGGAATGTGCTCATGTGGCTATCTAGCTCCAGGTTCTACTTTTCCTGGATGACCTGGTCATCCGGCCAGTACCTCGGAATTATGCTTTATTGCTCTTGGGGGGACTAGAGGAAGGTATCGCGGGGGGGGGGGGGGGTTGCCCGACCACAACGGAATTTTTTATACCCTGCACTCCTGGTGGTAAAAAAGCTCTTGCTACAACATTGGGCGGAAGGGGCACCAGCTTCCTTCTTCCAGTGGCTTCCGAAAATGTGGGAAATACTTCTTAATAGTGCGGAGTTTCCAAAGCACCGATATACTTATCTTAAATACTAAGTCAGAATGTTTTTCCAGTGTTACTCCCAATAGTGTCCCGATTTTAGGCAGCCTACTGCTGTCTAACCACTAATCGTGACGCATGTTTAAAAAAAAAAATCATCCCAGGCAGGCCGCCTACATTGTAGGCACCTCTGTGAACCTAGGGAGGCACGTAGGACCCGTCTAAGGCTAGGTGTGGGTGTGATTTTACCCAGAAGTGGCCTTTAGGTGCCTCCCTAAGCCCACGATAGGCACCTGAAATGTATGCCAGCAAAATGCTGGCCTACATTTCAAGCAGCCGCTGAGCTTATCGCTGTAAGGGTTCTCCCTGCCATGATAAGTTTAGCAGCTGCAACCCGTCCCCCACCTCCACAAAGACTACCGGCAGGAGGGATGCCCAGTCCCTCCTGCCAGAACATCCCCCCCCCCTGCAAACAGCCAAATGGGAGATGACATTAAAGGTGAGTCTCTCACAATAGCTATCTCTTAGAGACTATGGATCTCAAGTGCTCACGGTTAGCAGCCGCTTGAACTAGGTCAAGGACTCACTAGCCCATATGCGAGCTATCATCGGTCCAAAATATCTCTATTGAGGGCTACTTAATTTTTATAAAGTTTTTTTACTGTATATATTTTATTACTTATATTGTAATCTCTCAACTGTAAGTCCTTATTGGAACTATAATCTTAATATAGAGTACTTAGCTCGGGTGTAATTGTATACCCGGCTTCTCATCCAGCGACGGAAGATCTCCGTTTCTCTCCCACAGTCACGGGGGCTTCTTCACGGCATAGGTGGAGATGCGTAAACTATAAAATTAAAAGCCTTTATTTAGGTATCTTTGGTGTGTTTCACATTAATTAGATAGGATTAAAGGTGAGTCTGCCAGGACATATAGGGAAAATACTTGAGTACCTAATTATGAAATCTATTCATGAAAAGGTGTTTAATAAATCCAAATAAATAAATATTCATATCCCTAACTGCTGGCATATTTTTCCAGTATCCAGGTCTGAGAAGCCACCATGTTTTTTGACTCGGAGCTTCACTAAGAGATTGGTTACCTATACGTCCTGAGGCAGCTTTTTTGAAGTGAAACGCTGGCCATCGTCGACGGGTGGTACATCTCTTTCAGACACAATCAGTATTGCTCTGATGAAGCATTAGCTGCTTAATCATTGTAGTCTCTCAATATAGTTTAAACAACTTAGGGATTCTACTGCATTGCATAAGGCTTTTATATAGTGAAAGATTATAAAGAAGGTTTTTTATGCCTCCTATTTATCTACAATTTTAACATATTGTTGGGTTGGAGGAGGGGATATGAGGCTTTTTCCTACCTCGTGATAATTTTCACAATATTAAGCCATTTAGTTAATGCTTGCTAATCCCTATTTTGTTTCTATGTAGACTCTTGGGAAACTATTTGTGGATCACTCCTTAGCATTTACGTGGTGTGTGTGTTTACTGTGCTGCAAACATTTTGAGAGTGTGGTTGTTTTTGATATTTTTCCAGTATGACATTACTCTTCATTCAAATGGGATATACAGCATCCACATTAACTTAGAATTACTGAATTTCATTTAGGTTAACTATACATGCTTGAAGTTCTCACTTGCTGTCAAATTGTATCATAACACATCCAATTCATACAGTCCTTGTTTTCATTATCTTCTACCTAAACAAATTTCCCAGATCTGAAATGTAGAATATCCTACCTACGTTCAAGGGAAATTCTGGATGTAGATGTGAATACTCTTCATCCTTTGAGCTGTGGAGCCATTCTTTTTTTCTCCTGCTTTAATCATTTTTTTGGTTCTGCACTGTAGATCTTTGATATTTCTTTTCTTTGTTTTAGGAATACCACTTGCCATTGTTTTTGCTAGTGATTGGACAGCTCTGCAGTAGACCTCTGTTTTGTTTGTTTTCCTTATGCTGACACAGCTGTTTTGCTTTAACCACTTGGAGGAGATGGTTAAAAGCCTTTGTGATCTTAGCTAACCCAGCAGATTTCTTGCCTGTAAAATGTTTGAAAGAACAAATAGTGAAACATGTAACTGATGACAAGCTGTATACCCAAGTATTTTCACACTGCATTGTGGAACTCTGGGGATTTTGGCCTTTGGTTGATATGTAGAGGGGGTAGGGGGAGAGTGTGCGTTCAGAAGCTGTAGGATAGGCACTGTCCAGTGTCAACAACTCCAAGCCCAATCCTGCTTGCATAATAAATGTGTTCCAAGGAAGAGGCTGTGCAGACACGGCATAAAGGACATATGGCTGCCATATGTGGCCTGTCCAGAAGTCACATTTCAACTGTATTTTTTTAACCTTTGGGGAGGATCTTTGAGATGATTTTGAATTAAAGCATCATTGGTCACTATCATAGACTGTGTTAGTAAATTTAAAAAAGCTTATCTATAGACAGCCGAACCCTTTTTTGAAAATTCTGGTACATTAGGTTTTACATTGAAAGTACTACTACTAATAATAATTTTATTCTTATATACCGCCAGACCACAACAAATAAAGCTCAACATTCAGCAGATAAACAGTTCATAAGAAATACATCAGTTTCATAGAAAATGTAAACAGTACATACTAATAATAAAAGCATAGGCTTAAGTTACAAATTTTTTGAAAAGTTGGGTCTTTAATAATTTTCTAAAAAAGAAATAGGATGAGACTCCTGGCATGATTTTACCAAACCAGGCATTCATTTTGGCTGCCTGAAAAGCAAGGGTTCTCTAGACCAGGGGTGCCCACACGTTTTGGGCTTGCGAGCTACTTTTTAAATGACCAAGTCAAAATGATCTACCAACAATTAAAAAAAAAAAAAAAAAACACAAAGCACACTGTATGCATAGAAAATGTTAATCATCATTCCTATTCCAGGGTTTTCCAAAGAGGTCAAAGCAGATGACTCTAAGCACTATCACCTCAGTAACAACCATACAAAAATAGACAAATATACCCCCTCCCTTTTTACTAAACCACGATAGCAGTTTTTAGCGCAGGGAGCTGCGCTAAATGCCCAGAGCTGCTCTCGACACTCATAGGCTCCCTGCGCTAAAAACCTCTATTGCGGTTTAGTAAAAGGGGACCTTAGTGTAAAATATAGACAGCAGATATAAATTCAGACACATTTTGATCACTAAATTTAAAATAAAATCATTTTCCCTACCTTGTCTGGTGATTTCATGAGTCTCTGGTTGCACTTTCTTCTTCTGACTGTGCATACAATCTTTCTTCCCTTCTTTTAGCTTGTATGCTTCTTCTCCTCCAGACCTCATTCCTTCCTCCCAACTTTTCCTTCCTCTTCCCTGCCCTTTCTTTCTCTCTGCCTCCCTTTCATTTTTTTCTGTTTCTCTTCTTTCCTTCTGTATCCCTGCCTGCCCTTTTTCTTTCTTTCTCCCTGCCCTCCCCCAAGCCACTGCCACTGCCATTACCATCGGGGACCAGGACCCAAACACCACCAATAACAGGCCCCAAGCTCTCCCTGCTTCGGCCAACCAGCATTCCTCTCCCCGACGTCAATTCTGCTGTCGGGAAGAGGCAGGCTGATCAGCCCAAGATCGTGATCAACCTATTGGGGGAAATGCTGCTGGGTCCTGCCTTCGCGGAAACAGAAAGTAGGCAGGACCCGGCAGGAACAAGAACAAATGCTTCACTAACCTGTCTCCCGCATTAGCCCGTAGCGAACGCTTGCTTCAGGGCTCTCGACATGTGCGTGACGCCTTCCCTTCTCCCCCCCCCCCCCCGGACATAACTTCCGGTTTCGGAGGGAAGAGAAGAGAAGCCGGCACGCACACGTTAGAGCCCGGAGCATAAGTTCGCTAGGGGCTGAAATCTCCAAGCCAGTTTTTTTGGTTTTTTTTTTAATGTTCAGCAGCGGCAGATGACAGCTGGGCGGACTGCCCAGCTAAAAGGCCCTAGGGAGAACACTGGAGAGGAAGGCTGATCGGCCCGTAGATCAGGACGGCAACACGAGTGCGATCGACTCGAGTTGCCTTCCTGAGCTACTGGTCGATCGCGATCGACGCGTTGGGCACCCCTGCTCTAGACGGTTGGGTATGTAAATAAGTGAACTCCACGTGTGGGCTTATTAGAGTGGTATAAAGAAAAATGAGAAACAAGGTAACCTGGAGACATACCAAAGATTGATTTAAAGCAAATACATGTGAATTTAAATAAAACTCTAGCCTCAATAGGCAACCAATGTAGTTTTTGATAGTAAGGGGTAATGTGCTCCCATTTTTTTCAGACCGAAAATAAGTCGGATTGCGGCGTTTTGTACCACTCTTAGTTTTGAAAAGATTTTCTTGTAAGCGCCCAAATAGATTATATTATAGTAATCAAGGATACTTAGGGCTCCTTTTACAAAGGCGCTCTAGGGCCTTAACGCGCGGAATAGCTTGCGCTAAAATGCCGCGTGCGCTAGCCACTACCGCCTCCTTATGAGCAGGCGGTAGATTTTTGGCTAGCGCGCGCTAATCCGGTGCGTGCAATAAAACCCGTAGTGCACCTTCGTAAAAGGAGCCCTTAGTATAGATGATTGAACTAGCAGGTGAAATGAAGTATCATGAAAATATTTCTTAATGGTTCGGAGTTTACAGAGAACCGAGAAACATATCCTGAGTATCAGGTCTGTGTGCAGAAAGAGGTTGCCCCCCCCTCCCAAAAAAACCCAACCAAAGGCGGATTTGAAGCAGTTCAGGTTCTAGGCAACTCAGGTTTTAGGAATTATTTCTTTACTTTTTTTTATACCGTGCTGGGGAACAATATTTTCTTTATTTAATGTAAGGATGGGAAAAAACAAAGGGACAGTATGGAGCTTTGGTAAGAAAAGGTGTATCGTTCTTGACTGCAGTACAGTCCTATGCAAAAAGTTAGGAGTCAAATTGTTAGCTTCTGTTCACGTAAGGATTCAGTGAAACATAAGAACATAAGAGTTACCTCCGCTGAGGCAGACCATAGGTCCATCTTGCCCAGCGGTCCGCACCCGTGGCGGCCCATCAGGCCTATTGCCTGAGCAGTGGTCCCTGACTAATTTTATAGCTTACCTCTAATCCTGTCCCTATAATCTACCTCTACTCTTATCTGTACCCTTCCATCCCTTTGTCCTCCAAGTACATATCCAAAGCTTCTTTGAAGCCCTGTAGCGTGCTCCTGCTTATCACATCCCCCGGTAGCGCATTCCATGTATCCACCACCCTCTGTGTGAAGAAGAACTTCCTGGCGTTTGTTCTAAACCTCTCCCCTTTCAATTTCTCCGAGTGCCCCCTTGTACTTGTGGTTCCCCTTAATTTGAAAAATCTGTCCCTGTCTATTTTTTCTATATCTTTCATGATCTTGACGGTTTCTATCATGTCTCCTCTAAGTCTCCGCTTTACATATCGTACAAAGTTAAACTGGACATCATCATGCACATTTTAATACATAACTACTATTTGTTTTTAACAGATTGAAAATAAAAAATTAAAATGAGTAAGGCAGGAGCAGAACTTTGAACACCCTTTCACTTGATTCATTTCTAAAGTTATTAGGGGCCTTTTTACTAAATCTTAGAGTGTCACTAACAGAATTAGCATATGCTAAATGCTACAAGTCCTATTTTATACCTATGGACCACAAGGCACTTAGCACATTCTAAGCTTTAATAGAAAGGGACCCTTAGTAAAGGTTCGCCCATAGTGTGGGATAGAAAGAACAAATGAATTTGATTGTTAAACTTTCAGTTTAGTCAGGTAAAAACAGACTTTCTATCCTCTCAACTTAAGATTCCTTTATCTATTTTCAGCAAGCATGGGCTCCTCTAAGCAGATATGTGAGCATTTAAAAATGAAGATAAATTCACTCTTACAAAGTAGGGGAAGGCTATGTTAAAAAAAAGCATCTCAATGTATCATCTAGCAATTTCAACTGTTAAGCAGGATTGGAAGACCAAAAATATCTCTGCTAAAACTGCTCAAAAACTGGTCATACAAACAAGAAATGGCCTGCTGAAAAGTGTAACTGGCACAAGAGTAGTTGTTCACAGTAACATAACATAAACTTTATTTCTATCCCACAAAAGCCTCTCGGAAAACTGTACTCATACAGCGAAATACAATTCAAGATCTATAAAATAACAAATCAAACTAAAAATTAACCCCCCATAAATTTCCTAAACAAGCATGTTTTTAGGAGTTTCTGAAAATGTATATGAGGTAGAGGTATCCAGAAAAAATGGATTTCATTTTCATTCCTTGCTGCTTGAAATGAGATAAATTGGTTGTGATATCTCCTATAAACACAATCTTTGGCTGATGGAAATGAGAAAAAAAGACAATGAACGCAAAGTGCAAACAGGAGCTGTAAAAGAAAATTGGTCAACTATCAGGCCTTAGGATTAGTGGGGATGGGCGGACCCGCTATCCCTAAGGCCTGATTGGTCCAGGCTTCTAGATCCTGGACCAATCAGGCCTTAGATTTAGCGGGGATGGGCCGGAAAGGGGCGGGCCCGTCTCATTTACACAAGGCGGGCCTGTCGGCTGGACGGCAGCAAGACCCGTCCAGCCGACCAACATTTAAAGGTTAGTTGGGGGAGGGAGGTTAGTTGGGGGGGTCGTCGTTAGCATGGGGGGTCCGGGGGTTCCGGCAGGAGGAGTTGGGCATCCTCCTGCCGGTGATTACCAGTTTGGGGGGGAGGGAGGGTCTGGGGGGTTCCGGCAGGAGGAGTTGGGCATCCTCCTGCCTGCGATTACCAGTTTGGGGGGGAGGGGTGGTCCAGGTCCGGGGTTCCGGCAGGAGAGTTAGGCATCCTCCTGCCGGTGATGGGACAGGCGGCCGCGGCCGCTATACTTATTGCAGCAGGGAGATCTCTTGCCGCGATAAGTATAGCGGCCGCGTCTACTTACAGTGTAGACCAGCGTTTTGCTGGCCTACATTTTAAGCGTCTCTTCCTCTACTAGGGAGACGCGTAGGGCCGCCTAGGTTCGCCTAAGGCCCTTAGGCGAGCTTAGGTGTCTTGCGGGCCTCCCTAGGCTCCCGGAGGCACCTTCAATATAGGCGAGCTACAGCTGCCTAAAATCGGGACGCACTTTGTAGAATCAGGGCCGAAGTGCCTTATAATAAAAACAACCAAACTAAACCTTAAGTTTATATAACGCGTCCTTTCCATAAAGATAGAGCTCGGCACGGTTCACAGGTACTTTAATAAATGAGGGAAGAACATAATAAGAATTAATTAGTGGTTATAAAGGGAGTGGTGAGCTTTACATTTTTGAAAAAAGCCAGGTTTTCAGATGCTTTCGGAATAATTGGAAGGAGCCCAGATTCCGCAGCAGGGCAGGAAGTTTATTCCAAAGCTCAGTGATTTTGAAGAAAAGAGATTTCCCTAATTTTCCTGCATAGATGACGTCTTTTAACGAGGGGAAAGATAGTTTAAGTTTTTGGGTGGATCTGGTAACTTCAGGTCTCGAAGAATTCCAAGATAGTGGAATTAGGGAAGGAAGAATGCCATGTAGGATCTTGAATGTTAGGCAGGTACATTTAAAGTGAACCCTAGAAATCACTGGAAGCCAGTGAAGTTTTGACAGAAGTAGGGAAAGTTTCAAGTTTATTCGTAGCTTGATATACTGACCATCACATGTATCTGGGCGGTTTACAATACTACAAATTAAAAAGTTTAATATGAATAGATAAAATAAAATAATATGGGGTAAACCTAAAACTATGACAATTGAGACTGATTGGAAATGAAAGGATTTTGGAGATAGGAAAGTAATTAATTATAATGATAAAGAAAATTTGTGCTTCCATTGGAAGCCAATATAATTTGCAAAAATAAGGTGTAACATGATCTGTTTGTCTTACATTGAAAATCAAACGCGTCACCGTATTCAGAATCATACGAAGTTTGTAAATATGCTTTTGATTACCTGCAAACTAGACAATATTACAATAATCTAGAACTGATAAAACCAATGACTGCACTAACAATTAAATAATAATAATTTATTTTCTTATATACCACCCAACCGGAAGTTCCGGGCAGTTCACAAGAGGAACTGAGACATATCAGTGAAGACACAAAATGCAGTAGAATTCAGTGGAATACAATACAATGAAATACAATATGATGCAGTACAATGTAATATAATGTGAAATCATCGCATAAATTTACCAAACAAATAGGTTTTTATCAATTTTCTGAACTCAAGGTAAGTTTTGTCTAGGCTTTCAGAGCAGGATACATAAACATACCCTAGTTTCTTGTGTTCTTATTTGATGAGAATAATTTTAGTTGGGTGGATAAGTATGATGGTAGTAGTCTGAAGAGTGCTTTATAACAAATGCAGCTGAATTTAAAAATAACTCTAGTTTCGAAAGGGAGCCAATGAAGTTGCACATAAAAAGGCCACATAGTCAAACTTTTTTAATACAAAGATCAGACGAACAGCTGCATTTTGAACCAGGCGAAGTCTTAGTAATATTTTCTTGGTTGACTCTAGGTATGTGATACTACAATAGTTTAAGGTAGATAGGATGGTGGATTGAACTAGTATCCCAAAGGACTTCTTGTCAAAATATTTTTTATGGTTCATGGTTTCCATAAAATAGCAAAGCATTTTTTAGTCGGTCAGTGTGTTTCTCGAACGTTAGGTGTCGGTCTAGAGTAACTCCCAAGATTTTGATGTGACTTGCTATCTCAAAATTTTGACCATTGAGTTGAATGGTAGTTTCCCTGAGTTTGTGGTTGAAGCTAGCAAGGAAGATCTTAGTTTACTCAGGGTTGAGTTTCAATTTTGACTACAACATCCATTGTTCTAATTTTCCCAGAATATTTGAGATAAGATACTTAGTTCTGTTGAGAATGATTGTAGTGGTATTAGTATAGTGATATCATCAGCGTAGATGTAGAATATCACATTGAGACTTTGTAGTAAATTAGCCAAAAGGACTAATTATACATATTGAACAGCGTTGGTGATAGTGAAGAGCCTTGCGGGACTCCACAGGAATTTGTCCATAGGGGAGAGTATTTACCTGCACTGTATACTTGATAAGATCTGTTTTTCAGGAAACCCTGGAACCATTTGTGTACATTACCTGTGATTCCAATTGAATTCAAGCAGCCCAACAGTAGATTATGATTTACCAGATCGAAGGCACTGCTTAGATCTAGTTGGAGAATCAGGGCACTGATACCTAAACTAAATAGGTTGTTTAGTTGATTGATTAATGATGCTAGTATGGTTTCTGTACTGTGACCTGAAAAAAATCCAGATTAAATTTTTCTAAGTGTTTGACCAATTCATCATTTACTAATCCTTCTAATATTTTAGTGAATAGCGGGATGCTGGCTACTGGTCTGTAATTTTTTTGCGCATGTAATTGGGTCTTTTGGGTTTTTTATAATGGGTGTGACTATAATTTGTCCTAGTTCCTGCCCAAATCGACCTTCTTGCAATTAGAAAATGACCCATTTGAAAAGGTTTGCTCTGAAGCAAAAGGGTGCATTATTCAGTACATTACTAGCGTAGTTGTCTAATCGACAGTGCTTTATTGTGTATTTAGAAAACAGTTTGCGAGCAGGGATCACTTTAAATGGAGCTGGAGAGTCGGAAAGCCATTTTGAACTGGTCCCCAGCAGTCGTTTTTATGGTTGATTGGCCAACCCAGTCGGATTGGAAATTTTCTTTGGTGAATCACGTCCCTGTCTACTTTGCATGCGTTTTTCCTCATTTGCATGCACGGATTCGAAGCGGATCGCAGGAGAGTTAGTGAATAGTGCAGGAGGGAAATCTGGTCACAAAGGGGTTGCAAACCGATCTGTACTCGATCGGTTTGCTTTGTGAATCTAGCCCTAAATCAGAGGTAGAAACTTAACATCTATTTCTTTCTTGTAAAACTTAATCAGAGGTAAAAATTAGCACCTTTTTGTTTCTTGTAAAAAACGATCGGAGGTAAAACTTAGCACCTAATCGATCGAAGTGTCCAGATTACCCCAAAATGTTTGTGAACTACTGAGTCCAAATGAATGCCCATTGTTAAGTTTCTTTCTCATTCAACTCCCAATATTTTAATAGTAGATTCTAAGGGATATATAAAGTGTCATTCAAAATTAATTATCGTCATTCAGCCTTGTTTAAGTGGCAAAAAAACAGTTTTTTGAGAATTGAGTTTAAATTCTAACATCCATTCTTCTACTGTACGCAAAACCTGTGCAATATGTTGACATTGTTGTGATGGTAAAGAAGTTAAAGATAAGACAACTGTAATGTAACTCAGTCAGTCTGTTTCCCAGCAATGAAAGATAAATATTAAAAAAGTAATGGAGAGAGGGACAACCCTTGGGGTACACCACAAGAGTTTCCTCAAGTTTGTGAAAGTGATCCTTTAAAGCACACTTGATATGTTCTGGAATATAAAAATCATAAAACCACCGATGAACAGAGCTAGATATTCCAACAGAATCCAGACAACCAAGTAAAAATTCATGATCAATAAGATCAAGAGCACTGAAGAGATCGCATTGCAGTATTAGTACACCCATGCCCCTACTAAAAAGGGAATACAGGTAATCTAGTAAAGAAGCAATGACTGTCGCAGTACTGTGCAGCGGCAGAAAATCCATACTGTGAGCTATGTAATAAGTCAAAATTCTTCAAATACTCCAGTAACTGAACACAAACAGTGTCTTCCAACAACTTCCCAAAAAACAGTATTGATGCAATAGGCCTGTAGTTATTAACTAAGCTAATGGAACCTTTTTTGTCTTTTAGAATGGGAGTAATAATAATATGGCCTTTCTTGACAGGGTATGTACCTAATGGGAACATATTTTGAACCCAATTAAACAGCTATCCTTGAAATTGAAAAGAGCCGGTCTCAAATACTCGAAGAGAGCACTGATCTAGGAAGCAATCCAAATGAACATATTTTGCATAGAGCTTCCTGAAAGAATGCCACAGTACACTACAGAAAGTGCTCCAATTCAAATCTACAGGGCAAAAGGCATATACCACTTGTGACTATCATTACTACTGACCGCAGAGGAGTTTTGGCAACATTACTTAGAACATAGAATAGCCTTACTGGGTCAGACCAATGATCTATCAAGCCCAGTAGCCCGTTCTCACGGTGGTCAATCCAGGTCACTGGCAAATACCCAAAGAGTAGCAACATTCCGTGATACTGATCCAGGGCAAGCAGTGGCTTCCCCCATGTCTTTTTCAATAACAGATTATGAACTTTTCCTCCAGGAAATTGTCCAAACCTTTCTTAAAACCAGATACGCTATCCACTCTTACCACAACCTCTGGCAATGCGTTCCAGACCTTAATATTCTCCGAGTGAAAAAATATTTCCTTATATTGATTTTAAAAGAATTTCCCTTTAACTTCATTGAGTGTCCCCCCTAGTCTTTGTAATTTTTAAAGGAGTGAAAAATTGATCCACTTGTACCCATTCTATTCCACTTAGGATTTTATAGACTTTGATTCATATCTCCCCTCAGCCATCGCTTTTCCAACCTGAAGAGCCTCATTCTTTTTAGTCTTTCCTCATATGAGAGAAGTTCCATCATCTTGGTCGCTCTTCTTTGAACCTTTTCTAATTCTACTATTTTTATTTTTATTTTTTTTTTGAGATACGGTGACCACAATTGAGCACAATACTCAAGGTGAGGTTGTACCATGGATCAATAGAGGCATTATAATATTAGTCTTATCTATCATCCTTTCTCTAATAATTCCTAGCATCCTGTTTTGGTTTTTTGGCCACCGTTGCACATTCAGTGAAAGATTTCAGTGTATTGTCTATGATGACTCCTAGATTTTTTTCTTGGGTGCTGACTCCTAAGATGGACTCTAGCATCTCGTAACTATGATTTGGATTATTCTTCCCAATATACATCACTTTGCATTTGTCCACATTACCACCCCCCCACCACCCCTTTTTACAAAGCTGCTCTAGTGGCTGCTGAGTGGCAAAAGCCCCAAAGCCCTTTAAATTCCTATGGGCTTCAGGGCAGTTACTGCAGCAGCCCATGCTGTCGAACTTTGTAAAAGAGGGGTTAAATTCCATCTATCATTTGGATGCCCAGTCTTCCAATTTTTCACAGTCTGCATGCATTTTAACAACTTTGAACAGTTTTGTGTCATCTGCAGATTTAATCATATCACTTGTCGTTCCAATTTCCAGCTCATTTATAAATGTTAAATAACACCGGTCCTAGTACAGATCCCTGCAGCACTCCACCATTCACCCTCCTCCATTGAGAAAAGTGGCCATTTAACCCTATCCTCTGTTTTCTGTCCAATAATCAATTCTAATCCACAACATTAGAATATGTAGAATATTTCCTCTTATCCCATTACTCTATAATTTCCTTCATGAGGAACTTTGTCAAACTTTCTGAAAGTCTAGATACACTATATGAACTGGCTCTCCTTTATCGACCTGTTTATTATGAAGCAAATCGGTGAGGTAAGACCTCCCTTGGCTGAACCCATGCTGACTTTGTCCCATTAAACCATGTTTGTCTATGTGTCCCATAATTTTATTTTTTTATACTAGTTTTATGACCTCATGGTAAAAATCATTGTCACAGTTCCAGGCTTGAACATTGTTGAAAATCGGTGGTGAGATCTCAAGCATTGTAGTGGTTGTTATGAGATCTATTACTATTTCTGGGTTAAAATTCTGCAGAGAAGAGTGGGGTAAAATTCCCAGAGTAAGACACCACAGCCTCTTAACTAGCTGCTGGGAATGTTTGGAAGCTGCTGTTTCTGCCCAAAGGGGTGTTATAAAGTTCAGATTTAAATGGTGTCTAAACTTTCATGCACCACATTCATTCTTTTCAGTCTGTTAAAACCAGCAAGCACATTTTTAATGCATAATTAATTTGGTTATTTATAATTTAATTCAACACTTATATTCGCCTATATCTTGAAACTCCAAGTAGAGTTTACAATAGACAATGCAATCCAGTCTTACAGACAAATGAGACCAGAGATAAAAACATCTTTTAACACATTCAAAATATCTTTACTGTTTTGATAGAGTTCTAATTTTACATAAATTCTCTTATAGACATCTTTTAATAGCATTGGAATATTTGAATGAACAACCAGATTTTTAAGTTATTTCCTAAACAGTTCATATGAAGACTTGTAATTATATATGGTGGGGGGGTTTCTTGTTTCATACTGACTATAATTCTTTGGACAAAGTTGTTTAAAATGGTTCAGACCCTGAGAGTGCAAACTTCTGTCTGGAGTATAAAGGAGACAGTGACCTTTATAGGGTTAAATTGTAATCAGCTCAAAACAGAGTATAATTTAATCATGATAAATACAATCAAATATTTAAAATAATATCAATAAAATCACTTCCCGGTTCTGTTCCTTGTGACCCTGGGCAAGTCACTTAATCCTCCAATGCCCACTGCTTTGAAATGCCAAAACAACAAAAAAGTGGTATAAAGTCCCCATTCCCTTTCCCAATAAGAATTTTCTTGTTCAAATCATCCTAAATATTTTTTTTAAAAATCCATGTTTTATATTTTCAAAATAAAATATACATAATACTTTTAATATCATCTGAAAATTCATTCCAGTAATAAGAACCCATGTACATAATCACTTTATTAAAAGTTGATTTTCAACAAAAGTTCTTTGGAAAATGGAAACTGTAATCACTGCCTATCTGAAGTGGAGGAGTAGCCTAATGGTTGGCATAGCAGGCTGAGACAGAGAAGCAAAGGATTGCAGGCAATGGACCTAAAGTTACAATGAAAGACCCAAGCCATGGAGATAAGTTGATTTAAAAAAAAAAAATTATTATTCTTAACCAGAATTTGTAAGATTTGGTAGTTTTTGTTAAAGGCAGCAGCAGGTGGGTCAGTGTGTCGAGGAACACTGCAAGGAAGGTGGCTGCCACAGCCCTTATGGCTTAGGGACTAAAAGCCAGGGCTAAGTGACAGAATGAGAGACAAGAAGTGCTGATAGGGTGAGCAGGGCCACAAACCACACTTAAGCCAGTGATGCAAGGCTTCCCTGAGAAGAAGGAAGTCCTAATGAGAGACTGTGGATAGAGTGTTAAAAACCCGTAGTTGCAGTACTGTGTGGGTAAACTGGCTACCGAAGCTAAGACTCTGCTTACTGTTGGAAACCATAATAAAACACTGTGTTATTGAAGAGAGGTTGGAATATGCTACTGGAGAGAAACGTGGCAGGAAGGAGCTAAACCATGCCAAGAGATAAAAAATGTCATATGTAAGAAATTATAAAAATACAAAATGTATGCAAAACCACAAAGATACATATAAATAATGGCCTTCATTCATATAAATACAGTATATTTTGTATGACAATGTTCCCTCTAAGCTGTGTGGCTGTGTACCATTTAACAAGAGGCCACGCAGCCTTTCAGCTTCACCGTGGAGTCGGGACCAGCACCCCTCTGGTATCACTCTTCCATCTTGTGCCACTACTGCTGCTTTCCCGAAGCAACAGTGGCAAACTGAAACAAACCAGCTGTGGGACCTTCCCATACATACCCATGGATGCCGGCCAATCCTCTTTGACATCACTACTTCTTCCAGGACAGATGAGGGGGCAGATGCTGGTGGAAGTGGGTTGGGGGAGAGAGAGGGGGCAGACGCTTGTGGAAGTGGGTTGGGATGGGAAGAGAGGGGGTAGACGCTGATGGAAGTGGGTTTGGATGGGGAGAGAGGGGGTAGATTTTGTATAAAAGTGGAAAGATAGATTCTAGAAAGAACAGGGGAGAGAGAAGGCAGATGGGTGGGGTACAGAGGAAAGAGATCAGGAAAAGTGAAAGGTGAGATACTGGATGAAAGGTGAGGGAGAGAGGGAGCAGATGTATGGAAGGGGAGAGATACAAAGAGGATGGAAATATGGGAGAGGAGGAGATGCTGGATAGAAAGCGGAGAGGGGATTAAGCTGTATAGAAAGAGGGAGTGAAGCCTGGATAGAAGAGGGGAGAGACAGGAAGGCGATGATGGAACAGGAGAGAGGAGGCAGACTGTATGGAAGGGGGAAGAGACAGGTGAGGGAGATACTGATGGAAGGGGAGAGAGTGTGGAGATGCTGGATAGAAAAGGGGAGAGACATGAGCAGATATTTGGAGGAGAGAGATAATGATGGAAGAGGAAATAAAGGGCAGATATAGGTGGCAAACACTATATAGAAGGGGGAGAGAACAAGGGTAGAGTTAGTGAAAGTTAGAGGTAGAAAAATTCATTAATAAAGCCAAAAAGAAAAGGAGCGGCAAAAAATCCTGGAGAGAGACTTAAGATGGAGGAAAGCAGAAACCAGAGAACTGAATGACAAGAACATAAAGGTAGAAAAAAAGAATTTTATTTTTAATTCAAGATAAAGTAGTGTGGTACCCTTGTTTATAAAAGTAAATAAATATAAATTGAAAATAAAATTAAGATATCATCTTTTCATTGAACTAATTTTAATACATTTTTGACCAATGGTCAGAGACCAAAACCTCCTTTATCAGGTCAGGACAGCTTATTGTCCTGACCTGGAGAAAGAGGTGTTGGCTTCTAAGAGCTAATTGAAAAATGTCTGTCTTGTCATCTGAGATTGAAACAGCCAATAAGTGACCCCCTCCTGAGGAAAAGTGCGAAACTCGAGTCGGGGGTGGGGGGGGCGCTTTTGGATTTAATTGGCATATGCTGCATTTCATTTAGAGCACCAGCTCTTTCACTTTCTTTAGTCTATGGCCGCTAAAAGATATTTCATCCAGCCTTCCTAATAACTCAAGATAAGTTTGCCTTTGTCTTACTGAACTTTTAGGAATTTATTACATTATATCATACATGGATACATCAGAGTAAAAAGTGCAGGAAGGTATTGGGACAGTAAAGGCAATGATGTTCCCAATGGCAGCCATAGTTTGGTGACATTACTAAACAATTTTGGTTGAAGGGTCTGAGCACTTTACTTATTACTTATATTTAATTTATATTAGAGCTGTGATATCAGTGAGATATATTATAATTATCACAGAATTTTGAATTATCTGCCTAGAAGAGTAAGAGGTCAATAGAACACCACCAGCACTTGATATAATGAAACCATATAGAGTGGAATACAAAATTTTCTTCAAAGTGAGACATAAACAAATTGGGGAAAGTGAAAGGTGATAATTGGGGAAAGTGAAAGGGGAAAGTGATGGTGAAAAAGCCACTTCCTTTACTATTCCGGTCTTCTGAAAAAAAAAAGAATTTTCATCAAAAATAAAATAATTATTATATAAAGCAATCTCCATCAAAGAAATTACAAATTCTACAGGAACCAATCAGGTGGTGGGTTCACTCCAAAAATTCATGAACTATCTCAATGGCCTCCTCTAGGGGAATTTTAGTGTACAGAGATGTCACATCCTTCATAACCAGAAAAAAGGATGTGGGGACTTTCAAAGCATTCAGTAATTTAAGTACATGGGTGCTATGATTTAATTTGCACAACCCAAGGTTGTAAAAGTGTGTTAACATATTTACACACCCACTCTAGCAGAGAGCCACAAGCTGCCACTATAGGACGCTCTGGAGGGTCTTTTGTTCGCTTATGAATTTTGGGGATCATGTAAAAGACCAGGATCTTGAATCCTTGGACATTTAAATATATATGCTCTGCTAAAGTCAAAAAGCCCAATTTCAGACCTTGTGATTACATTACATTACATTTCTAGACTGCAAAATCTCTCGGATTGATGCGGTTCACAAAAGATAGAGAAGTGGGCATTCCCAGTGATCTGCAGATTGCATTAGGCATTAACCATTTTTAATTCTCTAAAAATCTTGTAAATAATATCGATTTTAGTAATTTTCTGAAATGTATGTAAGAGCAGGATCTTGTGAATAAAAAGCATAACTCTCCATCCCAGTTCGCTGCTGTCTGATAAGCAAATAAGTACTGTTGGAATTTCTTGTGAGTACAACCTTGAACCAGAAGAAAGACGAATAAAGATGTGGTGCATAATGGGCAATTCGCTTTGAACAAAGTAAATTGTTCTAATAGATATTCAGGCACCTGACCATATAAGGTTCTATAACAGAATATCCCCAATTTGAACAGCATACGGGCTTCAAATGGGAGCCAACGGATTTCTCTATAATAAGATGTAATATAGTCCGATTTGTTCAGATCGAAGATCAAATGAAAGGCTACATTCTGTATTCTTCGTAATCTAAGTGAGTTTGTACGATGTCCAGCAAGGTGAACTGAGTTACAATAGACCAAGGTGCTGAGTATCAGGGATTGAGCAAGAGTTCTGAATGCCATGGGTTCAAAATATGCTTTAATAGTACGCAACTTCCACAAAATGAAAATCGCTTTTTAACCAATGCTGAGGTAAATGCTTTCATGGACAGGTTTCTGTCTAAATATACTCCCAGGATTTTGATTTCTGATTCAGTGGGGTAAGTAGTCCCACTGAGTTAACTATCAATGTGGCTATTTCATCTAATGGATCTTCCTTCAACTCACTGTACGTAGACTCATCTTTTAATTGTCAATATGCCTCTCATATAATCTTCTACATTTTGAAGGACAATAGCTCCCCCTTTATCTGCAATGCACACCACTGTAGAAGCATTAATTTTCAAATTCTCTAACGCTCTGCATTCTTCATTAGATAAATTCTTAGTAGTCCAAGAAAGGTGTGATTCCGTTGTTTTTTGTTTTGTTTTTTATTATGAATTTAATGCTTAACAATATCAAATGATATCAAAGAAAAAGGTAATCTCATACAAATTTTCAAATACAAATATAACACAATCCTTTTCAAGCCTACAATATTGGGGAGACATGCTGCTTTTCTACTACATATTTAAAGGAAAACAAAAGAAATGGGTTGAATTCATATGGATCCTAATCATTCCCTACTATATGGAACTATTGACATCCTACCATTTTCTCAGTAATGAATCTTAAAGGCAAAGAAAAGAAAGGAAAACTCACTTCTGTTCTCGAGCTAACAAAAATTGTTACAATCCCAAAATACATATTCAATGTCTTGTATCTTAACAAGACATTTGCATGGAAATTTTAAGTTAAAGGATGCCTCAAGAGTTAAGACTCTTATTCTTAATTTCAAAAATTCTTTTCTTCTTAATTGTGTAGCTCTTGAGACATCAGGAAAAATTCTAACCAAATCTCCACAAAATTTTGTCAGCCTATTTTTAAAATAAAGTTTCATTATCAGCATTTTATCTATCTCACTCATGCATGTTATTACCAAGGTGGACCTATTCTGGATAACATCTTGAGTATCTTCCAAGAACTCTGTCAAATTTATTTCACCTGTTACCAGTTGGTCCACTTCCTGGTCAGATCTTATTTTCTTTTGCCAAATATAATAACAGTTATTTATTGGGAAATTTTCCGCATTGGGTATTCCCAGTATCTCTTTGAAATATTTCTTTAACAATATTTCTGATGATAGCAAATGAGTCACTGGGAAATTAACCAAGTGGAGATTCCTCGCTCTATACATATTTTCTAGCATTTCTATTTTGGAATGTAACACCGTAGAATCCTTAACAGCAGATACTGGGACAGCTTGCAAAGTATTACTTTGAGTTTCAACCACTCCTAATCTTTTATCCAAACAACTTAAATTAGAATCCCAGCTTGCAAAGTATTACTCTGAGTTTCAACCACTCCTAATCTTTTTCCAAACAACATAAATTAGAATCCACATTCTCAAATTTTTTAACTACAGATTGTGAATAATCCAAAGTTTGTTTCACTGATTCTCTGAGAAACCCTTCAACTCTAGAGATACCTAACCACAAATCTTTAAGGGTAATATCTTGTTTTTCCACTGTTTGTGGTTGCTCCTCTACTACACCTGTAAATTCAGGTGGTTTAGGTATTTCAGTAAAAGCCAGTTTACTTGTCTGAGTAGATGGTACCACAAAACCAGTAGAAATAGCGGGGTTTATAATCCCGCTACCTCCAGATACTGGATGAAGAGGGGGGTGACCTTTCGAGGGGGGCTCAACGATGCTCCGGATATGGGAGAATTCGAGTCAAGTAAAGTTAATACTGGAGTTTCTATAGGAAATGTCAAATGTCTGTCCATGGGACCAGAAACAGCAGGTGTTGAGCTTTTAGGCTTAATTTTCCTCTTACCCATGATATGATATCAGATGAAATTATACAACCTGATTTCCCGCTCCCCAGCTCCATGGTGCTCCAAGGGGCTCCCAAAGGGCGAGTCCTGCCCCTTAGGGCACGCCCCTTCAGCCACACCCTGTGGCCACTACCACAGCAGCAGGCTCATATTTAAAGGAATTGAAAGGCAGGGAGGACGGACCCGATGACGTCAGGGGTCCGTCTTCCAAAATGCCTGTCCGATTTCAGCTCCAGGCTCTAATGCTGCTGCGGGCAACACGGGGCAGCGTCCAGGTCTCCTCCAGCGTCCACTCACACCAGGCAAGCAGCTCCCCAGGTGTGATTCCAACTCCTCCACATCTCTCAACACTAGGGACATTGGAGTCCAAGAAGAAGGTTCTTTGACCACTGATCTATTATCTAACTCTACATTAGATGTAGCAAAATGAAATTTTAACTGTAGTTTACAAAAACACATGGTCCATTAGGCCGAAACCATGGCCGTAGCCTTTTGGCCAACACCAAAACCAGTCAGAAAATGAATTTGGGGTCAGTTTTGGCACTGAAACAGAAATTTGGTTGGCCTCTAATTCCCCGCACCATCCCAAGTCTGCCCAAAGGAGTGTAGCTGTATAGTTGTGCTCCTTTGTCTAGTGCAGTCCATCAGTCATGCGGGACCTCCAGTGTGAGGCTCTGTTTTTCACTCACATGTCACTAATGTCATCACCAGCAGGCAGGGCTAGCAGTATCTCAGGCAGGAGCTACATTCAATGTGATGGTATGAGGAATGGAAAACAATGATCCACAACAGCCAACCAGAAAAGCAAAACGGGGAATATGGTACAACACACAAGGAGAGCAGGCAAATTATCTTCCTAGCATGAGGCTCCAGTTCTCACAAGCCTCTGATGACATCATTGGCAGGCAGGGCTAGCACTCTCCCAGGCCAGAGCTGCAGTCAACGCTATAGTATGAGGAAGGGAAAATGATAATCTTCAACAGCGCACTGGAGAAAAAGACAAGTGAGCAGTATGTAAAGTGCCATTAGCCTCTGCCATTTTACTTCTCCTGACTACTACATCTGTTCCTCTGGAAGTTTTACAAATTATGTTACAAAAGTTAATTATCTGTCACTGGAATGAATTATCTGTTGCTAGTACATTTCTAGAACCTAGTTTGAGTAAGAGCTCCTAAAAGAAGGAGGCTGTTTATTATTAGGTAAAGATGAGGGATAAGACTTAGACCTTATCCAAGAATGTTGATAAACAAGTAGGACATAGGTCTGTATGCCTGGGGTTCATCTGTTTCCTGAACTCACTACCCATGGTGAAGAACTAGAGCTTTTATATTTCTTGAAGTTCCTATTCTGTATATTTGCTGTATATATTCAGATATAAACCCATCCGAATATAAACCAAGATAACATCCCCCCTTTTTTTGGGGGGGATGTTAATTCAAATATAATCCAAGGTTTTATATTCCAATGCCACTGGACTCTATACCCACCTGCCCCTCCCTCCTCCCGGACCCAGTGCTGGCCTCTCCCTGGATTCACCTTAAATCCTGGTGATCCATAGGTGACCCGAGCCAGGATGGGAGCAATCCCTCTCTCCCCTGAGTTGAGGTGTCGGGTCCTGTCCCAGCCATCAGCTGGCTGTGCAATCACTGTGTGCCCCCTTCCTCGGGGAACCAGTGTAGAATAAGTGGGACATTCACGTGGGATCCCTACGAGGGTCGAGTTAAGGAACTGGATCATTAGCACTTAGACTTAATGAGGTGGGTCAATGGAGAGGGCAGACTTGATGGGCTGTAGCCCTTTTCTGCCGTCATCTTTCTATGTTTCTACCTTAGCCCCTCTGGCTGTCCAAAGGGGTGAGTCAGGGCAGTAGCGATCCTCTTACACTTCTGCCTGTGCAATCTTGCTGAAAAAATGACTCCTATGAGTTCCCGCAACAACCTTGCGAGACTGCCAAACCTCACAGCAGTCTTTCAAGATTGCCATGGGAATTTACAGGGGGTGCACGATGATTGCACAACCAGCTGACGTCTGGAAGAAAACTCAGCACTTCACCTCGGGGGAGGGAGGTATCACTCCCTTTCCAGTTGAAACATCATGATTTAAGGTAGACCTGGGGAAAGGCCAACACTAGGTTCAGGAGGGAGAAACTTGAATATAAGCCCAGACCCCCATTTTTTGCCCCCAAAATCTGTTTATATTCAAATACATATGGTGCATTGAACTTGTAATTTTTCTTACCCTGTTTTTAATTGTGGAATTTTTATTTAAGTTATTTTTAGCTGGGTTTAGGACTTGTATATCCTCAGATTACTAAGGACCTGTTTTACAAAGCAGTGCTAGTGGCTGCCGTGCGGCAACGGCCCCAAAGCCCTTTAAATCTCTATGGGCTTCGGGGCCGTTACCGCACTGTAGCCGCTAGCGCGGCTTTTTAAAACAGGCCCTAAGTCTAATACAGTTTGTCAAGCTTGCTGTTTGTTAGTAAAGTTGTCTAATCTAAATGCACTCAATATGACAAAATTGCTCATCTTATGTTCCCAATATCCTCTGACTATCAAGGAAGGGTATGATTCTGGGTACAATGCTACACTGGAATCCAAACAAGGTCATAGCTAAACCCAGATCTCTAGAGCTCTTTAGATAACAAGGAAAAAGCTTTGTGCTAAAATCTTACTTTCCAAAGAAGATCTACAGAGAACGGCTTATATTAATTTAAAACAATTCAAAATTTTTAAAAATATTAAGATGGCATGAAGTGCATCTTCAAGTTAACACAACCCTTTTCCTATTTTCAGGCATAGAAAGGGTAAAACAGCTGGCAGAAAACACAAAATACTTCAGGCAAAGACTACATGAAATGGGGTTCATTATCTATGGCTGTGATGATTCTCCTGTGGTCCCTCTGCTCCTCTATATGCCTGGTAAAGTAGGGTAAGTAATATCTGTAAAATACTTTGGCCTTTTTCCAGAGAAGGGTGATCACATTTCTCCAGACGTGGCTTGAATGACATTCCTTTGTGTCTTCATCTGCAACTTTCTTTCTGAAGAGTGCTTGTACTCATCACTTGTGCCCTCTAGCATAGTGAAATATGTTTGTAGCAAATAGGAGGAAGTCACAATTAGAACTGTGAGAACAGAGCATTGAACTTGTGTGATAAAATACTAATTAAAGTACAGTGGAACCTTGGTTTACGAGCATAATTTGTTCCAGAAGCATGCTCATAAACCAATTTACTCGTATATCAAAGTGAGTTTCCCCATAGAAAGTAAGGGAAACTCGCTTGATTCGTTCCACCTCCCATTCCTACTCCCCCCCACCACATCCCCAAAATACCCTCCCATCCCCGAGGCCACTGGTGCGTTTCCACATCTCCCCTCCCCCGCGAACCGGCATCCCCGCCCGCCCAAACTGAAAGCTTACCCCCAATGTGGCACTGGCATGCAGCACCAACTCACAGGAGGTGCCGGTGCCCAAAGATCATGCCTTTCCTTCAACTGGGCCTTGAGTATTTGCGCATGTTCAAGGCCTTCTGGCTCCCGCCTCTCTCCGAGATTCTCGGAGAGAATGAGAGCCAGAAGGCCTTGAGCATGCGCAGATGCTCAAGACCCAGTCGAAGGAAAGGCACGATCTTTGGGCACCGGCATCTCCTGTGAGTTGGTGCTGCGTGCCGGTGCCATATTGGGGGGTAAGCTTTCAGTTTGGGGAGGCGGGGGGGAGCCAGTTTGCGAGGGGGGGGCAATGCCGGTTCACGGGGGGCAGGGTTTGCGGGTGGGGGGGGGCGATGCTGGTTAGTGGGCGGGGGGACTCGCAAATCAAGTCAATGCTCGGTTTGCGAATCAAAATTTGCGAGAATATTTTGCTCGTCTTGCAAAACACTTGCAAACCGGTGCACTCGTAAACCGAGGTTTGACTGTATAATATACTGTAGATTTAAATTGCAGCACTCTCCGACAGGGTCTTTATGTAATAGAAGGGATTGCCTATTATTCAAATTTTTTTGTGTCTTAAGTGTTGGTAGTAAGTGTTTGGCTTCTGTGTAGTTTCCAGGTAAGAATGAATTGCTCATTTTACTTTGCCACCTGGTTGTAACTTCATCAGATAACTGTCAGTTATTGGCAGTTATATGATGTCATGAGCAGAAAGGACATAGGAGAAATCTCTGGTGCTAAGTCTTAAACAGTCAGGTTTTAGGCCATTTTCATAACATGGAGAGTGTGTTTACAGCACTGTTAAGCAAAATGTATTCCCATAAACATGTCTTACTCAGTGGCGTACCTAGGGTATGTGGCACCCGGGGCCCATAATTTTTTGACACCCCCCCCCATGTAAAAAAATATTTTTTGTAATAACCATGAAACTGAATAAATGGTCATAATAGAAACAGGCAGTGAAAATTTTCTTTTATTGAACCTCATATATGTAACCAGTATTCCAAACATACCATAACATAACATAAATTATGTCTGAATTGTCATAACATCAGAAGTACCTATGGAGTAGTTGCAGGTGATGCTTGGGACAGTTCTGATTGTGTTAGTTCGGTTTTATGTGTTTTTTGAATATAAGGGTTTTTATTTCTTTTTTGAAGGTTTTGTAGTTTGTGGTCGAGGTCAATAGGCTGTAGAGTTGGGGGTCGAGTGTTGCAGCTCGAATGGCTAGGAGGTTGTCGAACTGTTTTTTTCTTTTGACGTTTTTGGTTGGAGGGTGTGTGAATGGTGCGCGAGTTCTCCTATGTCTGGTTGAGGTGGATTGAATTATTTAGCTGAAAAAATTAGTTACCCCCCCATTCCCCACACACATTAATTCTCTTCCATTTTTGTTCCCATTATAAAAAACACTGATAAGTTCTCAGAAAAAAAATACATTAAAATAAGAAGTGAAAACAAAGGCCCCTACAGATGAGAACATAACATAAGAATAGCCTAACTGGGTCAGACCAATGGTCCATCATGCCCAGTAACCCATTCTCATGGAAGCCAATCCAGGTCACTAGTACCTGGTCAAAACCCAAAGAGTAGCAACATTCCATGCTACCGATCCAGGGCAAGCAGATGTTTCCCCCATGTCTTAATAACAGACTATGGACTTTTCCACCAGGAATTTGTCCAAACCTTTCTTAAAACCAGCTACGCTATCTGCTTTTACCATAACTTCTGGCCACTTCATTTTTAAGCTGAGATCTTTCCTTCCAAACAGAGACTTTGCTAGATGTCAAATACAGCACAAGGTAACTTCACACGGACTTAGCTGTGCAGGAAATGTGAATCTCCTCATACACCCACCATATAGTGCAAAAATGTGCAAAGGTATGTTTTTTTCTTTCAATCACTACATAGACTAATGCCACACAAGCAGCGCTGTTACAAACATATTCTATAGGTCAGTGCTAAGGTTAACAAAGTTTCCTTCCTTGGACCAGAAGGAGATACTGACAAACCACTGGAAGAGATCCCAAAACAACTACCCAGGAACAACACCCAAAGACCCACTCAGTGTGTGAACCAGTTGAGTGGAGTGGACTAACTGGGGGGTGGAAATGGGCCCGGAGTTTGCTCAGCAGAATTTCCCAGATCACCTCTTCCTCTCAACACATTGACACGCTGCCACCACCACCACTAGGAACACCTCACCGGGTAGGCCAGCAATGCTATAAACTTTATAAAACACATTATATTTTCTTATAAAGCACATATTTTAACTGAACTCTCTGACATCCTCAGCCTTTCCATTCACAAAAATAGAAGGAAGAAAAGTTCCCATTTCCTGCTGTCTCATGTCCCCGGCCTATACAATATTTTTCTTCTGCAGAGTGCAGACCCTTCAAAAATCTGACCAAATCCTCATTTCACTTGCATTATAAAGTACTGAGGATGCCATCTCTCCCCAATCCCAGGTCCTAAAGTCTAAGACAGTAGCGCAAACTAGTGCTGCCAGATTCAGGAAAAAAAAATTCGATTCGATTCAGCCTATTGAATTGGTTTATCGATTCGATTTTCCTGCCCAATTGGGTGTTTTTTTCAAACATCCTGGTGGGTTTATTTTATAGCTTTTTCACCCTCCTTTGGCTTCTCCTAACCACACTGGCGCTGTGGTGTAAATAAAATAAAGAAACAAAAAGGACTTTTCCTCTCTCTGTTAAATCCTAGCTCACGTTGCGGTCTAACACCAGCTCTGACAGGATACACATTTCAAATCTGACATATTGTAATCACAAAACAGAAAATAAAATTAGTTTTTCTACCTTTTTGTTGTCTGGTTATTTTTCAAATCTTGTTGGTCCAAGGCTCTGGTTGTCTTCTGATAACTTGCTTGCCAGGGTCTCCTTCTTTCTTCTTTCTCCATGCTAATCATCCATCTGCCATTTCTGTCCTCCCCTTCCGTTTCCCTTCCCTACCCCGGATGTCTGGCATCTTTCCTTTTTTTGTCTCCCTCCACAGATCCACCTTTTCTTAACTACCCTTTCATCCAGCAGCTCTCCCTCCTTCCCCACCACCCCAGGGCCCACCATCTCTCCCTTTCTTTTCCCAACTACCCTCCTAACCAGTATCTCTATCCCCCCCCACCCCACACCATCCCTTGTGTCCAACTTCTCTCCCTTTCTGTTCCTTCCCTCCGTAAAACCCATGTCCATCATCTCTCTCTCTCTCTATTTTCAGACCCATTATTTCTTCCCACCCAAAGTCCGGCATATGCACGTCTCTTTGAACCCCTCCCCCTTCCCTCCGTGTACTTCTACACAAGGGCCCCCCTCCCCTGAAGGCCTGTCCCCCCCTTAAAGGTCTGCATCCCACCCCTGAAGGCCTGTCCCCCCCTTGAAGGCCTGCCTACCTGCTCCCCTTGAAGTCCTGCACCCTCCCGAAGGCCTGCACCCCCCCCCAAAGGCCTACACCCCCTCGAAGGCCTGTCCCCCCCTTGAAGGCCTGCCCCCGCTGAAGGCCTGTCCCCCCCCTTGAAGGCCTGCATCCCCCCGAAGGCCTACACCCCTCTCGAAGGCCTGTCCCCCCCTTGAAGGCCTGCCTGCCTGCCCCCCTTGAAGGCCTGTCCCCCCTTTGAAGGCCTGCACCCCCTCGAAGGCCTGCCCCCCCTTGAAGGCCTGCACCTCCCCGAAGGCCTGTCCCCCCTTGAAGGCCTGTGCCCTCCCTTGAAGGCCTGTCCCCCTTGAAGGTCTGTTTCCCCCCCGAAGGCCTGGCCCCCCCCCCCGATGGCCTGTCACCCCCCCAAAGGCCTGCCTGTCCCCCCCCGAAGGCTTGTCCCCCCTTTGAAGGCTTGCCTGCCTGTTCTCCATGAAGGCCTGTCCCCCCCTCCACAAGGTCTGCCTGCCCGCCCCACCCTGAAGGCCTGCTGCCCCCCCCCCCCCCACTACCTCAAAGGACCACTCGGCCTCACCACCACCACCACGAAGCACTGCTCATTCCCCCGGCCTCCCCGCTTCATTTCCCTGGGGAAACAGCCTGCAGCAAGATCGCGCGATGCCAGCGATATTTGCTTGCTTCAGGCTGTTTCCTCCGCCGCGGTCCCGCCCCTCCTCTGATGTCAAATCCAGGTAGCACGGAGGCTGCGATCGGCAGCGACTGCTGCTACTTCTCCAGTCGCCTAGCTCCTCTCCGCCGGCCCCGGCCGGCAGCCCCCTCCACCCCGTCCTGATCACGAGGGAGACCGTGCAAAGGGAAATGCAAGGGAAAAGGGAGGAAGCGTCTCTAGCACCCGTTAATGTAACTGGCTTAAAGAGCTAGTTTTATAATAAAATTTTAATTTCAGATGAATAGCCAGTTCACCTTTAAATGTAGGCAGCGTGCTCTGTCATTTATAAATAAACTTTTGTGAAACAAACTCCATTCAAAATGATTTACAAATTAGGATAAAACAAGAAGTCATTAAAAAAGTGCAACTAGCATACAGAAGCAAGAAGGCAAAACCCCAAAAAAACTGAATAATCGAGTAACAGTGAAATGCATCAATCTGGCACTTGAAATGCAAGCTAGGTGACCTTTGTTTGTTTATTCATTTAATTAATTAGTTTTATAGCCCGTCCTCCCCAGGAGCTCAGAACGGGTTACAAGGATATGTACACAGAAGTTTTCAGGATCAATAACACATGCTGCAGGATCAAAATGAGCTACAGGATCAGTACACACGTAACAGAAAATTTTAAATGTTTTTCGATAACACACATGCTATGGTGAAACATGTCACCTGGTTATCCTCACCTTCCTGAACACTCCAGTTCAGTGATTCTATTATTTCCATAGTGTGAGCCATTTGTTGTCTGACTTCCAAGAAGGCATTCAACCTACCCTGTCCAGGGTTTGTTACTAGCTCCTTGAGACATGTTGCTCCTGGTTTTGAGATTTACTTTCTATAATACCTTGCTTCTGAATATGAGAAAGAAGTATGAATACTCTGCTTTTGAAAGGGGCCGCCTTTTTCATAGACTGTTATCCTTTGTTCCTTGTACCAGCACTGGCAGCATGTTTCCTAGTTTGTAGACAAGGGGTAGGGAACTCCGGTACTCGAGAGCCCTATTCCAGTCAGGTTTTCAGGATTTCCTCAATGAATATGCATGAGATCTATTTGCATGCACTGCTTTCAATGCATATTTATTGGGGAAATCCTGAAAACCCGACTGGAATATGGTTCTCGAGGACCAGAGTTCCCTACCCCTGATGTAGACAAACAAAAAGTTTGATTTTTAGTGTTAGTGATTCCTTAAAAGCAAAATTTTCTCATTTAAATCTTGTTTCCCTTCACTCTCCAAAAAATGTTTTTTTCTAACAGACTATTTACTACTTGTTTTTAAGAAATCTGGTGGTATTTAACTAAGCTGAAATAAAATACAGCATTTTACCACAGCTTAGTTCACTATGGGAATCTCCAGCTTACAGGAACTCAAGATCATAGGTAAATAATTAACAAAACTTGTGATCAGCCTTTCAAACTGCTTTCTTTATTCAGCTTCCTGAGAACATGGGGCTACTAATGCACGGACTGATGCTTCCAAGGAGTGTGCCTTAAAGAGGCCAAAGCTGTACAAATAGAACAGTGCTACACCCCCTTCCCTTTAGGTTTCCCTCCCCAGGGCTTACTCTATCAGTCCTTGATGCTATGAGTCAGGGGCAGGAGCGATGATCCACAGTTGCTCTGCTCTTGCCAGCACTGAATCCAAAATGGTGCAGTACTACTAGTGGTCAAACTGCCCTTTGCTTTTCTGGTAACTTGAACCTTAGCACTAATAGTACTAATTGACTACCACTAGGGATCACCAGGACCATTTTGGAGCCAGCAAGTGTCGAAACAACTGAGGATCATGCCTAACTGGATCCCCTAGTCTATCAGAGATTAACAGTTGTAGACTTTTTGGATGGGGACCTACAAGGAGTATGGGGAGCACTGTTCTATTTCTACCACTGGTGCCCCGGCAGCATTGGGCCACATTTGAAATCCAGTGCTTCCAGGTAGGAAAAATAATTCCAGATGTGCATCTCACAATAATTTACACTAATGAATTATCAGTAAACATGCATTAAACGATAAAAATTGTGTATTATGCCTTTAATACATTTTGTTTATTTATATTATAGCTACCCCTCCCCCTTAATCCTGTTTTTGGACATAGTTGTAATGTCCACAGATTTTAAGTGGGCCTGGGTAAACCCAAGTGGGATCACATTATTAAACAGGGTCTCATTATTACCCCCAAAAAGCCAAGAAGGAAGCATCCTATAGAAGCAAACGGGGAGCCTGCATTTGATGGGGGGAGAGTGGAACCGATAATTGTCAAACTTATGTTCCAACAAGAAGATCTGTTACACAGAGTGAGCCAAAAGTAGGTATAAAGTATTTATTGATTGTTTCTTTTTATGAAGGGGTGCTGAAAAGTTCTCAGCCCAATCAAGAAAGGAATGACGTGGAGCCATGAAACTTACAAGTCATTCCACATATTCACCCCTAAGTTCAAAACATTTAGCACATCATGCATGAAGTTTATTTAACCCTTCCAAAAAATACTCTTGTCTGGTCACTGAAAATACTGCTCTGCTGCTGCAATCACCTCTGAATCACTCAAATTGTCACCCTTTCAAATTCTTTTAAGGTTTAGAAACAGAAAATAGTCAGATGGAGCAAGATTTGGTGAGTGGGGTGGATGGTGTATGCACTGAAACCCCAACTGCATCAAAACATCCATCGTTTTGCCAGCCTTGTGAGCAGATGCATTGTCTTGCAAAAAGAGATCTCATTTCTGCAGCTTCCCTCTCCTTTTTTCTTTTAGTCCCTCCTATAATTGGCATAGCAAGTTACAGTAGTATTTTGCATTAACTGTTTGGCCTCTTGAAAGCTAGTCATTACAACACCTTCCTGATCCCAAAACACTGTGGCCATGACCTTTCCTGCTGACTGTTGGGTCTTGAATTTCCTTGGTCTTGGAGAACCTGAGTGCTCCCATTGCATGGGCTGTTGTTTTGTCTCAGGATCATAGTGGTGTAACCATGTTTCATCAGCAGTAACAGGTCATTCCAAAACATTGGCACCAGCGCGCTGAAAATGCTGCAAAATCAACTTGGGAAGTGTCCACTCGATGTTTCTCATCAGCATTCAAACATTTGAGCACCCTCTTGGGTGACAGCTTCTGCATACCCAACTGCTTGTGGATTATACACCTGGATATTTGTAGTATCTCGGCAATTGTTCCAGCCAATATTCACCAATCTGCCAAAATCAGATCATGGACATGGTCAGCAATTTCAGGAGTTGACACTGTTTGAGGTCTCCCAGGCCTTGCTGTATCTTCGGTCTTGAAATCTCCATGCTGAAAGTTTGCACACCACTTCTTCACTGTGGAGTATGATGGGCATTTTCCACTCATTGCATTATGAATTCATGGATTTCCTTTGGAGTTTTCTTCTGCAGGAATAGGAGCTTCATGATGGCTCAGAGTTCCACACTTGAAAATTTCACACTTTTAATTGACACGGATAAGTCAATGATCTGAAACAATGTCAAAAACATAGCATTACGATTCTACAAATTGGCACTTTGCAAAATAAAATAACACTCTTTTCAGCTACAGTGACAGTTACTTAGGCATGGATTCTATAAACTGCATCCCGATTGTAGGCTGCCGGTGTTTGGGGAGGGGTGGGAGGTTTCGTTGGGGGAGACCGGCAGGAAAGATTGGGCATCCTTCTGCCGGTGATCTTCGTGAGGGGTGAGCGGTCTTTAGGTAGGAGGGGTTGAGCTCCCTCCTGCCACGATCCACGTGGGGGGGTTGGCGGTCTTCAGGCAGGAGGGGTTGGGCTCCCTCCTGCCGCGATCGTGCGGAGGTGGGAACTGGCAGCCGTGGCCACTATACTTATCGCGGCAGATTCTGTAACCGGCGTCTGTAACATAGACGTCAGTTACAGAATCGGGTTTATTTTGGGCAGGCATAGGTACTATACAGAATCCGGTCCTTAGAATTTAGAAAGTTGGTTGGGCTGAGAACTTTTTAGCACCTCCCTTGTATTTTACAGGTGTCACAAATAAAATTCATGTGAAGTTTTTGTATCAGTTACATCATTTCACTTTTACTACTAGGGGGAATAAGGAATGGGACTTGTATACCGCTTTTTTTGTGCGTTATGCATTCAAAGTGGTTACATATATACAGGTACTTATTTTGTACCTGGGGCAATGGGGGATTAGGTGACTTGCCCAGGGTCACAAGAAGCAGCACTGGGATTTGATCCCACAACCTTAGGGTGCTGAGGCAACAGCTCTACCACTAGTCTACTCCTCGACACTACTACTACTATTTGTAAAGTGCTACCAGACACATCCAACACTGTACTTTTACTTGATTATTGTTCAACAATGTATTATACCTATTCAATACCTGTAAAATAAAAATAAATAATGAATAAATACTGTATACCAACCTTTGGCTCACCCTGTATATCTAAAACATTAAGGTGCTTTGTCCCTTTGCTGCAAGAGCTGTGGTTGGTATTCTGTCCCTGTAATATAAGTGTCATCCTAGGACAGACCAAAGATCCGTCAAATCCACTATCCTGTTTCCAACAGTGGCAAAATCCCAAAAAGAGTAAAACAGATTTTATGCATGAACTGATACTTGATTCTAAAGGTTATCTTCTGAATTATTAGCAGAGTGTTGCTTTGGAAATAGGGGATATGCAAAACAAAAGAACCAATTCACTGTTTTTCAGTCTTAGTTGTAGATTATAATATTTATGTCAGCTCTGGTGGAATTAATCACCATGCCTTGCACTGGCCAACCTTGTATGTTTTTACCTTTAATGCTGCTAGGGCTCTATAAATATGAATTATTAGATAGCTCAGTGGAGAAATGAAAACCTTGATCTTATGAGATGAAAATAGTTTATTCTTGTACAATCCTCACTTTATTCCGGGACCAGTGGGTTATTTACCTTCTCCCATCAGGGATTGTAGGAAGCCTCAAACATTTGAAGCTTTTACCCTTCCCCCTCACAGCTTACCACTGAACATGCTCCTGCAGCTCCCAGTAATTTCCTACAGGCCAGGCTGTAGGAGCTTATCTTTTCTGCTTGTGTCTTTTAGTGATTTTACAGTAATTTCAGTAATTTTTGGTCATGGTTTCTCTCTTGTGCTGTGGAGGTTCCCTGCGGGGATGTCCTTGATTGCAGGAGATCGCAGACTGTTGGAGAATTTCTGCTTCTGGGGGGGTTCAATGCTCGGCAGTAAGCCCCCTGGATAGCCTCCGGGACCTTTCCCTTGAGAGCTGGCTCACCCCAGGTTTGTCCGTTAGTTGGGTGTAGCATAGACTGAGCGGTTCCATGGGGGCGCGACTGGAGCGATTGGAGCGCGATTGGAGCCAGACTGCATTCCTCCACCAAGCATTCGTGTGATGTGTTCATGGTGGCGGAGGTCTCCAGCCATGGTGGTCAGACCAGTAGGGCAGTTAGAAGACTTGAAATCCAGATTTCCAGTTCACTGAGGCAAAGAATCTCCCTATAAGCTGTGTTCAGCTCTGCTTACAGTTCTGTCATTCTGCACAGTGAGTTAAAAAAAAAAAAAAAAGATGCTGTTTTTCCTTTCAGAATATGTTTATTTGAGAGCATGCTAACAGCTTGAATCAGAGATTTTAGGGAATCTTTAAAAATGGGGTTTTGGGTGGTTTCCCTGCATGTCCTACATCCCCCCACCCCTAAAATCTGTTTTTGAGCATTCTCTGTGGTTTTCCCAGGCTATTTTTAGTCAAAACAGGGCCTCCATGGAGGGGTGGTCATGTGAATGGCTACAAGATGGCTGCTTTGCTTGCTCTCTTGCTCCAGCCTCTCTCTAAAGCACAGATTCCAGTCAGCATTTCTTTGGTGTTCAGGTCAGCAACCTCTTTAACATCATTATTGATGGTGTCGAAGCCCTCTAAAATGGATGGCTTGTCCCCATTCAGCTCATCCGCTGCTCATAATGCTTCGAAGCTCTCCAAACATGAACTCCTGTCCCCGGACAAGGCCTGCACTTCTAAGCTGCATCACTTTCGCATGACCTGCAAATTTTACAAGGGCTCATGCAGGAGAACTTAGCTGCGACAGCCGATATTAAAACTGAGCTGAGTAACATCACGCTACAACTCAAGCAGTTCGGCGCTAGATTAGATCTTTCTGAAGAGTGCCTCTCTGCCCACGACACTCAATTTTTGGAGGTAGAACGTGGTCTTTGGAAAATGGATCTCATGCAACGCGAGTTGGATGACATGTCTAACCGAATGCGCCGTAATAATGTCCATATTATCGGACTAAACGAAGGTAGTGAAGGTAAAGACATCATATCTTAACTGCATAATCTTATACCATCCATCTTGAACACTCAATTTACTCCGACCCTGGAAATAGAGCGGGCCCACAGAGTACCATCTGGCTCGCCGTCTCAGTTTAATTATTCTAGGCCCATATTCTGAAACTACTGAGATACTCACATACTCTGCAGATATTACAGACTGCGAAAACCAAGTCAACCCGTTGACGGTAAAAAAATTATTTTTGTACCAGTTCTGTCTAAATCCTCAGCTCAAAAGAGGAAAACTTTTCTCTCCATGAGACCTCAACTGAAAAGTATTAGTGCTCAGTACGGATTATTTTATCCAGCTAAAATGAGAACATAAGAACACCACAAAAAAATTTGATAAACCAGCTGATTTACAAAAATATCTGGACGACAATGCAGGAGCTATGATCTAAATCAATTAGCTCCTTTCGTTTTTGCTTCCCTGCCTCGTTCTGCTGGATGGATTTACAGTTGTATTTTTGTCTATTGTGGCTGGGGCTTTGCTTGCTGCATGTGTTTTGTCCACACATGACCCCATTTCAGGTCTCTTGTTCTCTCTCCTATTTTTGGTCATTCCTTTTATCGATAAACATGGATCTCCCTTGCTGTCTATTTTTCTCTCTCGTTTTCGGTTCCCTATACTGTCTTGGAGCCTCTTTTGATTTTTTTTTTTTTATTCTTTTTCTTTTTTGATTACGTCTCCTCTTTGGTTCTCTATGGACATAAATATCAGCTTTTTCTGTGGAACCCATTTTCTACTGAGCTACATCGACTCTATGGAACTATCAATCTGGGGTACAATTAATCTCTCTTCTCCTATCAACTGAATAGTTACTGTAAAGATCATCTCCCTTAATGTTAAGGGAATTTCTAATCCTATGAAAAGGAAGAAAATACTTCACTATTTCAAACATCTGGGAGCAGATATTTGTTTCTTGCAGGAAATGCATTTAAATCTAATCGAAGCGCAAAAGCTCTCCAGGGGCTGGTTAAAACACTGCTTTGCAGCCACGGCAGTGGGGAAAAAAATGGAGTCATCATCCTTATACGAAAATCACTTAATTTCCAACTTTCCACCCACAAATTTGATCCCATGGGCAGATGATCTTACATTGAGGGCACTATTAATGGCAAACCTCTTAATTTACTGAACATATATGCCCCCAATTCAGATGAGCCCTCCTTCTTCCAATCTCTGCTGAACACATTGTGATTGCAGGAGACTTCAATTTTCCATTGGATCCTTTCATTGATAGATCTTCAACATGCCGCCCTGCTAAGCTCAGAGTCTAGACTGCTCTATCCAATCTCATGCAAACATATGGATGGTCCGACTTATGGAGAATCCTTCACCCCACAGTCAAAGACTTCACGTTTTATTCTGTACCCCACAAATCATACTCTAGGATCGACTATATACTGGGCTCTAAAGACATTTTAAATATCACCTCTGCAGCTACTATCCATGACATCTCAATATCTGATCATGCGGCAATTTCTTGTTCCTTCTGCTGGACATCTAACAATCTACCTCATTCTTGGAGAACATAAGAATTGCCACTGCTGGGTCAGACCAGTGGTCCATTGTGCCCAGCAGTCCACTCATGCGGCAGCCCCTGCATGACAAAAATTTTATCTCACATATCACTACTGAATCTCAAGCCGCCTTCTCAGTGAATCAAGCCTCAGTTTCTACCTATGTAATCTTATGGGACGCATATACCTGGCTAAGGGGTGAATGCATTAGCTATACAGCATTTCGTCTCGAGTCTAGGAAAACAGATTTACAACGTATGGAACAGGATATCCATTCCAAGGAATCTCAACTTTTATCAGAAATTTGATTCCCCCTCTACAAGTCTCTCCAACAACTTAAATTCCAATATAATGAGATCTTCAGCTCCTTTGCCTCTGTATCCATTTTTCGACAATCAGCCACATACTATGCTGATTTAAATAAAGCAGGACATCTCCTTCCTTCATACCTTAAAGGAAAAAGAACCAAACACAGAATTTCTCATATCAAATCTGCTCCTGGACTCACTTATACCTCCACTCCGGATATTCTTAAAGAATTTCACTCTTTTTATGAATCCTTATATACTTCTGAATCCTCCTGTTTGGAACAAACTATTTACGATTTCCAGCAATCTGCTCATCTACCATCTGTTTTCCCATCTCAGCGGAAGTCCCTTCAACAGCCTATTTCTTCGGATAAAGTCTCCAGAGCCATCTCCTCCATGGCATCCTCGAAGGCACCAGGCCTTCCTTCAGAATTTTTCAAGACTCTTTCTACCTTCTTGATCCCACATTTATTATCTTACTATTATACTATTGTTGCCTCTCCTGATAATTTATTTCACTTTCATGAAGCTAACATAGTTTTGCCAAAGCCTAATAGAGATGTCCAATTAGTTAAAAATTATAGGCCAATCTCATTGAATTTGGACTATAAAATATTTGCTAAGATACTAGTTCACAGACTGGAAAATATCATGTTATCTCATATCCATAGAGACCAAAACTAGATAGTTCTTTGTCTAATAGATGCTGGCATTGTCATTTAGAAACAGGAACTTTAGATCATTTATTGTTTCATTGCCCATACATTATGAATTTTTGGAAATCAATTTGGGACCAAATTAATAATTTATTAGAGAACCCAGTGGCATTGACTTATGATACTGTGATATTTGGTATGGAAATGAGAGCCAAAAGTCAGATTTCTGCAAATAACAACAAATTATTACTTATAATGACTGGAGTTGCCATTCAACAAATCACATTTAACTGGAAAGATTGGAAGAGATTGAACTACAACTTCTGGTGGAACTCTTTATGCCATATATATAAAATGGAAAGGTTTATTGCAGTACAGCGGGGTTATCTTAAAAAGTTTCAGGATGTGTGGAAACCATTAATGAAATATTGTAAAGATTAATTTAAAAATTGGTTCCCTTATATTAATTGTTAATTTAAAGTGTAGGGAGGGGGGTATTTTATTATCACATGTTTTTATGATAATTAAATATATAAAGGGGAGGGATGGGATTGGGTTGGGTACAAGAATGTGTGAAATATGCCAATGATTATTTCTAAGTGATGTATTTATTGTTTATGTGATTGAATATATTTTAACACTTAATGTAATCTTGAAAATGAATAAATAAAAAAAAAAAAAAAGATGCTGCACGTGAAAAAAAAAAAAAAGAGACCAAGTAGGCTTCTTGAAAGGACGTTATGGGTCAGATAATACTAGACTGTTTTGTCACATTCTCCACTCCGCCCTGTCAAGGGATTAACCTCTCTTAGTGGCTTCTCTCGATGCTGAGAAAGTCTTTGACAGGGTGGAGTGGAATTATTTATTTTATGTTCTCAAGCATTATAGTTAACGATGCTTTCTCAGACTCCTTCACGCTCCAGAGGGGCACCCATCAGGGGTGTGCCCTGTCCCCATTATTATTTAATTTAGCTCTAGAACCCCTCCTTGCTAGTATTAGACTCTCTACCTCTATTAAAGGGATCACTATTGCGGTCCTTGAATTTAAACTATCAGTTTATGCTGACGATATTCTTCTATACCTGTCTGAACCTGAGCAATCCCTCACTTCCCTCATTGATCTCATTTCCCTTTTCTCATCCATGTCAGGGTACAAAGTTAATTGGGACAAAACTGAGCTCATGCCTCTCAATGACGCTTGCTTACCTTCTACTCTCTCATCACACCCATTCACTTGGGTTTCCTCAGGCATAAAATACTTGGGAGTACCCTTTGATGGGAACTCAAGGTCACAGCCAAGCTCATCATTGCTAAAACTATCTCCACCGTCAAAGATGCTTTATTTAGCTGGTCCTCCCTCCAATTATCTTGGTGGGGGAGACTTGATACTTTGAAAATGATGGTAGTACCACAAACTATATATATGTTCACAATGTTCCCTTTGTTGTTCCCCTATTCCTTTTATAAACAACTGGAAAAAATGATGTTCGGTTTTCTATGGAACAATAAACCTCACAGAATCTCACAACAAAAATTGAAATCTCCTAAATCGCTAGGAAGTGTCAGTTTCCCTGATCTTATTTACCATAAGACCTTCCTCTTGAGACAGAGAACTGAATGGTTACATGAACAAGATGCTTCTCTCATACCCTGAGGCTCAAAATAGCTTTACTTCACCCTATCCCCCTCCTTAGAACATTAGGTTCTTCACATCTACAGAACAAACAATGTAATCCTTTGCTTTTCACCACACTCCAGGTCCTTCAAGAATTAGATTGCGTACTGGAACGTCCATGGCTTCAATCCTCCTTTTGCCCTATTTGGCGGAATCCCAAATTATTAATTGAGAAAAAGCAGTTTGCTTGGCCTTCTTGGTTTACCCATCAAATTTGGGACATTGCTTCACTCTGTCACTCTGATGGTTCCTGGCTTACTTTTAGTGAGTTACAGCATAAGTATAATTTGGCTGACTCTCAATTTTACCAATGGCTACAAGTCATAAGAAAGTTTGGTCTTGATCTGACAGCTATTAATCATCTCCCCACATTGTTCACTCTTTCCAACCAATTCAGTGCGCTAGGTCACTCAGCATCCAAATACTATAAATTCCTTAAAGATAAACATTATCCGCTACCTCCTTCAGTGAAAAAATATTGGGAAGAGGATATAGGTTGCCTTATTTCAGACCATGACTGGACTTCCTTCTTGAAATCCATTTTTCATTCATACAGGTCAGCCTCAATCACGCAAAGTTTATTCTTCCTGTGTCACAGAGCCCAGTGGACCCCAGTTAAATCCCACCAGATTAATCCTACTTTTGCTAAGGAATGCTGGACCTGCAACAAGGATATTGGCTCCCTTAAACATTTATTATTTCTCTGCCCTTCCATCCAGACTTTCTGGTCATCGATATGGGATACTATTTGCTCTTTGTTCCATATCAATGTAGCTCTCTCTTATCAGATGTTGTTATTAAAATCTTCTGCTTTTCCTTGTCATTTACCACCAGAGGATGAATATCTTTTCGATGTCCATTTCTTTAGCCCTGAAAATTCTTCTAGATTCCTGGAAATACCTCTCTAAGGCTTCTCTGGCCCAATGGTGGAACCTAATTTACTTGACATATAGATTCAAAGCATATCTAGCTAAAAAATAAAAAAATGTGATAGATTCCTAAAGTTCCAATGTAAGTGGCGTTCTCTTAAGATTTATTTGCAAGGCTCAGCCTTTTGATTTCTCTTTCTGATATCTTCTGGCTCCTCTCTTTCTTTATCTTTTCTCTTCCTCTCCTTGGTATTGGATAAAATATAGGTCCATGTTTTATTTTGGTATTTCTCTGTACAGATAATTGTTATTTTCATGTGAGATTTCTCATATATATCTTGTTATGCATAAGGAATGCAGTATTGTGTATTCACTGTGCTTTATTATGTATTGTTTTCTGTTTTCCTCTCACATTGAATGTTTTTACATGTATTATAAAACCTTTCAATAAACAAACCTTGACTTAGAAAAAAAAATCCAGGGCCTCCGTGGCCATTTTGGATTTTTCTAGATTTGATTTTAAAGTTATTTTTCATACTTGCCAGCTTCATTTTTTAAAAGAAAACTACATAGATGACTTCCCCAGGACAGGATGGGATGGATTCATGCCTCATATGCGGTGAATGGCTGTCAGTTGCGTAGCCATGTTCCACGTGTGCTGTGGCCCACTGGGGAGATGAGATTTGCTTGGATGCAGTGCCTTATGCCCCTACAAAATTGGTGTCAGGGGACCCTGAGGAGTACACTGGTGGCGTCTTGACGAACCGCAAGTGCGGCTCTGATGATAAACCTCATATCTTCTAAGCATTCCAAATCTAAGGCGCAGAAATCTACTCCTGCCGCGGAGGATAGTTTTCCCCTGGAATTTGTGAATATGCTTTATGAGGCGTACTTACGTAGTTAAAAAGTCTCTGCCTGTTTCCCTTCCACCGGCCTCTGTGCTGGTCACAGGGATCCCTGCTCCAAGGGACCAGGGTCTATCTTGCCTTCCTGCGGAGGTACTAGGGAATATGCCAGCTGTGCCTGCAGTTGTGCCAGACACGCTTTCCATTCCTCTGCTTTCACCAGGCGGCACTGCAGCGGCCCTGGATGTGGTGAATCAGGCGCATATCCAGGCTCCGAAGCTGTGTGGAGCCCGTGTTTTGGGCGTGAACCCCCACAGTACACAGATTCTTTGATCCCATACACCTTGTAGATTTAATATCGAAATCTCTGCAGGAATTGAAGCTGCAGATGGAACAGCCGGTCACTGCTGAATGTTCCCTCATGAGTGTCCAGAGGCCGCAATCTGCCTTTTTGACAGATAATCTTGACATTGTTCGGATTCTTACTGATTTCTGAGATAGTCCAGTGGGTCCCTTGAAATGTGCTCGAGCCATGGCACAGCTTTATCCCATGATGGATGTCTTTAACAAGTGCTTTATTTCCCCAAAGGTGAATTCTTCAGTGGCGCAGGTTACAAAGCACACATTTCTCACCAGCGATGGGGGAAGGAGGGTCCTGAAGGATGTCTAGGACCAACAGATGGATTTTATTACATTACATTACATTACAGATTTCTATTCCGCCATTACCTTTTGGTTCAAAGCGGATTACAAAAAGAGTTATGGAAGAAGGGTTACAAAGTTAGATCAGAGATAATTTCCAAGAGAGGGATAAGAAGGATCAGGGGTTGGGGAGGGGATGGTAAGAAAGGATATTAATGGTATTAAGCTTTATTAAGGGATTTCTTGAAGAGTATAGTTTTTATTTCCTTTCTGAAAATCTTGTAGTCTGGGTTGTTTTCAATAGGTTGGAGATTTCAATAGGTTATCTATTTTTGCTGCTTGAGTAGCTAGTAGGCTGTCGTATAGTTTTTTCCGTTTTACTTCTTTGATTTGGGGGTAAGTGAATGGGATGTGTGTTTTTCTATGCCTGGTAGAGGTAGTTTGGATGAGGCGGTCGTTTAGGTAGATTGGGCTGTCTCCCATTTATAGTTTTAAATAGTATACAGTAGAATTTAAATTGTATTCTTTCCTGGATTGGAAGCCAATGTGAGTTGATTTAATCCTTCAGCATCTATTTGCTTTAGCCATGGCTGGTGTTAAAGTGGTGACAGCCTCCTCCTTTGTGGCCCAAGTGTGTCATTCCAAACTGCGCCATGATCCTGGCACTGTGGTGTTTCGTGGTTTAGATTTCTCATCTCCACAGTGGATTGCATTGCTAATGCCTTGTACGACATCTTGAAAGTTTTCGCCAAGCTGGACACATATTGTGTTTCGGCCACAGAGTCCCAACATACGCGATGGCAGCAGGAAGTTGCAAGTCAGCTGATGCCTACGCCTCTTTTCCTGCCCAGAGTGCGAGATTGGGTACAAGCCCGCGGTTTGCAAAATAGCACTCGGGGGCTGCGAGTCTAAGACCGCTGCTCTATGGCTATCATTTCCAGGTTGATTCGCTCGACTATTTTCGCAGCTTCCATAATGGTAGGACTGAAGCCTCCCCTTGGGGTGCGGGATCGTTCAACCAGAGGAGTTTCCGCCTTTTGGCCAGAATTGTCGGTGGTGTCTCTGGATGAGATTTGTAGAGCTGCTACAAGGGTCTTCCTTGCATACCTTCACCAAGTTTTACAGAATCAATGTGGCAGCCCAGCAGGATGCCACTTTTTGTTCCTCTGTGTTAGCAGCAGGCTCATCAGTCCTGCCTTGATTTTTTGGGACTGCTCTGTTACGTCCCCCTGGTCCCAGAATAAAGTGGGATTGTACAAGAACGAAAGATTTGGTTCTTATCTTTGCTAATCTTCTTTCTTGTAAATCCTCACTTTATTCTGGGAACCCACCCTTTACTTGCTGATTCGCCAATTGTCTGCCTTACAAGTACTGGTAAGCTGGATTTCTCTTTCTGACCAGCCTTTATAAGAGTGCCATCACACTGGGTTTAGCACTTAATTTGGGGGAGCTTCCTAGGTCAGGCACCCCCTTCTGACAGTGTAGGCTGTGTCTCCTTCCTTATAGCACAGTTTTGTCGTTCAGGTTTTCAGTGTTTCATAACCTGTTATTTCGTTTTACATTGTTATTGCATTTGTTTATATGAGCAGAATTGATTTACTTGTCAGAGTTCCCCGTTCCTCTCTCTCTCTCTCTCTCTCTCTCTTGTTTGTATCCTCTGCAGATGTTCCTGGCTGCTTGAAGACCGACTGGGAGCTGCAAGAGCGTGTTCAGTGATAAGCTGTGAGGAGGAGGGGTGAAAGCTTCAAATGTTTGAGGCTTCCTACAGTCCCTCGCTGGAGAAGGTAAACAACCCACTGGTCCTGGAATAAAGTGAAGATTTACAAGAAAGAAGATTAGCAAAGGTGAGAACCTAATCTTTCATTCAAATTTTTGTGAATCACATGTGCTTGTACTATCCTTCAACGCTCATTTGACTTTTTTAGGTTTGTTTTCTAATAAGTGGGAAAGCCAGAATAAGAGTCATGTCTTATTTTGATCTGGCTCCCAGAGGTATGGGGAGAGAGCTACAGTCATAGCTGAATTTTGAACTCCTGCACAAGAGCTGCTTTTGAATCCTAAATCAGGGGTTACCAAACTTAGTCCTCTGATGGTTTTCAGAATATCTGCAATGAATATACAGTGGTGCCTCGCATAACGGACGCCTCGCACAGCGAACGCTGCGCACAACGAACTTTATGTCTTGATCCGTACAACGAACTTCGTTTCACACAACGAAGTCGCCCGAGCTGCATCCTTCCGCGCAGGCACTGCGCTTAACTGCCCTCTCTCCGCCTGGTTCCCTCTTGCCCCCCCGACTCCCCGACACGATCGGGGCAAGAGGGAGCTCAAGCCCTCTTGCCCCCCCCCGACTCCCCGACACGATCGGGGCAAAAGGGAGCCCAAGCCCTCTTGCCCCGCCGATTCCCCGACACGATCGGGGCAAAAGGGAGCCCAAGCCCTCTTGCCCCGCCGATTCCCCGACACGATCGGGGCAAGAGGGAGCTCAAGCCCTCTTGCCCCCCCGACTCCCCGACATGATCGGGGCAAGAGGGAGCTCAAGCCCTCTTGCCCCCCCGAGTCCCCGACACGATCGGGGCAAAAGGGAGCCCAAGCCCTCTGGCCCCGCCGATTCCCCGACACGATCGGGGCAAAAGGGAGCCCAAGCCCTCTTGCCCCGCCGATTCCCCAACTCCCCGACAATATCGGGCCAGGAGGGAGCCCAAGTCCTCCTGGCCACGGCGACCCCCTAACCCCACCCTGCACTACATTACGGGCAGGAGGGATCCCAGGCCCTCCTGCCCTCGACGCAAACCCCCCCCCCCCCCAACGACCGCCCCCCCCCCAAGAACCTCCGACCGCCCCCCCCAGCCGACCCGCGACCCCCCTGGCCGACCCCCATGACACCCCCAACCCCCTTCCCCGTACCTTTCTGTAGTTGGCCGGACAGACGGGAGCCAAACCCGCCTGTCCGGCAGGCAGCCATCGACGGAATGAGGCCGGATTGGCCCATCCGTCCCAAAGCTCCGCCTACTGGTGGGGCCTAAGGCGCCTGGGCCAATCAGAATAGGCCCGGGAGCCTTAGGTCCCTCCTGGGGGCGGGGCCTGAGGCACATGGGCCCAACCCGACCATGTGCCTCAGGCCCTGCCCCCAGGAGGGACCTAAGGCTCCCGGGCCTATTCTGATTGGCCCAGGCGCCTTAGGCCCCACCAGTAGGCGGAGCTTTGGGACGGATGGGCCAATCCGGCCTCATTCCGTCGATGGCTGCCTGCCGGACAGGCGGGTTTGGCTCCCGTCTGTCCGGCCAACTACAGAAAGGTACGGGGAAGGGGGTTGGGGGTGTCGTGGGGGTCGGCCAGGGGGGTCGCGGGTCGGCTGGGGGGGCGGTCGGAGGTTCTTGGGGGGGGGCGGTCGTTGGGGGGAGGGGGGGTTTGCGTCGAGGGCAGGAGGGCCTGGGATCCCTCCTGCCCGTAATGTAGTGCAGGGTGGGGTTAGGGGGTCGCCGTGGCCAGGAGGACTTGGGCTCCCTCCTGGCCCGATATTGTCGGGGAGTTGGGGAATCGGCGGGGCAAGAGGGCTTGGGCTCCCTTTTGCCCCGATCGTGTCGGGGAGTCGGGGGGGCAAGAGGGCTTGAGCTCCCTTTTGCCCCGATCGTGTCGGGGAGTCGGGGGGGCAAGAGGGCTTGAGCTCCCTCTTGCCCCGATCGTGTCGGGGAGTCGGGGGGGCAAGAGGGCTTGAGCTCCCTCTTGCCCCGATCGTGTCGGGGAGTCGGGGGGGGCAAGAGGGCTTGAGCTCCCTCTTGCCCCGATCGTGTCGGGGAGGCGGGGGGGCAAGAGGGCTTGAGCTCCCTCTTGCCCCGATCGTGTCGGGGGTGCCAGGGACTACACGGAGTCACCCACCGTACCACCCGATTCGGGTAAGCGCAGGTATCGGTGGGTGGCTTATTTGCGGGGGGGTGCCTTATTTTACATTTTTTTCTAAAAAGGGGGGGCTGTCTTATTTGATGGCCCTGCCTTATCATCGGGGAAACACGGTAGAAAAAAAAAAAATGAACAGTTAAGTCCCAGTTTTTGCCGCTGAGACTCTGCCCTCTCACTGTAAAATTAGACTCTACTTAGTCTGTCTTTAAATTTAAAAAATGTGTGTTGTTTTAAAAAACAATTATGTTTTTAGATGTATCTAAATAAAAATAATAACCAAAAATTTATCTTTTTTTATGTCATCTTAGCATATTTTATGCTACAGAACGAATTATTTTGTTTTACATGTATTCTTATGGGAAAACGCGTTTCACACAACGAACGTTTCACATAACAAACTTGCTCCTGGAACGGATTAAGTTCGTTGTGTGAGGCACCACTGTATATGAATTATGTTTGCGTGCATTTGGATGTTTTTGTACTAACCACCCAGGTTGAAATTGGCAGATTAACACAAATGACATGCCAGGCTTTAAGGGACACATTAGATTGACTATGGATTTTAATACTTGCTCTGCATATAAATTTTAGCATTAATATTCCTTGTGCTAAACAGCCCAAATGAGTGGGCCAGTTAGCCTGAAGGGTAATTCTTTCCATGTCCAACACAAATAGGAATAGTTTCCTTTCTTTTGTTTTGATGGCTGCCATATGCTACCCCCAAAGCAATCAGAAATCTCCATCATTCCTTTCTCTGAACTGGGCCTCCATAAAAATTGCTCATCATAATATAGTAGTAGTAAAAGTCTTAGGATATGTCTTAGGCTAGCCTTTGCAAAACAAATCCAACAGAAAGAGCAAAGGCTTACACAGAACCTCTAGATAATCACAAATAATGTAAGTGGTGACCCACTCGAAGGTGAGGGGAAGGGAGGGAGATGGTCTTGGGGTGGAGGCTCGGAGAGAGAGAGAGAAAGGGGCAGTTGGGCAGATGATGAAAGTGGGGAGAAGGGAGAGAGAGAAGAGGGCAGACGGATATCAGTTGAGAGTGGAGAGCAGATGCTGAATGGAAGTGGAGAAAGAGAACACATACTGGATGGAAGGAGGGGAGAAAGAAAAAGGCATATGCTGGATGGGGGGAAGAAGAGAGTTAATGTGATAGTGGAGGGGTGAAGGAAAGGGGTGGCAATCTGTGGGTAGGCACAGTGAAAAGAGGGAAACTGAGTACTGAATAGTAAGAAAGAATTTAATTTAGACAGAAAAAGAAAATAGAGAAGAGGGAGAGATGCCAGAACATGGGGGATAAGGGGAAGGAGACAGAAATATCAGATCTGAGTGGAGGAAATGAGAAGAAAGAGGGAAATGGAAGGAGAGAGATGCCAGACCAAGGGGGCAAGGGGAGGGCAGGAGGAAAAATGGAAGGGGGTTGGCAGACAGTTTCTGGAAGGGGCAGACAGTGGATGGAAGGAAAAAAATGACAAGATGAGGAAAGCAGAAACTGGGAGACAAAGGTTGTTATGTGCCATCAACTTGTGCTCGAGTCCTAGTCCAATGTTAGATGAATATTGGAGAAGAGCAAAGAACACCAAAACCCCTCTATACCTTTGCTTCATCGACTACAGCAAAGATATTGACTGTATGGATTACAATAAACTATGGAGAACTCTATTGTAAATGGGAATACCCAAACACATAATTCAGCTGAAAATCAAGATGACAAAGATAGAAAAAAAATTACATATTTTTTTTTTAAAGGATAAAGTAGTATTGAAGCTGTGTTGATAAGTGTTTATAAATAGAAATGGAAATACGGTGATTGTTTTATTGGACTAATTTTAATACATTTTTTACTAACTTTTAGAGGCCAAATTCTCCTTCCTCAGGTCAGGACAGGATACTGTAACAGCAGTATACTTTACTGACCTAAGGAAAGAGGGTTTGACCTCTGAAACCTAATTAAAAAATGTATTAGTCCAATAAAATGATATCTTATTTTCAATTTTTTGTTTTATTTGTTAATTTGTAAAGTGATTTGAATCTTCTTATTGTCTGCTGATCTTCATTGTTCCATGTTGGATTCTTTGGTGGACTGCTTGCCTTGTTGTTTTGTTACAAATTAGCATACATGGAGTGGAACACACCAGAGGAGTTACAGATTTGGTTGTTTATACATATGGGTTAAAGTTGAATGACAGAATGAGGCAGTTGAGATGAGTTGCAAACTTTGTTATTAATATAGACTTATGTTTTGGATAGTATTACTGCTTTACAATGCATTTGAACACTTTTATATACGTATAGAAAGGGTTCAGAGTTAAAGTCCTGGGCAAGTAGGTGGGAAGGGAAGGAAGGGAGGATTTGTTCAGAGATATTTGGGGCTTGCATAGAACTAAAACTTTACACTGGCACTGATATGGTAATTTTTGTTGTTTGTTTTGAATTTTATAATGAAAGAAATATGAGTGCAAATAAAGAAGTAAATAATAAAATGTGGGTGGGACACAGGTGTGGGCGGGGCAGAGCTAGGGGGCCCAGTGTACTTGTGTGCCTAGGGGCCCTCGAAGAATTAATCCTGTCCTGTGAATGAGAGCATTTTTATTAGTGGCACTTTCCTTAAGGAATAAGCTTCCCCTGGAGTTACAGTTGGAGGAAACTTGGGAGCCATTTCATCAGAAGTTAAAAATATTCTTGCTTCCTTTTTGAAGGCAAGAGTAGTAGGGGACCAGTTGTGTAGGTAGATAAGGCCGGTGGAGCACTGTTGACAATTGGGAAATTAATAAATTGGGGGGGTTTGTTTACTTTGTTTTTATGCATTTGTAGGTATTTTTATTTTAAAAATGTATATAACGTTTAAAACTAAGCGGTTTACATAATTTACATACATGGAGGGGCATAATTGAAAGGCATGTCTAAGCCGCAAGCCGTCCAAAATTTTTTTTGTTTCGAAAATTGTCTAACTATACATTCTGCTGATCTGATCATCCAAGCCGCTAAATCATCTATCTTTATACCACATTTTCGTCCAACTTTTCATCCGAGTCAAAAATGCCTAGAACAAGCCCTGTTGGACATGGGAGGATTCTGCAAAGTGATGGACTGAACACCCAGACTTGGCACCTAAATAGTGGGGTACCTTACAGGACACTGCTGTGAACTTCACAAAAAGGGTGCCATGTTGTCTCCTCACTACAGCTCCCCTTATAGGTCATGGTGAGCCCCCCAAACCACCTCCAGAATCCCCTAGACCCACTTATCTACCACCCTAATAGCCCTTATGGCTGCAGGAGCCACTTATATGCCAGTAAGAAAGGGTTATAGGGGAGTGCACATGTTTAAGTATCAATGCAGTGATTACAGGAGCTTATGGGCATGGGTTCTCCTCTCCATGAGTCCCTAACCCACCCTCAAGATGGCTTAAGCTGCCTCTGTGCTGGACAACTAGGCTTTCCTATGCCAGGCTGACAGGTGATGATGGTCTGGAGGCTGAATTTTAAAGGTGTGATTAATATTTTTATGGGGGGGGGGGTCGGTGATCATTTGGGTAATGTGTGGGGCTCCATTTTATGTGTTTGCAGTGCTTATCTGGTGACTTTAGGTGGGTTTTGTGACTTAGACCATGTTCCGTTGATACTAGGCTGTATAACTTTCAGTTATACATGCTGTACTACTAAGTCTAAGCCGGCCCATGTCCCGCTCAACTCCCACCCTCGACACTCCTCCTGAAACGCCCCGTTTAGCTTTGGTCATTCAGCAGCACTATGGAGGCCTAGGTCATTTAGAAATACGTACAAAACCCGTTTTTATTATCGGCACTTGGACATATTTGGACAATGTTCGCCAAGTTCCGACTTAGGCCAGTTTTTGGACGTTTTTCTCTTTCGATTATGAGCCCTATAGCATTTAAAATAGGCACATAATAAAACAAATACATAATAAAATAGACATAATAAAATAAACATGCAAACAATCCTCAGAAAGATACCATAGTTTAGATAATAAAAATCATGGATAATTTATCAACTTTACCAGAAATAGCTAAAAAAAAAAGGCATCTACAAATAACTAGGTCTTAAGAAGCTTTCTAAACCTGCCCTTTCACAGCTATTTCGTATCTGACCCACCAAGGAGTATTTATATTTTATGAGGATTGTAACATAGTAGATGACGGCAGATGAAGACCCATCCAGTCTGCCCAATCTGATTCAGGGGTTCTTTATCAAGCTGCGGTAGGGGTTTAACACGCGTTAAACCGCCTGCCGTGCTAGCCGCTAACAACTGCATTGAGAAGGCATTAGTTGTGTAGCCGGCCGCGGGGGTTAGCGCGTGATGAAAGGTCCGACGCGCTAACCCCGCTAGCGCGGCTTGATAAAAGGACCCCTCAATCTAAAAAAAAAAAAATTCTCCTTAGCTATTGTGAATCACAAAGAAATTTTCAAGAATGGTGTCTAAGTACTTTTAAATAAGTAAATTGTTTAAATTAATAAAGCTTAAGATGTAAAGCAATTACCTAAAACCAAAACCAACAATTTTGTGATATATATATATATATATATAATATTTTTTAAAATACATTGTAAGAAAATTTTAAAAAGGATGATATAAAATAAGGCAATGTACAAGTGCATATGTTGCATTTCGCTAGCTCTGTTCCGGCTATCGCATAATTTAACAATTGCCTTTAATTTTTCATTTGCCCTTATAGTTTTAGGAGTGGTGGTAGTTTGCAGGGGGCAGGAGTTGGCAGAGTAGCCTTTTTAATAAGGTGGGTTTTCCGTGTGGTAGACGTTTGTCACTTTGAGATAATGTCCCTAACTGCAACACTTTACAATATATAAACAGGAACTGGTGTCTTCTCTGCTGCATAGATTACTACATCAGGAATATACACAGTAAATGATGCCAAATAAAGACCAGCAAGACTCATTCGGGCTGCCTAGAAAGGCTTGTATCTGATGCTCTGAGCAAATCATTCCACCTCCTTGCATTTAAATGATAGCGTAAGGACCCTGCTGTTTGCTAATCTTATTGAAAGATTCCTGCGTTTCTGTACTGCTTTGGAGAGATGGTGAATGACTGGGCAATTGCAAAATTTTCCTGTAATATTATGTTGTGTTTTTTTTCTCCTGTAGTGCATTTGCAAGACACATGCTGAAGAAGAAGATTGGAGTTGTTGTAGTTGGGTTTCCTGCTACTCCTATCACAGAGTCTAGAGCACGATTTTGTGTATCAGCTGCACACACAAAGCAGATGTTAGACACAGTAAGTGCCTGCAGATACCTTTTTAGAGTGAGTTTGGTACAGCATCAGAGTGGTATTAAGAATAAAATTATTGCATGCATCTTCACGTTCAGCTCCAGAAAATCTTAGAGGATTTGAGGCAGACAATTTAGCATGACTTAGAACTGATAAGATTTAGAGCATGATTTGCCAGAATGTTTTCATTATAGACACAGATTAGAAGAAAATCCTGTATTGGGTTTGACTGCCTTTTTATAAAAAGATTCATGCAAGGCAAGAGAACAGCAAGTACAATGTGACATAAAATATGCAGTTTTGTTAACTGTAACAACAGTAAACTGATCAACTTTAACTTATGTTAATATTTGGAGTTGGCAAATTGATTCCTAGTAATAAACTAACATGACATAGAATCTGAAGTTTAACAGCACTGTAAAACAGTCATAACAAATATGATAAATGCTAGCAGAATCTGAATGACAACATGGACAGCACATTTGTTTAGTACAGTAGTACCTTGGAATCCAAACTTAATCCGTTCCAGAACCCCGTTCGACTTCCAAGACAAGTTTTCCCACTGAAATGAATAGAAACTGGATTAATCCGTTCCTTGGTCCCACAAACTCTACAAGATCGGGCCTAGCTGGCAGAAACAGCAATATCGGGACCCCCAGCAGCACAGGCAGCAAGATCAGGATCCCCAGCAGCAGAGGCAGTAGGATCGGGTCCCCCAGCGGCAAGACAGCAAGATCGGCAATGGCAGCTGCAAGTGGTGTTGAGCCCCAAGCTTCCCTTCCAGGTGGAAACAGGAAGCTGCATCAGAGGGGAAGCTTTGGGTTGAGCACTGCTTGCAGTTCGGATTCCAAAATAGCATTAGGATTCCAGGGCAAAAATGAAGAAAAAAAAAAAGTTTGGATTCTAAATCGTTCGAGTTCCAGGGCGTTCGGATTCCGAGGTACCACTGTATATGAAGTAGAGAATGGCATGACGACAAAATTTTCCCGGTCCCCACAGGAACTCATTTTCCTGTCCCATCCCAGCGAGTTCTTTTCTTGTCCCTGCCCCATTCCTGCAAGCTCCATCCTCATCTGCACAAGCCCCAAACACTTCAAAATCATAAGTGTTCGAGGCTTGTGTGGTTAAGGCAGAGTTTACAGGAATGGGGCCAGGGATAGTGACAAAACTCACGGGATGGGGAAATTGAGTTCCTGCAGGGACGGGGACAAATTTGTCCCCGTGTCATTCTCTAATATGAAGATGTGATATTTATAATGTCGTACTAGAAAGACACAAAATAACCATAAAGTTGCAAAGCTCTTAAATTGTATCCAATTGTATCCACTTGATATACATGATTTAATAACTAACATTAAGAGGAGGAAAAGACATCAGGAAATGCTAAGGAGGTAAAATACCTAGATGTAATAAATGACCGCTTCTTGAAGGAACTGGTCCAGAAACTGACAAAAGGGGGAGCTATTAGTCCTTAGTGAAATGCAGGTCACAGTACGTGAGGTATTGGTGTTGGATCCACTAGGAAACTGATCATAACATAATCCAATCTGAGTTGATATCGGGAGTGAGTAGTATTTAATTTAATTTTCAAAAGGGAGGCTACAATGAAATGAGGAAAATGGTTAAAAAAGCTAAAAGGATCAGCTGCAAAGTTTAGAACTTTAAAGCAGGCATTAACATTGTTTAAAAATACCACTGTTGAAGCCCAGACCAGATATATTCCATGTATTAACAAAGGTGGAAAGAAGAGCAAATGACAGCCAGCAAGGTTAAAAGGTGAAGTGAAAGAGCCAAAAGAACATCCTTAAAAATATGGAAAAAGGATCCGATTGAAGAAGCTAAGAAGCAACAAAAACATTGGCAATTTAAATACAAAACATTGATAAAGAAGACTAAAAGAGAATATTGAAGAGAAACTTGCCACAGAGGCAAAAACTCACAGTAACGACTTTTTCAGGTACATCAGAAGTAGAAAGCCTATGAGGGAATCTGTGGTACTATTGGATCATCAAGTAGCAAAAGGGGCATTCAAGGAGGATAAGGCCACAGCAGAGAGACTAAATAAATTCTTTGCCGCAGTCTTTATGAAAAAAGATGTAAGAGATCTACCTATACCAGAAAACGTTTTCAAAAGAGGAACTGGAAGACATATGGAGCCAAATAAGCAAGCTAAGAGTGATAAATCACCAGCACCGGATGGTATACACCCCAGGGTACTAACAGGATTCAAATATTAAAATTGCTGATCTGCTTTTAGTGAACTGTCGCTAAAATCATCTGTAGTACCTAAAGATTGGAGAGTGGCCAATATAACACTGATTTTTTTTAAAAGGGTTCCAGGGGTGATTCGGGAAATTACAGACCAGTAAGCTTGACTTCAGGGCTGGGCAAACTAGTGGAAATTACAGAACATGTAGACAAATATGATTTAATGGGACAGAGTCAACATGGGTTCAGCCAAAGAAAGTTTGCGTCATTTCTTTGAAGGCATGAATAAACATATGGATAAAGGTGAGCTGGTTGATGTAGTGTACCTAGATTTTCAGAACGTTTTTGATAGAGGGTAAGGTTAAATGGCCATTTTTTTCAATGGAAGAGGATATATAGTGGAATGCCACAGGGTTCTTGCTGGGACTGGTGCTCTTTACTATATTTATAAATGATGTGGAAATTGGAATAAGAAGAAGTGAGGTAATTAAATTTGCAGATGACATAAAACTATTCAAAGTTGTCAAAACACATGTGGACTGTGAAAAATTGCAGGAAGACCTTAGGAAATTGGAAGACTTGGACATCCAAAGGGCAGATGAAATTTAATGACGGCAAATGCAAAGTTATGCACATAGGGAAGAATAATTTAAATCATAGTTACCTTATGCTAGGGTCCACCTTAGGAGTCAGCACCCAAGATAAAGATCTAGGTGTCATTGCAGACACTTTACTGAAATCATTTTCCCAGTGTGCAGCAGCAGCTAAAAAAATCAAACAGGATGCTAGGAATTGGATGATAAATAAGACCAAGATTATTATAATAACTCTGTATTGTTCCATGGTGTGACCTCACCTTGCATATTATGCTCAGTTCTGGTCACTATATCTCAAGAAAGATATAGCAGAATTAGAAAAGGCTCAAAGAAGAGCGACCAAAATGATAAAGGGGATGAAACTGCTCTTGTGTGAAGAAAGGCTAAGGAGGTTAGGATTATTCTGCTTGGAAAAAATATGGGTCAACAAATGCTAAGTGGTGTAAGTGAATTGATTTATCATCACTCTTAAAAAGTACAAAGACCAGGGGATGCTCAATAAAATTACATGGAAATATATTTCCTCCTATTTGTTTTAAATATATTTCACTAAAAGAAGAGTTAACCTCTGAAACTCGTTGCCAGAGGATGTGGTAACAGCGGTTAGCATAGCTGAGTTTTTAAAGGTTTTGGACAAGTTCCTGGAAGGAAAGTCCATAATCTGCTATTGAGACAGACATGGGGGGATGGCTTTGGGATTGGTAGCATAGAATATAACATAGTAAATGACAGCAGATAAAACCTGAATGGTGTATCCAGTCTGTCCTGTAATTGCATACATTACAATTTCATGTTTAAAATAAAATGTCTTTTTTTTTCTTAGTTATTTCTAGGCCATAGACCTTAGAAGTCTAACTGGTATAGTCCTTAGGTTCCACTCACTGGAGTTGTCATTGAAGCTCACTCCAGCCTATCCATAACATAAGAATTACCGCTCTGGGTCTGACCAGTGGTCCATCGTGCTCAGCAGTCCGCTCACACAGTGGACCTTAGGTCAAAGACCAGTGCCCTAACTGAGACTAGCCTTTCCTGCGTACGTTCTGGTTCAGCAGGAACTTGTCTAACTTTGTCTTGAATCCCTGGAGGATGTTTTCCCCTATATCTTGAATGTTTTGATCATGTCCCCTCTCAGTCTCCTCTTTTCAAGGGAGAAGAGGCCCAGTTTCTCTAATCTCTCACTGTACGGCAACTCCTCCAGCCCCTTAACCATTTTAATTGCTCTTCTCTGGACCCTTTCGAGTAGTACTGTGTCCTACTTCATGTACGGCGACCAATGCTGGATGCAGTATTCCAGGCCCGGTACAGTGGCATGATAACCTTCTTCAATCTGTTCGTAATCCCCTTCTTAATCATTCCTTGCATTTTGTTCGCCTTTTTGCTGCCGCCGCCACCGCAAATTGCGCGGACAGTTTCATTGACTTGTTGACCAATACTCCCAAGTCTCTTTCCTGGGGGGCCTCTCCAAGTACTGCACTGGACATCCTGTATTCGTGTATAAGATTTTTGTTACTGACATGCATCACCTTACACTTATCTAAGTTAAACCTCATTTGCCATGTCGCAGCCCATTTCTCGAGCGTGTTTGTCACGTTGCAGGTCTTCACAATCCTCCTGCGTCTTCACTACTCTGAATAACTTTGTATCGTCTGAAAATTTAATCCTTTGCAGGATTCAGACCATGAAATTTTGCCCATTCATATTCTAATTAGAGATCCTCTGTGTTCATCCTACTCTTTTTTGAATTCCATCAGTTTTCCTCTCCACCACTTCCCTCAGGAGGACATTCCAGGCATCCACTACCCTCTCCATGTTGTTAATATTTGGGTTTCTGCCAGATACTTGTGACCTAGATTAGCCACTATTAGAAACATGATATTAGGCTAGATCAGGGATCTCAAAGTCCCTCCTTGAGGGTCGCAATCCAGTCGGGTTTTCAGGATTTCCCCAATGAATATGCATTGAAAGCAGTGCATGCACATAGATCTCATGCATATTCATTGGGGAAATCCTGAAAACTTGACTGGATTGCGGCCCTCAAGGAGGAACTTTGAGACCCCTGGGCTAGATGGACAATTGGTCTGACCCAGTATGGCTATTCTTAAATTCTTACTAGCAAAATTTAAATCCTGTATAATAGCAATAATAATATCATTATTATTATTATTTTAAAATGTCTTCACATCTTTCAAAATCTAAGGGAATTTTCTGAAAATGAATGAGATGCAAAGCATTTTCTCAAGTAAATCTCCCTGACTTTGGCCAGTATTTCACCTGAAAGCTGTGTCAATTCAAAGAACTTTCTCAAACTGTCTCATTAAACAAAATGGTGAACAGAAGTTAAAGATGGCAGTAGAATGTTAATAAATCAGATTTTACACTCAACCAAGCAAAAAAAAAAATAAATAAATCTTCACATTTTAAACTTGCAGTTCAAGACTTCATATTAAATATCTATTTCTGTTCATTCTGAAGTAAAATCTTTGTACAATCTCCTCCTCTATCTCCATGAATCATATTAATAACAAAACTACGCAAATGTTCAAATTAATATTGTCTTGTCAGTGGTCTTATGAGATTTTTATGAATGTATTTGATATTGGAAACTACCTAAATTCCAGGCTCGTATAAATGTGTTACATAAAAATGATACAGAACTGATAATGATCCACCAATGGAACTTATTGTACTTTACTTTTTTAAGTTCTTCTATTCCACTACTCTAGTTCACAATGATAGAGTAGTTTTCACTAAATATACTTTATTACGGGGACATCTTATGATATAGATGACATACATTGAAACACAATTAGAGAAATGCTCAATTGATAATGTTTAACTGGATTAATTCTTGTTACTTCATGTGAATGCATGTCAAACAATGCTCACATTTATAATGGCCACATACTTGATGCTCAATTAGCAAAGATTTTTTCAAAGCAGGTACCATATATACTCTAATATAAACTGAGATTTTGGGGGCCAATAAAATGGCCCAAAAATGGGGGTCTTGGCTTATATTCTTGTCATTGCCCTCTTGCTACCCTCCCAGACTTGTTGCAGGCCTCTGCCGGCATTGGTCAACAGAGATGAGTCTGCCAAATGTCCTGGTGGGATTGGCCAAGACAGGAGGGATCCCTCCCATCTCCAGTACCGGCAGAGTCTACCAATTTTTTTTACCTCCCCCAGCGTAGCTTTTTTGAATCCCTGGTGTTCCAGCGGTGTACTGGGCAAGAGCAAGCTTTCCACACTCCTGCCCCTCGCTGAGCCACTCCCTGAATGGCTGCCTTGAGTTCTCGTGACCCAGTAGTGTACCAGGCATGAGCGACTTTTCCTCACTCCTGCCCAGTGCTGAACCCGCTTGCTGAATGGTGTCCCAAGTTCTCACGGGACTCGTGCTCAGGGCCAGGCAGGAGTGAGGCAAGGTCGCTCATGCATGGTACACACTGGGCTGCGAGAAGAACTCGCAGCCATTCAAGGAGGGGTTCAATGAGTTTAGAAAGCTCACTCCTACCCAGTGCACTGCTGGACCACCAGGGATTCAAATACATACACAGGGAGAGGTAAAAAAAAATTGGCAGAGTCTGCCGGGACAGGAGACAGGAGGGATCCCTCCTGTTGCAGCCCACCATGTCATATGGCAGACGCGGTGGAGGCCTGCAGGACATCGGAAGAGAGGGGGTACAGGGCAGGGAGGGGGACTGGGTACATAGCCTGGCAGAGAGGGAGGGGGCAAGCCAGGGGGGGAGAAAGGACAGAGTAGAGAGCCATGGAGGGAGAGGGCTGGGTGCAGAGCCTGGCAGGGGAGGGAAGGGGTCAGGGCACAGATCCTGGCAGGGCATATGTATATTCCTCCCCATCTTATATTCGAGTCAACCTTTATTCTTCCTTTTGGGGGGAAAGGGTACCTCGGCTTATACTCGGATCAACTTATATTCGAGTATATGTGGTATTCTGACTGGACTTAAATTCTCCTTCAAATTCTTAGTCGTCAAAAATTCTATCCTTTACCTTTCAGTGATAAAACATGGATGTGCCATCAGTACATACAAAATATCTTTACATAATTTGTCTAATTTTCATAGTCTATGTGAAACACAAATGATACCATCCTGCTCTTATGGTTCTCTCCAAAGACTACAACAGACATTCCTGATGTCAATGAAATGCTCTTTTATGAGTCTGTCTTGCAATTTCACATTGATATATTCAAAAATCTATATTGCAAAAACATTCTGGCCGATGTTCAGCCATCAGTGGTTTAAACTAGATTAGCCCTAGATATTCAGTGGTGGGCCATGTCCTGGCACCAGCACTGAAAATCGGGGGCTAAATCTGGTGGGGCTGGCCGCTTGAACTTTAATAGATCCCTGCCAATATTCAGCCAGGGTCTGAAAAAGACAGTTATGCAGGCCCTGGCTGAATGTTGGCAGGAAAATGAAATTTAAAAATAGTTGGATATCAGCTTGTTTATTTCCTGTATTGGTGTTTTTTTTGTATCATTCGTTTATCCTAAATTTGCTAGCAAAGATGTTTTCTTTCTTTAATTGTTAAATGTATATATAAAACTTTGTACATTGCCTGCCTCAAATTCCCCCCCCCCCCTCAACACATCAAAACGTCCTCCCAGTCAGGATAGGTCTTCTCCCCCTCCTCCCGGGACCTTCCTGACCTCCCTGGTAGCCCAGTGGGGCAAAACCTAACTCCCTTTCTCCTGCCCCTAGTGGCAGCTTCCAGAAAATGTCAGTTGCACCTCAACTGCCTATTAAGATGTTTCATTGTGTTGTACTGTTGCTATACTAATGCATGCTTCTTAAGGTATTTCATTGGTGTTATGCTGACGTTGAGTATTTATTTATTTATTCCAATTTCTATCCCGTTCTCCCAGAAGCTCAGAACAGGTTACAAGTAGACATTCACAATCGTTTGAAAACAGACTAGTCATGACAACAAATATTGTATATATTTATATGAATATGGTATCACTCATATTCTGCTAGCATTTCTTATACAGTAAACTCTGTTATCCAACACCCATGGGGATTGGTGGATGCCAGTTAACTTTAGTTTCTGGTTGATTGAAAGTTACTGCAAAAATAGTTTTGACTTCCTTCCCATCTCACTCTTATCACTCCCCACCCTCACTTTTAGGTCCAGTATCTATTCTTCCCTTTTTTCAGAGTCACTTTCTCTCCCCCTCTTCATGCATCCATCCATCTTCCCTTCCCTGCACCCTGCTGGACTCTGCCCCCACACACACTTCTGGTCCACATCCTCTCCCCATCTGCTCTCCCTCTCTTTGTGTCAGTCTGGCCTCCTAGACCCCTCAATTACCAAAGCAGCAATGACAGCCAGTCAGCAGAGGCAGCGCTAAAAACAGGCTGCTTGCAGCCAGCCCTGGCAGGGTCTTTCCTCTGCTGCATCAGAAGTGATGAGTCAGAGGAAAGGCCCTGATGGGGCTGGCTGTGAGCAGCCTGTTTTTATCCAGGCCAGAGATCTTTTCAAAACTCCAGACAAATATTGGGGGAGGGGAGGCGGCAGGCTCCTTCAGTCCTCAGGATACCATTCCACCACAGCTCTAAAAAAGCAGTTATGACACAAAGCTGTCAGCTGAGCCTTCACACTTCAGAGGGAGGTTATCGGCCTATTGGAGGGCATGAGCAAAGATCACAACAGATCACTAGGTGTTGGACATTATATAGAAGGGGTATGTGCTGTAGTTCTTTTGTCCCCTGCACCTTTTTCTAGACCCTCCTGTAGGAGAGTCAGAGTGACAGTGCTGTTGCAGCTTCAGGGAAGGGAGGGAGGGATAGAAGGGGGGTTTGTGGCTCAGGACCACTGCCGCTGCTTTGTGGGCGGAAGGGAGGGGGGTTTGAGGCTGAGGCCCGCTGCTGCTTCTTTTGGGTGGGAGGGAGGGGGGTTTGTGGCTTAGGCCCACTACCACTGCTGCTGCTTTAGGGCATGAGAGAAGGGGGTTCACAGCTTAGTACTGCTGCTTCGGAGCTGGAGGGAAAGGGGTTCATGGCTCAGGACCGCTGCTGCATCAGGGATGATTTTGTTTTTTATCAGCGATTTTTTTTTGGCTTGTTGGGTGAGAGTGCCGGTTGCTTGAGTACCAGTTAATCGGGATTCTACTGTATTTCTATGAATATTTTGGAGTTCTTTTAGATGTTTATATATTTTGATAATATATCATTTTAGTCCTATTACTAGGATTCAATGTGCCATCTCCTATTTTATTTCACTGATTGTATTTATGCATACATTTAATCATTTTACTATTGTTGTGTTAACAAAATTGTAAGTTTTATGTCGAGCTGTACCTATTGTACATCATCTTGGGGGAATCACTTTGTAAAATGGTTAATAAATCCCAAAACTACATAGAAAGACACGGTGACAGAATTTGTCCCTGTTCCCATAGATAACTGTGGGCAACCATCCCCGTGTCATTCTTTAAGAAGAGAGGGAAGAATCGGAGTATGAATGGGCTCAACCACTGACCCTCAAGTCTTGCATTGAAGAATGCTGGTGTAGAAGTACTGAGGTTGAGATAGACACTAAAGATTAACACGGGATGGTTTTCTGCAGTAATCCGTGGGGACGGTGACAAATTCTGTCACCGTGTCATTCTCGACCCTTGCCTACTAATTCACTGGGCTCATGTGGTTTCCTCTCCAGTCTTCTCTTACTGTGAGTTGCTTTTACTGCTCGTACTTTCCAATCATCTAATATAATTCCTTCTACCTGTCTTCCACTTCTGAAGCTTCTTTTATTCTTCCTCTCACTGCACTTCTGACACCCTGTCCTGCTGCTCGTGTCAGCAGGACTGACTTTGATAAAAAAAAGTCTTTGTGCTTGCTATGAATTGTTGACTAAGAATGGAGGAAGAACTGTCGTAAGTTGCAAGGTTCTGTGCAGGACTTTTAGTGAGGGGAAATTATCATCCTGGGCTACTATAAAAACTGGGTTACTTTACCACAGATCGGTTTATTGTAGGACAGGGTTTCATTGTATAAAATGAGACACTGCTAAAATGGTTGCTTTGCTATTTTACACGTGTGGTGCAGAAATTATAACTACAGCCTCGGCGGTGGGTTCAGGCTTATATTATCTCCTGTGACCCTGATCAGGCCACTTGGTACCCCATTGCTCAGTACATTAGATAGATTGGGAGCCCACTGGGACATTTAGGGAAAAATGCTTGAGTACCTGAATAAATTCATGTAAACCGTTCTGAACTCCCCTAAAAATTGAATAAACAAATAAAATAACCTAATTTGACAGTAGCCCACATTAATAACTTCCTCTCAGTGTACAATTACTAGGAAGTTCTACAAATACTAGGAAGTTCTTTTTTACCCAACGTGTGGTGGACACCTGGAATGCGCTTCCAGAGGACGTGATTGGGCAGAGTACGGTACTGGGGTTCAAGAAAAGATTAGACAAATTCCTACTGGAAAAGAGAATAGAGGGGTATAGATAGAAGATTACTGCACAGGTCCTGGACCTGCTGGGCCACCGCGTGAGCGGACTGCTGGGCACGATGGACCTCGGGTCTGACCCAGCAGAGGCATTTCTTTTGTTCTTATGTTCTTATGTGTAACTATGGCTATTTTTGATAGTAATGTATCCTTGTGCTCATTGAGTGTCTGATTTATTAAGAAATTTTCCATAGGCAAGACAGGTCAAACAACTGAATAAGTCAGACTTTTCAGCGCTTTTTTTGTGATATTCATCATTTATGGGCTAAACCAGTAAGGAAACTGATAATGTTGCAATGGTTTTGCAGGTGTTGAATGAACTTGATGAAATAGGCGATTTCTTGCAAGTGAAATATTCCCGGCATTCTAAGTCATCTCGTCCAGAGCTGTATGATGAAACAAATTTTGAACTCAATGACTGAATTTCACAGCCATGTCCTGAACTTTCTGGTGGCGTAATCTTAAAACAGAACTAGGTGCAGAGGCACGACTAACCACGACACCTACAAAGGAATTTGTACATGAGAAGGCCTCCAGCTTGCCACATTCCTACTATGTACTGCATCTCTAGGAAGCTGATAAAGCTATTCATGCCTTAGCCTGAAGGTAATAAAAATATTCATTGACGTGCACTACAGGCTGTGCAGAGAAGAGCAATGCAGCTGGTGTTTGGTGGTTCTGTTGAAAAACAGAGCTTGGAAACAAACTGGAGGCCACCAAGTAACAGATGGACATTTCATTCCATGTTTTGAAATCTCAAATACCTTTGGGCAAGTAGTGAGCATGAACTTTAATATTATGCCAAGTACCCATGCAATGAAAAATTTAAATTATTAAATATAGTTTTGGCAAAATCCTTAGATATATTTTCTCTCTCCTTGTCGTCAACTGCTGCATTTTCATTCCTGGAGGCTTTGGCTTCCTTGAAGAAATAAGGGGAAAATTAAATTGACTAAAAATATGAACCTTTTCAATCCAAAGTGGCTCAAAGCAATTACATTTTATGGTAAATGGTATATTTTTTTGTATAAAAATTAAGAACAATTTGATCAAATGCTTGAATAATATATTTATTTTAAGTTTTATATGCTAGTGGTTTAAGCCAGCTATGTTGAGTGCTTTTATACAGGTAAAATCCACACCAATTTAGTTTACACAGCTGAAAATCCAAAATCTACTGACTTAAGTGCCCCAGTGATCCCAGGATTTGTTTGGTGTGAATTCAAAGCCACCTTTTTATTTTTTTGTTTGTTTGTGTTTAGTTGTTGAAACCCTTGCAAATCTTTGGTGAGCTTCTTGTCTGTTATTTTGCAGATTAGCAGTCCAAATTAGTGAGATAATAAAGCAACACAGTATGAAGTAAAAATGACTATGTTGGTATAGGGCTCATTTTCAAAATGCTTAGATGCACAAAGTTTGTGTGTCTGCTTTGAAAATACAGCTCTTTCAAAATACTGTACAGGTAGCCGTCGACTTACGACCGCAATTAGTTTCTACTGACAGGTCATAAATTGATCAGGACGTAAGTTGGCCCGTGTTAAATTAAGGCAAGAATATTAGACTGGGTAATGATATTTTAATTATTTTAATCATCTTAAAGCAATCTGTTAACAACATTTTCTTTCTAAGTCAAACAACAATACAATTGTGGAAAAACAGACAAAAATAAGAAATACAGTAAAGTACATTTAAGTCATGGCACCACTGGTGCTTGGCTGCGGATTATCGATATCTCCTTCATCAGGGGAGGCTGCGGACCCAGTGATGGGTGGAGTTGCTCTTTGCATAAACATAGTGAGCTTCGTCTGAACTGTTTGCTTTTTTTTTCTCTTCATAAATTTCGCAATAAGGACGAAATGTGTCATGTGCCATCCATTCAATCCTCGCAAATCATTCAATGTTTGGGTCCATGTCTTCAAAATGGGCGAGGAGTTTATTCAGTAGAGATAAACCTTCTGACAATCCCTTTGTGGTGAACATTCATTGTAGCGCCTCATCCTCTTGGTCTTTCTCTAATTCTCTTATTTTTTTCTTCCACCACTCTTTCTTCTTCTAATTCTATCAGTTCTTCATTCGTAAGTTTCCCCGATTCCCAGTCTAGCAACTCCTCAACATCTTCCATTTCACATTCCAATGAAAAGTCTTTTGACAGTTTCACTATTTCTTCACGAATCTCATCAAGTTCTTGTTCACTGGTAAATCCAGCAAAGGTATTCACATAGCACTTAACACACTTCTTCCATACACCATTCATACACTTTTCCATCACTGGGTCCCAAGGAGTAGCAAGATTTTTTTATACACTTAAGAATATTATACTGTTTCCAATAGTCACGTAGTGATAGTTCAGGGCCGGCATCTATAGCAGCTATGGCTTGGACGAAAGTGGTTCTGAGATAGTTTGCCTTCAAAGTAACAATCGCCCCTTGGTCCATTGGTTGAATAAGTGGTGTAGTGTTCGGGGGCAAAAATAACACTTTCACATTAGGATAGAGATCAGCTAAGTCAGTGTTCTTCAATCATCGGTCCATGGACCAGTGCCGGTCCACAGAAATTTCCTGCCGGTCCACAGGGCCAGCATGTGCATCAGGCCCAAAACAGTGTTCTTCAACCGCCGGTCCATGGTGCGATCGATGCGGCGTTATCTTCGAGCCAGCTCCCTCTTCCTAACTGATTCAGTGCACAAAGCCACGGGCAGTGGCTCCTACGGGCATCCTGCGCCTGAACCGGAAGCCTTCTCTCTGACGTTGCAACGTCAGAGGGAAGGCTTCAAGATGAGGCACAGGACATGCAAGGTGCAATTACTACTATTACGGGGGCGGGGTCTGGGGTGGAGATTGGGTAGAGATGGGCGGGGTTTGGCCCACGACTTAGCCCAGTGTTCTTCAATCACCGGTCCACGGACTGATGCCGGTCCACAGAACAGTTCTTTTATTTCTGCCGGTCCATAGGTGTAAAAAGGTTGAAAAACACTGAGCTAAGTGATGTGGATGTCCAGGCGCATTATCAAGCAACAGTAAAATTTTGAAGGGGATTCCTTTCTCCAAACAGTACTCAAGCACTTGAGGAATAAAACAATTACTGTACCAATCCCCAAATAAAGCCTGATTCATCCAGGCATTACGGCTTGATCTATAATAAACTGGCAAAGTGTGCTTGTTCACATTCTTAAATGCAAGTGAATTTTCAAAATGGTAAATTAATAAGGCCTTCAGCTTGAACCCATTGATATTCCCTCCAAGCAGTAGAGTGAGTCTATCCTTGTGTGCTTTAAATCTAGGCATGCTTATGGCTGCTTTGTGAATGTAAGTGCGTCCTGGCATCCGCTTCCAATATAACCCTGTTTCATCCGCATAAAAAATTTGTTCTGCCATATAACCCACCACCTTGATTATTTCTTCTAAGCTATCAACAAACTTTTTAGCTCCTTCCTCATCTGTTCTCGCTGCTTCTCCAGTCACCCAAACATTATACAACTGGAATCTATTTTTAAACCTCTTACACCAACCAGTACTTGCCACAAATTCATGACTGTAGTTTTCTCCAACATGTTCCTTTAAAGTCCCAAACAGACTTCTAGCCTTTGACTGTACTGTAAAGAGGCTTAAGGGCGTCCGCTTTTGAATCTGATCTTCCATCCAAATGTTTAACAATTTCTCCGTTTCATGGATGGGCCCAGTACGTTCTTCGTAATCACTGTTGACCACAAAGGTGCAGAACCTTTCACAGCTTCACGAATTCTATTTTTGACCTTTATAATAGTAGACACAGTAAAGTGTGATATCTTTAGATCACATGCAATCACATTCACTTTCTTTCCTCCTTCATACTGTTTTATTATCATCATTTTGGTGTCCAGATCTATGGCCTTTCTTTCCTTTTTTGGAAGGCTGAGGAGTGGACATAGACAATTTCCTTTTCGTTGTCATTTTTACTGCATGAAATTGCCCCAAAAACTCACGTGGAGGCAATACCCCTGCGTATGTTATCACGAGACTTCGGAGAGCAGAAGTCACGTCGTAAGATCGAACAGTCGTAACTTGGATAGGTCGTAAGTCGACGACTACCTGTACATGCATATCATTGAAGTTCATTGTGCTTGTAACTTTTTATAATTCTGTTCCCAAACTTCTTGAGCTATTTGGTCTTTAATGAATATTACTGAAATTAAATAATGCTGCCTTAGCAGAATGATGTTTTACATTAAACCTATTCCATAGGTAAATTCCTGCTTCTTCCATGGTGTTCAAAACTTAAGTGAATGCAATATAGGCATCATTAAACTAATATGTATTTTCACTTTTAGCTTCTGTGCTGTATTCCACAGTTTTTAAACTTTTTCTTTCAAAGGTTTGTCTGACAATATTTCGTTTATTTTTTGTATTAAATAGAAATGAGATGTAAAAAAAAGTTATTTTGTAATATTTTATAGCAAGTCCACAAAATTTTTATTCTAGTGGGACAGACACTCTATTCCTGAACTTGCGGATAGTCAACCTCTTCTCAAGAGAGCTCCTGTAGGGAGATTGAGTTGCATTCTTTTGCTCCCAATCCCTCTGAGCTGTCCTTCATTTCCTCAGTTGTCGTGCTACAAGTGATACAGTAGATGCTTATCTTTTCTGCTTGTGTTTCTTTTCATTCAATTCAGTCTTTTTGCTAATCATTTGCGAGGCTTTTTGGTGCAGCAGAGGATCCCCTTTGTGAGATAGCGCTGGCTGCGTAAGAGCACATACTCTGAGGTTCATAATCTGCTTCCAAGGGGCAAACTGCTTTGCAGTGCACTCACTTGGACAGCCTGCACTAACAGTTTGGGAGCTCAGAGACCGTTCCTTTGGGAGCATGGCTTGGCCAGAATCATCCGTAGTGGGCTTGAGTGCAGACTTTGTGGTTCTGTGGCAGTTTTTGTCCAGGATCCAGCCAACTGTTGCCACCCCCACCCCCCCCACACACACACACACACTTTTAGCATGCACAGGTTCTGGTGGGGGTTGCAGTCTCCAGCCAGTTCGTTGGGCCCGAGAGGCATTCTGAAGACACAAAATTAAAAAACTGGGATCTTCAAACAAACTTCCTAACATTCACTTTATCAAATTCTATACTCTGAATGTCATTCTACTTCATATTTTATTTAATTACTTTTATTTTCTAAACCAGGGTTAGGGAACTCCGGTCCTCGAGAGCCGTATTCCAGTCGAGTTTTCAGGATTTCCCCAATGAATATGCATTGAAAGCAGTGCATGCAAATAGATCTCATGCATATTCATTGGAGAAATCCTGAAAACCCGACTGGAATACGGCTCTCGAGGACCGGAGTTCCCTACCCCTGTTCTAAAAGTTTTCCAATTATGTTTACAATTTATATCTAAAATTAAATAAATAACTATAATTATAAAGTGCAAAGTATAATCATGCGAAAAAAGAAAAGCAGAACTGAGCTACGGCTATAGTTCACTCAAATAGTTCACATAGTCCATCAATTGGTCTTCAAAAGCTCACTCCAAAGAGTCTTTTATATAAATGAGCACTTATCTCTCTGCTTGGCCAATCGAGATCCTCTTCTTCTTAAGTTGCTGCAGCCCAATGGCTTAACCCAATATGTGATCAAAGTGTCCAAAATCCATGAGGTAAAACAATGTTTATATTCACTGCAAGAAGCCAGTTCTATATTCCACTCTCATTAATCGACAAAAGCCTCCAACTCCAGCTGAGTTTCAGTTTAGTCTGTCATCAGGGAGGTTTAAAACGTGAATACTGACAGTGCTTCTAATTCATTTCTTCGGTTGAAAGTTCCTGCTAGGCAAAAACGATTTGCCTAGCAAGAACTCTTAATCGAAGAAATGAATTAGAAGCACTGTCAGTATTCACGTTTTAAACCTCCCTGATGACAGACTAAACTGAAACTCAGCTGGAGTTGGAGGCTTTTGTCGATTAATGAGAGTGGAATATAGAACTGGCTTCTTGCAGTGAATATAAACATTGTTTTACCTCATGGATTTTGGACACTTTGATCACATATTGGGTTAAGTCATTGGGCTGCAGCAACTTAAGAAGAGGATCTCGATTGGCCATGCAGAGAGATAAGTGCTCATTTATATAAAAGACTCTTTGAGTGAGCTTTTGAAGATCAATTGATGAACTATTTGAGTTAACTATAGCCGTAGCTCAGCTCTGCTTTTCCTTTTGCACATGATTCACTTTGCACTTTATATTTGCACTTTATAATTGTAGTTATTTATTTAATTTTAGGTATAAATTGTAAACATAGTTGGAAAACTTTTAGAAAATAAAAGTAATTAAATAAAATATGAAATAGAATGGCATTCAGAGTACACGAATTGGGTACACGAGCTGTTGTGTTACTGTGCTTGGATTGAGACATATCTGAAGGACGAGAGCAGCTAAGTGTTTTTTTTCTTTGGCCTAATGCTATGATTTCGGATCGCTGTGCCTTTGGACCCTGTTGCCACATTTTTTCACGTGCGGGGTTGTGTACCCCTGGTGCATTTGAACATTGACTTTGCAAGCTATTATAGTGCTTTCTTCACTCTACCGGTTTGTTTGTGTAGGAGTGTGTGTGAAGTGGAGTTTTTTTGCCAAATGAAGCTGAACTGAGGCTTTTGTCTCCACTTCTTTTGTTTTTTTGGGGTTGAGTGTTTCTCCTGCTATGATTGGCTGGGTAAGTGTTTGTTTAAGCCTTTTAGCGTTGCTGAGCATGTTTGTTTGTTCTATGTAGGGTTGTGTTTGAGTTATTTATTGAATTGAACGATAGCCCAGAAAGATTGGGAAGAGGAGCAAATGAAGCTCCTTAAAAGAGTTCTCGCGAGAAGAGGTTGACTACCCACAAGTTCAGGAATATGTCTGTCTACTAGAAAGAAGATTATCAAGGTAGAAACCTAATCTTTCCTACAGTGTACCGCCAAAACTCAAATCAAATGGGTGGAAAGCAATGTTATATAGATTCTTTTGATGCTATAGATATTCCCGTGATGTAGGAACTGACTAGAAAACATACCATCCCATATAGCAAGGGTAGAGAACTACGGTCCTCGAAAGCCGTATTCCAGTCGGGTTTTCAGGATTTCCCCAATGAATATGCATTGAAAGCAGTGCATGCAAATAGATCTCATGCATATTCTTTGGGGAAATCCTGAAAACCCGACTGGAATATGGCTCTCAGGGACCAGAGTTCCCTACCCCTGCCATATAGATTGTGTCAAGAGACAGCTTACTTGTTAAGAAGTCCAATGTTTAGGTAAGCTATGGTACAAACTGAACACACAGCTGTACTGTGAGATTTAGGGGAAAGGAGTAGGTAGAATTGCAGTATATCGCTCCCTTCTTTGAAAGAAGGGTTTAGTTTTAAAGGTTCTCTATTCCTCCCCTCCCTTATTTCAGATAGGTAGAAGTTCATAGGTGCTGCTATAGTTGTGGCTTTCATGATATCAGATGTTGCTTCCCAAAGTGTGTAATGGAAAACATAACATCTGTGTTATGACTATTCACCTTATTGAGTAAACTTATGTTGTTTTGGAAGAGACCAGATGAAAAGTGCTTAGATATTGGCATGAAATGGAAACCGACAAGAAAATTACATGAATTGTGTCTACAACAAGATTTTGATTTTTCTCTGCATTTTTCATATGTTTTAACATGTAATATAGTTATAGGAACACATATTACAATGTAAAATGATTTAGTAAAATGTTTATCAAATTAGTGCACTGGAATAATGGTCTGTTTGGCACTGTCATTTTTAAATTGCTGCCAAACAATCTTGACTATATGATTACATGTTAAAGAGTCTTAAGTTCCATTAAGCATGGAGACTGATTACTTTTCCACATATGGGATGGCCTCGTACTGCAGACATGGATTCTCTTTCTCAGATCTGTCAGTTGTTTTCCTTATTTCTTTCGTCTTTAAAGCACTACCAGTCAAACAGAGCCCTGTGTGGAGTGGTTGTTGGAAAGAGAAAGCAGTTACTGCTCTTCTGAAAAGAATATCTTCCCAAGGTCCTGAGTTTTATTTAGTGCTACTGTGTGAGATATTTCTACTGTGAAACAAATGCCAGAAGTTTGTTCAAATATGTCAAACAACAATCTAGATAAAGTTGTTCTTTGTAAAACTTCTTGCTGTACCATATGAGCTAGGCTTTTGAATGTAACATTCTTAACTTTTGAAAGTGTGATTTAATAAAGATTTTTTTAAACTGATCATGCATGATCCCTCACAATCAAATACAAACTGTAGATGTGTTTTGCATATTTCAAGTATTTCAGGATGAATGTGGGTCAGGTTTCAGCATGTAATAAGTTTTCTGTTCACTTTTCATGTCCACTAAAAAGGTGAAGTCTTGCTTTAAGTTAAATTAGTAGGATAGCTGTATACAAACTGTACTTGGAGACCCCTTCAAGAAACATTTAGAACATAAGAACAACCATACTGGGTCAGACGGATGGTCCATCTGGCCCATCTGTTAGAACCTGGCAGAAACCCAATCATTTATGTACTGTATTTTAGAATTTATTTCTTACCTAAAACCTAGACGAGTTACAACATAACATACCTAAAACCAATCTCCATGAAAAACATTCCATACTCTTTTCTAACATAATTCTGAACCTTATGATGATCAAATAATGAAAGCCTGGGCAAACAATTACGTTTTAAGTGATCTTCGAAAATGATCTATATTGCTGCATAGGCAAAGAGTATCTGGCATCCCATTCCATAATTTTGCGGCAGCCACTGAGAAATCTGACTGACTTGTGGTTATATAATGTACAGTATCTGTCATCAACCACATAGCTGTTTCAGATCTTAATTTCCTCCCAGTTACATATACAGCCAACACCTGAAAAAAGTGCCAAGGTGCTTGTCCAAATAATACCCGATGTACCATCATCAAAGCTTTATACTGCACCCTCCCTGTTTTACAGGCAAACAAAGCAGTTGTTTTAACACTGGGGCCTTGAAACACATCTGTGTTTTCCTGTCAGCACTCTAGCAACTGTATTATCTGTAATGCTTGTAATCTGCATTTTTGATATTCCCAAATATAATGTGTTACAGTAATCGGTTTTACAGAGAACCAAACTCTGCAATACACTCCTAAAATCACTAGCTGTTATTAATAGTTTCAATCTTCTTAACATATGCAGTTGAAAGAAAGCTGATTGCACAACTTGGCGTCACTTGCACCTGCATTGTTAGATGGCAATCAAATTTCACTCCTAACAATCGTAACTTTTTCTTTACATGAACTGTATAAGTCCCTATTTGTACATCAGTCGGCTAATATCTCTCTTCAGTTCTACCTAATCATCACGTCTGTGGGTTGTGGGGTGTTTTTTTTAAATATTTAAATTAAAGCTATTCTCTTCCATCTACCTCCCAATCATTGTCATACATCTATTCAATCTTTGAACAAAACTTTGACCTCATACTGAGATGGAGGGAAAATAACTGAATGTTGTCAGCATATAATCGATAATACACTTTCATTTGTTCAAAAATCTGTCCAATAGAAACCATATATATATTAAAAAGTAGGGCAGAAAGCATTGATCCTTGTAGTACTCCATTTGAGATTTTCACCTCATAGGATACCTCACCTCTACTCTGTACTTTAAATGATTTATCTTGTAAGTATGATTGAAACCATTCATGCACCATCCCATTTATCCTCAGCATTCTCAATTTTTGTAATAACAATACCAAATCTATAGAATCAGATGCACCGGACACATCTAGTAATAATAACAAAAATCTTGCTGATCATTCATTCCATGTCTAATTGATCAACTGTGGACATTAGCCAAAGTTTCAACACCGTATGCTGATCTAAAACCAAACTGAAATTTATCTAACCCATCTACCTGCTCTGGATTTTTTCTCCAAGAACTTGTCCAAACTTTTCTTAAACCCAACTATGCTAACTGCTATAACCACATCCTCTAGCAACAAGTTCCAGAGCTTAACTAGTTGAGTAAAAAAATATTTCCTCCTATTTGTGTTAAAAGTATTTCCATGTAATTTCATTGAGTGTTCCCTGGTTTTTGTACTTTTTGAAAGGGTGGAAAATCAAATCACTTTTACCCGAGCAACACCACTCAGGATTTTGTAGACCTCAGTCATTTCCCTCCTCAGCTGTCTCTTCTCCAAGTTTAAGAGCCCCAAACTTCATACAAAAGGAGTTCCATCCCCTGTATCATTTAAGTCGCTCTTCTTTGAGTCTTTTCTAATTCTGCTATATCTTTTTTGAGACATAGCAACCAGAACTGTGCACTATACTCAAGGTGAGGACACACCATGGAGCGATTAAAAGGCATTATAATTGTTGAGGTTAATACTAAACAGACTAAGAGATTGGAACAAATTTCAGGAGCCTCACTTAGCTCTCCTGAAAGTACTCCTCCTCGCCCTGCTATAATTCCTGTTCAACTGGTACCCAAAGCTGGTACTAGTGCTTCTAAGAAAACCTCAGAGTCCCAGACAGCCCAGGTAGTATCTTATGAAAAAATGCCTCAAATTATACCATTGGTTGAGGGTCTGGAAGGCTCTGAAGAAAACAAACAGGAAGTGACCTTAAAAGATTTGTGGCAAATTAATATTAGGATGGAGAAAATGTTTAAATCAGTCATAACTCAGCCTCAGCATTTTTCAAGAGGTGATGGAAAAACTAGTGAATGTTGATTCTAATATTAAAGTTTTGGATGAACGCACAATTAAGATAGATAAGCAAGTTTCTAACCTACAAGCATCTTCCATGTCAGCAATAAAGGATTCACATTCTATACATGTTAAACTAGAAATAATGGAAAATGCTATAAGGGCAAGAAACTTGCGATTGATTAATTTTCCTGAAATCCATTTGATCTCTCCTGTGATTCTCTTTTTTAAGTATCTCAGGAAGGTATTGGGGTTAACTAATTCTGATTCGATACCTATCTCAACACTCTATTATATACCTAAGAAACAAAAAATTACCGCAGGACAAGGACTAGATCAATTGGCTTCTATTGATATGAATTTGACAGAATTTTTGGAAGATTCACAAGATACAATACGAACCAAGTCTACCCTTTTAGGGCTCCTTTTACAAAGTGCACGTTAGCCGCTTCCGCCTCCTCTTGAGCAGGTGGTAGTTTTTCGGCTAGCACGCATTATAGTGCGTGCTAATCCAGTGCATGCACTAAAAACACTAGCGCACCTTTGAAAAAGGAGCCCTTGGTTTCATGTATAAATGAGTGATAAGGTATTAATAATGAAACTCTATTTTAAAAATAAACAAGCAATGTTTTGCGGTGCTAGAATCAAAATATTTCCAGATGTGGCGAGATCAACCCAACTTAGACAAAAGACTTTTTTAGCCTTGAAACTTAAGGTAGTGGAATCTGGTGCCACATTTTTTTTTTAATTCCCATGTGTTTGGTAACTTCTCATGATAAGATTGTTTTCTTTGATCCCATTCAATTAGATTATTTTGTATAAGTTGGGGTTGAATTTTCTTTTCTCGGTTATGATAATTTTAATAAATAAGGAGTTTAATAGTTAAATGCCTCTATAAAAGTTAAGGGTATGTGTATCCCTTTTTGATTACTTAAAGTTTTTGTTATGTAATGCAATTCTTTCTCCCCAATAATGTGGGCTTGATGGGATTTATTTTTATTTTTCTACGACTGATTTAAATTGTATTAAGAATAATGATATTTCTATATTTTTTGTATAAATTCCCAAATCCTGTATACTTGTTTGGATAAATTTATAAATTTCAATTAAAACAAAAATTACTGAGATCTCTGGTTCCTGGCTAAGAACTGTGACTATAATTGTGACTGGGTTAGAGGGGAGAAATGGAAACAATGGGTGGTCATGAATCTGTAGAGTCTGATTTTGACGACGCTGCAAGCACAAAACAGCAGGGGGAACTCAAGACCAATAAAAAGAATCAACCAGAGTGCAGAGTCTGAAAACATTCCAAATTTTATTTACTGAATTATTTTCTTCTATCCAAAATGTTCTCACTATATTCTGAACTCAAGCCCCTTTCAAAAATGCTTTGAAGCTCTCGTCAGGCATATCTGGGAAGGGCAAGAGACAAACCCACCAAGTCGACTGATGTTGACTGATGTCATCAGAGAGGAAGATTGTATCATACCTTATCTTGACTTACATCTGTCAACAAGGTTGAAGACAGATGAAATCACCTTATACTTAGTTGTATGGACCTTCAGACTGCAGCTGCTACTAAATGCTACCGGTTGCTATCTTCTTTGTCGGTCCAACTCTTATTGTGTATTCATAATATTTTCTATTTAATTTAATTTAGTATAATTCTTTATATCTTTATTTTTCATATTATTCAATATAAAAACAGAAGGACGCCACTTAACTTTATAGTGAACTACCTTCACTGTTCATTCACCTCTCCCAATGAACAATGAAAGATAGTTCACTATAAAGTTAAGTGGTGTCCTTCCATTTTTATATTGAATAATATGAAAGATATGGATAAAGAATTATACTAAATTAAATTGAAAATTAAATTAAATTAAAAAGAAAATATTATGAATACACAATAAAAGTTGGACTGACGAAGAGGTTAGCAACCGGTAGCATTTACCGATATACACGATTTTACAAACCGTGCATAACCATGCGCGTTATACGCGTGAGCGCGTTGTACAAATTTTTTTTTACATAGTTCCCCCCCCCCCGACGTCCGATTCATCACCCCGAAGGACCGCTCGCACCCCCACCCCGAAGGACCGCTCGCACCCCCACCCCAAAGGACCGCTCGCACCCCCACCCGAAGCACCGCTCGCACCCCCACAGCCTCCCCCCCTCCACCTCCCGCATGGAGAAGCTGCCTACCGTTGTTTCCGGATGCCAGTGAGCCCAGCTGCTTCCTCTGCCGGCGGTCCTGCCCCTTCTCTGATGTCAGAGAAAGGGCGGGACCGCCGGAAGAGGAAGCAGCGCACGCAGGGCTCAGAGAAGGGGCAGGACCGCTGGCAGAGGAAGCAGCTGGGCTCACTGGCATCCGGAAACAACGGTAAGCAGCTTCTCCATGCGGGAGGGGGAGGTGGGAGAGGCTGTGGGGGTGCGAGCGGTCCTTCGGGTGGGGGTGCGAGCGGTCCTTTGGGGTGGGGGTGCGAGCGGTCCTTCGGAAAGGAGAGTCGGGTGGGCGAGAGGAGAGTCGGGGCGGCATGCGTGGTATACGCGTGTGCGCGCTATAGTAAAATTTTTTTACATAAATTTCTGTTCTCCGCACGCTATACCCGTGTGCGCGTTTTACATGGGTGTGTGGTATATGGGTGAAAATACGGTAGTGCCGGCTGCGGTCTGAAGGTCCATACAACTAAGAGCTCCTTTTACAAAGGTGCGTTAGGGCCTTAACGTGCGGAATAATGCGTGCTAAATTGCCGCACGCGCTAGCTGCTACTGCCGCCTCTTGAGCAAGCGATAGTTTTTCAGGTAGCGCGCGCTATAGCGTGCACTAATCCGGTGCATGTGCTAAAAATGCTAGCGCACCTTTGTAAAAGGAGCCCTAAGTATAAGGTGATTTCATCTGTCTTCAACCTTGTTGAGCGATATAAGTCAAGACAAGGTGTGATACAATCTGATTGAGTACACAACAATGGCATATATTTGCAGGTTTATCAGAGAGGAAGGGCACAAAGACAGAAATACTTGCCCACATGTAAAAATGTTGGGGAGTTATTCAAATGTGCCTGAAAGCAGCTCCAAATCAAAGAGGTTTAGCTTTTAAAACAAGGAAAAAATATGTACAAACTCCACAAACAGTTCAAAGTTAAGGTCTTATAGGTTTTAAAAGGAGTGAAATCCAGGTTTAGTTCAGAAAACTGTTTCTGCATGGCATCTCATGATAATCATTTTGGATATTGTTCCTCTCCACATACCAAACATTACCTCCTAATCTCATGAATTAGTTTTCAGTCGAGCAGTTTATAGCATATTTCGGTGTTTCAGGCTCTTTTACACAGGGAACCCTTTCTCCGTATTTCGGATGCAATAGTTCTCGGACACAGTTCACTTCCGTACTGTGCCTTACTTTCTGCAGACAGTAGTTTCCACTTTCCCACTCAACCAGGAGGTTTGTTTGCCTGAATTTCCTTCCTCAGGTTTGGAGTGACAGGATCAGATCTTGCGCAGGTTGGATGTCAGGAGAGTCTTGCTCCACTATTTGAATTTCTGGCTGTCTGATCACTCAATCTGTAACATCTTTTAATCATTGTAAACCGCATAGAACTTTCACAGTCCTGTGGTATATAAACTGTTGTTGTTATTATTATTATCATCATCCTTACCCTCCATGTCAGATTTTCCTCAAATAAACAACCCAATATTAAACTTGTTTTTATGCTCACTCCAGTGTTATCTTGCCCAAGATGGTTGCAATATTTCAGCACTTAGCAACCGAGCTAGGACCCTAGTGAAGCTGGTCAAAGTATACAAGTCAGTTCGCAAGACTTTTAACATGTATTTCTATAGCTTTGGTCCGGAAAGGCTTTTACACATTATGGAAACTGCGGACAATTAGATTGTATTTCATTGCCTCTTCATTTAGACTGCTGGTTCAATCTTGAGTCAACTGGACTATTGTAATATAGTCCATCTGGCTGGCACACAAAAAAACCTGCGCAGATTACTTATTGTTCAGAACTCAGCAGTTTGACTTACTGTATTTTTCACTCCATAAGACGCACTTTTTCCACCCCCAAAAAGGGGGTGGAAATAAGGGTGCATCTTATGCAGCGAATACCACGCGCCCCCACCCCCGGTACCTTGATGTAATCCTGGCAGTCCTGCCCTGCATCAGCAGGCCCCCCTGCTGGACGGCCACCCGAATCCCCATCTGCCAGGCAGGCGTGAGCCCCGAGCACTCCTGCCTGGTCCTGCGCCGTTGCCCAAATGATGCTGTTGATTCTCACGAGACTCGCGGAAGCTGACGGCACCATTTGAGTGGCGGCACAGGACCAGGCAGGCGCGCTCGGGACTCGCGTCTGCCTTTCACTTCCGATGCAGATGGAGAAACCTGCTGATGCAGCGCTGGACTGAGCTGACACCATTCGGGCGGCAGAACGTGAACCAGGCAGGCGTGCTCGGGGCTCACACCTGCCTCTCACTGCCGCAGCACATGGGGACTTGGGTGGATGCCGATGCAGAAAGGTACCTTGCAGAAAGACACCAGGGAAAGGTGCCCTCCTGCTGGAATTGCAGTAAATTAATCACTAATTTAAATTTACAACAAATGTACAGCTGAGGTAAGAGGCCTTGTGCTGGACATGTGAATTGCTTTAAAAAAATTTAAAAAGAGGAAATAAAAATGTAAAGGCAGGTGCATTTTCCAAAGTTGAGCAGGAAACAGAAAGACTTCACTGCCTGCCCTGCCACTAGGCACTGCCATGTGCCCTGTTCCCGTCTGCCCTGTGCCCTGCTGACAGGGTACAGAGCCTAGCAGGGAGGGGGGACAGAGTGCAGAGCCTGGCAAAGAGTGTGGAGTTGGGTGCAGAGCCTGGCAGGGAGAATTTGGTTCAGAATGGTTATTTTTCTTGTTTTCCTCCTCTAAATCTAGGGTGCGTCTTATGGTCAGGTGTGTCTTATGGAGAGAGAGAGAGAAAAATACGGTATTTTCAATTTGAAAAAGTATGATCGTGTAATCCCTTTTTTTCATGAATTCCACTGGTTGCCGATGGAAGCTCGGGTCAGATTTAAGTTCGGTTGTATCTGCTATAAGATCTTGACTGACTTGACATCTAACTATCTTTTAGATTCTTTCACATTTACTAACAATAAAAATTCCAGATGTTCACATGCATTATTTATCTTCCCATCGATCAAAGGGTGTAAATCTAAAAGATATCATCATTGCCTTTTGTCATTCCAGGCAGCAGCTTGGGATACTGATTTAGTTTCTCAAATCGCGACATCTTGCTCTTATCAATTATTTAGGAGACATTTGAAAACGTATTTGTTCTCTAGATACTTTATGTGATTAAAATTTTTCATTCTTCTGTATTATTTTTCTTTTGTAAACTGCTTAGAATTTAACGGTGACTGTGTTATAGAAGTAAATGTTATGTCACAGTGAATTTTTTTTTTTTAATCTTTATTAATTTTCAAGGCTTAAAGTGCATACAAATATGCATACAGATACGATTAACAGCACTTGTATTGGGACAAATATTAAAACAAATTATTCTATACCTTCCCCTCTCCCTTTCCCTCCCTCCCTATCTGGATATGTGTAGAAAACTAAGAAATTCCAGGAATTAAGGATTTTACCAATTTAATCAATCTGCTATTTAACTTATTTCCAATGGACCTCATATTTCTTCCAGGGGTGTCCAACCTTTTGGCTTCCCTGGGCCGCATTGGCCGAAAAAAATGTTTCTGGGGCTGCACAAATGCTGCAGCAAGACAAAGGAGGGAGCCGGCAAGATGGTAAACACCCAGGGGCAGCAGAGTAAAACATTGCATCACCCTCGACCAGGGCCACACAAAATACTTCACTGGGCCGCATGCGGCCCTCGAGCCGCAGCTTGGACACCCTTGCTTTAAACCTTTTATTGTTTCCCACTTGTTCCGCATTTATTCTTTTCATACCTATAACACAAACAAAGTGATTCCTACCAAAAAGAAAAGTTTAGCCTATCATAATTTTTCCAGTTCTTGGTTATCATTTGCATGTCCACCCCCATCATAATCAGAAGAAGTCTGCTTTTATGTGTGTCAATTAGATACCTGAGTCTCAACAATGCCCCAAATAAAACCACATTGGTCTTGGAGGATGAGATGTGCAATGTCTGCATCTATGTGACAAACTTGTTTTTTTCTGTTACATAGAGCATTTTGGACCCCTGTTCATTTACATAAATTAGATAGCTCTAAGTCTGATAGATGTTGGCACTGCAATCTCGAAGCTGGGACTTTAGATCCTCTATTATTCATCTATTATGGATTTTTGGAAATCAATATGGGGCCAAATAAATAATTTATTGAAAATCCGATGGCCCTATCATATGATACTATTTTATTTGGCATGTCAATGAGGGCAAAGAGTCAAATATCCTCAAAAAATAATAAGCTCTTGCTAATTATGACTGGAGTTGCCATTCAACAAATTAATTTTAATTGGAAGAATTGGAGTAGATTAAACTTTAATTTCTGGTGGAATTCTTTATGTCATATATATAAGATGGAAAGAATATTAGCCATACAGAAAGGACATTTTAATAAATTCAAAGATGTTTGGGGACCATTGACAGATTATTGTAATGAGTAAATAACACTTTTTCCTTATTTACATAATTGTAACTGAGAGGGTGGGGGGTTTCTGATTTTACATTAAGTGCTTGGATAAGTAGAAAAGAATATATTATATGATATACATTATTACATATGATATGGTAAGGGTGGGAGGGGGGATAAATTTCATTAATTTAAGATGATTGTGAGATAATAAGAGAGGAAGCCTGAAACCTGTATAACCATTTTGGGAACAATACCATATTAAATAAGGCTACGCAGCCCGCTACTGACAGCGGGAAGGTAGTCCAGATCTGAAGATGTCTCAAAGTGTCATCCAATAAAGGAGCTATATTACACTTATATAAGGTAGTGAGATCACGCGGTAGCCACACCCCTAAATATTTGATTGATGTAGTAGCCCATGTAAAAGGAAATTCACCTTCCCAAGAGAAGACGGGATCGCCAAGGCTGTAGACTTCTGGAAATTCAGGGAGAAACCTGAGTAAAAATGAAATTCTTCAAGTGATTGCAGAAGCTGGGTGATAGAAGTGTGTGGATGTGCTAGTGTGAAGAGTAAATCATCTGCAAAAGCCAAGGCTTTTATCGTATGGTCTTGAAAGGCTATCCCCACTCCCCTGGGTTTCTAATAACCGTTCGAAGGAACGGCTCTAAATATAACAAAAAGATAAGGGGCAGCCCTGTTGGGTTCCCCGTTTGATAAGGAAGGCCTCTGTGATGACATCATTAACTAATAAGCTCTTGGGTATGCGTACAATGCTCGTATTGCCTGTGCATACCACCCTGACATCCCTAAATAGTCCAACACCCCAAATAAATACATCCGCTCCACTTGATCAAAAGCTTTCGCCGCGTCTAAGCTAAGGACTAACATGAGCATTTCTTGGGTCTGGGCGTGTGCCAGCATTAATATGTACATTTTGAGTCGCATGGTGACCCGTTACAAAGCCCACCTGTTCTGGGCCAATAAATCTTGGAAGAATATTAGCTAATATGTCCGCTAGTAGTTTAGCCAAGATTTTAATGTCCACATTTAAAAGGGAAATAGGACGGTAAGAGTCTGAGGCAGTCACCTCCTTCCCGGGTTTTAAAATCAATGTAATCCAAGCCACATTAGCCTCCCTGGGGAACTCCCCATGTTCTATAGTTTGATTATAATAGTCTCATAATGGAGAGCCAATCTGAGGAGATAGTAATTTATAAAATTCGGCTGTAAAGCCATCTGGGCCGGCGCGGAATAATTGCGCTGGCGTTGAATAACCTTCTGTAGTTCTCTGAGTAATGGGCATATTCAGGAACTTGACTTCCCGATCTGTCAGGGTGGGTAGTCCAGAGTCAGTTATATAATCCTGGACAAGCAGCCCCGCACCAGAGTCCCTGCTACTATACATATCCGTAAAGTATTCCAGTAAGGTCCCTGCTATCTGATCAGTTTTATGCTGCAGCTTACCCAGTCCATCTTTCAATCCTATAATAAAGCGCTGTCCTCTCGCCCTTTTAGTCAGGTTCACGAGCAATTTTCCTGACTGGTTTCCATATCTATGATATTTAAATTTCTGGTAAAACAACATTTTGACAGTACGTTCATGTATATAAGAATTAAGTGCAGTCTAGATAGATAACCAATTTTCCTTCACTACAGGGGACAGATGAAGAGTATAATGTCGTTTGGCAGCCACCAGCTCACGCTAGGCAAAGGATGTCTTTAGATAATCGTCGATTTCGTGCAATAACATAAGCTATACAATCTCCCCGTAATACCACTTTCGCTGTGTTCCAAAACAATTTTGGGTCTGATTACAGTGTTCCCTCTAAGCTGAGCAGGTGTCCTCCAGCTGCATTGCTACCACTAGGGGGTGGAATATTTTCAGTCGCTAAGGACAGGTATGTTCCCTGGAGTCCTGCAGAACTTGCCTGTCCCTCACAATTTGTTGGCCATTAAATTCCTGATATTCCTCCCACTTGTTAAGTAAATAAGTGTGAAAATGTTCATCCTGAAACAAATAACTAGGGAAGCGCCAGCGAGTGGGGCCACGTATCCCAAATCCTACATTAACATCTATCCAGATCAACGCATGATCTGATATTATTGAGGGACCTATAATCAATAAATCAATAGTAAGAAAAGAATATCTAGTAGTAAGTATACAGTCAATCCGGGACAACGTCCCATGAGCCCGGGATCTACGGGTATAGTCTCGCTCATTAACATGGAGAATATGCCAGGGATCGACCAGGTCCAAAGTTGCACACAAATATGGAATGCCTCAGGTTCCCACTCCCCTCCCCCCCCCCAGTGATTCTAGGGTTAGAGCAGTCTAGGGTCTGGTCAAGAACCTGATTAAGATCCCCCGCTAAATATATCGGTGAGTCTATCCTTTCCAATAATAAAACCGTCAGTCGTTCAAAAAAGGTGTGATCATACTTGTTAGGGGCGTATACATTCAAAAGGTAGAAAGAATAAGTTTCCACTTTAAGGTACAATAACAGATACTGACCCTGTAGATCTCTCTCAATAAGTGTCGCTGTATAAGGTAAGGATTTATTAATTAGTATCACCACTCCCGCTCTTTTTTGTGGTGATGATGCTGCAAATACAGCTCCACCCAGGAGCGACCCAATTTGGAATGTTCTAAATCAGTTAATCTAGTTTCCTGTAAACACACTATATCAGCTTTATGATTCTTTAACTGGTTCGAAATTTTTGTTCTCTTAATCGGGGATGTAATGCCTGATACATTCCAGGACATGATATGCAACGATACTGCTAGGGACATAAGTAGTGAAGGAGATACAATTCCTGTGGGCTACTCTTTGTGTGGAAACTATCATCCCGGGTTCCCAGCCTAACCCAAGAAGGTACCTCGTCCTGCTTCTTCCTGTTTACATGTATCAATGAGTCATCACTCTCAAAAACATCAGAACTGTTTATCAAAAAGATACTATTAGATAATAACACATATAAAGACCCTATCCTGTCCCCTTCTTTCCCCCTCCCCAACCTCCAACCTCCCCCCTTCTCCCCCCCAAAATCTCCAACTTAAACACAACTATTGGTCCACACCAATGCGGCCCCAGAAGTGTGTTGAGTCACTCTAAAATGCCCCCCTCCTGAACCCCGAGTCACTGCAATTATCTATACAAATAGTACCACCCCCAAAAATGACAATTTCTAGGAAAATGATCTAACAGAGTAAGAAACCTAAACAGAATTATATCTCAAATGTACAATGTAGTAAACTTGTGACAGCCACCCAACTAAATGAAACAGCAAAATGACTGGTAGCCGTACATACGCCCTTGGTCAGAGCACAAGGACCAATACTCAAAATCTCAGGACACACTCAGGAAGGGTCCTATAGGTGAGTATTCATATAATTTGCAGTTTCCAACGAAGAGTCAAAAGTATGCCATTGTCCCTGATGATGGAGACGCAGGACTGCGGGATATAGAAACATGAAGCGCAACTTTTTGGCCACTAGGGTTGGACAAAGTGGATAGAACAGTTTCCTTTTTTCCATCAACGCTGCTGAATAATCTTGAAATATGCGAACTTCATTTTCCTCGAACTTCAAGGCATCTTTCAATTGCTTGTATTTTCACAGTATTTCCACCTAAATTTTCATGACCATATTAGTAATATTATGAAAACTACCTTTTACAGATTACGTAAAATTCGATCTATTTCTAAATTTCTATGTTCCAAATCACTTAATATCCTTATTCACTCTTTGGTGATTTCTAAAATCGACTATTGCAACTCTCTCTTCAAAGGAATTGCGTTGAACGAAATAAAGCGCCTTCAAATTATTCAAAATGCCTCAATTAAGCTTATAACCAAATCTAGAAAGTTTGACCATGTAACACCACTTCTTAAAAATGCACACTGGCTTCCAGTTATTCATCGAATTACGTATAAGCTTTGTATACTGACCTATAAAACCCTTTGTAATAAGACTCCTGCATTCTTATTTAAATTATTAATTCTATATTCCTCAAATAGAGTTTTAAGATCTAATGAACAAAACCTATTGACTACTCCTTCGTTGAAAGTTATTAATACAAGACGGCAATTTATTTTTTCGGTTACTGCACCACAGACTTGGAATGCCCTTCCAATATTTTTAAGGGAAGAACAGGAATTCGGAAAATTTTAAAGTAATTTAAAAACATTTCTTTTCAAGGATGCCTTTGAAAACTAATTTTAATATCCAATAACCCTACTAAATTTTATCTTATTATATTTTTGTCATTTTGTTTACCTTTTGTATTTTTCCCTTAATGTTTCTTCTTTACTTTATAGATTTGTATTTCATTCCCCCTTACCCAATGTTATGAATATGTTAAAATTGATTGTAATTCTGTATTGGTTTTGTTTTTTTTTAATATTCTTGTTTATTGTATTGTTACCCATCAAATGTAATTTTAAACTGTGCATCGCTTAGAAGTATGATTAAGCAATTAATCAAAAAAATTATTAAACTTGAAACCTTATGATTATAGTTTAGCAGCTTAACAATTATCATCCTTGGGCGGGCCTCCCAATTTTGTTCCTTGCCCAGGCGATGGGCCCATTCAAGACGTATGGGGCCCAGATCTTCCCGCAAGGAAAATTGTTCCCTCAGCCAAATCTCCAGTGTCTGCAAGAGAACAGGTCCCGCCACTGTTTCTGGTATTCTCAAAAATCGTAAGTTGGACCTGCAGGACCTGTTCTCCAGATCTTCCAGCCGCTCTGTATGAGCACGTGTCAGCTCCTGCAACACTTTAAAAGATTGTAGTTGGGATCCCTGAGTGTCCTCGATGCGGGACACACGGGTTTCTAATTCAGTGGTACGGCGGTTAGTATCCGCGATCATAGTTTCCAGCCTCTGCAACTGTTCTGACAGACGGTCGAGGCCTGGTTGCATCGCCAGGACGACTGCCGAGGTAATATCTCGCAAGGCTTCCGGCGAGAGCTGACTCACCTCAGCTGTGGATCCCGGCGCCATCTTGTCCGCTGTGACCACCAGGCGGTCGCGATCCTTTTTGGTGGTGCGCATCGCCATCGGGAGCCCCGGTGAGTGAAAATATTTGTCCTTGTACTATAATAGTACTTTGGACCAGTTTTGTCGGGCTCCGCGAGCACTATTAAGGGGGGTGAAAGCTGGCTTGCGGACTCGGGGCCCGGGAGCATAGGTGAGACACGTCTGCCCAAGCTTACAGTATCACATAACTCCCCATATATACACACAATATAATTTTATTAATACATAATGGTAACCACAAAATTTTTTTTAAAACACAAAGCACATACTATGCAGAGAAAATGTTAATTATCATTTATATTTGGGGGTGGGGGGTTTCCAAAGAGGTCAAGGCAGATGACTTTAAAATGTGCAGTCACCTCAGTATTTTAAAGTCTATAGAAAAACAAACAAATATAGTGCAAAATATATAAATTCTCAAAATTGACACATTTTGATCACTAAATTGAAAAGAAAATTATTTTTCCTATCTTTGGTGTCTGGTGATTTCACGAGTCTCTGGTTGTACTACCTTCTGACTGTGCATCCAATATTTCTTTCTTCTGTCTTTATCTCATTCCCTCCCTTGCTGCAAAGGGAGTGGGGAAAGAGAGAGAGAGATCCAGGGTGCATCTCTCCCACCTCTTCTACTGCCAAATCCAACATTTCTCCCTCTCAGTCTCTGGATCATGTGCAGCATTGTCACCACTGCCCACTAGACCCATACCCATTTCTCCTATCACCCCTCTCCAGGACCATGCCACATCTTTCCCTCCATCACTATGTCCAACATTCTACCCCTTGCATCCCCTTCAATCTGTCCCTCTGTTCTCTCTCCACCACCATCTCCAACATTTCTCCCTCTCATCCTTCTATTCTCCATGCATCTCTACCTCATTCCTCTCTCTAAGTCCAATTTTCCTCTTTCTTCCTTTCCCCATGTGCACCATCTCTTTCCCTCTCACACACTCATGCCCAACAATTCTCCCTTTCTATTCCCTCCATCCCTCCTATGGCCTAAGTTAGTGCCCCCTTCCTCCCTCCCTTCTGTGTGCCATGTTCATGCCCCCCTCCCTGCTTTCCAGCCTTTGTCCCAATTTCCTGCCCCTCCCATGTCCCAACGCACTCCTCCCCTCCACTTTGTCCCTTTGTCCCACAGTCATGTCCCCTCTCTCCCTTACTTGCCTGTAGTTTGCTACCAAATGGGTATGTTGCCAGTTTATTTTCAGGAGTCCTTTTATAAGAAATTAAATAGTATCCTTACTAAATTTATTTGGCTGGGTAAAATGGCTCATATTGCTTTAGTATCTTTACAAAAACCAACTGCGACGGGTGGGGTAAATTTCCCAATCTTTTATAGGTATCATCAGGCCTATATACTGCGTCAGGATATGTATTGGATCCTTCCTGAGCTCATGGAACATCTCCCTGATTGGCTTTATTTAGAATGGCAACTTATGTCTGCTTTGAGATTGTGTCATGTTTTAAGTATCAAGTTACCTAGGATTTATAAAGGCAATAGAATTTTATTATCCACATGGCAGACATTAAAATTTATTAATAACCTAAAACCTATTCCGATTCATCAATCCACATGTCAGTCCTTGTGGCTGAACTCCAAGATTCAAATTGGAGAGTCTAAGATCCTCTGGAAGCACTGGCTGCAGGCGGGCATATGCACACTGGATGATGTGTTATTAGATGGAAAGCTACTTGACTTTTCACAACTGCAACAAGCATTTGGTTTTGCAAAGTCTCAAATATATAACTGGTTGCAGTTGAAGCAAGTCATTCAGAAGGGGTTCCCTGATTGGCGAAACTTGAAAACTCAGTATAGCTTGCTGGACCTGTGCTTCCAGACAGATTTGCTGGGGCATCAGGCAGCCAAGTGGTGTAAATTGATATCTGAATTTTTAAACAAAAAAACCAAAACTAGTCTTAGAGACATTTGGAGCATTGAGACTAAGCAGCAGATTTCTGTGTCTCAATGGCCACGAATTTGGACTTGGAGGATGAGATGTACAGCATCAGCATCTATGAGACAAACTTGGTTTTTTTTGTTGCATAGAAGTTTTTGGACCCCTGTTAGATTACAAAAATTAGATAGTTCTAAGTCAAATAGATGCTGGCCCTGTCATCTCGATATAGGGACACTGGATCCAGGGCCGCCATCAGGGCAGTACTACCAGTCCTGCATTCAGGGGCCCGGAGGTGACAGGGGGCCCGGGCTCCCCCAGGGTCCTAGGCAGTGTTCCCTCTAAGGCAGCGGTCTCAAACACGCGGCCCGCGTGTGGCTCTCCAGGTTTTATTTGTGGCTCGAGGTCTGGAGGCGATCATTCTCTTCCTTTTGGAGCAGCGGCCGGCTCGTTCGTTCAAAGCCGTGGGTTGGCGGCTCCTTGCGCTATCCACTCCTGCATCGGAAGCCTCTCTGATGTCACAACATCAGAGAGGCTTCAGACGCAGGCGCGGATCTCGCAAGAAGCCGCCACCCGCGGCTTTGAACGAATGAGCCGGCCAGACACGCTGCTGCTCCAGTGGTGTACCAAGGGGGGGGGGGGCGGTCAACTGTTCTCCTTAGCTTGCGGCTCGCGGCTCGTCTAGAGCAGTGGTGCCCAACCTGCTTCCCTTCCCTTCTCACTGCTGCCATCGGGGATCAGGCCGGCACCATGTCTTTGATCTCCCTGCTTCTCTTCCCTGTGGGGCCAACCAACTCTCGCGGCAGCCCGACGTCAATTCTGGCATCGAGAGGACGTTCTGGCTAGCCAATCGCTGCCTAGCTGCCCGGAACGTCCTTTCCGACGTTAGAATTGACGTCAGGCGGCAAGAGTTGATCGGCCCCGCAGGGAAGAGAAGCAGGAAGATTTTGTCCTGTTCCTGATTGCGGCAGCAGCCTATTCCGCGGCGGTGGTGGCATGGGGGAGGCAGGAAGGAAGAAAGAAAGAAGGTGGTGGGGGGGCAGGGAGCCAGAAAAAAAGCAAAAAATGGGGCACGGAGGAAGGAAGAAAGAAAGAAGGGGAAGGGGACAGGGAACCAGAAACAAAGCAAAAAAATGGGGCACAGAATCAGAGAAAGACAGACATAGAGAAAGAAAGAAAAAGTTGGGGGAGGGAATGAGGTCTGGAGGAAAGGAAGCATACAGGAGGCTGAAAGAAGGGAAGAAATATTGGATGCACAGTCAGAAGAATAAAGTGCAACCAGATGAAATTACCAAACAAAGGTAGGAAAATGATTTTATTTTAAATTTAGTGATCAAAATGTGTCTGAATTTATATATGCTGTCTATATTTTGCACTATGGCCCCCTTTTACTAAATCGCAATAGTGTTTTTTAGTACAGGGAGCCTATGAGTGTCAAGAGCAGCGCTGGGCATTTAGCGCAGTTCCCTGCGCTAAAAACTGCTATTGTGGTTTAATAAAAAGAATGGGGGTATATTTGTCTATTTTTGTATGGTTGTTACTGAGGTGACAATGCATAGAGTCATCTGCCTTGACCTCTTTGAAAAAACCCAGAATAGGAATGATAATTAACATTTTCTCAGCGTATAGTGTGCTTTGTGTTTTTTAGTTTTATTTTTGGTAGATCATTTTGACTTGGTCATTTTAAAGTAGCTCGCAAGCCCAAAAGTTTGGGCATCTCTGAGCTAGAGCGTTGAAACTGTGTATTTCTATCTTATTCCCCCCTTTTACAAAACTGTGGAGCGTTTTTTAGCACCACAATCTTATATACATTTTTGGTTTTTTTCTTTTTTAAAAAAACAGCCACCTCTTACCCACCTTTTGTTTTTCCCTTTTATGTTTCTTCTTCTCTTCTATCAAAATTGTAACTATTTCCCTATTTAGCCTCACATGTCTTGTATGTTTTACCCTCACATTATTGTGAATTTAGGTTTTTGATTAGTTTGTAAAGTATGTTTCATGTCTACACAACAAATTTGTTTTTATGTCATTTTTAACATTGTACTTGTTTCATTTATTAATACATGTTATTTTTATTGTACATCGCCTAGCAAATTATATAGGCGATTCATCAAGACTTAATAAACTTGAAACTTGAAACTTGAAACTTGGTAGCAGCTATGATGCTCAGAATTCTATGAGCGTCAGGGCTGTTACCACTGTGGCTAAAATCCACACTACAGTTTTGTAAAAGGGGGAGAGGTTCGGTTGTGATGACATATTCCATACTAGGCGAAGGTGTTTTCTGTGTTCTGTGTGTTTGAAAGACATGGTTTTCTGTTAGGATTGACGATGTAGGATTGATCTGTGCTGGTCTGGCTTGTTTAGTTTTACAATGGGTGTATTGATGTACTGCTCACTGCAATATGTAAGATGCTGCCTTTTCCTAGGTACTCATGTGTGACTTGTGGTTTGTTACTAAAAATCATGTTTTTCTTACAGATGGGGGGGTGCCAAAAAATGATGGGCCCCGGGTGTTACTTATGCTAGGTACGCCACTGTATGTAAAGATACCAGAAAGCTAGCGTAGCAAAAACTTGAAGTAAATTGTTATTCTTCTAAGTTTTGAGTATTTAACCCTCCCACAATCTCACGGGCACTCGTTTCAAGTTTATTGAGATTTTGATTTAAACGCAATATCAAATATTTTCAATGCGTATAACAAAAATAAATTTGGGGAAATAAATAAAACCATTTCAACAATAAACATACAAACATATCCATAGATGATTAAAAATACATAAGGAGTACAAGGATAAACTACATTTGTTTAAAAATGCATCCTCCGCGCCTGCTCATAAATTTGTGGAATATGTAACTTGTCGCTCATGCATATTTTTTTTTGCACACACCTCATCAATCCTTAGAGGAAACATTGGTCCTAGGCCACCATAGCACAAATTCCTGTATTAAGCTTCTGCTGTGCACAACAATAAACACTGCTGTCATACTTTTTTTTGTCCCCTGCCAATTTCTTGATAGCACCCCCCGGACAAAGGGGGGGGGGAAGGGGTGCGTGGGGGGGCCCAATAGGATTGCTCAGTAAGGGGCCCAGAAATTTCTGATGGCGGCCCTGACTGGATCATCTGCCCTTCTTTTGTCCCTTGATACTTAAATTTTGGCAATCCTTTTGGAGTCAAATCAATAGAATACTGGAAGCTTCAGTAGCATTGACATATGACACAGTGCTGTTTGGCACGTTAATGAGGGCCAAGAGTCCAATAACTTCATGTAATAATAGATTACTTTTCATAATGACAAGAGTTGCCTTACAACTTATTCTGAAAAATTGGGACAGTTTAAATTATAGTTTTTGGTGGAATCCTTGGGGCAAACTTATAAATTTGAATGTATGAGAGCAATACAATTGGGACATTATAAGAAATTCAAGAAGGTTTGGGACCCATTGACAGAATTTGTAAAGATTGATTATTGGTTTTAGCCCTTTTATGCCTTTTATTTATTATTTGATTGTAATTTGTTGGTCTTGATTATTTGTATTGTTCTTGATTGTCTTTATGCTAAATGAAAGGGTGGGTGGGTGGGAAGGGATATGTTTTTATTATTTCATTATATCATTTGATGGAATTAAGTGCTGTCTATTTGTACATTATTGATAATATGTTGCACTTGATGTTGGCTTTTAAAATGAATAAAGATATTTTTTTAAAAAAAGCTTTTCCTACACATTATCTGACATATTTAGCAGCATTTTAAAGTTCTATATTTTTTTATTTTTTTCCACTCTTCAATCTCCAAAAGGGAAAGTGAACAAAATTATTTCTGCCTTTGTTTCATAACACACACACGCACAAAAAGAAAAAATGTGAACATTAACACAATTCAGAGCAAACAAACCAAAACTGCAGACTTGTACACGGTGCAGGCAAATTTTATTTTGACAAATAAATCTTAACTAAAAACCTTTTACCAGACGGGGGACCCAACACGGTCCGTGTTTCGGACAACCTTCATCAGGGGTCCATGGTAATAAAGGTAAAAAGAAAAATATCACAAAAAGAAGCCTAGAAAAATAGCGTTTGGTAGCACACCAGTGAATCTCCGAAATGCACTACAAGTTCGTCACAGTAAAAAAAAGTAAGTAAAAACATTAACACAATTAACACAATCCCCAGAAGAAAATCTTAAACCCTCTTGCATTCAGCTTGGCAATGCAGAAAGACTCAGGCTGTTGGAAAGATAACCAGCCAGACGAGATCAGCCTAGAGTAGACAAACTGATTTCGAGGCTTTGTTTGCATTTCTTTTTGGGACCCACATCAAGTGGTTTTCCAATGTCTTTTCCACGTAGTTTAAGACCAATGACTCTTTCAATCTTGCCCATCACCTGGTTGCTGGGGATGGCCTTTCCAGATTCATAATCTGCAATTACTTGAGGCTTCTCATTGATTTATGTGGCCAAATCCTTTGAGTCATCCCTTTGCTCTGCCAGCCCTGCTGGATGACTTTGCCCACTTCCAGAGGCATCCTGTCAAGGCAAAAAAATCTCCTATTAGGCTTGTACTCTGTCTATATATAATATGTAATAATAGGAACTCTGAGTGTCGGGAACAGTGCAGAGCATTCAGTGCACCAGCCTGTGCTAAAGACCACTATTACAGTTTTGTAAAAGGGGGGGATAAGTTTCAGATTTTGAACTACTACAACAGCTCATATTTATCCTTTCTATAGCACTACTATATATAGAGAGTTCCATACAAATACAAAAGAGGCAGTCCCTACTGCATAGAGCTTACAATCTAATCAAGAACCCATGGAACAAATAAGAGATTTTGGGACTTTTATTTATTATAGAGTACAGTTAAAATCAACAAGGCTATAAGCAGGAGAACCAGGGATTAAGATTTGAAAGAAAAGTTAATCAAACAGGTGGGTGTTTAGGTTAGATTTGAATAATGAATAAGGCTAGAGAAGGTAGCATGATACAGTTTAGGGAGTGAAGATCTTTTGTGCATGAAAGAGGAACGGGACATGGGTATGATAGTATGTGATGATCTTAAGGGTGAGGTCTTAGGCCCCTTCCCGGTACATCCCAGTATGCACTGGGAAGGGGAAGACCCACCATTGTGAAAAGGCGGGCATCCCTCTGGCCGGCTGAACTACGGAAGGTACCAAAGGGTTGGGGGTGGGTTCGGGGATGCCGAGGTGAAGGATTGAGGTCTGGGGGAGTGGCATCATGGGTTCGAATGGGGGCCTGCTGGCAGGAGGGAATGGACATCTCTCCTGCCACGGTACTTTGAGGGGGATGGCGGCAGGAAGGATTAGGCATCCCTCCTGCAGACAGTGTCAGGTGGGGGTTCGCGGGTAGTTTCGGGAGGGATTGGGCATCCCTCAGCAGCAACGCGATTCTCCAACTGGTGCCTGTGGCATGGGTGCCGGTTAAAGAATTGGGGGTTTAGGCGGCTGTCCCTTAGGGCAGACGCGATTCTATATAGGACACCAGTGTGCGATTCTCAGCCGCTTCTTAGGCAACTGCAGAAACTGGCATCCTATACAGAATTTCTCCCTTTTTGTTTTCCAGACTTCAAATTACTGAAATTCTCACTACACAGGCAAGTAGTTTTCTGTGTTGTGTGTTTTTACTATTCTCTACCTGCTCTCTCTCTCTCTCTCTCTCTAGTATCAATCTATCCATTTTTCAGTCACTTATCTGGTCATCTTCTTTCTTTTATAGTTCTTCACCTTTCTTGTCACTCTTAAACTTGCTACAGTGGCTTTAACAAAATCAATAAGGTAAACCCTAACTTGCTTCTCAGATGCAGTAGTATTTTGGATTCAAACAAAAATGACCCAGCAACTATTCTCTCTCTTGGCACTGTTCCCTATTAGAAAATGTTGTAAAAAGATAATTCAAAGATCCCTTCCTAAAAAGTAAAGCCTATTTTGAGCACACAGGTCTCTAATCAGGGCTTTCAGCATCAAAATTACCAGGACATAAGAACATAAGAAATGGCTTCGCCGGATCAGACCCTAGGTCCATCTAGTCCGGCGACCCGCACCCGCGGACGCCAAGCCAGGTCTTCCCTGTTGAGAAACCTTGTTTACTCGTATCCCTCAATGTGATTTGCGAGAAGGTGTGCATCCAACTTGCCCTTGAATCCCGGAATGGTGGTCTCCATCACGACCTCCTCCGGGAGTGCGTTCCAAGCGTCCACCACTCGTTGTGCGAAGCAGAATTTCCTGATATTTGTCCTAGGCCTGGTGCCCCTCAGCTTCAATCCATGACCTCTTGTCCGAGTCACATTGGACAATGTGAATAACGATGTTTCTTGCTCACATAATATGCCTTTAAAACTTTTCTGCAGTCAGCACAGCCAAGTTCAGTTGGTGACAGCACAAAATTTATTCCAGCATTCTGAAAGGAAAAATAATATCCATTCAGCTTTGGCTACAGGCTATGTTTTATTACCCTCTTCTATAGCCCTAAGCCTCTGTGATTTCTTTGTGCTGGCTTTAATAATTTCGAAGCCTTACTGCCTTAGAGGTAAATAGAGATAATTTCCTACCATTAACGGAGGAAAGACCTCAGTTCTTTTCAGGGAAGTTATCACCTGAAAAAATTCTATGCTAGCTGTGCTCTGCTATACAGCTGCATAGGAAAAAACATCCTTGGTCCACAAAAACTCCGTATACTTTAAAAATTTCATATAGTTTAAACCAAAATTTCATAGAGATCTAAATAAATTGATAGGAAAAAACTTATCTTCAATTGTGCTCTATCCTCTAGGCATGATCCAAATCTTAGCAGTCCACACTGTTTTCCCAGTGCCGTTGTCACTCTAATGACCTATACTTGGGGGGCTCATCTGGACGGTCTGCGCACCCAGGGTCTTTGGTCCCGTGCCAACCGCCTTTGTCACATCAATCTTCTGGAGCTTCGAGCGATCTTCCTCACTCTGAAAGCCTTTTGTCACCTACTTCATGACCGGGTGGTGCTAGTTCGCATGGACAACCAGGTTGCCATGTATTATGTCAACAAACAGGGGGGCACGGGGTCCAGGTCCCTGTGCCAGAAGGCGATGCGGCTCTGGGATTGGGCCATCCACCGCAACATATTCATTTGAGCTGTCTACTTTCAGGGCCAGCGGAACTGTCTGGCAGACAAGTTGAGTCGTCTTTTGCAGCCTCACGAGTGGTCCCTCCATTCTGTGACCCTGCGTAAGGTGTTTGCTCATTGGGGAACTCCGAACGTCGATCTGTTCGCATCCCCCCTCAATCACAAGTTGCCCCGCTTCTGCTCCAGGGTTTACACTCCTCTCAGGATCGAGGCGGATGTCTTCCTTCTGGATTGGACGAACGAGTTCCTATATGCGTTCCCTCTGATTTTGAAGACTCTCGTCAAGCTCAAATCTTCGCATGCCACCATGATTCTGATAGCTCCTCGGTGGCCCCGACAACCTTGGTTCTCCTTTCTGTTGCAACTCAGTTCCAGGGAGCCACTTCCTCTGCCTATTTTTCCTTCTCTGCTTACACAGAGTCAGGGTTCTCTGCTTCATCCCAACCTCCAGTCTCTGCACTTAACAGCTTGGTTCCTTGAGACTTAATGTCCTCGTTCCAGTTCTCCCAGCCTGTTCTGGATGTCCTGGAGGCGTCTCGGAAGGAGTCCACTCGCCAATGTTACCATCAGAAGTGGACCCACTTTTCTTCCTGGTGTGCTACTCGGCAGCTGGAACCGCTGTCTGCCTCCTTGTCAGCTGTCCTGGATTATCTGTTGCACTTGTCTGGCGCTGGACTCAAGTCCTCTTCGGTTCGAGTCTACCTTAGTGCCATTGCTACTTTTCATCAGCCGATTGACGGGAAGCCTATCTCTGTTCATCCTGTGGTTTCCCGCTTCATGAAAGGACTTTTCCATGTTCATCTGCCCCTCAAACCTCCTCCGGTGGTTTGGGACCTTAATGTGGTCCTTGCTCAATTGATGAAACCCCCGTTCGAGCCGCTAGCGCGGGCTCACTTAAAGTATCTTACTTGGAAAGTTGTGTTTCTTATTGCTCTCACTTCTGCCTGTCGGGTCAGTGAGCTTCAAGCTTTGGTTACGGACCCACCTTTCACTGCCTTCCATCATGATAAGGTGGTTCTCCTTACCCATCCTAAGTTCTTGCCTAAGATTGTTTCTGATTTTCACATCAACCAATCTATTGTTCTTCCTGTGTTTTTTCCGAAGCCCCATTCTCACCCTGGGGAAGTGGCTCTACATTCTCTTGATTGTACGCTTGCGCTGGCCTTCTACTTGAAGCGCACCGCTCCTCAGCGTTCTGCTCTCCAGCTGTTTCTTTCGATCCTAATCGCTTGGGTCGCTCTGTCTCTAAGCGGACCATTTCTAACTGGTTGGCCACTTGTATTTCTTTCTGTTATGCTCAGACCGGTCTCTCCCTGCCGGGTCGAGTCACAGGCCACAAGGTCAGGGCGATGGCGGCGTCTGTTGCTTTCCTCCGCTCCACTCACATTGAGGAAATCTGTAAGCTGCCACTTGGTCCTCGGTTCATATGTTCACTTCTCACTACTGTCTGGATGCTTTTTCCAGGCGTGACGGCCACTTTGGCCAGTCAGTTTTGCAACATCTATTCTCCTAAATTTCCAACTCTCCCTCCATTCCTTTCTGGTTAGCTTGGAGGTCACCCACATGTAGAGAATATGCTGCCTGCTTGTCCTGGGATAAAGCACAGTTACTTACCGTAACAGGTGTTATCCAGGGACAGCAAGCAGATATTCTTGCAACCCACCCACCTCCCTGTGGTTGACTTCTTTGCTTGCTATCTGAACTGAGGACACGTTGAGGAGATGCATGCCCTAGGCAGGGCGGGAGAGGCACGCGCGCATGCGCAAGCCAATCGCAAGCCTGAAGATCTTTGAGCAAGTCTGCTTGCGAAAACGTCTGCTATGGGGGCTCCGTCGGTGACGTCACCCACATGTAGAGAATATCTGCCTGCTGTCCCTGGATAACACCTGTTACGGTAAGTAACTGTGCTTTATTGCCTCATGTCCTGTAGGAGTTAGGGCCTGCACCTAGATTTTTTTCACAGAAGCTGAATACCTTCCACCTCCTGAAATTCAGAGACTGTGCCTGAAGCAGGCCAAACCCTTGGTCTACTTCTGCTCCTTCAGTGTCTTATAAGTGACACACTGAAGTGAAGCAACTGAGACATGTTATTAACACATGATCCAGACTTGAAGCTACTACTACTATTACAACTATTATTTTTCACTTCTATAGCGCTGAAAGGCATACTTAGTGCTGTACATTTAACATGTAAAGACAATCCCTACACAAAAAAGCTTACAGTCTAATTTGGACAGGACATATAAGGATTGAGAAGTTTCTTGCAGAGAGAATGGTAGGATGGACATAGGTATCTTACAGTGAGTGGGAGTTAGGAGTTGAAAGCAGCCTCGTAAAAGTGGGCTTTTAGTTAATGTTAACTACCCTTTTAAATTGTAGTTAGTTTACCCCGCAATAGTTTCATAATTATCAATGTAATATATAGAAATAAAACAAAAACATAAAGGAAAAAAATATATATCTTTTCTATTGGACCAACCCAATGCAGTTTATGATCAGTCTTTGAAGGCTGGTGCCTTCAGACAACTTGGAACGCAGACAGTCTGGGGGCCATCAGAAGAAGCCAGAGTTCCTGGAATTTTTCCCTGCAATAATGTCTAAAGGATATTTCTGGAAGATGCTCAGGTCAAGAGGTCAGAACAGGAGGCGTGGAAAGCATCATTTTCCCAGAGAGGAACCAAGTCCAAAAGACTATGAGAATGAACTCCCAAAAGGGCTTATGGTTCCCTGCCACCATTCTCTAAGAAGGGGGCATGATGCTGGTTCCTGCTTCTGAGGCCTGCAGGCTTTGCGATGCCTGAATCTCTTCCCTGAAGAGGATGCCAGGGCCCAGACTACAGCTTCCATTGCCTAGCTACCTTCTCTAGAACACCTGTAGCATTCCTGCCTCGAGAGGCTTCTCTCCCATCCAGATCATGTCGGCTGCGATCCTGTATCTGGTCCAGAGCACCAGCTGGCAAGGAAGGACATTGCCTGCATGAATAGGTTGTATAAGCTTCTATACTAGGGGGAGAAGTTAGGAGGCCTAATTTTAGCCTGTAGGGAACATATGTTTTCCTTCCACATTCCTCGAAAACTTTAGCGGTAAATGTATTACTTATGCATTCTAGCCTGTCTAACATTTAGACTGTCTCCTACCTAATAATCATTCTTCCTTGCCACTTGCAATATAAATAAATACTTTATTTTTATAATACATAGCCTAGTTATTTGCTTGTTAGTAATGCTATCGGCACAGGGAATTAGATTCGGATTTCTTTAATAATGCAGGCAATTATTCCTTATTCCAGAGTGCTGGTATATTACAACACTGCATTCTAGTGTCCTGGCTTATAGTCAGGCTATTTGGGGTGGACCCTGTTGTAGGATTACCAGACAACCTGGAAACCCTGGACATGTCTTCTTTTTAGAAGACTGTCCGGAGTCCCAGACGGACTTTCCAAAACCCAGCAGTTTGTCCGGATTTTGGAACGCCCCAATGAGCTCCAGCCACATCTGAAGGGCATCTGAGCATATGCGGATGATGTCGCATACATCTTTGCATGCTCCAGGCCCTCCAGACATGGCCAGAGCTTGTCAGGGAAAAAGAGAGGGGGTTTGTGGGGCTGGGGCTGGAGTCTGAACAAAGAGGGGCTGGGGTGGAATGGGACAGAGCCAAAGGTGGAACTGGGTGGATGGGGGGCGGGGCAGGGCTATGTGTCCAGATTATTGCAGCCTGAAAAATGGTAACCCTACCCTGTTGCCACACACCCCTAAAATACCCACAGTCCCTTGCCTGGTCTGTGTGAATCAGTCTCTCACCCCCTTTCACACAAAGCTCCTTTGAATTTCTATAGCTCCAAGAACATCACTCTGCACTTTGCCACAGACTTTTTTTTTTGGGGGGGGGTTACCTTTATTGTCTGAAGATTTATTTATTTAATTCTTTATTCATTTTAAAAGCCAACATAAAGTGCAACAGATTATCAAACAATTAACACAATAAACAACACTCTGAACAATCAAATGATAATAATAAGTACATATCTTCCCCCCCCCCATACCCTCCCACCTACCCATCCCCCCTGGATGTGTAAAAATGCTCCTACAGAGAATAAAGGGTACTACTACTAATCAAGTTAAATGAAATTTTGTTAATGGATCCCAAATTTCTTTGAATTTTTTATAGTGTCCCAATTGTAATGAATTCATACGTTCAAACTTATAAGTTTGGCATAAGGATTCCCACCAAAAGATATAGTTTAACCTGTCCAAATTTTTCCAGTTTTTCATAATAAGCTGCATGGCAACTCCTGTCATGATGAGCAGTAATTTATTCTTATTTGCTGTTATTGGGCTCTTGGACATTAATAATGTTCCAAACAACACTACGTCTTATGACAAAGATAATGGGACTTCCAATATCATAGTGATTTGACCCCCATATAGATCTCCAAAATTTAAGTATCAAGGGACTTGGCACTTTGCCAGACCTAAGACTATTCTAATTCTGGTGTCCTTTCTGTTCCAAATCTCATGTAATTCATAAGAGGCAAAATGCTCTTTCTAACCTTCAGCAATAATGCTTATAAATATATTGTATAGCAGTAGCCACAGTACCAATCCCTGAAGCACCTCATTATTCGCCTTCCTTTCCTCCAAATGTATTCCAATTACATCAGCCAACCAGTTTCCAATCCAGTTCACTACTTTAAGTCCTAGCTTCAGCCTTGTTCAGTTGATTCATGAACCTCTTGTGAGAAACTGTATCAAAGATTTTGCTGAAATCGAACTGGACTACATATAGCGCACACCCTCTATCCAATTCTCTGGTTACCCCATCAATCATTTTCATTTGGCATAATTTTCCCTGCACCTATGCCACCTAATCTCACCAGATGCTACTTAGTGCATATGTTTTATTGTCATGTCTATATTGTAAATTATTGTCATGTCTATACTGTAATTTATGTAAATTATGTCATCTCTGTCATGTCTCAATTATTATAGATGTACTTTGTAACCCATTCTGAGCTCCTTTGGGAGGATGGGCTAAAAAAATTGAATAAATAAATAAATACGCCTTATCATGAAGACCACACATTTTAGTAACCTTCCTCTGGACCGATTCCATCCTGTTATGTCTTTAAAGGGGCGGCCTCCAGAATTGTACACAATATTCTAAATGAGATCTCACCAAAGTCTTATACAGGGGCATCAATACTTCCTTTTTCCTACTGGTCATACCTCTCCCTAGGCAACCTAGCATCCTTCTAGCTTTCGCTGTCACCTTTTCAACCTGTTTAGCCACCTTAAGATCATCACATACAATCAAACCCAAGTCCCGCTCTTCCGTCGTGCACATAAGTTCTTCACCCCTTAAACTGTACCGTTCCCTCTAGTTTTTGCAGCTCAAATGCATGAGCTTGCATTTTTTAGCATTAAATTTTAGCCGCCAAATTTCAGACCATTCTTCAAGCTTCGCCAGGTCTTTCTTCGTGTTATACACACCATCTGGCATGTCCACTCTTTTGCAGATTTTGGTATAATCCACAAAGAGGCAAATCTTACTCGACAACCCTTTAACAATATCATTTATAAAAATTTTAAAAAGAAGAGGCCCATGAACAAAACCTTGAGGCACACCACTGGTAACATCCCTTTCCTCAGAGCGATCTCCGTTGATCACTACCCTGTGTCGCCTTCCACTCAACCAATTCCTGACCCAGCTCATCACTATGGGACCCATCCCAAGGGCACTCAGCTTATTTATCAGATGTCTGTGTGGAACACTGTCAAAGGCTTTGCTAAAATCTAAATAGACCGTCTAGTGCATATCCTCTATCCAATTCTCTGGTCACCCAATCAAAGAAATTGATCATATTTGTCTGACAAGACCTACCTCTAGTGAATCCATGTTGCCTCCAGTCCTGTAATCGACAGGATTCCAGAAACTTGACCATTCTCAGTTTTAAAAGTGTTTCCATTAATTTACTTACCACAGAAGTCGGACTTACTGGCCTGTAATTTCCTACTTCTTCCTTACTTCCACTTATGTGGAGGAGGGACCACATCCGCCCTTTTCCAGTCTTCAGATACCACTCCCGACTCTAGAGACTCATTGAAAAGGTCAGTCAGCGGAGCTACCAGAACTTCCCTAGTTAGTAGCTAAAGCAACAGAGATAAAGTAGTTTGCCTAAGGTCACAATGAACATCAGTTGAATATAAACCCTAACCTCTAAGCTACTCCTTCATGCCTGTTTTGCTGAAGTATTACATTATAACTTGTACAGGAATTCTGTTTGGATAAAACAATTAATAATGTTGGCTTTTCATGACTCTCTGCCCAGGGTGTCTTACTTTAAATATACACTTCCAAGTAAATAGTGAAAATGGAAAATGAATTCACGGCGCTAGGAAAAATAATGAAGAAATAAATTTGAGATGTTTAGTGAGCAGGCTGAAGCATAAAGAAGGTTTAAGAGCAGTATTCCCAGGCTGTGCTTTGATAGCAGCCTGCTAGTCGCTGCTGCCCTAGCACTGAACCAGATTTGCTTCCCCCCACAGTCTCTCATGTTACATCTGGCAATAGGAAAAGGCATACCAAGAGATGGAGTTCTTCATCCTGGCTGCCCAGGCTACTAAAGGAAGCCAATGCTGAGTTGAAAAGGGTACTGACAGAAAAGGCAGCATGTTGAAGAATCATGGGGAGGGAGGGAGGAAGAGGGCTGAGGCTGCAAGAGCTATCCCCAAAGTCTGCTGCTACATCAATTCAGGTTTAAATCCTGTGGAGCCTCTAATTGTGGAAGCAATTATTGCCACACTATTGCAAATCTTCTTGAGGTGATACTTTCCCTATGTCTCAATACTTTGTTCCTCAAAGGACTGTCAATTTGCAAAATACTATCCATGGAATGAGCAATTATTATTATTATGATTGAAACTCATAGCCTGTGCTATTTTAATGTGGTTTACAACATAAGAACATAAGAGTTTGCCTCCGCTGGGTCAGACCAGAGGTCCATCCCGCCCAGCGGTCCGCTCCTGCGGCGGCCCCTCAGGCCTATCACCTGTGCAGTGGTCCCTGACTATTCCTATAACCTAGCTCAACTCCTATTGTACCCCTCAATCCCTTTATCCTCTAGGAACCTATCCAAACCTTCTTTGAAGTCTGTAACGTGCTCTGGCCTATCACGGCCTCCGGAAGCGCGTTCCATGTGTCCACCACCCTCTGGGTAAAAAAGAACTTCCTAGCGTTTTTTCTAAACCTGTCCCCTTTTAATTTCTCCGAGACATAATGACAAAGTAAGACAATACAAACAGTCAAAAATAAAATACTGCACTCATATATAATAACGCTTCATAAAACTAAAATCTAAATGTGTCAAAAAATTTTATCTCAGAAAATATTTGTCATGTTATATTATAATATGTCTGTAGATCCTGTAACCTGTTCTGAGTTATTTTGGGAGGATGGGCTAAAAGATTGAGTAAGTAAATACATTTCCTCAATGATCTTCCAGAATGAGCAACATTTACTTATTAAACTTCAAGGATAAACAAGTTGGAACAAATCGGCTTTCAAAGTATTTCTGAAACTTCCCTAGGTTAGGGACCTTTTTACTAAAGCTTAGCGTGCAATGCACTAACAGAATTAGCACACATTTAACAGGGGAATTCTATAAATGGCACCTGAAATTAGGCGCGTAACTTACTAACCCCCCCCCTTTTTTTATAAAACCGTGAAAGCAGCTTTTAGTGTAGACCGGCATGCTGAATGCGCTGCACTTAGAGTTCCTATGAGCGTCAGGAGCAGCGCAGAGCGTTCAGTGCGCCAGCCTGGGATAAAAACTGCTATCACAGTTTTCTAAAAGGGGGGGGGGGTAATTAGTAAATTGGCTTCAATAATGAGCTTTATCAAGCTCATAATTGAAAAAAAATAAAATTTAATTGGGAGATAGGCACGGTTCTACATAAGTTAGGCACCTAACACCAAAGTAGGCGTATTTAAGGGCAGAGAAAGACTTAGACACAATTCTTTAAAAGGTACCTATAATGTAGGCTTTTAAAACCCTGGCCTACATTGTAACCACCTAAGTTTTAAGTTAGGCCCAATTCTGTAATGGGCATCTAAGTGTGATTGACATATAATAGGCACCTAACTGTAGGCGCCTGCCATTTTTAGTCGCCAATTATAGAATCTAGCCCTAAATGCTATATGTCCTATTTTACACCTATGGGTCATGTGGTATTTAGAACATGTTAATATCTATTAGTGTGCACTAAGCTTTAGTAAAAGGGCCTCTGGGTCCAATGCAATTTTGATTACCCTTATGCATAAATCGGGCAAACCATCACATCTCCTTGAATCATATTACCCTATTTCACAATTTAATGTTGGCCTTACAAATTTATCCAGGATCTTAGCTGATTGCTTGGCCTCTTGTCTTCCCCCAATTGCTCTGCTCTGAACAAATGGGATTTCTCAAAGGCCATCAATCTGTGGTTAATGTTTATAAGGTTCTTTTGTCCACTGTAGGATCCATCATATGACAGCAATGCTAGTGAGCCTAGATGCAGAGAAGAACTTGAACAAAGTAAATTGGCAAAATCTTTTTCAAGTTTTGAGTTATTTGGGTATGGGGGTGATACTTGCAGACTCTGTGTACACTATATAATAACCCCCTCTGCTTCTTATACTGGTCATTGGCTATAAGATGGATACTTTCCTATTAGGAGGGACATACGTCAGGGTTGCCGTACATGAAGAGGGACACGGTACTACTAGAAAGGGTCCAGAGAAGAGCAACTAAAATGGTTAAGGGGCTGGAGGAGTTGCCGTACAGCGAGAGATTAGAGAAACTGGGTCTTTTCTCCCTTGAAAAGAGAAGACTGCGGGGGGACATGATCGAAACATTCAAAATACTGAAGGGAATAGACTTAGTAGAGAAAAACAGACTGTTCACCCTCTCCAAGGTAGAGTGAATGAGAGGGCACTCTCTAAAGCTGAAAGGGGATGTATTCCGTACAAACGTAAGGAAGTTCTTCTTCACCCAGAGAGTAGTAGAAAACTGGAATGCTCTTCCAGAGTCTGTTATAGGGGGAAACACCCTCCAGGGTTTCAAGACAAAGTTGGACAAGTTCATGCTAAACTGGTGAGTGGACTCATTTGGAGCACTGGTCTTGACCTTGGGGCCACCGCATGAGCGGACTGCTGGGCAGGATGGACCATTGGTCTGACCCAGCAACAGCAATTATTATGTTCTTATGTTCTTGTCCCCTCTCACCCCTTCTATTTTTATACCTAGATCCTCCTTTGCACAATAGCAATTGGCTAAAGTCCATTTTACTGCAATCCAGATCTTACTAGTTGGTCAAAATTGGACTTTAAGACCTGGAGCAAGATAAATGAATAAAGTTTACCTTTATCTTCTCATCGGCTTGCTCTGTTTACTGTTTCCACAATGGATCTTGCTTTGTTTCCTGGCAATACTTGTGTACGTACTTTTGTATTTATCTGTGTTTGACCGTCTCTCTCCTGATCATCACTGGAATATCATTTGATAAGATAAATTGACCAGATCAGTGGCATAACCAGACCTCTCATTTTGGGTGGGTCCACAGTTGAGATAGATGTGCTTTCCAAGCAGCACACCCTTTTTGTTCTGCATTTCTCCCCCTCTCTTCCAGCTCCAGATCTGGCATTTGCCGCCCCCCCAGTTCAATTTATTTGATATACCACCGATATAAATCCATGGTTAATATCTATGCAGTTTACTATAAAAGCATAGGCTAAGGGATTAAAAAAAAGAATGCACATAAAAACTATAAACAAGCAGGAACATTGCTGACGGCACTGGAACATGTAGGAAAAAACAATAAAGAAAAATTCTAATATTTAAAGAAAATTAAAGGGCAGGGTAAGAACATGAGGAGAATTAGGATAGATTAATCATTTCATGCACAAAGGTCCTCCAGACATGGCCCCGAGCTCAGGGACTCCTGGACAAACTGCTGGGTTTTGAAAATCCTTCCAAGCACCTGGACAGTCCTCTACAAAGAGGACATGTCTGGGTTTTCCCAGATGTCTGGTACCCCTACTTGTTACACTGATTCAAAGAGAGGGGTCAGTGTAGCAACAGGCACTTTGTTCCAAATATGTGTGATCCCGCCCTCCCCCACCCCACCTCTGCTGAAGAATGCATCTGCTCCTGAGTAGAAAGCAGTGAATTCTTCAGAGAGTCACTGAGTATGTGTGTATGAATAGAAGAAATCTGTGAGAGAAGTTGGAGGTCCCTCACCTGAGTGAGAGGGGGAGAGAAGAGGCTTTTACATATTAACATAGTAAATGACAGCAGATAAAGACCTGAACGGTTCATCCAGTCTACCCAATAGTCACACTCATTATACAATATATTCATGGTTAAATTGTCTTTTCTTTAATATCTCTAGGCAATAGACCATAGATGTCTGCCAGGTACTGTCTATAGGTTCCCACTGCTGGAGTTACCATTGAAGCCCATTCCAGCCTATCCTAACCAATCTGTGATTGGAGCTTCTATCAAAGCCAACCCAGTTCATCCTAAACCAAATCACCTTATATGAGACAGACTGTGTAGGATTACCCAGTACCAGCCTTAGTTTGTTTATACCATTCATTTTCTAATTAGAGATCCTCTGTGTTCATCCCATGCTTTTTTGAATTCTGTCACTGTTTTCATCTCCACCACCTCCCTCTGGAGGGCATTCCAACCATCTATCACCCTTTCTGTGAAAAAGAATTTCCAACGTTACTCCTAAGTCTGCCACCCCGCAGCCTCAATTCATGCCCTCTAGTTTTAACATTTCCTGTCTCTGGAAGAGATTTGTTTCTAAATTAATATCTTTCAAGTATTTAAACATCTGTATCGTATCTCCCCTGTCCTTCCTCTCCTCTAGAGTATACATATTTACATCTTCCAATCTCTTCTTGCACATCTTTTGGCCCATACAATTTTCGTCGCTTTTCTCTGGATCACTTCAAGTCTTTTTACATCCTTAGCCAGATATGGCTTCCAAAACTGAACACAGTACTCCAGGTGCGGCCTCACCAAAGACCTGTACAGACGCATCAACACCTCCTTCCTTTTGCTAGTTATACCTCTCTCTATACAGCCCAGCATTCTTCTGACTACAGCCACTGCCTTGTCACACTGTTTTGTTGCCTTCAGATCCTCAGGCACTGTCACCCCAAGGCCCCGCTCTCCATCTGTATATATTAGTCTCTCACCTTTCAGATTTCCTCAGATTTCTACTCTATACTTCTTCGCATTGAATCTTAGTTGCCAAACATTAGACCATTCTTCTAACTTTGCAGGTCCTTTTTCATGTTTCCCCACTTCCTCTGAGGTGCCCACTCTGTTACAAATCTTGGTATCATCTGCAAAAAGGCAAACCTTACCTTCTAACCCTTCAGCACTGTTACTCACAAATATATTGAACAGAATCGGCCCCAACACCGATCCTTGTGGCACTCTAATACTCACCTTTCCTTCCTCTGAGCAAATTCCATTAACCACCATCCTCTGGTGCCTGTCCATCAATCAGTTTCTAATCCAGTTCACCACTTTGGGTCCTAACTTCAGCTGGTCAAGTTTGTTCAAGAGCCTTCTATGAGGAACCATGTCAAAGGCTTTGCTGAAATCTAATTCAATCAGATTCATTTGGCACAATTTACCTTTAACAAATCCATATTGTCTCAGATCTTGTAACCCATTTGATTTTAGGAATTTCACCAGCCTCTCCTTCAGCAATGTTTCCATTATATTTCCAATAACCGAAGAGAGGCATACAGGTCTGTAGTTTCCCACCTCATCACTGAGACTACTCTTCTCCAATCCCACAGAACCACTTCCATCTCCAAGGATTTATTGAATAAATTAAGTGGAGCCACCAGAACTTCTCTGAGCTTCCTCAGTATCCTTGGATGGATGCCAGTCGGTCCCAAGGCTATGTCCACTTTCTTCCGTGAATGATGCAGTATCCACACCATTCTTATGTGTTATTTTGCCAGCCAATTATGGTCCTTCTCCAGGATTTTCTTCCATTAACATAGAACAGAAATATTTGTTTAGCACATTTGCTTTTTCCTTATCACTTTCCACATAGCGGTTCCTAGCTTCTGTCAGTCTCACAATTCCATTTTTTGTCTTCCTTCTTTCATTAATATACCTGAAAAAAATTGTCTCCCTCTTTATATTTCTAGCCATTTGCTTTTGCCAGATGTATCTCTCTCTTGACTTCTTTCATTTTCATCTGCTAATCCTATTGTGCTCCTCTTCTTGAGTATTTTTCTCTTTTACAAATGCCAACTCTTTTGCCTTTATTTTCTCTGTCACTAGTTTGGAGAGCCATATTGATTTCCTTTATCTTGTCTTTGTTTATTATCCTCGCATAAAGGTCTGTAGCTATTTTTATTGCTCCTTTCAGCTTGGACCACTTCTTTTCCATTTCCCCTATGTCCTCCCATCCTATTAGCTCTTTCTTCAGATACTCCCCCCAAGCTACTAAAGTCCGCATGTTTGAAATCCAGGACTTTGAGTTTTGTGTGACTGTCTTTCACTTTAGCTGTTATATCAAACCAAACCATTTGATGATCACTATCGACCAGATGGGCACCAACTCGGACATTAGAGACATCTTCCCCGTTTGTGAGCACAAGATCTATGATCACTTTTTCCCTCATCAGTTCTGTCACCATTTGTCTGAATAGAGCCCCTTGAAAAGCATCCACTATCTCCCTACTTTTTCTTTGGTCATCCTGTTTCTCCAGCTAGAGCCCTAGTACTGAGGGAGACTCCTGAAAATGCTAAGAAGGACAAAGCAATGATTGTATGGAAACCAATCTCTAAAGAGTAATCGTCTAAGTAAAAGACCCTGCTTACAGCAGAGCCTGTGTGAGAAAGATAGAGTGGTCCCTGGCTGAGGAAAACGGATGAGACCTGGAGCGGCTCATTTCATGTACAAAAGGAGTTGAAAGAAGAGTGTTCTTGAAGTGACTCTATTACAAACAGTTTTGAAATCAGTGTCAGTATTTTAAGAGAATGAATTGAAAATAGTTGTGAATTATCTCTACAATCAAGTTCAAGTAAAGTTTCAGTTATCAACTGCACCTTGGTCTCTACTGATTGCCTTGATATGCGATAAAGTAGTGGCTGAGTGTGGAAAGTGAATTAAATCCGGCCCTGGCCTATGCTCAGTCTAGAAACCTAAAGACAGTTTCAAATAAATTCCTTTTGTAAGCTCTGGTCGCGTGTACCCAACCCGACGAGCTAGCTGGTGCCCAAAGACTGTGCGTAAGTGGGACCAGGGTTACATATGTGTAAATAAAAAACATGTGACCAAGCTCTCATTAAAACTAGAATCAAAAGTGATCTGTGTAGTGTTGTAGAAAAATACTGGAAATAGTAAGTACATGCACAAAAATAAAAAAAGGTCCACAGAATGGCTAATTTACCTCCCCCCCCCCCAGTAAAACAGAATTGTACAAGGGTGTGCTGAAAAGTTCTCACCCCAACCAATGAGCCATGAAACTTACAAGTTATTCCACATATTCACCCCTAAGTTCAACACACTTGGCACATCGTGTCTGAAGTTTCTGTAACCCTTCCAAAAAATATTCTGGTGTCTGGTCACTGAAATACTGCTCCACTGCTGCAATCACCCCCAAATCACTCAAAAATTGTCACCCTTTCAAACTCTTTTTAAGATTTTAAGATGGAGCAAGATCTGGTGAGGAGGATGGTTGGTCTATGCACTGAAAAGCCAACTGCGTCAAAACATCCATCGTTTTGCCAGCTGCAATTAAAAACAGTTAAAAATCACCTCTAAGAGCCACAGGAGTACAACTTAAAAGACTTATCTAGGATCATCTATCAGTCCCACCCTCCAGCTAAAAAAGAGTCTCAGAACACCTTTACATGTCCTCTATGAAAAAAAACAGCAGGAGAACATTTTGGAGTTGATGTCTCTAAATAATCAAGAAGTCGGCGTTCGTACATAGACTGAAAGCTCTGTAGCACTGTTCTACAAATAGGTCAGTTATACTGCTGTCAACTGATTCGCAGGACAAAGTTGATATGAAAAGAGGAATGAAATGAAAGCACTTAATCAAAACTATACAAGTTATCACTGGATAATGTGCTTGGAATAGGACCAAAGTTATTGTTAACTCAAAATTATGCGTACCAGACTTATTTAGCTATGCAACAGTGTTGTGACATTATGGTAGGCACTAGTGTATTAATACCCAAGGTAAAAATGGAAAGGGGACCTGGTGAGAAATGTAAAAATATGTTATCATGCTTTCATTTCATTCCTCTTTAAGAATATAAGAACATAAGAATAGTCTTACTGGGTCAGACCAATGGTCCACCAAGCCCAGTAGCCCATTCCCACAGTGGCCAATCCACGTCACTAGTACCTGGCCAAAACCCAAAAAGTAGCAACAATCCATGCTACCGACCCAGGGCAAGCAGAGGCTTCCCCCATGTCTTAATAACAGACTATGGACTTTTCCTCCAGGAAATTGTCCAAACCTTTCTTAAAACCAGCTACGCTATCTGCTCTGATCACAACCACTGGCAATACATTCCAGAGCTTAACTATTCTCTGAGTGAAAAAATATTGGTTTTAAAAGTATTTCCCTGCAGTTTCGAATGTCCTCTAGTCTTTGTAATTTGTGACGGAGTGAAAAATCGATCCTATTTTCATATCAGTAGTTTTTTGCATGGTTCAAACAGATGACACCAAACTCTGCAGCAGGGTCAAAACCACGGAAGACTGTGAGGACCTGCAAAGGGACCTGACGAGGCTGGAAGACTGGGCAAAAAAGTGGCAAATGAGTTTTAACATAAAGAAATGCAAGGTCATGCACGTAGGGAAAAAGAACCCGAGGTTCAGCTACAAAATGGGGGGAATATTGCTAGGGGTGAGCAACCTTGAAAGAGACCTGGGGGTGATGGTGGACACAACACTAAAACCATCAGTGCAGTGTGCGACAGCCTCAAAGAAAGCAAACAGAATGCTGGGCATCATCAAAAAGGGTATCACAACTAGGTCGAAGGAAGTCATCATGCCACTGTATCGTGCAATGGTGCGCCCGCACCTGGAGTACTGTGTCCAGTACTGGTTGCCGTACCTCAAGAAAGACATGGCAGTACTCGAGGGAGTCCAGAGAAGAGCGACTAAACTGATAAGAGGCATGGAAAACCTTTCATATGCTGATAGGTTAAAAATGCTGGGGCTGTTCTCCCTGGAGAAGAGGAGACTTAGAGGGGACATGATAGAAACCTTCAAAATCCTGAAGGGCATTGAGAAAGTGGATAAGAACAGATTCTTCAAACTGTGGGGAACCACAAGCACTAGGGGTCACTCGGAGAAATTGAAAGGGGACAGGTTTAGAACAAATGCTAGGAAGTACTTTTTTACCCAGAGGGTGGTAGACACATGGAATACTCTTCCAGAGGTTGTGATAGGCCAGAGCACAGTACAGGGGTTCAAGGAAGGTTTGGATAGGTTCCTAAAAGATAAAGGGATTGAGGGGTACAGATAGAACCAGAGGTAAGGTTAGAAAAATGGTCAGGAACCACTTCACAGGTCATAGACCTGATGGGCCGCCGCGGGAGCGGACCGCTGGGCGCGATGGACCTCTGGTCTGACCCAGTGGAGGCAACTTCTTATGTTCTTATATATATATATATATGGGTTTTGTTGATTCATTTTTTGCTTTTATATGCCGAATTAATGTATTTTCTATTATTCATCACATAAGTTCATTGCTTTTTTTATCAGGTATATGTATGGTATTTGTGTAATTCATTTTATGCTTATATATGCCTTTTTTATATACAGTACTTGTATCTTGACATATATACAATTTTCTGTTCAATTGATTTAAAACATTTTTTTTTATGTGTTGCATATTTCCAATAGTGTCCCACTGAGGAAGGCGTCTTCTATACGTCAAAACTAGGATTCTTATTGGGACTATTTGATTAAAATAAAGATTGATCATTGGTTGGAAAGACATCTCCCTTGCCTTTTTTGTTTGACTGTTTTTCCCAAGATGAGGTGTTCTTCTATTTGCTTGGCTACATCATAATATGAAGCAAGAGGAGCACAAGCTTGTGCAGTAAATATTTTATATAATTCCAGTGTGTGTCCATCTGGGCCAGGTGTACTTGTGTGTTTGAGAGCTTTTATAGCAGATTGGATTTCTTTTGCCTACAAAGTTGTTTAAGTATGCCAGGTTCTCAGGCAACAAGCAGGGTTTCGAGATCATTTATAAATATATTAAAAAGCAGCAGTTCCAGCATAGATCCCTGAGGAACCCCACTAGTTAACCTTCTCCATTGAGAATATTGATCATTTAAACCTATTCTCTGTTTACTATCTTTTAACTGGTCCATGTATCTCAGTAGGACATTGCCTGCCTCCTGTCCCATGACTTTTTAATTTTCTCTGGATTTGTTCATGACTACATTGTCAAAGGCCTTCTGAATATCCAAATATACAATATCAAACTGCTCACCTTTATTCACATGTTTATTCACCCCTTCATAGAAATGTAACAAATTGGTGACTCCCCCACTAAAGGCCCCTTTTACAATGCCATGGTAGCAATGCTGCCACAGTAAATGCACTGAAGCCCATTCAGTTCCTATGGGTCTTGATGCATTTACCACGGCAGCCTGTGCTAATTTGTTTGATAAGAGTCCCTAAATTTGCCCCAGCTTTGTCCCATTGATCCATGCCTATGTTTATGCTCAGTAATTTTGGACCAGATTCACTAACCTGCCCAATCGGGCCCGATCTGGGCAGGTCCAACGAATTCAGTAAAGACAAATATGCAGATGGGGGGCAATCGGAGGAAGGCCCTCCATCTTTCTGCACGGATCACTGTTGTGCGATCCGCACGCATGCGCAGACCATCTGTAGATAGTCTGTGTATGCCTGTCCGAGCCAGGGCCGTTTTTTTTTTTTTACTTTAACTTTTTATTGTTTTTAGCCCTGCGAGCCCGTGGTTTTAACCCGCTATAAACCCGCGAATTAAAACCACGGGCTTCCAGGCTGGGGAAGGGCAGAAGAGATTCGGGGAAGATCATGTGACACCACTCCTTAAAAAGGCTCACTGGCTTCCAGTCATTCATAGAATTACGCATAAATTATGTACAATTATTTTTAAAACATTAGAAAATAAGACTCCAGCATTTTTATTTAGGTTTCTTATTCCATATTCAGTTAAAAGAACCTTAAGATCTAGTGAACGGAACCTGTTATCAATTCCTTCGTTAAAAATTATTAGTACAAGAAGACAATTTATCTTCTCATGTACAGCTCCCCAGATCTGGAATGCGCTTCCCATGTTTTTACGGGAGGAGAAGGTGTTTGGGAAATTTAAAAGCGAATTAAAAACCTTTCTGTTTAAAGATGCATTTGCAAATTAATTAAATTTTATTATAAAAGTGTTATTTTAGTGAATTATTCTGCTTTTTTGTTTTTTTCAACTTCCTTTTGTATTTTCCCTGTATGTTCTTTCTTTACTATAAAAAATGTATTTCATCCCCTCTTACCTTTTGTTTATATTATAATTAATTAAGTGTATGTAATGTTTTTGTTTCCTTATGGATGTATATTTTATTGTACATCGCTTAGAAATCCGATTAAGCGATTGAACAAGCCAATTAATAAACTTGAAACTTGAAACTTGAGAGCAGGGCGGCATTCAGGGGGAAGATCGAGCAGGGCGGCATTCGGTGGGTAAGATTGGGGCAGAGCAGGGTGGCATTCAGGGGGAAGATCAAGCTGGGCGGCATTCAGGGGGAAGATCAGGGCAGAGCAGGGTGGCATGCGGGGTGAGCAGGCAGGCCAGATTGCAGGGCAGAGAGCAGGGCTTCCAGTCAGAAAGACGTTTTCGACTGATCTCCAGCAGTCATTTCTTCAGTTGATCGTCCAGCCCAGTCGGATCGGATTGGTTGTGTTGTGAATCGCATCCCTGCCTACTTTGCATGCGTCTCACCTCATTTGCATGCACAGATTCGAAGCGGATCGCAGGAGAGGTAAGTGAATCAGGCCGGAGGGAAATTTGCTCGTAAAGGGGTCGCAAACCGATCGGTACACGATCAGTTTGCTTTGTGAATCTAGCTCAGGGGTGGCCAATTCCGGTCCTCAAGGGCCGGAATTCAGTTGGGTTTTCAGGACTTTCCCAATGAATATGCATTGAAAGCAGTGCATGCAAATAGATCTCATGCATATTCATTGCAGAAATCCTGAAAACCCGACTGGATTCCGGCCCTCGAGGACCAGAGTTGCCCACCCCTGAAGCTGTTCTTTATAATAGTCTCTAATATTTTGCCAGGCTCACTGATCTATAATTTCCCAAGTCATCTCCGGAACCCTTTTAAAATAAATTGCTGTTACACTGGCCACCCATTAATCTTACTGTACCATGCTTCATTTTAAAGATAAATGACAAACATTAGAAATATGGACAATTTTAGTGAAAAAATGCAAAATCATTTTTCAGATTACAATATTTTTCATGCTTATAGCGTTGTTTTATTATTTAAATTTATGTCTGGAATTAAAAATTAAATGTACCCTTTGCAGAGTTTAAAAATACTTTCTGAATCCATTTTCCTGTCCCCTCAACTCATAAAAATTCCTTTGAAAAAAGCAGAGGGTCCACGAGTCTTTCCTCTACAGGACTGCCAGCTTGATGTGCTCCAGGGGTAGCCTAGTTTGGGATGCCAACAAAATCTCTCTTCCTCTACAGAATGGAGCACAGAGAGATTTGTATAATAAAGGGTGTCTTTGATTCTAGGGTAATGTGTTTTAAGATTTGGAAAATTCCTCAACTTCCTGCCAGGACTTGCAGTGACAATCACACAACCACAACACAAGGTCCGCATGATCCCATTGTTCAGCTTACATTTCAGACAAGCCCAAATTTTTGAGGTTAAAAATTATTTTGTGTGAAAGGAAAACAGTTTAATACGTCCCTTATATAAATTGAGGACGCTTCATGTCTGGCAGCTGTGATTACACAATTCATCTCCATCCGGATTGGTGCCTATGTTTCTTCTATGAGACCACAATTTTGGTCTCATCTGCAACATATTTTGTTATGAAACACTATACTTTCTGACATTTAAGAAAGAATTTTGAAGTATAATTGTGCAATACCAATGGCTTCTGAATGTCAGTTTTTGTTAACACTGGCCTTTTGATCGTTAATTCATTTCTTCCTCAGTACAAGAGCAAGAAAACAATTAACCTTTATATTCTTTACCTTCTCTGTAAGATCTGCTGTTTTCCAATGTTAAAACAAAGAACAAAACTTGGGGCTCCTGTTACAAAGGTGTGCTAGGGCCTTAACGCACGCAATAGCGTGCATTAAATTCCTAAGCGCGCTATAGAGCGTGGTAATTTTGTGTGTGCGCTAAAAACCCTAGCGCACCTTCGTAAAAAGAGCCCTTGGTGTAGGAACACTTTTTTATTGGACTAACCCATTCAATCTTAGTCCTTAACAACCAAGCGCAAGAATCACCCGTCGCTAAATCTTTACTTTGTTTGTTCATTCAATCTGTAACTCTGTTTATTCACTCAATCTGTAACATTTCTAAGCATTTTAAACCGCATAGAACTTCACTGTACTGCGGTATATAAACTGTTATTATTATTATTATTATTAATCCAGGGATTCTCAATCCAATTCTCAGGACACAGCCACTTGGGTTTTCCAGGATATCCACAATGAATATGTATGAGATATATTTGCATGTGCTACTTCCATTCTATGTACTGTACATCTATTTAATGCATATTCATTGTGTTTATCCTGAAAACCTGACAGGTTAGGCATGTTCCAAAGACTTGAGTTGTATGTGTGACTAACTTCAAGACTTATGTCCCTCCTTTAGATCATTTTGTATTGACTTGCTGAAGGGATCAGTACTCTCAAAAGCTAGTCATGTGTGGATTACATCATTCTAGTTTGTTTGTTTGTTGTACCTGAATTCAAATAAGGCTGTAGGCTACTTTGGGACAGGCAGGGTGAAGATTAAAATATGATTATTGGTTGGCCTTTGTTTATCTGAAATTTTCTATACTGTTTTTCATTAGAAAATTGTATGCACTACAGAGAAAACAGGATTCTTTGCAGACTGGTGTACCACACATTGAATCTACATAAGAATTATGAAGGGGTCTCTCAGGTGTATTAATTTCTTTAATAATTTTTCTTTCTGTATTTCCTGAGCAAGAGTATTGTGTATTATTTTAAAAGCAATAAAATAAAATAATTAAAAAATATATAAATTATGAGGGGGTTCCGTAAAGTTCTCAGCCTAAATTCTGAGCGTTATTTTGCCACTGTAGCTGAAAAGAGTGTTATTCATATTTTGTTAAGTACCAATTTGTCGAAACTAAATTCTATGTTTTGACACTGTTTAGGATCATTGATTGAACCATATTCACATCATTCTCTTCTTGGTTGGGCTGAGAACTTTTCAGCAACCCCTGGTATAACTGGTCCAAACCACAGCTGCATGCATAATTTTTAAGAAGTTTAAATTTGAGCATCTCTCCTCTTTTTAGAGATCTGCCCTGGCTCCCACTTCAGGAAAGAATAGATTTAAAAATTTCCTGTTCTGTTTTTTAATCATGTTTCAAGGAGATTATACCATAAGAGATTAATGTTATATTTTTTCTCAATAAGCTGGTTCAAAGGCAGGCTCAGAACTCCATGTTAAAGTTTCCTTCTTTCAAGACAATTGTTTAAAAATATATTTCAACAATATTTTTCTTACATGGCAGCGTTGACATGGAATTTTTCTTGATGTAATTGGAAATATTGATTCTTGCAGCTTGTTCCATAGAAGTTTGAAGACTTTATTTTTAAAAGTCTTTGAGTGATCTTTAGCTTTTTATTAATAGTAGTTAGTTTTTTCTTTAATTATTTGAGTAAGTTTTGGTATGTTCTGTAATTGCTTCAAGTTTTTATTAAAATTTGATATCACTTATTTTGTTTTACTAAGCAAAATACAATAATATAAGCCATTAAAACAGGGGTGTCCAACCTGTGGCCCAAGGGTCGCATGCGGCCCCGTGAAGTATTTTGTGCGGCCATAGTTGAGGGCGATGCAGTGTTTTCTTTTGCTGCCCCTGGGTGTTTACCATCTTGCCTGCTCCTTCCTCTGTTTTGCTGCAGCGTTTGCGCATTTGTGAGGCCCAAGAAATATTTTTTTTTTTTAGCCAATGCGGCCCAGGGGAGCCAAAAAGGTTGGACACCCCTGCATTAAAACATACACACAAAAGAGTAAAAAAAACACATACTATTACAATTTAAGGACAAAATATAAAATGGGGTAAACAAATCAAAATACAGACCAACTAATACAGACGGAACAAGGGAGTAGAACTACAATTTAGTTTTTTAAAGTTCAAAGGAGAAACATGTATGGAAAATACAAAAGGGTAGGGGTTAAAAAGAAGAAAACAAAGAGAAAAAAAAAGGTGAAGAAAGAAGAAACGAACAGGTGAGAATATAAGGATACTAGTCTTTAAGCCTGTTACATTAACGGGTGCTAGAATAGATGTGTGTGTCTGTCTTTCTTTCTATCCGTCTCTCTCTTTCCTTGGCTGTCCACCACCACCTCTTGCCTGCTCCCCCTGTCCAGCAGTAGCCCTTCTCCCTTCCTTTTACCTCCCACCTGTCCAGCAGCACCCCTTCAATGCTCCCCCTGTCCAGCAGCAGCCCCTTTCCCTTCGTTTTAACTTCCCCCTGTCCAGCAGCACCTCTTCCCTGCTCCACCTGTCCATCAATACCTGTCCAGCAGCAACCCTTCACTGCTCCCCCTGTCCAGCAGCAGGCCTTTTCCCTTCCTTTTACCTCCCCCCCTATCCAGCATCAGGCCTTCTCCCTTCATTTTACCTCTCCCCCCTGTACAGCAGCACCTCTTCCCTGCTCCCCCAGCCCGGACAGCCTCGGGGCTTTTGCTAGGCCGGTCCACCTCGCATTATTAAAGCGGGCCGGCCTAGCAAATCAGCAGTTGCAAGATGAAACCGCAGCTGCTACATTTGCTGCTCCGGCGGTGAGAAGAGGTGTCCCGGAGCAGCAAATCAGCCGGCGCATGAAGTCAGCCGGCATTGGAGATTGGGGCAGAAGGCAGGCAGTGCGCATGTGCAACACTGAAGCACATATCACAATGGCAGGGATCACGGCATCGTAAGTGCGCATGCGTGCTTAGGGTTATATTATAGAGGATTATGTTTAAAAAAAGAGAGAAAAATGTAAAAACTGAAAGCATCTTTGAATAAAAAACATTTTAGGCTACTTTTAAAGCGGGTCAGATTAATTTCCTCTCTTAGATGTTGTGGCATAGCGTTCTAGAGCTGAGGACCAGAGCTTGTATATAAGAACAAGGAATAGGAATAAGCATTATATAAGAACAGCATACATTGCATAGGTCATTTCTTCAGAAATAAATCAATCTCTCTATTGGAAAACAAACAAGTGTTTGAACTTTTCAGCATACTTTAGAATGAATACCTGCTTGGATATTTTTGTGCCTAAGGAGGCCATTCTATAAACTGGCACCATGATACAGTGTTGGGAGCACCAATTCTATAATGGCATCAGGGTGCCTTGATTCCATTATGCAGTACTAACAAAATACCCCCATTGGTGTGGCATAAAGAAGGTGTGGCCACTTATGCCAAATTAATAGTAGTCATAAGTGGGCATACTTAGACGCATCGATCACTGTGCACAATTTTTTGTTGTTGTTGTATAATATTTCGTTATTGGGCAAAACCAACAAGAAACAGAACAGTAAAGAGCAAAAACACATCCGCAAAGCCATATCATCCACCCAAACAGGGTAGGCTACAAACACAAAACAACAATACAGCAGAAAGCAGATGTCAAGATGTCAGACATGCCCAATACATGAGGTTATATTGACCCCGACAACCCACCCCAACAAGAAACAAAGCAACCAAATAACATAGTACAAAGACTAAAAATCCAACATCCCAACCCTGCCGACCACCACCCCCCCCTCAGACCTGTGTGGTAGTCAATCAAAATTAGAAAAGATGGGAAAGAGACAAAACCAAAGAAAAGCACACTCTAGAAAAGTAGAGGAAAAGGAAACAACAAAAGGAAGCGGAGCTCCCCATCAGAAGCAGGAGAGAAAAACCCACAAAGGCGAACTGTGCACTGGGAGAGGCATCACCCAACCCCCCTACAGGGGTTTCGCCTCCCAAAAGGTTAGCAATTTAACAACAGACTCCTCTCCCGATGCAGAAGGGACAGCCAGTATCCTTCCCACACATCCTGAAATTTAGTCCAAAGGCTCTCATCATGAGTCCCCGCTGCTCTTCGTTCCAAAAGAGCTAATTCATAAAGTGACAAATGCCACTGAGAGAAGGAGGGAGCATGTGGTGCCTGCCAGGAAACCAAAATGGCCTTCTTAGCCAAAAGGAGAGCCTTGGACACCAACAACCGCTGCCCAACAAAGCATCGGGGAAGAGCAGCGCCATCATAAAAAGGGCAACAGTAGGGGCACATGCAGGCAACGAAGGATACAAGGAGGACAGAAAAGCCCACACTTGCAGCCAAAAAGCCCGTATCAGAGGGCAAGCACAGAACATATGACCACTGTGCACAATTTATAGCATTCTATAAGCTGCATGTATTGATGGTTGATACACCAATATCCTGCCCAGCTCCTCCCATGTGCATGCTCCCTTTACAGTTGCATGCTATGCCACTTATGCACAAGCTTAGATAACAGCACTTTGGGCAGAAGCATGCATAACTGGTGCCTATTCTGCAGTTATGTTTACCAGTGGCACATAAATACAGGTGTGCCTTATATAGAGTTGCTCTTTAACTGTCTCTTTTCCAAGCTGAAGAGCCCAAACCTCGTTAGTCTTTCCTCATATAAAAAGGAGTTCCATCCCCCTTTATCATCTTGGTCGCCCATCTTTGAACCTTTTCTAATTACGCTATATCTCTTTTGACCAGAATTGAAGACAATACTCAAGATGAGGTCGCACCATGGAGCAATACAGAGGCATTTTTGTAACATTCTTAGTCTCATTTACCATCCCTTTTCTAATAATTCACCTCACTGCCTGCACTTTGTCTGCCTTTGACCACCTTTGTTTGTGAGATTTTACTCTGTTTTAAACTTTCATTTTATTGAGTTGCTGTTATATTTTGTTTTAGTTACTGCTGTCATTTCCTTCTGCCGCCGCTATGCGGCGGCGAACCGGACTCCTCCCCCAACAGGTCAGCTGATGCCCTACTTATTTGGGCTACCTGCGGCGCACGCCAAAGGAGCGCACAAAAGGAGCAGGTACTGCTCCTTAGTGCGCTCCTTCGTGCGCGAGCTGAGGGCACCAACAGCTACAAACATCCAGCGTTGTCTTTTACTTATAATCAGATCTATTCTAATCAACAATTCAGGTACTCGACTCTAATTTCACTTTGTTCACTTTTTATTGTACTGGTATATTTACCTTTGAACATTGATTCAACCAGCACCATGTCTTCTATTAATAATATTCCTGTGTGCTGGGGCAATCGTCCTCCTAAATATAATTCTTTAACATATCGACAAACGTGCCTGTTGGAAATTCCTACCTCATTCTCTCCCTCTAACCCTGCTACACTAAACACCACTTCAATTAATTCTTCAAATCTGCTCTTAAGAAACAAAAATTTAAAGCTCGGTCTCATTAATGCAAGATCTCTTAAGAATAAGTACCACCTTTTAAAAGACTCAATTCTTCAACAGGGTCTACACATACTTTTTATTACCGAAACTTGGCTTTCCGAAGGCGAAGAAGCTTATCTCTCTTATTGCTGTCCTGATAACTATGATTATCTCTGTAACCATCGTGTAAATAGTAAAGGCGGTGGTCTAGCCGTCATATTTAATACTAATCTCATTAATCTTATTGATCATTCAAAAGGAAACAACATTATCGAATATCTTCACCTTAAACTAAACTCAAAAATTGACCTTAACTTCTTATTACTATACGTTCCTCCACCAGTAGGACAAAATAAAATAACGTTACTTCAGGATTTAATTTTTGACTTCTGCTCAACTTCATCATTTCCTCTGATCTTAGGTGATTTCAATATTCATTTTGATAAGCCTTCTGATACTAACACCCAGGATTTATTAAGCATTCTTCAACCTTTAAACTTGCATCCCATTATAGCTGGTCCGACTCATTCGGCTAATCACACTTTAGACATGATATTCTCTCCCAAATCTCATTATTTTGAATGTTCTGTTCCAATAGTCACGCCAGTTCCTTGGTCCGATCACTATTTTATATCTGTTATTCTTCAGTTCTCTAAATCAATAACGCACAAAACTCAACCAGAATCCAAGCTTATTTCATTCCGTGATTTTTCCAACTTAGATTCCAATGATATCTTAACATTTTTTGATTTACCCTCTATCAACGCTACATCTAATTCAATTGAGAACCAATTGCGCATTTGGAATTCTTCTCTTCAACTTCTTTTAGACTGTAAAGTTCCCTCAATTTCTAAATCCATATCTTTACGTAGAACTACCAATCCATGGTATACAGCTGAACTCCACCTCATTAAAAAGCAGCTTCGCTCCCTTGAAAGAAAATGGCGACACACTAAATCTTCAATAAGCTTCCAAAATTTTAAAGAAAAGGCAGCTATTTACAAAACAAAAATCAATCAGGCAAAAACTCAATTTTATTCAGATAAAATTGACAAAGCAAGAAACCCTGCCACCTTGTACAATATTTTAAAGCCCATCTCGCCACAGAATAAAAATAAAAATATGACATCTCCTCATACAATTTCTCTAAACGCACAAGACATAGCCGATGCCCTTAATCAAAAAATCAAAAACATCCAAAACACATTTCTCCCCAATACAACTAACAGCACCACTAGTATACACCACACTGAACTCGTTCCAACAGCTAAATGTTCAAACTTTAAACTCCCTTCTCTGAATGACATCGAAATACTTTTCTCTCAAATTAACCTAAAAAGCTCTGGATCTGAAATTTTTCCTCCCTTTTACATAAAAATTTTTTTCCAACAGCTAGGACCCATTATCCACTCAATCGTCTTAAAGAGCTTGCTTACTTCTTCAGTCCCTACATCGTGGAAAACTGCTGTCATTACTCCTTTACTTAAAGATTATAAAATCAGTAATAGCGACCCCACTAACTACCGGCCAATTGCAAACATCCCTTTTTTAGCAAAACTGACTGAAAAATTAATATTTAACCAAATATCTGATTTCATCGAAACAACAAACGTCCTGCACCCTAACCAGACAGGCTTCCGTAAATATTATAATACTGAATATTCCATGATTGGTTTAACAAATAATATCCATTACTTTCTAGATCATCACAAATCAGTCGCTCTTTTCTCATTAGATATATCTGCTGCATTTGATACAGTTGATCATGATCTCCTACTTAGTCGACTTGAATCAATAGGCATTTGTGATCAAGTTCTCGGCTGGTTCACTTCATACCTTACTAATCGTATTTATTTAGTTAGATTCAATAATGAACACTCCAATCCTTATTCCACATCCTTTGGTATCCCTCAAGGATCAATTTTATCGCCACTTTTATTTAATATTTTTCTCTCTCCATTGTTGAGTCTCTGTCAGTCAGTCAGATTCACATCTTTTTCATATGCAGATGATATCCAACTAATGCACCCCTTTGATCCCGAAAACCAGGAAGACATATTGTCTATAAATAAAAAACTTGATCTAGTACATAATTGGCTTAACATGAATAAATTAGCGTTAAATATCAAGAAAACAAAAATCTTGATTTTTAACTGGAAAAACGACACAACTCTTAAAATGCCATTCGTCCTTAATAACAATACTATAGAAATTGTCCACAATCTAAAAATTTTGGGAGTTATAATCGATGATAAATTGATTTTTCACGAACATATCAATAATATAGTTAAATCTTGCTTTTATAAACTGCGGCTAATAAGATCAATCACCAAATTTTTAGAGCCTAAATCACGCAATATTTTGATCCATTCATTAGTCATAACTAAAATTGATTATTGTAATTCCCTATTACTTAACATCTCTCGAAAAGAAAAGCGACTTCTTCAAATTATTCAAAACACCGCCATTAAATTGATTTATAATGCAAAGAAATTTGATCACGTTACGCCCCTATTTATCGATGCTCACTGGCTTCCTATAAGCCACCGTATTTTATACAAGGTATTGCTGCTTATTTTTAAAACTTTAGTTCATAACGAGCCTCAGTTTATATCAAGAATGTTAATTCCTTACAATCCTATTCGTTCACTGAGATCATCCTCCCAAAACTTATTAGTTATACCCTCCCTTAAAACAATAGGAATAAGAAGAACAGACATGTTTTCTGTCATGGGCCCACAATGGTGGAACTCTCTACCGCAACATATTACAATTGAAAGAGATTTGTATTCTTTTAAAAAATCTTTGAAAACTCACCTTTTTAAAGACGCTTTTAATATTCAATATTAAATAATCTTTTCATAGTATTTTAATTTTTTAACTAAACCCTTTCCCTTATGTTTTTTCCCGTATTTGTTTTTCTATTTAAAACAGATGTAATCTTTGCCCTTTTTTCCCTCCATTTCAAGTTTGTCTTGTCTTAAAACTGATGTTACTGAGTTTTAATTTGTATCTCCATATTTTATGTTTTTTACTTATGTACATCGCTTTGTAAACAGATTTAGCGATAAATCAAATATTAATAAACCTTGAACCTTGCATCTTGTATGCTTTTTTGGCCGCTGCTGCACATTGGTTGGAAAGTTTCAGGGTATTGTCTATGATGACACCTAGATTTTTTTTCTTGGGTGCACTGCTCTTCTTGAGTTTTACCACCTGTGATATACAGGGATCTGGGAAGGGAGCAGCTAAGACTGGGCCGCTGTTCTTCTATTTTCACAAACTCACAGACCAGTTCAGGTTTTCTTCTGAACCATTAAAATGTACTTAACATCTTTATATAATTAAAACAAATATAATAATAATAACTTTATTCTTCTATACCGCCACAATCTTGCGACTTCTAGGCAGTTAACAATCAAGAGAGCTGGACATTCAGCAAGTTACAATGTGCAGATAGTCAGAGGAAATACAGAGTGCAGAAACATTAAGGAAGCAAAATTATAGATATACAATTTGCTGAGCGAGAGTATACGGTATACAGATTGGAAGAAATTTCCAAGTGGATCTGTTAGGAGAAGGCCCTGCAATTCAAAAAATACAGCGAAAATTATGATATGATAACAGTAACAGTTTATATATATCACAGAACCATGAAGTTCTAGGCGGACTTAAGAGGGGAGAGAGGAAAAGAGTAAGAGGTCAGGAGGACCGTTATTGAGGAGAGAGAGAAGAGCAGGTCAGTTGTTTAGATATTTCAGGAACAGGTATGTTTTTAGGCACATCCTAAATTCCTCGTAGGTAGTGGGCAAAAGCAGTTGATCTAGGTCTTTACCCTATAAGGCTGCTTGGTGTAAGAGAAGGTGATCATGATGTTTTTTCAGTTTGCAACCTCTAATTGGAGGGGAAACGAAGTTTGAATGTGTGCTTCTCTTACATTTGTTGGTGGAAAAGGAGAAAAGGTCTGTTATGTATTTGGGGGCTAGTCCATATAATACTTTGAAGCAGAGGCAGGTGAATTTAAACTTTACACGTGCTTCCGTCGGCAGCCAGTGCAACTGCCGGTAATAAGGTGTCACGTGATCGAATTTCTTCAGCCCGAAGATAAGTCTGACCGCAGCATTTTGCATTATTTGAATCGTCGCATATTCTTTTGGGAGATTGCTAAATAGGATATGTTGCAGTAGTCAAGTTGACTTAGTACGAGGGATTGCACTAGGATTCTGAATGCTGACGTATTGAAATAAGATTTAATGGATCTGAGTTTCCAGAGAGTGAAAAAACCCTTTCTGATTACGGAGTCCACCTGGTCTTTCATGGTTAGGCATTGATCCAGGGTTACCCCTAGTATCTTCATGGTGGGCTGAATAGGATAATTGAGTTCATTGATGCATAGTGGGTTTTGTTGTCAAGCGGGTGAGGAGAGGCAACAAAGAATTTTGTTTTTTCTGGATTAAGTTTGAGCTTGAAATCTGTCATCCATTGTTCCATCTTGTTTATGGCATCGGATGCCTTGGGAATGGTTTCCGAGATAGAGTTAATAGAGCTTAGAGAATGGCACTTCAATAAAAGGGGAATAGAAGGGAGGAAGGGGAGGGGAAGAAGTAAGGGAAGGGAGGTGGGGGGAGTAGGGGGGTTGATATGGGTCATATGGAAATATATTTTGGAGGAATGATAGAAATATGTATGAAAATATCATAATTGTGAATATTTGAAATGAAAATCTATTTGTATTATATTATATTTCCTTCAATAAAATGTTATAAATTAAGAGAATGACACGGGGCCAAATTTGTTCCCATCCCCTCAGGAACACAATTTTCCCGTCCTGTCCACGTGAATTGTGTCGCTGTTGCTGTCCCTGCCCCATTCCTGTAAGCTCTGCCTTAACCGCACAAGCCTCGAACAATTATGATTTTAAAGTGTTTGAGGCTTGTGCAGATGAGGATGGAGCTTCCAGGAATGGGGCAGGGACAAGAAAAGAACTTGCGGGGATGGGGAAAATAAGTTCCCGTGGGAACGGGGGAAAATTTGTTCCCGTGTCATTCTCAAATAGAGATGCAAAGGATGAAACAGAAAAAGTCACAGTTCACCTCTCCTCTGCCCTTTATAATAAGGAAGTAAACCCTGGACGTCTCACAATTAAATGGAAAAATAAGAAACAAAAATTGCATAAGGCTGTGGTAAAACTTGAACTAACACTCTCCAGATCTCTGCTCTGGTTCACAGTTGGCTGCTTTAACTATTAAGCTATTCCTCCATATAGATATTGGTGTGGTCTGAGTCCCTTGTTTTGCTCCGTTCATAAGTTGGACATTTCAGTTTGAATGAATGGATTTTCATGCTAGAAGCTTCCAACATAGGGACGTCCATCTCACATGTATTTTAGAACAGGCTGTATTCTTTTCTAAAATATTTTTGACATGGACATTCATTTGTGATGTACTGATTTGAATGTTTTTTCTAAAATGCTGCTCCACATATATCCAAATTTGAAGGCAGCTGCCTATTAGATGGCAAGTTAACTATCTCAGTAGTTGTCCTGGATGTTACTGAAACAGACTGAAATTCTGTCTCCTTCATGTGTTCAGGGTTTTCTTGGTTGTTTAAAAAATTCTTTATTGATTTTCTAAACTTCAAAAGTGTGTACGAAAATAATCCAAAACTGACTCATAATCAAAGACCTACTATAGTGAAGTAATATATGATGTCAACGGCCCCCAAACCAGTTTAAATAAATTACTTTGCCCCAAACTATCGGCATTCATTTTTTCATATCTATAGCTGGAGCACAAATTTGCCTACCCGAAAGGGAAATTTAGGCGGTCATAGTTCTTCCAATTTCGGGTTTCATGGGTTCTTATATTTTGGACAAATACCAGGTACGCAGTACAGTTTGGTAGAGGAATGGTGTTTTCTAGGCATTTACATAGCCAAAATTGACAGTTAGTTTCATTGTAGCATAAAGCAAATAAATTAGCACGATCAAATCTTTCCTGTTTTAAAAGTTCACGTTGTTAAGCATTCATCTCAGGGGTTAGTTATAAAGTGTGACCGCTTGTGGAATATTGGAGAGAGGGTAATGGGGCTTACATAAGATCATAAGAACATAAGAACATAAGCAGTGCCTCTGCCGGGTCAGACCACAGGTCCATCCTGCCCAACAGTCCGCTCCCGCGGCGGCCCAAACAGGTCAAGACCTGTCTGAATCATCAGAAGGGGCTCCCTTGCCACCTTGGTTTCCCATTTAAGTCCTGCCTTCCTATCGAAGTCCTAGCCCTCCGGTCTTGCACATGCACGACCTGGTTGGTTTATACTCATTTCCTGGTTAACTTCCTATACTTGTGTTACATCCCAGCTCCTCCCTCAGTATCCCACGATCTCTTTATCCCTCAGAAATCCGTCCAATCCCTGTTTGAATCCCTGTACCGTACTCTGCCTGATCACTTCCTCCGGTAGCTCATTCCAAGTGTCCACGACCCTTTGTGTGAAAAAAAACTTCCTTGCATTTGTTTTGAACCTGTCTCCCTTCAGTTTCTCCGAATGCCCCCTCGTACTTGCTTTCCCCTTGTGTCTTTATATGGTTACACATTCAAGGTGGTTTACATATTTTTTTAATTCAAATAAGAATGCACAAAAAAACTTACTGGTTTACATTTCCATCGGTAAAAACATGTCATTATAAGAGATTATTAGGAAAAACTTTTGCATTTCAGGCTAGTGAAATGAATTCATGTTGTAATACGCTTATTCCCCAAGCTCAGTTTTATTATTTATTTAGAAAAATTCTTAAAACTTATCTGTTTGATAAATATATGACTTAATTGCCATTTTGTATTTTTTGAGAATTTTTGATATGCTTATGTAAGTAATTCACTGTTTGTGTAGTTCCTTCTTGCTGTAAACCGCCTTGAACTAATGATTTGGCGGTATATAAGAATAAAATTACTGTATTATTATTTTTTTGTACCTGGTGCAATGGAGGATTGGGTGACTTGCCCAGGGTCACAGGGAGCAGTGTTGGGATTTGAAACCAAAGCCTCTAGGTTCAGACGAAGCAGCTCTACTGCACCATTAGGCCACTCCTCACCTCCCACTTTTCACCTTGTTTCTTTATTGTTTTACTCCTTGGTTCTCTACTATCTCTACAGTTTCTCTACAATTGGAGGAAAATTTTTTTCACTCAGAGAATAGTTAAGCGCTGGAACACATTGCCTGAGGATGTGGTAAAAGCGGATAGCGTAGTTTTAAGAAAGGTTTGGGCAAGTTCTTGGAGGAAAAGTCCATAGTCTGTTATTGAGAAAGACACAGGGGAAGCCACTGGATCGGTAGCATGGAATGTTACTACTCCTTGGGTTTTGGCCAAGTACTAGTGACCTGGATTGGCCATCGTGAGAACGGGCTACTGGGCTTGATGGACCATTGGTCCATCAAGTCCAGGCTATTCTTATGTTCTTATTTTCTTATTTCCATCCTTTTCTAAAAACATTGTCCTCAGCAGTTTACAGAGCCGCTTCTAATTTTTTTCAGGGCACAAACAGGCATGTCCTGCTGTTGGGCACATGACTTTTTCAAGTTAGCACTGGGGGAAAACACTCACCCATCCTAAGCCATTTTTAGCACAGCACCTCCACGTACCACAGCTGTGAACCCATTACCAACAACCCAAGCCTATTCTCTTCTTGTCTTCCATCAATTTTCTCTTTATTATAATCCTTTATCTTTGATCTCTTGCTTTTAATTCTTTCAGCTTTCACCTATCCTATTCCATACCTCATTTACCTCTCTCACTCTTGCATTTATTCGTCTCACCTTCTCTTCCAAAATGGACCTTGGGAACACAACTTCAACATCATTCGTTAGGTGTGGAATCTCCCTTAAAACATTTATGCAGTGCAAGATCTTATGCGCCTGCTCCTCTAGACACGGAAGCTAGAACAGTGGTATTCAACCCAGTCCTCAGGGACCACCTGGCCAGTCGGGTTTTCAAAGTCTCTGTCATCCATATTCATTATGGATATCCTGAAAACCCCGACTGGCCAGGTGGTCCCCGAGGACTGGGTTGAATACCACTGAGCTAGAACATTTGACTCCTTTGGTAAACAAAATTTTCAAGCATTCATGTTAACAAATAGAATTTTGTATTACCTGGAGCTCATTCCAGGAATTCCTTTCGATCTTTGTTTCTGACTTCTTTTTTTCCTTTTTGATGCATCAAGAATTAACTGACTTAAATATAATTTCTTTGAAATGTGCTTTGATAAATGAGACTTTTTTAAATCACATTTTAAAACAAAGGTTGTAGTTTGAAAAGATAGCAAAGAATTACACAATTAACTGAGTTCTTTTGGGACAATGTTAAATTTTTAAGTGCTTAGGCGGGGTGGAGAGTATCATTGGGGGGAGGAGAGGGGGGGTTTGAGGAGGGGAAATGGGGTGTATTGAAGGTTCTGGCAATTAGTCAAAGATAGGATAAGTGGTTCAGGTGGGGGTAAGGGGTGATGTGACATTTTTGGGGTTCATAAGAGTAAAGGGCTTTGGAGTACCTTTCCACCCTCATTAATCTCACTTGCCCTATGTAGAGAAGGAAGGGGAGGGAGTTTGGTTGATGTTACTCTTTTATTGTATATGCTTGTTCTATTATTGCATATGATGCATTATTATTTGTACTGTGCACCTTTGGGGTGCGCTGGTGTTGTATTTGCTGTGTTTGCATCAATAAAAATTGTTTGAACCTAAATTTTTAAGTGCTTAACTTTAGAAGAGATGATAACCTTTTATTTATTCATTTATTTTTCATTCCGGTTATAGTCTTGCCCCCCAAAAAGATAATACTTTCCTCTTTCCTGAATGTTTCAATATTATCTGTATAACAGTGATTCTTCTCCACATACTAAGCAAATATGCATGGTACATAGACTAAAGTGCATGGGACAACTACACGTCGACAAAGCCGCTCGGACAAATGCGCGCAGGACGTCAGCCACTGGATTAAAAGTTAACTTTAAAACACTCCAAGGGTTTTTTTTGGGGGGTGAACCCCTCCCCCACTTTACTTAGAAGTGTTGCCGCTGCCATTGGGGGGGGGTTTGAGTACAATGTAATTTTTCCCCCTTTTTTAGGGAAAAATTAGTTTCCTCTCTAAGTTCCTCCGCCCCCCAACAGCAGCGGCAAAACTTCTAAGTAAAGTGGGGGGTTCCCACACACACACACCCATCAAAACGCTTTAAAGTTAACTTTAAATCTGGTGCGCTGACATCCTGTGCACTTTTGTCCAAGCGGCTCTGTTGGCACGTGATTGTTCCCCATGCTTTTGACTTGTATGTTTGATATATTTAGTAAATAAACTTCTCAGAATTTATTGACCAATTCTCTTGTCCGTATGATATACAATTTGGGTTTCATCCCATAGTAGAGAATGACACGGGGAAAAAATTTGTCCCCTTCACTGCCCCATTCCCGTGACCACCGACCCTGTCCCTGCCCCATCCCCACATCTATACAAGCCTCAGTACTGCAATATTTAGCTTATTCCTTCCTTATAAATCAAAGTTCTGGCTGCTGAACTACAGAAAAATGTTCAGCTGGCAAGGCTTTGTTTATAAATTTTTATCAACATAACTAATATACTACTTTATCCTAAAGCAAATAAAATAAATATAATTTTTTTTTTCTACCTTTGTTGTCTGGTTTCTGTTTTCCTCATCTTCTCCTCATTCATTTCCTTCCATCCACTGTCTGCCTTCTCTGTCTCTTCCATATGCTCTGTTATTGTGCCTCTCCCTTCCATCTCTCCCTCCACCCCTACCCCAATTGGTCTGCCAACCATCTTCTTCCCTCCACTCCCCCATAGTCTGGAATCTCTCTCTTCCCCAGTTCCCTTCAGTGTCTGTTCCTCTCCACCCCACCTTTCCCAGTTCCCTTCAGTGTCTGTTCTCTCCATCCCACCTTCCCCAGTTCCCTTCAATATCTATTCCTCTCCACCCCACCTTTCCCAGTTCCCTTCAGCGTCTGTTCCTCTCTACCCCACCTTCCCCAGTTCCCTTCAGTGTCTGTTCCTCTCTACCCCGCCTTCCCCAGTTCCCTTCAGCGTCTGTTTCTCTCCACCCCACCTTCCTCAGTTCCCTTCAGCGTCTGTTCCTTTCTACCCCACTTCCCCAGTTCCCTTCAGTGTCTGTTCCTCTCTACTCCACCTTCCCCAGTTCTCTTCAGCATCTGTTCCTCTCTACCCCGCCTTCCCCAGTTCCCTTCAGCATCTGTTTCTCTCCACCCCACCTTCCTCAGTTCCCTTCAGCGTCTGTTCCTCTCCACCCCACCTTCCACAGTTCCCACTTGAGTCCAACATCTCTCCCTTCTCCCACTCCCTCCCCTGAATCCAGCAGCTCCTGCCTCTGTGGAGCTCTCGCAGCTCCTCCTCCAGCCAGGCTTCAGCCATCTACACTGGTTCCGGGCTCTCAGCATCGCGGAGGGAGGGCAATGTGGAAACCACCGCAGGCTCCTTCTTGCAATGGGTATAATAAAATCCTTAGCGTGCATGCACACTTGAAACTCCATGTGTCCGTGCAGCCTCCTATTGCGCATGCTGAGGCATGGAGGCACAAAGCACGGACGCACGGAGTTTCAAGTGTGCTTGCGCGCTACAGGTTTTATTATAGTGGATTATTATTATTGGAAGATGTACTAACTTCATATGTTTAATAATGAATGAAGTGATGTGATATACCTAATAAAATGGTTTACCATCCATAGCTCAGAGAAATTCTTGGTTGGTATTCTACCAGTTTGTAGATTGCCAAGAATTCCCAAGGCCTTGAATGTTAAAACTACAAATTGTGTCTGGTAATTATTTCCTTGATGTCCTAAGAAAAAGGGCTGAGGGGTATGAAACCTGTCCATGTAGTTATTTAGAGCAAACAGCTCCCTGGGTCGAAAAAGGGCCATGAGCTGGCCCGTAGGCAAAAAAAAACAACTAAAATTGACAGATTCAAACTCAAACAAAATACTGAAAAACAATAAAAATTAAGAAAGAAATATTGGGAAGGCACAAAAGAGACTTTAAATTTTGACACACTGAGGAGAGACCAAAGAAACAGCTTCTCAGCTGAGCAGAAAATTCTTCTGCTTGTGTTTAAAATTCATAACACTTATGCTCTTCTCTAATTCCCCAATGCTCCTCTAGAACACTCACATTCTCTTACCAAAATCATCTTACTATTCCCATCTTTCATGAAATCCTCCTTGACACCATCTTTTGCTCCATTCTTTTCGGTGCAAGGTCCTGAACTGTGGAATGCACTCCACCCCCTCTAAGACTCCAGGCTTCCTTTGCCAAATTCAAATCGGATCTCAAAACATTTCTTTTTTTCAGATGCCTACACCTAATCACTATTCTCTGTCTTTTCCACCTCTCTTTGAAATCAGTAGTGTCCTATGTTCTCTATTTTACCATATCTCAGCCTAATTTTTAGATAAAATTTATATTTGTAAACTGCTTAGGAATGGTAAGCGGTATATCAAACCATAATAAACTTGAAACATGAAACCCTTCCACTCCTTCCCCCCTTCCCTCATGATCCTGTCCAGTGTTCCCTCTAAGCTGAGTGCATGAGCGATCGCTCACTATTTTCAGGGGCGTCGCTCATACGATTTCTCCTGTCGCTCACTTGAGGGCGGGCGGAGGTGAGAGGAAGCAGCGGCGGCCTTAGTGTATTTTAAAGTTGAAAGATGCAGCGGCGGCTCCTCTCAAGATTCCCGACTGCATTGGACTTCCGACGCAGGTGGGGATTCGTGAGAGGAGCCGCTGCCACATCTTCAGTGGTGTACCAAAGGGGGGGGGGGGCGGTCCGCCCCGGCTGTGCACCTCCCCTAAGGCTGCATTCGGAGAAGAAGTTCGGGCCAGCCAATCGCTGACTGACTGGATGAAACTTCCTCTCCGACGGCAGAATTGGCATCAGGGGAATGCTGGTCGGCCTGGTGGGAAGCAGAAAGAGCTTGGGGCAGCCGCGGCGGTGGCTTTGGGGCCTGTTTCCCCCGATGGTTGCGGCGGTGGCTTTGAGGCCTGTTTCCCCTGATGGTGGCAGCAGTGGCTTTGTGGAGGGTAGGGAGAAAGAAAGGGGGCAGGCAGGGAGACAGAAGGGAAACAGAAAAAAAGAAAGGGGGCATCAAGAGAGAAAAAAGAAAGAAAGGGCAGGAAGAGAGGAAGAAAAAGTAGGGGGAGGGAATGAAATCTGGAGGAGAGAAAGCATACAGGCTGAAAGAAGGGAAGAAAGATTGGATGAAGTCAGAAGATGAAAGTGCAACCAGAGACTCATGAAATCATCAGACAAGGTAGGAAAAATTATTTTATTTTAAATTTAGTGATCAAAATGTGTCTGAATTTATATATGCTGTCTATATTTTGCACTATGGCCCCCTTTTACTAAACCGCAATAGTGTTTTTTAGCGCAGGGAGCCTTTGAGCGTCGAGAGCAGCGCTGGGCATTTAGCGCTGTTCCCTGCGCTAAAACTGCTATTGTGGTTTAATAAAAAGGGAGTGGGGTATATTTGTCTATTTTTGTATGGTTGTTACTGAGGTGACAATGCATAGAGTCATCTGCCTTGACCTCTTTGAAAAAAACACAGAATAGGAATGATAATTAACATTTTCTTAGCGTTTAGTGTGCTTTGTGTTTTTTAGTTTTATTGTTGGTAGATCATTTTGACTTGGTTATTTTAAAGTAGCTCGCAAGCCCAAAAAGTTTGGGCACCCCTGAGCTAGAGCGTTGAAGCTGTGTATTTCTATTTTATCCCCCCTTTTACAAAACTGTGGAGCGTTTTTTAGCGCCAGCCGTGGTGGTAGCAGCTCTGATGCTCAGAATTCTATGAGCGTCAGAGCTGTTACCACCGTGGCTAAAATCCACACTACAGTTTTGTAAAAGGGAGAGGGGTTAGTTTGTGATGACATATTCCATACTAGGCGAAGATGTTTTCTGTGTTCTATGTGTTCGAAAGACATGGTTTTCTGTTAGAATTGACGGTGTAGGATTGATCTGTGCTGGTCTGGCTTGTTTAGTTTTACAATGGGTATATTGATGTACTGCTCACTGCAGTATGTAAGATGCTGCCTTTTCCTAGGTACTCATGTGTGACGTGTGGCTTGTTACTAAAAATCATGTTTTTCATACAGATGGGGGGGGGGGGGGTGCCAAAAAATGATGGGCCCCGGGTGTTACATATGCTAGGTACGCCACTGTATGTAAAGATACCAGAAAGCTGGCGAAGCAAAAACTTTAAGTAAATTGTTGTTCTTCTACATTTTGAGTATTTAACCCTCCCACAATCTCACAGGCACTCGTTTCAAGTTTCAAGTTTATTGAGATTTTGATTTAAACGCAATATCAAATATTTTCAATGAGTATAACAAAAATAAATTTGGGAAAATAAATAAAACCATTTGAACAATAAGCATACAAACATATCCATAGATGATTAAAAATACATAAGGAGTACAAGGATAAACTACATTTGTTTAAAAATGCGTCCTCCGCGCCTGCTCATAAATTTGTGGAGTATGTAACTTGTCGCTCATGCATATTTTTTTTTGCACACACTTCATCAATCCTTAGAGGGAACATTGGTCCTGTCTTGGCTGGGAACTCACTCCCCCACACATTTAGGCCCCCCTTTTATGAAGCTGCATTAGGGTTGTTGTTGTTTTTTAAAAAACTTTATTTAGTTTTTAATGCCAACAAAAAGTGCAATACAATTTACATACATGCAGCCAATCAGAAAGATGTTCCATTAGGGTTTGTTTTTTTTTTAAATCACAGGTTACTGCGAAAAAAGCTAACACGCTCATAGAAATCCTATGAGCATTGGAGCTTTTACCACAGCTACTCATGATAAAAAAAACCCTAATATAGCTTCATAAAAGGGGGCCTTAGATTGTAAGCCACTTAAGATAATTTCATTGATGAGTGGGATATTTCATCAAATAATCACAAACATTTAAGAATATAAAAGTGCCAATCACATCTCAGAGAGGGATTCTTAAATATCAAGTACGCTATGACTGGATGGTAAACTCTTGTTCCAAGAGGGGGTCACCTTCCCCTCTTCAGAGTTTCATTTCTCTGAGTGCATTCAAAATATAGGATCACTCTCTTGAGATAATTGTTCATTTTAGTCAGTTTTCTCTAATTTCATACATACATCTTTAGCATTGACTTTTAATATTCAACTTTCTTCCATTTTTCTGATTTCTTCTCAAAATCTATCTACTTTTCCATGTCTTCCCCTCCCATCTCCTTTCTATTTCTTGTCCCCTATTCCCATCTATCCATAAGAAACATTTCTTCTTAACTCTTACCTGCCACACCCATTGCTGTATACCATCTCCTCCCTCTGTCTCACTTTCTCCTCTATCCCTGTGCACCATCTCATCCCTCTTCCATAGTCAGACAACTCTGTTTTCCTCCTTCCATCCTCATATGGTCTGGCATCTTTCTCCTCTCTTTCCCATAGCCTGGAATCTCACTCCTCTCCCATGGTCTGGCATCTCTTTCTCCTTCCCTCCCTCTTCCTGAGGTCTAACAACTCTTTCCTTCTCTCCTTTCCTTTCTGCGGTCTGGCATCTCTCCTCCCTGCGGTCTGGCATCTCTCTCTCCCCTCCTTCCCTTCCATTCCATGGTCTGGCATCTCTCTCTCTCTCATTCCCATTCCATTCCAGTGGTCTGACATCTCTCTCTTCCCTTCTTCCATCACCCTTCTCCAGAATCTGACATCTCTCCCTTTTTGAGTCATCTCTCCTCCCTCACAGTGTAACATTTCTCCCTCTTCTCCACCACTATCATGTCCACCAATTCTCCTTCTTCCCCATGTATACCATCTCTTTCCCTCCCACTCCACCTATGTCCAAGAATTTTCTTTTTTTCTTCCCTCACCCACCAGCAGCATCTCTTTCCCTCCCTTCCTAACCCTCAGCCTATGCAGCCTCTGTCCTTCCCAACCCCCTTCCAGCCCATGTAGCATCTGTCCTTCTTGCTTTCCCAACCCCCCTCCCCCTGCAGCTCGTGCAACATATCCTTCCCTCATTTCCAACTCTAGCCCTCCCCTCTCAGCTGGATCCTATGGTATGACAGTCCCCAGTTCCTGCCTCCCCCACCTACCACCTCCCCGCCACTGAAATTTAAAATCTTCAGGCAACTGATGCAGGCCAGCCCCCATCATTGGCCTGCCCCAGAATTGTTCTTACTGCAGTACTTCCTCTTCCCGCGTAGGCAGGATGCTGCAGAAAGAACACTTTCAGGGCAGGCTGACATCAGGAGGTTGGCTTCGTGTCGGCTGCCTGAAGATTTTAAATTTCAGCTGCGGGGAGGTGGTAGGTGGGGGAGTTGGGACTCAAGGAGGTTCCTGGAGAGTGTAGTGTCAGGTGCACAATCACTGTGGGCCACATAAAATGGTCAGGCGGTCCGTATTCAGCCTGCGGGCATTGTATTTGACACATGTGCCCTATAGGAAATGAGGGATGGGAAGATATGATTCAGACGTTCAAATACTTGAAAGATAATAACATAGAACAAAATATTTTCCAGAGAAAGGAAAATGGTAAAATCAGAGGGCATAATTTGAGGTTGAGGGGTGGTAGACTCAAGAGTAATGTCAGGAAATTCTTCTTTACGGAGAGAGTGATTGATGCCTGGAATGCACTCCCAAGGGAGGTGGTGGAGAGGAAAACAGTGACAGAGTTCAAACAAGCATGGGACGAAACAAGAGGATATATAATCAGAAAATAGGTATATATTGAAGGAACTAAGGCCAGTACTGGGCAGACTTGCACAGTCTATGTCACGTATATGGCCATTCAGTTGAGGACAGGCTGAGGAGGGCTTCGATGGTTGGGATGGTTTAGATGGACTGGAGTGAGCTTTGACTGAGACTCCAGTAGATAGAACCTAAGCATACTGTTAGGCAGAACTCTGGGTTTCTGATCCAAAAATATCTAATAAAAAGGACCCTTTAAATTAAATTATTAATTTTAGAGCATGTACGGTTGGGCAGATGGATGGATCATTCAGGTCTTTATCTGCCGTATTTATTATGTTAATATATGTTACTACTAGCTGATGCCCCGGCGTTGCACGGGTATTTAATTATAGCAATAACACTGTAAATGGATTCAAATAAAGATACTTTATAGTGGTGAATGAAATTATTTTTTTACAGCTTAATAAAAAGTACAATATTCAAATTATAATGTGAAATATTTGACAAAATGAATACAATACAACTAACGCAAAACGTGAATATAAACAACATTTTTAGTTTCACCTCCTGGAGCAAGAACATATAAATTCTTGGGTGAACCCACCCTTGAGCAAGCAACATAGAGTTGTGGGCCGAGAGACCCCCAGAACATATCACCCCAGGTAATGAGGGATCTGCATACCAAGTTTCGTTCAAATCGGTCAAACCGTTTTTGAATTACTGTGAGAATGGCAGCTTTTTACATTTTTTCCATTGACATGAATGGGTGAAATCTGATTTTCTGTTTGTAGCTCCGCCCACGTGTGCAGATGGGCCGTGAGACCCCCAGAACATATCACCCCAGGTAGTGAGGGATCTGCATACCAAGTTTCGTTCAAATCGGTCAAGCCGTTTTTGAATTACTGTGAGAATGGCAGCTTTTTACATTTTTTCCATTGACATGAATGGGTGAAATCTGATTTTATGTTTGTAGCTCCGCCCACGTGTGCAGGTGGGCCGCGAGACCCCCAGAACATATCACCCCAGGTAGTGAGGGATCTGCATACCAAGTTTCGTTCAAATCGGTCAAGCCGTTTTTGCGTGATCGCGGCACATACACACACACATACCTCCGATTTTATATATATATAGATGACTGCATCAAAATGATTTTCACTGCATAAGACCAAATTCTGATAAAGAACTTGGTATTGCTAAAAGGTATTGACTATTGCTGAAAGAGTTTCAACTGAAGAGTTGGAACAAAAACATCCTTGATGTGTTGCTACACAAGATCTGAGCAACAGGCAACGTGGTTCATAAGCCAGGCAGCCGATAACCACCCTCAAATCACACATAAGAGCACATCGACGTTGTATGTGATTTTGTACTGAGCCAGGAAGATGCGCCACAAAAACACTGAACAACTCATCAAATAGCAAGAGAAGCAAGAATGAGCCAGACAACTGTGGTTAGGATAATTCATGGCGATCTGACATTAAAATGTCTTAAAAAGTGTTGTGCCAAAGTGTTAACTTTAAACAACAAAGGCACACGCCTGAAATGGTGCAAGCAGCTTTTGATCACAGCAGAGCACAGCATCACCTTCATCTTATTTAGATGAAAAGATATTTACAGCAGCTCCACTGATTAACGTACAGAATGATCATTTGTACATGCCTTCAACAACACTGAAGTGTGAGGTTAATACCCAACACCTACTACTGACCCGCCTGACCTTCAGCCAATCAGTCACCGTTGCAATTTCGAAACTCAGATTCACAGATCTATTCTTCATTGATCCTGGGGTTAAGATCAAAGGTGCATACTATCCGGACGTCCTCTTGATGCAGAATCTGATGCCAGTGATCCATCACATGTTGAAAGATTACTTTATCTTTCAATAAGACAATGCCCCAGCGCATTGGGCAAAGGACCCCGTAGAACTGCTACATCGAGAGACCACAGACTTCATTGATCTAGACCTCTGGCCTGCGAATTCACCAGACCTAAACCCAGTTGACTACCGGATCTGGGGGCTGATACAGGAACGCGTCTACCAGACAGCAATATCTGATGTCAAAGTCCTTAAAAAGAGCCTCAACTGAAGCAGTGGCAGCCATGGCTGAGGGCCTGCCTTCGTGCAAAGGGAGCGCACTTTGAACAGCTGCTTAATTGAAACATTACTTTTTGACTTTACACTTTTCTGCAAGATACACCCTAAATCTTTTTGATGTGTTTTTATTCAATTGACAATTCATTTTCACAAGGTAGTGTTGTGGTGTGGTAGGAAATATTTACATTTGGGCTTTGTTTTGGGGGGTTTTTGGTTCACAATGTACAACTAAAATTGCTACATCTCCAAAAGTGCATTTCAACACAGCAGACAAAGCAACACTTGGGCATCCCTAGGGGCCTCCCGATGGAGATAGTGGAGACAAAAACTGTATCTGAATTCAAAAAAACTTGGGGCAAGTACATTGGGTCTCTAAGGGGAGAGGAAGGGATTTGTAGATGGCATGGATAGGCAGACTGCATAGGTCATATGGTCTTTATCTGCCTTCATTTTTCTCTATTTCTAGGACAGTGTGAGAGAGTGTATAGGATACTCCCACTTAATGGTACTATCAGGTATAAAGCAGGGAGAGCTGGCCAAACACAAATGAAAATCCACACATCTCAGACCAGGCAGAGAGGTCAAAGAAGTTGCCTTGCAGAATATGCCTTCACAACTTATGTATAAAATACCAGAAGAGCCTGACTAAGGTAAGTTAGATGTGTATTGTAAGGAAGCTGTGCTCAATTTTGCAGTGAGGCTGCAAATTGAGGCCTGCCAATACAGACCCATATACGATTGCATCTGAGTTTCCAGAGACTTCAGCATTTGTGTTAAAGAATTTTGGGGTTGTTTTTTTTTTTTTACATTTGTCTGGCTGTAATTCTGAAGACTCACACTGAATCCTCACACACAGTACCACAGACAAGCTCAGGAGCAACCATTCCCCCTTCAGAGGTGGCTAAGGTGGATTCAGGGGAATTGTTAAGGTCAGAGCAGAGTATGCAGTGCAGTTCTTGAGGCTTTGAATTCCTCAAACCCATTCCTTCTTCAACAAGCACACAGACCACAGTGTCTGGACAGAAGCTCTGAGCAAGTGAGCAGTGAGAGGCTATTGGGATTGAAAGCACTGCCTGACAGGGAAATTCAAGTGAAATAACTAATGTAAAGCATCAAGGTTCAAGTTCTGGTTAACAGATGGAAAAGGACAGCTGAACACCAGGAGGCTGATGGGAATGAATCAAACGCCATCTGTGATCCAGATATGAGCTTTGATTTGTGTTGCAAATGTGATCATGGTCTGGAATTATTCACTTCTTGCACCTTTCTCTTTTATTAAGAGAAAAGCAAAGGCTTCTTCCTACAGGACTTTTTTTGTGTCATGATAAAATTAGAGGGAGTAGTTTTCACAGACATGGCAGTTGCATAAAGATTAGCAGATGGCTTCTTCGCTAAATGTATAGCTCAGGGTGATTACATTATATTTTCAAATAAAAGGAAATACAAATGACAAGCCAAAACTTATGGTAACACCTTCCAGGAAAATACTCAGTGCCTATAACTATTTTGTTACAATCACTCAATAAGCAGTCTTAAACTTAAATGGATAACATCCATTTAAGATTGCTATATGTGCACTAATGCCCCCCCCCTACCACCACCAAATAGAATGGCACATAGCATGAGTCTACAAGGTGCACATATCTTTTATAGAATTGTGCTAAGTACCTGTGCATCACATAACTTTAGGTGTACCCATTTAGACCTGCTAAAACCAGACCTAAATGCCTGCGCCTAAGTTGTGCGCAAATCGGCGCTTTCTATAACAATGTGCATAACTTTTAGGAAAGCCCACAATCCACCCATTTTCCTCCTTACCACACCCCCTTTTCAAATTCACACACTAGAACTGGTGCATAGTTTTTCTTAGAATCACGCTTCCCAAGTTTGCATGTTACTTTTAATTAGTGCCAGCTACATTTCTCTCTTCTCCCTTCCAACTTTTATCCAGCATTTGGGTCTCCCTCCTCCCCCTTTCTCATGTTCAGCATTCTATCCATCTCCCTACTACCCATGTCATCACCTCCTCTCTTTTTACTCCTCACAGGATTCAGCATCCCCTTTGTGTCCCTATTCCCACCCCTCCATCCAATATCTCCTTTCTCTCTCTCCCTCTCTTAGTCAGTGTCTTCCTTTCCTATCAGCTGATGCTGGAGGGGGGGCAGATTATATGGCGGATGCTGTCTATGACATCATCAGAGTCATGAGCAAGGTGTCGGTGTGTGCTGTTTCCACCTGCAAGATTCTCTGGATCAGTGGATGGGTGATTCAACCTACAAGGCCACCTTAAGCAGACTGTCTTTTAAAGGGCAGATGCTATTTGGAAAGGGCTTAGAAGACCTCATGACCAGTGTGGTGGATCACCGTCCTAAGTCTTTACCAGACAACAGACCTCACTGACCCGCCATGGGAATCACAGGCAATTTTTGTTCTTAACAATGTTCCCACCAGTACCATGCAAATGCCTCCTGTGACAAACGGACGACTTTCCCAAGGTTTGCCACAGGGAAAGGAAGAAAAGTTTACAAACCCCAGTGCAGAAGGACTGACCAGGTCAGTGCCCAGGACAATAAATTAGCTGACTACCCGGTGAGTGACAATGAAGAAATGGAAATTGAACAGGAAGGCTTAGACTTACCTGAAGCAGTCCCAAAGCCAGGCAGGAAGAAGCTGCCTTGCTATTGTCCCATGCCTGTAAGGCAGAAAGCTCACAAGCAGTTTCCCCTCAGAGAAACGGCATGGGCTGAGGAAGGAATTCCCTTCCCCCATCCAAAGCCAAGGGGGAGAGGTTCTTTCCCTCAGCTTAAAGCCAGGCTCATCAGAGAGCAAGGGGAGGAAGGAGGAGGAGGAGAACGAGGCTTGGCAGTAGAGCAGAGGCAGGATGGGGCTGAGATGGTTCATAGACAGTAACGCGGAAGACAAAGGCGCGCGCCGACAACTGAGTGCAAGATGGAGGCGCGCGCCGAAGAAAAAGACTGTTTTTAGGGGCTGCGACGGGGGTTTTTGTTGGGGAGCCCCCCCCCACTTTACTTAATACAGATTGCGGCGGCGTTGGGGGGGGCTTGGGGGGTTGTAACCCCCCCATTTTAGTGAAAACGTAACTTTTTCCCTAAAATCAGGGAAAAAGTTAAGTTTTCACTAAAATGTGGGGGGTTACAACCCCCCAAACCCCCCACAACGCGGCGCAATCTGTATAAAGTAAAGTGGGGGGGTTCCCCCCACACACCCCGTCGTAGCCCCTAAAAACAGTCTCTTTCTTCGGCGCGCGCCTCCGCGCTGCGCTCAGTTGTCTGCACGCGCCTTTGTCCCAGCGCGCTTTTGACCTGACACCGGCTGAGCTTGCCTCAGACCTTGCAGAGCAGTTCCTCAGCACTGACTGGGAAATGACTGAGGAACAAGCTGGTAATTTGGCTACCGAATTCCTTCCCCCAGAGCCAATGATGTTGGAGGAAAGTAGGGCTATGCCAGAAAGCTGGCCAGAGGAAATGGAGAGCTGAATACCCTGGGAAAAGGTCTGTGGAAAGGGTTTTTCTTTCTGGTTGTATTTCTCTGTTTGCTCTTTGAGCTGTGACTGTGGGAATTACCAGGGGAAATAATCCTGTACTGCAGTTTCACATGAATTGGTAAAGGATACAGTAATCTCCTCTTCAGGATATTCTCACAGCTGAACCAAACGCCAGGCTGTAATTCTGGCCAGTTTAAACCCCAGAGTTTCCTGGTTTCAGGACTCCGTGCAATAGCCCATCTGTGAGGTGATTGCCATAGCAACTAACTAACTCAATTAGCCTGCCTGCCTCGTAGGGAAAAGGAGATGAACCCTCTCAGGGCAAAGCCTGCTCGGGACTAGGGAGAAAGTCCAGCCCAGCTGGAGAGAGTGAGTACACTGTAGGACAGCACAGAATATCTCTCAGGCATGAATAAGAATGTCTCCTCTGTAACGCTACAGTGAAAAGTTATTGGTGCCAACTGTTTCACCTCCTAGCCTCATGAAATACTAATGTCTGTATGTGGTTTATCAAGCAAGCTCAGAGCTGATTACTGAGTGATCATGAGTGAAAGGAACTTTTTCTTTTGGTTTTTGTATGATGTTCATGCTACCAGGAAAACTTGGAGTGGCACTGTGATTCCACAGCCGGTGGCCGAATAAAAGTTTATGTTTTGCACCAAGGCCATTCTGACAAGTGTGATTTTCTTCAAAGCCCTTGGGAATAAGCTTAGTTAGGCATTTGCCTAGTGGCAGCCAACTTGAAAGGAGACCCTAATTCTAAAGGGACCACGCCAGTAACAAACCTTGTGTCACTACCCGACGGCTCAGGGTGTTTGCAGAGAGCGCGGGTGTGACACTCCACTCAGAGATCCTGAGATTTGGCAGGTCCAGAAGCCAGCAACCCTCAGGGTCTTGCGTCAGCCCTGTCTCCAAGAAGACATAGGGCTCCTTTTACAAAGGTGCGCTAGCATTTTTAGCGCACGCACCGGATTAGCGCATGCTATAGCGAGCGCTAGCCGAAAAACTACTGCTTGCTCAAGAGGAGTAAGTAGTGGCTAACGCGCGGGGTATTTTAGTGCGCGCTATTCCTTGCGTTAAAGCCCTAATTCACCTTTGTAAAAGGAGCCCATAATGATGCTAAGGCAGCACTCATGCTTCTGCACATTGGCGGGAGACTATCAGCATTCTGGAGGGCATAGGAACAGACTTCCTCAGACAGATGGGTTCTAGATCATATTTGGGAGGGTCACAAAGATCGAGTTCTATTGCCCTTCCTCAGATCTTTGGATACTGTTTGGCTAGCCATTTCAGATCTGGGCAAAATTCATCTTCCAGATGTTAGTGATCTGAGATCATATGTTAAAACTCCGGGTAATAAACTACAAACTGCATAGACTGAAATTACTGAAGTTAATGAAAAAGTGGACAAGCCTGAGAATTTGGATCGGTCTGTCTCACAGAGTCAAATAGTGTTGACAGATATGACTGCAATATGATTTAAGTTGGAGAATGCCATTAGAAATATAAACTTAAGATTATTGAATTTCTTATGGGAAGTGAATGTCACCACGAGGGATATGTTAAAAAATATTTTCTGGATGTGCTTGATATTTGTGAGGATATGGTACCACCTCTTACCTTTGTTTATTTATTGATTTGATTTTATATTCTGTCCTCCCAGGAGAGTTAAGAATGGGTTACAAGTTTACATAACATGACAAACATGATACCTTCCTGGAAAAAAAGATGTGGAACTAGTATAGAGGAGGGTAATGTAACTCTTGACTCTTTAGAATCTTCAAGAAAACATTTTGGATTACAGGGATGATCTTGTGTGCCTTAGGTTATTACTCTGGCTACTAGTTCTGAGAGATATCAGCTCCTTACATTATATTTTAAGATTATGTAGAAGCAAAGTGGGAAATAAAAAAGTTGGCATTTCCTAATATTTCCTGGAATACTCAAGAGACAGAAGGAATTTTTATTACTCCATCCTGGGGTTCTCCAACTGGGGGCATCTTATTTAAAATTTCCCTACAAATGTACCAGTCTATAAAATATATTTTTTTTTTGGGGGGGGGAAACCATTTATTTAACTTCCTTTTTGTCCACCAGGAAGTTACTAGTATCAGGACCTAGGGATGGGACTGCTCATTAGAAGGAGTTCATTAAGGTCCTCTTTTACTAAACTGCGGTAGAGGTTTCTACCGTGGCCCGGAGCACTAAATGCTCCGATGCTCATAGGAATTCTAAGAGCGTCAGAGCAGCGTTGGAGCATTTAAGGACAAATTCTATAAGAAGCCCCCAAAAGTTAGGAGCCTAATTAGGCACTGTTCAGCATGACTCAAGTAAAATTGGGTGCTGTTTAGTGAATCATGCTGAGCGGCATCTATTTGGGCTCCTATTTTGGAGGCGCCCAATAAATAGGTCAGCTCTAGGTACAGCTAAAAGTTAGGCACCCATTCGAGCACTTAAGCATGCTTAAGAGCAGTGATTCTGTAAGAAGGTACCTAACACGTAGCCATGCCCACGCCTAACATATATGGAGGGGCATAATCGAAAGGGACGTCTAAGTCCGTTTACGTCCATCTCACAAGTCGTCCAAAGTTAAAAGTGCTTAAGACACATTTTCGAAAGATAAGTCCAACTTTTTTTTCGTTTTGAAAATCGTCTAATTATATGTCCTACCAATCTGATCGTCCAAGCCACTAAATCGTCCATCTTTATACCACATTTTCGTCCAACTTTCCGTCCAAGTCCAAAATGCCAAGAACAAGCCCTGTTGGACGTGGGAGGGGTCTGCAAAGTGATGGACTGCACACCCAGACATGCCACCTAAACAGTGGGGTACCTTACAGGGCACTGCTATGAACTTCACAAAAAGGGTGCCATGTCTTCTCCTCCCTACAGCTCCCTCATAGGTTACGGTGAGCCCCTCAAACCACCTCCAGAATCCCCTAGACCCACTTATCTACCACCCCAATAGCCCTTATGGCTGCAGGAGCTACTTTTATATACCAGTACAAAAGGGTTTTGGGGGTGTATAGGGGAGTACACGTTTAAGTATCAATGCAGTGATTACAGGGGCTTATGAGCATGGGTCTTGTTCTCCATGAGTCCCTAACCCACCCTCAAGATGGCTTAAGCCGCCTCTCTGCTGGACAACTAGGCTTTCCTATGTCAGGCGGCCAAGTGATGATGGTCTGGAGACTGAATTTTAAAGTTATGATTAAAAATTTTTATGGGGGTGGGGGGGTTGGTGATCACTGGGGTAGTGTGTGGGGGTCTGTTTTATGTGTTTGCAGTGCTTATCTGGAGACTTTAGGTGTTTTTTTGTGACTTAGACCATGTTTTACATGGTCTAAGTCACAACGTCCAAGTTCCGTCTAGGCTCTGTTGTAAAACTTTCGATTATACATGTTGTACGATTAAGTCTAAGCCGGCCCACGTCCCGTCCAACTCCTGCCCTCGAGACGCCTCCTGAAACGCCCCGTTTAGCTTTGGTCGTTCAGCGGCACTATGAAGGACTAGGTCGTTTAGAAATACGTCCAAAACTCGTTTTTATTATTGGCACTTGGACATTTTTCTCTTTCGATTATGAGCCCCATAGCGTCTATTTTTTTGAAGACTGCCTAAATTTTTAGAAGTGCTTTGTTACAGAATCGCACTTTCTTGATAGGCGCCTATGTTTCAATCAGTGCTGATTAAAAAGCTTAATTGAGCTTGTTATTCAATTTAGAACTTTTAATTGGCATATTTTCGGGGGGGGGGAGTCTTTTCAGTATTTCCTTAGTTTTCCTTGACTGTATAGAATCCTTCTAGTAGTGGCAGACTGGTGTTGAGCAGGGAGATAGTTTTTTTTTACTATTATTTCTCATCTTTTTTTTTTCTTTCTTTTTCTTCCCCCACCCTCTTATTTAGGGGTCCTGTTATTAAGGTGTGCTAATCAATTTAGTGCGCGCTAAATTGGTTAGCACACCTTAATAAAAGGACCCCTTAATAATGGCTAGATTTTCTGTACAAGTGATTAACCCCCATTTCTACTTGCTAACTGAAAGAACATATTATAAAAGGATAACGCATAAGTACTTATTATGAGCAGTTGGTTGGTACCAGATGATTACTTTGAGAGATCATACTCCACATATTCTGGCTTAGCAATGAGTTTCATCATCATCAAGGTATTTACAAAATACATCTTTTGAAACTCTTACAGCAGAAAGGTAGCATAAAATGCTCCCTGCAAAGAACTTGCCTATCCCCCAGATTTTTATGGTTGGGCTAGTTTTATATGAAGGTCCCAATATAGTTAATTTAGAAGTGTACAAAACTAGCACACAACCCCCACCCCCCAAACGATCAAAAATCCATTCTGAAGAATGTAAGTCAACTGGATGCTCAGTCCTCTTGATTTTGTGATTTTCCTTTGTCACCAAGACCAAAGGCTTCCAACATTTTTGGAACTGGAATAGGATAGTACAGTTATTTCTTTATATATATAGCCTTTCTTTTGGTGATCTATGTAAATGTGTTGCCTTTTCCAACTTTTGGGTCACAGTTTAAAGCTTGAGTAAAGAATTATTTTTGTTTAAATTCTTGGTATTTTCTTATTTACGCAAATGTGTTTTAGAAGTGGTCAATTGTGGACTGGTTGTATATCTTCAATTTTGTTGTGTGTTCTCTTTACTCTGTTTGTATAAGGTCTGTATTTTGGGAATTTTGATGTCTGTTTACAGTTGAACCTTTGGTTTCTCCTTTTTCAAAAGTCAGTAAAAGGTTCTTTGCCAAAAAAATGTTTTGATCTGTTTTTCCTGGGCTGTTTGAAATTCCTTGAGTGTGTGTGGGGGGGGGGAGGATGGACATTCAGCATGAGTAAAGACCACCTTCTTTGGAGGGAAAAGATACAGAGAAAAAAGAGTCATGGAATGAGGCCATCGTGACACTTGACACTTTTCACCAGATACCAGAATCTCTGCTTCCCCAGTCCCTTCTCTCTTTTATAAAGGCTTCTCTTAGCAGCCAATATCTACATTTGCCTGAGGAGGGTGCAACATGTATACTGTATAGTTTTCCTGGAGAGAACAGGGGCTTCTTTGTATTGACTAAGAGCCCAGAAAGGGTTAGATACTAGAATTGATCAGTGAAGCCCAACTAACTGAGCCTTTGAAAAGAGATCTCCTCCCCCACTCCTTCTCCCCCATCACCACTGGAAGGTAAGGTAAGGTCTTCCTGCCACACAGTATGTAGGTTGCAGCTCAAGATATCCAAGGACTGGCTATATGTAACAGTAGAACTGGCTTATATCACCCTTCAGAAGAAACTACTGCAGATAACCTAGGTTATCCAGAGAATCACTGGTAATGCAGTGCAAATTTTTTCTAGGTTTTTTTTTTTTTTTTTATCTGTGAGGCTTAACAGAGAAACTTTCATATACCCAATAATTTTTTTATATATTTTCACATAAATAAAAAATTAGTCCCCCCTTCAAAGGAGGGGTAGAAGGATGATATTATTTATCACATTATTATGACCACCAGCAACCTCTGTCAGGGACACACAGCAAATGAATGAATGCATGTGTCACGTGCAGAATTTGTAGGTATATGAGATAGGATGACAGCAAGTTGCCAATATAGCAACTGTGGCTCTCATGGGGAAAAAACACAATTTATCAGACATTGAAAAAGGCATGATCATCGGCTACAGGCCAAGGGCAGAAGCATTTTGGAAATGGCAGAGTTTGTGAACTGTTCACGGGCTGCTATGGTTAAAGTATACCATGAATGGATGAATGGAACCTTTTCTATGATGAAGACAGGGAAATACTTTTAAAACCAATAGGAGGAATTTTTTTTTCACTCAGAGAATAGTTAAGTTCTGGAATGCATTGCCAGAGGTTGTGGTAAGAGCGGATATTATAGCTGGTTTTAAGAAAGGTTTGGACAAGTTCCTGGAGGAAAAGTCCATAGTCTGTTATTGAAAAAGACATGGGGTAGCCATTGCTTGCCCTGGATCGGTAGCATGGAATATTGCTACTCCTTGGGTTTTGGCCAGGTACTAGTGACCTGAATTGGCCACCATGAGAATGGGCTACTGGGCTCAATGGACCATTGGTCTGACCCAGTAAGGCTATTCTTATGCTCTTATGACTCGATGTGCTAACTGTGGGGTAGCATGAGCCATCAATGTGGGAGGTGAATGTCTGCTGCACAGGTTGGTGTGGGCTGATCGGCATGCTACTGTGGACCAGCTCGCCATCCAAACGAACCAGGGGGGCTTCCAGATGTGTGTCCAAAACAACTGTGCAGCAAACCCTGTTGCAAATGGGGCTCTGGAGCAGATGGCTGGTGATTGCACTCATGCTCATCACAAAAAAATGGATACCATTTGCACATGAGTACCAACATTGGACTTGCTCTGACTGGTAGAGGGTTGCATTCTCCGATGAATCATGTTCTGAGCTCCATTGAACAGATGGAAATTGGCTTGTCAGGCATGAAACCACTGAGAACAAACACCCAGCAACCATTGTTGGGCATACACAAGCTGGTTGTGGCAGTATTATGGTCTGAGGAATCTTTTCCTGGTATGGTCTGGGTCTCTTAATACCTCTGGGTAGCTCTCCATCCTTGCCAATCAAGTACACCCATATATGTTGACGGTTTCTCTATGGCCGATGGGATCTTTCAAAAGGACAATGCGACATGTCATACCACCAGAATTGTTCTTGAGTGGTTTTGTAGAGCACGACCAAGACTTCCAGCTATTTCCCTGACCTCCGAATTCCCCAGACCTTAATCTAATTGAGAACATTTGGGACCACCTCGATCGACCTGTCAGCAACTGTTGGATACATTGCAGTCTGCATGGCTCCAGATACTTCTAGCAACCACCCAGCATCTTATTGAGTCACTCCCATGCCATCTGGCTGCTGTCTATGTTATCAGAGGTGGTTATTCTGGATATTAGCAGATGGTCATAATAGTGTGACTCGACCTTGTATTTATTGCCTTTTTGAAGAAATTCATCCAAGGTAATGTATAGCAAGAACAATCTAGACATAGGCAATAGACAATTTCAGTAGAATAAAATATTCAAATAGTACATATTATGGCATAATATGCTACTTACAATTTCGACACAATACACAATAAAATATCTCAATAGGAAGCACAGAAATAGAGAAAATGAAGGCAGATAAAGACAATAGACCCAATATTGATTGCGGGAGGCAGCAAACCAGGATATTCAATGTCAGGGTCGATGGCATTGAATATCCAGAATAAAGGTCAGCAGCTTGTACCTTGTGGCTAAGCCAATTTTCATTGGCTGGCCAGATAAGGCTAATGGTGGGTGTATCTGGCCACATGCCTTAGTCAATGAAAATCAGTGGTGACTGGCTGCTTGGAGAGCCCGATATTCAGTGGGAGAGCCGGCTATCTCAAGCTGATTTTTGGCGGATAGCTAGCCACACAGGACTTATCTGGCTGGAAGCCATTCCCATCTGGCTAAGTCCTGCTGGATATTGGGGAGAATATGCCTATCTAATCTGCCCATCCATGCCGTCTACTATTCCTTCCTCTTCCCTAGAGAACCAATATACTTGTCCCAGACTTTCTTGAATTCAGATACATTTTTTTAATCTCCTTTGGGTTATAAATGGAAGTGGAACATAAAAACAGAAAGGATAATGTCAAGATGTGTTGGAGAAGCTATGATTAAGTATAAAAGTTAATATATACAGTAGTAGACGAAAATGTAAATAACTTCTTCCACCAGCAGATGGTACTATAACCTACAGTAACCATTTAGTTACTCAAATCTTTGTTTTCGTCTTTCTAAAATGACTTCCTTCTTTCTTTCTTTTTTTTTTTTTTTGTTGTTACTACCTGTTAAAGTAAAAGGTTCTAAGCATTCCTCAGTTGTACAAGACTCATTTTCCCAGGTCTGTTATCAGAAAACTCTGGAGGTCTCTCTATTCTTTATATCACAGTCCATTTCTTGCAACCCCCCATTCATCCAAATGGGCATTACCTTATCCTTACTATGCCAAAATATGCCCTAATTAAAGGAAACATAGTTAAGGGGCTCTAGTGACTAATACAGATACATCAGTGTTAACTCTAGTACTGATAGCTTATGTGATAAATTATTATAGGTTAATATTTGCTCCAGGTATTTGTGTTAAATCATATGGTGAGAACGATTTTTGTAGCTGACTTCCCAACTGGGAAAAATCAGAAGAGGACTTAATGATATCAGAGTTTATAAATTTGAGACATGCATTCATTTATTAGGATTTATTTACAGTCTTTTTTGAATTCAATGAAAAGAGGTGTAGAGTGATACATTTGGGGAGTAGAAATCCAAGGGAGGTGTATGTGCTGGGAGTCAAGAGGCTGATATGCATGGACAGGGGAGAGGGACCTTGGAGAGATAGTGTTTGAGGATCTGAAGATGACAAAACAGAGTGACAAGGTGATGGCTGTAGCCAGAAGGATGCTAGGCTGTATAGAGAGAGGCATAACCAGCAGAAGAAAGGAGGTATTGATACCTCTGTACAGGTCATTGGTGAGGCCCCACTTGGAATATTGTTGTAACCAGAGGTTACAAATAAATGAAATAAAAAAAACTTAAAAAAAAAAAATATTATCCAGCAATATAAAGCCATAAATGTACAGGCATGAGCTTTCTATAGAATCTCAATGCATGAATCTGATTGGCTGCTCGTCAGGAAGCTTGTTGTAAGTTACAGTTGAAGAGTAACTGTCATTAAGAAGGAGAAACGAAGCTTAATGTAGAGCTGCTATCTGAGAGATTGAGTAATTGAGTGAAAAATTAGAATTTATGATTTATGAGAAAACAGATGACTGGGAAAATAAAATCTGTGTAATCTGGAGTGTTTGTGAAGCTCAGAACAAGTAGGAAGCTTTAGGATAAAGCACAGGATTTCCTAAGTGAAAAATTTCTAACAAAACTGTTTGAGAAACAAAGGAAAATTTATTAAAACACTAGTCTTTGAGCCCGTTACATTAACGGGTGCTAGAATAGATGTGTCTGTCTGTCTTTATTTCTTTCTCTCTCTCTCCATGGACGCTGTCTGTCTGTCTTTTTTTATTTCTCTTTCTCTCCTTGGACGCTGGCTGGCTGTCTTTCTGTCTTCCTTTCTGTCTGTCTCTCTGGCCTTCTGTCTGTCTGTCATTCCCCTTTCCTTCTCCCCCTCGCCCCCTGTTGTGCCATGCCTGCCTGCTCCATGGCTCTCTTCTTCCCCCCTTCCCAGAGCAAAGCATTATGCTGTCTGGGCCCCAGCACACCCCTCCCCCCAAAGCAGCCTCTTTTCCCTCTCCCCCTGGCCCCCTGTTGTGCCATGCCTGTCTGCTCCGTGGCCCCCTTCTGTTCCCCCCCTCCCAGAGCAAATCAAGATTGCTGTCTGCCCCCCAGCACCCCCCCAAAGCAGCCCCCTTTCCCTTTCCCTCTCGCCCTGGCCCCCTGCCTGCCTGTATTGTTCCTGTTCTTACCCTCCCTCCATCCCGGCTTCCTGGTGTCTTCTGGCCTGCTCCTCTTCAAAGCAGCCTGAGGATCACGGCTGGCTGTAACGAACTTCGTAGGCTGCTCTCCACCTCGGTAACACGTTCCCTCTGATGCGATCCCATGCGTCAGAGGCAACATGCTACCAAGGTGGAGAGCGGCCTGCGAGGTTTGCTACAGCTGCCCACTATTCCTCAGCAAGCTGCTTTGAAGAGGAGGAGCAGCGGCGGCTGCGGTTGGTGAGTGAGGGTGGGAGGGGGGAGTCGCCGGCGTGTTCTCTGCCTCCGTGTTCAAAAATTGAATTTGGCACGGAAACAGAGACCACGGTGGCAAGGAACACGAAACCCTAAGTGTGCATGCGCGCTTAGGATTTTATTATAGAAAATTGGTTGTTTAATGTGATTACAGTTGAATCTCATTTATCCAGCACCCATGGGGATTGGTGAATGCCAGATAACTGTAGTTTTTGGTTGCTTGAGAGTTACTGTAAAAATAAGTTTGGTCTCTCTTCCCACCTCACTCTATCATTCCTCCCAACCTCACTTGTAGATTCAGCATCTGTTCTTCCTTTCTTTCTGTCCCACATTCTCTTTCCCCTTCTTCCCCCACTCCCTCCCTCCTTCCCTCCGATCCTGAAGCAGCAGAGCATTCTGACAAACCCCCCTCCCTCCCTCCCTCATTCACTCTCCTGAAGCTGTAGCAGCAGCCAGTGAGCAGAGGAAGCACCAGTAAACAGGCAGCTTCCGGCCAGCCATGGCAGGGCCTTTCATCTGCCACATCGAAAGTAACACAGCAGGGGAAAGGCCCTGCTGGGGCTGGCCGGAAGCAGCCTGCATACCAGCGTTTCTTCTGATTGCTGGTTGCGGCTACAGCTTCGGGTGAGTGTGGGAGGGAGGGATTGAGGGAGGGGGGTTATCAGGACACTCTGCTGCTTTGAGAATGGAGGGAGGGAGGGAGATTTGTAGCTGCTGCTGATGCCTCTGGGGATGGAGGGGGGAGATTGTTGGGTCAGGAGCACCACTTTGGACATTGTCTGAGGAGCGTGGGAGACTTTTTTTTTTATGCCAGTTGCTTAAGTGTGCTGGTTAATTGTATTTATTTCTCTCAGATGGTGAGAGAAAATTAGGAAAAATGTTCTACTACAGCCAGGGCCGGTGTTAGGGGGGTGCAAAAGGGCAGCTGCCCTGGGCCCCAAGGCTCTGAGGGGCCCCTAGTGTGTCAGCATGTCCACCCCCTTCTATCCACGCCAGTCTGACGTCTTCCTTTCCTGGCCTTGCAGACATATCAATTTCGTCTTCCTTTCCTGGCCTTGCAGACATATCAATTTTTGTTACAGGGGACTGCCGAACCTGGCACCAATTCTCAACTGCTACTTGCGGCCCCTCTCTGTGCTTTCCATTTGCCATGGTTCATCCAGGTAGAAACAGGAAGTTGCATCATTGGGGACTGATCGCGGCAGAAGGAAAGCACAGACAGTTGAGAATTGCTGCAGCAGCTGGTAGTCCCCTGCAACAAAAATGGATGTATATGCAAGACTGGTGAGGACAATGTCGGACCAGCGTGGATAGAAAGGGTAGGAAATGCCAGGCCAGGGAGCCCCCTGGACCAGCTTCTTTAAGAAGAATGGGGGAGGCTGGGGGTGGGGGAGAGGGGATGTACTTATGAGGCCAGAAACAGAAGGGAGAGAGAGAAAGATAGTGGGCAATGGTGTTGAGGGAAAGAAGTTGGACTGGGGTAGTGTGGAGAAAGGGGGAAAGAGATATTTGAAGGGAGGACAGTTGAGAAGAGAAAGGGAGAGATGGTGGACCTGGGAGTAGTGCAGAGGACGTGAGAAATATAGGATGGGAGGGTAGTTGAAAAGAGAAAGGTAAAGATGGTGGACCTGGGAGGGAGGGAGGCAAGCAGGGAGAGATATGGAGTGGGAGAGAAGTTGGATCTGAGGATGGAACGAAGGTAGGGAGGGAGAAATGTTAGGTCTGGGAAGGAAGGGAGAGAGAGATGCAGTGTCTTTTTTTCCCCTCCCTCCCTCCCATTGTTCAGCATCAAGGAGGGAGGAAAAACAACAACAGAAAATAGGAGAGAGATTGGACCATGGGGAGAAAGGATGAGAGATGGACTCATGGGAGGGCAGGAGGGAACAGAGATGAAATAAGAAGATGCTAGGACAGTGGTCTTCATTGCAAGGCCTGTGAGCCGATGGCAGCCCTCTGAAACCTATCCAGAATTTTATTCCCCCTCATGCAGGTTCCAGCACATTTTTTACCCCCCCCCCCCTTTTTTTTTTCTAGCGTAGCAATCTCCGGGCGACAGGCACCCTGAGTGAAGTAAACATGCTGCCTTCAGTGGTCCTGGAAGCTTTCCCTTTGCTACAGCTTCCTGTCTTCACGGTAGGAAGCTATAGCAAAGGGAAAGCTTCGGGGGTCGCTGAAGACAACATGTTTACTTCACTCACGCTGCCCACAGCCTGAAGAGTGCAGTGCTGGAAATAAAAAGGGTGTAAAAATGCCAGATTCCACCAGAGGCAGAGAGCGGATACTACAAAGATGATGGACTGTGGAGATGGGGAGGAAAGGGTAAGAAGATGCCAGACCTCTGTGGGAAGAAAGAAGGGAAAGTGAGGACAGCGATGCCAGATCACAGGAGGAGGAAGGGAAGGAGAGAGAGATGCAGACCAGAGATGGAAAGAGAGGAGGGGAGAGAGACATATGCTAAACTGTGAGGAGAAGAGAGAGATAACAGATCACGGGAAGGGGGAAAGGGAAGGAGAGACATGGACCACAGGAAGGGACAGGGGGAGAGAAGGAAGGAGAGAAAGATGTCAGGGAAAGGAAGAAGGAGAACAATGTCAGACCACAATAGGGGGGAGGAGAGGCAAGATACCAGACCATGAAAAAAGGAGAAGGGAAGTAGGCAGATGTCTGACCACTGGAAGGGGAAGGAGGAGGGGGAGAGAAAGAGAGAAATATGCCAAAGCACAGTAGGAGGGAAGGGAAGAAGGTGAGAGAGTTATACCAGACTGTGGGAAGGAGAAGAGAGTGATACCAGATCAGGGGATGGAAGGAGAGAGATGTCAGAACATGAGAAGGGGGAGGGAAGGAGGAGAGAGAGATGCCAGACCACAGTAGAGGGAAGGATAAAAAGGAAGGAAGTAAGGGATAGAGATGCCAAACTATGGGAAGGAGAGAAAAAAAATGCCAGACCATAGAAAGGGGGAAGACAGAGATGTCAGAACACAGATGGGAGAGAGAGGGAGGAGATGGTGGGGAAGTGGGGAAGAGAAAAGATATGGAAGAAATGCTGTTTAGGACTGATGGGAATAGGGGAAAAAGAGGGAGAAGATGGTGTACATGTATGGAGAGGAGTGGAGGACATGGAAAAACAGATTGAGAAGGAAGCAGAAAAATGGAAGAAAGTTGAATGTTAAAAGTTAAAAGGTAATGCCAAAGATGGATGTAGATTTACTGAAATCCGTTCAGGGACACTAATTTGTAAACCCAAGGTCAGAAAGAACTCAAAAATAACCAAAAACAAAAACTGACCTTATAAAGATAAGAAGCCTTTGAAGAGTGATCAAAAAAATATTTATAAAAATACTCAGAGATGTGAAACTCTGAAGGGAAGACTGAAAAACCTCCCTTGGGTGAAGAGTTTACCTTCCAGTCATTGTTTTTCCATAAAAATTTTTGATCACATTCTGGAAAGGCTAGAGATAATTAAATATTTCAAAAATTCAAAGTCCAATAGTCTTTTCTTTTTGTTAATACCATGCAATCGTCACTGCACAATTGAAGCTGATGAAAAATACACTTAGCTCTTAAGCAGGATTAAAGGAGTCCCAACGTGGCCCCGTTTCGATCCCTACTTCAGAGGACCCGAATTGTGCTTGTTCAGACAGGTTCCTGGATGAAACTTGTGCTAGTATGACATAACTTTGTGACTTGCAACTATCAAAAAAACAACAAATATCACGTCAAGTGTGAGTAGATATCCATATCATTTTTTGATCACTCTTCAAAGGCTTCTTATCTTTATAAGGTCAGTTTTTGTTTTTGGTTATTAAAGATGGATGTAGGGCAGAAAGTAAAGGAGAGAAAATCACAAATAATCTTGATAGCTTATTAGATAAGAAGTACAGACAAAAGGATGTGCGGCCAGAGACTGGGAAAAGATTATTAAAAATAAAATCACCAGATAACAAAGGTAGGAAAATGATTTTATTTTCAATTCAGTGATTGAAATTAATTTTTAAAATTTACATCTGCTGTCTATATTTTGCAGTGTTCAGGAAGAAATTAATTTGTTTCTATTTCTCTGGGGTTGTACTGCATTCAAAGTCTAGCATCTTAGGGTTTTGGGTATATTAGGATTTTTAGTTTGTGGTCCTGTATTTGCATAGGGTTTATCTGTGTTCTGCATTGTGTGACCAAGGTCAGGTAGGAATGAATGTCGAGAAGCACTATTGGCATCATGACCCCAAATAGTAAAATACATGTCGGCACTCCTTCAGCCTTTTTGGGCCTACAACAGTCCTCACTTAAAAATTAGTGAATACCACTGTACTAGGAGAGAGAAAGTGACAGGGAGACAAGAATGGAGGGAGGGAGGGGGGATTCTGGAAATGGTGAGCCATATGGAAGAGGTCAAAGGGGGATGACAAGAAGATGAGTGAGAGAACAGTGAGTACAGTGGTAGAATGGTGAGTAGATAAAAGAAAATAGGAAGCTAGGAAAGGAGTATATGGGAAATGGGAGAGCTAGGGTCTGAGAGTAGACGGAAATTGATAGGTAGCTGGAAATTTAAAAAGAAGAAGGGTAAGAAGAAGGAAAATATTTGAGTGGACAGAGGAGGAAAACTGAAAGGGAACATCAATTTGTTAGAGCAAGGTATAGTGAGGGAATGGAGCAAGAGAGAAGAGAAAAAATGGACAGCAGACATTGGAAAGAGAATTAGTAGAAGATAGACAAAAAGCAGAAAGAGAAACTGGGACCAAGATGCTGGAAAAACAAAATGTTCAGACAACAAGGTAGAAAAACTGTTTTTATTTTGAATGTATTAACTGGAATAGTTTAACTTTGGGATATGTATATCACAAATATATTTGTATTGTATTAAGTGGCACTGCCAGCTGAAGACTTTCTCCTCTGGTCCAGCAACCAGAAATCTCCAAGCTTTGCAGCTAGTAGCACTATATTAAAGATGCCAGTTTTCATGCATGCATGAAAACTACGCCAGGGTGGGGGAGCAGAGAGGCAACAGAAGCTCTGAAATACTGCTACCAGCTGCAGAACTTGAAAAGTTCTGGTCACTGGACCTGAGGAGCTACAGCAAGGGAGATTTTCATTTTCAGGAGGCCTAAGATAAAAGTGGAAGGCACAGCCCTCTCTCACAGTTATGCCTCTATAAGGGCATCACAAAAAAGGAAATAAGATGCCTTCAGATAGTGCAGAATACAGCTATCAAGATTATTTGTGACGCTAAGAAATATGATCATGTTTCTCTTCTTCTGTTCAACGCACATTGGCTACCTGTTGAACATAGAATTAGCTACAAAATCTTACTCTTAACTTTTACAACTCGCTCAAATAATCAACCAGAGTTCATTGATAGACCCTTAATTCCTTATAGTCCCTCTAAATCGCTTCGTTCTACGTCACAGAATCTCCTTGTCGTACCATCACTAAAATCAATCAACACACTGAGATCCCACAATTTCGCTGTCACTGCACCTTCTCTCTGGAATTTGCTGCCTAATCATTTACGTATCGAATCCGTGCTAAAGCAAAATGAAAAACATTCCTGTTCCAAGATGCTTTTAGATAACAACTGTCCTTTTAAGGACTAAAACAAGCTTTATAGCTTTTTACCCTAACCTATTATTTTTCCCCTAATTGTGCTCTTTTTTCTCAAAGATTGTAGTTCTCGCTCTTCTTTCCTAATTGTGTGAAGTTAGTATATATGTTTTGGTATGTGTTTACTAACCTACCCTGGTTCTGTTTAATAATTTGGGGCTCCTTTTACGAAGCCACGTTAGCGTTTATTGCACGCAACTTTTTAGCACGCGTTAACCCCCGCACTAGCTGGAAAACTACCACCTGCTCAAGAGGAGGCGGTAGTGGCTATCGTGGCCTGCAAATTAGCGCGCGCTATTACGCATGTTAAACCACTAACGCAGCTTCGTAAAAGGAGCCCTTAATTTTAACTTATTTTAAGACACATTTTTATTTTGTACACCACCTAGAAATTTGATTAAGCGGTGTAAAAAATTTTTTTGATAAATTTGATTGTGCTCAGTACAAAATGAAGTATTTGCTGAGTTTTATTTTTTGTGTGTGTGTTTCCAGTTCAGTTTTGGTATTCATATTTCTATTTCTAATTTGTGATCCATTGTTCTGAATTTGGTGAAGGTCTGTGTGTGTTTTATTTGAGAATAAGTCATTTAAAGTTGTTTTATATGTGCTAGTAATGATGGGTGGGGAAACTGGGGGAGGGGCCCTAGCATGTGGTATCTGCAGTGTTGTTTGAAAACAACCTTAAAGGTTCCTGAGAATATAACTGTGGATGAAAGGAGAAAAGATTCCCTCAGGAGCAAAAAATAGTAATGCTGCCTTGAGATTTTTTTAATTTTACGGATGCTTTATTGATGTGGAGTGCTTTTTATTTGAGAGCCATCCAGTTTCCATTCCATTTATCTGAACAAAAAAAACATAAGAATAAAAAGAGATGCCTTCGATCGCAAATTAAAACATAGACAAAAGCTGAAAAGATTAATTTAAATAACACATTATAACTTGCGACAGATATCTTTTTGTAGAAGAGAAGCTAAAGTGTGAGATAGGAAAGGAGTGGTGAAGGAGGAAATAGAAGTGGCAGATAGACTAAACATGTTCTTTTCGTCAGTATTTACAAAAGAGGACACATCCAACGTGCCGGAACCTGAAAAAAAATCTTCAAAGGAGATCAAGCAGATAAATTAACATCCATGGAGGTAAGCCTTGAAGACGTACACAAACAGATAGATTAAAAACTGACAAATCTCCGGGCCCGGACGGAATCCACCTTAGGGTATTGAAAGAACTAAAGGAGGAAATAGCGGAACTACTACAGCAGGTTTGTAATCTATCCCTGAAAACAGGCATGATCCCGGAGGATTGGAAGATAGCTAATGTTACGCCCATCTTTAAAAAAGGATCGAGATGTGACCTGGGGAACTACAGACCGGTAAGTTTGACTTCAGTTCCGGGGAAGATGGCAGAAGCGCTGATAAAAGAAAGCATTATTGAGCATCTAGAAAGGAATAAACTGATGAAAACAAGCCAACATGGCTTCTGCAAGGGAAGATCGTGCCTAACAAACTTATTGCACTTCTTCGAAGGAATTAACAAATGGATGGACAAAGGGGATCCCATAGACATCATATACTTAGATTTCCAAAAAGCCTTTGACAAGGTACCCCATGAATGCTTACTATTGAAACTGAAGAGCCATGGGGTGGAAGGAGACGTACATAGATGGATCAAAAATTTGCTGGCGGGTAGAAAGCAAAAGGTGGGAGTGAAGGGCCACTATTCGGAATGGAGGAGGGTCACGAGTGGTGTTGCGCAGGGGTCAGTACTCAGACCGCTGCTGTTCAATGTATTTATAAACGATCTAGAAACAGGGACGAAGTGTGAAGTAATAAAATTCGCAGACGACACCAAACTATTTAGTGGAGTTGGGACAAGAGAGGATTGTGAAGACTTACAAAGGGACCTGAACAAACTAGAAGAGTAGGCGACGAGATAGCAGATGAAGTTTAATGTAGAGAAATGTAAAGTCTTGCATGTAGGAAACAGAAACCCGAAGTATAGCTATACGATGGGAGGGCTGGTAATGGGTGAAAGTACTCTAGAAAAGGACTTGGGGGTAATAGTGGACAGGACAATGAAGCTGTTGACACAGTGCGCAGCAGCCTCTAAGAAGGCGAATAGAATGCTATGTATAATCAAGAAAGGTATTACAACCAGAATGAAAGAAGTTATCCTGCCGTTGTATCGGGCGATGGTGCGCCCGCATCTGGAGTACTGCGTCTAATATTGTTCGCTGTACCTTAAGAAGGATATGACATTACTCGAGAGGGTTCAGAAAAGAGCGACGAGATTGATAAAAGGTGTGGAAAACCTTTCATATGCTGAAAGATTTAGAGAAACTGGGGCTCTTTTCCCTGGAAAAGCAGAAGCTTAGAAGGGACATGATAGAGACTTACAAGATCATGAAAGGCATAGAGAAAGTGGAGAGGGACAGATTCTTCAAACTTTTGAAAATTAAAAGAACGAGAGGGCATTTGGAAAAATTAAGAGGGGACAGATTCAGAACCAATGCTAGGAAGTTCTTCTTCACCCAAAGGGTGGTGGACACCTGGAATGCGCTTCCAGAGGGTGTAATAGGACAGAGTACGGTATTGGGGTTCAGGAAGGGATTGGATGATTTCCTGAAGGAAAAGGGGATAAAGGGTTTAGATAGAGGATTACTATACAGGTCCTAGACCTGATGGGCTGCCACATGAGCAGACTGCTGGGTGCGATGGACCTCTGGTCTGACACAGCAGAGGCACTGCTTATGTTCTTATATTATGTTAAATCTTTATGTTCAGCAGTTCATCAAGCATATTCTGGATGTCTCCATATACTGTATTAAGCAGTTCTCTAGATTTTGTTCCATCTAATTGCACCACATCAACACTGAGATCTTCTATTATCTTCTTATGTTTAATATACATGGGCCAGACATGACCATCAAACAGTCCAGGTGGATCTGGAACAGTGTAGTTTCTTGAACTTCTCTTTTTGCATTCTTCACAGGGAATAGAAAGAAAGCAACATTGGTTGAATATATCAATTAGTGGCTTGTAGGTGTACAGAAGAAAATCATCCACAATAAGAATATGAATAGTTTCATCTTCTTCCTCTGACTGTTGCGAAACATCAGTATCCAATGTATATTGCTGCCTTGAGATTTTAAAAGAGAAAAAGAAACAAGATCAAGAGAATAAAAGAGTTAAGAAAAAGAAGAAACAAAGAAATTCAAGCAAGCAGAAAGACGTCAGGATTTGTTTTGGGGACTGCTGATTTAAAAGACTTTTTACAAAGTTGTAGTTAGCCCACATCTACGAGTAGTACGGTGTCAGACATCTCTGTCTGCAGACACTTTTGAAATTTAGATTCACTTTGTACCAAGTGTTTCTTTTGAAAAGAAATTTTGTCACTTTAGTAGCAAAATGAGCTCTGATCAGTACCATTGTTCAAGCTTTCTCCTTTTAGATTTTACGAGGGGCCACTGAAAAGTTCTCATTCCATTTAACTAAGGCCTCCTTTTATGAAACTGCGATAGCAGTTTCTAGCGTGGGGAGCCGCACTGAATGGCCTGCGCTGCTCCTGAAGCTCATTGAGTTCCTCTGAGCATTGGGAGCAGCACGAGCCATTCAGCGTGGCTCCCTGCGCTAGTAGTTGCTATCGCAGTTTTGTAAAAGAGGGATAAATGTATAGTCCTTGATGGAGACTACCCCAGCTTTGTTAATTGTGCTGAGAATTTTTCAATAACCCCTAGTAACTCTGGCCATTTTAGATATATACCCTTCCCTCCCCCCCCCCTCACACCTTTTACTAAGTTGTGGTAGAGGTTTCTACCATGGCCTGGAATGCTAAATGCTCTAACACTCATACAATTCCTATGAGTGGGAAAGAAACAGAAATGTTGAATACGGAAGTGGTAGGGAAGGTACAGGGATGAAAGATGAATGGTGAGCACAGAGAAAGAAGAAAATGTCAAATGGGCAGGAGACCCTGGCGAGCAAGTTAACAGAAGACAAACAGAAACCAGAGCCTAGGACCAACATGATTTGAATAATAAAATGACCAGACAATATAAGGTATAAAAATAATTTTATTTTCTATTTTGTGATTACAATATGTCAGATTTGAAATGTGTAGCCTGACAGAGCTGGTGTTAGACAGCGAAAGAGAGAGAGAGGAAAAGTCTTTTTTGTTTACACCACAGCACTGGTGTGGGGTTGAAGAGGACCAGGCTTAGTAGCATAGTAAGGAGGGATAGGGGCAAACTGTCCTAGACATTGTCTTCATGTGGACATCAACGCCTCTCCTCCTCTCCACCCCCTCCCCCCCCCCACGTACCTCTTTAAATTTTTACCAGCAGACGCTACATCTTCCACTTGCTGCTTGCATCGACCTCAGCTCCCTTCTAACATCACTTCCTGGTCACGGGACCAGGATGTGACATCAGAAGGGAGCCATGGCTGATGTGAGTAGCTAATGGAAGATGCTGTTCACACTGGCGAACATTTCAAGAGGTACGTGGTTGGTGGGGGATGCTCAAATGGCAGGGAAGAATTGGGTGGGTGGGTGCTCAAATGGTAGGGAAGAGTGGGGGTGCCTGACCAGGCTAATCAGATTTTCAAGAAATCCACAATGAATACGCAAGAGCTGGGTTTGCATGTTCTGTCTCCTCAGTATGCAAATCTCTTTCATGCATATTTGTTGTGGATTCTCTGAAAACACTAAAGAGTGATGAAGATGAAAAGTGAGGCAACTTGGAAACTTCCACAACGACTATGAACCTCACTGGTTAGGGTTCAATTGCAATGTGGCATATAAGCCATCAAAATATTGGTCTGAGCACCAAGGAGGGGTGGGGGTGGGGCGGTTCGCCCCGGGTGCAACCTTAGGGGGGGTGCACAGCCGGCCAGGTCCGTAAAATTCTACCGGGCCGATCAGCCTGCCTCTCCCCGATGTCAATTCTGCTGTCGGAGAGGAAGTTTGGGCCAGCTAATCGCTACCTAGCTGGGCGGAACTTCCTCTCTGACGGCAGAATTGACGTCAGGGAGAGGAATGCTGATCGGCCCAAAGCAGGGAAGGAGAGCTTGGGGCGGCTGCGACTTTGGGGCATGTTACCCGATGGCGGTGACTTGGGGAGCTGTTCCCCGATGGCGGCGGCAATGGCTTGGGGAGGGCAGGGAGAAAAAAGAAAGAAAGGGGGCAGGCAGGGAGACAGAAGGAAAGAAGGGAAACAGAGAAAAAGAAAGGGAGGCAGGGAGAAAGAAAGGGCAGGGAGAGAGGAAGAAAAAGTTGGGGGAGGGAATGAGGTCTGGAGGAAAGAAAGCATACGGGCTGAAAGAAGGGAAGAAAGATTGGATGCACAGTCAGAAGAAGAAAGTACCAGAGACTCATGAAATTACCAGACAAGGTAGAAAAAATGATTTTATTTTAAATTTAGTTATCAAAATGTGTCTGAATTTATATCTGCTGTCTATATTTTGCACTATGGCCCCCCTTTTACTAAACCACAATAGCGGTTTTTAGCGCAGGGAGCCTATGAGCGTTGAGTGCAGCCCTGGGCATTCAGCGCAGCTCCCTGCGCTAAAAACTGCTATTGTGCTTTAGTAAAAAGGGAGGGGGTGGTATTTGTCTATTTTTGTATGGTTGTTACTGAGGTGACAGTGCATAGAGTCATCTGCCTTGACCTCTTTGAAAAACCCCCAGAATAGGAATGATAATTAACATTTTCTAAGCGTATAGTGTGCTTTGTGGGGGTTTTTTTTTTTTTAAATTTTATTGTTGATAGATCATTTTGACTTGGTCATTTTAAAAGTAGCTCGCAAGCCCAAAAAGTGTGGGCACCCCTGAGCTAGAGCATTGAAGATGCATGTTTCTGCCGTAAAGGTCATCTCTGATGCAACCGGAATTTGCATCAGAGACGACCTTTACGGCAGACATATGCAATTGCAACACTCCAGCTGCTGTAAGAAGGCAGTTTAGACTTCGCCGGCCACAGGGCATGGAGGTTTGTTGGACCGGGCCTGTTGTCCGGGCCGGGGGGGGGGGAGGAAGAAAGCGCCACGAAGGTAAGGGGCAGGGAGGGAGAAAGGAAGAAAAGGTGGGGTGGAGAGGAAAACAGGGTAAAACAGAGGGGGAAGGACGCTGAAAGCACATGGGGAAGGCAAAGGGGGGAGAAGGACGCTGAAAGCACATGGGGAAGACAGAGTGGGAAGAAGATGCTGCATGGAAATGGGGAACAGAGAGTGAGGAGAAGATGCTGCAGGAAAATGGGGAAGAGAGAGTGGGGAGAAGACGCTGAAGGGAAATGGGGAAGAGAGAGTTGGGGGAAGACGCTGGCAGGGAGGAGGAGCGGAGGGAAGAAGATGGGTGCCAGACCAATTTGGAAGGAGGGAGAAAGGGAGAGGCACAGTAACAGAGCAAATGGAAGATGCAGAGAAAAGAGAGACAGTGGATGGAAGGAAGAGAATAACAAGAAGATGAGGAAAGCAGAAACTAGAGAAGACAAAGGTAGAACAAAAATTTTCTATTTATTTATTGCTTTAGGAGACATGTGTCATTGTTTCTGTGGTGTTGCATTGTATGCAGAGTTCAACTTCTTGCTAGTTCAATTTAACCTTTGTCTATGTATTTCTATTTTATCCCCCCTTTTACAAAACTGTGGAGCATTTTTTTAGCACCAGCCATGGTGGTAGTAGCTCTGATGCTCAGAATTCTATGAGCGTCAGAGCTGTTACCACCGTGGCTAAAAGCCACACTACAGTTTTGTAAAAGGAGGAGGGATTAGTTTGTGATGACATATTCCATACTAGGCGAAGGTGTTTTCTGTGTTCTGTGTGTTCGAAAGACATGGTTTTCTGTTAGGATTGATGGTGTAGGATTGATCTGTACTAGTCTGGCTTGTTTAGTTTTACAATGGGTGTATTGATGTTGTACTGCTCACTGCAGTATGTAAAATGCTGCCTTTTCCTAGGTACTCATGTGTGACATGTGGCTTGTTACTAAAAATCATGTTTTTCGTATAGATGGGGGGGGGGGGGGAAGGGGTGCCAAAAAATGATGGGCCCCGGGTGTCACATATGCTAGGTACGCCACTTACTCTGAGTAATTGTTCTTTTTCTGGACTTACAACATAGCCCTCTACTTCTATGTAGCTTGTATTGTTGTCTTTCTTCAAAATAAATAGACTGGGAAAAAAACATATGGTTTCATTTTTTACTTATCATATGGTATGAAAGATGCATGACTTTGAAGTAATGAGTACTACTCAGTTACTACGCCACTGAGACTTTTTTTGATTCAGTTTATAACTTCACTTTGTTTTCATGGACTGTTTGCCTCATGTTTTCTTATCCCTTCTTTTGATTATATTTGTAGGTTATTGGAGAAACCAATAAAAATGCTTTCCAATAACCTAAAGTATATACAAAAGAAGGGATAATAATATATTTACGAACAGTCTCCCAGTCATTTTGCATTTGAACCTGTTGTGACTGTTATTTACTATTAACTTTTAAACATTATTTATTCAAATTTCTATACCGTTATCCCAGAGGAGTTCAGAATGGTTTACATGGATTTATTCCATTAGGGGACCCTTATTAGTCTATGAGCATGATGAGAGAAGTTGGGGGAAAACTGGAGTGTACTGGGGCTATAGACCTTTAAATAAACTGTGCACTGGCCTCAGGGATATCTATCAGTCCCAATATCTGAGATCTGCTAAATAAATGAAACATAAAAGCATTCCAATGACAGTCTCAAGGGGAAATGCAGGAGTGAAAGGAAGAAGAGAGAACAGAGTGAGAGATGGATGGGTGATTAGAAGGTGACAAAACAATATAATTTTATGGTCTATAATGCAATAGGAAACCCAGATCTTTGAAAAGCCCTTTTTTGTTGGTGTCAGAGTATTTCATCATCGTAACTTCAAAGGTCTTGCATTCCTGGATTGTTTTAAAAACTTATTTGTAGCATTCTGACCATGTCATTGATATAGTGCTCTGGTCCTGAAAAATGCAAACTTAGAGGTGGCACCTTGGTTTGTTTTATTTCTAATCATTACCTTTAAAGTAGACTAACAAAAGCAGCCACACTATTCTATCCAGTTATTTTTAGAAACAGGCCAAGAAATGGCAATTCACAATCATAATTTTAGATCTTTGCCATAAATCAATATGATGGCTTAGCTATAATTCCAATTTCATATGGGCAGGCTATAGACCTAGCAACATTGCTGATTCTTTGAAGATCAAGAAAGTGATGATTTGACAGGAGTGAGGATTTTCTTTTCTTCTTTACAGATTCACACATATGTGTGGATTACAGACATGCAAGTTCCAGAAAGTAAATTCCTTTCTTTCTGTATGGAAATGTAGTTGACTGATGGCTGGTTTATCAGAATCACTGAGGAAGTCAGGACAGGCAGCCGCTCTGAGATTTTGTTTATTACTGTGCACTGGTAGTCCTATTTACATCATTACACAGAGCAAACAGACCCTTTAAAATGAGTTTCAACACTTTTGTACCATTTGTTGTGTGAAACAGGGGTCAATGGGACATTTCCTTGTTTGCAGCAGTTGGAAAGCACCGTTAGCAGTTAAATCCACTTGTAAATGCAAATTAGTTTTGGTTTCTTACAGATGTAACCCCCTGCAGGACATCAAAGGGTTAATTTTTTTCCCCTTTTAGGAATTTAACAAAGCTCTCCAGCTTCTCCAAATACAGCATTCCATATACTAAAGAACTAGAAAATCAAAAAAGGCTCCTTTCTTGTCAAAATGTCCCTCTCCAGTAGGTGTATATGGTAATCCAAGCATTCTCAATATATAAAATGTTTCACCTGGGCTTTTCTTTTTCTCTCAGAAAAATACAGTAAATATAAGTTATAGCTACAGTAAGAGAATGAAATAATTGAGGTACACAAATAGGTATTTAGAAAAGACCATAGTAGAGAAGTCCCACTTAAGACTGACAGCCTGTATACTACCTTAAAGAAGAAGGTCACCTGGAAGGAGCGCATCACTTTGATGTGGCAGGAAGTAAGCCTGGAGCCAGGAGATGCCCACTAAAGGATGCAGATAGTATCCTTTTGACATGTCTCAAGGAGCTTCTGCCCAGGATAGCCATTTTAGTTGGTGATTCAATCACTAGATATGTAGATAGCTTGGTGGGTGTGAGGATCACTTGACCACCTGCCTGCCAGGTGTGAATGTGACAGACATCATCTAGTTAGGATTTTAAAGAATTTTGGGGAGGAGCCAGCTGTCTAGGTACATGTGGTTTCCAATGACATAGGAAAGGATTCTGGATGCCAAATTTAGGCAGAAAGTTGAAATCCAGGACCTCCATGGTAGCATTCTCAGAAATGATCCCTGTTCCTCAAACCAGGACCCAAGTGACAAGTAGAGCTCCAGTGTCTCAAAGTGCAGATGAGATAATGGTACAGTAAGGAGGAATTTAGATTTGATAGGAAATGGACATCATTCAGGAAGAGAAAGCCTATTCCAAAAATATGGGCTTTACCTTAATCAAGGTGATACCAGGCTGCTGGTGATAGCCTTTAAAAAGAAGAGAGCAGCTTTTAAACTAGAGCTAAAAGGAAACCTACTTTGTATATTGTCACTCTCTTAAATAAGACAGTGATTAATATAAAACAATCTAAATCAGGGGTGCCCACACTTTCTTGGCTTGCGAGATACTTTTAAAATGACCAAGTCAAAATGATCTATCAACAATAAAATTTAAAACACAAACCACACTGTACGCAGAGAAAATGTTAATTATCATTTATAGTCAGGGCTTTTTTTCAAAGAGGTCAAGGCAGTTGACTTTAAAATATGCAATGCCACCTCAGTAACAACTATACAAAAATAGACAAATATACCCTCTCCCCTTTTACTAAACCGCAATAGCATTTTTTAGCACAGGGAGTTGTGCTGAATGCCTCTTGCTGCTCCCAAAGCTCATAGGCTCCCTGCGCTAAAAACTGATATCATGGTTTAGTAAAAGGGGGCCATAGTGCAAAATATAGACAGCAGATATAAATTCGGACACATTTTACTAAATTTAAAATAAAATAATTTTTTCTACCTGTGTTGTCTGGTGATTTCATGAGTCTCTGGTTGCACTTCCATCATCTGACTGTAAATTCAATATTTCTTTCTTTCTGCCTCCTGCATGCTCCCTCTCCTCCAGAACTGTTCATTCCCCAACCAACCTTCAGACCTCATTCCATTCCTCAGCCAACATATCTCTCTGTCCTTCCATGAGTCCAACTTTTCCTTCCTCTCTCCATGCCCCTCCCTTCTTTCTCTCTCCCTGCTCCCTTTCTTTCTTTCTCTCTCCCTGCCCCCTATCCTTTCTTTCTTTTTTTTTTTATTTTAACAAGTTTTATTGAATTTTCACAATGGCAAATACACCAAATAGCCAAATCCCCACCCCAAAACATAAACAGTCATACTGGTACTCTTCAATATAAGGCAATACTATCCAACCAAAAATTTCCCCTTCCCCCTCTCTTTCTTTCTTTTTCTTTCTCCCTGCCCCCTTTTTTTCTCTCTCCCTGACCCCTTTCTTTCTTTCTGACTCTTTCTCTCTCCCTGTCCCCCCAAGCCACTGTTGCCAATTTCTCCCTGCTTCCACGACGCCAGGCCATAGGCCCACAGCCTTCCCCCCGATGTCAATTCTGACATCAGAGAGGAAGTTCCAGGCTAGCCAGGCAGCAATTGGCTGGCCCAGAACATCCTATCCAATGTCAAAATTGATGTCAGTGGGGAAGGCTGTGGGCCCGGCGCTTGTACGCGCCTGGCCTGGCATCGAGGAAGTAGGGAGAACAGAACGCAAAGGCAACACAACTCGTGTTGCCCTTATGATCGACCTTTTGAGCACCCCTGATTTAAATGCTGGAAAATGGGTCCTGATTTAATTGCTGGAAATTAACAGAGCCAGTCCTGTATCCTTGCACTTGTACAACAGATTAATTGTATAATCACACAACGAAGACGCATGGAGACATGTCTTTGGAGTTAACACATGGCCTTAGCTTTATTAATAATTACTTCATGTCAAGCTCAACCAGAGACACCTGAGCCTTGTCAAATCATAACAGTTCACCTCATGCTCACGCCTCATTGTCTAAGCTAGGAGCATATACCATTTCTACTGTATGGGTACCCACTGTGATTCCAGTTAGGCCCCATCTCTATTCCGCAAGGGTTCCCAGGCAGTAAGCTTGCTGTATAAACATCTGGGCTCATAGTATGTTTGCCCTTATGCGGTACTACCTTGCCCCTGGTGAACATCAATTCTTCAGTATTACACCCTTATATCATTTGCTAAGCCCACAAGGCTCAGATGCTCCACCACAGATCCAGAGAGTCTCCAGACTACCCTGGATCCCCCCATTCTGGATGTAGAAAGCCTACAGCCTCCCTGCTAATGCTTGCTCCAGGGTCTCCTGCTGTCGTTCAGGAACAAATCCAGTGCTATATCTAATAGATGCACTTTATCCTGTTGGAAATAACTGGAGGTAAGTTAGACCCAGTCATGCCAGATATTTAATCTCTCTTTTGATTGAAATTACTTACCTATCTTTCTATTTAGTTTCTTCTACATCTTGCTACTCATCTATTTCATTCTGGGTATATCATCAGACCAAATAAATTTTGTATGTGAACATAGTAACATTAAATAGGTTAGATCAGCCTTAATCATAATCATGAGTTATTTACATGAAAACTGCCCTAGGTCATTCCCTCCTAGGTGCAACAATATGATGCCTGGGACCTCCTCATACATGAGAGCGTCCCTAATAGTGAGTAGAAGTTGTGGCCAATGCATGCCGCTGGTTCCTTTCCATACAATGTGAACTCCTTCAGTTGCCCAACCCGTGTGAGGTCCCAATGGATGTTTCATGGCCCTCTTGCCTGCCCATAGGATGAAGGAGTGTCCCACAATCCAGACCATCCTTTGCCATTGTGACATATCTAGAAACAAGAATAAATGCTGTTTGTGCTGGAAGAATTCAATTTCAGGTCAACTTTGTTTAATTGAATGTAGGTTTTGTATGCATTGGATTTCCAGCAACCCAGCTGCTGAATTACATGTTCTGGCATCCCTTTTGCTGCCCTGGCTGTAGTCACACCTATACAGAAAGAATGGGACCTGAATAATGTAGGATCTAAACCTGCAACTCTCAGGGCCTGGACAAGAATGGTGGAGAATTGGTACCTCGTCAGCGGAGATCTGTAAGCATGCAATTATAATTGTGGGGCTGTGTGAGGGCAACACTCGAAGTAAGCTCTCAAAGTGGTGATGGGGCAGGCGACCAGACTTGAGACTGGGTGACCAGCTGCCCTCTACCCTTCTGGTCAGTTTTTGAACATGCTATCCTGTTAGACATATTGAAATTGCCTCTCAGTATCACTCTTTATAGTACTTCACATATCAGCACTCATGAGTTGATGAGGTGCTGCTGAATAGACTGTTGCCTGAGAAAGAATATGTACCAATCAAATACTGGGCCAATGATACCTGCTGCTGCTAGTCCTGCTAACATGATACTGTAATCCAGTGTCAAAACAGCTGAGAAATCCAGCAGTACTAACAACAAGATGAATCCCTTGTCTTTGATTTCTGTTACGATCATTTAGTAGAGATATGAGAACAGTCTTCATTTTATGGGTGATTCCAGACTGACACAGATCTAGCCTGTTTCTCTTCTAGTCAATCGCTGAACTGAAGATAGACTGATTATATGTTTTCCTAGACTGGCTGCTTTCAAACTTATTCTGGTCAAGGTTGTCCTTTAGCACAGGACAAACTACTGCTGTTGATAGTTGACCATTAGAAAGAGAGGAATTCACACGTTTTGTGGCCCCTTCTATAAGAGTTTGTAACTAACTAGCTTTGATTCATCTAATTGCCTCCTTCCAAAATGTAGCTTAATTGCTTACTGCTGTGTTACTTGCTATCATTTTTCAAAAATAAAGACTAAACAACAGCATATATTTCTTTTTTACTTATCCTTTTAATGCAGTATCATAGCTTTGACCTTTTTGCCATCCTGCAACTGAACCCGAATCAGTGAGGCGAACGATTGTTGTGGTTGTTTCCATTTTACCTCGTTTGTTGACATACAATATAGCCACTTATTTATATATTTCAATTAAAACTGATATGTTATGGAGTAGATGAAAAGAATCGAAGGACATAATAAATTGCTTGGAATTCCAAGTGGTTGATGTGGAGTAGCTTCTCAGATTGTGACCACGTGCTCTGTGTGCAATAAGCACTCATTAGATCTCCCCACCCTTTGATATATCTGTAGTTAGGACAAGTCAGTATTCCAATGCAGCAAAGAAAATAACAGGAACGTGTATACCCAGTTGCATAGCGATGATGATAGGTGCCTAGGATGGTGGCGCCCCTCCCCTGCCCTCTTCTCTGCCCCCCTGATTCAGACTGTGATTGTTCTCCTGCGCTGAGGCCTGGACCTTTACATATTCTGCTATATACTGGACAGAATCTTCTTGTGGCTTCCTCTAGCACCTTAATTTGAGCCTCATTGGCAGCTGCTTCCTTCTCTTGTTGGAGCACCTTCAAGGCAATATCTAGCTCCGCCCTTTTGCACGCTGTGGTGGCTTCTGCCTCTTCTAATTCTGCCTTTCTGCGTACAGCATCAGCTGCAGCCACAGCCTCTACTTTTTTCCTACTGTTCTTCTAGTCTTAATTTCTGTGTTTCTATTGCTGCTTCTTGTTGGCTATAGAGAACTTTGTTTTCACTGCTTCTGCCTCCATACACAATTTAATAGCCATGGAGGCTGTAGAGGACCTGCTGGAATGACTTGTCCTGTGTGATCTAGAGGTTTTATAGGTCCTAGAACTCCTGACAGAGTGTTTAGAACTGTTGAAATACTGGAGACTCAGTGTTTCTTGCTTAGAGTTCTGTTTATTGTTCTGTCTTCTCAAGAGCTTCTGTTATTGTGGTCTGTTGGGTCAGATCTGTGGCCCTCTGTTTCTCAAGCTGTGCCAAACTAGAGAATGACATGGGACAATTTGGCCCCATTCCCGTGGGATCTATCTTCATCCCTGTCCTGTCCCTACAAGTTCCATCCCTGTCCCTGCAAGCTCTGTCCTCATCTGAATAAGCCTCGAACACTTTAAAATCATAAGTGTAATTCTTTAGGCCAGACTATTCTTTTTATACTTTCTATGCAAGTAAGAACATAACTGTAGATGTTCTTTAATATTTATCATATGTAGCCTGTAACTGACTGGCTTGGCCTCTCTTACTTAACTCATGCGTTACTCTGCCCCTTAGGCTCTCTAGGATCAGATATTTTTGGACTTCTGATTCATAATTCTTCTGAGCCTTTTTCAGTCAGTGTGTTCTCTAGTTACTTTGCCATTGCTTCTTTCACTGGTAACGTGGCTTTCTCTGCCATAATTGTATTGATAATAATAAACCTTTTTTCTATTTTTTTTCTTTAAGCCTTTTACAGGTGCTTTTGTCTGTGTACTATGCTATACTTTTGCAATATTGTATTCTGAGAGGAGGGGACTCACACTCCCTGCACTAGATGTGCTTTATAAATTATTCATGCAGCTTCAAGCAGTCCATGAGAGCACAAATCTGATCCAACATACAGGCAGTTTCACTGACTTGTTCCTGCCAAAAGTTCTTTATTCCCTTCAAGTTTCCAAAGAGCTCTTCAGCTCAAATGTTCAATGACCCCAGGTCACAGCAGTGTAATTATTTAACCAGTTTAATTAAGCATTGATGTTATTTGGTTTTTACTATGTTGGCTTCTCCAAAGAATCCCAGACAGGTAAACTCTTTAAATCTGTAGCCAGTAATATTACCAGACTGAACTCTGTGGTTTTTTGAACAAGTTTCTTTAATATCAAATTTAAAACAAATAAATAAACAAACTTACAGGTCAGTTGTTGATTCCTCCACAGAATCCCAACTCATCCAGCACCTACTATAGTTAAGGCAAGCTGGGAATGTATATCACACTTTGTGAAGTGGTAATATTGTACTCCAAACTTCTCTCACTAAGCTGTATTTAGTCTAGCAGATTTACAGCTATAATGTGAGGCTAGCGGATTCAAAGTATAAAAACCTAATGGGAAACAACGCTAGCTCTATGGCATGTGGAGCTCTAAAATGGAGTATGCTATCTCACACACATAACAGCAGCAGCCAGGAGAAAGGAGCTCAGCTCATTGGGCAAACAGCAATGCACTCTGGGAACTTATCAATACATTCTGTTTGCATAATCAATACACAAGCATCCCTGCTTCCAAGAATGTGGAGGCAGAACAATGTGAAAGAAACTTATGGTGATTTTATCAAGCACAAGTGCGGGTCAGTTTATAGTGTTAGTAGGGAAATGATATTAAAATGAAATAAAGTGTACATATCAGGAAATAATTTAAGAAATGTGTTGCTCTTGATTGTACAGCAATTTTTCAGAGTATATAGTTCTCACATTCAGTAACATCAATGTTTTTTTATTTTATTCTGGATCGTGCATCAGGCTGGTAGAACAGTGTCTGGACTCTGTTACTTTATTTTAGGAAGAATCTATAACATGCTTGTCCTTAATCAGTTTTATAACTAAACTCAAAACAAGAAACATCTCAATGCTATTTTCTCTTGTTACTTGTGCACAGTTTGGGTAAGCATAAAAAACTGGTAATCAAGATCTTTTTTTTACACATTCTCACAAAGTTCTTATCTCAGAGGATATTTAACTACATATGCATTGACTTGGGATCCTAAATGTGCTTGTTGAGAAGTCCTATTAAAATGGCTCTTCCAGTTGTCAGCCTTTGCTTGCAGTTTCTGGGATTGCAGAGTAATAATTTCTATGGGTTCAGCAGTAAGTTGTTGGTTGCAAGCTCTGACAATCCCTAGTGGGTCTCATTGGTTTACATTCACCCAACCAAACTTTAATATTTTTGTTTTAGCTTTGGCTGAAACCTGGTGATAAGTTTTGACTGCAGTTTCAGCTGAAAGTGGTTAGACAGATTTGGTAGCAGGTTCAGTTTTGACTGAAACTTGCAAAAAAATCAGTTTGGTTGGCCTCTAGGCCATATCCTCCTATGCAGCATTGCCAACTCTGCTGGTCCCAACCTCTATGATGTAACTTCCTGTGCAGAGGGGCAGCCAATATATATTTAACCTCTGTGATGAAGAGTTTGGCATCAGACATTACTCCAAGTGTTACTTAAATTGTGAACAAATCTTTCAGTGAAGGAAATATCCCTGAAATTTTAAAATGTGCAGTTGTTAGGCTTCTTTTGAAAAATTTGATGCTACTATAATCAATATTTTAGACCAGTTTCTTTACTGTCTTTTCGAATAAAAGTCTTAGAAAAGCTAGCATTAAATCAAATTCAAAAATTTATGGATAAGAAAGGCCTTTTGGATCAGTACCAATTTGATTTTTAAATTTAAACATAATACTGAGGAAATATTCAGTTCTTTCTTAAGAAATGTTCACATATCGATGTCAAATCTTTTTTTTTTAATTTATCTCTGTAATAGAAAGTGATGTAATTGCAGGTAAACAACAAACATTTTCCTTGAAACAAAAGATATTCACAAAAATATATATTCTAACTGAGGAACAAATTAAGACACCCTACACCCTAATAGCTAGTGTCACTCCCTTTGGCTGAAATAACTGCAGTGAGACGCTTCTTGTAGCCATCTACCAGTCTCTGACATCGGGCTGAGGAAAGTTTGGCCCACTCCTCAATGCAGAATTCTTTCAGCTGTGAGATGTTTGAGGGGTTTCTTGCATGCACAGCCTGTTTATCCCAGGACAAGCAGGCAGCATATTCTTAACACATGGGTGACGTCACCGACGGAGCCCTCGGTACGGACCTTTTTAACTAGAAGTTTCTAGTTGGCCGCACCGCGCGTGCGCGAGTGCCTTCCCGCCCGACGGAGGAGTGCGTGGTCCCCAGTTTCTTCGTTTCCGCGGAGCGAAGAAGACGCGTGTGTTTTTTCAACGGCCGTTGAAACCACTTTTTTGCCTTCCCGCTCGCGCTTTTTTCCTTAATTTTTCTCTCTTTACCTTCGGGTTTATTTTTCTTTGATTTGCAAAAAAAAAAAAAAAAAACTTTGCTTTTTCGCCTTTTTTCTTTCGTTTTTGCCCTGGCGGGGCCTGTTGCCAGTATACAGGCCTCGGGCTTCGATTTTGCGGAGGCTATCTTCCCCTTCATGCCCCCGCAGGTCGGTTTTAAGAAGTGCCAGCGGTGTGCACGCCCGATCTCCATAACTGACCCACACAATTGGTGTTTGCAGTGTCTGGGTCCGGAGCATCGGGCGGACTCCTGCACCCGCTGTGCCACTCTTCAAAAGAGAACTCTTAAAAACCGAAGAATTCAACAAACTCTTCTCTTCGGCACCGAGTCGGCGATGGACTCCTCACCTTCAACGGCGGTACCTCAAAAATCGGCACCGTCGACCTCGACACCGACCGACCCCACATCGGCGTCGCTGGCGCCAGGTAAGCCGGCTAAGAAGCCTTCCTCTTCCCTCGAGCGCCCTCCAGCTACGGTGGCGACACCGTCCCTACCGGCATCGCACCGGTCCCGCAAATGCTCCGCCCCGATCTCGGTGAGTGCCTCGTCATTGGCCTCCTCATCGCCGGGGCGTGGAGCGGCATCCAAGGAACCGAAGAAAAAGAAAGCGGTTCCGATGCCACCCCTAGATGACCGTATCTCGGCCATCTTAAAGGCTCAACTCCAGGAGCAGTTGAAGAAACAACTTGAACAACTGTTGCCCACTATCCTGGCACCGCTCCTTCCGGTACCAGACCGGCCCGAGCCCCGTACCGAGCCCCCGGTGTCCACCCCTTCGGTACCGGTGAACACCTCCATGCCGATCCTTTCGGCCCAACAACTTCATGGCGATCCGGTGGTTCATTCTCAGGCCACATTGGATCCTCCTTGGCACCAGGCGGTACGGCATTCTTCTCGGGACCGAGATCGACGCCGGTCGTCCTCCCCTGGTACCGTTTCGGTGCGCTCTGGAAAGTCTTTGTCCAAGACTCGCCATACCGCGCCCTCCACCCCGGTGTCTCGACATGCACCAGAGGTCAGGGACCCTGACTTATGGGAGGAAACTCCTCTCGGTACCGAGGAGGATCCCTCCTCATCTGATGAGGAACCATCGGCACCCGATGCCACCTCTAAACCAGAGCAGTCCTCATTTTCTAAATTTCTGAGAGAAATGTCTGCTGCCCTGTCCCTTCCTCTAGAATCTGACTCAAAAAAGTCTCAAGCCTTTCTAGAGGCTTTAGACTTTGAGCAACCTCCTAAAGAGTTCCTCAAGCTTCCCGTGCATGACATCCTACGGGAAACGTTCTACAAAAACTTGGAAAATCCCCTCACGGTACCAGGAGCCCCCCGTAAACTGGACAACCTTTACCGTGTCATCCCTATTCCTGGATTCGACAAATCTCAATTGCCCCATGAGTCCCTTCTGGTGGAATCCACCTTAAAAAAGACTCAGGGCTCCAGTGTCTATGCCTCTACCCCTCCTGGCAGAGAAGGTAAGACCATGGACAAGTTTGGCAAGAGGCTTTACCAGAATGCCATGCTTGCCAACAGGGCAAACAACTATTCCTTCCATTTTTCTTTCTATCTGAAACACTTGGTTCAACAACTGTCTGCCCTCCAGAAGTACCTTCCTGAGCGCAAGGTCCCGCTATTTCAACAACACATCTCTGGCCTTCTCCAAATGCGCAAATATATGGTCCGCTCAATATACGACTCCTTCGAGCTCACCTCTCGGGCCTCTGCCATGGCCGTAGCCATGCGTCGCTTAGCCTGGCTCAGAGTCTCCGACCTGGACATCAACCACCAGGATCGTTTGGCCAACGCCCCCTGTCTCGGGGATGAACTCTTTGGAGAGTCACTGGATTCCACCACCCAGAAACTCTCGGCCCATGAGACCAGGTGGGACACCCTGATCAAGCCGAAAAAGAAGGCTCCGCCTGCCCGACCCTATCGGCCTCAATCATCTTACCAACGGAGGTTCTCAGCCAGGCCACTCAATCCGCCTCCCCAACAATCTCGGCGACCCCGTCAACAGCAGCACCATGCCCAGGCTCGATCTCAGGCCACTCAACCCTCTAAGCCTCCTCAGCCTGCTAAACAATCTCAGCCCTTTTGACTCTTCTCTCCAGGGCATAGCCAGTCATCCACCCTCGCTGCCTCTTCCACAGCCTATCGGGGGTCGTCTCACCATTTTCTCCAGCCGTTGGGAAGTCATCACGTCGGACCAGTGGGTCCTCAACATCATCCGCCACGGCTACTCTCTCAACTTCCAGACTCTTCCACCGGACAACCTTCCCGTAGAGTCTGCTTCACACTCATCTCAAACCCCCCTCCTCCTGAGGGAGGTTCAATCCCTCCTCCTTCTCAATGCCATCGAAGAAGTACCTCCAGATCAAAGGGGTCAGGGATTCTACTCCCGCTACTTCCTGGTTCCCAAAAAGACGGGAGACCTCCGTCCCATTCTCGATCTCAGGGACCTCAACAAGTGTCTGGTCAAGGAAAAGTTCAGAATGCTCTCCCTTGCCACGCTTTACCCTCTTCTTTCTCAACACGACTGGCTATGTTCCCTGGACCTCAAAGAGGCCTACACTCACATCTCCATCAATCAGAATTCTCGCCGCTACCTGCGGTTCCAGGTGCTACACCACCACTATCAGTACAAAGTGCTACCGTTTGGCCTCGCTTCCTCCCCCAGAGTCTTCACCAAGTGCCTTATAGTGGTGGCGGCCTTCCTCAGGTCTCACAACCTCCAGGTGTTCCCCTACTTGGACGATTGGTTGGTAAAAGCACCTTCATCTCAACTCGTGCTACAAGCTACTCATCACACCATCTCTCTCCTCCACCTCCTGGGGTTCGAGATCAACTACCCCAAGTCGCATCTGCTTCCCACCCAGCGACTTCAATTCATTGGAGCAGTTCTGGACACCACGCTGATGAGGGCCTTTCTCCCCTCCGATCGCCAGCGGACCCTGCTCCATCTCTGCCGTCAGGTACTCATGCATCCCTCCATTCCTGCCCGACAGATGATGGTCCTCCTGGGTCACATGGCCTCGACGGTGCATGTCCTTCCTCTGGCACGTCTCCACCTTCGTACGCCTCAGTGGACTCTCGCCAACCAATGGTCACAGACTACAGATCTTCTTTCTCATCCCATCTCTGTGACATCATCTCTTCAGCAATCTCTCCAATGGTGGTTGAACTCCTCAAATCTTTCCAGGGGTCTGCTCTTTCATCTGCCCCCTCACTCTATGATCATCACCACGGATGCGTCCCCCTACGCGTGGGGAGCTCACCTAGGAGATCTACGCACCCAGGGACTTTGGACCCCACAGGAGTGTCGTCATCACATAAATTTCCTGGAACTCAGAGCCATGTTCTACGCCCTCAAGGCTTTCCAACATCTTCTCTGCCCTCAAGTCCTCCTCCTGTGCACAGACAATCAAGTCGCCATGTACTACATAAACAAGCAAGGCGGCACCGGATCTCGCCCCCTTTGTTTGGAGGCTCTGCGCATCTGGACCTGGGCCACGGACCGCAATCTCTTTCTCAGGGCGGTCTATATCCAGGGCGAACAGAACTCTCTGGCCGACAATCTCAGCCGCATCCTTCAACCTCACGAGTGGACGTTGGACCCTCCGACTCTGCTCTCCATCTTTGCTCGATGGGGCACTCCGCAGGTGGACCTCTTTGCAGCACCTCACAACCATCAGCTGCCCCAATTCTGTTCCAGACTCTTCTCTCCTCACCGTCTGGCTCCGGATGCATTCCTGCTCGACTGGAGGGATCGGTTCCTGTATGCCTTCCCTCCACTTCCTCTGATGTTGCGGACCTTGTCCAAACTCCGCAAGGACAACGCCACCATGATTCTTATCGCACCTCGGTGGCCTCGCCAACACTGGTTCTCACTCCTGCTCCAACTCAGCTCCAGGGAACCCATTCTCCTTCCTGTGTTTCCTACTCTACTTACGCAGCAACATCAGTCTCTACTGCATCCCAATCTGTCTTCGCTCCACCTGACAGCTTGGTTTCTCTCGGGCTGACCTCTCCAGAGAACCTATCTCAGCCGGTCCGCCTCATCTTGGACGCCTCCAGGAAGCCAGCCACCCTCCAATGTTACCATCAGAAATGGACCAGATTCTCCTCGTGGTGTCTCCGGCATCATCAGGAACCCACCTCCTTAGCGGTGGAAACTGTATTGGAATATTTGCTCTCGCTGTCCAATGCTGGCCTCAAAACTACCTCCATCAGAGTCCACCTCAGTGCCATCACTGCGTTTCATGAGCCTATTCTCGGAAAACCCCTCACGGCTCATCCCCTGGTTTCCAGATTTATGAGAGGTCTCTTCAATATCAAACTGCCTCTCAAGCCTCCTCCTGTCGTCTGGGACCTCAATGTGGTTCTCTCAGCACTCATGAAACCTCCGTTTGAGCCTCTTGCCACTACTTCGCTCAGGCTTCTTACCTGGAAGGTGCTTTTCCTAATTGCCATCACCTCTGCCAGGAGGGTTAGCGAACTGCATGCACTGGTTGCTGACCCACCATTCACTGTTTTTCACCATGACAAGGTTGTTCTGCGTACCCACCCTAAATTCCTTCCCAAGGTGGTCTCGGCTTTTCACCTCAACCAGTCCATTGTGTTGCCCGTCTTCTTCCCTAAGCCTCACTCGCATCCTGGGGAACAGGCGTTGCACACGCTGGATTGTAAGCGTGCCCTTGCTTACTACCTTGATCGTACCAGAGCTCAACGAACATCCCCTCAGCTATTTTTATCTTTCGATCCCAACCGTTTGGGTCGTCCTGTCTCCAAACGGACACTTTCAAATTGGCTTGCTGCCTGTATTGCATTCTGCTATGCTCGGGCCGGTCTCTCACTGGAAGGAACTGTCACGGCCCACAGAGTCCGAGCTATGGCTGCTTCTGTAGCTTTCCTCCGTTCCACGCCCATCGAGGAAATCTGCAAGGCGGCCACTTGGTCCTCAGTTCACACGTTCACTACTCACTACTGTCTGGATGCGTTCTCCAGACGGGATGGACACTTCGGCCAATCTGTGTTACAAAATTTATTTTCCTAATGGCCAACCATCCCACCTCCCTCTTTGTTAGCTTGGAGGTCACCCATGTGTTAAGAATATGCTGCCTGCTTGTCCTGGGATAAAGCACAGTTACTTACCGTAACAGGTGTTATCCAGGGACAGCAGGCAGATATTCTTACGTCCCACCCACCTCCCCGGGTTGGCTTCTTAGCTGGCTTATCCTAACTGGGGACCACGCACTCCTCCGTCGGGCGGGAAGGCACTCGCGCACGCGCGGTGCGGCCAACTAGAAACTTCTAGTTAAAAAGGTCCGTACCGAGGGCTCCGTCGGTGACGTCACCCATGTGTTAAGAATATCTGCCTGCTGTCCCTGGATAACACCTGTTACGGTAAGTAACTGTGCTTTCAAGTCACCCCATAGCATCTCAATGGGATTAAGATCAGGGCTTTGACTCAGCCATGCCAAGACTCTCCATTTCTTAGTCTCTGGCAAACTTCAGTCTGGTGTTAATGTTTCTCTTAGAGAATAAATGTTTCCTCCTTGCACATCTCCCATGCAAGTTAAATTTGTGCAGTCTCTTTCTGATTGTAGAGGCATACGCTTTCACATCAACAGTAGCAGGAGCCTGCTGTAGGTCCTGTGATGACATTTTAGGGTTTTGGGAGACTTCTTTTAGCATCTTGTGGTCTGCTTTGGGGGGTCAACTTGCTTGGACAGCCAGACCTGGGCATGTCAGCAGTTGTTTGGAAAGTCCTTCACTTGTACACTATTTTCTGGACTGTGGAATGGCTAATGTCAAATTATTATGAGATCTTTTTAAATCCCTTACCAGACTTATAAGCTGTTACAATCTTCTTCCTGAAGGCCTCAGACAGCTCTTTTGATCTCACCATGGTGTTCACTCTCACTGCAGCAGTCATGAGCACACCAAACTAAATGTTTGATGTTTAAGTAGAATCACAAAAATATCCAAAAAAACTGCTATAGATACTTCAAAAGATCCAAAAAAAATAAAGCAAAACAAGTCAAAGGTTCTGCTTTATATTTTGGATCTTTTGATGTTTAAGTAGGGCAAACTTCCTTCAAAATGCAGAGTAACGATGTTCTAATCATGTGCACCTGATGTGATACACCTGTGTGTTATTTGAGCCTTTATAAGTGGGAGGATATGTGGGGGTGTCCTAATTTATTCCTCAGTGAGAATACACATTTTTGTGAATATCTTTTGTTTCATGAGTAAATCAAGGAAAATCTTTTGTTTCATGAGTAAATCAAGGAAAATGTTTGTTGTTTACCTGCAATTATATCACTTTCTTTTCCAGAGATAAGTTTAAAAAAGATTTGACATTGATATGTGAACATTTCATGGGATGTACTAATTTTTTCACATGACTGTATATCCATCCTTGATGATATCCAAATTGGTTTCAATAAATGAAACGCTTTCCTATGGGTTACGTTAGACATTAGTGCAGTATTCGATACGATTAACCATCAGCTTTTATTGAAGAGATAACAAGCCTTTGGCATAGCTGGACAAGTGTTGAAGTGGTTTACTTCATTCTTTCAAGATCGTCATTTTCAGGTCAAATTGGGAACTCTTAATTCATCATGGGTTAAAATTTGTTCAGGAGTGCCACAAGGTTCATCACTTTCTGACCTATTGTTTAACATATACTGTATATTGCATCACTTTGTAAAATATTGAGTTGTTTGGGTATGCGATACTGGCTTTATGCTGATGATATTCAATTTTAGTTTTCAGTTTGTGAATCTATTTTCAGCTACATTTTCATTTCTGGCACTATGGGTTCCTTTTACTAAGCTGCGCTTGCGGTTTTAGTGCGCACTTAGCTTGCACTGCATTGCCGTGCGCTAGACGCTAACACCAGCACTGAGCTGGCGTTAGTTCTTGGTGCGTAGCGCGGGGTTAGCATGTGCGGCAATGCAGCACGCTCTAAAAACGCTAGAGCACCTTAGTAAAAGGAGCCCCATGTCTCAATATTATTAAATCCTGGCTTTCAGTCAATAATAAATCACATTTGAACCCATCCATAACGCAGGTGTTATTGCTCTTTGGGAGATCAAATTTTTAATTTCTGGTGACTTTTTCATGAGAATACTGAAATTCCCATTTTAGGAGAACTGAAATATTTGGGAGTACTTCTTGATTCTTCACGGTCAATGAAACTGTATCTCAAATTGGATGTCCAGATGATATTTTTGAAGTTGAAATCACTATGACCTTTGAAAAAATTGATGAGTCTGCCTAATTTTTGTACAGTTGTACAAATATACATACCCATTGTTTGATTACTGTAACTCATTGTTAGTTGATTGGCCTACAAAAACTTTAAGAGCTTTACAAATAACTCAAAATGCTACCACCCATTTAATCTCAGGAAGCCCTTTGTATAGTCACATTATGCCAATTATTAAACAATTTCATTGGTTGCTTATTCAATGACAAAATTTTAAAGCTAATTTTAAAAATTATTTTCGAACAACCACCACTTTGTCTGGCTGCAACTCTAAATGTGCCAGGACATCCCCTTCCTTCAAGTAATCAGGTACTACTTGATATTCCAGATTTTAAGCAAATTATATTAGAGATGTATAGGGACTTGATTTTTATGGCATGAGATCTCAGTTATGGAACTCCATTCCAAAGGAATTGAGTCCTTGAGTTCATTTAGAAAACTTTTAAAAGCACATTTGTTTTCTCAGGCATTTTTATAAATTAAAAAAGAAATTTTAGAGATTGTTCAGACATTGTTTGAATATTGTATATCTTGAAGAGTAGTATGTTTTAATGTTATACAGTATCTAATAATTTCTTAATGTTATATTTTATATATAATGTACTGTGTTTTGTGGTATAAATTCACTGGTTGTTTTTTTTTTTTACAGTTCTAACCTCTTATTGTAAACTGCACTGAACCGTGAGGTACTGCAGTATATAAATATGTATGTAAGTAAATGTAAACCACTTAGATTTGTGGATGTGCATTATATAAGAAATTTTTAAATTAAGAATATGGCCCCATGCAAGGTTTCTAGTTGTTTGCAGTCTTCAGTTTCTGAAAGCAATGGGCAAGCAAGTGAGTGGATGTCAGGGAACTGAAGGTTGAGATTTCTAGTTGTTGCTACTGCAGATTCAGGAAGGCAGTGGCCTAGTACCTAAAGTGGCAGTAGGGAGGGGAAGGTCATGGCGCGTAGATGCCATTTTCATTTAAAATGTTTGGGAGAGTGGCCTTACACCTTGTGTCCCCCTCTATGTCTCTGCTCCAGTCTGCAATCCAGATAAATGACTGGGCTCATCCCTAGATTTTCAGTAGCATTATCTGGATAATGCTACTGAAAATTGTTGCAGACTGGCTATACCAGGGCAGATCTGAGGGCAAAGTAGGGGATAGCTGTGATATTCAGCACTATTATCTTAATAACTATCCAGAAAACCTAATTAGGAGAGTGAAAAAGCTGTCCTAAATTATCTGGATAGGTTTACAGTATGTGTGGGAATAACATGGTAAGGGGAAGAGAGAAGCTATAGTCGATGCTAATATGTAGTAGGTAGGTGGAAAAAGTTCACCTACTTTCTCAGTAATCCGAGTTCCCTACCTCTTGGCAGAATACATCTACGAGTAGGAATTTATGGTTATACTCTTAAGTCCTGTCCACCAAAAGAATATATATTTTTTTACAACGCTTCAACTGCGATCCCCTCACCCGGCTGTTTGATGCCCTGCTGTCTCTTTCAAAATGAACTATAAAATAAAACAGACTCTAGAAGGAAAGCAACAATGAACTCTCTCACCCGCGAATTGTGAACGTTTTAATTCTAAACGTATTCTTTTTTTTTTTTTAGTCAATGTTTATTTATTGAATTTTTACAAAATTACAAAGTATGGAATAAAATAATCCATAATAGTGGAAAACAAAAGATATGCCAATGAATGGAATCAACAAAAACAGAAAATGAAATGCAGAACATGAACATGGATTCATACATTCCTCAAGAAATTTTCTTCATAGCATATCTAATACAACAAACTGTATCCTAACTACCTAAACAAGCACGTTCCAGGTAAAATGAAGTAAGTAAATAAGCAAGTCAGTCTCTCGCGGCTGCAGGAACTACTGGACTCTGCTTAGGTGATGCTTTCCTAAGCGATGTCGTTATTAGTTAGACTCCGGCGCCGCGCCCCCTGGCGGCTCTCCGACGTCGGTGGGGGAGCTCTGGAATTGCGCCTCGCGCACATGGCAATGGGGAGAGCGAGACGCACTTCCCCGCGGCTGAAAGCGTTAAAAAAAAAAAAAAGAAGAGGCGGGTGCTGGCTAGCAAACCAGCGAAGACTGCGAAGAATAAATCTGCCAGCGCTAGCAGACCCCCCTCCCCTCCTGCCTTCCCGGTGCAGGGGGGCGTGTGTGAAGCCGGGGGGGGGAAGCTAGCCGAGTCTCCGCCGTATACACACACACAGGCGCCACAAGAGTGAGGGGAGGCGGACGCTGTCAGGTATCTGAAAGCCCAGTTGTCGGTTGGGTTTACCTGCTTCACGGCAAAGCTCAGCACATGCCCTCAACCCGGCTTTAGGGAAGGACGGGGGCCAGCGGGAGCGGCTGGGCATGAAAGGGGGCAAGGAGCCGTGACAGCCCCCCCCCCCCCACGATGAAGGAGGAGGAGGAGGAGAGGTCCTGGCGCTCCTCTCCCTTTCACTCCGAGGGTAGAAAACGTGCGACTGAGCTGAGGCGGCGCTAGAAGCGGAGCTGAGCGGAGGGGGGGTCGGCGCTGCTGCTCCTCGACGGCCTCTCTCGGGATTGCTTTATGAAGTGAGTTCGGAAAAAGCCGGGAGCCGTCGACCGACGGTGCGAAATCCCTTTCGGGGAACATAAAAAAGTACCGGCGTGCGGCGGGTTCCCGAAAGCGAGAAAGTCTGAAAACTTTTACCTGGGACTGAACGCCGCCGCGTCGGGGGATGCGACAGCTGCGGGTCTCGGCCGACGGGGTTTACCACACGTAGCCCACCCTGACCCCCGTGTGGGGGGGGGAGGCGTTTGCTTTCCCGCCCAGTCCACGTGCAGGAGGCGCTTCTCTAGCGTCCGCTCGCGCCAACGCTCATTCCCGTCTCCTCTTCCTCCCGGACTCGGCCGTCCCTCGCCCCGAAGTGGCTTCGCGGGGTGCCGGCGACGGCGGCGGCGGTGGTGGTGGCTCCTCGTCCCCCTCCGGCCCGCCAGACTCGGAGAGCGGGCGGCCAGCTCCCCCGCCGCGGGCCCCCAAAGCCGGCCGACTGAAGAGGATGCTGCGGCTGGCGGCCGAGCTGCTGCTGCTGCTGGGACTGCTGCTGCTCACCTTACACATCACGGTGCTGAAGAGCAACCCCGCCGCCCCGGGCAACGGCAGCCAGAGCCAGCAGGTGAGTGTCAGCCGGTCAGGTGAGCGTCGTACTCGTCGCCTGCCCTCCGTTTGACGTCCATCTCGTCTGCCTCTCCATTCCTCCGCTTGTCGCCTCGGGGAAAGGGGCAGCCACATAGGTGGAGGGAAGCTCTTGCCAGCTACCTAGCTATCTCTGTATGCTTCCCAACTTTTCTGTTTCGTTTGTTGGACTTGCATACTGCTTTGACGTTTGTTTTACCAAAGGCCATGTATCGAGTCTAATAAACAATAAGCATCCATCCACCCGCTCCTCTATCCACATCTTCTTCCCAATTGGTAGCTATCATGTTAAAAAAAAAAAAAAAAGCCATCAGCTGGCTTCTCTCTCTCTATTCATGCCCCTGCTCACAATATCGGGTAAGTTTCTACTAGCCATCTGTTTCCTCTGTTCATCTTTTTACACCTTTAATTTTGTCTACCTCTCATGCCTCCCTTTTATCTTTCCACCTTTTCATTTATTTCCTTTCCTTCCTGCCACCACACACAGGATGCAAGCAGGTGCATGTCTTGGGTCCTTGACAATCTGAGTTTTAGTCTTGTACTTGTACCCCACTCTTCTCATTTTAATCTCCAGCAAAATTCTGGAGACTGAAATGTGAACAATGGTTATTTATTGGACTGATGGTACTATAAGTCCATTTCCAAGATGGCCTTGGGATTTTGAGACCTACAAATATGCCACTACAAAAGGTAACATTTGAACAAAAAAGTCCTGTTTTCTCCAGAAACTCTTGTATGTACTAGAACCTGCACTTTGTATTTATCTTGAAATTTGGATGTTTGTACTCCCTTTCAGCTCATTCTTCTTTTGAACAGTTGCTAATTCTTCGAACATGCTTTGTCAGGTACCTCTAGTTGTCATTTTCAGTAAACACAAACAAAAAATGTTCTGGCAGTTCATGCATAGTCTACGAACTATGTATTGTAATGTTCTACACTGTAAAAGTAAGAGGCAGTGCTGATCTGACATCTTGGTGAATGTAATGTCACAGAGATGGATCTGTGTGAAGGCTACTTTGATATACAGTCATTGCCGTGTTGGTGGGGAGAAGGAGTATTTATTATTGGGATTGAAAAGGAGTTTTATAATCACACTTTTCAGATGTATGCAGCGGGACCACAATCTGTCTGGTAGCGCTATGGAAATCATTAGTAGATGGAAGAAGGCTTAAAGCAATTTGTGTTGACAATGTGAGAGATGAAGGAAAGAATAGTGGTTACATGACTGACGTGGAGGGCAGGGTGCTAGTCACCCAAAGTCAGCAGTGGCAAAATGCCCATTCTCGAAAAGAATGTCTAATTTTTTTTCCCCAAAAAATCATCTCTGTATGTCCAGACCGCCAGTAGAAGCCTAAAAAGTTATACCACATTCTCAACCAAAAATTTGTCCAAATCCCAAATGCCCAGAACAAGACCTTTTGAATGTGGGAGGGGCCATCATTGTGATGGACTGGCCACCCAGACATGGCAACTAAGCAAAGGGGCACCTTATAGGGCACTGATGTGAACTTCACAAAAAGGGTGCCACACAAGCATCTTGCAAGAACTACCTTATAGTTTATGGTGAGCCCCCCCCCCCAAATAACCCACAAAACCCACCGTACCCACGTGTCTACAACCCCAATAGCTTTTGTGTGTGCAGGTGGCACCTATATGGCAGTACAGTAGGGTTTTGAGGGGTTTTGGTGAGCTCATATTTTCCACCATTAATTTAGTGGTTAGTGACTTATGAGCCAGGGTCCTCCTCTTTATGGTTCAGTAGACCACCCCCCAGACTACTTAAGCCACCTCGGTGCAGCTCTACTAGGCTTTCCTATAGCAGGTGTGATGTTCTGGAGGCAGGTATGCACGTTTCTATGCTGAACTTTGTGGGGGTGCGACAGGTCAGTGAATATGGGGGGGGGGAGTGTGTGTGTGGGGCCTCTACTTTGTTCCTGTAGTGATTATCCGGTCACTTTCAAAATCTTTTTGGCACTTATACTTGCTTTTACATTGTCTAACTCACAATGTATAAGTTTCGCCTAGGGAGTCTTGTCAAACATTCGATTATCCCTGCAGGATGACTAAGTCTAGGTCGGCCCCCATCCCGCCCTAACCACTCCTTTAGAAATGTCCCTTTCAGCTCTGGGCGCACAGCGGGATTCAGAAGCCTAAAAAGTCAATGGATACTTCCAAAAAGCCATTATCAGCACTTGGATGACCTGTGTTTTAGGATGACCAAGTGCCGGCTTGGGCAGGGTTTTAGACATATTTGTTTCGATTATGAGCCCCATACTGTCTGAGACTCCTTCTCAAAGCACTTAGATACACAAAGTACCATAGGTTTCCATGGTACTTTGTGTGTCTAAGTGTCTTGAAAATGAGCCCTTATGTGACCAAGATTTTGTGTTTGAAAACATGTATCCAACTGTCGGTCTTTTGCTCTAACTTCTAGTTGAGAGGGGTGGAGGGAGGGGAAGGCACATGAGAAGGAGTATACCCACTTTTAGAAGTAATAATTCCTTTTTGACTTTGCAATCTGTTCATGGGGGTGGGGGGTGGAAGAGAGTAGTAGGAGACAACAGGGTTACCAATACTGTACTTTGTTTAAGAGATGCATGACAACGTTTTTCAATTGGTGCAATCAGGCCAGGTATTAAAACCAAATGCAAAACAAAGCAATAAGAAGTGTGACAGAAAATACAGTACATCTGATTAATAGAAGAGGTTCGAGTGTCAGTGTAAACTGTGTCAGTTCTTGAATGTTGCTACCACAGGAGTCCAGTCTGTGGGTGCTGAGAACTCTCAGTATTAAGCGAATTTTGTCCAGGAAAGTGTAATTTGTATTGTGTTTGGCATCTTCAGTCATTTTGAAATGTCTGTGCCTATAGTTGCTACACAAGAGGCTAAAATGTGCAGGGTTGTGTTTGCTGAATAACTGCACATTGTCAGTCACCAAATGTTTTAATAGTTCTGTATTTAATCTCTAGCCATTTATCTCTCTGTACTTTCTAGGAATGTACTGTAATCTAGAGACTCAAATTTCTGGCTATGCTTAAATAATGGCAGTTCTAAGGGTGATGCTCATTGTTTAGGTTTAAACCTGAGGACCTTAAATGAAGATGTCACCTGTTGGGCTGATGAAGCAAAAACTGAGAAGAATTGCCTTTTCCCCACCTCTCCTTTCTTTTATTTTTTTGTAATGCCGATTGTGTTTCTAAATCTGTGTTTCCTGCTGCACTTGTCATCTATCTAATTTCACTTAAAGTAAATAAGATTCATACTTGCAGCCAGGTAATAAACAGCAGATAGGTTATGCATGGTATCCCATTGTTGAAAATATAATATGTTCTTTATCCAAGTATATGTAAAGTATTTAATAGGTTCCCTTTATGTATTGCAGTTTTATATCTATTACATACTCTTCTTAGGACGTTTGTTTAAAGATAGTTTATGGAGTTGTTCAGTAAATGGCACACCACAGGAGGCAGAGTATTAAAACAGAAATACTGATCAAATCTGTGTTGTGGGTTTTTTTTTTGTTTTGTTTTTTAAATTATGTCCAACACAGGCTGGAAAGGATTATAATGAAGGGGTTGAATTTTGTAGGGTTATTTTGCCCCCAGACACAGAATGGGTTAAAACTTGGCTTTGTAGGAAAAAACAGAATAATGTACATACATAGTTTGAAATGGGCCAAATTGGACTGGGGGATTTGGAGAAATAATCCCTCCCTTCGGAAAAAATTAGTCCAGTGTATTTGTCAGAGGGGTCTCAGCTTCTGTATCATAAAACTTAAACAGTGAAATGGAATTCCTCCTTTTAAACCACCCTCCCCATTCTCTACTTTCCTAACTTTGCAACTAGTTGTCATTATTCTAGAAGTTGCTCCTAATCCTCAAAGCATCCCATCCCTCAAAACTATTCCACTCGTAGAGTCAGGACTGTGGAGTTGGTACACCAAATCTTCAATTTAGACTCCCAATTCCTACTATGTACAGTAAATCCAAGAGAAATTTGATTAATTACTGAAACATATGATATTTCTTTATATAAAAAGTTAGGAATGATACCACAGAATATATTTTGTTTGAAGTATGAACAAAAAATATATATTTAAAACATAAATATACCATATGTTGGGGTCATAAGAACATAAGCAATGCCTCCACTGGGTCAGGAGGTCCATCGTGCCCAGCAGTCCGCTCAAGCGGCGGCCCAACAGGTCCAGGACCTGCGTAGTAGCCCCCTATCTATAAACCTCTATCCCTTTCTTCAGCAGGAAATTGTCCAATCCTTCTGAAGAAAGGGATAGAGGGGTATAGATAAGGGGCTACTACGCAGGTCCTGGACCTGTTGGGCCGCTGCGTGAGCGGATTGCTGGGCACGATGGACCTCGGTTTGTGAGTAACCTGGTTTGCAAGTGTTTTGCAAGACGAGCAAAACATTCTCGCAAAACTTGTCTCGCAAACCGAGTGTTGACTCGATTTGCGAGCACCCCCCCCCCCCTCCGATAACCGGCATCGCTTCTACCCGCTCGCAAAGGCCTCCCCCCGCGTGAACTGGCACCCCCCGCGTGAACAACTTGAACATAACCCCCCCGTCTGGCACCGGCACGCAACCCACAGGACGTGTTGGTGCCGCTAGAAGATCTTCCTGCCTCTGCCGGCCTTGAGCATGCATCTGTGCATGCTCAAGGCCTTCTAATTCTCCCTCTCGCCAAGATTCTCGGAGATCTCCAGATGGGGGGGTAAGTTCAAGTTGTTCGGGCGGGGTGTGCCAGTTCGCGCGGATGGGGGGGGGGCTAGTTCGTGCGGGGAGGGGGGGAACGTATCAAAGCGAGTTTCCATTATTTCCTATGGGGAAACTCGCTTTGATATACGAGTATTTTGGTTTACGAGCATGTTTCTGGAACAAATTATGCTCGTAAACCAAAGTTCCACTGTAATTCCCTTGCTGTGATGTACTTCATTTTAAGTTATTTAGATATGTTTTGTTATCTTTAGATATGTTTTGTTGTCTGGCTGAATTATAATGCATTCTATTGGCTGTTCTTTGAACTGCAAACTAATCTGTTGCCAGAGCTAGATTAAGGCATTGATAAACTAGGAGTATAGGTAGGGTCCAGACTCTGAGTTTAGAGGGAACTCTGTCCAGTCTTTTCAGTACTGGGGAGGTTGAATCCTGAAAGATTCAGTTGTTGGTTCCAATAGATTTTTTGCATTCATGTCCAGAAACTATAGTGGCTAATAGCCCTTTATTGACTGGACCATACCTATAGTCTCTCCTGCAAGTTTTGCTGGACCCAAGCAGGACAGGCTCACTGTCATAGAATTTTTTATTTATTTATTTTTTTTGGGGGGAGGAGGATTGTAGAGTTGTCTGTATATATTCAATTTTAAACCTCCTATCTATATATTAACCCAAAAATGCCCTGGAGGTCTAATAGCCCTTATTGACTAGCTCATACGCATAGTCAGAGATGTAGTAAAAGGGGGCGGACTGCACCGGGTGCCAGCACCTCTCTGCCTCCCCTGGCACACTTGTGCCCTCCCTTCTCCGCCCCTGTTACCTCTCTTTAAAATCTTTGCCAGCGTGAGCCACTGCTCTAGCCTGTTGCTTGCACAGGTCTGGCTCCCTCTGAAATCACTTCTGGGTCGTGGGAACAGCAGGTGAAGAAGCTGCTTGCGCTGGCGAAGATTTAGAGGTATGAGGGTGGGAAGGGAGGGTGTGAGTGTGGCTTGGGGGTGCCACTTCACTGGGTGCCTCCCACCCTCGCTACACCACTGCACATAGTCTCTGCCATTTTTACTGGACCCAAGCAGGAGAGGCTCATAGAATTTGGGGGGAGAGGATTGGAGAGGTGTCTGTACATTTTCAATTTAGAACCTCTGTCTATATATTAGACCACCAGGACATTTAAAAAAAATAAATAAATTAGGGTGTGGGGTTGGGGGGTGGTATGTGGGGATCAGAGTTAGTGCTGCTAGACATCAGGGATATGTTTTGGGGGTCAGGAAGAGGAATGGAATTGGGAATTACTTGTTGGGGCTTGGGTGAGGGGCTGATGTATGCTGTGGCAGACTTCTGTGGGTTTTTTTTTAATTCTTTTAAAATGTTAACGCCTATTGGTGCCTGAGCCAATCACCTCTCAGTGCTGACATTTAGCAGTAATATAACGCAAAAGTTTATTTGTATACTATACCGCAATACCTTTCAGTTTAATGCAACTCATAAAAAATGAAGAATTCAGTGAATAACACGTCATTTAACATATCTTAATAGCTCAAATCAATCTAGAGTAGATTTAGAATACAGAAACATTTTTCATAGTTTTCTTTTTAAAAATTCTTTATTAAATTTTCAATGCTAATACCAAGTGCATAAAATTATACATATATTAATAATCAGAATCAGCACTTACAATCCAAAATGGATTTCCCCCCCCTTCCAATACATCCAATCAAGGAATTAAACAAGAGATAACCCCCCTCCAACCTATCCCTGGATGTGTGTGCAAATCAACAGAAAATTAAAGGTGAGACAACTAAACCAAAGTAACAAAAGTTGTTAATAGACCCCAAACTAATCTGAATAACTTATTGTGCCCCAACATATCTGAGTTCATTTTTTTGTATTTATAACATAAACATAAATTCGCCCACCAAAAGGAAAAATTAAGCCGATCCCAGCTTTTCCAATGCTGAGTAACCATTTGCATGGCAATCCCGGTCATAATGATGAACGCCAGCTTTTATACTGGTCCAATGGGAGCTTAGTCTGCAATAATGTCCCACAGATGACTGCATCATAAGTTAATGGAATCAATGATTCTAATATGTTATTAATATGTCCCCATATCGATTTCCAAAAGTTGAGTATCAAAGGACAATAGAACAACAAATGATCCAGTGTCCCTATTTCAAGATGACAGTGCCAGCATCTATTAGACTTAGAACTATCTAACGTCTGCAAACGAACTGCAAACAAGTTTGTCTCATAGATTGCTGAAGCTGTACATCTCATCCTACAAGTCCAAATCCATGGCCATTGAGTAGCAGAAATCTGCTTTCTAAAATAAATATAAGAAGATGAAGACAACACTGAAGGTAGCATGGAATATTGCTACATCTTAGGTTTTGGCCAGGTACTATTGACCTGGATTGGCCACTGTGAGAACGGGCTACTGGCTTGATGGACCATTGGTCTGACCCAGTAAGGCTATTCTTAATTTCTTATGAAATTCAGAATCCCAGTTGTCAGCCTGATAGAAAAGATGCCGATTTACATATCTTTTATAAGAACAACCCTTTATCCCAGGACAAGCAGGCATGATATTCTCACATGTGGGTGACGTCATCTACGGAGCCCCGATGCGGAAGCATTTTCAAGCAAACTTGATTGAAGATTTAAGTTTGCTCTGCTGCTCCACGCATGCGTGCCTTCCAGCTCCACTAGGGGGTGCATTCCCTCGTGGTCTCCAGTTCAAAATTTTCCGCGAGCCTAGAAGTCGTGTTTCTTCTGGCTCTGCCCCAACTGCCTTCTAGCACCGCGATTTTCTTGTTTTTTCATCGTTTAAGTCGCTGTGCGCAAAGTTTTACCTTCTTCAACTTGATTCCTGCTTCGTTTGATCGACCCGGAGGCTTCCGGGTCCCCGTGGCTGCTCGAGCCGCGGCCACTTTCGATTCTATGTCCCGGCCTTTGTCCGGCTTTAAAAAGTGCACCCGGTGCGAGCGGCTTCTTTCCATCACAGACCCGCATCGCCGGTGCATCCTCTGCCTGGGGGCCGCTCATCCAACCGACTCCTGCCCCCAGTGCGCTATTTTCCAGAACCGGGCCCTCCGTCGAAGGAAAGCACGCATGGCGGACCTCTTCGCCCCAGACCAACCCTCTACCTTGGCCTCGAGGTCGGCCCCGGCCTTGACCTCGGCCCCGAATACCTCGGCATTGTCTCGAGACTCGACTCCGAAGCCCTCGGGACAACAGAAAGCCTCGGCTCTGGGTAAGTCCCCTCTTCCCTCTTCAGGTTCTGTACCAGCGAAGAAACCAACCTCGGGGACACTGGCGATGCATGGCGGAAGTCCCATGCTTACAGCCCCGGCGAAGCCCTCCAAGCCTTCGGGCCGTGCCTCCACCACACGGGAATACTCTGATACGAGGTCGCCCCCGGTGGAGTGCACCGAGGCAGGGGACATGCCTTCGATGCTGTCCGTGCCCGTCTTCCAGGACCTACTCCGAGCAATGATCTCGTCGGAGCTGTCCGCTGCAATGGCCCATCTACAACCGGCCTCTGCCTCGACCTCGACCCCGCATGTGCCAGACCAGCCTGAGCCTCGCGTCGAGCCACCTCGGGGAAAAGCGCGCAAAATTCGCCGCATCTCATCCTCCTCGGACTCCTCGCCGAGACACCCGAGGCGCTCTCCCCCCACAGACCGCCACAGGGCAAAACGTCGGGCCAAACCGACAGAAACCTCGAACCGCCGTACCTCTAAGAAGGCCCGGGGTTCTCCCACTCTACGAGGACGTTCACCTACACCTCGTACGGGACCGCTGAGGGTGGCAGAGTTATCACTCTCCAACCCATGCATCCTCCGAACTCCCCCTCGGACCGGGGCTCCGACCCGAGGTCTCGGGCTTTCACCGAGGGAGTCCGGGTCGAGGTCACCGATCCGACATCGATCGGTACCCCGAACCCCGGCATCGTCTCCGAGGGGCTCCTCGAGACGTCGGAGATCCACGACCCCGGAACACTTTCACAGTGCTTCCCCGGCCTCGGAGCTTGGATCGGAGCAGGAACCTCGTTACTCGAGGGAAGCCTCCCCTTCCTTCTCCACCCGACGGAGGTCTCGTTCACCGACCCCGCACGGGGCCTCGGGAACATCCCGACCATCCTTCTCGTGCTTTGTCCAGGACATGGGCCACGCTTTGAATTTAGACCTCCAGTCCGACTCCAGATACTCTAAAGAATACCTAGCGGAACTAGATATGCCATCACTGCCTAGAGAGTCCCTTCGCTTGCCGCCTAACCCAATACTCCAACAGGCTCTCTTCAGGAACCTGGAAGACCCCCTATATGGTCACAGCCGTGCCCTCCAAAATGGAGGCCAAGTACCGCACAGTACCCTTTCCGGGATTTGAACAACCGCAGCTCTCTCACCAGTCGCTGTTAGTAGAATCCTCCCTAAAAAAGGCCCACCCCTCCCGGGTCTCAGCGGCGGTCCCCCCAGGCCGAGAAGGCCGAACCCTAGACAAGTTCGGCAGGAGACTATACCAAAATGCGATGATGGCCTCTAGGGTGCAAAGCTACACTTTCACCTTCACATCCTACCTCAAACACCTCATTGGACTACTGAGAGCCTTTGAGACTGACCTACCGGCTTCCCGCCAAGGAGCGTTTAGCCTGCTCTTGGAATCCCTCTCCAACCTACGCCTCCATCTATTCCACGCGGCCTACGATGGCTTCGAACTCTCCTCCAGAGAGGCAGCCTTCGCTATCGCCATGCGCCGACTAGCTTGGCTACGCCTGGTCGACATGGACCCCAACTTACAGGACCGGTTGGCTAACCTCCCCTGCGTGGGAAAAGAACTGTTCGATGACACTATCGAGGCGGCTACAAAACGCCTCTCCGAACATGAACGCTCGTTTGCCTCCCTTGTCCGACAAAAGCCCAAACCGCCCGCGTCCAGGTCGTATAGGGCCCCTCCGCGCCGCTATCCACAAAAATCCACCCCTTCCTTCTCGCGGCCCCCACCCAGGCGTCCGCAAGCCCACCACCGGGCCATGCCAAAGTCCCAACCGCCTGCGACTACCAAACCATCCCCGTCCTTTTGACGGGATACGCGGAAGGGGGCGGGCCCCCTCCGCCATAGTCCCAGGCCTCCTTCCCATCGGGGGTCGGCTCAAAGCCTTTTACCCTCGCTGGGAACAAGTCACGTCGGACGCATGGGTCCTTGGCGTGATCTCATCAGGATACTCTCTCAACTTTCGGGCCTTTTCCTCCGGACAACCCCCCAAGGAATTGCCCTCCCAACCGGACACAGCTACCCCTACTCCTCTCCGAAGCTCGAGACCTGCTTCACCTGAGAGCAGTGGAGGAGGTTCCCCCCGACCAACGGGGGAAGGGCTTCTACTCCCGTTACTTCCTGGTACCGAAAAAAACGGGAGACCTACGCCCAATACTAGACTTGAGACGCCTCAACAAATTTCTGGTACGGGAAAAATTTCGGATGCTCTCCCTACCGACACTCTACCCCCTGATCGATGAGGGCGACTGGCTCTGCTCCTTCGATCTCAAGGAGGCGTACACACATGTCCCAGTGCACCCCGCTCACCGCAAGTTCTTGCGTTTTCAGGTAGGGGACTGGCACCTACAATACCATGTCCTCCCCTTTGGCCTAGCATCGTCACCTCGGGTCTTCACCAAGTGCCTCGTGGTGGTCGCAGCTACCTTACGCTCCCAGGGCCTTCAGGTATTCCCCTACCTGGACGACTGGCTGATCAAAGCCCCGTCCAAGGAAGGGGTTATCTCAGCGACCCAACAGACTATTATCTACCTACAGAGTCTGGGGTTCGAGATAAACTTCCCGAAATCCCAACTACGCCCCTCCCAGTCCCTACAGTTCATCGGGGCCACCCTGGATACGGTTCTCCTCCGTTCCTTCCTCCCCCCTCCACGCCTAGAGGCGTTAGTAAGTCTGAGTCGAAGAATTTCCCTGCTGACCTCGGTATCAGCTCGGCAGATGATGATTCTTCTGGGCCACATGGCCTCCACCGTCCATGTCACACCCTTCGCCCGCTTCCATCTGAGAATTCCTCAATGGACCCTGGCCTCTCAATGGCGTCAAGACCGGGACTCGATCGACCGTCCCGTGACAGTGACGCCTTTCTTGCAACGATCGCTCCGCTGGTGGGCCGACTCTTCAAATCTTTCCAAAGGTTTGCTCTTCCTCACCCTACCCCACAGCAAGGTACTCACCACGGACTCGAAGGAGTACGCTTGGGGAGCCCATCTGGACGGCCTACGCACTCAAGGGATGTGGTCAGCAGAGGACCGTTGCTGCCACATCAACGTGCTAAAGCTTCGGGCCATCTACCTCGCAGCTGTAGCTTTTCAACATCTGCTCCACGACCGAGTGGTTCTCATCCGAACCGACAACCAGGTAGCAATGTACTACGTAAACAAACAAGGGGGAACAGGGTCTTGGTCCCTTTGTCGGGAAGCCCTACGCCTCTGGAAATGGGCAATCTCCAACAACACTTTCCTTCGAGCGGTGTACATTCAAGGAGAACAAAACTGTCTGGCGGACAGACTCAGCCGCCTCCTCCAGCCACACGAGTGGTCTCTGCACTCTCAGATCCTACGACAAGTGTTCGAAAAGTGGGGGACGCCACAACCACAACCACAAGCTGCCTCTCTTCTGCTCCCAGATGTACTCCCCGGACCGGCTCGAGGCCGACGCCTTCCTCCTCGACTGGGAGGGAAGGTCCCTGTACGCGTTCCCGCCGTTTCCTCTGATACTGCGGACGCTGGTCCACCTGAAAACAGTACAAGCCACCCTGATCCTGATTGCCCCGCGCTGGCCACGCCAGCCGTGGTTTTCCCTTCTACTTTAACTCAGTGTCAGAGATCCACTGCCTCTGCCTCTGTTTCCCTCTCTACTATCACAGGGTCAGGGTTCGCTGTTACATCCCAATCTTCAATCTCTTCATCTGAATGCTTGGTTTCTCTCCCCCTGACTGCTCTCCCCGTGTCTCAATCAGTCAAGGAGATATTGGAGGCCTCTAGAAAAACCTCGACGAGAACCTGCTACTCCCAAAAGTGGACCAGATTCTCTACCTGGTGCTCCTCCCACAGCCAGGACCCAGTGTCGGTCCCCGTCCCTCTGGTCCTTGACTATTTACTTCAATTATCTCATTCCGGCCTAAAGACCAACTCCATTCGAGTACACCTCAGTGCGATCGCGGCCTTTCATCAGCCCCTGGAAGGGAAAGCCCTCTCGCTCCATCCCTTAGTCTCTCGCTTCATGAAGGGTCTTCTGAACGTCCACCCTCCTCTCAAACCTCCCCTGGTGGTTTGGGACCTCAACGTGGTTCTGGCTCAACTAATGAAACCCCCATTTGAGCCCCTAGACAAATGCCATCCAAAATTCCTCACTTGGAAGGTGATTTTCCTGCTCGCACTCACTTCTGCCCGACGGCTTAGTGAGTTACAAGCTCTGGTAGCGGACCCACCCTTCACGGTATTCCATCACGACAAGGTGGTACTCCGCATCCATCCAAAGTTCTTGCCTAAAGTAGTGTCTGATTTTCATCTCAATCAGTCCATTGTCTTACCTGTGTTTTTTCCCAAGCCCCACTCTCACCCCGGAGAAGTGGCGCTCCACACTCTTGACTGCAAGAGAGCGTTGGCCTTTTACCTCCAACGCACTCAGTCACACCGGAAGGTCCCACAACTGTTTTTGTCCTTCGACCCAAACCGGTTAGGCCACCCAGTTTCCAAACGCACCTTGTCCAACTGGTTGGCCGATTGCATCTCCTTTTGCTACGCTCAGGCTGGTCTCGCGCTGCATGGTCGAGTAACGGGACACAAGGTCCGAGCGATGGCAGCCTCCGTAGCATTCCTCAGGTCCACACCTATTGAGGAAATCTGCAAGGCTGCCACATGGTCTTCGGTTCATACCTTCACCTCCCACTACTGTCTGGACTCACTGTCCAGGAGCGATGGCCGGTTCGGCCAATCGGTTTTACGAAATCTATTTGCTTAAATTGCCAACTTCCCTCCATCCCTTTTCAGATAGCTTGGAGGTCACCCACATGTGAGAATATCATGCCTGCTTATCCTGGGATAAAGAACAGTTACTTACCGTAACAGGTGTTATCCAGGGACAGCAGGCATATATTCTCACAACCTGCCCACCTCCCCGAGGTTGGCTTCTTGGCTAGTTAAATGAACTGGAGACCACGAGGGGATGCACCCCCTAGTGGAGCAGGAAGGCACGCATGCGTGGAGCAGCAGAGCAAACTTAAATCTTCAATCAAGTTTGCTTGAAAATGCTTCCGCATCGGGGCTCCGTAGATGACGTCACCCACATGTGAGAATATATGCCTGCTGTCCCTGGATAACACCTGTTACGGTAAGTAACTGTGCTTTGTTACATATACACAGGAGTCCATACTTTAGCTGTTGATTTTCACTAACTGCGAATCTGCTGAAAGGTGCCACTTTAGATCTCAAACTCCTCCTCTTCTACAGTAGAGAACAGCTCCCTCTTCATTCCTTCTGCAAGTGAACTCGGAAGGTGTTTTTTGATCTGCGCTGCATCTTTTTGTTTTGGGGTATTTTTCAGTCGTTTTTTTGAATGTCTTTATGACTTTGGTTCTTGGATGTCCCCTTCTTGGGGAAAGGATGCAGTCATGCATGGGTGGACTGCTACTCCCTGGCCAATCTCTTTGTAGTACCTGTGGAGCCAGCCTACTTGGTGTTCTTAGAAGCTTGGGGTCCATTCCCCTGGGAGCTGCTCACCTGCTGATTTCAGTGACTCTTTGGAGCAGAACTCGGATGATTGGACGTCCTTTTCTATACTTTTAGTATCACATGGCTCGTCGGTGAATGTGGATGGTTTGGGATTTCTGCTGGGGTCTGGTATCCAGAAAGCGGTAGTGGATCACTGTGATGATTCCCTCAGTGCATCACCTTTTCAAATCAGCTTCTGTTTCCCACATCATTTCTGATACCCTCTCTATGTTGAAGCTCTGATGTCCAGCAACCCTCCACCTCGCTGTGCTCCATTGTGGGGAGAGCCGTCATTGGCAGGGGGGGAGGGGCGCTCTTTTTTTTTTCCTAATGGGGCAGATATTGTGTATATGTAGCATGCATAGCATCTGTGCCCATTAAAAAAAAAAAAGTTAGACAGGTAGGCGACTGGTCTTGACAAGTCGCTTTTTTGGATCGCTAAAAGCGATCACTTTTTTTTTTTTTTTTAGTGCAACGGGAAGCCATGTTAGAGCATCAATTTCTCCACTAGTTTACATGGCATTTTAATATTAATCAGCTTATTTGCATGGTCGGATCGGGGAATGCAAGATCGTGCAGAAAACCAGGCGGTGAGCCATTTTCTGCTTTTGAGTTGGCAAATGCGATTGTTGTAAAGCTGTTAAAATAGGTTTAGTGACAATTGCTTGCTTTAGTGCAGTAGTCTCAAACTCGCTGCCCGAGGACCACATGTGGTTCGCCAGGTACTATTTTGCGGCCCATGGTCTGTACTAGTGCTGCCCGCTCTTTGCAGCATCCTCCGGCTTCCCCCCTGGCCTCCTGCTCTTACCTTCGGATAAATACCGCAGCCTGCAGAGAGGATTGCCAGTGCTGTAGCGATCCTTGCAGGCTGCCGTCATCCTCAGCAGCACATTCCCTCTACCATGATCCTGCCCCTGATGTCAGAGGAGGTATGGGACCACGGCAGAGGGAACATGCTGTGGAAGCCGATGTCAGAATTAAAGGAACGCTACAGCACCGGTGAACTTCTCTGCAGACTGCAGTAATTAGCTGAAACTAAGACCAGAAGGCCTTGGGGGGGGGGGGAAGCTGGAGGATGCTGCAAAGAAGGGGGGAACATGCAGGCCTTTGAGGGAGGGGGAGGAGGAAAATTTATAGACAATAAAGAGTTTTACCTCATGCAAAATTGTCATTTCTTTAATAAGACATTAACTATTTTTTCTATGGCCCTCCAAGTACCTACAAATCCAAAATGTGGCCCTGCAAAGGATTTGAGTTTGAGACCACTGCTTTAGTGCATCTGGGCCTTAGATTATAAGCAACCTGGGGACAAGGAAATACATTCAGATATACTAGGTATCTCACCTTGAGCTACTTCTGAAAAAGGTGTGAGCTAAATCTAAATAAATATTGTATTTTTTGCTCCATAAGACACACTTTTTCCCCACCTAAAAGTGAGTGGAAATGTCCGTGCATCTTATGCAGCGAAGGTAGTTGTTTAAAAACACCCCACCCCGACATACCATTTTAAATGCCCACGCCACATATGGCTCTCCCTAGCTTCGGTGAGCGCCCGAAGTCTCCTTTCTCTCACCTGTCCAGATCCAGTGTCCCGCCCTCGCGACGGATGGGGCCTTACCTCCAAGCTGCTTCCTGACGCAGTGAGAGAGGTCGTCTTCCCCGCTGTGACTGCTGCTGACCTAATTATGGCAGTCTGCACAGCGCACTTAACAGGCTGCCATTGGCCTCCAAAGTATGTTACCTCTGCTGCGGTCCCGCCCTTGACGTCAGAGGAGGGGCGGGTCCGCGGCACAAACAATGTGCTTTCAAGGCTTGTGCCAGAGTGGTGCATTCAGGAATTTTTTTGAAGATGGCTGGTGATGTGGGGTCTGCAGGGCCTGTTGCAAAAGCATGGCAGCCATTCCGTTTTGTTCTGTTTATGATGGGGATAGTTTTATATTGCATGGAGAAGCTGCAGGATGTGACCAGGTCTCTCATTTTTGAGAAGGTTCTGTTCCTGCGGCATTTGAGGTAATTTTGGTTGAAACACTGGTCATTTTGTCCCTGGGCTGCATTTTAGATGCAGCCTGAGGTAGGTCCACCGAAGAGAAAATTGGGAAGTTGCGTCATTGGGGGTGGACCATGGCAGAAGGAAAGCAGGGAGGAGGCTGCAGGCAGTGTTTCAGAATTGGCTGCTGTGGTCAGTCTGTCAGCGAGACAGAGAAGACAAGGGTGATGGACCGGCGCTAAAAGAAGGGGGAAAGCATGCGACTTAGTAAAAGGGGGGGGGAGGCATTATAATATCTTTATTCTTGTTAGCCATTCCTTTTTTCATCTCATGAGTACACTGCACTCTGTTTTAAACACCAAGGATGTGAAAGTGCTTCCAGTTGCAGAATGCCATTTCTATATTTAACGAGAGATGAGGGAGCATCAGTGCAATCAATTGCATTCATTACATTGTGGCATACTAGGAAGGCCAAAAAGCAGGCTTCATCTTATGCCAGTATGTACACTGCTGAGGATACTGAATGTAGTCCTGACACATTTTCTTAATGCCCTGCAGAACCTTTATGTCAAGTTGATGATAAGTTTGCAAGTGAGTAGAACCTGAAAAGTGATAAGGATTTCTTTTGCATTTTAAGACTTAGCAGACCTAACACTGGAATACTGAGAATCTAGTTTTTGGGTTTTGGTCTTCTGCCTGTAATTTTGTCCTTGAGACTTGATGCAAGGCTGTATATTGGTCAAAAGAACAGACTGACTGAATTTGTTTTAATTAGATCTGGTTTTCTTCCTGAATAATATCCATGATTGAGGGCATTTATTTTGGATGAATGTTTGAACATAAAAATTATTCTAAACTGTGGTATTTCAGACAAGAATGCTCTGAATGCACTATGAAATGTTGCTGTTTTGTCCCATTAGTGTTTGGACTGTAACATTTCAAAGAGTTTGACCAGAGGCTGATGTAGTAGACCAGGAGCAGTTTAGTATGTTGCTATATGGCAGTTAATAAATGGACTTCTGGAAATCCACTGCTTATTCCTAGGATAAGTAGCATAAAATCTGTTTTACTCTTTGGAATCTTGCCAGGTACTTGTGGACTGGGTTGGCTGTTGTTGGAAACAGGATGCAGGGCTTGATGGATCTTTGGTCTGTCCCAGCATGGCAACTCTTTTATGTTCTTATGCTCGCTGAAGGAGCAGCTTTTGAATATGGGAAGGAGGCTTTGGGGGGTAAATTCTGTAGAGGATGCTTAAGGCCCACCTACAGTTAGGCAGGACTTAGGCGTCCAAATAAAGTGGTTAACAAGCAATTTCAGGGTTTTAACGAGTGATAATTGGAACTTGGACGTCCAAAGGATGGGGTAGATATGGGAGTTCTTTCAGCACTTGAAGCTCATCTGAGCATTTTTTTTTTTTCTCCCAATTTTTGGATTGTCTGTTAGGGTCTAGGAGACAATAACTTACTTGTATCCGAGTAAGATAGCATAAAGTATTGGTATTGAGAACTTACTCATTTTCCAATAAGATTTGGGGTGATTTCAACAACTATATAACAAGAAAGCTTGCTCCTAAAACATATGCAAAAAGTGCTCCTGGCAGATAAATCATCTGAATATAAAAGTGAAATCAAGAGTCACTGGGACTATAAGTGTGGAGAAAAAACCTCAGTTAAGCTTCATGGGTTTTGAGGAAAAAAACTCCAGTCACACTCCAATTCTCAGTGATTCAATAATACACTTTCAAGGCTTGTTCAAAAAGTCACTGTTTCCAAATACAGGCCACTTGCACCAGGAGAACACTTGAAAGGCACAAAAATGCACCACTACCAAATTTAATGTAAAGACAGGACTTATCTGTTCCCATTCAAACGCGACCATCCAGTGCTCCTGCAAATGGACACCTGCTTCCAGCATTCCTCAGGGCTGTCTCATGGAAATCCAGTAGTCTAATACTCTTGATAACTACCACAATATTGACCGGATAAATGTTACATCAGGGAGTGCTAGGGAGATAATATTCCTAGATGTTATAAATGACTGCTTCTTGGAGCAACTGGTCCAGGAACTGATAAGAGGGGGAGCTATTTTAGATTTTGTCCTAATGGAATGCAGGACATAGTACAGGAGGTAACTGTGTTGGGTCCGTTGGGAAATGGTGATCATAACATGATCAAATTTGAGCTGATTACTGGAGTGATGTTGCTAAAGAAATCTACTGTAGCGGCACTTAATTTTTGCAAGGGTTGTTATAAAAATTATTACCAAATGGATGGAACTCCACCAATAAGCTATCTCGCTCTGAGAGGAATATAACTTATAAAGCACTATTAATTTGGGGAAAGATAAGTCGCTTGAATAAAACAGCTCTGTAACCATAATTAAATATATAATATATGAATATTCAAGAACTAAGACTCAGAACATTTATAAGCAAACTGAAAATTTATTTAAAAGCATTAATCAAATAGGTAAAGCTGTTACAGATGAGACCTTTTGAGCAAAGACAATAGGATTGCACAAGACAAATGTTGCTAAAATGGAAAGATTAATTTATCTGGATTCAAAAAGTTAGTGTGAATAGTCTTTAAAATGGAGTAGAGGCCGCATGGCCTAGTGAAGCAGCATGGTGATCCAGGGAGTAAAGAATTGTAACTTGATCCATGCTGCTTCCAGAGGGAGAGAGAGAGGATTCCACTTCATATTTATAGGGTTGAGACCCTCCTAGATCTTTGAATCCTTGATGCAAAGCAGTTGTCCCACCCTGAGACTGACAGGCATCGAATCCAATCATAGAGTAGTTTTTCAATTCCCTCTGTTTCTAGGTGTCCCAATACGGAGTATTGTTACTTGTCCTTGCTGAATGTGGTGTGAATCTACATCAGAATGGTTTCCCTCTGTTCTACCCTTTCTTTCCCCATGTGTCTGTTAGTTAGTTTGTTTGACTTTATGATAATGTATTAAATTTATGTGTACGTTTATAATTACTCTGTTGTACCTATTTTTTTATCTGTAAATCGCTTAGCAATTTAAATTAAGCGATTCAACAAATTAAAAATAAACTTGAAACTTGAGGTCATCTGATCGAATCTTCTTTGAGTAGCTTAAAATGCTGTGAAGGGCTTCTATTTGATATTGCAGTCCAGAGATGAATTTGGTGTGAAGGGCTTCTGTTTGATCTTGCAAACTATTCCACTGATATACCTTCTATTATGGGGTAACACTTTCTGAAGGTGATTGGCTCAGTCCTTTCTTTTGTAATAGGTGCATTTAACACAAAAATGAGCGTCTATTGTTCAGACTGGGGTAGTTCAGAGATGAATTTGGTCTTCTGGCCTACATCCTGTTTTCCACCCTGACCCGGTACTTAACACTTTCTGAAGGCAGATGGCTCAGTCCTTTCTTTTGTGTTCTATTGAATGGGGCATTTAATTTCTTTCTGAACAGATGGCTATGCTGGCTCAAAGACCAGAAATTCACTTTTAAATCAATCAAATTAATAATTATAAAACCATTTTAACTCCAAACAGAATTATAAAACCATATCATTTTTACTTTAAGTCCCTCAGAATAAATGATCAATTGCCAAACGTGTTTCCAAAAATATTGTTATTGTTCACATTGGAAGAGTAGATGAACTAAGGTGCCTTTCTCTTTACCACAGGACCAGCATTTATTGGATTCATTAACTTTAATTTTACTCAATTTATAAGGGGCCCATATATCTTTATGTACAATAAAATATATAGAATGTACAAAAGCAGTAAATTTAAGCTTTATGTATTGAGAGCCAAATTTGTTCCCAATGTTTATTTCCATTTTGAGTTTGTGACCATGTGGATTCAGTACCAATACCAACAGGCCAATGAAATTTATTGTTTTGCAAAATTTTATACCAAGCAGACGCTGCTCTTTTCTTGCAAGATATTTTATTAATAAAAACTAATAGGCTTTTAGGTCATTTTTAACAACATGCTATGCCTTTTAATGGAATTATTGTTTGGAAGTGCTTTGGGGATAAAAAGCTCTTCTTGCTCCCATAATCCCTGACTTTGGGTAATTTGCTCTACTCACTCATTGACTTTCCTGTTTACTTTCTGTGGCATTACATATTATACTAATAATAGCAGTATTGGATTGAAGCCTTACTATGAAATAGAAAACATGTGGCATTGAAGTGAGTGGTTGATAGTACAGCAGTTGTATAGACCTTGCCTTGCCATAGAGTATGGTATACAGTATTTTATGGTTTTTTTTGTTATAGTTAAGTATTTTAGGCATATATGTCGCTCATATCAGTTTTAGACAATACTGATGTTGATTCATCTTTACAAATGTGCTTATGAAAAATAATATTGGAATTATCTCCCTTCCATATATATCTAATGTCGGTGAACTCAGGCAAAACTTGGATTTCAATAAACAATCTTTCCTCGGATTTATTTTTGTTAAGTTGCCTGTCAAATTTACAGAAATATAAACACATCAGTGATACAGGAAAAAGTTATGTTTAATGGATTTGTAAAGTGTAAGCAAATGGGGAGATGCATTAGTTCAGTACTATAGGGGCCAAGAAAAAAAAAAGGAAGCATTGGATTATTGGGGTTTGATTTTCAAAGTTAATAACTATACAGCTTTACAAACAAGGGGGTTCATGTACCTGTTTTTAAATCTTCTGCTAAGAGCTTTCCTACTATGTGGGTCTTTGCCAGGTACATGTGACCTGGTTTGGCCACTGTGGAAACAGGATACTGGGTTAGATAGACCATTGGTCTAACCCAGTAAGGCTATTCTTATCATATAGAATAAACCATTAAAGAAATGCAATAGTAAGATGCTGCTTTCCCTATCCTAGGAGTACTTTTCAACTTAAAATAGGGCATCAATTGACAAAATGCATGAAATCCTGTTAAAAAATTAGCCATGAAATTTTCTAGAGCAATTGTTATCCCAGGACAAGCAGGCAGCTATTTTCAACATGTAGGTGACATCATCCACGGAGCCCAGATGCGGACAACCTTCGCAAGCAGACTTGCTTGAAGAACTAAAGTTCACGACTGCTGCACCGCGCATGTGCAAGTGCCTTCCTACCCGATGCAGGTTATGCGTCTCCTCAGTTCTCCGTGGAGCCGAAGTCGTATTTCGACGCTGTGTGCTAAACTCAGTTCTGCTTCGTGCCTTCTCTCACCACAGCTCGTGTTTTATTTTTTTCAGGGTCGCTGAGTTTTTTGCGCGTTTTCATTTTAAAAAACCCCAAAACTTAATTTTATTTTTCCTTTTGTGTCACGGCCTCAGCCTGCGGGCTTCGATCTCACTGAGGCTATTTTTCTGTTTATGTCCCGGCCAGTCACAGGCTTCAAGAAGTGTAGCCGTTGCCAGCACACGGTCTCCCTCACTGACCATCATCCGGAGTCGTGTGCCCACTGTGCTACCCTTCAACATCAAGCCCTCAAACGTTGAGTTCAGGTGGAGAAACTCTTTGGTGGTATGGATCCACTTTCCCTGGTCTTGACCTTGAATCCAGCCAAGTTTCTCACAGGGGTTCCACCTTCTGCCTCGACCTCGACCTTAATCAAACCCTCTTCATTCGGCGAGTCCTCGTCTTTAGACAAATCTGCAAAGTCTTCTGAAGAGAAGCTTGCCTCGCTGCCTCCCTCAGGTCAGGCTGTGGTTATCAAGCTGCCCAAGAAGCATATCCCAAAGTTGAAGTCATTCTTGCTCCTCTTCCTCAGAGACTATAGTCACACCAAATGTACCAGATCCTCAAGTCTTGGTGTCACATTTGGAGGCTATGATCCAGACCATTCTGGATCTGCAGTTTAGTAATATGCTTACCAAACATACTCCTACCTCGACTCTGCTCCCTGCAGTCCATTCTCAGCACTTAGCAGTATCACAAGGAGTCGAGTCTTTGCGAGTGTCTCATCTGGAGTATAAGCACGCTACTCAAAGAGCTGAGTCCTTGTTAGTGCCTCCAGATACCTCGACACAAGGAGCTCAGTCCCTTTTGGTGTCTCGATCTCCAGCCTCCAGCCCTCCTTCCTCGCATAAGGCATTGCCCTTTACGAGGCATAGGAAGAAGATTCCTCGACGTTCCTCTCAGCGGGACCTGCCTGGTTTGAGGCACAGTTCTCTACATCAGTCAAGGCATCCATCGAGGCAAAGATCCTCTTCTCCAGATAGGCCTCGTTTCTTCAGGTCTCGAGACTCTGAGGCCTCCAACTCTGAAGTCAAGGATACCACCTAAACAGGAATTGAGTACAAGTAGAGCAGCTTCCATCACTCCACAAAATCATACCAACTTACCACCTCTACCTCAAAGAATAAAACAGCCCAGGAATAAATGGGTCACAGTAGGCTCAGGAAGACTGCGACATGTAACACAGAAACATCCACCTTCACTAATATTACCTCTACAGAATTCCTTCGCTCCACTAGTGCACTGCGATACTCAGGAAAACAGAAGGGAGGTGGGACTGGAACCAATGAAGGTAACTCAAGAGAACAAGCGCACCCTAAGTACAAATAAAAAAGCCAAAAACAGAAAACTATTACTGTTGGGGGATTCCATCATCAGAGGCATTAACCTTGGAACATAGGGCGAGGAGACCAAAATAGTGAAATGTCTTCCAGGATACTCAGTTACCAGGAGTTCCAGGCAAATACTGACTATAATTAAGGAAGAAACTAAGGATTTTAACACTGATGTTGTTATCCATCTGGGAACAAATGACCTGGCCAACAACTCCACACTTGTAGCACAGAAAGCTTTTCGGGAGCTTGGTGAGGGCGTGAAACCTTTTGTAAAGACTTTAGCTTTTTCTGAAATACTGCCTGTATATGGAAAAGGAGAGCAAAGAGTGAAAAACACAGAGGACTTTAATAGATGGCTCAGAGCCTGGTGTCATCAAGAAGGCTTCAGGTACATAGGAGGATGGGGAAATACATGGAAGGACAAGAAGCTATATTGCACTGATGGGCTACATATTACTACAGCAGGAAAAAGAAACCTTGCAGAGAAATTTAGACAATATTTTTCTAGGCATTTAAACTAGAAGGTGGGGGTGGTGTATGTACGAAGGACAATTATAGAGACCACCCCCGGCAAAAGAAAAGATGTGATAGTAGTAAAGGCTGCAATATCAGCAACTCATTTCTTAGTATTGCAACGGAAAGTGAAACGACACAAAAATCCATACGAAAAAGGAGATTATTGCTGAAAAATAGCTGGAAAGCGATGACCACAAATGCTCGCAGTCTAAGCAACAAAGTTCATGATCTGCAAGCCCTGATATTAAGAGGCAGATCTAGATATTGTTGCTATCACAGAGACATGGTTCAGTGAATCACATGGATGGGATGCAAACATACCGGGATATAATCTTTTTAGGAAGGACAGAGATGGTCATAAAGGTGGAGGAGTAGCTCTCTATGTAAAGATCAATATTCAAGCGACTGAAATGCAAGGGACCTGGGGAGAGGAAGAAGCGATATGGATTGCTCTGAAAAGAGAAGATGGAACTTCTATCTACGTGGGTGTAGTCTACAGACCTCCGACTCAATCGCAGCAAATTGATAAGGATCTGATTGTGGATATCCAAAAGTTTGGAAGGAAAGAGGAGGTTCTGCTGTTGGGAGATTTCAACCTGCCGGATGTGGACTGGAATGTTCTGTCTGCGGAATCGGAAAGAAGTAGGGAGATTGTGGATGCTTTTCAAGAGGCTCTGCTCAGACAAATGGTGACGGAACCCACAAGGGAAAAAGCGATATTGGATCTGGTCCTCACAAATGGAGAGAGTATCTCTAATGTTCGAGTGGGTGCTCACCTGGGTAGTAGCGATCATCAAACGGTTTGGTTTGATTTAACGGCTAAAGTGGAGAGCGGCCGCACGATACTTAAAGTCCTAGATTTCAAACGTACGGACTTTAATGCAATGGGAAAGTACCTGAAGAAAGAGCTGTTAGGATGGGAGGACATAAGAGAAGTGGAAAGACAGTGGTCTAAGCTGAAAGGAGCGATAAAAATGGCTACGGACCTTTATGTGAAGAAAATCAATAAAAACAAGAGAAAAAGGAAGCCGATAAGGTTCTCCAACCTAGTGGCTGAGAAAATAAAGGCGAAAGAGTTGGCGTTCATGAAATATAAAAAAACCCAAGAAGAGGAGAGCAGAAAGGACTACAGGGTGAAACTGAAAGAAGCCAAGAGAGAGATATGTTTGGCGAAGGCACAGGCGGAAGAACAAATGGCTAAAAATGTAAAAAAGGGAGATAAAAAATTTTTCAGATATATTAGTGAAAGGAGGAAGATAAAAAATGGAATTGCTAGGCTAAAAGATGCTGGGAACAAATATGTAGAGAGTGATGAGGAGAAAGCAAATGTGCTAAACAAATACTTCTGTTCTGTGTTCACAGAAGAAAATCCTGGAGAAGAACCGAGATTGTCTGGCAAAGTTACACGAGAAAATGGAGTAGATTCTGCGCCGTTCACGGAGGAGGGTGTTTATGAGCAACTAGAAAAACTGAAGGTCGACAAAGCGATGGGACCAGACGGGATCCATCCCAGGATACTAAGGGAGCTCAGAGAGGTTCTGGCGAGTCCTATTAAAGACTTGTTCAACAAATCTCTGGAGACGGGAGTGATTCCTGGGGATTGGAGGAGAGCGGATGTGGTTCCTATTCATAAAAGTGGTCACAGGGATGAAACAGGAAACTACAGGCCGGTGAGCCTCACTTCAGTTGTTGGAAAAATAATGGAAGTGTTGCTGAAAGAAAGGATAGTGTATTTCCTTGAATCTAATGGGTTACAGGATCCGAGGCAACATGGCTTTACAAAAGGTAAATCGTGCCAAACGAACCTGATTGAATTTTTTGATTGGGTGACCAGAGAGCTGGATCGAGGACATATGCTAGATGTAATTTACTTGGATTTCAGCAAAGCCTTTGATACAGTTCCTCATAGGAGGCTGTTGAACAAACTTGAAGGGCTGAAGTTAGGACCCAAAGTGGTGAACTGGGTCAGAAACTGGCTGTCGGACAGACGCCAGAGGGTGGTGGTTAATGGAAGTCGCTCGAAGGAAGGAAAGGTGACTAGTGGAGTCCCTCAGGGTTCGGTGCTGGGGCCAATCCTGTTCAATATGTATGTAAGTGACATTGCTGAAGGGTTAGAAGGAAAAGTGTGCCTTTTTGCAGATGATACCAAGATTTGTAACAGAGTAGACACCGAAGAGGGAGTGGAGAATATGAAAAAGGATCTGCAAAAGTTAAAGGAATGGTCTAATGCCTGGTAACTAAAATTCAATGCAAAGAAATGCAGAGTAATGCATTTGGGGATTAATAATAGGAAGGAACCGTATATGCTGGGAGGAGAGAAGCTGATATGCACGGACGGGGAGAGGGACCTTGGGGTGATAGTGTCCGAAGATCTAAAGGCGAAAAAACAGTGTGACAAGGCAGTGGCTGCTGCCAGAAGGATTCTGGGCTGTATAAAGAGAGGTGTAGTCAGTAGAAGGAAGAAGGTGTTGATGCCCCTGTACAGGTCATTGGTGAGGCCCCACTTGGAGTATTGTGTTCAGTTTTGGAGACCGTATCTGGCGAAAGACGTAAGAAGACTTGAGGAGGGCGACGAAAATGATAGGAGGCTTGCGCCAGAAGACGTATGAGGAGAGACTGGAAGCCCTGAATATGTATACCCTAGAGGAAAGGAGAGACAGGGGAGATATGATTCAGACGTTCAAATACTTAAAGGGTATTAACGTAGAACAAAATCTTTTCCAGAGAAAGGAAAATGGTAAAACCAGAGGACATAATTTGAGGTTGAGGGGTGGTAGATTCAGGGGCAATGTTAGGAAATTCTACTTTACGGAGAGGGTGGTGGATGCCTGGAATGCGCTCCCGAGAGAGGTGGTGGAGAGTAAAACTGTGACTGAGTTCAAAGAAGCGTGGGATGAACACAGAAGATTTAGAATCAGAAAATAATATTAAAGATTGAACTAGGCCAGTTACTGGGCAGACTTGTACGGTCTGCGTCTGTGTATGGCCGTTTGGAGGAGGATGGGCAGGGGAGGGCTTCAATGGCTGGGAGGTTGTAGATGGGCTGGAGTAAGTCTTGACAGAGATTTCGGCAGTTGGAACCCAAGCACAGTACCGGGTAAAGCTTTGGATTCTCGCCCAGAAATAGCTAAAAAAAAAAAATAATAATAATAATTTAAATTGAATCAGGTTGGGCAGACTGGATGGACCATTCGGGTCTTTATCTGCCGTCATCTACTATGTTACTATGTTACTATGTCACCTCCAGAGCCTTACACCTATGCTGCTTCTCCTGCGAGTGATTCTATCTATTCTCTCAGTGAGTCATCTATACCTGCATATTCAGACCTCAGGTATCAGTACTCCAGAGAAACTTCACTTTCGTTCTCTGCCTTATGAGGCGCCTTAAGATCACCTTCTCCTCGAGATCAGCCTTCCTTGGAGTAGATATCTTTTTCTTCTTTCCTACGTCAAATGAGTAAGGACCTCAGTATTACTTTGGACTCTGATTCCAAATACTCTACGGAGTATTTAGAGGAAATGGGTATGTCTTGTCCTCCTGTAGAGTCTCTTAAATTGCCCATCGATAGACTTCTTTCTCAAACTTTCAAGCAGAATCTTGAAACACCTTATTCCATTCCTGCTGTACCAGGAAAGCTGGAATCTCATTACAGGATGGTCCACTGCAAGGGCTTCGAGAAATCTCAGTTATCCCATCAGTCCCTTCTCGTGGAGTCTTCTTTAACAAGGAGCAATCCTGCCAAGGTTTATGCCACTGTCCCTCCTGGAAGAGAGGGCAGGACCATGAGCAAGTTTTGTCATTGTTTGTATCAAAATTCTCTTATGGCAACTAGAGTTTTGAATTACAATTTTATTTTCACTTATTTCAAGCATTTGGTTAACATCCTGCCTGAATTTTGCAAATATATTCCTCAACATCGTCTTCCAGAGTTTCAGCATGTTACTACTACTCTGGCTCAACTCCGCATGCATCTCCTTCAATCTTCCTATGGTGCATTATTTTGAATTTTCATCGAGGGTCACTGCCTTTTCAGTGGCAATGCGCCGGCTTACCTGGCTCCGCACTGTAGACATGGACCCCAATCTTCAAGATCGTCTGGCCAACATCCCTTGTCAGGGCAATGAATTGTTTGATGACTCCATTGAGGCAGCTACTAAACGATTGTCTGAACTTGAGAAATCGTTTGCTTCCATCATTCGTCCTAAGCCTAAGCCTTCTAACTCTAAAGGCTTCAGGCCTCTTCCATCTTACCAGAGGCATTTTCCACAGAGAGCAGCTCCTTATACACAAGCGCTTCCTAAGAAACAACCACAACAGCAGCAGCAAAGGCAGCAAAAACCTCAGACTCTTGCTGCGCCTAAGGCCTCAACCTTTTTGACCGTCTAATACAGAGCATAACCTCCATCATTCTGCCTCTGTCCTCTCCCCTTCCCATTGGGGGTCATTGCCATCATTTTTACCGCTGGGAGATCATTACATCAGACCTCTGGGTGCTGTCTATCCTCAAGGAAGGATAATCTCTTGATTTCCTCCAGATTCTACCAGATCTTTCACCAAGAGAGTATCCTTCCAATTCATCGCAGACCACCCTTCTTCTTCAGGAAGATCAAGCTCTGCTTCATCTCCGTGCCATCGAGGAAGTTCCCTTGGAACAGCAGAGCAGGGGGTTTTACTCCCGTTACTTCATAGTTCCGAAGAAGACGGGCGATCTGTGCCCTATCTTGGATCTCAGAGCGCTCAACAAATTTTTAGTTAAAGAAAAATTCTGAATGTTGTCTCTGGCATCCTTATATCCCCTTCTAGATCAGAATAATTGGTTATGTTCTCTAGGTCTCAAAGAGGCTTACACTCATTCTCATTCATCAGCCTCTCGACAGTTCCTCAGATTTCAGGTGGGAAATCTGCATTTCCAATACAGAGTGCTACCCTTCGGCCTGGCATCATCTCCAAGAGTCTTCACCAAGTGCCTAATGATAATAGCAGCAACTCTGTGGAACCATGGTCTACAGGTGTTCCTGTACTTGGATGACCGGCTCATCAAAGATTCGACATCTCAAGGGGTTATTGTAGTGACCCAATGGACTATTTGGTTCCTCCAAAGTTTGGGGTTTGAAATGAACTTTCCCAAATCCCAGCTACAGCCCTCTCAAACTCTACAGTTTATCGGAGCAGTCTTGAACACTGTACAACTCAGAGTATTCCTTCCTCCTCAATGTCAGGATGCTCTTCTTCAGTTCTGTCACAAAGTGTCTTCCCTCTCTTTGATTTCAGCAAGACACATGATGGTTCTTCTAGGTCACATGGTTTCTACCGTTCACGTGACTTCTTTTGCCAGACTTCACCTCAGAATCCCTCAGTGGACCCTGGCATCTCAATGGGCTCAGGCTTTCGATCCACTCTCTCAACACATCAGAGTGACTGCTTCGTTGAGACAGTCTCTCCACTGGTGGATGCTCTCTTCCAATCTCTCCAGAGGTTTACTGTTTCAAATGCCCCCTCATCAGAAGCTCCTCACGACAGATTCTTTGACCTATGCTTGTGGGGCTCATCTCGATAGTCTCCGTACTCAAGGCCATTGGTCCAGTACGGATCATAAGTGTCACATCAATCTGTTTCTTCATGACCAGGTAGTCCTCATTCAGACAGATAATAAAGTTACTATGTACTACGTCAAGAAGCAGGGTGGAACAAGATCTCTTCCTCTTTGCCAAGAAGCTCTGAAGGTTTGGAATTGGGCAATCCTTCACCACACCTTCCTGAAAACTGTCTATTTTCAAGGAGAGAAAAACTGTCTGGCGGACAAATTGAGTCGTCTTCTACAACCTCACGAATGGACACTCTATTTCTCGCCTCTTCATCACATTTTTTCTCAGTGGGGAACTCCTCAGATAAATCTCTTCGCATCTCCCCACAACAACAAACTGCCTCAGTTCTGCTCCAGGATATACTCCCCTCACCGACTGGAGGCAGATGCATTTCTCCTGGAATGGACGAATCGGTTTCTCTATACGTTCCCTCTATTCCCTCTCATACTCAAGACACTTGTCAAACTCAAACAGGAACATGACACCATGATTCTGATAGCTCCTCGGTGGCCCAGGCAACCTTGGTTGTCCCTTCTACTTCAACTCAGTAGCAGGGAGCCACTACTTCTATCAATTTTTCCCTCTCTGCTTACACAGAGTGAGGGGTCTCTACTTCATCCCAACCTGCAGTCTCTACACCTGACAGTTTGGTAGCTCTCAACTTAACTGCCACTCTACAGTTTTCTCAATCTGTACAGGACATTTTAGAGGCTTCTAGGAAGCCTACCACTAGACAATGCTACAATCAGAAATGGACTAGATTTTCTGCTTGGTGCACCATTCATCACAAGGAGCCTCAATCTACCGCCTTGTCTTCAGTTTTGGATTACCTGTTCCATTTGTCTCAATCAGGCCTTAAATCCACATCCATTCGAGTCCATCTCGGTGCAATTGCTGCTTTTCATCAGCCTATCGAAGGGAAACCCCTTTTGGCTCATCCTGTGGTTTCCAGATTTATGAAAGGTCTTTTCAATGTCAAATCACCTCTCAAACCTCCTCCAGTGGTTTGGGATCTCAATGTTGTTCTTGCTCAGTTGATGAAGCCTCCTTTTGGCTTCGGTTCATCTTAAATATCTCACTTGGAAAGTGATTTTTCTCATTGCTGTCACGTCTGCTCGCAGGGTCAGCGAGCTACAAGCTTTAGTTGCAGACCCACCTTTCACAGTATTCCATCATGACAAGGTGTGTCCTCCATACTCATCCTAAATTCATACCTAAAGTGGTTTCAGAATTTCCTCTCAATCAATCCATTGTTCTTCCAGTGTTTTTTCCAAAGCCTCATTCTCATCCTGGAGAAACAGCTCTTCATACTCTGGGCTGTAAGCATGCTTTGGCTTTCTACTTGCAAAGAACTAAGCCACACAGATCTGCACTTCAACTTTTTGTACCCTTTGATCCAAACAAGTTGGGACATCTGATTTCCAAGTGCACCATCTCCAACTGGTTAGCTGCTTGCATCTCATAAGAACATAAGAAATGCCTTCACCGGATCAGACCGTGGTCCATCTTGTCCTGCGATCCGCGCACGCGGTGGCCCATTTAGGTTCTCCTTTTTGGAGACCCGGATTTCCCGTATCCTTCAATATGATTTGCAAGAAGGTGTGCATCCAACTTGCGCTTGAAACTCGGAACAGTATTCTCCGCCACAACCTCCTCCGGGAGAGCATTCCAAGCGCCAACCACTCGCTGTGTGAAGCAGAACTTCCTAACATTTGTCCTAAACCTGCTATGCTCTGGCCGGACTGCATAGTCAAAGCCCATAAAGTCAGAGCCATGGCGGCATCAATAGCTTTCCTTAGATCTACTCCTATTGAGGAAATCTTTAAAGCTCCCCTGGTTTGCTTCTCTGCTAGGTATCTGAACTGAGGAGATGTGCGTCCTGTGTCGGGCGGGAAGGCACTCGCGCATGCACGGTGCGGCAGTCACGAACTTTCTAAACTTCTTCAAGCAAGATTGCTTGTGAAGCTGTTAGCATCTGGGCTCCATGGACGACATCGCCCACATGTTGAGAATAGCTGCCTGCTCTCCCTGGATAACACCTGTTATCCCAGGACAAGCAGGCAGGTATTCTCACTAGTGGGTGATGTCATCCGACAGAGCCCCGATACGGACATCTTGCAAGCATGTCTTGCTTGAAGAAACTCAGAAGTTTCGAGATGCCCGCACCGCGCATGCGCCAGTGCCTTCCCGCCCGATGGTCCGAAGTCTATCTTCAATTTGCGCCCATTGAATCTCTTTTTTGCCTTCTATTTTGCCGCGGGTTGAGTTCTTTTGGCTCTCCTGTGCATTTATTTCTTTCTTTGATTTTCTTTTTTCAAAAAAAAAACAACAAATTTTTCCTTCCGATACCGGGTCGGCCGCGTGGCTGGGGCCCCGCGCCTTCGACCTTGCGGCGGAGCTTTTCCGGCCTATGTCCCGGCCGATTACCGGTTTTAAAAAGTGTAGCAAGTGCCAGCCCGTGATTTCGCTCACGGACCCTCATCGACGCTGCTTACAGTGTCTGGAACCGGATCACTTCCCGAAATCGTGCCGGCCTTGCTCCACTCTGACGGCGAGAGCGTTTAAGCGCTGCTGTCTGCTGTGGGAGTCCATGTTCAAGATGGAAGCTTCATCGGATCCTGCAGCTTCGACATCGACGGGTGCTTCGACTCCTTCCGCGAAGCCCTCTGCCTCCCCGGCTGCTTCGGGCCTCCTGAAACCGGTATCGTTCACACCGGTTTCGGCCCCGGCTTCGGCGCCGGTGCCTTCCTCCGTCTCCTCGGACCCCTACAGTTCCACCGGTGATGCTCAAGGTGCCGAAGACTGGCAAGCAGAAGCACGCAGCACCGAAGGAGCGCGGAGACCGTGCGGAAGGGCCCCCTTTTGGTGCGGATCCCTCCATATCGGCTTCGTTGCGGTCCCTTCTGGAGGCTCAGTTCGTGGAACTCATGCAGACCATGGGGCCTCGGCTGATTGCCACCATCCAGGGTGACCTCCCAGCTTCGGCTTCGAGGGGCGGACCGCCCCCTCCTCCTCCTGCTCGCCGCACGACCTCATTGCTCGGCGAGGAGGAGCGGCAAGCGGTGTCCGGGTTCTCGAGGAGGTCCTCCATTAGTGCTGTGCCTCCTTTGGAACCGATTCCCTTGAGGAGGGCCTCCCTTAGTGATATGCCTCCCTTGGAGCCCAACCCCTCGAGGAAAGCCTCGTTTAGTGACCTGCCTCCCTTGGAACCGATTACTCCGCCCCATGACTCAGTGTGGCGTCCACCTTCGGGGCCACCCAGTCCTGGGCATAGCAGGAAGCAGGACAAGTTCTTCCAAACCCCCTATCAAGCCTGGGCGTCGTCGGGGGAGGCGCCGACTCTTCTGCCTCTGCGATCGACGGCATCGAGTCCGATCTGCTCCTTGGAGGCGTCTGACCCAGTTTCTCACAGACGGGCTCGATCCCCTTCCAGGCATCGAGAGGGGCATCGATCCAGACATTCTTCGAAGCATTCCTCTCGGCACTCGACCGTCTCGCCTCAGAAGAAATTGCCTCGGTTGGGGTATGCTGCTTCGACTGGGTCTCCTCCTCCGGGCCCGGAGTTCGAAGACCCCGAGGTTTTCTACTCGTCCTGTTGCTCGCAGGCCTCTCTGGAGCCTGAAGCCTCTTCTTCTTCTAGTCCGTCTCGCAGACCGGCGACGGCGGACCAACTGTCCTTTTCATCGTTCCTCAGGCAGATGGCAGATGACATGGACATTACTCTCGATGCTGGGTCTCAATATTCCAAGGAGTACCTCGATACCATGCACTTGCCTCGTCCTCCGGCAGAGTCCTTGCGGCTTCCCCTGCACAAGCTCCTCGACCAGACCTTCATGCGATGCTTCGAGTCTCCTTACTCTATCCCTGCGGTCCCTGGCAAATTGGATGCGCGGTACCGCACGGTGCATCATAAAGGCTTCGAGGGTCCTCAGCTTTCTCACCAGTCCCTCCTGGTCGAATCCTCGCTCAAGCGGTCTCATCCTGGCCAGGTCTATGCTTCAGTGCCTCCGGGCCGCGAGGGCAGAACCATGGATAAGTTTGGTCGACGCATCTATCAGAATTCGATGATGACGTCTCGAGTCCTGAATTACAATTTCCACTTTGCAGCCTACTTGGAATTTTTTCTACCTGTGCTTCAGAAGTTCACACCATACATCGAGTCCCAGGCTAGGTTTGAGCTTGAGGAAGTGGTTGCTTCGCTGTCCCAACTTCGGCTTCAGTTAATGCAATCTGCCTATGATGCGTTCGAGCTCTCAGCCCGAGCGGCGGCCTGCTCGGTGGCAATGTGCCGGTTGGCCTGGTTGCGGACCATTGATATGGACCCGAATCTTCAGGACCGCCTGGCGAACGTCCTGTGTGCTGGGGCGGATCTTTTTGACGAATCCATCGAGACTGTCACGAAGAAGTTGTCTGACCACGAAAAGTCCTTCCAATCTATCCTTCGGCCAAAGCCTAAGCCTCAGCAGTCTTGACCTTCTCGCCCACCGTTGATTTATCAGTGGCGTTATCAGCCGAGGCAAACTACACCTGCGAGGCAACCGGCGAAGTGACAGCCTCCCCAGAAGGGTCAGCCTAAGTCTCAGTCGCCTGCTATCCCTAAGACCACTCAGCCTTTTTGACTGTCTCGTCGAGGGCATAACCAATCTCGTTCTGCCTCCCCATGTTTTTCCCATCGGAGGGCGCCTCCATCATTTTTATCATCGCTGGGAGGCCATAACAACCGACCTCTGGGTCCTTACTATCATCAAGGAAGGATACTCTCTTCATTTCCATCGGGTCCCTCCGGACCCCCCTCCAAGAGAGTATCCTTCCAACTTGACTCAGACCGCTCTTCTTCTTCAGGAAGCTCAGGCTTTGCTCCGGCTTCGTGCCGTGGAGCCGGTCCTGACGGACCAACTGAACCAGGGGTTTTACTCCCGGTACTTCCTTGTTCCGAAGAAGACGGGCGACCTGCGACCCATTTTGGACCTCAGGGTCCTCAACAAATTCCTAGTCAAAGAGAGGTTTCGCATGCTGACACTTGCTTCTCTCTACCCCCTCCTCGAGCAGAACGACTGGTTATGCTCTCTGGATCTCAAGGAGGCCTACACTCATATTCCCATTCATCCGGCCTCTCGCAAGTTCCTCAGATTTCGGGTGGGACATCTCCATCTGCAGTATCGAGTGCTTCCATTCGGCCTGTCTTCGTCCCCCAGAGTCTTCACCAAATGTCTGGTGGTGGTGGCTGCGGCCCTCCGGAACCAAGGTCTTCAGGTATTCCCCTACCTCGACGACTGGCTGATCAAGGCTCCCTCGGCCTCAGGGGTCATCTCAGCGACCCTGTCAACGATTCTGTTCCTGCAGAGTTTGGGATTCGAGATCAACTTTCCCAAGTCTCATCTCAAGCCGACCCAGTCTCTTCCCTTCATCGGGGCTGTCCTGGATACCGTACGTCTCAGAGCATTCCTTCCTCCTCAGCGCATGGATGCTCTTCTTCATCTCTGCCAGTCTGTGTCTTCTCGCCAGACCATCTCAGCGAGACACATGATGGTCCTCCTGGGCCACATGGCCTCTACAGTTCATGTGACGCCGTTTGCCAGACTCCACCTCAGAATTCCTCAGTGGACCCTGGCATCTCAGTGGACTCAGGTGTCGGATCCGTTGACTCGACACATCACAGTCACTCCTGCTCTTCGGTAGTCTCTACTCTGGTGGATGACCTCTTCGAATCTATCCAGAGGTTTGCTGTTTCATTCTCCTCCCCACCAGAAGGTTCTCGCAACCGATTCCTCGACCTATGCCTGGGGAGCGCATCTGGATGGGCTTCACACTCAGGGATTCTGGACCTGTGCGGACCGACTCCATCAAATCAATCTTCTGGAGCTCAGAGCCATCTTCAATGCTCTTCAAGCTTTTCAACATCTGCTTCGCGACATGGTGATCCTCATTCGCACCGACAATCAGGTCGCCATGTATTATGTCAACAATCAGGGGGGCACGGGCTTGGCCTCCCTCTGCCAGGAAGCTCTCAGAGTCTGGGATTGGGCGGTTCGCCACAACGCCTTCCTCAAAGCTGTCTACATTCAGGGGAGGGACAATGTCTTGGCGGACAAACTGAGTCGTCTTCTCCAGCCTCACGAATGGACACTCCATTCCAAGCCCCTTCATCAGATCTTTGCTCAGTGGGGAACGCCTCAGATAGACCTCTTTGCGGCTCCCCACAATTTTAAGCTGCCTCAATTTTGCTCCAGGATCTACGCTCCTCATCGCCTCGAGGCAGATGCTTTTCTGCTGGATTGGGGGAATCGCTTTCTGTATGCGTTTCCGCCATTCCCTCTCATTCAAAAGACTCTGGTCAAGCTGAAGTCCGACCATGCCACCATGATTCTGATAGCTCCTCGGTGGCCCAGGCAACCTTGGTTCTCCCTTCTACTTCAACTCAGCAGCAGGGAACCGTACCTACTTCCAGTGTTTCCTTCACTGCTTACTCAGCATCAGGGGTCTTTGCTTCATCCCAACCTGCAGTCTCTCCACCTGACAGCTTGGTTCCTCTCAACGTAACTCCGCACCAGTTTTCCCAGGCGGTGAGGGATGTCTTGGAGGCTTCCAGGAAGCCTGCTACTCGTCAATGCTACTCCCAGAAATGGACTAGATTTTCTTCATGGTGTATTTCCAATTCTAAGGAGCCTCAGCGAGCCTCCCTATCCTCTGTTTTGGACTATCTTTTACATCTGTCTCAATCTGGTCTCAAGTCGACATCTATACGAGTCCACCTGAGTGCTATTGCGGCTTTCCATCAGCCTCTACAAGGGAAACCTCTCTCTTCTCATCCTGTGGTTTCCAGATTTATGAAAGGACTTTTTCATGTCAATCCTCCTCTCAAACCGCCTCCAGTGGTTTGGGATCTAAATGTTGTCCTTTCTCAGCTTATGAAACCTCCTTTTGAGCCTCTGAGCAAGGCTGCACTAAAGTTTCTCACTTGGAAAGTGGTTTTTCTGGTGGCCCTCACATCTGCTCGCAGGGTCAGTGAGCTTCAGGCCTTGGTGGCGGACCCACCTTTCACAGTATTCCATCATGACAAGGTGGTCCTCCGCACTCACCCGAAATTCCTGCCTAAAATGGTCTCTGAATTTCACCTCAACCAATCCATTGTGCTTCCAGTGTTCTTTCCAAAGCCTCATTCTCATCCTGGAGAATCAGCTCTTCACACTCTGGACTGTAAACGTGCTTTGACTTTCTACTTGGATCGCACCAAACCACACAGAACTGTTCCTCAACTTTTCGTCTCCTTTGATCCAAACAAGTTGGGACGACCTGTATCGAAGCGCACCATCTCCAACTGGATGGCGGCTTGTATCTCTTTCTGCTATGCCCAGGCTGGATTACCCCTTCCCTGTAAGGTCACAGCCCATAGGGTCAGAGCAATGGCAGCCTCTGTAGCCTTCCTCAGATCGACACCGATTGAGGAGATTTGTAGGGCTGCCACTTGGTCCTCGGTTCATACGTTCACCTCTCATTATTGTCTGGATACTTTCTCCAGACGGGATGGGCAGTTTGGCCAAACTGTGTTACAAAATTTGTTCTCCTAAGTTGCCAACTCTCCCTCCATCCCATTGAGGTTAGCTTGGAGGTCACCCACTAGTGAGAATACCTGCCTGCTTGTTCTGGGATAAAGCAATGTTACTTACCGTAACAGTTGTTATCCAGGGACAGCAGGCAGCTATTCTCACGTCCCACCCACCTCCCCTGGGTTGGCTTCTCTGCTAGCTACCTGAACTGAGGAGACACGCCCGGACCATCGGGCGGGAAGGCACTGGCGCATGCGCGGTGCGGGCATCTCGAAACATCTGAGTTTCTTCAAGCAAGACATGCTTGCAAGATGTCCGTATCGGGGCTCTGTCGGATGACATCACCCACTAGTGAGAATAGCTGCCTGCTGTCCCTGGATAACAACTGTTGCGGTAAGTAACATTGCTTTACGGTAAGTAACTGTGCTTTTTCTCATCTTGTAAAGGGAACAGGAATTCTGCTCAGTCATTGTGTGTGCGTGCATATATGTTAGCATATGTGGCAAATGTAGGGTGCTTTAGTCCTGTTACTGTCCTATAGATAAGAGCTGTCGCTCCTTATCACAGCCGCCTCTTGAAGTGCTATGAAAGAGAGGTTGGGACCTAGTTCTGCCAAAACTCTTTTCTCTGGGGTCTGTGGCGCTTATGTGGCGCAGGATGTTCTATAAAGGTTCCAACAGCTTCCTGCCATTGTCAATATGTGGGCCTTTTACAGTCAGAGGTGGCCTTTGTGGGATGGGGGGCAGTTGGGAAGAGAAAGGGAGAAAAGTTGGATCTGGGGATGGAAGGGAAGGAGAAATGTTAGAAAGGAGAGAGAGATGCAGCATCTTTTTTTTTTTTTCATCTCTATTCAGCATCAAGGGGGAGGGAAGAAGAACAACAGCAAAGAGGGAACAAAATGTTGGACCAAGGGAAGAGAGGAAGAGAGATGTGGTAATGAGGAATAGATATAAGGAAATGGGAGGCTGGTAAAGGAGTGAGATAGGAAATGGGAGCACTAGGGACTGAGAGAAGATGGAGAATTGAGGTAGCTGAAAATTTAAAAAGAAGGGTGAAAAAGAGGGCAAGATTTGAGTGGACAGAGGCAAAAAAGAAAAAGTTAAGAAAGCTGAATGGGAAAAATCAATATGTTGGAGACGGGCATAAGGAGGGAATGGAGCAAGAGCGAGAAGAGAAGAAAAAATGGACAGCAGACACTGGAAAGAAAATTAGTAGAAGATAGGCAAAAAGCAGAAAGAGAAACTGGGACCAATATGATGGAAAAGCAAAAGGACCAGACAACAAAAGATAGAAAAAATGATTTAATTTTCTATTTTGTGATTACAATCTCAGATTTGGAATGTGTATCCTGTCAGAGCTGGTGTTAGACAGCAAGCATGAACTAGGACCTAAAAGAGAGAGGAAAAGTCTTTTTGTTTGACTTTGTACCACAGAGCCGGCATGGGGTTGGAGAGGTTGTATCCTATACTTCTACTAAGATTAAGGGCTCCTTTTACAAAGCCGTGGTAGTAGTTTAATGGGCATAATAGCATGCGCTAAACCGCTGGATGCGCTAGCAGCTACCACCTTCTCTTGAGCAGGCAGTAGTTTTTTGGCTAGCGCGGGGGTAGCACATGATTAAAAGTTATGCCTGCTAAAGCTGCTACTGCGGCTTCGTAAAAGGAGCCCTAAGTATCTCTGTTTGGGTTTTTTTGGTAAATATTTTATTAATTTTCCAAAAAACTTAATGCAATATACATTTAACAATTAGAGAATAAAGCACAAAAAGCAGTTTCATCTTATAAATATATACATACAGGGCTCCTTTTATCAAGGTGCGCTACGGGGGTTAGCGTGTCGGACATTTCATCATGCGCTAACCCTGCGGCACACCAAAAAACTAACGCCTTGTCAATGGAGGCGTTAGCGACTAGCACGGCAGGCAGTTGAACGCGTGGTATTCCGCACGTTAACCGCAGCTTGATAAAAGGAGCCCACAGTATCTTTTATGTTGAATCGGTTTTTATTATCAAAAAAATACAAAAACACAAACCAACAAACACGAATCACAATTACAAAGAAAATAATCAGATACATGAGATCGGATTCAACACCCCTCCCACCCCACCCCCACCCCAAACTCCCTGATCTGAAAAGTAGCAGAACCCTAGTGCAGTAGGCTTGGACTCAGATAACCCACTGCCAACGAGAAAAGCTAAACTCCAACACTGAGAAGAGAGAAAGAAGAAAAGAAAAAAAAAAAAAAAAAAAAAAAAACGGGGGGGGGGGGGGGGGTGTGAAAGAATAGAAGGTGCACCTGGTGCCCTCACAAAAATACAACAAGCTCGGGGCCCAGAGAGAATTACAATAAATTCAGGATGTCACTTCGAGCCCGTGGTGATAATGAAAAAAGATAAGAATCCCAGATCCGCAGAAATTGCCGTTTTCTTCGCAGGCTAAAAGACGCATCCTTCCGCTCCAACAGCAGCAGAGCATGCAAACGATTCCTCCAAGCCCAAAAGGAGGGCAAGGTATCTCCAATCCAAACGGCCAGAATCACCTTCTTCCCCAAGACACCCACCCGTCTCATAAACTGCCGCTGACCCGAATCAGATAAACAAAAGGCCTCATATTTATCCAGCAGGAGACCAGCAGCAGAAAGGGGGAGTGCCTTACCAAAAATGCGCTCCACATAAGATAAAACCCGTCTCCAGAAGAGTTTAACTTTCACACAGGACCAAAAGGCATGAATAAACGAGTGGGGTTGCTGGAGACACTTGGGACACAACGGAGAATCCGTATAACCTGAATAATATAACTGACTTTTCGTAAAATAGCCGCGATGAATCACCCTAAATTGACACTCCCGGAGATCTGCATTAACAGACACTCCTGGAATTCTGGAAATTAATGAAGGGAGATCCAAAGCATCCTGAGCCATCCCCAAATCTTGACACCAGCGAGCTTGGAGTGCAGCACGATCAGCCGGACCTAACCAACGCTGGAGATCTTTATAAAGACCTGAAACCGTAAACCCAGTCTCCAAATAGGGATCCAGTAGTGTCGCAAATCTATCCTCAATAGGAAACGCCAAAGCGGCTCGGGGGAGAGATTGGATATAATGATGAAGTTGCCGAAACGCAAAAAAGTCACCCACAGAAAAAATTCCAGACCGGACTAGAACATCCCAAGATTTTAAAGAGCCATCAGCCTGGAGAACATGAGCAAGCAGCGTATAATCCCGAGATGCCAGTTTACGAAAACAAGCATTCTCACTACCAGGGCTAAATTGCAGATTCCCCTGAATAGGTAAGTATCTAGTAGTCGAGGGAGTACCATTCCAAGAATGCAATACATAAGACCAGATGATGCGTAGAGAGTGTAACAACACACTTCCCCTAAAGGGCACCGGTAAGGCAGACCGAGGCGACTGCACCAAGGACAAAATATGCCAAGGGGCAAAAAAATCCTTCTCATAGGGTTTCGGAGTAAAATCCTGGCGATCCGAAAGCCACTCCCCCAGGTAACGCAACAAACAGGCCGCATTGTATAACCGGAACTGCGGTAACCCCAGTCCCCCGCTTCCCCACGAGCCAAACAGGTAACGCAACGCCACCCGTGGTCGTCGACCCCCCCAGCAGAATCTAGAAAGCATAGAATGCAATTTAGTGATATCCCGTTTCAAAAGCCACAAAGGAAGTAACTGCAAAGTATAAAGCCATTTTGGAAAAAGGATCATGTTAAACAAATGGATCCTGCCTAATAAAGACAGTGGAAGAGGAGACCAACGAGCAAAGTACTCAGTCGAGGAACAGAACAAAGAATCAATGTTGATGCGATATAACGCCGAAGTGCAAGGCGTCAACAAGATCCCTAAGTAACGAATCGAAGAGGAAGCCCATTGAAGCGGGAAGGGCCCAGGCCAAGAGTCCCGTAATGACGAGGACGTGGCCAACGCTAAAGATTTGTCAAGATTAAGCTTAAAACCAGAATAATCTCCATATTCCTGAAAAGTGGCCATCAGATTGGAAAGAGATACAATGGGATCTGAAATATGAACCAAGAGATCATCCGCAAAAGCCGAGATCTTGAATTCGGAAGAACCAATTCGAATACCTGAAATAGCTCTATTAAGTTGAATATCACGGATCAAGGGGTCTAACGACAGAGCAAAGAGCAATGGAGAAAGGGGACAGCCCTGACGCGTACCACGACGGATGGGGAACAGAGGAGAACTATGGCCATTGACCCAAACGAAGGCTGTAGGTGAATGATAAAGCACCCGAATCGCATCCTGAAAAAACCCTGTTATGCCATACCGAGTTAAAACCGCAAATAAAAAGTTCCAAGAAACACGGTCAAAGGCTTTTTCCGCATCAAAGCTGACCAATAGGGAAGGAAGACGGGTCCTCTCCACAAATTCCAAAGAAGCCAGTATGGATCTAATGTTTTTCACACTAGTACGCCCCTGCACAAATCCCACCTGAGGGGAAGCAATCAAATCAGGAAGAACACAAGCCAATCGATTAGCCAAAACCTTGGCAAACATCTTGGCCTCCACATTCAACAGTGAGATAGGACGGTAAGAAGAAGAAAGGGCAGCATCCCTATTAGGGACTATTTGAGCAGAGGAGAGAGAATCCGGAAGGGTACCCCGCTGGACAGCGGCCGTGAAGGTCTCAGCCAGTACAGGTGCTATGGTGGGATGGAGGAGTTTATAGAATTCCATCCGGCCTGGGGGCCTTCAGCAACGACCCATTCTGTATTACTCTTGCTACCTCCTCAGCCGTGATAGGGGCATTAAGACGCACCACTGCCTGAGCAGACAGACCCGGAAGGGAAAGGCCATCTAAATAGGCCGTGCCATCCATTAAATCAGATTGTTGTGAATAAAGTTGCCTATAGTAGTCAGAGAACACCGCGTTGATCTCGGCATCCGTCCGGACCATGGCCCCCCCATCTGAGCGAAGTTGGAGGACAGGAGTACGACCCGCTGACCGACGGACCACCCTTGCCAAGAGCGTCCCACGTTGGTTCCCATGGCGAAAAAGTTGATACCTATAATAAGCAAGCGACTTGATCGTTCTAGCATGCAACAATTCCTGAAGCTTGCACTGGGAGGCCAAGAGCTGAGAACGCAAAGAGGAAGTGTGAGATTGACTGTAAAGCCGACGTAGGTCACCTACCCTACGTTCCAAGTGTAAAATCTCCCTATCTCGAGCACGTCTTTGATGGCTGGAATATGACATGATCTCACCGCGCAGCACCGCTTTCGCAGCCTCCCAGAAGAGAGTAGAGTCAGCCCGATGTTCCATATTATGGTGTTGATAGTCAGACCATTTCCGAAGCAGAAACTCCTGAAATTTCGGATCCTTATACAAACGGAGCGGAAATCGCCAGCGGAAAGAACCCGGGGAAGAGACATCCAAATGCAAGGTCAACAAAATCATGGTGTGATCAGAGACATCAAAGGAACCAATCGTGGCCGATTCAATCCGAGAAAACAAAGAGCTAGAAGTCAACCAGTAATCAATCCGGGATAAAGAGGCATGAGCCCTAGAAATGTGAGTATAATCACGCTCACCTGGATGAAGCGTCCGCCAGACATCAAGAACATCCAATGATGAGCAAAGTAAAGAAATACCCCTAGTAGGATGCACCCTATCCTGGGGAGTAGGAAGTGATTTATCCAACAAAGGGTCATGAACACAATTGAAGTCCCCTCCCACCAATAAAGGAATATCAGAATGTTGACCAAGAAGGCGAATAAGCGAGGAGAAAAACCGAGAGTCATAGCTGTTAGGAGCGTAAACATTACAAAGAATCACAGGCTGACGATGAAGGAGCGCCTTAGCAATGATATACCGTCCCCCAGGATCCGCCCACTGCTGTTGAAGGACAAAGGGCAACCCCTTCCGAATCAAAATCAGAACTCCCGCCTTACGGTTGTTCGCCGGTGCTCCCAAATGTTGACCAACCCACCAAGTCTGGAGTTTAGCATGCTCTGCCGCTGACAAATGCGTCTCCTGCAAGAAGACAAGATCAGCTCTCTGACGGTTCAAGGCTCTCAAAATTTTTTGTCGTTTAATAGGTGAAGTGACCCCATTTATATTCCAGGAAATACATCTAAGAGGCTTCATAAGTGAAAGTAGAAAGACAAAGGACAGGCAAAAATCCAAAAAGAGAACCGAGAGCGAGGCCGTCCCAGCCAGCGACCAGCTCCCAGGACCTCAATCCAGACCCGAGCTTCCACCACCAGACAAAAGGCCATCTGTAGGGCACCAGGAACACACAAAAATAAACAAAAGAAAAGGGAAGAGAGAAAAAAAAAAAAAAAAATAAAACAAAAAAAAAAAAAAAAAAAAGGAGAAAGAGAAAAACAAAAAGAAAACCCCCCATACCCACCCACCCACCCGCCCCTTCCTCCCACCATCCCCTCCCCATCCCTCTTGTGACCCACTAGTGGTCCAAGGGCCCTGTGAAGTAGCTCCCAACCGCCCCCCCCCTAGCAGACAATATGTACAAGAAACAACCCTCGCCGAGTCAAAGCAACCCCAGCTATAGGCAGTCAAAAAAAATGCAATGCACCCCAGAATCCACCCCAAACAACACAGAAGCAATCCCAACCACACCTCGCCCGATGCCCCATAACAGACTAGGCATTAAATTTGGGCAACCACCAATCAGGAAACAATGCAATATAAATCAACAAGCAAATGCTCAACGGAGCCTCCATAGGTACCATCAACCCCCACTACCCAACACTCAAATACTCCCTCCCTGTCTGACCCAGCCACGCTAATCCCTCAATCATACAGTCACTCGGGAAGGGAGAATCGCTCCCTATATACAAAACACTCCATCCAACTCAACAGAAACATGCACTCCCCTCCCAATCATCCACACAGTCCAGGAAGGATAAGAAGGAATATTGTCCGAAGGAAGTCCAGATCGGTCCATCGCGCCTGCACCACATCAAGGTCTGCCAGCCCTCAAAATAAGTACTGCCCAGAGCAGACCACCACGGGAGCTGGCCGTCTGGCATCAAGGCTTCCAGGACACATCAGACAGAGGAGGCATATAAAGACCAGTGGAACTCCAGCTGAAAAGAACCAACGGGCTATCAAGGAGCAGGGTCTGGGGCCTGCAAGGATTGCAAGAAGCGAAGCGCCTCAGCCGCCACCATAAAGAAGTGAGTCTGACCAGCATGTCGGATCCGCAGACGTGCAGGATACAGCAAGGCAAAAGAAATTTTCATCCGAAACAGCTGGGAGCAGATGGGAGTAAACTCCTTCCGTTTGGCTTGTAGAGCTGGGGAATAGTCCTGGAAACATAACACCCTGGAGTTGTCATACAGCAGGGGGCCCGAAGTGCGAATGGCTCGCAGAATCTCTTGTTTATGGGCAGAGTTCAATAACTTAAGGATGACAGTTCGAGCTCGCGAGCCTGGTGCTCCCAGCGGGCCCAAACGATGAGCGCGTTCAATTCTCAGGGGACCATGTGCTTCAGATAAGGTTAAAGAGCACTGCAGCCAAGATTCCAGAAAGGAATGGAGCTCACCATCCTTCACTGATTCAGATAAGCCTACCAGTCGCAGATTCCCCCGACGAGACCGATTCTCAAGGTCCTCCACCTTTGCTTCCATAGCGACCAGCTGAGCTCGCAGTTGTTGATGGTCCCCTTCACGTTGCTGAACTCTATCCTCCAAAGTGGTGAGACGTTGCTGATAGGAGGCAAACTCTCCCTGCAGCGTCTCCAGCCGAGTGTCCACAGAATCTAATTTGTCCACGATAGGTTGCAGTTTCGTGGTCAGGGATCCCTCCAGTAGTAGTTTCACTTCAGCCACTATTTCGGACACCCACGCGGTCGGCGCCGGGAGCAGCGGAGGAGACTCGCGGTCGGCCATCTTGGAATCACCCGCGCGACCGCGATCCCTCTCCCGGCGCGGCAGCTTGCTGGTCATAAAGCCCCGATGGCAGGAAAACACTGTGAGAGAGTCACACCACTTCCAGCGCCAAAATCAGCGGCGAAATCGCTGCGTTCTGGGGTCAATAATCGCCGATGGCGGGAACGGGATCGGGAGCTTACCCCACCGACGTCTGCTCAGCAGCTCGACATCACGTGACCCCGCCCACAGTATCTTTATCCCACCCACCCTTTCATTAAGTAATCAATAATGAATACATATTTATACTTTCAAAATCTTTATCTTTACATAATACTAAAGAATTCCCACCCTGGATGTGAATAGAAGTATCTTAATAAAAAAATTTGGCCTGTGTTTTAGATTTCGGCCTCTTATGTGATTTGAGTTTGAGATCCCACCTGCCTAACCCACATTTTCTTGAATTCACACAGTGTATCCACCACCACTTCCGGGAGACTGTTCCACGCATCTACACCCTTTCTGTAAAAAGGTATTTCCTTAGATTATTCCTTAGATTACTTTGGAGCCTATCACCTATCACCTATCACCAACTTCATCCTATGCCCTCTTATTCCAGAGCTTTCTTTCAAATGAAAGACTTTATTCATACACATTTATGCCACATAGTTATTTAAACGTTTCCCCTCTCTCGCCTTTCCTCCAAAGTATATACCTATTGAGATCTTTAAGCCTATCCCCATATGCATTATGACGAAGACAATGCATCATTTTAGTAGCCTTCCTCTGGACTGACTCTATCCTTTTTAAATTTTTTTCAAGGTGTGGCTTCCGGAATTGTACACAATATTCTAAATGATGATGTCTCACCAGAGTCTTATACATGGTCATCAATACCTCCTTTTTCCTACTGGCCTTACCTCTCCCTATATACCCTAGCATACTTTTAGCTTTTGCTGTCATGTTTTCAACCTGTTTAGCCACCTTAAGATCATCACATCCAAGTCCCACTCTTCTGTCGTGCACATAAGTTCTTCACCCCCTAAACCCCCTTGGGATTTTGCAGGCCAAATGCATGACTTTGCATTTCTTAGCATTAGTGGTGGCAGTAGAAGCTAGTTGTCTGTGTGGCTGGGCAGAAGTTCAGTGATGCACCTCACTGGAATAGAATATGCAAGTTGATTTCCTCAGCCAGAAAGGCTAGGGTCCAGGAAGTGGGAGCAGAGTTTTTTGGTCTTCCAGAGTGTCATGGAATGCTGGTCATACTGTTCTGCAATCTGATGGTTCAGTATTCCCCCCCGAAATTCACAGTGGTTCCGTTCCAGGAACATCCACGAATTTTGAAAAACTGCAAATGCGGTTTTGCGTCTGTCGAAAGGCAGGAGAGGGCAACTGGGGTGTTGGCGGGTGCAGAAAATCATTTACGGTATGCTTTGACACACAGCTCCTGATTGGTATAGCCTGACTTTAGTACAGGAAGAGGCAGTCGGAGCATACTGTGAATTACTGAGTCCGCGATTCGTGAACCGCAAATTCACGGGGAACACTATATTGTGTTGAACTACAATGTATTCCCTAATGTTTAGTCTACCCTAATGCAGTTGTGGTAGCAGGAGCCCCACAAATACTTAATAGACCACCTAGCCTGCTTCAGTGGTAATGAATCATTTATCTCCCCCTATGTTACCCCTCCCCCCATGTGCTCCACTCAGCTGGTAAGTCCCTCCTATGTGTCCTTCTCTTCTCGTCCTTTCTACCTTGTCTGAATGCTTGGATCAAGCTGCTCAAATCTCTATGGCAGGCTCTGTCTCTGGTAAAGTTCAAGGCCCAGTTAAAATCTACCTCTTAGAGTGCTTTCGACTCCTAACTCCTCTCACCTTGAGTTTTGCATCCCCAACCCTATATGTCATGCCTGTCTGTCCAAATTAGATTGTAAGCTCTTCCGAGAAGGGACAGTCTATAAATGTAAAAATGTACAGAGTTGCATATGCCTTTTAGAGCTATATAAGTGATAAATAGTAGTGATAGCAGTAATGAAGCTTTTATTTTGTTCTCTAGCTATAGACCCATATTAATAATAAGGGCTTCAAATTTAGTCACATTATCTTACATACTCGAACCTCAAAACTGGACTGTTTTTTCTTTAAGATTGTCAAAAATATAATTCTTGTAGTTGATTGTTTGCAGACAACATAAATGTTTACACTTAATTTTGCATTCACTGCCTCCTCTCATGTGGACCCCCACCCCTTTGAATTCTATCCACCAAAAGTTCTATGATTATGGCAAACCCTCAAACTTCAATGGGAAAACCAAAAATATTTAAGTAAATAGCAAACTGTGAATCCCAATACTATAATCAGAAGAAGGAGAGTAACAATTATCTTGGGAAGAGGAAAAGACCTCAAGTACTCGGTGTAACAGAGCTGTGATTGGTCAGAAAAACCTCATCCATATTAATATTGAAAATTCTTCTTCAACTTATTTCAAATAAATACTTCTAAAGAACTTTTTTTTTAAAAAAATTTGTATATCTTTTTCTCTTTATAAGTATTTAAATATTTTCCATGAAGGAATTAACCCTGCAGAACCTGATTATGTTCCCCAAACAGTAGAAATTCACTTAGTTGCAAGATGTAGAAAATGCTCAGTCCAACAAATACATCAGGCAAAAAAGATTCAAAATGCCATCCAGATATAATAATGTTCATAAATGTTCAACGGAGCATCTCCATTTCACTCGGAAATCAAAGCTTCATTAAGAGCAAGGCATCATGACTGGACATAAAAGTAATGAACTCGGCATTAGAAATCAGCAGCAAAGATTAACAGAACAGGGAAGTGCAATCTTCCTTTCTCGATGCTGTGCCAATACCAAACATAAGAAAGAGAGGGAGCATCCCTCCTGAGTTCCTTTTTCCAGATCAAACCCTGCAAATACCTCCCAGTCACTTGAACCCAAGTTCTTGGGTGGTTATAAAGGTGTTCAACCATGCAAAGAATTTGCTTCCTAACCCCATATTTTATAAGACCTGGGACATGAACTCCCACTCTATGCGGTGAAATGTATTCTTTGCACTGACCATCAAGAAGCTTAGATGGCATACTCTCTTTTTTAGCTTTCCAGATTAAGTATGGTGTCTATGAATATCTCATGGAGGCAGGTAAGTGATAGTAAAGCCAGACTGTTCCTCATGTGTTAACTTGGTGACAAAAGCTTGCAGTTCATCCTCTAATATTTTCACTAACAATTTTGCATCCAAATTGATTACAAAATGGCTTGCCAGGCTTTGAAGCTGATGTGCTAGCAGCTGTCCTAGATTTGGGTAACCCCTCATCTGCTACAACTGCATTAAACACTCATCAGTGGATGGGGTTAAAATATCCTAAAAGTTTTGTAGAATTTTGCATCTATTCAATCTAGACCTGGTGCCTTACCTTCTTTCAGATAGCCTCAATTATCTCCATGATGTATCCCTGTTCGGCACAAATCATCTTCCTCATTAACCCCCTCTCCTCCTTTTAAGTTCAGCAGTGCAGTAAATGCTTCGACACCCAAAGGAATTGAATGTGTGTTGGAGCATTTGCCACATAGTACTTGGCTGCGCGGCTTAGTAAAAGGACCTGTAAGTTTCGGCAGATGGCAGTCCAAGTATGCTTTTGAGGCCCTGTCCAAATTGGCTACCTTCCTGATATACAGATTCTTATAATACTCTGGAAGGTTTCCGTTTATATTTTTAGCATCATATTCCCAGTTTCCTAAATAATCTCTAATCTTTTCAATCTGGTGTCATTGCCCTTGCACTTTAAGGTACTGTGCCAGCCACCTGCTTGCTCTGTGGCCAATTTCAAAATGCATTTGCTTTACCCTTTCTATCTGGAATGCCAATTCTTTCCCCCTAGATGTTTGTAATTCATTCTACCTCCCCTTCAGCTGTCAAACACTCTCTGGTCCCCAATTATTTTTATACTGGATCTCCAGTTGCTTTATCTTATCTTCTACCTCCCCCTCCCTCTTTCCCCTGTCTTGTTAGGTGAATAGCTACAAAAATCGTGAACCCCTAATAACCACTTTCAAATAATCCCCAAGTTGTTCCTTCTGATGCTACCCGCTTATTTAAAAATATTCCTGTATTTTGGTTTCTAGTTGCTTAATGCGAGAATCATACTCTTATTATTCTCCTAGATTCCTAAGTGCTCCAGCAAGGATTCATTTAGTCTCCAGATTCCTCCCCTTACAAACTAATTCTCTTAGATTACATTAGACGTGCCAGTTAGTGTATTTTGTTTAGATACTTCAGACAGTGTTTTGTTGTAAATACTTGACATCTAAAGGGTAAGAGACTATCTTAGAAAAAAGTTTTGTGTTAAATCTTGTAACAGTTTGGTAGAATACAGTGCTCCTGGACCTAGGACTAGAGCAAATGGTGCTTGGGAATGTGCAAGTTTATTTTAAAATGTGCCTCCTGGGAGTTCCAGGTGCATTGGGAAAGGGAAGGAAAAAAATTATTGCTTCGTTTTATATTGTATGCTACATCTATGAAGAAAATAAATGTCCTATTTTGGCTTTGAAAGAAGGCTAGAGTTCCCATCTCATTTTAAGCGGAATAAAGTCTAGCAATAAATTTTCTGGGCAGCCTTTGCATACTCGCCCAGCAGTAAGTCTTTGATGTTGTAACAATAGCACACAGGCATAGTGGAGGATTAGTAACCCCATAAAGAAGAAACCTGCCTGCATTTACAAAATCTTTGCAGAGGGTGTCCACTTATCTTTGTACTTTGGCATGTTTGGGACAGCTTCCAAAATTTTCACTGTTTACAGATCAGAACTACAGACTCATAATTCTGTCCTTCTCAATTTACATTACTTTTCTTACAGAACTTTTGGGTGCTATTCTTATATTGTACAAGGCAGTTCTCTTCAGCTATTGTTGCTGACTGAACCACAGTAGCAACAAGCCAAGTATCAATGAGCTGAATTTAAATGTTTGCCTTCAAATATTTAAATAGAGGTTACATTTAATTTTATTCTGGGCTCTTTAAAATTCTTTTCCATCCCTTTAGGGTTGAGAATATTTTACTTGTGACAGTGCAACACTGAAAATTTGGCATGGAAAAAAATGAGAAAATTTTGTTTGAAAATGGGCCAAATAAGACCAGGGACTCTAGACAATCCTCCCCCCTCCACTCCCAAATGGCCCAGTACATTTCTATGAGAGCAGTTTCAATTTCTGCAGCATAGAAACTTGATACACTGAAACACAGCAGTTAGGGAATTGTTCCTTTCAAATTGTCTTTGCGGTTTACTCTGCTCATCACAGCTTCTCAGTTCTCTCCTGCTACTTTGCTGTTTTTAACCATGACATGATCTAAGTTCAACTTGCTTTGGGGATTGGACATCCATAAATTTGCATTATTAGTTCAGTTCAGTTTCTTAGGAGGGAAGAAACTGGACCCGATGCATGTTGCTGACCTACTCCTCTTGTTTAGGTGGTTGGCTGATGCTTATAGCTTCCTTTAGGTATCTGAAAATAGGTAGGGGATGCTGTTCTGGGCTGTAGTGCCAGAAATTAAGTCCTGGAAATTTAATTTAAGTAGGCCATGATCAAGGAAAACCAAGGATTAGATTTATGAAACGGTTTAAAAGTAGATTTTTAGATGCATGATGTGTTCACTCAGGAAGGCTATTCCAGACCTGTGGTGTAGCAAGATGGAAAGCAGAAATTTGACAGAGATGAGTAAAGATAAGATTTTTAAATGGCGGTGTATCAAAATTTAATTCTTGCATAGGATATACTGAACATACAGCAGTAAAATTTATATGTAGAGAATAAAGCTCAGATAAGTACTTGAAGGGAACATTGGCCCCTGTGACCTTGGTTTACCATGGCTTCAGATTTACTAGATGGGCCAGGTTAAAGTGATAGTTATGAAAGGAAGAAACTAGTAAAACTCTTAGAGGCATTTTATTAGAATTTTAAAAATCACATTTGGAACTGCAGAGAACGAGAGCCAGAAGGCCTTGAACATGCGCAGATGCTCAAGGCCCAGCCCAGGCAAGAGGTGGGATCTTCGTTTACTGGCACCGGCACGTCTTGTGAGTTGGTGCTGTGTGACGGTGCCAGATGGGGTAAGGGGCTTGTTTGGACGGGCAGGGAATGCTGCTTTCAGCACGGGGGTGCAATGCCGGTTCTCGGGAGGGGGGGGGGGGGGCGTTTGCTGGTGGGAGCAATACCTGTTCGAGCGGGGGCGAGGGAACGATGCTGGTGGGTGGTGGTGGTGGAGCAGTGCCGGTGGCCTCGTTGGGGGGCGGGGAGAAGTAGAACTAATCAAGCAAGTTTCCCTTACTTCCTATGGGGAAGCTCACTTTGATATACGAGCAATTTGGTTTACGAGCATGCTTCTGGAGCAAATTATGCTTGTAAACCAAGGTTCCACTGTACATAACATTTTGTTAACTTTACTGAAGTAGTAATTTCACCAATTTTTACTACTTTTACCTAGTTACATTTGATGCAGTTAAAAGTAAAATAAGAAGGAAGGTGTAAATGACAATTCCTCAGTAAACCAAGTAAAACAAATCAACTGGGAACAGGGTTTTGCTATTATCAAATCTCGTCGCACAAACAGTAGATCATCACATCTTAAATTTCGCTATTCAGTGAATATAGCCTGTAAGACATGAAATAACTGAAGCTGGTAGCAATTCTTTGTTATTGTAGCTGTGGTAATTTTACTTTTTACTCAAAGTATTACCATATATCACAGGGTAGATTTGATTTAAATCAAATTGATTTAAATTAGCCAGAAAGACAATACAAATCATGGTTTACTACAGAAAGACTCATACTTGCTAGTATAATCTTAATATTTACAACCAGATGAAGGTTTCATTTTTTGAAAAATAACTTTTCATATTAGTTTTACAGTTATACTAAAATTACTGATTTTGTTATACTATTAGAAATACATAGATAAATAGTTCACCTCACAATAATTTCTTAATTATTTCCAGTTTAATAGATTAATTCATATTTGGACAACTTTTCTGCTGTACTTTATTGAAAGGAGAAAAATAGCAATTTAAATAGTTTTATTTAACCAAAACAATAACATTCCTGTTTTATCAGGTCCTAAATGATTGCTCAATTTGGAAAGAAAGTCTAAAAGAAAATATTCTTTCTTTGCTTTCCTTCAGGAAAATTTAGACAAAATTCTTGCAGTGGCCTCCCTGAAAGTTCTGATTGCAGGCCTTTCGTGTTTTTTAGCGTGCAGAGGCGCTAGTTCACTTACTGCTCTTCCAGATGTGTCCAGGTGTATGGGAGGGTGCTTTGTCTGCATTCTCCCTTGCATCTTCCTTTCTTTTTGTGGAATCTTACCATCATTTTGCAGGGCCTTGGTGTGGTCCCCTTTGAACCACTATAGGATGAATTTCTGCTGGACCAAGATGGTTTTTCTGGTTACCATTGTCTCAGCATGGTGTATTTTGGAGCTTTATGCTCTTTTATGCAGAGAACCCTTTCTCCTTATTATGGACACAGGTGTTTTTCCTCCATAATGTACCTTCCTTCTTGCCGACAGTGGTTTCAATCTTTCATGTCAACCATGAGGATAGGTTGCCTGCTTTTCATCCAACAGATTCAGAGCACAAAGATCAGATCTTAACGCAAATTGGTTGTCCGGAGGGTCTTGCTCCATTATGTGGAGAGGGCTAATGAGTTCAGGCTTTCTGATTTCCTTTTTGTTCTAACTGTTTCACTTTGCCATGGTAGGCCGGTGTTCAAGTTCTCGATCGCTCAATGGATTCGAATGGTTATTTCTGTGAATTATATTGCCCGTGGAACACAGCCGCCAATTTCGCTGAAAGCACTCTTGATGAGAAGTGTGGCTTTGTCGTGGGTGGAATCTGGCGCAATTTAGCCTGTGCTACTTGGTCCTCTCTTCATACTTTTACCCAGTTTTACTGAGTAGCTGTGGCGGTGTGTTCTGATGCCGTTTTTTGGGACCTCAGGTTTGAGGGCAGGATCTTCTGTCCCTTCCTAGCTAACGTGGCTTTGGTACACCACCTAGCAGATGGAATTCGGAAGGGACATAACAGAATGGAAGATTAGGTTTATACCTTTGATAATATTCTTTTTGTTAATCCCTGGAGGATTCCATATGATCCACCCTTTCTGTATTCACTCAGTTGTTTGGAGTAGCCTCTTCTTTCTGCCTCGATTACTCTCATTACAGGCTTGAAGGAATAGTGCTGTGAACAAGGCTGCCCTGTGAACTTCAATAAAATAAGTTGCTCTGCATTTCATATTTTGCTCTTTTCACTGGTTTTCAGCATTATATCTGCTTAATTTCTCTTCTCATCCCTGTTTCTTATTAAAAAAAAAAAAAAAAAGGCACAAAAAATAAACCATTCTCTTTCCTCTGTTAAATCTTATTTCCAATTACCCTTCATAGGAAAAAGGGTAAGACTTTGTTAACTCTAATTAAATCCTGGTGCCTGTGGCTCAGGGTGACTAAAGTAGGGAAAATCCTGTTATAAATCCTGTGTTTTAGAGTAGCACTGCATTTTTGTTTAAAATACTGTGTTTTAGGTGGTATAGAGCCTATATTTCTGTCTTACTAGTATTCAGCCATTGTTTTCTGCTGATTAGGTGGAGAAGGGAGGGGCTCTGTTTTACTTCTAAAGTTAACTGCATTATCTTTGGGACAGTGCTGTGAAAAAGGCTGCCCTGTGAACTTCAATAAGATAAGTTGCTCTGCATTTCATATTCTGCTCTTTTCACTGGTTTTCAGCATTATATCTGCTTAATTTATCTTCTCATCCCTGTTTCTTCCTAAAAAAAAAAAAGCACAAAAAAAATAAACCCTTCTCTTTCCTCTGTTAAATCTTATTTCCTCTTTCCCTTTCCCTTCATAGGAATAAGGGTAAGACTTATAGTCCCACCAACCCCAGGGACCACTATTCATATATAGAGACCCATATAATCAGGACTACTCAAATCAAGTCACTTCACAACCAATCAAGATGACCTTTATTCTATGCAATCACTGTGGTGCTTTAATTCCAAGACATACTATTTGGAGGCTTAAGGCTTGCCCCATCTGTCTTCAACTTGCTAGTATTAAGGAGGAGCTCTGCAAACTTAAACAGGAATTGAATACAATTAAAGCAGCTTCCATCACTCCACAAAATCATACCAACTTACCACCTCTACCTCAAAGAATAAAACAGCCCAGGAATAAATGGGTCACAGTAGGCTCAGGAAGACTGCGACATGTAACACAGAAATGTCCACCTTCACTAATATTACCTCTACAGAATTCCTTCGCTCCACTAGTGCACTGCGATACTCAAGAAAACAGAAGGGAGGTGGGACTGGAACCAATGAAGGTAACTCAAGAGACAAGCGCATCCTAAGCACAAATAAAGCCAAAAACAGAAACTGTTACTGTTGGGGGATTCCATCATCAGAGGCATTAACCTTGGAACACAGGGCGAGGAGACCAAAATAGTGAAATGTCTTCCAGGATCCTCAGCTACCAGGAGTTCCAGGCAAATACTGACTATAATTAAGGAAGAAACTAAGGATTTTAACACTGATGTTGTTATCCATCTGGGAACAAATGACCTGGCCAACAACTCCACACTTGCAGCACAGAAAGCTTTTCGGGAGCTTGGTGAGGACGTGAAACCTTTTGTAAAGACTTTAGCTTTTTCTGAAATACTGCCTGCATATGGAAAGTGAGAGCAAAGAGTGAAAAACACAGAGGACTTTAATAGATGGCTCAAAGCCTGGTGTCATCAAGAAGTCTTCAGGTACATAGGAGGATAGGGAAATACATGGAAGGACAAGAAACTATATTGCACTGATGGGCTACATATTACTACAGCAGGAAAAAGAAACCTTGCAGAGAAATTTAGACAATATTTTTCTAGGCATTTAAACTAGAAGGTGGGGGTGGTGTATGTACGAAGGACAATTATAGAGACCACCTCCGGCAAAAGAAAAGATGTGATAGTAGTAAAGACTGCAACATAAGCAATATCAGCAACTCATTTCTTAGTATTGCAACGGAAAGTGAAAACACAAAAATCCATACGAAAAAGGAGATTATCGCTGGAAAATAGCTGGAAAGCGATGACCACAAATGCTCACAGTCTAAGCAACAAAGTTAATGATCTGCAAGCCCTGATGTTAGAGGCAGATCTAGATATTGTCGCTATCACAGAGACATGGTTCAGTGAATCACATGGATGGGATGCAAACATACCGGGATATAATCTTTTTAGGAAGGACAGAGATGGTCATAAAGGTGGAGGAGTAGCTCTCTATGTAAAGATCAATATCCAAGCGACCGAAATGCAAGGGACCTGGGGAGAGGAAGAAGCGATATGGATTGCTCTGAAAAGAGAAGATGGAACTTCTATCTACGTGGGTGTAGTCTACAGACCTCCGATTCAATCGCAGCAAATTGATAAGGATCTGATTGGGGATATCCAAAAGATTGGAAGGAAAGAGGAGGTTCTGCTGTTGGGAGATTTCAACCTGCCGGATGCGGACTGGAATGTTCCATCTGCGGAATCGGTAAGAAGTAGGGAGATAGTGGATGCCTTTCAAGAGGCTCTGCTCAGACAAATGGTGACAGAACCCACAAGGGAAAAAGCGATATTGGATCTGGTCCTCACAAATGGAGAGAGTATCTCTAATGTTCGAGTGGGTGCTCACCTGGGAAGTAGCGATCATCAAACGGTTTGGTTTGATATAACGGCTAAAGTGGAGAGCGGACGCACGATACTTAAAGTCCTAGATTTCAAACGTACGGACTTTAATGCAATGGGAAAGTACCTGAAGAAAGAGCTGTTAGGATGGGAGGACATAAGAGAAGTGGAAAGACAGTGGTCTAAGCTGAAAGGAGCGATAAAAATGGCTACGGACCTTTTATGTGAAGAAAATCAATAAAAACAAGAGAAAAAGGAAGCCGATATGGTTCTCCAACCTAGTGGCTGAGAAAATAAAGGCGAAAGAGTTGGCGTTCATGAAATATAAAAAAACCCAAGAAGACGAGAGCAGAAAGGACTACAGGGTGAAACTGAAAGAAGCCAAGAGAGAGATATGTTTGGCGAAGGCACAGGCGGAAGAACAAATGGCTAAAAAGGTAAAAAAGGGAGATAAAAATTTTTTCAGATATATTAGTGAAAGGAGAAAGATAAAAAATGGAATTGCTAGGCTAAAAGATGCTGGGAACCAATATGTGGAGAGTGATGAGGAGAAAGCAAATGTGCTAAATAAATACTTCTGTTCTGTGTTCACAGAAGAAAATCCTGGAGAAGGACCGAGATTGTCTGGCAAAGTTACTCGAGAAAATGGAGTAGATTCTGCGCCGTTCATGGAGGAGGGTGTTTATGAGCAACTTGAAAAACTGAAGGTGGACAAAGCGATGGGACCAGACAGGATCCATCCCAGGATACTAAGGGAGCTCAGAGAGGTTCTGGCGAGTCCTATTAAAGACTTGTTCAACAAATCTCTGGAGACGGGAGTGATTCCTGGGGATTGGAGGAGAGCAGATGTGGTCCCTATTCATAAAAGTGGTCACAGGGATGAAGCATGGTCCCTATTCATAAAAGTGGTCACAGGGATGAAGCAGGAAACTACAGGCTGGTGAGCCTCACTTCAGTTGTTGGAAAAATAATGGAAGTGTTGCTGAAAGAAAGGATAGTGTACTTCCTTGAATCTAATGGGTTACAGGATCCGAGGCAACATGGCTTTACAAAAGGTAAATTGTGCCAAACGAACCTGATTGAATTTTTTGATTGGGTGACCAGAGAGCTGGATCGAGGACATATGCTAGATGTAATTTACTTGGATTTCAGCAAAGCCTTTGATACAGTTCCTCATAGGAGGCTGTTGAACAAACTTGAAGGGCTGAAGTTAGGACCCAAAGTGGTGAACTGGGTCAGAAACTGGCTGTCGGACAGACGCCAGAGGGTGGTGGTTAATGGAAGTCGCTCGAAGGAAGGAAAGGTGACTAGTGGAGTCCCTCAGGGTTTGGTGCTGGGGCCAATCCTGTTCAATATGTTTGTGAGTGACATTGCTGAAGGGTTAGAAGGAAAAGTGTGCCTTTTTGCAGATGATACCAAGATTTGTAACAGAGTAGACACCGAAGAGGCAGTGGAAAATATGAAAAAGGATCTGCAAAAGTTAGAGGAATGGTCTAATGCCTGGCAACTAAAATTCAATGCAAAGAAATGCAGAGTAATGCATTTGGGGATTAATAATAGGAAGGAACCGTATATGCTGGGAGGAGAGAAGCTGATATGCACGGACGGGGAGAGGGACCTTGGGGTTATAGTGTCCGAAGATCTAAAGGCGAAAAAACAGTGTAACAAGGCAGTAGCTGCTGCCAGAAGGATGCTGGGCTGTATAAAGAGAGGCGTAGTCAGTAGAAGGAAGAAGGTGTTGACGCCCCTGTACAGGTCATTGGTGAGGCCCCACTAGGAGTATTGTGTTCAGTTTTGGAGACCATATCTGGTGAAAGACGTAAGAAGACTTGAGGCGGTCCAGAGGAGGGCAACGAAAATGATAGGAGGCTTGCGCCAGAAGACGTATGAGTAAAGACTGGAAGCCCTGAATATGTATACCCTAGAGGAAAGGAGAGACAGGGGAGATATGATTCAGACGTTCAAATACTTGAAGGGTATTAACGTAGAACAAAATCTTTTCCAGAGAAAGGAAAATGGTAAAACCAGAGGACATAATTTGAGGTTGAGGGGTGGTAGATTCAGGGGCAATGTTAGGAAATTCTACTTTACGGAGAGGGTAGTGGATGCCTGGAATGCGCTCCCGAGAGAGGTGGTGGAGAGTAAAACTGTGACTGAGTTCAAAGAAGCGTGGGATGAACACAGAAGATTTCGAATTAGAAAATAATACTAAATATTTAACTAGGCCAGTTACTGGGCAGACTTGCACGGTGTGTGTCTGTGTATGGCCGTTTGGTGGAGGATGGGCTGGGGAGGGCTTCAGTGGCTGGGAGGGTGTAGATGGGCTGGAGTAAGTCTTAACAGAGATTTCGGCAGTTGGAATCCAAGCACAGTACCGGGTAAAGCTTTGGATTTTTGCCCAGAAATAGCTAAGAAGAAAAAATTAAAAAAAATTTAAATTGAATCAGGTTGGGCAGACTCGATGGGCCATTCTACTATGTTACTATGAAGATTTTTCAGCCAATTGCCAGATCTTGTGGGAAGTTTCTGTGAGTATGCACATTATTGAAGGCCTTTCTTGGGGTGCTCACTGCACACTGCAGGTTAATACTACATTGTTTCTTAATATTTTTCTGAGTTGCCTTTGTGCCTGCTATCACTTGTTAATATTTTGCAGAGCAAACCAGTTTACTTAACTGGATTTGTTTACCAGCTCTCAGGCTTAGGGGGTGGAGCATATGTTTAAAATTGTTGTGGATTTCTGCAATACCCGGACTGTGGGTTGGGATTCAACACCTTGTGTGTGGAATCCTCCAGGGACTAACAGAAAGATTATTATTGAAGGTATAAACCTAATCTTTCATTCAGTATTACCTTCAAATTATCCAAACTGCACTTAAACTTATCCTTTAAAAACTCCTTATAACAATCAACATCTGGTCCACTATTAAGCCCTTATATCCATCCACTAAATACTTAATTGTATGATATAGCTCACTCGAGGTCTATTTACTGCATTTTTTATTCTCCCCTGAAAAAATTTATTTTCACATAAACTCAAATATTCCAGCAATTTGATCTTAAAACTATCATGATCATCTACATCTCTCGTTTTCCTCCATTTTCTCTCTGCCTTTTATACTGTCTGTTGCACCTGAGAGATTACTTCAGATCTCCAAGGCTGAGGCTTATAATATTCTTTCACTACAATCAATGGAGTAGTAAGGGTAAGTGGCGCCCAGGGTGGTGGTGCCCGTCCCCCCACCCCCTTCCCTTTCCCCGTGTCTTTTTAACTTCTCCAGCATGAGCAGCATGCCCACATCGGTGTCGGCTTACCCTTTGACGTTGCTTCCTAGGTGCGGGTCCCGGAAGTGACGTCAGAGAGCGCCATTGCCGACACAGGCAACAACCTCATGCCGGGGGAAGGAATGGGGTGCGCGGGAAGAAGTGGAGTGGGAAGGGTGGACAGAGAGGAGAAACGTTGCCTTGCCCTTAGGAAGACCGTGCCCGGGGCAGACTGCATCTCTCCTTACTACGCCACTGACTACAATATTCTTTTCAGGATCTGAAACCACATCACATTTTAACAGTGATATCCATTCCTTTTCTAGCTGTTCTACCCCAAATTAGGACGTATACACTTTTGGAGAAAATTTCTTTATAGGACTCTGGTCTCAGTAGCTACCCAAGAAGCGGCTGAGAATCACAGACCAGCATCCTATACAAAATTGTGTCAGCCCTAATGGACAGATGCCTAACCACCTTGATTCTCTAACTGGCACTAATGTCGCAGGCGCTGGTTAGAGAATTGTGCCTCATCCCTTGCCATCAGCTAATTGCAGCAAGAAAATCTTCCTGCCGTGACAGGGAACCCAAAAAAGTTGGCCATCAGGAGGGCTGCCCAGTCCTTCCTGCTGCCACTTCTGACCCACCCCCCCCGTGATTTTCCACACCATGAGAGATACCCATTCTCCTGCCGCCACCCCACCGGGTGGATGAGTTAGAAAGAGAATGTAATAAATTATAAAGATATGAAAAGTTTAATTCACGTTTAAGAATATTAGAGGTATATTTACTTTAGTGTTGCACAGCATATAAGAATACTGCAGTGAATTATTTTTAAGTTTCAGAATTTAGAAAATGAAGGATTTCGATGCCAAGAACGCTTAGTGCTATGCAGTTGGCGTTACAAAAGAGTAAGACCCAAGTGATACCAAGACTGTGAAGAACAAAGCTTTGAAGAAAAATTGAGAGCAGACCTAAGGGTCTTATTCCAGATGTTGATTTGATTATAAAGAGAAAAGGATGAAAAATTAACAGGAAAGGCTTCATAGTGTTTAAAAAACAAACAAACTTCAGGAGTAAGGGACTTCAATTTCCTGACCTGTCTCACAGGAGAAGCGGAGACGGGAGGAGATATGCACCAAAGCCTTGAGAATTGGGGGACCTAGCTTGCAAGAAAGCTAAGTATAAACATTCTTCCCCTTCTAGGCATACTGTGGTATCCTTGCAAGCATTGACGCCATTGATGCTTGTCAAGCGTCGATGTGCAGATGACAATTCTCCATCCACCCAATTGGTGTCTCTGCACAGGTGTACCTCAAGATCGAGATCAACCACGCCTCACCAACTGGTACAGCAGACTGCTGCTATGCCACTGTCTCTCTTGGTACCAGTATCGGCTAAACAGGAAGAGATTCGGGCTATGCTCAGACAAGAGTTCTCAGGGACTACTGCAGTTGCAGTCCAAAGAAGCTTCTAAGGCTACCATGCTTGCCTCAACCCAGCCCAGTGATGCATCAATCAAGGACATAGTTACATACACTGGCTTGACACCGAGCATTGACATTGACAAGGACCCACTTGACACATCCATTGTCCTCATTGGAAGAAGATATATCTGTTATTTTTCCACTCCAGTGAGAACGTATTAATTTTTCAGGGGAGGAGTCCTACAGTTTATTAAAAACTTTATATACCACATAATAGCCAAAAAAGGATCCAAGTGGTTTACAGTATACTTTCTGACCCTTTCCCCCATGCTGAACATCACCCACCTGAAAGTCTGTCTTTTATTGGCTTCATATGACAAATGGGGCAGCGTTACCCATCAAGATGGAGATGGAGGAGGAACCTCGTTCTGAACTCTTTGAACTCCTTAACTTTGAAACTCCACCAAATGAATACATTAAAGTACCTTTACACAGTCATGAAAGTTGCTTTATTTAAAAAGTGGGAGACTCCTTTATCAGTACAAGTCACTCCTAGAAAGATAGACACTATGGTGCTCATAATCAAGACAGAAATACGTCTAAAAACCCACCCAAATCGGCACTTGGACAACCTAAAAGACAGGTCATCCAAGTGCTGATAATTGAAATGGGTTTTTAGATGTATCCAGAGACTTTTTAGACTTCTGAATCCTGCTGTGCGCCCAGAGCTGAAAGGGGTGTTTTTGAAGGAGTGGTTAGGGTAGGATATGGGTCGACCTAGACTTAGTCATACTGCAGGGATAATTGAAAGTTTTACGAGGCTGCCTGGATGGAACTTAGAGCTGTTTTTAGTTTGCTTAAGTCACAACGTATAAGTGCCCAGAAGTTATCCAAAGTGACCAGATAACCATTGCAGACACAAAGTACAGACTACCCCAGTGATCACTGACTCCCCCCCCCAACACCGCCATAAATATCGGAATAAAAACATACATACCTGTCTCCAGAACATCAGCACCTGGCATAGGAAAGCACAGAGGTGGCCTAAGTAGTCTGGGGGATGGGCTAGTGAACCATAGAGAGGAGGACCCAGGTCCATAAGCCACTCTAATTACTACATTAATAGTGGAAAATGTGGGCCCACCAAAACCCTACTGTACTGCCTTATAGATTACATTACATTACTGACTTCTATTCCACCTGTACCTTGCAGTTCTAAGCGGATTACATCAGAAGATAACTGGACATTTCCAGGAACAAAAGTTACAATTAAGAGAACTGGACATTTCCAGGAAAAAGTTACAATTGAGGAGCTGGTTACATTGTACAATTAAGGAGCTGGTTCATAATAAAGTTTTGAGAAGAGGGTACCAGATAGGTAGAGAGAATAGGAAAAGTGTCGGATGATGCTGGAAGATTACGAGGATGTTAAAGAGTAGAAACTGTTACATTGTTGAGTCTTTGGGGGATAATACAGGTAGAGGATGGGAGGGGGGAGATTGCAAGAAGGGAGGAGAAGGGGGTTAAGCTAGCTGGATAAATTTTTTGAATAGCAGGGTTTTGATTTCTTTTCGGAACGTTTTGTAGTCAGTTGTTGCTATGAGCAGGTTGGAGATGTAGGGGTCCAATTTTGCTGCCTGTGTTGCTAGTAGGTGGTCGTACATCTTTTTGCGCTGAGTTCCCTTGAAAGGGGGGAAGGTGAATGGAGATTGGGTTCTCCTTTGCCTGGATGAGAGATTCCGATTTAGGCGCTTATTTGGGTGGGTGGGTGCAGTTCCGTTTACTGCTTTGTATAGTAGGCAGTATAGTTTGAATTGAATGCCACCTGCAGTCCTAACAGCTATTGGGGTTGTAGACAGGTAGGTATAGTGGGTTTTGGGGTCTCACCATGACCTGCAAGGGAGTTCTGGTGATATGTTTGTGGCACCCTTTTTGTGAAGTTCACAGCAGTGCCGTGTAAGGTGCCATCATTTTGCTGGCCCCTTCCATATCCAAAAGGTCTGGTTCTAGGCATTTGGGACTTGGACAATTATTTTGAATGAGAATGTAGTATAATGATAGACATACTAACGGTCTGAATGATCAAACGGTTGGATGTAGAAGTAAGACGATTTTTGTAAAAAAAATTTTTGGATGTATTTTTCAAAACTAGACTTTGAATGCTGTCGACTTTGGGCAACTAGTGCCTTAGGCCCAAAACGGACTTAAAACGTTTGTTTTGATTATGCTCCTCTATGTATAGAATATAAACTTGTTCTGGATTTTGACAGGCCTCAACTTGAACACCATTTGCTGGTTGTTGCATTTGATATCTCTTCCAGAGCCTTTGTAGTAGCTATTGGAGTACATAGAATGACTTGTCTTTGAGTCTCTGATCTAGAAACTTCAGTCCAAGAACGACTCTCCAATGTCCCTTGCAAGGGAGATGACCTATTTGGAGTGAAAATTGAAGTAGCTATAGATAAGATAAAAAAACATTAATGCCACTATAACAGTTCTTTCTAAACATAGGACCTCTCACCCTTCCACATTGTCTGAGATATTCTTCCAGTTCCAGACGTTGGTCATATTACAACCCTAGACGTCGCTATAACCAACCACCTCCTCTTCTTGGTCAATCAAAGATCCTGTTCTAGACAACAGAAATGACAAATCAGTCTGTCTCAATCCAAGCAGCAATCATCTTTTTGACTCCCTATTAGAGATCATAGCCAACATTTCCCTAAATCTCCCTCCAAATCTCCCCATAGTCTGCAGACTACTCTACTTTCACCAACACTGGCCTCTAACATTAAATCAGTGTGTAAGTGATCTATAAATTGATAAGGGGTCATGTGCAGGGACATTTATAGTGCTCCTGATTCCCTAGGAACCAGTGCTAGGGGAATTGGCATCTAACTACTGGCACTGTATGTATGTTGGACTGATATATACTTCCCAAAATCCAAGTTCTACCCTGCATAGCCCAGTCCTAAAAGGCAATAACCCAGGCCAAGTAGTAGAAAAATAGAAGATTTTATTTACAGTACAGTTTCGCATACACACATGAACGGATGAGAATTATGAGAAAGTTATATAGAAGGGAAGAAATAAAAGTGCTTGTTGCTTATCTACAAAGTAGAGCAAACACACAACAATCCTCACTAAGCCTCAAAGATAGGCTATTGTCACTATCTCCAAGTAATAACAGAGATGATTTACCACTCTGCAGCGAGGTCTCCTAGAGAGGTGTGTGTACAGCAGGAGGCAGAGGATTTCAGATGACCACAATGATGTCTGTGGACACTAGTAAATTTTCCCAGGAGTGGCCAAAATTACTCCATGGGTATAGCAACAACTCAGCCGGGAAGTTACAAAAACATCCCAGAACATCCAAAATATTGCAGGCCTTTCCGGCCTCGGTTAAGGTTGGTATTTATGACTAGGCAATAAGAGACTGGTCAAAAACGGGATTTATGGGAGATTAATGAGGCAGAAACTGTTGCTGTCCTAGAGTAACATCAATGCTTGTCTCATTTGCAAAAACATACCTGAATGGTTCCCAAGCCTTTTGGGATAATATCCAGAGTTCCATTTTCATTCATTTTGGGCTGGATTATGTAACCAGCGCCCAAGTTGGCGGCCGCCTCAATCATTCCAGGACGCCGGTTTTAAAATCGCGCCTATTCAGTCAAGATAGGCAGCTGAAATGTGGGCCCGGTAAACCCTGGCCTACCTTTCAGCCACATTTCTTTGCCGCTAGACCGCAGCAGCTGATCGTGGCAGGGGAATTCCCCCCCCCTTTCCCTATCAATTGAGTGGCAGGGACTCACCAAAGCCGCAATTCTGTAACTAGCACCCTCGAATGATTGACAGGCAATCTGACTTGGGCGTTGGTTACAGAATCGTGACTTTGGGGAGTCCCTGCCACGATCTGCTGCTGCGGTCTAGCGGCAAAGATAGGTGGCTGAAATGTAGGCCAGGGTTTTCCAGGCCTACATTTCAGCTGCCTATCTTTGCATGAATCGTGGCTGGGTAGCCGCTTTAACCTGCCTAATGAAACTTCGGCGGCTACGCCTACTTTAGCATTCCGCAGCCTAAAGCAGCTACCTAACTGATTCCAGTGGCCATTTCGGAAGCCTTTTATTTAGGCGTCAGTAGGCATTTCAACACTGCTGTTTCTGACTGCATTTTTCAATTACTTAGGCATCGACAGGGCACCTACCGAAGCCTAAGTTTAGGTGCTGGATATAGAATGTCCCCCTTTGTTTACAGAACAACTCTGGTCATGTTATGTGTGTCGTAAAGCAAATATATTATAACATTCCACAGTAAGATTAGCAGACAGCATATTCTCACATGTGGGTGATGTCATACACGGAGCCCAGTACTGAAAGTGTACTATCACTTTAAACTTTTTAAGAAGCTTTGAGACTGCCCTTACTTGCGAGTGCCTTTCTGCCTGATGTCAGCTTGCAGTTCTTGAGTTCTTCGTTTTCCACAGATCGAAGAAGTTGTATGGACGGAGTGCAAACACAAGTTCCTTCCCATCAACATTTTCTTAGTCTTATGGCTAGTTTTCTTTTATTATTCCTAGTGTTTTATTTCTTTGTTCTTATTTTTTGACTTTGGTATTTTTTCATCAAATTTTCAATGTTCAAAACGCCTCAGTTGGGCCTTCAGGCTGGTTTCCCTCCTGGAATTTTTTTCTTCTTTGTTTTCAATAACTTGGTTTTGCAACTATTGCATTTTTTACCTCGCCATCAAGATTTTTCCTCATGTTGAGGCTTCTAGCAGGTTCAAGAAAGTGCTCTCGTTGCCAATTATCCATATCGATTACTGATCTACATAACTAGTGCATTTGGTGTCTGGGGACCAGAGCATTGAGTAGACTTGTATCCGCTGTCCTACTTTACAAAAATGCTGTCTTAAGGCTTGATGTATCCAGCAAGAGAAGCTTTTTGGTGACGGTACCAGCATCAACACCTCCCTCTGTGTCGGACTCCATTTTTGCATCGGGTACACCCGCTAAAAAGCTGTCCTCATCTCAAACAGCATCTTCAGCATCAAGTCCCTTGATGCATGCCGAGCGTCGATGCCATTAACAATCTCCTTTGGTGCAGGCTGTCTCTCCTTTAGGGCATACTTTCTCATCGAGGTCATCTACCCCTCAACATCCTGTAGCACTGATGGTACCAGCTGTTGCACCAATGGTACTGGTGCAGTCCTTTCAGGACCAACTAAAGGAGTTCTTCCAATGGGAGCTAGCTGTGCTTTTAAAATAAATGCGGCACTGGTGCTTGCATCGATCCTCAGTACCAACCCAGCCTGAGCATGGCACATCGAGGCCCCAAGGTTCTGGACCTTGCTTTCCAATTAAACCTACTTCTCGAAGGACATCGAGATCTTGTGGTACCAATCACCAGTCTTCTAGCAAATCCAAAAGAGCATTGTATGGTACTGGTTCTCATTCACTTTGACATAAGTCAAGATCTACACATTCTCAACATCTAACTTCTTCATCTGACTGGTACCGACATCATTGCAGGAGTTCTTCTTGAAGTTCTCATCGTTATTGTACTCTCCATGCCAAAAAGCATTCATTTCCATCTTCTTATAGAGTCTCCTGGAGTTCAAGAGGTTGATCTTGAACCCATGTTGTCTGCTTCAGAGTCATATGGTATCCTGTCGCATCCATCTCCATCACCACCTGATGGATTATCTTTCACAAAGTTTATCAGGCAGATGGGGAAACCTTTGCCTGTTAAGTTAGTCAGACATTGAACCGAGAGCAGAGCTCCTTGAGGTGTTGGATTTTGATGAGCCTCCTAAAAAGCTCCTCAAACTGCCTCTTAATTTTTTACTAAAGGAAGCTATGTTTAAGAACTGGGAAACTCCTCACACCCTTCCCATAGTTCCAAGAAAATTTGGCACACTATACAGAATATAGTCATGTCTGGGCTTTGATAAGCCCCAATTACAATATTAGTCTTGGCAGGTTGAATCCACTCTTAAAAAATTATTCAGCACAAGAGTCTATGCTACTGCAGGACGTGAAGGCCACACTATGGGTGCTGCCTTTACCAGAACTGTATGTTGACCAGCAGAGTTCTCAGCTATAACATTTTTTTTTTGTCATTCTATCTTAAACTTGTAAAGAGACTGGCTGATTTTGATCAATATATTCCATCAGATAGATTTCCAGAGTTTCAAGAAACTACTCATAGTCTCCTTCAAATTAGAAAATTCATGGCCCGATCAGCATTTGATGCGACATCTTGGCTATGTCTCTTACCATGAAACATCTTGTGTGGCTTTGAGTCTCTGACCTTGATATCAGTGTTCAAGATCGTCTAGCCAATATTCCTTGTCTAGGTGAAGAGATGTTGGAGATAAAGTCAAAGACACCACTCAAGATGTACTCGACATGAACATAGCTGGGCTACTTAGCAGGGTCTAAGTCTAAGACTCAGCCATCTAAGTCTTCCCAGAAACCTATTTATTCCTCTTATAAGAAAGAGGCACTATCCAGCACCTCCACCACAGAAGAGACAGAAAACTCAATGTTGAAACTAGATTGTTTTATTGAAGAATAGTCCATTTAGACCTGCCTGACGTGGCCATTTTTCACCTAAAATTAGGCTGCATCAGGGGCTAATAACCAAAAAGGGGACAATTAAACAGTGCTTTCCCCCTAATTGGGGCTTGAACAAATAGCAAAGTAATCTTACATGGCTGAGACTGCTTTGCTATTTTTTCAAACCCCAATTAGAGGGAAGCACTTTTTAATTGCCCTCCTTTTCATTGTTAGCCCCTGATGCATCCTAATTTTAGGCAAAATATAGCTCTAGGGCAGGTTTGAATTGACTATTCTTTAATGAAACAGGCTGATTTCTACATCACTTGGTGTGCTTGGTCTGTTGCTTGTTTGTATGACTGGTGTTTGTTTGTATGACTGATGTTTGTAAATCTATGCCTCTCATCACTGATGTTAATTGTGATAAATCTCCAGTTTTGGGATGAATTGCCCTTGGCATTTCGCTTCCAGGATTTTAAATTTAATGGCTACAGATCTGAATTACTTACCTTCCATCTTATCCACTGAAGTTAAAAATATTAGTTGAGCTTGAAAGAGAATAAAAAACAGTACCGTATTTCTCCGCATATAGGCTGCCCCAGTGTAAAGGCTGCAATAAATGCCTATACATGTTTTAAAACTGGTAGATAAGCCACCCCATTGTATTAGCCATGGCTTCTCTACCAGTAACTGGGGTGGCCTAAAACTGGGGCAGCCTATACAATTTTAAAAAATCATCCCCCCCCTTACCTCCCTCGCTGGTCTCACTGCTCCTCAAATCGCAACGGTGCAGGGCAGGAGAGATTCCTTTGCCTTCAGTTCTTGTGGGACTCACGAGTCTCGTAAGAACTGATGGAAAAGGCACGCAGGAAGCAGCGCGGGGTCAGGTTAGAGATCGAAAAGATCTATCCTGCCCTGCTCCGCCACGATTTGAGGAACAGTGAGTCTAGCGAGGGAGGTAAGGGGGGGCGGGATAATTTTTGAAAACTGTATAGGCTGCTCTAGTTTTACAAGCCGCACCCACTGTGCTGGCTTGCAAAACCCAAATATATGCCGTGGCCTCTATATGAGGAAATACGGTAGTTGTATTCCTAAGTAAAAAAGTATACAAAGTATAGTCTTACTTTGCACATATTTTTAATTAGTATGCTTTAAAAAATCCTTAGTTATTTCTCTAATAGTCCAAGTCACCTACTATCTTCACTCTAACGGCCTCTTATACAAAGCTGCGCTAGCGGCTGCCGCACAGCAACAGCCTCGAAGCCCTTTAAATCTCTTTGGGCTTCGGGGCTGTTAGCGCAGCACGTCTTTGTAAAAGAGGCCATAAGTTAGAACAGGTTTTCATTCAAATCATTTATCTAATTTCATGCACCAGAGACCTCAGAAACACCACTCCACCGCCTAATATATAATTTTCTTAGCAGGGAGATTTAGGTGTTAACTCCTCATAGCTCTGTGCATATTTTCTTATAATTATGGTTTAGCAAATAAATATTTTTTAAATTCTTTAATTTTTTTAAAATGTTTTTTTAATTTATCTCAATCATTGTGGATCTTATAATGCTTATGAGCAGTTCAAGTGGCTGGACCAGTATTCCCTAGGCACTTGTTTACCAATTGATTATTGCATCAGAACTTAAAATAAGTGAATTACACAAGTGTGTTAAATTTAGTGGAATTTTTTTTTTTTTTTTTTAAATCTACCATTTTATTATAGCACTAGTCTTTAAGCCCGTTACATTAACGGGTGCTAGAATACTGTTCACCCTCTATGTTGCCCCTTCCTTTCACTGCCCTCTCTTCTCTTTCTATCTCTCTCTTTCTCTCCCATATGGCCTCTCTCCATCTCCTCCTTCCTTTTGCCTTTGTCTGGTATACCTTCCTCCTTCCCTCCAAGCCATTCTCTCCCCGTCTGCTCCCTTTCCTCATTTAACTACTTCATTGGTCAGCAGCAGCATTCACAATTCATTACTATTGCTGGCTTCAGGTCTTTCTCTCTGGCCGGTCCTGTCTTCATGAAAACAGGAAGTAGGCAGGACCGGCCAGAGAGGAAGTCCTGAAGCCAGCAACAGCAGCGAATTGTAAACGCTGCTGCTGCCTGAAGCACCCGAGGCAGACGCTTCTCTCCCCTCCCAGCCCAACCCCCGCTGACTCTGCGACCCTCCTAGCAAGACTTTAATATCAAACCTCCCTCCAGCGTTGGCAGTCGCTGCACGTTAAACAGGCTTTCTTCTGCCATTGAGGCTCTCTGTTGCGTCATTGGTGATGTAATTAGTGACGCAGCAAAGGAGAAAGCCCGAAGCAGCCTGTTTAATGTGCAGCGAGTGCGAACGCTGGAGGGATGTTTGTACCGGTGCAGAAGCGATATGTCTCTCCTCCTCCAGTACCTGTGCAGCACTTTGCTGCGGCGCATCCTCCCATGGGGGGGGGATTGCACAGTGGGAGCGGGTGAGAGCGGCGATCTCCAGTTGGGGGGGGGGAGGGGGGTGAGAGCGGCGATCTCCAGTTGGGGGGGGGTTGCACAGTGGGAGCGGGTGGGAGCGGCGATCTCCGAGAGGGGGGGGGAGAGCGGCGATCTCCAGTTGGGGGGGAGGGGGGGGAGAGCGGCGATCTCCAGTTGGGGGGGGATTTGCACAGTGGGAGCGGCGATCTCCGGGAGGGGGGGGAGAGCGGCGATCTCCAGTTGGGGGGGGGTTGCACAGCGACATAGAACTTAAAAAATAACCGGCCACAACATTACCTTGGGGTCTGCTGAACTTAAAAATTAATTCTTTGTGAACATTAGTTTGGGTTCCGCGAGTGTGTAGAACCCTGGTGTCTGATCGGGTCCTGTTTGGTCTGCTACTGCCTGGAGGAATTGAAGAGCGTGTAGGGCGGAAGCGGGAGGCGGGGCCTCAGCACCGGCCGTGCGTCTCGCGCCGCCGGCCCCGAGGAGCTCGAGGCCGGTGCCGGACATGGGGCCCCCAGGAGCTCGAGGCCGGCGGCGGGCATGGCTGGCGTGGCATGGCGGAGGAGGAACAGAGTGCTGTGATGTAAAACCCGCGCATGCGCAATCGTGTTTCCGCGACGGGATCAGGGAACACGATTTTTTTAGTGCGCATGCGCGTCCTACCATTTTATTATATTAGATTTGTGTTTTTTAGCCCTTCCTTTCAGACATATATAGATATAGATATAGATATATATAGATACTTACATTTGTAGAGGCCGTTTCGGGAACAAATATTCTCCACTAGTGGAAGTCAGCATGAAAGTATGTAAATGGACCCTGAGTAAGTGAGACTGGAATGGAAAGTAAGCAGGCATGAAAGGCTGGCTTCATGAAAAATGCTTTTTATAAACTGAAATGGAGTATAGTTCATCCAACCCATGAATCATTAACAAAATACATTCATTTATAAAGAACGAGCAGTGTGACTGCTTGAAGTCTCATTTATGGGCTTAGAATATAGGTTTAACTTTTTTAAAATAGAAACCATTCTGCCTTGGTACACATACCTCATACTGTATTTATATATAATACACATATTATACATGCTTTTACTAATGCAGTGATTTTCTCTAAAGATTGAAACATATGTTAGAAATTATATCTGTAGTGAGTAGCATACAGTGATTCTTAAGCTTTACTGCATCAACCCTTCCGCTATATCCAGGAACTTCATGTGGGTTTTGAGGCTTCCCATCACATGGTAGTTGAAAAATTTGATAAACTAGTTAACTAATTTTGCTTGGTGAAGGGACTATTCTATAAGATTTAATATTTTCAAAGCCTTTGTGTAAAAATTTGGATGCTTATAATGTGACTATTCTATAAGATTTAATATTTTCAAAGCCTTTGTGTAAAAATTTGGATGCTTATAATGTGACTATTCTATAAGATTTAATATCTTCAAAGCCTAAAAATTTGGTTGCTTATAATGTGCTAAGGCAGCCAGTCTTTTCAATTTATCTTAATTAAAAGTGCCTGATTTATTTCTTATCATACTTAATTCTGGTCAGTAATTACTGTATCAATTGACAAGATCCTATGATGTTTAAGCCTGATTGCTTGCATAAGACCCTTTTATTCTGCTTTCCTTAGCAACAGTAGATAATTTTACCTGCTGAAGACTAAACCACTACAAACTAAAGCTGAGTTGTTGTTTTTTTAATGACTTGTGCATACATGTGTGTACGGTGTGTGTGTATATGATCATATATATCTATATGTATAGTGATGGAATATCATTTGCCACATCTCTGTGCCATTGCAAGTCCTGGAGCTTTCCTTCCCTTCTGGCTTGAGGTGTGAATGATGCTTCCCCCCTACAGTTTCTAGTGTAGTGTGTCTAGTAGTCCTGAATGCTAGGTTTATGCATCTGAACCCACAAGATGCTTGCAGAGTATTGTCAATTATCTTTGAACCCTGCTTCCTTTCCAGGAATCTGCTCATATCCCCTCAGTTTTTTTTGTGTGCAAGCAAGTTGCTCAGAAGTGTGTCTGCTATGCTGTGCAATTTTATTATTTTGGGGTATTTTTTCTTAGTGTTCGGTTGGAGGCTCAGTGCCCAAAGGTTCCCACTTGTTGGGACTTCTACCTAGGAGAAGACGCAGACTCGAGTTGTGGAAGTCTCGAGTTGTGGATCAGCCCTCGGGGACACCTAGCTAGCTAGCCTGTTTTACTATTTTTTTGAGCCCAGGGACCATCCCCTGCATAGCTGCTTGCAACCCTGATTTATCAGGAGCTTGAGCACAGGCTGTATTGGCTCTATCCCAACTTGGCTGGTCTTAATAGCGGGCTGGCTGTGTGGTCCTCTCTTCCTTTGTGGAATGCAGTTTTTCAGGGGTTGAAGCTCAGTCTTAACATCGATCAGACTGGCAGCCTGAAGACCAAGTTCGTCCTGTGAACCTATGAGGCAGATTTCTTCTTCATTTGTCTTAGCTGCACGCTGAGGGTTGTCAGTGTTGGCGTTAAGTGCGACAGAGGTGGTGGCACAGGGCTTCTCCCTTCAGCATGCGCCCTGACCAGATGAGAACACAGAGCTGGACCATAATGTTTAGTCTGACATTAACAATGATGAAAAGTCAAATTCCATGCCATTATTGTCCCAGGATTCAGTTTCTCTGGCAGAGTCAAGAAGTGGTAGTGGCCCTGGACCAGGGGGAAAACCCCATCATGTGCTAGCTGTTCAAAACCTCTGTGCTCTCGAGCATTATAGCTACATTTCTGCTATAATTCAAGCTAAAAGTTCCTCCAGCCCCTTTGTCACAGTGCTCAATTATTAGCGGCTCAATTACTCCGACCATGTTCTTTCCCTTGCTTCTGGACATCACCAAGCTGGTCACAGACCACTGTGAGCCACCAGAGGGTTACATTACATTATAATACATTTCTAGACTGCAATACCTTCCAGATCGATGCAGTTTACATCATCAAGAAACTGTACATCACAGTGAAATAAGAGAAATATCATCTTCCTTACTTTCCTAAGAATTTTACAAAAAGAGATGTCTTTAATAGTTTTTGGAAATACATATATGAAATCAAAGAAGCAAACAAAATACGCAGTTCCGAATCCCAACTAGCATCCTGATATGCAATTATTTGATGCAAAAATTGTGTGTAAAGACATCCTCTTAATGGAGGGAACACAAACAATGAAGTTATCCTTAGTGGACTAACTGCCTTAAAAAAATATAAATTGTTCTAGTAACTAACCAGGTGTCTGACCATAAACGGCTTTATAATAGAGTGTCCCAAATTTAAACCAAACCCTGTCCTGAAAAGGCAACCAATGGAGTTGTCTATAGTTTGGAATAACATGATCTGATTTCTTCAAATCAAAAATTAGACGCACTGCCGCATTCTGGATTTTGTACAATCTGTACAAATTTGACCTGCCAAATGAACTGAGTTACAGTAGTCCAGTATACTAAGTACAAGAGATTGAACCAGTATTCTGAATGCAATGGGACTAAAATAAGACTTAATCGTGCGTAACTTCCAAAGAATGAAGAAAGATTTTTTTAATCAAGGCATTTGTAAATTGTTTCATAGTTAAATTCTTATCCAGGTAAACACTCAGAATTTTAATTTCTGGATCGATAGTGTAGCTTATCCCATCTACAATCAGTTACCTACGAATGGCTAAGCCTTTGTCCAAGCTTTACCCTGTGGCTCTGGATTTCCAGCAGCTGTTCAGCTGAAGGTGGATTTGCTGGTGGCACAGGCCACCAAACAAACCTTGCTAGTGAAGGAAGTGTGATAAAGGATACTACATAGTAACATAGTAGATGACGGCAGATAAAGACCTGAATGGTCCATCCAGTCTGCCCAACCTGATTCAATTTTTAAATTTTTTAATTTTTTCTTCTTAACTATTTCTGGGCAAGAATCCAAAGCTTTACCCGATACTGTGCTTGGGTTCCAACTGCCAAAATCTCTGTTAAGACTTACTCCAGCCCATCTACATCCTCCCAGCCATTGAAGCCCTCCCCAGCCCATCCTCCACCAAACGGCCATATACAGACACAGACCGTGCAAGTCTGCCCAATACTGGCCTTAGTTCAATATTTAATATTATTTTCTGATTCTAAATCCTCTGTGTTCATCCCACGCTTCTTTAAACTCGGTCACAGTTTTTCTCTCCACCACCTCTCTCGGGAGTGCATTCCAGGCATCCACTACCCTCTCCATAAAGTAGAATTTCCTAACATTGCCCCTGAATCTACCACCCCTCAACCTCAAATTATGTCCTCTGGTTTTACCATTTTCCTTTCTCTGGAAAAGATTTTGTTCTACGTTAATACCCTTCAAGTATTTGAATGTCTGAATCATATCTCCCCTGTCTCTCCTTTCCTCTAGGGTATACATATTCAGGGCTTCCAGTCTCTCCTCATACGTCTTCTGGCGCAAGCCTCCTATCATTTTCGTCGCCCTCCTCTGGACCGCCTCAAGTCTTTTTACATCCTTCACCAGATACGGTCTCCAAAACTGAACACAATACTCCAAGTGGGGCCTTACAGGGGCATCAACACCTTCTTCCTTCTACTGACTACACCTCTCTTTATACAGCCCAGCATCCTTCTGGCAGGAGCCACTGCCTTGTCACACTGTTTTTTCGCCTTTAGATCTTCGGACACTATCACCCTAAGGTCCCTCTCCCCGTCCGTGCATATTGCTTCTCTCCTCCCAGCATATACGGTTCCTTCCTATTATTAATCCCCAAATGCATTACTCTGCATTTATACTAGGGACCATAAAGTGAAAATAGTCCTCAAGAGACAATTTGAAGCTTAGACCATATGGATTAAGGTGACTGCTGTGGCTTACTTTGTGGCACATGCTTGCCACATCTGAATTTCTCAAGTCTCGGTCTCAGAGGAAGATGAAGACCTCCCCAAATGCTGTCTCCTGCCCCTGCAGGTCTGTTTCATGGGTCATGCCAGAGGTTCTGCAGGGGCAGGAGACAGCAAGCTTCTGGCTCTCACCCTTCCACAGCCTCCATGAAAGCACAATGAGGCCAGGACAGAGGCCCTGCCCACCCCAGATAGGGGGTAGGTTGTGTGATTGTTGGTTGGTCTAGGCTGAGATTGGCACAGACTGTTGGGCCCTAGAATTTGTTTGAGAAGGTTATAAAATTGAGTTCTGTGCCTTCCTTCTGGACCTTTTTGTAGATTCTCCGGCCAGCCAGAGAGAGCCCTCGGAATCTGGGCAACGATACAAAGGCTACTGGATCTTCATGCCATAGAGCCTGTTCCAGACAAAGAATCGGGCTTGGGCAGATATTCCATGTACTTCATCGTGCCAAAGAAAGGCTCAGACAACTGGAGGCCAATTCTGGACCTCAAGTCTGTCAATACTCCAATGAAAGTGCTGCACTTCCACATGGAGATTGTTCGGTCAGTCATAGCAGCAGTGGCACCAGGAGAATTTCTTGCCTCTCTGTTTGTGGAACCACAATCTCCACACTCCTATTTCTCTGGCTCACAGGAGGTATGTGCATCTCCCATTTCCATCCTAGATTCTTAGCATCGCATTGCAAGGTCTTGGTAGTGTTCCATATAAGCCCTAACAGAAGGCTTCTCTTCTGAATCTTATGGTCAAGACAGTGTTTCTGGTGGCAATTAGGTCAGCAAGACAAGTGTCCAAGTTACAAGCTCTGGCCTTTAGGGAGCCAATCCTTAAGATTAAGGAAGCAAGGCTTTCCTTATACAAGGTTCTGTTCCTCTTGCTGAAAGTAGTCTGTGCCTTCCACATCAATCAGGAAGTTATTTGCCTGCTTTTCATCCTAAGGGGTCTAAAAAAAAAAAAAAGGATAAAGCATTACATTTGCTGAATGTCAAGCAAATGCTTCTTCAGTACCTCAAAGTTACCAAATGAGTTTTGCCTTTCAGATCATAGTTATGCCAAGAAAAGGAGGCTGGTGTTTAGGGCCTCGATTACCAGGTGGATTAAAATGTCCATTTCCTCCATGGGCTGTGGTAAACAATCACTGACTGATCGTGTTCAAAGTGCACCCCACTAGAGGGGTTGCTGCTGCAAAGACTAGGGCTGCCTCGCATGAGGAGATTTGTAGAGCGGACACATGGTCTACCCTTCATACCTTTACCAGGTTCTATAGGGTGGATGTAGCAGCCAGGAAAGACACCGCTTTCAGGTCATCTGTTTTGAAGGCAGGCTTTGGTACGTCCCTAGCGTTCAGGGCCATTAGACACATTGCACTAGAAAGAAAGATTAAGTTCTTACCTCTAATCTTCTTTCTTGTAGATGTGTCTAGTGGTCCTGAAGCCTTCCCTGTGCCTGGGCTTTGCCTTCCTTCTACTTTAGGATTAGTTTGGATTTGAAGAATTTTCTGTCTTTCAGAGGAGCTGAGAAGATTAAAAAGAAATAATGCATAAGTAAATCCTTATGACCATACAGTACGACTTCAGTCTCTGCTTGATAGCGAGTCATGCGAGTAGCTACAAGCTCTATACATAATTAGTGCTGGTTGCACAAGTTTGGATGTTGTAATGTTTCCTATGTTTGTTATAAAGCAGAACAAAATTGTAGTGTCAGGATTTTTCCTCATTTTCCTCCTTCCTGTTATGTCTTATTTCAATGCTCTTTGATTTATTTTTGTACAAGCTGGGGGGGGGGAGGAGGAGCAGCTCCCTGGGAAGGAGATGGAGTGTAAACACGATTGACAGTTTTCTCAAGCAACTTACTAGTTCAGATACAAGACCCTAGCGTTCAGGACCACTAGATACATCCACTCCCCTTAAAATCAGCACCTTTGCTGGCGGGGATGCCTAAGCCCCGCCAGACAAAAAGATGCCCTGCCAAGCCACTCCCCTCCTTTCGGCACTGCAGCAGTAAGCCAGGACTCCCAGCATCAGCAGCTGGAAACATCCTGCTGACTTTCAATTACTGCAGCAGCACCAGGAAGAGGGGAATGGCTTGGCTGGGAATTTCATTAACTGGCAGAACTTTGGCATCCCACCAACCATTTAATGGTTGCAGTGCTGGTTTGGAGAAGCCTTGAGCCCAAAGTGGGGGCATGTCCCCTTCCCCTATGGCAATGCCACTGTTTTCCACTATCTGAGTAATGTTAATGAGAGTTTCAAAACGAAATGCCGATTCTTTTTTCTGTACTCTGACCCTCCCCCCCAGTCCCAGCTTTTTTTTTGCCTACACTTCTGCCTTTTTTCTAATATCTGGATGATATTCATTCTTTCTTTTTTTTCTCTCTCTCTTACCCTCCCCAATCATTTACTCCCTCTACCTCTGTATGTACCCCTTCTCTTTCTTCCCGCCTTCCGCTTGTCGCGTTCCCCTCACCTGATTGCTTGGATGGATCCCTGCTTCCCTGTCGTGATGATCAATGAATCTTTAATGCGCCATCTCTTGTGCAGTTAATATGAGTGGACTTATTTCCTTGCTAAATGCACAGTCTCAATGCAGGCTAATGAACATTTCCCTAGCAGCAGCAGATGAATCCAGAGACCAATGGGATAGCTCACATCTACCAGCAGGCGGAGATAGAGAAATTGATTAACAGGTGGTCCTATTGGCTGGCACTCCTCCTGTTTATCCAGTATTCTCTATCTCCCAGCAGGTTAAGGTCGCTTTTCAACTAGCTCCTGGATTCTGGCTGTGGCTGGATAACTATTTTCTCCTGTTGAGGTTTGCTCTTCAGTGAGACAACAATTCTATTTCTCCTGTCGAGGTTTTCCTCTTCAGTGAGACAGGGGTGTCCGGCTGAACGGTGCCGGCTTTAGGGGTTTCACCTGGGCCCACCCAGGTCAGGTCCCTGCCTCGCCCTCCCTCCAGTGTTAGAGGGTCTCGTTTCTTCTTTCCCTTAAAAAAAAAAAAGGAGAGAGACCACAGTGGCTGAATTGCCTTTCTACCCTGCTAGTGCTGAGATACCGGCATTTACCGGTTTCTGCCAGCAATGAATGCAACGTTGTAAGTATTTCCTGGCTAACGTGGTGGGAGCTATGCAATTGCGGGTTTTGTCCTTTCGTGGTGTTGAATGATGGCTTTATAGTTTCTTGCTGCATCGCTGAAGTTGGTACGGTGGTAGGAATCATTCAATTTCTTGTGGATTGTGTGCACTTTATTCAGGGAAGGGCTTCCAGTGTGTACTTCTGGGGACTTTAAGGAGCTGATCCCTTCCCGCGCGCTGGAAGCGCATGCTGGTTTCCTGCTCTGAAGAGCACATCGCGGCTTTCCGGCTGTGGCTCCACGCTGTTGCATTTGCTACTCGCACCGGCGGTGTCTAATTACTGGGCGGTTGGCTCTGGGGTTGTTTTGGTGACACGGTTATATGGGGCTGGGACCGTTCTCCGTGAGCGCATGCACGCTCTGGTTCTCGGGCACTGCCGGGATCCCCACTGTGTTGCTGGAGTTATCTTCGGGCCTGCCTTACGTCAGTGTTTTCTGCGGCTGGGTTTAAATTATTCAGCCGGTACGTTATTTTAACAGCTTGCCGGGGCTGGTGTCTTAGGGCAAGTATGGGGCTCGCGCTCGTGCTCCTGCGCTGGTGGGAGCACCACAGCATTCAGTAAGTTTCCTTGGCAGCTGAAATTCTTGCCGCGGCCTCGGTGACTTCGGGGTCGGATGCAGTTTCTAGCAGTTCCTGCATTGCTGCAACGTGTGAGCTCGGTTTCTAATGTTCTCCCGGGTTGGTTACTTGCCACACTAGCATGCTATCTGTTGGGAGCCTCTGCAGGTGCTTGGGAGAGAGGAGCTGCTCTTGATTGACCGCCCAGTTTCTGCTTCCCTGCGTACTGGGTCCGTAGGGGGAAAATCGCTGTGCGACTTTGGTCGGTTGCAGGAGGGTACCCGGTGTTTCGGGTATATCCTCGTCTCCCTGTCTCGCGGTCTCCAATGGATGAGGCCATGTCATTTTGGATGTTTTCTTATGTTTGGTGTTTTTGTACATAGCTGAGTGTGTCTGCTAGCACTTTAGTGGTTATTATTGCACTTTGGAGCAGTTTCGGGGCATGATGGCTATTCACAATTTCCTGCGGGCAAAACTGTCTTTTTCTGTTTCTGGCGTGGCAGGGATGTCCATTTGGCCTTCTCTGGGCTCCTTTAAAAATAAATAAATAAATAATTAAAAACAAAACAGAAAAGGGATGCATTTCACATTCATCCATACCCACAGGTTGCCATTTGCTAGGTGGTTGTCGGCTTTGCCCCTGCCGTTCTCTTTCGGGATGGTCTTTTCTTATAGCTAGTTAGGTGTATCTTATCACATCTAGTGTGCTTCTCTTTAAGGGCAGTTGTTTTTTTGGGAAAGCTTGTATGCAGTTTTCGGATGACACAGGCTGCCGCAGCTTCCTCTTATGTTTCCAATTTCCGTCTTATTCATTATTTCATTGCAGAAATGGTATGTTCTCTGGAGGGTGCCTTTCTTCTATTCAGAACTTGCAAATCTCCTCCAGCTCGGTGACTGACCTCTTCTTTACCTTGCAGGGATCTTTGCTTCCTCTAACGGCTCTTTCTGCTTTCTCACGGTAAGGGACTTTTATTATGGACAGGTCAAGGGACTTTGGATGTTATTCTGTTGATTGTATCTGTACATTCTTTTCTCCCATTTCTTATTCTTTCTTGTGCTTTCTTGGGGTCGCTGTGTTTCGAGCGCCCAGAGGTCCCTTCATGGGTTTCTGACCCCTGGGACAGAAGTTCCAGTTCTTCCGGACCTAAGGGGAGTTCTTCCTTTTCCTTCATAGTGTCCAAGATGGGGGACTTGGTTACACTGGCAATGGATTCCCTGTGAGTTACTTTGTTTCTCAGCGTTGGACCTTTCCAGAGGGAAAAACGGTGGGCTTCTTTATATGTTCACAGGTGGCATCCATATCATCAGTGTCTTGGCATGGTTGTTTTAGAGAAGTGCTGTCAGTTATACAGACGTAGTTTGGCCTCGCCACGGTTCCACAACCATTTTGGAAGTTGCGGGTAGTGGTGCTGGTTTTTTTCGTAACGGGATACTTTCTTTCTTGGATGGCTGGTTGATTTGGACATCTTTCAGCTGGATCACTTTCCCAGTCACAAGTGGGGGATTTATTTTCTTCATTCTTTGGTTGTGAGTTTTCACAATTCCGATAAGTTCTCTTGTTCCGTGCCGTATAGTGGAATTTCTGGGGACGTTGTTTGTCCTGTACATGTAGGATGTGTTCTTCCCTGAGATGGGGGCGTCGGATTACGGTCTCAGGTTCCCCTTCTTCTTCAGTCGCCAGGAGTAAGAGTATGGGCTTATGTACAGGTTTTAGGATATCCGGTGGTGACTCCTCTGGGAACTTCCGCTTGCTTTCACGTGAGCATGCGGTGGCAGTCACTTTCGTTCCGGTGGTTCCTGGTTTCTCACAGCTTCGCTTGTACTTTCTAGTGGGCCCCTCAAGCCCCTAGCTTGGTATTCTTGGGTGGCTCAGCGAGAGTGCTCTTTTCAGGGGCATGCCTCGGTCTTTGCTGGACAGGCTCTTGGTTACCAATCATCCCAGCCGGTCAGGTGGGGGTGGGCTCAGTGCCTTCTGTCATCGGCGCTAGGAGTCTGGGGTTGACGAGAGACTCAGTGCTCGTTCATTCTTCTAGACTGCAGCATGGTCTAGCTCCCTTTTTCAGGAGTTGCATGTCTCTCTTCGGTTATGACGTTAAAGGTATTTTAGGACGGTGTATTACGGTGGTATTTCTCTACAGCCAGGGAAGTATGCGATGTACTCAGTTGGCGAGTGACGTCCTGATCCTACTTCAGGGATGGTAGCTCATTTTCCTCTTCTGTCCGCATCTTTTTCCTGGTCGAGGAATGGGTTTAGATGGCCTGTCTCTTCGGCTGCATTTGAGCAGGGCCCACCTCTCGTCTGTTGGAGTGTACAGCGCTGCGTACGCTTTTCAGCGCTTTCGGGATAATTTATGGTAGTGAGAATGCGATCTTCTACATCCTGGAATTTGGGAATTTTTCGCTACGGCGATCCAGGTCCTTGTATGAAGTTGAGTTTTCCTGCATAAAGTTATTATTATTATTATTATTGCATATCATCTCAGAATTTAGCGATTCCTAGTTTGTTCAGCAGACGCCGGGAGTCACAGTCAGAGGTGGGTAACATCTTTGCTTCTTTCTGCCTCTGGTTTATCTTTTTTCTTTCCGTGTTTTCCACGGGCAGAGGTTTGGATGGATTGGCCATATCAAGCTTGCTTTAAGAACATAAGAAGTTGCCTCCGCTGACCTGTGAAGTGGTTCCTGACCATTTCTATAACCTACCTCTGCTTCTAGCTTGTTATGTGGCTCTATTGAGTCTTTAGACGGCCATTCTGATGAGATTCCTGGTATCTACAGATTTCCTCACCTAGGGTCTGATCGATAAGGATATTCGCACTACTTTCGTATTGTGACCTCGCTTCTGATATGTCATGGGTGTCTTGTAAGGGGTATACGAAGCAGATTATTTCTGCTCTTCTCCAGGTGCTACCACTGTGGCTTGTGCTACTGTTTGGAAGCTTTACATTTCTGGGGTACTTCGCGTCATTGGTACTCTTCCAGGCTTCTATGTTTTATGTTCTTTTTTTTTTTTGGCTGAGGCGTTCTGCCAAGGGCTTTGTGTTCACTTCCCCTCACCTTCAAGTGGCAATTTTGGCTTGTTACATGTGCTTGGTATCTTGCTATTCGCTTACTTCTCGGCTTTCTGAGTTGCAATTCCTTACAGGAGCTAAGAATATTCATTTGCCTCTTAAGCAGCCAAGTACGGAGTGTAGTCTTAAGGTACTTCTTCGCAGTTGCAGAAGGTTCCGCTTCACTCTGGTCTTTTGAGACTTTAGGGTTAGGGCTTTGTGCACGGGGTTTCTTGTGACCTTGGCTTCGGCTCGGCGGTTTTCTGAGTTGCCGGCCGTGTGAGTCGGGGATTCTTGTTTCTGAGTTGCGAATTCTGGGGTATCATTTTGGACAATGCCTCCCTTTCTGTCTAGGGTGGGGTCATCATTTCGTTTATACCGCTCTCACTTTTCTTTTCTTCTTCCTGAGAAGGGGATATAGGGAGGCGAGCCTTTCTTCACTGTGTTTCTTAAAGGGGTGTAGCATTCTCCGCAATCTGTTGGTTTCTCTTGGCTTTTAGTCATTTGAGATCACCTCTTTGTCTTCTTTAATAGTCGCAAATATAATTGGCACATCAAATTAATAAAAATAAAATAAAATAATACAAAAACCAAATGGGCAGTGGCAAATGCCTCCTTTACTCATACGGTCCAGGTGGACATTCTTTCTGCTTTCTTGATGGCAGGGAAGCGATTGGCGGATGAGCTTTTTGGTCATTCCGCCTGAGCAATGACTATTTCTTGGACTCGGTCCAGGGGTTTTGTCAAGTAGCTGCTTGGTCTTCCACGATTACTTTATCTCGGTCTTATCGGTTCGCTGTGGGGGTGCTTGCGGAGGCTGCATTTTGTGCTTCGGTTGTTGTGGAGCCGGTATTTGTTTCCCACCCAAATTGAGGATTGCTTTGCTACATCCCATTGGTCTCTGGATTCATCTGCTGCTGTTGCTAGGGAAGGAAAAATTATGTTCTTATCTATTAATTTTCTTTCCCTTAGACGCAGCAGATGAATCCAGAGCCCCACCCTTTCTGGTTATTGTCTCTCGGTTTTCTCTTCTGCAACTTTCGCAGTTTGTTATTCTGGCGGGTTGTTTTCTGGATTATTGCATTTTGAGATTTGTTATGGGAAAGAAGTTTTTTACATGCTATGCCTGTTGATGGTTACGGATGCTTGGGCAAGGAGCTATACTGGATAAACAGGAGGAGTGCCAGCCAATAGGACCACCTGTTAATCAGTTTCTCTATCTCCGCCTGCTGGTAGATGTGAGCTATCCCATTGGTCTCTGGATTCATCTGCTGCGTCTAAGGGAAAGAAAATTAACAGGTAAGAACATAATTTTTCCTTCATTGTGGTAACTGCAGCATACGTGCTGGGCATGCCTTCAACAATTACTGCATAGCTTTTGCATTTATCGCATGTAAATTTTTGTTATTAAAGTGCGGTACATGCATAAACCTACCACACTTCAGAAAACCGAGGAGTCATTTTAGTAGTCTTTGTTTAGGAGTCATTTCTTAAACTAGGCTGTGAAGATAAAGTTGGCATCAGTGGATGTAGTATATGTACAGATAGACTTATATCTCTATATGTTATATGTTTTACATAAAAGGAATATATCCAGTGCTTTGCTGAAGTTTGTCTGTCCACATAGAGGGTACTATTGAATACTGGAGAAATACATGAAGTACCACTGAAGACAATATTTCTAAAACTGAGAACCATAAGAAAAGGATACTTCTAGTAATTTTAGATGCGTAGAATAGTCTCCCTGTAAAGGTGATAGAGACAAAAATTGTGTCTGAATTAAAGAAATCATGGAGCAGGCTTGCGGGATCTCTTAGGGAGAGAAGGAGATAGTGGATGCTGTGGATGGGCAGACTCGATGGGCCATTTGGCCTTTATCTGTCATTATGTTTCTATTTCTTTCTATAAAGTCTCTTCCATGCTTTAAAGCCCGTTTTACATAGAATTGCACAATCTCATATATATACACACACAAGTACACATATGCAACCACTTTTCAGCGAACTGTGCATAAATATTCTTGGGTATAATTTGGATGGAGAGGAGGGAGAGGAAATTTTATGTGCATATTTTTATAAATTGTATGGATAGAATACACACACTTAAACTTTATAAGAGTTAGTATAAATTTCTGTGTTGGTATTTGCATTGTATGGGGTCTATGTTACCTTTATAAAATAGGATTAAAATGAATGCCTTCTTGTTCTTTAAACCTAAACCCCATATTATACAAACAAGTCCAAAAGGTCTAAAAGAAAAATGTTGAAGGAATGGCAGTAATAGTAGAAGGAAACACAAAAACATGTAAGCAAGTATTTTTGAAACACATGTCCGCACTGAAGATGTTATGCCTCTTTCCAAACCTGCTTTGTGTTAAGACTTGAATACAAACAAGGGATATTGCTTACAGGGTAAGGTCAAGGGGAAACAAAAGAGAATTTTATTTTATAAAAGGAAAACCACTAGCAGTGCCTAGTTCTAGAATCAGAAGATATATATCTTTCTGGTTTGAAATGTAATCTTTTATTTTTTTTAAAAAAAATTCATGTACTGTTCAAGCAGTTCATTTGTGAGGACAATACAGCTACAAAGAATTGAAATATATTGAAACCACAGCCATCAAAAGCATAAAACATCCTTAAAGGGTCAAAGCTTCTAAAAATGTGAGATGTAAAGCTTCATGCTAAAACATGCTATGCTAGCAGTGGCGTACGCGGGGGGAGGGGAGTGCACGGACCAGAGGGGTGCACAACTGGCCACCCACCGGGGAAAGTTTGCCACTGCTGTCATCAGAAACAAGCCAGCACCGAGTTCTTCCTCCCTGCTTCTCTTCCCCGCGAGCTGACCAACTCTAGCCATCCGATGTCAATTCTGACGTTGGAGAGGAAGTTTTGGGCCAGCCAATCGCTGCCTGGCTGGCCCGGAATGTCCTCTCTGACGTTAGAATTGACGTCGAGCAGCGAGAGTTGGTCGGCCCGCAGGAAAGAGAAGCAGGGAGGGCGAACTCGGCACTGGCTTGTTTCTGATGACAGCAGTGGCAGCCTTTTTCCAGCGGCGGTGGCAACAGCAAGTTTCCCAATGGTGGCATGGGGAGGGCAGGGAGAAATAATGAAAGGGGGGGAAGACAGGGAGCCAGAAAAAAAAAAAGGGGGCAGGGTGAAACAAAGAAAGAAAAAAAAAATGGGGCATGGGGAGAGAGAGAAAGACAGAGAAAGAAAGGGGGCATGGAGAGAGAGAGAGAAGGGGGCAGGGTGAAAGAAAGAAATGGGGCACAGAGAGAGAGAGAGAAAGATATACAGAAAGAAAGGGGGCATGGGGAGAGAGAAAGAAAGAAGGGGCAGGGTGAAATAAATAAATAAATGGGGCACGGAGAGATAGAGAGAGAGAAAGACAGACAGAGAAAGAAAGGGGCATGGAGAGAGAAAGAAGGGGGCAGGGTGAAATAAAGAAATGGGGCACAGAGAGAGAGAGAGACAAACATAGAGAAAGAAAGGGGGCATGGGGAGAGAGAGAGAAAGACAAACAGAGAAAGAAAGGGGGAATGGGGAGAGAGAAAGAAAGAAGGGGGCAGGGTGAAATAAATAAATAAATGGGGCACGGAGAGAGAGAGAGAAAGACAGACATACAGAAAGAAAGGGGGCATGGAGAGAGAAAGAAAGAAGGGGACAGGATGAAACAAAGAAAAAGTTGGGGGAGGGAATGAGATCTGGAGGAGAGGAAGCATACAGGAGGCTGAAAGAAGGGAAGAAATATTGGATGCACAGTCAGAAGAATAAAGTGCAACCAGAGACTGATGAAATTACCAAACAAAGGTAGGAAAAATGATTTTATTTTCAATTTAGTGATCAAAATGTGTCCGTTTTGAGAATTTATATATGCTGTCTATATTTTGCACTATGGCTCCCCTTTTACTAAACCGCAATAGCTGTTTTTAGTGCAGGGAGCCTATAAGCGTCGAGAGCAGTGTGGGGCATTCAGCGCAGCTCCCTGCGCTAAAAAATGCTATCGCGGTTTAGGAAAAAGGGAGGGGGTATATTTGTCTATTTTTGTATAGTTGTTACAATGAGGTGACATTGCATAAAGTCATCTGCCTTGACTTCTTTGAAAACCCGCGGAATATAAATGATAATTAACATTTTCTCTGGGTACAGTGTGCTTTGTGTTTCTTTAAAATTTTATTGTTGGTAGATTATTTTGACTTGGTCACGAAGGTAGGAGGGAGGGAGGGGAGCTGCTGAAAGACATTTAGTAATCCTTGCAGGCTTGACTGCAGGGAATTATTTTTGTAAAATTATGTTTTGTTATGTGACTAGCATTATTTAGACTTTAATTTCTATGAATGAATAGAATGAAAATGATATAAAATTATTAGCTTGTTTTTATGTGTGTGCGCTGAAGGAAAGTGGAGAGAGAGTGGGCTGAGGATGCTGAAGGGAAATGGGGAAGAGAGAGTTGGGAGAAGACACTGATTTATAAATTGACAATTGTACAGAATATTGTTTCTTTTTATACTTTAATAAGTTCAATATAAAACAATTCAAGGCTTGTGTGGATGGAATCAGGTGGTTTGTGGGGATGAGGACCAAGCTTACGGGGATTAGTCCAATAAAATGGTATTTTCTTATTTCTCATTATTTGTTTTATTTTTATTTGTTATGTATCAGTTTTTTCAAATTTACATCTACTGTCTTTATATTTTGCACAGTATTAGAGGACATGTATTACTGTTTTTGTGGTGTTGTGGTGTTGCATTGTATGCAGAGTCTGGTTGCTTGGCAGTTCAGTTTAACTTTTGTCTACATATTTCTATTTTTAATTTGTGATTATTCCATATTGGGCGAGGGTGTATCTGTCTATGTATATGAAAGGGACATGGCTTTCTGATAGCATCGATTGTACAGGATCAATTGACTGTAGGATCTGGCTTGTTTAGTTTTACAATGTATGTGTTGGTGTTCTAGTGCTCACTGCAGTGTTTAAGATGCTGCCTTTTCCTAGGTAACATTCTTGTTGTGCGATATATGGATTGTTACTAAAAATCATATATAGATGGGGGGGTGTCAAAAAATGATGGGCCCCGTGGGTCACATATGCTAGGTACACCACTGTATGCTAGTAAAATAACTTAACTTGTATGCTCCAATAAATTGAAGAAAATGAAACATTTGTATAATTGGAAACATCAACAACCAAAGCAAATATCCTTGCCAGCAGTGAGCATCTGTTTGAAACAGTAGTTCAGGTGAGACAAAAGAGAAGTTGAAGAAAGATTGTAAAAGAGGTATAAGGTAATAATTAGAGTGTTTCAACTGTATTAGAAACGAGGAACATGTGAGAACATTAAGGAAATAGGAGGCACTTGAGGAGGTAGTGGGAAAAGTGGTGCCTGGTTGGAAGTGAACATAGAGACAGACCTGATATGTCATCAGATGGTGCTCTCTGTGGTGCATATGCCCTTTGTTTTTCAGAGCCATGATAAATCTTTGCCAGGTTTGAAGAATGGTCTGAAATTTTGGCAGCTAAAATTTAATGCTAAGAAATGTAAGGTCCTGCATTTGGGCTGCAAAAACCCAAAGGAACGTTCCAGTTTAGGGGGTGTAAAGAACTTATATGCACGACAGAAGAATGGGACTTGGGTGTGATTGTATGTGATGATCTTAAGGTGACCAAACAGGTTGAAAAGTTGATGGCGAAAGTTAGAAGGTTGTTACGGTGCATAGGAGGAAGTATGGCTAGTAGGAAAAAAGAGGTATTGATGCCCCTGTATAAGACTCTGGTGAGATTTCATTTAGAATATTGTGTACAATTCTGGAGACTGCACCTTCAAAAAGATATAATAGGATGGAGTTGGTCCAGAGGAAGATTACTAAAATAGTGTGTAGTCATCATCATAAGGCGTATGGGGACAGACTTAAAGATTTCAATATGTATACTGTGGAGGAAAGGTGGGAGAAGGGAGATATGATAGAGACATTTAAATACCTATGTGGCATAAATGTGTATGAGTCGAGTCTCTTTTGAAATGAATCTCTGGAATGAGAGGGCATAGGATGAAGTTAAGAGGTGATAGTCTCAAGAGTAATCTAAGGAAATACTTATGCTACTGTTGGGAGGCTTTTCCTTTTTTGGGTACTTCAACATTGACACCCTTCCAGACTTCTATGTTTTATATTCTTTCTTTTTCGGCACAAATGTATTGTCAAGGGCTTAGTGTTCAATTCCCTTCAGCTTCAAGTGGTAATCTTAGCTTGTTAGAAGTGCTAGGTATCTCACTCTTTGCTTATTTCTCAGCTTCATGTAGTTCAGTTCCTAAAAGGAGCACAGTATATTCGTACACCTCTTAAGAAGCCCTTTCCGGAGTACAGTCTTAAGGTACTTCTTCACAGTTTACAGAAGGCTCTGTTTCAACCTTGTTTTTTGAGACTCTAAAAGGCTGTGACATTGAACATGGTATTTCTTGTGGCTATGGCTTCAGCTCGGTGGTTTTCTGAGTTGCAGGCCTTGTACGATGGGGATTTTTATTTCTGACTAGCTGATGCCCCGGCGTTGCATGGGTATTTAATTATAGCAATAACACTGTAAATGGATCCAAATAAAGATACTTTATAGTGGTGAATGAAATTATTTTTTTACAGCTTAATAAAAAGTACAATATTCAAATTATAATGTGAAATATTTGACAAAATGAATACAATACAACTAACGCAAAACGTGATTATAAAGAACAATTTTAGTTTCACCTCCTGGAGCAAGAACATATAAATTCTTGGGTGAACCCACCCTTGAGCAAGCAACATAGAGTTGTGGGCCGCGAGACCCCCAGAACATATCACCCCAGGTAGTGAGGGCTCTGCATACCAAGTTTCGTTCAAATCGGTCAAGCCGTTTTTGAATTACTGTGAGAATGGCAGCTTTTTACATTTTTTCCATTGACATGAATGGGTGAAATCTGATTTTCTGTTTGTAGCTCCGCCCATGTGTGCAGGTGGGCCGCGAGACCCCCAGAACATATCACCCCAGGTAGTGAGGGATCTGCATACCAAGTTTCGGTCAAATCGGTCAAGCCGTTTTTGAATTACAGTGAGAATGGCAGCTTTTTACATTTTTTCCATTGACATGAATGGGTGAAATCTGATTTGCTGTTTGTAGCTCCGCCCACGTGTGCAGGTGGGCCGCGAGACCCCCAGAACATATCACCCCAGGTAGTGAGGGATCTGCATACCAAGTTTCGTTCAAATCGGTCAAGCCGTTTTTGAATTACTGTGAGAATGGCAGCTTTTTACATTTTTTCCATTGACATGAATGGGTGAAATCTGATTTTCTGTTTGTAGCTCCGCCCACGTGTACAGGTGGGCCGCGAGACCCCCAGAACATATCATCCCAGGTAGTGAGGGATCTGCATACCAAGTTTTGTTCAAATCGGTCAAGCCGTTTTTGCGTGATCGCGGCACATACACACATACATACCTCCAATTTTATATATATAGATTTACAAATTCTGTGGTGTCAGTTCGGACAGTACCACAATTTCTTTCTAAGGTGGTGTCATCCTTTCTTTTATGCTGCTCTCACTTTTCCTTCCTTCTTCCTGGGAGGAGGAATGGAAGGCGAGCTTTTCTTCACTGCGTTTCTTACAAGTGCGTAGCATTCTCCGCAATCTGTAGGTTTCTAACGACTTTAGCGTCCAAAGCCTCCATCGCTTGAAAGATCCAGGAGGACATTCTTTATACTTACTTGATGGCAGGGAAGCGGTTGGCAGAAGAACTTCATGACCATTCAGCCAGAGCGATGGCTACTTCTTGGACTCAGTCCAGAGGTTTTTTCCTTGGAGGAGTTTTGCCATGCAGCTTCTTGGGTCTTCCAAGAATATTTAATCTCAGCATTACCAGTTGGATGTGGGGGTGCATGCGGAGGCTGCGTTTAGTGCTTCGGTTGTTGCGGAGGCGGCGTTTGCGTCCCACCCAGATTGAGGATTGCTTTGCTACATCCCATTGGTCTCTGGATTCATCTACTGCTGTTGCTAAGGAAAGAAAAATTATGTTCTTACCTGTTAATTTTCTTTCCTTTTAGATGCAGCAGATGAATCCAGAGCCCCACCCTTTCTTGATATTGACTTTCAGGTTTTTGTTTTTTTTTTTGCAACTTTCGAAGTATGTTATTATTGATAGTTGTATTCTGCATTATTACCTCTTGAAATTTGTTATGGGAAAGAAGTTTTTTTACATACTAAGCATATTGATTACGGATGCTTGGGCAAGGAGCAATACTGATTCATCTGCTGCGTCTAAAGGAAAGAAAATTAACAGGTAAGAACATAATTTTTCCATCCCGTCCCCATGCGTTCTAAACCTGTCTCTGTCCCATTCCTGCAAGCTCTGCCTTAACCACACACACCTTGAACATTTTTAATTTTTATTTTAATTTGTTCGAGGCTTGTGCAGATGAGGACAGTGCTTGCAGGAATGGGTAACAGAGCTCAAGGGATGGCGAAAGAGAGAGATCCTGTGGGGATGGGGAAAATTTGTCACCGTGTCATTCTCTAAGATGAGACTTAATTCAAAAGAAATGCAGTTAAACAATACATATCATAAACAGAAAAAAGAAAAGAAAGGGTTGTTAATATACCTAAATACATATTATGCACAGTCATCTATACATAAACTTCCTGATCATGAAAAATTCTATCAGTAACAGTAAAATAAATAATAAACACCTGTATCGCATAATCCTGATTTTAAAACTAAGAAATACATGAGATAATTATTAAAAAACTAGTGTTTAAGCCCGTTAACATTAACTGGTGCTAGTAAAGCCTCCTTCCCTCACATGTCCCCTATTTTCAGCCCCAGCTCCAAACCCATTTTTACCCCCCCCCAGCCCCCTTCTCCCATCTGTTCCCTTTCAGCCCGAGCTCCCTTTTCTCACCAGCAGCATTTCCCTCCCCACTCCACTTCCCTGTCCAGCAGCACCTCTTCCCTGCTCCCCCTGTCCCTCTTCCCTGCTCCCAAAGTCCAGTAGCACCTCTTCCCTGCTCCCCCTGTCCCTCTTCCTTGCTCCCCGGCCCAGTAGCACCTCTTCCCTGCTCCCCCTTCCTTGCTCCCCGGCCCAGTAGCACCTCTTCCCTGCTCCCACGGTCCAGTAGCACCTCTTCCCTGCTCCCCCTGTCCCTCTTCCTTGCTCCCCGGCCCAGTAGCACCTCTTCCCTTCTCCCCCTGTCCCTCTTCCTTGCTCCCCCGGCCCAGTAGCACCTCTTCCCTGCTCCCCCGGCCCAGTAGCACCTCTTCCCTGCTCCCCCGGTCCAACAGCACCTCTTCCTGGCGGACTGCATGTCGGGAGCGCTGGCTGCTCGGAGCTGCAGGCGTTGTCCTGAGAGCCTGCCTTGCGGGCGGGCGTCCGTGGCGTTTTCTTCAGTTGGCGTGCGGTGGTTGCACGGGTGGAGCTGTGCACCGGGCCTTTTCGGCAGTGTCAGAACGTGTTCTCGGGCTGCCTTCGGGGCTCCATGTCCATGCTGCTTGTCTTGGAGGGTTGTGTCAGGGCGGGGCTCCTGTGCGCAATTCCCTTGTGGTCGGCGCTGTGTTGGGGCTTCTGCTGGGCAGTGACCTGTTGGCTCGGTGTCGTGCGCGTGTGAGGAGTGACAGGGCGGCGGGCAGGGAGAAAGCTTGCCTGTGCTTCCTCCAGCGGTTGGTGAGCGAGGACGGGAGGAGTGGAGTGGCCAGAGTGTTCCCTGCCGCCGCGTTCTAAAATAGAATCCGGCCCCGGATCAGAAAACACGGCGGCAGGGAACATTATGTAGGATGCATGTCTTTCTTTCTCTCTCCCTGGCCCTTTTCTTTCTGTCTCTCTCCCTTGCCCACTGTGTCTTTTTTTTTTTTTTTTTGGTTTCTCTCTTTCTTTTCTTGGCTTCTGGCTGTCTGTCTTTATTTCTGTCTATCTCTCTCCCTTTCTGTATGTCTCTCTGTCCCCCTGTCTGTATATCATTCTTTCTCTCTTTCTCCTTGGCCGCTGGCTGTCTGTATGTCTTTTTTTCTTTCTCCCCTCTCTCCTTGGCCGCTGTCTGTCTCTGTATTTTTTTTCTCTCTCTCTCTCCTTGGCTGCTGGCTGTCTGTTTTTCTGTCTGTCTGTCTTTCTGGCATCCTGTCTGTGTCATTCTTTCTTTCTTTCTTTCTTTCTATCTGTCTCTCTGACCCCTTGTCTGTTTGTCTTTCCTTCTTTCTGTCTTTCTCCCTTTCTCTCTGTCTCCTTGGCCGCTGTCTATCTGTCTGGTTTTTTCTTTCTCTCTCTGTCCTTGGCTGCTGGCTGTCTGTCTTTCTGGCCCACTGTCTGTCTGTCATTCTTTCTTTATTTCTCTCTCTCTTTCCTTGGCTGTCTTTCTTTCTGTCTGTCTTTCTGCCTGGCCCCATGTTTATCTTTCTGACTGTCTTTCTGCCTGGCCCCCTGTCTCTCTCCCTGGTCCCCAGTTTTTGTTTGTCTGTCTCTCTGCCTGGCCCCCTATTTTTCTGTGTCTCTGCCTGGCCCCCTTTTTTTCTGTCTCTCTCTCTCTCTTTCCTTGGCCACTGTTTGGATGGCTGTCTTTCTTTCTGTCTGTCTTTCTGTCTGGCCCTCTAGTTATCTTTCTGGCTGTCTCTCTGTCTTTCTGCCTGGCTCCCTGTTTTTCTTTCTCTCTGTCTCTCTTCCTGGCCCCCTGTTTTACTGTCTCTCTGTCTTTCTGCCTGACCCCTGTCTCTCTCTCTCTACCTGGCCCCCTGCCTGTATTTCTCTGTTTCTTCTGGCCCCCTTCTCTCTGTCGGCCTCCCAGCACACCCCTCCCTCCAAAATAGCCCCCTTTCCCTCTCCCCCTCCACTTCCCTGAGCCGTATTTTTTTTTTTATTACTTTATAACAGCGGCTGCACACCCCGGAACGACACTCTCCACTAACAGGAGAGAAAATGCCGGTGCTGCCACTTGAAACCACCACCGCCACTCTCCTGCCGGTCCACAAACCGCCAAATGCTTCTGAAGACGATTGCGCTGACAAAACTCCACAGCCTTCAGCCCCTGCAAGCGCCGTGAGGTGTCAATTAGAATACTGCCACAGAAGCACACCTCAAGGCGCCAGGACACACGATTTTTCAAGAGCGCATGCACGCTCTAGCGTTTTATTATTATTGATGGATAAATCTTATTCAGTATTTAACCCTGCTGGTGTAACGGTATCAAGTTGAAAAATCAGACGTTCTTGTTCCAATAGAAACTGATCAGTTAGCACAACGCCATGATGGTTTGATAACTAAAAAAAAAAACTTCAGGTCTGTAAAGGTATGAGAAAAATCGAGACATTGCTTTACTAGAGGGGCAACAACATTAGCCCTTCTGATAGTATTTCTATGTTCAATAATCCTAGTTCTAATCTTCCTTGAAGTTTTTCCCACATATAGTAATGAACATGGGCATAGAATGATGTAAATAGCCTTTTCAGTATCACATGTAGAACTATATCTCAAAGGATATTTTACCCTTACAAGGATGGATGAATTCAGTAATATTTATAGATGATGTACACACAGAACATGATCCACAGGGAAAATAACCTATTGGCTGACAGATATTATTTGTTCATGAAGGGAGTGCAGATGGGAGCAATAATTTCTTTAATAGTTCTTCTACATGTTCTTCAACAATAATTCTCTCATCACTAAAAATAGTTCTCTTCTAGAATGTACCAATGTTTTCTCAATATCTTTTGAATATCTCTTTTGAGAGAAGAGAATCTGAAACTACAATCAAAATCAGGTTTAATGTTCTTTCATGGTTCTAAAAGTATGTCTCCATTTGCTGCTCTCGCTTTATTTATACCTCTAGTAAATGCATTGTTCAGGGTAACCTCTATCTTGAAACCGCTTGACCATTACTGTTGCTTGATTTTCAAAGATATCAAAGTTGTTGCACAATCTTAAAAATTGTGAATATGGTAATTTTTTTTTCTTTTAGACTTCTATTTTCCTTTTTATTTTTTTCCAGAAATGTTATCTTTAGCCTACTAATTGAAAGAACATCCAAATCAGAATTGAGATGTCTTGCTCATTGCATCCAAAGAAATTGTCCATCTGATAGCCATTTTCGATCAGGAAAAACAGCGGGATGTCCGACATCCCCACGCACCTCTTGTACCTTTAATGGACAATCGACAGGAGTGATGCATACTCCCTCCTGCCGGTAGGCTCACCAGGTCAAATAACGGGTCTTCCCCTTCCTGGTGCACCTTGGGATGCACTGGGAGGGGTTTAAAGCCCTGATTGACCCAGGATGCACCAGGAAGAGGAAGGTTCACCTGGTCAAAATAACAGGTCTTCCCCTTACTGGTGCACCTTGGGATCAACTGAGAGGGGTTTAAGGCCCTGATTGACCCAGGATGCACCAGGAAGAGGAAGGCCCACCATTTTGACCAGGCTGGCTTGCCGGCAGGAGGGAGTAATCATCCCTCCTTCCGAATGTCTATCAAAGGAACAAGGAGGGGAGTGAGGATGTCAGGCATGGGGGAGGGGGGGTCTCTTCCTTGGAAGGGTACTGGGGGGGGATCAGTGGGTGAGTGGAGGGAGAGAGAAGAATGGGGGATCTTCCTGTCGGTTTAGTTAATGGCAGCAGGAGAATCCCCTATTAGCTGAGCCAGCAGGACTCCCCGAAGCCTTGGTTTCAGGGAGTCCTGCTGGCTCAGCTGCTTGAGGATTCATCTGACATGATCAGCTGATGGCAGGCTGTGGAGGCTGAGGGAATCCCTCAGCAGGAATAGGCGCCAGAAATGTAGGCCAGGGTTTTCCGGGCCTACATTTCTGGCACCTGTCTTTGCGAGAATCACACCTTTTTGTAGGTGATTGAGGTGCAATTCTCTAACTGGTGCTGTTCCATGATTGACACGTGATCAGCTGCTGACATGGGCACTGGTTAGAGAATCCAGGAGCTAGTCTCTCCACTATTGCTTCATCCTCCCAGATTCTAGTAGTTCAACTGATTTTATTTTACCAACTTCTTGCTTCTAATATCCCTAAAAAAATGTGTTTTTTTGCCTCCAAGGCAATCTTCTCAAAGTTTTTTCCTTTCTTATCAGGCTTTGCATTTGACTTGCCAATTCTTATGCTCCTTCCTATTATCTTCAATGAGGCCCTTCTTTCATTTTCTGAAGGATTTCTATAACTTTAATATCTGAAGGGAGAGGGAAGAAGAGAGACCAGGGAAGGAAGGAGAGAGGCAGGTGAGAGGGGGGAAGAGAAGGACAGGGAGATGTGAGACCACAAAGGGGGAGGAGGGAAGGTGGGGAGAGGGATGCCAGACTATGGGAAGGAGAGGAGAAAGATGTCAGACTACAAGAAACGTAGATGTTGCACAGGAATGCAGAGGAAGGGGTTAGAAAGGGAGGAGATGCTGCACAGGGATGGAAAGGGAAGAGAGATTCAAGAAATGCTGTTTAAGAAAAGTTTGGAATAAAGGAGAAGAGATAGGGAGGTGAGGGGATGAGAAGGGAAGGGCAGAGAGAGAGAGAGGAGATGGTGCACGTGGATAGATGGGAAGGGAAGACATGGAATAGTAGATAGATTTGAGAAGGAAGTAGAAAATTTTAAGAAAGTTAAATATTAAGTTAATCCAATTACACTAAGGAGTATATTATCTTAAGATTCCCAAATTATGCCCAAGGATATAACCAATCACTTAAGGCAAAAGTTAATGCCATAGATGGATGTAGGGCAGAAAGTGAAGGAGAGAAAAACAGCTGGAAACACAGTTAAGAGCACAGACAGAATGAAGTTCAACCAGAGACATGGAAAAGATGATTAGAAAAATGAAATCACCAGACAACAAAGGTAAGAAAAATGATTTTATTTTCAATTTAGTGATGTAAATATGGTGGTTTTGAGAATTTACTTCAACTATCTATATTTAGCACTGCTCAGGAAGAAATGTATTTGTTTCTATTTCTTTGGTGTTGTACTGCATGCAGAGTCTAGCATCTTAGATTTTGTTTGTGTATATTTTGATTTTTAGTTTGTGGCCTTGTATTTACATAGCATTTGTCTATGTTCTGCATTTGTGACCAAGGACAAGTGTTCTGGGAGAAATGAATGTTAAGAAGAGCTATACAGTGTGCTTTGTGTAGTTTAATTTTGTGGTTAACCATTATATATTGTTAATAAGATTATATTGTGTGTGTATATATGAAAAATGAATGGAAAAAATGGCATTACAATTAATACTATTATAGGGGTGGGGATTGGGGCAGAGCTTATGCAAGGTAAGAGGTGGAATTTTTGTAGGGTCTGGGGCAGAGCTTGGGCACTCCCAGTCATTTTGAATAGTTGTCAAGTATGGAGTACGTTATTTCTGTGTAGTTTTCTCAGGACCTTTTCCACTTTCCGGTGTCAGTTTGTATACTGGCAGGTTTGTCAACTGAGTCACTACTACATAGGCTCTTTGCACCAGCGATTTGATAGCTTGTGCTTGCCTGGGATGCCAAGAACTCTAATTAAGCAGCACTGAGTTACTGTATGATATTCTGGATGTATTTGAAATGGTTTCCTGAAGAGTGTCACTGTTGTTTCTGCTTTGGGTTCAAAGTACCCAACATGTTTAACAAAGTTCTATTGAATCCTTCTGGTTGTGAATCTCCCTGTGGGTGGTATGGTGTGGTATGTGCCTTTTTGATGTCACAAACTGTACATTTCTCTGATTAACCGGCTTCCAAAATCTCTACCTTGGTCAGAGTAGATTCTGTTTGGAAATCTGTAGTTTTCAAAATATTTCTCCCATAAAACTTTTGTAACTGTCTGCTTGTTGATTTTTAATAGGGTAGGCTTGGTCATACCAGGTAAAATGATCAGTGACCACCAAAATATTACCAATTGTTCAGCTGTCATTTTCCAGACACAGAAAATCGATGCACACTAGGTCTAGTAGTTAATTGATAGTAATGTGCATTAAAGGTGAAAGTGGAGAGTATGGTGCAGTGGTTAAAGCTAAAGTCTCAGCACCCTGAGGTTGTGGGTTCAAACCCCCACTGCCCCTTGTGACAGTGGGCAAGTCACTTAAACCCCCCCCATTACCCCAGATACATTAGATAGATTGTGAGCCCGCTAGGACAGGGAAAAATGCTTGACTACCTGAATAAAATTCATATAAACCATTTTGAGCTCCCCTGAGAATGGTATAGAAAACTGAATGAATGAATAAATAAATGAATAGAGGTGTAGCTCGAGTAGGCAATGTGTCTTTCATAATACACTTTCCACATGTCTTAACATACTGTTAATCAGCAGACAAAATGAGCCAGAAGAACCTAGCCTCGATCAGCTCAGTGGTGCAATCCACACCCATATGTAAACTTCTTAATACAGAACCATGAAATTTCTGTGACAGCACCAACTGTTTTTTGGGGCAGCCAGTGGCATCTTGGGTGGTTCGATATAACAGATCATCTGACATAACCAGACAATTTTATTCACGAAGTAGACTAAGTACTTCTGGGTGACTTGACATAGACTCAATAAGTTTGTGGTATGGGGAACACCTAGCTCCTCTTTTTAGTTGTTTATCATAGCAGAGTCTTTTCTTGAGATTGTTAAGCCATCTTTCCTGACTAATCTCCTAAGCATAGCTTCTAGCCTCCAGAGATAATCTGAAAGTTTTCTCCCTTTTTTTGACCTGTTTCTAAATCTAAAATACAGATCAGACCCACTTTCTGCAGTGCCAAATGTGCTTTCTAATGCTTCAAGGCACTTCTCAGCTGAGTCTTGGGGGTTTTCAGCTTTTACAACCCGCAAAACCTGTAGATCTGGGCCCCTTAGGCTTTCACCTATTTGCCTTTTTTTTCCATGGCAGGGCACTCCCATTCCTTTACCATCTGGGCAACTTGCTGCATCCAATTTCATAATCATCTTCCCCTCCAAGTACAGGAAGTGTGCCTGATAAAGAGAAAACACTGTCTATAAGAGGCTAAAAACTTTGAGTCTTTTGATTATTTTCTGGCACCTTTCCTATGGCTATAATAATAGAGGCAGTGTCGCTAGAAATGGGAGCCCGAGACCCCTTGTCAATGGGCAGAATGTAACAGTTTCTATTCCAGACCTTGTCTTGTGTTTATTTTATTTTCATATCACTGCCACTCTGACATACAACCAATGTGCTCCAAAGTGGCTAGAGTGGAATGCATCAAAATACATTAAAATTAAGGTAAGCCCTTTGGGGTAGGTCCCTGCTGTTTGGGTGCCGTTTATGTAGCCTCTGACTTCCTTTAGTACGGTACATTGTGGCTAGTTATATGCACAGGAGGCAGGCCAGACAGACACTATCGGTTAAAAGGAGAGTAAATAGGACAAATAGAAATTCCCCCTTCCCCAGTATTTTCAGGGTTCTGGGACACTGATCCTCGGAGCTAATGTATAGAAGTAACCAGCTGCTTAGATAAATTCTCTGGCAGCTCCCCCAAAACTGCCAACCAGAGAGAGAGAAACTGTTTGTCCCTACTCCCAACTGCTCACTTCCCCTTCTCACACCAACTGCCACTTTGCTTCTCTCTACACTGTTTATCAGGCTGAAAAAACCTCTGAAACCTATGGTACTTTGTGTCTAAATGCTTTGAAAATGAGCCTCTGAACTACTCAAGCTAATCATGTAGAACAGGGGTGATCTTGCTCAGTCCAGTGGCAAAATGTTAGCTCTCCTGTTTTGGAAACTAAGTAGCTTGTAGTTTGTGTGCTAAGTCTTCCAGTGCATATTGAAGATACTTTTTGATTCCTGCAGTGAAGGCCAATTACAAGACATACCTATGCCCTCAAATAGAGGCTTTTTTCCCCTTTTGCTACGTCATTACAATCCCATTCATTGTCATCCTGATGTTTTCAATGATTTATCTCTCTGATCTGGAGCATCAGACCCTTGCTTCAGAGTTCATCTTAGTGCCCTCTTGGCCTATCGTACCCACATTGATAGACTGCACCCACACAATCTCCACTCATTTTTTGATTCATGGGTTTTTCATGTTATATTACTTTCTATGTTATGGGTCCTTAAGGAATTTAAGAACTAAATTATGAAGTGGCATTTTGATCAATGGAATCTTAAGTATCTAACATGGAACTTACCCTTTTTTAGTGGTGGTTACCTTACCTAAAAGAATAGATGAGCATCAAGCTTGTAACAAGGTAGTTCTCAAAATCCTGCTCTATAAAGGGCTAGATTCACTATACCCCTTTTACCTTTCCAATCCGTTTCCGATTCATGTCTGAATCGTCCCAGCCGACCAATTCATTAAGCCTCAACATGCAATTATCTCGATCGGTGGCACGCCCCCACAGTGATTACATGGATTGCTGTAGAGCGATCCTGACACATGCGCAGACCATCTTCTTTGCCTGTAGATGGTCTGCGCATGTGCTTGCTCTCCTGACTTCCCTCTGACAGCAAGAAACAGAAGAAAAAAAAATATCAGCTGCAGAAAACACAGCCCCCATAGCAATCCAGTGAATAGCTGTTTGAACAAACCGGCCCCCCTCCAGCCTTGTAGTAGGAAGAAAGAAAACAACGGGGAAAAGCTACAAAAGCCCCCAAGAAGTCCTGCTTACAGCCCTGAACAAGTTTACTGCTTTGGGAGGAGAAAACCACTGCATTCTCATTTTAAACTGACACTCTTTCTTTTCTGTGAGCTGTAAACACGTGCTATTACTCACAGTGGAGTTCGGTCACGTGAAGGAATCCTTCTTTTCTTCCCTTTACTCTTCCTTGCTAGGACCATGCAGCCAGCATTGGCTTTCCTGATATGCTACTGGCTTTGCACTGGGCTAACGGAGCAGGGCAGCAGAGAACTGGGGAAGCAGAGAGCAGGGTGCTTTTGATTGTTTTTTTTCAGGGTGGCAGAGAGCAGGGCAGTCAGAAAGGATGTGAGCGACTGGTCCTCAGCAGTTGCTCACGTTTAGATCGGCCAGCCCAATCGATTTGTTTAGTGAATCGCTGCAGGAATGCATGTCCCCTCATTTGCATGTTGGAATCGGATCGGGTGCGGACAGGATTGGCCAGAAGGTTAGTGAATCGGGTGGGGATCGCAAACCGCTTGGGACATAATCGGTCAGTTTAGTGAATCTGACCCTTAGATACCTCAAAATAATTGAATCTGCCAGAAAATCTTTGCAGCTCTTTGTCTTCTTCCGCCCTAATTAAATTGTATTCCATTTGTCAAAGGAATGTTAACAATTGGATGAATGACAGACTAATTGGATATAAACAAACTGATGTTCCTTTCACCTCTAAAATGAAATCTTATTATATTGGAACCTTTGTACCTCTTCTTAAATCTGCTTCATTGGTTATTTTTAAAGCAGCTACCTAGACCTCACATAATACATTTTACTTCACATTACTATTTGGACCAGTACACTATAAAAGACAGTGGATTTGGTCAAGCTGGTGTGGACAATCTATATGATTCTGTAGCCTTTTCACCTTTCTGATGTGCAGGAAGTCTTGAATAGTGGATATTACATAAAGAGATGAGGAGCCTGAGCCTGTCTCTGATACTGTAAGTTCAGAGGCAGTGGTGTCAGCCTGCAGCATAGAAAGGCTGCTGTAATATATGCAGCAGAACCTGGAAACATACTCAGCAATAACAAAAGCATGAACTACTGACCCAAAGCTTAGCGAAATTTAATCCTTTCATTAGGAAAACAAGAAAATGATATCCCAAAGGAATGAGGGATCAAATATTAAAGGCCAAAGAAATTAAGTGACGAAAGGGGTATGAGGAAGTATTGTCTGCTTCATCAACATAATTATTTTAACTTTGAACTCTTCTGTAGGACTGTCTGTATTTATAAAAATTCAGTCTTACCAAATTAAGAAAAATAGTGCTAGCATTCCTCTTGCACTGAACAGAAGATGGTTTCAATGGATTTTTATGTCAGGCTTTCTATCATATTTTAATTTTCTGTGGAAATTTACTGTGATTTTCAGTAGCCATATATGAGGCATGTTCAGGAGATAATTTTATAACTGGACAACTACGTATGTAAAATTTCTTAGAGTTCCTGTTATAGTATGACAACATAAAAAAAAAATAGGCTGTCGGAGAACTATTCCTGAAACCTCTTAAATTTACACCTGTTCACATGCAGTGCTGGGCACCAACTTCTTGAGTAGTTAAACTACTTTTTTAGTACATAAACTATAGTTAAATGTCTGGTTAGCTACATTTTTCTTGTAGTATAACTATATGAAACTACTTGACAAGTAGTTAACTACTTCAACAGCATTTTAATTTGCCTTAAAATCTATTGCACTTAGGAAGAAATGTGTTTAATGTGTTAAAAAGTTGATAAATTCTCAGCAAATCATTAATTAACTAATGCTAAATACTTTGATTATTCTGCTTTATGAATAAAGTCTCAGAATTCTCTGTCACTTCAGTTTATACAGCAGAAAAAAAATGGTTTCTCTAAGTTATCATTACTAAGAGCATCATTAAGGCTCTAAAATTTGTCCTGAGCCACTAAACGATTCTATTACTGCACAGATGGGATGTGCAGTATTGAATTTTATAAAAAGCTTTTATCACTTTTGGAAATGCAAACAAGTTGTTTGTGGAAGTGTAGGAACATTCCAGGTAATGCTCAACTTCTTTTGTTCCAGATTTGGTGTTGGAAGGTTGTTCTTTGCAGTAGGCAGAAAATCGGATGTCTTCACCTCCAGTAGCATTTTCTTCCTTCAAGGCTGACAATAACTCCTATGCAAATGAAAGTGTAACTGCACCATTAGTTCTGTCTTCAGCCTCTGTTGAAGCCACAGTGTGAATAACTAGCTGCATATTCTCCTACTGTTTTTATTCTGTAGATATCTCATTACAATGTGGTAGTCATCACCTTCAAATACTAGACCAAACCTTGAAGCAGTTTCTTTTGTTAGAGCTGTGATTAGTGGCTACATTGTCTTATCCAAGTTGACATCAGCTAATCCCTGGAATTTTGACTGAATTTCAGTTATCGTGGGGATTACGTGTCCAATATTATCTACAAGCTGAAAATGACTGCTAGTTGCAACTGACAATGGCTTCATGATACTGACGTAGTTCCTCAGGAACACCATCTCAGTATCGGTCATCATTTTTTTTGTTTAAATCAACTTTGTGCATGTTGGATTGAGGATTGTAAGACCAGCCACCTCTTCAACAACATCTGCATGTTTAGTAATGTGATTGACTGCATTACTAAGAATCTATACTTTCCCCATGGCGCTCTCAAACTTCGCTTGTAGCACAAATCTCTTTGCGCTTCGTGACTGTCAGTAGCTGATACAAGATTGAGTATGTGATTGGCACATCTCCTGTGCTTGTAACACCAGTTGAAGTTGGTGTCATCAGCACATCTTTGACTGTCTCAGACAGATTCAACATCAGCAGTTTCAACCACCTCTGATTCAGAAAGTGACAGGCTGTTGGACTCTGAGCATGAACTGCTGTTTTCTTCATTGCCACCAGTGCGAATATCGTTCAAAAGACACAAAGCTTTTCTAATATGTGCTGTATTGTCAGAAATGCAGCAGGTGATCTTAGTTATGTAGAATTCTATGAAAAGTTCAGCCTTCATTTGAGCAATTTTCTTCCTAATTCTTTCAATGTTTTTCTCCTGTTCAGAAATTTGAGTAGAACGAGTAGCCTTTCCACCAAATCTGAAACCTGATTTAACTTGAGTTTGAAATAGGTCAGATAATTTCATCTTCAAATTGACAATGGTACACCAAAGGGTATCCATAGTAATTGCAGTTTTGAAAGTTTTTGCAGAGTTTCTGTTCTGCTGAACCACTTGTAGAACTTGCTGGACTTTACTGTGAGATCTGTTTCTTCTAAGTCAAGAAGGCAGGGCCCTTCAAACCCAAGACTGCACCCAGCAATTCCTCCACTTTCTCAGTCTGACATTTAGCGGGACATGGAGGTAGTCGGTGCTGCTCTGGACTAAAGTGTCCAAGGGCCAGGGGAGATTTCAAAGCTACCATCTGTGGTGAATCTTTGGCAGCTCAGGCTCCATATTGTTTTGAGTCACAGAAGAGCTCTATTGCACATAATCTATTGGGCCAACAACCTCGGCCCAGGAAACAGCTTACTCGGCTTTCTTGGCTTAACCCTTTTTCTTTACCATTGTAAAATAAAAGAAAAGTGCGAAAAAAATCTGTAGAAACTTGGACCTTAGAGCGTAAAGAAACCACAGCTGCCATCTTGCTTCACACCTGAAGATCCATTCTCATTAGGCTGAGATTTTTCTGCTTTCATACTAGAGAGACGCCTAAGGCTACCGCCTAGGTTTGCCTAAGGCTACCGCCTAGCCTTAGGCGGGCTTGCGGGCCTCCCTAGGCTCCCGGAGGGCCTTCAATATAGGCGGTCTGCCTGGGGAGCATTTTTATAGAAAACGTGCCCCACAATTGACTAATTAGACTACTGTAGGACACCTACAGCTGCCTACAATTGGGACACACTTTGCAGAATTGGGGCCAAAATGTCTATCTTAGATACCCATGATTTGTGCATTTGTTGTATGGGAAGTGTTCATCAAATTCAGGACTGTTTCAAACGTGCAAAAATGTCTCCCTGGGCAAGGTAAATGCTGGAATTAAAACTAAAAATACCTGCAGGATAAGGACATTTCAGTGAAAACTAGAGGCCTTGGTGTTTTACAGAAGTTGAATCTGTTTGCAGTCCACTCCAGCACGTCTTCAAATCAAGGAAGAAAGGTCACAGCTAAGACAAAGTATTTGTATGTGTACCTTTCCACTAGCTCTACCTAATGGTGCAACAGAGATGGAGCTTATGTCTTCTGTGAGCACAGAACTTGTTGAGCAGAAGTCTCAGCTGTCAGCCTTTTGACATGGCCTTTGAAGATGCTGTCTGCACAGATGGGGAGTAGTCAGATACTAATCGGTTTCTCTTGAAGAGATACTAAACAGGCTCTCTTGAAGCATCTCTGAATGGACGTGTCTCATTAACTGTTCCTAAAGGGTAATGCAAGTCAAAAAGTGATATGGCTTATAACCCTTCTTCACCTAACCTGCTGTAAAATACATTATTATACCCTCATCATTTGTCCCAGCAGCTTTTCCCTTTTATTGAAATCCATTGTAACCTAGGCTTCTTGTATGTTATCTCTCCCCCACCCCCTTTCTAACCCTTGATGTTTTAATTTACCATATTGTAAATAGCTTAGCTATTTTATCTACAATATTTATTTTATTTATTTAAAGTGGTTTACATTCAGGTACTTAAGTATTTCTCCCTATCTGTCCCAGTGGACTCACAATCAAACTAATATATCTAGGGCAATGGAATGTTAAGTGAGTGACTTTCCCAGGGTCACAAGAAGCAGTGCTGGGCTTGAAACTGTAACCTCAGGGTGCTGAGGCTACAGCCATAACCACTAGGCCACTCCTCCACTCCAAATATATTAAATAAATTTGAAATGTGAAATGTATAAAGGAATGAAATAATCAAATTTGCTGAAGGAACAAAGTTATTCAATATTGTTAATCTTAAGAGGATTCTGAGAAATTGCAGAAGGATCTTACAAGACTTGGAGATTGGGCATCCAATTGGCAGATGAAATTTAATGTGAACAAATGCAAAGTGATGCACATAGGGAAGAGCAATCCAAAGTAGAATTGCATGATGCAAGATTCCACATTAGGAGGTATGACCTAGGAAGAGGATCTAGGTGTCCTTGACATGTTGCATTGGCAGCCGAGAAAGCAAATAGAATGTTTGGAATTGGGAAAGGAATGGTGAATAAAACAGAATTCTATTCCTTTGTCGTGGTCCATGCTGCAACTCAGTGGCGTACCAAGGACGGGGTGGTAGGGGCAGTCCTAAGCGTATGCACAGCTAGCACACCTGGTCCGGAACTTCCTGCCCTACTGTGATTTCCTGAAATGGCGGCAGCAGCAACAATAAACTTTAAATTCAGTTATCACGGGACCTTCCTGCACCTCCCCGTGGCTGCCGGTCCACCCCCTCCGATATCACTTACTTGTTCCATTGCAGAGTCGGCAGCCGCAATCATCATGGGACCTTGCTGCACCTCCCCACGGCTGCCGACTCTGCTCCAGAATAAGTCAATGACGTTGGAGGGGTGGGCTGGCAGCTGCGTGGAGGTGCAGCAAGGTCCTGCAATGACTGCTACTGCCGGCTCTGCTCCAGAACAAGTAAGTGACGTCAGAGGGAATAGACCGGAAGCCGCAGTCATCATGGGACTTTGCACTTTCCCGCGGCTGTCGGTTCATTCCCTCCAATATCACTTACTTGTTCTAGAGCAGAGTCAGCAGCCAGGGAGGTGAAGCAAGGTCCCAGGAGAGAGACATAAGGGGGAAGGATACTGGATGGAATTAGGTTGGAGGGAAAGAAAGGGGACAAATTCTGATGAAAGTAGTGGGAAGAGAGAGACAAGGGGAAGATGCTGATGGAAGAGGGGTGGATGGAGAGAGAGAAATGGCAGACATTGGATGTTAGTGTGGAGGGTACATAAGAACATAAGAACATAAGCAATGCCTCTGCTGGGTCAGACCTGAGGTCCATCATGCCCAGCAGTCCGCTCACGCGGCGGCCCAACAGGTCCAGGACCTGTGCAGAAATCCTCTATTTATACCCCTCTATCCTCTTTTCCAGCAGGAAACCGTCCAATCCTTTCTTAAATCCCAGTACCGTACTCTGCCCTATTACATTCTCTGGAAGCGCATTCCAGGTGTCCACCACACGTTGGGTAAAGAAGAACTTCCTAGCATTTGTTTTGAATCTGTCCCCTTTCAACTTTTCCAGATGCCCTCTTGTTCTTTTATTTTTTGAAAGTGTGAAGAATCTGTCCCTCTCTACTCTCTCTATGCCCTTCATGATCTTATAAGTCTCTATCATATCCCCTCTAAGTCTCCTCTTCTCCAGGGAAAAGAGACCCAGTTTCTCCAATCTCTCAGCATATGGAAGGTTTTCCATCCCTTTTATCAGACGTGTCGCTCTCCTCTGAACCCTCTCGAGTATCGCCATATCCTTCTTAAGGTACGGCGACCAATATTGGACGCAGTATTCCAGATGCGGGCGCACCATCGCCCGATACAACGGCAGGATAACTTCTTTCGTCCTGGTTGTAATACCCTTCTTGATTATACCTAGCATTCTATTCGCTCTCTTAGCGGCCGCTGCGCACTGTGCCGTCGGCTTCATTGTCATGTCCACCATTACCCCTAAGTCCCTTTCCTGGGTACTCTCATTCAATAACATCCCTCCCATCGTATAGTTGTACCTCAGGTTTCTGCTTCCCACATGCAGTACTTTACATTTCTCAACGTTGAACTTCATCTGCCATCTCGTCGCCCATTCCCCTAGTTTATTCAGGTCCCTTTGCAATTCTTCGCAGTCCTCTTTAGTCCGAGCTCCACTGAATAGTTTGGTGTCGTCTGCAAATTTTATTATCTCACATGTCGTCCCTATTTCTAGATCATTTATGAATATATTAAATAGTAGTGGCCCGAGCACTGAGCCCTGCGGAACACCACTTGTGACCCTCTTCCAGTCCGAGTAGTGGCCCTTCACCCCTACCCTCTGTTTCCTACCCGCCAACCAGTTTCTGATCCATCTATGCACATCTCCGTCCACCCCATGGTTCTTCAGTTTCCGGAGTAGACGCTCGTGAGGCACCTTGTCAAAGGCTTTTTGGAAATCTAGGTATACGATGTCTATGGGGTCTCCTTTGTCCGTCCGTTTGTTGATTCCTTCGAAGAAGTGCAATAAGTTAGTTAAGCACGATCTCCCCCTGCAGAAACCATGTTGGCTTGGTATCAGAAGTTCATTTCTTTCCAAATGTTCATCGATGTTTTCTTTTATCAGCGCTTCTGCCATTTTCCCCGGAACCGAGGTCAGACTCACAGATCTGTAGTTTCCCGGGTCACCTCTTGATCCCTTTTTGAAGATGGGCGTGACGTTGGCTATCTTCCAATCCTCTGGTATCACACCTGTTTTCAGGGATAGGTTGCAAACTTGCTGCAGTAGTTCTGCTATCTCCTCCTTTAATTCCTTCAGAACCCTTGGATGGATTCCGTCTGGACCCGGGGATTTGTCAGTTTTTAGTTTTTCTATCTGCCTGCGCACATCTTCAAGGCTCACTTCCATGGATGTTAATTTTTCTGCTTCATTTCCATTGAAGAATTGCTCAGGTTCCGGTAAGTTGGTTGTGTCTTCGTTCGTAAATACAGACGAAAAGAACATGTTAAGTCTTTCTGCGACTTCTTTCTCCTCCTTCACTACCCCCTTCCTGTCTCCATCATCCAGCGGTCCCACCTCCTCCCTAGCTGGCTGTTTCCCTTTAACATATCTGAAGAATGGTTTGAAATTTCGTGCCTCCCTGGCTAGCTTCTCTTCATACTCTCTTTTGGCTTTTCGAACCACTCGGTGACATTCTTTTTGATACTTCCTGTGCTCCATCCAGTTCCCCTCAGTTTTGTCCTTTTTCCATTTCCTGAATGAATTTTTCTTATTGCCTATCGCTTCCTTCACTATTTTAGTCAGCCATACCGGGTCTTTTGTTCGACTCTTTTTGCTCCCCTTTCTGAATCTGGGTATGTACAAATTTTGCGCCTCGCTCACCGTGTCCCTGAAAAAAAGCCAGGCATGTTCTACCGTTTGCCATTTCTTGGAAGTGTTCCTAAGTTTCTTCCTTACCATTTCCCTCATTGCTTCATAGTTTCCTTTCCTGAAGTTGAAAGTTGTTGCTATGGTTCTCTTTCCTTTCGGTATTCCTACTTCAACTTTGAACTTGATCATATTATGATCGCTGTTTCCCGACGGTCCCACTACTTCCACTTCCTTTGCAGGGCCCATTAACCCATTTAGGATTAGATCCAGAGTGGCATTTCCTCTCGTTGGTTCTCTAACAAGCTGCTCCATGAAACAATCTTGTGTAGCCTCCAGAAATTCTGTCTCTCTAGCGCATCTGGAGCTTCCAAGTTTCCAGTCTATCCCGGGGTAGTTGAAGTCTCCCATAATAACTGTGTAACCACTTTTGCATTCTCGCTTCATCTCGGGTAGAGGGGAAGCCTTTGCTGGATGGAAGTGGGAAGAGAGAGAAAGAGGGGAGCAGATACAGGAAGTGAAGTGGGGAGGAGATGCAGAAAGTGAAATGGGGAGGAGAGAAAGGAAGTGGGGAGGAGAGAAAGAGGAGGCAGATGTTGGATGGAAGTGGACAGAAAAGAGAAGATGCTGGATGGAAGGGGTAGAGAGAGGGCACATGATGGAAGGAGGAAATAAATAAAAAGAAGTCTCATGCTGGTTGGGGGGGAAGAGGATTGAATTAGTGAAATATTGGAGAGGAGTGAGGGAAAGAAGTGGCAAGCTATAGGTAGACAGTTAAAAGGGAAATTGACGACAGGGTAATAAGAACTTGATCTAGACAGATGCAGAAAATAAATTTGAGAAGGAAGATGAGGGAAGAAAAGGGAAGGGAGAGGAGAGAGTGTGGGGGTGTGGAAGAGGGAAAGAAGGAGAGGAGAGAGATGCTAGACCATTGAAGGAGGGGAGGGATGGGAAGAAGATGGATGCCAGACTAATGGGGGTGAAGGGAGAGATGGAAGGAGGAGGCGTACAGTTTCTGGAAGGGGCATAGAAGGTGAGAAGATGCCATATAGAAGGGGCAGAGAGAGGGCAGACAGTGGATTAAAGGAAGAGAGTTACAAGAAGATGAGGAAAGCAGAAACCAGAGAAAACAAGGGTAGAAAAACAATTTATATTTATTTTTTGTGGAAATAAGGTGATCCTTTTATTGGACTAATTGTAATACATTTTTGACTAATTCAGTTACCAAAACCCCCTTCCTCAGGTCAGGACAGGATACTGTAATAGCAGTATTCTTTACTGACCTGAGAAAAGAGGTTCTGGCCTCTGAAAACTAATTGAAAAATGTATTAGTCCAATAAAATAGTATTATCTTATTTTCCAATTTTGTTTTATCTACCCCCCACCCCCTTGGGCCCCCTTTTATGAAGCTGCATTAGGCTTTTATCACTAGCCGTGACGATATTAGCTCCAACGCTCATAGGAATTCTTTGAGCGCCATAGCTTTACCTACATGGCCTGCAGTAAAAAAACAAAACCCTAACACAGCTTCATAAAAGGGGGATGGGGTGGGGGTTAATTGTTAATTTGTAAAGTGATGATCTCTTAGATTGAAGAAGAGAGAATGGTTACTGCGTTTAGGCAGACTAGATGGGCCTTTTGGCTTTTATCTGACAACCATGTTTCTATTTCTCTTTTTTTCAAATTTACATCTGCTATCTTTATATTTTGCACAATATTAGGGGACATGCATCAGTGTTTCTGTGATGGTGCATTATATGCAGAGTACAGCTTCTTGGTGGTTCAGTTTAACTTTTGTCTACATATTTCTATTTTACTCCCCTTTTACAAAACTGTAGCGTGGTTTTTAGTGCCGGCCACAATGGTAATAACTCCGACGCTCATAGGAATTCTATGAGCATCAAAGATGGGTTTTTTTGTCGGTTTTTTCTTTTTTTAAAAGGGAGGGGGGGGTTGTAATTTGTGATTCCATATTCCATATTTTCTGTGTTCAGACATGGTTTTCTGTTAGCATTGACTGTGCAGGATCAATCTGTACTAGTCTGGCTTGTTTAGTTTTACAATGGGTGTATTTTGTTCTACTGCTCATTGCAGTATGTAAGATGCTGCCTTTTCCTTGGTACACTCTTGTTGTGTGATGTGTGGACTGTTACTAAAAATCATGTTTTTCATATAGATTGAGGGGGGTATCAAAAAAAATGATGGGCCCCGGGTGTCACATATGTTAGGTACGTCACTGCTGCAACTGTATCATGTGTGAAATTCTTTTGCTGCATCTCAAAGATACAGAGAGCATGTGAAGCATGAGTACTTAGCATCAGCTATTGTGTAGTCACTATCAAATGGGATCAAGAGATAAGAAAGTTTAATTTGCTCTTATTTAGGGCCATTTTTTTAGATCACATATAAAGCATGTTTAGTCAACCCAATATTTTCCCCATAATTCTGTAAATATATTAAACAGGTATCACCAAAATGTGAACTAATAAAGATCAGTAGCCAATTTGATCTTGAGTAGGACACAATCTGACAAGTCTTTTCATCCATCACTTGGGGCTTTTGCCTGCTCTCTTTCTGATTTTCCTGGGCAACTGGTGGTATCCCTCTTGGGCCACTATTTTATTAAAGTACAGTACTCTAAGGTTTTACAATTACAGTACTTTGCAGCAATAGTCAAAATTAACACTAGTAACTGTAGAACTTCTGTTTTGAGTCATTCCTAGCATGTTTGAGAGGGCTGTAATGCTGTTTAGCACAGAGAATAAACTTGCTACTGCAGTTAGCATACTGTGGTTTGCTGTACATCTTAAGATGGCAGCATTTGCCATGTTAAGAATTAACACATAGTAGTTATCTCCCTATTTAGTTTTAAGGCACATTTTCTACTCCAAAATGGTGGTTTCCTCATTGGCTGTATAATGTAGCAGTTCATGTGCACTTAAAGCTGTGTTAAAACATCTAACACACACAGCTTAGTTAACATGCTTCTTAGCTGTCACTAGGAACTTGTGGCTAGACACCCGCTAATAGCATTCTGACTGAAGTGGCTTGCTGTGTCAAGCGATTGACACCCAGTGATGCAAGACGTCCTTCAGATCTGGTATGGTCAGATTTGGAAGTGATTCTAGCCCAGAAGTGGTGGAGGGTAAACCAGTTCAAGTGATTCATGACCTTTTGTTCAACTTCAGTAAAGACTGACAAGATTTCTGTTGTTTCTGTCTGTTAGTTGCTCTTATGATTTTCCTGTATCCAATTAGCAAAGGAGCAGAAATTGAGGAAGAGTCCAGGAATCTTTAGCTTAAGATAGAGAAGTGAAAACGGGTCAAATTTTTAGAAGCTTGTCTTTCAGGCTTTGCTTTTTCAAGCATAATCATAGCTAAGTTTCATATAGAAATTGCACTCCAAAAAAAGAATAGGTCCCCAGCCACGCTAACCTAAAGAGCCTATTTACTAAGCTGAATTATTGTGTGCTAAAAGCTGAATTAAATAGCTAACAGCATACTAATTACTGCATTAAAAGGTTAACCTGGATATTGCCATAATGGAGTGGGGAATAGGTGGGGATTACCTTTTAACTTGTAAGACAACAAATAATATAAAGCAGTTAATGTCCCCTCAAGATAAGGCTAATAATATCATCTGTTAAGGCTATGGCAAATTTTTCTATCAATGACATGGCAAAAATACTGGAAATGCCCTCAACAGTTAACACAAGTTTTTGTAATTATTGCCTAATAATTTTTGCTATTGCTATACAGTAGCTGGAGAACCTTGGTACATTAGGGGTCTACTTTTACTAATTTACTAACAATGCCTGCAGGTAATTTTTTCACTTGAAAGACGGATTTGAAAATGGCTAGCTTAAAATACTTTTATATGCCTTATTGCAGTGGTCTCAAACTCAAACCCTTTGCAGGGCCACATTTGGGATTTGTAGGTACTTGGAGGGCCTCAGAAAAAATAGTTAATGTCTTATTAAAGAAATGAGGTAAAACTCTTTATAGCTTATAAATCTTTCTTTTTGGCTAAGTCTTCATAATAATATTGTCATTTATAGCTAAACTGTTTTATTTTACTTTTGTGATTATGATAAACATACCGAGGGCCTCAAAATAGTACCTGGCGGGCCGCATGTGGTCCCCGGGCCGCATGTTTGAGACCACTGCCTTATTGTATAACTGTTCTGAAGGGGGGGTGGGGGTTAGTCATAACATTAAGTCAGTATACTTCACCGGCATTGAACATGGAATTATTTGTTAAATTCATGCAACATTATTTATCCTAAGACAAGCAGGCAGCATATTCTCATGTGGTTGATGTCATCCACAGAGCCCGGTACGGACAGTATGAAAAGTGAACTGTCACTTTTAAGTTTTAAGAAACTTTATGACTGGCCGCACCGCATATGTGCGAGTGTCTTCCTGCTCGATGTAGGCTCATGGTACCTCAGCTCTTTGTTCTCCATGGAGCGAAGAGATGCGTTTCTCTGGACTTCAGCCAATCAGCATCGCCTTTGGCCTGTTTGTTTGTATTCTGGTCTTTGACCATGGTTTAATTTATTTTAAACTTTATTTTTTGTACAAAAAAAGCAAAAAAACTCTTCTTATTTTTTCCCTCACACGAGCTTTTGCCTGAGGTGAGGCGCTGTTCTCAAGTGGCGATTTTAGCCTTTTTGGCGGTCCTTAAGTGGGGGGGGGGTTTATTTGTTTTTTGTTTTTTTCTTTTGGAAGTTTTTCCCATGCGGCTTCATCATTGAGTTTAATTTTGCCTACAAAATCTTTCCATCCGTGTTGAAATCTTTGATGGGTTTTAAAAAGTGCTGTCGGTGCCAGCAGCCTGTTTCCATAACTGACCCACATAGCTGGTGTTTGCAGTGTTAGCCCCTGAACATTGGGTGGATTCCTGTCTGCGTTGTTGTACCTTGCAGAAGTGCTCACTTAAAGCACGTTGTATCCAGCAGGAAAAGCTTTTTGGTTCAATGATGGACACTGGCAAGCGTTCCGATCCACTGGTACTAGCGGTGTCGGCATTGGAGGACATTCCAGTTTCGGGCAAGCTACCTAAGAAGCCATCCTCCTCTCAACCAGTGTCTTAAGCCTCAACAGCATCAAGTCCCTTGATGCAGGCTAAGAAGCGACACCAATTCTCTCCATCTCCACAGGTGTGGAGGTCATCCACCCCTAGATACCCTGCCACACCAATGGTACCGGCTATTGAGCCAGGGTACCAGTGCACTTTATTTAAGGAGCAGCTGAAGGAGTTCTTCAGGAGGGAGATTGGTGACATGTTTAAATTGCATGCAACACCGCTGTTAACATCGACTCCCTCAGTACCAGCCCAGCCTAAACATAGCACTTCGAGGCCATAACAGATGCTTGGGTCATCGGAGTCATCATGGAAGGTTACTCTCTCTCTTCATTTTGAATCGATATCTCCAAATCATCCTCTTTCAGTTCACAACCGACGTCCCTTCTTCTTCAGGAAATTGAAGTGTTGGTTCAAATAAATGCAACAGAAGCAATGCCTCCTCAGAAAAATTAGGGGTTCTACTCCAGGTATTTCCTAATTCCAAAGAAGACGGGAGGTCTTCATCCAGTACTCGACCTCCGCAATTTGAACAAATATCTAGTCAAAGAAAAGTTGTGCATGCTATCCCTGGGACCCTGCATCCCCTTATAGAATGAAACGATGGATATGCTCTCTTATACATATGTATCCATACATTCTGCTCACAGAAAGTTCCTATGTTTTTGTGTAGCTCAACACCTTCAATACAAAGTTCTACCATTTGGCCTAGCATCTTCTCCAAGAGTGTTTACCAAATTCCTGGTAGTGGTAGCAGCAAATTTTCGTATTCACAGATTGCAAATATTTCCATATCTGGACGATTGGCTAATTAAAAACTACCTCACCTCAGGAAGTACATTCCACCATACAGCTGACAATAACGTTTCTTCAGCAACTAGGGTTTGAAGTCAAATTTCCAAAGTCTCAGTTCCAACCCTCTCAAAGACTGCAATTTATAGGAGCCCTTCTCAACACAGTTCAACTATGGGCTTTCCTTCCTCAACCGAGACGAGACACTTTAATGCATCTTTGTAATCAAGTTTCTCATCTAACAACATTTCAGCTACACAGATGATGCGGCTTTTGGGACACATGGCATCGACAGTCCGTTACCCCTCTGGCAAGGCTTCACCTCAGACCAGTTCAATGGACCCTAGCCTCTCAATGGTCTCAGGCTCTTGGCTCCTTCTCTCAGAAGATTGCAGTTACTTTCCCTCTTTGTCAGTCTCTTCAGTGGTGGATGGAACCAACCAATATTTCCAGAGGTCTACTGTTTCACATTCTGCCACATCAAAAGGTTCTTACTACAGATGCGTCCATGTATACTTGGAGGGGCTCACCTGGACAGTCTTTGCACTCAGGGTCATTGGTCTGTTTAAGAGAAAGCTTTCCACATTAATCTATTGGAACTCTGAGCAATTTGATATGCTCTTCAAACATTTCAGAGCAGCTTATTCAACCAAGTCCTCCTGGTTCGCACGGACAATCAAGTAGTGATGTATTACATCAACAAGCAAGCAGGGATGGGCTGTCCTTCTTTGCCAAGAAGCCAAATACATTTGGAACTGAGAGATCATTCGCAACATATTTCTCAAAGTTGTCTATGTGCAAGGGATAACAAACTCAGCAGATTTCTTTAGCCACACGAATGGGCTCTCAAAGCCAGAGTATTACGCCACATTTTCTCATTATGAGGAACTCCTCAAATAGATCTGTTTGCCTCTCCTTACATTCACAAATTGCCTCAATACTGTTCCAGGCAGTACTTTCCTCAACATCTGGAAGCGGATGCTTTTCTGGATTGGACAGGCAAGTTCCTATATGCATTCCCTCCAATCCCTTTCATTCTCAAGACATTAGTGAAACTGAAGGCAGAGTCAATCACCATGATCCTGATGGCTCTTCGGTGGCCCAGACAACATTGGTACTCCCTTCTACTTCAGCTGAGTGCCAAGGATCCAATTCCCTTACAAATTTTTCCATCTCTGCTCACTCAGAGTCATGGGTCTTTATTACATCCCATCCTGAAATCGTTGCATCTCACAGCATGGTAGCTCTCAGCCTAACTTCAGTAGATACTAAGCTCTCTGATGCTGTACAAGCCATTATTACTGCTTCAGAAAACTTTCTACTCGGCAGTGTTATCAACAGAAGGTGACATGTTTCAATACATGGTGTACTCTCCAGCAACAAGATGCTACATCTTCCTGTCTATTGTCAGTATTGGATTATTTACAAGTCTTTCCACTTCTGGACTGAAAACTACTTTGGTCAGAGTTCACCTCAGTGCTATTAGTGCTTTTCACATTCCTGTCAACAATAAATCTCTGGCCTCTCATCCACTTGTCTCCAGGTTTATGAAGGGACTTTTCAGTTCCAAACTCCGCTTAAACCACCTCTAGTTATCTGGGATCTTAATGTGGTCCTGGCCACTCTCATGAAGCTACTTTTTGAGCCATTAGCTTCTACTCAACTCAAGTATCTCACTTGGAAAGTGGTCTTCTTGATTTCTCTCACTTCTGCTCATCAAGTGAGTGAGCTCCAAGCCTTAGTGATGGACCCACCATTCAGAGTATTCCATCATGGCAAGGTGGTTCTCTGCACCATCCTAAATTCCTTCCGAAAGTGGTCACGGAATTTCATCTCAATCAATCCATTGTGCTACCAGTTTTCTTTCCAAAGCTTCATGCTCATCCAGGAGAAACAGCTCTAAATATTTTTTGGACTGTAAACGTGTCTTGGCTTACTACATACAATGAACTAAGCCACACGGGATATCTCAACTGTTCATCTCCTTTGATCCTAACAGATTGTGCAAGAAATAACTATTTCTGCATGACTAGTGGCTTGTATTTCCTTCTGCTATACTCAGGCTGGACTGCAGCTCAAGGGACATGTTACAGTACACAAAGTCCAAGCTATGGCAGCTTCAGCAGCTTTCTTACATTCTACTCCTATTGATGAAATCTGCAAAGCAGCTACATGGTCCTCAATTCACACATTCACATCTCACTACTGTCTAGAATTCTATTCCAGACGAGATGGTCATTTCGGCCAAGCAGTATTACAGAATTAACTTTCTTCCTAATGGCCAACTCTCCCTCCATCCCATTTCAATAAGCTAGGGAGTCCCAAATGTGAGAATATGCTGCCTGCTTGCTCTAGGATAAAGCACAGTTACTTACTGTAACAGGTGTTATCCAGGGACAGCAGGCAGATATTCTCGCATCCCTCCCATCTCCCTGGGTTGGTTTCTTAGTTTGCTTTCGGAACTGAGGTACCACAAGCCTACATTGTGTCCAATACTTGTGCAGGTGCGGTGCAGGCAGTTGCGAAGTGTCTTAAAACTTAAGAGTGATAGTTCGCTTTTCATACTGTCTGTACAGGGCTCCGTGGATGGCATCACCCACATATGAGAATATCTGCCAGCTGTCCCCGGAAACACCTGTTATGGTAAGTAATTGTTCTTTGTAGCATATAGAAAATAGAAATGGTAGCCAAAATAAGTAACAATATGTACCGTATTTTCGCGGAAATAACGCGTGCGTTATACGCGTTTTTACCTACCGCGCATACCCCTCGCGCGTTATACGCGTGAGCGCGGTATACAAAAGTTTTTCTACATAGTTCCCACCCCGCCCGACGCCCGATTCACCCCCCCCCCCAGCAGGACCGCTCGCACCCCCACCCCGAACGACCGCTCGCACGCGCTCCCACCCGCACCTGCGATCGGAGCAAGAGGGAGCCCAAGCCCTCTTGCCCGGCCGACTCCCCGACCCCAACCTCCTGGCCATGGCGACCCCCTACCCCCACCCCGCACTACATTACGGGCAGGAGGGATCCCAGGCCCTCCTGCCCTCGATGCAAACCCCCTCCCTCCCTCCAACGACCGCCCCCCTCAAGAACCTCCGACCGCCCCCCCAGCCGACCCGCGACCCCCCTGGCCGACCCCCACGACACCCCCACCCCCCTTCCCCGTACCTTTGCTAGTTGGCCGGACAGACGGGAGCCAAACCCGCCTGTCCGGCAGGCAGCCAACGACGGAATGAGGCCGGATTGGCCCATCCGTCCCAAAGCTCCGCCTACTGGTGGGGCCTAAGGCGCGTGGGCCAATCAGAATAGGCCCTGGAGCCTTAGGTCCCACCTGGGGGCGTGGCCTGAGGCACATGGGCCCAACCCGACCATGTGCCTCAGGCCGCGCCCCCAGGTGGGACCTAAGGCTCCAGGGCCTATTCTGATTGGCCCACGCGCCTTAGGCCCCACCAGTAGGCGGAGCTTTGGGACGGATGGGCCAATCCGGCCTCATTCCGTCGTTGGCTGCCTGCCGGACAGGCGGGTTTGGCTCCCGTCTGTCCGGCCAACTAGCAAAGGTACGGGGAAGGGGGGTGGGGGGGTCGTGGGGGTCGGCCAGGGGGGTCGCGGGTCGGCTGGGGGGGGCGGTCGGAGGTTCTTGGGGGGGGCGGTCGTTGGAGGGAGGGAGGGGGGTTTGCGTCGAGGGCAGGAGGGCCTGGGATCCCTCCTGCCCGTAATGTAGTGTGGGGTGGGGGTAGGGGGTCGCCGTGGCCAGGAGGGTTTGGGCTCCCTCCTGGCCCGATATTGTCGGGGAGTCGGCCGGGCAAGAGGGCTTGGGCTCCCTCTTGCTCCGATCGCGGGTGCGGGTGGGAGCGCGTGCGAGCGGTCGTTCGGGGTGGGGGTGCGAGCGGTCCTGCTGGGGGGAGGGTGAATCGGGCGGGGTGGGGGTAGGGGGTCGCCGTGGCCAGGAGGGTTTGGGCTCCCTTCTGGCCCGATATTGTCGGGGAGTCGGCGGTCCTTCGGGGTGGGGGTGCGAGTGGTCCTGCCGGGGGGGGGGGCAGGGCAGGGCGGGTAAACGGAGAGTCGGGACAGCGCACGGAGAGTCGGGGAGGGCGAAAGGAGAGTCGGGGTGGCCAGAGGAGAGTCGGGGCGGGCGAAAGGAGAGTCGGGGTGGCCAGAGGAGAGTCGGGGCGGGCGAAAGGAGAGTCGGGGTGGCCAGAGGAGAGTCGGGGCGGGTGAAAGGACAGTCGGGCAGCATGCACGTTATACCCGTGAGCGCGGTATACAAAAGTTTTTATACATAATATTGTGGTTTCTGCGCGCTATACCCGTGTGCGCGTTATATCCGCGAAAATACGGTAATACAGTCTTGAGCAGCAACCAGTAAGAATCTACTCTAGCCCAAGCTAATCTAATTGTGCCTATGAGAAATACAGTCAAACCTCGGTTTGCGAGTTATGCAGTTTGCAAGTGTTTTGCAAGACGAGTAAAACATTCTCACAAATCTTGTCTCGCAAACCGAGCATTGACTTGATTTGTGAGCCCCCGCCCGCTCGCGAACGCCCCCCATGCGAACTGGCACCCCCGAACAGCATTCAATCTTACTCCCCATCTGGCACTGGCACGCAGCCCATAGGACGTGCCGGTGCTGGTGAAAGAAGTTCCTGCCTCTTGCCTGGGCCTTGAGCATCTGCGCATGCTTAAGGCCTTCTGGTTCTCACTTTCTCCGAGAACCAGAAGGCCTTGAGCATGCGCAGATGCTCAAGGCCCAGGCAAGAGGCAAGAACTTCTTTCACTGGCACCGGCATGTCCTGTGGGCTGCAAGCCGGTGTCAGATGGGGGATAAGATTGCATGCTGTTTGGGCGGAGGGTGCCGGTTCGCGCAGGGGCTGTTCGCGGGGAGAGGGGGAAGCGATGCCGGTTCTCGTGGAGGGGGTGGAACAGCACCGCTGACCTCAGGAAGGGGGGAGGAACGTATCAAGCAAGCTTCCCTTACTTCCTATGGGGAAACTCACTGATATACGAGTAATTTGGTTTACGAGTATGCTTCTGGAACGAATTATGCTCATAAACCAAGGTACCACTGTACTCTTAATAAATTGATTTTGTGTTCTATTGAATCCTCACTAGGTCAAGTATAATGGCCACTTAGCTTTATCTTCAGCTCGATCTACCTGCCAGATAATTGTTATTTGACATTTAATACAGATGAATCAGCATGGTCAAGATGGGGATTCTGCAGTTAAGATTTATGGTCTCTGGTGAGGAAGGAACTCCTTGTCTTAATGCAACAGTGACACCTAGTGGATGGATTTAGGGCTGTAATTGCAGGGTTATGCAGGAGCTGGCTTAAATGTATTTCATGACTAGGCTCAGTGAATTAGAAGGGGATACCAAATTGGAGGGTTTCAGAGGGGGAAAAAAATCTACCAGCTCCCTCCCGAAAATCATCATAACAGAAAATATAGAGTTTGATAGCTCTATATAATATATAATTCATTGTTTGTTTTATTTTGCAGAGTAATGCTTTATCCTCAGACAGCAGCTTGGCATTGAGCTCAGAAGACAGAAGGGAATTTTCTGATCACCAGGCTGCACATAGACCATTTCCTAAACCACAGTTTCAACAGAATGGGCACACATTACAAAGAGATGGGCCTGGATCTTTCATTTTGGGTCTTCCAAACTTTCCTGATCTCTCTAAAGCAGATATTAATGGTCAAAATCCAAACATTCAGGTAACTTTACGTCTGCCTTTCCCCAATATAATTCTCAACAACCTGCATCCATTTATAGATTCTGTGCTAAATAATTCTAAGTACAAGCTGGTTTAGTAACCTCTTGTTATTTAGAATGAGCATTTCTGGGTTTTTTTTAAAAAAGATATTAAATGATAATAAATTTCTTAGTGTAAATCAGGGGCATAGCCACAGATGAGCCCAGCAACTGTAGACTTTGACACCAGCAGAGGTGCAGGATGGACTCCCATGAACTCTGCATATCTCTTCCTTCTTTCTCTCGCTTCAATGGGTCATTGGCAGTGATTCCTACATGCTGCCTGCTGCTAACCCAGAACCCTCTCGTGTATCACAACTTCCTGTTTGCTGGGCAGGACGCAGCAGAGGAGAAGCTTCTGGGTTAGCTGCAGGTGATGTGTAGGAATGAGTGCTGCTGACCTGTTGAAATGAGAGTGAGAGAGAGAGTGTTAGTTGTGAGTTGGGTGGAGGAGGAACAGGGCCGGATTAAAGGATAGGCCCAAAAGCATGTGCCTAGGTCCTGAAATTTTTTTTAAACAGCCATGACAGCAAGATTGCCCCCCCCCTCCGATGACAGCAAGATCAGCCACAGCACTTGCAAGTGGTGCTCAGCCCAAAGCTTCCCCTCTGACGCATCTTCCTGTTTCTGCCTGGGCAGTTCGCGTCGGAGGGAAACTTTGGACTGAGCACCGCTTGCAGGTGCTATGTCTGATCTTGCTGTCGATGCCAGGGGAGGGGGGCGATCTTGCTGCCCGCTGGCTGTACGAGCGTTCTTTACCACGCTGTGTCTATGGGATGAAAGCAGGAGCCTCCGTGGGAGGAGTGGCTCCGGCCGCTGAGATGCGTGAAGAGGGAGTTCTGGGGAGGGGGATGTTTGCTGCAGGTGTTGGGCGCAGTGGGGAAGGAAGAAGTGGAATAGTTGGTGGCACAAAGGGTTCCACAAATTGCAGCCCCTCTGAGGAATCCATAGAGGGGGTGCAGGGTTTGGACGCAGTGGGGAAGAAGGAGCTGGAGAGGAGTGCAGGCTGCAAGCACCCTGAGGAGCTGAGGGGGAGAAGGTAGTGGTGGGGAGGGTTACAGGCCGCAAACCCTCCAAAGAATAACGAGAGTAAGTGGTGAACTGCGTGAAGGTGAGGAGAAGGGAGGGAGATGGGCCTGGGGTGGAGTCTCGGGGAGAGAGAGAAAGAGAGAGAGGAGAAGGGAGAGAGAGAAGAGGGCAGATGGATGTCAGTTGAGAGGGGAGAGCAGATGCTGAATGGAAGTGGAGAAAGAGAACACATACTGGATGGAAGGAGGGGATAAAGAAAAAGGGCATATGCTAGATGGGGAGAAGAAGAGAGCTAGTGAGATAGTGGAGGGGTGAAGAAAAGGGGTGGCAATCGCAGTGAAAAGAGGTGGGTAGACGCAGTGAAAAGAGGGAAACTGAGGACTGAATAGTAAGAGAGAATTTAATTTAGACAGAAGCAGAAAATAGAGAAGAGAGAGATGCCAGAGCATGGGGGGAAAGGGGGAAGAAGACAGAAATATCAGATCTGAGTGGAGGAAATGAGAAAAGAGAAGGAAATGGAAGAAGATGGATGCCAGACCAGGAGGCGGGGGGAGGGCAGGAGGAGAAATGGAAAGATGGAAGGGGGTTGGCAGACAGTTTCTGGAAGGGGCAGATAGTGGATGGAAGGAAGAAAATGACAAGATGAGGAAAGCAGAAACTGGGAGACAAAGGTTGTTAGGTGCCATCAACTCGTGCTCGAGTCCTAGTCCAGTGTTCGATGAATATTGGAGAAGAGCAAAGAACACCAAAACCTTTGCTTCATTGACTGCAGCAAAGCTTTTGACTGTGGATTACAATAAACTATGGAGAACTCTAGTGCAAATAGGAATACCCAAACACATAATTCAGCTGATAGAGAGCCCATATGAAAATCAAGAAGACAAAGGTATAAAAAAATTCTAGTGTTTAATTTTTTTGTTATAGGATAAAGTAGCATTGTAGCTGTGTTGATATTGTTTATAAATAGAAAATGGAAATACAGTGATCGTTTTATTGGACTAATTTTAATACATTTTTGACTAACTTTTAGAGGGCAAATTCTCCTTCCTCAGGTCAGGACAGTAGTATACTTTACTGACCTAAGGAAAGAGGGTTTGACCTCTGAAACCTAATTAAAAAATGGATTAGTCCAATAAAATGATATCTTATTTTCCATTTTCCATTTTTTTGTTTTATTTGTTAATTTGTAAAGTGATTTGTTATTTTTCTTTTTTCAAATTTACATCTGCTATCTTTATATTTTGTTCAGTATTGGGGGATATGCATCACTGTTTCTTCACCCCCTAAACTGTACTGTTCCTTCGGTTTGTAGCACAAGCCAGCTTGCTGAATGCTCTGCACTGCTCCAATGGTCATAGAATTCCTATGATTGTTAGAACAGTGCAGAACATTCAGCCCGCCAGCCAGTGCTAAAAACCTCTTCCATGCTTTTCTAAAAAGGCGGGGGGGGGGGAGGGGGTTGTGATTTCTTATTCCATGATTACTTATTCCATACTGGGTGAGGGTTAATCTGTGTATATGAAAGACACGGTTTTCTGTTAGCATTGACCAGCCTTGTTTGGCAAAATGCATCAGGCATGGTTCCTGGGAGCACCTTGAATAAACCTGATTTGAATCTCCTTATTGTCTGCCGATCTTCTTTTGTTCTACATTGGATTCTTTGGTGGACCACTTGCCTTGTTGTTTTGTTACAAATGTGCATACATGGAATGGAACGTATCAGAGGAGTTACAGGTTTGGTTGTTTATACATACATATGGGTTAAAGTTGGACGACAGAGTGAGGCAGTTGAGAGGAGTCGTAAACTTGGCTATTAATATAGACTTATGTTTTGGATAGTATTACTGCTTTACAATGCATTTGAGCACTTTTATATCCTATTTAATAAAACCCTAGCCGCGCATGCGCACTCCTACTTGCGTGTTCCATTTTCCCTGATCCGTGAGATGTAGGTCCGTGGCCGCAGGAGTGTGCATACGCGAGTCCCCAGCCCCTACCTACACTCGCAGGACTGGCCGCCAGCGCTGCACTCCCTGCTCTCCGCATGATCGGTAAGGCTTACTTACTCCCTTCCCTCCCCCCCCTTTCCTTCCCACGATCCGACCGGTTCACTTAGTCCCTTCCTGCCCCCCCTTCCCTTCCCACAGTCCCGACTCCAAACCTGCGACTCCAGCAGCGTCTGTAGCACTCTACACACGCTGCTTCAGGGCCTTCTACTGCCCTGATTTACTCTGGCACGTCCCTGATGACATCATCAGAGACGCGGCAGAGCAAATCAGGGCAGTAGAAGGCCCCGAAGCAGCGTGTGTAGAGTGCTGCAGATGCTGCTGGAGTTGCAGGTTTGGAGTCGGGACTGTGGGAAGGGAAGGGGAGGGCGGAAAATGACTAAGTGAGCCGGCCAGACCGCGGGAAGGGAAAAAGGGGGTAGGGGAAATGCTGCTGCTGCACAGGGAAGTAGTGTGGGGGGAGGGAATGCTGCTGTGGCTGCTGCACAGGGAAGTGGGGGGGAGAGAAATGCTGCTGCATAGGAGGCGGGGAGAGAAATGCTGCTGCATAGGAGGCAGGGAGAGAGACAGACAGATAGATAGAAAGAAAGACAGACAGTGGGAGGAAGGGAGACAGAAAGAAAAGAAAAAAGACACAGGGGCAGGGAGAGACACAGAAAGATAGACGGACAAAGGGGGCCAGGGAGAGAGACAAACAGAAAGAAAGACAGCGGGAGAGAGAGAGAGAGACAGAAATAAGGAAAGACAGACAGACATTACATTACATGACCTGTTTCGTGATTACGAGTTTACACCTAGTAGCGTCTACCACGAACTTTCAAGACTCAAAGTAGACAAAGCCATGGGGCCAGACAATCTACACCCCAGGGTTCTCAGAGAGCTGAGTGAAGTTCTGGCTGAACCACTATCCGTACTTTTCAATCTTTCCATGCGCACGGGAAAAGTACCCCTAGACTGGAAAACAGCTAACGTAATTCCACTCCACAAAAAGGGCTGCAGAACAGAGACAGGAAATTATAGACCGGTGAGTCTTACATCCATAGTGTGCAAACTCATGGAAACACTGATCAAACAGGAACTTGACAAAATTCTAGACGAAGAAAATTTACGTGATCCACATCAACACGGATTTACCAGGGGAAGGTCCTGCCAATCTAATCTGATTGACTTCTTTGATTGGGTGACCAGTCATCTGGATGCCGGAGAGTCCCTTGACGTGATATATTTGGATTTCAGCAAAGCTTTTGATAGCGTCCCACACCGCAGGCTGTTGAACAAACTAAAATCGATGGGATTGGGGGATACATTCACTACATGGGTAAGGGATTGGCTAGATGGTAGGCTTCAAAGAGTGATGGTAAACGGTACCCCCTCCAAAACGTCAGCAGTGATGAGTGGAGTACCTCAGGGCTCTGTCTTAGGGCCGATTCTATTCAATTTATTCATAGGAGATTTGACCCTAGGACTTAGAGGAAAAGTATCACTGTTTGCCGACGATGCCAAACTATGCAACATAGTTGGCAAAAGCAGTGTGCCCGACTTTATGACGCAGGACCTAAGACAGCTTGAACAGTGGTCATCAACTTGGCAGCTAGGCTTCAATGCTAAAAAATGTAAAGTAATGCACCTAGGCAAAAAAAATCCACACAGAACTTACACACTAAATGGTGAAACCTTGTCCAGGACCACAGTGGAACGTGATTTAGGAGTGATCATTAGCGACGACATGAAGGCTGCCAATCAAGTAGAGAAGGCTTCGTCTAAGGCAAGACAAATGATGGGCTGTATCCGTAGGGGTTTTGTCAGCAGAAAACCTGAAGTCATAATGCCACTGTACAGATCCATGGTGAGACCTCATCTCGAGTATTGTGTTCAATTCTGGAGACCACACTACCGAAAGGATGTGTTGAGAATTGAGTCGGTTCAGCGAATGGCTACCAGGATGGTCTTGGGGCTCAGGGATCTCACGTATGAAGAAAGGTTAAAAAAACTGCGGATGTACTCACTGGAGGAGCGAAGAGAGAGAGGGGACATGATTGAGACCTTTAAGTATATTACTGGGCGTATAGAGGTGAAAGATGATATCTTCAGTCTTACAGGGCCCTCGGTAACCAGAGGACACTCGCTGAAAATCAGGGGAGGGAAATTTCGGGGTGATGCTAGGAAGTACTTCTTCACCGAAAGGGTGGTCGATCATTGGAACGAGCTGCCTCAGCGGGTGGTTGAGGCCAGCAGCGTGTTAGATTTCAAGAGAAAATGGGATATTCAGGTGGGATCTCTAGGAGAGTAAGAACCAGGGAGTGGGTCATTGGTATGGGCAGACTCGATGGGCTATGGCCCTTTTCTGCCGTCAATTTCTATGTTCTATGTTTCTAGAGATTTCTATTCCGCCATTACCTTGTGGTTCAAGGCGGATTACAAAAGAGATTAAAAAAACGGAGGGGTACAATGGAAGAACATTTGTCCTTTCTAGAGAGATAAAGAGTAGGTTATGTAGTTTCTGTGTGGCGGGAAGAGGGAGGTGGGAAGGACAGTAAGTTTGAAGTTAGGGCTGTTTCAGGAATTTCTTGAAGAATGTAGTTTATTTCTTTTCTGAACATCTTGTAGTCTGGTGGTGTTACCAGTAGATTGGAGATTTGGTTATCTAGTTTAGCTGCTTGAGTGGCCAGGAGGCCATCGTATAGTTTTTTCCATTTTACTTCTTTGATCAAGGGGTGTGTGAATGAGGTGTGTGTTTTTCTATGTCTGATTGAGGTGGTTTGGATGAGGTGGTTGTTCAGGTAGGTTGGGCTGTCTCCGTTTTAGGCTTTAAATAACATACAGTAGAATTTAAATAGTATTCTTTCTTGGATTGGAAGCCAGTGTGAGTTGATGTATGCTTCTGTAATATGGTCATGTTTTCTCAATGAGTAGATGAGTCTCAGATCTGTATTTTGGATTGTTTGTAGTTGTTTAGACATTGTAGCAGGGCAGGAGAGGTAGAGGATGTTGCAGTAATCTAGTAGATTTAGATTAGGGATTGTACTATAAGCTGGAATTGTGTTTTTTCAAAGAATTTCCTGACTTGTCTTGGGTTTCTCATCACTGCAAAGGATTTCTGTGTTGTTTTATTTATTTGCGGTTGCATGGTGCAGCATCGGTCTCTAGTCATTCCTAGTAGTTTTAAGGTAGTTTGAATGGGATAGTTGATTGTGTTAATTTCTATATTGGTTATGGTTGGGACTTTGTCATTTTCGAGGAGGATGAATTTAGTTTTGTCTGTTGAGTTTCAGTTTGTGATCTTTCATCCAGGTTGCTACTGTTTCTAGTGTTCGGTGTAGTGTGTTTGTCATGGCGGTCTTTGGTTGATCAAAAGGTATGAGAATAGTAATGTCATCTGCATAACTGTAGGTGGTGATGCCTAGATTATCTAGGTATGTTCCGAGAGATGCAGTGTATAGGTTGAAGAGAGTAGGGGATAGTGGGGATCCTTGTGGTACACCGCAAGGGTTGGACCAAGGTTCAGATTTTTCTTTATCTGATTTTATTTTGTATGTTCTGGATTTTAGGAAGCCTTCAAACCAAGAGTATACTTTATCTGAGATGCCTATTGCATCCAAAATTTGCAGTAGGATGTTATGGTCTACCAGGTCAAATGCTGCGGTAAGGTCAAGTTGTATGAGAAGCATTTTTTTTTCCTGTGCTGAGGTGTTGTCTGGCTGTGTCAATGAGGGAGCCTAGTAATGTCTCTGTGCTGAAGTTAGATCTGAAGCCAGATTGCGTGTGGTGAAATATATTATGGTCATCTAGATAGTTGGTGAGGTGTTTGGCTACTAGTCCTTCTGTCAGTTTGACATATAGAGGTATTGAGGCAATGGGTCTGTAGTTGGATGGTTGGTCTGTTGGTCCTTTTGGATCTTTTTGGATTGGGGTGATGATGATTTCGCTGAGGTCAGTTGGGAAAAGGCCGTCAGTGAGCATGGTTTGTAGCCATTGCAAAAGTAGAGTACGGAATTTTGTGCTGGAGGTTGTAAGGAGATATGATGGGCAGTGGTTAAGGTCACAGGTTGCGTGGATGTACTTTTTGTAGAGTTTATTGAATTCAGACCATTGTATGTTGGGGAATTGAGACCATGTTCTGTCAGCTGCAGTTAATTCTTTATCTGTGGGAAGAATTGAGTTCATTTAGGTGGGATGGGGTACAATTGAGGGTGGCTCTGGCATTTGTAATTTTGTTCTTGAAGTGTTCTGCTAAGAGGGTGGCTGACGGGGGTCGGGTATTGTTAGTGGTCATGTAGGATTTGGTGTCTGTTAGGTCTTTTAATATTTTAGTTTTTTGGGTTTCTGTGCCTATTAGATTAGTGTAATGTGTTTTTCTCTTGTCCATTAGTAGTATTTTGTATTATTTGTTAGTTTTTTTCCAGGTGGTTTTCGTGTGATCTAGATTCGTTTTTCTCCATTTTCTTTCTAGTCGTCTGCATTGTCTTTTAAGTAGGAGTAGTTCATTGTCAAACCAGTGATCTGATCTTCTGCTGATTCTAGTTTTGGTTTATAGTGGGGCTAGTTCATCAAGGATGTTGGTAGTCAGATTGTTCCACTGTGAGATGAAGTCCTTGGGGTCACAGTCCTGGATTGTTTCATCTATTTTTGTCCAGAATTTGGGGGGGGCGGGGTCGATGTGTTTGCGTGAGGTGTAAGTTATTTTTTGGGGTTTAGGTATGGTTTCGTTCTTGATCCAGTTGATGTTGAATGTGTATGTGTAGTGGTCTGACCAGAGGGATGGGGACCAGATTCCATTAGGTGTTTGAATTTCTGGGGAGGATGGTTGATGGGCCATGAAGGCTGCAATGTCAAGTTGGTGTCCTTTTTCATGCATGGTTTGTGGGTTTAGGATTTGGAAGGATAAGGCATTGAGAAATGATAGACAGTTTTCTGCTGGTTTGGATGCTTGGTCTTCAAGGTATATGTTTAGGTCTCCTAGGATGAGGTTGTATTCTGCTGTTAATGAGTTTTGGTATATGAAGTTTTCAAATTCAGGTCTTACTGTGGTCCAGTTTCCTGGTGTTATGTAGCAGAGCATGCGGTTTAGTGAGTTTTTTAGAGTGGTGCTTGAGAGATGGCAGGCAAGGAAGTCCATTTGTGGGGTGGATGTTTTTTCGAGTATATTTAGGGTTAGGGAGTCCTTGATTAAGATTGCTAGTCTTCCTCCTTTTTTTTTCTCTCTGCAGGTCACTGTTATTTTGTATCCCTGAGGGCAAACTTCTGTTGTTCTATGTTCTGCGTCTGAGGTTAACCAGGTTTCTGTGAGGAAAAGGCAGTCTAGGTTTTCGGTTTTTATCCAGTTTTTTATGTGTTCTGTTTTAGGTCCTAAGGCTCTGATGTTTAAGTAGGCACATGTTAGGGTGGTGATATCTGTTTGGAAATTGTGAACCATTGCAGGGTAGATGAGTGTTTTAGGAGGAGGTTGAGGTTTGGTCTTGGGAAAAGGTCTTCTTCTCCAGGCTAAGGTGATGGGATGTTGAGCACTGGTTTGGTGGTTTGAGCTTCTAACTATTGGGGTTCTCCTGTTGTGGTGTTGGATTTTGTTTGCAGTGGAGCATGTGGGTGGGGCTGGTAAGTTGTTTGCTACTGCTTTCCAACTGATAATGAGGAGGATTATCAGTAGGGTGGCCAGGGTGTGTGTTTGTGGAATTAGCTTCATTTTGGAGGGGGGGTAGTGGGGACGATTAGTTGGCTGTGAGAAAGTTGTTCTTCTTGTGTTGTACCTGGATGGGTAGGGGTAAGAATTATTTTAGTGTAGATGCTGTAGAGAGCATGGTGTGTGAGTATATGTTGGGAGTAAAAACTGTGGTTGGACGTAACAGTTGGGAATGAAAGCTGTGGTTGAGAGTAGCAGTTGAGCAGAACCCGACGGTGCAAAGTCAAGGGGGAGGGGTGGAGCACGCTCCCACACCCTGAGTGCCTTCTGCACTGCTCCCGCTTTGCCTCTGCTGCTGCTCCCGGTTCAAGTCGGGAGGTGAAGAGTAGAAGTTAACAGATCAAGCGAAACCCGACGGTGCAAAGTCGAGGGGGAGGGGTGGAGCACGCTCCCACACCCTGAGTGCCTTCTGCACTGCTCCCGCTCTGCCTCTGCTGCTGCTGCTCCCAAGTTAGTCCTGCGTAAGTAAATGGGAAGGGGGGATTTGTTCAAATATGTTTGGGGCTTTCATAGAACTAAAACTGTACATTGGCACTGGTATGGTAATCTTTGTTTGTTTTGAATTTTATAATAAAAGAAAAAAAGAAATACAAGTGGAAATAAAGAAATAAATAAAACAGCTACATAAATGGGGGCGGGGCAGGGCTAGAGTCCCAATGTACTTGTGTGCATAGGGGCCCTCGAAGAATTAATCCTGCCCTGGGGAGGGAGGAAAGGAAGGAAAGAAAGATGTTGCACGAGAGGTGAGATAGGGAGGATTGTTGGACATGGTGTGCAGGGGTTGATGAGAGAGATGCTGCAAAGGAGTGGAGGGGAGGAAGGGAGAAATGTTGGGGCATCGAGGTTGAGGTGATGGAGAGAGGGGGATAGAGATGCTGCAGGGGAGGGGGAGAAATGTTTGACCCAGGTCACAAAGGGGGAAGGGGAGAGATATGTTGAATAATGGGGGAGAGGTAGGAAAGTTGGGCAGAGAAAGGGAGAGAATGCTGTGTGGGGGAGTGGCAGAGATGTTGGACCTAGGGCACAAGGGAGGAGGAGAGAGATGTTGGATATAGGGGTGTATGAGAGAGAGGGAGAGACATAGCAGGTGGAAAGGGAGAAGGAGGGAGATGTTGGATCCAGGAGCAGAAGGGAGTTGTGGAGATATGCCAGACAACAGGAGTGAGTAATGAGAGAGGGAGAAATGCTGGGCCATGGGGGAATGAAGAGAAGGACAGGTAGATGTCAGGCTATGAGGGCAGGGAGGGAAGAAGAGGAAACAGAATCTGGGCTAGAAGGATGGAGGGAGGAAGATGCTGGGATTGGTAAAACTCTATTAAAAAGGCCAGGAGGGGGAGGAGAGGGGTGACAAGGAATTGAACGAGAGGGTAGTAATTACGGAGGGTATAAATGTGGTAATGGGGAGTATGAAAGGAAAGAAGAAAGGGAATGGAGAGTTGAGGAAAGAGTGAGATAAGAGTGAGATGAGGAGTGGGAGAGGTACTGGGAGAAAGAAGATGGAAATTTGATAGATAGCTGGAAAGTAAAAAGGAGAAAGGTGAGAGGCAGAAAAGAGCTAAAAAAAAAATGTTCAGTATGTCAGAGATAGGTGTAGTGAGGGAATAGGCAGAAGAATGGAGAAAAGACAAATGGACAGCAGCCGCTTGAAGAATTAGCAGATGACAAACAGGATAGCAGAAAGGAAAAACTGGAATCAACATGATGGAAAAATAAATATCCAGACAACAAAGGTAGAAATTTTTTTTTTAAATGTGTTCCAGAGAATGTGGTAATAGAGGTTTGCATAGCTGGATTTAAAAAAGGTTTGGATAAGTTCCTTGAGGAAAAGTTCATAGTCTGCTATTGAGACAGACATGGGAGAAGCCTCTGCTTGCCCTGGAGTCAGTAGCAAGGAATGTTGCTACTATTTGGGTTTCTGCCACATACTTGTGACCTGGATTCACCACTGTAGAGATAGGATACTGGGCTAGATGGACCATTGGTCTGACACAGAATGGCTATTATGTGGAATTAATTGTTTTGATGATGAAATAAATTGAAAAAAAGTATGAAATTTAAAATAGGTGTGAAGAGAAAACTGTGATAAGATGTGAACGTGTGTATGCTGACTAATGTGTCGAAGTGTGTGAGTGATATGAACAACTAGAGTAGTGTGGAATAAAAGGAGGAAAGAGGGAACCATGCTTGGCATTGAACTGACTGACCATGTGAAGTTGTGAAAGTGAACCCATATATGAATAGTTTAAGGTGAACATCAGACCTGTGCTGAAAAATGGTGAAACGACCAGTCCTATTGTAGCTGATATGAGGTAAGTGGAAATAAAAGGAGAGCCTCCGACCTAATCTACAAACCAGGATATGGAGGTGTATCAACTCAGAGAACCAAATTAAAAAACCTGTCCTGAAAAGATGATAAATAATATAATATGAGATAAGAGACAGCAGACCAATTGAACAAGAGTAAGAAACATGAATATGCAACGATGCCGCATTGCAGGTGATAACAAGCACCGCCAAAGAAGGGGCTAAAACTGACCGAGGTGGGCATCCAGTGACCGAAGTGGACATCTATCATAACCGGTTGGTCCATATGGGTGAACCGCCTCTGTAGTGGCACCAAAGGCTGGCCATAGGCATGCTAAAAAAATACTGAAAAGGAGGAGAGATCCCATGAGAGAAAAGTAAGGACGGCAAAAAACCGAAAGAGAAGACAGCAGAGACTTCAACATGCAAAAAGGGGCACAAAAAGAAACAGGTAATCATGGAGCTACAGGAACAAAAAAGAGAGGAACTAAGTATGAAAGATGTAATGAGAAAAATGTGGGGACTACAAAAACCAGGACGAGCCGTGCTAAAACCAAAATGAATCGACAGTGTGAGCATAGCCCGGTAAAAGTAAACTGCTCTCAACTGAAAGACTGTATATCGCCGTGGGGCAAGTGGATATAAATAATCTTCTAATAGTGCCAACAAACCGACCCACAGAAACACAAATAAGATGTATCAGTGCTCTCAAAAAACCAGTGTGGGAGACAAAAAAAGATGATTACCTTAGGAGGACAATGCCGTAGAAATCCTTGGAAGCTGCTGCTCGGTGGTACATGAGAAGTGAAAGTGAAAAAATGCCACGGGATAAAAAAGAAGGAATGTGATGACATCTCTCTCTCTCTCGGCCACCATGGCTGTCTCTGAATCACACCCTGCACTGCTGCTAATGCTGCCTGCAACCAAGATAGGCAAATCTATCTTATGCATATTTATTATAGATATTCTGAAAGCCTTACTAGTTGGCTCTGTCCTGAGAACTAGAGTGAGATCCACTGGTGTAGATCTTTATTTTCAAAAATTTGTTAATGTTGTTCTGACACTGAACAACAATGAGTTTAATATTTTCAGAACCTCAAAAAAACTGACCTGGTTTTTCATTTTAGCATAAAAATTAATGCAATTGTAACTTGAAGTATGATCTACATCAGGGGTGCCCACACTTTTTTGACTCGTGAGCTACTTTTAAAATGACCAAGTCAAAATGATCTACCAACAATACGCATAGAATTGTTAATTATCATTCCTATTCCGGGGGTTTTTCAAAGAGGTCAAAGCAGATGACTCTATGCACTGTCACCTCAGTAACAACCATACAAAAATAGACAAAACCCACCCCCTCCCTTTTTACTAAACCACAATAGCAGTTTTTAGCGCAGGGAGCTGCGCTGAATGCCCAGTGCTGCTCTGGACGCTCATAGGCTCCCTGCGCTAAAAACCACTATTGTGGTTTAGTAAAAGAGGACCATATTGTAAAATATAGACAGCAGATATAAATTCAGACACATTTTGATCACTAAATTTAAAATAAAATCATTTTTCCTACCTTGTCTGGTGATTTCATGAGTCTCTGGTTGTACTTTCTTCTTCTGACTGTGCATTCAATCTTTCTTTCAGCCTGTATGCTTCCTCTCCTCCAAACCTCATTCCCTCCCCCAACTTTTTCTTCCTCTCTCCCTGCCCTTTCTTTCTTTCTCTCTTCATGCCCCCTTTCTTTTTTTCCTATTTCTCTTCTTTCCTTCTGTCTCCCTGCCTGCCCCCTTTCTTTCTTTCTCCCTGCCCTTCCCCAAGCCACTGCCACTGTTATCGGGGAACAGGACCCAAACGCCACCAACGAATAACAGGCCCCAACGCCGACGCCGACCCATGCTCTCTCTGCTTCGGGCCGATCAATCTTCCTCTCCCCGACGTCAATTCTGCCGTCGGAGAGGAAGTTCCGCCCAGCCAAGCAGCGATTGGCTGGCCCGAACTTCCTCTCCGACGGCAGAATTGACGTCGGGGAGAGGAAGATTGATCAGTCCGATAGATCGCCAAGGCAAAGGTAGTCCTGGATGATCGACTCACTTTGCCTTGGCGAGCTACCGGTCGATCGCGATCGACCTGTTGGGCACCCCTGATCTACATCAATGGTTTCAAACTTGCGGCCCGCCAGGTACTATTTTGAGGCCCTCGGTATTATAAAAAATGATTCTTTATGGAAAACTTGTGCCTTAGCAATCCAATTGTGAAAGACGTGTGTGCAATAGAAAGTAGTTAATTGTAATGCAGTTATACAACACTGTCTCACGATAGCAAGGAAACTACTTATCTCTGAAAGTCTGTCCTGTCGATTATGTATCTTCTCCTTAAAATGCACGTAAAACATACCCTATGCCTATTCTTTACGTATAAAGTATCTGTATTAAAATATTGTTTATTAACACTAATCAGTAACAACAACAAAAATTTATAGAGCACGCTTGTGCTTCTTGTAAAGCAGGCAATTAGAGCACAAATACAAAGTAGTATATTTCGCAATACAGCATGTGAAGCTGGAAAACAGGAAGAAAAGCAACATGCTTGTTAAAGGCGGCACAGTGATATCACTGTGGGAGGGAGATCTGTCTGGTATGCCAAATAGATTAGCAAAGATCGGATAGTCAAAACTATAAAGTACATTATGGTGGTTCTAAATTCTTGGATTTAGTCTCCTCTACAGCTTTGTTCTTTTCCTTGGACTTTCTAAGTGGTTACCTTTCTGTTCACATTCTCTTCTCCCTCCTGGAGAGTTAGCCTCTCCCTTCAGATTATTACTGAGGCCCAGATGCACAAAGCTCCATCAACCTGGTAAAAAAAAAAAAAAAAAAAATACCGGGTTGGGAGCAGTTTACTTTTACTAGGCTATGCTCACATAAATAGCATGCAAATCATATACATCCTTCATCTCACTCGTTAACCACACCGGCTGCCATTTGGTCTTTCTTCCTCCTTTTTTAATACATGGGATATAGCTAGTCTGGGATTTCAGGGTGGTATTTTTAGTGACTTATTTAAGTTGCTAAGGGAGTTGGAATACGTACTTTAAAGTCCCCTAAGATTGCTAGGTAAGTTAAATAAAAGTCTAAACTGAAGCTGCCTGTGCCTATTATCTGTGCTTTATACTGACAATATAGCAATTTTAAAATGTGTTTTTGGATTTAAGCGGGAAATAAGTATTTTAAATAAATACTTAATTGATAGTAGCACAGTCCATCTTCTATTGTTCATAAAAGTGAAAATGGTGGAGGTAAGTGTGCATCTTATCATTTGTAGCATGAGAGAGGTGGACTTAGGTAATTTGTCATTTTTTTTTTTGAGCTACGTTTTTCATTTCCTATATGAAGTGTATTTTATTTTAAAACCATTTTTCTCAGAAAAATAAAATTTCTTAGGTGAAAGGGTTCACAATCTTAATTGTCTTGTATTTTTTTCTTTTTGGTTTTGTATGTGTGTGGGGTTTTTTGGTTTTTTTTAATGGTTGCTTTATCACTTTTGGCGTTGGTTCCAAGGTTGGAATCGGAAAAACCAATAGAATGAGCCATTTTTAGAGTCTTGTAATCCTTGAGTGTTTGATGCATTTCCTAGTTGGATAGTAATATCTGAAGTTTTTAGTTGGTTAAGGCTATAATACTCCTGGGAGAATTCTGCGGTGCTGCACAATGCAGAATATGTGCAGAATTCCACACTTATGCAGACTGTGCAGCATTTTGTATTTCCCAAGAGAATTCTGTGCAGTCTTGCTTCCTGCTTCTCTGCTGCCTTGATCCCCGGTAGTTCCTACCATGCAGCTGAATGGAGCCCTGTGAGTCTCAAAGAAACAGTTGGGCTCAGAATGGCTGAGGAACAGGAAGTAGCATGACATGCTGCTAGGCAGCTCCTCTTCATGCCATGATGACCTAGTTAGGATGGAGGTAGTGAGGGGCTCGGTGCTTGTGGGGACTGTTTAAAAAAAATGTGAATGGGGTATGTAGAGTGGAAAAAGGTGGCTGGTGTGTGTGCAGGAGGGGATTGAAAAATAGGTGGATGGGAGTGAGAGAAGCTGGAAAAAGTGGATGAGTGTGTGCCAAAGGAATGGGGTGGCGTTCTGTAGAAAGGTGAATGGGAAACTGCTGTGACTGTGGTGAGAGGGAGGGAGTTTTTACCTAGAGGAAGATGCCAGCCCTTATAATGGGGGGGGGGATTCTGCACTAGAAAATTCAAATATAGTGTGCAGAATTTTGTAGAACCTTAGAGAACTTATCCTGGCGTAATCACACTAACTAAAAGACAGCGTTTCAAAACTACCCCTATCCCGAATTGAATAAGTATCTTGCCAATACAGAGACTTGAAATACTCATCATCCTGACATGTTTTAAATACTTTAGGTCACCATAGAAGTTATTGATGGGTCTGACACTGAAGCAGAGAAGGATTTGCAAAAAGAGAGCAAGTCCAGCTGGCCCATCCCATCACCTGACTGGAGGAACTGGTGGCAGAGGTCATCAACCTTGACCCATATGAATAATGGTGACCAAGACTACAAATATGACAGCACTACCGAAGATAGCAACTTCCTAAATCCTCTTGGCAGGTGGGATAGACATGGACCCAGTCATCATACTTTTGAATCCAAAGAGCAGCCAGACTATGGTAAGTTCACATTCTAGAACTCCTATGGGCATTTTGAGATTATAAAACTAGTTTTGATAGAAATGAAAATGAGGCACCACAGAAACTACACCAAGTTAAATAACATTTTCAACATGCGGCTTTAGTTCATCTGTGAAATATAGCTTTGAATGAAATTAAGTAGTACTATCAACCAGTTTCCTAGCCACATTTTGCTAATAGCTTTGATTATAAAAGTAAAAAGGGAAAAGCTTTGTACCAATTGTGAGTAATTGGGAAGTCTCCCCTCCTGCCGCGATCGTTGGGGGGAGGGGAGACTTTTGCGGCCCTAGCCATGGTCACTATACTAATCACGGCAGGGAGATCCTTGCTGCGATTATGTACAGCAGCCGCGTCTACTTACCATGTAGGCCAGCATTTTGCTAGCCTACATTGTAAGCGTCTCCTGTTCTGCTAGGGAGACGTGTAGGGTCTCTCTAGGCTCCCTGGAGGCGCTTTCAATATAAGCGGCCTGCCAGGGGAGCATTTTTTTTAAATTTTTTTTAAAAAATGCCTCCCAATTGGCTGATTAGACAGCTGTAGGACGTCTACAGCTGCCTACAATTGGGAGCACTTTGCAGAATCAGGGCTGTAGTGCTTACTTGTTTACCTTTCCATCCCTGAAGGGCTGTATCACTGAAGGAGATTCCTTGATCAAACACTGTCATTCCAAGCAGGCAAATGGAAGAAACGTTTAACCAACTTTATTTCAAACGCACTTTCTTATCAAACTTTCAGGAAGTCAATCGAAACTTATCTCTTTGACAAATTTATCAGACTCCACTTCTGCCTTGATGCATTCCTAAAGCACTCCCAGATAAACTCGATTAATCTTAACATGCTAATGTAATTTCAAAAGTTTTTTAATATTATCGCTGTCTGTATACAGTCTCTTCCTCTGTAAACCGCTCTGAACTATTTGTGGTATTGCGGTATATAAAAAAAAATTTGCTAACATTTGTAAATGGATTTCAATCTCATGATCTGAACATTTTATTGCTGATTTACTTTAAATCTGATTTTAGGGAAATGGTTAACCATTTACAGAATTCTTTCCTGTCTCGGAGAAGTTTGCAAACATTCTTTTTATGAATTGGTGGTTTCTGACTTGAAGAATGGAATTATGGAGCCTAGTTTATCTAATTGGAAGGATACCAATACAAATGTGTTAAAAAAAATTTTTTTTATTAGTTTCAAAAACAAACATAAGGTGCAATAGAACATATGAACAAACGATACAATAATCAGCACTTATATCTAACAAATAATAATTTAATTATATATTACCCCCCTCCGCCTGGATGTGTGTAAAATTCATTTAGAGATCAATTCTTTACAAACTTTGCTAATGGATCCCAAATATCTTTAATTTTGTTATAGTGGCCCAATTGTTTTGAGTGCATTTGCTTATTTATAAACTTGGCCTAGGGTTTCCCACCAAAAAATATAATTTAGTTAATCCCAATTTTTCCAGTTTTTTGTAATTAGCTGCATAGCCACTCCTGTCATTATCAAAAGTAATCTATTCTTACTTGCATTAATTGGACTGTTGGGTTTTAACATAGTTCCGAATAATACTATGTTGTAGGACAAAGAAATTGAAGCTTCCAATATCATATTGATTTTACCCCATATAGACTTCCAAAAATTGAGTATCAAAGGACAATAGAACAACAAATGATCCAGTGTCCCTATTTCAAGATGACTGCCAGCATCTATTAGATTTTGAACTATCTAAATTATGCAAATGAACAGGGGTCCAAAAAAATCCTATATAACAGGAAAAAACAAGTTTGTCTCATAGATGCTGACGCTGTACATCTTATCCTCCAAGTTCAAATCCATGGCCATTGAGTAGCAGAAATAGGTTGCTTTGTCTCAATGCTCCAAATGTCCCTTAGGCTTGTTTTTGGTTTCTTATTCAAGTATTCCGATATTAATTTATACCACTTAGCGGCCTGATGCCCTAGCAAATCTGTCTGGAAGCAGAGGCCCAGCAAGCTATACTGATTATTTAAATTCCGCCAGTCAGGGAACCCCTTCTGAATGTCCTGCTTCAAAAGCAACCACTTATAAGCTTCACTTTGCAATGCCGAATGATTGTTGCATTTTCCCATTTGATAACACATTTTCCCATTTGATAACACATCATCTAAAGTACATAAACCTGCCTGCAGTCAGTGCTTCTAGAGCAGGGGTCTCAAAGTCCCTCCTTGAGGGCCGCAATCCAGTCGGGTTTTCAGGATTTCCCCAATGAATATGCCTGAGATCTATGTGCATGTACTGCTTTCAATGCATATTCATTGGGAAATCCTGAAAACCCAACTGGATTGCGGCCCTCAAGGAGGAACTTTGAGATCCCTGTTCTAGAGGATCTTAGACTCGCCTATTTGAATCTTGAAGTTTAACCAAAAGGATTGACACGTGGATTGTTGTATTGGTATAGATGTTAAATTGTTAATGAATTTTAATGTTTTCCAGGTAGCACAAAGAATACTATTGTCCTTGTAGATTCGGGGCAACTTGATACTCAAAATATGGCTTAACTGTAATGGGTTCAGAATTACAACTTGTCTTACTGGTCCTCAGCGGGCCACCAAGTATTCAAACTTCTTTCATAGTGCTGGGCTTTATGCTCCCACTCGTCATCGGATCCAGCTTTATAAATACTTTAAATATTTTCAATGGTTATACTTTAAACTTTAATGTTTATCTTGATTAAATATGTACTAAAAGTACTTAGTTGTGCAAAAGACGCTTTTCACCAGGGGTAGATTCACCTGTATTTACGGGCGAAACATGTTGGTGAATCTACCCCTGGTGAAAAGCGTCTTTTGCACAGCTAAGTACTTTTAGTACATATTTATTCAAGATAAACATTAAAGTTTAAAGTATAACCATTGAAAATATTTAAAGTATTTATAAAGCTGGATCCGATGACGAGTGGGAGCATAAAGCCCAGCACTATGAAAGAGGTTTGAGTGCTTGGTGGCCCGCTGAGGACCAGTAAGACAAGTTGTAATTCTGGATGAATAAAGTACGGCATGAATGTGAGATAAATTCTTACATTTGATTATATTAGATATTGGAGTGTTCTTCATCTAAGCAAGTTTAAATAGTGCCAACGGTTACATTAACTGTAATGGGGACATAAGTTGCTGGTCTAAAATAAGCCAGTCCGGAAGATGCTCCAAAACTTCAGGAAGGATCCAGTACATACCCTAACGCATAATGAAAGCTTGATGATATCTATAAAAATTTGGAAAATTTACACACACACATACACACACACCCCGCCCCCACCGATTGTGGTTTTTGCAAAGATACTAAAGCTATTCTAGCAGATTTACCCAGCCAAATAAACTTTGTAATGATCCCATTCAATTTTTTATAAAAGGACCCTTAGAAATAAACTGGCAACATACTCATTTATAGTAAACTACTGGCAAAATCATTGATGGTTTTAACTCTCCCCCACCAAGAAAGATTTAGTGGGTTCCAATGCTCACACATTTTTTTGACTTTCAATAATAAGGATTTTTCATTTATTGTCATTGTGTCTTCCAATGTTCTTTGAATCATAATGCCCAAATATTTTAAATTCAATAGCCGCTTTTAACTGCTAACTGTATATATGAATTATTCCAGTTCAAAGATTTTTATTGATTTAATAAAATACAAATGTAATGCAAATATAAATGTTACAGACAAGTTGTACAAAGCAAAGAATCATAAAATATTATCTATGAATACAACAAGCTGATCCCTGCCTATCTAAAAAGAGAGTGTCAACACAACCTGCAGCCATAACCATATTCAAGTTATTGATCTTGGTTTACTTATGGATTGTTAGAATTAAAACAAGAATGCTATAAATTAGAACAATTTTGATAAAAAAAGAAAGATTTGTCTATTAAGTAACTATGGTAAAAAAAAAAAACCAAAAAAAAAAAAAACAACCCTGATACATTTTAATAAACAGCAAAGTTTTGATTTATTTTTTAAAAAATCTATTAATCATATTAGATGGGTCTTGCACATTTTGATTCAAGAAAATTATTTATAATAAATAATATTTATAATAAAAGATATTATTTCTCCTTCACACTCTGATACCGCTTAGTGTACACAACCAGCAGTAACTTGACTTTTGCAAACTTTTTTTTATTTGGATAAAATTAAATTGATATGCCAGTCTCCGAGTGATATACCCAGTTCTAATTAATCATTTTGTGATGTGAAGGGTGATGATAGTAGTGAGGTTTTAGTGGATATACAGTACTTCTCATTTTAAGGCAGCAGCTGTTCCCGAGATGAAACTACTTTTACATATTCTTTATTCAATATACTGTACTCTTGACCACTGTCTGTCAATGAAGTTTGTAAATTGTGTGCTATCTACTGGATTTTTTCCCTCCAAATGGATAAGATTGTGCTAATTCCTATTCCAAAAGGCAGAAGGTCTTGATTTAACTAATTCAAGTAATTTTAGGCCAGTATCCATCATTTCACTTCTTACTAACCCCCCTTTTATCAAGCTGCGCTAGAGGTTTGTAGCATGGGTCAGTGTGGTAAATGCTCTGACGCTCATAGGAATTCTATGAGCATCGGAGCATTTACTGCATTTTTCCTCTCTAAAAACTAGTTCAGCTTGATAAAAAGGGCCATAAACTAAGGGGTCCTTTTACTAAGGCGTGCTAAAGATTAGCACGTGCTAAATGCTAATGCGCCCATTCTTTGGGCGCGTTAGCATTTAGCACGCTCTAAATCGGTGAAAGGACCCTTAAGTTTGCAGTTAGTTCACAATTATTAAAGTCCATAGAAGATTTTGATGTGCTTCAATTTTTCATAGTATGAATTCATTCGGTCTCATTGTTTAGAGTTATTGTTCATAGATTTACCATCTGAAGTAAAGAAAGTACTCAGTAGGGGAGGCCAGAAGGTATTTCATGATATTTTTGATATGTAAACTGACTAAGGCTCCTTTTTACTAAATCTTTTAGTGTGGGCCAGTACAATAAATGCTCCAACTCTCATAAGAATTGAATGAGCATTGGAGCATTTACTGTGGCCAGGCCACTGGTTGATTTTAAAAAAAGGGCCCTGAATTAGAAATCACTAGCAATGTATTTGGATGGGTTAACAATTTTCTGAAAAATTGGTTATTGAATAACTTAGAATGATAAGTTACCTTCATGGCTGATGCCTTGTGGAGTTTCTCAGGGCTCTCTTGTCTCACCTTTTATTTAACATTTATATGAGTTATTTAAGCTTGTTGGCTCATGTGGAAGGATAATTTTTGTTTTGATATGTGGATATTTTATATCTTGTTACCGTTATTGATTTCTCAAGATCTGCATTATTTATATTTCAACATAAAAATGTGTATTGCTAAGATAAGAGCTTGGTCTTCATTTTGTTTTCTAAAGCTAAATACAGATAAGACAAAAGTCTTTGATTTAGCTCTTAATTTAAATAAATACTGTTCCATTACGTATTGATTTTTTTTTTTTTTTGGTTAGTAAATCCTCTCAAGTTCTGGAAGTGATGTTAAGATTCTGCCATGTCTATGGAACCTCAAGTTAACCTTGTAAAGAAAAAAATGTTTTAAACTTACACAACTTAGATGGATTTGCTCATATTTTTACAGGAATCATTTTGCTTTATTGGTACTACCGGTAATTTTGACCCAGTTGGACTACTGTATTTTTCTGTATGTAGGAATCTTACAAAAAAAACCTGGGAAAGACTTCAGTTGTTGCTACTCAATTAATATTTAAATGAAAAATTAAAACCTTGTTTTGTTTATAAAATGCTTCTGAAAGTTCTGTTTTGTTTTAGGGGTTCTTCTGGTAGGTTAAGCGAGCCACTCAATGAATCAGTCCTCTGTTTTCCATCAGTTTCAGGTCTAAGAGTAAAATGATTTATCCCAGGACAAGCAGGCATGATATTCTCACATATGGGTGACGTCATCTACGGAGCCCCGATGCAGAAGTATTTTCAAGCAAACTTGATTGAAGATTTAAGTTTGCTCTGCTGCTCCACGCATGCGTGCCTTCCTGCTCCACTAGGGGGCGCATCCCCTCGTGGTCTCCAGTTCAAAATTTTCCGCTGAGCCTAGAAGTCGTGTTTTTCAGGCTCTGCCCCAACTGCCTTCTAGCACCGCAATTTTTTCTTGTTTTTTTCTCGATTAAGTCGCTGTGCGCGAATTCTTTACTTTCAACTTGATTCCTGCTTCGTTTTTGACGACCTGGAGGCTTCCGGGTCCCCGTGGCCGCGTGGCTACTCGAGCCGCGGCTACTTTCGATTCTATGTCCCGGCCTTTGACCGGCTTTAAAAAGTGCACCCGATGTGAGCGGCTTCTTTCCATCACAGACCCGCATCGCCGGTGCATCCTCTGCCTGGGGGCAGCTCATCCAACCAACTCCTGCCCCCAGTGCGCTACTTTCCAGAACCGGGCCCTCCGTCGAAGAAAAGCCCGCATGGCGGACCTTTTCGCCCCGGACCAACCCTCTACCTCGGCCTCGAGGTCAGCACCGGCCTCGGCCTCGGCCCCGAATACCTCGGCATCGCCCCAAGACCCGAATCCAAAGCCCTCGGGACAGCAGAAAGCCTCGGCCCCGGGTAAGTCCCCTCTTCCTTCTTCAGGTTCCGTAACATCGAAGAAGTCAGCCTCGGGGACACCGTCGACGCATGGCGGAAACCCCATGCTTACAGTCCCGGCTAAGCCCTCCAAGCCTTCGGGCCGTGCCTCCACCACACGGGAATACTCTGATACGAGGTCACCCCCGGTGGAGTGCACCGAGGCAGTGGGCATGCCTTCGATGCTGTCCGTGCCCGTCTTCCAGGACCTACTCCGAGCAATGATCTCGTCGGAGCTGTCCGCTGCAACGGCCCAGTTACAATCGGCCTCGACCTCGACCCCGCAGGTGCCAGACCAGCCTGAGCCTCGCATCGAGCAACCTCGGGGAAAAGTACGCAAGCTTCGCCGCATCCCATCCTCCTCGGACTCCTCGCCGAGGCGCCCGAGACGCTCTCCCTCCGCAGACTGCCGCGGGGCAAAACGTCGTGCTAAAACGACAGAAACCTCGAACCGCCGTACCTCCAAGAAGGCCCGAGGTTCACCAACTCTACTAGGCCGTTCTCCTACACCTCGTACGGGACCACTAAGGGTGGCTGAGTTATCACTCTCCAACCCGCGTATCCTCCGAACTCCCCCTCGGACCGGGACCCCGACCCGAGGTTGCAGGTATTCTCCGAGGGAGTCCGGGTCGAGGTCACCGATTCGACATCGATCGGTACCCCGAACCCCAGCATCGTCTCCGAGGGGCTCCTCGAGACGCCGAAGATCGACGACCCCGGAACACTCTCACAGTGCTTCCCCGGTCTCGGAGCGTGGATCGGAGCAGGAACCTCAATACTCGAGGGAAGCCTCCCCATCCTTCTCCACCCGACGGAGGTCTCGTTCACTGACCCCGCACGGGGCCCCGGGAACATCCCTCCCATCCTTCACTCGCTTTGTCCAGGACATGGGCCACGCTTTGGACTTAGACCTCCAGTCCGACTCCAGATACTCTAAGGAGTACCTAGCGGAGCTGGATATGCCATCACTGCCCAGAGAGTCCCTTCGCTTACCACCTAACCCGGTATGCCAACAGGCCTTCTTCAGGAACCTGGAGACCCCCTACATGGTCACAGCCGTACCCTCCAAAATGGAGGCCAAGTACCGCACAGTACCCTACCCGGGATTCGAACAACCACAGCTCTCCCACCAGTCGCTGCTAGTAGAATCCTCCTTGAAAAAGGCTCACCCATCCCGGGTCTCAGCTGCGGTCCCCCCAGGCCGAGAAGGCCGAACCCTGGACATGTTCGGCAGGAGACTATATCAAAATGCAATGATGGCCTCTAGGGTGCAAAGCTACACTTTCACCTTCACATCCTACCTCAAACGCCTCATTGGACTATTGAGAGCCTTTGAGACTGACCTACCGGCCTCCCGGCAAGGAGCGTTTGGCCTGCTTTTAGAGTCCCTCTCCAACCTGCGCCTCCATCTATTCCATGCGGCCTACGATGGCTTCGAACTCTCCTCCAGAGAGGCAGCCTTTGCTATCGCCATGCGCCGACTAGCTTGGCTGCACCTGGTCGACATGGACCCCAACTTGCAGGACCGGTTGGCTAACCTCCCCTGCGTGGGAAAAGAACTGTTCGATGGCACTATCGAGGTGACTACAAAACGGCTCTCCGAACACGAACGCTCGTTCGCCTCCCTTGTCCGGCAAAAGCCCAAACGACGCGTCCAGGCCGTTCAGGGCCCCTCCGCGCCGATACCCACAAAAATCCACTCCTGCCTTCTCGCGGCCTCCACCCAGGCGCCCGCAGGCCCACCATCGGGCTCTACCCAAGTCCCAATCGCCTGCGACTACCAAACCATCCCCGTCCTTTTGACGGGATACGCGGAAGGGGGCGGGCCCCCTCCGCCATAGTCCCAGGCCTCCTTCCCATCGGGGGTCGCCTCAAAGCCTTTTACCCTTGCTGGGAACAAGTCACGTCGGACGCATGGGTCCTTGGCGTGATCTCATCAGGATACACTCTCTCAACTTTCGGGCCATTCCTCCAGACAACCCTCCAAGGAATTGCCCTCCTAACCGGACGCAGCTACCCCTGCTCCTCTCCGAAGCTCGAGACCTGCTTCGCCTGAGAGCAGTGGAGGAGGTTCCCCCCGATCAACGGGGGAAAGGCTTCTACTCCCGTTACTTCCTGGTACCGAAAAAAACGGGAGACCTACGCCCAATACTAGACTTGAGACGCCTCAACAAATTTCTGGTACGGGAAAAATTTCGGATGCTTTCCCTACCGACCCTCTACCCCCTGATCGACGAGGGCGACTGGCTCTGCTCCCTCGATCTGAAGGAGGCATACACACATGTCCCAGTACACCCCGCTCACCGCAAGTTCTTGCGTTTTCAGATGGGGGACTGGCACCTACAATACCGAGTCCTCCCCTTCGGCCTAGCATCATCACCTCGGGTCTTCACCAAGTGCCTAGTGGTGGTTGCAGCAACCTTACATTCCCAGGGCCTTCAGGTATTCCCCTACCTGGACGACTGGCTAATCAAAGCCCCGTCCAGGGAAGGGGTTATCTCAGCGACCCAACAGACTATTACCTACCTACAAAGTCTGGGGTTCGAAATAAACTTCCCAAAATCCCAACTACGCCCCTCGCAGTCCCTACAATTCATCGGGGCCACGCTGGATACGGTTCGCCTCCGTTCCTTCCTCCCCCCTCCGCGCCTAGAGGCGTTAGTAAGTCTGAGTCGAAGAATCTCTCTGCTGACCTTGGTATCAGCTCGACAGATGATGACTCTCCTAGGGCACATGGCCTCCACCGTCCATGTCACACCCTTCGCCCGCCTCCATCTGAGAATCCCTCAATGGACCCTGGCCTCTCAATGGTGTCAAGACCGGGACCCGATCGACCGTCCCGTGACAGTGACTCCTTCCTTGCAGAGATCGCTCCACTGGTGGGCCGACTCTTCAAATCTTTCCAAAGGTTTACTCTTCCTCGCCCCTCATCACAGCAAGGTACTCACCACGGACTTGTCAGAGTACGCTTGGGGAGCCCATCTGGACGGCCTACGCACGCAGGGGATGTGGTCAGCGGAAGACCGCCGCTGTCACATCAACGTGCTAGAGCTCCGGGCCATCTATCTCGCAGCTGTAGCTTTTCAACATCTGCTCCACGACCGAGTTGTCCTCATCCGAACCGACAACCAGGTTGCAATGTACTATGTAAACAAACAAGGAGGAACAGGGTCTTGGTCCCTCTGTCGGGAAGCCCTGCGCCTCTGGAAATGGGCAATCTCCAACAACACCTTCCTTCGAGCAGTGTACATACAAGGAGAACAAAACTGCCTGGCGGACAGACTCAGCCACCTCCTCCAGCCACACGAGTGGTCACTGCACTCTCAAACCCTACGACAGGTGTTCAAACAGTGGGGGACACCTCAAATAGATCTGTTCGCATCCCCCCACAATCACAAACTGCCTCTCTTCTGCTCCCGGATGTACTCCCTGGACCGGCTCGAGGCCGACGCCTTCCTCCTAGACTGGGAGGGAAGGTTCCTGTATGCGTTTCCGCCGTTTCCTCTGATCCTGCGGACGCTTGTCCACCTGAAAACAGTACAAGCCACCCTGATCCTGATTGCCCCTCGCTGGCCACGCCAGCCTTGGTTTTCCCTTCTACTTCAACTCAGTGTCAGAGATCCACTGCCTCTGCCTCTGTTTCCCTCTCTACTGTCACAAGGTCAGGGTTCGCTGTTACATCCCAATTTTCAATCTCTTCATCTGAATGCTTGGTTTCTCTCCCCCTGACTGCTCTCCCCGTGTCTCAATCAGTCAAGGAGATATTGGAGGCCTCTAGAAAGACCTCGACGAGAACCTGCTACTCCCAAAAGTAGACCAGATTCTCAACCTGGTGCTCCGCCCACAGCCAGGACCCGGTGTCGGTCCCCGTCCCTCTGGTCCTTGACTATTTACTTCAATTATCTCATTCCGGCCTAAAGACCAACTCCATTCGAGTATGCCTCAGTGCGATTGCGGTCTTTCATCAGCCCTTGGAAGGGAAAGCCCTCTCGCTCCATCCCTTAGTCTCTCGCTTCATGAAGGGTCTTCTGAATGTCCACCCTCCTCTCAAACCCCCTCCGGTGGTTTGGGACCTTAACGTGGTTCTGGCTCAACTAATGAAACCTCCATTTGAGCCCCTAGACAAATGCCATCCAAAATTCCTCACTTGGAAGGTGATTTTCCTGCTCGCGCTCACTTCCGCCCGGCGGGTTAGTGAACTACAAGCTCTGGTAGCGGACCCACCCTTCACTGTATTCCATCATGACAAGGTGGTACTCCGCACTCACCCAAAGTTCCTGCCTAAAGTAGTGTCTGATTTTCATCTCAATCAGTCCATTGTCTTACCTGTGTTTTTTCCCAAGCCCCACTCTCACCCCGGAGAGGTGGCGCTCCACACTCTTGACTGCAAGAGAGCGTTGGCCTTTTACCTCCAACGCACTCAACCACACCGGAAAGTTCCACAATTGTTTTTGTCTTTCGACCCAAACCGGTTAGGTCACCCAGTTTCCAAGCGCACCTTGTCCAACTGGTTGGCCGATTGCATCTCCTTTTGCTATGCTCAGGCTGGTCTCGCGCTGCATGGTCGAGTAACGGGACACAAGGTCCGAGCGATGGCAGCCTCCGTAGCATTCCTCAGGTCCACACCTATTGAAGAAATCTGCAAGGCTGCCACGTGGTCTTCGGTTCATACCTTCACCTCCCACTACTGTCTGGACTCACTGTCCAGAAGCGATGGCCAGTTCGGCCAATCGGTATTGCGAAATCTATTTGCTTAAATTGCCAACTTCCCTCCATCCCTTTTCAGTTAGCTTGGAGGTCACCCACATGTGAGAATATCATGCCTGCTTATCCTGGGATAAAGCACAGTTACTTACCGTAACAGGTGTTATCCAGGGACTGCAGGCATATATTCTCACAACCCGCCCACCTCCCCGAGGTTGGCTTCTTTGCTAGTTAAGTGAACTGGAGACCACGAGGGGATGCGCCCCCTAGTGGAGCAGGAAGGCACGCATGCGTGGAGCAGCAGAGCAAACTTAAATCTTCAATCAAGTTTGCTTGAAAATGCTTCCGCATCGGGGCTCCGTAGATGACGTCACCCACATGTGAGAATATATGCCTGCTGTCCCTGGATAACACCTGTTACGGTAAGTAACTGTGCTTTTTAGAAAGTCCATTTTGTTTTCAGTTGGTTAAAATTTAGAATTTGCGTTCTTCTGTTATTCAGTTAATATTTTCTTATCTTTTTTAAAGACATAACATTTTCATAAATACTTAATCTAAAAATTACCTGTGCTAAAGATATTGTAAATGTGTGCATGCTTTTTATATATGTTCAAGTGTAATTTATAAAATATATACATACAGCACTACTGCACTTTGCTCTACCCAAACTATAGTACACTGAAAATTGTTAGCCCCTGGTTTTGTTCAGGGTTTCTTAGCCCAGTCTTTGAAACACTCCCAGCCAAACAGACTTTCAGGATACCCACAGAGAAAATGCATGAGCGATTTGCATGCACACTGCACAGCCTTCCTTCTATGAAAATCTATCTCATGTATACTGTATTCATTGTAGTTAGCTTGAAAACCAGACTGGCCTGTGTCCTGGGTTGAGAACACGTGGTTTATAAGAAGCTCAGAAAATAGGTCGCTATAGGCCCTATATACTAAAGTGCTGTAAGGATTTTAAAAAAGAAAAAAAACCATTACCATGTGTTAATTGGCAAAATTAACTCGCAGTGACTACTGAGCATCTCATTGGTGTTCCCAACATTTTACTATTCTGTTAATGCACAAGAATTTCTTTACTACAAACGCACCCGGCCATAAAACGCACTCTCCTATAGAGGAGGAAAAACCAAGCCAAAAATATTTGGTTCAGAATTTTTTTTCTTGGTTTTTCCTCCTCTGCACGTAGGTGCATCTGGTGTTGGGAAGCCCGAAGCAACCTGCAGCCTCCCCAGTACCTTTTTTTAAACTGGTCCTGAGCCGCTCCGTGATTGGCTGGGATCAGTTCTCGCAATCGACCTCAGCCAATCATGGAGCAGCACGGGACTAGGCAGGAAGCACAAAGGTCACACTCCTGCGTTGTGTGCCTTTCTGCAGCAAAAGGCAGCCTTCCAGCAGGAGACCGTGCTGGACCACCACCAGTTAAAAGAAGGTACCGGGAGACGGGGAGGTGTATTTGTTCCATAAGACGCACCCACTTTTCCACCCCCTTTTTGGGGATGGAAAAAGTGCATCTTATGGAGCGTAAAATACAGTATTAACTGAATGGCAGATAATGTGTTGCAGATAATTCCATCTCAAGAGAAGTAGCTAACTGTTGTGTGTTAATTACCTGTAGAGTTACTACCCATGTGTTAACTGTGAGGTGCATTCTTTGCCACATTCCACCTTAAGTAGTTAACTTGGAAATTACTGTGTGGTGCATGCATTAATTGCCACATAAACAGCTAACACAGCTTGGCATACAAGAAGATAATTCTTCTATCCAGTGGAATTGAAGGCCATCTGCATGCAATGTTGACAGCAGGCTAATTTTGACAGCAGAAACGATTTGGATCTAGGGGAGTGGGAACTCGAGAGAACAGGCTAATTTTGGATAAGTAAGGGGTCTTCTCATTTAAATGCTGCTGAATATTTGCAGCCAGCTAGCTCAGTATGATTTTAAGAAGGCAGGAGCCTCTCCTACCTGCTTAAACCACACTGAATATTGACACCATACTCTGTACATAATATGAATTGATTCTAGAACTTAAAGCAGAATAAGTGTGTTTTAAGGACCACAATGCAGTAGGTAAAATATATCCTTAGTTTAGCCTCCTATTGATTTCTTTATCAGGTGACAGCAGTATGTCATTGCTTCAGTTTAGTTGTAGTATGATTGCCATTAATTTTTAATATTCCACATGGGACAGCAACTGATGACAAGGTTTGCTTATCCATTTTGGCCAGTATTGGCTGATCAAAAATAAATGTGGAATAAGTCATGCCCCAGTGTACTTGATTCATTCATATATCCTCAGGCTATTTATAAGTGCCTATTTCCATGTGTGTGGCTAGTCTCGTGAGGGTGGGGTTGTGGGATGTGCAGCAAGCCCAAAGAAGGGTGAAAAAAGAGACCTCCCTTCTCCTCTGGTTTGGGTGTCTTTAGGAAGGCAGAATTTTCTCCAAGGTCATACTTCAAAGGGATGGTCACTTACCACTTCCAGTCTCCAATCTTCATGGTAGTCACTTGCTCCCAACACTACAGAATACTCAGTATTTTTCTGTCTCCAAGCAAATGGTGGGTAGATAGTTCAGCTTCTAGTGCAATTGGCACATCATTCTTAAATATGTGGGTTGTATACATCTGATTGCGAGATCTGATATAGAGAACCTCATTTACATTTTTTTGCTCCGCCTGCCATCACCCTGGACTGTCCTCTTAATTCCTCAGTTTTAGTCTCTACATGTGAATGGTAAGAGCCTGTCTGTTCTGCTTGTGTTTATTTTCCTTTAATTTCAGGGTTTTGGTTTGTTTGTTTGTAATCTGGTCATGAGGCTTTTCGGTGCTGCAGAGGATACTGGATTCGAGACATCTCTGGCTTTGAGAGGACACACTCTGAGGGCCGAAGTCTGTAGCAAAGAGTCATTCTGCTTTGCAGGGCACCTGCTTGGCCAGTCTGCACTAACAGTCCAGGAGCTCAGGGACCATTCCCTTGGGAGCTAGGCTTGCTCCAGGTTATGTCAGCTGACTGGCTGCATGACAGTTTTCAACAGGATCAAGTGCTGACTGAGTGTTCCTCCCCTCCCCAACTTTGCACACGAGTTCAGGTGGGGGTTTGAGGTTTCAGTCCAGCCAGTAGGACTGAGGAGCAGTATGAAGAAACAAACTGTCCAGTCTTCTAAGCTAAGCAGAAGTTCTCTGACTGCATTTTCAGTTTAAGCAGCTCCTAGCAGACATAGTGAGTACTGGCTATAACAGATGGGGAGGGTGATTTCTCCAAAAGAGGATTTTCCTTAGCTCCAGAAAACTTCAAAAAATCAAGTCCCTGAGTTTTTTGACCCTTCATTTAGCTCCCACTGGACTTTTTTGGTGCCAAAATCACTGCTGCAATGGCCGTCTAGGATTTGCTAAAATGGCTGCTGCAGTGGCCATCTTGGATTTCCCAATTTTAAAATAAGACTCTGTCTGCCTCAAAACAATTTGATATGGCTCAGAATTGGTCTAGATGGACTCCTCAGGCCAGGATACCCAGGATTCATGCCAGATTTGCACTGGATAGCCAGCTGAGGACTGGCAATGTCCCACGTGCCACATTCCAGGTCAAAAATCCTGTCTGGACCTGGGAAATGGTGAAAGTGCATTCCTAGTGTAGTGCAGCTGCACATCTGCCCATTAAACCTCAGAGTGGATCATAGGCGCGCCTGCAAGATCCCTCTGGATGTTCTAGTCTGGCCTTTGCTTCAAAATTTATTAGTATGATGTATGGAATCGTACTTGAATTACAGTGGTCACATTAACTTAGGAGTCATGATGGTAGTAGCGCCAGGGGTCCACCCCCCCCCCCCCCAATAGTGTGCAGCTTCCCCACAGCAGAGCCATGTTCAGGATACGAGGGTTTAATTGGAAGAAGACTGGGATTAAGAGAATTCTGTCTCTATACCTTTAACTTTTCTTATGCCTTTACTTTCCCAGTCTAGATCCTTAGTAGCAGGAGATTCTATATAATGAAGGAAAGGGCCAGTAGTCGACCAGGTGGCAGCCCTGGACCTCAGAGTGGATCCAACGGTGCACAAGCTGTTTATAAGTCCGCAGTACTTTTGGGGATGATTATTGAGGCTCTCAAGGAATTAAAGATAGAGCCTCCACAGACCGCTCTGCTTAGTGCTCAATGATGAGTAGCACTAAAACTCAGACCACATGCTTTCCCTCCCATCTGGACATGACTATGATGTTGATAGACCAGTGGGAAGTCCTGGAGGGGTTCCTTCAGGTGGCTAAAGCCATGATGAAACTTTACGTGATGGACACTGGATTTTATCAGATGTTTATTCCTCTGAAGGTGGATTCTTTGGTTTCACAGGTGACCAAGAGTACCCCCCCTCGCTAGTGAAGGGGGTGTGGTATTGAAAGATACACAGGGACCACAGGATGGAGTTTTCACGAGCGAAGACACATCTAATATACCGGACTCAGAGGAGCTCATGAGTGGGGAACAGGCTGAAAAATTAGAGCACATAGAGGTAAGTAGGGAGGATGTCCTCAAACAGATAGACAGGTTAAAATGCGGCAAATCACCGGGCCCGGACGGGATCCACCCAAGGGTGCTGAAAGAACTAAGACAGGAAATAGCGGGCACAATCCAACATGTTTGCAACCTATCCTTGAAAACTGGTGAGGTGCCAGAGGACTGGAAATTGGCAAATGTCACACCGATCTTCAAGAAGGGATCGAGGGGTGACCCCGGGAACTACAGGCCGTTGAGCCTGACTTCAATAATAGGGAAGATGGTGGAAGCTATGATCAAGGACGGCATTTGTGAACACATCGAGAGGAATGGCCTACTGAGAACAAGCCAGCACGGATTCTGTAAGGGAAGGTCGTGCCTAACGAACCTTCTGTACTTCTTTGAGGGAATAAGCAGTCGGATGGACAATGGGGAGCCCATAGACATCATTTACCTCGACTTTCAAAAGGCTTTCGACAAGGTGCCACATGAAAGGCTACTTAAGAAGCTGTGGAGCCACGGGGTGGGAGGGGATGTGCACAGATGGATCAAGCACTGGCTGTCGGGTAGACTGCAGAGGGTTGGAGTAAAGGGCCAATATTCTGACTGGCGGGGAGTCACGAGCGGTGTGCCACAGGGATCAGTGCTGGGGCCTTTACTCTTTAACATATTCATCAATGACCTGGAAAAGGAGGCAAAGTGTGAGGTTATAAAATTTGCAGACGATACCAAAATGTGCGGCAGAGTTAGGACCAGGGAGGAGTGTGAGGACCTACAAAGGGACCTGGACAAGCTGGAAGACTGGGCAAACAAATGGCAAATGCGCTTCAACGTGGACAAATGCAAGGTCATGCATATAGGGAAAAAGAACCCGTTGTTCAACTACAAATTGGGGGGGGTATTGTTGGGAGACAGCAGACTCGAGAGAGACTTGGGTGTGCTGGTGGATGCATCACTGAAGCCATCTGCACAGTGCGCAGCAGCCTCGAAAAAAGCCAACAGGATGCTGGGCATCATAAAGAAGGGCATAACAACCAGAACACGGGAAGTCATCATGCCATTGTATCGAGCGATGGTACATCCGCATCTGGAATACTGCGTTCAGTATTGGTCACCGCACCTCAAGAAGGACATGGCGGTACTTGAGAGAGTCCAAAGGAGAGCAACAAAAATGGTAAAAGGGCTGGAACACTGCTCGTACGCCGAGAGGCTGGATAGGCTGGGGCTCTTCTCTCTGGAGAAAAGGAGACTCAGGGGAGATATGATAGAGACCTTCAAGATCATGAGGGGCATAGAGAGGGTGGATAGGGACAGATTCTTCAGACTGAAGGGGACAGCAAATACGAGGGGGCATTCTGAGAAACTGAAGGGAGACAGGTTCAAAACAAATGCAAGGAAGTTCTTTTTCACCCAAAGGGTAGTGGACACTTGGAATGCGCTACCGGAGGAAGTGATCAGGCAGAGTACGGTACAGGGATTCAAGCAGGGATTGGATGGATTCCTGAGGGATAGAGGGATCGTGGGGTACTGAGTAAACCAACCTGGTCGTGCATGTGCAAGACCGGAGGGCTAGGACTTCGATAGGAGGGCAGAACTTAAATGGGAAACCAAGGTGGCAGGGGAGCCCCTTCTGATGATTCAGACAGGCCTTGACCTGTTTTTGGCCACCGCGGGAGCGGACTGCTGGGCAGGATGGACCTGTGGTCTGACCCGGCAGAGGCACTGCTTATGTTCTTATGACAGTTTGAGGCCGTAGCATTGGGACTGAAGGTGATGGCAGCAGCTTCATAAGTTGCACATGCCATTTGAGGTATATCATGCTCTGGGGTCAGATACCGATGTGGATCCCCAGTGGCTTATAACAATAAACCGATTTATAGACCGCATAACCAAGTGATTCAATGTGTTTCACAAAAGAGTAATAAAAAATAAAATACAAACGAATAAACAGGTTAGAGAAAAACAGTTGCTTATAAATTTATTAAAAAATATAAGTTAACTGCTTTCTAAAATGAAGTGAGACGTGGAGAACAGGTACAGCAGCTTGAAAGAAAAGTAAACTCTCATGAAATTTTTTATATTTGCATCCATTAGCTGGTAGAAAGACAAAGAAGGCATGAGTTTTTCTGGGGTGAGAAAACAAATAGATCTGTCAGATACTGTGGTGCTTGACCAGTAGCAACTTTGTAGTAAAAGCAGCCTAATTTGAAAATGCCACGCACTTCCACAGAGAGCCAGTGCAAATCTCAATACAAAGAAGTGACATGATCATATTTCTTTTGATTGTATATAAGTTTAATTGCAGTATTCTGAATAATACACAATCTTGAGATATTTTTCTTGAAGCCCACAAGATATACTATATTACAATAGTCGAGCTGGCTCAAGATCAGGGACTGAACTAGAGAAGCTGATATGCACGGACGGGGAGAGGGACCTTGGGGTGATAGTGTCCGAAGATCTAGAGGCGAAAAAACAGTATGACAAGGCAGTGGCTGCTGCCAGAAGGATGCTGGGCTGTATAAAAGAGAGGCGTAGCCAGTAGAAGGAAGAAGGTGTTGATGCCCCTGTACAGGTCATTGGTAAGGCCCCACTTGGAGTATTGTGTTCAGTTTTGGAGACAGTATCTGGTGAAGGATGTAAAAAGACTTGAGGCGGTCCAGAGGAGGGCGATGAAAATGATAGAAGGCTTGCGCCAGAAGACATATGAGGAGAGACTGGAAGCCCTGAATATGTATACCCTAGAGCAGGGGTGTCCAATGTCGGTCCTCGAGGGCCGCAATCCTGTCGGGGGCCGCAATCCAGTCGAGGGCCGCAATCCAGTTTTCAGGATTTCCCCAATGAATATGCATTGAAAGCAGTGCATGCACATAGATCTCATGCATATGCATTGGGGAAATCCTGAAAACCCGACTGGATTGCGGCCCTCGAGGACCGACATTGGACACCCCTGCCCTAGAGGAAAGGAGAGACAGGGGAGATATGATTCAGACGTTAAAATACTTGAAGGGTATTAACTTAGAACAAAATCTTTTCCAGAGAAAGGAAAATGGTAAAACCAGAGGACATAATTTGAGGTTGAGGGGTGGTAGATTCAGGGGCAATATTAGGAAATTCTACTTTACGGAGAGGGTAGTGGATGCCTGGAATGAGCTCCCGAGAGATGTGGTGGAGAGTAAAACTGTGACCGAGTTTAAAGAAGCGTGGGATGAACACAGAGGATTTAGAATCAGAAAATAATATTAAATATTGAACTAAGGCGAGTACTGGGCAGACTTGCACGGTCTGTCTCTGTATATGTCCGTTTGGTGGAGGATGGGCTGGGGAGGGCTTCAATGGCTGGGAGGGAGTAGATGGGCTGAAGTAAGTTTTAACAGAGATTTCGGCAGTTGGAACCCAAGCACAGTACCGGGTAAAGCTTTGGATTCTTGCCCAGAAATAGCTAAGAAGAAAAAATTTAAATTGAATCAGGTTGGGCAGACTGGATGGACCATTCAGGTCTTTATCTGCCGTCATCTACTATGTTACTATGTAGTATCCTTTATCACACCTTCTTCACTAGCAAGGTTTGTTTGGTGATCTGTGCCACCAGCAAATCCACCTTCAGCTGAACAGCTGCTGGAAATCCAGAGCCACAGGGTAAAGCTTGGACATAGGCTTAGCCATTCATAGGTAACTGATTGTAGATGGGATAAGCTACACTATCGAACCAGAAATTAAAATTCTGAGTGTTTACCTGGATAAGAATTTAACTATGAAACAATTTACAAATGCCTTGATTAAAAAAAATATTTCTTCACTCTTTGGAAGTTACGCACGATTAAGTCTTATTTTAGTCCCATTGCATTCAGAATACTGGTTCAATCTCTTGTACTTAGTATACTGGGTCTTTATCTGCTGTCATCTATTATGTTACTATGTTAAATGCTGAAGCTTCGAAATAAGATCTAAGCGTATGCAATTTCCACAACATGGAGAAACCCTTACAGACCACAGTATCGACTTGATGTTTCATAGTTAAGTTGTGAACTAAAGCAGAGGTGCTTACACTTTTTGGGTTTGCGAGCTACTTTTAAAATGACCAAGTCAAAATGATCTACCAACAATAAAATTTTAAAGAAACACAAAGCACACTGTACGCAGAGAAAATGTTAATTATTTATATTCCGTAGTTTTTTCAAAGAGGTCAAGGCAGATGACTTTATGCACTTTCACCTCAGTAACAACCTTACAAAAATAAACAAATATACCCCCTCCCTTTTTACTAAACTGCGATAGCTGAATGCCCCGCGCTGCTCTCGATGCTCATAGGCTCCCTGCCCTAAAAATTGCTATTGCATTTTAGTAAAAGGGGGGCATAGTGCAAAATATAGACAACAGATATAAATTCTCAAAACGGACACATTTTGATCACTAAATTGAAAATAAAATCATTTTTCCTACCTTTGTTGTCTGGTGATTTCATGAGTGTCTGGTTGCACTTTCTTCTTCTGACTGTGCATCCAATATTTCTTCCCTTCTTTCAGCCTGTATGCTTTAAGCCTGTATGCTTCCTTTTCTCCAGACCTCATCCTCTCCCCCAACTTTTTCTTCCTCTCTCCCTGCCCTTGTTCTCCCTGCCTCCCTTTCTTTCTTTCTTTGTTTCCCTTCTTTCCTTCTGTCTTACTGCCTGCCCCCTTTCTTTCTTTCTCCCTGCCCTCCTGCAAGTCATTACCACCGCCATTGGGGAACAGGCCCCCAAGCTTTCCCTGCAGAAACATTGGGCTGACCAGCATTCCTCTCCCTGACGTCAATTCTGCCGTCGGAGAGGAAGTTCCAGGCTAGCCAGGCAGTGATTGGCTGGCCTGGAACTTCCTCTCTGACGTTGGGGAGAGGAAGGCTGATTGGCCCGGTAGATTGCGAAGGCAATGCGAGTTTATCACGGAGCCCAGAATAGGCTCTGCGATCGACTCACTTTGCTTTCGTGATCTACCGATCGTTCGCGATCGACATATTGGGCACCCCTGATCTAGTGTAACATTCAGCATTTTAATAGTGGAATGGATCATATATTGCATGGAATTTACAGTTATAAATAAATCATGGGATAACTGTCGAGGAGAGGCAAAAAAGAGTTTAGTTTTGTCAAAATTCAACTTCAGTATGAACTCTGGCATCCAAGCCTCAGTGGTGTCAAAAATAGCCTCAATGATGTGAATTATAATACTCAGTGAGCTAACTTGAAATACCTATCACTAAATCCCATACTCTACTCAAATACTATACCATTACAGCCATAGAACCTCCATTCTCTCTTTCCTATTACTCCATTCATAATTCTTCCATCCTCAGATTTCTTATATTGTAAGTTGCCTTGAACCTGTTTAAGCATAGTGTGACTCAGAAATACTAGATTAGATTATGGGGCAGAAGCTTTATATGATCTATTTAGGGTCTTGAGCAAGGTCCCTGCATATGTTATTTCCGCCCGTAGAATGCTTTTGATCAGTCTGTTCTCAAGTCTACTTCAGTTCATCTCAATGCTATTGGTGCTTTACACACATCACTGGATAAAAAGCCATTGTCTGTACATCCTTTAATATACTAAAAAGCCTCTCAAGCCTCCTCTGGTGACTTGGGACCTTAATGTTGTACTTTATACTCTCATGAAGCCTCCATATGAACCACTTTTGACTTTATCCCTCAAGCATCTCACTTGAAAAGTAGCATTACTCATATCTCGCATCTGCATGCCGGTTCAGTGAACTTAAAGCACTTGTGTCAGATCCACTTTATATAACATTCTACTATGATAGTGGTTCTTCACACTCATCCCAAGTTCCTCCCAAAAGTTAGCTCGAAATTTCATCTGAACCAGTCTATAGTTCTTTCTGTCTTTTCAAGAACACATTCTTACCTGGTGAAGCTGCACTCCACACATTAGACTGTAAACGTTCTCTTGCTTATTACTTAGATTGGACCATACCTCATAGGACTTCCACTCAGCTGTTCCTGTCTTTTGATCCAAACAGGCTAGGATCTCCTGTTACCAAGAGAACCATCTCCACATGGTTGGCGGACTATATCTCTTTTTGCTATGCTCTGGCTGGTCTGACACTTAAAGGCTGTGTTACTGCACATAAAGTTTGAACAGTGGCAAATTCAGTAGTTCATCTGTGTTCAACTCCCATTGAAGACATCTGTAAAACAGCCACCTGGTCCTCAGTTCATACCTTCATATCCCACTATTATTTGGAGAATCATTCCAGATGGGATTGTTGGAATGGCCAAGCAGTTCTACAAAATTTATTCTCCCCTTAGATGCCAACTTTCCTCCAACCTTTTTGGTTTCGCCAGGCTCATAATAATTGTCAATAGCCCTCTTCTCAGAGGTATGTTCCTGGCAGTTAGGGAGTTCCATGTGTAAGAATATACGGCCTGCTTGTCCTCGGATAAAGCATAGTTACTCACCTGATGCAGGTGTTATCTGAGGACAAAAGGCAAATATTCTTACCACCCTCCCACCTCTCCTAGTCAGCTTCTTATTTTTTTTTTTCTTTTACTGAACTCATGATTCTGCGAGCTGACTTCAGGTGGGAAGGCACCAACATGTGTGTAGTATGGGTGGTCTTAAATTTTAATGTGACGGTACACTTTTTGACCGTGCCGGGGTTCTATGGATGACGTTACCCACAAGTGACAATATCTGCCTACTGTCTTTGGATAGCACCTGCATCAGGTGAGTAACTATACTTTTTTTTCACTAACATTAAATGCAAAAAAAGAGAGACTTCAATGTCTCATATTCATCCCAAAATTGAAAATGTCGCCAAAAAAACATCAAACTCATGATTTACTCAACCAGTTGGTGCAAAATACTGCTGTAAAAGTGATTACTGGAAAAAAATATTTGACCATGTAATGCCTTATTTTGGTTGACTTACCTTGGTTGCCTGTTATAGCACAAATTTCTTTGAAACTTTAGTGTACAAAGCTTAGTGGAACAGTAGTCTCTGATGTAGCAGGAAAAGTTGGTAGATCAAAAGTTTATGAAAATCAAATGTCCAAGTATAAAAACATATAAAAACATCAAGGTTGACAATCCAAATGTTAAGCAAACTGATGCATATGCCACAGAAATTCCACAAACAATTGCTCACAACCCTTGAGCAGCATCTTTCTATCCCTCCCTCCCATCCCCCCCGTGAAGCAGAATCCTTGAGCAGCATCTTTCTATCCTTCTCTCCCTCCCATCCCCCCCAGCAAAGCAGAACCACACCGACCCTCCCACCACGAAACGGACATACCACCCTCCAAACAGTATTGTCGGCAGCATTTTAAAGAGGCTTCTTTGCAGCCTTCTCCTGCCGAGGCCTTCCCTGTGCTGTGTCGCTGATGACATCAGTGATATGGCAGAGGGTAGGACCCAGCGGGAGAAAACCATGAAGCAGCCTGTGTAAAATGCTGCCAACACTGCTGTTTAGAGGGAAGTATGTCTGTCTCATAGTGGAAGGGTCAACAGAGTTTGGATGGGAAGAAGATATTGAAAGATGCTGCGCAGGGGGAGGAGAGCGGGGACATTCAGGAGGGGCTTCGGGGGCAATCTAACTAGGACTTATTTTTGAAGTAGGGTTTATATTAAGAACTACCCCAAAAATCATGCTAGGGCTTATTTTTGGAGTAGGTCTTATTTTCGGGGAAACACAGTATTAGATAAATTGAGCATATATGCCCCAACTTGTTTCCTGTGTTCATCTCAGAAGAACTTGCTCTCAATTGCCAGCTTTGGGTAAGATGAAATTGACTGGTACAGGGAAAGAGCATTTTGCTGTTCAGGACTGTTTGTGGAATAAGTTACCAAATGAAATGCAATCCATAAACTGTTATTTGTTTTTGAAAGATTTTGAAAACTTGACTTTTTAATGAGAATTTTTATTTTGCTTAAGAGTAGATTATGAACAGTGATTGAAGGCTGGTGGATTGTAGGACAATTGAGGACTTGGGATGTATTTGGTATTTAATTTTTTATTGTATACAACTTGTTTTTATTGGGTAATGGAATATTGTTTGTTAGAATTGTAAACCGCTCTAACACCTTGGTTTTTAGCAGTACAGTGTTCCCCCGCAAATTTGTGGTTTAACTCCTTCGCGGTATTCTCTGACCGCTTCTTCCTGTATTAAAGTTGGACTATACCAATCAGGAGCTGCATGTCAAAGCAGCTCCTGATTGGTGTAGCCTGACTTTAGTACAGGGAGTGGCGGCAAGAGCATACCGCAAATGATTTCCTTCACTTGCCTTCGCTCCAGCTGCCCTCTCCTGCCTCCCCAGGTGAAAACCCGTATTTGTGGGTTTTTGATATTCACGGGGGTCCTGCAATGGAACCCCCATGAATATCGGGGGAGTAATATATATCAAGTATTAAAGTCAAATCAGATTGCACATGCATGCGTGCACAGGTGTCAAAAAGAATATCATGAACCATGCTGTGCATGCTTTCCCCACTTGTTGTAATTTGAAATTGAATGTTGCATGTGTAAGGCAAATAAGAGAGGTTTTTCTTGTCCTAATGCCATGGGTACTGATTTTAGGAACTTCATTCTTAGATTTCGCATGTATCTTGTGAATTATAAGGCAAATGAATATATTTTTCTAGATTCAGTACAGTTGGATCAATGATTCTGATAGTGTTGTGGTAATTAAGGGTCTAATGTATTTATTTGGCAAGTTATATTTTTTTTTCTTTTTTTGATATATTAACTTTTTCTATAGCCGCATCTTTTTTTCCCTAATAATATGGGCTAGTGGTGGTTCGCTGTATTGACATTGGCCAATTTTCTTTTTTGAAGATTTACTTATTACATTTTCCTTGTACTGTTTGGAATTTATTTCAAATTCTTAAAATATTAAAACAAAAGATTTCCTTTTTGAAAGGAAGGAAATTTTATGGTTTCCAGAAGAATGTTTTTGTACAACTGGGCAGAAGTTTATGTCTTGCCAAAATTTTAGGAAGAAGCGTTTGAATCCCAGTTCTCAGACTTTTTGTAAATTTATGTTCATTTATTTTTTTATTTTCTTTCTGTATACCACAATGATTTTCTTGCACCCAGAAGATATAGATGGTGAGGGAGACTGGAGCTCATGGACCCTGTGTAGTGTAACCTGTGGAAGTGGCAGCCAGAAGCGTACTAGGATCTGTGGATATGCCTGCACAGCCACTGAATCAAGAACCTGTGATTTGCACAACTGTCCAGGTTTGTCAAGAAATTGTTTTATTTGCATTCATTCAGGTATCCTTTGTAGCTTTAAACTGAAATGTCTCCATTTTCTACTTCCATATAATATATTATTTTGTGGTTGAGTCTCTGCTCGCTCTATCAGCGATCATACTTGTATGGGATCTGTTTTCATTAACAAACAGTGAACATTAACTTTTTTTTACATGAAAATTTCTACATGACCAAATATGCTATTACAGACCATCACATATGAATACATAGGTAGATTTTTTTTTACAAATAGTCAGGTCTTAATTTATGGGGTAACAGCCTAGAACACAGTTCCCTCACTTCTTTTCAGACTTCAAAGCAGTAGAGGTGTTTTGTTCCAACCCCTCTCTTCTGGTGAAGAAAAGGCAAAGCAGGAACAGAACAGTCTCTGCTCCCTCATCTATCTCTTCTGTTGCTCTTGACTCTGACTTGCCTGTCCTTCCACAGTTCCACTTCCTTTTTGTCTACACCACTCTCCCCGCCCCTGGTACCTTTTTTTTTTTTTTTAACTGATGCGGTCGGTGCTGGACAGCTGCCTTTCTCCAGCATTCTTCAAGTATTAGGTGTTACATTCGATAGTGCTCTTAGCTTCCAACTGCAAATTTCATTTGTCATTAAACAATTTTTTTTTTAACTCTGAAAAATTGATTTCTTAAAACCACTCTTTTACCCCCTCAGCTCTCAATATATTGATACACTCATAATCAGCCAATTGAATTATTGCAATTCTCTCTATTGGGATATCAAAAATAGACATCGCTTGCAAATAATTCAAAATACTTTCAATAAACTGATTACCAGAACTAGAAAATTTGATCACATTCTGTATCCACGGATGATGAAAGACTGGGAGTAGGTCTGCAGAAAATGAATGCAAATGGATGTGTGGTAGACCAGATGAGATTCTCAGTAAACTCTTTGTAGGGAGCTAGCTAAATTAAAAATAGACAAAGCATTGGGGCCTGATGGATACATCCAAGGGTACTCAAGGAACTCAGGTTTTGGTAACTCTGTTATCTCATCTTTTTTATGCTTCCTTAGAGTCTGGTATGGTCCCAGAGAACTGGAGAAGGGCAGGTGTGGTCCCCCTGCACAAGAATGGCAGTAAGGAGGAGGTTGGAAATTACAGGCTGGTTAGTCTGACCTCAGTAGTGAGTAAACTAATGGAAATGCTTCTTAAGCAGAGGATAGTGAGCTTTCTAGAATCGAATGGACTGTAGGACCCAAGGCAGCATGGTTTTACAAGAGGTAGGTCTTGTTGGACAAATCAAGTCACAGCCCCTCAAATTTGGAATCTATTACCAACCCCCAGGTAAGAGAAGAAAAAACTCTAGATAAATTCAAAGGAAAATTAAAAAGTCACCTTTTCAGGGATGCCTTTTTATTTTTAAAATCTTTATTAATTTTCCAAAGCTAACAAAAGTGCAAAACAATATTCATACATATAATAATAATAATAATCATAATAAGCACTTATTTTTTTAAGTTCAATAATGTTTATTCGTTTTATGAATAAAATACAGAAAGGAAAAACTACTACAATGGGTAGTAACAATGAAAAGAGAATACAGAAGTGCAATTGGTCAATTCAAACGCACATCAACCAACAAAGGAGATCAAATACAACAAGTAGTTGATAATAAAAAGGCAATCATTTCAATAAAGTAATAACCCAGGGAGAATAGATGAGACAAAACAGGTTAGATATGAGGAGAGAAAGAAACATCCAGCAAAAGCTGCCAATTACGTTCAAAAGAGTGCAAAGTTCTATTTTTTAGAGCAGCCGCTCTTTCATATTTATCTGTGACACAAAGCATATTCCACCACATGGAATAAGTTACTACTGACACATTTTTCCAGTTCTGTAACACCAGCTTAACAGCCAGTTGTAACATCAAATTAAACAATTTAGAGTCAGAATCAGATAGCTCATGGTCCACAGCATGTAAGCCAAGTACAACTATAGCAGGTGTAATTGAAATATCTATGGAAAAGGTCTCGCATACTTTATTCCATATAGAGTGCCAAAATGGTTGAATCAGAGGGCACTGAAAAAGTTGATGCAGGAAGGTACCTTTGTCTGTTGTACAAGACCAGCAAGCTCCACTCTCAGAAGATTTGAGATATCTTGTGTGGAGTCCATACAGCTCTGTGTAGTACAAAGTACATAGTTTGCTTCAAGGATGATGAGCATGAGGAGCGTGTCAAAAAGAACCACACACGTTTCCAACCATCCATCAGAGGTGATATCTGGAGATCAAACTCCCAAGTGTGTTCCGTGCCCTGAGGACGATGAAAGAGTGTAGCCTGTAGCCATCGATACCATTTAGATGCACACCCTTTAACAGTATGGAATTGAGAGCATTTAGTTAGTAAATCAGGAGAATCAGTAGTGAGAGGAAACGTGCGCATATGGGAAGATATACAATGAACCAGTTGAATCCAACGAAAATGGTGTGTGCTACCAAGGTGATGCCGTTTCTGAAGCTGAGGAAATGACAACTAGGAAGTGTCATCACGAAGGTCCTGAACTGTCCATATGCCTGACCTTATCCAGTCGGTCCAGTGTATAAGATCATTGTGAATGCAGAAAGCCGCGTTATTCCACAGGGGGGCGTGTATGGTTGAGCCCCAAGGGTGCAACAGATGTTTTTCAACAAGGGCAACTACAGTTTTCGCGCTATGAAAAATCGGATTGGCAAATTTAGGGAGTTGTTGGAAAGGCAAAAACTGTAAAAGTTGATCCACAAGGCATGATGATTCCCAAGAGAGCCAGATTGGTAAGTAATCAACAGGAGCAGGTAAGAACCAATATGAAGTTTGCTGCATGATAAAGGCGATATGATATAGATGGAGGTCTGGAAAGCTGACTCCTCCATGTTCCTTGTTGGCTTTAAGTTTGGTCAGCGATATTCTCGGTGGTTTAAAGCGCCAGAGGAAAGAGACTAGGAGTTTCTCAACTGTTGCATAGAAGGCGCTGGGAAACATGATAGGTATCATATTTTAAAAATATATGATCTTTGGAGCAATCATCATCTTTATGGTACTTAATCTACCCCACCACGATAGCCGCAGGGGGGTCCAGCGAGAAAGAAGATCTTTAACCATGAGGGTTATCTTGCTGGCATTGAGTGAGATAGTTTCATCTATAGTAGGTGAGAAATAGATACCGAGATACTTCAAGGAAGTATCGGTCCAGATGAAATCGTAGTGATGAGAGACATATTTGATCTCAGGTCAATTAAGTGGCATGAGTTCAGACTTAGTCTGGTTAAGTTTGTATCCAGAAGCAGATGCATATGTATTGATAGTGTCCAATATATGTGACAATGAGTCAGGAGTGGTGTAAAGCAAAATATCATCAGCATATGCTGAGTATTTAACAACGCATTGCCCAATTGACATTCCTTCAATGTTTATGTTGTTCTTAATACCTAGTAGAAGGGGCTCCAGAGCGATGTTAAAGAGCAATGGTGACAAGGGACACCCTTGACGTGTACCTCGTCCAGGACGAAAAGAAGCCGACAGATGGTTGTTGATCAGTATCCTAGTTGAGGGAGAGGTGTATAAAACCTTAATCATATTTATAGCAGATGTTGAAAAACCAAAACGTTGCAAGGACTGGAACAGAAAAGGCCACTCCACTCTATCGAAAGCCTTCTCTGCGTCAAGACCTAGAGCAAGATAAGGCTTGTCCAGATTTTCCACCCTGTGTAGTACATCAAAAAAAAGTTGAGTATTGTCGTGAGAGAGGCGACCTTGCATAAAGCCAGTTTGTTCGGCCGAGATCAATCTGGGAAGAAGAGTCTGAAGTCTTCCAGCAAGAATTTTAGCGTACAGCTTCGCGTCCACATTTATCATCGAGAGAGGACGATAGCTCTGAACTTGTTGTTTGTCTTTACCAGCTTTAGGTAGAACCACGATGACAGCTTCGGTGAAGGAGTCACAGATTGTAGAGGACTGTATGAGATGATCAAAGAAACCCCTGAGCAGAGGAAGAAAGAGTGGTTGAAAAGCGACGTAAAACTCAACCGGAAAGCCATCTGGGCCGGAGGTTTTCTTTTTAGCCATGTTGGTAAGTGCTAGAGCAATTTCAGATTCTTCAGTAGGTGAACAGAACATCTCATTCTCAGCCACGGAGAGAGCAGGATAAGGGAGCTTGTTCAAAAACTCATCTATATCAGCAAGAGCAGGAGATTGTGAGGTATAGAGTTCCTGATAGTAATCATGAAAACGGGCTGAAATATCAGCTCTGGAAGTGAGCACCGTTCCATCCATAGACTTTATAGATGTTATAAAAGTCCTTTCTTATTGAGATTTCAAATAGTTCTATAGAAGGTGACCCAAGTCATCATGCTCAGCATAGTACGTCGTGTCTCTCATAAACAGTGTTTTCCCTGCAGTGAGAGCCAAGTGCGCATTGTATTGGAGGCGACATTTCTCTAGTTGAGCACGAAGAACTGTGTTAGATGGATCTTGACAGAAAAGCGCTTCCTTAGTTGAGATCTCAGACTCCAAATCAGTGCGAATCCGCAGTTCTAGCTTATTCTTTCTGGATTTGTAAGATATGATTATACCCCGCAGGTATGCTTTAAGTGCATCCCAAAATGTGGTCCAGCAGGTTTGATCAACAGTATTGAAATGGAGAAAATCCTGCATGTGCTGGGTGACGTAATCAACAAAATCAGTGTCATTGAGCAAGGTAGAGTCAAATCTCCAACATGGTTTTGGAGTAGAAAGGTTTAACAGGGTGAGGTCAAGGCTGATTAAGGCATGATCAGATACAAGTATTGGATGAATGACCACTTTTGTAACACTAGGCAGTAAGGAGGCTGTGGTTAAGAAGAAATCGATTCTTGAGAAGGACGAGTGCGGTGGTGAGAAGAAGGTGAAGGTACGTGAGGACAAATGCAGAGCCCTCCAGGGATCGCAGAGGTTTAAATGTTCAATGATATCCAGCAGAGCCAGCCAGGCCTTAGATGATTTGTGTGGAGCAGAAGATTGTCTATCCAATAAAGGATCCAAAATCAAGTTGAAGTCTCCTCCAATGAGAGAAGGGGTACACCCCACATTGGCAATGGAATTGGCCAGATCATAGAAAAAATTAGGACAGTCTTTATTAGGACCATAAACATTAAAGATGGCTAGAGAGGAACAGCGAATTGAAATATTGACCCTTACCCATCTGCCTTCTGTGTCACAGGCATGGTCAGTCACTGAAATGTCCGGATGTTTCTTAATAAATGTAACAACTCAATTTTTCCTATCTTTGGCAGGTGAAAAGAAAGGTGGTAAAGCCCAGTTACAGTAGAGTTTGGAAGCTTCCGTAGCATCTAAATGCGTTTCTTGCAAGAGGGCGATATCTGGGTGCAATTGTGATATATACTAAAGGATTTTAACCTGCTTCAAGGGGTTATTTAATCCTTTGACATTAAGGGAGATACATTTGAAAGGCATCAATATAATACAAAACCTGAAAGTGGTATAATGTGCATAGTAACATGAAAGAAATAGCACTTCTATATAAAATACACTCCATGCCACGAATGTAAATCATTCGGTGCAGGGAGAGGACCAACGGGTCAGTGAGTGAAGAGAAAATAACAAACCAGAACGAGCAACCATCGAACACTGCAAAGAAGAAAACATTTCAGTGAATACGCTGATAACACAGGCATAATGCCCGCCACAGTAATGAGAGCAACAGTAGTATAACATCAGTAAGAGACATGTAAGCACAAAAGTGAAGCAAGAGAGAGAGGAGGCAATAAGAACTTACAGTTAGAGTACAGATTGAAGACAGGCAGAACATCAAAAGGCAGGAGAAAAAAGACAGAAGGAAGAGAGAATAAGGGAACGCAAAGAAAAACTCCTGACTGATAGACACAGCGTGCAGAGTGAGATAGCAAGACAGTTCAAGAGGGGAGTATAAAGGTAGAGGAGAGCGAAAGCTGAGGTAAGACAGCAAGAGGGTCACAGAGACAAGTAATAAAGATTAAAGTCATGATTAACAGCAATCATACAAGTTTAAGGTAGAAGGAGAGAGTAATAAACTCAAAAGCAAATGACGTATGAGCAGTGAGAAGGATCAAAAGAGCACACAATAGCATGCAGAAATGGCAGCCAAGTACAAAGGTCTACAGTAGAGAATGACACGGTGGCGGTTTACCCGCGGCCACCGCATTTTAGCCGCGGGTCACCCGCCGAAAACGGGGAAGAAATCTAGCAGTCGCTGCGGCGACGGGGACAAGGCCATTCACCGCCCGCGGGGCGGTGAATGGTCTTGTCTCCGCAGTGAGGTATCAAGGATCGCGCGGTCCCCGCAGCCACCGCCCGTAGCATTTAGCCAGCTCCCTCCCTCCACCTCACCTTAAATTTCGAGTTTTCCGGCTTCCTTTTTTCCGAGCCGCACGTGTTCAAAAATCTGTGCACGCGCGGCTGCGCGAGTAAATCAATCTTCTCCTCTGACGCAACCGGAAACAGGAAGTTGCAGGAGAGGAGAAGTTTGATTGACTCGCGCAGCCGCGTGTGCATGGATTTTTGAACACGTGCGGCTCGGAAAAAAGTAAGCCGGAAAACTCAAAATTTAAGGTGAGGTGGAGGGAGGGAGCTGGCTAAATGCACGGCTTTTTGAACGCGTGCGGCTAGGGAAAAAGGAAGCCGGCAAACTCGGAACGAATATAAGGTGAGGTGGAGGGAGGGTGGGGGCTGCGGGCTGCTGGACCATTCTTCATTACTTTGCCATACTAATTCCATTCTATGTTAGGCGCCACGGACTCAGATTCGAGTCCTAGCGATGATGAGTTAAAGATCCCAAAAGAAGCCAACTTCTAAATCCAGTGGTTAGAGCTACACTACACTCCTTGTGACCCTGGGCAAGTCACTTAATCCCTATTGCTTCTGACACAATGGGCAGTTCCAAAGACCAAGACTGGCCAGTGTCAAAGACAGGATGCTGAGCTTGATAGACCCTTAGTCTCCACTGTTTTTAGTGATCAACAAAGTTCTATGTTTCTATAATCACCCTAATTCTGTTATCATTGGACTAGATATTCAAAATGATTTAAATGGCCAGGACAGGCTCCTGGCTGTTCAAATCATCTGTCCAGGGCTAACCAGGCATTTTCAATCTTCATGTTCAGCCCAAATGGTGTCACACAATTCAGCAAAAATACCCAATGTTGTTCCTCATAATTTAAATATTGCTCATAGAAGGAACAACATTGGGTATTTTTGCAAATGGAAGTTGGAGGGTTAATTCCCTTGAAACAGCCAATTGAGTGAAACATGAATTCATGCTGGGACACAAGATAGGTTGAATTTGTTTTGAATTTAAAAAGAAAAATGATCAATGAAGAATACTATAATGGCAAGAAAATATAATGATAAAACAGCAACTAATTTTGCCTATTTTTATATATTAAAAAAGTACTACATAAGGTGAATGTCCATATTGCTGTCTGTTGTTCTGCTGAGCACTGGCATTGAAACAGCAAAATGCATTTATTGCATACTTGTCCTCTGTCGGAAACATTATGGTGGTATATTAGTTGTGTTAATAAAAATTTATAAACAAAGCCCTGCCAGCTGAACATCTCTTTCTCTAGTTCAGCAGCAGGAACTTTGATTTATAAGAATGGAATACGCTAAATATTAGAGTACTAAGGCTTATATGGATGCTGCGGGGACGGTGACGGGGCGGTGAATGGGATGGCAGTGGCGGTGACGGGGCGGTGAAAGGGATGGCAGTGACGGTGACGGGGCGGTGAATGGAATGGCGGTGACGGGGCGGTGCAGAGGATGGTGGGCCGGTGACGGGGACAGATTTTTTCCCCGTGTCATTCTCTAGTCTACAGTCAAGTAACATCAATTGTGCTTGGGGAGATAGATTCCAGAAAGTCACCAAGCAAGTTCGGGTCAGTGAAGTCTTTGGTACAATTTTGTATAGTAACTCTCATGCGAGCTGGGTAGAACATCCCGAAACGTGCATTAAGGGCCTTGAGACGGGGACGGTATTCAAGTAGTTGCTTCTGCAGACGGGCAGACGTTTTACTAAGATCAGGAACGAACAGCAAATTCTTTCCCTCAAAGTTCAAGGGTGCCTTCATCTTAGCCTTTTGCATAATCTCCAGTGTTTGATTGAAACGGAGCAAGCTCAGGATGATCGGGCGAGGAAAATTCTCACGTGGAGCATGCTGAGAGCTGACGCGGTGAGCCGCCTCGATCTCTAGAGGAGAGGCAAAGGTAATATCCAGCAAAGCAGGGATGGTATCTTGAAGGAACTTTATAAGGTTTTGCCCTTCCCGACCCTCCGATAGTCCAAGTATACGAATGTTCCGTTTACGGGCCCTATTGTTCGCCTCGTCCAGATCTTTCTCAAGTTGAGCCACGCGTTTAAAATGGCGCTGCAAATCTTTAACGTTCTCTTCCGTGGTACGTTGTTTGAGTTCAAGAGACTCCACTTGGGTACGAAAATGCAGTATATCAGTCTTCATGCAAGATACATCTTGCTTAATATCCTCGATGTTAGTATTAGTTTCTGAAATCATATCTTTTAGGGAACGAATCTCCTCCAGTAAGACAGTCATCGGTGCCTCATCTGCCTTAGATGTTTGCGGCTTGGCGGGAGAAGGGGGATCGATTTTTGTGCGCTTACCGCCTTTTGTAGCCGACATCTTCCGTCATTCGAGTCGGGTTGTGACCAGCACTCAGGAAACACTTTAGTAAGGCCCGATTATAGAAATGCGTATTCTTGATTTTACTGCAGTATTCGACCGGAGCTCAAATTCAGGCTGCCATTCCCGCTGACGCTCACTAGCGCCCCCCCTCATAATAAGCACTTATAATCAATTAATAATAATATAGAAAAAAAAAACCCTCTCCCTTCCAATTTTTCCATCAGGAACAAAATAATGACCCTTCCATATTTAATTTGACTATGAACTTCTATTTATGCAAGGCTTTCCCTTTGTAATGTTATTCCCTAATGTTCTAGTCCTCTTCCATTCTCTTTTCTATTTTGATTGTAGATCTTTCCTTTTCTCCTTCTCATTTTATAGTCTACCTTGTCTGAAGTATGTCATTGTCTCCCAAATAAATTGTCTGCTTTTCCCATTTTATTGTACGTCGCTTTGAAATTTTGAAAAAGCGATTTTATCAAATTTTTAAATAAATTTGAAACTTGATTTGATTTCTTTGACTGGATGACCAAACAGTTGGATATGGGAGGGGCGCTAAGTTCTTGGACTTCAGCAAAGGTTTTGACATGGTGCTGCAAAGGCGATTGATAAATAAACTGAGTGCATTCAATATGGGCTCTAAAGTGACAAACTGGATTAAAAGCTGGTTAAGTGGAAGGAGACAAAGGGTAGTGGTAAATGGGAGTTTGCTCAGAGAAAAAAAGATGTTGTTGGAGTTCTGCAAGAGTCTGTCCTTGAGCCGGCTCTGTTTTAATATCATTGTGAGTGATATTGTGGAAGGACTATCCATTATGTTCCCTCTAAGCTGAGCACATGAGCAATCACTCATACATTCTAGCAGTGGTGCTCACTGATTTTACTTGGTTACTCACAAAAATACTTGCAAATCTGGAAAATTGTTGCTTTTTATAACTTATTCACATTAAAAAAATTTTGCATGCACCTGGCCAATCCTTAGAGGGAGCATTAACTGTCTGGCAAAGCTTGTCTTTTTGCGGATGATATCAGGCTCTGTAATAGGGTAGATAGACACCCCGGAGCGTGTGGATAACATGAGGAAGGATCTGGCGAAGATTGCTGGTAATTGGCAAATAAGATTTAATGCTAAAAAATGCAGTCATGTACTTGGGCTGCAAAAATCCAGGAAAATGGTATAGTATAGGAGGCAAAGTACTTCTGTGTACAGAAGAAGAGCAGGACTTGGGGGTGATTGTGTCTGAAGATCTCAAGCAAAACAGGTAGAAAGTGAACTATATTGAAAAACAAACTTTTGGGAAAACACTCTTCTTCAAATTGCAAGAATGTAAAATTACATAAAGAATGGTACGCAAATAAATATAAAACTGGTCATAATGAAAGCATGTCTAGCTATCAAAAATGCCTGAGCTATGCATATTAAAAAACTGTTTATCAACTGACTTATATCCACCATGAGCCAGGAAACAAGTGGGAAGTTTTAAAACATGCCATAAGTTATGGTGACTGTTGAAGTGTATAGATAAAATATAATCATACATAAAGAGTTAACCAGAAGCACAATAAATAATAAAATTTGAGTAAATCATCTTTATAAGACATGGATTCACATGAAAAAAAGAGAGTGAACTGACTCTCCAAGAGCAGTGCTATATCAGCATATTGAACACAGATGTCACCAATTTTAATAAGGGAATCTATTAATAAAATATACTTTTCCTTATGTTAGATGTGCTATATTTGTAGAGTCAGCAATATGGGACAAAGTGTATGGAAAACCAAATTAAAAAACCACTGTGAGGAGGGGAAGAGATGAATATATTACACTAGTACAAAACAAAAAAATTTGCAAGGAGAAATATAAAATTTTTAAAATTGTGCTTACCATGTAACTCAGTGTCTCTCAAACTTTCTCGAGCCGGGGCACACTAAAGGTAGTGGCCATGGCTCGAGGCACCCAGAAGTGCGTGGACACCGATGTGATGACATCAAGCGCATACGTGACATTATCATGTTGAGATCCACTCCTGTGCAGAGGCCCTCCAGACAGGCCCTGAAATGACAGTAGGACATGCTAGCAGGGAAGTCTAATAAATATCAACTGAGTACCCCCAACCACAGACCTCCCAAGCTCCACCCACGTTCTTCCCCATACCTTGCCCCTTTACTAATTGTAATGCAATTTTTTCCATTTATTTTTCATATACACAGCAGATATAAATTCTCAAAACTGACACATTTCAATCACTATATTGAAAATAAAATAATTTTCCCTATCTTTGTTGTCTGGCGATTGTATTGGTAGAATGGAATATTGCTACACCTTGGGTTTCCCCTTTACTAATTGTAATGCAGTTTTTTTCCATTCATTTTTCATATACACAGCAGATATAAATTCTCAAAACTGACACATATCAATCACTATATTGAAAATAAAATAATTTCCCCTACTTTTGTTGTCTGGTAGCATGGAATATAGCTACACCTTGGGTTTTGGCCAGGTACTAGTGATCTGGATTGGCCACTGTGAGAATGGGCTACAGGGCTTGATGGACCATTAATGCTATTCTTATGTTCTTATGGACCAGTAAGGTTATTCTTATGTTCTGTGCTTTTAACTATGTTTCCAGTGCCTTCTTAGCCATTGACTGTTTTTCTCTCCTTCTTCATTTTCTGCCTTGCATCCATATTTAGAGCAAAACACACAAAAAAAACCCTCTCATCAATACTGGGCAAGTTTCTCAAGTAGTATCTTCATATAACATTTAAAGTATTGATGAGAGGGTTTTTTTTGTGTTTTGTTCTATTTTGAAAGTATTGCCCTCTCAAGTGGACTGTAATTTAAAATCCCCGGTCTGTTTGGATCAAATTTGCATCCATATTTGGCATTAATTTAATATTTCCAGTTTTCTGCTTTCTTCTCAAAATCTACTTTTCCATGTCTTACCTTCCCTTCCTATCTCTCCTTCTTCCCCCTTCCCCCAGTGGTCCGACATCTCCCTTCCTGTCCCCCCTTCCCAGTCTGGCATCTCTCTCCTCACCTCCCCTTCCCATAATCTGGCATCTCTCTCTACTACTACTACTACTACTACTACTACTACTACAATTATTATTTCTATAGCGCTACCAGACTCCCCTCTTTCCCTGGTCTGGTATCTCTCCCTTCCTTTAGTCATCTCTCCTCCCCCTCAGTGTAACATTTCTCTTTCCCTTCCTCCTATCTGGCCCCCTCCCAGTCCAACATTTCTCCCTTCTTTCCACATTTTTTCCTCTCTCTTCCTCCATCATGCTTCTCATCTGGTCCTCCATCCCTCCCTCAACCAACATCTCTCTCTCCCCCTCTCCCCCCTCCATGAGTCCAACTTTTCACTCTCTGCTCTGTCCCCCTTCCCCAGAGTGTAACATTTCTCCTCCCCCCTTTCTGTCCTCCCCATCCATCTTACCCTCTCTGAGTCCAACACTTTCTGCCTCCTGCATGCTTTCTCTCTCTGTCCTTGCCTCTTCTCTCGAGTGGCATCCCTCCTTCCCACCCCCCAACCAAATATGCTCTTTCAATGCACCATCTCACCCTCCCCTCCATTGTGTAGCACCTTTCCTTTCCCTCTCTTTCTGCCAGGTCCAGCAGCACCTCTTCTCTCTTCTTTTTACCTCCTCCCTGTACAGCAGTACACCTTCTCTACTTCCTGTGTCCAGCAGTACCGATTCTCTCTTCCCTCCCCCCCCTGTCCAGCAGGGGAGGAGAAGAAGAGGAAAGCAAGAGTCCCGGCAATTATGTTCTTGCAGTACTTGTAATATTTTTGCTGCACACAGGGTTGCCCTGTGGGGTTTTATTCTCTCCCACGGGGCTGGAGCTTATTGTCACCTGATCACGAGTTCCCTGCGCCAAAAGTGACACGTCTGTTTTTCACCGGATGATTGATGCCGATGGAAATTGCTCTTTTTGTTCACCCAGAGCCTTTTCGCTGGTAATAGCATCTGACTCCAGATTGAAGCCTGGTACTTCTCATGAGGTAGCAGAAGTCAGGGGCCTAGAGAGAGTACAGAGCCAGAATGCATGGGGTTGGCAGCTCCTCTTTTTGGTGGGAACCACTGCTGTTTTGAATACAGGCGGCTGCTCTCCTACTGCGTGTGGAGTTGACCCTGCTCTCTGCTCTCCCTCAAACAGCCTCGAGTATCTTCAGAGTGGATTTTTTCACCCAGATTTGTTTTTGACAATGCATAAGGCGTTTTCATTTGTAGGGCAGGTACTGCAGCCTCTTCTGCTATGGAGGGGCAACAGGAGTCCTCCTCGCTCCCACAGAATGAAGGAAGTTGCAAAGCTGATTCCTGTGCCTCTCTTCCTGCTCTGTATGCTGCAACACACTTAAAATATCAGGAGGCGCACTAGTGTGCCGTGGCACACAGTTCTCAATACACAGATGTAACTCCAAAACTGCTAGGTGAAGCGAGTCATGGAAAAGCAAAAGAACGCCAGCACATGCAGTCCAATTAAAAACATGTGATAGCCTCATTATGATTACACATAGGGCTGCATAAAAAATGTACATGACAGCTGATTGAAAAAATAGAATGTTTTAAAACAAAATGGCCAAATCTTAACAAGAGATAATATCTATAAAGAGATATTGTATAATATATGCATAAAGGCCAATCAAAAAAGTGAAAAAATGGGTGCACATAATTTGATTTGATTTTAATACTTGATATACTGCTTAATGTGCTAGAGTGGTTTACAAAACTAAAACATCAACAAACAGTAACAGTCAAACCTCATAAGAATATAACCCACCCCTCTATGCAATAATCATTTCTTCATCATATCTAAATGCATAAATTAACCTTGAAACCATACAAGTTTACATGATTCCCTAAAAACAGTTCACTTTACAATATAACTTATTGAAGAGCCAAATTTTCAACAACTTTTGAAAACTCAAATAACTCTGTGTAGATTGCAACTCAACCGGAAATTTATTCCACATCTTTGGTCCCACATAACAAAAAACCCTGTTAAGTGTTCTAATCGGTCTTACTTGAGCCAAGGATGGCAGTTGGAGCATATGTTTTTGGGGTGAATGTAAAAAACATGTTGGTTTATATCTCTTCAATTTATCTGGCAAATATTTAGGAGCATTCCATTTTAAGGCTTTAAGCATCATACACAAAATTTTAAAAATAATGTGGTTATCTGTATTAGATAACCATGTAAATCGAATCAATATAAATGTAACATGGTCTGATTTATTTTTTGCAGCTATCAATTTGGCCACAGTATTTTGTAACAACTGTATTCTTACAAAACAATTTTTACTTAGATTACTGCACAATGAATTGCAATAGTCTGATTTATTAATGCATGCAGCAATTTTCACTAAATTGAATTTAGTCAAAAATGGTTTTAATTGTTTTGATTAGCATGGTTGACCCAAAAAAAACCAGCCTTTAACTATTGCCCCAATATGACTGAAATTTATGGAAGAATCATAATACATTCCCAGAGATTTAATTTTTTCCACCAATAGCAATTCCACACCATTAATCTTAGACACCGATCCCAATTTTTTTTTTCTGTTGTGACACCCACATAGCCCTTGATATTTACATTCAGCACCAAATCATGAGCACTGAACCACTCATGCAGCCTCCCTAATTTTTCCTCAATACAGTAGAATCTCAGTTAACTGGTACTGCACACTCGCCCAACCAGCAAAAAAATCACCAGGGGGAAAAGTCCCCTGAAGCACCAGCGGTAGCAGTCCTGAGCCACAAACCCCCCTTCCTCCCTCAAGCCCCAAAGCAGTAGAAACAGCAGTGTCAGTCCTGAACCATGAACCTCGCTTCCCTCCCAACCCAAAGTACCAGCATGGCAGTGGTCCTGAGCCGCAAATCTCCCATCCCTCTCAAGCCCTGAAGCAGTAGAGGCGGTGGCAGCCTGAGCCATGAACCCCCTCCCATCCCCCACCCCCAAAGCACCAGTACAGCAGTGATTGTGAGCCGCAAACCCCCTCCCTCCCTCCTTCAAGCCCTGAAGCAGCAGAAGCAGGTGGCGGTCCTGAGCCATGAACCTCCTTGCTCCCTTCCTCCCTTCTTTACCCGATCAGCAGGAGGCATCACTCAAAACAGGTGCTCGTGGACAACCCCAGCAGGACCTTTCCTCTGATGCATCACATGTCAGAGGAAAAGCTCTGCCGGGGCTGGCTTCAAGCAGCCTGTTTTGTGTGATGCCTTGTACTGACCGGCTGCCGCTTTGGGTAAGGAAGGGAGGGAGGGAGCAAGGAGGTTCATGGCTCAGGACCACTGGCTGCTTCTGTTGCTTCAGGCCTTGAGGAAAGGAGGGGGGGGGGAGTTATGGCTCAGGGCCACTGCCGCCCTGGTACTTCAGGGAGGGAGGGAGGGAGGGAATTGAGATCTGGCAGACACTCCTTGTACATTACTGTAGTAATTCCCAGTGAACCAGAAAAGCAGTTAACTAGCATCTACCAATCCCCAAGGGTTCCAAATAACTGAAATTCTACTGTATTATTTATAATTTTTGATCATCTTTCAGAAGATTGCGTTAAAAAAAATGTATGATTGATGAGAAAAAAAAAGCTCAGGACAAAATGGCTAAATTGCTATATGGAAAGATGTTTGTTTATTTATACTTTATATACTGTCTTTTACTGAAGGACAGACCAAATATGAAACTAAAAAGGGGAAAATCAGAAAATGAAATCCTTTTAAAATATGACAGTCAACTACCATTGAGCATATGTTCAAAATCAAAACTAAAAGTTAAAAACTGTTGGAAAAGGACTCGCAATCCCCAAGGAGACCAAAGATCCAAAGAGTTCCCAAACGCCAGTCAGAAAAGATGGGTTTTTAACTTGGTTTTAAACTTCTTAATAGATACGGAATGATAATGGGAGGGTATTCCAAAGTAACAGTGACATGTAGAAAAATGCTGAGTGATGAGTTTATTCTAAATGAGCCTGTGAAGATGATGGAATGAATAAATGCTGTTCATAGACTGATCAACTTTGAAGTCACTATGGAGGCGAGATTAGTAAGATAAGGAGGTCATTTAAAAATGGCACAGTGTGTCAATGTAAGTATTTTATAGTGGTAACTGTATTGAACTAGAAGCCAGTGAAGTTTTATCGAGAGTAGTGAAATGTGATCAAATCTTTTAGCATTGAAAAGAAAGCCAGCTGCTCTGTTTGAAGAAGTTGAAGTCACTTAGGCCCAAATTCTGTAACTGGTGCCTAATGTTAGGCACCTATTTCAGGGGCATCCATTTCGATAGGTGCCTATCTAAATTGATTAACAAGCTCAATTAAGCTTTTTAATCAGCAATAATTGAAATAAAGGCACCTATCAAGAAAGAGCAATTCTGCAACAAAGCACCGCTATAAATTTAGGCAGCCTTCAAAAAAAAATAGGTGCTATGCATGTTGGGCGTGGTTACGTGTTAGGTGCCTTGTTGCAGAATCGCTGTTCTTGAGCGTGCTTAAGTGCTCAGCTAGGCGCCTAACTTTTAGTTGTGCCTAGAGCTGGCCTATTTATTGGGCATACTCAAAACGTTGTAATGGACTACGTCCTCTCAAAAAATACAGTCAACAGGCAAAACGAGAGAACTTATAAGAATGAAAGATCTTGTATTTACAAATTGCACTAATATGCTCTCAGAAACCTGTGTTTTCCAAACACTTGAGTGTTAGAAATAAATAAGTGTTTGGAAAACACAGGTTTCTGAGAGCATATTAGTGCAATTTGTAAATACAAGATCTTTCATTCTTATAAGTTCTCTCGTTTTGCCTGTTGACTATTTATTGGGCGCCTCCAAAATAGGTGCCGCTTAGCGTGATTCATTAAACAGCACCCAATTTTACCTGAATCGCAATGAACAGTGCCTAAGTCAGCGCCTACCTTTTGGGCGCTTCTTATAGAATTTACCCTTTAATCTGATAATGAGGCAATCTTGCAAAAACCATGTTACAATAGTCAAGTCTTATAAGAAATAATGAGGTTAAAGAGGGTATATGTGTAATAGCCAACCAAAAAAAAACTCAGAATGATTGAGTGTTTGGAACACTGACTACAGCAAAGTGTACTTGTTTAGTTATTAGCAAGTACACTTCCCCTTCCGTATTCGCAGTTTCACCAATTGCGGTTTCGGTTATTCGTGGTTTTTCAATTGCAGGCTCCGCCCTCCCAAAAAATTACATCGGAGAAAATCGCTGCTCCCAGCGTTGTATAGAGAAAATCCCTGCACTTTCTTCACAGGAACAGGTCAGGTTATTTGTAGTTTTAGCATATTCTCTAGGGTTTTTAACAGAAAGCCATGAATAACATACAAAAAGTTATTTGGGTTTTTCAGTATTCGCTGAGATGTTTATCCCCTATCACCGCGAATACGGAGGGGGAAGTATATGTTAAATTTATTTTTCACAATACAGTATAGATATTGAAGGTTCATTTAACAAAATACTGCTAGAATTTTTTGCATAAAATGTATTTTCATCAATGTATCATTGCTGAGTGTGAAAACATAGAAGTTATATAATACCAAGAAATGTGTTCCTTCAAGCAAAAATAATAGCAAATTTTAAGAAAAACGGAGCTTCATGCAATCAGTGGCTTTGAGTGACACCAAGAAGGGCTTAAAATATATATTTTTTTAAATTTTCTGATCATGCATAATCAAATTCATGAGAAAAACTTCAATTTGCACAGTGTTTCCAACTTTAGCTTTTTCTGGACAACCCTAGAGCCCAGGATCAGAGGTGACTGTTGAAGGTACAACTTTAGGCTCTGCTTCTCTTTCATAGCTAGGTTCACTTTTAGATAATGTCTAAGGATATTTATCCCAGGACAAGCAGGCAGCATATTCTCTACATGTGGGTGACGTCATCCACGGATCCCCTTTGTGGACAGCTTTTCAAGCAAACTTGATTGAAGATCTTAAAGTTTGCTAGTGCTGCACCGCGCATGCGTGTGCCTTCCCGCTCAGCTAGATGGCGCATTTCCTCAACGTGGTCCTCAGTTCTTAGTTTTCCGCGGAGCTAGGAAACTCTGTCTCTCTTCTCTGCGATCCTAAGTGCCTTTCTTGCACTGCGGCTTCTTTTCTTGTTTTCTAGTTGGAAGTCGCTGTGCTCTGCGTCTTTCTCTCCCAAAAAAAAAGAAAAGTGATATTTTTTGGGTTTTCTTCATCATTTAGCGACCGGGGGATCCTGGTTTTTTCTTGGCTGGCGGGCCTCGCGTGGCTGCGGCCTTCTTTTTTACCATATGTCCCGGCCTCTTACCGGGTTCAAGAAGTGCACACAGTGCGGTCGAGTAATTTCTATCACCGTTGGTGTATCCTTTGCCTCGGTGTTGATCACCCTACGGACTCTTGTCCCCGTTGTGCCACCCTCCAACCTCGGGCTCTTCGTCGGCGTCGGGCCAAGATTCTGGACCTCTTCGCCCTGGAAGCTGACCGCACTTCGACACCGGTCTTGGCCTCGACCTCGGCCTCGACTTCGGCCTCGAAGACCTCAGTCCCGATCAAGTCACCCTCGACTTTGAAGGCCTCGGCGGCTCCGGCTTCGAAGACCTCGATCTCGGGTAAGTCTCCTCTTCTTCCTTCAGGTTCAGCTCAGCTACTGAAGAAGCCGTCCTCAGAGTCTCTGGCCACCCATGCATTGAGTGTAGTCCTGCCGGCCTCGACGAGACCTCCTCCCAAGCGTGCCTCCACATTAAGGGAATACTCTACATCGAGGTTGCCCTCGGAGCGCACGGCTGCACCAGTATGTTCAAATCCTTTGGTCTCGGTGCCGATATTCGAGGATATGCTTAGGCTATCTTAACCTCGCAGATCTCCTCTGCTTTAGCTCAGCTTGCCCCGGCCTCGACCTCGCTCGTTGCGGACCAGCCTGAGCGTCGCTTCGAGGGCTCTCGAGGCAAGGTGCGTCGGTCTCGACGCTTGTCCTCGAGTGACTCCTCTCCTGTTCCCTCGAGGCGGACTTCTCCCGCTGCCTTGCCTCGTTCGAAGCGCCGATCAAGGCGTACTTCTTCCTCAAGGCGGAGGTCTGCCAAGCAGTCCAGGGACTCTTCCCCGAAGCGGGGTAGGTCACCAGGCCTTCGCACTACGGGTTCCATCAAGCCGTCAGACCTCATACTGTCTGACCCTAGTCTTCTATGCTCTCCTGTTCTGTCTTGGTCCCCGGACCGAGGAGCCCCGAGGTCGAAAACTCCCGCCTCCCTCCCTCGTCGACAGGCCTATTCTTCCCGAGGCTCGCCAAGGCGGGCACCCCGGACCCCCAGGTCCTTGCCGTCCAGGCTTTCTCAGCGCAAGCCGTCCTCGACCCCCCCCCCTCGTTCTTTCAGCGGGGCCTCCTCGACGTCCATGCTTGTTGACACTGACTTGCCGGCGCAGTATTCGAGGGAGGCTTCCACCTCGTTTTCTGCTGCCCCGAAATCTCACTCAGCTTCCCCCCTTGAGGGGCCTTCTGCAAGCCGGCCGTCCTCTTTCACCAGGTTCGTGGTGGACATAGCAAAGCGCTGCAATTGGACCTCCAGTCTGATTCCAGGTATACCCAGGAATATTTGGAGGAGATGGAGCTTCCTTATCCACCAAAGAAATCCCTTCACCTCCCTTTGAATCCGGTTTTGCAGCAGACTTTCTTCCGGAATTTGGAGACCCCTTACGCCATCCCGGCCATTCCGTCCAAAATGGAATCCCAGTACCTGTAAAGGGTTTTAGAAGGCTCAACTCTCCCACAAGTCCCTGGTGGTGAAGTCTTCCCTGAAGAAGTCTAATCCTTCCAAGGTCTACACGGCGGTTCCGCCTGGCCGGGAAGGCAGGACTATGGATAAGTTTGGCAGACGTCTGTACCAAAATTCGATGATGGTGAACAGGGTTCTGAATTACAATTTTACTTTCACAACCTATCTCAAGAAGTGCATCAAATCCATGCCCTCTTTTCAGGCTGATTTGCCAGTCCATCACCGGTCGGAATTTTGCCGGCTCCTGGATACGCTGTCGCAGATTCGACTGTATATGTTCTAGGCGACCTATGATTCCTTTGAACTATCCTTGCGGGTGTCCGCCTTTGCGGTGGCCATGCGCTGTCTGGCTTGGCTCCACATAGTAGATATAGCCCGAATCTGCAGGATAGGCTGGCGAATCTCCCGTGCCTTGGCAACGAGCTCTTTGATGACTCCATCGAGGCAGCCACCAAACGCCTCTCCGAGTATGAGCGCTCCTTTGCCTCCTTGGTCCGACCCAAGGCGAAGCCCGCACTTCCTATGTCGTACAAGTTGCCTCCCCAGCGCTATCCGCCGAAGTCGGCTTTTTCCAGGCCGCCTCCTCGACGTCCGAAGCAGCAGAGGGCCCCTCAGAGGCCTCAGACCCCTGCGACGGCTAAGCCTATGCCCTCCTTTTAACTGTCTCGGTTGGAAAGGACTGGCCCCCTCCGTCCTCGAGCCTTCTCCTCTACCTATAGGGTGCCACCTCAGTGCTTTTTATCACCAATGTGCACTGATGACTACGGACAATTGGGTCCTCTCCATCATCAGAGAGGGGTATTCACTGCACTTCTGGGCATCGCCTCCGGGCCTGCCCCCAAGAGAGTGTCCTTCCTACAGAGCGCAACTTCCTCTTCTTCTCCAGGAGGCTCATGCCCTCCTTTGCCTCTGAGCAGTGGAGGAGGTCCCTTTGTGTCAGCGGGGCACCAGTTTCTATTCCCGGTACTTTCTGGTACCCAAAAAGACCGGGGACCTGCGCCCTATCCTGGACCTCCAAGTCTTGAACAAGTTCCTGGTCAAGGAGAAGTTCTGTACGCTCTCTCTTCCCACGTTGTATCCCCTGCTGGACGAGTGGGACTGATTATGCTCCCTGGACCTGAAGGAGGCCTACACTCACATCCCGATCCACCCAGCCTCTCGAAGGTTCCTTCGCTTTCAGGTGGGAGACCTTCACCTGCAGTATCAGGTCCTCCCGTTCGGGCTCGCTTCATCCCCACGAGTCTTCACCAAGTACCTCGTGGTGGTGGCGGCGGCCCTGCGGTCGCAGGGTCTTCAAGTGTTCCCGTACCTCGACATCTGGCTTATCAAAGCGCCTTCGAGGCAGGTGGTTATTTCAACGACCCAACGGACTATTACGTTCCTTCAGCATCTAGGTTTCGAGGTCAACTTTCCCAAGTCACAGTTGTGCCCCTCTCAGTGTAGTTCATTGGGGTGGTTCTGGATACGGTTCACCTCCGCTCGTTTCTGCCTCAACCTCGGCAGGCCGCCCTCATCCACCTGTGCCGGCAGGTCTCTCTTCAGTCCACGGCCTCCGCCAAGCAGATGATGATCCTGTTGGGACACATGGCTTCCACCGTTCATGTGACTCCTTTTGCCAGACTTCACCTCTGAATACCTCAGTGGAGCCAAGACCGGGATCCCCCCTCTCAGCGCATTGCGGTGACTCCCTCTTTGAGGCGTTCGCTCCGTTGGTGGACGCACTCTTCCAATCTTTCGAGAGGTTTTCTCTTTCTTGCACCCCCGCTGCAGAAGGTCCTAACAACAGACTCCTCCACGTATGCCTGGGGGGCTCACCTCGATGGCCTCCGGACCCAGGGTCTTTGGTTGAGCGCCGACCGCCGGTGCCACATCAACCTGCTGGAGCTTCGGGCCATTTACAATGCCCTGGTCGCCTTTCGGCATTTGCTTCAGGATCAAATAGTCCTGGTGCGCACGGATAACCAGGTGGCGATGTATTACGTGAACAAGCAGGGGGGTACGGGTTCCCTGTCTCTTTGCTGGGAGGCTCTTCGACTCTGGGGCGATACACCACAACATCTTCCTTCGGGCGGTCTACATCCAAGGCGAGCACAACTGCCTGGCAGACAGGTTGAGTCACCTTCTCCAGCCGCACGAATGGTCGCTCCATTCCTCGACGCTGCATCAGATGTTTGCTCGATGGGGGACGCCACAGATAGATCTGTTCGCCTCGCCCCTCAACCACAAGTTGCCTCACTTCCGCTCCAGGATTTACTCCTCGGATTGTCTCGAGGCGGATGCTTTCCTTCTGGATTGGACAGACCGGTTCCTTTACGCGTTCCCTCCATTTCCTCTGATTCTGAAGACTCTCATCCAGCTCAGGTTGGTTCACGCCACCATGATTTTGATAGCTCCACAGTGGCCCAGATAACTATGGCTGTCCCTTCTGCCTTGCCTCAGTGTCAGGGAACCTCTGCTGCTGCCTGTGTTTCCTTCTCTGCTGTCTCAGAGTCAAGGTTCGCTGCTTCATCCCAATCTGCAATCTCTACACTTAACAGCTTGGTTCCTCTCCACGTGACTCCCTCCTTTGGTTTCTCTCAGTCGGTACGGGATGTTCTCGAGGCCTCTAGGAAGAGTTCCACTCAGCAATGCTACTCCCAGAAATGGACAAGATTTGCTGCGTGGTGTGCTACGCATCGCATGGAGCTACTGTCTGCCTCCTTGTCTTCTGTGCTGGATTATCTGTTGCACTTGTCTTGGTCTGGTCTCAAGTCGACATTTATTCGAGTCCACCTCAGTGCGATTGCTGCTTGATAGGAAACCGCTCTCTATCCATCCAGTGGTTTCCCGATTTATGAAGGGCCTCTTCAATGTTCATCCTCCACTCAAACCTCCCCCGGTGGTTTGGGATCTTAATGTGGTTCTGGCTCAATTGATGAAACCTCCATTTGCACCCATTGATAAGGCTCATCTGAAGTATCTCACTTGGAAGATGGTGTCCTGATTGCCCGCAGAGTCAGTGAGCTGCAGGCTTTGGTTGTGGACCCGCCTTTTACTGTTTTTCATCATGACAAGGTGTCCTTCATACTCATCCTAAGTTCTTGCCTAAGGTGGTTTCGGATTTCCACCTTAACCAGTCCATTGTTCTTCCGGTGTTTTTTCCTAAACCCCACTCTCATCCCGGAGAAGTGGCGCTTCACACTCTTAACTGTAAGAGGGCATTGGCTTTTTACCTCCAACGCACCCAATCTCATTGGACAGCTCCTCAACTCTTCATATCTTTCGATCCAAATCGGTTGGGGCGTCCTGTTTCCAAGCGCACCTTGTCCAACTGGTTAGCTGCTTGTATTTCGTTCTTCTACATCAGGCTGGTCTCCCGCTGCAGGATCGGGTCACGGGGCATAAAGTCCGAGCGATGGCGGAGATCTGCAAGGCCGCCACTTGGTCCTCGGTTCATACCTTCACCTCTCACTACTGTCTGGATACTTTCTCCAGGCGCGACGGCCAGTTCGACCAGTCGGTTTTGCGTAATCTGTTCTCCTAAATTGCCAACTCTCCCACCATCCCTTCCTTGTTAGCTTGGAGGTCACCTACATGTAGAGAATATGCTGCTTGCTTGTCCTGGGATAAAGCATAGTTACTTACCGTAACAGGTGTTATCCAGGGACAGCAGGCAGATATTCTCGCAACCCTCCCTGGGTTGGCTTCTTTGCTAGCTATCTAAACTGAGGACCACGTTGAGGAGAGGCGCCCTCTAGCTGAGTGGGAAGGCGCATGCATGCGCGGTGCAGCACTAGCAAACTTTAAGATCTTCAATCAAGTTTGCTTGAAAAGCTGTCCGCGACGGGGCTCCGTGGATGACGTCACCCACATGTAGAGAATATCTGCCTGCTGTCCCTGGATAACACCTGTGTTGTGCTGTCATATATCTGGCCTGTTAAATCATTTCTTCCAATTGTAAATGAAGAAACACCACAAGTAAAATCTTTGCAAAATAAATTGTTTTATTAATAATGTTTTTTGAATGCGTTCTGCACAAACAGGACTAATGACCGACTTGTAACTGCTGTTTGATTCAGATTGAAAAGTGTGGAGAATACTCTTCGTATTAAGATTTTTGAATTTCCCATATGAAATGAATGTTACAGTGAGGAATATGTTATAAAAATATATTGTGGAACTTTTGCTATATCTGAAGATCCAATATTGCCAATAATTCATCTTTTTCTATCAGAGAAAAATGTGGAATTAATATCCTAGAAAAAAAAATTGGAACTTTGAAAGATTAGTTTGGGCTTCAAGGCTGCACCTGTGCAACTATGTTAATTACTTTGTCTACTAATATGGACAGAGATTGACAGTTGTTGCTATGGTTTAAGAACAGAGAGTGAGCAGTTTATGGGAGGAATGAGTTTGTCAATTCCTAATTTATCCTGGGAGACCCCAAAAAGTGCTATCAATTTATATTGCTTTGCTTTGCCTTGTGTTCTGCCTTGATCTTTATGGATGGGGCTACTTGTTAAATGGAATCTATTAAGAGATCTGCTATATAATTAATACACAATCTGTTTCTATGTTAATAATTTCCTTTTATTCTCCTTGATTGTGTTGGATCCCTCACAGTAATGGACTATTGCTTAGCAAAATATTTTTCCTCAGTGTGAAATTACCATTATTTTTGTATTTTGTTGCTTGGCTTTTCTATACAAGGTTTTTAGTTTGTATTTAGAGAAATCTGATTTAAAAAATTCCTCTAAGCAATTGGTGGTCTTAAATTTATGCCAAGCACGCCTTCTTTTGTATTTGCCATTCACTGTGGAATCAAGGATTGCCATGGTTTACAGGAATAGAATATTCTTTGATGGGTACAACCATATACAGGGTTTTGCAAAACATTATATCACAATCTTTAGCCTAACTCAGTGGTTCCCAATCTTGGTCCTAGAACCAGTCAGTCAGGTTTTCAGGTTATCCAGAATGAATATTAATGAGATATTTGTATGTAATAGAGGCAGTTCATGCAAATCTCTCATTAATATTCATTGTGGTTATCCTGAAAACCTAACTGGCTGGGGTAACTTCAGGACCAGGTTTGGAAACCACTGGCCTAACTGTTAAATCTTTAGAAAGTGTCTTCTGAAAATGACATGCAGACATTCATTCACTTGCACATCTCCATTAAGAGTATGTAATTTGCGAGTAGTTTGTGTAATGCAGTGTATCGCAAACTGCCTCCTGAGATTCCAAGTGTGTCACGGCACACTGAGGAGGAAGAGAGGTACCAGCCAGCTGACTTGCCAGAGGTTCTCAACATGCAGTATGGCACCAGCGCTGCATGTCTAGCAAATTCCTGATGCCGTCGCTGGACTCCTGCCTTCCTCGTCTTCTCTCCCCACCGCCGGACCAGCAGCGGAAGCTTAGTGTGAATTTAACTTTACCACATAGCTGCCACTAGAATTAGTTTAGATGCAGTCTCATCACGCAGCCTCGGGGCCTTTGCTAGGCTGGTCCACTTTGATGATGTAACCTCCTCTTTCGTCAGAGGCGGGCCAGCCTAGCAAATGCCCCGAGATTGCCTGATGGAACCGCGTCTAAACTATTGCTAGCGGCAGCTGTGTGGGGAAGTTAAAAGCACAGGGAGCTGCCACTAGAGAGAGAAGAGGTACTGTTGGACAGGGGAGGAGGGAAAGGGAAGGGAAGTGTTGTACTGCTGGACAAGGGGGAGAGTGGTGCTGCTGGACAGGGGGGAGGGAAAGGGAAGGGAGAAGGGGTACTGCTAGACAGGGGAGAAGGGAAAGGGAAGTGAGGTACTGCTGGACATGGGGGAGAGGGAGTGGTGCTGCTGGACAGGGGGAGGAAAAGGGAAGAGAGAAGAGTGCTGCTGGACCTGGCAGAAAGGGAGGGAAAGGAAAGGTGCTGCACATTGGAGGGGAGGGTGAGATGGTGCAAGTGGGAATATCATATTAGTTATGAGTGTGGTTGGGGGAGGGAAGGCAAGAAAATTTTTGCAGGAGGAGTGAGTGATGAGAGAGGGAGAAATGTGCATGAGGAGACAGCACGTTGAGTTGGAGGTGGGAAGGACGGACGTCACTCGAGGGAAGATGCAAGGAGAGGGAGAGAGAGAAAGCATGAAGGAGGCAGAAAGTGTTGGACTCATGGAGAGGGTGAGATGGATGGGGAGGATGGAAAGGAGAAATGTCATACCCTGGGGAAGGGTTGAGGGCAGAGAGTGAGAAGTTGGACTCATGGAGAGAAGTTGGTTGGGGGAGGGAAGGAGGATCGGAGGAGAAGCTGCATGCAGGTGGAAGAGAATGTTGGACTGGTGGAAAGGAGGGAGAAATGTTGGACCACTGAGAGGAGGGAGGGAAGGATAGAGAGATAGGAAGGGAAGGGAAGACATAGAAAAGAAGATTTTGAGAAGAAAACAGAAAAATAGAAACATTGAATGTTAAGTTAATGCCAAAGGTGGATGCAAGGCAGAAAGTGAAAGAGAGAGAAACAGTCATTGGAAAAGAAGGCACTGGAAATATAGTTAAAAGCACAGAAAAATTGGTGTCAGGTCAAAAGCGCGCCGGGACAAAGGCGCGCCCAGACAATTGAGCGCAGCGCGGAGGTGCGCACCGCTCAAAATTACTGTTTTTAGGGCTCCGACAGGGGGTGGGGTGGGGGGCAAACCCCCCACTTTACTTAATAGACATCGCACCACGTTGTGGGGGGGTTTGGGGGGTTGTAACCCCCCACATTTTACTGAAAACTTCACTTTTTCCCTGTTTTTAGGGAAAAAGTTAAGTTTACAGTAAAATGTGGAGGGTTACAACCCCCCAAACCCCCATAACGCCGGCGCAATGTCTATTAAGTAAAGTGGGGGGGGGGTCACGTGATGCGGAGCTAGAGAGCAGACGCGTGTGCCTCGAGCTCCTGAGCCCCACTCTCCTTATCAGCAATTTGGCCCTGGCAACTTCACTTCCCCCTGCTCCTACTTAATCTCGGCGACGCCCGATTTCAGCGGCGGTTGTCTACGGCCCGGGGACCCGATGGCTGCTAAAACGCTGCGTCGGGAGAAAGAAAAATTAAAACCGGCGGATCCTAAGATGGCGGACGGCGAGGGCCCGGATAGGAGGATGGTAAACCCTGCATGGCTACAGGCGATCGTGTCGGAGGTGAAGGACGCCATTAAATCATCCTTAGATCCGCGTCTTCAATCCATCACGGACAAGTTGGAGGTGGTGGACGGCCGTTTGGAGTCTCTGAGGGGAGAGTTTGCGGGTTGCTGCCAGAGAGTGTCTGCGCTAGAGGACACCGTGGCTCAGGTTTCCACCACACAGACCGACCTGCAAGCCCGGGTCCGATCTCTGGAGGATAAGCTGGATGACGCGGAGAATCGCTCTCGACGGGGGAATCTGCGACTGGTGGGCTTGCCGGAATCAGTTACCGAAGCGGAACTTCGCGAGTTTTTGGAGCGCTGGCTGGTTGAGACCTTGGAGTTGCATTCTGCAGCGGGGCCCCTGTGGATTGAACGAGCTCACCGGCTTGGACCTCGGCGGGCCCCTTCTGAAAAGCCGCGGGTGGTGATCTTTAAGCTCCTTAACTATGTGCACAAAATGGAGATCCTCCGCGCCATCCGACAGAAGGGGCCACTCCTTTACGAAAATCACCGCGTCCTATGCTTCCAGGATTACTCTCCTCGGGTCTCCAGTCAGCGGCGAGCCTATGCCTCCCTCTGCGCGGATCTGCACCGCAAACACGTGCAGTTCGCATTGCTATATCCTGCAAAGCTTAAGATCTTTTACGAGGGTAAACCTCACTTCTTCGACACCCTGCAGGCCGCATCACGCTTTGTGGCCCAGATGGCGATCCCCTCTACCAGCTCTGCTACCCCATAGAGTTGATGGGTCCATGCTGTGGGCTGCTAGTGTGTTTGACCTATGCGCTGGATCTATGATTTTGTGACTTTTGGACTTGTTACCATCTGCCACCCCTGCCAGCCGGCCTGTTGACTTTGCTGGTAGCCCCGGGTGGGGGAGGGGATTCCCCTCCTTCGTCCTTGGGAGCTCCCTTGGATGGGGCCTGCTGTTCCTGGCTTGGGGAACTTGCGACCAGCTTATGATTCTCTGTTATGCAATTTGGGCTGATGTGCCTTACCTTTGTTACATTTAATTTATTTTATTTGGGACCCTTTTGTTGATCGCATTGGTGTCTGGCGGGGTGTTTGCTTGTGGGGGCGGGGTGTGTATGTGTAGTGGATGTATTAGGGTGCTAGGTGTACTGGTGGAACTGTGAGGGTGGGAGTGGGAGTTCTGAGGTTGTTTCTTTATCTTTCTTGTTCCTCTGGGATTGGATGCTTGATGGGACGTGTAGAATTGGGCTACGGATGGCTGTACTTTTTTCTGCTCTATGGTGGGGACTAGCGGCCACTCTATCCCTTGACTCTGGTTCCGGCTGCTCGGGGTTTGGAGAGGGGGGGTTTGCTGTGGGGGGAGGTCCTTTTGCAGCGGATTAGCCCCCTTTTTCCCCTTCAGTAGGGGCTTCTTAGTAGGGTTCTTGGGTTTGGATGTGGGGGGTTTGTGTATTTGTTGCTGGGTTTGGACAGAACGAGGGGGGCTCTGGGGGCTCGAGGCGACCCTGGTTGTCCTCAGGGACGCAGATGTTTCACGGGGGGGGCAGGGGGGCTATCCCAATGGGGATTAGGGGACAGGGGGATTGTTGGGAGTGGGGGGGTTGCTAGGGACGGATCTCTTTCCTTCTTTTTTTTTCTTCTGCTTGTTCAGGTATTTTTGGTTTCAGTAAAATTCTTCTTCTAGTTGCCTGGAGGTCTGGCTGGGGGGGGGTCTCTCCCGGGGCTCAAGGCCTCAGTAAGCACTTTGGGAGTTTGCTCACCGCTGAGATAGAGTTGAGGATTTGGTGGGTCTGTAGGCTGGGGCGGCCTCACCATCCTTATACTCCATTGCTGGGTTGTCCTATGTTCTGGGCCTTTATGGCTTCTGATGGTTAAATTCATATCTTGGAATGTTAACGGGGTTACTTCACCTGTTAAGAGACAGAAAATATTGCAGACCCTAAACAGACACAGGGCAGATGTTGCCTTCTTACAGGAGACGCACCTGACCTCTTCGGAACATGATAAATTTGCTCGCTGGTGGGTGGGGAGGGTGGTGGGAGCAGCCGCTGTACACCGTAAGTCTGGGGTATTGATTCTTTTGCGCAGGACTTTGGACGCTGTAGTACACGGGGTTTATGAGGACCCACTAGGAAGGTTTGTGCTGGCTCATGTCACGTTGGCTAGAAAGTCTTTTCTCCTTTGTAATATTTACGCACCAAATGTCTATGATAAAGTATTTTACACTCGCCTGTTTAAAGCGCTGACCGGGTTTCCTGGGGTACCCTTGGTAATGGGTGGTGATTTTAATATTGTTCATGAGCCTTGTTTAGATAAGTCTGATCCCCGTCCCCATGAGCGCAGGGATTCGTCTAGGGGAATCCCCCTGCTGTGTTCTTCTTTAGATCTGGTGGACATTTGGCGCGTGCTGCATCCCGGGGAACGTGATTATACGCATTTGTCCCGGGCTCACGGTACCCAATCCCGGATTGATTATTGGCTCTTCTCTTCTAGCCTTTTTTCTTCGGTGAGAGATGCGGGGATTGGCCCATATTGCGTTTCTGATCATGCTTTTGTTTGGAGTACTTTGGATATGGGGACGGGCAATGTGGGCTCCCGGAGATGGCGGTTCCCGCCCGCGTTGTACAAAGACCCAGGGTTTCCTGATCATCTGCTTCAGAAGTGGAAGGATTATCAACTTCATAATGCAGGTCATATGGATGATCCTGTCCTGTTCTGGGACGCAGCCAAGGCTGTGCTCCGTGGGGAAATAATCGCGTATGCTAGTTTCAAAAGGAGGGCACGGGATCGGGAGATCTTACGCTTAGAAAAACAGGTGAGGGCTGCTCGGATGTGGTATGCTTGTGCTCCGACGCCTTGGCGACGTAGTAATCTATTGGCGTCTCAGGCCTCACTAAATGAGTTGCTGCAGGCTCGCTCTGCTCGCTCGATGCTATATTTTAAACATCAATTCCATTTGCATGGCAATAAGGGGGGTAGGCTGTTAGCTAATCTGGTTCGGACGGCGGACGGTCCTCGCCGAGTGCTGCAGGTGGTGGGGGAGGGGGGCGGCTTGGTGGGCTCGGATGCTGAGATAGTGTCGGTTTTTCGCACCTTTTATCAGCAGTTATATTCCCGGCCTGACGAGCCGGACTTACCTAGTGATCTTTATTTAGATAATGTTTCTGTGCCTAAAGTGACTGCTCTTCAACTCCAGCGGTTGAATGCGCCCATCTCCACTGATGAAGTGGCCCTGGCAATTCAATCTAGTCAGTTGTGGAAGGCGCCGGGCCCGGATGGCTTTCGAGCTGAATTCTATAAATTACTTTCAATGGAGATAGCTCCTCTTTTGGCCTCCACCTTTACTGTTTACGTTACACAGGGATCTCTGCCACTGTCTTTACGCGATGCTCACATAGTACTACTCTTGAAACCGGGACGTGATCCCACATTGGCGGGTTCCTATCATCCGATTTCCCTCCTTAACTTGGAGGCCAAGTTTTTTGCGAAAATTTTGGCCAACCGATTGGCGGGTGTCCTCCCTGACCTGGTCGATGATTCTCAGGTTGGATTTGTTCGGACCCGTCAGAGCTCCAGAAACATCCGACGTCTTTTGACTTCTTTGGAGTTTGTCGCTTCTCGTCGCGTGCCTTCTCTGTTGGTCAGTTTTGATGCAGAGAAGGCCTTTGATAGGGTCTCTTGGCCCTTCATGTTTGCCACGCTTCGACATTATGGTTTTGCTGGGTTCTTTCTCGAGGCCATTAATGCTCTTTATGCTTCCCCGTCGGCGGCACTTTGGGTGAATGGTATCCTTTCTGAGTCTTTTGATATCCGGAAGGGCACGCGGCAGGGATGTCCGTTGTCCCCCTTGTTGTTTGTTCTTACGTTGGATCCGTTGATTCGGGAAGTGCTGCAGAACCCTGACATTAGTGGGGTTCGTATTGGTCGGGAGTCTTTCGTGGTTTCTGCATTTGCGGATGATCTCCTTGTACATCTTACTAATCCAGCTACCTCATTGCCTGCTCTACTGATGGCGATAGCTGAATATGGTGATTTCTCCGGTTTTCGGTTGAATTTAGACAAGTCTTTAGCCCTTCCGACGGCCCCGGAGGTTCGGGATTCCTGGCCGGGGATGTTCCCATTGCGTTGGGCGACCGGTGCTTTTCGTTACTTGGGGATCCAGTTGACCTCTTCGGTCGCTACTCTTAAGCAGACCAACTTACGCTTGCTTTTGGATTATACTCGTCAACGGCTGGACCGATGGAAATTTTTTCCCCTTTCGGTGCATGGTCGTATTCACCTTTTTAATATGATTATATTTCCCAAATGGCTGTATGTCCTACAGTTATTACCTATACGCTTATTGCAGAAGGATCTCCGGGCATTTTATAGACTTCTTTCTAAGTTTCTTTGGAATGGGAAAAAACCGCGGATGCAGTTCCGTTTTTTGCTTGGGTCTTGGTCGAGGGGGGGCATGGGCGTCCCTGATTTGCAGAAATATAATCAGGCTTGCCTGCTCCGTTATCTGGGGGATTGGATACTGGACCAGAACGTCTATACTTGCTTTGCTTATGAACGGGCGTACTATTCTCCTTGGCATTTATCCTCCCTATTACATGCACCTCGATCTTCCGTGCCTTCTTCCTTACGCTCCAGCTTGTTGTTGGGATCTTTGCGTGATATCTGGAAGAGTTTGGTGTTGCTTTTAGGAGGGAGGCCGGGGGTTTCTGACCAGTTGCCTCTGCAGGGGAATCTTCAGTTCTTACCCGGTAATTCTTCGGCTTCCTTTAGGAGTTGGGGCCTACTTGGATTGACTACTTTGGAGCATGTCCTCACCGAGGCTGGGACTCTCTGCTCTTGGCCGGCACTTCGACTACGGACGGGGATCAGGGAAACTGACTTTTTTGCGTATCTACAATTAGACCATTACGTTCATTCCTTGAGGGCGGAGGATTTGCAGCTGGGTTTGGGTGGCCGACTTCGCTCATTTTTCGCTAGTTTTGCTGATGGGGGGCTTTCGGTTTCCGCGTTGCATAAAGCTCTTTGTTTGTTGACCCCGCCTCGCTCTTGGGACTCTTTGTGTGCACAGTGGGCCCAGGATTTGGACCTTCTCCCGGCGGACTTGGATGTGGGAGGTCTTATTCGGCGCATCCCCACAGTCTCTGTTTCTGCTGAACTTAGGGAATGTCAGTTTCGGGTGCTCCATAGGGCTTATTTCACGAAGGTTCAGCTGTTCCACTCTGCCTTGACCGACTCTGATCAATGTGAGAAATGTAATGCTGCCCCAAACTCCTTCTTTCACGCTTTTTGGAGTTGTCCGATTGTTCAGTCCTTCTGGAGGAGGGTGGTCCGCTTTTTGGAGGCTCTGTTGGGCTGTCCTGTTCCTCTCACTCCAGTGGGGTTTCTCCTAGACAGATTTGAGGCTTTTCATTTATCGCCTGGAGTAGGTTGTTTATTCCTGCGGAAGGCGGGCTTGGTGGCCAAGAAGATTATCTTGACCGAGTGGGTGTCGGCTGACCCTCCTGCGTATTGGGCCTGGCGTAATCGGCTGCATGCATTGATGTTACTAGAGAGAGGTCAGGTGCGTACTTCCTTTCGTCAATCCAAGATTTTTCTGCGGGTCTGGAGACCCTATATTTATTCTCTGTCTCCTAGAATTCGGAGTTCGATTCTTAACACTTTGAGGCTTTGATCTGCTGGAGCGGTGGGCGTTGTTGCTCTGGGGTGCCCCTTCTTGGCCAAGGACCTCCTATTCCTTTATTTCTCTTTCTTATAATTTTAGTTAGGGGACGGGGAGGGGAGAGGTTTGGCATTTCTTCTCAGGGCTCATAAGAGTCAAGGGCTCTGTTTGCAGGGTATCTTTGTATATATTGTCTATGCCTTTCCATAGGTCAGCGCTTACAGTTCTCTGCTATCAGCTGTACATATTCTTGCTTCTCCGTCCCCCCCTCTTCTCTTTTTTTTTTTTTTTTTTTCTTCTTTTCTTTTCTCTTCTTCTCTTCTTCTGGAGGGGTGTTGGGTTGGGTGGAGGGGGGGAATGAGGTGGGAGGGGGGCGGGAAGGGGAGAGTTTGGAGAGTTGATATCTATTTGATGCATCGCCAGTGCCTTTCTTGTGTTTCCTTGCTCTGATTCTGCTGATGTTAGACGCATATCTGTCTTTGGCTAAGCGATGATGGACAATTTCTTGACATTTGCTCCGGCTCTCCCTGCTTTCTTTGATCTGTACATGTTTCTGATACTTCTGTATGTTTTTGAAAATTCAATAAACAGTTTGTACATAAGTAAAGTGGGGGGGTTCCCCAGCAAAACCCTCCGTCGGAGCCCCTAAAAACAGTAATTTTGAGCGGCGCGCACCTCCACGCTGCGCTCAATTGTCCGGGTGCGCCTTTGTCTTTCGCGCCATTGTCTATGAACCGAAAAATTAAGTCACCAGACAACAAAGATAGGGAAAATGATTTTATTTTCAATATAGTGATTGAAATGTATCAGTTTTGAGAATTTATATCTGCTGTGTATATTGTGTGTGTATATGAAAAATTAATGGAAAAAATTGTATTACAATTAGTAAAGGGGTGGGATTTGGGGCAGAGCTTAGGTGGGCCTAGGACAGAGCTTGGGAGGTTTGTGGTTGGGTACTCAGTTGATATTTGTTAGACTTAGGGGATACTTAACTTGAAAAACATTGCTGTAGGCAATCAGCTAGTGCTAGCACCTCTCCTTCTTTCCGACCCTCTTCCTGCTGGCACCCCCTACTGGCATCTCAGGGCCCGTCTGGAGGGCCTCTGCGTATACTTGGACATTGACGTGATGTCACACATGTACATGATGTCATCATGGTGATGTCTGCGCCCTTCTGGACGCTTCAAGCCGTGGCCTCTATCTTTAGTGTGTTCCGACTTGAGAAAGTTTGAGTGACACAGGAGTAATGCATTGTTTAGAGCAGGGGTGTCAAATGTCAGTCCTCGAGCGCCGCAATCCAGTCAGGTTTTCAGGATTTCCTCAATGACTATGCATGAGATCAATTGGCATACAATGAAACAGTGCATGCAAATAGATCTCATGCATATTCATTGGGGAAATCATGAAAATCCGACTGGATTGCGGCCCTTGAGGGCTGACATTTGACACCCCTGATTTAGAGGGAACTTCATACCAAAGGATATGTACTGGTAAAAGGAAATGAATGATCAGACCAAGTAAATGTGTCTGGTACAAGCATATCCCTGTCTGATGTTAACCCTAGGTCAAGACACTGACCTTTTAATGTGCCTATGCAACTTGGACATCCACTTTAAACCAAAATCATCAATTAATGACAAAATAATTCTATTTGAGAGAGTCATAGAAGAATTAAAATGTCACCAACACTCTAGCTTAACCTGTAACTGCATGAATATAGTAACATAGTAGATGACGGCAGATAAAGACCCGAATGGTCCATCCACTCTGCCCAACCTGATTCTTTTTTAATTTTTTCTTCTTAGCTATTTCTGGGCAAAAATCCAAAGCTCTACCCAGTATTGTGCTTGCGTTCCAAATGCTGAAATCTCTGTCAAAATCTACTCCAGCCCATCTACGCCCTCCCAGCCATTGAAGCTCTCTCAAGCCCATCCTCCCCAAATGGTCATATACAGACACAGACCGTGCAAGTCTGCCCAATACTGGCCTTAGTTCAATATTTAATATTATTTTCTGATTCTAGATTCTCTGTGTTCATCCCATGCTTCTTTGAACTCAGTCACCGTTTTCCTCTCTACTACCTCTAATGAAGTCCTGTTTCATATTCCTTCTATATCTTTCTTGAGCACATTGGAATAAGTTTATTCTGCAAAATCCATTCACTGGTTGCTGAAGAAGAGACTTTGGCATTTGCAGAGTGAACTGCTAGTTGCACTAGTCTTCTCTATAACTGCCAGTAAGATGTGCTTCACTGGCCATCCCAGTCTTTTCTTCAGTGGTTGGTGGAATAAACTTTGACAGGAGCCCAGGTGTTGATTGAAGAGGATTAGCCCAACTAGCCTGTGAGTTTGAAAACTGCACAGTTAGGTTTTTTTGTTTCAACCCAAGTAAGAAAGATTCTGCTTTCAAACTCGCCCCCATTTTCCCTTCAGCTGCTTGCAATATGTCACCCGGTACTTCATCCTGGGAAAATTATGTTGGGAAGGCTTAATCTCTTGAAGCCTCTCCTGTGTTGTCTATGAAAATGGAAGTGGGAAACTGATTGATCCTTACTACTCGTATGAATGTTTTTCTTCAAAATAGACCAACCCTCATGCTAGTGAAGCAAAAGTCATCTTCCCCACCCCACCCCCCGTAAACAAAATTTTAACTTTTTACTACTGGTTTCCATTAACTTTGTAAAAATGGATGATTTTTATTTTGTTCTGTTTTTATGGAAAAAGCCACAGAAGCAGAAATTATTTCAGAATCTCCTTCACTTAAGCAGCTGCTGAGACTGGGCCTAAACAGAATCAGGCCATATGTGCGTAACACCTCAAACATGCACTATAACTAAGGCAGATTTAACCTGTAAACTGTCTGTGTGTCAAGTTATGATAAAACTTATACTGGAAATCTTGCACTGTAAGAATAACTATATCAAATTGTAACCTATAAACTGTATATGTGTATTAATATTAGCCCTTTAGTATGTATCAAGTTAGGATAAAAACTTTTATGTTTAACTTGTAACCCGTTCTAAACTTTTTGGGGAAAACGGGATAGAAAATGAAATAAATTGTGTTCTCTCTCTGCCCCAACACTAATAGGATCAAATAATACTGAGTGCTTTCAAAGTTCTTTTGTGGATTATTGTAGTGAATGTCTTTATGATGGCAAGGTCTGGGCTTCAGGTGTCTCAGACTGGAGTTGATGGCATCTAATCCCAAAGGCAAGGACAACTTAACTTGGCCAAAGAACAGATGACTGTATTGAAAGTGGAATAAAATGAAAATTCAGAAATGATTCAATATATTGTCTTTTTTCAATGTATTGTTTTGTTAGATTCTGGTGGTAAGATCCAGTAGATTTCTGCCAAATAGTACCCAGTAGATTTAACTTTGGGTTAGCAAAACAAATTTATACCCCCTAAAAATTCTTAGATGTTGATTCAAAGTCATATTTGTACTCTGGTCCATAGTTTTCAATTTATGTGTGTCTATATAAAAAAAACATTAAAACATAACATGTTTTTTAAAAAACTAAATTGAACTGGTTATAAAGATGAAGTTTGAAGGCCTCAAGGGTTGGTATGTGTTGTGATCTTGGACAACTATCCTGTCATCTGCACAGAATGTGGGGTGTTTTTTTTTTTTTGGGTGGGGGTTTCAAACAAATGTCCATGGATTGTGATGTAGACCAACTATACATTTATATTTACTCTCAGTACCAAATCCCTTCTTGAAGTGGGTGAATATTTTGGGTGCAAGAAAGATAAAACAAATCACAAAAAGGATGGCAATGGAAACGAAAATGCCCAGTTTAGATAAAGAGCAATTTCTTAAACTGAGCTGCCAGTATATCTGTCATGTAACACCTCAGCTCTGCCCCTGGTATCCACTTAGTGAACATGTGAAGAGTTCTGTTAAGAATTAATTAAGCCCAATCTACATCTGCACATGCTCATGTAGTGGCAAACTCCATATACTAACTAGGGATCTGGGTTCTTGCTGGGGATTCTTAGTGACAGTAAGGCCCATACAATCCTAGGTGGCTACACGATTCCTAGAAATCTGCAATAGACACTACTGATAGAGAATGACACAGGGACAGAATTTGTCTCCGTCCTCGTAAATACCTAAGAACTTAAGAATTGCCATACTGGGACAGACCGAAGGTCAATTAAGCCCAGTATCCTGTTTCCAACAGTGGCCAACCCAGGTCCCAAGTACCTAACTAGATACAAAGTAATAAAACATTTTATGCTGCTTATCCTAAGAATAAACAGTGAATTTCCCTAAGCCATCTCAAAAGTGGCTTATGGACTTCCCTTTTTTAAGCCCCATTAAGCTAACTGATTTCACCACATTCTCTGGCAACAAATTCCAAAGTTTAATTACACGTTGTGTGAAGAAATATTTTTTCGAGTTAGTTTTAAATCTACTACTTAGTAGCCTCATTGCATAACCCCCCTAGTCCTAGTATTTTTTGGAAAGAGTAAACAAGCAATCTACACTTTCCACTCTACTGAGTTTTCTCTTCTCCAAACTGAAGAGCCCTAGCTGCTTTAGCCTTTCCTCATAGGGAAATTGACCAATTATTTTTATCATTTTCATCACCCTTCTCTATCCTTTTCTAATTCCACAATGCGTTATCTTTTTTTTGTAGATTTTGCAACCAGAATTGCACACAGTATTTGAGGTGTAGCCATACCATATAGTGATACAAGGGCATTATAACATTTTGATCTTTGAGAAACCATCCCATATCATTCTTTAGTGTCTATCTCATCCTCAGTCCTTCTACACCAGCATTCTTCAATGCAAAGCTTGAGGGTCAGTGTCTGTACCCATTCATACTCTGGTTCTTTCATCTCTCCTTAAAGAATGACACGGGGGAGGAAGTGACATCAGGCCGAATGGCTGCTTAAGCACAAGGCTCATCGCTGGCATTAAATTTATAATGGATTATTCTCTGCAGATGCCATGAAAAGTTGGAAGTGCTAACGATTATCATCAGCGAGTTATGCTCCTTTGTCCCTGAAGAAGGACATGAAACAGGGTACTCAGTAGGGTAATCAGCCACAGCACCCCTCTTAACAGAAACAAATAGCTGCGTGCTTCCACATATTAGCATTTTTATCCTCACTTTGATATTATGAACTAATGTGGGATTTTTGTATTATCTCATGTAAGTAGGGTAATGAGCAATATTTAATGAAAAAGGATCTGCAAAAGTTAGAGGAATGGTCTAATGCCTGGCAACTAAAATTCAATGCAAAGAAATGCAGAGTAATGCATTTGGGGATTAATAATGGGAAGGAACCGTATATGCTGGGAGGAGAGAAGCTGATATGCACGGACGGGGAGAGGGACCTTGGGGTGATAGTGTCCGAAGATCTAAAGGCAAAAAAACAGTGTGACAAGGCAGTGGCTGCTGCCAGAAGGATTCTGGGCTGTATAAAGAGAGGCGTAGTCAGTAGAAGGAAGAAGGTGTTGATGCCCCTGTACAGGTCATTGGTGAGGCCCCACTTGGAGTATTGTGTTCAGTTTTGGAGACCGTATCTGGCGAAAGACGTAAGAAGACTTGAGGCGGTCCAGAGGAGGGCGACGAAAATGATAGGAGGCTTGCGCCAGAAGACGTATGAGGAGAGACTGGAAGCCCTGAATATGTATACCCTAGAGGAAAGGAGCGACAGGGGAGATATGATTCAGATGTTCAAATACTTAAAGGGTATTAATGTAGAACAAAATCTTTTCCAGAGAAAGGAAAATGGTAAAACCAGAGGACATAATTTGAGGTTGAGGGGTGGTAGATTCAGGGGCAATGTTAGGAAATTCTACTTTACGGAGAGGGTGGTGGATGCCTGGAATGCGCTCCCGAGAGAGGTGGTGGAGAGTAAAACTGTGACTGAGTTCAAAGAAGCGTGGGATGAACACAGAAAATTTAGAATCAGAAAATAATATTAAATATTGAACTAGGCCAGTTACTGGGCAGACTTGTACGGTCTGTGTCTGTGTATGGCCATTTGGTGGAGGATGGGCAGGGGAGGGCTTCAATGGCTGGGAGGGTGTAGATGGGCTGGAGTAAGTCTTAACAGAGATTTCGGCAGTTGAAACCCAAGCATAGTACTGGGTAAAGCTTTGGATTCTCGCCCAGAAATAGCTAAGAAGAAAAAAAATAAAAAAAATAAAATAAAAATAAAAAAATTTAAATTGAATCAGGTTGGGCAGACTGGATGGACCATTCGGGTCTTTATCTGCCGTCATCTACTATGTTACTATGTTATGTTAATATTTAACGTTTCCCTCTCACACAGCACTTTAGTTGTTGAATAAAAGAAAAATCACTTGTTGGTGAAAATACCGTGTTTCCATAAAAATAAGAACTACCCCGAAATAAGCCCTAGCATGATTTTTGGGGTAGGTCTTAATATAAGCCCTACCCCCTAAAATAAGCCCTATGGCCTCTTTTATAAAGCTGCACTAGCGGCTGCGCTGCGCTAACGGTCCCGAAGCCCATAGAGATTTAAAGGGCTTCAGGGCTGTTGCTGCGTGGCAGCCGCTAGTGCGGCTTTGTAAAAGAGGCCTCTCGTCTTAGGCAGCCGCACTTCTCTCCCCCCCCCTCCCCCCCCCCCCCCCCCCCCCGCTGACCCTCCATCCTTCCCTCCCAACTGATCACCGCCGACCGCGACCATAAATACCTTCTGGCAGAGGAGCGTCGGGCCAGCAGCATTCGCAGGCTGCTTCGCGGCCTTCTGTATACTGATGACATCATCAGTAACGTGGCACACAGAAGGCCCCATGTACATGAAAAAAATAAGACCTAGTGCCTTTTTTGAGCCCCAAATGAATAGAAGACACTGTCTTATTTTCAGGGAAACACAGTAGATGATGTTTCTGGGTAATTCCTACGGTGTACTTTTAGGGTGCATATATGTTGTGGGATAAACCCTGGTGGAGACTTGATCATTTTGATAAATTTTCCTAGAACTGATTTTTCACCTAAATATTAATGACAAGTGGTTATTTAAGAAAACGGTAAAATGTCTATTGTTCTGTGTGATAGTTTGGAATCTATGAGCAGGTTTTTCTAGGAATATATCTATTTAACCTCCTCTGAGGTTTTGAGGCTTTTTTTTTGAAGTTTGGATTGATGAATATACATGCCACACTCTCCTTTCCCAGAGCCTCTGTCAGACCTGGTACATCATATACCCCATATCTAGGCATGTCATGTCACACTGATAATTCTGTCTTCAGCCCAGTTCTTCTCACATGAATCAACTACATTTGGTTTAGTTTAAACATGTGGTTGTAACATTTATTAGATGAAAGGCCAAAGATCTGCTAGTCTGAAAAACAGCCGAATTATGTCAAGTAAAAGCCTGTTAGCCATCTTAGAGAGAGACTACTTCCCTTATCCATTTTAAAGTTAGCATCTATCTCACTATTATCCCCAATTCATAATGATAAAATTATCATTTTTAAAATTGTGCCTAACACTCCTCTTCTAGATACATTTGTGCTGAAGTAGCACAGCATATTCATGTAATACTGCATGAATAACTATATATAATCACTTCCATAATACTATTCGATCATCGCACTAACATATCTAGCAAAACTTAGTAACAATAAAGAATAATGCATCCTTTGTTATAATATGTGAATATATATGTGCATAAGTAAGTGTGTATTTTTAAATGTCCTTTCCTAAGCATTCTAATAGGTAACATAAGAAAATGACAAACTATTCAGATATACATTTTATTCATCTTTCATCCTCTTATTATCCTAAGCAAACTATTTGTTTGATTAACTAATAGTATAGTTTGTTAGAAGCCTCCTAACAAGGAGGAGAATGGCTTACAACCCTGTTCTGGAAAGATGTGCTATGGAGAAGAATGCTTTGCCAGGAAGTAGGGGACGACGACAATCTCTTCCTGGGCAGAAGTAAGAAATGCTGTACAGTGAACTGTTTTAAATTACTCTTTTTAGAGCAGTATTAGCCTGACTGCAATTAGCAAAGTTCAAGTCAATTCACTAAACAAGGGGTAGACTAGAGTAAATGTGTAGTATTGACTGTATGGAAACATTAAATAAAATATCTTATTGAGATGCAGAGATTTGTAAGTTTTTATATATATTTCTTTAATCTGACCTTAATTAAGATTGTTGATCTGTGTTACTATTGATTTGAGCTAAATAAAGCTAATTTTAAATCCCAAGTACCAAGTAAATCCCAAGCATAGCATTGAGAAGGCATAACAGATCCCGTAACAATGAGGTGGAGTTTGTGCATTGCATTGAAGAGGTGGAACAATGAACTGATGACCATGCAGCACAGCTTGCCTCGCATGAGAAGTAATTTGCCAACTATCTCCAGAAAAATAACTATCTTATGGACCAAGTTGAAGATTTGGAAAATAGAAGCAGGTGGTAGAATTTACGGATCTGCGGGGTGCCTGACAGTCCCGAATACAGTGACTGTACTGAAATAGTACAGAAGATTGTTTCTCATATTCTGATATTACCCCCTCTTCCCCCTCCCCCTTTTTACAGGTGAAAGTTGAGCGAGCTTTTAGTGCTCTCGGCCCTGTGAGGTCCAACCTTGCCAAGAATATTGTGTGTTTTCATAGCTTCTTTCAGAAAGAGGCCATTTATGCTACTGCGAGAAAACAAGAGTCAATTATCTGGGACTCTTAGATCTCTTTTTTTTTTGCAGATATTTCTCCTATTACACTCAAGTGACCGAGGGAACTTGGTGAATTTACAACAGAATTATGATTAAGCAGATTCGCTACAGGTGGACATTTCATTTTGGTTTTAACTACAATGGGTACTACTTATGGGATGTCATCGAAAACTTTGGTCCTGTAAACTTCAATTTCTGGGCTGGAATAAAGACAGGGACATGACAACCAAGCCTGCTTCACCACATGTTTCCCTACCTTTATGGCAGTGTGTATTCACCAGGAAATGGAGATTTGACATCTATACAGAAAGCTAACATTAAGTGACTGTTTTGTTCCTAGTGACACTGGAGTTGGGATGCAGTTCCATATTTAATGGTTCATGATTGAGGCATTTTCCTAAGTATGGTTCTCTTTTATGTTTGGGGCAATGCCAAGTGTGGTTTAAGTATGATAGGGAGCTTTAGTTACTGCCCTGCTAGAGTACACACATGATTTGTGTGTTTTTGTGTTTCTGGTTAATTGCTGTGGTTTTGCTTGGGGTTGGGAGAACATAAGAATAGCCTTACTGGGTCAGACCAATGGTCCATCAAGGTCAGTAGCCCAAACCCAAGGTGTAGCAATATTCCGTGCTACCAATACAGAGCAAGCAGTGGCTTCCCCCGTGTCTTTCTCAATAACATACTATGGACTTTTCCTTCAGGAACTTATCCCCCTGTTGGTTATTAATTTTGTTTCTTTAGGGATTTTGATAAGGTATTTGGTGGGTGGGGGCTGGGGGGAAAGAGTTTGGAGTGGGCAGGAAGTTTACAGGCTCCTTCATTGTGGTATGTTATGTATTTGGAAGCTATATCGTTCTGGACTGCCATGCTTTTTCCTTTTCCTTACCACTTTTCTCAGAAATCTATTAAAGTAGTTTTTCATAATGTCAAGGGCTTGAAAATCCCCATTTGAGGCAGTGTCTTCATAGAGATTAGGTACTTCTATTTCAGTGGTCTCAAATTCACGGGCCGCATGCGGCCCTCCAGGTGCTATTATGCGGCCTGTGTTCTGGGCAGAAAAAATAGAGTACTTGGAGAGCCGCAGAAAAAATAGTTAATGTCTTATTAAAGAAATTACAATTTTGCATGAGGTAAAACTCTTTATAGTTTATATATCTTTCATTTTAACTGTTAAAGGAAAGTTTTATAAACTATAAAGAGTTTTACCTCATGCAAAATTGTCATTTCTTTAAGACATTAACTATTTTTTCTGTGGCCCTCCAAGTACCTACAAATCCAAAATGTGGCCCCACAAAGGGTTTGAGACCACTGTTCTATTTGTTTAGTTCAGGAGAAGCACTTTAAGAGACATGACATCTTGTTTGTGTGTCTTGCCTGTTTAGATTGTAAGCTCTTTTGAGCAGGGACTATTTTCTTACGCTTTGTGACTCTGTACAGCGCAGCATGCGTCTGGTAGCGCTACAGAAATAATTAATAGTAGTAGTGATGAATGTCTTAACATCTAAAGATTTTCCTCTGCAAGTCTTTGCATCTCATTCAGCTAAAAAAATAGCAGGTACTTATATCTTTATATCTAAACACTTTCAGGCTCGTATTTTAGATCAGATTATTGACCCTGAAGGCTGGTTTGAGGCACTTCATGTTAACCTCTAACTTTAATGCTACACTGTTCCTCCCATTGGATAATTCTGGTCCAGTCAAATAACATAGGCAAGATAGAAGGACGCTTCAGACCTTTCTCCACTGTTTGGGTTTAGTTGATACATGGCAACAATGTTATCCCTGTAAGGCTCGGTTCACTTTTTATTATTATGTACATGATTCTTATTCAAGCATAGATTTTTTTTCTTTCACATTCAATAGGATTTTGCCTTTACTGCCTGGCTCCTTTCATACCTATTTCTAGAAGCCCTCTGGTCATTCCGGAATTAGATTCCTATGGTGTACAGTTCCTTCTTGATATAATCCTCCTCTAATCGCATCCAGGTCCATGTTTGCTCTCTTTGCACCTTTCCTATCATTTTTCCTTAACTAGGAAATAGTCCTATTTCTTGTTTAGTCCTCAGGACTCTGAGCACAGTTTTCTAACTCAATATCTCAGTAGTATATCTTTTTTTTTTTTTTTACAGAAAGAGTAGTAGATGGGTGGAATAGTCTCCCAGTAGAGGTGGTGGGGATGGAGACTGTCTGAATTCAAGAAAGCATGGGACAGGCACTTGGGATCTCTTAGGGAGAGGAGGAGATAATGATGCTGGTGGTTGGTAGACTGGATGGGCCATTTGGCCTTTATCTGTCATCATGTTTCTATGTTTCTAAATTTACCTAAAGACCAAATATGAAAAGAAACACTGGTATCACTAGCTAGTGATTTGAAGGTTAACCATCTAAGAGGTAGAGTTGTTATTATTAATAATAATAATAACAACTTTATTTTTGTATACCACCATACCCAGAGAGTTCTAGGTGGTTCACATCAATTAAACAGAGTTACAAGCAGCTCAATACCAATTGATCAAAGTTGCGGACAACGAAGTAGATGAGGTTGGAAGAAGTAGGAAAGAGTAGGTCAAGGCTGAGTGAGGTAGTACGGTTGAGGAGGGGGAGAGGTTTTGGTTAATTAAGAAGGGACATTAAGGATCCTGGCCGTGGAAGAGGTGGGTTTTGAGTAATTTTCTAAAGCCGAGGTAGTTGGGGGCCTTGAGGACCATTTGGGCTAGCCATGGGTTTAGCTTGGCAGCCTGGAAGGCAAAGGTTTTGTCAAGGAATTTTTTGGAGTGGCATAGTTTTAGGGAGGGGAAGGCGAAAAGTTGAATTCTGCGAGAGTTCTTGTAGCAGTGGTTCAGGAAGAAGTAAGGGATGATGTAGCTTGGGGATAAGCCAAATACTGTTTTGTAACAGAAGCTAATAGGACTTTGGATTCAAATGGTAGCCAGTGGAGTTTGTGGTAAAAAGGGGTGACGTGTTCCCATTTTTTCAGGCCGAATATGAGGCGGACAGCGGTGTTCTGGATCATTCTGAGTCTCCTGATAGTTTTCTTCGTGGAGCTCAAGTAAATAATATTGCAGTAGTCCAGTATGCTGAGAATGGAGGATTGTACTAGCAGGCGGAATGAAGTGTCGCCAGAGCACCGAGATGCTTTTCCTAACTGTAATATCAGTGTGTTTCTCCAGGGATAGATGTTTGTCCAGTGTGACTCCCAGTATTTTTAAGGTTTGTTCGAGGGGGAATTGTGGTGTCTTTGATTTTGTCTTTGGGAGTCGCTAGGAAGAATTTTGTTTTGTCTGGGTTTAGTTTTAGTCTGTAGGATAGCATCCAGTGTTCTATCTGATTGAGTATACTTGAAAGGGAGGTGAAAGCATCGATAATGAGCTTTATTAGTAATTAAGTTTCATTGCATATTAGAGTGTGGCGCAGTGGTTAAAGCTACATTCTCAGCACCCTGGGGCTGTGGGTTCAAACCCACGCTACAACTTTTGACCCTGGGCAAGTCACTTAATTCCCCCCCTTGTCCCAGGTACACTAGATAGATTTTGAGCCCACTGGGACAGACAGGGAAAAATGCTTGAGTACCTGAATAAATTCATGTAAAACCGTTCTGAGCTCACCTGGGAGAACGGTATAGAAAATTGAATAAATAAATAAATAATTTATTAGAACAGTGTTTTTCAACTTCAAGTACCCTGAGCTCTGATCAGCCAAACAGACATTCCAAAAAGACATATTCAAATCACAAAATAGTAAATAAAATAGATTTTTCTATCTTTATTTTATTTTTCTAATTGTGCTTCTCCAAGTCTGGTTTGTGCTTTTCTCCATCTTCTCTTAACTCTCACCATTTTTTTCTTCCTCCTTTTCCTTTCAGCTTTCTTTAATTTATTTTTCTGCCTCTATCCATATTTAATTCATTCTTCCATCTGTCTTTTACTGTGTCTACCTACAGCTTTCTATCTCTGTCTTATGTGGCACTCCTATTCCCCTTCATTATTCCCCAGTCTTTCACTAACTGTATTCTCTTCCTTCCTCCTATCTTCTAGTGTGTTCCCACTTTCTCTCACCATCCTTCCATCATCTTTCCATACAATTAAACTTCATTAACCAAGACTAACAACCAAGAAATTATCTTATAGAAATAAGATTAATATGAATAAATAAAGGTTCAGAGGTACTGCATGTAGTATAATGTAGTAAGCAGTTGTATACTATAATGTAATAAGCTGGTATTCTAGTCTGTAAATTTTTGTTTAATTAAAATTGTATAAACTTGGGTGAATCAAACCTTTAATGAAACGAAGTCAAACTTCGCATATGTACTGTATAATGTGAGCTATGCATAGTGAAATTCTTAGCTTTCTTTTCAAAATCTTTCTTAATATAATTTGTAATCACATTTCCTGACTGTTGCATCTTAGCTGCTAAAGATTATACTGTATAGAATATATTGTGGTGGTTAATATGCTTTGTGTTTTGGACTTCAGGTATTGAAGATACCTTCAGAACTGCTGCCACAGATATGAGCCTGTTTGCAGCAAGTGAAGATTTTAATGCCACAAAACTATTTGGAGTTGGTAAGATTTCTTGACAATTAAAACTACTAGAATAAGATACCCTATGTACTTGAATATAAATCCATCCGAATATAAACAGATATACCATTTTTGCCTCACTTTTTAAGGGGAAAATGGTATCTTAAATATAAACTGATTGTTTATATTCCATCATTCCTCCCTTACCATCCATCTACCCTCCCTCTCTTTTTCTTCTCCTCCACCACTGCTGACGCTGCCAGGATTCCCCAACCGAGCCAGTAGATTTTTCCTGCCCTCAGCAGCACCCCCCACCCCTTCTGAACTATCAGACCCCTCCCTCAAGCATCTGAACAGATGTGATCCCCCTTTCCAACTCCAGGCCTCATCTTGCTTCCCCAATGGTCTAGCAATGAGTTGGGGCAGGGGTGATCTGCATCTGCACTCACTCCTACCCTTGCTCTCTCCATGGTAAAAATGGCTGCTGAGACTTCCAATGACAGCCTTGGCAGCCATTTTTACTACAGAGAGAGCATGAGCAGAAGCAAGTGGGTTTCACTCCTGCCCTAATGTGCCGCTAGACCACCAGGGAAGCAAGGTAAGACCTGGGGGTCAGGAGGTGAGGTTGTGTCTATTCGGGGTGGAAGGCAGGAGAGGGACATGGCCTGTTTGAGGGGGGGCCCCCACACATTCTATGGTGGGAGGGGGGTTTACTGATTCAGAAGAGTTGGTGGGGGTGCTGTTGATGGCAAGAAAACTGTTGGTTTGGGGGGGAGGTGGAGGTAGAGGAACATTATTGGGATAAATGTCCCATCAGGGAGAGGGAAGGCTTGAATATAAACTGAGACCCTCATTTTTGGGCCACTTTTTATATTAGAGTATATATAGTATATGGAAGGGCTAATTATATAGAAATTACATTACAGTTGCAAAGCTTTTTATACTCCGCCAAAGCCATAATGAGTTCCAGGCAGATTACAATAAAGCAGATGACCAGAAACAAACTCAGTTAAACAGGCAATATTTAATAAAGTTCAAAAATTTATTGAATAAAACTGTAAAAGCTTGTAAAATAATCATTTACACATACAATTTGATGCTTATGTGAATGACTGGTGATTTATTTTCTGCCTCTTTGTAGAAATTCACCGAAGGTGGTGTACAACAAATATAACCCAAATTTGGGCAATTAACAATTACGACAGTAAAATATTTGTATAACAGTATACATTATAGTATGCTACTTACAGTTAGAGCTGTACCAAATGAATTTTTTTCTATTTAGCCAAATATGAATAATTAAAGGAATAATTTGGTTGAATACAAATATGACATTAAACAATGCAATTTCTAGTCTTTAAAATATTAGAAATGGTCTTCATTACTTACATATTTTGTAGGTCTTTTGTCATGCTTTCTAATAATTCAACTATTATCTTTATTTTTACCTTCCAATAAAGAATTGTTTTTAAGAGACTTTTGAAAATTTGCTAAGTTTTTATTTCAGAAACACCAAATGGACTGTTTTCATGGGAAATGCAAGTTCTCCATTCAGGAAAAAGTGATACCAACTGCACTAAGCAGCCTTTCACTTGGCACACTTGTGGAAGGAAGTTAAGAAAAGTTTTAACACACATACTCGGGACTGAGGAAGTTGTTAATTCAGTCTTCTCCCAGAACTGTCTCTTCAGTTCTTGATAAAGATGATATAGCAAGGGATTTATTCATTTCAGTTTCCAGGACTGAAGTTGCTGAAATATGTTCTTTACTGCTCACTTTAGAATGAGAAAAATCCTATGCAGCCCAAAAATAAATGCATTTGAATACCTTTCTTGGTGAGTTTTCTTTTTCGGAGGTTGTTTCATCTTCAGCTTGTTAATTCCAGTGTATCTGAAGGCTGGGATTTATCATGTGACTATTCAAAGAGTTCACATGCAGTTAAGAATTTCATTTTCACCTCTATATGTTTTAATTCATGTTTGTAATTTAAACCTTAGGTCAATGCATGTGGCAACTATAAGAAACGCATCTCCAAATAGATGCGAAAATCACTCTGTCACAGATTTTCTCCAAGGACAAGCAGGAATAGTATTTTCACATGTGAATGATGTCCTCCATGGAACCCAGTACTGACACTAACAAGTGCACCATCACTCTTAAATTTTTAGGTAGTGCCCATACCGCACATGTGCTGATGCCTTCCTGCCTGATGTTGGCTCATGGGACCATCAGTTCTTTTTCCACAGAGCTGTCTCTTCAGTTTTCTCTTCAGCATGTCAAAATTTTCAACTTTCATGTGCCATCTAGGAATGCAACTGCATCCTCCTAGGTGTTGACTTCCTTGACGCACAGTAAGCATTGATGCAAGATGACCATTCTCCTTCCATCCAGATAACTTCTCCTTATAAGCAAGCCTCGACATCGAGGTCACCCATGCCACACCAGCCATTACAGCAGTTTGCTTCCATACTGATGTTTTTCTGGTATCAGCATTGTTCCTTCAAGAAGATATCCAGGCTATGCTCAGACAAGATCTTTCAGGGCTACTGCAGTCGCAGTTTTCACTTGCATTAAAGGCTTCCATGCCTGCCTCAGCCTAGCCCAAGGATTTATCAGTCTGCATGGACCCACTTGACGCATGCATAGTCATCAGTAGAGGAGTTATCTTCTGCCTTGAAGCATCAACCTCCTCCTCAGTGCACCTCTATGCACAGTTGACCCACCTCTTGATGCACATCCTAACTCATCTAGTAGGAAGTTCTTAAAGGAGTCTTGTCTCGGATATCTCCAACCATTCAGATGAGGACTTGCCAGATCCCTCAGCAGATGAATCCTACAGTTAACATTTTGATCCTAGCCCTTCTACTCAATGACACACATCTCTGCCGGAAAGTATATTTTTTTTACTGTCTTTATAAGGCATATGGGATAGGCTCTATCCATCAGGATAGAAGTAGAGGAGGAACCTCGTTCTGAACTTTATAAACACCTTCACTTTGAAGTACCACCAAATGAATACATTAAAGTACCTTTACACAATGTCAGGAAATAGACTTTATTTAAAAACTGTGAGACTCACTTATCAGGGCAGGTAGCTCCTATAAAGATACAGAATTCAAACGTATCCAGGATTTGACAGAACTCAACCCCAACATCATTCATTAGTTGTGGAATCTGTCCTCAAGCTCAGTCTTATGTGTCTGCTCCTCCAGGCAGAAAAACCAAAACATTGGACTCTTTTTTTTTTTTTTTGGGGGGGGGGGAGACGAAGTGCCTTTTTCAGTCATCTATGCTCCTTAACAGATTTATAGACTACCAATTTTGCATGTCCATTTACTTCAAGTTTTACTAAAACAATTGTCGGAATTTGAGGAATTTCTCCCCTCAGACAACTTAAAACAATTTCAACAATTACCTTAAAACTTGTTTACTACTAGTAAGTTCATGGCTGGGGCAGCTTTCAATGCCTTTGATGTTTCTTTCAAAACATCTGTAGTAGCAATTGCAATGCACCATTTGGCCTGACTTCAAGTTTCTGATCTGGAAACTTCAGGTCAAGAACGCCTTTCCAATGTGCAGATAGTATGATAACCATCTAAACCTCATCCAGATTTTCCTATTATTATAACACCAAGAGGTGTTGCAATCGGCCACCTTCATCATCATCTAGGCTTGCTCCTTAACAACCTCATGCAAAACAATGACACAAAAATCACAACCTCAGTCTCAATCCAAACAGCAGTTGTCCTTCTGACTCCTTTTTAGAGAGCATTGTCAACATTCTCATGACTCTTCTTCATAAGCATCCCAGCAGGGGCAGATTAATTTATTTTCAATGTTTAGACATGGATTAAGTTGTTGTAATGTTAGCTGTGTGTTTATTCTATTAAAAGAAAGTAGCTACAAAGAAAGTGAGACACTATTGAAAAAAATCACTGACATAGACTCGTATGATGATCGAGAGACAGATGTAGTTTTTTAGCATATAAAATGCAATTGATTTGTTCAATGGAAAACTATCTCAAAAACTGCATACTTGAACATATGTTGGATATGGAGCTATAGTTGAAAACGCGGGGGAAAATGCGGCACATGCACAGGTGGTCTTTTAAGGAATTTCTACTTACATATTCAGATTAGAATAACATTTTGGAAAATGACGTAATAAGCATTCAAATGTAAATTACATGGACAAAGCAAAATTGAAATAAAATATATAAAAAAACAGTAAGGTAGACAAATAGAAGCAGAGGAGTGGATCCCAAATGAATAAAATATACATTTTATTGAGTTTAAAATACCCTTTGTGGGCCACGTTTCACCCCAAACTAGGGCTGCATCTGGATTTTGTATTGATGAAATGAGTGTTAAAAGCTTACACTCTAACATACACTTGTTCTCATTCAGACGTATTTAAAAGCCTCACTCTCAGTCCTGCAGTCAAATAAAAGGAAACTAGTTAGCACTTTCTTCAAGCTCATTCTGTCCCCAGGAGAGGTCAAGGACAGAATGAGCCTGAAGAAAGGGCTTACTACCGTATTTTTCGCTCCATAAGACACACTTTTTCTACCCCCAAAAGGGGTGGAAATTAAGTGCGTCTTATAAAGCGAAGATACAAATTTAAGCCTGCTGTTGCCGCCACTGCATATTTTAAACCTCCCTGCTGCCGCAGTCGCGTATTTTAAAACTCGCTGCTGCTGCCGCATATTTTAAAAAAACAACAAAAAACCCACCACTGCTACAACTTTATTCCCGCCTGCTTGCCGTCGTACCTGGTGGTCTAGCGAATTTCCCGGCCAGAAGCGCATCGATCAAGAGCAAATCCTCTGCACTCCTGCCTGGGCCCACGCCGATCTCCGAATGGCTGCAGTCAGTTTTCGCAAGTCCCGACGGCAAGCGGGCGGGCGGGTGGGTGGGAATAAAGTTGATGGGCTATAGCCCTTTTCTGCCGTCATCTTTCTATGTTTCTATACGAGGGTCGAGTTAAGGAACTAGGTCATTAGTACTCAGACTTAATGGGGTGGGTCAGTAGAGTGGGCAGACTTGATGGGCTATAGCCCTTTTCTGCCGTCATCTTTCTATGTTTCTATGTTTCTAGCAGTAGTATTTGGGTTTTTTTTGTTGGTTTTTTTAAATATGCAGTGCTTCTGGCTTGTGCGCCGCTGGCTGGTAAAGATGGGAGAAATTAAAAAAAGTACTGGGGGTATGTGGTGGATGATTTATGGTACTGGGGGGCATGTGGTATGGGGATAATTTAGAGTACTGGGGGCACGTGAGGGGATGGGGGATGATTTAAGGTACATGGGGGATGATTTAAAGTACTGGGGATGTATGGGGCCTGCCTGCCTGCCACTAGGCTTGCCTGCTTGTCACTAGGCCTGCCTGCCTGCCTGTCACTAGGCTACTAGGCCTGCTTGCTTCGTGCCCTGCTCCGGCCTACCACTAGACCACCAGAAGGGGGAGGCAGGCTACAGAGCCTGGCAGGGAAAATTTTGTTCAGAATGTTTTTTTTCTTGTTTTCCTCCTCTAAATCTAGGGTGCGTTTTATGGTCAGGTGCATCTTATGGAGCTGAAAAATACGGTAGTTTCCTTTTATTTGACTGCAGGACTGAGAGTGAGGCGTTTAAATATGTCTGATACATGTATATGTGAGAGTGTAAGCTTTTAACACTCAACTATCTATACAAACCCTTGATGCAGACCTAGTTTGGAGTGAAACGTGGCCCATGTTGGTTATTTTGGACTCATTAAAATTTACATTTTATTAATCTAGGATCCACTCCTCTACTTCTATTTAAAAACCAGTAAGAAATATTGTGTTAATGCCATCAAATAAAAAAGGGAGAAAAAGGTTATGCAGTGTGTGTGTAATGAAAAAAATGTAATATACAAAGGATGAAGAAAACGCGGCATATGCCCTGATGGTAGTATTAAAATTTCTGATTACATATTCAAGTAGGCATATGTGATGGCTTGCAAATAAAGGTAGGGATATGTGCTTTAGCAGGGGTAAAAAGGATTTAAAGAACTTGTATAGTGTGATTATAAACAAAAAAAAAAGGTGGATTTGATTGGAAAAAGCAGACATGCATAAAAATCTGATCAGGTCTGACCAGAAAGAATGTTGTAATATGTGTAAGCAACTAAAAAATTTGTGCAAGTGATGTAATTATAGCAAGAACAAATTTGAATGGAGTGGAATTCTACCGTTGGAAAGATGTAATTGCGACAAAGGACTCCTTTTACTAAGCTGCAGTAGCGTTTTTAGCGCACGCAGAATATTAGCACGCGATAACCTCCACGCTACGCAGCTAAAACTAACGCCAGCTCATGCGCTAGCGCAGCTTAGTAAAAGGAGCCCAAAGTATTGTAGAAAGATTGTGATGTGTATAAAAGGTATATAATACAGAAAAAGATTTTTTTTTAAGACAGTTGGAAAATTGGAACAAAGTAAAAAAACAAAAAATAAGACCAGACATATCTAATCAAAATGTGATATTTCTAAGGTATAAGTATGTGTATGAAGCTGAGGAATATGTGTGAGTGGCAATCATGATCAGATCGGAGAAACTGGCAAAGCAAATAGAATGACCTATGACATCAGATTATAATATACACAAAACAGAAAACAAAAAACAAATGATGGAAAAATTATCGTAGGTAATATAAAACATGTGCCTGCATATGAATGACTAAACATAGTAGGGCAAAGCATGTGCATGCATATAAATAATCATGAATTATTAAGTTATGTAAATATATGCACAAAAAATGTTTATGAAAGTGTATGCATGAAATATATCAATAGATCATACAAAGATCTTGTCTAGATATATCTTGAAAAACATATAAATATATACCTAAAAACCATGTAGAACATATATAAAATTTGTTAGAACATGTGTGTCTATAAATTAATAGATGGCAAAGCTTGAAACACAGAAAACATACTACAAGGAAAATAAAATCATAAAAACACCAAAAGGTCCATCTCGGCATTAAGACCATGTGGGATTAATGTATTGAAATTAAAAATAAATTCTTGCTCTTTAAATAGTAAAGTGTCTTACTCCCCTTTTTCCACATCAAACTGATCTCCCTTTTATGAAGCCACGATAGGCTTTTTTTATTGCTGGCCATGGCGGTAAAAGCTCATACGCTCATAGAATTCCTATGAGCATCAGAGCTTTTACCACTGTGGCCGGTGATTTAAAAAAAAAAAGCCTACCACAGCTGCATTAAAAGGGGATAGGGGGTTAAGCACCAAAAATTTCAAATCGTGAATGGAATGCCGTAGTTGGTATCAATGTTCCACTAATGGTGCTGATGTGATTTCTATTGACACAACTGCAGTGCTCCACAATCATTCTAATCATCCTTTTGGTCTTACCAGTAATGAACAAGGGCATTGAATCAAATAATTGACCTGTGTTGTATTTCAGTTGGAAGTGTGTTTTTCAAGTGGTATATTTTATTTCTGTGGATTTATAATGCTAAACATTTCCCAGGAATGGCGACAGACACTGCATTTTCCACATTTCTGATGGCCTCCTGAAGAAGAATTAATTTGTTGTGGAATTGTGGGTAATAAAGAAGGTACCAGTTTGTCTTGAAGGTTTTACTTTCTCAAATATGCAGCTACCAATTTTTTATTCTTGAAACAAGCATGGTCTTCCAAAATGTACCAGTTCTTTTGAATAACTTTTTGAATATCAGTGGCTAGGTGCACACTGTGGGGAAGATTCTCTATTTTTGATAAAAATACAATGGGCCGCCATTGCGGCCATTATTGTAACAATTTCAAAAAGTTATTCTCAAAAAAACATGCATGTAAATGAGGTTCACGGAGGTTTGCAAAGGGTCACTAAATTTACATGGGATGAGTCGCTGGTGATAGCAATCGGCACATGCACAGAATCCACAACTTAAATGTTTGCATGTGCCGGGAAAAGCAATGTTGTAGGCACATCTATCATTTGCGTGCCTTATTAGAGGGGAGGTGCAAGCGTCTGCTTTCAAGCGAATGCCTTTAATTAATATAAATGTGCTCAAGAAGCATGCTTTTGATTCCCCCCCCAAAAAAAAAACAAACAAAACCCAAACACTACAATTCATGTGAATCTTGTAATTTTTTAAAGTCAAATTTTATCATGAGCTACAGCCAGAAACACATGCCAGAGATATGCTTGTTTGGTAATTAAGTCTTCTCTATGTTGTAGTTGTGCTTTATTATAGCCTTCTTGAATATATTAACTTGGATATCCACGGTTTTGAAATCTTTTTAACATATGTGCTTGTTCTTGAAAGTCTGAATTATGAGTGCATAATATTAAGATATAAGAATTGGGTATAAGGCAAATTCATTTTAAGTGACTGATTGTGAAAACTGATGTAGAAAAGATAAGAATTTCTATTGGTGGGCTTTCTGTAAACCTTAGAGGTAAAATTATGTTTCCTTTTTTAATTAAAAAATCCAAAAAATTAATTTTTTGATGATGGTGTGTCATTTTGAAAGTCAAATGTGGATTTCTTATGTTTAACCATGTGAAAAACTGTTGTAGACTTGCTGGATATCTGTGCCATAATAGGAAAATGTTGTCTATATATCTTTTGTAAAACTTGATATTGTCTTTATAGTTTTTTCAAAATGAGCCAAGTATAAATTGCAATATCGGGGGCATTGTTGCCCTCATGGCTGTTTTTTATTTGTTGATAGAAATTAGCTTGAAAAATAAAGTAATTCTGTGTAAGTGCCAGTGTGGCAAAAATAAGAATGAGGACATTTGGTATTCTACGTACAGTGGTTCAGTCTTTTACTGTCTGTCCTGTGATATTGAGGGCCTTCAACTGTGAAATGCTGGTGTACAACACATCTATATCAAGTGTTACCAAAAGAATGTCTGAGATATCGCCATTATAGTCATCTAGTAAGGCAGGGGTGTCCAATGTCGGTCCTCAAGGGCCGCAATCCAGTCGGGTTTTCAGGATTTCCCCAATGAAAATGCATTGAAAGCAATGCATGCAAATAGATCTCATGCATATTCATTGGGGAAATCCTGAAAACCCGACTGGATTGCGGCCCTCGAGGACCGACATTGGACACCCCTGTAGTAAGGTATTCATGTGACTAGAATCTCTAATATAAGAACCAATATCTGGAACATAAGGTCATAAGAAGTAATCAACAAAAATAGATTGATTCAAGAACTGAACTGTTGGCCGGTACAATAGATCTGCCAGGAAGGTTGACTGGTTTTGTGTATTTTAGGTAAAGTGTACAACATGGGAATGACCGGTGTTTTAACTATTAGAAAATCTCATTCTTTTGATGTGAAATAACCGGAGCCATAAGCAATGTCTTTCTTGATTTCCTAATTAAGGGCTCCTTTTACAAAGGTGCACTAGGGCCTTAACGCACACTAGCCACTACTGCCTCCTTTTTAGGAGGCGGTAGATTTTCAGCTACCATGCGCTATAGCATGCGGTAATTTTGTGCGTGCGCTAAAAACCCTAGCGCACCTTCGTAAAAGGAGCCCTAAGATTTGGAGTCGTATCTTTATCAAGGGGGTGGATGATATTTTGTTTGCTAATTGTCTATTCACTTCTTGTGTGTATTGAGACCTGTTTTGGATTACAATTCCACCCACTTTATCCATGGGTATGATGACTATGTTCTTATTCCTGGCAAATGATTGCACTGCTTCATATTCGTCTTTCAGCAGAAGAGTAAAAGGCCTCTATTAATGGATCCATGGTACCAGGAAGTACCCATTTTGATAGGTGGGTTTAAAAAAAAAAAATAAAAAAATTGATGTATCTACATGGCTCTTGTAGAATTAGAAAAGGATTATAGAATTTGTAATTTGTGTGTAAATTTACATAAACCTTTATTTATTTTGTTTTCCTATCCCGTTGTCCCCAAAGAGCTAAGAATGGGTTACAGGTTTAATATACATAATTTCAGTACAAGTTTATGATGCAAGTTTTTATCCTAACTGGATACATACTAGGATCTAATATTAATATGCATAATGTACAGTTTTCTGGTTATAATTTACCATAGTTATCCTTATGGTGCAAGATTTTCAGTATAAGTTTTATCCTAATTAGACACACAGATAGTTAGTGTATGATACAAGTTATCCTTATGTGACACATACTGGTTCTGGTACCAATATACATTTCTTTGTAGTCTATTGGTCAAAGGCAGGGGTTTAGGAGTTTGTTTTATTGCTTTCCTAAAGCTGAGGAGTCCTTCAAGGGATCTGGTCTGCAGGGGCAGTTGATTCCATTTGCTCGGTTATGAAGTGGGAATAGGACTGTTGCTTTGCGGTTTGTAGTTGAAGGGCACGACCAGGGGGCGTTTTGAAGTGTTTCGTCCTGGGAGCGGAGGGACCAGTTCGATGTGTACGAGGGAAGCTTAGTCGTCACGTAGCTTAACGCCATGTCATGCAAGGACCTACCCTGGTCTGAAAAGCATTGTATTGGCAGAAAGTTAAGGCCTCTCTGTAGAGCCTTATTTTCTGTTTCTGTGAGCACTGCATCTGAGAGACAGAAAATTGGAATTTGTGATTCACTATTTTCTGCTTCATTGGATGGCGACCTTAATGTTATCGCCAACTCTCTCTTCTCTGTGGTATCTGACCTCTTTTTGGTTGCAGAATGATAGATCTCTGCCTCTTCCTCTGCTCCTGCCTCTTCCACATGTCCTGGCATTGGTTGGATATTTGGATCTGTTATTGATTTTGTGTCTTTGTTCCAGATTTTATCTAAAAAAGATAAAGGAGAACCATTGTTGGAACAAGGGGTATTCACTGGATCCTACTCAATAGTGAGGTTTAAAGGTCTCCAGAGTCACTTGTGATCTTTTTATAGCCAAGTTTCTCTGTATTGGATGGAATTCTAATTCTAGATTGTTCTTTAATTAATTATTTCTTCTGAATATTGCTTTCTTACTAGAAGGGTATAATTTTGCCTTTGAATAAGGATAAATTGAGCCTCTTCTATCATCTTCTTTGTCCCTCCTTAGTATTTTTTATATTTCTAATGTCTTGTTTAAATCTGTCTAAACGTTTGTTAATGTCAGATAACATAGTTCTAAAATTAGAATCTCCTTATCTTAGTTTTGATCATTTCTCATCAACAATTGGACATAGCTCCTAGCTCTTCTTTTTTGAGGTTTCTGCTAAAAGGATCATGACATCAAGAGAGCATTTGTTCAGACCACTTATCAAGAAATGATTATCTAAAAACATATTTGGTATCTTCTTAATTCTTAATCCTCTCGGTATCTTTTTGGAACAACAGTAATATATTAGTCCGATGAAATGTTGTTCATTGCATATGATGTCTTTTTAATGTATGTTTGTTTATTAAAATCTTTCTATATTTCATATACAGCCAAAAAAGATCAGAGCAGTTTACAATATGGCCTTAGACAAATAGTGACAGGCTGCTTGCAGGGAGGGTTGGGAAGGCTAGTGGGGGCTGACATCATTTTGGCCCCTTATATTAGGAGGCCGCAGGTGTTATGGGGCCCTCTGACAGCTCCTGAGGCCCTAAGGAGCACAGTCTGCCTGTGTCTAGGGCTTAGATAGTGGAAGCTACTGGTTGACACACACCTTTGGAGGGTGCTCCTGATCACCAGGCCCTCAGGGAAGACACTATGTAGAAACACAATATTAAAGCTACCAAAATGCACAGAGTTCACTATGTAGAAAAACAAAATGCATGGGGTTTTGAGAAAAAAGGAGGTACTGTGTATAGTCTTTGACAGTAAAGATAGCACTTCATCCTTTCAAGTGCAATCTACAGAGCTCCAGCTCAAACTGAACAGGTAACTGATCATTGATACCATCAAAGTGGGAATGAAGATAGGTGATAACACTGGGTGACTTGAATTTTACTGGCTGTGGATTGGAGCATTGTGTCTTCAAATCTGGAGAAATGTAAGAAAATGCTTTACAAGGAGTTTGTTCAGTCAGATGGTGAAGAACCCCTAAGGGGAGATTTGATGCTGGAGAAAATGTCTGTCTGTTATGATTTGATGTATAAGCTATGGAGGCTTCTAGTCACACCAGACTCGTTCCTGAATTTCAAACACATTGACTTCAGCAAAACAGAGAAGTACCTGAAAGAGAAGCTGGCAGGATTGGAGAGAAATAAGGGAATTGGAAAAACTGTGGAGAAAATTGGAAAAAGCTTTTAGAAAAATATTGGATCTTTATTTTTGCTTATGTTTCCTTTCCTTCTTGCCTTTACTTTCCTTATATAAAGGCAGAACAAATGATGGTTATAAAATAGACAACACAGAAAAAATACCAAACACTGAAATCAGGATGTCAAAAACATATATAGAAGAAAAAAAAAAAGCTAAAACTGCAAAGCTAGGTGGCATGACCTTTTTCAGAAATATTAGGCAAAGGTGAAATTTCAGGACTCAAAAGATTCTGATAAATAGTGTGTGTTGAGTAAAATGGAAATACTAAACTAATGTGACCCTCTGAGTGAAAAGGTACCAAAAATGGCTGACATTTTATACCACAAGATATCAACCACAGAATCCTGCCAAAATGCAGCCTCAGGTTTGGACTAATGTCTTTAAAAACAGATAAATTTCTACAGGGAAAAATACAAGCTTAGAAAATCATGATTTTTTTTTATTATTATTATTAATATAAAGGCAGACAAACACTCCTACAGGAAAGCACAGTACAAAGTGGAGAAAAAAATACTTCAGTTATGTCTCATATGGACTGGATATTATGTCTGACATTTATCTATATCTTTCTCTATATATATTTGATATCTTTGGAGATTGATTCCACAGCTTCACTGTGCCTACATCACTGTTGCTTGGGCACTCCCACCTGCCCCCCTCATCCCACCCATCCTTAGGCTCACATTACATTTATACACTGATTATCATCATCAGTCCTTCAACTGTTCCGGATAGAGAAACTCGCCACTACTAAGGCTCTTATTTCCTAACCTTTCATCAGGTGGCCCTTTACTTTCACTTTCAGAACCCAATCTCAGTATAATGCTACATTAGTTATCATCACATCTACCTACCTTACAATCCACAAGTAGACACCTCCCTGCACTCCCTCTGACCCATCCAGACCCTCACCCCAGATATCAATTCCCTCTTCTTCTGTATGGCTCCATTACACCTTCTTCTCTTGATACTGACCTTACCCAATTTCCCCCTCCACCACAAGCCACCACATTTCTCTGTATTGTCCAGTTTTTGAATTCACCACCCCACCATCCCTTCTATCACCCACATATTGACAGCTCTAAAACTTAAACAATTTCTTCCCCTCATTCAACCTTCCCAATCCTCTCTAACTTCATCTCGCTTGCATCACAATCATTGCACCTCTCCTACTTTTCGCTTGCATATGTCCCTGACCTCCTTAGCTCTCATTCTTTCAACCTACTTGCACTAGCTGGCTCCACTCTGAAGATTCTGTTTCGGTCACTTTCCTATGTCATGAAGGTTACCACTTCTACATGCCTCACCCAGTTGGTCGTGGAGGAGGGGTTGGGCTGTTACTCTCACCCTCTTGTAGAATTCGGTTTCCCTGCTTCTCTTCCTTTGAAGTCCACTCCATCCTTCTGTTTGTTCCCCTTTCTCTCCGAATAGCTGTCATGTTTTGACCTCCTCACAAACCCCTATCTTCCTTTCTCACTGACCTCAACTCCTGGCTCTCCATCTTCCCTGAACCTTTGTCTCCTTCTACCATCTTTGGTGATTTTACCATTCACATTGAGGACACCTCTGACTCCTAACACCTCAAAGTTTCTTGCTCTAATATCCTTATTCAATTTTCACATGTGCTCCAGAATCCCCAGATACCAAAATGGCCACTGCATTGATTTCATCCTCTTCACTGACTGCTCAATTGGTAACTTCTCTATCTCAATTCTTCCCCTCTTCAACCATCATCTCATAACCTTCATGACTCATCACCCTCCTCCCTAGATAAGACCAATTCTCACCAATACTTTCAGGAATCTAAGCTATTGACCTTTGCACTCTTTCCACCACTGTCTCCCCCTTCCTCTCAAACACCATACTATGTAAATCTGTTAATGAAACAGTCTTTTCCTATAGTAATATCCTCCTCTGCTCTTGATACCCTTGCTCCTCCCATGTCACATTCTGTAAGACGCGTCAAACCCCAGCCCTGTCTGACCTCTAAGATGCGCTACTTATGTTCCTGTGCGCGATCTGCAGAAGTCACAGGCTAAAATCCTGCACTCATGCTGACTTCTTACACTTCAAATTGCTGCTGACCTCTTTCCACTCCGCCCTTTCACTTGCAAAACAAGATTACTCCACCCGCTTGACTTATTCTCTTGGATCCAACCCTTGCTGTCTCTTTGTCACACTCAACTCTCTACTCAAAGTGCCCTCATTTCTAACTCCTCCATTTTCTCCCCAGACTATGGCAGAATACTTCCCTGACAAGATAAACCTTGAGTTCTCGATCAAATTGTCCTCACCTCTCTCTCCTACTGTCTGTCCTGTTGATCCTCAATTGTCCTATGCCATCTTTTTCTTTCTTTCCAATAACTATGGATGAAACTACACATTTTCTTTCCTCCTCCAACCCACTACATGTTCTGATCCCATCCCCACCCGTCTACTGATCACCATCTCTCCTTCTGTCATTCCCTCTATCTGTCATATCCTCAACCTATCGCTCTCTACTACAACTGTTGCTGACTCCTTCAAACATGCCATAGTTACACAGCTGTTTATCCCGTATCCCTCCTCCCCTTCCTGTCTAAGCTACTTGAATGGTCTGTTCACTGCCATTGTCTTTATTTTCTTTCAACTCTAACTATTCTTGACCTGCCTCAATTGGAGTTTTGCCCTCTTCATTCTACAGAAACTGCCCTTGCTAAGAGTCTCCAATGACTACTACTGGCCAAATCCAAAGGTCTCTATTCCATCCTTATCCTCCTTGATCTTTCCGTGGCCTTTGACACTGTTGATCACTGCATACTCATTGATATGTTGGCCTCACTTGGACTTTCAAGGCCTTGTTATTTCTTGGTTTTCCTCCTACCTTTCCCATTGCACTTTTAGCATATGCTCTGGTGAATCCTCCACCACTGCCAACATTCTATCAGTTGGTGTACCTCAGGACTCCTTCATGGGTCCTCCTCTTTTCTCCATCTTTTCTTGGTGCCCTAATCTCCTCCCATGGCTTCCAGTACCTCCTCTATGCTGACAACTTGCAAATCTACCTCTCTATGCCTGAAATTTCTACTGAAATACAGGCCAGATATTGCCACCTGGATGTCTCGCCATCATCCTAAAATTAAACATGGAAGACTGAATTCTTTTATCATTCCTCCTAAAACTGCTTCTCCTCTTACCCTGTTCTCTATCTTGGAGGATAATGCTCTTATCCACCCTGTCTCATCGGCTCATAACCTCAGTCATCTATGACTCATCTCTTTCCTTCTCTTCTTATATCCATCAGACCGCTAACACTTAATAACATAGTAAATGACGGCAGATAAGGACCCAAATGGTCCATCCAGTCTACCTAAACATACACTCTATAATTTAATGATTTAATTTAAATTGTTCTTTTTCTTAGATATTTCAGAAACTCAGAGCTCTGCCCAGGTTCCATCTACTGGAGTCTCTGTCAAAGCTCACTCCAGCCCATCTAAACTATTCCAGCCCATATTCAACTGGATGGTCATATAAGGGACACAGACCATGCAAGTCTGCCCAGTACTGCCTTAGTTCTTCAATATATACCATTATTTTCAGATTAGAGATCCTCTGTGTTCATCCCATGCTTATTAAAAACTTTGTCACCATATTCCTCTCCACTACCTCCTTCGGGAACACATTCCAGGCATCAACCACCTTCTCTGTAAAGAAGAATTTCCCAACATTACTCTTGAGTCTGTCGCCCCTCAACCTCAGATTTTGTTCTCTGGTTTTACCATTTTCCTTTTTCTGGAAAAGATTTTGTTCTATGTTAATACCTTTCAAGTATTTGAACGTCTGAATCATATTTCCCCTGTCCCTCCTTTCCTCTAGGGCAGGGATGTCCAACCTTTTGGCTTCCCTGGGCCGCATTGGCCGAACATTTTTTTTCTGGGGCTGCACAAATGCTGCAGCAAAACAGAGGAAGGACCTGGCAAGATGTTAAATACCCGGGGCAGCAGAGGAAAACACTGCATCGCCTGCGACCGGGGCCACACAAAATATTTCACAGGGCCGCTGGTTGGACACCCCTGCTCTAGGGTATAAATATTCAGGGCTTCCAGTCTCTCCGGATACATCTTTTGGTGTAAACTTCCTAATATTTTCTTCACCTTTCTCTGGACTGCTTCAAGTCTTTTATGTCTTTTGCCAGATACAGTCTCCAAAATTGAACACAATACTCCAAGTGGGACCTCACCAATGACCTGTACAGGGGCATCAACACCTTCTTTCTTCTACTGGTTACACTTCTCTCTATGCAACCTAGTATCTTTCTGGCAACAATCACTGCCTTTTCACACTTTTTCTTTGCCTTTAGATCTTTAGACACTATCACCCCAAGGTCCCTCTCCCTATCCGTGCATATCAGCCCCTCACCTCCGAGCACATACAGCTCCTTCTGATTTCTAATCCCCAAATGCATTACTCTGTACTTGTTTGCATTGAATTTTAGTTGCCAGATATTAGACCATTCCTCTAACTTTTGCAGATCCTTTTTCATGTTTTCCACTCCCTCCTTAGTGTCTACTCTGTTACAAATCTTGGTATCATCTGCAAAATCTTGGTATCATTTTTCCTTCTAACCCTTCACCAATGTCACTCACAAACATATTGAACAGGGTTGGCCTTAGCACCAATCCTTGAGGGACTCCACTGCTCACCTTTCCTTCCTCCAAGCAAATCCATTAACCACCACCTCTGGCGTCTGTCCGTCAACTAATTTCTAATCCAGTTCACCACTTTGGGTACTAAGTTCAGCCCATCCAGTTTGTTCAAGAGCTACCTATAAGGAACCGTGTCAAAGGCTTTGCTGAAATCTAAGTAAATTACATCTAGCATATATCCTTGGTCCAATTCTCTGGTCGCTCAATCAAAAAATTCAATCAGATTCGTTTGGCATGATTTACCTTTAGTAAAACCATGTTGCCTCAGATCCTGTAATCCATTAGATTCTAGGAATTTCACTAGCCTTTCTTTCAGTAACGCTTCCATTATTTTTCCAGTAATTGAAGTAAGGCTTACTGGTCTGTAGTTTCCCGCTTCATCTAAGAACATAAGAACATAAGCAGTGCCTCTGCCGGGTCAGACCACAGGTCCATCCTGCCCAGCAGTCCGCTCCCGCGGTGGCCAAAAACAGGTCAAGGCCTGTCTGAATCATCAGAAGGGGCTCCCCTGCCACCTTGGTTTCCCATTTAAGTTCTGCCCTCCTATCGAAGTCCTAGCCCTCCGGTCTAGCACATGCACGACCAGGTTGGTTTACTCAGTACCCCACGATCCCTCTATCCCTCAGGAATCCATCCAATCCCTGCTTGAATCCCTGTACCGTACTCTGCCTGATCACTTCCTCCGGTAGCGCATTCCAAGTGTCCACGACCCTTTGGGTGAAAAAAAACTTCCTTGCATTTGTTTTGAACCTGTCTCCCTTCAGTTTCTCAGAATGCCCCCTCGTATTTGCTGTCCCCTTCAGTCTGAAGAATCTGTCCCTATCCACCCTCTCTATGCCCCTCATGATCTTGAAGGTCTCTATCATATCTCCCCTGAGTCTCCTTTTCTCCAGAGAGAAGAGCCCCAGCCTATCCAGCCTCTCGGCGTATGAGCAGTGTTCCAGCCCTTTTACCATTTTTGTTGCTCTCCTTTGGACTCTCTCAAGTACCGCCATGTCCTTCTTGAGGTGCGGCGACCAATACTGAACGCAGTATTCCAGATGTGGACGCACCATCGCTCGATACAATGGCATGATGACTTCCCGTGTTCTGGTTGTTATGCCCTTCTTTATGATGCCCAGCATCCTGTTGGCTTTTTTCGAGGCTGCTGCGCACTGTGCAGATGGCTTCAGTGATGCATCCACCAGCACACCCAAGTCTCTCTCGAGTCTGCTGTCTCTCAACAATACCCCCCCTAATTTGTAGCTGAACAACGGGTTCTTTTTCCCTATATGCATGACCTTGCATTTGTCCACGTTGAAGCGCATTTGCCATTTGTTTGCCCAGTCTTCCAGCTTGTCCAGGTCCCTTTGTAGGTCCTCACACTCCTCCCTGGTCCTAACTCTGCCGTACATTTTGGTATCGTCTGCGAATTTTATAACCTCACACTTTGCCTCCTTTTCCAGGTCATTGATGAATATCTTAAAGAGTAAAGGCCCCAGCACCGATCCCTGTGGCACACCGCTCGTGACTCCCCGCCAGTCAGAATATTGACCCTTTACTCCAACCCTCTGCAGTCTACCCGACAGCCAGTGCTTGATCCATCTGTGCACATCCCCTCCCACCCCGTGGCTCCACAGTTTCTTAAGTAGCCTTTCATGTGGCACCTTGTCGAAAGCCTTTTGAAAGTCGAGGTAAATGATGTCTATGGGCTCCCCATTGTCCATCCGACTGCTTATTCCCTCAAAGAAGTACAGAAGGTTCGTTAGGCACGACCTTCCCTTACAGAATCCGTGCTGGCTTGTTCTCAGTAGATCCGCAAAGAAGTTAATCAAAGAGAGCAATGTGTAAAGTGAATTTTAGTCAAAACAATAGCCAAAATTCTTAAATGGGTGAAGGAAAAGATCTCAGAATTGCCACCACTAGGATCATAATAATATCATCCAAAGTGGAAAGGTGGCGTGGGTTTCTTTCATAGATCATAAAAACCTTCACCAATATTGTGTAATGGATTGACTAAAAAATATTAACATGTGGAATATAAAAAACTATCTACATGTTGGAACTCTCTACAAATTATTAGATCAAGGTGACTAGTGCATAGAAATATAATCTAGAGCTGCAACTAACTGAAATAAAGTGTCGAGTGCTATAAGCAACCTGTATAAAGTGGCTCATGCTGTGTATTAAAACATGTGCAAAAAATAGCTAAAAATATACCTATTAACAAACTCTACAGTTTGAGAAATAGCTCATGCTGAAACGCGCTAAATATTTCAAAGATTTTAAATCGTTGATTGACTGCCAGAACTAAAATAGGCAGAACTAAAGTCATCTGTACAACCAACAAAAGAAACTGTATTTTATGGACGCTAAAAAAGCTGACCAAAAACTGTAGAGAAAGAAATACAATCAGAAAGCTGATATGATAGTCAGCCTGATAATATAAGCCAAGAACAGGCACTTAGCTTTTTCAAGGGTGGAAATGCGGCAACAAATTACTATGCCGTTATAACACTGTGTATCATCAATATCCGACGGGACCCGTTTCGCCGCAAATATGCGGCTTCATCAGGGTTTTGGTGGATACATTCAATGTAGGCAATTCAGAACGTCCATAAAATACAGTTTCTTTTGTTGGTTGTACAGCTGACTTTAGTTCTGCCTATTTTAGTTCTGGCAGTCAATCAACGATTTAAAATCTTTGAAATATTTAGCGCGTTTCAGCATGAGCTATTTCTCAAACTGTAGAGTTTGTTAATAGGTATATTTTTAGCTATTTTTTGCACATGTTTTAATACACAGCATGAGCCACTTTATACAGGTTGCTTATAGCACTCGACACTTTATTTCAGTTAGTTGCAGCTCTAGATTATATTTCTATGCACTAGTCACCTTGATCTAATAATTTGTAGAGAGTTCCAACATGTAGATAGTTTTTTATATTCCACATGTTAATATTTTTTAGTCAATCCATTACACAATATTGGTGAAGGTTTTTATGATCTATGAAAGAAACCCACGCCACCTTTCCACTTTGGATGATATTATTATGATCCTAGTGGTGGCAACTCTGAGATCTTTTCCTTCACCCATTTAAGAATTTTGGCTATTGTTTTGACTAAAATTCACTTTACACATTGCTCTCTTTGATTAACTTCTTTGCGGATCTTATATGAGTATTAGTTAATCGTTTCTCTTTTTGATTTTTTGTTCTCAGTAGGCCATTCCTCTCGATGTGCTCGCAAATGCCGTCCTTGATCATAGCTTCCACCATCTTCCCTATTATTGAAGTCAGGCTTACCGGCCTGTAGTTCCCGGGGTCACCCCTCGATCCCTTCTTGAAGATCGGTGTGACATTTGCCAATTTCCAGTCCTCTGGCACCTCACCAGTTTTCAAGGATAGGTTGCAAACATGTTGGATTGTGCCCGCTATTTCCTGTCTTAGTTCTTTCAGAACCCTTGGGTGGATCCTGTCCGGGCCCAGTGATTTGCCGCATTTTAACCTGTCTATCTGTTTGAGGACATCCTCCCTACTTACCTCTATGTGCTCTAATTTTTCAGCCTGTTCCCCACTCATGAGCTCCTCTGAGTCTGGTATATCTCTGCGACCACCTTTGTTAATTGGCACCACATTCACTCTTCTCCAATCCCCAGGAAGCACTCTTGTCTCCAAAGAGTTGTTGAACAAATCTTTAATAGGACCCGCCAGAACCTCTCTGAGCTCCCTCAATATCCTTGGATGGATCCCATCCGTTCTCATTGCTTTGTCCACTTTCAATTTTTTAAGTTGTTCATAAACATTTTCGTCCGTGAACAGTGTGGTATCTATTCTCGTATGTAACTTTGCCAGACAATCTCTGTCCTCCAGGATTTTCTTCTGTGAACACAAAACTGAAAGTATTTGTTTAGCATGTTTGCTTTTTCCTCATTACTCTCCACATATCGGTTCATAGTATCTTTCAGTATCACAGTTCCATTTTTCATCTTCCTCCTTTTACTAATAAAGTAGAAAATTTTTTTTGTCTCCCAATTTTTACATTTTTAGCCATTTGCTTTTCGCCAGACATCTCTCTCTTGGCTTATTTCCATTTCACCTGGTAGTCCTTTCAGTACAAAGCAACAAAACAAAGAGAAAAGTTCCAACCTAAACTGCAGTAAAAAACAACCGAGAGCAAACAAAACAAAACTGCAGAGCTGTACAAGACGTAGGCAAAATTTATTGTGACAAAAAATAATTATATGCAAACCCTTTTACCAATCAAGGGACCCAACACGGTCCGTGTTTCGGACAAACCTTCGTCAGGGGTCCATGGTAAAAAAAGGGGGGGGAAAAATCCAAAAAGTAACAAAAAACTGTGGAGTAGCAGCAAAGTATGAGCGACGTCAAAATTCATCACTGCAATAAGCCATCGGTACACCTCTTCTTGAGGTTTTTTTTATATTTCATAAATGCCAACTCTTTCACCTTTATTTTCTCTGCCACTAGTTTAGAGAGCATAGCGGTTTCCTTTTTCTCTTGTTTTTATTTATTTTCTTCACATAAAGGTCAGTAGCCATTTTTATTGTTCCTTTCAGCTTAGACCACTGATTTTCCACTTCTCTTATGTCCTCCAAGCCTAACAGCTCTTCCTTCAGATACACTTCCATTTTACTAAAGTTAATACGTTTGAAATCTAGGACTGAGTTTTGTGTGGTCATCCTCCACTTTAGATGTTATATTGAACCAAACTATTTGATCGCTACTTTCCAGGTGGGCACTCATGCGAATATTAGAGATACTTACATTACATTAGTGATATTTTTATTCCGCCATTACCTTGCGGTTCAAGACAGATTACAGAAGAGGATTTCTGGACATGTCCAGAGGTGTTACAGAGTAGAGCGGGTTGCTTCAGAGGATTGAAATGTTTCATACGGTGTTATTCTCAATGGATTTCTTGAATAGCAGTGTTTTTATTTCTTTCTGAAAGCTTTGTAGTCTGGGGTCGTGATTAGTAGATTGGAGAGTTGGTGGGCTAGTTTTGCTGCCTGTGTGGCTAGAAGGCCATCATACAGTTTTTTCCGTTTGATGTCTCTGTTTGGAGGGTATGCGAATGGTGTCTGGGATCTCCTTTGTCTGGTTGTGGTAGTTTGGATTAGACGGTTGTTCAAGTAGGCTGGGCTGTTACTATTTATGGATTTAAATAATAGACAGTATAATTTAAATAGTATTCTTGCTTGAATTAGGAGCCGGTATGAGTCGAGCTATGCCTCAGTGATGTGGTCGTGTTTTCTTAGTGAATAGATTAGTCTCAGGGCTTGTTTTGTACTGTTTGTAGTTGTTTTATCATTGTTGTGGGGCAGGGAAGATATAGGATGTTGCAGTAGTCAAGGAGACCTAGGACTAGGGACTGGACCATGAGCTGGAATTGTTTTCTGTCGAAGAATTTTCGAACTTGCCTTAGGTTTCTCATGACCACGAATGATTTCTGTATTGTTTTGTTGATTTGTGGTTGCATGGTGCAACATTTGTCTGTAGTCATGCCCAGAAGTTTTAGAGTGGGTTGAATGGGGTATGTGATTGAGTTTATTACTAGGTTTGTTATGGTTGGGGTTTTATTTTTTTCGATAAGTATGAATTTTGTTTTGTCTAGGTTCAGTTTTAGTTTGTGGTCTTTCATCCATGTTGGCACTGTTTCTAGAGTTCTGTGTAGTGTGTCTGTCATGGTTGGCCTTGGCTGATCAAAAGGAGGGAGAATGATGATGTCGTCTGCATAGCTATAGGAAGTTAAGCCTATTTTGTCTAGGCAGGTGCCGAGGGATGCAATGTAGACATTGAAGAGTGTTGGGGATAATGCCAATCCTTGGGGTACTACACCACAGGTGTTGGACCATGGTTCTGATTTTTCATTGTTTGTCTTTATTCTGTAGGTCCTGGATTGTAGGAATCCTTGAAACCATGTGTGTACTTTGCCTGTGATTCCTATTGTATCTAGTATTTGTAGCAGGATGTTGTAGTCTACCAGGTCAAATGCTGCGGTGAGATCTAGTTGAATAATCAGAATTTTTTTTGCCTGTGCTGAGGTGTTGTCTAGCTGTGTCCAGAAGGGAGCCTAGTAGTGTCTCAGTGCTGAAGTTTTTTCTTAATACAGACTGTAGGGTGGAGAAAATTGTGGTTTTCTAGGTAGTTGGTGAGGAGTTTAGCTATGAGGCCTTCCATTAGCTTGACATATAGTGGAATTGAGGCTATGGATCAATTCCAGTTGGATGGTTGATCTGTTGCTTCTTTTGGGTCTTAAGATCGGGGTGACAATGATTTTGGAGAGGTCTTGTGGGAAAAGGCCATCTGTGAGCATGGTTTGTATTCATTGCATGAGGAGAGTGTGGAATTTTAGGCTGGAGGTTTTTAATAGGTATGGAGGGCATTGGTTGAGGTCGCAAGCTGCGTGGCTGTATATTTTTATAGAGTTTTTTAAGGTCGGACCATTGTATTGTGGAGAAGTGGGACCAGGTTCTATCTGCTGCAGCTGATTCTTTTTCTGTGGGGGGCATTGTGATCTCTTCTAGGTGGGTTGGGGTTCCTGCGTAGTTGTAATTTTGTTTTTAAAGTATTCAGCTAAAAGGGTGACTGAAGGGGGAGGGTTGTCGTTTTTGGCTAGGTAGAGTTTGATGTCTGTGAGTTCTTTTAATAATTGGAATAGTTTTTTTGTGTCTTGGGCTTCTATGCCTATTTGGTTTGTGTAGTATGTCTGTCTTTTTTTTTTTTTCTTTTAGTTTTAGTTTGTATTGTTGGTTTTGTTTTTTCAATGCTGCTCTTGTGTGTTCTTGGTTACTTTTTCTCTATTTTCTTTCTAATCGTCTGCATTGTATTTTGAGTAGGAGTAGTTCGTTGTCAAACCATTTGTCTGATCGTCTGCTGATTCTGGTTTTTGTATTGGGGCTAGCTCATCTAGGGTAGTTGTACTTATATTGCACCATTGTGAAATGGGGTCACATTCTTGGATTGTAGCATCTGTTTTATTCCAGAATTTGGAGGGGGTCGATATATGTATGCGATTTGTAGGTTCAGCTTTGGGATTTTGGTTTGGTTTTGCCTTTGGCCCAGTTGATACTGAAGGTGTATGTGTTATGGTCTGAACAGATGGATCTGGACCATTTTCCATTAGAGGTTTGAATCTCTGGTAGAATGGGCTGTTGGGTCATGAAGGCTGCAATGTCTAGTTGGTGACCTTTCTCATGTGTGATTTGTGGGTCTAAGATCTTGTAGGTTAAGGCTTCGAGGTAAGATAGTATTTGCTTAGAGGTATGGTCTTCGAGATGGAGGTTTAGATCACCTAGGATTAGGTTGTAAGTTGCCGTTAGTGAGTTTTGGTATATAAAATCTTCAAATTCTGGTCTTGCTGTGTTCCAGTTCCCTGGACTTATGTAGCGGAGCATGCAGGTTGTGGATCCTTTTAGTGTGGTGCATGAAAGTTGGCAGGCTAATAGATCCATGTATGAGGTGGATGTTTTGTCTAGTATGTTTAAGTTTAGGGAGTTTCTGACTAAGATGGCTAGACCTCCTCCTCTTTTTTTTTTTTTTGTTCCCTGCAGACCACTGTTATCTTGTATCCCTTCGGGCAAACTTCCGTTATCCTGGGGTCCGAGTCTGAGGTTAGCCAGGTTTCAGTGAGGAAGAGGCAGTCTAGATTTTTGGTTTTTATCCAGTCTTTTATGTGTTCTGTCTTTGGGCCTAGAGCTCTAATGTTTATGTAGGCACATGTTAGTGTGGTGTATTCTGTTTGCGCACTATTTGTTGCTTTTGGGTAGACAAGTGCTCTTGGTTGGGGGTGTGGTTTAGTCCTGGAAGGGTTTGTTGGTCTTCTCCTCCATGTTGGTGTGATGATGTGGTGTATGCAGGTCTGGGAGTTTGTTTCTGTCTGTTATGGTTCTCCTGGCTGGGTGGTGAATTCTATTTGTGAGTACCAGATCTAGTATTGCTTTTTTCCTCATGGTTTCCATCACCATTTGTCTGAGCATAGACTCTTGAAAGACATCCACAATCTCCCTATTTCTTTCTTATTCCGCAGATGGAACTTTCCATTCAGTATCTGACAGTTTGAAATCATCCAACAGCAGCACCTCCTCTTTCTTTCCGAACTTTTGGATATCTGCCATCAGATCTTTATCAATTTGTTGCATTTGAGTCAGAGGTCTGTAGACTACACCCATGTAGATTGAAGTTCCATCTTTTAGAACTATCCATATCACTTCTTCCTCTCCACAGATCCCCTGTATTTGTCACTTGGATATCGATCTTTACATAGAGAGCTACCCTCCACCTTTTTGACCATCTGTCTTTCCTAAAAAGATTATATCCTGGTATGTTTGCATCCATGGGATTCACTGAGCCATATCTCTATGATAGCAACAATATCCAGGTTGCCTCTAACATCAGGGCTTGCAGATCATGAACTTTGTTGCTTAGACTGCGAGTGTTTGTGGTCATTGCTTTCCAGCTATCTTTCAGTGGTAAACTCCTTTTTTGTATAGTGTTTTTGTTTAGTTTTGCTGCTTTTTGCATTGCTAAGAAGTGAGTTGCTAATATTGTTTGTCGCTATCTTTTACTAATATCACATCTTGTCTTTTGTTGGGGGGTGGCCTCCATAATTTTTCTTCTCATTTTCCATAATTTTCCTTATTTCTTTCTCCATAATATTGCTAAAATCCATCCTTTCCTTTCTGAGCATTGTACCAAGACCCTTATCTATACTCTGGATTACTGCAACGTGCTTCTCACAGGTCTTCTGCTATGCCATCTCTCTCTTCCTTTCATTCTATTCAGAATTCTGCATGCCTCATATTCTGCCAGTGTCATTTTGATCACGTTACCCCTCTCCTCAAATCGCTTCACTGGCTCCCTGTCCATTTCTGCATACAGTTCAAACTCGTTTTACTGACCTACAAGTATATTCATTCTGTAACTTCTCAGAATCTCTCCCTGTACTCCACCCCATAAACTCCATTCATTGGGTGAGTCTCTCTTATCGATGCCCTTCTCCTTCACTGCCAATTCCCAACTCCATCCCTTCTGTCTCAATGCACCGTATGCCTGGAACATCCTACCTGATTCTGTGTCGCGCCCCATCTCTTGTGGTGGTCAAATCCAGACTTAAAATCCACTTTTTTGAAACTGTGTTTATATCCAACCCTACCAACTTGTAAAAGCGTGCATATCTGTTGTCATTCCCTCTTTATTCCCCTACCTCTAAGCTCTTTGAGCAGGGAACATCTCTTGCATGTTGTATAGTGCTACGCAAGTCTGGTAGCGCTTTAGAAATAATACAGCACCATGACTATGCCTCAAACAATTTAGAACATCACTAGCCAAAAAAATTTCACTATGAAACTATTGAGAAAATACAGCGACCTTTCCGTAAGCAATGTGTACAACTTCTGTCACTCAGGAACAGTTCAAAATTCCACTGTAAACAATTATGAAATAAATTCTCAATTCAACACTGCTTTGCTCCACAACAGTTTCTTGCAGGAGTCTTCAGACCTTAGCGTTTTACTTTCCCTGCAGTAAAACACACAACCCCTAGTTTGCCATTGCCATATTGTTGTAGGCTGTGACCAAAGAACAGTTAATTCCCTTGATGCAACAGTGCCGCAATAAAAATGAAATTCCAGGGTTTGGAAGGATATTGACAAGAAACAGAATTTGTAGAGCTATGCATTGTTGAATTGAGAATTTATTTTATGATTGTTTACAGTGGCATTTTGAACTTTTTCTGAGAGAGAAGTTTACAAAATTGCTTACAGAAAATCCATTATGTTTTTTCAGTACATTGGTGTATAAACTTCTAGAACCACTTGTGAATTTTGCATTTTTTTTCAACTTTCTGACCTTTATTTTAATTTTTTTGTTGATCCAATAATTTTTCTGTGTATCACATTATAAGGGATACATTTGGTTATTAAAATCAACTTTTTATTCTAGCTTGGCCTTAAATTTCTGAGTTTGTTAAAGTTGCCATGTTAATTGTTTTTCTGCGTAAATCGAGTAATGTACTTCGCTGGCCAAAAACATACACACAAACTGTTATATAATTAATGTTCCAGACACAATATAATATGAAACTTGTATTTATCTTGTGCTGTTCTTACAACTGTAGTTCATAACACTTGAAAAATAGGCAAGTATCCTCCTGCTCAGTGATCCCATAAAATAAAACACTTTTAATGTTCCATTTTGAATGCTGCAGTAGATAGATCAATAGAGATACTTTTATTTCTCCTTCAATGCCAGTCTGTATTTCACTGTCACTTCTGCAGGAGGAAATTAAACACTGCAAACAAAATATATACATCATGTAAAATTGAATGCCAGCCATATGTCTCATTTTATGACTTGTTCAAATGGAATCTTCAAGTACCATTCAAAAAAGTGCTGCTACTATCGTATTTCCCCATATATAGGCCATGGCCTATATATGAGTTTTGCAAGCTGGCACAGTAGGTGTGACTTGCAAAACTGGGGTGGCCTATACAATTTAAAAAAATCATCCCCCCTCTCCTTACCTCCCTCGCTGGACTTGCTGCTCCTCAAATTGCGGCGGTGCAGGGCAGGAGAGATCTTTTCGATCTCCAGCCCGACCCCATACTGCTTCCTGCTGTTCCTCCTGTGAGAACTGATGGCAAAGGCACACAGGAAGCAGCGTGGGGCTGGGCTGGAGATCGAAAAGATCTCTCTTGCCCTGCATCACCGCGATGTGAGAACAGCGAGTCCAGTGAAGGAGGTAAGGGGGAGGGATGACTTTTAAAAAATTGTATAGGCTGCCCCAGTTACTGGTAGATAAGCCGCAGCTAATACAATGGGGTGGCTTATCTACCAATTTTAAAACATGCATAGGCATTGTTTGTGGCCTATATGCGGGGAAATACGGTACTATTAATCATTTCTATAGCACTACTAGCCATATGCAGTGCTGTACACATTATATGCAGGTACTATCTCTGGCCCTAGCATGTTTACATGACAAAGTCCATAGTCTGCTATTGTGACAGACATGGGGGAAGCTAGTGCTTGCCCTGGGATCAGTAGCATGGAATGTTATTACTACAGTATTTCAGTTGCCAGGTACTTGTGACCTAGATTGGCCACTGTGGAAACAGGATACAGGGTTAATGGACCATTGGTCTAACTCAGTATGGCTATTCTTATGTTCTTAATAATGACCTGCAGCATACCAGACTGAAGTCCCCCTTAGGTTCATTATGTATTCTAATTGACTAAAAATGCCAATGTTTCAAAGCATACATGATGATTGGTAGATAATCAGTCTTTTGGTGACTCGCAAAGAGGCCCACTCAACTTTCTTATTCAGACAATCAGGTTCCATTATGTGCCATTGATATATAAAATGTTATTCTTTGTGTAATAGTATTTGAAAAACATCTCCTCAGGATGTGTTTACACTAAGCAGGACTGCAGATTAAGTTCTTTAAGCTCATGTACAATGTCAGCCACACTGTGCTACCAACAGAGCTTAATTTTCATTCATATGAATGCAGCTTAAATGCTTTGCAATTTGCGGTTTCACTCTCCATGATGTTTGGCCAGTGTATAATTTTAAAGCAGGGGCATGTTTATATAATAGACAGCTTAACTAGAATCATGATCATAGTAATCACATATGAGAACTGATAGCCTGAACCAGGACGTTAAATGATCAGTTGCCCAAGCATATTGGCAATATGTGCAGTAGCCACAAGGAAAATGTCCTATTAAAGATGGTTGCTCACGGAACAAGTTTTGGTGAATAATTTACCCAAGCTTCTTCCTCTAGTGAAGGCAAACTTTAGGAATATTAGTGAACACAGTGTGGTAACGCAAAATATCCCAATACTTGCAAATAATTCAGATGGTAAATACATGTGGCGAATAAGGAAGACACAAAGTTCTATCCATCAGATGTTTGAGGTGAAGAGAAAAAGCCATTCACCATGCACTGAGGACACTGCTGCTACTGCTACTTATCATTTCTCTAGCGCTACCAGGCATACACAGTGCTGTACACCAAACATGGAAGAGAGAGTACCTGTTCAAAAGAGCTTACAGTCTAGTTATGACAGACAAACTGGACAAAGAGGTGCATCTATAAAGAGGGAGTGATAAGACAGACAAGGGAGCTTAGGAGGTGCATTGGAATTAGGAATTAAAAGCAGCATCAAAGAAGTGGGCTTCGAGCATGGATTTTTTTTTTAATCATTTAGCAGCATATCTACAGCTTATAAGCTTGCTCGTGAAACTGTTAAGTCTAAGAAGTTAGCCCAAGGGAATACTATTTTTTAAACTAATAGGATGGTAACTGCTGTAATAGAACAAAGCTTTAGTCAGTTGGCTTCTGGAAAATAGAAGTATTAAATATATAAAATCTAACTTAAGATCTTTCCTTCCAGCCCCCCTCCCCTGCCACCACAAACTTCTAACCACACATACTTCAAACTTAGGATGGGGGTGCTCATCTAGACAGCCTCCACACTCAAGGAGTTTGGTCTCACCATGAACAAACCCTCCATATCAATCTTCTCAAACTGTGAGCAATAAGCAAGGCTCTCAAAACATTCCAGGACCATCTCATCCAACAGGTAGTCCTTATCTATACAGACAATCAAGTGGCTATGTTCTAACTGAACAAACAAGGGAGCGCACAGGATCTCAACCTCTTTGGAAGCAATAGAGATTTGGAACTGGGCAACTGCTCATGGCACACTTCTCAGTGCAGTTTACTTAGGCATATAGAATGGCTTGGCAGACAAATTGAACAGACTCCTTCAGCCTCATGAATGGTCTCAGCACATGTCTTAAGTCAGGCTGAGTTGGATTTAGTGGTGCTCATGAAGATGTGGTTCATGGGGGGCCTTTTTTAAATTATTCTTTATTCATTTTTATAACTTACATCAAGTGTAACAAAAAGTAACATTTTAGCTTAAGTACATCACTTGAAATTCTATAATTATTCATATTCAATATAATTTATCCCATTCCCTCCCAACTCTTCAATATATCATAACACATATATCATATAATAAAGACATTCCTTTCATTCAAAGCACCTAGTGAAAATTCAAAAAATTATCCCTCCCTCCCCATTATTTCATTTGTACTAACCAGGGAAATTATATTTATTCATTGAAATAATTTGTTAATGGCCCCTACACATCTTGAAATTTATTAAAATTCCTTTTCTGCCAGGTTTGGTTTTTGGTCCTCTTAGAGCTCTCAACCAAGAAACCACGCAAGTTGCAGCCATTCCCAACGCTGCTGACACAGAACAAAGGATCCCTCCTTTATCCCAACTCTTGCTTCTTATCACTAACTGCAGATACTGCATTTGAGAGAGAGGAAGCATTACTTGCTTAGTGAAAGAAACCACACTGTCATCGAAGCATTCAGAAAACCTTTCACTGTGTGCTGTTACCATTTCAAATGGACAAGATTTTCTTCCTGGTGTACTCTGCATTCTCTGAAAACCGTCACCTGTCCACTGCCATATATACTAGACTACCTTCTCCACATCTCTAACTCTGGTCTAATAAAACAATTCAGTTCATATACTACTTGGTGCTATCAGTGCGTTTCACTCTCCTTTGGCCAAGAAAATCCCCTTCTCACCCCTCAGTAGCCCATTTCATGAAAGACCTACACGAAACCACTTCCCGACATTTGTCCTGAACATAGCCTGAAACTGAGTGGCAGTAGGTTCAGGACAAATGTCGGGAAGTTCTGTTTCGCGCAACACGTGGTGGGTGCTTGGAATGCACTCCCTGGGGTGGTTGTGGAGGAGACTACTGTACTGGGATTCAAGCGCAAGTTGGATGCACACCTTCTTGCATATCATATTGAGGGATACAGTAATTTTGGATCTCCAAAAAGGAGTACTTAAATGGGCCGCCACGGTTGCGGATCGCTGGACTAGATGGACCTCGGTCTGATCCGGCGAAGGCGTTTCTTATGTTCTTATGTTACCTATTTCATGGGATCTTAATGTGGTTTTATCTACTCTTATGAAGTCTCTCTTTGAGCCACTTATCACTTCCTCTCTGAAACTTCTCACTAAGAAAGTCATATTCTTCATTGCCCTCACCTTTGCACACCTTGTGAGTGAACTTCAAGCTCTTGTATCAGATCCTCCCTACACAGGATTCTACCATGACAGAGTAGTGCTTCAAACTCATTGAAAATTCTTACCTAAAGTCATCTCACAATTCTACCTCAAACAATCATAGTTCTGCCTGTTTTCTTTCTAAAACGGTACAGCTTTTCAGACCTTGGACAGCAAACATTCTCTGGCATATACTACCTGGACTGGACTAAACCTCATAGAGGATCTTCTCAGCTTTTTGTAGCTTTTGACTCGGAGTTCCTGTTCCTGTTTTGACTAACAGACTCAGAGTTCCTGTTACCAAGAGAGCCATCTCCAATTGGCTAGCTGTATCTCCTTCACATATACTCAGGCTGGGCTGATGCTCCAGGGCTGTGTAACATCCCACAGTGTCCAGGCTGTTGCTACTTTTGATGACTCATATCCACTCTGCATCTATTGAGGACATCTGCAAAGTGGCTTTGTGGTCCTCAGTCCTTACCTTTAATTCTCACTACTGTTTGGAACAAAACTCTAGCAGAGTTGGTTGGTTTGGACAAGCAGTTCTGCAAACTCTATTTACTCCCTGAGTGCCAACTTTCCCTCCAGCTCTCTTGTGTTTCATTAGAATCATGTTTATATATCCATTATTCTTCTCCAGAGACATGATCTTGACAGCATGGGAGTCCCAAATGTGGAGAAAGCAAAGATATTTACCTGTAGCAGGTATATACAGTACTTTTACACCCACTCATCTCCCTAGTTGACTTCTTAGCTTTGTTATTGAACTGATGGTCCCATATCAGTTCCCATGAGCTGACATTGGGCAGGAAGACATTGGGTCCCAGCTTTGTTACTGAACTGATGGCCCCAAATCAGGTCCCATGAGCCGACATTGGACAGGAAAACACCGGCATGCACATGATATGGGCATTGCTTAAAGATTTAAAGTGACGATGCACTTGGTAGTGTTCATATCATGTGAGAATGTGCCTGCAGTCTTTGGAGAATACCTGGTACAGGTAAGTATTTTTGTTATCTAAAATAATATCTTATTGAATATGTAGGGTAAAAATCAAATTGCTATCAAGTGTTCCATTGATTTTAAAATGTTGAAGTTCCACTAAATCACCCAGCCATATAAAATATATTTTACCAATAAATTATTTCCACAGGAGAAAGTGACGTCGCTAATATAGATGGTCAAAATTGAATGAATCTACTTTGGGGCAGCTCTCAATGTTTTAACACGCTCAGAAGTCGCTCTTTGGCTGTAAAGTGAGTGATTTCTCTTGTCTGGTATGAGATGACCACATGGCATAAGTTAGAGAGATACCAGTACACTGGAGGCAAATTGGGCTCGGATCCAGTGCAAACTTCCAGTCTACCCAGTGAGAACAAAATAGCGGTATCGGTGGAGCCAAAGGCCCTGCAGAGGGCGGCAGTAGAGAAGTAAGCGGAGAGCTGGGGATCCCATTGCACTGGGATTTATTGGAACTGTTGGTTGCTCTTCTGATTTTTATTCAACTAAGATGATAAAGGGGTTGGAACTCCTCTCATATGAGGAAAGATTAGATAGGTTATGGCTCTTTAGCTTGGAAAAGAGACACCTGAGGGGAGATATGATTGAAATCTGAAAAATCCTGAGCGGAGTAGAACAGGTACAAGCAGATCAACAATTAAAGACTAGGGGACACTCTATAAAGTTACAGGGAAATACTTTTAAAACTGATAGGAGGAAATATTTTTTCACTCAGAGAATAGTTGAGCTCTGGAATGTGTTACCAGAGGTTGTGATAACAGAGATTGATATAGATGGGTTTAAAAAAGGTTTGGACAAGTTCTTAGAGGAAAAGTCCGTAGTCTGCTATTGACATTGATAGCATGGAATGTTGCTACTATTTGGATTTTTGCCAGGTACTTGTGACCTGGATTAGCCACTGTGGAAAGAGGATACTGAGCTAGATGTACCATTGGTCTAACCCAGTATGGCTGTTATTAAGTTCGATTAGTGCAGACTGACATTAAGCAGTCTGTTATGGATATTAGAAGACTTGTTAGAGTTGAGGCGATGGCAAGATGAAATGGAGGCTAGACTGGATGAAGTAATGGAGACAGCGGTGGATATGCAACAGTTTGTGGAATCTTTGCTAAAAGGAGAGTATGACCATTGGGCAAAGCTGCAAGATTTAGAAAACTGCACCTGTATATGCAATCTGAGATTGGGTGTCCCAGAGGAGGAAGCCTTCAGAGATCTGCTCCGTGTGGCTTGGGAGATTTGTCAGAACTTGCTGAAGCAGGCATTTGGGGAGGAGGATTTGGCCCCTACTGTCTATATCAAGTGGGCCTATAGAGTCTGGAGTGCCCTACTGGTAATAAACCCTGGCCCATAGTCATCTTTGGGATAAAGGAGGAAATATTTAATTCTGCCAGAAAAATAACTGAGTATACTTCGTAGTGGTAACATAGTGGAGAAGAAAGGATGCCAGAATGACAAAATATCTACATCAGGAATGCTACCATTATTGCTGCTTTTCTTATGGCTGTCATCATGGGGGGATCCACGAAGAGTCAAGACTCCTAAGGATGCTTGGGCAGCTTTAATATCTATGTCAGCAGAGTACCTGCCAGAAAAGGCACAAGAGCTGACCAGAAGCATGGATGTTGTGGCATTGCCTCTATGGTGGCAGCAAGTATGCAGAGATAAGCACACCAGCTTTGCACTAAGCGAGCATCTGGACTACTGAAGTGACTTTTTGTATTTACTTCTTGAATGATCTTGCTTTGTTTCCAGTAACTGAGTGACAGAGATGCACTTACAGCACATTCCATTTTTATATAGCCCTGTGTATGGCTGGTGCATATGGTGTGACTAAAGTGAGGACAAAGGTCGAGTGTGGGGAGAGGTATATGGGTTTGTTCTGGGAAAGGTGGGTAACAGGTGATAGGGAGTGTCTTTTTGACTTAGCATGGCCATGCCAATGTGGTGGGCACTTCTCTTAATGGGGACCCAGGCTGACTTGTATCAGGCTGGGGTGAGGAGGAGGAGGAGTAGAGTGTAGGAAAGGGATGGGGATAGAGGAGTGATGTGGATGAGTGGGATCTGAGTTGCGGGAGGGTTTAGTTACCTGTATTTTTTTTAACATTTGGCAGGGATGTGATATTTTACTAATGGAAGTGACCGCTCCTGTGGTTTCACTCATCCAGGGGATGGTTGGTGCCTGGGACAGCCTCACCTGCTGCATGCTATTATGATGGGTCTTTGGATAGCTTTGTTTATATCTGTTATAAAGTGAATCACTTGGAATGCAGGTGGTATCCATTCCCTATTAAATACTCTAAAATATTACATACAGCATTTACAGCAACAGAATGAATATAGCTTTTTTTTTCTGTGAAAGAAACTTATCTCAATGCAGTTGAACATACTAAGTTGAAATGATGTTTGGTGGGGGAATGTGTGGCAGCCTCTATAGTAGCAAAAGAAAGGGGATTTACTATTTTGTTTAGGAAAGGTGTAATGAATCAGATTAGGATATTGGAGGTAGATTCAGAGGGGTGCTATGTCCTAAGTCAAGAATCCATAGCAAGACAAGAAGTGCTGTTCAATATATATGCCCCAAATAAATTTGATAAGGCTTTTTACAAGAAGTTGCCCACCCTACTACTAAACTATGGCAATATAACTTTTGGTGCTGGGAGGTGATTTCAACACTGCATGGGACTTGGGTATGAATTGTTTGAGCCCCTCCTGGAATAGTTCTGATGAGGATATCCCTGTGCTATATTTGGAGACTGCAAAAGTTGTACTAAGAGGGGAAATTATGAACTACAGTAGTCGTAAGAAGAAAAGAAGAGACAGGGAGATATCAGTTATGGGTATAGAAACAAAGATGTGGAATTACATACAAGGCTTGCAAACTACTTTAAATGAGTTTCTTCAACAGCAGGTGAGTAATTCTCTCGCTTATTTTAAATTTCAGCTATACAGATATGGGAATAGGTGTGTGTGTGGGGGGGGGGGGGTAATTCTAGCTCAGATGGTATCTGAGAGTAGGCCCACAATGAATTCTGTATCTTAAAAATAAAGCAGGTAATAGTCTTCACTGATGAAGGCTTAAGTGCCCTGTTTCTGCAGTATTATAAGCGTTTTTATGGCCTACTGGTGGAACAGGCCTATTGACCTATAAACACCGAGGTCATATTCTTAGCTAAAGTCCTGGTGAATAGATTGACTAGGCTTTTATTTATTTTTAAAATTTCTTTCCTGCCTTAACCTATGTGGGTTACAGCCAACCATACATAATCCATATCAACTCTAATACATGAGGCCCAGGTGGGCTTTGCCCAAAGTTGGTCGATAGCTAAAAATATGAGGAATCTCATAATGTCCTTTTGAGCAAGGGCTAGGGTTAACTCCCACTCGTTTTTAATCAGTTTTGATGTAGAGAAAGCATTTGATAGTTGGAATTTTTTTATATGTCACCATAGAAGTCTATAGCTTTGGTGTACATTTTGTATCGGTTACTAAGGCCTTGTGCTCATTGCCCATAACAAAAATTTTAGTTAACAACCTTGCATCGCAATGTCTACTTATGTAGACGTACCAGACAAAGATGCCCCCTATCCCCTTTTCTTTTTGTATTAACATGCGATCCTTTGATATGGGATCTTATTGCAAAACCAGACATTTAGGGTATTCAGATAGGTTCTTTCTGTTTTAAAATGGCAACCTTTGCTGATGACATTTTTTTGCAAATTGCATCATCTGAGAATTCCCTAAAACACTTATTGGAACTCTTTCAAGAATATGGTGACTATGCAGGGTTTCATTTAAATTTAGTTAAGTTGGAGGTGCTTCCCTCATTAGTTGAGGTGCAGAATGACTGGAGCTCTCAATTTCCTTTATGGTGGATAGACGATTCCTTTAAATATTTAGGCATACAATTGGCTATGGATGTAACCTCACTGTATGAGTTAAATGTTCCTAAAATGATGTTAGCTACTCATCAGCAGCTGGATGGATGGTGAGGTCTTCTCATCTCATTGCTGGGACAGCTAAACTTAATTTGTATGATGTTACTTCCTAATTAGCTGTATCTGCTACAAACCCTCTCCATTAGGTTATTGCACAGAGACTTTAAAAAATTGATTGACCTGTTCTTCCAGTTTTGTTGGGCTAATAAGAAGCCAAGGCCAAAATATCAATTATTGCCCCCTTTTATCAAGCCGCATTAGGGATTTTTATCACCAGCCATGGCGGTAAAAGCGCTGACACTCATAGAATTCCTATGAGCATCAGAGCTTTTACCACCACAGCCAGCGATTTTTAAAAAAACCCTAACGTGTTTACCCAGCTACTCTAGAACAAGTTTACTATGCCTTCTATAACTTTTATTCTTTGCAATATATGAGGTAGGTTCAGATCCCTCAACAATTTAAAAAAAGAATATCCTGTTAATACCCTTACAGGACACATGGAAGTAGCTCATTACCTGCTTTTAGGTGGAGACCCATCTGTTGCAGATATAATCTTGTTTGGAAATGAGGGTTTTGAACCAGGGTTAGATAAGATAAGATAATGCCACCTTTCTAGATTGGGTACAGAAAGACATAGGGCTAGATTCACTAAGCAAACAGATCGTGTACCGATCGGTTTGCGACCCAATTCTCCTGCATTGCCGCCCCAACTCTTACTGACTCCTAAAAGCCTCAACTCTCTCACACACTTCTCAGGGCATGTTCTCCTCCCCAGCCTCCTGAGCTGAAACTTTTTTGCAAGCCCGTTTTACTCTCCCATGTCCCAGGCTAGCCTGCCCTTCTCCACAGTGCAGCCCCGCTTTAAACCCGCAGGTTAAAACCACGGGCTCGCACTGCGGGGAAGGGCAGGTTAGCCTGGGACACGGGAGAGTAAACGGGCTCACAAAAAGTTTTACAGCTGTCAAAAAAAATCTTCCCTCCTTTTATTGCAGGCAGCCAACCCCATTGCACGCTGGAGTGAGGAAACAGCAGTCTCCCTTCTTTTCTTGTAACCCACAGGAAGCTATTGTGTGTGCTTGAAGGTTATCCCAGACCTAAAAAATGTGTGAATGTTTCCTATTTGCAAGTGGGGTGTGAACCTTGGCTACTAAATTGCAGCAAACCTATTTGTGTTTAGAATTCCATGGAGAGCGTTCACAGACCTTCTACAGGCAAATAAGATGATATGTGCATGTATCAGGATTGCTCTTCTGCGATCCATGGGGTCGGTAAGGGGCGGGCGTCCGATTGGGCTAATTTGCATGGAGACTAATGGTGAATCAGTCAGCCGGCCAGTGATCGCATAGGATCAGACGCGGACCGGAAAGGTAAAGTGGGCTTAGTGGATCTAGCCTATAGTCTTATTGGAGCAAATCTTAACTGGTGAGGAACAGCTAATTCCTTCAACAGCTCATAGGTAACAAATGGGGGAATCTGTTTGCTTATTGTCAAGTTAAACACTACCTGGGATTCCCACTTAAAGCATGGAAACAAAGGTAGTCATAAGAAGAAGAGAAGAGATAGGGAGATATTGCAATTGGAGCATCAGTTATGGGTATAGAAACAAAGATGTGGAATGACATACAAGGCTTGCAAACTACTTTAAATGAGTTTCTTCAACAGCAGGTAAGTAAGTTTCTCACTTATTTTAAATTTCAGGTATACAGATATGGGAATAGGTGGGGGGGGGATAATTCTAGCTCAGATGGTATCTGAGAGTAGGCCCAAAATGAATTCTATATCTTAAAAATAAAGCAGGTGAAGGCTTAAGTGCCCTGTTTCTGCAGTATTATAAGTGTTTTTATGGCCTACTGGTGGAAGAGGGTTTGCAGGGGTGTTTGTTTTTGGGTAATCTCCAATTCCCTCAATTAACCCAAACAGATAGGTAAGTCCTTTATTGAAAGCTCCAGGAGAACATGGTCTTCAGTCTGAATTTTATAAATTATTAGGAGAGGAGATTGTGTCTTCCCCCCCCCCCTCCCCTCGCACTAAAATGTTTTCATGGTAAATGCAGAAGTTAAGCCTGATTTCTTGAATGTGGCACAAATAATATTTCTTCCAAGACTGGGGAAGGATCTTGTTCTTTGTGAATCATATTGACCTATAAACACTGAGGTCATATTCTTAGCTAAAGTCCTGGTGAATAGATTGACTAGGTTTTTATTTATTTTAAAAAAAATTTTCCTACCTAACACTTAGGTGGGTTAAAGCCAACTATACATAATCCATACCAGCTCTAATACAAGAGGCCCAGGTGGGCTTTGTCCAGGGTTGGTCGATAGCTAAAAATCTGAGGAAACTCATAATGTCCTTTGAGCAAAGGCTAGGGTTAACTCCCACTCATTGTTAATCAGTTTTGATGTAGAGAAAGCATTTGATAGTTAGTTGGAATTTTTTATATGTCACCCTAGATAGCCATTCAACCACTTGCATTTTCTAAACTTAACTTATGCTGCCTTTTACAAAGCTGTGATAGAGGTTTCTACCGCGGGCCAATGAAGTAAATGCTCATAGAATTCCTATGAGTGTTGGAGCATTTACCTCGCTGGCCCGCGGTAGAAACATCTATCATTACTTTGTAAAAGGAGCCCTTACTTTGTAGTTGAAGAAGGGAGGTTATAAAAATTCAGTGATGTAGTATTGGTGAGGTGCATTGTATGTTCATCCTTTAGGTTGATTAATATACCATTCTGATGCAGTGGCGTACCTAGGGTATGTGGCACCCGGGGCCCATCATTTTTTGACACCCCCCCCCCCCCCCACCCTATGTAAAAAAATATTTTTTGTAATGACCATGAAACAGAATAAATGGTCAGAATAGAAACAGGCAGTGAAAATTTTCTTATATTCCAAACATAACATAACATAAATTATGTCTGAATTGTCATGACATCAGAAGTACATATGGAGTAGTTGCAGGTGATGCTTAGGACAGTTCTGATTGTGTTAGTTCGGTTTTATGTGTTTTTTGAATAGAAGGGTTTTTATTTCTTTTTGAAGGTTTTGCAGTCTGTGGTCGATGTCAATTGGTTGTAGAGTTGGGGGTCGAGTGTTGCAGCTCGAATGGCTAGGAGGTTGTCGAACAGTTTTTTTCTTTTGACGTTTTTGGTTGAAGGGTGTGTGAATGGTGCGTGAGTTCTCCTATGTCTGTTTGAAGTGGATTGAATTACTTAGCTGAAGAAATTAGTTACCCCCTCATCCCACACACATTAATTCTCTTCCATTTTTGTTCCCATTATAAAAAACACTGATAAGTTCCCAGAAAAAAAATACATTAAAATAAGAAGTGAAAACAAAGGCCCCTACAGATGAGAACATAACATAAGAATAGCCTAACTGGGTCAGACCAATGGTCCATCATGCCCAGTAGCCCATTCTCATGGTAGCCAATCCAGGACACTAATACCTGGTCAAAACCCAAAGAGTAGCAACATTCCATGCTACCGATCCAGGGCAAGCAGACACTTCCCCCATGTCTTAATAACAGATTATGGACTTTTCCTCCAGGAATTTGTCCAAATCTTTCTTAAAACCAGCTACACTATCTGCTTTTACCATAACTTCTGGCCACTTCATTTTTAAGTTTAGATCTTTCCTTTCAAACAGAGATCTTGCTAGATGTCAAATACAGCACAAGGTTACTTTACATGGACTTAGCTGTGCAGGAAATGTGAATCTCCTCATACACCCACCATATAGTGCAAAAATGTGCAAAGGTCTGTTTTTTTCTTTCGATCACTACATAGCCTAATGCCACACAAGCAGCGCTGTTACAAACATATTCTGTAGGTCAATGCTAAGGATAACAAAGTTTCCTTCCTTGGACCAGAAGGAGATAAACCACTGGAAGAGATCCCAAAACAACACCCAAAGACCCACTCAGTGTGTGAACCAGTTGAGTGGAGTGGACTAACTGGGGGGTGGAAATGGGCCCGGAGTTTGCTCAGCAGAATTTCCCAGACCACCTCTTCCTCTCAACACATTGACACGCTGCCACCATCACCACTAGGAACACCTCACTGGGTAGGCCAGCTATGCTATAAACTTTTTAAAACACATTATTATATTTTCTTATAAAGCACATATTTTAACTGAACTCTCTGACATCCTCAGCCTTTCCATTCACAAAAATAGAAGGAAGAAAAATTCCCATTTCCTGCTGTCTCATGTCCCTGGCCTATACAATATTTTTTTTCTGCAGACCCTTTAAAAGTCTGACCAAATCCTCGTTTCACTTGCATTATAAAGTACTGAGGATGCCATCTCTCCCCAATCCCAAGTCCTAAAGTCTAAGACAGTAGCGCAAACTAATGCTGCCAGATACAGGAAAAAAAATTTTGATTCGATTCAGCCCTATTGAATTGGTTTTTCAATTCGATTTTCCTGCCCAGTTGGGTGATTTTTTTCAAAACTCCTGGTGGGTTTTATAGCTTTTTCACCCCCTTTGGCTTCTCCTAACCACACTGGCGCTGTGGTGTAAATAAAATAAAGAAACAAAAAGGACTTTTCCTCTCTCTGTTAAATCCTAGCTCACGTTTGCAGTCCAACACCAGCTCTGGCAGGATACACATTTCAAATCTGACATATTATAATCACAAAACAGAAAATAAAAGTAATTTTTCTACCTTTTGTTGTCTGGTTATATTTCAAATCTTGTTGGTCCAAGGCTCTGGTTTTCTTCTGATAACTTGCTTGCCAGGGTCTCCTTCTTTCTGCATGCTAACCATCCATCTGCCAACTCTGTCCTCCCTTTCCATTTCCCTTCCCTTCCCAGGAAGTCTGGTATCTTTCCTTTTTTTCATCTCCCTCCACAGATCCACCTTTTCTTAAATACCTTTCATCCAGCATCTCTCCCTCCTTCCCCACCATCCCAGAGTCCACCATCTCTCCCTTTCTTTTCCTAATTACCCTCCTATCCAGTATCTCTATCCCTCCTCCACACCATCCCTTGTGTCCAATTTCTCCCTTTCTGTTCCTTCCCTCCCTAAATCCCATGGTCCATCATCTCTCTCCCTCTCCTCTATTTTCAGACCCATTATTTCTTCCCCCCCCCCCAAAGTTTGGCATATGCACGTCTCTTTGAACACCCCCTTCCCTCCGTGTACTTCTAAATCATGGTCCCCCCCAAAGGCCTGTCCCCCCTTAAAGGTCTGCCTGTCCCCCCTTGAAGGCCTGCACCCCCCTTGAAGGCCTGTCCCATCCCCTTGTAGGCCTGTCCCCCCCTTGAAGGCCTGCACCCCCCCTTGAAGGTTTGTCCCACCCCCTTGTAAGCCTGTCCCCCCCTTGAAGGCCTGCCTTTCCCCCCTTGAAGGCCTGTTCCCCCCCTTGAAGGCCTGCACCCCCTTGAAGGTCTGCACCCCCCCAAAGGCCTACCCCCCCCCCCGAAGGCCTGCACCCCCCCTGAAGGCCGGCCTGCCCCCCTTGAAGGCCTGCACCCCTTGAAGGTCTGCACCCCCCCCCCGAAGGCCTGTCCCCCCTTGAAGGCCTGCCTGCCTGTCACCCCCTCCCCCTTGAAAGCCTGCCTGCCCGCCCGCCCCACCCTGAAGGCCTGATGCCCCGACCCACCCCGAAGGACCGCTCGCCCCCCTGGCCTCCCCGCACCACCTATGAAGCAGCCGCAGCAGGATCGCGAAATCAGCGTCAGCGATCCCTGCGCTGCTTCCTGCGCCACGGTCCCGCCCCTCCTCTGACGTCAGAGAAGGGGCGGGATCGCGGCGCAGGAAGCAGCGAAGGGATCGCTGACGCTGACTTCGCGATCCTGCTGCGGGCTGCTTCACAGGTGGTGCAGGAAGGTCAGTGGGGCGAGCGGTCCTTCGGGGGTGGCGGGGGACTGAACGGCAAGGCCGGGAACACCCCCTTAGGGCTGGCACCCGGGGCGCATCGCCCCCCCCCCCCCCCCCGCCCTCCCCTTGGTACGCCACTGTTCTGATGTTTTGTACATCAGATGACAATACTGTTTTATGTTTCTTGTAGGTTAAATCACCCCAAAAAATTGGTTTGGAACATTACATTACATTAGAGATTTCTATTCCGCCTGTACCTTGCAGTTCTAAGCGGATTACAATTGAAGATGGCTGGACATTTCCAGGAAGTTACAATTTTAGGGTTAGATACATAGAGAGGCTAGGTTTCGAATTAGGGTTAGATACATAGTAGTTACAGTTTAAGTTACAATTTAGGGTTAGATGCATAGTGGAGGCTAAGAGGGGAAATTTAAGGAAGGGGTGAAATTTGAGGATAACTTGTAGGGAGGATGGAATTTAGGGTTGGTTGTGATGTATATGTATATTTTTCCTCAAACTGTGCCATATAAAGACAGGAAGATGGAGCCTCCATGGCTGATTCCTTAATATGAAGGAAAAATTCTCATTCAAAAATAATGCTTTTTAATCACAAATTATGCCATAGCCAACATCAGATCTAATTTTTTTTAGACATTTCTGTCTGTAATGAGTAAAATTCAGTTTAAGTTCAAACAATGTAAAGCACTGTCTTGAGGGATGCTAGTATACAATGCTATATCTAATATAACCAAATATGTATTGGTGTTAGAATGCCTTTCTACCTCTTGTAACAACTGAATCAAGTGTGTAGAATCCCTTAGATATGACAGCATCTGATCCATTAGAGGCTGTAAATAAAAGTCTATAAATTGAGATAAATGTTCAAATATCCCTTCCCAGGAGAATTAATTAGTGATTTATGGATTTTGGGTATGAAATATGTTTAGAATTACTGAATATTGACAATAAAAATATTTATACTTGCAATATGAAATAATACCCTGCTCAGTAACCCTACTTAATGATTCTTAGACTTCTTCTGAAGCTACGTATAAAGTAAGATCTGAATCCAACTTCAGATAAATCTAAACGTAATATACCGTAACTGTCTGTGCTTCTGTAATATAATAAATTTTATCATGATGACAGCTCCTCACCCTTTTTTAGCTCTCTTAATAACAATTGTGTTATCAATCAATCAAAGATTTTAACATCCAACTGTTGTGTTTCCAATCGGTCAACATCTGAAGACCAATTTCTCAAGTAGCAAGTATGGGATCATATGGTTTTAGTGGGAACTGTGTGGATTTCACATGATGCCAAATCAAAAACTCATTTTGTGTAGCTTCACTCTGTGTCACAAAAATATAATTTCAACTTCAATTTTCTAAAGAGCTTATGCAAAAATATTTTGGTATTGAAGGAATCATATGAAACTGTAGGCACAAAAAAATAGTCCTGCTCAGTGTAAACCAGTGGTCTCAAACTTGCGGCCTAGGGGCAACATGCGGCCCACCAGATACTATTTTGAGGCCTTCAGTATGTTTATCATAATCACAAAAGTTTAAAAAAAACAGTTTCTTGATCATATTTCTCTTTAGCTATAAATTACAATATTATTATTAAGACTTAGCCAAAAGGAAAGATTTATAAACTATAAAGAGTTTTACCTCATGCAAAATTGTCATTTCATTAATAAGACATTAACTATTTTTTTCTGAGGCCCTCCAGGTACCTACAAATACAAAATGTGGTCCTGCAAAGGGTTTGAGTTTGAGACCACTGTTATAAACCCATCCTAAGGAGGAGATGTTTCTCAAATACTACTGTATTATGCAAAGAACAATACTTTATATATCAGTGGCACACAGTGGAACCCAATGGTTTGAATAAGGAAATGTAGTGGGCCTCTGTGATTCGCTAAAAGATTGTGATCATCTGCCATGCACGCTTTGAAATATTGGTGTTTTTAACTGAGATAGAGGGACGTTTTCAATATGATGTCTAAATCCAAGTTGAGACATTTTAGGAAGTGCATCCAAAAATCAGGTAAGGAAAAAAAGCCATTTTCAAAACAGAAAAGCATCTTATCTTTTTGTTTCGAAAATGACTATTTCTAGATGTGTTCACCCTTAGTGTGTCTATCTGTTTTGACCATTTCCGGGGGGAAAAGTCCAAAAGAAAAAACACACTAAACAAGCCATTGGTATGTAGGAGGGGCCAGCAGTTTTAGTAGATTGGCCACACAGACATCCCAGCAGAGCAGTGGGGGCACCTTAAGGGGCACTGTAGTGAACATCACATAAAAAGACTCAGGTACACATCTCACCATAACCCCCTTTTATTGTATGATGAGCTCTCCAAAACCCATTGGACCCAACTGTATACCACACCACCAGCCCTTATGCTTTCAGGTGTCACCTAATATGTAGGTGCAGTGGGTTTTGGAGGAGGGGGATTTGGAAGGCTCACATATTTCACCATAAGTGTCTTAGTCAGGATGGGGTATGGGCCTGAGTACCCATCTCTGTGGTTGACTACACTGCCCACTAGGCTACTCCAGGAACCTGCTTGCTGCTCTACTAGGACTGGCCATAACATCTGAAGCTATCATACAGGCAGGTATGTACTGTTTCATTCATATCTTTGAGGGTTGGAAGGGGCTCAGTGACCACTGGGGGAGTATGGGAGGGTCATGTTTACATCCCTCCAGTAGAGTCATCCGCTCAGTTAGGGCACCTTTTTCACACGTATTCATTATTAAAACAAGTCTAGCACCAAACATCCAAATTGTGCTCTGGATGTTTTCTAAAATGTTTGATTATGGCAGAAAAATGTCCAAGTCATAAGCCTACCTACACCACATCTCCAACCTGCCCCCTTGAAATGTAGATGAACAGCATAGAAATCCATCTAGAAATAGGTTTGAAAATACCAAATTAGAATTTGGGGAGAAAAACATCTATCTGTCCCTTTATGTCACTTTTTGGATGGTTTTCTATTTTGAAAATGAACCCCATAGTGTAAGAGAACAGAATGACAGAGGCTGACTTCATGTTGGTAAGCTGCCAGTCATTATTGTAGAAAATGTAGTAGCACATTTTTTTAAAATATAAGTTTGGTGCTAGAAATTCCATTTGAATAAGTCGTATAATGAGATGTGGTTGGAGTTCAATTTTATATGATGTATATATTTTGTTTGTAGTGTTTAATTCCCTCCTGAAGAAGCAACAGTGAAACGCGGACCGGCATCGAAAGAAAGAGAAAAGTGGATCTCTGGGTAGCACAAAGTGGATCTCTTTGCAGCACAAAGAATGGAACATTAAGTATTTTCTTTTATGGAATTATCACTGCACAGGCACTGCACAGGAGGATAGTTGCCGGATTTCAAGTGTTATGAACTACAGTTGTAAGAGCAGCACAAGATAAGTACAAGTTTTATATCATATCATGTCTGGAATATTATTTATATAATGGAAAACCCACATTTTTTATTATGTTCAGACTGTGCTGTGATGTGGCAAGATATCACCTGGCTGACCTTTTTAATGCTTCTCTAGAGTCGGGAGTGGTACTGGAGGAATGGAGAAGGACGGATGTAGTCCCTCTTTACAAAAGTGGAAGTAAGGAAGAAGTAGGGAACTACAGGCTGGTAAGTCTGACTTCTGTGGTAAGTAAATTAAAGGAAATGCTTTTAAAACAGAGAATAGTGACTTTTCTGGAATCCAGTGGATTACAGGACCTGAGGCAATATGGATTCATTAGAGGCAGGTTTTGTCAGATAAATTTGATCAAGTTCTTTGACTGGGTAACCAGAGAATTGGATAGAGGGAAGTGCACTAGATGTGGTGTATTTAGATGTTAGCAAAGCCTTTGACTGTTCCATACAGGCGTTAAATAAAGTAAGTGCACAGAGTAACGTACTGGGTCAGGAACTAGTTGTGTAGAAGGTAGAGGTCACTGGAGATCACTCTGAGGAAAGGGGTGTTACTAGTGGTGTGTGCATCAAGGTTTGGTTCTTGGGGCTGTTCTTTTTAACATTTTTGTAAGTCATTGCTATAGGGGCTGTCGGGTAAGATTTGCCCCTGCGGATAACAACAAAATCTGCAGTAGAGTAGATACCGCTGATGTTGTGAATAACATGAGGAAGGACCAAGCGAAGCTTGAAGAATGATCTGAAATTTGGCAGCTGAGATTTTAATACTAAGAAATGCAAGGTCATGCATTTGGGCTGCAGAAACCAGAGGGAACAGTACAGTTTAGGGGATGAAGAACTTTTTCACATGAAAGAGGAGCGGAACTTGGATGTAATAATATGTAATGATCTTAAGGTGGGCAAACAGGTTAAAAAGATGACTGCAAAAACTAGAAGGATGCTAGGGTGCATAAAGAGAGTTATGTCCATTAGGAAAAAGGAGGTATTGATGCCCCTGTATAAGACTCTGGTGAGACCTCATTGAGAATATTGTGTACAGTTCTGGAGTCTGCACCTTCAAAAGGATATAAACAAGATGGAATCAGTCCAGAGGAAGGCAACTAAAATAGTCAGTGATCTTCATCTTAAGGTGTATGAGGACAGACTTAAAGATCTCAATATGTATACTTTGGAGGAAAGGTGGGAGAAGGGAGATAAGGTAGACATTTAAATGCACATGAGGTGAGTCTCATTTGAAAGGAATCTCCGGAATGAGAGTGAATAGGATGAAGTTAAGAGGTGATAGGCTCAGGTGTAATCTAAGGAAATACTTTTTTACAGAAAGGGTGGTAGATGCATGGAATAGTCTCCCAGTAGAGGTGGTGGAGACAGACTGTGTCTGAATTCAAGAAAGCGTGGGACAGTTACATGGGTTCTCTTAGAGAGAGGAGGAGATGGTGGATGCTGTGGATGGGTAGACTGGATGGATCATTTGGCCTTTATCTGCCATCATATTTCTATGTTTCTATGATTTGCTAAGGATATAACAAGAGTTGAAGTGCTTTAGAAGAAAGTGATCAAAATTGTTGAAGTCTGCACCAGAAGACATATGAGAAAAGACAGGGGGTAATATGATGTGGACATTTAAACACTTGAAAGGTACATATAAACGATCAAACATTTTTCAGACAGGGAAAATAAAGAACCAAACCAAACGGCATGATATGAAAGCTGCAAGAAGGTAAGCTCAAAAGTAACATTGGGAAATAACAGAGTAGTAGTAAAACTGGAGGACATGAAATGAAGTTGCAAGCAAAGTTTTGGAATCGATATACCAAACCTTCAACTCCAACTCTATTTTTCTATTGTCAGACTTTCAATTCCTACTGATATTAAGCTTTAACTTTTTTTGATCTGGATCAAAGAACTGGTAAATATAAATATAGATCCAAGACTTTTGTTTTATTTTTTTGAAGCCAAGTCAGTACATTTTTATTGATTCTGACTCCAGCCAAACTGTTTTCCAACTCCATAGCCCTTGTTGCAAGGAGATAAACTTGAGAGTAACATCAGGAAATACTTTTTCTTGAAAAGAGTGGTGGGTGCCTAGAATGCTCTCACAATGACTAAATTCAAAATGTTGTGAAATAGAGAATTCCTGGAGGAAGTGACGTCATCGTGGCTAATGGCAGCCTAGAGCGATAGCTCCGCGGACCCCGGTGCTGTTTTTCGCTACCTTCGCGCGATTTTGCGTGCCTGCACTTCCCACATCTCTCAGCTTACTTGTAAAGCTGTTTGCTGAATTTCAATGGCAACACGGAAGAAACAAATGGACATTAAGGCGTTCTCCTCGCCGCTCCCGAATGGGCCGACTAAAGCTGGTTCCAAAATGGCGCCCGATCCGGCCGCAGCTGCGGAGGGTTCGCTTTCTGATGCAGCGTTGCCGACTTTACATCAGGAGATGCGTGGCTGGTTTCAAGAACTGAAGACTGAACTTACAGCGGTTCGGGCTGATATACATACTGTCGTTGCTGAATTGAAACGTGAGGTGGGTGAGATCGGGAGTCGGGTGGGAGAAACAGAGGTTGCAGTAGAGGCTCACAGCTCTGAATTAGCCCAGTTGAAAGGCAGGATTGCAACGCTGGAGGAAAATGCTGAAGTGAGCACCCTAAAGCTGGAAGATTTGGAGAATCGTTCCAGGAGATGCAACCTTCGCTTTCGGGGTGTGCCTGACACTGTTTCTGATTCTCGCTGTATGGAAGTGATTGATCATATATGTATTCAGGCGCTAGAGACTGCTGGCTTACCTGTGGAAGTGGGGAAACCACTGCTTGATAGGGCTCATCGCATCCCTGGCCCTCGTGATGTGAACCGCCCCCGTGATGTCGTGGCTTGTTTTCATCGCTATATGGATAAGGAACATGTGCTTAGGGCGGTGAGGCGTTCTGGGGGAGCTGTTAAATGGGAAGAAGCGGATATTGATGTTTATCCTGATGTGGCTCCAGCAACCCTGGCCCGCCGTCGCACATATCGAGACTGTACCCGTATACTGCAGGAGCGCAGTGTTCGGTATAGATGGATTTATCCTATTGGGCTGGCTTTTACACATGCGGGCAAGAACTACTCTGCAATATCTGTGGCTGATGTTCAGTCTCGAATGGTGGAAGCGGGATTGATGACGGCCTTGGAAATGGCTCCACTACCTCAGAGGTCTCCTGTACCCAAATCAGGGAGAGGGCTAGGCTGGCAGAGAGTGGCTAGGTCGACTGCAGCTCGTCGTCCTTTGGAAGTGGCTACGTCTTCATCTCTTTGAACTTTTGTATCTGTGGGACGTGTTCCTGAGTTTTTGTGCTGTGTATGTTTATTATTATTTTTGCAGTGAGGCTTCTATTGCGAAGGTTGTATTTTGGGTTTGTTCTGGGGGTCCCTTTGAGAGCTGTTTCTCTACACTTCCTATACCGTGGTTTCCAGGCGCTTTGGTAGCTGGACCATGTGGGGTGTTGTTGGGAGGTTGGGGGGAGGGGGGTGGGGTGTTGGGAAGGGTTGTGACCGAGTGCTATTATGTGTGGTTGTATGGGAGTATGTTTGTATATTGTTTTTCTTAAAGATGCGATTGCAGGGGTTGGTTGACTTGGGTGCTTTGGAACATGGTATGGGTTTGGCGATGAGGTGCATTTATTTTTATTGTATAAATGGATAAATTTACTTTGCTGTCTTATAATGTACATGGTTTGAATTCTCCACAAAAGCGACGCTTGTTATTTAAGGAATTGAGTCGCCTGAATATTGCTGTTGGATTCATTCAGGAGACCCATTTTCAATCTCATTATGAGAAATTGCTTACTCACAACAGTTATCCTCATGTTTTCCTTTCCTCTAATAAGATTCGGAAAAAGACTCAGGGGGTGGGTACTTTAATCCATAAACGTGTCCAGGTGGTATTGAGAGAGGTTGTGCGGGATGTTGAGGGCTGCTACATTCTGGTCAAGGCTGAGTTGGATGGCACCTTATATAGCTTACTGAATGTCTATGCCCCTAATGTTGGTCAGGGGGCTTTCTTTACGTTGTTAGAACGTGTGCTGTTGGATCATGTAGAAGGTACTCTCCTTGTGGGTGGAGACTTTAATCTTACCTGCTATCCTCAGGAGGATAATTCCAATTCTTCCATCCGTTATGCCAGAAGTGACAGAAGGGCTTTTTTGCGCTTTCTGCGTCGGCAGGATTTGATAGATGTGTGGCGCTATTTACACCCTGGCGCTCGGGATTACACCTTTTATTCATCGAAACATGATTCGTATACCAGAATTGATATGTGGATGCTGCCTCGTGTTGTTCTACCACGTGTCTTAGCCTCCTGTATTGAACCCCGTGTGTGGTCTGATCATGCTCCCTTGACTCTGGAGTTACAGGTTGGATTGGTTAGAGGTGGTCGTCGTTTGTGGCGTTTGAATGATTCTTTGTTGAAGGATCCCAATACCTTGGCTTTGTTAGAGGCTGATGTTAAGGAGTTTTTTGTTTTTAACGATGTGGCCGGCATTAATGTAGTGGTATTATGGGAAAGTTTTAAAGCCACTCTTCGTGGTTGTTGTATCTCGAGAGGGTCGTATCGTAACCATTGTCGAGTTGCTCTTAGGTTAGAGCTGTTGTCCCGCCTCCGACGTTTGGAGAATGCTCATAAGAGAGCCCCGTCGGTGGCTGGTGGTGTAGCTCTGGCGGAGTGTCGGAGGGACTTACAGGAGCTTGATTTAGAGGGAATGGCTTGGGCCCTACAGCGACGGAAACAACGGTTTTTTGAATGGGGTGGTAGGGCGGGTCGCTTGTTAGCTACACAGATCAGGCAAACACAGGCACAGCATTCTATCACACGGATTCGTACTGGGTCGGGACAGCTTTGTACAGATGATGCGGCAATTCACCAGGCTTTTTTGTCTTTCTATCAGACTCTGTACTCTCCGGAGATTGAAGCTACGGAGGGGGAGATTGATGCTTTTCTTTCTGGAGTAACCTTGCCTTGTTTGGCGGAGGTTGATGCGGATTGGCTCTCTTCCCCTATTCAACCCGCTGAGGTGGTGGCGGCTATACATCATTTAGCTGCTTCTAAAGCACCGGGTGTTGATGGTTTCTCGCCTTTATTTTATAAGAAAATGGAGGCCTATATAGTCGCTCCTCTGACAAGATTGTTTAATTCTTTTTTGGAGGGGGATTGTTTGCCGTACTCGTTTCGGCAGGCTGCGGTCTCTCTTCTTCTTAAGCCCGGGAGAGATCCCCTCCTTTGTGGGTCCTACCGCCCTATCTCGTTGTTAGGAGTTGATTATAAGCTGTTTACCCGTATTTTGGCAGTCCGTTTGCAACGTTTTTTGCCTTTCCTAGTTCATGGTGATCAATGTGGCTTTATTTCAGGGAGGCAACCTGGTGATAACATACGGAGAGTGTTAGATCTTATTGGAGTGGCCCATCAATATTCTGTTCCAGCTGTTTTGTTATCAGTAGACGCTGAAAAAGCCTTTGATAGGGTTTACTGGCCGTTTATGTTAGCAGCTTTAAAGCGGATGGGCATTTCGGGAGCTTTCTTGCATTGGGTGACCTTATTATATGCTGCTCCGGAGGCTTGTTTAAGGGTTAATGGAAGATATACCGCTAATTTTTTGATCCGTAGAGGTACTAGGCAAGGGTGCCCTTTGTCACCGCTGATTTTTGCGTTGGTTATGGAGCCTTTAGCAGCTGCTATACGTGAGAATGCAGATATTCAAGGGATTGTGGTGGGTGGCGAAGAACATAAGATCTTACTGTATGCTGATGATATTTTGTTTACATTGACCCGCCCACTTCAATCTTTGACCGAGGTGCTTCGTGTTTTGACTATGTTTGGTGTGGTTGCTGGCTTTAAAATTAACATTGAAAAGTCTGAATTGCTTAATGTTTCGCTTCCAGAATTGTTGGTAACGGACTTACGTGCTAAATTTTCGTTTCGATGGGCGGCTAAATCCATTAAGTACCTTGGTGTGCGTATATCTCGAAGGCTCTCTGATCTTTTTGAATTGAATTACCCTCCGTTGCTACGGACTGTGTTTGCGGATCTGGATCGCTGGGAAGGATTAAGGTTGTCTTGGATGGGTAGGATTAGTGCTTTGCGTATGAATGTGTTACCTCGTTTTTTATATTTGTTTTCCTGCCTGCCTCTCTCAATTCCTAAGCAGTTCTTACTTAGGCTACAACGGCGGGCTTTTGCTTATATCTGGACACGTAAGCCACCTAGGGTGCGGAGGGAACGTATGTATTGGGACAGGTTACATGGGGGAATGGGTGTCCCTGATTTTTTTACATATTATTATGCGTCCCAACTGCAAGTGTTGTTCCATTGGGCTTATCCCTCCCAACGCTGGGTATCTCTAGAACAGGCTCTACAGCCAACCTACCCATTGGCAGCATTGCCTTGGCTATCTTTTGAGATCCTTCGGGATTTGCAGACTGGGGCTTCTTATGAGATGGCGTGTACTTTGCAGGCGTGGAGCCGGGTCCGACGAGCTTGGTTTCCACGTCAGCGCTATTTTTATGCTACTCCCATTAGATTTGCCCCTGACTTTTTGCCTGCTAGGGATACTGGGATTTTTCGGCGTTGGGAAATGGAGGGTCTTCGGGTCCTGGGTCAATTAGTAGTGGGTGGACATTTAGTACCCTTTGCTGCCTTGCAATCTTTATATGATCTACCCACAACGGATTTTTTCGCCTATGTTCAACTTGGGGATTTTATGGTGAAGAGGGTGATTCCTGAGTGGGAAGGGGCGGACTCTGCTTTTCTTCAAGTTTTTAGGATGGGATCTGGAGTGGGCCTTATTTCACGTTTATATAAAGCTCTTTTATACACCAGACCTCAGGCTCGCACATATGAGCATCGATGGGAAACCTTGTTGGGAAAGACCTTTGATTATCAACAATGGGACCGCCTTTATGGTACATTACTAAGAGTTTCTTTAGCGTCCCCCTTAGTTGAACAGGGTTATAAGATGCTATTTCAGTGGTACCTTACGCCGGAAAAGGTGCACCGTTTCTATCATTGTGGAGATGGGCACTGCTGGCGTAACTGTGGGAGTCTGGGCACTTTTGGGCATGTTTGGTGGGATTGTGCTAAGATTGTACCTTTTTGGAGGATGGTTCAACAACTGATGATTGATGTGTTACACTTACCCATTCTATTGCGTATGGAAGTATTTTTACTTAATTATCCTTTGGGGAGTTTGGATGTTGATCAGAATCATTTTGTGGCCCTAGTTGCTACGGCGGCTAGACTTACTGTGGCTACATATTGGAAGCGTGCCTATTTGCCTTCTCGTGCTGATCTGTTAAATAAGGTTGACCAAATTTATTTGATGTCTAAATTGACTGCTTTGAATAATGATTCCTGTGGTACGTTTCATCGTCAGTGGTCTAGATATGGCTCCTGGAGGGGTCTTTTTTGAGTTATCCTTTTTTCTTCTTCCTTTGTTTAAGACTTATGCTGTATCACTCGGTTGGGGGTGGGGGGTTGTGTTATTTTATGTGGGGGAATGTACTTTTGCTGTTGGCATTCTGCCTGTGTACTGTTTTTCATTTTGTTGAATAAAAAATAAATAAAAAAAAAAAAAAAATAGAGAATTCCTATCTAGCAAGAAGATTGGATCAAAGCAAAACAAATGACACAGAGGGGTCTAACCTGAACAGACTGGCAGAAACAATCCTAAACAAAGGCATAGAGGAGGTATCCTGCCTGCAGAGCTGCTTTAACCACCTATGGGGCCCATGGCAAACTTTTATAGATAAGAAAAAGAAATCCCTGAAGGATATATACCACAGAACAATACTATAATATCAGAGCAATGTACTCAAATTACAAAGTTAGAAATATTGTACATATTTATTAATTTAAAATTTGCAAAAATATCACAAAATTTTTATAGAATAGCATACACAGAACACCATACAAACACTACAAACAAACCAGACAAGGTATAATAACATATAACAAGCACTATCAAACCAAGCTGGAAAAGGCCACACAAAAAAATCATACAATGATATATAAATATAGCTGTGTTCAAAAGTTCATAAATCACTTAGCTTGAAAATTCGAAGTCTTCCTGGAACAATGTCCACGAGGAATAAAGCAAGCAAGATGATTGTGGGCCATCCAGGAAGGAAAAAAAATCAAAAAACCAACATCCCAAACAGATTAGAGTTCATATCCAACCTCCATATCACAAAGTGCAGATGCTAGTGCAAACGTGCTGTCAGTAAACAGTATAATAAGTTAGATAATCAAAAAAGTCTCAAACCAAGAGGACAGAGAGCATTTTCAAAGTCTTCACAAGCAGAGGTGAAATGCCATAACAGGCAACCAATCTTCTAACATCTCCTCACACTTCCTCAACACAGGCCGTGTTTCAATGAAATCTTTGTCAAGAGGAAGAAAGCAACAGGCAGGGAACCAAAACCAAATGCAAAGAGCAACGCTGAGTACACTGCCACACCCAACAGTCAACTTTTATAGATGCCCTCCCCAGAACTATTGGCCCATCTTCCTTAGCCCCTGCCAGCCAAGCAGCTTCCCACTGAAGCATTACTTTCCCCTGGTGAAATGCAGCATAAAGGCAGGGAGCCACTGTCTAGGTCACACTGCTGACGATCCTGCTGGTTCTGCACCTTAAAAACAGAAAGTTCATATTAGAAGAGGCAGGATTGGCAGAGCTAGACCCAAAACTGCTTTTTTTATTTATTTTGCTGGCCACAGTGGAGCTGGCAGGGGCTAGTAGGGGGCGAAAGAAGTCCCGGAGAAGGGAAGAACAATGCTGGACCAGAGTGCAAGGGTGGTTTATCCCAAAGAGTGAGAATGAAAGCCAAGGAGTGAGATTTTTCTACTAATGCATTTTGAGTATAAATATGGCTCAGTGGTGAAGGAACTGAGGCCTGAAGAAGAGCTGCTGGCTACATTTAACAAGTAAAATGTCACATGAACCTAAAAATGGTATGTTTCATATTATACAGTGGCGTTTCAAGTTTATTAACCATTTTGATTAAACACCTATCACAAATTATAAGCTTTGTACATAGAAAGGGATGCAATTTAAAAACAAAACTTATTTCAAAATCTAAAAGTTCTATAAGTGGTTGCAGTTGGGAGGGATGGGTAAGTTGTTTCAGTAATTTGCAAGTATGCAAGTGCTGTTTTTTTGTATCTTTGAATGCATAATTGTTGCACTTTTTGTATGCTTACAAAATCAATAAAGAATTTTAAAAAAATAAAACATATATATATATATATATATATATAGGTTTTTTTTATTTTTAAAGGGCAAAACGAGAGGATAGGTTTATAAGATTTTAATCTCTTCAAAAAGGAATGATGTTTCAGGGACAATAATGGATGTCAGAAAGGTGACTAGTTATGAAAATGATTATTGTTCAAAAGCATCTTTGAAAAGAAAGGATTATAGCATTGGGGGGGGGGGGGACGATCTGCCCCGGGTGCATGCCCCAAGGGGGTGTACAGCTGGATTACTAAGTCAGGAACTTCCTGCACCTCTCCATGGCTGCCAGTCCACCCCCTTCAATGTCATTTACTTGTTCCGGAGCAGAGTCAGCAGCCGTGGGGAGGTGCAGCAAGGTCCCGCGATGACTGCATCTACCGGCTCTGCTCCAGTTGCTGGTTGCTGACGGGCCCCACCAGTCGGCGGCCTCCTCCCTCCCCAATTCTATGGCATGCTGCAGAACAGGGGGATGTTCTGCGATGGTGGCTTTGGTGGTCCTGAAGGGTGGGGGACCGCGGGAGGTGGCTGTGTAGTTGCTGTGCTGGCACCGCGGGTTGCAGCACCTTCCCCCTCCATCTTTCCTGTGGCTGACTTGATCTGGTGGTATCTTGGTGGTTCGGGGGGAGGGACTGTGAGAGGCAGGAGTGGGCTGTGTGGTTGCTGCAATGGCCCCGCGGGTTGGCTTGCCATGGTACGGTGGTGGTTTAACGGCCGTGCTGGTGAATGGTCTCAGGGCGGGCCTTGGTGTCGCCGTGTGGTGTTACTGTGAGAGGTGTGTTCGGCTGCATTGCATGTACCGCAGCAGGGATAACCGGGTGGTTATGGGTGTTTTGGGTGCAGCTGAGGTCGGTCCCTGCATTGCTGTGGCGATCATGGCTTGCCGGCTGCCACACAGTCTTCAAGGGGCGGGGTCAAGGCCTCTCTCTTCAGGTTGTCTGTCCCTTTGCTGCCGGTTTTGGGAGGCTGTCATTTGTTCTTTTCATCCTTTACCTGCCCAGTATTGGGGAGGGCTTTCCGGTCTCGGAGTTCGGCTGGGTGTGCCTCTGTGTGGTGAGTGCATCGGGGCTGGCATCCTCTCCCCTCTAGTAGAGTAGCTGCTGGGTGGGCAGCCGTGCTTGTTGCTGGCACAGACTGGTATCCTCTTCGATGCGGTGGGTGGTCGGGTGTTTTTTGTTTTTCTGCCTTGAATTGGGCACAGTGGCATATAAAACTGTGGGGTCGTCGGGATATTCCCAGGGGACCCTCTTGCCCACCTCTTCAGGGGGTAGGCTTCGATTGGGGGGCTGTGTCTTGAAGGGTGGGCTTCAGCATTGTGGTTTGTTTCCCTTATGGGCATGGGCCTTGATTCTTCTCAGTGGGGAGCCATTTCCTGCACGAATTCCCATGGGTCTGTTCGTGTGGTTGCGACCGGGTGTAGGGGGCAGCCGCCTTTGGTAGGTCCAGGATAGGGTATCCTAGGGTGTTCGACTGGGTGGGTGAGCTTTGTTGGGGTAGGTGGGGGTGGAGAGCTCTTTGTGTATGTCGCGGTGGGCTTTACTTTTGTTGGGTTTCCTGGTGTGCTAGCTCTTTGGGGAAGCATTTTAGTTACGCGACAGGACAGTGGTCATAGCTTGGAGTGTGCAGTACTGGTCCCTTCCTTTTAGACTGTGGGTACTTGGGTATCCATAGGCTGCATTTGGCTGCTCAGCATTTGTTCCATGTCCCAGGGGGTTCAGGAGCCATCCAAGGGCGGTCCATGCCTAACTCCCTAGGCTCATCAGGGGATGAGTGGTTAAGGGAGAGCGATCTCAAATGAGCAAATATGTCTTGAGGCCCGTAGTACGGAATAGGGACATGGAGATCCATGCCACCCCCTAGGCTCTTGCTGAGATGGCAGGGTCAGGGGAATACAATTATGAGTTTTGTAAAATTGCAACGTCTTGTAGCTCGGGGTGAAGCAATTGTTCATTGCTTCTTGGCAGTCCCAATAAACAAAGCTGCAGCCTGATTATTACCATCAATAAAGTGTCTGTGTTTTATTTATCATTGACATTATTGCTGAGCATATAAGTGTGTAAGTGAGTACAGTGAGGGCGTGTTGTAATTCGGGGGTTAGTGATGGGTTTGGTGGGGTGTGAGGGGACGACAACTTGGCCATTTCAGATCCATATGTTAAAATCCAGTTATTTCTTCCATTAGTGTGCCAATACCAGATATGATTGGTCTGCCGGGGTTGCCAGGTCTGGATTTTTGGCAGTATGTAGAATGTGCTCACAGAAGGATGGTTAGGTATTAGTTTATTTAAATGTGGTTGTTCTTGCTTTGGAAGTGTTTTGATGAGGCTTTTTAGCTGTTTAATATCATCTTTTGGGGGGGTCTTCAGTCAGTTTGTTGTAGTATGTGTCGTCTGACAGTTGTTTGTGTCCTTCCCCAATGAAGTTTAGTATGTCCATAATTACTACAGAGCCTCATTTGTCTGCAAGTTTGATTAGTGTACTGTATTTTGATTATTTTGTAAGGTTTTTATGACAGATTGTTCTGGTGGTTGAAAGGTTGTACAGAATTTTTTTTTATTTGCTGGAAAGTTGTAATTTTACCCTATGTCTGAAACTTTCTATGTAATTTTTTAGTTTTGTTTTGTCCATCCAGAGAGGGTGGGAGGATAAAGTATGTATTCTTTTGTTTAAAATTGTATTCCAGTTTGTTGGGAGTCCCTTTATTGTGGAAATGTACTGTTAAACAGAGTTTCCTGAAGAATTCTTAAAGATCTGAGGGCCGGATTCTCTTAATATTGCCAATTAAAATCCATTATGTCACTGTAGCAGCCGTAAATCTTAACGATCCAAAAAAGACGAGCCATTCTCAAAGAACCGCATATGCAAATGAGGTTAGTGGAAGTTTCGTAGAGCATCACCAAATTTACATGAGATCAGTCGCTGGTGATAGCAATCAGCACATGCACAGAATAGTCCATAGAAAAAGGTGTAAATGTGTGCATGTGCCATATGCCTATAGATGGTATGGGTAGATAGGAGGGGCGGAGAACTACTACTAAACGCTACGTTGTTTTGTCAGTTATAGGCTTGCCAGTGCTATTGAATGGAGGGGAGGTGCAATTGGCTTTCAGTACACATGCTCGAGAAGTGTGCTTTTGAGATTTTTTTTCCTTTATTATTATACTACTATAATTTATGTGAATAGTGTGGATTTTTTATTTTTATCATGAGCCACAACCAGATACATGTGCCAGAGACACACTTTTCACAGTACCAACACCCCCAGACCAGCTGGTAATTTTTAGACCTTAAGAGCCGGCACTTCGTTTGTAGAATCACTTGGCAATGATAGAGAATCGCCTGAAGTACTCATTTAAATATTAATGAGCCCATTTTACTACCATTTTAATAGTAATGACCTTGTCGTACTACATTTGCATGACAGAGTTGGAGTCTTCTAGGAAGCTTGGATAAGAACACGGTAAGCCATTCTGATAATTGGATGGTAAAATCCTGCCACACTAAACAGGCTGGAACAGGTTTAGCAACCATTGTTAAAGGCACAGTAAGTCTTGAGAATCCAGCAACTATTTTGCTGAAAGAGAAGAAAGAGTCCTTTCAAAAATACAGAAGTCTCCTGCTTTGATAATTGGTAGTTGGAGAGGTTTACTATCTTCATTTGGTTTGCACTTTCATGGGTGTGGTCAATGGGAGTTTGCCTGCAGGGAGTGTGCTGGTTTCCCTGATCACCTTGGGCTAGATTCACTAAGCAAATCGATCGTGTACCGATCGGTTTGTGACCCCAATCCGATTCACTAACTTTGTGGCCGATCCAATTCTGATCCGTGCATGCAAATGAGGGTAAGCAGCATGCAAAGCAGGAAGGACACGATTCACTAAACTTTTTCAGCAACACTGACTGGGCTGGCCAATCCAAAAAGAAGTGTCTGGTGGGGACCAGTTACTCATGACCTTTCCTGCTCTCTGCCAACTTCTCCTGCCTTTCTGCCCCGACTCGCCTGCCCTGCTCTGCCCCTTCCCCGCAGTGCGAGCCTGTGGTTTTAACCCGCGGGTTTAAAGCGGGTTAAAACCACAGGATTACAAAGTAAAAAAAACAGTAAAGTAAAAGTGGCCGGGCATGAAGGGCCAGCGCATGTGCAGACCACGCCCCCATTTAGTGAATTAATCAGCCCACGGATCGGACACAGGTCTCCAGGTTAGTGAATTTAACCCCAAATCTGTTTGAATTCTGATTTTCATGTTCTGTAGATGAACTATGTCTACTATGGCTCAGCGCCCCCATCCCAAACCTGAGATCTGGCTATGCCACTGCTTAGGACACCAATCAGGTTTTCAGTATATTCACAGTGAATAGGCATATTCATTGTGGGTATCCTGAAAACCTGAGTGGTATGTACTGAGGACTAGGTTAAGAACTTCTCTGTGAACTTAAGCAAGGTATGAGGATTGCAAATTTTCTTTTTTGGAAGGAAAGCAAAAAGTGGGGGTGAGGCCTTCTGTTGCTAATAGAAAAAAGAGTATGATGGTTTATTGTGACTTTCAAGATCTAATCTGTGCCCACTGGCTTGCCATAAGTGGGATAGATTTTCCTTGGTAATTTATTTGAATAATAATGACAAAATACTAAATTCACCTGTTGCCAAAGATTACTCATCATTAGCACTCCTGTAGCTTCCTTATCGGATGGGCATTTTTTTTTTCTTCTTAACTACTTCCATATATGGATTTTTTCTGATCACGGCCATAGCTGTCCATAGTGTCTAATGTATTAGGTTGCTTTCATTTTGTGTCTGTAGGGCACACATTCTTAGCGCACTTGGCTCATGTCTCCTTCCTTAATGACCGAGCTTCTTTCTATCCTATCATATTATAATTGTTGCCTTGCTTAGAATCAGCTAGCAAAGGGAACCTGCGGTAGACACAGTGCAGCCTCTGTCAAATATGGCTTTCTGTGTTTTTTGTGCCAGGTTCCTGGCAAGCAGGCTGAGTCCAGGCAGACTTAAATTAATATCTTTAAAATACAAAGTTAATTCTGTTTGTATATCTTCTGTACAAGTACATCTCATCATTTCTACTAAAAATATCTTTGGCATCAGACTATCAATATTGTCAGTGTGTAATTTTATCCTCACTATATAGTTAAGCTAAGTATATATTGATCTTGTTTAAGCTAAATATAAGAATTGATGTAGAGGCTGTGTAATTCATTTTTAACCGTGGTCAGAGTATACAAGTGATTTAATTACAAAGAGTTGCCTCTTTAGTCACTAATAAGGATATAGACCTTTCCTGAGAGGAGGAGGTCTGTCATTTCATCAAAGGAACCACAGAGTTGCTGTGTCTTTTATATTCTATTGCCATTAGCATGCGTTATACATCTACTACCCCCAGAGAAAAAAATATCCTAAAGACCCTTTCATTTTTGTTGCTTGGAATACATGTTAATTATTGAGCATAAACCTAGGGTACAGTATCATGGTGAAAGTTGTGACAAATCTGGAACTTTCCAGTATTATCAACCCTCTACAACACCTTTAGACTCCCTCTTGTTTGCAGTATAAGTGCAGTACAATATGATTGCATCTTAGGTATTAATTGAAGAGTTGTGAATAGGGTTATTCAGAATTTTAAAAATGACTTGCATACTCCTTTTCATTCTAGTTTTTATCTGAGCAACCACTGTCATTTGAACTACTAGCATTTTTTATTTATTTCACTCAAATTTAACCTAGGAATTTCTTCCTGCTTCTTCTGAGCTTTCTGTTCATCCAGAATCAAGCCTCTTCTGGCTATAGTGCCCTGAACCTTAAATTGAAGCTATCTAGGGTTTTAAACCCATTTTATAATTCTGTTCCAATACAGTCCAGCTATTCCAGTGACAGACTATTGCACATAACTCCTTCCAGAAAATAACATGAATGACTCTGAACTCTACATGTTACTGCTGAGACATCTTGCCTTCAGAGTCTGTGAATTCTGTCTCTATAGTATCATTAGCAAGTCTGAGGAGCATGAGCTGAGTCCACTGAGCCAGAGGCAGCAGAATAGGGTTGGCCACTGGGGCTATGGACCAACTAATATTTTACCCTGTGTATGTGTATCATTTGTGATGTACTTGTTAAAACTGCACTATTACAACAGTACCTGGGCAACTTACATATAATAAATTCAGACTGCCAAGTCTCCCACATTCAGCTTCAGCAAGAGACTCCTGCTTTGGCAGGTTATCTCCCACATTCCTACTTCATAACCTGAAACTCCCTCTGAGGATTGGAGCAGTGTTCTGCCCATCTTTCTCCTCTCCCTCCTCCACATTGTCTAATGCCTCACTTTCTTAACACCCCTCTGTGTCTTGATCGCCTCCCCTAAAATATCCTTTTCTCCACTCTTAGATTTTGCTGTAGAAAGTCACTACCGAGTTTTGCCCACATGGCAACAAGAAGTGTGCATCAGGGGGGCAGGACTTGAAAGCGATTTTCATGTGCTTGAGCAAAAGGTTCTACTGTCAGTGCCTCACTCTTCTTGACGGTACCAAGCTGTCACTGTTGCAGCAAAAGCTGAGAGCAAAAAAGGGATATTTGAGGGATGGAGCAGGCCACAGAAGGGTGTTAAGAAGTAAAGATGCAAGACCATTTTGGGGGAGGGGGAGGAGAGGGAAGATGCTTGTTAGACTATTTGGGAAGTGCAAGGAAGAAAGAGGGGAGGTCTGATTAAGAAGAAGGAGACAAAGGAGAAATTCTAGAGGGGAAAGAGATAGAAGAAGGGGGTGGAAATGCTGAACCATGTTGGGACAGAAGGGAAAGATGCCAGACCATTTTTAGAGATAGGGAAGCTGAAAAAGGAGTGAATAGAGACATAGAGGGGAGATGCTGGATTGGGGAGGGGAAGGAGAGAGATACACACACACATATTTAATTAGTTTCGTTATAATTCTTTATTATTTTGTATATTCGTTTTATTTTTAACAGTATATTATTGAGAGTTCTATGTATTCTTGTTAGGATGCTTTATATCTCATTTCCGCTATCTTTATTTTCCTATCTACTATTTACTAATTTATTTGTCTTTGGTACTTTAGTTAGATTGTGAGCCTTCGGGACAGTAAGGGAATTTTCAAAGTACCCATTCTTTATATATTTATCTTATTTTATTGTATCCTCAAATGTATATTTCTATGTAAACCGCTTAGAACTTAACGGATTTAGCGGTATATAAGAAATAAATAACATAACAAATAACATAACATATGAGGCTGGTAGATGATAAACTGGGAGAAGGTCTGATACTACAGATGAAAAAAGGGGACTAACAGGGATATTAGGGATGGGAAAAGGATGCTGATGCTAGGGAAGGGAAGGGATGAACTTGAAAGGAGGAGAAAGAAACAAAGGAGAAAGGGATAGAGAGATAGGTAGAGAGAAGTTGTAAAAGATCAGGTGATGAGGGGGCCTAGGAAGCAGCATAAAGATACAGGATCGTGTTAAAACAGGGAAAATATGGAAGTTGAGATAAATTGAGGGAGAATAGGAAGCTGGGTAGGGATAGCAGAAAAAGGAAATGGTTTAGATGTCACAAAGGGTGAGGAACTGGGGCCCATGAGGGAATGAGAGTTTGAGAAAAGTAGATGAAGGTTTGAGGGAGGATGGAGATGGGGGGCTAAGTAAGTGAAAGACAAAAGGAAAATAGGCTGGGAAAAAAAGAGAAGAGGGTAACTGAAAAGGCTAGGGAGGGTATAAAAATAGGAGATGGAAAGGTGGTAAGTAGGTGAAGGGTGAAAAAGGAAAAATGAGCCTACACAGTTAACTAGGAAAAGAAAAAAAGTAAGTGCTGATGTAAAGAAGAAAGAACAGATGTCAGGGGAGAAAGAAGACATGGAAAAGAGATACTAAAAAAAGAATTTAGGAGAAGAACCACACGATGAACATGGACGAGAGACTGGAACCAACCTGGTCAGAAAAATTATATTGCCAAGACAAAGGTAGAAAGGAAAAAAATATTAAAAATTTTTAGAAACAGGAAAGCATCAGCTTTTTTAAAAAGTATATTTTTCCTTTTTTATATTGTAAAGCATAGAAGGAAATATTATTTGTTTATATATTTTTTTTTTTTTTTTAATTTTTTATTTATAAAATTTTCCATTTTAATACAAGCATTACATTATACAATGCAAAAGATCCAGAAAAAATATTTCAACAAAACTTATTTAGGAAAAACATTATGTCTTATTTAGTCCACAATTTAAACCACAATTTAAAGATCAAGAAAGGAAATAAACTTCCAAAACATTAGTAACAAATCAACTAAACAAGGTCACGGCATTAGATTCCCAAGTTACAACCAGCTGGCAAGTCATACATTACTAGTCATGGTTACCATTTTCTCCTTTGATCCAATAAATTCCAAAAGTTGTTTGGGCTCGAAAAAAAGAAAATTCTTATTTTGAAAAGATACATAACATTTTGCAGGAAATTTAACAAGAAAAGTAGCCCCCAGAGCCAGGGTCCTTGACCTCAAGGACAAGAACTCCTTCCTATGTCTCTGGGTTATCTGAGCTAAATCAGGAAAAACTCGAACATTAGAACCCAAAAACTTATCATTTATATGTCGAAAATACATATGAAGAATAAATTCCCTGTCACTCTCCAAGGCTAAAGTCAACAACATGGTAGTTCTTTGAGTGACAACCTCAAGGGAATTTTCCAGAAATGAAGACAAATTCAAGTCCACTACTTTATCCACTGGGGTTTCTATAGGTGTGGATTCCCCTTGTGTTGTTTTTAAATTCAAATAGTAAGCTCTAACAATTGGAGGCAAATTTTCTGGTGGAATGGCTAAAGTCTCTCGAAAATATTTCCTAGCCATCTCAACTGGTGAAATAATAGGACACTTAGGAAAATTCAAAAATCTTAAATTATTTTTCCTCAGTTGGTTTTTGAAATTTTCCATCTTACGAGAAACATAAGATCTCTCTTTAACCAGTTCCACCTGAACCTTCTTTACTTCATTCAAATTATTTTCCTGTTTCTCCAACCTTTCATTAACCTTGATAAGAAGCACCCCTTGTTGCTCCACTTTGGAGAAAACAGTTCCATAATCTGTTTTAATTGTAGATAAAGTCAATTTGAGATTGGAGTCCATGACTGATATGGCCTACCATAGCGCCTCCATATCTATCTTATCTGGTTTCTTCATCTCCCCAAAACTGATAGCATTCCCTCCCGAGGCACCTCTCACCTCTTCTTCCAAAGTGCAAGAAATTTCTTGATGGCTCCCATCTCCTCTTTCCATTGAAAGGCTTGATAGGGATGTCCCTCCAATGCTGGAGTCACTTTCTCCCTCTCGGGACTGTCGGGCTCCAAGCAGTCCCTGCACTTGTGCACTTCCGGGCTGGGGAGGAACCAGCCTCTGGTCTGGACTCAAAGTAGTCCGACTCTCTGCGCTGAGGTTCGCTGAAAGATCCGGGTTCCCTCCCGAAGTAACTGGGGTCGCCTCACCCATGCGAGCAAAAGCGCTCGTTATGGTAGATTGAATCAGCCGTTGAAGGGGTTCAGCCGCCGGAGGAACTACGCGGGCGACTCCCTTCCTCTTCCCCATAACACCACCGGGTAAGAGGCACCGACACAGATTCAAGTACAAACGAGCGGAGAGCTCGCTCAGGCGTCCGCTCCCGACGCAATCTTGATCTCCATTCTCTATTTGTTTATATTTTAATGGTTCTACACTGTTTACAGTGTCTGGCTTTCTTAGTTTTGGAGTTTTTTTATCTGCCTGTTTATTTCTGTGGCTCCATATTCTCTGTTGGTTAAGAGTCCAACTGTACTGTGATGAGGTGAAGGATTCTGTTAGTGTGTAGTTCAGGTAGAGGGATCTGTAAACTTGTTTGGTTCCCAGTAGTAGCTATATTGGTGCTTTAGGACCTAGTATAATATTTAGAGAGATGTCCAAAGACACAGGGCTCCTTTTACAAAGGTTTTTAGCGCACGCACTGGATTAGCGCATGCTATAGGGCACATTAGCCAAAAAACTACCGCCTGCTCAAGAGGAAGTGGTAGCGGCTAGCGTGTGTGGCAGTTTAGCACACGCTATTCCGCACGTTAAGGCCCTAATGTGCCTTCGTAAAAGGAGCCCAAAGTGACTGATAGGGAAACTAAGCTAAAATAACTATAATGAGATGATAAGAAGAATAGGAGAAGTTTTCAAATGTCCCTGTTAGATTGCTTATCAATGTAAATAAGGTATTTTTCTTGAATGGCCATGACGAGGAGTGCAAAGGGGTTAAGCAAGGAGCCAAAGTAGGTGGGGCTCGGGTTGGAGCTACTGTAGGTGGAGTGGTGCAAGGCTGGGGCATGTACTTAAGGGCTCCTTTTACTAAGCTGTGATAGCGATTTTAGCACACGCAGGATTTTAGCGCTCTCTTAGCGTGGGCTAAAACCACTATCGCAGCTTAGTAAAATGAGCCCTAAATCTCCCTCTCAAAAATTTGGCCCCTTGGCATCTCTGTAAATTGTAACCAGTCAGACAAACAAAACATAACATAAGAAACTGGGAACAATAGAAAGAGATGAACAGCACAACAATAAATTCCTATAGACAACATTATGTAATTACGAAGTTAAAACAACAAATCAGAGAACAGTAGAAAATGAAACATGGTATCTTAAAGGAAAGAAAGCCAAAATCAAAAATGTTTGGATAATTTCCTTAAAGAAAAGTTCATAGGCCATTATTGAGATGGCTTGGGGAAATCCACTGTTTATTCCTAGGATAAGCAGCATAAAATCCGTTTTACTACTTGGGATCTAGCTTAGATATTTGGGACTTGGAATCGCAGTCATTCATGGAGCGGCACAGGACCAGGCAGGAAGCAAAAAGCTCGCACTCCTGCCTTATTTGCCACTCTGCAGCAACAAAGGAGGCAGCCGTCCAGCAGGAGCGCGGAAAGCTGACAAGACCGCGCTGGATCACTGGTGTTTAAAAAATGGTGCGGGGGACTGCAGGCTGCCTACCACCAGATGCACCTACATGTAGAGGAGGAAACCCCCCTCCAAAAAAAAAAAATTCTGAACCAGATTTTTTTTTCTTGGTTTCTCCTCCTCTATCCATAGGTGCGTCTTATGGTCACGGGCGTCTTATAGACTGAAAAATACAGTATGTGGTGTTTTTTTTTTTTTTTGTTTAAATTTGGTGGAGAGGTTGAAATTTTTATTTTATAAACACGTATATTCTCAACTGGGTCCCAGAGACATATGGAGACATTAACGTATTTGGTGTCATATGGACAAGCAGCGAAAAAGGAGAAGGAGATGACTTGCTCAGGACTTCTGCTTATTTTAATTCATTTAGAAATCACCTCTCTAATTTAACAATTTAAACAAATCAGTATGCAAACATGATTAGCATAGCATAAAATATTGAACATGTGTGGGTTGTTGGTATATAACACGTAAGATAATATAACAGTAACCTGGTTTAAAAGCTTAGAAGAACTTAAGAGCTTCCATACTGGGACAGATCGCAGGTCTATCAAACCCAGTATCCTGTTTCCAGTAGTGGCCAACCCAGTCAGGTCACAAGTAGTTGTCAAAATACCAAGGAATAAAACAGGTTTTCTTGCTTATCCTAGGAATAAGCAGTGGATTTTCTTAAATTCATTTTAGGAAGTTATCCAAACCTTTTAAAAACTCTGCTAAGCTATTTTCATTACATTCTCCAACATTGAATTCCTGAGTTTAATTACACGTTGAGTGAATAAATATTTTCTCAGTTTTGTTTTAAATCTAATCTAATCCTTAGGTTTGTATACCGCATCATCTCCACGTTCGTAGAGCTCGACGCGGTTTACAGTAGGAGAAATAGGAAGGAACTACAACAGAGGGTTAGAGGTAGAAGTGGGAAGAAAATTTAAAGGACTTGGGATGGCAAGATATAAGAGTTTCCTTGATTCCTAAGTTGGAGGGAGACTTACATTTTTTGAGAAAAGCCAGGTTTTCAGATGTTTGCGGAAAACTTGGAGAGAGCTCAAGTTCCAAAGAGGGGAGGTAAGGTTGTTCCAGAGCTCAGTGATTTTGAAGTGGAGGGAGGTCCCTAGCTTTCCTGTGTGGGAAATGCCTTTTAGCGAGGGGAAGGATAGTTTTAATTTCTGGGAGGATCTGGTGGTATTAGGGTTTGAGGAATTCCAAGAAAGAGGGATAAAGGGAGGGAGGATACCATATAGGATTTTGAAAGTTAAACAGGCGCATTTATAGTGGACCCTGGCGATTATCAGAAGCCAGTGGAGCTTGGCCAGGAGCGGGGAGACATGGTCAAATTTACTTTTAGCGAAGATGAGCTTGGCAGCGGCATTCTGAATCCGTTGGAGTCTGTGGAGGTTTTTCTTAAGTAAACCTAAGTAGATAGAGTTGCAATAGTCCAATCTGGAGAGGATGATGGATTGGACAAGGAGGGTAAAATGTTTTTGATGGAATCTACTACTTAATAGCTTCATTGCATGCTCCCTAGTCCTAGTATTTTTGGAAATGGTAAACAAGCAATTACCATCTACCACTCAATATTTTAAGACCTCTATCATGTCTCCCCTGAGCCACCTCTTCTCCAGGCTGAAGAGCCCTAGCCGCTTTAGCTGTCATCATAGGAAAGTCATCCCATCACTTTTATCATTTTCATCACCTTTCTCTGAACCTTTTTTAATTCTGCTACATCTTTTTGTCAAATGGGGCAACCAGAACTGCATACAATATTCGAGGTACAGTCATACCATAGAGTGATTCAAAGGCATTATAGAGCCCACTTGGTCAGTGTTCCCACCACCCTTTTTTGTTCTGTAAACTTAACTATTATTCACCAACCATCCACTTTTCCCAAATCCTGAAATTACTTTGAATTTTATTTATTTATTTTATATTTTTATATACTGCCTATTATCTAAGCAGTTTATAATCAGGTACTCAAGCATTTTTCTTACCTGTCCTGGTGTTCTCACAATCTATCTAACGTTCAGATGATCTTAACTTATGCTTTTGCCTCAAGGAATCCTTTATCTATCATGGTCTAATTCTAGTCAATTAATAGAATACCAAGTAGGATTTAATTGACTTGTCTTTTCCTTATCCTAGCTCAGTATAAGTTATATATTCAGGTATGTTTGATGAGGTTCCCTGCCCAAGAGGTCACAAGGGAGCAGAATTTCAAGCTTGGGTTCTCCATCAGCCCACTGCTCTAGTTACCTTGTCCTTGTCAACATTGGCAACCAACTTAATGCCTTTAACTCTCTCCCTTCAAGACCTCTGCAGCATCTTGAGTGCATGAGCTTCTAGATAAGGGTTTTCAAACTTGTCCTGGAGAATCATCAACAAGTTGGTTTTTCAAAGTATTAACAATGAATATGCATGAAAGATTTTTATATCATGAAAGTAGTGGGCATGTAAATATTTCATGAAAACCCAGCTAGCTGAAGTGATATTTGGAGAGCCATGGAGAGATTTGAGAGCCATTGCACTAGACAACCCCTCTTCCCTACTATATGGTACTGGTACTATATGATAACAAGTACCATTTAAAGTGCTTTTCAGAAATTTTCAAAAATATTGCAAAAATAAATTAAAACTATATTTCCAGTTACCTGGAAATAAACTTATTAAAGGCAAGTTTTTTGTGGGTAAATTTTGTGGCTTTTCTTGGCTACATTTCTGATAATGAGAGACTTTCTCATAAGCATGCTTTATGGACCATCTGTTTACATTGTTAGATATGCAGCTGCACAACAAATTACAACTGCGTGCTTTCAATATGTCTTCTATCACATATCAAATTCTGCCAGGCATTTTGGCCCATATTTTATAAATGGTGCCATAAGTTAGGCGCCTAGCTTAAGCAGCAAAGCCATTTAAAACCTCCCTTAAAATAATTTAAAACAAAAAACCCAGCACCTAGATCACGTTTACAGCAGCACTTAAAAGGTTGAAGTAGGCATCCTTTGATGCGGCTGTAAATGTGATTCATGTCAAACATAGGCCCTGGAAATGTAGACCTCAAACTAGCCTGCATTTTCAACGCCTATGTTTGAGGTAGCCACATTTTCACAAATGGTGCCATTGTGCAATTCACACGCAATCAGCAGCTATCTTTTAGGTGGCTGCCGATACCGGCACAGTTTGTAGAATCCAGCTCTTTGGTGCATGTTGAATGGAAGGAAATTTATTTACCACAACATAACTGAATTGATTTATTTTAATTAAAATCATGAGCAAAAAGAAATTGTAGTCTTCTGTTGATTTGCTCACCAACCAGAGGTAGATTTTCTCACTAGCCAGTGATCTGCAAAATAAGCAATCATGTGATGCAATACAACATTTTTGGTATAATTTTCATTTATAACTCAATACAAAACAATTATGTTATGCCATCAATTCCTATATGGTACGATGCCTGAAATATTTTAGAATATGATGTCTCGTTATCAACCACAACGATCCCTGCGTTCTGAAGGTGCCGTTCTGTTGAAAACAAAGGCTAACCCTAAACATGTAGATACAAATGCTATAACTTTCCCATGTCTCCAATACTTCACCCAACCTCCACAATATCCAACATCCCTCTCCACAAAATTACAAGTTGTTCCACATGCTCTCATATATTTCAAATCTGGCAAAATGTGGCCTCAGGTACACCTCCTCCACCCTTAGTAATGTTCAATAGAGGTAGGGATACCGGTGTTTTTATTCCTCATTGGCCCACATTCTTTTATTGCAGTTATTTAGGTAAACCAGATCATGTAACCCAGTAGCATACTAAGCTAAGTATACAGTTTATTTGAATATGTTTAAATAGAATAATCTTAAGGAAACTTCTAAAAAGATTATAATAATAATAATAACTAATAATAACTTTATTTTTGTATACCACCATAGAAACATAGAAACATAGAAACATAGAAATTGACGGCAGAAAAGGGCTATAGCCCATCGAGTCTGCCCATACCAATGACCTACTCCCTGACTTTTACTCCCCTATTGATCCCATGTGAATATCCCATTTTCTCTTAAAATCTGACACGCTGTTGGCCTCAATCACCTGCTGAGGCAGCTCGTTCCAATGATCGACCACCCTTTCGGTGAAGAAGTACTTTCTAGCATCACCCTGAAATTTCCCTCCCCTGATTTTCAGCGAGTGTCCTCTGGTTATCGAGGGCCCTGTAAGACTGAAGATATCATCTTTCATCTCTATACGCCCCGTGATATACTTAAAGGTCTCAATCATGTCCCCCCTCTCTCTTCGCTCCTCCAGCGAGTACATCCGCAGTTTTTTTAGTCTTTCTTCATATGTGAGATCCCTGAGCCCCAAGACCATCCTGGTAGCCATTCGCTGAACCGATTCAATTCTCAACACATCTTTCCGGTAGTGTGGTCTCCAGAATTGAACACAATACTCGAGATGAGGTCTCACCATGGATCTTTACAGTGGCATTATGACTTCAGGTTTTCTGCTGACAAAACCCCTACGGATGCAGCCCATCATTTGTCTTGCTTTGGACGAAGCCTTCTCCACCTGATTTGCAGCCTTCATATCATTGCTAATGATCACTCCTAAATCACGTTCTATCGTGGTACTGGACAAGGTTTCACCATTTAGTGTGTAAGTTCTGTGTGGGTTTTTTTTGCCTAGGTGCATTACTTTACATTTTTTGGCATTGAAGCTTAGTTGCCAAGTTGATGACCACTGTTCCAACTGTCGTAGGTCCTGCGTCATAAAGTCAGGTACACTGCTTTTGCCTACTATGTTGCATAGTTTGGCGACGTCGGCAAACAGTGATACTTTTCCTCTAAGTCCTTGGGTCAAATCTCCTATGAATAAATTGAATAGTATCGGCCCTAAGACGGAGCCCTGAGGTACTCCACTCGTCACAGCTGACGTTTTGGAGGGGGTACCGTTTACCATCACCCTTTGAATCCTACCATCCAGCCAATCCTTTACCCATGTAGTGAATGTATCTCCTAATCCCATCGATTTTAGTTTGTTCAACAGCCTGCGGTGTGGGACGCTATCAAAAGCTTTGCTGAAGTCCAAATATATCACGTCTAGGGACTCCCCGGCATCCAGGTGACTGGTCACCCAGTCAAAGAAGTCAATCAGATTAGTTTGGCAGGACCTTCCCCTGGTAAATCCGTGTTGGTGTGGATCACGTAAGTTTTCTTCGTCTAGAATTTTGTCAAGATTCTGTTTGATCAGTGTTTCCATGAGTTTGCACACTATGGATGTAAGACTCACCGGTCTGTAATTTTCTGTCTCTGTTCTGCAGCCCTTTTTGTGAAGTGGAATTACGTTAGCTGTTTTCCAGTCTAGGGGTACTTTTCCCGTGCGCATGGAAAGATTGAAGAGCACGGCTAGTGGTTCAGCCAGAACTTCACTCAGCTCTCTGAGTACCCTGGGGTGTAGATTGTCTGGTCCCATGGCTTTGTCTACTTTGAGTCTTGAAAGTTCGTGGTAGACGCTACTGGGTGTAAACTCGTAATCATGAAACAGGTCATTTTGGATGTCTATTTGCTGTAGTTGTGGACCAGCTCCTGGCGCTTCACAGGTGAATACTGAGCAGAAGTATTCGTTTAGCAGTTCTGCCTTGGTATTATCAGATTCTGCGTAGTTTCCGTCTGATTGCCTAAGGCGTACTATCCCATCTTTGTTTCTCTTCCTGTCACTAATGTACCTGAAGAATGATTTGTCCCCCTTTTTAATATTCCGTGCTAGATCTTCTTCTGTTTGAAGTTTGGCTTCTCTGACTGCTTTCTTGACAGCTCTAGATCTGGCCAGATAGTCTTCTTTTGCCTCCTTTTTTCCAAGATGTTTGTAGGTGATAAATGCTTCTTTTTTCTTTTTAATGAGGTCAGAAATTTCATTGCTGAACCATTGTGGTTTTTTGTTTCTCCGGTGTTTGCTTACTGTATTTATGTAGCGGTTAGATGCTTCGTTCAGAATGGATTTTATATATGACCACATAGTTTCCGGATTGTCAGTTTCTGCATGATTTTGCAGCTCCTGATGGACAAAGTCTCTCATATGGTCAAAGTTTGCGCCCCTAAAGTTGAGGACCCTCGTTGCTGAGTTTGATTTAGAGAAGCCTTTCCTGAGGTTGAGCCAAACCATGTTGTGGTCACTAGAGGCCAGCGTGTCTCCCACTGATACTTCCGAGACACTGTCTCCATTTGTGAGTACCAGGTCCAGTATTGCCTTTTCCCTGGTGGGCTCTAATACCATTTGATTGAGTTGTGCACCCTTTATGGTGGTCAATATTCTTTTGCTACCACTCGTAGTCGCGGAGAGGGTGTTCCAGTCTGCATCTGGCATATTGAAGTCTCCTAACAGTACTGTGTCACCGCGCAAGGTGATGTTTTCTATGTCCTCAATCAATTCATTGTCTTTGTCTTCCTGTTGTCTCGGAGGCCTGTATATCACACCGAGGTAAAGGCATTTTTCATTCCCTCTGTTCAGGTTTACCCAAAGTGATTCCCCTGTGTATCTAACCTCTGTGATCCTGGTAGTTTTGATATTATCCTTAGTGTATAGTGCTACCCCCCCTCCTAATTTGCCCTCTCTGTCTCGACGACCCAGGGAGTTCTAGGCGGTTCACATCAATTAAACAAAACTTAATAAGAAATTACAATAAACTATATTTACAAGTAATGAAGATATTGGAACAAAAATTAACAAGAAATTACAATTGATCATAGTTACAATTGATCATAATGAGTAGGTCCTTGGAGTTAGTGAGATGGGGGGGGATCAAAAAGAGGGGGAGGGGACCGGGAGAGATTGGGTTGTTTGAGGGGGGGGAGAGGGAAATGGAAGAGAGGGGATTAGGGATATTGAGCGTGGAATAAATGAGTTTTGAGTATTTTATGGTGGATATAAAAAGTTAAAAAGTTTTTTTAAAAAAAGTTTACCTAAATAACTGCAATAAAAGAATGTGGGCCAATGAGGAATAAAAACACTGGTATCCCTACCTCTATTGAACATTACTAAGGGTGGAAGAGGTGTACCTGAGGCCACATTTTGCCAGATTTGAAATATATGAGAGCATGTGGAACAACTTGTAATTTTGTGGAGAAGAATGTTGGATATTGTGGAGGTTGGGTGAAGTATTGGAGACTTGTGTTGTATAACTCCCAACCATTAATGAAACAGAGTTAAATAGTGCCATCTTTAGTGTGAATGACTATCACATGTGCAGGAATTAGCTATGGAATGGCCTTGTTAGCCATATTTGAAAATGTGGAGAGAGGAATTCATTTAGGAAAATGTTGAAGACAACTATTTGTTGATGCATTTTCCCGATCAATTGATTTTATGTAACACTGAACATGTCTGTTTTATTTTCTTATTTTGTATAGATTCTTAACATTTTATGTATGTAACTCCTTGTAAACCGTTTTGGAAAAAAACGGTATAGAAATTTTAAAAATATTTCCTCTCTTCAGACCCCCTTTCTTCAAAAGATGCTTAGTATTTTCATGAATGTACTTCTTGAAATTACCACCATTAGCTTTCAGCAGCCAATGCAAACGCAGTGTAACTTAACATTATGATTGTCACCAGAATACCATCCGATAATGTCTGAATTGGAGCCCACAGTTTAGATCAGTAATAAAAAATACTATGGAGATAGGGACACATGGTAAACAGTAGTAAATCCACAGTAATGGTAATATTTTAATGGCATTACCTTGGGATGTGATCAGGATGGGGGTCAAAGCTTGCGGGGACAGGTGGAGATAGAGTTTGTTTGTTTGGGGATGGGAACAAACTTTGCCCCTTGTCATTCTCTTTTAAAAATATACGTGTTTAAAGTTTTTCTTCGGTTATATTAGTTGTAGGCCTACAAAAGGCCCTACATAATATATAAACCTACAAAACATACAGGGATGGAATCAAAGCTTGGGAATAGGAACAAACTCCGTCCCTATGTCATTGTCTAAAATAACTTGTATCAGGTGAATGACTTATTTAATAGCCTACTCTACTCAGTGTAGTATCACATTGCTGTAATTTTTCTGTATGTATTTTCTGACCTTTTTTTTTAAAACCACTTTTCCCCTTTAGATACTGACAACTGTGAAAGATGGATGAACTGCAAAAGTGAATTCTTGAAGAAGTATATGCACAAAGTAGCGAATGATCTTCCTAGCTGCCCTTGCTCCTACCCCACAGAAGTAGCCTACAGCACTGCTGAAATCTATGACCGGATCAAAAGGAAAGACTTTCGGTGGAAAGACGCTAGTGGCCCAAAGGAAAAGTTGGAGATCTACAAGCCTACTGCAAGATATTGCATTAGGTCTATGCTTTCCTTGGAAAGTACTACCTTGGCTGCACAGCACTGTTGCTATGATGACAGCATGCAGCTTATAACAAGAGGCAAAGGGGCAGGGACCCCAAACTTGATTAGTGTAGAGTTCTCTGCAGAGCTTCATTACAAAGTAGACATTCTGCCCTGGGTTATATGCAAAGGGGACTGGAGTAGGTACAATGAGGTACGGCCTCCTAACAATGGACAGAAATGTGTAGAAAATCCTCCAGAGGAGGATTATTACAAGCAGTTTCAAGAAGCAAAGGAATATTGAACAACAGACAATCCCAAGATATCGAGGATATTTGTTTCCCATTTTCTGACACAAATTTTTTTTAAAATGCTGCATGATCTGATAGTAAAAGAATTTGAGGTTATTTACTCAAATGTGTCTGGGGTATACATGTTTATGCCTATGTAAAATATGTATTTATACAGATGCATACTCTTTCATATACATAACAGATATGGAGAGAATTCATCTAAGGCCAACCTGATACCACATTCTCACTTGAGGGACACAGAGAAAAGACCGATTAAGCATATATTCACACACAGGTTTTTGTTTTTGTTTTTTATATGTTTATTGAAGAGAAATATCAAATATAATTGTATACAAAACACAGAAGGATCTAGCAATCAAAGACAAAGGTTCCAAAACACTCACACATTCAGTTAACTTGAAAAATATAGACAACATTGTATTTGTAACTTATTTAACATTAATGTGATTATCAAATATGAGTAATCTTTCTTGAAAGGTATTCCTAAAATTATTCCATCGAAACTCTGAGGAAAAGGGTAAACTTTTATACACAATGATTGACGGATAGATTGTTTACCAGATATTGTAGTATAGTGAGAAGCTTTCATTTTGTCACATGGCACCTTGTTCAGTCTCTGGCTGGAACTCAGCCCATAGGCTGGTATATAACAGATGTCCTAACTTTTGGGGGTCAGATTAGAATATGAAACCTACAAAGTTTATTTTGTTTTGTGATTTTATGTAAAAGGACAGTGTTGGGATTAAACTCTTCTTTTCAGGTTTCCTATCCATATGGGACTTAATTTCAGGGACTCAAACCATAAAGAAAATAAAGTGGCACTTATTTTTTAAAGGAAAAATAATGAAGATTTATAGTTTACTTGCATACATTATGCTGTGCCTCCTTATTTACAATTTTTATCAGCATGAACCAAATGAATATTATACAGAAAAAATTATTGTTTAAAGAGGGGGAAAGGGATGACATTCTGCTTCTTGCCGTTTTTTTTAAAAACTGCATTATTTTTGTAAAGTATTTATTAAGCTGTAGTTGACTTATACATTGGATTATTTTTTAATGTGGTCTACTTTTATAGGCTTGGATTTTTATACAGGTGGAGAGATCCTTTATACATGGGAACCGTGCTTGCAACTTTTTCACCAAAAAACAAATCTATTAATAAAATCATAATCAAAATATAGTCTTTGCAAATTTGTTTTTAATTGAGTGTAAAATAGTTTTTCAAAAATGCTTTTCACATTACAATGCGATGTTGGATTTAGTTCCATTGCGATTTGTGTTCTGTCTATCCTTTTACTTCATTATTACAACAGTGCCTGTAGATCCAGAGAGTGACCCAGAGCTTTAAATGCAAATATGATTTTGTGCCAAGAAGAAGTAATGTTTTGAGTGTAGGTGCTGTAACAATTTTGATTGGCTGATGGAGTGCACTGATGTCTCAGAAGGGTTGCCCTTAAGAACGTGATCCCAGATGCCGCAGCCATTTTAAAACTGACACAGCAGACACTAAACAGTAAAAATCTGCAATCTGATGTATGTACTATTCCCTGTGAAGTAACAGAAAGATAAAATTGTCTTCACACTTAGCACTGATTTGACTTGATTGTAACCACTATGGGTGATAGTAATTGAATATTTTTATGTTGCAGCATGGCTAGAGATGTAGCACCTCGACCCTGATGAAGTGGGTAAAATGTGATTCACATTGGGAGAGGTGTCTCTGCCATATAAGTCAAGTTGTTATAAACAAATTATGCTCACTGAAGTTTTGAATGATAAAGGAAGAAAAAAATATATATATATGTGTGTGTGTGTGTATATATATATATATATATATATATATATATATATATATATGTGTTGTGGGGGGGGACCCTGGCGACCTGCTGGCAGGAGGAAATGGCATCCCTCCTGCTATTGTTTTATGTTAAGGTATGGGGGGGCAGGGGTTGTCAGGGTGGGGGACCCCAGTGACAGGAGGCCCTGGAGGGGCATCAAACAGCCCTGGGGGGATCAGTGGGAGGGAAGGAGGAATCAAGATTTTTTTCAATTGGGGATTTTTTATGATGGGGTCTGCGCTGTCAAATTTTGATTTCCTGTCAGTGCCTGAGCCAATCAGCACTCAGGCACTGACCAGATAGTAAGGTTATGATAGCTCAGCCCCTGCCCGGAAATTTTTGCATGCAAATGTAGTGCAATGAGGTTAAAGAATCACTGGGACAGTTTAGAGAATCGCTTGGAGTGCTTGTTTTAATATTATGACCTTGTACTACCATTTTAATATTAACATTGTTGTACTACATTTGCATAACTACAATCGGAGGCTGCTAGGAAGGAAAAGAAAGAACATTGTGAGCCATTCTGAGAATCGGCTGGTAAAATAATTGGATGCTAAACTTGCTAGGACTGGTTTAGCATCCATCGTTAAATGCACAGTGAGTTTTGAGAATCTGGCCCATAGAAGTCGGCCTCACACTGTTCTTAGGTTCCAACTACTGGAGTCATTGAAGCCCACTCCAGCCTATCCAAACCATCTTGTCATTTGCAGAACACAGACTAGAAGTCTTCCTGGCACTGTCCACTGTTCCAAATTACTGAAGTTTCTTGTCAGAGCCCTCTCCAGCCCATCCTAAATCAAATTGCATATACAGAAAACAGACTGTGCAAGTCTGCCCATTACCGGTCTTAGTTCTTCATAGCTGGAGTCACCATCCAAACATCATTCAACATATCAAACACATGTGACTATTTTAAGTTTTGTTTTTCATATACAATTCATTTTCTGATTAGAAATCCTCTGTGTTTATCCCATGCTTTTTTTAGTTCTTTCATCATTTTCATCACCACCTCCCTCAGGAAGGCATTAGAGGCTTGAAAAAGAATTTCTTGATATTACTCCTAACTCTACCACTGTGCAACCTAAATTCATGTCTTCTAGTTTTACTATTTTCCCTTCTCTTGAAAAGATTTGTTTCTATATTACCTTTCAAGTATTTAAACGTCTATCATATCTCCCCTATTTCTCCTATCCTGTAGAGCAGGGTGTCAAAGTTCTTCCTCGAGAGCCGCAATCCAGTTGGGTTTTCAGGATTTCCTCCAATGAATATGCATGAGATCTATTAGCATACAGTGAAAGCAGTGCATGCAAATAGATCTCATGCATATTCATTGGGGGAATCCTGAAAACCCAACTGGATTGCAGCCATCGAGGAGGGACTTTGACACCCCTGCTCTAGAGTATACATATTCAGGTCTTCCAGTATCTTGTAGTACATCTTTTGGTGCAAGCCCTATACCAAATAATAAGAAAATCAGAAAGTAACACAGTAAATTATGGAAGATAAAGACCCAAATGGTGGCCAGATCTGTGCCTACCACCCATGTTCAAATATTACATAGAAACAGAAAATGACGGCAGAAAAGGGCCATAGCCCATCTAGTCTGCCCACACTAATGGCCCACCCCCTAACTACCTCCATGAAGAGATCCCACATGCCAATTCCATCTTTTCTTAAAATCTGGCACGCTGTTGGCCTCAATTACCTGTTGTGGAAGATTATTCCAGCGGTCAAATAAAGTCAGTCTCAAGAATCAGTCATGAGACCCAAAGTAGTCCCTCTGGATTTCTATCATATCTCCCCTATTTCTCCTATCCTGTAGAGCAGGGTGTCAAAGTTCTTCCTCGAGAGCCGCAATCCAGTTGGGTTTTCAGGATTTCCTCCAATGAATATGCATGAGATCTATTAGCATACAGTGAAAGCAGTGCATGCAAATAGATCTCATGCATATTCATTGGGGGAATCCTGAAAACCCAACTGGATTGCAGCCATCGAGGAGGGACTTTGACACCCCTGCTCTAGAGTATACATATTCAGGTCTTCCAGTATCTTGTAGTACATCTTTTGGTGCAAGCCCTATACCAAATAATAAGAAAATCAGAAAGTAACACAGTAAATTATGGAAGATAAAGACCCAAATGGTGGCCAGATCTGTGCCTACCACCCATGTTCAAATATTACATAGAAACAGAAAATGACGGCAGAAAAGGGCCATAGCCCATCTAGTCTGCCCACACTAATGGCCCACCCCCTAACTACCTCCATGAAGAGATCCCACATGCCAATTCCATCTTTTCTTAAAATCTGGCACGCTGTTGGCCTCAATTACCTGTTGTGGAAGATTATTCCAGCGGTCAAATAAAGTCAGTCTCAAGAATCAGTCATGAGACCCAAAGTAGTCCCTCTGGATTTCTCCTCTTGTGTGTTCTGAGCTAGATACTTCAGACTCCTCCTTGTGTATATGCAAAATATTGCACAAAATACCAAACCCACTCTTTTGTACCTCAGAAGGGCATAATCAGTGTCTCATGTGCTAGAACAGAGATGAGCAACCTTAGTCCTTGACGGCTGCTATCCAGTCAGGTTTTCAAGATTTCTATAATGAATATGGGTGAGGCTTATTACATCTCATTGGAAAAATCCTGCAAAAACAACTAGATTACGGCTCTTGAAGATAAGTCACCCACCCCTGTTCTAGACTCTCAAGCAAAACTTCACACTGGAGACATAAAAATGGGAAAATTTACTTTACTTCCCAAAAGACTAAAAGAGATAAGTACTTATCTATGGGAACTTAGCACAATGAACTTTATAACACAAGTCACTAACCTGCAGTACTTCAGTATTATTTGTAAGTGACTTGCATAGTACCGTAAATTTAATTTTATTTATTTCCACAATTTCTAGACTGCAGTATGTGTTCCCTATACTAGGCAGGTTACAGCTCAATAACAACCCCCCCCCCCCCATAAAACAGTATAAAACATGATAAAATATTAATCTAATGTATATTAGATGCCAGAGACATACTGTATCTGGCAACATGATGTGTTGTAGTCATAGTAGGGCCCCAAATCAGACATTTTCTCATTTCAAAGACCTGACTGGGTGTTAAAAATAACCTCCCCCCCTCCCCCCCCCCCACACACACACACACCGCACACCTGATTCTCTTCACAGTGAACCCCAAATTAGAGAATGACATGGAAAAATTTGTCACCGCCCTGCAAGCTCAGTCCCCGTCTCCACCCAATCCCCGTGAGCTCATTCTCTACCCCGTCCCCATCAACCATCTGATTCCATCCGCAAAAGCCACAAATAGTTATGATTTTATATTGAACTTATTTTTATTAAAGTATAAAAAAAACCAATATTCTCTATTGCCATATCCAACATTTTTCCCCCTCATGCCCCAAATCATGCACAGCATTTTTTCACTATTGCCCACCAGCCCCATGCCCAGCATTTCTATTTTTATCATCCATCTCCAGCACCATGCTACCTCCATCACTATGTCCAACATTCTCTTCCCCTTGCATCCCATTCAATCTGTCCCTCTGTTCCCTCTCCACCACCATATTCAACATTTCTCCCTCTCATCTTTCTCTTACCTATGTCTACTTCACTCCTTTCTCTTTTTCTATGCCCAACAATTTTCCTCTTTCTTCCTTTCCCCATGTGCACCATCTTTCCCTCTGAGAGTTTCACACACTCATCCCCAACAATTCTCCCTTTCTATTCCCTCCCTTATGTCCCAAGTTCATGCCTCCTCTCTTCTTTGGCCCAAATTCATGCCCCCCCCTTCCAACCTTTGTTCCAAATTCATGCCCCTCCCATGTCCCAACACGCGCACTCCCACCCACCCTTCCTTTGTCCCATATTATCTCTTCTCTCCCTTACTTGTTCAGGGCCGTCCAGCTGGGCATGCCCCCCTCCACTGAAGCAGCACTGGCAGCTTCCCTCATGCTTGCAGCCGCCTGCGAGTCCAGCAGTCCCCCACCCCTGCCAAAGCCAACTGGAGGGCTTCCCTCTGATATCAGAGGAAAGCCTTTCTGGTCTGCCAGGAATCCCAGGCAGTTACCTCAAGCATCGGACACCATCTTCCAGCTTGGCTGCTCCTTTTCTTCAGCGCCAGCCACACTTGTTTGCCGGGACAGTGCACAGCGGGTCTTACACACTATATGCTGCTGACCAGGTTCTGGGTCAGCCACGCGCAGCGTGCAAGAGCTAATGTGCGCTGTCCTGGTAAACAAGTGCGGCTGGCGCTGAAGATAAGGAGCAACCAAGCTGGAAGATAGTGTCCAACGCTCGAGGTAACTGCCTGGGATCCCCGGCTGACCAGAAAGGCTTCCCTCTGATGTCAGCTCTGACATCAGAAGGAAGCCCTCAAGTCAGCTTCAGCGGAGGGGGGCCTGGTGCGAGGGTGGGGGACTGCTGGACTCGTGGTGTTAGGGGGGGGCGGGCAGGCAGGCAGCTGGAAGTGCGAGGGGAGCTGCCAGTGCTAATCCAAAGGGGAAGGAAGGGAGGCAACTCAGAAGATCCTTTACTGCGGCGATAAGGCCATTCACCGCCCCATGGGGCAGTGATTGGCCTTGTCCCCGTAACTGTGGCAAGCAGTTAATTATTTCCCCCTTCCGGTGAGTTACCTGTGGCTAGCCATGGTTAACAGTCACCCTGTCATTCTCTACCCCAAACCAATCCCAATTCACTTTACAATCAACCCATATCCTGCAGTCTCAAAGTGAACTCCATGCACCCTTAAGCACCTAACACAGTTTCTTCTGGTGGTTAGTTGTGGGGGGCTGGTGCAATCCTGAATGTTCATGCCTGGTGGCTCCAGTCCTCAAAATAGCTACTAAATCCCTTATTGCTGTAGTCCCAGCCATCAAACCCCAGTGAAGTAAGTAAAAATAGTGGCTGAGATGCAAAGGATGGCCTGACTTTAAGAGTGAAAATTCCCACTCCAAACACTGAATAATTAGAACTGGTGTCTGTCATGACATTGCAAATGAGTTAAATGAAGATTATGCTTCCTGGTATATGGCAAAGGATATAGGCAAGGTAGAGTAAAAATTATTCAATATTCTTTTCCCCAATAACTAAGGCTGAACACTTACCTCCAGTTATAGGCCACAAAATTGGGCATAGGTTTTGGTACATGTACCTGTAAATGAAGGGATCAGGAAAGTATGCAAGAAATACTGTATATCCCGTTGTGACGTGCCAGGTGCCCATGTTGCTTGCCTGCTACCTTGTTGGAACTTTGGTCAGGTCTAACATGAGAAAGCATCACATTAGAGGCAATAGAGAAGGAAATACCAGTGGATGGAATATTGTTATATGTTGCAATCATATAGGGAATAGGTCCATGTAGACATGTGGGACAGTGGCAGGCTGACACGTACATGACACTTCTTGAAAGTATGTTTGTGGTACCCAGCACCCACACATACAGGTTACAGATTCTATTTATTTCATATATCACATATTTTATTTTATAACAAATGAGTGATTTACAATAGTGCTGCCTGATTCGTTGAATCAATTCACATCGAATCAATTCACATCGAATGAATCGATTCGCTTTCTTAAAAAAAGTCAGACTCACTGATTCAGTGAGTCCTGACACCTCTAAGTCTCCTAAAACAGAAGCAGTGGCCAGGGGGAAGAAGTAGTGCTTGGAACAGGCTGCTTCTGGCCTGGCCCCTGCTGCTTCACTGATGATGTGGCAGAGAGAAGCCGGGGTGAGAGTCGCTGAATCGGTGAGTCTGATTTTCTTGGACAACGAATCGATTCGCCTCAGCGAATCGGGCATCAGTAGTTGCCATTAGTACAGACTACTGCATCAAACTCTGCCCTCTGAGGCCTACCTGAAAGTAGGCATAGTTAGGTGGTGGAGAATAGGCATGGTACACTTTAGATGTCGCTAAACTTCTGAGGTAGGTGCCAATAATATACTGGTGCCTACCTCTAGGATGCCTAAGTCTGCCATGTGGTTGATCAACAACTGCGTGGAGTAGAACCTACAAGTTAGATGCTGCTAAGTGCTGTTTATAGAATCGGGTCCCGTATACGTATACTGAACTTTTGTGCACAGTCCTAACGCAAAGTAACTGCATTGGCTCCAGAGTATATGCATCCTGAACTTCCAGGTAAAACAGATGTATGTTGAGATAACTGTGACAATTTCTCACATAGCTCTTTAAGAGCTCAGCGTAGTTAAATATAAGAATATGACAGCAGTATAACTGGCACTTTTGCAACCTGGAATTTCTTTTGAGAACAAAATAGTTCAACATTTCCATGCTGGCAACACTATTAAGAAAATGAGTATTAATCAATGGTCTTCAAAAGAATGCCTCAACACTGTTGAAGACTTCAGAGAAAATCAAAATTTAAAGAAAAACGAATATGTACCTTTTGGAATGCATACATTTAAAATTAGTGGAATAATGTGGCTAGCTGATGGATGAACTGCTAAACTAGTATTGAATTTTGGCCCTATATACGTCAAAAAATGATTCAGAGTTTCTAGAACATTTCAGGTCAGTAATCAAAAGCACGTATCAGGTGCTAACCCCACAAGTGCTTTGTAAAACAAATAATTTTGTACCTGCCAACAGATAAATTCTGTGTAGCCAAAATGTATCCTTATGAAATTATGAGAGGCTAGCAGCATTCCAAGGGCAAGACCAAATTATATCCAATGGCAGCAATATTTATCCGTTTAGGGGGAATCACACAAACAGCAGTCCATTTAAATTTAAGACTGCATGTTCAGTGGCCCTATCTAAACAGATAAGACTGAACAACACTGTGAACAGATAAACGATAACATTTGGACCTGGAAAATCCCAGTTTTCCCTTAATTCCTACCCCCTCCCCCACCCACACACACCTTAAACATACCTATAACAATTAACACACAATAACAACAAAACTCTATTTTGGTAAAACCTAGTCGCAGCTCTGTTTATTGAACAAATTAAACAGTTAAAACAAAATTGAGCTACCAGAAGGATACCCAAGCAGTTTTTTGCCCGTGACCCCGCCTCAGCCCCAGCAAGGGTCTGGGATGGCAGGGACCTCCCTTCCCTCTATGAACAGGTCCCCAGCATGCTTGGGGACCCCCATTCAAACAGCTGCCTACCATCCACTCAGCTCACGAGCCCCAATTGGTAGCTCAATACCTGCCAAAAGCCTGTAATCACTTAAAGGCTCCCCCACAATGAACAGAGCTATAGAAACATAGAGTATGACGGCAGAAAAGGGTCGATGGCCCAACAAGTCTGCCCACTCAAGAATCCTCCCTCCCTCGAGAATCCATCTTTTAAGCATTCCTCTGGAGCAACCCCACCTGTCAGTCCCATCGTCCCTTGAAGTCGAGCATGTTACTGGCCTCGACTACCTGACGTGGAAGACCATTCCATCGATCAATTACCCTTTCGGTGAAGAAGTATTTCCTGGTGTCCACATGAAATCTTCCCCCCCGCCCTGAGTTTTAGCAGATGCCCGCTTGTCACCGTGGGACCCGTACGAAAAAAGATTTCTTCCTCCACCTCAATGCGGCCAGTGATGTATTTGAATGTTTCTATCATGTCCCCCCTTTCTCTGCGCTCTTTGAGAGAATATAAGCGCAGCCTGCTCAGACGTTCTTCATATGGAAGATCTTTAAGTCCTGAGACCATCCTAGTGGCCATTCGCTGAATCGACTCCATTCTCTTCATATCTTTTGATAATCTGGCCTCCAAAACTGAACACGGTACTCCAGGTGAGGTCTCACCATGGATCTGTATAACGGTAGTATGACTTCAAGCTTTCAGCTGATGAAGCTCCTTCTGATCCAACCCAGCATTTGTCTAGCCTTTGTTCAAGCTTTCTCCACCTGATTGGCAGCTTTCATATCTTCTCGGATGATTACTCCCAAGTCCCGTTCGGCTACAGTTCTTGTTAGGTTTTCACCATTCAGGGTGTATGTTCTGCATGGATTTCCGCCACCAAGGTGCATTACCTTACATTTTTTGGCATTAAAATTCAGTTGCCAAGTACTGGACCATTGTTCCAGTAAAAGTAGGTCCTGCTCCATAGTGTCGGGCGTGGTTGCGCTGTAAGGTTTTGCTGCGCTGCCTACAACGTTGCATAATTTAGCATCATCGGCAAATAATGTAATTTTGCCTCAAAGTCCCTGAGGCAGATCCCTTACAAAAATAATAAATAGTATCGGGCCCAGGACAGAGTCCTGCGGTACTCCACTGGTCACTTCCGACGTTTTTGAGGGAATATCATTTACCATCACCCTTTGAAGTCTGCCACTAAGCCAGTCTTCTACCCATGCAGTCAGTGTTTCTCCTAGGCCCATCGTGTTCATCTTGTTCAATAACCTACGGTGTGGGACACTATCAAAATCCTTACTGAAGTCTAAATACACGATGTCCAGGGACTTTCCCCCATCCAGTTTCTTTGTTACCCAGTCAAAGAAGTTTATCAACAAAGACTCACAACAGGTGGCAAAGTCATCAAGGAACAAATCCCGACAAGAGACGTCAACCCAATTGTGCAGAATATGCCAGCCACCTCTTGCCACCATCTTTGACCTTTGAAAATCCCCGTATCCACGTTTTGGATCCCAGACAATGGGGGTGCGAAATGACATCAGACCAACATATGAAAGTCATCACGAGCTGCATTGACAAGTTGTTTACCAGTCCACGAGTCGACCTCGTTTCCCAGGTTTATAACCAAGGCATCTGGGTGACGCGAACAAGTCTTGAGGCTGTGCAGCAAAGGCAGAAGCTGGAACCATCTCATTCCCCGTTGACCCCACCAGGAAACTCGAATGACCTGCTGCACCAAACCAAGATGGACTCCACCCGGGTAAATCCATACTCTGTCGCTGGTCCAATGAATGAAGGAATGACCCACAATCCAAAGTGAAAAGGATCGTGGGTGTGCACCTACAAGACATAGCACAAAAGTGAAACAGCATGCCCCCATACAGTTGGTTAGTAATGCATGCCAACAAGCAAAGAGCAACGAGCTCAGATGCAGTCAGTGCTCCCCAAACCCAACAAGAAACACCAAAACCTATGCCATATTACAAACTCCCCGAGCCGTGCGATCCTAGTCTAATATAACTGCGAAAAGCATCAGAAGACCATCAACCCAGCCACTGAATATTGATATCCGTCATGCCCGACGGCCGAGCACTCATCGCAGCCCCAATCTAAAAAGAATGAGTGCCGAACTGAGCCGGATCCTGCCCACATCTATCCAGGGTCATCCAAAGCACTGCCAGAAATTGATAGCGAGTCAATGGGGACCCATCCACATACTCTAGCAAAACCGAGCCCCCCAAGGCCGAACTGCCAGGTATTCCCGAAGCAAGGTTACCGGACATGAAATACTACCCGGAACCCGCCACAACCGAATACACTGACCACACCCCATTTGGTCTGTTTTGGACCGTACAACTAGAAAAGTCAGAGCTTCCCCATCAATTTGCATATCATCCAGTCCAATCCCGCCTGTCCCTGAGACTCCAGATGGACTGGCTAACAGTTCCCTCACCGGCAAACCCTGAAAAAAGCCAAAGAGAAGGATATCTTGAAGAGACATTCCCTCATAAGGGGAATAAGCAATAGACCCCACATCCCCCAACAAAGACAACAGCAGGTCGTATATAATAGGCAATTGCCGGTCTGGAGCAAGCAGACACAGCCGCCCCATAGCCGCCAACATCCGTCTGACCAAGAACTCGGCCACCTTCCCCTGAACTGAATGACAAGAAGCTCCCTTATGAAAACAGTCCATGACGAATTTGGCCAAAAGCTCATCAGGAACCACTCCAGACTCCCAACCTTGAGTCTGAAGAAAAGAAGAAATCATCAACCATCCTGCCCAATAATGTGACCACGTGGAAGGGGCCACCGATCTCAGCATGTCCCAGATGGATGCAACACCATTCGCCACAGGTGCTCCAGCATTTGCCGACCCAAGGCCAAAACTGCAAAAAATGAAAGCAAGACAATGAGTCAGCAATACCATTCCGTACTCCTGGAACATGCCGCGCAGCAGTGAATTTATTTGCATACAACGAGCAGTTTGTCTGTTGACTACTTCAACAACTCCCAAGTTGTCACACCAAAACACAATCCTGCGATCTCTCAACTGATCAGGCCAAAGCTCATAAGCCACCACTAAAGAAAATAGCTCCAACAGTGTAATATTCCTTATAATGCCCCAATCAACCCACTCCTGGGGCCAGCAGGCAGCACACCAGTCTCCTCAGAAATACAGGCCAAAACCCATACCACTAGCCGCATCAGAAAACAGTTCAAGGTCATAGTTGGACTCCTCCAATGCCAGAATAGGCAAAGAACCATTAAACAAGAGGAAAAAATGAGACCAGACCTGCAAATCTGCCCACATCCCTGCTGTGACACAAATAAAATGTTTATGATGATGAACACCCACTGTTGCATGAGAAAGCCGCCGTGAAAAAGCCCTACCCATAGGAAGAACTCTACATGCGAAGTTCAGGGAGCCTAACAAAGACTGCAGTTCACACAAAGTCACCTTTTAGGCCACCAGTACAGAACTGATAAGATCCAGCAATTTCCAAACCTTCAAGGCTGGAAGTCTTGTCACCATGGCCACAGTGTCAATTAGAGAATGACACGAGGAAAAAAAAAACAAAAAAAAAACATCCCCATCTCTGCCCCGTCCCCGTCACCATCCTGTCCCAGTGAGTTTGGTCCCCGTCACCACCCCGTCCCCGCAAACCTAGAGAGAAGATTGTTCTTTAAGTAGAAGGAGTTACCAAAGTGGATGGGATTGGGGAAGGGGGGTGGGGAGATAAGGAGAAAAGGCAGGGGAGATTGATAGGGAAGAGTCAAAAGGGGATAGCGATTCAAATATTCTTAATCTATCCTTTCTCAGCATCTTCTTCCCACTCTCTCTTCCCCAGCATCTTCTCCCCTCTCTTTCTTCCCCAGTTCCCTTCAGGCTGCTTCAGCATCTTCTTCTCTCCATCCCCCCGCCAGCACCCTTCACGTAGTCCAGCAACTCCCTCCCGCCAGCTGGCCGTGAATCTCATCCCTCCCTTTCCCTTACCTTAATGTGAAGGACAACCAGAAATCGCAACCTCTTTGCCTACCCGAAGATCATAGGTTGCAAATACAGAACCTTTCTGGATAGAACTTTTAAGTTTCAAGCTGCCAGACAGCAAACCTGGCTAAGCAACTTCACCGACAAAGCCAGGCAGACCTATGTCGCCTTTCGGAAAGAAATCAAGACCGCTCTATTCAATAGATTTATTTCCCAGCCAGATATCCCCCCCCCCCATCCTAAAACCTTTCTCTTTATGCTGATACTACACTTCTTCACAAACGTATTCTATTCTTCTCTTGACTATTCAGTGTCTTCCTCACCACCTGTATTCTGTAACTCGCTGACAATCCAGCCCCTTTAATGTAAAATGCTTAAGATTATACTGTAACCTATTTGTAACCTGTAAACACTGATGACTCAGTGACTTCCTACCTGTTTTCACCTTGTAATTCGCTGATTGTACAGCTCTCTTTCACTGTAAACCGCCTAGAAGTCGCAAGATTATGGCGGTATAGAAAAAATAAAGTTATTATTATTATTCTCTTCTTGGCAATTTCTATAAGGCTATGCGTTGTATTGCAGCCGGAGCCTTGAAGTTGTGTTGCGTTGGCTGCTGGAAAAGTCTCTTCCGATGCAACCAGAAACAGGAACTTGCGTCAGAGGAGACTTTTCCAGCAGCCACAAGCGACACAATTTCAAGGCTCCGGCTGCAATACAACATATAGCCTTATAGAAATCGCCACGAAGATAAGGTAAGGGAAAGGGAGGGAGATGCACTGCTGGCCAGCCGGCGGGAGAGAGGGGGCTGCCAGACCATGTGCTCACTCCTTTAACTGCAGAGACAAGACCATTCACCTCTTCACGGGGCGGTGAATGGCCTAGGCCCCGTACTCGCGGTGACCTTTTCTCTGTCACCATTTCGGCGGGTTACCCGCGGCTAGCCGCAGGTAACAACCACCGTGTCAATCTCAATGCCCAGGAAGGAAAGCAAAGTAATAGGTCCCTCAGAATTATCCGCTGCTATGGGTATCCCAAACTCCACTGCCATCCATTCAAAAGTATGCTTCAGTTCACTGCAATCTTCTGAAGTAGGCGAGCCGACGAATAGGAAGTCGAGATAATGCACCAACGAAACCAGACCAGACCTGCGCTTGACCACCCAATGCAAAAACATACTGAAAGTCTTGAAATAAGCACAAGAAATGGAACAGCCCATAGGTAAACATCGGTTGTAGTAAAATTGACCCTCGAAACGAAAACCCAATAACGGATATGAATCGAGGTGAACAGGCAATAGACGAAAGGCCAATTCAATGTCAACTTTCGCCAAAAGCGCACCAGGACCTGTGCGATGAACAAATTGCAACGCACTATCAAAAGAGGCATAACGAACCATGCATAAGTCGCGTGGAATGCCATCATTAATCGATTTACCCACAGAATCAGATAGATTATGAATTAAACAAAACTGACCAGACACCTTCTTAGGAACGACAGCAAGGGGTGAGAAACATCAAGGGAAAGGCCTGTCAGAAAACGGACCAGCTATCCGACTCAGGGAGATTTCTTGAGCTAATTTGGCATACACAACCGACCAAAAACGTGTGTCCGAAGAGGAGTTGCGTGCAACTCCGGATCTCAACGTACACTGATATGGAATCACAAACCCCTCATCAAAACCCTTAAAAAGCATATCCACGTCCTTAGCCAAAGGATATAACTGAAGCCAAGGTTGCATGGCGTCTACCTGCAACCTAGGCACAGAATCCTTAAAACTATTTGCCGGGGGTGGGTCCATGGGCTGGTCCCTTTTTTGGGCACTTAAGGGTGGAATGTCCCTGTCCACAAAGCATACAGATGTGTTTAAATCTACAGTTTGGAAAAGAACAGCGGATTTATTAAATTTCCAGCAGGCATCTAATCTGGACCCTCCCGGTGCAGATCCAGTGCCCCCGGAGAACTGAAAGGAACATCCCACACCAGCACCGAAGACCGCGCATTTGACCCCCCCTTGTGGTCCACCCGATTTGGATGCCATATGAGTCAACCAAAGATTAATGTCTTGTGTGTGCCAAGACATGTGCTGATTCTCTTCCATCTCGTCTCAGAAAGCTTCGTCATAATTGAGCCAAGCCCAACCACCAAAGCACTGATACGCATCCAAAACCGAATCAGCATAAGCCAGCAGAAGACCTGTGTCCCATTTATGCGCCCTCCCCCATACACTAGCCAAACGTAAAAAAAGCACGGATCCAGTTTATGATATTCCAGGAGACGGGGACGGATGCGCTGCAGCCCCAACCTTCTTCGCCTTCTTCTTCCCTTTCTTTGTGGTGCGACCTTCCATCAATCGAAAAACATCAATGCAGGTATACTTCCTGATCTTCTGCCATAGAGTCCGTGGAACTTTTTTCCAAAGTTCTGACAAAGCCACCAACGCCAGGGCTCTTCTGTCCTTCACAACCACAGCAGGTGTGGAACCAACAGGACCCTCTGAACTAGACCCCGACAACGACAATGAAGAAGAAGACTAGGAAGAATCCGATGAAGATGAAGACAAGGATGAAGCATGTCCCTTACCCCTCCGCATACCCTTTCGCCTCCGCATGGACCCCAAAGCCTTACCCCCTCCCATCTGATTCCCGTTACCATGTACAGCAGCATCAGAAGGCACTCTTCAGTTGCCGCATCAGTGACTCCACCGCCAGCAGTCACCACATCTGGCAGCCCCAGGTCAGGACCCTGATGCACCATTGTCGATACCGACTGTTCTGCCCCCAACAGGGCAACTCCAGGACCTCTACTGGTACACGCCAATGCTGCACTGGAATCCTGCGAAGAAAGAAAAGACACGGGAGCAGAAACCGACCCCAAATGAGGAGGAGCAAACCCAATAGCAGGGGAAAGAACATGAGGCCCCCAACCTCGACACCTGGGGATCCTGGACCCACCCCATAGCAGCAAATGGGCCCCCTACCCCAGAAGGCCCCAGAACTGAGAAGGAGACCAGAAAGCCAGCCCCCAGCCGGGAACCCACTGGCCCTGAGATCAGCCTGGCCAACTGACCTGTGGAGGATGAACAGGCTGCCCCATACCGGGGAATGAAGGAAAAATCCCCGCACTAAAAGGAGAAACCCCGAAGGAGGCACCAGTAGCATAAAACTTTGTCCCTCATGAGCCGCAGGCCCCCACTCGACCAAAGGGCCACCAGCCCCGAAACTGTGATATAACACAGGATCCTGTCGGCTCCCCTCCCAGCAGAGACCCCTTCATCACCAGCCGCAAAGACCGGGCCCACAGCTTCAAGCCGACTCTCAGGCACCACACCACCCAGGCCAGGAGTAGAGAGGGCCTGCATCACCCCACACTCTCTCAGACTAACTGGCGGCAACAGCTCCCTTCTAATGCTGCCTCTCACAGAACCTGCAATCACAGGGCCCTCCACAGCCAAAGCAACCGACGCAGCTCCCACCCCACCCCTGCCCTTCCTGCTCCTGTGCTCCAGTTCAGACACGATGGCTAAGTGAGAAAGAGCACCTACCTTAGCTGCTCGAACACTCTGCTGCAAAGACCCAGTGACAGGCTCCCCTGTACTCACCGATGCTGGGTCCTAATCAAAGGAGTCACCTGCGCACATGGACACCTCACCAAGGTCCAGCACCTCCTGCCACTCGCCACCACCGTCAGCAGTCACAACACCGGGAGTCCTGCTGCACCAAAGGTCCGATGAAGCCAAAGCCACTAAAAACCACCAACGAGCAGGAGAAAAATGCCGGGAGAAACCAAAAAAGGAAGCAGCCACGAGGACCCGAACAACCTTGGTCCCGAAGCAGCCGTTGCAGCCTAAAGTCCTGCCCCTTCCCACGAAGCAGGAGAATTGCACTGCACCTCCTCAAAACTCCCACCCCTAAACCCTCCGGGAGCCAAACCTGACGGGCCAACACGCAGGCCTTCCAGCCCCGTGTTATCCTTACCCATCGATACAAGCTCTTGGGCTGACTTTTATCTGTTCCTGATGTCCAAGTACTAGAAACTTAGAAATATGATGGCAGATAAAGGCCAAATAGTCTGCTCATCCACAGCATCTGTTATCTCCTCTCTCTAAGAGATCCCAGTCTTTGATTCCACCTCTACCGGGAGAGTATTCCATGCATCTACTACCCTTTCTGTAAAAAAGTGTTTCCTTAGTGTTTCACCTCTTGAGTAATCTAAGCAAATACTTTTAGACAGAAAGGGTGGTAGTCTCTCAGTAGAGTCAAAGACTGTACGAGTTCAAGAAAGTATGGGACAGGCACGTGCAATCTCTTAGCTCAAAGTACTTAAGTAAAACCAAATGTCTATTTTAATACAAACGTAAAAGTAAGATGAACACATTTAAAAAAATTTACTTAAGTGCAATTAAAATTGTTCTTGCCAACTGATACCTTTTGAGTAAAAATACCACAACTGCAATATCTGTTTATGTATTTTTTTATTTAAAGAACTTATCTGTTTTTCTCCTAAGCGGCTAACAAGTAAACATACACAGTAGAGGTCAAATTTTACCATGCATTTTCCAATACATTACAAACATCAATCAGCTTTGTTTACATTGTTCAACAAAAAATTGTAGTAATTCTCAAACATTTTATTGGATGTCAAAGGGACAGCTAAAAGCTAAGACGAAAAATTAAGTAATTTGCGAAATAGCAGTACATTGTTACAAAAATATATTGCTCCGGACAGACCATTCCAAAGCACCGGACCTTTTGAAAAACAAGACTTCCTAGTGGAGGCATACTTAATTTTGTCTCTTATTTTTGCATCTAACAGCATCCTATTTTCTGATCTCAAAACTCTATTAGGTTTATCCATCCATCTGTTGAGCCTACTCATATAATCATTTAATTTCAAAAATAATTTATCGCCCCACTCGTTAATCTTGAAAAATAATTGAACATCATTAGCATATATTCTATATCAGTGGTCTCAAACTCGTGCATGCAGCCCACCAGTTACTATTTTGAGGCCCTCGATATATCACCATTGTTCTGGAATGTTGCCCGTCTCACTGCTGTAACCTCATGCAAGTGCTTTCCTGCGTCTGTATGCGATTGTGAGGTGGAGTGGAGAGGACAATTGCGTACAGATGCAGGAAAGCACATGCGTGAGGTTACAGCAGTGAGGCGGGCAACATTCCAGAACGTAAGGTAAACATCGGAGGCAGTGCAGTTTGTGCATGTGTAAATAATCTCGTGAACTCTCACGAAATTCGGCACCTCTCCTGGCGGTGACTGCTTGATGTAAGATGGGGGTTTGCGTCATGAGGAGGTGAGGACTGAAAGTGGTTGCAAATGCGATCACCGAACACTTAAGGCACATATTTTCCAGGCACAAGTCGCATATTGATTCCCCCCTAGAGGACTACACCAAAATCTTGTCTCATGCACTTAATACTTTAGAATCTAAATCATAATTTTGCGTGAGGTAAAAAAAACTCTTTAGTTTATAAATCTTTCCTTAATTGTTTCTGAAAATTTAAGCAATACACAGCTGAAAGCAGTGCAACAAGCAGAAAGTGAAAAACTATCTAAACTTCACTTTCTGCATGTTGCACTACTTTCAGCTGTGTATTGCTTAAATTTTCAGAAGCAATTAAGGAAAGATTTATAAACTATATAGAGTTTTACCTCATGCAAAGTTGTCATTTCTTTAATAAGACATAAACTATTTTTTCTGTGGCCTTTCAAGTATCTACCTATCCAAAATGTGGCCCTGCAAAGGGTTTGATTTTGAGACCGCTGTTCTATATGATACCCCCATCTCATCCAATAGATGTCCTAAAGGAGACAAACAGATGTTAAAAAGAGTCACAAATAGTGCAGATCCCTGTTTACAAAGGTTTACTACGATTTGCTTGTATCAGCTTCAGTTTCATCTCTGCTTTAAAGTGAACCAACTCATCACCGTTCTTTTGGTTGGAGACCAGTAACTAGTTCAAACACAAGCAACTCCACTGTTCTTATAGGCTATATTCACTCAACATCAAAATTTAAGATGAGATGATCCGCTGTTTGCATGAGAATTTTTGCAATGGCAAATTCCTGTTACCAGGTTTGCTGTTTCATTTAGTCACTTACATCTCCCTTCTGCTTTTACTTTATACGTTTAACTGCTAGCATCAGAGGTAACATGGTGAAAGTAGTGAAAATTGGTGAAATTATTACTTCATTAAAAGTAAAAAATGTTATCCTGTACTTCTTTACAAATAAAAGTAACAAAATTTTTACTTAAGTACAGTAACTAATTTTATTTAATTACTGTACGACACTGTCCATTCATAAAACTCATTGCTGTGTTGTTTTCTGCTTTTATTTATTCCTTTTTTTGTAGGTAGAATAAGTGGAAGGTAGGGGGCATACAGTGAGGCTTGAAAGCAGAATTTGAGTTGACATCACTGGGGAAGATGGCAACCTAAATTGTGGGCTCTGTCTTTAACTGTGATTTTTTTTCTTAGTGCTATAATCTTACTTGATGGTCTGACAGTGTTTGGCCAGTTTTGGAGAATGAACCAAACATGCAGAGTGTATGGTGTCCAAAAAGAAACCCGAGGGAGACGAGGCTTCAGGTCGGACAGCCGAGAAAGTATCGGGCCGACTGCCACATGAAGCAAGCACTACTGATGAATGACACTTTGGGTTGTTCCTCCCCGGTGGGCCTGGTGATAGAGCAGAGGAGGTGGCACTTGCAGAAGGAAAGAGAGGCAAAACGCTTACAAGGGCTGACATGCGTGGGTGGATATTGGAGGTAAAGTCTGAGATTTCATCTATGGCCCTGCAGATGAGGGAAACCATGCAAGAACTAAAACATTACCTTACTGACATGAGTGTCGGCACTGATATGGTGGAGACCTGTGAAGAAACAGTGACGGGCTCAGCGGGGAGTGAAGGAATTCAGGACAGAAATGCAGGAGTTGTGGACAAGATAGAGGACCTTGAGAACCATACCCGATGCAACAACTTTAGGATGTGAGGGGTCCCAGAAACCAACTCTTATAAGGAGCCATGAGAGGTAGTAACAAATTTCAGTGGCTTCTGGCAGAGGAGGACTTGGAACCTGGCATAGAGTGAGCTCAACATTCCTTAGGCCTGTGCAATGGGAAGAGACCAAGGAACATGTGGTCTGTCTGCAGCGCTTTGCCCTGAAGAAGGAAGTTTTACGGCGTGCATGGGAGCTGGAGGCCCTAACTTAGAATAGCTGTAGTAGCTGTTTATTTTTTTTTATAAATCTTTATTCATTTTAATATCCAACATCAAGTGCAACAATTTATCAAACATTTTACAAAATAAACAGCACTTAATTCCATCAATTGATTTAAGTACATATCCCTTCTTCCCACCCATCCACCCTTTCATACAGCATAAAAACAATCAAGAGTAATACAAATGACTAAGATAAACAAATTACAATTTAAAAATGAATTAAGTACATATTTCCCCCCCCCCCCCCCCCCCACACACACACCTATCCTGGATGTGTATAATCAACGGGCAAAACTAATAATCAATCTTTACAAAATTTTGTCAATGGGTACCAAACCTCCTTGAATTTCTTATAATGTCCCAATTGTATTGCACTCATATGTTCAAATTTATAAGTTTGGCACAAGGATTCTCACCAAAAACTATAGTTTAACCTATCCCAATTTTTCAAAATAAGTTGTATGGCAACTCCCGTCATAAAGAGAAGTAGTCTATTATTATATGGAGTTATTAGACTCTTGGCCCTCAATAACGTACCAAACAGCACTGTAGAATTGAGATCTATCAGGAGATGGCTACAGGGACACTCCAGAAGAGAAGAGCCTTTTGAGAGGTGACAAGGGCTATAACCAAAGCCAACTTTTGATACTGATGGACATACCTTTTTGATATGGTGCTGGCATTTAATGGAGTATATAAGAAGGTCAACCAAAAAAAAAACTCTGTGGAGTGATGATGTATATAAGAAGGTCACCTTGCAAGTATTTATTTATTTATTTATTTAATAAATGAATAGCCTACTTAAAACCTAAGCGGGTACCATAGCAAATATACTGTGACGGAGTCAGGGGTCTGGAATAAACACAGCAGAGGAAAAGAAAAAAAACTTTCCACCAATATTTTCCAGTTCCCAGTTTTATTATCCCGTTCAGCTTGCACTGGTTCTAATACAGCCACACCTGCTGATGAAGCTTGGAAAAAGTTTATCACAAACCAAGTTCTCCTTTTACAGAAAGTCCTTGTTTCAATCAGGAAAGAAAACAAAAATGAAAACCAGTCCCTTTTAAACCTGGTTTCTTTCTCACAGTCCTGCTGCCATGCTTTGCTCAGTTCTGGGTAGCATTCTAGTTTCAAGAACTTATATACAAGAGCCTCCGTGGACCAGCCAGCCCTGGGCTTTAGTTGCACTCTTTTTAGGTTTGGCACAATTATTGTAGTGAACCCACTGTTTCTTCAGGAAGTTCTCCCCACCTGACTACCTGAAGTATAAATACCCCCACTACCCTTCTTATTTCTGGACAGGTGGCTGGGAACCATCCACCCTTGTTTTAATGGTCTAAGATTCCCCTCCCAAAAGTTCCCACTATCAGGGATGTACAATATCAGGTCACTGAATCCACTCTGGGCTTTATTTCTCCTTCTAAGGTTAATTAGCATTACCCATCCCCCACTCCCTATGCTTTACTTGCATACAGGGATTCTGGTTTAATTTCTGCTGCTAACCAATCCTCACATTCACACATCAAACTCTCATTCATTATACAGTCCTACATAAGGACAGAAATGTTTCTTTAAGTAATTTAGACCATTGTTATAGAACAAACTTTCATTCCCATCCCCCAATCAGTACCTTACTCGCTCATGCTGCATTCAGACATATAGTCTAAGGCTTCTGGGCTGCATGCAGTCCATTTCATTCTCCTCAGAGATATCTCCCTCTACTTCCATAAGGGACTCCTCACTCTCTGAAGCTGGGTACAAGCTATCCTCTAGAGCAGCATCAGGCCAGCTCTGCTCATGGAGCTTTTCCCTTCCAATTAGCCTCTGCTTAAGAAGCAGAGTTTTGTCAGTATGGTATGGAAGTGCTGTGGGACAGGGAGTTTCTTAGCAGAAGGCAGTAAGATAGAGCTCCTAACCTTCAGTTCCCTATTCTGTGAGGAACATCCTTCTCTCCAAGTTCCTGATTGCTTCTCTCTGTTCTCAGCTGGCCTTGACTTATTCTGTTGTGTAACTTTCACTGGTGCTCTAGTTCTGCCTGCCAGCTCCACCCCTTTTCTTAACCCTTGCTGTGTCAGATTGCCTGACTAGAGGTTTTACTGGAGAATTAACAGATGGTTTATATAAGGGATTATAGTAGCTTGGAATAGGGATTCTGTTCTTCTCTGCTGTCTCTTCTCTGTTCTGCCCTGTCTGTCTGATCTTAGCACTGGGAAGTTCTGGGAACAGAGTTAATGGGCAGCTTCCTTGGCTTAAGAATAGGCACTTTTGCTTTAGTGGCAGGGTTTAAAGCAGGTTTAAAACCCGTGACAGGAGCTTCCCTGTCACAATACATAATAAAAACCAACATTAAACATTCTTCACATTAAAACAAATAAATTAATCATTCTATAATCACCTAAAAATCAATATTCCTTATCCGGTTAAAAAAAAAATAGCTTCTACAAATTAGGACGGCAGGAGAACTAAAAGCCTGCATACAACAGATACCCTGTTCATGATAAGTGTTTGGGAATTTTTGATTCTTGAACGAGTGAGCAAGAATAAGTTTTTGTGCACTTATAATTCACACAAACCTTGGACAGAGGGGGTTTTTGAGCCAATGAGGTATTTACCCTTTCTAGTGTGGTTGTTCAGTTTTATATTTACAACACACGGGGATCTGAGGCTCTTTCCCCTTTAATTCAATTTAATTCAGTTTAAGAGTTGAGAGACAATTGCTGGGAGCTTTCTTCAGAACTTCTAAGCAAATATATATGTACTAGTGTTTAAGCCCGTTACATTAACGGGTGCTAGTAAAGCCTCCTTCTCTCACATGTCCCCTATTTTCAGCCCCAGCTCCAGCTCCAAACCCATTTTTACCCCCCCCCCAGCCCCCTTCTTCCATCTTTTCCCTTTCAATCCCAGCCCCCTTTTCTCACCAGCAGCATTTCCCTCCCCACTCCACTTCCCTGTGTAGTAGCAGCAGAAGCATACCCTCCCCATCCATTTTCCTGTGCAGCAGCAGCATTTCCCTCCCCCAACTCACTTCTTTGTGCAGCAGCACCTCTTCCGTGCTCCCCCTGTCCCTCTTCCCTGCTCCCCCGGTCTAGCAGCACCTCTTCCCTGCTCCCCCGGTCCCTCTTCCCTGCTCCCCCTATCCAACAGCACCTCTTCCATACTCCCCCTGCCCCTCTTCCCAGCTCCCCTGTCCCTCTTCCTTGCTCCCCCGGTCCAGCAGCACTTCTTCCCTGCTCCCCTGGTCCAGCAGCACCTCTTCCTTGCTCCCACTCACTGCCTTCCAGACTTTGTCCCACCCCCACCTTCTGAAGCCAACTTCCCTGCCTGCCTGCCATCCCCCTGTGCAGTAGAACTCTCCCCCCCCCCGCCAGCAGCACCTCTTCCCTGCTCCCTCTATCCAGCAACACCTCTTCCTTGCTCCCCTGGTCCCTCTTCCCTGCTCCCCCGGTCCAGCAGCACCTCTTCCCTGCTCCCCCTCACTGCCTTCTATACTCTGTCCCTCCCGCACCCTACGAAGCCAACCTGCCTGCCAGCCATCCCCCTGTGCAGTAGAACCCTCTCCCCCCCCCGCCACTATCGCTGCTGTGCAGCCGACCCCACTGACCCTCACACCGCGAGACGACCGTCAAACCTCCCAGTTCCAGCAGCAGCCGCATCACACTAAAGATGCTGCTTCGCGGCCTTCCCATGCTCTGATTTCTTCTGCCGTGTCTCTGATGACGTTATTAGAGATGCCGGCAGAGGAAATCAGAGCATGGGAAGGCCGCAAAACAACGTCTTTAGTGTGATGCAGCCGCTGCTGGAGCCGGAAGGTTTGTTCATCTCACGGTGGGAGGGTCAATGGGGGGTTCTTGTGCGCCGGGAAAGGGTACACGGGAGGGAGGGGGCAATGACGGCGGCGAACAACAGCGGCGAACTTTTAGTGAGGGAGGGAGGGAGTAGAAGCGTGCATGCACACTCTTGCCAGCGGGGCCCTACAGCTCACAGAAAATGAACCCATGCAGGTAACAGTGCGCATGCGCGCTTAGGGTTTTATTATCTATATATATAAAATCGGAGGTATGTATGTGTGTATGTATGTGTGTGTGTATGTGCCGCGATCACGCAAAAACGGCTTGACCGATTTGAACAAAACTTGGTTTGCAGGTCCCTCACTACCTGGGGTGATATGTTCTGGGGGTCTCGCGGCCCACCTGCACACGTGGGCGGACCTACAAACAGAAAATCAGATTTCACCCATTCATGTTAATAAAAAAAATGTAAAAAGCTGCCATTCTCACAGTAAATCAAAAACGGCTTGACCGATTTGAACGAAACTTGGTAGGCAGATCCCTCACTACCTGGGGTGATATGTTCTGGGGGTCTCGCGGCCCACCGGCACACGTGGGCGGAGATACAAACAGAAAATCTGATTTCACCCATTCATGTCAATGGAAAAAATGTAAAAAGCTGCCATTCTCACAGTAATTCAAAAACGGCTTGACCGATTTGAACGAAACTTGGTATGCAGATCCCTCACTACCTGGGGTGATATGTTCTGGGGGTCTCTCGGCCCACAACTCTATGTTGCTTGCTCAGGGGTGGGTTCCCCCATCAATTTATATGTTCTTGCTCCTGGAGGTGAAACTAAAAATTTTGTTTATAATCACGTTTTGCGTTAGTTGTATTGTATTCATTTTGTCAAATATTTAACATTATAATTTGAATATTGTACTTTTTATTAAGCTGTAAAACAATAATTTCATTCACCACTATAAAGTATCTTTATTTGAATCCATTTACAGTGTTATTGCTATAATTAAATACCCGTGCAACGCCGGGGCATCAGCTAGTATTAGATATGAGAAAAATATACGAGAGGGGTATTTTACAGTGATTTTTGTTCTCTCTCATACTTGTACATATTATTGGTAGTAGCTATATTGCCCCATTATTCCCATGTTACACCTGTGCTGGCCAAACTTCACTGGTTGCCGGTCATTTGGAGAATACAGTTTAAGCTTCTAATCTTGGTATTCAAATCTGTCCGGGATCTATTGCCCAAGGTGATTGCTTCTCTGCTGCAGACTTGTGTGCCTTCTCGCTCTTTGAGATCCCAAGAAAGAGCTTTTTTGGCTCTTCGTTCTGTCACCAAAGTTGTAAATCTATCACGTATATTCCAAGTAGCCAGACCTTTACTATGGAATGTGGTTCCAGATTCTATCCGTTAACCTCTGATTTTTTATGGCATTTTGTAAAAGTTTGAAAGCATTTTTTTTTTACTTGCCTTTTCAAATTTAGTTACTTTGTAATCTTGTAATTGCTTAGCTTTTTATTTTAAGTCACATGTGTAAGTTGTTTATTGTATGCTGTTATTTAATAATCTGCTATGTTCTGTTTTATTATATATGTATCGTTGCTATCCACATAGATGGTTGATATGCGGGCTAAAGTGTTTTAAATAAATAAAACATTATATTAATACTTCTGGGATGTTGAGGGATTTACTACAAGGCCAAACTGGGTTTGAAAAATTATTGGAATCAGTATTAAGGAAGGGGATAATTTCTGACATTTATATATTTTTAAATGCTAGCCCCGGGGGGGAGGCCTTAATGTACATGAAGGCTTGGGAGGCAGATATGGGGAGTCCCTTAACATTAGCTAAGTGGTAAACTATGTGGAAATGTAGTACAATCCTGGGCATGGCTAGGAATTGTTGATAGAGAATAGTTGTAAAGCCCTCCTGAGATGGTTCTACACCCCAATACACATGGCTGGATTGGGAGGTGGGAGAACGAGAGATTGTGGAGGAAAATATACCTATCTGCACATGTGATGGGATTGTATAGTGATTCAGGGTTTTTGGTTTGAGGCCTATAATGGGTTATCCCACATTTTGGAGCATAACACGGAGACTTGAATGGAGCTGGAATTTTTGCAGCATTATGAGCCTGATTGGGAAGAGGTAGCATTTTGTAAGTTATTCTTCACTACTCCTAGACTGGTTCTGGCAGCAGTTTGGAAGCAGTAAGACCTGACTGGAAATTGTTAATTCAAAAACTGAATGAATGGCACGTTATGTACAAACTTATAGTTTTGAAATGTTCTAGAATGGGAAGTTTTGCTCAAAAAAGGAAACAATTTGAGGATTTATATGCTTTAAAAGGGGGAAGGTCTGGGGGAGTGGGATTGGAAAGAGCTTAAGGTGGGTGTATTAAAGGGAACCACATGTAGGTGTTTGTTATGGATGTTCTGCAACTGTTTTCTGTGTTGTGGAAGTTGCTATATTATTGTTCATTTGAAAAATCAATAAAGCTTTCAGTTTAAAAAAAAAAAAACCAACAAAATTTGAGTTTTACCAGTCCCCTAAAATAAAAACATGGAATTCCCTCTGCAACCATTAAAGTGAATAGAGAGGAGAACTGTTTTGCTATACAATGCCAAGAGAAACTATGGAGACAGCTAGAAAGCTACTGCTTCTCACAGTAGAGACCATGTTTCCAAATAAAAATATTACACTTGGCAGTACAACTGTCTCATGCTGCATGAGTTATTCTGTCATGTTAAAGTTACTAAAAGAAGTGTAAACAGCTGCATGGTACTTAACAAGCTGTTGCTTTCTGTGGTGACAAGTGGTAAATTGAAACAGTTTGATAAAACAGGCTTGAAAGAGTGACCCATGATGAAATGACCTCATATAAAAAATTATTTATTTGGAAGTATTTCATACTAGTGTCTTTGACTAAGCTAGGTCTTTCTTTTTCAAAACCCTGACTTGGAGAAAGACAAAGAAAAGCAGTATACTAGTTTTGGTTCAGCCTAAATATCTTTATCCCTTTCACTGATCACCTCAATGACACATAACTGGCTTCATAAACAAGTACATCATGAGCATGTGTCTCCTTTCTCACTGGGAGCCATGTTCTAAAAATATATTTTCCTCCATTCAGTGCCTACAAAAAACATCTTTACTGAATAAGGCCTTATAGTTTGAATCTCCATTTTAGCCCTGGAACTAAAAAGAGTAATGCAATGAACACTTCCTGGTCCATAGTGGCTAATTTCTTTTCCATTGATCTCATTCATTTAAAGGAAAGCTCAGAAGTGAAGAGTGAACAATCTGGAGAAGGGCTGAGAGTATGTTTCATTGAAGATGAAGCCTACGTGCCTATTTCTTAACATAGATCAGCGTAATTTTTAGCTCATACACCACGTTATGGGTGGTGTTGCACATTTCAGGAAGCGTCTAGCCACAATGCGGTAGGGATGCTATTCCTAGTCATTCTTAATTAAAAGGCTCCTTTGCATGTTATAATCAAGGAATTTTGATCTCATTTTAGGTTCATATGTTGGCTGTCAGCAAGTAGATTGCTTCCTGTTTTGTTGACAATTTGATTAATTCTATTCAAGCTAATTTTCTAAGCATAAGCAGGCACATTTTTTCAGTCTACACAGATCCTCTAACACTTAAGTTCCTTAGGTTAGTATTTTCTGTTATACTGTCAGAGAACAGTGAGTTCATGCTTACCCTTCCAAATTGTTTTGAATCTAGGAACCTTTTGGATCCTTTGCATTGAGTCTACATTCTTAGGAGTCACCCGTACAGAGAGTGGGATCTCCCAGTTCTTCATCTGAGCATCTCTGAGGACAGCGTGGAAGGGTATGATGATTGTCTCCCTAGGGGGAGAGTCTTAGTCCGAATATGGTCAACAACTCTGCTCTAGGTTTGTCCTCAGTCTCTAACTTAAATTGGTAATTGACCGTGTGTGTTTAAGAAGCTTATGATTTATTTAAAAAATGTCATTGAAAATTTTTTTGTTTGTTTAAAAGGTTGAGATTTATTTTGAAAATACTGAGCATTGGTGGATAGGTTTTTATGCCAGTGACTGAGAAAAGGGAGCATGCGGGGGGGGGGGGGGGGGGGAAGAATTTACCTCCACTAGTCTCCTGATATAAATCTGAGGCTTTTTCTATACCGGGTTTTTCTAGTATATAAATGTCCGTATTTAACGGCTATAAGTGAAGTGGTAGAATTGTTTAAAAATTGTTACTGATTGACACCTATAGTAGGTGAGCCCCTTTTGGAGCTATTTCTGTTTGGTAGTGATTTTTACCTACTAACCATCTCCTTGACAAAACTGGTAAATGAGAGAGCCTCAGGTGGAGCCTTTCTCCTGTGGAGGGGAGAGGGTCTGAAAGGATGCCATACGATCTCTGAGAAGTAGTCTGGTTTCTCTTCAGACTCCCATGACTGGTTAGAATCAGACTCAAGGAACTCATCTTGAAAGAAATGAGTCCTTGCCTGCCTCAGTCTACTGGCTGAGCATCCAGACTTCTCAGGGTGCTGAGGTAGGGATCCACCACCCAACCCCCCCAGGGAAGCTTCCTCTGCTAATGTCAAGCAGGTCACCATATGGGACTGTCCTAGCTCCAATATCTGTAGAGGCAAAGGCGTTGGCAACTATTCCAAAGGCAAAACCTGGGCCTCCAAGGAAGGCTGGAACTGTGCTGTGGCTAATGCAAGCGTCAGTGCCAAAGTATTCTGCTGCTGCAGCTCCTCACTGAGCATGACCAGTCAACAAAGGTAGGAACTGGCAATGGCAGGCCCAGGGGTGATGTGGAGGCAGCCTGCGAGTCTGTTAGGGCTGAATTGTAAACTAAAGCCCGGCTGCATGATGGCTGCATCATCAGCATTGCCACAAGAGAGGGGGAGCACTTCTCTCAATACCAAAGCTTCTCAGGTACCTGGAGTTTCCGGTAACACACTTCAAAGGAAACTGATGCTTGCTTTTCTTACACTGGGGCTGGTGCCAAGTATAGGAATTTTACAACAAAAAGAAAGCACAACCCCACGTATAGCAATGCAAGACATAAAAAGTGGAGAAGGGACACCACACATAAGCCTCAAGGACAATCAATTTATTGAAACATGTAAATTGTAAAAATATACGAGTATAAATAACTAGAACATAAGGCAAATTTTACAGAGAGTCTTTAGTCCTTTTTGTAGCTTCCGAGTATAGGAATCCCATAGTACCAATGAGAAAGACACTGAATCTTCAGTGTTGGGTCCAATGCAGATCAGTCCTGGAGCACTAACATAGAATCTGACGTCAAGGCAAGGAGTCGCCTCCTCAATGCTGGAGTGCTCTTAGTATCAGAAGTAGCTGCTGCAACCATTGGGGCCAAAGGTCCCAGTGTCAATGGGTCTGAACTTGGCTTCAAAACTTTTCTTTCACTGGACCTCTCTGAGTACTCTTCTGCATGTGCAGGCAGAGGACACAGGAATGAAGGTTACGATCTGGCCCTAAGCACTGAATTCACCAATTATGGGGATTAGTCCACAGAGATGATCCCGTTACATTGGAAGCCACGGGAAACCTGAAACATGAAAGTGAACATAGTTGGTGCAAGAACAATCTACTCAATGGTGAAGAAGAAGAAAAGGCCACTCACCTGCCAAAAAATGATTAATGCACACCAACCAGAGCGCAGGCCTAAGAGAACCCTGAAGTTGAAAAAAGAAAGAAAACATAAAAAAACACTAGGGATATGTATAATTACTACTATTTATCATTTATATGATGTTGAAAGGTGTATGCAGCACTGTACATTTCAAGTGTAATAGATGGTTCCTGCTCTGAAGAGCTTACAATCTAATTTGGACAGACAGAGGGGACTTTTAGGGGTTGGGGAGTTTCTTGCAGAAGGGTAAATACCCCCTCCCCTCCAAAAACATATAAGGAAAAATGATAAAAAATATCTTAGGGCAGGCAACTGAAAAAAGAAACAGTATGATACGCTGAAGAGACACAACACAAACTCTCTGCTCAATAGAAAACTGAAGTTTCAAGTTTATTCAGAAATTTTATAAACCGCCCAATCAACCTTCTAGGCGGTGAACAGGTCCTGCACTCACATGGGAGGTGGGAAGGCACCTGTGCATGTATGATGGGATGTTAAAGAGATGATGTCTCTTAAAGAGACAGTACACTGGGCAGAATCCGCATCGGGCTCTGACGGATGATGTTTCCCATTTTTGAGGATATTATGGCCTGCTTGTCCTTGGAGAAAACCGTTTCTACTGTAAGCAGTGTTCCCTGCACAGAGTCTCTACTGGGACCTGCATGAATTTTTCTTGACATTACTTTTCTGCATGCTTGCCTCTGCACTCAGCTTAACACTGTCACAGCTTGAAATACTGCTCTTAAACCCTACACTTTCTATCTCTTCTAATTTGCTATTTTTATCCATACACTCATGTAATCTTTGGGTTAATAAAGCACAAGAGTGGTTCCTTTCTGTGGATTTAAACTTGAATCCCTGAAAAGGAGGACTCTTGACTGGATAGAGTCGAATTTAATTTTCCTGTTAGGAAGCATATATGGCAGCAGTGGCGTACCTAGGGTATGTGGCACCCGGGGCCCATCATTTTTTGACACCCCCCCCCCCCCCATGTAAAATTTTTTTTTTTTTTTTTTTGCAATAACCATGAAATGGAATAAATGGTCAGAATAGAAACAGGCAGTGAAAATTTTCTTTTATTGAACCTCATATATGTAACCATTATTCCAAACATAACATAACATAAATTATGTCTAAATTGTCATGACATTAGAAGTACATATGGAGTAGTTGCAGGTGATGCTTGGGACAGTTCTGATTGTGTTAGTTCGGTTTTATGTGTTTTTTGAATAGAAGGGTTTTTATTTCTTTTTGAAGGTTTGCAGTCTGTGGTTGATATCAATTGGTTGTAGAGTTGGGGGTCGAGTGTTGCAGCTCGAATGGCTAGGAGGTTGTCGAACAGTTTTTTTCTTTTGACGTTTTTGGTTGGAGGGTGTGTGAATGGTGCACAAGTTCTCCTATGTCTGTTTGAAGTGGATTGAATTATTTAGCTGAAGAAATTAGTTACCCCCCATTCCACACACATTAATTCTCTTCCATTTTTGTTCCCATTATAAAAAACACAGATAAGTTCCCAGAAAAAAAATACATTAAAATAAGAAGTGAAAACAAAGGCCCCTACAGATGAGAACATAACATAAGAATAGCCTAACTGGGTCAGACCAATGGTCCATCATGCCCAGTAGCCCATTCTCATGGTAGCCAATCCAGGACACTAATACCTGGTCAAAACCCAAAGAGTAGCAACATTCCATGCTACCGATCCAGGGCAAGCAGACACTTCCCCCATGTCTTAATAACAGATTATGGACTTTTCCTCCAGGAATTTGTCCAAATCTTTCTTAAAACCAGCTACACTATCTGCTTTTACCATAACTTCTGGCCACTTCATTTTTAAGTTTAGATCTTTCCTTTCAAACAGAGACCTTGCTAGATGTCAAATACAGCACAAGGTAACTTCACATGGACTTAGCTGTGCAGGAAATGTGAATCTCCTCATACACCCACCATATAGTGCAAAAATGTGCAAAGGTCTGTTTTTTTCTTTCGATCACTACATAGCCTAATGCCACACAAGCAGCGCTGTTACAAACATATTCTGTAGGTCAATGCTAAGGATAACAAAGTTTCCTTCCTTGGACCAGAAGGAGATAAACCACTGGAAGAGATCCCAAAACAACACCCAAAGACCCACTCAGTGTGTGAATCAGTTGAGTGGAGTGGACTAACTGGGGGGTGGAAATGGGCCCGGAGTTTGCTCAGCAGAATTTCCCAGACCACCTCTTCCTCTCAACACATTGACACGCTGCCACCATCACCACTAGGAACACCTCACTGGGTAGGCCAGCTATGCTATAAACTTTATAAAACACATTATTATATTTTCTTATAAAGCACATATTTTAACTGACCTCTCTGACATCCTCAGCCTTTCCATTCACAAAAATAGAAGGAAGAAAAGTTCCCATTTCCTGCTGTCTCATGTCCCCGGCCTATACAATATTTTTTTTCTGCAGACCCTTCAAAAGTCTGACCAAATCCTCGTTTCACTTGCATTATAAAGTACTGAGGATGCCATCTCTCCCCAATCCCAGGTCCTAAAGTCTAAGACAGTAGCGCAAACTAATGCTGCCAGATACAGGAAAAAAAAATTTTGATTCGATTCAGCCCTATTGAATTGGTTTTTCAATTCGATTTTCCTGCCCAGTTGGGTGATTTTTTTCAAAACTCCTGGTGGGTTTTATAGCTTTTTCACCCCCTTTGGCTTCTCCTAACCACACTGGCGCTGTGGTGTAAATAAAATAAAGAAACAAAAAGGACTTTTCCTCTTTCTGTTAAATCCTAGCTCACGTTTGCAGTCCAACACCAGCTCTGGCAGGATACACATTTCAAATCTGACATGTTATAATCACAAAACAGAAAATAAAATTAATTTTTCTACCTTTTGTTGTCTGGTTATATTTCAAATCTTGTTGGTCCAAGGCTCTGGTTTTCTTCTGATAACTTGCTTGCCAGGGTCTCCTTCTTTCTGCATGCTAACCATCCATCTGCCAACTCTGTCCTCCCTTTCCATTTCCCTTCCCTTCCCAGGAAGTCTGGTATCTTTCCTTTTTTTCATCTCCCTCCACAGATCCACCTTTTCTTAAATACCCTTTCATCCGGCATCTCTCCCTCCTTCCCCACCATCCCAGAGTCCACCATCTCTCCGTTTCTTTTCCTAATTACCCTCCTATCCAGTATCTCTATCCCTCCTCCACACCATCCCTTGTGTCCAATTTCTCTCCCTTTCTGTTCCTTCCCTCCCTAAATCCCATGGTCCATCATCTCTCTCCCTCTCCTCTATTTTCAGACCCATTATTTCTTCCCCCCCCCCAAAGTTTGGCATATGCATGTCTCTTTGAACACCCCCTTCCCTCCGTGTACTTCTAAATCATGGTCCCCCCCCAAAGGCCTGTCCCCCCTTAAAGGTCTGCCTGTCCCACCTTGAAGGCCTGCACCCCCCTTGAAGGCCTGCCTGCCTGTCCCCCCCTTGAAGGTCTGCACCCCCCGAAGGCCTGCACCCCCACGAAGGCCTGTCCCCCACTTGAAGGCCTGTCCCACCCCCTTGTAGCTTCTCCCCCCCCCTTGTAAGCCTGTCCCCCCTTGAAGGCCTGCCTGCCTGCCTTTCTCCCCTTGAAGGCCTGTCCCCCCTTGAAGGCCTGCACCCCCTTGAAGGCCTGCACCACCCCCCTCGAAGGCCTGCACTCCCTTGAAGGTCTGCACCCCCCCCCCGAAGGCCTGTCCCCCACTTGAAGGCTTGTACCACCCCCTTGTAGCTTCTCCCCCCCCCTTGTAGGCCTGTCCCCCCCCTTGAAGGCCTGCCTGCCTGCCTTTCCCCCCCTTGAAGGCCTGCACCCCCTTGAAGGACTGCACCCCCCCCCCCGAAGGCCTGCACTCCCTTGAAGGTCTGCACCCCCCCGAAGGCCTGTCCCCCCCCTTGAAGGCCTGTCCCACCCCCTTGTAGGCCTGTCCCCCCTTGTAGGCCTGTCCCCCCTTTAAGGCCTGCCTGCCTGCCTTTCCCCCCCTTGAAGGCCTGTCTCCCCCTTGAAGGCCTGCACCCCCCTTGAAGGCCTGCACCCCCCCCTTGAAGGCCTGTCCCCCCCCTTGTAGGCCTGTCCCCCCCTTGTAGGCCTGTCCCCCCCCCCTTGTAGGCCTGTCTCCCCCTTGAAGGCCTGCCTGCCTTTCCCCCCTTGAAGGCCTGTTCCCCCCCTTGAAGGCCTGCACCCCCTTGAAGGTCTGCACCCCCCCAAAGGCCTACACCCCCCCCGAAGGCCTGCATCCCCCTGAAGGCCTGCCTGCCTGCCCCCCTTGAAGGCCTGCACCCCCCCCCCGAAGGCCTGTCCCCCCTTGAAGGCCTGCCTGCCTGCCTGTCACCCCCCTCCCCCTTGAAAGCCTGCCCGCCCGCCCCACCCTGAAGGCCTGATGCCCCGACCCACCCCGAAGGACCGCTCGCCCCCCTGGCCTCCCCGCACCACCTATGAACAGCCGCAGCAGGATCGCGAAGTCAGCGTCAGCGATCCCTGCGCTGCTTCCTGCGCCACGGTCCCGCCCCTCCTCTGACGTCAGAGGAGGGGCGGGATCGCGGCGCAGGAAGCAGCGCAGGGATGCTGACGCTGACTTCGCGATCCTGCTGCGGGCTGCTTCACAGGTGGTGCAGGAAGGTCAGTGGGGCGAGCGGTCCTTCGGGGGTGGCGGGGGACTGAACGGCAAGGCCGGGAACACCCCCTTAGGGCTGGTACCCGGGGCGGCCCGCCCCCCCCGCCCCCCCCCTAGGTACGCCACTGTATGGCAGATAATGATTTATATGTCATTGAGACTGCTGGCTATTTTTTTTCCTTAAACATTTAATTTTCAGACACTAAAAGAGTTGTATGGAAAAAAAACAATAAAAGATCATTTGTTTGGTGAACTGAAAAACCTGGACTAAGCTCATTTTACTTTTATGGAATGAATTCTGTAAAGAATGCAACTGGCGATTAAACGGAACAGGCAATCCAGTGCAATGCTCTTTACTATCCACATTAAAATTTCCAATAAAAAATAACAAATATCTATGCTACACCTTTTCCAAAGCTAGCGTATGCTGCTGGATGTAGGAATAAGAGGGGAAATACACTACGTACATACAGCAAAGTCCTCCTTTTCAGTGGCAGGTCCTGTCTTGTGGAATGGTATCTCTGGAACTTTACGTTTCTGTGAGAATATGCTGAGATTTAGGAAGTTATTATAAACTTACTTTTTTATTCAGGCATTTCAGTGAAATGAAAATTGTTTCTATTTTGGAATATTTCTGTACTATCCTGGTCCCAAGGAAGTTTTGTTATTAATATCACTGTAACTGAAGATTTATTGGTAATGTTTGTTCAGTTATTTTAGATGGTTTTACTAGATGTTTAGATGAATAAAAAATATTTTAAATAAATAAACATATTCCACATAGTAAATTCAAAATAAAACACTTTTTTCTACATTTTTTTTGTCTGTGCATTTTATTTTTCCAAGCATATAGGTCCCAGTTTCTCTTTTCTGCTTTCATGTATGTCTTCTGCTCTCTTTCTAGTGTTTACTGTCCATTTGTCCTTCTTTCACTTTTCTCCTATCATCTGCCGTTCCCTCAATATATCTGTTTCTGACACACTCCAGTTTCACACTTCATCCTTCCACCTATATTTCACTTGCCTATCAACTTGCCATCTCCTCCTCTCACCCTCTAGCTCTCCTTTCCTGGCCTCCTATTCTATCCTCTTTCACTCACTCCCTGTTAGTTTGCTTCTACCCTCTATACTTACCATCCTCCTATCGCTCATTTCCTTCAGAACCCCCATGATCTCTCCCACATGGTTACACCATTCCAAGCAGCCCCTCTCACTTTTCCTTCCTATACACTGATAGCCTATCTTCTCTCTTTTTGTCCATCCACACTTGTAGCCCAGCTTCTTCGAAAAACCTTAAAAACCCTGCTATTCTCACAATACCTGCAGAATCTACCAATCGCTAACATTACTGGCGAATTCAATTTAAATGTACCAATGTAATTTTTTTAATTTTACATGGAATTTTTTTGCCTTTATTACCTCTTTCATTTAACTCTCTTCAGTTTCACACTACCAGGAATACACATAAATTTAAATTGCTTTTTCCTTCTGTTAAAGGGATTTAAAGCCTCGGTAAATTCTCACATTCCTTAGCCTATTCCTTGGTAAAAGTTTGGAACGATCTTCCTTTGACTATCAGAACGTCATTATCTCTGTCACTTTTTAGGAAAAATCTGAAAACATCTCTCTTTCAGAGGTTCTTAACTGAGGACTGATCTAATTTATTTAAAAAAAATTTTATTACCTTTATTATTATTTTATATTATATTCTTTTAAACTTTGCTAACCGGCTCGAGTCCTTGCTGGAATGATCCGGTATATAAAATGGAAATTAGATTAGATTAGATAGCTAACATTACAAGATCTACTTTTATGATAGACTGAATGAATTTCTACTATCATTACTTCTCCTTATTTTATGCATATTCTGGTTTCCTGACTACTTGTAAACAAAGTTGAGCTTCAGTGAGAGATGACCCGGTATATAAACCGAAGACTAGATTAGATTCCTGTCCCACCCACCCCTCTCTCTCCTATAACCCTATGGTCCAACTATTACCTGTCCCCTCTCACTCTTTTCCCTCCATCTCTATGGGCCAGCAACTCTATGTCTCTCACTCTTTCCCCTTCTGCCTTATGGCCCAGCAGCTCTCTGTTCCCTCCTCCCCTAATAAATATATATCCCACCTCTATGCACCATCCTCTTATCCGTGTATTAACACGCCAAAGCTCTGCCTGTCTCTTGGATTCTGTGTGTAGAATGGGGAACATTTCAGAGAATGCTACCTTGAAGGTTCTAAATTTCAATTATTTTACCTAAAAGCTCAGATTTGGCTTATCCAAGTTTCCAAGTTTATTATAAGTTTTGATTAATCGCCTATTCCAAATTCTAAGCGATGTACAGTTAAAAATTACAAAGTCGAGGGAAACAAACATGACTAACAAAATTATTACTAAACATATTAAAATTTCAATAAATACATAACATGACATACCATAACTAACAAAACTATTATTAAACATATTAAAATTCAATAAGTACGTACAAGGTCAAAAAGAGGGAAAGTTAAGAGAAGAAGTACAATTCAATTCAAAAGTAACGATTAAGGTAAATAACACATTGGGAGAGGGGAGAGACATTCATTATAATATAAGGAAGAATTAAAGGCATAGGCAATTCATTTAATCCTTGAATGCATCTTTAAAAAGAAAGCCCTTAAGTTTACTCTTAAATTTATCCAAAACCCTTTCCTCTCTTAAATAAATTGGAAGGGAATTCCAAGCTTGAGGAGACGTAACCGAGAAGATAGATTGACGCCATGTATTAATAATTATGGATCCTACATGACTCCTCCACAGCACTGTCTAAAATCATATCTGTCACCTTCACACCAAGCACTGTATACTCGAATATAAACTGAGATTTTTAGTCCAAAAAGGCCCAAAAATGGGGATCTTGGTTTATATGCAAGTCTACCCACTCAGTAGCATCCCTTCTTCTCTACCCAGATCCAACAGTTCCTCACCGTCAGCCCCCTCTGATCCAGCAATTTCCCTGATATCATCTTACCCCTCCTTCCCTCTCCACCCCCCCTCAAAGAGGCTTAGCCAAACCCTCTCCCAGACCCAGAAGTAGGAATCCCAGGCCTACCATGCTTCCCTGGTGGTCTATCTCACTCACTCCTGCCCAAACTCTCTTGGCACTGAAAATGCTGCCAAGACTCCCAGCGACAGCCTTGCGAGATTGAGCCTCACAAGGGAGGAGCATGCTGATGGTAGAAAAATTGCCAGGTTGGGGGGGTGCTGACGGCAAAGGAACTGCTGGTGTGATGCAGATATAAGAGGGACACCTCCAGGAGGGAGGGGGGTTAGGAATGCCTCTGTCCAAATGAGGCAGGCCTGCCCCTCCCCTGCCCGAACCACAGGATCCTAAGGCCTGATTGGCTCAAGCATCTAAGGCCCCTCCCCAGACAACCCCCCCTAGGGCGGGAGTGACCTTAGGTGTCTGGGCCAATCTGGCCCTAGGATCCTGTGGGTTGGGCAGGGACGGGGTGGGGCGGGCCTGCTGGCCGGACAGTGCGAGGACCCGTCTGTCGAACTAGCTGGTAAGCCCGAGGGGGGGTTCCGGGAGGGGGAGTTGGGGCATTATGTTGTGGGGGTCGTTGGGGAGGGTCCAGCAGGAGGGGTTGAGTACCCTCCTGCCAGCGATCTTTGGGGGGGTCTTTCAGCAGGAGGAGTTGGGCAGCCTCCTGCCGCAATCATCAGGGGGAGGAGATACTGGCGGCCATAGCCGCAACCGCTACACTAATTGCGGCAGGGAGATCCCTTAACGTGATTAAGTATAGTGGATGCACCTACTTACCATGTAGGCCAGCATTTTGCTGGCCTACATTGTAAGAGTCTCCTACTCTACTAGGGAATTGCATAGGGCCGCCTAGGTCGCCTAATGCTACCACCTAGCCTTAGGCAAGCTTAAGCAGGCTTGCAGGCCTCCCTAGGCTCCTGGAGGCACCTTCAATATAGGCGGCCTGCCTGGGGAACATTTTTTTAGATAACGTGCCTCCTGATTGGCTGATTAGACAGCTGTAGTACGCCTACAGCTGCCTACAATCAGGACGCACTTTGCAGAATCCGGGCCAAAAAGTCTAGACATCCAGATAGATAATATCATAAAAAGGGTCCAAAGTCTGAAAGGGCCTCAGAATATTCATTTCAAAAATATAATGTTGTTCTTCATGTAATAACATGTCATCTACATCGCCCCTGTAAATTTGTCTTAACAAAACAAAAAACTCGCCCCGCAGATCCTCTAATGAATGATTCACCACATACAAGTGGGCCACCAATGGAGCTGTTTCCACCTTATGAGAAATGCATCTTCTATGCTTGATGATCCTTGTTTTAACCATTCTCCTTGTTTTTCCAATATATAAAAGTGAACAGGGACACAAAATGGCATAAATGGCCAAAGAAGAATTACAACGGTAAGAATGCTTCAACTTAACCATGCACTTAGTCACAAGGAGTACTCATTCTCACAAAATTATAGTGTTTGCAGACAGAGCAGGACCCACAGCTAGAGTGCCCGTTATAGATGGGCATTTCTTAAACCAATTCTGGTAAGGCGGATAGGACAAGCCTTTCTTTAAGATTACACTTACAGAAAAAGCTACCAGAGTTTTCGGGGTTTTGTTTTGGTTTTATCTCTTCCAGAATATGCCAGTTTCTCATAATACTTTTCTGGATATATCTTGCATTTTTCAAGAATCTTAGGGTATAAATAATATCAGGTTTCATCCTTTTGTCTTATTTATTTATTTTTATACCACTTATAACCTAAGTGGTTTACTGGTGCATTTTTCCCTTATATGTCCTGGTAGACTCACACTTGATTAATGTACCTGGGGCAATGGGGGGATTAAGTGACTTTCCCAGGGTCAGGGATCTGAACCTACAACCTCAGGGTACTGAGGCTGTAGCTCTAACCACTGCGCCACACACTCGAGGTCACTTGGGGAGAATGCATCAAAGGGTGCTAATTGATTTAGCACTTGCTATCCAATTTAACACATGCTAGCAATTAGTGCGGCATAAAACACCCATTATATTCCTATGGACGTCTTAGGCCCAGATTCACTAATGCTCACCTACCTTTGCGATCCGTGGGCAACCAATTCACTACAGCGTCTTCATGCAAATGAAGTAATTGGATGCCTGCCCCTTACCAACCCCACAGAACGCAGAAGAGTGATCCTAACGCATGCGCAGACCATCTTCTTTGCCTGTAGATGGTCTGCACATGTCCTATGTGCCGTGGGGAACGTGATTCCTGTTTTCTTTTGCAGCTCTACTGTTTAAATGGGAGGCAGCTCCCATTCTGGCTTGCACAGCGTTCAGTGCAGTGGCATTGGCCAGTGAAAAGCTGATCGGTCCCCGTTGACGGGGTGCATATGAATCCGGCAGGAGAATAGAACCGTTTCCCCTTGCTTTTTTTTCAAACCCCCCCCCAATCCCTCAAGCGGAATGTGGTTCTGGGAGCGCTAGAGTTTAAATGAGCCCCTCCCCCGCTGCTGCCTCCAGTGATCCTGGCCGGGTGGGTGGGATTGGTGGAGATGATCCTTTTCCGTCCCCACTGTCCAGGCCGAAGTGCTAGTGTGGGAACCAGTTCATCATATGTAATCCTGTCCTGTGCTTATTGTGTTGCAAGCTTCTTTTGTTTTCTCTCTGCCTTTTCCGAGGTTGTATATTCTTCTTTCAGCTCTCCTTTTCCCCCTTCTTCTAGTTCAGCAGTAGTTTCTGCATTATTTTGGCAGATTCCACTAGAGCAGGATATTTGAGGCGGCAAGAGCAAGGAGAGTCAGGGAGGCAAGAGTGGGAGAGTCAGGGCGGCAAGATCAGGGCGGTTTTTACTTTTTCAGGGCTGCAGGAGGAAAGGACGTGAGCGACTGGCAGCCAGCAGTCGCTTCTTTTTTGATCGGCCAGCCCAGTCGGTGCTCTTGAAAATGTTTTGTGAATCGCAACCTTTCCTACTTTGCATGCCATTCCCCCTCATTTGCGTGCGTGGATCAGATCAGGCGCGGATCGGATCGGTAAGGTTAGTGTATCGGGTCGGGGTCGCAAAGGGATCGCAAACCGATCGGTACACGATCGATTTGCTTAGTGAATCTAGCCCTTAGCATTTAGCACACACTAATCAGTAAGAGTCTCTTGATGGAATCCCCTCTTAGTAAATATTCTCTGCTTTTGGATCTTGCTCTTTTTAAAGTATCCACAATACATATATTGGGGTAATCCATTTGTGCAAACCAGTTAGCAATGAACTTTGCCTGGGTGTCAAATTCATGTGCATCTGTACAAAGCTGGCATAATCTAAAGAATATGGAAGATTTGTTTTTAAACTCCTGTTGTCAAAACTAGTAAAATCTAAATGTGTTCTTGTCAGTTGGCTTTTTGTAAATTGTAGTGATAATTGTAGTGCTATTAATCGGAATACGTAAATGGAAAAAAACAGATTAGCATATCAGGACATTAAGAGATTGTGGCAGGAATTCCAGCCTTTTTTTATGTTCAATATTTTTTATTAATGTTTTCATAGAAAATAACAGAACCAAGGAAAACAGTAACTGTAAGTGAATACATGACAATGCAGCATATGTCAAACAGGGACAATCTTTACAAAACTATGTTATGTTATTGCCATTATAACATTAAGTAATTAATCACCCTTGCAATACTCTAGTACAGGTAACCATATTTTCTGAAAAATTGTGAGGGAATTGGTTTTCTCAGCAGAAATATGTTCATACTTGGAGTAAAGACATACTGTATTCCACCATATATTAAAATTAATGGAGGAAAAATCTTTCCAACAGGAGAGAATAGTTTTTATCATTAACAACAATAAAGATTTGAGTAATTTGGCTTCATATTTGTCTAGATGTACCTGCAATGCACTAGATCCAAATATGACAATCGCATATGACAGCTTATCAGTAATAACTCACAAATCTTAGACCAAACTTCTTCCCACAGTAGTTGTAAATGTGGACAATAGTAAATCATGTGACTCAACGTACCTATTTCCTTAAAACAATTATAGTTGGTCTTGTTTTAAGGAAATAGGTACGTTGAGTCACATGATTTACTATTGTCCACATTTACAACTACTGTAGGAATTCCAGCCTTGATTGTGGATGCTTAAAGACACCAATGGAATGTTATTGAATGATCCAGAAAGCAGTAAAATGAGATGGAAAGAATATAGGAAAAATTTATACAAAAAAGGCAATAATGATAAGAAACTGATGCTGAAGAAGAACCAGATATTTTAAAAGAAGTCATAACAACAATTAGCCCCCCCTTCTATTAAACTGCGCTAGCAGTTTTTAGCGCAGAGAACCACGCTGAATGGCCTGTGCTGCTCCCAGCGCCCATTGGAACTCTATGAGCGTCGGGAGTAGTGCGGGCCATTCAGCGCGGCTCCCCACGCTAGAAAACTGCTAGCACAGTTTAATAGAAGAGGCCCTAAAGCTTTATTTAAAAAACAAAACAAAAACAAGTCACCTGGTACTGATGGTATTCCAATTGAATTAATCAAAACCTCAGAAGGTGCTATCATGGCCCTCACCATAAAGAATGCAGTGGAACTCAAAAAGTAAAACTCATATAGTAGTAATAACATTACTAGCCCAAATATTGAAAAGCTTTCATTAAAACCATAAACTGCTTGTGGCCCAACCGGCAAAAATTATGGTGCAAATCTTTCTCAATAAAAACCTCATAATCATTAGCAGACAACACCCTAGATTCAAACAAAGGTCACTACTAAAAAATATTCAAGTATCTCACGGGCCGCATCGAAGCGGAGGAAGATATCTTCTTTTTCAAGGGTCCCACGGCAACAAGAGGGCATCCGTGGAAAATCAGGGGCAGGAAAGTACAAGGTGACACCAGGAAATTCTTTTCCACTGAAAGGGTGGTTGATCGCTGGAATAGTCTTCCACTGCAGGTGATTGAGGCCAGCAGCGTGCCTGATTTTAAGGCCAAATGGGATCGACACATGGGATCTATTCACAGGGCAAAGGTAGGGGAGGGTCATTAGGGTGGGCAGACTGGATGGGCCGTGGCCCTTATCTGCCGTCTATTTCTATGTTTATGTTTCTAAATGCCCCTGCAGGGTAAGGAAATGCTCAGATTGATGACATGTAGAAAACATTTAGAAATTGTCACTTACCAATTGAAAACTTAGAAAAGGAAATTCGTTAAAAAAGCAGAACTTGCCAAGGACTTGCATACTCCTTCGATGTTATATAGCCCACTGTGCGCACAATTAACCAACTATTTAATCTCTATATGGAGGGAACTAGTTGGTCTTCATCAAAAGCATACTTCACCCTGTCTAAAACCACAATTCCACCTTCCTTATAGGCAGGTTTGATACTAACTATATCAGAATTGTGTGATAAAACAGATAGGACAATAGATTATGAAAGTCCTTTCATTTAGTCTTTTGTACCAATTTTTGAATATCTTGCAACACATCTGCAGGTAGCCCAGAATGCAATTGTTCAAACTCAGTTTCGATTAAGAAAGAGTGATCATGTGACAGAATGCTATATATCATTGTATTGGTTAAAATTAGAACATTGAATCCTTTATAAATTACTGGACATGGGGCATCTTTGTATACACAATAAGCCTCCAAAAAATTTGATGGATAGCATTCTGCCATATGAACCATAGCGTATCCGACACCATCTTCACTCCTCCCCCATTCCGAAGGGTCTACCTCTGAGGATCTCGCATCATGTGCGGCAGCGGTGGAGATTACCTTGCCAGAGATGTCGCCTGTTCTTGGAGGAAACTCGGGACCCAGATGATAGCCATCGGAACTGGGGTTGACGGCAGTTAAAGAATAGAATGGGAATGGTGGTTGAAGTGAATTGGGGTGGAGATGGAGGTGGTTATGGAGAGGGATAGGGATATGATGTATTCCAGAAAGGTATTTAAGATCTGGTGTTAAATGATCATAATAATTACAAGTAAAAGATCTTGATGCTTTTTTGGAGTGTGTTTCTGTTTCTCTCTATGCTTATTTTAATCTCTATTTTGTTTACTTTAATTATTATTTTAATTCTATCTTTAAATTATTTATTCATTACTTGTTGGAATATTTCATTTCTATCTCTATCTCTACCTCTGTCTTTTTATTTTTATTTTTCATACTGTTTCTTCAGGTACTTTAGTTAGATTGTGAGCCTTTGGGACAGTTAGGGAATTTCCAAGTACCTATCATATTTATTTAGTTTTTATTTATTGTATCTTTAATGCATCATTTTTGTAAACCGCTTAGAAACCTCACGGTTATTAGCAGTATATAAGAATTAAATTAAATTAAAATTAAATATTCTGACAGTGAAACAGCTGCGGCTAGCCGTGTCTAGAGCTAACATATTTTCGTGTGTGGGTCCTCGCGAGTGGAATAAGCTTCCGGGATATTTATGACAGCAAACATGTTTGAGTAGTTTTAAGAAAATGTTGAAGAAACATCTCTTCTGTAAGATGAAATATGGGACTTGATTTATAGTCTTTTTGATGCAAGGCGCTGGTAGCCTCTTTGTAATTTTAGGAGGCTTTAGATTAGTATTACTATATTATATTGATGTTTGATTTGTTGTATTGCATATGATTTTGTTTGTGTATTTATTTTACTGTGACCCACCGTGGGAAAGGCGGGGTATAAACAAAGAAATACATTTGGACCAGGGGGGATCCACCAAGAATCTGTTTTCATACTGTCTGAATTTACTGAAAAGTACTGCATGATTTGCAACTTTTGATTAAAGTGAAACAGATCTACATGTGTCTTAGCACAAAGGAAAATCGAGTCATTGAAGCGATTAAGTGAATTTTAGAACAAAGCTGCTTCAGAATTTGTCTTCTTGTCATCTCCCTCTATTCTTCGAAATCTCTCAATCTGTGTTTCAATTTCTACACCTCCCTAGGTGTAGCTCTGATACTATTTACAGTATGATGAATTTGGTTCTGTATCGGCTGTCACTGTCAATAGTCCATGAGGGCTCAGCAGAGAGCCGTGGGAAATGAGGCCACTTCATCCACTAAAACCTTTGCCTTCCTAGAATGAAAGTTTGGCTACTGGCCTTTGCCTTCCTTCTGTATGTGGGAGGTCGATTGCTGGCAGTTGTCGGAGACTCAGCATTTTTCTCATCCCTCAAGCTTTAAGGCTGGATATAGACTGGACTACTTGAGAGGTCAAGGTTCTCTTCTCGGTCTCCTGGCAAGAGGAAACATGATTTGCAGCTTTTCTCTCCTCTATTCTTTCCATAAAGCATCAGAAAAAAAGAGTGGTCATCATGCGTGTGTGTTATGCAATGTGCTAATTTTCTCATGACATGAAAGTGGAGGGGTGCCAATATATACACTGAAACTGAGATTTTAGCTACTGAATATTAGTTATCCAGATTACTCAGGAGAACTCTTTATAGCTCTCTTCTTAAAAAATACTTAATTAATCCCAGCCTATGGCAGCCACCTATACAATAATGCTGCTTTCCTACATTTAGATTGTAAACTTTTTCGAGTTTTCTTATTCTTTGCGACTCTGTACAGCGCTGTGTGCGTCTGGTAGCACTATAGAAAAAATTAATGGTAGTACGCTAGGCTTTGTCTTTTCTTTATTTTTCTAACATTTGTGCTCCTAAAATTAAGGCAAAAAGGCAGGACAAAAAGAGGCCTCGGAAAAATCACAGGGAACAAATATTAAAAGGGGATGGTAATTCCGCATTGCAACACTGGGCTAGGCAGTGCTGTCTGCGAAACAATCTCTACACTTTGAACAAATGTTGTTTTACAAACAGTACTTACCTTGTCCATGTCCTGGTGAGATCAGTAGCTGCAGAATTAGTTTTGTTCTTTGTTCCATAAAACTGAGGTGACTTTTTTTCTCTCAAGGCTCGTGTTTTACAGCTATGTTTTATTGGTCTCACTCTTCCAACAATTTTTCTATAGGCCCACTGACAGCACCAGTGGTTTTGCATGCCTAAAAAAGGGATGTGAAGCCCATACATAGGGAAATAAGTCAACTAATGCATTCTGTGGCTCAGAGTAGTACATTATGGCCCCGATGCTCAAATCTTACTGGTATAGCGTTGAAGTATTGCAGCTACCGATGCAAAAAGTGGTTACATGCTGTCTTTTCCATGCTTTGTAGCAGCCTCCGATCATCATTTTGAAATGTATTAAAATAGGCTCATCAATATTAAAATGAGCACTCTGGGTGATACTCTAAACTTTTTGCACACTTTTTACGGGCAAAATTTTCCGGCAGGTTCTGAGCTGTCATAGCCTTACTTTCCTGTCACTGCCTCAGCACTGATTGGCTCAGGCACTGACAGGAAAATAAGGCTAAAACAGCTCAAACCTGCCACTGAATGAAAATGACCCCGATTCCTCCCCCCTCCATTGAGTCCCCATCCCCTCCTTGCCAAGTCCAAAAACAAAGCCTGGTGGTCTAGTGGGCCCCCCCACTGAAACCAAGCCCTACATTGCCATCCAGGATGCACTAGGAAGACACGCCATTCTGAGGAGGCGGGCCTGCTGGCAGGATGGAGTTGGCATCCATCCTGCTGATCTTCAGTATAAGGTACGGGGGATGGGGTTTGGAGGGGTGGTGCCAGCATGGGAGAGTAGCAGGCTTGCTGGCAGGAAAGAGTGGGCATCCTTCCAGTCACTCTTCAGTATAAGGTACAGCGGGGTATTGCGAGAGGGCTGAGGCTAGCATGGGCACGGGGTGGGCCTGCCAGCAGGAGGGAGTGAGCATCCCTCCTGCCGATCTTTTATTAAAGATACAAGGGGATTAGCTGGGGGGCTCGAAGGAATTGGGGGATCTTCTTTTTTTATTAGGTTTAGCTCTTATGTATGTGTTGTACATGCACAACAGCTGTGCCCATTAAAAAAAAAATAAAAACCCAGCTGATCAGGGTTTCCCTTGCCAGCTCCAAAACAGGAGCCAGCAAGGGAAGCCCCAGTTCAAAGCTTGCAGCCGCCACTCTCCTTTCTGCCAGCTCTCAGCTGATCGGGCTGGGCAGAGCGAAGGAGAAAGGTGGCTGCAGGCCGGAGGAGGAGCTGTGCCTAGTGATTGCTGTTCTGAGCAAGCGCCAAGCACAGTTCTTCCCTTTTTTACATATAATTTGCATGCTATTGTGCTGATCAGCACCAGTAAAAGAAAAGTCACTCCCACCATGGTATTTTGTATCATGGTGTCAGAGCTTAGTATATCCTGCCCTATGTTCTTGTTCATTCTTGTTACTCATTATCATGTACTTCTCAGCTGTTGGTCTCCTGTACACCCTCTGCTCTAGCGTTAAATAGCAAATAGTTTTAGTTACTGGTTTGCCCAAATCAGCACCTCAGCCTTCTTTCCAGCCTCAAAATGGGTGAATCGGTCCCAATGTGATGTGGAATGAAAAGAAACACAAAGGAAAACAGAAAGGTTGAGCATATGGAGCTCAAGAGACTGTGTTTTTTTAAGAGTCAGGATGTGAACTGGATATTTGAACTTAGGAACTGGGTCTCAGGTTTCTTCGTTCTTTGTTTGAACTATCCTGTTGCTGTATCCTGGCAGCATCAAGTGTGATCTATGTGGGCAACTTCTTTAGTTTCCATCTCAAACAGCTACAAAGGCCACTATTGTTCAACTCCTTTTCGCTGGTTCTTGAAATTTATCAAACGCACTGACTGAAGCATTTTCCAGGAAGTTGTTAATAAAGAAAAAAAATTATTTTTACTGGTTCAAAGTTAAAGCATTTTGAGGAAGAGTAGTCTTGGTTACATAAAAATGACTTGGTGAAAAATCCAGTTATGCAAACATTATTATGGCTACATGGTGGTTCCACCACAGTTATGTGTCTATTGGAAAAATTCACCCGAGGCCTACAAGGAATAAGGGATATTTCCTAGCATAGCAACAATGAAAACTAGAAATACTATAGCAATAACAAGAACAACAAAAATAATATCATTGTTTCTCCCTCTTTGAACATTATGCAGATCATCCAGCTCATAAAGTGGGATCTTGAGGTAAACTGGGATCTGGTTTGAATAGAAAGATTATTGCTTATGAAACAGACTGTTCTTTTGCCTGAGATCTGCTCCAATAACCGTAAAACCTATTTGGGCCATAGCCCTGTTTATGTGGCATACTTTGATCCCCTGCAGCACTTGTTTCTTGAAAGAATGGAAAAGATGAAGGTTGTATGATTTAGGCTACAAACACGATTGTGAGGACAGCCATACGATTGTTTTCAGCACTGCTTTTGATCCATGGGTGCCCATAAGTCTGCTCTGCATTTAAGGTTACAATGATCAAATAGTGCTATTCCACATGGAATGGTTCTTATCAAATGCAGTCAGAAGAAAAAAGGAACCAAATCTCCATAAGAGCAGCGAGAGATATTTTCTTGCTACCAGAATGAAGCGATTGTGTCAGGATTTCTTTTCATAGAATTTGGTTTCCTGCTACATTAATTCTGCACGATGGGTCCCCCACTTCTTGACTGCTGAACAGCAGCAGAGACGCCTGGACAATGCAGAGACGCCTGGACGCCTGGACATGATGAAACAAAGATTTGACCTTGAAGATCCGGCATTCTTGAATCACATTGTTGCTATTGAAGAAACATGGGTCAGAGATTTTGAGCCAGAGCTGAAATCACAGTCCAATGAGTGGAGAGCTCCATCTTCCCCACGACCAAAAAAATTTTGACGAGCTCAATCAAAAGTCAAACAAATGATGATTTTTGCTTATGATCATGAAGGCATCATCATCACAGACAAAGTTCCATGTGGAAGAAGTGTCATAGCAGTGTATTATTGTGATTTTTTTGCAAATAATGCACAGAAAAATGCACAAAACCTGACCTCAGTTACTCTTGGCTGGGCCACTCATTCTTCACGACAACACTCACCCACACATAGGGAATGTCGTCATTGAAAAACTATGCAAATACGGCTGGGAGGTGTTACCTCATGCTCCCTACAGTCCAGACATGAGTCCATCAGACTCCGATCTTTTTCCAAAGTTGAAACAACCTATGCGTGGACATCGTTTTGCATCTCTGGAAGAGCTTTCTTCCACCGTTACCCAACCCATTTGGCAACTGAACAAAAACAGTGTCTTGGATGGAATAATGAAGCTTCCCGGACGTTGGGACTCGGTCATTGCAAAGCAGGGAGACTATATTGAAGGATTGTAAAGAAATACTTGAAAAAAAATAAACATTTAAATTAAAAAAAAAAAAAATAGTGTACATTATGAAATGACCCTTGCATAAAGATTGCAATGGACTGGGGGCATTACACCAATCCTAATCCAAAAGGGGTTTCCTCCCACCATTACCTCACTGGTCAGGAGAACCCTTCTGTGTTCTGGAAAACTCAAGGGTTTAAACAGTTCACAGCACAATACTTTAGTAGAGCCACTAGAGGTCTCTGCTATATAAGTGAGGCAGAACCTTAGGGGTCTCTGTACCTTGGAAAATTTTCCCATTGGTATTGACACCTGCTTTGAGTCAATCATAACTCCTAGTTAACTTTTTGTGAGTACTTGGAGTTTGAAAGAGTACTTGAGGGGTGAACTGTACTTCTGTCTCTGGCATTCACAACCACTTTCCTGGGGTGAAAGAGTTTTGGAAGGTGGCTTCCTAATTAATCACTCTTGTAAATGCAGGTTTACAGTACATGTACATGTGCAACATACATGTGTAAGTAGAAAAACAGCACATTTTATACAAGTATGTATCACTACTTATACAAATAGATGTCTTGCTGATGCTGGTTTTCTTTTTTTCTTATTTTTTAAATTAATGCCAATCATATAATCATCAACAACCAATAAACACACAAAGTCCAGATATACATACTTAGAACCTTTTTCTAATATTTTGTATATACCTCATCTATTATGCCTTCTTCTCATTCCCCCCAATTACTTAAACTCAGACCCTTACACTGGATTCCTTACACTGGATCCATGAACAGAATCTTCATGGTGCTCATTTTTTTAACCTGTTTATTTATAAAATTAATTTCCCTGTTATGCATGGTGCCAAATATACATGCTTCTTTGGTAGTTATATATATTTTTTTCAAAGGCGCCATGTGGAGCCTTTTATAAAATACTACCATAGTTTTAAATGCAGAATCCTAAATGTTCATTTTCCTACATAAGTCTCATGTCCTTAGTAATTTACTTTCCAGCTGTGGAAGAATGAGCAGTCTGAAGCAGAAGAAAATTACCCCCCCCCCTTTTATGAAACTGTTTACCGCCACGGCTGGTGCTAAAATCATGCTATAGTTTTGTAAAGGGGAGGGTAAATCATTTATGTGTTTTTATTTTTCATTTTCAGGATATTTTTCTACTCTAGGTATGTAAAGTACATAGCTAAACAATACGATCTGCCCAGATTTATCTAAGATACATTTGTGGATGGGATGTAATTACTGTATAGACAGGATCTCCCTCCCCCCCACCTAAAATGCATAATAAGTGTCTTCTGTGCTCTTCTAGGCTGTTGTCACGTCAGTTGAATATTTGTGCCTATGAAGCTTTCATCTTTTATAATTATATATTTTCAGCTACAGGATAGCAAAGTGCTGTTTTAATTTCATCTTACTGTCTCCAATGTAAATTGAAAACTTACTGTTTGCACAAGTTCTCTAACAAAAGTCTATAAATCATTTTGTATTTAGAGACATTGCTCTAGTCTGGCTCTGAAACTTGGAAGCTGCGCCACAAGAAAGCCATCTGCACAGTGGAGTCTTTAGGATCGTGGTATGTCACAGACGTGATGAGTTTTAAGTCCAGAGGGAACAGCTGAAAGCCTCACACAACTTGTAAAGCTTCAGCTGGTCACATAGCTGAACCAACTCAGAAGTGGTTCTTCAATCAGGTCCTCACAGCTGGGGCTTTGGCATCCAAGGAAGTAGAAAGGACATAAAGGAAAAAACTGAAAGGGACCCAACTAGAAATCTGTGCTCATGTTTATTATGACATTGGTGGGATAATTCAATGAAAAAGGTGCTAACATTTACACGCTGGTAATTCACATAAATGATTAGAATACTGGTATTTAAGAACATAAGTGTTGCCATACTGGGACAGACTGAAGGACTCTGGGCAAGTGACTTAACACTTCATTGCCCCAGGTACAAAAGAAGTACCTGTCTAAAATATGTAAACCATTTTCGAGGGTTCTTGAGCTAGGGTGGGGGGGGGTCTGATCTGAACTCCCCCTCCCGCCCACTAAACCACCAGGATTTTGTGGGAGGGGTCAGGGAGATCAGAAGGCGAGGGGGGAGGTGCTTGGTGTCTGGGGTGTCAGAGGGAAAGGAAGTGCATGGCAAGGGGTCAGAAAGGAGGAGAGGTGCTGGTGCCCCCACTAAGATGGCCCCTCCCACCTCCCCCTTGCTACACCACTGTCCATACTTCATTTCACAAAATAAGTGCCAGGTCAGCAGTCTTATAAAAATACTCAGATCCCTTTACTACCTTATATTGGCCAGAAGTCTGTTCCATTCTGCAGGGCCTGGATATGAGCAAATGATTGTTCCAGTTGTTTGTAATCTTAATTCTTTTCTTGTTGATATAAATAAATCACAGTGCCCTGCAGAGCGAAACTTTTTAAGCGATACATAAGATAAAATACTATCAAGCAAATATTTTGGAGCCAAATGATGTATGCTTAGATAAGTTAGTAATAGCATGTATATCATACTCTATATTCTATTTTAAGTCAATATAGTGAAACATAATATTCCGACATATGATCACATTTTGCGACACTAAAAAGGGCTCAAGTGACCAGTAGAGCATGCATTACTGTTGAAGAAGCACCCAACATCAGCAAGTTACAATAATCAAGGCTAGATAATACAACCGCTTGAAGAACCTTATAAACCCTCCCCCGAAACCCATCGCTCATACTAGTCTTCAATTTGTGTAAGCTCCCTGGGAATGCCCAGACCAACTCTTTTTGTAAACTGCCTTGAACTGAAAGGTATTGGCAGGATAGAAAACACTAATGTAATGTAATGTAAGAACACATTTATAATCATTCCAGGAAAGATACAATCGAAGATTACTTAGTAGCCGCAGTTTGGAAATATATTTTCTTTATCATTATTTGAAAATGTTCTTTAAAAGACAATTGTGAGTCAATAATGACCCCCAAATATTGAATCTCAGATGAAAAATTTCATAACAGAACCTGGAATATCAATATCTGAATTTTTGGACAAACACAACACTTTCATCTTTTCTATAATGAGCATTTAACCTATTGGCATCCATCCATTCCTTAATCCTGATCATGATCTCACTCAATCGTGTGATTGACTGTTCTAATGATGCATCAACGGGAAAAAATAATTGAATGTCATACGCATATAATCTATATGATACTTCAAGTTTACGCAACAATTCACATAAAGGAAGAAGATATAAATTAAATAGAACTGCCGTCAGGGCCAAGCCCTGTGGGGGTCCAGTCTTTATCACCCTTTGCGCTGACAGTTTTCCATCAATGTTTACCTCTTCCTTCCAATCGCATAAAAATAATTTGAACCAATGAAAAACTACTCCATGCAGTCCATAATCGCCAAACCTATCTAAAAGCGGCAGAAATATCAAAGAACACAATCAAGTAATGTTTTCCATGATCAAATCCACATCGTAGTTCATCAAGCATTATCTCAGTGCTGTGGTGCTTTTGAAATGCATATTGATGAGAATCGAGAATCTAATTTTTTGTAAAGATATTTATCCAATTGCATGTACACTGATTTTTCTAAAATCTTCAACAACATCGGTAAAAAAGCAACTGGGCAAAAGTTCATAACCTCATCAACTCCCAAGGTCTTAGCCTTAGGGCTCCTTTTACAAAGGTGCGCGAGCGTTTTTAGCGCACGCACCAGATTAGCGTGCACTATAGCGCACACTAGCTGAAAAATTGCCGCCTGCTTGAAAGGAGGTGGTAGCAGCTAGCACGCGCTAAAATTGCTAGCGCACCTTTGTAAAAGGAGCCCTTAGTTATGGGCTAAATAGTTGCTATTTTTAACACATCAGGCACTACCCCCTCCCCTAACATTAGATTTATCATCTGCGTAAGTACGGGACATATTTTCCTATCCAAGTCCCCTAATAGTATAGACGAACACAAGTCGACTGATTCGACAGTCGGTTTACATGCATATAATAATTTACTCACTTCCTCTTCTTCCACGTTCTCAAAACAGTCCCAGCATCCTGTCACTCCCACCCTTGGAATTGCATTAATAATTCCATCGACTTTTGATTCAAAGTATATATTAAATTCATCTGCAGAAAATGGCACAGAGGGTTGGTTAACATTTTCATTGCTAGTTAATCGTTTGACTAAATTAAATAATTTACGAGGTCTGGTTTCTATGTTACATTTAAGGCACAATTGCTTACACTAGCTCCTTAGCTCAGTGCTCTTCACTAATTTTTAAGTTGGACTACTTTGAATTCAAATGAGCTGAAGGAGCACCACAAAATATCTTCCCATGTGGGACGGTGACACTGCTTACTACCGTGTTTCCCCAAAAATAAGACAGTGTCTTATATTAATTTTGGGTCCAAAAAACGCACTAGGGCTTATTTTTGGGGTTGTCATTTTTTTCATGTACAACAATCATCTCCTCCACCTCAATTCTTCCTCTTTCCTTTCTCCCCCCCACCATGTGCAGCATCATTCCTCCCCTCTCACCCATCCCCTTATGCAGCAGAATCCCACCGACCCTCCCACTGTGAGACTGACATACCTCCGCTCCAAGGCCTCCTAAAGCAGCTGAGGTGGGAGTAGTTGAATCGACGAGTCCGATTTTTTTTTCAGCAAATCAACCAGCACTAGTATCAAGGATGGAGTCAGGGAGTGTCAGGGACATTTTGGGGGGGAACTTCGAAGGTCGACCTTAACTAGGGCTTATTTTTGGGGGTAGGGCTTATATTAGGAGCATCTTTTAAAATCATGCTAGGGCTTATTTTCAGGATAGGTTTTATTTTGGGGGAAACAGGGTAGCTAGTAACAATGACATCCATCCTTTCAGGTCCACTTAAGGAAGAAAGAATTTCCAAATACATTATCTTCTTCTACTGAGAAATGTTTTGTCCTTCCATCATGCAGTCCTTCTCCTCCATCCAATTCCTGCTTTCTGTCCTGTGCTTGGGAAAAGAGGCAGAAAAAACCCCAGAATGATGATGGGGGCTTCCTCAGAAGTATCTAGGGGCCGTCATTGGCCCCTGGGTCTTGCATTGAAGAACACTGCTTTAGTTGGTATAAATGACTATAACTAGGTGTTAGCCAAAGGACATGTATATTATGGAATAATATGGATATTTGCATGCTATGCCTTAACTCCACCCACAACCAAAGTACATGCCATCAAATCATGGTGCATACTTTTTCCATTAATTGGTATTCTATATGACACAATGTGCACATGTTTCTGGCATCATAAACCAGGTGGTTCCTTATTATCCCCTTTATGCTCCTATAATAAAGTACATAGGAAGGTAAAGGAAAATTTATTTAATTAATTTTCTATACTGTTCTCCCAGGGGAGCTCAGAATGGTTTACTCAAGCATTTTTCCCTGTCTGTCCTGGTGGGCTCACAATCTATCTAATGTATCTGGGGCAATGGGGGGATTAAGTGACTTGCCTAGCTGCTGTGATATGGCCTTATGACCTTAACCCACAACCTTAGGGTGCTAAGGCTGTAGCTTTAACTACTACACCACACTCTCCCATCAAATGGAAATGCTAATGCTGATTATTCACACAATCTACTACTACTATTAATTATTTCTATAGCCCTACCAGATAAAACACAGCGTTGTACCGAGTCACAAAGTGTAAGAAAACAGTCCCTGCTGGAAAGAGCTTACAATTTAAACAGGCAAGACAAACAGGATGTCACGGATACAGTTAAGGGGAACGGTTAATCAGCTGGCTGGGCTGGAGGGCAGAGGAGTAAGGTTAAGGATTAGTGCTGCCCAATTCAGGAAAAAAAATTGAATTCGATTTGATTTGATTTTCCTGCCCAATTGGGTGAGTTTTTTTAAACATCCTGGTGGGTTTATTTTACAGCCTCTTCACCCCCTTTGCTTTCTCCTAACCAAGCTGGCATTGTGGTGTAAACAAAATAAACAAACAAAAAATACTTTTCCTCTCTCTATTAAATCCTAGCTCATGTTTGCGCTCCAACACCAGCTCTGGAAAGATACACATTTCAAATCTGACATATTGTAATTACAAAACAGAAAATAAAATTATTTTTCCTACTTTTTGTTGTCTGGTCATTTTTCAATTGGTTGTCTTCTGATCAGGCTCTCCTTTCTTCTTTCTCCGTGCTAACCATCCATCTTCCATCTCTGTCCTCCCCTTCTGTTTCCCTTTCCTCCCCCAGAGGTCTAGCATCTTTCCTTTTTTCATTTCCATCCCCCTGCAGCGATGGACCCCCACCATCCACAGATCCACCATCTCTCCTTTTCTCAACTACCCTTTCATCCAGCATCTCTCTTCTGTGTCCCTGTCCCTATTCTCCTCTCCAGTGCTGTCCCCGTTCCTATGCTCCCTCCATGCCCAGCATCTTATTTCTCCCCATATCCAGCTTCTTTCTCTTTTCCTTACCTCTTGTATCACCTTCCCCAGGTACAAGTTTCTCCTACTATCGCTCCTGCCATCCTGCACCCTGCCCACCTACTTTGGAGCAGTATCTGTCCCTCTTGTACCCTTCCCCTTGTGGTCTTGCATTTCTCTCTCCCTATTAGTCCAGCACTTCTCCTCTGCTTTCCTCTCCCTCTTTTTGGTTTGGTCTCTCTCTTCCCTTCACTTCACCCCAGGTCTGGCATCTCCCCTCCCCTCTCTTACTCCTTCCTCCTCCTCCCTCTGCACAGGCCTGCTCCCCATCACGAAGACCTGTTCCCCCCAGGAAGGCACTTTCTTTCTTCCTCCCCGCGCGAAGGCCTGCTCCCTCCACGAAGGCCTACTCCCCCCTGCTGCGAAGGTACATTTTCTCCTCATCCCCGCCGTGAAGGCCTGCTTCTGATGCGAAGGCCTGCTCCTGCTGCGAAGGCCTGCTCCCCCCCGCCGCAAATGAACGCCTGCTCCCCCGGCAGCCTGCACCTTCCCCGCTCTTACCTCCAGTGGTCCATCATGCCCAGCAGTCCGCTCATGCAGCGGCTCTCCGGTCAAAGACCAGCGCCCTAACTGACCATTTAACCCTACTCTCTGTTTGCTACGCATCTTTTAAACAGATCTTAATCCATAATAGAACATTACCTCCTATCCTATAACTTTTTTTAAAATTTCCTCAGAAGTCTTAGAAATATAGAAACATGATGGCAGATAATGGCCAAATGGCCCATGCAGTCTGCCCATCTACAGTAACCATTATCTCTTTCTCTCTTCGAGAGATCCCACGTGCCTATCCCAGGCCCTTTTGAATTCAGACACAGTCTCTGTCTCCACCACCTCTTCCAGGAGACTGTGGAGACAGTAAGGCAATAACGCACCTATAAGGCCCAAGGCAGCTAGTTAACCCCATCCTAAGGCCCAGGCTCCTGTAATAAGGCAGCGGCACAGCTATAGAGCCCAGTACTGACCGGTGGTGACTCTCTGCAGTCTCAGCATGTCTTCGGGGCTGACTGCTCCCCGCCTGCGCTGCAGCTCCTCCTCCTTGGTCCGTGGCGGTGGCGGGTTCCTGGAGGAGCTCCCGCCCTTTACTTGCATGTCCAAGGCGCTCTCCAGTGCCGGCTCCTGCGGCCTCCGGCTCCCGGCCAGAGAGTCAGCAGTACTGGGAGACGAGCAGCTTATCCTCCGGGCCTGAACCTGCCTCCTGGGTCTTCTTTCAGCGGGGGTAGCTTTCCAGGGCTCAGGCCCAGCAGAGAGGATGCTCTCCTGCTATAACACTCTACCCTGTGTAATAGCGATCCCTGTAGCTGCCCGTGGTCCTCAGCAGCACGTTCTCTCTGCCGCGATCCTGCCCCTGCCGTCAGAGCAGGGGCAGGATTGCGGAAGAAAGAACATGCCGCTGAGGTCCAAGGGCAGCTGCAAGGATCGCTATAACACCAGCGAGCCTGCAAGCTGCCCTATTAGCCTATAGGAGGTAAGAGCGGTGAAGCTAGGGGAGGCCTTTCTGACCAACCCTCCCCCCTCAAGCAGGAGCAGCAGCGGATGGCCAGCAAGAGGCAGTGCTGCAGCTCCTGCTTTAGGAAGGCATGGAGGAAGGGTCGGCGATTTTTTTAAAAAATTGAATCGATTCGAATCGGTGAATCGATTCGAATCATGAATTGGGCAGCACTATTAAGGATTGAAAGCTATAACAAAAAGGTGGGTTTTCAGTCTGCTTTTAAACAAGGGAAGGGGCTTGATGGACAAACTCAGGTAATTTATTCCACACATAGGGAGCAGATAGATGAAAGGAACAAAGTCTGCAATTGGCAGTGGAGGAGAAGGGTAACGTTAAAGTGACTTATCTGAGAAACGGAGTTCTCTGGGAGGTGTATAAGGAGAGAAGCGAGGAGAGATATTGAGGGGCAGCAGAATGAACAGACTTGTAGTTCAGCAATAAGATCAAGTTTAAGTTTCAAGTTTATTCGAAATTTGATGAATCGCTTATACATAAAATACTAAGCGAATTACATTAAAATCTAAATTCGAACATACATTAAAATACTAAATAATAATAACAAATAAAATATTAAGCGAATTACATTAAAATCCAAATTTGAACATTCGAAATTTGAACTGTATGCGATGGCAGGTAGGGAGCCAGTGAAGTGACTTAAGGAGAGGGGTGACATGAACGTAGCAAGGTTGGTAGAAGATGAGTTGTGCAGCAAAGTTTTGCACAGATTGCAAGGAGAGGCGACACTGATGGATACCAGTTAGGAGTAGATTGCAGTAATCTAAGCATGAGATTACGAGAGCTTGGACAAGGGTCTGGGTAGTGTGCTCAGAGGGAAAGGGGTGAATTTTGGTGATACTGAAGAAAGACAAGCCTTTTGGAAAGATACTATATTTATTCTGCTGTTATAAACTTTGATTATTTTCTTAAAATGTTCTTGTGTAGATATAGACAACTGCTGGAATGAGAAAATCACACGTGTTTCTGCACATAATTACACAATATCTAATGGCAAAAATCCCACACATCAGAGCGAGAGCACGAGGCCTCCTCTTGCTGGCCCTTCGCCTTGTGGTTTCAGCTTTGTAGCTGTTTCTCTTCCTACAGCAGAAACCACACTGGGCATTTTTCATTACTGAGGCTCCACATTTGGTCACAATGAACCACCTTTGGTTTGGCTTAAAGTCCTTGGACCAGAACATAGTATCATTACATTTCTGTAGAATACAGCATTTCCAGTTTTGCATTTCCCTTACACGCGGTATAGCCAAAGAACATCTCTGTTTTGATCAGCTTTGCAATCATGCCATGCAGTGTAAATGGAAGTAACTTTATACGTCTTTTTCTGTGTGGAAGATAGATTTTACACAGAGAAAAGGGCTTTTATAAAATTGTGCTTGAAAAGAGTTAACTGCATGAAAAGAGAGTGCCTACTTTAACATGATCTGTGCTTTAGGCATTCATGGGGGCATGGTTTGAGTGGAACAGGGGTAGAGTTGCATTATATGAAAGCGTGGAGGGGCATTTTAAAAAAAAACCAAATCTAAGTCCAACTTGGACATTTCCAGTTGAACATCCAAAGTTGGAGGAACAAAAATGGCCATTTTTGAATGGCAAACTGTTGGCCATCCAAATATAATTATTTCTTGAAAATCGTCCTCTTAGACGGCTTGGCCTCCAGGATGTCTAACTTTATACCCCATTTTCAATCAGAAAAACATCCATGTTGAAACGTCCTAATCCTGGCCATTTGGATGTGGGTAGGGCCTGCAAAGTAATGGACTGACCACATGGATAGCCTGACCGAGCAATGGGACACCTTAGAGGACATTGCTGTGAAGTTCACATAAAGGGTGCCAGCTGTATTTCTCACCATAACCCCCTTATAATTTAGAATGACTTCTTGGCGATTAGGATGTTGAAGTGGCAATTTAGGATGCTTTTTGGACATCTATGTTTTTGATTATGAGCCTGATTATATAAACTACATGGTTAGATTACATGCACACATTTACACCTTTTTCAAAGCACCACAATTTGTGCATGGGCATTTGCATATAATGTAAGCTGGTTCTTGGAGCCTAATATATTTTTAAAAATATATTAATGACCCATTTACTATGTGCTGGCAAGCATGAATGTGTGCTTAACACCACTTAAAATTTGAGGCTGTAGTTTGCGCTCAGGCACTTCGTTCTAATTTAGGTCTTGGTGCATGCCAACCAAACACTAAGCATTTTGGGTGGGGGGGGAGAGAGTAGGTTGCTCTGCACTAGAGAATGACACAATGACTGTTTCCCATGGTTAGCCATGGAGTAGACACAGGTAACCCACAGGAACAGGGGAAGAAATCGACTGGTTTCCTAGGGTACGGGGACAAAACCATTCACCGCCCCGTAGAATGGTGAATGGCCTTGTCCCCACAGTAACTGTTTTGCTGTGAGTTGCCTCCCTTCCCACCCCACTCGGTCAGTTATCGCCGGTGCAGAAGCAGCCCCCCCTCGTGGGTTCAGTAGCCCCCTTCCATATCGCAGGACCAACAGCCCTTGCACCCTCCCTCTTTGGCTTCCCGATTACCAGCAGCAAAAACCCCCAGAAGTTACTGTGGAAGGAGGGATTCAATGGCAAGAAGGAACCCAGAGAAGCGCTGCATGCATGAAGATTCCAACTGGTAGGCTCGCCCCAGGAAGCGTGAAGGGGCTGACCCAGGAGAGTTGAGGGTTTGTTGTGTTTGTTTTTTGTTGTTGCCAGTGTTCAGGAGCTAGGGAGGGAGGGTGTAAGAGCTGTTGGATGCACGATAGGAAGGAAGGGTTTGCTTGGGCAGCTGAAGGGAATGGTAACAATTACTGGATCTGGTCTGGGACTGGGGAGCAGTTACTGGGTCTGGTCTGAGCTGGAGCTGCTGGACTCATGAGGGGGGCTGCTGTTGCACCCACGAAGGAGGGAAGGGTTTGCTTGGGCAGCTGAAGGGAATGGTAACAATTACTGGATCTGGTCTGGGACTGGGGGGCAGTTACTGGGTCTGGTCTGAGCTGGAGCTGAAGGGAAGGGTGACAGTTACTGGATCTAGTCTGGGGCTGGGAGGACAGTTACTGGGTCTGGTCTGGTCTGGAGCTGATGGAAAGGGTGATAGCTACTGAATCTGGTCTGGGGATTGGGGGAGAAGGGAAACAGGTGCTGGGCCCATTTGGTGGGTGGAGTAGAGCTGGAGGGAACAGAGAGGTGCCAGATCCACACCTGGGCACTGACGGAAGGGGATAGAGGTGTTGGTCCCATGAGAAGGGAGCTAGAGGGAAGGGAGAAAGATGCAGGACCTGCAGGGAGGAAGAGAGAGAGAGAAGGAAAGGGAAAGAGAAAAGCTGAACCAAGGGTATGAAGGAAGAGTGAGTGAAATATTGAATATAGTGGAGGGAGGGAGGAAAGAGAGAGTGTGAGAGACACATTGGTATAAGGGAGTAAGAGAGGGGAGAAGCTGGACACAGGGAGATATTTTAAAAGAGGGGAGATGATAGGTATAGATGAGGGAATAGGAACAGAGACAAAAAGTGGAATGCTGCATGGGATGGTATATGGACACAGAGAGAAGATGGCTAGACATGCGGGAGAAAAAGAACACAGAAGGAAGATGCTGGGCAGGGGGGATATAGAGGAGTGATACTGTACATGGGGGGAAGGGGTCATAGAATGGAGAGATGTTGAAGGTAGGGAGATCAGGGAAAATACTAAAAATGAACATATAGGAGACAGAGAAGGGAGATGCTGAACACGGGAGAGATTTGCATATAATGGAGGTGACAGGCATGCAAATCTGCCCCATGCATATTCATTAGGGCAATCTCCAAAACACAACTGGCCTAGTGGTCCTCCAGGACAGGGTTAGGAACCACTGCTCTAGTGTCAGCCTAGTCTGGGTGTAACTGGAGGAGATTAAGTCTGCCAATCTATTGGATAAAGAATGTTTGCCAATGGCTGCCCTAATCCTATTAGGAAATTAAATCGCAAACTGTGTGCCACGGCGAGATTCCAAGTGTACCACCAGGGATTGAAGGGCACAAGTGTCACTTCTGGCATCAGCACCTCTCCTCCTCTCCACCCCCACATGAACCTTGTCTCGTTTTCCCTGAACCTGGGTCCGTGTCTGGAGGGCCTTCGAGCACGTGTGGACGTCGACGTCATGTTCATGCGTGCAACATCAACGCATTGACGTCCGCGCATGCTTGGAGCCTCTCCAGACATGGACCCGAGCTTAAGGGACAATGAGATGAAGTTCATGTGGGGCAGGGCTGGAGAGTTGGTTGGGGCGGGGCTGGGTTATGGGTGTGCCACAGAAAAATATGTGCTCTATTAGTGTGCCAGAGTACAAAAAAAATGGCACCTATTTGTCTTTATTTTAAAAACTGAGGGCTCCTTTTACTACATGGCACTAGAGGTTTTCAGCGTGGGTCAGTGAGGTAAAAGAGCCAACGCTCATAGAATTCCTATGAGCGTCGGAGTATTTACCTTGCTGGCCCGCGCTATCAAACTCTACTGTTGTTTAGTAAAACCTAGCATAAATTTGGCAGATATTGCGCTTGGATTTTTAATGTGATCTTATGCCCGTTCTTAAGCAAGTCTAAACATCGGGGTGTATTTTATGCATTAATGCGCAAATTTTTATTGGTGGAAATGGCTGCACCTAAATTTTGACACAGTTCCCGGGCGTCAGTGCTGTTCCATATACCATGCCTAACTTTAAGCACAGCTTATAGAATAGAGCTTTTCCAGCACCAATTTTTTTGGGCTCCATACATAGAATTTAGACCTTAACATCACTGGGATTCTTCACTAAGCTACTTATCCAATATTTCTTAGAGAAAAACAACATACAAGACTTCATGGCATAGCACTTTTTCAAATTTAAATTGTATGATGTGTTGCTTGATCTTGATTCTTTACACCAAAGTATTACAGTTGGCATTTGTTTGAAGAAAATGAGAGTGCATTGTACAATGAAAGATCACATTGCTTCAAACTTTTCCATAAAGTTTAATACGATTCTTTGGATGCAGTGGGAGAGTGGGGTCAGCTATGTCTGACTACCATCTACCATACTTACATGTCATATTTATAAAGGAAGCCTATTAAGGATGAAAAACAAAACCATGGCACCAAGCTGTCTGGTAATGTTGCCAAATTAGTATAATTCTGTCAGATGAATGTCCAATCAACATTTTCAAAATCATTTTTATTTACACCCACTTCATTTGGTTCTCTTTGCTTTATAATTTTGCCATATATTGCTGGCAAGTGTATAATTTCTGCTTGGACTGTATAAACTGTGACCTGGATCCAAGATTATATGGTCTAAGGACCTTTGTGGCTCATTGTGTTGGGATACAAATCTATCTTTAACATGTTTGGCCTGATAGTTTTTCCCAAACTTAAAAAAAGGAAGCATTTATTCCCATATTTTCTTTAGTTTAGCCTTGTTATATGTTTCTATTTGCAAAGAACCTTCTCTTCACCAAGAATATATTAATAAAGTGAAAAAAGAAATGAGCTTTTTACAGCACAAGATATTATTTGTAAAAATATTTTGTAACTCCTCAGCATGTTTTACTTCTCTTGAAATAATAATACTGTAATTAAAAAAATAGGGCACAGGATATGCTGTATTTTATACATCCTATAGGGGTTTGGCCTGGTTGATACCATAGTACTGTACTTCTATACCTTCAAAGTACATAATCCTTTGATAAGGTCAATGTCAAATCACTTTTGTATTCTGCCCAAACTGTTATATCATCAGAATTGTAATAATCTAGAAATAAATGTTTGGGATCTAATTTGAAGCCAATCCAATGGCTAAGTGACTGCACTGCCACATGAGAGATATTGGTTGTGTTCCTTAATTTGACTTCTGCTTCTTGGGCCACCTGGGACCTCTAAAACAGAATAAGGGAATCGTAACATAATGGTGAGACTAAGGTCTTTATCCTTGACCAAATGGTTGTAGTTGGACTGAGGGAGAGATGACAGAAATGAGCACATTTTCAAGGTAGCGTAATGAATGAAGCTTAATGGAGTCTCTTTCAACACCCCCCCCCCCCAGAGAAAACTGCTGGGTCTAACTCATAAGAACATAAGAAATGCCTTCACCGGATCAGACCGAGGTCCATCTAGTCCGGCGATCCGCACACGCGGCGGCCCGTTTAGGTACTCCTTTTTGGAGACCCGAAATTGCCGTATCCCTCAATATGATTTGCAAGAAGGTGTGCATCCAACTCCTCTCCCCCATATAAAACAGGTAAAATAAAAATTTTAAAACACTTAGGATAAAAACAGTTCCAACATGTAAAGCCTGGCTGTTATAAAACTGAATGTGGATAAGACTGCTGGCTTATTGGGAATAAATTTTTTTTTTCATCTTCAGAGATATCTTCTTGATGGTACTTGTTAATCACACGCTTTAACAGTGAATAGATCTTTTGTTAGATATTGCAATCAATAAAGGAGATATGATGGTTATTTTTTCTCATAATATTTTATTGTAATTTCAAAAATGTTGTATTACATATTGTAGGTTGGATATCTGTATGCTTATTATTCTTTAATTAAAAAAAACAAACTCAAATAAAACCTGATTGTGGATATGTGCACACAAGTGTACCAAAAGACATAGAAAACGTGTGCATGTATACTCATATTTATACCTTTAGAGAATATGTAAATTTGCATTAGAGCATTTGTATAAGAACATAAGGATTGTCATTCTGGGACAGACTGAAAGTCCATCAAGCCCAGTATCCTGTTACCAACAGTGGCTAAGCCAGGTCCCAAGTACCTAGCTAGATCTCAAGTAGTAAAACAGATTCTATGCTGCTTATCCTAGGAATAAGCAGTGGATTTCCCTAAGCCATCTCAGTAATAGTCTATAGACTACTCTTTTAGGAAATTATCCAAACTTTAAAAAAAACCCTGCTAAACTAACTGATTTCACCACATTCTCCAGCAACAAATTCCATAGTTCCCACTCGATGCAGGAGAAAATTTCTGGCCACCTCCGAGACAACTTTTTCATCAAACATAGGGCCTCAGACTTATCTGCATTAATCCAGGGCCCTAAAATTTGCCCCAAATGATTTAACATATTCATAGTCTGTAGAAAGGAAACTTTTGGGTGGTGAATGCAGTCATCAGGTCATCTGCAAACAATGCTAACTTGAGTTTCTTAAGCTCCACCAGGATCCCATGGATTTGCAGGTCCTGCAAAATCTTGAAGACTAATGACATGGCTCTATACAAAGTACAAAAGTATGGGTGATAGGGGGGGGAGCACCCAGGTAGCTGTGTAAAGCACCTGAATCATACTTACAATAGGGCTAAGCCATCATTCGAAAGCTTTTTCTATATCAAAAAAATTATATATATATAAAAAAAAGAAAAGAATAGCTTTACTGGGCCAGACCAATGGTCCATCAAGCCCAGTAGCCCGTTCTCACAGTGGCCAATCCAGGTCACCAGTACCTGGTCAAAACCAAGGAGTAGCAATATTCCATGCTACTGATCCAGGGCAAGCAGTGGCTTTCCCCCTTGTCTTTCTCAATAACAGACTATGGACTTTTCCTCCAGGAACTCATCCAAACCTTTCCCCAAGGGACATCAGCTAAAAGTCCTCTAGACCCCAGTGATTCCAAATATTGCCTTTCCAATCAGTTGCTGCATTCAGAAACTTAATACCATCTCAAAATGGTCGAGCAAGGCGGAAGGAATGCAGAGAATGATACTGTAATCGGTTCTGGATGTTTCCATAATTCTGCAGGCTTCCGGAGTAGTTTTAACCCAATACATTTTCCTGCTGATAACAAATAAGAGTCCAAAAGGAAAAAGCTATTTATAATAAATTCATAATAATGTAGTGGTAGCTTTAAAATCTCTTCTCTTTTGCAAAGTTGAAGCTGACAAATCCTGACAGATTTCAATAATCTTTCCTTGATAGTGCAAAGCTCTTCGTTTGTGAGCAAAGACACCATTTTTTCCTTAATTACATACAGATGGAAACAAGCTATAATCTCTCAAGGTTCATTATTGTGTTGAGCCCCAGGGCCCAATGCACCCTGATGAGTTGCAACCCTATGGAAGGAGTTAGGGAAGTGTCTACACGGGGTACTAACTGACACTAACATATCCCCCACAAAATGGCTCCACAATTTTCCTCTCCCTTTGATTCTGGGACTCCACGAAATCGAATATTATGGCATTGGGCTTTATTTTCTAAATCATCAATTTCATCTAACAAATTGTCCATAAGAGCTATTGTGGAATCCAAATGTCTCAGTCTCATACAATTTGCCAGTGTGCTCTTCAAGTTGTTGTTTAGTTTCTTCCACACTTGTGCCCATATCTTCTAAGCCCCCATGCAGATCTTGTATTAGATCTTTAACTTACCCCCTCTCATTGAGGATTGTTGTTGAAGGGCGTTACCATTTGCTATAACAAAGTTTATAAGCAGCACCGCTGCATCACGAACCTCAAAGGGCTCAATGAACTAAAAACAGCGACTCGATTGTTGTTGGCTGATTCTCTAACTGATTCTCCAGTAGCGATTGATGCATTATCAAGTTTGCATGCAAACGATTTGCAAGGTGTAAATCATTTGCATTCAAAGGCGACCGATTCAATTGTTCAGTGAGTGATTGACACATGCGCAGAGCCCTAACAGCAGTGACAGGGGAAGCAGCCTCCTGTCACTGCTGTTAGGGCTTCTGTATTAATTTTTTTAATGGAACAGATATTTTGCATGTATTACACACACAACTCTGAATTACCGACAGGTCAGCCTGGTTTTTATTCTTTTTTTTTTTTTTAATAGCACAGACATTTTGTGTGTGTTACACAGGCAAAATATCTGTCCCATAAAAAAAAAGTACCACCCCGCCATTGACGGCCCTCCCTCCCCGACAAACCAGCACAGCAAAATGGCCCCCCTGTGCCATTCCGACCCCCCCTGATTGGCTTATTTCCCTCCCCCTTGTATCCTAGGATACAGAATGAGGAGCCTATGGCCCTGATTGGCTCAGACGCCAATCAGGGCATTAGGCCCCTCCCCATGCATCACATGATGCACCACAGAGGGAAAGCCCTGTCATTCTGAAGCAGCGAGCCTACGAGCAGGACGGAGTGAGCTTACATCCTGCTCCGTTTCTGAGAAGGTACGGGGATGGGGGGTTGCAAATCATTTGCATGCAAACTTGATAGCGCATCGATCGCTGCTGAAGAATGAGCCAGAGAATCGGCTAACAGTGATCGAGTCGGTATCTTTAGTGCATCTAGCCCTAAGTTGCTTGAACGCTTTTTTAAATGGCTACATGCTAATGGCAACATTAGCACATCGCCATTAATTCAAAAATTGAAAAAGTGGTCATTAAAATGGCCTAAGTGCATGGGAAAAATCCACATAAGAGTGCAGCTTATTAAAAGGACTACACTTCTCCCTCCGTATTTGCTGTGATAGGGATTAACAGAACCGCAAATACAGAAAAAACGCAAATAACTTTTTCATATGCTATTCGCTGTTTTCTATTAAAAACCATCGTGAATATGGTGAAACCGCGAATAACATGGTGGGAGACCTGGCCTGTTCCTGAAGGAGAGGCAAAACACGGTGAAAAAAGTGCTGGGAATCAGCGATTTTCTCTGTAAAAACTTGGAATCAGCAATTTCTCTAAGCAAGCTGATGTAATTTGGGGGGGAGGAGCCAGCAAGCTAAAAACCATGAATAATCGAAACCGCGAATGCTGAAACTGCAAATACAGAGGGAGAAGTGTACTTAGTAAAAAGGCCCTAAAATGACTGTTGGTATTTAACAGTCATCACAAACTTGACCCTGTGAATTTCTCTTGAAGATGCCATTAAAACGTAACACAAGCCAACATTAACAAAATAAATACACTCCTTTATGAAGTACCACTGTTATTTTATTTACTCATGTAACAACTGCAGAGACTTTTTAAAAATACGTCCTCAAAATAAATATAATAAAACAGAGGTGACTAACAAAAGAAATACAGTCTACATATTTTACTTCAACCAATTGTACTATTTCCAAGATAGGATGAAAACAAAGAGCACAGGTATTAATACAAAGCTGCAGAAAAGACGTGTCTTTTACATCCAATAATAAGGTTCTTTATTTTCCATTGTAAAAATATATATGACAAGAAACAAAGAATAATATTGAGTCATTCCATAAACTCTGCTTTCCTATTTATAGTTTTACTCTGAAATATTCTGTTATACACAAAGTCTATGCTTTACAGTACTTTTTGCAATACTTGTATATACACATTTGAAGCCGTGAGAGGTCATTTAGCATAAAAGTTTGTTAGTGCTTTAGAAGAAAAATACAAACTTCACTGTAAGACTGAAATGTCTGCACTTAATTTTGCTCTATGACCATGGAGAATGGTTTCAGTTAAGAAGTCTTTTTAAAAAGACTATAGCAGGGCTGAAATCTGAATTTAAAGTTATCACTGGTTCCACTTAAGTGAAATATTACAAATCTATTCCCCTCCCCCCCATCCCATTTAAAAAAGCACCACCACTGTTAAATCACCTGAACGACTACCACTGCTACCTGGCACCTTCTGTATTGGAAATATTAATGCCAGATGCTATAGTCTTAGGGTTTTTTCAACATTGTAAACAATTAAGTATTGTACAGTGGACAATCCTTTAATTCATACCAGTTCTTAATTTTTGCTGTTGGAAATAAAAAAAGCAACTTCTGTGTTTCTACAAGCAAATCAGAAGGCAGACACACGCACACACACATATACATACACACACATCACACAGACTATAGCAGCACTTGTTTATCAAGTCAAATAGTGCATGTGGTCACAACAAAGCCTGTAAAAGAACAATCAAATGCCCAAATATATTTTTAAAATACACAAAAAGCTTATTAGGGGAGTCGTGCTCAGACACTTCATAGTGAGTTCATATATCAAATGCATTCATGTCGAGGAGCTCTCCAGTCTGCAGACCCCTCCTTCGATTGCCACCGACTGACCTGCAACAGCTCCGGGAGGAAGTCTCGAAATGTGAGTCTAACAAGAAAGAAATTACAATTATTACAGGGGCCAGACTTAAATGATGGGGTAAAGCAGTGCAAGAAAAGGAAAAGAGGCCTGCATCCTTGGTCAATGACACAATATTGAAACAAAACATTTTTTTTGCGTGAGGATTTAGTTTACTACAGCTTCAAAAAGACAAAAAAAATTCCACAGAAAACCAAATTACATATGTAAAAACTGAGTCAAAATTGTGATAAGGATCTTTGGTTCATTTCGTTAAGTTTAACATTTTCTGACAAAAGCCTTACAGTAGTTTTTACAGGAGGTTTTGGGTTGTTGTTTTTTTTAAGTTACGTAGGCCCAAATTCTCTCTAGTGTGCTGTAAGTTAGGCAGCGATAGGTGCCCTACCAGTGCCTAACTTAATTATTTTAATTAGTGATAAATGGCACGTTAATTGACCGCATAGTTTAAAACCAATTAAAATTTAATTTTTAAAAAATGTACGCACTTGCAAGCACCTACAGACAACAGTATCCAACTCTTGTCCATAGAGCGTATTCTAAAGTAGGTGTGGTTTATGCTGGAAATGGATATAGGCGCTGGCAGATGCCTCATCGAAAATAGGTGCCAGAAATCTAGACCTGTAAAACCCTGGCCTACATTTCCTTCGCCTTCTTTCGACATGGCCACGATTCTCTAAATCAGGGATGTCAAACTCAATCACATTAAGGGGCCGAAATCCAAAACACAGGCTAAGTTGTGGGCCAGATCCTGCACCCATAATGATACTAATTATAACACCATTTTTTCCATTCATTTTTCATTTATACACACACAATATAATCTTATTAATACATAATGGTAATGGTTAACCAACAAAATTAAACTACACAAAACACACTGTATGCTTCTCAACATTCATTCCTACCAGAACATAGATAACCAATATGCAAAACGGGACCAAAAACTAAAAGTACTAATATATTTAAAAAAACAAAAACCCACCCTAAGATTCAAGATTCTGCATGCAGTACAACCCCCAGAGAAAAAGAAACAAATGTATTTCTTCCTGAGCAGTGCAAAAGATAGACAGCAGATTAAAATGCTCAAAATTGTCACAATTCAAACACTAACTTGAAAATAAAATCATTCCCCCTACCTTTTGGCTCCCTCCCTCCATGCTGTGCCTCCCTCCAGCGGGTGTCTAACCTTCTGGCCAGCCCAACCTGGCCGTTTTATGCGGTCTGCGGTCCGATGCCCCCCGGTGTCATCTTGTAGTCCGCTCACTCCTCCTCACAGCAGTTGTGTGCACAGAGCTGTGTGCCGCGGCTCCTCGTGTGTCCTGCACCTGAACTGGAAGCCTTCTCTTTGACGTTGCCAGATGGGACAGACATGTGGGATCTATCCGCAAAGATAGATATGGAGGGCATTGGAGTGGGCAGACTTGATGGGCCGTGGCCCTTATCTGCCATCTATTTCTATGTTTCTATGAGCTGCTGCATGTGGCTTTGTGCACACTACGGCTGTGAGGAGGAGGGAGCTGGCCACAAGGTAACACTGGGGGCATCAGACCGCGGACCACATAAAACTACCAGGGGGTCCGGATTTGTTCCGCGGGCCCTGAGTTTGTCACCTATGCTCAATATCAGGGGTATCCAACCTTTTGGCTTCCCTAAGCCGCACTGGCTGAAAAAAATGTTTCTGGGGCCGCACAAACACTGCAGCAAGATAGAGGAGGGAGCCGGCAAGACGGTAAACACATGGGGGCAGCAGAGGAAAACATTGTATCACCCTGAACCAGTGCAGCACAAAATACTTCACGGGGCTGCAGGTTGGACACCCCTGCTCTATTTGGTGCTATTGCATGATCGACAAGCGATTGGCGCTGATTTTTTAAGTGGCTGTGGCTAATGGTGCCGTTTAGAGAATCTGGCCCATCATGTTTTCTATGTTGTTTCAAAACTGTGCAACCTGGCTCTTGCCTCATCTTACTTCCCACTGTCACTGAGGCCTGAAACCAGGACCCAAAATAGACTAGACAATACAAAAACAAGAAACACAAAAGATTACAACTGATTACATATGATATGGTAAGGGTGGGAGGGGGGAGATAAATTTATTTAATTTAAGATGATTGTAATAGAAATTCAAGTGATGTCTGTAAGTTTAAATGGTATTTCTGTTTACACTTGTTGTAAGTTGTAAAAATGAATAAAGAATTATAAAAGAAAAAAGATTACAACTGTGTGGTAACTGCGAATCTTTACTGCACTTTAGTAAAGTAAACAGTACAATTTCACCCATCAGAAGTGTAGAATGATTGTTGGGTTTTTAAAAAATTCTTTATTCATTTTCAAACTTACAATAAGTGTGACATATGTTCAAACAAATTAACAATAAATACATCACTTAATAATCATCATTGGTACAAAACATAAACTCTTATCACCCCCCCTTCCCACCCTTTCCTACCATATAATCAAATATCTTATAGAATATGTAATAGTAAAATAACCCCCCCTCACAATTGAACCTGTAAATTTAAGGAAACAATTTCATCTAAACAGTACAATATTTTGTTAATGGTTTCCACACATCTTGAAGTGTAGAATGATTGTTTATAGTATTTCATGGTGTCTTTACTAAGGCGTGCTAGCTGATTTAGTGCATGCTAAATTCTAATGCGCCCATTATATTCTATGGATGCGTTAGCAGTTAGCGTGTGATAAATCAGTCTTAGTAAAAGACCCCCTTAAGTTAGGAACAACGGTAGTTTGAATATTTAGATTAAAATCATTTATATTAGTTAACAGTCTAATTCATAGTTCCCCAGCGGTGATCAGTGTTTTGAATGTAAACTGCTTAGTCTTTTTAAGTGGTATATAATTTTTTTTAAATAAAGAAACTGACTGTTGCCAGCTGAATTTGACCTGGATATTCAATGCCTGGCATAGGCACTGAATATTCCAGGTTATATGTAGCCACTGAAATTTATCTGACTACCAGTGATATTTGGACCAGTGAATGCTCAGATTAAGTTAGGACAGCACAAAGGCTATTCTTAAAGACTAGCTTAACTTTATTTATTTAAAATTATTTGTAACCTGCCTATCTACAAATCTAGGTGGGGAACAATACACACATAAAAAAAATCAGTCCAAATGACAAATAAAAATGCAATAGAAACTTACCCTGCAACACGCACTTACCTTGATAGTGAACTGAATTTCTCTGCTAACACGGAAAATCCCATCATTGCCCTGACTCTGCCTCCTGACCATCCGAGCACTAATTAGATGTGTGATAGATAGATGTCACACCGGATTTACAGCAGCACGGTAGAGTTCAGTGCCGCTGAAAATCTAGGGATGGCATGATCCCTCTCCGCAAAAGTGGAAATAAGAGTCTTACCTCTGTGGTGAGTCAATTAATGGAAATGCTACTAAAATTACAGATAGAAAGAAATCTGGAATCAAATGAATTGCAGGATGGAGACAGCATGTTTTTACTGGAGGAAAGTCTTGTAAGACTAATTTGATTAACTTTTTTGACTGGGTGATCAAACAGCTGGATTTAGGGAATGACTACATGTAGTATATATAGATTTTAGTAAAGCGTTTGGTAGAAATATAAGTACATAGGGGTGAAGCTTATTCTTCCACATAAGTAACTGATATATAAATTGAGTGCCTTCGGTCTGTACCAGAAAGTAACTAACTGGGTTAGAAACTGGTTAAGTGGAAGAAGAGAGAGGATGATAGTAAATAGGATGTTACCAGTGGTGTACCACAGGGCTTGGTCCTTGGCCCATTTTTTTTTTTTTAAATCTCTCTGTGAGTGATATTGCAGAAGGGCTGTCTGGTAAGGTTTACCTCTTTGCAGTTGAAACAAAACCCATGATGATATACATAGCATAAGGAGGGATCTAACTAAACTAGAATGGTCCAGAAATTGGCAACTAAGATTTAATGATACAGAAACCTAAGGGAACAGTATCATTTAGGGGATGAAGTACTTCTGGGCTTGAAAGAAGAGTGGTGTTTCTGGAAATCTTAAAGTGGTCAAACAGATAGAAAGGGCAACGGCCAAAACCAGAAGGATGTTTGGGTGCATAGGAAGAGGATTGGCCAGCAGGAAAAAGGAGGTGGTAGTGCCTCTGTATAAGTCTCTAGTGAGGTCTTATTTAGAATACTGTGTACAATTCTGTAGACCACACTTTCAAAAAGATATAAACAGGATGGAGTCTATCCAGAGGGTGGCTATTAAAATGGTCAGTGATCTTTACCATAAAACAAATAGAGACAGACTCAAAGACCTCAATATGTATACTTGGAAGACAGACAAGAGAGAGGAGACATGATTAAGACATTTAAATATCTCCGTGGTATAAATGCACAAGAGGCAGGTCTTTTTCAAATGAAAGAAAGCTCTGGAAAGAGAAGGTATAAGATGAAGTTAAAAGTGGATAGACCTAAGAACATAAGAATAGCCTTACTGGGTCAGATCAATGGTAAATCAAGCCCAGTAGCCCGTTCTCACGGAGGCCAATCTAGATCACTAATACCTAGCCAAAACCCAAGGAGTAGCAATATTTCATGCTACCGATTCAGGGCAAGCAGTGACTTCCCCCATGTCTTTCTCAATAAGACAATGGACTTTTCCTCCAGGAACTTGTCCAAACCTTTCTAAAAACCAGCTACGCTATCCGCTCTTACCACAACCTCTGGCAATGCTTTCCAGAGCTTAACTATTTTCTGAATGAAATTTTTTTTCTCCTATTGGTTTTAAAAGTATTTCTCTGTAACTTCGAGTGTCCCCTAGTGTTTGTAATTTTTGACAGAGTGAAAAATCAATCCACTTGTACCCGTTTTACTCCACTGAGGATTTTGTAGACTTCAATAATATCTCCCCTCAGCCTTCTCTTTTCCAAGCTGAAGAGCCCTAACCATTTTAATCTTTCCTCATACAAGAGAAGTTCCATCCCCTTTATCATCTTGGTCGCTCTTCTTTGAATCTTTTCAAGCGCCACTATATCTTTCTTGAGATAAGGAGACCAGAATTGAATGCAATACTCCAGATGAGGTCGCACCATGGAGTGACACAAGGGCATTATAACATTCTTAGTCTTGTTAACCATCTCTTTTTTTAATAATTCCTAGCATCCTGTTTGCTTTGTTGGCCGCCACCAATGCTCTCAAGGTTGTCGGGGGGAACTCACTGCAACCATTTTCAACAGTGAGTTTGAATGGGGCAGGAGTGTAGGAGTATCGCTTCTGCCGCAGTTCACCTCTGGAGCACCATCAAAGGTAGGCTGTGGATGGGTCCGGGGGGGTGGGGGCGAGAGGGAGACAAGGTGGAGCAGAGCTGGCTGGGATAGGATGCGGGAGGGTTCACTCCTGTTCTCCAAGGTAGGGAGAACGAGAGGGCACTCTCTAAAGTTAAAAGGGGATAGATTCCGTACAAACGTAAGGAAGTTCTTCTTCACCCAGAGAGTGGTAGAAAACTGGAATGCTCTTCCGGAGGCTGTTATAGGGGAAAACACCCTCTAGGGATTCAAGACAAAGTTAGACAAGTTCCTGCTGAACCAGAACGTATGCAGGTAAGGCTAGTCTCAGTTAGGGCACTGGTCTTTGACCTAAGGGCTGCCGCGGAAGCAGACTGCTGGGCACAATGGACCACTGGTCTGACCAAGCAGCAGCAATTCTTATGTTCTCATTGTTTATTAAGCACTTGGAGGGGCATAATCGAAAGGGACGTCTAAGTCTGTTTACGTCCATCTCGCAAGTCATCCAAAGTTAAAAAGAGTTTAAGACACATTTTCGAAACATACGTCCAACTTTTTTTTCGTTTCGAAAATCATCTAATTATACGTCCTGCTTATCTGATCGTCCAAGCCACTAAATTGTCCATCTTTATACTATATTTTCGTCCAACTTTCCGTCCAAGTCCAAAACACCTAGAACAAGCCCTGTTGGACGTGGGAGGGGTCTGCAAAGTGATGGACTGCACACCCAGACATGCCACCTAAACAGTGGGGTACTTTATAGGGCACTGCTGTGAATTTCACAAAAAGGGTTCCATTGCTTCTCCTCCCTACAGCTCCCTTATAGGTTATGGTGAGCCCCCCAAACCACCTCCAGAATCCCCTAGACCCACTTATCTACCACCCCAATAGCCCTTATGATTGCAGGAGCCACTTATATGCCAGTATAAAAGGGTTTTGGGGGTGTATAGGGAAGTGCACATGTTTCAATATCAATGCAGTGATTACAGGGGCTTATGGGCATGGGTTCTCCCTCCATGGGTCCCTAACTCACCCCCAAGATGGTTTAAGATGCCTCTGTGCAGCATGACTAGGCTTTCCTATGCCAAGCAGCCAGGTGATGATGGTCTGGAGGCTAAATTTTAAAGTTGTGATTAAAATTTTTATGGGGGTAGGGGGGTCGGTGATCACTGGGGTAGTGTGTGGGGGTCTGTTTTATGTGTTTGCAGTGCTTATCTGGTGACTTTAGGTGGGTTTTTGTGACTTAGACCATGGTCTAAGTCACAACGTCCAAGTTCCGTAGATCCTGGGCTGTATAACTTTCGGTTATACATGCTGTACGACTAAGTCTAAGCCGGCCCACATCCCGCCTAACTCCCGCCCTCGACACGCCTCATTTAGTTTTGGTCGTTCAGCGGCACTATGAAGGCGTAGGTCGTTTAGAATTACGTCCAAAGCCCATTTTTATTATCGGTACTTGGACGTTTTTGAGAAATGTTTGTCCAAGTGCCGACTTAGGTCGGTTTTTGGACGTTTTTCTCTTTAGATTATGAGCCCCTTAGTCTCCTGAGCTACTGATCAGCTGAACAGATCTTCTGATATATAAAGTTCCTTTTACTAAGCTGCGCTAGCGGTTTTAGTTCACGCGCTAGACGCTAATGCTAGCATTAAGCTGGCGTTAGTTCTTGGTGCACAGCGCGGGGTTAGCACCTTAGTAAAAGGAGCCCATAGTCTTTTCACTTTTACTCTTAACTTTCTCATCATACTCTCAAAATCTTGTTAACACTCACTCACACAAATTAATTTTAAAATATGTGTACTTATATTTCTACCACATCTGCTGCCTGCCTTGTTCCCTTCTTCCTTTTAAAATTCTGTTGGGTTTTAACCTGCTTCATTTTCTTTCATGAACCTTTCCTCCTCTTTTTCTCTATAATAAAAAAAAATAATAAAAAAATTCAAGGTTAAAAAAAGATTTATTGAAATATCATCTACCACCATCTTATAAAAATCTATTTTTCAATGATGTACAACTGACAGGTTGCATTTTACAAACCATTTCAAGTGTAATCTTACTGGTCCAGTTGGTTCTATCATCTACAGGTCCAGTGGTCTGTGAAAAAGAGTTCCTAATATGTCTCAGTATAAGCTATGGTTTGTAACAAGTTACTGGCAGTTCAAAAAGTGCAGTATTAGTGTATTTCTTCAAGAACTCAGTTGATCAGTTAAAGCAAATGTATTAGCATTCCTTTATACTGTTCTGCTTTTATGTCTAATTCCCAAGGGGTACTAGGTTTTAAAAACTCCTACTACTTGGCCTTTCTATTAGGACCCTAAGAACACTGGAGCAATGCCTTGCTGGTATTCGTTAGAAATCACACTCGCATATGTAAAGTATAAATACAATATGGACAGCTGAAAATTAGGCTTAGAGAATGAGATTTTGAAAAACAGGAGGTGTGGTATTAATGAAAGGCCTATGCTTTTATTCTATACAATCTGGAAATAAATATTAGATCAAAGAAGCTGAGAGCAATAAAGGAGACCAAACGGAAACAAAAGAGCTCAGAAACGGGCACATTTATATTTTGAGAAATGCACACGGCAGTGAAGATTTAAAGAGGCATTTCATGTTTGTATCTGAATTTTTTAAAACTCTTTTTTTGTATGGCTTTTGTAATCCTTAAAACACTTCATAAAGTACCAGCTGGTGGCTGCTCATTAGAGCTTTAAAATTAAATAGAAAACTTAAAAGCACCACAGTTTAATTTCCAAGAACACTGTGGTAATGCTCCGTTCACAAGTTGAAACACTATAGATATATTAAGTTCTATGTTTAACTCATCATGTTTTTACATCTTTCAACAGGCACTAAAAATTCTGTTTCACTTTAGGCTGATTTGTTCTAGTTTAGCTGAGGAAGGTGAAAGTTCAAATGTTAGAGCCTAATCAGTATATCAGCTACTTTTCTCGTCTGTAATATATACAGTATTTCTGATAACTGATAGTATCTTTTTAGATTCAATTTTATCTTGGATATATTGGGACAGATACCGTATTTAAAGCAAGTTATTCAGCAGGAGGCGAATGCATAACTTGCTTATCTGTGGATTTTGAGCATTTCTATTGACAAAATCAGGCTGTTTAACCTGCTAAACTTATTTTACCTATAGAAAAGGAGGCCAGCAGTGGAGCTGGGCAAAAGGGAAGCAGCTACTTACCCTACTCTTCATTCTCTCATCTAGCTCCTGCACTCTTTAATTTCTTTCTGCTCCTATTCGTATCAAGAACATATTTGTTCCAGAATCAAAAAATTCTTAATGATGTAGTTTTTAGAACAGGCGTTTGGAAGTGATGGAGTCAGGGAAAGACGATACTAAGAATTTTGCTTTTATGTTTATATAGTTCTGGTTTTATTTTATTGCTGCAAACTGGCACATATGTGTTAAAAAAATCTATATAATCTACCCCCCCCAACACACACACATAATGAATAAATTATGCATATAAAGTTAGGACTTCTCTGATCAGCAGGCCTAACATAAATACTGGCATTTGCCATTAGTGCTTATATGTATATTCAGCGGTGCTATTTAAAGATAGTGCCACTGAATTTAACGGTAAGTTAAGACTGGTCCTTAACTATATCTGCAGACTGAGCTTACTGAAATTCTATATGCTTCTAGTATAGTGAAGTATAGTGTATGTATATACAAGGGATGTTCAAAAAGTTTCCGTACTTTTTTTTTTTTAATATACTATTAAATATCTCAAAAACAAATTACATTACTATCTGCAAGGTGAGCCGGCTTGCCTGACTGACTAGTCGCATGATATTCTACGACACACCCTCTTTCTACTTCTCTCACCCCAACCATTTCCTGCAAAAATGTGAACGTACAGAAACTTTTTAAAGAACCCTCATATTTATATGATATACCAACATACATATATACACTACTAGTGTTTAAGCCCGTTAGATTAACGGGTGCTAGATGACCGCCTCTCCTGCTTTTGAACCTGGGCAGGGGCAGAGGCAGAGCCGGGCCGGGAGGGAGTGACGGTGGGAGAGCAATTTCAAAGCCTCGGCAGCGGCGGCTCCTTGACCAATCTGCGCTTACAACGGCCCCACACTCGCAGTCTGGCTGGCTCTCCCACCAAAGCCCTTCGCAGCGTCAGCCCCTCCTGCATCCGTCCCCGCGTCCCATGCCTCTCCGAAGGCCGGCTCCCACGAAAATGGTGCCCCTCTGTCCAAAGCCGCCGCGGCAGCCTCCCTCAAAACACATTTCAAATCTGACATATTGTAATCACACAACAGAAAATAAAATTATTTTTCTTACCTTTTGTTGTCTGGTCATTATTCATACCATGTAGGGGTCACAGGCTATGGTTGGCTGTTGATAACTCGCTTGCCAGGGCTCCTTCTTTCTTCTTCCCTCCCTCCATCCCTGCAGCTGAAGACAGGCACCTCCCCCCAGTGGTCTGAGACAGGAGGGAGCAGTTAGGAGAGGGTCTGAGGGCAAAGAGGGGCTCAACAGCACACAACCACCTTTCCTTCCCTCCCTCCATCAGGTGCAGTGCAGCTCCACCAATGTTAAAAGAAGCCGCGTCGAAATCGGAGGCCTGCCACTGCCGTAGCACTTTCCCCTCTGCCTTGGTCCCGCCCCTTCTCTGACATATGGGACCGCGGCAGAGGGAACGTGTTACGGTGGCGGTAGGGCTCCAATTTCAAAGCGGCTCCTTTTAACATAGGCGGAGCTGAACTGTACCTGATGGAGGAAGGGAAGGAAAGGTGGGGCAAATTTCGGCAACGGCAGGAATTGTTTGGCGGGCCAAGCACCGTGAAACTTTGTTTCTTTAGGCAGCCCCGGTTGTTTACTTGGATTCAATGTCAGCATTAGGGTTCGCCAGCCGCCAGCCGTGAGAGCCGGGTGAGGAAGGCTGCCGCAGCCAGGTAGGGGGACAACAATGGCGCTTATGCTCAAGCCCCCGCCGTAGCTCCTCTCTCGATCCTGGTGCGGTTCGAGAGAGGAGTCGTGGCGGCGGCTTGAGCATAAGCGCGATTGTTGTCCCCCTACCTAGCTGCGAGGCTGCGGCTGCCTTCCTCACCCGGCTCTCATGGCTGGTGGCCGGCGAACCCTAATGCTGACATTGAATCCAAGTAAACAACCGGGGCTGCCTAAAGAAACATGGTAATCATATTCTGTCCTGAAAGCCCCCTCCGCAGCTCCTCTCTCGATCCTGCTGCAGTTCGAGAGAGGAGCCATGGCGGCAGCTTGAGCATAGTGCACAGTGCGAGCCAGGGGCGTGCATGCGCAGTCGTGTTTCCGCGACGGATCAGGGAACATGACTTTTGAGTGTGCATGCGCGGCCTAGCATTTTATTATATTAGATGGGTGGCATTCACTCGAAGCAGTTTACATGCATACATTTGTATGTAGTAATCAACTATAATTAAATTATTAGAAAAGTGATACACAAATTTGGATATTAATTTATACATCTGCACAGATGTACTACACTAGCAGACATAGGCAGAGAGTTTGAAGTGGGTCAGTATGTCCTGATACACTCTACTGGCAGTTCTCCATCCAACTTCAGGATTAATGAAAAGGAAGATACAGCTGCAGACAACTGAGTTCATCTCACCAGCAACCAAAGAAAAGCCTCAGGGAAAAGGCAAGCACACAGGTACCTAGTCTCTGTGGCTGCTCCTCTTTCACACCAGTCTGCTCTTCCCTACTAACTAGGAACCACAAGGAACTGGCATGACCCAAAAGAAATGGGAGGCAAGAAAGAAAAATAGGAACATTTAATTTGAGTTTTTTTTTTATACTCCACTGTTGGTCTACCAAGGACCACTTTATGTGACAAACCACAGTACAAAAATAAATGATGACAAACATATTGAAATGATAAATGCAAATATATTCAAAACACAAGAAAATATAAAAATCATCCTTATGTTGTTAACATGAAGATAAGAGGTATGGGGACAGGAATATAGGACAGAAGGGCGAGGGAAAAGAGTGGTGACTGAAGGGAGCAAGAATATTATGCACGGTAATTATGGTAAATTTAACCTGTAACCTGTATATTATGTATATATTAGTATGTGTCAAGTTAGGATAAAAACTTGTATTGTAAACTTGTACTGAAATTATGGCAAATCCAGTGGAAATCATAACCTGCTAACTATATTATGTATAGTTTCTGAGCTCTTTGGGGAAAACGGGATAGAAAATGAATTAAATAAATAAATAAAATAATGGAGAACTGATATAACAGAAACACAGAGAGCATTAGACAGCGATACATGGAAGAAATACACAGAAAACATGGTGAGAAAGTATAAAAGATGGCTCTATGGGCTGGGTTCTGAAAGGGAAGCAGAAGGGGCAATAAAGATTACAGAGCCAAATAGGAGGAGGGATAAGGTGGTACCTCACCTTTTCCTTACTTCAACCTCTGTAAATCGTAGGTAGTGAGGGCTATAAATTAATATATAATATATATACAAATCCACACAGTGAACACTCTTAGCAAACATACATATACAATCAAAACAGCTGTCAATTACCGTATTTTCATGCATATAATGCGCATACGTGTATAACATGCATACGCGTATAGCGTGAGGGTCCAAACCATTTGTGTAAAAAATTTTTTATATAGCACGCACACGCGTATACCGCACATGCTGCTATAACCTCCTCCCGCCACTCCCACTTACTCTCTCTTCTGGCCTGCGAACCGGCATCCTCCCCCCCCCGCTTGCGTCATCCCCCCTCCCCCGCGATCCTACATCCCCCCCCAGCACCGCAAAGACATTCAGAATCTCGGAGAGAGCGAGACCAGAAGGCTTTGAGCATGCGCAAATGCTCAAAGCCCAGTCTAGCCCTGCACAGGGAAGAGGGAGGATCTCCCTCGCACCGCCCAGCCCAGCCCAACGAGGGAGGATCTTCGGGCACTGGCACTGGCAAGTCCTGTGCATTGGTGCTGGTGCCTAATCGGGTAAGCGACCGATGTCTTTGCGGTGCTGGGGGGATGTAGGATCGCAGGGGAGGGGGGGTGACGCAAGCGGGGGGGGGGGGAGGATGCCGGTTCGCAGGGGGGATGCCGGATCGCACTGAAAAAAAAATTTGTATAACGCGCTCACATATATAATGTGCATGGTTATACTCGGTTTGTAAAATCGTGTATAACGCGCGCGTTATATGCGTGAAAATACGGTAAAATGAGAATCTTCAACAGAGCAGAAACTGAAATTTTAAAAATGTACTAAATAGTGAATAGAGAATGACACGGTGGTTGATAGCTGCGGGTACCCCGCCAAAAGGGGGAGCGAGAAAATAGTAGTCGCCGCAGGGATGGGGACAAGGCCATTCACTGCCCCGTGGAGTGGCGGTGAATGGTCTTGTTTCCGCAGTGAAGGGAACACGACGTGCGGTCACGGATCGTGTGGTCCAGGAGCCCCCTCCTGCTCGATCACCACGTCCTACCATTTCTCCCCCTCCCCTTATGTGACGAATTGTTCTTCTCCCAGCGGCACGCTTTCAACAAGTCGCGCACGGGCGTGGCTGTTTCAGTTGAATCCTCTACTGATGCAACCGGAAACAGGAAGTTGCATCAGAGAATATTCAACTGAAGTGTGCGCGAGACTTGTTGAAAGTGTGCCGCTGGGAGAACAATTCGGCACATAAGGTGAGGGGGAGGGAGATGGTGGGACGCAGCGATCTGGCAGGAGGGGGCTGCTGGACTGTGCGATCCTTGACCGCGTGTGTTCCTTCACAGCAGGAAGGAAGGAATGAAAGGAAAAGAGATGCTGGGCCAAGTGGATGAAGAGGGAGACAAATATTGAGAAAGAGGAGGACAGGCAGGTGAGCCAGATGCTGGAAGCGGGGGAGAAAGAGGGAAAGAAGCTAGATGGGGTTGGAGAGGAGAGAGACACATTGGTGTGGAAGAGGAAGAGAGGGGAAATTTGGACACAGGAAGGTAACAGAAACAGAGGGGAAATTATGTGCATGGGGGGCATAAGGACAGAGACATAAAGGGGAGATACATGGGGGAATTATGTGCATGGGGGCATAGAGACAGAGACATAAAGGGGAGATACATGGGAATGGTACATGGACACAGGGGGGGGGGGCAATGCCGGACACAGGAGGGAGTATACAGATACAGAGGGGAGAAGGAACACAGAAGGGAGATGGTTTGAATGCTGACATGGTTTGCCAGGACGGGGTCCGAGCTCGTGGGGATGGGATGGGGACTGAGCTCATGGGGACGGGATGGGCATGAGCTCAAGGGGACAGGACAGGGTCAAATTTTCCCCTTGTCATTCTCTAATAGTGAAGTTGTGCCTTTTATGCACCTATAGTATTGAATTTATTGTTTTATCTTTTCCCTCTTCCTTCTCTTTATATAGGTAAATATAAGTAATTATTTCTTTCATAGTATTATAGTTAGATTGTGAGCCCATTAGGGCAGAGAGGGAAATTCAAAGTACCTGATTAGATTTTTGGTCATTACTTTAAAAGCCAATTTAATTGTTTGTAAACTGCTTCAAATTCTTTGGGAGAATTAGCGGCATGTAAGATACCACGTTAAATTAAATTAAACTAATTAAATGAAAATTAAATTAAATTTGGACAAGTCTGAGCATCTCATAGTCCAGGGATAGGGAACTCTGGTCCTCGAGAGCCGTATTCCAGTCGGGTTTTCAGGATTTTCCCAATGAATATGCATTGAAAGCAGTGCATGCAAATAGATCTCACGCATATTCATTGGGGAAATCCTGAAAACCCGACTGGAATACAGATTTTGAGGACCGGAGTTCCCTACCCCTGTCATAGTCTGATAAAAACCTTTAGGTCTCCTTTAAAATACATCTTCCATTCTGGATAATTTTTGACTGAAACAAATTGTTTCATATACTGTGAGGGGCATAATCAAAACTTTAGAATGCCCTGATTGGCTCAAAATTGTCATTTTGAGCCAATCAGAACCTTAGGCCCCTTCCACTGCATCCCAAATGCATTGGGAGGGGGAAGGCCCATTATTCTCAGCACACAGCCCTATAGGCAGGAGGGAGCAGGCTTCCTTCCTGCCGATTTTGCAGCGGAAGGTACAGGGGTGAGGGTTGGGGTGTTCCATAATGTCAGGGTGTCAGATGATGTGAGGGGTGTCGGGTGATATGTGTGGGAATGGTGGTGTTGGATGATGTTTGGGGGGGTCCAGAAATGTTGGGGGATGTCATGGGGAGGGAAGTAGGGCTCAGTGGCTCACCTGATCCTGGCAGGGGTATCCCCATCAGCTGAGCCAGCAGGAATCTCAAAAACCAGCTCAGCTGATGTGGATTCCTCTGCCGCGATCAGACAAGGTAGTTGGGTACATCTACAAAACTTGCTTTTGTGCATTTTTCATGGGGACGTTTTATTTTTGAAAATGGCCAAAAAAGACAGACATCCTAAGGACCAAAACTTATACCTTGATCATTTTCAAAAATAAAAGATAGATGTTTGGCAGCTTTGAAAACGGACATTTTTTTCTCCTGGGTTTGTGGACGTCCTGCCCAAAACATCCAACCTCAGACTTATATGTCCTATTGAAAATGCCGCTCTGTGTATGCCAGTGGTTCCCAAACCTGTCCTGAAGGACCCCCCAGGCCAGTCGGGTTTTCAAGATAGCCCTAATGAATATGCATGGGGCAGATCTGCATTCCTGGCATCTCCATTATATGCAAATCTCTGTCATGCATATTCATTAGGGCTATCTTGAAAACCCGACTGGCCTGGGGGTCCTCCAGGACAGGTTTGGGAACCACTGGTGTATGCAATCAAAGATGGCGCGGTATACAAACCTAAGGTTTAGTTTAGTTTAGTTATCTGTGCAACTATAGAGGTTATGAAAATCATCCTATAAAAATATGAAACTGTGATGGTGAGATATTGAGGATCTCAGGATGACTCTGAAGTATTTTTGCTAAAACTGAAGAAAACCTTTACACAAACATCTGAAATTTCTATAGTGGAATTCTAAAGCAGAGCACCTGTTGCGCCAGTATCCTAAGAGAAACAGGGCTTGTGATTATGGGGTCCTTTTATTAAAGGCGTGGCAAAAGTGGCCTTAGCACGTTGCTTACTTGTGTCTTTCCCCCATGCTAAGGCCACTTGGGCCTTGACCGGAAAATCCAAGTTTCCAAGTTTATTACAAAAATTTGATTAATCGCCTATCACATTTCCTAGGCGATGTACAATCTCATTAAAAATCAGTTGGGGAGACAAATATAACAAACAATATAATTACAGACATTGCTATACATAATTTCTACATATCATTTCAAAGCTAAGGAAGGTTTTTTAAAGGGTTACAATCATTATTAATTTAATTTAATTACATTTAAGGAAAAAACAATAGGAAGGGTAACAAATAAAATTTATATTTAATATATAGAATAAAAAGTGAAAAGTAAAAAAGTTTTAGAATATAAAATTTATACATTAAAAGCATCATTAAAAAGGAAGCTCTTAAGTTTGGATTTAAATTTATCTAGGTTCCTTTCCTCTCGAAGAAAAAGTGGGAGATCATTCCAAGATTGAGGAGCTGTTATTGAGAACATGGTGTGACGCCTTGTATTGATAACTTTTAATGAGGGTATTGCCAATAAGTGTTGATCCTGCGATCTTAACTGTCTCGAAGTACGATAAGGAATTAAAACTCTATATATAAAAACGGGGGTTTTAAATAATAATGATTTAAATGTAAGCAGACATATTTTAAATAAGATTCGGTGTGTAACTGGGAGCCAATGTGCTTTTTTGAGAAGTGGAGAGACGTGATCAAATTTTTTGGCTTTGTAAATTATTTTAACAGAGGCGTTCTGGATAATTTGCAGACGTCTGATTTCTTTCTGCGATATACCTTTAAATAAAGCGCTACAATAATCAATTTTGGAAATTACTAATGAATGAATTAAAATATTCAGAGATTTTGCACATAAAAATTTTGCCACTGACTTTCCCATTTTCCTAATTCCAAGGGGGTGCTGGAAAATTCTCAGCCCAACCAAGAAGGGAATGACATGGAGCCATGAAACTTACAAGTTATTCCACATATTCACCCCTAAGTTCAACACACTTGGTACATCATGTCTTAAGTTTCTCTAACCCTTCCAAAAAATACTCTGATGTCTGGTATGGAAATACTGCTCCACTGCTGCAATCACCTCTGAATCACTCGAAAATTGTCGCCCATTCAAACTCTTTTTAAGATATGGAAACAGAAAATAGTCAGATGGAGCAAGATCTGGTGAGTAGGGTGGATGGTCTATGAACTGAAACCCCAACTTGCATCAAAACATCCATCGTTTTGCCAGCCTTGTGAGCAGGTGCATTGTCTTGTAAAAAGAGAACTCCTTTCTACAGCTCCTCTCTCCTTTCTTCTTTAAATGCCTCCTTTAATTAGCACAGCAAGTTACAGTAGTATCCTGTATTCACTGTTTGGCTCCTTGGAAGATCATCAAGTCATTACAACAGTTTCCTGATCCCCAAAACACTGTAGCCATGACCTTTCCTGCTGACTTTTGGGTCTTGAATTTCTTTGGCATTGGAGAACCTGAGTGACGCCATTGCATGGACTGTTGTTTTATCTCTGGATCATAGTAGTATGTAACCATGTTTCATCAACAGTAACTAGTTGTTCCAAAATGTTGGCACCAGCTAACTGAAAAAGCTGCAAAACCAACTTGGACATGTCCACTTAGCATTGTTTCATGTCGGCATTCAAACATTTCGGCATTCACTTGACTGACATCTTCTGCATACCCAGTCGCTCGTGGATTATACACCCAATACGTTCCCTGGAAATCTGCAGCATCTTGGCAATTTGTTTTAGCTGATATTTGCTGATCAAAATCAGGTCATGGACATGGTCAACAATTTCAGGAGTTGATACCATTTGAGGCCTCCCAGTCTCAAATTCTCCACACTGAACGTTTGTACACCATTTCTTCACTGTGGAGTATGATGGGCACTTGCCGCTTGATGTTTGCATCATACATTCAAGGATTTCCTTTGAAGTTTTCTTCTGCAGGAATAGGAACTTCATAATGGCTCGGAGTTTCACACTTGAAAATTCCACACTTTTCGTTGACATGGTTCAATCAATTATCTGAAACAATGTCAAAACATTAGCATTAGGATTCTGCAAATTGGCACTTTTCAAAATAAAATAACACTCTTTTCAGCTACAGTGGCAAAATAATGCTCAGAATTTAGAAAATTGGTTGGGCTGAGAACTTTTCAGCACCCCCTCGTAATGACCAACTACTAATTTTGTCACTGGCTAGCAGCCAGTAAAGAGAGTTACCGTGTGAGCTCTTACCGACATCTATTTCATAAGTGCTAACCCCATGCTAATCATTTAGCAGGCAGCAATGCCTCACATGCTAACTGATTAATGCTGTCATGCCCACTCTCTCTACCCCATTAGAGAAAATTTTTTTTAAAAAAGATTATACTGTACAGTGTATGCACGCAGATAAGCAACTTTACTGTGGAATGGCAGCATACGTCCCACAGTAAGCCCTTTTAACATGTGGTAAGTATAAGCTAGTGCTTACCACAGTTTAGTAAAAGGACCCTTAATATGCCCAACCCAACAGTTGTAACCACAGTAAAAATACTTAAGAGTCGTTTGGACAAAAGACAAATAGCAATAAGGCAAATTGATTCAACCCATCATTGTCTATTTTCAGCTCGGCATCCCATCTTTTTACTTTGTCTTGCTCAGAATACAGCCTAAGTCCTGCCTTTATGACAGAAATGATTATTTCTGTGATCATCAGAAGTCAGCAGCCCAGGCATTTGGGGTTTTCTCTGGAAAGCATTTGCAGCCACAGGCTCAAAGGAGGACGAAAGGGAGAGGGATTAACTCTTTTTAAGGAAGGTCAAAAACATAATTTAAAAGCTAACTGAGAAGAGCAGCTGTGTCTGTCAACCCAATCAAGATTACCAGCTGGAGAATTTACCATCAGTATGAAAACAATATACACCAGATGTCAGACCATGCAACTGACAAGGCAAATGCATCTGGCTAGAGCTCTCTGTTAGCTTTATTGAAGAGGTCTACTTCTTGTACATAAGCTCTCCTTAGATCACTATCAACTGGAAATGACAAGAGCATTTAAGGTTTTATAAATAATGCTGCATGAAACAAAGCTGATTTATTCCTAATACAACTCTCCTTAATGTCTGAATCAGAAGAAACTGACTGTAAGGAGGCAGCAGTATATTCATACATATTAAGAAACATTGTACTACTTGTTTCAAGATCAATAGTCATAGTTGAAAAATGGGTAGATTATTTTCACAATAACATCAAATATTTAAACCTAGATTAGTGGTGACAGGACTAAATCGCGCGAGATAACGGCGCACCGACAACTGAGCACAGACAACTGAGCGCAAGGTTGACGACGCGCCGAAGAAAAGCACTATTTTAAAGGGCTCCGACGGGGTGTGTGGGGGGAACCCCCCCCCACTTTACTTAACAGACATTGCGCTGGCATTGTGGGGGGTTTGGGGGGTTGTAACCCCCCACATTATACTTAAAACTGAACTTTTCCCCTAAAAAACAGGCAAAAAGTTCAGTTTCAAGTATAATGAGGGGGGGTTACAACCCCCAAACCCCCCACAACGCCAGCGCGATGTCTGTTAAGTAAAATAGGGGGGTTCCCCACCAATACCCCCATCGGAACCCTTTAAAATAGTGCTTTTCTTCGGCGCGCCGTCAACCTTGCGCTCAGTTGTCTGCGCTCAGTTGTCGGCACGCCGTTGTCTCACGCGATTTTGTCTATGAACCTAGATTAGTTAATACAACATTTAATTTGAATTTGTCTAATTTTGGTTCTTTTTTTTTCAACAGTTCAAAAAATACATAAACACTTATACCAACTCCACATACTATATAGCAGGACTTGTCTACCCACTCATATCCTAGTTAAAATTATATTCATGTACTATACTATTGCTACTATTAATTATTTCTAGAGTGCTACCAGACATATACAGTGCTGTACAGAGTCATGACGGAGACAGTCCCTGCTCGAAAGAGCTTACGATCTAAACAGACAAGACAGACACACAGGATGCCAGGGTGGGGGATACAGTTAGGGGGGATGGTTAATCTGCTGGTTAGGGTGGGGAGAAAGGTTATGGATAGAAGGCTATATCAAAAAGGTGGGTTTTCAGTCTGCTTTTAAACAAATTAAGGGAAGGGGTGTGACGGAAGAACTTGGGTAGTTTATTTCAGGCATACAGAGCAGCTAGATGAAAGGAACGAAGTCTAGAATTAACAGTGGAGCAGAAGGGTACAGATAAAAGCAGCTTATTTGAGGAACAGAGTTCTCGAGGAGGCGTATAAGGAGAGATAAGAAAGGAGAGTATATATTCATGTAACCTTCTGACTTCATGTGCAACTTTTTAAAAATTATCCCTCCCTACCCCACATTTTCTAACTCCTGTTACTCTAAGTGCTTCTTGCCGGGATTAACTATATCTCCCTGTCCATTTCTCTCCATCTCCTAGCATATTCATATCCTATCTCTCTTCCCTCCTGCCCTCCCATGGGTTCATCTTTCCTCCTTTATCCCCATGGTCCACCAGATCCAACTTCTCTTCCTTTTTCTCCCGAACTGCTCTCCCATCCCATTTCTCTCCCTCCCTCCCCTTGGTCCACCATATCTCCCTTTCTTTTCCCAGCTACCCTCCCTTTCCCTATCTCTCCCTCCCTTCCCAAGTCTACCATCTCTCCCTTTCCCTTTCCAACTACCTCTTCTCCCATCCCATCTCTCTCCCTACCTCTGCACCATCTCTTCCTTTCTCTTCCCAACAATCCACCCTTCAAGTATGTCTTGCAGGAAGGACTTCAAGTATGTCTTTTTCCCTTCCTTCACACCACCCCATGTCCAACTTCTCATCAGACCATTGCTCACCATCTCTCTCTTTCCAGTCCCATAAGCTGTTTCCCTTCACCTCCCCCCACACTTCTTTTACCCTCCCCCTTTCTACTAAAAAAAAATAAAAAAATTAGCTGGTCCAGCCCAGCATGTCCTGTACCCTTCTATCCGTGCCTGCCCAACATCGCTTGCACCTTTGGTCTGGTTGTAAATCCATTTTTGTTGCAGGGGACTGCCAGTTGCGGTAGTCATTCTGATGTATTGCCTGCAGCTCTCCTCACTACTTTCCTTCTGCTATGGTCCGTCTCCAATGGCACAACTTCCTATTTCTGTCTGGGCAAACCAAGGTAGAAGGAAAGCACGGAGGGGAGCAGCAGGCAGCACTTCAGAATAGCTGCCGTGGCCGGCGATTCCCTTGCAACAAATAATAATAGGGAGAGACTACATTCTTGTCTCGTACCATGTTCCAACTCAAAGGAGTCTGTGCCAACTCCACTTATTAACAAGGATGCTTGTGGATTATGGTATAGAGCAGTGGTTCCCAAACTTTTTCTGTTCACGGCTCACTTAGTTTCAAAATTTTTCCAAGGCTCCCCAGGTACAATGATAGTTTTGTAATATAATACATACCTGATAATTGTTAGCTTGAGATGATTATTAATTTAAAAATTAAAAAAATTCAACAACAAATATAAAAAAATAATCACAAAAAATATTGATAGAACTAGTGAGATGGATGAGCTTGCTGTTCATTACAAATTTTCTCAACCATATTGGAACCATATTTGATAGGCAAATATCATTTCTTGTTCCACATTGATTTTCACTCTGTATTTGCTTTTTATCACAATGAGTGCTGAAAACCCGACCTCGCATAAATAGGATGTCGCAAACGGAATTAAAATTCTCTGTGCTCTACTGCTTAACAGCGGATATTCATCTCTTACTGAACACCATAATTCAGTAATATCTATGCTGCTAAATCGTGTCTTGTCGCAAGATAGCTCAATGAGATTTTCTTCTTCTTCAGAAGTAAAGTCAGCTGGAGGTTTGGCTCTGAAGGGATCTTCAACCCAGGAGAATTTCGTGGGATCATATTCTTGAAAATATTTTTCAAACCATTTGATACTTTGTGATAGGTGAGCTTCAAAAACTGATTTTATATTGTCAGACAAAAAAACTTCACTGAAGATCATGAACTGCTGCAAAAGGGGAAAACAATCTTTGCCACCGTCTTCATGAATTTTTCTCCACCATAATTGTATTTTTTTTTTTGAAAGCTGAAATCTTCTCGATCAATTTCAAAATGTGCATGTTGCCTCCATGCAAGGAGAGATTCAGCGTACAGTATTGAACTTTTCAAAAATATCACAGAAGTATGCCAGTTTCATCAAAAACTCTGTCTCTATAAAGATTTTGGCATACTCATGTTTTTCTTCATCAAGAAAAAATGTAGAGTTCTTGTTGTAATTGAAATATACAGGCCAACATATCGCCACAAGAAAGTCAGCGTGAGTGGCAGTAGTATAACAAAGATGTGTATTCAGCTCCCATATCTTCACACAATTTTTTGAAAAATCTTGCTTTTATTGGGCGAGTTTTTATAAAGTTTATCACATCCACCATATGTTCTTGGACCAAATTCAATGTAGGACTCAAATGCTTTGATGCGAGTACTTCTCTATGTATTATGCAATGGGTCCACATTGCAGCCGGAACTTTCTTTTGAATAAGTGCTTGTAATCCTCTATAACGGCCTGACATCGAATGACCACCATCCATACAGAACCCAATACACTTTGTTCACTCTAAATTATTTTCAGTGATAAATATATTTAGGATGTAAACAAGTCCTGAGCCTTTGTACTTGCAGTTATTTTTTTTTTCAAAAAAGAAGTTCTTTCACAATAGCATTTCCATCTATAAAATGTACATAACAAATCAAATGTGCATCCATATTATTATCCGTGGTTTCATCCAACTGCAAGCCAAATTCCTGTTCTTTTAGTTTTTCAATCAATTGGTCATTGAGGTCTTCTGACATATGTTGAATACTCTGACTGATAGTATTATTAGATAAAGGTATATTTGAAAGTACTTTCCACGCAAATTCGCCAATCATAATGTTCACCATATCTATAGCAGCAGATAGAATCAGTTGTTCTGCAATGTTTTTTGTTTTTTTTTTAAATTTATTTATAATTTCAAATAACAAATCAAGATACATTTGTACAGAAAGTGATTACAGCAAAAGAAAAAATTAACACTTAATCCATTTTTGAAGAACAAAATATTACTTAACCACTCAAGTCCACAATAAGATTCATGATGTAACACAAACGGGATAACAAGAAAGAGTATTAAACTTAAGATACATGGAACCTGGTTAACTGATAATCAGGCGTCTAATATACTAAAGTCCTCATTTCTTTTCCCTTTCCAGGGGACATAGATAGAAAAGCCGTTAGCTGGAATGGCTCAAAGAAAACATATTTCTGAGAATTATATTGTACTATACATTTGCAAGGATGGCGAAGATAAAAAGTGCCTCCAAGAGCTAAGACTCCAGGTTTTAGTAATAAGAACTCTCTTCTACGCCTCTGTGTGTCCTTTGCCAAATCTGGGAACATTTGTATCTTAAGATCAAGAAACTTTTTCTCCTTATTTTTAAAGAATAATCTCAGAAGCCAATTTTTGTCCAATGCAATAGCTAAGGTCACATCAATATTGCAGGTATTGCACTTTCTTTATCTGACATTTCAAGTAAAGCAGACACATCGATTGGATCTTGATTCTTTTCCTGATGAAGTTGATTTTTATTCGGCAAATAATAGACCTGGGTAAAAGGAGGCATTGAATCTTTCGGAACTTCTAATATCTCCAACAAATAGCGTTTTAACATTTCTCTTGGAGTAACTGTTAAGATTCGAGGAAAATGAATCAATCTAAGATTATTATTCCTAGAGAAATTTTCAAATGTCTCTATCTTCCTTCTTAAATTAACATTATCTTAAATTAGAGTCTCTTGAAGTAATTTGGAAGACTTAAGTTGGTCCTTAATATCCTCCTGGATATCTAATTTTGATTCACCCAGATCTTGTTTTATCTGGAAAACTTCTTTATCCTGAGATTTTATTTTAGCCTCAATTTGAAAGTAATTAGTGTTCACTGTTCTGACCAAATTGGCAGTCAGATCCCACAGAGCCTCCAAAGTCACTTCCTGGGGCTTTACAATGTTAAAAGTCTGCAAATCTGGTAATGAAAAGTTTGGCTCACCAATCAAAGGCTTCTCTCTTCCATGTTCCTCCTGGGTCGGTACTAGGTCCAATGCTGTAATATTCCCGTGGGCATTCAGGCTCTGCTGCAGGCTCAAAGAACCTGAGTCGTTGTTTCTCTCGCTGTCCCCGGGAACCTGGGGGAGAGACCGCATGCCAACTTCCGACTGCCTCTCTACCCCCGGGGAACTAGCGGGACAGGGATTAGGAGGAGGAGCTCTCATGTCGGGGCTCAACGAGATCTCATGCGCCCGAAACGACGCCTCCATTCCGTCTCCCGGAAGCGTCTCAGGCTGTGGCAATACCGACGTTCCCATGGCGCCCTGCATCCGCCTCAGCAGGTCTTCAATGTTGCCAGAGGAGAGCACTCCAGGGGCACCCTTTCCTTTCCTTTTTGGCATAGCTGCTAATCGCCGAAGGTAAAAACCGCCGGTAAGAAAATTCAAGAGATGAGACTTGCGGGCAGTTGCTCAGCAAACCGTGTCCGCAGCCATCTTGGATCTCTGCAATGGTTTTTTTTACACTTAGCAACTCTATATGCAACCTTGTATGAGGCTAGCAGAGCATTGTTTGGAATTGACAAGTGCCAAGAAAATGTACCTGGCTGTCCTTTTAATTCTTTAAATTTTCAGGTAAAGAAGTCACAAATTTTATTAATCAAGTGTGAATGGTTAGTTTCTAAATGACGCTTTAGTTTACTTGGAAGCATACAGTCTGATTCCCAAATTTTCAAACATACTACACATTGCGGTTTTTCTTCTCCATTAACAATTGTTGACTTGAAGCCAAAGTCGAAATAACTATCGTCATATTTACAATATTTTCTCTTTTTTACACAGATGAGCTGGCTAAATTATTGCAAATATTACTAAATTTAGCAATAAAAACAATTCTTAGCCATTGGAAAGATTTTACAAGGATAGAGTATATTACTTGGTGGAATTCTGTATATCTCACAGCTAAATTTGAAAGGGCTTTTGCTGAAAAAAGAGGCAATTTGCACACATATTGTACGATATGAAAACCTCTCAAAAATATAGTGATGTAGCAGATTTATTTTGTTGAAATTTATTAATGCACATCCATGCTGTTAATTATATGTTGATTATTGTTATTATCTATTGGTAGTTGCTAGTGAGCTACTTAATTGTGTTAATTAATACTTTTTTTTCTGATGTATTATATAACTGTTATTGTATAGGACGATTGTTGGTTCCTATGTATAATGTAAATCTGTTATGACTTGGTTGTATCTATAAGTATTATATAATAAAATTTCTTGAACTTAAAAATATTCAATAAAAATTTGTCCATTTTTAGGGTTCTGAAACAACAAATTTTTAAAATAATGTTGATCAGAACTTGACACTTACACAAAAAAACGCTTACTCAACGATAATATATGAGTAAAATACTTACGTTAATATTATTATTTTACCACTAAAGTTTGATAAATATGAGTATAACAGCTGAGTTTGATCCAACAATCCACTGATTACTTACATTCAAATAGAGGTCACTATCCATGCACAAAGCCACTAGGCATGTGCACTAGTCATATGCATAGGGCCGGATTCTGTATAGGATGCCCGGTCTCAGAAGCCGCCTAAGTGGCTTTTGAAAATCGCACATAGACGTCCTATATAGAATTGTGTCTGACCTCATGGACAGACGCCTAAGCCCACCTAACACCACAATTTTCTAACCGGCGTCCATGTCACAGGCGTTGATTAGAGAATCGGGTTGCCGTTGAGCTGACAGCAGCAAAGGAATCTCCCCTGCCACAATCAGTTTAGCGGCCGTGGCAGGGAACCCATCCCCCCTTCCCCCGAGATAACTACCAGCAGGAGGGATGCCTAGTCCCTCCTGCTGGAACCCCCCGAATGTCGGCTTCCCACCCCAAATTTCTGCGGCAGGAGGAGAGCCCAATTCCTAATACTGCCACCCCAAGACATCTCCCGGCAGGAGGGATGCCCAGTCCCTCCTGCTGGAACCCCCATCAAGACATAAGAACATAAGAACTGCCATCTCCGGATCAGACCCATGGTCCATCGAGTCCAGCGATCCGCACACGCGGAGGCCCAGTCAGGTATACACCTGATGTAGTTTTAATCACCCATATCCCTCTATGCCTCTCATAAGGAGATGTGCATCTAATTTGCCTTTGAATCCTAGCACAGTGGATTCCTTAATAATCTCCTTTGGAAGAGCATTCCAGGCGTCCACCACTCGCTGCGTGAAGCAGAACTTCCTGACATTTGTCCTGGACTTGTCCCCCCTTAGCTTCAAACCATGTCCTCTTGTCCGTGTCACGTTGGACAATGTAAATAATTTGTTTTTCTGCTCTATTTTATCGATGTCTTTCAGTATTTTGAACGTCTCTATCATGTCCCCTCACAGCCTCCTCTTCTCAAGGGAGAACAGTCCCAGTTTCTTGAGTCGTTCCTCATATTCCAAGTTCTCCATACCTCTTATTAGCTTCGTTGCTCGTCTCTGCACCCTCTCCAGCAGTTTTATATCCTTCTTTAGGTTGGGAGACCAATGTTGGACACAGTATTCCAAGTGTGGTCTGACCATTGCTCTATAAAGCGGCATTATGACTTTCTTCGATCTACTCGTGATTCCTTTCTTTATCATGCCTAACATTCTGTTTGCTTTCTTTGCCGCTGCTGCGCATTGTGCCGATGGCTTCAGGGTCCTATCTATCAGTACACCCAGGTCCTTTTCTTGTTCGCTCTTACCCAGAGTTGCGCCTGACATTCTATACTCGTGTTCCTTATTCTTACTACCTAAATGCATTACTTTGCATTTCTCCACGTTGAACTTCATCTGCCATTGCTCTGCCCATTTCTCTAACTGATACAAGTCGCTCTGGAGTTCCTCGCTATCTTCCTGTGATCTGATTACCCGGCATAGCTTTGTGTTATCTGCAAACTTAATGATCTCACTGGATATTCTGTCTTCCAGGTCATTGATATAAATATTAAATAGGATCGGCCCAAGTACCGAGCCCTGGGGCACACCACTAGTCACTTTCTCCCAGTCTGAGAACTTCCCATTTATGCCCACTCTCTGCTTCCTGTTTTCCAGCCATTTGCCTATCCACCTTTGTATATCTCCCTCTATTCCATGGCTTTGTAGTTTCCTGAGAAGTCTTTCATGTGGAACTTTGTCGAATGCTTTCTGGAAGTCCAAATATATTATGTCCACCGGCATTCCACTATCAATTTGCTTGTTCACGGTCTCAAAAAATTGAAGTAAATTCGTTAAACATGATTTCCCTTTCCTGAACCCATGTTGACTGGGTTTCAGCAAGTCGTGTGTATCTAAGTGCCAGACTATGCTATCCTTGATCAGTGCTTCAACCATCTTTCCAGGGACAGACGTAAGGCTCACAGGTCTGTAGTTGCCCGGTTCTCCTCTCGATCCTTTTTTGAAAATTGGCGTGACGTTCGCTATCTTCCAGTCATCTGGTATCTGGTATCCCTGGCAGGAAGGATGTCCAGTACCTCCTGCCGGAACCCTCCTCTGAAGGGCATGCTCCTTGAACCCCAAGCCCAACCGGACCACAAAGTACCTTTTTTAAGTTGGCCAACCAGCGGGATGTTTTCTCCCTCCAGCTGGCAGGCACGCCTCCACTGAATGGCGAGCTTGTCCTTTCCTGGTGCATTGTGGGATCACTGGGGAGGGATCTAAGTCCCTGATTGGCCCAGGCGCTCAAGGCCCCTCTCATATGAGGGGCCTTAGGCACCTGGGCCAACTGGAATCTTAGGCCTCTCTCCCAGTGCATTCTGGGATGTGCTCAGAGTGGTCTAAGATTCTGATTGGTCAACTCCCTTAAGCTACTCCTATGGGAGTGGCCTAAGGGATCTGGTCAATCGGAGTCGGAGGCCACTCCCAGCCCTTTGGGGAGGGATTTCCAGCAGGATGGACTGGAAATCCCTTTTGCTAATGATTTTTTGGGTGGGGATGACGGGTTTCCTGCCACAGCTGCTACACTGATCGTGGCAGTTCAGCGGCTGTGTCTATTTGAAATGTAAGCCAGCATTTTGTTGGCCTACATTTCAGGTGCCTATCGCGGCCCTATGGAGACGCCTAGGGCCACCTAAGCTTGTCTAAGGCCACTTCGGGATGAAACCACATTCATGCCTAGCCTTGGACTAGTTTAGGCGGCCCTACGTGTCTCCCTAGGCTCATAAAGATGCCTACAATGTAGGCAGCCGGTCTCTGGATTAAAAAAACCCCAAAAACATGCGTCCTGAATGGCTGGTTAGACAGCGGTAGGATGCCTACCGCCGCCTACAATGGGGACACCGTTTATAGAATTTGCCCCACAGTGTCACCCTCATGGTGATTACATTCACACGATAACAGAAAACAAACTGTTTTACCGGCCATAAACATCAAAACAGTTACTAACGAATAATCTGAAGATTCAGTTGTAGTATCCTCTTTAGTAGAGGATTCACCATTGCCCTTTTTATTGCTGTTTGTGGTTATTCACTAAAAAGAGAGAAGCTCACAAAAACCTCTTCAAGTACATCTTGCCCCTAGTATGGTACTGGGCTGGTTTATGTTTGATTTTACGACATTAAAGCCAACATGCATAAAGCATATCCAGTGTGTAATTTAATTTAGATACTTATATTTCATTTAACCAGATATATTTCAAGGTAGATTACATCAATACAGTTTATTATTACACAAAATAAACAAACACATTAAACATTACAAAATAAAGTAATTTGAAACACTGCTCTGAAAATAAAGGTTCTTAGGGAATCCAAAGATAAATGGGAGCATCTCAACAAAAAATGTAAACAATTTTTTGAAATCACATTTTCCTATACTCCCCAATCCAGAGAATATGCCATGACATGTGTCTTTGTTAGCAAAGAGAGCTAGAAGTCTCCATTGAGAATTAGCCCCATACCTTTGGCAGTATGCTATATAATAGCTATAGTGTTCTTTGGAACACCCTTTTGTGGCTCAGAGGTTCTGTTTAGATTAGACTCGTAATCCAAATCAAATTTTATGACAATTTAATTTTAGGTCTATTTTACCTAGCTGAAATTAATCTAGATAACCTACATGAAGCCATATCCTGAGAAGTATTCACTATTGCTTTTCTATACTAAAACAATTTGGAAAATGAGGCATCAGACTTAAGTTCATTTATTTGTGTCTTACCTTAGCTTTGCCATCTTGAGCCGACATGTACCCAACACACATGCTTTCTGTAGTGTGACTCCACAGGAACTCCACTAAAAAGTGAAAATTAATACAAACACATTTAGGAAATAATTCTATAACATAGGCACTGACCTTCAAATTCTATATATGGTGCTTAAAGTTGTGTGTATCGGTGTGCCGAAAATTGGCAATTAACAACTCATAAATGACGCTAACTTGGACTAATTAAAAGTTATGTGCACAACTCGGAAAGCATGATTCTTTAAAAAGTATGTGCAAATTTGAAAAGGGGGTTAGCCAGGGAAGGATTGGGGTGTTCCTAAAAGTTATGGGGCTCATAATCGAAAGAGAAAAACGTCCAAAAATTGGCCTAAGTTGGCACTTGGACGAACATTGTCCAAATATGTCCAAATGCCGATAATAAAAACGGGTTTTGGACGTATTTCTAAACGACCTAGGCCTTAATGGTGCCGCTGAACGACCAAAGCTAAACGGGGCGCTTCGGGAGGAGTGTTGAGGGCGGGAGTTGGGCGGGACTTGGGCTGGCTTAGACTTAGTCATACAGCATGTATAACCGAAAGTTATACAGCCCAGGATCGACGGAACTTGGACGTTGTGACTTAGATCATGTAAAACATGGTCTAAGTCACAAAAACCCACCTAAAGTCACAAGATAAGCACTGCAAACACATAATACAGACCCCCACACACTACCCCAGTGATCACCGACCTCCCCCACCCCCATAAAAATATGAATCACACCTTTAAAATTCAGCCTCCAGACCATCATCACCTGGCAGCCTGCCATAGGAAAGCCTAGTCGTGCTGCACAGAGGCAGCTTAAGCCATCTTGAAGGTGGGTTAGAGACTCATCGAGAGGAGGACCCATGCCCATAAGCTCCTGTAATCACTGCATTGATACTTAAACATGTGTACTCCTCTATACACCCCCAAAACCCTTTTTTACTGGCATATAAGTGGCTCCTGCAGCCATTAGTGTTATTGGGGTGGTAGATAAGTGGGTCTAGGGGATTCTGGAGGTGGTTTGGGGGGCTCACCATGACCTATATGGGAGCTGTAGTGAGATGATGACATGGCACCCTTTCTGTGAAGTTCACAGCAGTGCCCTGTAAGGTACCCCACTATTTAGGTGCCATGTCTGGGTGTTCAGTCCATCATTTTGCAGACCCCTCCCATGTCCATCAGGGCTTGTTCTAGGCGTTTTTGACTTGGATGAAAAGTTGGATGAAAATGTAGTATAAAGATGGACGATTTAGTGACTTGGACAATCAGATCGGCAGGACGAATAGTTAGACGATTTTCGAAACAAAAAAAATTTTGGACGTATTTTTCAAAAATGTGTCCTAGGCTGTTTTCTACTTTGGACGACTTGCGACTTAGACGAAAACGGACTTAGACATCCCTTTCGATTATGCCCCTCCACGTATTGCTCACTGGTGCTAAGTGCAATTCTATAAAAGGTACATACACTTTATATGCACTAGTTGGCAATGATTTTTTAAGCATGATATATAGAATTTGGGCCTGATTATGTTTAGAACAGGGGGTTTTCAAATCTAGTCCTCGAGGTCCACAAGCCAGTCTGGTTTTCAGGATTTCCACAATGAATATGTATGAGATCTATTTGTATTCACTTCTTCCACTACATACAAATCGACCTCATACATATTCATTGTGGAAATCCTAAACCCATGTCCCCTCCTATTACTTCCCCCATAAAGGTCTAGCATCCATGTTCCTTCCTCTCCCCTCGAGGACTGATCTGGGCCACTCTCTCTCCCCTGCCCTTCTCCCAACTTTCAGGTTCAGCATCCATATCCCCTCTTATCTCCCATGTGGGTGTAGCATCCATGCCCCTCCCTTTCTCTCGAGGACTGGATTTGAGGACTCCTGGTTTAGAATAAAAGCTTTTTTATTTTTATTTTATTCAAATTTTACATTTTAAACAAGCACTTCAACTTGAATACTGATTAGAATTACAATATAAAGAAAAATTGGATGGTATACCCTGACCAAAAAAGAATATTTAAGGAAATAACCATTATTTAGTCCACAAATTTTCATGATCCAAGACCTAAGTAAACTTCAATAAAGAAAAAATAATAAATCATTCATCAGGACATAATAGAAGTAAGAGAGAATACTTCCAGCATCCGGTTCATTAAACTGTAGGTGCTATTATTGAATCAATGGTTAATCCCCCTCCCTTCCTTAGTCACAACAAATTGTAACAATTGTTTGGGTTAAAAAGAACAGAAGCATTTTTAAGCATGTGTAAAAAACAGAATTCTGCCCATTCACTGGAGAAGCGGAGCCCACCGACACAACCTCAATCGACAAGGGTTATTTTGGAAGCCATACTGGAGTGAGGTGTTTCACCTATGTACCAGCACTCCCAGAGTGAGTCAGTTGAATTGTCGGCTGAGGAATTGAAGCAACATCATGAAATGGAACCCATGAAAGATTTTCCATTAACTGGAGGTTCAGGTACTCAGATTTCCGCAGAAGGTGCTGGAATGGAAGTTACCCCACTGCAATGACTGAAGGTCTATAAATTTGAGTCTATTTGGGAAGCTATTTCTACTATGCAACTTTCCTTGGGCAATCAGATACAAAAGCTCTTTTCCCGCTGTACACTTCCCTCTGAAGTCAGCTCTGACATCAGAGGAAACACTTCCGGGCTGACTGTGGGTGGCATGCAGGGAGAGTTGCACATGGCTTTATGGAGAAGCAAGTATGGCTGGAGGATAGGAAGGAGGAGGAGCTAGCGAGGTAACACTCATGGGAGCCCCTCGAGGTGCCTCCATCCTCGCAGGATCCCCGTGACTCCCGGAAAGGATTCTTACGGGATTCCCAAGGACCCAGGGGGAACCTCAGGGGATCCAAATGCAACCCCTAGTATAACTGAAAGTGCTTCCTACTTTAACTCAAATACCATCCCTAGTATAACTCAAATAAGATACCTAACTTAATGGCCAAACCTAATATAACTTAAAATGTGCTACCTACTATAACTTGAATGCCACTCATAGGATAACTCAAGGGTGCAACCTACTGTAACGCAGATGATGCTATACTATCAACCATGTTTAGGGCTTTAACACAGAAGCTGTACTATCATCTATGTTATGTCTCTAACAGAAATGCTGCATTATCAACCATGCTATGTCCATCAAGAACTGTATGATCACTTTTGTCATGTTCTACATTGTGAATGTACTCTTGTAACCCGTTCTGGGCTCCTTTGGGAGGACAGGCTAAATGAATCAATCAATCCCTGCAACTCCAGCAGGGAACCCCACGGGTTTCACAGGATTCCCGTCGGCCCCATTCCCATGCAGCTCTCTATTCCCCACAATGTCTGTCTTGCCTGTCTCTGATCTGACAGCAAGAACTAAACCCCTACTAGTTAACCCCTCCCCCCATCTTTATGAAATGGGGAAGTATATACACTTCTCCCTCGTCATTCGCGGGGGATATGGGCAGAGCCGGACCGCGAATGCCGAAAAACAGCGATTGTCCGGCTCTGACCCACCCCCACCTCCCTGCCGTCTTCCCGGCCTTACCTGGTGGTCTAGAGGGCTTTCGGGGCAGGAGCGATCTTCCTACGCTCCTGCCCCGTGCAGATCGCCATCAGGAAATGGCTGTAGGGAGTTCCCGACGTACTCTCGAGAGACTACGGGAACTCCCAGCAGCCATTTCCTGATGGCGATCTGCACGGGGCAGGAGCATAGGAAGATCGCTCCTGCCCAGAAAGCCCTCTAGACCACCAGGTAAGGCCGAGACGGCGGCAGGGAGAATAAAAAGATGTATTTTTTTACATTAAGGCTGTTTTTTTAATTTTCCCCCTCCCCAGAAAAAAATCGCGATTATATGAAACCGCGAGTGCAGGAACCGCAAATGGGGAAGTGTACTTTTCTTCCTGGGGTATTCTTTTACAGTGGTTACAGGTAGGGATTCTTATACTCTAAAACTAAAGGGGGTAATAATAATTAAAAAAAAAAAACCCCATCTAAAAAGTGTCCTAAATGGCTACTTGGACAATCAAAAAGCCTGATCGTCCAAGTACCCATAACCAAAGCAGGTTTTTAGACGTATCTAAAAACAGCTTATGCCTTTCCCTTGCCACTAAATGCACAGAGAGAAAAGAGGTGTGTTTAGAGGAGGGGAAAGGGCGGGCAGTGGGTGGGAGATGGGCCAACCTACACCTAGGAGTACAACAGGTATTACCAAAACATTAACAGGTTGCCTAGTCGGCACTTAGACCTATTTGACTTAGACGTAGTCAAACCAGATCTAAGTGCTGAAAAAGGGGCCGCTGAGCTGATGGCCACTGGCGCCATCAGTTCAGCGGCCCGGCAACCTACCCACCGCAAGCATCGTGGCAGGAGAGATGCCTCATCTCCCCTACCGCGATGCCATCACTCCTCTACCCGAGCTGCTGCGTCCCGCGGCAGAAGAGATGCCCTATCTCTCCTGCTGTGGATCACGGCAGTTCCGGTAGAGGAGTGATGGCATCGTGGTAGGGAAGATGAGGCATCTCTCCTGCCGCAATCCATCACCCCCCCCTTGCAATTAACATCAGGCCAGGAGAGAGCCCAAGCTCTCCTGGCCCGTGGCGACCCCCGAGTATGATCGGGCCAGGAGGGAGCCCAAACCCTCTTGGCTCCGGCGACCCCCCGCCGCTACTTGAATGGGCCAGGAGGGAGCCCAAACCCTCCTGGCCCCGGAGACCACCCTGCCGCTACTTGAATGGCCCAGGAGAAAGCCCAAACCCTCCTGGCCCCGGCGACCCCCTACCCCCCACCCCCCACTACAATACGGGCAGGAGGGATCCTAGGCCCTCCTGCCCTCGACAGAACCCCCTTCCCCACAACGATCACCCCCCCCAGAACCCCCGATCGCCCCCCCCGCCGACTCGCGACTCCCCGGCCGACCCCACAACCCCCCCACCCCCCTTCCCCGTATCTTGTCCAAGTTGGCCGGACAGACGGGTGCCAAACCCGCCCGTCTGGCAGTCAGCCGACTCCAGAATGGGGCCGGATTGGCCCAGCCGTCCCAAAGCCCCGCCCACAGGTGGGGGCCTAAGGTGCCTTGGCCAATCAGAATAGGCCCATGTGCCTCAGGCCCCGTCCCCAAGAAGAGCCTAAGGCTCCCGGGCCTATTCTGATTGGCCCAGGTGCCTTAGGCCCCACCTGTGGGCAGGGCTTTGGGGACGGCTGTGCCAATCCGGCCCCATTCTAGTCGGCTGCCTGCCGGACAGGCAGGTTTGGCACCCGTCTGTCCGGCCAACTTGGACAAGATACAGGGAAAAGGGGTGGGGGTGGGGGGGTCATGGGGTCGGCAGAGGGGGCAATCGGGGGTTCTGGGGGGGCGATCGTTGGGGGAGGGGGTTCTATCGAGGGCAGGAGGGTCTGGGATCCCTCCTACCCATATTGTAGTGGGGGGTGGGGGGTTGCCGGGGCCAGGAGGGTTTGGGCTCCCTCCTGGCCCATTCAAGTAGCAGCGGGGGGTCGCCGGGGCCAGGAGGGCTTGGGCTCCCTCGTGGCCCGATCGTACTTGGGGGTCGCCGCGGGCCAGGAGAGCCTGGGCTCTCTCCTGGCCCACTCAATTCGGGGGTCGCCGCGGGTCAGGAGAGCTTGGGCTCCCTCTTGGCCTGATCGAGACGCGGGGGGGTGGGTCGCTGAGGCCAGGAGAGCTTGGGCTCTCTCCTGGCCCGATGTTAATCGGCAGGGCAAGAGGGCTTGGGTTCCCTCTTGCCCCGATGTTGTCGGGAGGGGGGGGGCGCGGTTCGACATGGCAGGAGGGCTTGGGCACCCTCCTGCCTGGATGGTTGTGGGGGGCGGGGGGATTCTGTAACCAGTGTTGTTTTTGACAGACACCGGTTACAGATTCCAGCTTTTAGGCCAAGGACTGGCTCCTCCTTCACCTAAAAGCCCTTTTGTTAGACGATTGGGGCTTAGGCGTTTTTTTGTTTCATTATGGCTGAAAAGTGTAGACGTCGTGTGGGTGTACTTTTAGACGTAGTGGAGATTGGGCGTTTAGGCAGAGGAAGGCCATAATCAAAACAAGGACGTTTGTTTTGCTTATGGACACTTTCCCTGCTTCTGCGTTGAACATTTAAGGACTTAGGCCACAAGGGGGACTTAGACGCTTTTTTTGATTATGCCCCTCAAAGGGTTTATCATCTTCTCTGGAATTGTGGGTAGTTTTCTGGTGAGGATGCTTATGAATCCTGCTTTCTAACACCCTTTTCTAACACCCTCCTTTTAGGATCTTTACCTAATTAATCTTTAATAAAGACTTTTTATCTTCATTCCTCGGTCAAGGCTTCTTTACCTAGATTCTACAGAGGCCCCTTACCCTTGTCCAACATAATATGGGATAAACTTGTATACACATTCCTGGGGTGCTCATAACTAGGGGCTTGGCAGCTTACGCCACTCTCCTCTGGGCAGTAATAGTAATCCCTGAGGCTTGACGGCCTGTTTGATGATGGCAGGGCTTGCCCCACTCTCCCCTGAATGGCCCTAATTATATCTGGGGATCACTATGACTGGGCTCATACCACTTTCTCCTGGCCTACCCTAATAATCTCTAGGGCTTGGTTGCATGCCCCTCCCCCAGCTTCTAAATCTAAACTCATGGTTTTCTCCGAGTCCAGCTTTAATCCCTACGAATACAAAATATCTCTATGCTCTTTGGGTTATTACTTTCCTGTACCCCTCCCCCCACCCCGCAACTCCTGTGATGCTGTTAGGTTTCACAATAAGTATATCATAAAAACATTTCACTGGCAGCCTGAAAAAGATAGTGGAAAGGTCTTACCAAATGTAAGTTAAATAACAAATTGCAATAAGCAACAATTCACCAGTTAGATGGCTTAATCTGAAGACTGATGATTTATTCAGCATTTGGTAGAAGCCAGGGTTCAAATCCCACTTATTCTTATCTTGGGAAATCACTTCAACCTCCATTACTCTAAGTATATTCCTTAGATTTTAAGTCCCTTTGGCCAGAGAAATCTGACATACTTGAATGTAACTCACATGAGTTTAGATTTGGAAAGGTGAGTACTTATATATAACATCTAAATTCATATTTGGCTGCCGGTACTTACATAACAAGGTATAAGCTCAGCCTACACAAGTAGGGGTGGTGGGTGTGGGGATAGTTCATCCTAGAAATTTCATTAATATCCTTTGCATTGTGATGATATAAGTTTGTGAACAGACTTTTCCAAATTTATATTCTCTCCTGTTTGAATGTATGTTTATTAAATAAAAATTCTGGAACTAAAAAAGAATGAAATTTCCAAAATATAAAATAAAACGTTACTCATTCAAGAAGCCACAGAACTACCTTTCATCGCAGAAATGAGGAAGAAGTACCTGAAAACCAACGAACTCAGAGATGCTTCTTTTTTCACTATGGTATGTGCTATTAAGGTATGAACTTAATAATAAGAAAAATGGCTGAATGATTTAGGTTCACTGGATATCTCAACATCAAATTTAATGCAAAATGGAAATTAAAAAAAAAAAAATCTGCTGAATACTGCAGAGTTAACATCAAAATCATTAAGGGCCCCTTTTACGAAGTTGTGCTAGCGTTTTTAGCGCACACATCGGATTAGTGCGTGCTATAGTGTGCGCTAGCTGAAAAACTACCGCCTGCTCAAGAGGAGGTGGTAACGGCTAGCACACTATTCTGCGTGTTAAGGCCCTAACGCGCCTTCGTAAAAGGAGCCCTAAGTATCATTCAATATTTACTCTTTCTTTAACACCCTGAAAGCAAAACTCCAAGCTTTGTACTGAAGAAATGGCTTCTGGAATGTTAAAGGAGCTCTGCCAGTTCTTGGCTATATTTTGAAGAATGGAATGGAGTTAACTTTCAAAGAAGTTTTAAAATTACAGATTTTTGTGACCACGCCAATAGCATCTGCACAAGCAAGAGCAATGCTTTTCTATGCTGAAGAGAATAAAGCACTTACTTAATAAGTACCATGAGCCGGAAAAGGATAAATGCTCTAGCCATGCTTTCAAATGTGATCCTGCAAATGGCACATTTTGCTGAAGATAAAAACAGGATATCTTTCAAAGTCAGACATTAGCTGGTCTTAGAAAAACAAATGACATTTTAAAAATGGATCTCTTCAGAATTTGTAGTATTTCTCCAAAGCCCTCCCCAATCTAAACTGATTAATTGGTAGCTTGCACTATTTTCTTCTCTGCAATAATGTTTCATAGAAAGGGTCCTATTTCTGATGCTTATGACGAAGTATAAAAAAGGGGTATTGTGAGACTCAAAAGGTGAAAGTGAGAAATATGTAGAGGCTGATGAGGAAAATGCAGAACGTATTAATAAATATATATATATATATTTTTACAGACCAGACTTATTGGGCTTTTAAAAAAACTTTATTTCGTTTTTAATGCCAACAAAAAGTGCAATACAATTGATATACAAATAATGATAAGCAACCAAGCACTTATAATCAATCAGTATCTATACAAAAGATAAAAATTCCCTCCCCATCCATCATTACCATCAAGAATGATACCAAAACAAAAGATATACCCCCCTCCCTCCCGCTCCCACTCCCCTGGATGTGTGGGTGAAAAACAACAGAAAATAAAGATAAAGAACAACTATAACAAATCTACAAAAGACGTCAATGGACCCCCAAACTAATTTGAATATCTTATTATGCCCCAGCATGTCAGCATTCATTTTCTCATATTTATAAGTTAAACATAAGCTCGCCCACTATTTAGTGTTCACTGAGGAAGGGCCAAGAGTAGTACTACAAAAAACAAATATGAATGAAAGTTTCCAAGTTTATTCTATATTTGATATGCCAACCATCAGTGCGTAACTGGTCGGTTTACAATATTAAAATTAAGGTGCATTAAAAAAAAAAAAAAGGGGAACCTTGAATGATTTACAATACTAAAATTAAGATGCATTTTTAAAAAAGGTGAACCTTGAATGATTTTCAGAAGACTGTCTGTGAAGAGTTAAACTAAAAGTAGACATGGTGATGGGGCCAGAAGGATATATCTGAATATACTAAAAGAATTTACAGGAGTTCTGGTGGCCTTGCTGTTTGACTCCTTCAATATTTCTTTAAGTTTGGGAGTGGTCTTGGAAGACTGGAAATGAAAGGATGTGGTTCCTCTTTTCCCTTATTACATTACAATAGTGATTTCTATTCCGTCATTACCTTGCAGTTCAAGGCGGATTTCAAAAGGAGTTATCTGGCCATTTCCAGAGGAATTGAAAAGTAGAGCAGGCTGCTTCAGAGAATTGGGATGAGTCTTGCGGTGTTAGTTTGTCTTCAAGGATTTCTTGACTAGCATGGTTTTTATTTCTTTTCTGAACGATTTGTAGTCTGGGGGTCGTTATCAGCAAATTGAAGAGTTGGTAGTCTAGTTTTGCTGCTTGTGTGGCTAGAACGCCATCATACAGTTTTTTTCGTTTGACGCCCCTGATTGGGGGATGCGTGAACAGTTTGCGGGTTCTCCTATGTCTGGTTGAGGTAGTTTGGATTACCCATCTAGACTACCGTAATGCTTTGTTCCATGGTCTTCCCATTCATTGCTAAAACAACTTCAACCACACTCTCAAAAAGTTTACAGCACAGTAAACACATAAATCATGCAAAACATGAATGGGGCTGTTTGAAAGATACTTATATTTTCAGTGGGAATATGGCGAACGAAACCTCTAAGCGAACAACTTAAAAGGCTTTTACTGTGAAAATTACCACGAGGTAGGAAAAAGCCTCAGATCCCCTCCTCCACCAAACCAACTGCTAAGGTTGTAAACAAGGGGAGGCTAAGCAGGGTAAACTTAAATCACTGGCATAAAAAAACCTCCTCTTTTAATGTTTCACTAAGGGAAAGCCTTGTGCAATGCAAAGGGTTCTCCAATTTACCAACAATTCACTGGGAAAATAAATATCTATTGGCAACTAATGCTCAAATAGTTACAATGGAGCAATGCTCATCTGAGTTGAAAAAAAGCACACCACACATCGACGATGGCCAGCATTTTGCTTCTAATAAGATGCCGCAGGACATAAAGGTGGTTAATCCTAAAAAACATAATAAGAATACTTAAATTACTTAGCTTCAATGGAAAATCTTTTCCTCCTCCTCTGACAGAAGCAAGCCCTGATGTACTTACACTGGAGCTCCGGGTTAAAACATGGCGGCTCCTCAAACACAGAAAGTGGAAAATGCCCCGCCTATTTAACTTCTACACTGCAGTTTCAACTGTGATTGGATGCAGCTGAACATGATGTAATCTCAAGATTTAATCACAGAATTCAAAGCAGTAATTTCGAATTACAACAGATGATGCCATTCTGTTCTGGAGTTTAACCCCTCAGGTTCTTCAGTCTCCAAAGTAGAAATCCAAAATAATTCTCTCCGCAAGAGTAATTGTTGTCTATTCAAATGACTCACAGGAATATGATCCACTGCACAGCATCTCAGGTCTTGGAAGGTATGATTGTATTCCAGGCAATGGGAAACAATAGGAGCTTGCACTTTGGTAGTATTCAGGCAGCTTTTGTGTTCAGTAATCCTTACTTTAAGAGACCTTGCAGTCTGGCCCACATATATCTTCGGACAAGGACTTATTATTAAATACTAGTCTTATAGCCCGTTACATTAACGGGTGCTAGAATATATGTGTATGTGTCTGTCTTTATTTTTTTTCTCTCTCCTTAGCCGCTTTCTGTATTTCTGTCTTTCTTTCTTTCTTTTTTTTTTCCCTTGGCTGTCCACCACCACCCCTTGCCTGCTCCCCCTGTCCATTCTCCCTTCCTTTTACCTCCCCTGTGTCCTCCACCACCCCATCACTGCTCACCTTATCCAGCAGCAGCCCTTCTCCCTTTGTTTTACCTCCCCCCTGTCCATCATCACCTCCTTCCTGCTCCCCCTGTCCATCAGCACCTCTTCCCCTGTCCATCAACTCCTTTTTCCTGCTCCCCCTGCCCAGCAGTATGCCTCCGTTCCTTTTTCTGCCCCTCCATTTCCCTGTGCTGCAGCATTTCCCTCTCACCCCACTTCCCTTTGACTAAGAAGGTAAGGGGGAAAATAAAGAGACACCCTGGACCATGGAAGCAAAGGGGGGGGGGAGAGAGAGACATCCTGGACCAAGGAAGGAGGGAGGGAAAAACAGACAGATGCTAGACCAAGGAGGGAGAGATACATATACCTTGGACCAAGGAGGGGGGACAGAGAGATTCCTTGAAGTAAGAAGGGAAGAAGAGAGAAATCCTAGACCAAGGGGAGAGAGAGAGAGACCCTGGATCATGAAAGGAGAGAAGGAAAGAAAAGAGATGCTAGACTATGGAGGGGGTAGGGGGAGGGGTTCAGGTGTGGTGGTTGCATGAGGAAAGGAAGAGATAGAAGAGAAAGTGAACTTGGGAAGGTTCAGGAAAACAGCAAAGAGATGCTGGGTATGGAGGAAGCATAGAAATAGGGACACAGAGAGGCAATACTGGACACAAAGGGAAGAATAGTGGCACAGAGGGGAATGCTGGACAGAGTAAGATAGAGACACAGAGAAGAGATACTGAACATGTGGTAGGCTAGGGAAAGAGATACAGAGGGAAAACATTGAATGGATAGGGATGCAGAGGATAGATTTATAATTAATTGCTGTTGCCGGCTTCAGGTCTTCCTCTTTGACGGGTCCTGTCTTCATGAAAACATGAAGTAGGCAGGACCTGCCAGAGAGGAAGGCCTGAAGCTGGCAACAGTAGCGAATTTTAAACACTGCTGCTACCCAAAGAAGCCAGGCCTTAACCACAAAGCTGGGGGGGGGGGGGTGGAGGGTTTTAAAAAGGTACAGCGGCGGTGGTGGTGGGGGTTTGAAAAGCCATCGGCCGTGAAGTATGCCGCCTGCATACTTCACGGCCGACGGCTTTTCAGAACTTTAAAAACTTGCCTGTTTTATTTTTAAATGCTGTCCGGGCTCAGCCGCCGCGGCCTGCAGCTGCCGACAGCCGCCGCGGCTGACATCCGCCTCGGGGGAGGAGAGAGAGAGCTTCGCGCGTATGCGCACTTCTACCTGCGATGCCCTACAGTGCACGGAAAACAGAACACGCAGATGGAGTGCGCATGCGCGGCTAGCGTTTTATTTTATTAGATACCACAAAGTCTGTTAAACAGGTGGTGTCAAACCGAATGGGGAATATCCTGCCCGTAATCAGGTGTATAAAACTTTCAGATAGTTCCATAGTAATGGCGCATACTTGACAAGTGTGGCAGTTAAAGTGACTACCTGAAGACTGATGGTGTTGTCTACGGGCAAAACAATCAGAGGGACTCAACAACTCCTTAAAATTTTTTTGTCTCGAATAGGCCATTTAGAGATGACAGTCAATAAAAGCGAGATCACTGCTTAAAATGTCCCAATGATGACGTAATGACCGAACTACTCGTTTTATCGCTGGTGAAAATTCAAGTATACATGTGACAGCTTGCAAATCTGAGGAATGTTCTCTGGGCATTAATAATAGGTCCCGATCAACATGTTTAGCCCGTTTATAAGCTTTCCTAAGGACCTGTTGAGGGTAACCTCGATCACGTAGGCGCTGAGAGAGACCTTTTCTTTGTCTTCAAAATTCCCCAGAAGTAGAACAAATGCGCCTAAAACGCAGGAACTGGGAAGTAGGTAAACTTTGTTTAAGTGGCAAAGGATGGTTACTTGAGAAATCCAAAAATGTATTTCTATCAGTACTCTTGTGGAAAACAGTGGTCACTAATTCTTGGCCCTGTCTATTAAGGGAGACATCTAAAAAAGATATCATATTAGGATGAGCATTTATATCAAACTGTATTTTATGGTGTCATGCATTGAGCCAGTTATAGAATTCAATTGATGATATTTTTAGGCCTGGACAGGTACTTATGAAACTCTTATTGAGTTCTATAACTGGCTCAATGTATGACACCATAAAATACAGTTTGATATAAATGTCCAACAATCCAGTGCCAGACCTTGCCATTTTCAAACCAGAAAAACATCTCTATTTTTGATTTGAAAATCACTCTATTTTACACAGTTTGTGCTCAGTTCTCGCAGGAAGCGGTGCGGGACCAGGCAGGTAGCCTGGTGCGACACTATGCCATGAGAGAAAGGGAGGCAACCGCGTCAGCCGGCAGTTCTGGGAGGAAGCGGCAGGAACCATGCAGCCAGCCAGCCTTGGCCGCAAATAGAAGTTAAAAAAAAAAAAAAGATACGCGCGAGGGGCCGGCAGGGAGGAGGAAGAGGGCCAGGGCCTCCCTGTCACCTGCCAACCAGATGAGGGCACCACATCCAGCGAGGGAGGGCGGCCGCATTAAAAATAGGTAACCGGGGGGGAGGGGTGCTTTGGGTATTCGCTCCATATGACGCACCCTAATTTCCGCCCACTTTTGGGGGGAAAAAAGTGCGTCTAATGAAGCGAAAAATATGGTAATTGATTTCAAGTTGCTTTCTGAACCATTTAGAGTATAAGTCATTACTTTTATGAGTAATATTTTTAAGAATAGCAAAGGGACCAAATACCAAAACTACAGATAAGTTGATGTGAAGCAACTGAAATATCTAAAAATGGCTGCCAGTGAGTTACACATTCAATACAAGATTCTTCTGCTAATACATATCATTTTGTTTAGGTATGCCTTTAAAGTAATCCCATATGCATATTCCAACTTCCTTTTCATGCTCAATACAGTCACAGTGTATGAATCAATTGGCCTTGCCTTCAACTCTTTCATTTTGGTTTTTTATATCTAGGCCCTCACTGCTTGAATCTTCTTCTGCCCAAGTTGAACTCGTACCTTTTTTACTAGTAGCTAATAAGAACATAAGAATTGCCGCTGCTGGGTCAGACCAGTGGTCCATCATGCCCAGGAGTCCGCTCATGCGGTGGCCCTTAGGTCAAAGACCAGTGCCCTGAGACTAGCCTCACCTGCATATGTTCTGGTTCAGCAGGAACTTGTCTAACTTTGTCTTGATTCCCTGTAGGGTGTTTTCCCCTATAACAGCCTCCGGAAGAGCGTTCCAGTTTTCTACCACTTTCTGGGTGAAGAAGAACTTCCTTACGTTTGTACGGAATCTATCCCCTTTTAACTTTAGAGAGTGCCCTCTTGTTCTCTCTACCTTAGAAAGGGTGAACAACCTGTCTTTATTAATTTCAAACTGAAACTCAATATGGAAAAGACCAAACTTTTCTTGGCTAGTCCCAACGACAAACTAACAAACTCATTGCTTCATCTTAATGGTCATGACTACCAGATTATTAAATCTATCAAGATTCTGGGAGTCACACTAGACCGACATTTAATACTAGCAGAACACATGAACTTAGTGGTACAAAAATGCTTTTTTACATTGTGGAAATTAAGAACCATAAAAAATTATTTTGATCCTTTATCGTTCAGACTATTGGTGCAGGCATAAGTTTTATTTATTTTAGACTATTGTAACATCATCTATTTAGGAGCACCTAAAAAAATTCTAAGGAAATTAAAGATAATTCAGAATACAGCTGTTCGATTGATTTTTGGTTTAAAAAAGAACAATCATATTAGTCCATATTATCGTTTACTTCATTGGCTGTCTTTGGAGGCAAGAGTATTATTCAAATTTTCCTGTATCTGCTTTAAGCTGATATCGGGATTGTTTCCAGCTTACCTTTTTCCTCATTTTGTGTTGCATAGACCATCAAGAGAAACTAGAAACTTCTACTTATTTGCTTAACCAAAAATTAATGGGTGTAGATATAAGACCTTCTTAGATAGGACCCTAGCATATCAAGCTGGTAGGTAACAATCTTGGTTAGGTAAATGTATTCAGCAAGCTATGTTATCCTATTGCAGTTTTTGGAAATTAATTAGGACCACTTTGTTCAATAAGTTTATTACTTAGTGAGTTTTATTATTAAAATTCTATTTTACAACTATTTGTATTTTTTACTGTATTATTGTATTTCACTGATTGTCCAGCTCTTTTTAGCATAAACCGCCTAGAACTTTTGATTATGGCGGTATAAAAGAAGTTATTATTATTATTATTACTAAGGGCTCCTTTTACGAAAGCGCAGTAGCGGTTTAACGCGCGTAATAGCACATGCTAAACCACCGGCTGTGCTAGCCGCTACCGCCTCCTCTTGAGCAGGCGGTAGTTTTGTGGCTAGCGTGGGGGTTAGCGCATGATTAAAAGTCACGCGCATTAAAGCCGCTACCGCGGCTTCGTAACAGGAGCCCTAAGTCTTTTCCCTTCATTATCTTGAATGTTTCGATCATGTCCTCTCTCAGTCTCCTCTTTTCAAGGGCTAAATTTCTCTAATCTCTCACTATACGGCAACTCCTCCAGCCCCTTAACCATTTTAGTCGCTCTTTTCTAGACCCTTTAGAGTAATACTGTTGTCTTTCTTCATGTACGGCAACCAGTTTTGGACACAGTATTCCAGGTGGGGGGGCGAACCATGGCCTTCTCCGATCTGTTCATGATCTCCTTCTTAATCATTCCTAGCATTCTGTTCGCCCTTTTCACTAGGCGTTTTCCTATTCCTGGAGAATTCACAATCTAATTTTGTACCTGAGGTAGTGGAGGGTTGAGTAATTTGCCCAAGATCACAAGAAGCAGCAGTGGAATTTGAACTGGGATCCTCTGGATGTCAAGCCCAGTGGTCTAACCACCAGACTGCTCCCTCCATTCCAGCACCGAATATTGATTTAAACTGTGATAACTTTAAGATCATGTTGAAAACCCACTTGTTCACTTCGGCACATGGGACTGTGTAGTGGCTTTGGTACAGCTGGGCCCAATCTTGCTGGTGAGATTTCTTCCTTTTGATGTTTTGCTCTTTGATCATTATATTTCTTTTCCCTTTTTTAGATTAGTTGGTATTGTAAACCATTCTGTTGTGCGAAATAGTGGGATGCTCAGTATACCCTTCCCAACAAAAAACAAAAAAGCAAAACAAAACACTAAGCTGAACTAGAAATATATAATGCTAAAAAAATGGTGTGACTTATTTCATTCACATGATTATTTGTCTATAGTTCCGTAACATGCATGTACATAAAGGCACATCATAGTAACAAAAATAAATGAAAACGTATGGCAGTTTTACCTAGGAGAGCTTGCTTATCTTGCTCCATGTCAGGTTTTGTGGAACACTGACAAGATCGAAGAACTATCACCCCTCCAAGCACACCATCTTCACTGGCTAGAAAAGGAGAACCTGGAGAAAATGTCATTGATTTAAAATAGATTCTGTTTATTTTTAAGGAAAGATAAAGCAGCAAGTAAAAAATTGTATATATAAATTATAATGATTTATTCAGGTCAGCTTCACTGTTTAACAAAGATAATACGATACATTACAATACTTCTCAGGTACTGGCTATGAATGCAAAAGAAAATACCAACAGCTTTTCTATTTATTTAATTCTGGTAAGAATGCATATTATCCTGCAGCAAATACAGTAAATAGATGAGATCTAGAAGGCTTAAAGGGCTCAATTTCAAAGCAATTAGACATACAAAATACCATAGAAATCTATGTTACTTTGGGTCTCATTTTCGAAAAAGAAAAACATTTAAAAAGTGGCATAAAAGTGCAGATAGACATTTTTCTCACCATTTACAGTTTGATGCTGTTGACAAAAGAAAGAAAACTGGACACGTTCACTGAATAACAAAAATCATTCTAACATGAATTTAATAACTTGTCATTCTGGCACAAACTTAGAATACCAGGCAATGCATTTTATAGTTTTACGCCAGCCACAGATATCATTGATGCTCCGATCCTAGAAGGACACATATATAGTTTAAAAAATCTAACATATGTTATCATGGAACTTTAAATCCACTTTAAATCTTGCTAAATGCTGCGAAATGAAGTTTCACAGAGTCTTACCCTCCTCCTATCCTCTTGGTGAGATATTTGCACTAATGGCCACGTTTCATCTTGGCTTTCTTCATTTTCTCAAAATCATTTTTTTCCATTTATCCCAGGATTTCTTTCTATTTGCCTCCTGTCCTTTAGTGTTTGATCATGTTCTGCAGGGCTCCATACTGGCCCTGCTACTTTTTAACTTGTTCCTGAGCGCTTTTAACCTCACATAAAGAGCACAGTATAAGCAGATACTATTATGTAAAGGACATCCAGTTGCTTGCATATACCAATCCAGCTGCCCCCAACCTTGAGGTCCTCAAATCCTACCTTGATGCCATGGTTTAATGGCCTTCAGATCATTATCTAAAATTAAATCCCACTAAACAAAGCTACTGCTATGTTGATCAAAAGTGGGTCTTTAATTGCTAATCTAAGTCCGCTGTTCCTGAGTTTGCCAGTCTCTCGCAGATTCCATTAACAATTTAGGAATTCTTTGCAACCAGCATCTGTAGAAGAGACCTTAAATTTCAGCAGTCATAGGCCATCTTTCTACACCCTCAGGTGCATCTGTTCTATTTTTTGGATTCTCACGCACACACACTACTTCTTACTCTGTTATAGTAATCCAGGTTAGAGATAACCAGAATTAATAATTTCAGAACTGAGATGTCTTCAAACTATTCAGGATATCTCAGTCAAGTTATTCTATAATGCTTGCAAATTTGATCAGGTAACACCAGTGTTTAATTTGGGGGGTGGGGGGGAAATGGCCTGGAACGCAATTCCACAACTTATTTTCAGAATCCAATGCAGCAAGGGAATTATGCTCTATCCTCTCCTTTCCAAGTAGCCTACAGAGAAGAGGAAGATAGGTGGTGAGCCTGGAGCAGAGCACCAAAAAAATCACTACTCCTAATCCAACCCTTCTTCTCTTGTTGCTCCTGGCCCACCCAAGCCTCTCTTGGCTCCACAGTCCCACTTATCTATAAATTAAGCCCTGGGTAACACCCCTGCCTGTCAAGTATCACTGGCTTCTGGTAGCTTATACAGTAAGATTTAAAATCCTAACCTTGTTACATAAGGCCTTTTATCCTGGTATTCCACATTATTTATCTTATCTTCTTATCCTGTTAGGTCTTTGATCTCAACATGGCAACCTCTTGTTGATTCACCCCTGTCTCCCATGCTCGTCTGGATTCAACAAATGGTCTGCCTTTTTTGTTGTTGTTGCTGCTGCTTCACTCTGGAATTCCTTACCAGCTTATCTTTGCCTCAAGATCTTCTATAAGAAATTTAGCTCAGATCTCAAAACTTTCTTCTTCGAAGCAGCTTTTGAAGGTTGGGCTGAGGGATGCTGTGGCTGACTGCATGATACATGGTGACTTAACCACATGCATATGTCATCCCACCCCATGTTTTCAATTTTATTAACCTAATACCAGGTTATTCTATATTGTTATTCATCCATTCCTTCTGTTTGTCAAGTCTCTCCTAGGGTCCATGCAGTTACCCGATAATATTTAAAATGTTACAATACTTTTATTCTATACTGTTTACTGTGTTAGTTTTTTCTTTTGTGGAATGCTTTGCTGTTTTCTGTATGAAGGGTGGTGTATCAAGTAGCTGAATAAACAAAGATGTGACAAAACCATTTCACTAAATTCTTACCAGTAAATACACATCAGAAGTAAAGCTTTCTTTCGGATGTCATATTATCATGCACTCCTGCTAGCAACTTAACATTCTACTTGCCCAATCAGTACAAGTTATTTTAATTTTTATTCAAGATGGAATACAAGGTAAGCACATTTAAAAGATTTTGGAAGAAATAGAAAAATAATAAAATTAACTATCTGGTTCATCCACAAAAGCTAATAGTTTAGGATAATGGGAGAGGTTTCCATCATTTAATCCTGGGATATAATATCGTGTAAATGTGGGAATGATGAGGTAATCATGATTTAAGGAACTCTGACTAATTGCACATTATGGAGACTATTCAGGGTTCAGTACAACAAAACAAAGAGCTTGATTTCCTGCATCTTGTATCTCAATCTGTGTCTGTGGAAAAAAAAAAAGCTGAGCTAAGCAGGTCCAAAGATTTCTGAATTTGGCTAGCAATGCCAGAGCACAGAGCAGTAAATGTAACGACTAAGATTCAATTTTCCTGACTATTACCTCCATCTGTTTAACATTCAGCTGAAAGATCATTAGGGGAGAAACTTCAATATTATTTATTTATTCATTCATTTTATACTGTTCTCTCACAGGGGCTCAGAACGGTTTACATGAATTTATTCAGGTACTCAAGCATTTTTCCGTATCTGTCCAGTGGGCTTACAATTTTTCAAATTTACCTGGGACAATGGGGGGATTGAGTGTCTTGCCCAGGGTCACACGGAGCAGCGTGGTTTTGAACCCACAATCTCAGGGTACCGAGGCTAAAGCTTAACCACTGCACCACACTCTTCCTTCATTTATTTTATTTATTTATTCAATTTTCTATACCGTTCTTCCAGGGAAGCTCAGAACAGTTTACATGAATTTATTCAGGTACTTAAGCATTCATCCTGCTTGCCGCTGAGGATCTGTGGGTTAAAGCTTGAATGAGGAGGGTAAAAGATGCACTAAAAGAAGTTCATCTGAATAAGAGTTTGAAGAACATCCTCATTTATATATTTTCTGACAGAGAGATTAGAGAAACTGGGCCTCTTTTCCCTTGAAAAGAGGAGAGGGAACATGATCGAAACATTCAAGATAATGAAAGGGAATAGACTTAGTAGATAAAGACAGGTTGTTCACCCTCTCCAAGGTAGGGAGAACGAGAGGGCATTCTCTAAAGTTAAAAGGGGACAGATTCTGTACAAACATAAGGAAGTTCTTCTTCACCCAGAGAGTGGTGGAAAACTGGAACGCTCTTCCGGAGGCTGTTATAGGGGACAACACCCTCCAGGGATTCAAAACAAAGTTAGACAAGTTCCTGCTGAACCAGAACGTATGCAGGTAAGGCTAGTCTCAGTTAGGGCACTGGTCTTTGACCTAAGGACCGCCGCGTGAGCGGACTGTTGGGCACAATGGACCACTGGTCTGACCCAGCAGCGGCAATTCTTATGTTCAACATCAAGTAGTTTGTTTCAAGCTATACTTGGTTATCATGTCATCTTATCAGTATAGACAGACTAGCTAGCAACACTCAAGAGTAGAGAAACAGCCTAATAGTTAGTTTCAGTGGCGTATCTAGTATATTTGACACCCAGGGCGATCATTTTTAACACCCCCCTTCTCTATCCAAAAATCTCTTTTTAGTAATAACCCACGAGTCACACAAGGGTGCACCTAGGAAAAGGTAGCATCTAAAACACTGCAGTGAGCACTAGAATATCAATACGCCCATTGTAAAACTAAACAAGCCAAACTGATACAGATGGAGTCTGCAGTCAATGCTAACAGAAAAATCATATTCTTTTCATACACAGAGCACAGATACACACCTGCACCCAATATGGAATAAGTAATCACAAACTAAATAGAAATATTTTACTGTCCAATATTAGAGATTGTAATGAGGTGACTATTTCAACTTGATCTCAGCCAAGTCAGCCTTTGTATTCTTTATTCATTTTCCTTGATTCCGTTAAGTTAGATCTTGGATCCCGTTAATTGGGGACTAGAGATAAATTTAAGCATTTATTGTTTCTTTATATAATTAATTTTCTATGTATTATCTCATGTTTAAAGCTTTCTGTACAAGTTTATATGTAATTGTTTTAATATGAAAATGATAAATAAAGAAATATTTTACTGTGTAAGCACTTCTTTGGGGCAAGGTATGAGAATGCTTGAATTTTATGCTGTGTGTTATGTAGATGTGTGCTTGTTTTTATTGAGTATGCTCTTTGCTGTAAACTTTGGTATTGCTTGTGATTTGCCTTTATATTCTGTTTGTAATGTTGTTTTGAGTTTATTTTTATTGAGTATGTATTTTTGTTCCTCGCCTAGACTTGTGGATATGCGAGTTATACATTGTTTCAAATAAATAAATAAATATGTAGACAAAGGTTAGTCCTTTCTTTATGGAAATGATATATAATTTCATTTATTCCATATGCACTGTGCTTCCATATTTTGTAATATTTTTTGCTGGGGGTTTTTTTCTCTCTGCTCTTTATATGCTTAGGTTCAAATATGTTGAGCATTTATTGTACTTATGCTTTATATTTCTTTAATAAAATGTCTTGGGGGAAAAAAAAGAACATAAGAATAGCCTTACTGGGTCAAACCAATGGTCCATCAAGCCTAGTAGCCCTTTCTTGCGTTGGCCAATCTAGGTCACTAGTACCTGGCCAAAACCCAGGGCAAGCAGCGACTTCTCTCATGTCTTTCTCAATAACAGACTATGGACTTTTCTTCCAGGAAATTGTCCAAACCTTTCTTAAAACCAGCTACACTATCCACTCTTACCACAACCTCTGGCAATGCGTTCCAGAGTATTCTCCGAGTGAAAAAATATTTTCTCCTATTGGTTTTAAAAGTATTTCTGTGTAACTTCATTGAGTGTCCCCTAATCTTTGAGTGAAAAAAAAAAAAATCGATTCACTTGTACCCAGTGTTCCCGCTAAGCTGCGTTGGCCTGCCTCCGTCCAAATGAGGCGGGCCCGCCCCTCCCCTCCCCTGCCTAACCCACAGGATCCTAGGGCCTGATTGGCCCAAGCACCTAAGGCCCCTCCTATAGCGGGAGTGGCTTTAGGTGCCTAGACCAATCAGGCCCTAGGATCCTGTGGGTTGGGCAGGGTAGGGGCGGGCCCGCCTCATTTGGACGGAGGCAGGCCTGCTGGCCAGACGAGCGAGGAGCTGTCCGGTCCAACTTGAAAAGTAAGACTAAGGGGGTTCCGGGGTGGGAGGGTTCGTTGGGGGGGGGGGTCCAGCAGGAGGGGTTGGGTACCCTCCTGCCGGCGATCTTAGGGGAGGCCATTGGGAGGCAGGGGAGGGGAGGGGGGGGGCGGGCCCGCCTCATTTGGACGGAGGCAGGCCTGCTGGCCAGACGAGCGAGGAGCTGTCCGGTCCAACTTGAAAAGTAAGACTAAGGGGGTTCCGGGGTGGGAGGGTTCGTTGGGGGGGGGGGTCCAGCAGGAGGGGTTGGGTACCCTCCTGCCGGCGATCTTAGGGGAGGCCATTGGGAGGACCGGCAGGAGGGGTTGGGTACCCTTCTGCTGCGATTGTCGGGAGGGCCGTTGGGGGGGTCTACAGGAGGGGTTGGGTGCCCTCCTGCCGTGATCGCTGGGGGGAGGGGAGACTTGCAGCCGTAGCCGCGGTCACTATGCTAATCACGGCAGCATTTAAAGTACATGTCGTGTTTGTTTTTGCATTGCTAGCCCCAGGGGTGGTGGAAGATTAGTGATTGAAAAACTGTATGAAAAATAACTATTTTAAATTTAGTGATCAAAATGTGTCAGTTTTGAGAATTTTTATTAATTAATTTTTTCTCTGCGTGTTTTGTTTTTGTATAGTTATTAACTAATATTTAACTAAGTTTTAAAGTTTTAAAGAATGTTTCCTTTATACGTAAATAAAGAAAAGTGAATGGGATTGCAGTGGCGGTGACGGGGCGGTGAATGGGGTGGCAGTGGCGGTGACGGGGCGGTGAAGAGGATGGTGAGACGGGGACGGGGCGGTGACGGGGTTGGTGAGACGGGGACGGGGCGGTGACGGGGATGGTGAGACGGGGACGGGGCGGTGACGGGGACCAATTTTTTCACCGTGTCATTCTCTAGGAGGGACTTTGACATCTCTGGTCTACGATGACACCCAGATCCTTTTTTTGAGCGCTAACCCCAAGTTGGACCCTAGCATCTGGTAACTGATTTGGGTTATCCTTCCCAATGTGTATCACTTTGCATTTGTCCACATTAAATTTCATCTGCCATTTGGATGTTCAGTCTTCCAATTTTCTAAGGTCTGCTTGCAATTTTTCACAATCTACATGCATTTTAAGAATAAGAAAATACCATATTATTGACCTAATCTATTTTTCAATTAGCTTTCAGAGGCCATATCCTCTTTACTCAGGTCAATACAGGATACTGCTGTTACGGTAGCCTGTCCTGACCTGAGGAAGGGGGTTTTGGTCTCCAAAGGTTAGCAGTCCAAAAAAAAAGACTGCCTTATTTCCATTTTCTCTTTTTAAATGTTTATCAATACATCTATAATACTACATTATTCTAAAGCAACAAAAATGTTCTGCATTTTCTCATTTCTGATTTCAGCTTTCCTCATCTTCTCTTCACTCTCTTCTTTTCATCCAGCATATGTCCTCGCTCTGCCTTCCACATAACATCTGCCCTCTTTCTCTGCCCCTTGCATCCACAGTTCACCCTTTCTCTCTCTACCTCTTCCAACCACTGTCTGCCCTCTTTTCCTTTCATATGGCATCTTCTCTCTTTCTATGCCCCTTCCATAAACTGTCTATCCTGTGCCCTTTTCTCCTTTATGATTCATTTTGGCTTCACCCCTCCCTCATGTTTTGGCATCTCTCTTCTCTTTTCCTTCCTTCCTACCCCCCCATGTTCTGGCACATCTATCTCCTTCCATTCCTTCACCCCCATGCCCTGGCATCTCTTTCTTCTCCTTGTCTTCCATCGCCCCCTCCCCCTCCATGCTCTGGCATCTCTTCTTCTTCCTTTCCCCCTGGTCTGGCATCTGTCTCCTTCCCTTCCTTCCTCCCCCATGCCCTAGCATCTCTCCTCTCCTTCCCTTACATCTCTCCCTTTCCTTCATGCTCTGGCATCTCCTCTCCTTCCCTTATATCTCTCCCTTTCCCTGCATGCTCTGGCATCTCCTCTCCTCTCTTTCCCCCTCCCTCCGTTCTCCATGGTCTGGCATCTCTCTTTTTCTCTCCTTTCCCTTCCCTGGTTTTCCTTCTTCCTCTCCCCCACTTAGATGCCTTTCTTCCTTACCCACTCCTTTCCTCCCAATTGGGTGCACATTTTCCCCTCCCCTGAGATGGGTACCTCTTTCTTTTATCATTGGCAGTGGCAGCTTTCACAACTTGCTGCTCTTGCCGGCTCTGGGTCTTCCTTTCTGCTGGTTCCACCTATTCCCTGCATGACCCAGCAGAGAGGAAGGCCCAATGCCAGCAGAGCAGTGATTTGTGAAGGCTGCTGCTGCCAGAAGGGGAAGAAATTCCTGGACCAAGGCGCCAGACCAGGAAGCACCCTCTTATAGGCTGCCCCTGGGGCAGATCGCCCCCTGCCTCCCCCCCTTGGTTAGTGCAGTGGGTTGAGAAAAAGGGGAACGATGTTTGACTCCCACTTCAACTCCTTTTGACCCTGGTGAAGTCACTTAACCCATCATTGACCCAGACATGAAAAAGGATCTACATGAAAACATGAAAAAGGATCTGCAAAAGTTAGAGGAATGATCTAATATCTGGCAACTAAAATTCAATGCAAAGAAATGCAGAGTAATGCATTTGGGGATTAATAATCGGAAGGAGCCATATATGCTGGGAAGTGAGAGGCTGATATGCACGGATGGGAAGAGGGGCCTTGGGGTGATCGTGTACGAAGATCTAAAGGCGAAAAAACAGTGCAACAAGGTGGTGGCTAATGCCAGAAGGATGCTGGGCTGTATTAAAGAGAGGCGTAACCAGTAGAAGAACGAAGGTGTTGATGCCCATGTACAGGTCGTTGGTGAGACCCCATTAGGAGTACTATGTTCAGTTTTGGATACCGTATCTGGCGAAGGACACAAAAAGGCTTGAAGCGGTCCAGAGGAGGGTGATGACAATGATAGGAGGTTTGCGCCAAAAGACGTATGAGGGGAGACTGGAAGCCCTGAATATGTATACTTTAGAGGAAAGGAGGGACAGGGGAGATATGATTCAGACGTTCAAATACTTGAAAGGTTTTAACGTAGAACAAAATCTTTTCCAGAGAAAGGAAAATAGTAAAACCAGAGGGCATAATTTGAGGTTGAGGGGTGGTAGACTAGAGAGCAATGTAAGGAAATTCTTCTTTAAGGAGAGGGTGGCGGATGCCTAGAAAGTGCTCCCGAGAAAGGTGGTGGAAATGAAAATGGTGATGGAGTTCAAAAAAGCATGGGATGAAAACAGAGGATCTAGAATCAGATAATAATAATAAATATTGAAGAACTAAGGCCTGTACTGGGCAGACTTGCATGGTCTGTGTCTGTATATGGCCGTTTGGAGGAGGATGGGGTGGGAAGGGCCTCAATGGCTGGGAGGGTGTAGATGGACTGGAGTGAGCTTTGACGGAGACTTCAGTAGTTGGAACCTAAGAACAGTATCGGGCAGAGCTTTGAATTCTTGCCCAGAAATAGCTAAGAATAAGAAAAAAAAAAATCCCTACAAACAGGGGAGGGGCAGGGGGGGACAGTCCGCCCCGGTGCAAGCCCTGAGGGGGTGTTCCTGGCCTTGAAGCCATTGGCGTCTGGTTCCCCCCCCCGATGTCCAGTTCTCCCCCCTGGTGTCTGGCATCTGGATTCCCCCCCAGCCCCCCGCACCGTTTACGGTGGAGAAGCAGCCTGCAGCGGGATTGCGATGCCAGCAATCCCTGCGCTGCTTCGGCGCTGCTTCCTCCACCGTGGTCCTACCCCTCCTCTGACGTCAGAGGAAGGGCAGGACCACGGTGGAGGAAGCAGTGCCGAAGCAGCGCAGGGATCGCTGGCATCGTGATCTTGCTGCGAGCTGCTTCTCTATCGGAGTTGGTGCGGGGAGGCTAGGGGGATGAGCGGTCCTTCGGGGTGGGGGGGCGAGCGGTCCTTGTTGATGGGGCAGGGAATCAGGCCTTCAGGGTGGGGCGGGCAGGCAGGCCTTCAAGGGGGAGGACAGGCTTTCAAGGGGGATAGACATGCAGGCCTTCAAAGGGGGGACAGGCCTTCAAAGGGGGGGACAGGCCTTCGGAGGGGATGCAGGCCTTCAAGGGGGGGACAGGCCTTCAGGGGTGGGATGCAGACCTTTAAAGGGGGACAGGCCTTCAGGGGAGGGAGGGCCCTGGTGTAGAAGTAAACGGAGGGGGGGGGGGTCAAAGAGACGTGCATATGCCGGACTTTGGGTGGGAAGAAATAATGGGTCTGAAAATAGAGGAGAGGGAGAGAGATAATAGACCATGGGTTTTAGGGAGGGAAGGAACAGAAAGGGAGAGAAGTTGGACACAAGGGATGGTGTGGAGGGGGGATAGAAATACTGGATAGGAGGGTAGCTGGGAATAGAAAGCGAGAGATGGTGGACCCTGGGGTGGTGGGGAAGGAGGGAGAGATGCTGGATGAAAGGGTAGTTAAGAAAAGATGGATTTGTGGAGGGAGACAAAAAAAGGAAAGATGCCAGACCTCCTGGGGAGGGAAGGGAAACGGAAGGGGAGGACAGAGATGGCAGATGGATGGTTAGCAAGAAGAAAGAAGGAGACCCTGGCAAGCAAGTTATCAGAAGACAACCAGAGCCTGAGACCAACAAGATTTGAAAAATAACCAGACAACAAAAGGTAGAAAAACTAATTTTATTTTCTGTTTTGTGATTACAATATGTCAGATTTGAAATATGTATCCTGCCAGAGCTGGTGTTAGACCGCAAACGTGAGCTAGGATTTAACAGAGAGAGGAAAAGTCATTTTTATTTCTTTATTTTATTTATACCACAACGCCAGTGTGGTTAGGAGAAGCCAAAGGGGGGTGAAAAAAGTATAAAATAAACCCACTAGGATGTTTGAAAAAAACACCCAATTGAGCAGGAAAATTGAATCGAAAAACCAATTCAATAGGCTGAATCGAATCAAATTTTTTTTTTCCTGAATCAGGCAGCACTAGTTTGCGCTACTGTGTTAGACTTTAGGATCTGGGATTGGGGAGAGATGGCATCCTCAGTACTTTATAATGCAAGTGAAATGAGGATTTGGTCAGACTTTTGAAGGGTCAGCAGAAGAAAAATATTGTATAGGCCGGGGACATGAGACAGCAGGAAACGGGAACTTTTCTTCCTTTTATTTTTGTGAATGGCTAGGCTGAGGATGTTAGAGAGTTCAGTTAAAATATGCGCTTTATAAGAAAATATAATAATGTGTTTTATAAAGTTTATAAGCATTGCTGTCCTACCCGGTGAGGTGTTCCTAGTGGTGGTGGTGGTGGCAGCGTGTCAATGTGTTGAGAGGAAGAGGTGGTCTGGGAAATTCTGCTGAGCAACTCTGGGCCCATTTCCACCCCCTAGTTAGTCCACTCCACTCAACTGGTTCACACACTGAGTGGGTCTTTGGGTGTTGTGCCTGGGTAGTTGTTTTGGGATCTCTTCCAGTGGTTTGTCAGTATCTCCTTGTGGTCCAAGGAAGAAAACTTTATTAATCTTAGCATTGACCTTCAGAATATGTTTGTAACAGTGCTGCTTGTGTGGCATTAGGCTATGTAGTGATCGAAAGAAAAAAAACAAACCTTTGCACATTTTTGCACTATATGGTGGGTGTATGAGGAGATTCACATTTCCTGCACAGCTAAGTCCATGTGAAGTTACCTTGTTCTTTCTGTATTTGACATCTAGCAAGGTCTCTGTTTGGAAGGAAAGATTTAAGCTTAAAAATGAAGTGGCCAGAAGTTATGGTAAAAGCAGATACCGTTGCTGGTTTTAAGAAAGGTTTGGACAAATTCCTGGAGGAAAAGTCCATAGTTTGTTATTAAGACATGGGGGAAGTTTCTGCTTGTCCTGGATCGATAGAATGGAATGTTGCTACTCTTTGGTTTTTGACCAGGTTTTGACCAGGTACTAGTGACCTGGATTAGCTACCATGAGAATGGGCTACTGGGCATGATGGACCATTGGTCTGACCCAGTTAGGCTATTCTTATGTTATGTCTCATCTGTAGGGGCCTTTGTTTTAACTTCTTATTTTAATGTATTTTTTTTCTGGGAACTTATCAGTGTTTTTTTTATAATGGGAACAAAAATGGAAGAGAATTAATGTGTGTGGAATGGGGGGGTAACTAATTTATTCTGCTAAATAATTCAATCCATCTCAACTAGACATAGGAGAACTCGCGCACCATTCACATACCCTCCAACCAAAAACATCAAAAGAAAAAACTGTTTGACAACCTCCTAGCCATTCGAGCTGCAACACTCGACCCCCAACTCTAAAACCTATTGACCTCGACCACAGACTACAAAACCTTCAAAAAAGAAATAAACCCCCTTCTATTCAAAAAACACATAAAACCGAACTAACACAATCAGAACTGTCCCAAGCATCACCTGCAACTACTCCATATGTACTTCTGATGTCATGACAATTCAGACATAATTTATGTTATGTTATGTTATGTTTGGAATAATGGTTACATATATGTGGTTCAATAAAAGAAAATTTTCACTGCCTGTTTCTATTCTGACCATTTATTCCGTTTCATGGTTATTATGAAAAATATTTTTTTACATGGGGGGTTTGTGTCAAAAAATGATGAGCCCTGGGTGCCACATACCCTGGGTACGCCACTGCTTACAAATTTTTAGATTGAATCAGGTTGGGCAGACTAGATGGACCATTCGGGTCTTTATGTGCCGTCATCTACTATGTTACACATAAACAGATTGTGAGCTCACTAAGGACAGAAAAAGTACCTGAATATAATGTGTAAACCACTTTAGTTTTGCCACATAAAGGCAGTATATCAAATGCATTACCCTTACCGTTGTTACTTCTTAAGAACATAAGAAGTTGCCTCCGCTGAGGCAGACCAGAGGTCCATCTCGCCCAGCAGTCCGCTCCCACGGCGGCCCATCAGGCCCATTGCCTGTGCAGTGGTCCTTGACTATTCCTATAACCTACCTCTACTGCTATCCCTATAACCTACCTCTACTCCTATCTGTACCCCTCAATCCCTTTGTCCTCTAGGAACCTATCCAAACCTTCTTTGAAGCTCTGTAACGTGCTCCTGCCTATCACAGCCTTTGAAGATGATATAAAACACACAGAACCAATGTTTCATCCAGCTTTTATTCTATTAGCTCAAACTAATGGCGTGTAAAAGCACATTTAAAACACAGATGTAAATGAAGAAAAAAGCTTCCTAAAGGGCATACAATTTTAGGAATGCTAGAATGCTCTCATATTCTATTTATACATAAAAGTTCAAGTAAAATGAACAAAAGGAACTGACCTTTCACATCTCAAAACAATAGGGGGTTCTTCTGCTAAAGATTAGTGCTTTTTATTCCTATGGGTCCTGCTGAAGATAATATGTGCTAATCTTTAGTAAAAGACCCTCTTAGTTCTTTTAATCCAATATACATAAAGAAAAACTAATCCCAGAATCAACTTTTTACTCAGAGGAATGCAACCTCTTCATAATATATTATAAATAATAGAGAGATCAAAATACTTCTTTCACATAAGATAAGCTATTTTATATTTCTGTTCTGCACCCCCTCAATTCATATCTTAAATAACTGAGTACCATAACTTTTCTAACATCAGATATCCATGCTTCTTCACATGTTGGCACTAACCTATCTTTCCACTTCATTGTTATTCTTTGTTTGGCAAATATCAGGCAAAAGCCCTGACATAAATCAGTATTTCCTGTACTGACTGGCGTTCACTCTACCAAACATTCATAACTTGGCTTCAGGTGGAAACTCCCTTCATAATAACTGACAGACGTTTTGTGACTTCCTTCCAAAAATGTATTATCATTGGACACTTCAGGATCATATGCATAACAATGCCAGTAAAAATACAGCATTTGCCACAGTTTGGCAATTGCATTCATCCATCCTGTTTTGCACCATTTTTCAGGGATGCAGTACAAATGGTGAACAAACATATAACAAATGAACTTAATCTCTTTATTTTCTAGAGTTTCTTTAGCATAGCATAAGGCTGTGATCTGTTTTCACAGGTTCATCTAAAATCCAACTGCCATTTTGTTTTCAAACTTGTTAGAAAAGCCAACTGCATATCTCATTGCAGATGCTGATAAAAGCAGCTATTCATTGGCATGTTTCCCTTTTAATCTAGTGAAAGATTATGAACTGAACTCCTAATAAGTGTTCAGTTACATATACAGTTAAATCCCCCCATGTCTTTCTAAAATCTTTGTGCAGACAACAGATCTGAAAAAAGATCTGTTCTCCTGAGTTTCAGCTCATTATGGCCTTTCTTCCAGACACTGAGTATGATTTGATATATGGCTCATCCAGATTGAATAACCTTCTCTCAGATAAGAGACCTTCCTCCCAAGTAGATTCAACATTTCTGACAGTTCAGTAAAAGCTACCAATCATTCTACCAATATAAAATGAATATGCAACTTTCAGGCTTATCTATCAATAAGTGCAAAGAATATAACAGAGGTTGCAGGCTTTAAATATTTAATAGCTTCATAACTGTAAATGAAACAAGCTTATCCACAACCTTTGAAAGGGAAACACTTGCCCCCTGAATGCCTTTCTAGAGATTGTCCATTGTGACAATAGCTGGCTTACATAACCTCTGAAGAATGGCTTGCCCATCATAAATTCCTCTTCTAACTTCTATATCAGGAACCACTGGTTTCTTCCCCACTGCTGGATATTCAGAATAAGAACATAAGCAGTGCCTCTGCTGTGTCAGACCAGAGGTCCATCACGCCCAGCAGTCCGCTCACACGGCGGCCCATCAGGTCCAGGACCTGTATAGTAATCCTCTATCTATACCCTTCTATCCCCCTTTTCCTTCAGGAAATTATCTAATCCCTTCTTGAACCCCAAAACCGTACTCTGTCCTATCACACCCTCTGATAGCACATTCCAGATGTCCACCACCCTTTGGGTGAAGAAGAACTTCCTAACATTGGTTCTGAATCTGTCCCCTTTTAATTTTTCCAAATGCCCTCTCGTTCTTGTAGTTTTCGAACGTTTGAAGAATCTGTCCCTCTCACTTCCTCCATGTCCTTCATGATCTTGTAAGTCTCAATCATGTCCCCTCTAAGTCTCCGCTTCTCCAGGGAAAAGAGCCCCAGTTTCTCTAATCTTTCAGCATATGAAAGGTTTTCCATACCTTTTATCAATCGTGTCGCTCTTTTCTGAACCCTGTCGAGTATCGCCATATCCTTCTTAAGGTACGGTGACTAATATTGGATGCAGTACTCCATATGCAGGCTCACGATCGCCCGATACAACAGCAGGATAACTTCTTTCGTTCTGGTTGTAATATCTTTCTTGATAGTACCCAGCATTCTATTCGCCTTCTTAGAGGCTGCTGCACACTGCGCCGACGGCTTCATTGTGTTGTCCACTATTACCCCCAAGTCCTTTTCTTGGGTACTTTCACCCATTACCAGCCCTCCCATCATATAGCTATACTTCGGGTTTCTGTTTCCTACATGCAAGACTACATTTCTCTACATTAAACTTCATCTGTCATCTCGTCGCCCACTCTTGAAGAAAAGTAGAAGACATAGAGGGGCATAATCAAAAGGGATGTCTAAGTCCGTTTACGTCCATCTCGCAAGTCGTCCAAGGTTAAAAAGAGCTTAAGACACATTTTCAAAAGATACGTCCAACTTTTTTTTACTTTCAAAAATCGTCTAATTATATGTCCTGCCGATCTGATCGTCCAAGCCACTAAATCGTCCATCTTTATACCACATTTCCGTCCAACTGTCTGTCCAAGTCCAAAACGCCTAGAACAAGCCCTGTTGGACATGGGAGGGGTCTGCAAAGTGATGGACTGCACACCCAGACATGCCACCTAAACAGTGGGGTACCTTACAGGGCACTGCTGTGAACTTCACAAAAACGGTGCCATGGCTTCTCCGCCCTACAGCTCCCTTATAGGTTACAATGAGCCCCCCAAACCACCTCCAGAATCCCCTAGACCAGCGATGGCGAACCTATGGCACGCGTGCCAGCTGTGGCACGCGAAGGCCTTGCAGCTGGCACGCGGGAAGGTCCGCAATAGAGAGCTGCACGGGACGCGGGGATCCCGTGGGGACGCCTCCGAGGGTCGCGGGGTTCCTGCGGGGCTGGATGTACTAAGTCGCGCGGCTTTTCTCCCTATCTGCTCTGCTTGCAGCACAGAGCCGAACGGAAGTCTTCCCGACGTCAGCGCTGACGTCGGTAAACAAAGCCCTCCCTCCCTTCGACGTCTGCGCTGACGTTGGGAAGACTTCCGTTCAGCTCTGTACTGCAGGCAGGGTAGGTAAGGAGGAGTAGCCTCGCGGCTCAAGTGGCTTCCAAGGGAGAGGGGCGGTCCGCCCCGCCCCGCCCCGTGTGCAGCACAGCCGGCCAGGTCCCCTTACGTTTGTGGCGCTAACCCGACAGACCGACAACAGCCCCGGTCTGACAAACCTCCCTGCCCTTAACCGCGAACCTAAATTACCTTCTTACAGCAGCTGTAAGAAGGAAATTTAGATTCGCAGTTAAGGGCAGGGAGGTTTGTCAGACCGGGGCTGTTGTCGGTCTGTCGGTTGCGGAAGCGCCACAAACATAAGGGGACCTGGTCGGCTGTGCTGCACCCAGGGCGGGAGAGAAGGAGGGGGGAGAAGGACGCTGAAAGCACTGGGGAAGACAAAGGGGTGAAGAAGGACGCTGAAAGGCCATGGGGAAGACGGGGTGGGGGGGGGAAGGACACTGAAAGCATTTGTGGAAGACAGAAGGGGGAGAAGGACGCTGACAGGACATGGGGAAGACGAGGGGGGAGAAGGACGCTGAAAGCACATGGGGAAGACAAAGGGGTGAAGAAGGACGCTGAAAGCACATGGGGAAGACAAAGGGGTGAAGAAGGACGCTGAAAGGCCATGGGGAAGACGGGGTGGGGAGGGAAGGACATTGAAAGCATTTGTGGAAGACAGAAGGGGGAGAAGGACGCTGACAGGACATGGGGAAGACGGGGGGGGAGAAGGATGCTGAAAGCACATGGGAAAGACAAAGGGGTGGAGAAGGATGCTGAAAGGACATGGGGAAGATGGGGGGTGGGTGGAGAAGGATGCTGAAAGGCCATGGGGAAGACAGAGGGGGGAGAAGGATGCTGACAGGATATGGGGAAGATGGGGGGGGAGAAGGACGCTGAAAGGAAATGGGGATGAGAGAGTGGGGAGAAGACGCTGGCAGGGAAGAAGACAGAGATGCCAGACTATGGGGGGAGCAGATGGAAGAAGATGGGTGCCAGACCAATTTGGAAGGGGGGAGAAAGGGAGAGGCACAGTAACAGAGCAAATGGAAGACGCAGAAGGAAGAGAGACAGTGGATGAAAGGAACTGAATGAGAACATGAGGAAAGCAGAAACCAGGCAACAAAGATAGGAAAAGAATTCTATTTCTTTTTTTCTTTTTTTTTTTGCTTCAGGATAAAGTAGTATATTAGTTGTGTTGATAAAAATTTATAAACAAAAGAGGCTCTGGTAGAAACCCGTTTACAAAGTGTGTATTCTTCCCAATTAATATTTCCAAATTAATAAAGTCTTTTTGCTTATTTGTAAATGGGTTTCTACCAGAGCCTTTAATTCAGTAGCATAATTAAATGAAATAACTATTTCTGAAGTTTATAGGGACGGGTGGGGACGGAGGGGATTCCTCACGGGGACGGGCGGGGACGGAGGACATTTCTCACGAGGACGGGTGGGGACGGAGGGATTCCTCACGGGGACGGGTGGGATTCCTCACGGGGACGGGTGGGACTTTGGCGGGGACGGGTGGGATTTCTGTCCCCGCACAACTCTCTAGTCCGCAATTAAGATATGCAGCGCGGCGGGAGGCGAGTGTGCCGGTGTCTGCTTTGCAGCTCACCTGGCAACAGGGCCGGACTGGCCATTGGGAGGACCGTGCATTGTCCCGGTGGGCCGCAGCCCATCCTCCTGTGCTGGCTGCAGTCCTGTGAGTGGATGTTTAGCCTGCCTGTCTTCCCCTTAGTATCCTATGAGCCAGGCAGTGTGTGAGGGGGAAGTGGGGGGAGGAAGAGAAGCTCCACACTGAGTCTGTCACAGGAACTCAGTGAGGCTGTAGTGCGACTCCACATGTGACATCTGTAATCAGGAACAGTTCCTAGTGTTCCCATGCTAGAGAGGTGAGGATATGGGGGGAAGTTAATGTGTCTAATAATGTGCTCCTCTGTAAAAACCTCTGTATCTTCCATGGGGGACATGCTAAATTTGAGGAAATAAAAAAGCTGCTTATGATGATTGCATAGAGAAGTTCAGTAAGCTGAGAGGAGGGCTGGGCTCTCTGTGAACAACCAACACACTAATCCTCTGCGCTGTACCTTATGGAAAACTCAATATAGCAAAAAACAGTAAAGTGTATATGTGGCCCTTCACAGTGCTTTTGTAAACATCATAATAAAATAACAAAGGCTCCAATAATGAAAAATAAAAATCCTTTTCCCATCCACTCAGGTTGCACAAGTCCGGTTTTCACCCGGACAGTATATTTTTTGACCAAAACGGATGTCTACAATTAGTAAAATTCCCCAATCACATATTTTTTTATGGGGACGGATTTGTATACAGCACTTCATTAGATTTTTTTTATTATACAAATTTTATCTTTTTGTAGACTTGAAACCTTGAACAAAGAAAATGAGTACAGCAAAAAAAGCAAAAACAGATAGTGGAAGACCATTCCAAGAGGCCTGGACAGAGTACATATGGAGTGATTGAACGCAGTGGGAAAGCATTGTGTATTATGTGTAATGAAAGTGTTGTGTCTCGCACATCAAGTGTCAAACGTCACTTTGAGACCAACCATAACAGTGTTGCTGAACTTGGTTTAGCTCAAAGAAAAGAGTTCCTTGTAGGAAAATTAAAGAAATATCACTCCCAGTCTCTTAGTTTTAGCAACTATCTTTCAAAAACTAATCATCTTACAGTTGCCAGCTTTCAAATTTCACTGTGCATGGCAAAACATGGTAGGCCCCTCTCTGATGGAGATTTTATCAAAAAGGCAATTTTGGCTGGGAGTAATTCACTCTTCCATGATTTCCAAAACAAGGATAAAATTGTGCAGCGCATCTCTGAGATGCCGCTAAGCAGAAATACTGCAAAAGATAGGGTTCTGCGAATGGCTGCTGATGTTAGTCAACAGCTTACTTGCGACTTAATGCCCAGCGCTGCTCTCGATGCTCATTGGCTCCCTGCGCTAAAATCCGATATTGTGGTTTAGTAAAAGGGGGGCCATAGTGCAAAATATAGACAGCAGATATAAATTCAGACACATAAAATCATTTTTCCTACCTTGTTGTCTGGTGATTTCATGAGTCTCTGGTTGCACTTTCTTCTTCTGACTGTGCATCCAATATTTCTTCCCTTCTTTCAGCCTGTATGCTTCCTCTCCTCCAAACCTCATTCCCTCCCTAAACTTTTTCTTGCTCTCTCCCTGCCCTTTCTTTCTCTCTCTCTTCATGCCTCCTTTCCTTCCTACTCAACCCCATGACCTGGCATTTCTCTCCTTTCCTTCTATCTCTTCCTCCCCTGCCATGCTCTGGCATCTCCTCTCCTTCCTTTGTCTCTGGTCTGGCATCTGTCTTCTTAATTTCCCGTCCCTCCTCCCATGCCCTGGCATCTTTCTCCTCTCCTTCTCTTCTATCTCTCCCTCCCCCCTCCATTATCTGGCATTTTCTCTCCTTCCTTGCCCCTGGTCTGGCATCTGTCTCCTTCCCTTCTCTCTCCTTCCATGGTCTGGTTTCTCTTTTCCTTCCCTTCTCTTCTCTTGGAAGCCCGTGGCATTTACTGTGTGTCTGCTGCCGCCTCCATGTTTGGTAGACAGGCTGGAGGTAAAGGGCGGCATCATCCCACACGTTATAATGTCCGGTTTGGGCCTCTCAGACTTGCCGGCTAGTGGCCAAGCAATATAGATGCATTATAATATTTTTTGTTTTATTTTTAATCCCTACTTGCCCTGCCTTCTGGAGAAGCCCCAGTGAAGGAACGGACGCAGCCACTTGCCTTCTCTGGCTCTGGGGATGCTGGAGCGGGAGAAGGTGACAGAAAAATATGTGGGGAGAACTGCACTCACCCATTTATGTTCGGCGGTGCTCTCCTCGGGGGCGGACACGAACGGAAATGTCCCACGGGGGAAGGAAGGTGACGCTCAGAGCATGGCTGCCACGTCCTGCCCCTTCGGCAGTCCAAATACTTGCCGCTGTGGCCGTACGGGATGCGTCTGCGGCTGCAGCCAGCTACCAGAGTATCGCGCCCCAAGGCCGGAGTTTGCACGCGTTCTTAGAATGACATAACTTCCTGTTTCGAAGAAGGGAAGCCAGCGCACGCAGTGTTAAAGCCCCGCAGCCTGAGTTCAATTTGCTTGTGGGCAAGAGGGCAGTGAGTGAGTGGAAGGGAGGGAAGCTGTCTTCACCAGGCAATCGGGGAGAGGAAGGCTGATCGGCCGGTAGATTTTGAAGGCAACGCGAGTCTATCACGGAGCCTGGGATGGGCTCTGTGATCGACTCACGTTGCCTTCCTGAGCTACCGGTCGATCGCAATCGACGTATTGGGCACCCCTGCTTTATAGAATACTACGGTAGCTTATCATGGATCTTGTCTCTAACTTTGGTTGTGGCACTTACACCTGCAGAAACCTAAGGCTAGATTTTTTTAAAAAACAACGGGTTGTTATTGCAGCCGTTTTAGTAGAAACTGTTAAAATAAAAAAAAAAAAGCGAATCATTGTTCAAAAAATGCTCATGCAAATGAGATTGGCGGAGAGTATCGAAGACTCGCTAAATTTGAATGTGCACCTTGCCGGTTACAGTGATGGGTACATGCGCAGAGTATACGAAAATCCTCCCACCACAAACAACAGCCCTATGGGTGGGGCCTTATGCGTGTGGGCAAATCAAAGCCTTAGGCCCCTCCCCAGATGCATCCGGGAGAATTGAGGAACAGCAGTTCTATCACTTCTATTTATATTCTTAGTCCATATAGCTCAATACTTTCAATCTTTTGGTATGATATGGAAAAGCTTAACTTATCTTTTAGATATTCTGCTTACTTTTCAATCCTTCCTTTTGCATTCACCAAATGTTTCTTAGGGTCCTATCTTTAATGTTTGGTGCATTTCCAAAACCGCTTCAGCTAGGGCTTACATGAGGGGTAAAGGTAATTCCTCATTTTCCCCATTTTATCAAGCTGTGCATCCAAGCCACCCATTCTATTCCTATGGGCAGCTTGGCATTTATCTTGTGCTGCTCGACAGCACAGCTTGATTAAAAGGGAGGGGGGGGGCATTATTTTGACCTCCAAAATGAAACCAAATTAAAATTGCGGCCTTACTATTTAATTGACGTCACTTTTATGCACAGGTTTTTGATATTTGCAGATGAAAACAGTGCACTTACATACGGAAGTTGTGAAATCAGCACCTCCACATGGAAGCTGCCGGTTTGGACCATTCATATTTATCCACCCTGCAGAAGCAACGCCTCTACACCATGATATCCCTAAATGGGCATTATCGCAATTAAATTGACTACATCATCTGCCAGCAAAAATGGAAGGGATCAATTTTATCTGCAAAAACACTACCAGGCGAAGAATGTGGATCTGATCACCAACTCCTTGTAACCAAAGTCAGTCAGACTATGCAAGATCAAGAATCCAGACATGCAGAGGAAGTTTGATGCCAGTGAATGCCTGTGCAGTATGCAATCAAAGTGAGTAACAGGTTCAAACTGCTTAGGCAAGAAGGAGGGGGCCCAGACAAATTGTGAGCAAAGATCAAAGGACTCATCACTGAAACTGCTCAAAAGCATGTGCCATACAAGAAGCCAGCAGGTGGTAGGAACTGGTTAACTGCAACCACCCTCCAAATTGCTAATAAGAGGAGAGAAACAAAGGCTAATGACAGGTTGAATGAGGTGAGGCGACTCAATGCTGATAAATGCAGGTTGCATGAAGCAAGGTGACTCAATGCTGATAAATTAATTAATTAATGCTGATAAATATATTTCCAAAGAGCAGCCAGGAAAGACAAGAACAACTTCTTGAATGCTCAATGCATGAACCTAGAAGAAGTCCATAGGAAGGGTCATACCAGGGAATTATTCACCATGGTGAAACAAGTAAAAAAAAGCCTCTCTCAGCATGCCAATCAACCATCAAAGACTGTGATGGGAATAAAATTAGCGACCAGCAGGACATCAAGCAGTGATGGAAAGAATACACAGAGGAATTATACATCAGCACCAGCAAGGATGTTTCAATCACTATCAAACAAAGTCTGATCACTGCCAGTAAGTTCCCAATCATGACATATAGCTGCGAGACATGGAGACTCAAGAAAGCAGATAGAAGAAAAATTGATGCCTTCGAGCTGTGGTACTGGAGAAGACTTCTACGAATCCCATGGACAGTTAGGATCATCAACATAGATGGTCTTGATCATATAAACCCAGAGTTATCCCTGGAAGGCAAGATTACCAGACAGAAACTGACCTATTTTCGACAACTAATGAGGGCAAATTCACTAGAAAAGGATGTGCTACTCAGAATGGTCAGTGGTGAAAGGAAGCATGGAGACCAAAAGTCTGGATACCATCAAAAATGACACAGGAATGAACATCACGCAATTGAAAGAAGATGTGGAAAACAGGGAAGCATGGCGAGGACTAGCCAACAAAGTATCCAAAGGTCGGACACAACTGAATGGATAGTGATAGTAGTAGTATATTTCTAAAATAGTTGTTCTCACTGTATAGGCTGGCACCTACATATACACTCCAACAAGTATTTTAGAATAGGATCTGTATCCACAAAGCATACTCTAAATACCACTGTAATTGAGTATGTCCACATCTGGAAATCTCAATTCTGATCTCTATGACCTATGTAAAATGGGCCTATAAATGTCCCCGAGAGACTCAGTCAAAGTCTTGACTTCAATCCAATTGAAAATCCATAGCATACCATGAAGAATACTATCAACATTTTCCAAGAAATTTGACAGAGCTTGAATGGTTTTGTAAAGAAGAATGGCTCAATAAACTTAGCTGTAGAAAGTGGCTGGAAACATCCCAAAAGACACATCTGTGATTATTGCAAAAGGTACTTCCACAAAATATCAATTCAGTAGATGAAGACTTATTCAATTGTTGCTTATTTTTAATTCTGATCTGGTAATTTCCTCTTGTTTCTTTAGGCTTCCAGCTCAATCAGACCCTCTGCAGGGATCTTCATAACAAGATCATAACTAATGTCACAACTTACTCATTGCAATGACAATTCCTTCCAAAACTCATTAATTATGGGCTCTAAATCTGTCCATTAGGTGTCACTATTGAGCGATGACTATGATTCCCTCCAGAACATTCCTAGCTGACCCAAGGAGTGACGACTAGACTCGACAACTGAACTCAGGACTTCTGCATGGCTGAACCACGAGCATGCTTTTGAAATTTGTTATATTTTGACAAGTGTATAAGATTATTTTGTGACCCAGCACAAGTCACTTGCTCTACATTCCTTTTAAGTATATGAACAACCAGTTTTGTTTGCATATTCAAGCTTGATTATATCCATGTTCTTATCCCTTATAAGGTGGTTTCATTCACAATAAAATAAAACTACAGATAACAGCAGAACTAAATGAATTAGCATTCTTTAAAACCATCAGTTCAAATACAAAGAAAGCAAAATAACTATGAATCAAATACAGCAGGCAAAACTTATTTTTGCCAGTTATGAGTGCATAAAGTGATTTCTTTTAAAGATCTCTTGAACAGGCTGAAAACAAGTACATTTGTGGATTTCATTTTATGTTTAATAAGAAACATTTTAGATTCACGTCAAAATGAAGTTTCTACTATTAACAACCTAACATGCCCTGGCTGTATAATGGTATAAACATACACAGTCAGAATGTATTCTGTAAACTTGGCTGTATTTGAAAGGAGCAGATCAGTAACACTGCCCTTTCTTCTTGTTTGGAAGATACTTGTGTTTATAGAACACCATCTTTTGTTCTGTGTACTGATCTCCTACCCACTTAATATATCAAAATCTATTCTATTTACAAATGTTTGTCATTTTGCTTCATCTCCTAAACCCAGACAGGAATTTTGTGTTACAGAACCCATAATAGTTTGGCTATAAACGGACAAAAAAGAAAAGCACATCTGCCACTAGTTTATCCATCACCTGCACCTTAAAGAACTCCAAAAGTCAAAGCCAGGCTTCTCCCACTTGGAAGAATTTCATAGGCCCTGTACAGACTTGTACTTTCTTTGTACATAGAATGCAATGAAGAGTGCCAAACTCTCCTGTCTACAGGTCTAATGCAGCCAAGCTATGTTTCCCCCCGATTGACTGCCCCTTATTCCTGGGCACTCTCAAACCATTCCCCCTGGCCTAATTTTTAGTCGCTTCCATTTTGATTTCTGAAATAACAGAGCCTAGACTAACACACAAAAATGGAGAAACAAGACAGAATCTGCATTGCATTAAGTAGACAAATTCATGCTCAGTCTCCTGTAGCAGAAAGTGCTGAAATACCTGAAATTCAGTCTACAAAAGGATATCCTACAAAACTAGTGCTAAGGATTCAAGTCTATTGTGTCAGACTAATTCCTCAACCACAATAACAATCACCACAGGCATTTTCTAAAAAATGCTGTTATCTCATAATTGCGAAGTGATAATCATTTTAAGAACGCATCTGTGTTGCATGATAATTTAATAGTAAACAGACTTGGTGAGGGTGATTTAAGTTAACTAAGAAGTTGGCAAACTTCACAGCGTGCAAAGTGTGATGCTAAACAGCTGATATAATTCACCATCCTTAATAATTTTTTTCCTGGGCACAGCAAAAACATACTATGCAATGAAGATCTAAACAGTTCCTTAACATACAATTACAATGATCTAATGTTTTGTTTATAGTTTTAAAATATTAAAAAATAAAAAAAATACCATAAAACACAGTTTAAAATCCAAGATGCCTTCAAGCTGTTAGGCTGTGCTCTGAGTCTCTAATTGGGGATTCTGTTTCTGCTATTTTGGAAGATTAGGTTCTTACCTTTGCTAATCTTCTTTCTTGTAAACAGGAGTATCAGTATTGATCAGCAGGTATTTACCCTCCCTTTACTGCGAAGTCTGTAGAGAGTCTAATTCACATATTTTTCAACTCCTCCTCGTCTCACTCTGGGATGGACTAGATTTCCTCAGTCTGTACCAAAGCAGTGAGTCAGCCTTAGAGTGGGTACAAAAATAGAGAGGGAGGATGTGGGATTCTCCCCGAGACAACTCAAGTCAGTTCTGCTCAACAAAAACAGCATTAATTAAAACATTTTACAGTGCATAACGAGATGAAATTAAACTTGTATGCAACCTGCATCAGCAATTCAAAAATTACTCAGTTTGTAAATTCTTCTCCTCCCTGACTGTAACGAACAGTGGAAGTAAACAAGACATCTGACCATCCAGACATGTCTGAGATAGAAAGCAAGCTATAAACTGACAGGGCGGGCGTCAAGACTGATATTCCTGTTTACAAGAAAGAAGATTCACAAAGTTAGGAACCTAATCTTCTATTCTAGTGCAACAGTAATATCAGTCTTGACCAATGGGACGTACCAAAGCAGTCCCCAGTGCCTAGGGAGGAACAAGTGAGCCTGCTGCCAGTACTGCAAAACCAAACTCTGCATCTCTTCTGGTTGCTACATCCACCCTGTTAAACTTGATAATAGTGTGGAGGCGAGATCATATGGCTGCCCTACAAATATTTGCAGGTGAGACAGCTCTAGCTTCCCTCCAAGATGACATCACCCCTCTGGTGGAGTGTACCTTTACTCTCATGGGAGACTGTTTTCTGCTCCCAATATAGGCCGAAGAAATTGCCAGTCAAATCCATCTTGAAATGGTTGCCTTTGATATTGACTGTTCCCATGGTGCTACACCCAGGAGCAAGAAGAGATGATCCGACAGGCAAAACTCGTTCGTCATCTTTAAACAATGAATAACTACTCTTCAGACGACCAGGCATTTCAGGATCTTGTTTATTTATTTAAAAATTTATATCCCACATATCCAGCAATTTTATGCGGGTCACAAATAAACATACATAATAAAATACACTGTAAACACATAATAAAAACAAAACAACATAGCCTAAATAATCTCTAATAAAATAACAGCCCTGGAGGTCAAAAAAGCTAGGAGATGTACTTCCTGGCTTACATAAAAACTAGAAACTACCTTTGGTAAGAAGGAAAGTACCTTCGTATAGTTGCCAAAATGGACTGCTTTTTAGATCTTAGCAGGGAGGTTATCACCAAGTCTAGAAACATAGAACATAGAAAGATGACGGCAGACAAGGGCCACAGCCCATCAAGTCTGCCCACACCATCGACCCTCCCTTTTAAGTCTAATTGTAATACTGCCATTCTACTGACCCGCTCTTTCAATTCTATACCCTAGTGATCCTATCCTTTGGCTGACCCTCGTAGGGATCCCACATAGGTATCCCATTTATTCTTGAAGTCTGGGACGCTGCGTGCCTCGATCACCTGCATTGGAAGCTTGTTCCAGTGCTCAATCACTCTCTCCGTGAAGAAGTGTTTCCTGGTGTCTCCACGAAACCTCCCTCCCCTGAGTTTGAGCGGATGACCTCTTGTGGTCGAGGGTCCCTTCAGGAGAAAGATATCATCTTCCACCTCAACCCGTCCCGTGATGTACTTGAATGTCTCAATCATGTCTCCCCTTTCCCTACGCTCCTCGAGAGAGTAGAGCTGCAATTTGCTCAGTCTTTCCTCGTACGGGAGACCCTTTAGCCCCGAGACCATCCTGGTGGCCGTCCGCTGAACTGATTCAACTCTGAGCACATCTTTACGGTAATGTGGCCTCCAAAATTGCACACAGTACTCCAGATGAGGTCTCACCATGGCTCTGTACAATGGCATCATGACTTCAGGCTTCCTGTTGACGAAACTTCTCCTGATACAACCTATCATCTGCCGTGCTTTAGATGAAGCCTTCTCCACTTGAGTGGCAGCCTTCATATCAGCACTGATGATTACTCCTAAGTCTCGTTCCGCCGTAGTTCTGGTTAAAGTTTCTCCATTCAGGGTGTAAGTTCTGCAAGGATTTCTGTTACCGAGATGAATGACCTTACATTTATTGGCGTTGAAGCCCAGCTGCCAGATCGAGGACCAACTTTCTAGAGTACGCAGGTCTTGCTCCATAGCATCCTTTAGATTATAGTCGTTTACTATATTGCATAGTTTGGCGTCATCAGCGAATAAGGTTACCTTGCCTTGAAGCCCTTTAGTCAGATCCCCAATGAATATGTTGAAGAGGAGAGGGCCCAGGACTGAACCCTTTGGCACTCCGCTAGTCACTTCCGACATTTTAGAAAGGGTACCATTAACCACCACCCTCTGAAGTCTGCCACAAAGCCAATCTTTGACCCATGTAGTTAGAGTCTCTCCTAATCCCATCGATTTCATCTTGTTCAGCAGCCTGCGGTGTGGGACGCTGTCAAACGCTTTGCTGAAGTCCAGGTACACGACGTCCAAGGACTCGCCTGAGTCCAGTCTTTTTGTTACTCAGTCAAAGAAGCTGATAAGATTGGACTGGCATGACCTACCTTTGGTGAATCCATGTTGACTGGGATCCCGGAGATTTTCCTTGTTCAGGATCGTATCTAATTTATACTTAATTAGTGTTTCCATGAGTTTACACACTATTGAGGTGAGGCTTACCGGTCTATAGTTCGCAGCCTCAGCCTTGCAACCCTTTTTATAGTCTGAATAGTCTTTGTGCACTAAGGCTTTACGCTCAACACCCAAGCTTTAAGACCAAAGCAGTCTGGATCCTCCAGGGCAATTGGGCCTTGTGAAAGGATTCCCAGATGATAGGGAAGCCTGAGCCCCCTTGTCCCTCTGTAGATGCACCAGGTTTGTGTACCATGGTTGCCTCAGCAAGTCCGGGATAACCAGAATTACTCACCCCTTGAGGGTCCTTATCATTTGGAGGACTCTTCCAATCATTTGCAATAGGTGAAACACATATAGAAGCTCTGCTGGAAGACAGGGCTGGACCAGAGAATTCAGGCCATTGCTTCCTGACTCATATTTTCAACTGCAGAACTAACTGTGAATGCGTGTGTATGTGTGTGTGGGGGGGGGGGGAAGGGGGCTCTGTCCCTGAGCCTCTGGACTGTTAATGCAGGCCAGTCACACAGGAATCATGCAAAGCATGTGCCTGTGGGCTACAGACCTCTACCCTGAGAGTGTGTATCTTTTAACAGCCAAAGATGTCTCAGGGGCATTGAGAGCCTCTGCAGCACCAAAAACCTCGCTTATGAGAGAAAAACTCCCAAAATAAAGAAAATAAATGTGAACAGATAAGCTCCTATAACTTCGCTATAGAGAGTAAGACTGAGGAAATCTAGCACAGCCCAGAGTGAAAGGAGGAAGAGCTGAAGAATATGTAAATTAGACTTTCTACAGACTTCACAGTAAAGGAAGGTAAATACCCATTGATCAAGACTGATATTCCTGTTGCACTAGAATTTATAAAGTTATCCCTTTGAAAACCTACTTGAGTCATAGCTTCTGTTAAGATTCCATGTGTTCATCACAAGAGGATTTAGCTTAGAGCTTTACAACCAACAGATACTGCTAACCAACAGATAATGCTGGACAGAGAAGATGACTACACCTTCAGTCCTTAGCTTTTTCAACTTGACTAAGGTCTGCAGATAGATTAAAATGGTGTCTCTCCATTCAGCATAGACCGTACTCCATTTCTGCTGCAGGATATAGCCAAAGGTAGCTAACATACTTTACTATCCTGGCATTCTATGCCATTTTCCATTAAAACAAAATGTCCAAAAGAAATCTTAATCAGCCATATACTTACTAATAAACTTGTTTTGCATAGTCTCTAACAAAGCTTGGTGAGCATCTTCTGCCTGCAGGGCATTGGAACATTCTCTCGCCAATATGGTCCGTACAAGGTGCTCTCCACAGCCTGTACAGAATAGATACATGAGAAAACAGAATTTTATAAGTTTAAGGATTTGGCCTTTAAATGAAAAGACAGTTATGCTTTAGTTGGGACTTAAAAAAAGAAACATAAAATTGTTCAAGGGCAACTTTTTCAACAAAAAACATTTTTCATTCCCTGATCACTCAGATGGTTTCTGAGATCTCAGCCAAACCAAGCCATCCTAGTCTCATTTAGAAACAAACCAAGTTCAGTGCAAATCACCAAGCATATGTTACTCTGGCATCTAAAAGAGGGAAATAACCCCTAACTTCCAATTTAAATAATGAAAAAACATGAATTATGTTATTCAATATATATGATTTGTTGTATCAATCTTCTTTTGTCATTTAAAATAAGACATTTAGAAAGTTTCTGTAACACTCAAAATCAAATGTTCATTTATTCAAGGATGCTGCAGTCCAGGAGATAGGTTTTTTTGGGTATCACATAAATTGTTCCCTCAGAGGGATGGATAGGGATGAGAGGCAGGGAGAACTGGCACTGACACTGACACATGTTCTGGATTAACCCTAATATAAAAACACCGCAGAATGATTCAGTCTTAGAACAGGATTCCTTTCCAGTCTTTGCAAGCTGACATCGATTCCAGAGCAAACTTCACATCAAAGGCTGGTGAGTTAGAATAAAGATAGGAGATAAAAAATGATTTCATAGGAGTGGCTCTACAGTTTAGCTTTAGCACCAGATTTACACTTGCAGAAAAGAGTATGAAAACACTCTAAGAGAAGGCTTATCTTCCAGTGCTTGGTCAACTGGGGATCTCGGTTCTTTTAATGCAGTGGTGCCACAAACCAGTCATTTTTTTTAGGACATCCTTAATGCATATGCACGCGATATCTGCATAAAATAGAGGGGATAAGTGCAAATATTTCTCATGAATACTTACCATCTACGATCAGACAATTGACTAATTATCCTCCCCTTTTACAAAACCGTAGTGCGGTTTTTAGCACAGGTCATGGCAGTAACAGCTCCGATGCTCATAGGAATTCTATGGGCATCGGAGCTGTTCCTGTCATAGCTGGTATGTGCAGTTTCACTGAGCTTTGAAGACCTAACTATTTTGAAAGTAGTTCCCTTCTTATTAGATAGCTTTATGTATTTTAAGCTTATTTTACAGGAGTTTTGCTGTTTAATTGTATTTTTATTTTTTATTGTAACCTATTTTAACCTGATGATTAAGCAGGACAAAAATGCTACAATTAAATATTCTAAAAACTTGAGTTGTTTGTGGCTGTCAGATTTTGTTAGAGCAGGGGTATCAAATTTCACCTCTTCATCCCTTTGCATTTTCCTACATAAACTATATACAGTAAAACCTTGGATTGCAAGTAATTTGGTTTGCAAGTGTTTTGCAAGACAAGCAAAACATTAGATTAAATTTTAACATGATATACAAGCAATGCACATAAGCACATAAGCACATAAGCATGGCCTCTGCCGAGTCAGACCATAGGTCCATCATGCCCAGCAGTCCGCTCCCGCGGCGGCCCCCCAGGTCAATGACCTGTAGTGATCTATTACCCAAGAGCATTTTGTCTTGTATAGTAACCCTCTAATTGTACCCCTGGATTCCCTTACCCCTCAGGAATTCGTCCAATCCCTTTTTGAAACCCAAAACCGTACTCTGCTCAACCACCCCCTCTGGAAGCGCATTCCAGGTGTCCACCACCCTCTGGGTAAAGAAGAACTTCCTAGCATTTGTTCTAAAACTATCTCCCTTCAATTTTTTTGAGTGTCCTCTAGTTCTTGTTGCCCCCGCCAGTCTGAAAAATCTGTCTCTCTCTACCTTCACTATACCCTTCATGATCTTATAAGTTTCTATCATATCCCCTCTAAGTCTCCTCTTTTCTAGGGAAAAGAGCCCCAACTTCTCCAGCCTCTCAGCATACGAGAGGTTTTCCATGCCCTTTATCATTTTTGTCGCTCTTCTCTGGACCCTCTCGAGTATCGCCATATCTTTCTTTAGGTACGGCGACCAGTACTGGACGCAGTACTCCAGATGCGGTCGCACCATTGCCCTGTACAGCGGGAGGATAACTTCCTTGGTTCTGGTAGTGATACCTTTTTTGATAATGCCCAACATTCTGTTCGCCTTTTTTGAGGCCGCTGCGCATTGTGCTGCCGGTTTCATTGTTTTATCCACCAAAACCCCCAAGTCCTTTTCTAGGTTGCCTTTTCCCAATGTCATCCCCCCCATCATGTAGTTGTACATCAGGTTCCCTTTCCCTATGTGCATAACTTTACATTTCTCCACATTAAAACTCATCTGCCATTTATCTGCCCACTCACTCAGTTTGTCCAGATCCCTTTGGAGTTTTTTACATTCCTCTACAGATCTAACCTTACCGGAGAGTTTTGTGTCATCCGCAAATTTTATAACTTCACACTTTGTCCCTGTTTCCAAGTCATTAATAAATATATTGAATAGCAGCGGTCCCAGCACTGACCCTTGTGGAACGCCACTTGTGACCCCTTTCCAGTCAGAATAGTGTCCCTTTACTCCTACCCTCTGTTTCCTGTTTGCCAACCAGTTTTTGATCCATCTGTGTATGTCCCCTTCCACCCCGTGGTTCCACAGTTTCCTTAGAAGGCGCTCATGAGGTACCTTGTCGAAGGCTTTCTGGAAGTCTAGGTATACTATATCTATGGGGTCACCTTTGTCCAAATGTCCGCTTATCCCCTCGAAGAAGTGCAGTAGGTTCGTTTGGCAGGATCTTCCAGTACAGAAACCATGCTGGCTTGTTCTCATCAGCTTATTTTTTTCTATGTGCTCACTGATACTGTTCTTGATCAATGATTCGGCCATCTTCCCCGGAACTGAGGTCAAGCTGACCGGTCTATAATTCCCCGGGTCGCCTCTGGTTCCTTTCTTGAAGATAGGTGTAACATTTGCTATCCTCCAGTCTTCCGGTATTACCCCTGTTTTCAGGGATAGGTTACAAATCTGTTGCAGTAACTCCGCTATTTCGTTTCTAAGTTCTCTTAGTATTCTTGGGTGAATTCCGTCCGGGCCTGGCGATTTGTCAGTTTTTAGCCTATCTATCTGTTTGAGTACGTCTTCGAGGCTTACCTCCATGCACGATAATATTTTCTCTTGGTCCCCCTTGAAGAATTTTTCCGGTTCCGGAACATTGGATGTGTCCTCTTTTGTGAAGACCGACGAGAAGAACGTGTTTAATCTGTCCGCCACTTCCTTTTCCTCCTTTACCACTCCTTTCCTATCCCCCTCATCCAGGGGTCCCACTTCCTCCCTCGCCGGCTGTTTCCCTTTCACATATCGAAAGAAAGGTTTAAAGTTCCGTGCCTCTTTTGCAAGTTTCTCTTCATATTCTCTCTTTGCTGTTCTGACTACGCGGTGGCATTCTTTTTGGTGCTTCCTGTGCTTTTTCCAATTTTCCTCAGTTTTATCCTTTTTCCATGTCCTGAAGGATTTTTTCTTATCTCCTACCACATTCTTAACTTCTCTTGTTAACCATGCTGGGTCCTTTGCTTGATTCTTTCTGCCCCCTTTTCTAAATCTGGGTATATATCGGCTTTGCGCCTCGTTCACTGTGTCCTTAAAAAGGGTCCAGGCTTGGTCCACCGTCAGTGCCTTTCTGGTGCTGTTCTTGAGTTTTCTCTTTACCATGTGTCTCATGGCATCATAGTTCCCTTTCTTGAAGTTGAACGTTGTTACAGTGGTTCTCTTCCCCTTTGGCATACTTAGTTCCACTTTGAATTGGATCGTGTTGTGGTCACTGTTCCCTAAAGGTCCCGCTACTTCCACTTCTTGGGCAGGTCCTCTCAGCCCATTAAGGATTAAATCCAGAATAGCTGCCCCTCTCGTTGGTTCTTTGACGAGCTGTTCCAAGTAACAGTCCCCTACAGCCTCTAGGAACTCCAATTCCTTTGAACAATTGGAAACTCCATGGCTCCAGTCTATCCCTGGGTAGTTGAAATCTCCCATAACTATGGTGTTAGCGTTTTTACATTCTCGCCTCAACTCAGCTCTCAGTTCTTCATCTATTGCTTCTGTTTGTCCGGGCGGGCGGTAGTACAGCCCCATCTTTATCTCGGTTCCCTTTCTTCCTGGTATTTTAACCCATATTGATTCCAGTTGTTCATTAATTGTTGGTGTGTCCACTCTGATCGATTGAATTGTATCCGTTACATAAAGTGCTATTCCTCCTCCTTTCTGATGTGTCCTGTCTCTTCGGTAGAGCTTGTACCCTGGTAGTGCTGTGTCCCATTTGTTGTCCTCGTTCCACCATGTTTCCGTGATTGCTATGATGTCTAGGTTCTCATCTTTGGCCCTGGTTTCTAGTTCCCCCATTTTGTTTGTCAGGCTTCTTGCATTAGTGTACATACAGTTTAAGTCTCGATGGATTTGTTTTCTTGTTGGTTTCCCTTGCGATCCATTTTCCTTTCCGTCCCCTTCTTGTTCTGCAGAATTTTGTTTATTGTCTCTCTTGTCTTCCTCCTGTGGGGCGTGGTGTGTTTCTTCATTACGTTCATTTTCTTCTTCTTGCCCCTTGTTGACTTCCCCATGTAGTAGATTCCTCCTATCCCTTTCCTGATTTGTCTGGCTCTGCTGGTATTCCATTGCTTGCTTGACGTTGTTGGTGTCTTCCCTGCACTTTCCCCACTCAGTATCCTTTTGGGATACTGTCTTCCGAATCATCAACATCTGGTTGACTGTCGGCTTTCCCCTTCCTCTCAGTTTAAAGCTTGCTCTATTCCTCTCTTGATGTTGCTTGCTAGTAGTCTAGTTCCCGCCGTGCTCAGGTGTAATGTCTTGCAATACGAGTACATACAGTATACACGTGTCATATCGTTACAACTGGGCCGATGGTTCTTCTCTCTCTGATGATGCAAAAGTGTAGTCACTGTTCTAAACAAGCAAAGTCTTGCAATACGAGTACATACAGTATACATACGTCACATCGTCACAACTGAGCCGATGGTTCTTCTCTCTCTGATGCTGTGGGAGTGTAGTGACTGTTCTAAACGAGCAAAGGACATGGTGGTACTTGAGAGAGTCCAGAGAAGAGCAACTAAGCTAATAAAGGGTATGGAGGACCTCTCATATACTGACAGACTGAAAAAGCTGGGACTTTTCTCCCTGGAAAAGCGGAGACTTAGAGGAGACATGATAGAAATCTTCAAGATCATGAAGGGCATAGAAAAAGTAGACAGGGACAGACTTTTCAAATTATGGGGGACCACAAGTACAAGGGGGCACTCAGAGAAATTGAAAGGGGAAAGGTTTAGAACAAACGCCAGGAAGTTCTTTTTCACCCAAAGGGTGGTGGAAACATGGAACGCGCTACCGGAGGATGTGATAAGCAGGAGCACGCTACAGGGCTTCAAAGAAGGCTTGGATAGGTACCTGGAGGACAAAGGGATTGAGGGGTACAGATAATAATAATAATAACTTTATTTTTCTATACCGCCATAGTCAGGTGACTTCTAGGCGGTTCATACTGTAAGAAGGCTGGACATTCAGCGAATAACAAGGTCACAATACAATACAATAAGTCAACATACAATACAAGACAAAACAATACAATACAGTACAATACAATACAATGAGTGTATACAACACAGTACAATATAATACAACGAGTCTAAATATACTACAATACAATAAGTCTAAAGACAACACCATACATAAGTCTAATACAGTATCGTACAATGAGTCTAAATATAATACAATAGTGAAGAGGGGAAAGTTACAGATTGGGGTTCAATGGGTAATGAGTAACTGAGTATTTCTTTAGAACTTCCATTTGAATTGGAGTACTATGGATAGCGAATATCTGAGTACATGAGGGGCATCTTGAGAAAGAAAGAAAGGCGTTTAGAGGGAGGGGAGTCCTAGTGCGGGAGGGGACGATTTTAGTCCGTGAATTTTTCGAATAGGGCGGTTTTGATCGATTTGCGGAATGCACTGTAAGACAGGTTGGGTTCGTTTATGTAGTTTTTCAGCCAAACTTGCTGTCTGTTCGCTTGGAACTTAAAGGTTCTATCCAGGAATGATTTGTATCTGCAGCCCGTAATCTTTGGGTATGCAAATATGTTTTTGTTTCTGGTCGCTCGTGTGGGGTTGTGTAGGATGAAGTGAGTTTGTAGGTATGAAGGTGCTAGTCCCCAGACTTGCTTGAAACAGGTGCAAGCAAATTTGAATAGTATTCGCGCTTCTATTGGAAGCCAGTGCAGCTTTTTATAGTAGGGGCTGATGTGGTCGTTTTTTCTTAGTCCGAAGATTAGTCGAACGGCGGTGTTTTGTATTAATCTCAGTTTTTTTATTGTTTTTTGTGGGATGCCCAAGTAGATGATGTTGCAGTAGTAGAGGTAGGTTATAGGGATAGGATTAGAGGTAAGTTATAAAATTAGTCAAGGACCACTGTTCAGGCAAGTAGGACTGATGGGCCGCCGCGGGAGCAGACCGCTGAGCAAGATGGACCTCTGGTCTGCCTCAGCGGAGGCAACTTCTGTACACGTGTCACATCATCAGAACTGAGACGATGGTTCTTCTCTCTCTGATGCTGCGGGAGTGTAGTGACTGTTCTAAACGAGAAAAGTCTTGCAATACAAGAACATACAGTGTACACGTGTCATATCATCAGAACTGAGACGATGGTTCTTCTCTCTCTGACGCTGCGGGAGTGTAGTGACTGTTGTAAACGAGCAAAGTCTTGCAATATGAGTACATACAGTGTACTTGTGTCACATCATCAGAACTGAGCTGATGGTTCTTCTCTCTCTGATGCTGCAAGAGTGTAGTGACTGTTCTAAACAAGCAAAGTCTTGCAATACGAGTACATACAATGTACACGTGTCATATCATCAGAACTGATCCGATGGTTCTTCTCTCTCTGATGCTGCGGGAATGTAGTGACTGTTCTAAACGAGTAAAGTCTTGCAATACGAGTACATACAGTGTACACGTGTCACATCGTCAGAACTGAGACGATGGTTCTTCTCTCTCTGATGCTGCGGGAGTGTAGTGACTGTTGTAAACGAGCAAAGTCTTGCAATATGAGTACATACAGTATACACGCGTCACATCGTCACAACTGAGCCGATGGTTCTTCTCTTTCTGACGCTGCGGGAGTGTAGTGACTGTTGTAAATGAGAAAAGTCTTGCAATATGAGTACATACAGTGTACTCGTGTCACATCATCAGAACTGAGCCGATGGTTCTTCTCTCTCTGATGCTGCAAGAGTGTAGTGATTGTTCTAAACAAGCAAAGTCTTGCAATACGAGTACATACAGTGTACACGTGTCATATCATCAGAACTGAGACGATGGTTCTTCTCTCTCTGATGCTGCAAGAGTGTAGTGACTGTTCTAAACAAGCAAAGTCTTGCAATACGAGTACATACAGTGTACACGTGTCATATCATCAGAACTGAGACGATGGTTCTTCTCTCTCTGATGCTGCAAGAGTGTAGTGACTGTTCTAAACAAGCAAAGTCTTGCAATACAAGTACATACAGTGTACACGTGTCATATCATCAGAACTGAGACGATGGTTCTTCTCTCTCTGATGCTGCAAGAGTGTAGTGGCTGTTCTAAACAAGCAAAGTCTTGCAATACGAGTACATACAGTATACACACGTCACAACTGAGCCGATGGTTCTTCTCTCTCTGACGCTGCGGGAGTGTAGTGACTGTTGTAAAAGAGCAAAGTCTTGCAATACGAGTACATACGGTGTACTCGTGTCACATCATCAGAACTGAGCCGATGGTTCTCTCTCCGACGCTGCACGTATAGTATTTTGTGTTTTTTTAAAATTATTTATCATTTCAAAATTATCATTACATCACAATGATAAGGAAATACTGAAATACAATACAATCAGTACATGCTGATAAGGAAAATTAACATAAGGAAATATTACATTCAACATAGTCCACAATAAGTGAAGGAGAAAAGAAGAAGAAAACAAACCCTAGGGGAAGGGATACATTAACTAAATTAAGAGTTCTAAGTAAAAGAGCAGTTACAGCCTTCCAATAATTAACACCACACAATCCTGGTTCATTCTGGATGCATAGAGATGCCTTTACCTTCTAAGAAAAAGCCTAATTAGGCAGGTTCAAAAAATACATATTTAGTTTCCTGAAAGGAAACCACACATTTACAGCACGTATAGTATTTTGTATTAAAGTTTTGGGAGTGTGGAACAAATCGCCTGAGTTTCCATTATTTCCTTTGAAATTCACTTTGATACGCGAGTGCTTTGGATTACAAGCATGCTTCTGGAATGAATAATGCTCGCAAACCAAGGTTTTACTGTATATATTTATTAACCATTTTTGTCCAATGTGTCTGTAATAATTAGGCTGTAAACTCTTTTGAACAGGGACTGTCTCTTGTATGTTTAATGTACAGCACTACATGCGTCTGGTAGCACTATAGAAATAATAAATAATAGTAGGAGATGAGTAGAAATAGGGTTTAGAAAACAAACTTTTACAAGTCTAGGAGCAGGCTCACACTTGAATCCAGGGAGGGAAAAGGAAGATCCAACCACTGCATAAAAGACACCTACTGTAGTACATTGCCTTTTTTTTTTTAACTTCTTTATTCATTTTTAAAACTATAATTGTGTACAATAAATGATGCATTTACATAAAATATTAATGTTTCAGCACAATAAACTTGTTAAATAATAATGTCAAAAATTATTTTCCCCCACCCATTTATCCAATTGACCAACAACTCATAAAATTACCTTATAAACAACCTATCTACTATACCTCTTAAACAGTGTCAAAACATACCCCCCTTCCCCCCTCCCCAGGATGTGTATGTTTTCCTCAATTAGATAAATAAGTCATTCCTTACAATATTTAGTTAATGGTTCCCAAACTTCCATAAATGTTTTGTAATTTCCCTTCTGAATGGCCATGAATCTTTACGTTGCTAAATACTATTGGCCCGATATTCACTGCTATTTAGCTGGCCGGCTAAATAGCACATAGCCAGCCATCCGACGATATTCAGCGGGAGATGAGTGGCTATCTTCTGCTGAATATCCAGCTTTGAGGATTAGCTGGTGACCGGCTACGTCGCATTACTCCTACTAGTGTCACATACACTACAACTAGGCACTTTGTAAGAAACTTGGGTACTGATAAGACATAGTAACATAACATAGTAAATAGCGGCAGATAAAGACCCGAATGGTCCATCCAGTCATCATAAGGCAGAATACAGTACTGGCGTTTCCCTACACAAAAACTGAGATACTTCCTATGGCTGGGAAGCATGAAAATGTGGGTATAGGCATCTTTTTATTCCAGAGAGAATAGCCAATTTTTTCCTGAATCATCCTGATATCTTCTTTGACTAGGAATTTGTTCAGGGTCCATCTTTTTGGCACGTGGTAGTACCTGGAATAGAATTCTTTCCCTCCTTCCCCTGGTGGCATCGGGTTGACCACATTGGCCTGAAGAAAGGCAGAGATTTCCTCTACAAGTACTTCCCTGTGTGAGAACTGTTGAATGATGCTCTCCAGTAATTTAGTGGTTTCTGATGCCAATATAATGTGTAACTGAAATGAACTATTGGCTCCTTGTAAACTAGAGAATGACACGGTGACAAAATTCATCACCGTTCCCGTCCCCAAGGATAACCGCGGGAAATAAACCCATGTCATTTTCTAGTGTCTATTTCATCCTCTGTCCTTCTACACCAGCATTCTTCAAAGCAAAGCTTGCGGGTCAGTGGTTGTGGCCATTCATACTCTGATTCTTCCCTCTCTCCTTAAAGAATGACATGAAGATGGTTTCCCGCGGTTATCCGCGGGGACGGGGACGGTGATGAATTTTGTCACCGTGGCATTCTCTACTTGTAACCTCACTCGTCAGAAGTTACAAAGGGGCCACCTTTGATGGAAAACGTGGAGCCTCCCATTTACTAGTAGGACATCGAGGACTGTTAGTTGTACTGTGGCTATGGTCTCCTGGACAGCAAACAAAACAGCAAAGGTGACCAATTGGTGCTCAATCTCTTTTATTGTGATAGACTTGACACGATCGTGTTTCAGCCCACAAGGGCCTGCCTCAGGAGTCTTGTAGTCAAATCATGATTGTTAAAACGTACAAAAGCCACAAAATCATTTCAATCATTCTATGAAAACGCCACTCCTTTTTGAACCAGCATTTCCTTACATCATCATCATCACCAGCATCCCTCCGATCAGCTTCAAACAATCTATTAACAGTTCCATCCCTGAAAATAATTGGAACTAGAAGACAAGACATGTTTTCAATTATTGCCCCTATTTTGTGGAACTCTATGCTCCAGTACATTAGAGACATAAAGGACAACTTTTCTTTTAAAAGAGCTTTAAAAACTTATCTTTTCAAGTTTGCTTTTAATATATGACTCCTAGACTTATAATTTTTTTGTCCCTAGGCTTGACATCCTACAACTTTTTTTTTTTTTCTCTCCCTTCCTTGAGTTATTTTTCCCTTTAATGTATTTCTTCTTCTACAAACATATTGTAACTTTCCCCCTTAATCCTCACGGCTCATGTATGTTAACCCAGTATGTTTTTTATTTAAAGTCAGTGTATTTGTATTTCTATTTTACTTGAATTGTACATCGCTTAGATATTCAATAAGCGATTTATCAAGCACTAATAAAACTTGAAACTATATATTTTATAACCTGTACCAGAGTTTTCCCCTCACTGTTTCTTATAGTCTGCCTAACCAACACAGAACTATCCCCCCCCCCCACTTCATTTTTAAGCAGCATCTAAAGTCTTACATCTTTTCTTCTCCCTAATTTCTTCACACACACAAACTCTGTCTTTATGGAGCTCACCTTCTCCCATTTTTTAAATCTCATTCACTTTGGCTCAGGTTGCAACTCTTATTTGCAGCCTCCATTGATTTTTATAAAGGTGTGTTAGATTAAACTTCTGTATAAATAAGCTAATAAGAATACTGTCAAATGGAATAAGCATTGTTAATTCTTAAAAATAAAGGTGTCGCAACCACTGATGTTTCCAGACATACACT